>NC_134123.1:30527472-33344972 GCF_040939455.1 Microcebus murinus
TGTCCATCCAGTTGAATCTACCCCAGGTAAGCTAGTGGTCACGTCTCTTCTCTCCCTGCAGGTATCTGTCTGTCTTTGTATATATTTTTTTATTGTCTTTGTATTTTAGACCAAATAATTCCCTGAGACCTCAGTTCTCCAATGGGTGTGAAAAAAGTCATGAATTTGCAATTGTATTGCCTTGGTGTTTTGTTGTTGTCTAAGGGTGAGGACAGTGTTCTGTCTAGCTCTCTACATGCCTAAGTGGAAACTGGAGGCTCCACAATTATTTTTTCCGCAATTGTTTGTTTGAGTCAGAATCCAAATCAGATTTACACAATCAGATTTATAAACCTATGCTGATGTGTCCTTTAAGTCTCTGAATATACCATTTCTCCCTCTTTTTCTGTCTTTTTGTCCCCCCCACCTTTTTATTCTGTTATTGTTTTTTTTTTTTTTTTCAGTACCAATAAGTCTTTATTTATTCATTGTATTTTCCCAGGGAAAGTAGAAAGGAAGGGAAAAGAGTCAACATGTGTGCTACAAAATGATTAGAAAATGGGAAAGGAAGTACCCAGTACAGCAAAATCAACCATCAAATAAACATACCCCAGGATGGGGTCACCAAAGCCCAAGGGGGCTCAGTCTCCTGCAGTTCAGGAATGAGGGGAAGGGATCAGGAAAAGAACAGACAAGTACAGGCTTTCCTACCCTCCCTCCCTCCCCATAAATTCAAGATTTCACACAAAGCTTTGGTTTCTAACAGTAACCATGGGGTTACATTCGTCCGTCTCCTATTAAACAATCTTGTGGCCACTTTGACATAAGTTTCTTGCACCTGTATAATAAAATTTCCTGAGTGACTTGGATATACATTCATAATCCCTTTCTTGGTCTCCTGCCCTCACTTTCTACATGGAAGGCCCCCAATTGCGTCTCTCTACTTTCAGATTACAGATTCAGTAGGTTTGATCCATCCAAAATACAGCAGTTGTTTCAAGTGTTTGGCATGAATCACCATTAAGAAATGGTCTTGACTTAAGAGGTTGGGAACAAGGGATGGAGGGTTCCTAGCTTCTTCAGGATTTTTGCATAAATCATTGAAGAGTTGTGGAGACATCCCAAGAATTAAATGGATTATGTGTGTGGGTATGTAGGTTTTCTTTTGGGGGGAATGGGAAAGAGGGTAGGGTAGGAGACAAGTTTTTAGGACAGAAGATCTGGTGGAAAATAGGAAACAGGGCAAGGGGAAAACAAAAAGGTTGGTGTTCAAGATCCCCACTTGAAGAAGAGGCCCTCCACACACTAATGTTTCAGATCCTTTTGCCTGGTGCAGAACCTTCTGTCAAAGATGCTTTGGCTATTTTTCTCTCAATACAAAAAGAAGTTTGTAAACAATAAAACCTCCAAAGAACATGAAAACCAACACATTATATTTACACAAACTAGGCCACCTAGCAATCACCAACTCAGTAAAGTCCTACAAAGCCCAGACAAATACAATAACTAGAGGGGGGCAGCATTTAGGGGAGACAAGAACCCAGGATCAGACACACACCACCCAATGCATTCTATTGCATTTGTCCCGTTTCAACACAGTGAGGTAGGTTTGCAGTGATCTCACAGCATGTAAGCGAAACCCCTTTTTGCTCCTTCAGTTACCATGACACTATTAATGACTACTGCAGCAGGGCAGGACACTGGCTCAGGGCACCACAAAAGGCCCTCATTTATGGGTCTCCCTGGAACCTAAGACATTTGAAAGGTTAAGGATTTTAGTCCTCAATTCATATATCCATCCCTCAACAGCATAGGATGAGTACAGGGGTATTGGTCTTAAAACTTATCCTTACTAACTCACAGTTTTTACAAAAACACACATACACTCTGTTGTGCATGAGTAGGTCTAGCCAAACCCAGTGAAGGATGGATCTAGTATGTAAAGCATGTCCTGTGCCCTAGGATTAGACAACCCTCACCTAACCTTGGCTTCCTTTCTGGGCCTTTCACCTGGCCCAGCCTTTCCTAACCTCTCTGCAGCACCTTTTCCTCTTTAGACTAATTTCTAATCTTCCAGTAGAAGGTGGATCAAGTCATGGGGCAACCCAGTTAGAACCTAGTCTCCCATGAAACATTTTCAAGGTGGAAAGGGTTTCAAGTAGATACTATGGCAGAAAAGACAGCTCTAATTGGCAAAAATGAGGTAGTTCAATAGGCTGTGCACTCCAAATAGTTGCTCTCTATGGTGATAAAAACAACTAAAACCATTCCTGCTGTGCAGACCTGGAGATGCTGCCGAACTTATCCCTGAGATTGCTCATGTACCTGAGAACACAGTGCAGGAATGAGGGCCTTAGATTAAAATATACAAAAATACAAAACCAGAATATTTATATTAAGAAAAAAAAGTTAAAATGCACAAGATACGTCATTTGCACACAGCTAGTGCAGTTGGCATCCTGGAGAAAATGGGACCCAAGGTGCAGTTATCCAAGGGAGCAAATAAATAAAATCACATTGGCCTGGAATGGGGTGGGAGTGAGCTTAGGAGCAGCAGGTCTGCAGCTGTTCCCCCAACCACCCTTTCTGCCTATCATTGCTACCCATCACTTGGGACAGTTCCCAGCACCCTATCTCAAGAATGGGTATAAGAATGCAAGATATGGAAAAAACCCTGCCTTACTCCTGAGATTCCCTCCCACAGAATGTAGTGGCTTATGGGTGGGGTCCATTAGTCCGGTCTTGTACTTAATCGTTTCACTCTGGCATGGGCATTATATTATTACATATCCTTCTTTAAAAGGAAAACAACTTCCTCTCCAGGCAACTTTCAAAAGCTAGAGATTCGGGGATGGAGTCTCAGATAAAGCATTCAGGTTCTAGGGTGATTTCCCCATAAAGTCCTCCCTTGCATTTGGATAGAGCATGTGTAGGGTTCTTTTGCCTCACCCTTTTCCCCCACCAAGAAGGAAGAAGGGGTGATGCCATGAACCCAGCCTGAGATACATGGCAGTGGCAACCACCCCTAACCCACCCTATCCCCACTTTCTCCACTCTGCTGCTCATTGAAACTTCCTGATAGCAAAAGAATAGCCCCCACCCACTATGGCTCAATTCTGGGGCTCTGGGAGCAGGGCAGGGCTGTGGATCCCTTCTTCTTCCTCCCGAAAGTAGGCTGGCTTTCCCTGTGCACTAGGGGCCTGCTGGGCCTTCAGTGGACACGAGGCTACCATGTGGCTGATGCTCTGGCAGAAGTGGCACTTCTTGGGCTGGGGTGGCAGCTTGCATTCTTTAGCATGATGGTCTAGACCTCCACAGTTGTAGCACCTGTCTCCTTTTGATCTGCGCTTCTGCATGTTCTTCCCCTTTGGCCGCCTCTCACTCCCGATACAGAACACCCCACCAGGTCCAGTGACTCGGATAGATTCCAGTTGAACTCAACTGCCTCACCCTCCTTCAGGCTCCGGAAGCCTTCCATGTGCAGTTTACTCTGGTGCACAAAGACGTCCACAGGGGGGTTGAGGGCGACCCCGGCGCGGGCGGTCATGGACAGGAAGCCGAACCCCATGCGCACATTGAACCACTTACAGATGCTGGCACCATGGAGCAACTGTGGCTCGTCCGCAGCCTAGGCCGCGTCCTCCTGCGCCTCCTCCGCCGCCTTGGCACAGCCACCTGCAAACTGCTGGTTGGACACGGAGCCCATGGTCATCGGCTGAGCCCGCAGGCCCCTGGCCCCTGCTCAGGCGGCTGCTGGCCCCAGAGAAGTCCGGAGGCAAAGGGCTATTATTGTTGAAGATACCAGGTTTTTTTATCCAATAGTTTCCCACGGTCTCTGAATCTTGCTGATTGTGTCCCTGTGGTATGGTTTAATATGGGCTTCTGTCCTGTGTTTCCTGTAAATCAGTAGTTAGAGCTTGAGGCTTTATCAGAATAAGGTTCATTTTTTAAAATAATTCATAATCTGAATATTCCTTTGTGTGTGTGTGTGTGTGTGTGATATTATCAGTCATTGATGATCAATGCCAATCTCTATTAATTCACTAGGACTTTTTTTTGCCATTCTTTTATGGATGAAGAACATGAAGCTCAGAGATATTGAGTTACTTTACTGAGACAATATAAACCGGTTAGTAAAAGTTGTATCCAGGCCTGAACACTGTGTCTTATTAGCGCAAGTTCTATATGCATTCTATAGCACATTGACTCTTCAGACATTGCATTATTAAGGAAGAGGAAGATCAATGTTCCAATCCCCAAGGACATGAGAAATACTCATCTCTTTTAAGAAGAGATAAATCTCTTTGAATTTAGTTTTGTTTGGAGACATAGGACCATACCAAATGATTATTCAAAAAATGTTTCCCTCAAGTTCTGGATTACATTTATTTTTATGGGTACAAATAAAAAATTATTCATGTTAATTCTAACATCTGGAGTGATATCTAAACTCAACTCAGAATCCTGAGCACATTTTGAGCTTCTGCTTGCCTCTCCAGTTCTACAGAAGAAAAGACAACAAAACAAATAGATGTAAAATAAGTACTACAAAGCAATTTGTTTCTTTTTTATATTGCATTCAAGACTTGCTACTAGAACTTCTCTTCAGCTCCAGGAAAGAGAGAAGAGAGAAGAGAGAAGAGAGAAGAGAGAAGAGAGAGAGAGAGAGAGAGAGAGAGAGAGAGAGAGAGAGAGAGAGAGAGAGAGAGAGAGAGAGAGAGAGAAGAGAGAGAGAGAGAGAGAGAGAGAGAGAGAGAGAGAGAGAGAGAGAGAGAGAGAATTGCAGTTGGATTTTATCTATGACCTAAATTTTTTATGAGTTTGTATCTAGGTGATACAGTATAATATCTCTTAGGGGTTAAACAATTCTATGAATTATTGGTTAGAGTTTTGTGGAGACCATTCAAGAAAAAGACATTTTAACTCTATAAAAAAATAAATCTTTCACGTTCAAATTGACCAAGGACAGACATCTATCCCAACTTGAGCATTTGTTTTTCAACATAAATAGATGTACTTAGGTACCCTTTCTATATCATCTGATGCAAGACTGTGATGTTTTTGAGCTTATTTTCTAAAAGAGACTGTGAACTTCTCACTTTGCAAATATTTTCTTGAAAGCTCTATAATTTATGAAATCAATAATATAAAGATTTTTACTGAAACAACTTTTAATCTATTCCAAATACAATTTATGCAATATGGGAAGATGGACTTGGCTTTACCTTTCAGCCACAGGGGGCTTGGATTCCAAAATAGAGAAAATGCTCTGCTGCTTCTACTTTCTCTCACATAGACTCACTACCTCTAAGGTATGAATGGAAACTTTTTGACCCGAATGGAACTCTTTTGTCTGGGTTGGGGTAAATGGAGGCCCTGGGATCTCATTGGACATTAGGAGAAAAATGGATCAGAAACCTAAAGAACCTACCGAACTTTGGAAATAGTGTTAAGGGGGCAGTACAAAGTCTAGGATAAACAGACATAGATGAGGAGTTATATTTGGAACCTTAGAATCTTTAGAATGTTAAAGGAGTATGGAGTCTTAGTGATTATAGCTCATTTTGTAAAGTGATGTACACAAAGTTGCAAAATTATTAATGGCCAAGCACACATTGGAATTTTGATCTCTTGGGCTATTCCTTGAACTTCCCTTCCCCAGGCATCTGAATTCAGAAGACCTGGGCATGGGTTTTGGCTCTGAAGTTAACTGCATTTGTGACCTTGGGCAATCACTGATTGACACTGAACCTTATTTTCCCTATCTGAAAAATGCAGATGAATGGTATTCAGATAATAATGAATGAAATGGGATAATGTGTATGGACATCCTTTGTATATTATAAAGTATGTGGAAAAAGTTATTAGGGCTATGGAATTGGACTGAGTCTGGTTAGATCCACTGACATTCCCCAGAAAATTTCATACTAAATCAAGACTTTTCCTCTTACCAAAAACCTTGAGTTTTTGAATCTAAAGTCCATTAATATCTTGTGCAATTAAAGAGTGGTAAGGTAGTCAGTTACCAGTTTGGTAAGATAATCCTAAAGGGCTCATGTATATCTAGAAGGAACCTGACTCTTGGGAGTTACTAGAACTATGTGGGTGTCCTAGAGCATTTTCTTCTTGCTTCTGTTGCTGCAGCATAAAAAAATATTAGTTAATAAATTTCACTAATGTCCATAGGAGTGTTCACCAGGGATCTTTGGAAAGAGTAATCTTCACATTTAGAAGTATTTTCTCATTATGGATAATGGGATGATGGGGTGAAAAATGATCTTGGCTACTTACGATTCTAAAAAGCCTTCAGACTGAATAATCTATAGAGAATTAGACATAATAGCAGCAAAGAAATAACTCATTTACTACAAGGTCCACTTAGTTATTTAATCACTTTTACTGTCATACAAATACATATTCCCATGCAAATTGGTGAAAAGTTAGTAATGGCATAAAATGCAATTTTATGACAGCCTAGCAGATGCTGTAAAGGGAGAACTTTGTTCTGAAGAGTTCCATGATTGAGCCAATACTCTTTATGGTGTGAACATTGCAGAGGAACAGTGATTGGAATCTCTCACTTTGTCCCTAGATTATCACACACTGTGGAAAGTGATGCATACAATTGGCAAGTTAGACTGGGATCCTCTTTCAGCTTAAATGAGATCATTAGAGTGAAAAATACTCTAGGAGAATACTGGTGGAATACAAAGTTAATACTACTTTAATTTAAATTTTTAGATAATTTAGGTCAAGTAAAGAATGAGTACTATTAGCCACATATGCTGAAAATATCTATTACCAGAACAGCCAGTCATAGAGATATGACAGGCATCAAAATGCCTCATCTGGATTCTGGTCTCACCTGGAATAGTTAGCAAGAAGCACAACTTCCAAATCACATTACAGATACCAAGTGCTGCAGGAACTCAGGGAAGTGGGGCTATTGGTGAGGAGCAGAGCAATTAGAGGGAGCCATAAGAAGACCTGTAAAAATGGGAGGAATTTAGATGGGGGAAGCAGGAATTGGACTTCAGTCCTGTTAGTCTTCTGAAAAACTCATCCAGGATAAGAGCTGGACATGTATGGTTCTAAAAGTTAAACTGGTTCTAGTGTTGTATCCTTGCCCTTCTTCTTTGCCCCCAAAGAGTTTTCAACAGTGGATCAATTTGGGGATCTTGCTCAAAGATGAGCATGAATATAGTCTTGACATAGAAGACTCCAGCAGTGGATAATGAAACTTTTTTCCTCTCTCAGTCTCATTAAACTGTAAAGCAAGTATTCTTTCCTTTAAGAGATCTGTAATAATAGCCATCATCCTCTGGGCTCAGCTCTGCTTCTTATCAAGAGCTATGACACAAAACATACCTGTTAGAACAGCACTATCCAATAGCAACACAATACAAGCTGTGAATGCAGGCCCCATATATAACTTTAAATTTTCCAGTAGCCACATTAAAAAAGTAAAAAGATGAAATTAATTTTAATATACTTTATTTAACTCAATATAATCAATATAAAATTATTAATAAGATATTTTGCATTTTTTTTCATAACTAGACTTTGATGTACCTTTTCCCTTGTTAGCATATCTCAATTTGGACTAGCCACATTTCAAGAGCATAGTAGTTACATATGGCTGGTGGCTACTGTATTGGACATTACACAATTTTCTTCTCTATGACACTCCCTAAGTTCACTTGTGTATTTGAGAGGATACATTACCAGTGTCTGGGGCAGGGTGGTGAGTGTCTATCCACACCTAATGACCCAACCAGAATCAACTCCATCTAATCTAAAGAGTTAAAATATTTACCAGAAGAATTTGATTGATTTTTTTTAAATTTTAAAGAGCAATGACAACAAAAGAAGTCACAAAGGAAAAGGTTGCTAGATTTACCATTATAAAATGTAAAGCTTTTAGGTAATGAAAAAGTCAAAATTATCATTAAGAAAGGGCATTCAACAGATTGGGGGAGATATTTGCATTCATTATGAGACAGGTTTTAATGAATACCTATACTATATTAAAAAACTCATTCAAATATAAGGAATAAAATTAATACCTCCTTTGATTTATGAGTTATTTAACAATTTATGGAAGAGAGAAAGCAAATAACTATTTAAGGAAATGTTCAACCTCTCTACCCTTTTAGAAATTAAAACCGAACCACCATTAAATCAAGGTAACTTTTTATATTTATTAATGAAGCCAAAATGATAATGCTGATAAAATTGTGGTAAAATGAGTACATTGTTGGCTGGGCGCCGTGGCTCATGCCTGTAATCCTAGCACTCTAAGAGGCCAAGGTGGGAGGATTGCTTGAGCTCAGGAGTTTGAGACCAGCTTCAGCAAGAGTGAGACTCTGTCTCTACCAAAATTATAAAGAAATTAGACAAACTGAAAATAGAAAAAAATTAGCTGAGCATGGTGGCTCAAGTCTGTAGTCCCAGCTACTTGGGAAGCTGAGGCAGGAGGATCGATCGCTTGAGCCCAGGAGTGTGAGGTTGCTGTGAGCTAGGCTGACGCCATGGCACTCTAGCCCAGGCAAGAGAGCCAGACTCTGTATCAAAAAAAAAAAAAAAAAAAAAAAAAAAAGAGTACATTGTTAAAATCCTTTTAAATATGCAATATGACACAACAGCACTAGATGCTTATAACTGCTTTTCCTATCCTTTCACCTGTAATTCCTGGATATATATCCTAAGTAAATGATCCATCAGAAAAAAAGAAAGTATATGTTTGAAACTATTCATTTTCACTTGTCTGTAATAGAGAAAAATTGAGGAGTAGTTAAACAAATGATACTAGATCACCTTAATGCAAAATTATGCAGGTAATTATGAAGATTACATGGGAAAATGTTTAAGGTATATTAAGTGGAAAAAAGAATGCAAAATTTTAGCTACATTTTGATTACAACAATATGAATTTATATATGTGGACAAAGACCAGAAAGGATTGTACGAAAATAAGAATAATTGTGTAAAGAGTGGAGAGATTATAGGTGATTTGGTTTCTCTGTTTTACAAATTCCAAGAAATTGGATCAAAATGTTAGGAAAGAAGTATATACATCTATAATATCTCCTCTCCATCTGCAATCTCATGAAATATGAGAAATGATATGAGAAAAGTATTTAAATTTATAACCATGCTGACAAACATGAATGAGTGCAATCAGGGATACCTGAAAAAGAATGAAGATGTGCTTATATTGATGGAGGAATATGTAGCTGAAATGCACACAAGTGACAACTGCTACAACAGAGGGATCAGCTCTGGATATCCTATAACCCCGGAAGCACAGCATACATGTGTCAAAGGGGTTATCAGTGAGGTATGTAATTGAGGGTAGCTGGGCCAGTTGATGGCTTTGTCCTGATAGGAAGCAGCAGGCAGCAATAATATTTGCCAATAAATGTGAGTATTAAAGCAAGGAGGTAGGGCAGTGGCCCAGGTAGCTACCTACTCGGGGGCTAGGAGCTCTGATATGTACCTTCAAATTATGAGTTACCTGTATACTCTACTCCTCTCACTACAATCATGTGAAATAAGCTATAGGAAATAAGACAGGCAGGCCTGAATTCAAGTCGGTTTAAACCAAACAATCTATTCCATCTCTCGGCCATGGAGATTAGTTTAGGAATGGGTACATAGTCCAGTGCTGGCCTCTGAGAGCCAAGCCCAGAACTTTTGTTTAACTCTTGGGTAAAAAAGCCCTTGCTCTTCACCCAGAAGTGTAGCTGAGAGGTTCAGCAGCTATCTTGTGGCCATGAAGGGAGTCTTTGATTAATTCATTAATATCATTAATGAAATTAATGATAAAGTAGACCAAAGCCCAGCCAAGGAACAATGTGGGCATGGTAACCTAAAATCTCCGTGTCCTGGCATTTGGTAGTTTGGGTGGTGATAGTGACACTCATCTTAAAGTAAAGCCTACCCATTGGCCAGCCTTGGCCACCTTTCTGTTCTCTTTTTCATATAAAAGCATCCAAGGAAAACCAATGATCACCATTCTTTTGTGTATAGCTTGAGCATGGCAGAAAACAAACAAACAAACAAGAACAACAACAAAAACAAGAAAAACCAATAGAAAAATTGATTCCGAAGTTCCCAAGAGAGAGATTCATAAAGTGACTGGATATATGATTCATACTCAAAATCAATAGCTTTCCTATATACCAGTAATAAAACTTAGAAAATGTAATGGAAAAAAGAATCTCATTCCTATTAGAAATGAAGTCCATCAACAACTTAGGAATAAACACAATAAGAAATGAATGAGACTTAAGTGAAGAAAATTAAAATTATAATCTTTACTGAAGGACTTAAATGAATAAATGGAGATACAAAGTCTATTCCTAGATGGATAGATAATAGTTTATAGGGATATCATTTTCCTTTAAAAAAGAAAATGAATTTGGGACAAGTACAAGTTCTTGTCTTTTGGGACAAGAACAAGTTACTTAAATTGAACAAAAGGATACTAAAGATCATATAAAAAGGGCACTATATAAGCCAATAAAGAAGTAAGAAATACTGTGAAGCTATAGTTGTTTTAAAAGTGTAGTATTAATTTATAAATAGATAAATTGAAGAATGAAATGGGGAAGAATTCAGAAGCAGACTTAGGTATTATAAATATGGGAACTTAGTTTATGATAAAGGGAATATTTCAACCAGTAAAAAAATAACCAACCATTTTATCAATGATGTTAACATTAAGGGCACTTCATTTGGGAATAAATTTATGGGGAATTCTTAATTATATCACATTTTGAATATTTTATCATACACAAAATTAAATTCTAGGTATATTAACAAACTAAATGCAAAACACACTACCACCACTACTATAAACATAGCTGTATAAAGCATTAAATGATATAAAATAATATTTTATAATCTTTGATAATGAAGGCCTCCCTAAGTAATACATGAAGTACAGATATCATGGAGAAGAAAAAGAATATGTGTGTATATATGCATATGTGTGTGTATGGATACACAAAAAAATAAATAATTACATATATAATATTTACTTTTTATTTTGGAATAATTTCCAATTTACATAAAAGTTTTGTAAATTTCCAATTTACATAAAAATAATTTCCAATTTACATAAAAGTTGCAAAGATAGTACAGAGAGTTCCTGTATACTCTTCTCCCAGGTTCCCCTAATGTTAACATCTTACATAATCACAAAGACAGAAATTTGATGAACTAGAGTAAAAAGATGTTTAGTATATCAAAAGCAAATTAACAAAGCTTATACTTAAATTAAGGGCCATTTTGAGTGGACAAGCATAAATATTTTCAACATACATAACAGGAAAGGTAATTAATACCCAATAATGAGCTTCTACAAATCAGTAACTATAAATGGCAAACACCTAAATAAAAATGTGCAGAAAAAGAAAGATTTGGCAGTTCACAAAGGAAAAAAAATGATGTCCAAAACATTTGTGAAAATAAACTCACCCAAATTTGTAATTAGGAAAATAAAAACTGAAATAAGATAATGTTCATCCATTAGAATGTAAAAATAAAAAAACTTGATAGCAGGTCTTTACAACAATGCACTAAAATGCAAATTTTCATATTTAGTTGATGGAAGTATGATTGTTTCAAGTCTGTTGGGAGGGCACTTGGTTAGTATTAATCAAATTTTAAAATTCACATACTATTTGACCCAGCAATCCATTTGTAGGAGACTTTTCACCAAAAACACTCAAGCACAAGTTTTATGAAGATTGATGTATAAGGAAGCTCATTTCAGCATTGTTTATAATAGCAAAAAAGTTGGAGGCATCATGCATGTCAATAATTAAGAGTATAGTTAATAAATTATTATTATGCAATAATAGACAGCCATTACAAAGAATGAGGTAGAGGTTCAGACATGGGATGATCTCTGGGATTTGTTGGTAAAATGGAGAAATCAAGTCACAGAACCAATAGTAAAGTCTGATCTCCTTTGTGTTAAAAATAGTTTGTTCATATGTAGGTAAATAAATCCATGCAAAAATGATATGAAAGGTACCTACCCAGGATTAGGGAAAGCAATCACATGTTTTAAATTATGGAATTTTGAATTCCTTACATGAAGATATCTATATACTATTTATGCAATTACAATTGAAATGAAAAAAGGAATAACAAAATTTTCCTTTCTTGTTATCTTTTTATTATTAAGAATATAAAACAATACTTATCTATTTACAATGAAAAATGGGGATTTAGAAGGAGTGAGGGTGCCTGAATATGTCCCCCAATAAAAGGCATCTCTCAATACTGGCTCACATTTCCAGATAGGCCAGGCTACCTTTTGGGAGCACAGCTCTCCACAGCAATTTCTTCCATAGCAGTTTCTTATATCTGTTGGGGACTTCCTAACCAGCTTCCCAACCCTGGGCCAGAGCTAAGGGCCCTTCAGTTTCCCAACACAGGCTTGCAAGTGGCAGCATTTGCTCTAAGGCAGGCTGACATCCTAATCAGAGTGCTTTTTGCCTGTAGCACTGTTATTTCAGAAACACTGACAACCGAGGAGGAAGCAGCAGATAAGCAAGTGTACCACTGGCCAGAACGGGCCTCACTGTTTCTCAGATTAAATGGAAACATATGCCCAATTGTGAATTTAAACAGTGTTATCAGGCTGTTTGACAGTTCTTCCAGGATTATAATATGGTTCTATTGAAGAGGTGGAAGCTGTAATCCAAATCTCAAAATTCCCTTTACACAGCCAGGGTATGAGAGGGTTATAGGTATAGCTTCCATATACTTGGGATTGGTGTGTGTGCATGCATTCGAACATGTACATGTACAAGAGGGTGTGTATATATGACAGTCCAAATTTAAATATTTTATGCTATTTTCCTTGTCAACCATCAAAATATTCCCCAAAGATAAAATTCTGGAGTCCAAGCCACATTCCCAAGGGGCCAGAGGGTGGGTAGGTATATAGGAGAGAGCATAGAAAGCAAATTCTGGTTGGAGTTATGCTCTTGAATGATTTAGAATTTCTGTTTTGTGTATCATCCTTTTATTCAAAAACTAAATTTTATTGGTTAAAAAAAAGCCAGAAAGCCAGAAAGAATTACGGCAGATTACTGAATATAGAAAGTGACTTAAGTATTAATCTTTTATGGAGCTAGTTTTTGTAAATGTTTTCATTCTGAGTATCTTTTAAAAATTTAATTTTAAAATAATTTGCAAATAGTTGATGTATTTATGGCCTTAATTTTGTATCTGTGAAAGAAATGTCTTGGATCATCACGATGCCAATTTCTACTGCCTATGCAAGATATGTGGAACTGAGACAACTGTCAAAGAAGTTATGTGTGTGTGTGTGTGTGTGTGTGTGTGTGTGTGTGTGTGTGGTGTTTGGGTGTGTTCAGCTAGGATAGGAAAGGCCAGGATTAGACCAAGAGGCAAAGTGAAAACCTTCTTTTTTTTGTTGTTCTTTTTGTTTCTCCCCTTCCTTTTCTCTTTTCTTACTACTTGTGCCTTCTCTTCCCTCTTCTCTCTTTTATTCAATCCCTCCTTTTTATTTCCCTAGATTCTTTTTAAAATTGATATATCAGAGTTGTACATATTTTGGGGGTACATGTGATATTTTGACACATGTGTACAATATGTAATGATCAAGTCAGGGTAACTGGGATATCCATCACCTCAAACATTTATCTTTTTACTGTGTTGGGAACATTACAATTATTCTCCTCTAGCTATTATGAAATCTACAATAAATAATTATTAACTATAATTTCCCTATTATGCTATCAAATACTAGAATTTATTCCTTCTATCTATCTAACTGTATTTTTCTACCCATTAACCAGCTTTTCTTTCCCCGCTTTTCTCTGTTTCTGGTAACCACCATTCTCTACCTAAAAAAGTGAGACATACTTTTTTAGTTCCTACACATGAGTGAAAATATGTGATATTTGTCTTTCTGTGCCTGGCTTATTTCACTGAACATAATGACCTCCAGTCCCATTCATGTTGCTGCAAATGACTTGATTTAATTCTTTTTTATGATTTAATGATATTCCCTTGTGTATATATACCACATTTTCTTTATCCATTCTTCCATTGATGGACATTTAGGTTGATTCCATATCTTTTCTATTGTGAATAGTGCTGCAGTGAACATGGGAGTGCAGATATCTCTTCAATATACTTATTCTCTTTCTTTTAGATACATACCTAGCAGCAGGATTGCTGGATCATATGGTAGTTCTAATTTTAGTTTTTTGAGGAACCTCAATATTGTTTTCCATAATGGCTGTGCTACTTTATGTTCTTACCAACAGTGTATGAGTATTTCCATTTCTCTGTATCCTTGTCAGCATTTGTCTTTTTTGTCTTTTTGATGAAAGCCATCTAACTGTGATGTGATGATATCTTCTTGTGGTTTTGATTTGCATTTCCCTGGTGATTAGAGATGTTGAGCACTTTTTCATTTATCTGTTGGCCATCTATATATCTCCTTTTGAGATATATCTACTCAGATCTTTTTACTAATTTTTTAAAATTGGAAATGGGGACTTGCTATGTTGCCCAGGCAGGCCTTGAACTTCTGGGCTCACGTGATCCTCTTGCCCCAGCCTCCCAAGTAGCTGGGGACTACAGGTGCATGCCTCCATGCCTGGCTTTGCTCATTTTAAAATCAGATTATTTGTTCTTTTGCTATTGAGTTGAGTTCCTTATACATACTGATTATTAATTCTTTATTAGATGGTGCTATAGTTTGGATATTTGACCCTCTAAACCCCATATTGAAAACTGATCCCTAATGTTGGAAGTGGGGCCTAATTGGAGGTGTTTGGGTCATAGGGGCAGGTCCCTCATGAATGGCTTGGTGCTGTTTTTGGATAATGAGTGAGTTCTAGCTTTACTAGTTTCTGCAAGAGCTGGTTGTTTAAAAGAGTCTGGTACTTCCTTTCCCTCTCTCTTACCTTTCTCTTGTCATGTGATCTTTGTACAAATGTCTCCCCTTCACCTTCCACCATTAGTGGTAATAGCCTGAAGCCTTCATCAGAGGCAGATGCTGGTGTCATGTTTCTTGTACAGGCTGCAGAACTGTGAGCCAAATACCCCCCCCCTTTTTTTTTATAAATTACCCAGTCTTAGGTATTCCTTTATAGCAACACAAATGGACTAAGACAGATGGATAGTTTGCAAATATTTTCTCCCATTCTGTAGATTTTCTCTTCATTTTGTTAATTGTTTCACTTGCTATGCAGAAGCTTGATGTAATCCCATTTATCTATTTTTGTTTTTGTTGTCTGTGCTTTTGCGGTTTTGTCCAAAACATTTTTTGCTCAGACCAATGCTGTGTAATGTTTCCCCAATGTTTGTTTCTAGTAAAGTCTTTAATCCATTTGTGAATTGATTTTTGTATATGGTAGAAGATGGAGATCTATCCCTCTTTTTCACATGCACTATTCTTGTCATTTTCCCTCTCATCTCTTTTGTACACATGGTTTTCCCTCAGTGTTTTATTATGTTTTTAGAAAGCATCTTTAATAGAAGAGAAACTCTTGTGAGTTGCCATAGTGCTTCAAATCACAATTGTTCCAGGACCATTTCTCAAATAGCTCTGATAGGGAACACTACTGAACAATTGCTAAGGTAGGTCAATAAGAATCATTATGAAGAATAAAGACAATTCATTTTTTAAAAAGTAACACAATACATCCAATTCTAAAAAAATAATGTTTTTACTAGAATTATCTTCATTTCTTTGAATACAAAGAAATTAAAATGGCATAAGAAAATGTAGCATTAAACACAGTCTCATACTCCCTTTCTCAATTCACTTTTTCCTCAAGAAATGCCTGGATTTAATTGTGACATTAAATTCTTAAAGTTTACTTGTATATTGTTAATGCCTTATTTGTGATTTTATTGTTTTAAAATAATAAAAAATAATCAGTGTGAACAAATTGGAGCCAGCAACCAGAATGGCCTATTACCTACCAAAAGATTGAATAACCAGATGCCAAACCAGAACATCATAAGAATCTTCAAACTAATCAGAGCAAAGTTTTTATTATATCCTAGAATTTGCTGCTGCTGTCTCCAGAGAAGATGGTGGCCTAGTGGGTTGTGTTAGCTGATGATTGGTAGTTTAGGAAAAAGCAAAAGAAAACTGAGTTCAAGTTTATTAAGTATTCTGACTTTCAGTTTCTTTTTCTGTGAAATTGGCATAATAATATTAGTTCTTACCTCATACGTATTCATATTATTATGCATACAAAATAAGAACTAAGTAGGATATATGAAAAATGTTATATAAATATTCAGCACTCAGAAGAGACAAAGGTCATCATTACCAAAGATTTTGCTCTAAGTTTCATATTTGTTTTCAATTTATGGTTTAACTGCAGCAGATATCTGTATCTATTGTCTTGATGAAGCCTTGATATTTGTTGAAAATTTAATGAGAAAATAATAATTATACTCATTTAAAAATTTTAATGTCCATGGTTACTATGCTAGTCAGGGATACCCACAGAAACAGAATCAATAAGATATATATATATAGAGAGAGATATGAGAAGTGATTTATTATGATAATTGGGCTACTTGGTTATAGAGGCCAAGAAGTCTCATGATATGCCATCTGCAAGCTGGAGAAGTAGGAAAACTGGTGGTGTAATTCAGTTTGAGTTCAAAGGCCTGAGAATCAGGGGATGGGAGGGAGGCGCTGGGTAGGGTGCTGGTATAAGTCCCAGAGTCGGGAGGCTGAGAACAGGAGCTGCAATGTCCTATGCCAGGAGAAGATGGATGTTTTAGCTCAAGAAGAGACAGAGAGAATTCATCCTCCTCCACATTTTTCTTTTATTCAGGCCCTCAGTGGATTGAATGATGCCTGCCCACATTGGTGAGGGTTGACTTTTCTTTACTGAATCTACTGTTTCAAATACTAGTATGTCCCAGGAACACTCTCACAGACACACCCAAAATAATATTTTACTAACAATCTGGGCATCCCTTAGACCATTCAAGTTGACACATAAAATTAAACATCATGGTCATTGTCTTCAAAGACTCCCTGGGACTGTGAGTTTCTTAAGGAAAGGCTATGTATTATTATTCATCTCCATATTCTCATCATAGTGCCTGGTTCTTGGTTGGTGATTAGTAAATACTTGTAGCATGACCAGATCTACAACCTCATTTGTGGAAGCAGATGGTGGTCCAATTCATTATTAAGCAATTAGTACTTGAGAATCAAATGCACAGAGTCCAAAAGAATAATTAAACTAATCTCTTACTTTTATTTTCAACTGAGGCCATAGGTAGTAGAAGATTTGGGAGTAGCCTCCCTTTTATTTTCAGCTTCTATACACTCCCAGGCTCTCAAGGCTCTTAGAGTCTTCAAACGTGGCCATTAGGGATACTTCACTTGCCTACCCTAAACCATCCTCTTTTGTACCCTGTCTCTCTTTTTCCCTCCATCCCCAAAGTCTCTACTCCCTGATTCCGTTTTTTCCCTCCTTCCTAAGAACCTGTTTCTTCTTCTTGGCCTCTGCAGCAACTTGTCAATCATCCAGTTCCATTTGGTTCTACTCTAGGATTGAGTGTTGGTTGTGGTGGTGGTGGTGGCTTTTGATCCTGACAACTAGACCTTTTATATTGCCAACATTGATCTCATGTCATAGTCACTGCTTGTTATGATACTATGTCTCTTCTTCTTGTATATTGGGTTATATTACTAAATTCCTCTTCTGATACTCAAGCTTTGTATGTAACATGCCCTAGAAGGAGGATAAGGTTGGTCTGGGGCTAGGGAGAAGAAAAAGGAAGACCATCTCATCACAAATGAACACATAGCACAGAGAATATTTAAGTAGAAAAATCATTTTTGATGGAAGTTGAAGTTACCAGTACCATTGAGGTTAGAATAAGGATCTTTTTTGGCAGATTAAAGTAAAAGGAAAGAGTTGTAGCAAATTACAGTGAATTGTGTGTGAAAGTAGGTAGAGTTCCAGGCTCATTGGTCAGTAATATAACTGTTGGAGAGCACTGTCCAGTTGAAGGAACCAAGGGGAGAAGCCAATCTCAGATGGTTCTGATGGCCAGTAGCCGAACTGCCTAGTAAAGTTTTCTTTCCCAAAAGTTCCCATGACACTACAAATGGGGTCTTAAGTCCACCATTTCATAGCTGGAATCTCAGGCAAGCTACTTGATCTCTTTGAATCCAAGATTTTAACCATAAAATGCGGTGATAATTGTTAATATCTGCTCTTCCTACTTCATAGGATTGTTGTGAGTATAAAAAAGTACAAAATAAATGACTCGAAGAATTAGTCAAATACTGATCTGAAAGGAACAGACAGATCCCACATAGAAAAAGAATTGTAGGCCCAACGCTAGAATTAATGCTTATTTGTAAATCCCTGCACCTAAGTATTTTTTTCTATAGTAAAAACCAAAACAATGTGTTTAAAAATAACATTCATTGTAAATCCTTGCAATCCAGGATTCAGCCAATGTTTTGAAATTAATATATGTACAAAGCAAAACTAGATCTTCAAAGTCTTCAGATAAACTTTATTGAATTGATATTGTATTTGATTGAGGTCTCAGGCCATGGCTTGTGATGAAGCATCCTTTTTAGACACTCATTACCATCTACATCAGTGCTTTTAATAATCTCTAACAATTGCAGCCATGGCATCTCTTACAAGTGAAGTCTGTCTCTCAGGACACCTTCTTTCTTCAATGTGGGCTCTGGTCATTAGTGCTTAGGAAGGACAGTTGTGACATAGCCGCAGAGAGTCAGCATCTCCCTAGCCACTGCTGTCCTTGCCTGTCAGCATTCTGACACAGAGCCTTTGTCATTCTGTGGGCTTTGACATTTAGCCACAGCATCTTACACTAGAATCCAGATACTTTGGATATGGCTTAATTAGCAAGGCCACTCCTCTGTACCCTCCCCAGGTTCTTCCTGCAATGACCAAGTTGGAGTGAAGTTATCTCTAGATTCATCAGTTGCAAGTCTGGCCTCTGGTTCTGGCTCCTCTTTGTGCAGGGAGGGTTTCTACCTCAGCATTAATGAGATGAAAACAAATCTGTCTCTCAGGGGAGATGAGATCCAGAGTCTAGTGGTGACATAGATCCAGGTGTGGGCAGGGGTCTGTCAGGGGGAACTGGCTAGGAATGGGAGAAAGTAGAGATGACAGTGATTATAATGGGGTTTAGATAGCAGGAGAAGCAGATAAGCACAATTATCTGCAGACTCATAAATGTGGTTATTCCAGCTGCAGGGCTCATGCTCTGCAAATGGAAGGGTAGCTGAGGCACTGTACAGGGTGCTGGTTTCTTTAGTAATTTCAGGAACATGTAACTTGATAAGGCTCCTCGGAGGCAAGCTAAAATCGATTGGTAGGTGAAATATAATCATATTAGCCACACAGGAATCTGTATTTGATAAACCCACAGCCAATATCATTCTGAATGGGAAAAAATTGAAACCATTCCCACTTAGATCTGGAACCAGAGAAGGATGCCTACTATCTCCACTTCTATTAAACATAGTGGTGAAAGTTCTTGCTAGAGCAATTAGACAAGAGAGAGGAATTAAGGGGGACAGAATTAAATGGGGGCAGAGGAGATCAAATTCTCACTCTTTGCTGATGATATGATATTATACCTAGAAAATCCCAAGATTTTAACCAAGAGACTCCTGGAATTAACAAATGAATTCAATAAAGTCTCAGGATACAAAATTAATACATACAAATCAGAGGCATTCTTATACACCAATAACAGGCAAGCCAAAACTCAAATAAAAAATGCAGTACCTTTCACAATAGCCTCAAAGAAAATCAAATATCTAGGTATATATTTAATGAAAGAGATGAGAGACTTATACAGGGAGAACTACAAAACACTAGGAAAAGAAATTATAGAAGATGTAAACAGATGGAAAAATCTACCTTGTTCATGGATTGGTAGAATCAACATTGTTAAAATGTCCATACTACCTAAAGTGATCTACAGAATTAATGCAATCCCCATCAAAGTACCGGAGTCATTCTTTGCTGATCTAGAAAAAATAATTCTATGCTTTGTATGAAACCAAAGAAGACCTTTTATAGCTAAAGCAATCTTAAGCAAAAAGAACAAACTGGGAGGTATCAGTCTACCAGACTTTAAGCTGTACTACAAGGCTATAGTAACTAAAACAGCATGGTACTAGCACAAGGATAGAGACACAGATCTTTGGAACAGGACTGAGAATCCAGAGGTGAAACCATCTGCATATTGTCATCTAATCTTTGACAAAGCAGACAAAAATATACACTGGAGAAAAGAATCCCTTTTCAATAAATGGTGCTGGGAAAACTGGATAGCTACATGCAAAAGATTGAAACTGGATCCCCACCTCTCACCTTTTACAAAAATCAATTCTAGTTGGATAACAGACATAAACCTAAGGCATGAAACCTTAAGAATCCTAGAAGAAAATGTAGGGAAGACTCTTTCAGACACTGGCCTAGGAAAACCCTTTCTGAAGTTAGTCATCTCTCCAGGAGTTTCTGCTCCTTAGCTCTCTGCTGCCCTCTGCTGGGTTCTGGGAGCCAAAGCCCAATGCACTTGCTCTCCTGTGGAGCTCTTTGAGTAGTAAGCACACACCAAGATACTCCTCTCGTCACATTTATTCTTTCCTTTTTCCACCTAGCAAGCACATATTGAGCATATTCCATGTGCCAGAAAATGCACAAGGGTCTGGAGTACAAAGAATAAACATGGCCCCCATCTCCTGGGACATCACTAAGGGGAAAGACAGAAAGGTAAACAACAATTAGAATATGGCTGGAGATGCGATGCACACCATCTGGGGGATGCACATACTTGAAGATCTGACTGGGGGGAGGGAGGAAGGGGCAAGGCAACATACATAACCTAAACATTTATACCCCCATAATATGCTGAAAAAAAAAAAAGAATATGGCTGGAGAAAGGCCAGGTGAGAGAAAGGCAGGAGACAGAAGAACATTAGGGGAAAAGAAACATTAACTCTGTTTGGGGGAGAGAGGAAGGCATCACTGGGGTTTTGGCAATTGAGTTGGGTTTTAAAGGATACTCAGGAGTGGGCAAATGGCTAGAGTCTTGGATTTATAGGCTAGGCAGGATGGGAAGGATACTAGAAATTACATTGGTTGACTTAATAATGAGCCATCCGGTGTGTTAGAGGACAATGTCATAGATCATTTAAATTCATATTTGCCTTGAGGCTTAATCATTGAGGTCCTTTATAGTCCTGGTGCCTTGTATTTAAGCATACAAATATCCAAGAAAAGTAAGCACCAGGATTTTTCTGTTTAAAATCAGGTGAAAAAAAAAAAAAAAAAAAGAAAGACAGAAAGAAAAGAAAAGAAAAGAAAGAAATAGGGTTCCATGAATCTTTGTATTTCCCAAAACTAGAAAGATTATATACTCTCTTAAAACCTGAGGAATTATATATTTTCACTCTTGAATTCTTTGGAATTTATATGATACATACCAAATAATAACAGTAAATACATTATCCCCAGAAAGAAGTTTTGTTTCTGTTCCTGGTGAAAAAAAATAGCTCACTAACACTTCACCCCCCAATTATGCTGTTCTTTCACTGGAGCAGTGCTCATCAGGATAACTGACAGTTTCAATAGATGTTTGTAAAAAGTTGACATCCAGGCTGGGCAGCCTGCCTGCCGAATGACACAGGCTGAGGATGAATGGAAAGTTAAGGAGCCTCTCTGCCCCTCACCCCCCAGCGTGAGGCACAGTAAATAGCATCTGGCTTAGTAATACAGAGAGAGAAACACTGAAACTCCAAGGAAGATGAAATTATTATATCTCTACCAGGATAAAAAATGAAAAAGGAGAACTCTCAGCTTTTTGGTTAAAGGAGCACATATCTCATCATAGAGCATTATTTCCTTGTGGCTATGGCCCTTGTATTAATTCATTTTATGTTTCTGACTACTCTCATGCAAGCTGGCCTTTAGTAGTTGCTTCTAAAAAGTTATTTTAATTAAGCTGAATTTTATTGCCCTTTGGATGGAAACATTATCTTATGTCTTCCTAGTTGGTAGAGCTCCTAGAAACGTATTTTCTTAGCTGAATATTCCATGGCATATGTATAGATTTGTCATAAGAATGTTGGAAGGGACTTGTTTTTTTATTGTAACTCATTTTGTTCCCTTCTCAGGTTTTCAGGCTGCCCTTCGTTCTTGACAGTTTTTCAAGTATGATTTAGAAAACCACTAATAGCCTTTGCCAGTCCTTCTTTAGAATTTACCTTTTTCCTGAAATAGTTCATTGGTAACTGAGATGTGACATCAAAGATGAGATTGATAGAAAGAGATATCACAACACACCATAGACAGTGTCTATTTCTTCTGGGGTATGAACACCTACTAAAAGAAATGTGGTGAAAATCAAAGGGAAGATTCCTATGGCTCTATGCTCCAACTAGCAAGGTAAAGTAAGTAGGTCTGTGGGATCAAGGTTACCATTCAAAAAGCCTCTTAGCCTTTTACAGTCATAGGATGTGTTTTTATGAGTGGCATACTTTTATTCATTTGGCCATGGGAAACAGGCACACTGACTTATAAAGGCTTGAAGAGAACAGGGTTTTCTTTTTCCTATACAAAAAGTCTGGTAATATTGGTTCAGTGGCTCAAAAATGTCAAGACCCATTGTTGTTGCGGTTCTTTCTTTGTTGCTTATTGCCTCATGGTTGCAAGAAGGCTGCCATAGCTTTAGTCCTCATGGCCACGTTCAAGGCAGGAAAATGGGGCCAATGGTTCAGGCCACGTCTGTTCCTTTTGTAAGAAAGCAAAATTTCCCCAGAATTACCCAGATGGCTTCTACTTAAATATCTTTAGCCAGAACTGGATTAACATGGCTACCTCTTGACGTAAGTTGAGTGGATAAAGGGGGGACTGGATCCATTGCTGCCATGGATAACATTGAGGGTCTTTTAGCAATAAAGAGATAGAGGATGGACATTGGCAGGCATTGGACAGTGTCTACCGTGGATGAGGAAGCATACCAGCACTCAACATTAGTGGTCAAAATATTTTTAATAATACCTCAATGTTTATATGATACAAATAAGTAAGTACTAGATTATTATGCCAATTATTATGCCCAATGCCCTAGAAGAATGTAAAACAGATATGGGATATCTGGTTTTGACCACCCTGGGTACCTGCAGTTGGCTTGAAGTTAGGTGGTGTCATCTCAATGAGATCTGTCTGCATTTTTACATATTATGATTCTAACACCTAAAAGTATTAACCTATACAGTAGACTTTTAGTATTTGTCTAGACTTTCAAGTCTAGACAGCAGATTCATCGACAGTACTACGATGAACAACACACTGGCATCAAATGCAGGTACTGGCTTATTCACTACCTAAAGACTAATTCTCTACACACCAGCTCAGTGGAGGTGATTCAAATAGGTGCCTTAGCAAAATTACAAATTGCTACATGTCACAGTCCTCCAGAGTCTCTCACAAATCATTAAAATCATGAATGTTAAATTTGCAAATGGAAAAATATCTACTGTGTATTCTTCAAAATGCTTTCATGTCATCAGAAAAATACTGGAGCATAATGACAACAGAAGTTTTCAATATTTAACTTAAGAAAATATTGAAATGGCTGCATTATTTATAATATTTTATTAAAAAGAAATGATAAGAGGCCATCATCCTTGTCCTCAGATATTGTTCGACTTGAGAGATGACTCGGTCTAAGACTGAGTTTCTTCCATCTTCTAGGCTTGAATTTCTCCTGGCATAGTGTTTGGGAACCAGAGTCCTGTAGGGATGGTGGCCTGGATGTAAAAGAGAATCAGAGTAAAGTGATGCGTGTAGCTTAGAAGAAAGGGAGGTGTCAACCTCAGGGGAAGGGCTAGGAATTATGCCTAGGAGTCTCTCTTCTCTACCCCCTTGTTCCTTCTATACTTTCCTCTGTTTTGTTTTTTTAATCTCCCTTCTTCATGAACCACATTCCAGAAAAGGGAGTATGCTCAGGTGCCTAGGTACATGAATATATACCCATATCCGTACTCATACCTGTACCTATTTATTTGTGTTTGTTGGTATTAGGCCAAAAAAATTACCAATGTGTTTGTGCTTAAAAAATAGCAAGACTTGTATGAATGTTACAGAGTCAAAAAGAGTTTTGAAGTTACAGAACTTGTTGTCTAATGTGAGATATACAACAACTCTGTAAGAGTGCAAGGCCATTGCATTAATTGAGGTATTCCCCCAGTTTTATGCATAATTTTCTTTTGAAGACTTGTGCAAAAGTCAAATGTATAAAACTTCAACAAGATTGCATGTAGGCTATGTAACTAGAGAGCCAAAAAACATCCTAACATCCCTAATTATACCTTTTAGGCATCATCTTCAGTGATTTATACATTTCATACATGCTCTTTCATTTTATTCTTTCCTTTCATAACAGAGCACAAGGTTGACCAGTTTGAAGTCAATGAGCATCTGATTGAGGCCCATGACTTATCATTTTCCACAGGCCTAATGATTTCTATCTTTGTCTCTATTGTATTGAGTTAATGAGACCTGTGCTTTTTACCATGGCTATCAGCATTTTCATTTTTCTCTCTCCACTCATTTTTGTAACCTACTAATAAGAACAAATGCAATAAAATATGCATATAATTGCACAAACATTGCTTTACCTTTAAAGAAAGGGATGCTACTAAAATGGAAATATTAGTTGGCCAAAAATGCTACTATGAAATAGCCAGCCACCTACAGATATAAAAACGCTGTACTTACAGAGTTCAATTTATGAAGCATCGATCTATAAAGTAATTATCAATCTATTAAGTATTGCGTGGAGATTAAATACATGGAAATGAAACAACCCATATATAGTTTTATAGTTGGATTTCAATCATATACTGTGTATCCAAAAACTGGAACCAGAACTCCTAACTCCAAATGTATTCATTAATTCATTCAGCAAATATCTATTGAACATCTACTCTTATATGCAAGATACTGTTCTAGGTTGTATCACTCTGTTTCATCTTATCCTGAACTAGAACCATTAGTGACAATCCTCTGACTGATTCTCCCGTGAGCTTCATCTTTGTGACACCTTTGCTTAGCTCTTTGGCTTTTTGCCTGTGGCTTTGTGCTGCTTTTTGAAGAGGCTTTCTGGTTGTAACATCTCCCCACTTGGATTCCTCCCTTGTCCAGGACTGAAGCCAGGCTATTTCAAAGTCTGAGAATCTCTGTTAATGTGGCTGCATTACTCTGCACTGTGGACAAGGAGCCTTGGAAGAATTGTTATTGAGTGATAATTAATGGCAAATGCATATGGACCCTGCAGCCAAGCATCAAAATGTAGCATGTTCAAGTGATAACCAAATAGTGAGGGCAATTCTTTCCTAGTATTTTCCCTCTACTCAATTGTAGTTTTTTGTTTATTTATTTATTTTTTGTCTGGCAGAAAAAAAACCCCACTCTGTTATTCATGAAATGGTGTGGAAAATGAGTTTGCTCTGTAAGGAGCATCACAGGTTGGCTTCTTGAAAGTAGGCACTGAGGTAGAGTTTGGTAGAAATCAGCACCTGTTGAACAGAGGAGGAGAAAGCAGGGTTGGGTAGAGGGACAAGTTGAATTGTGATATAGGCCTGGCAAAGCTTTGTCTGATTCCACAGGGAGCTTTGAGCATATGTTATCCATCAGAGTTGATCCTGATCAGACTGAAATGTTTAGCTCTTTACAATACACCTCTATTGATCACTGAATGTGAGCTGCCCCAGGAAGAGTGTGCCTTGGGGCAAGGTGGCTCTGTAGCTGAGGCAGAACCTGATGGAGCTGACAGCTGGGGCAACAGGCCCTTCTTTGATGGGAGATCTGGTGATGCTTTTCTGTATGATAAAATTTTCAGTAAACTGGGAATAGAGGAGAATTTCCTCAGCTTGATAAAGAACATCTACAAAAACATACAGCTTATATGACAGCGTATTTGACAGTGAGAAACTATATGCTTTCCCACTAAGTTTGGGAGCAAAGCAAAAATTTTGTTTTTTTCTTGCTATCCTATTCAACATTGTACTAAGGTAATGCAATAAGACACAAAAGGAGATTAAAAGTATATGGATTAAGAAGGAAGAAATAAAACTGCCTTTGTTCTGAGATGACATGATTTTTTATCTAGAAAATCAGAGTCTACAAAATACTCCTTAACTAATAAGTGATTATAGAAAGGTCACAGGATACAAGGTAATATACAAAGTCAATGACTTGCCTATATACTAGAAATGAACGATTAGAATTTGAAATAAAAAGATAAAATTTACAATAGTACTCCCAAAATGAAATACTTAGGTCTACATCTAACAAATATGCCTAGAATCTACATATTGGAAAGCTATAAAACTTTGATGTAATAAATAAAAGATCTAAATAAATGGGTAGATATTCCATGTTCATGGATTGAAAAACTCATTATTGTTAAGATGTCACTTCTTCCCTACTTGATCTATATATTCAATGAAATCCTTATTAAAATCCCAGGAGGATATTTTGCAGATATTGGCAAGCTGATTCTAAAAGTTTATATGGAAAGCCAAAAGACCCAGAAAGAGAAGAACAAAGTTGGAGGACTGACACTACCCAACTTCAAGACTTACTGTAAGGGTATGGCAATCAAGATGGTATAGTATTGGTGAAAGAATAGACAAATAGGTTAATGGGACAGAATAGAGACTCCAGAAATAGACCCACACAAATACAGTCATTTGATTTGTGACAAAGGAACAAAGGCAATGTAATGGAGAAAGGATAGCCTTTTCAACAAATGGTGCTGGTACTATTGGATGTCCATATGCAAAAACAAAACCAAAAATGAAAAACAAACAAACAAAACCAACCTAGACACAGATCTTACACATTTCACGAAAATTAATTCCAAATGTATCATAGACTAAATGTAAAACACAAAACAGTAAAGCTTCTAGAAGATAATATAAGAGAAAATCTAGGTGATCTTTGATTTAGCAGTGAGTTTTTAGATACAATACAAAAAGCATGATCCATGAAAGAAAAAATTGATAAGCTGATCTTTATTAAAATGAACAAAGTTTGTAAAGACAGACTTTTAAGAGACACTGTTAAGAGAAAATGGAAAGACAAACCACAGACTGCAAATGTTTTCAAAACATATATCTTGAAAAAGTAGTTGTATCCAAAGCGTACAGAGAATTCTTAGACCTCAGCAATAAGAAAACAAAAAATCCAATTTAAAATGGGCAAAAGATCTGAACAGTCACTTCACTAAAGATATACAGATGACAAATAAGCATAGGAAAAGATGCTAACCATAATTTGTTGTTAAGGAAGTGCACATTAAAAGAATAATGAGAGACTGGGCGCAGTGGCTCACGCCTGTAATCCTAGCACTCTGGGAGGCCGAGGCGGGCAGATTGCTCGAGGTCAGGAGTTCAAGACCAGCCTGAGCAAGAGCGAGATCCCATCTCTACTATAAATAGAAAGAAATTAATTGGCCAACTAATATATATATATAGAAAAAATTAGCTGGGCATGGTGGCACGTGCCTGTAGTCCCAGCTACTCGGGAGGCTGAGGCAGTAGGATTGCTTGAGCCCAGGAGTTTGAAGTTGCTATGAGCTAGGCTGATGCCACGGCACTCATTCTAGCCTGGGCAACAAAGTGAGACTCTGTCTCAAAAAAAAAAAAAAAAGGATAATGAGATATCACTACATATCTACTAGAATGACTACAATTAAAACAAAACAAAACACTAAGAACCCTAATTCATTTCTAGTGGGAATGCAAAATGATACTGTGACTTTGGAAGATAGTTTGACAATTTCTTTTTCTTTACTTTTCTTTTTCTTTTCTTTTCGAGACAGGGTCATACTCTGTCACTTAGGCTGGAGTGCAGTGGTGCCATCATAGCTCATTGCAATCTCCAACTCTTGGGCTCAAGTGATCCTCCTGCCTCAGGATCCTAAGTAGCTAGGACTACAGGTGTGTACCACCATACTCAGATAATTTTTAAAAAATTAAAAAAAAATTTTCATAGAGGTGGGGTCTTTTTTATTTTTTTGAAACAGGGTCTTGCTCTGTTGCCCAGACTAGAGTGCTGTGGCATCAGCCTAGCTCATAGCAACTTCAAACTCCTGGGCTCAAGCAATCCTACTGCCTCAGCCTCCCGAGTAGGTGGGACTATAGGCATGCACTACTGTGCCCGGCTAATATTTTCTCTCTATATTTTCAGTTGTCCAGCTAATTTCTTTCTATTTTCTTAGTAGAGGTGGGGTCTCGCTCTTGTTCAGGCTGGTCTCGAACTCCTAAGCTCAAAGGATCTGCCCTCCTCAGCCTCCTAGAATGCTAGGATCACAAGCGTGAGCCACTGTGCCTGGCCAGAGGTGGGATCTTGCTATGTTGCCCAGACTGGTCTTCAACTCCTGACCTCAAGAATCCTACTCTCTCAGCCTCCCAAAGGCTGAGATTATAGGTGGGAGCCACTGCACCTAGCCAGCAGTTTCTTATAAAGCTAAACACAGTTTTGAAATACAATCTAGCAGCGTACTCCTCATTATTTTCTCCAGCTGATTTGAAAACTTATGTCCATACAAAAGCCTGCATGTGAATGTTGATAGCAGCTTTATTCATAATCACCCAAAACTGAAAGCAACCAAGGTATACTTCAATAGGTAAGTGAATAAACTGTAGTTCATCCATTCAATGGAATATTATTCAGAGAGAAAATGAAATGAGCTATCAAGCCACAAAAGACATGAATGAATCTTAAATGCATATTGCTAAGTAGAGGAAGCTAATCTAAAAAGGCTGAATATTGTTTGATTCCAACTATATGACATTTGAGAAAAGATAAAACTATAAAGACAATAAAAAATAAGTGGTTGCCAAAAGAAGGGGAGGGAGGATTGAATAGGTGAAGTATAGGGGATTTTTTTTTAGGGCAATGAAATCATTATGTATAATACTATAATTGTGACAAATAATATTATGTATTTGTCAAAACCCGTTGAACTTTGCCACACAAAGAGGGAACTTTAATGTATGAAAATTTGAAAAATAATTTAGGAAGTCAGGGGGATTCCCAGGATGGAATGCAGACTGTGATAAAACAATCTAACTATAATACAGATGTATGAAGCAACCTGACTGAAAGGGATAGGAGGGAAAGTTGCTGACCTAAGTGATTTTGGAAATGAATGGAATCTGTAAAACTGGAGGCAAAAGAAGCTGTATGTAAGCTTTTATTCTAGTGATGAAGTTGTATCTCATGGGAGTATGGTTTAACAATTTTGATACTGTTATACATCTATATTGGAATTGACTGATATTAGCTTAATATGGACATGGATGGTTACATACACAAATATTACACATGTATATACTTGTGTTAGTATACACACATATATTTACATATATTTTCTTGGTTGGTCTGCTGAGTGGGTCTAGTAACAACAATATCCCAAAAACAACGAGTGCGCCTGGTACCCAGATTACAGTTTTAATGCCATTCTCCAATACAAGAAACTAGGTCCTCTTGGATTCTAGGACTTGGGGCAAGATACATACCAGATAAGTCTGAGTCAGGAAGGTCTTGAAAAACAATATAAAACAAAAAAACCAAAAACCACCCCCAAAATGTCCCCCCAAACAAAATAAAACGGAAAAACTCCACAATGATGGGAATATGTCAAAGAGACCTAGGAGCTAACTGAAAGAGCTCCCAATGGCCAACTGAAACAATTTGATCAGTAAAGTAGTATTGGATATACCCAAAGTATAAAATCAATATCATGTGTTCATGCTGATATAAATAAATGATTGAATAAAATAAATAAATGGGAGAAGGTAGAATACACATGGAAATAGGGCAGACAAATCAGCCAATATCTGCTACTGAAAGGATGCTGCTTTTTCATGCTGGAGTGACAAGTATAAGTAAATCCCTGGAAAGACACTGGAAATAGAGAGTGAGGTTGATGGACCTTGCAGGTCGAAGCCTTTTCTCTTCAGGGTCACTTAGCCTGTGACTCTTTCTCAGAAAGAGAAGAAAGCAACCCACCTAGGTATGATGGATTGTGTGATTTGGGTAGCATAAAATCTGGATAAACTGGCTGTGGGAATACTTTCAACGAGCATTGAAGAATCTTCTGAGGTATAGGGGCCTCAGCTGGACCTGAAACTTCAGTGGGGATTAGTGTGGTATATTTTGTACACTTGAACTTTTATCTACTAAAGCCTCCATGCAATAGGTTTCTCATTCTGAACTGGTCTGGAATCTCACAGCTGGCTCTGAATGGTAGTACTCCCACCCTGAGCTTCTACAAGTCTGGAAAAGGAGTATGAAAAGGTTATTTCTCTCCTGCCTGAGAGGTTAGAGGCCTCACCTCCTGAGAGCCATTCCTAGTTCTGAATAAGAAAGTGGCTAAAGTGGTAGCATATAAGAGTCTTTTTTTTCTTATTAATGGTTGCAGTGGATTATAAAATGGAACCCAGCAGGCATGGAAGGGCTTGCATCCATTTCAAAAGCGCCAGTACATTCAGAGGCCAAAGAAAGTCTTTTGAGAGTGCACTGTATAGAGTGTTGTCAGTAGTTTTTGTAACTGTAATCCGTGGCGGGGAATCTGGGCCATACTGATGTCATTTCATTTTCAGTTCCAATCACAGTCTAGTAGAGTCAAGTCAGAGTCCATCTGGGGTCTCTTTTTTGGGCTCATGAAAAAGCTATATGGGATTCATTCAGAAAACATTTGTGCACAGGACCTGGGGCCAGGGGTTGGGGGGCTGTATGTTCCTGCCCTCAGGGAGATCACAGACTAAACCATAGAAATTCATAAATCATGAATGACTATAGCATAAGATTATAGGAATAGTCTCAATAGGAACAGAGTGCTGAGGGAGGTAAAAGCCAAAGACTCAGTTTGCAGGAGAGAGACATTTTCTTTAACCACTTAATGTGGTGAGGTAGCAAGTAGAGAGAGGGAAGAATAGAAATGTTGTTACTGGGGTGTATCTATGACCTTCTTGGAGTCTAAAGAGAGATATCAGAAAGAAACATCAGAGAAGAGTCTCTTTTGCCAAATCTTAGAATGCGCTAGTGATTTCATGATATTTCCTGAGCAGGCAATGAAATATCTCAGGAGTGGCTTAAGGGAGGGTGTTTTTTGAAAGAGTTATATACAAATTAAAACACATTTATCCTTGTTATATTATTTTCCAATACTCCCCAAGTTCAGACTTCCCTCTCCTTTCTCCACAGTAAGTCCTATCAGTGTAAGAGATGAGACGAATGGTAGAAGTGGTGAACCTGTCAATGAAATCTCTGTCCCAATTAGGAGAGAGCAATGGGAAGTCTTGTTCAGTAATCCTACCTTCCTGTGACATATAAATACCTCTCATGAACACTGAAAAGTTTCCTGATATAGCCAGGCTAAAGTTGCTAGATAAAATACAGGACACTTAGCTAAGTTTTCATGTTAGATCAAAAATGAATAATTTTTTAATATAAGTGTGTCTTGGCAACCCTAATCCAGGTTCTCTTGGCATTTTGGGACAAAATGGATGGCTTGGGTTCTTTCTCATATCTAGCTTCATTAGATTAAATGATTATCTACATTACATCTGGCAAAACAAGTTTCATCACCCCTGTTCCTATCCCGGCCCTCAATAGTATAATATAAGGAGGTCTTTTTATGCTCAATTCATGGCAGGGGAGAGACACTGGCTGAGCATAAATACTGGCAGAAAATTAATTAATCTTGGATGTGTTAAAGGTCTGATTGTCTTTGAAATTTCATTCTAGGGCCCAACTTTGGTGGGGGCTTCTTACTCTGCTCCCCGCCACCACCCTCAGGATTCAGAGAATCCTCCTCCTTCTACCCCAGACCTGTGCAACTGGGGAGAATAGAATGATTAGCCACTCATGCTGGAGGCAGAGCCCATGGAAAAGGGAATCCAGGCAAAGTAAGGAGATTGAAAGGAGGAGAATTGAGAGACAGGCACCAGGCAATGAGTTTCCTCAGCAGGTCATGAGTACTATGGCAGGTACTATGGAGAGGTGCCCTGAAAGTCTAGAATTAAGGGCCCACACATATTGAAGCAACTGAGGCCATGTTGATAAAAGCAGGGCTTCTTAAACTTTAATGTCCATACAGATTATCTGGGAACTTGTTAAAGTGAAGATTCTGATTCAGCAGGTCTGCAGTGGAGACCTACATTTCGAACACACTTCTAAGTCATGCTGCTGCTGCTGGAACATGGCCCACATTTTGAGTAATGTTAAAGAGAAATTGCACTGGACACTTGTTAAAATTGTCAAGGAAGACTTTATTCAAGACTATTGCAATAGGGGTCAAGACTATTGTAATAGGGGAGAGAGACTGAACTCAACTCCAAATACAAAAAGGGCAGCCGGGGATTTATAGCCAACAGGCAGAGGGAGGGGGAAGATAAAAAATCACTAAGAGCACTCAACAAAATAGGCAGAGATGGGGCTTACCTAAAAATGATACAAGCCATATATGACAAACCCACAGCCAATATCATACTGAATGGGGAAAAATTGAAAGCATTCCTACTTAGAACTGGAACAAGACAAGGTTGTCCACTATCTCCACTTCTATTCAACATAGTGCTGGAAGTCCTTGCTACAGCAATCAGACAAGAAAGTGGAATTAAGGGTGTCCAAATGGGACCAGAAGAGATCAAACTCTCATTCTTTGCTGATGACATGATATTGTACCTAGAAAACCCTAAGGATTCAACCAAGAGATTCCTTGAATTGATAAATGAATTTGGTAAAGTCTCAGGATACAAAATCAATACATAGAAATCAGAGGCATTCATATACGCCAACAACAGTTTAAGAGAGAACCAAATCAAAGACTCAATTCCCTTAAAAATGGCAACAAAGAAAATAAAGTACCTTGGAATATATTTAACTAAGGAGGTAAAAGACCTCTACAGGGAGAACTATGAAACACTGAAGAAGGAAATAGCAGAGGACGTAAACAGATGGAAGAATATACCATGCTCATGGGTCGGCAGAATCAACATTGTTAAAATGTCTATACTACCCAAAGTGACCTACAGAGTCAATGCCATCCCTATCAAAATACCATCATCATTTTTCACATATATAAAAAAAATAATTTTATGCTTCGTATGGAACCAGAGAAGACCCTGTATAGCAAAATCGATCCTAGGCAATAAAAACAAAATAGGAGGTATCAATCTACCAGACTTCAAACTACACTACAAAGCTATAGTCATTAAAACAACTTGGGACTGGCACAAGAACAGGGACATTGACCAGTGGAACAGAACCAAGAACTGAGATATAAAACCATCCTCATATAGCCAAACAACCCCATCAAAAAATGGGCAAAGGACATGAACAGAAACTTTTCAAAAGAAGACAGAATAATGGCCAACAAACATATGAAAAAATGCTCAACATCTCTAATCATCAGGGAAATGCAAATCAAAACCACAATGAGATATCACTTAACTCCAGTGAGAATGGCCTTTATCACAAAGTCCCCAAACAATAAATGCTGGCATGGATGCGGAGAGATAGGAACACTCCTACACTGCTGGTGCGACTGCAAATTAGTTCAACCTCTGTGGAAAGCAATATGGAGATATCTCAAAGCAATACAAGTAGCTCTACCATTTGATCCAGCAATTCCACTACTGGACATCTACCCAAAAGATCAAAAGTCACTTTATGAAAAAGACACCTGCACTTGAATGTTTATAGCAGCACAATTCACAATCGCAAAGCTGTGGAAACAACCCAAGTGCCCATCAATTCATGAGTGGATTAATAAAATGTGGTATATGTATACCATGGAGTACTACTCAGCTTTAAGAAACAATGGTGATATAGCACCTCTTGTATATTCCTGGATAGAGCTGGAACCCATTCTACTAAGTATCTCAAGAATGGAAAAACCAGCACCACATGTACTCACCAGCAAATTGGTATTAACAGATCAACACCTAAGTGGACATATAGGAATAACATTTATCGGGTGTCAGGCAGGTGGATGGGGGGAGGTGGGGATGAGTATATACAAACACAACGAGTAAGAGGTGCAACGTTTGGGGGATGGACACGCTTGAAGCTCTGACTCGAGGGGGGAGGAAGGGCATGGGCAATATATGTAACCTTAACACTTGTACCCCCATAATATGCTAAAATAAAAAAAAAAATCACTAAGAGGAAGTTGGTTAGATATCAAGGATGGAGGGATTACTGTTAAACTGACTTAGGTGAACTCTTGCTGAAACTGGGCTCCACAGGCCAAAGCCAAGGCTTAATCAAGAAGAAAGCACAGAGGAACCCAACTAAAGTTTGGTTGAGGAGGGAGTTCTTCCAGTAGCAAGGGCCTAGAGTAGAGAAGTTACTATCAAATCCCTTTGTGGCTTCTATTTGTCTGATGCACCAATTCTACCCAAAGTAACAGACTAAGGCTATAACATTCGTAACGTGTCCACATGTTGACAGTAATGTATATTAAAAGATAAACTTAGGCACATTAAAATTTTAAAGAGTTTATTTGAGCAAACATTGATTCATGTATCAGGCAACTCCAGACTACGAGTGGTTTGAGGCTTCACTGAAAGGGCACGAGGGTAAGGCTTTTATAGGATGAGTATGGAAGTAAGGCAAAAAAAAAATTTTTGGTTGAAGTGGAGCATAGCCCTATTTGGATCATTCCAGTGGAAAGTCCCTAGTTAGAGGTTGGTTGGTGGCTTTGATTGGTTAAGGTTAAGTAGTAGAAAGTCCCAAGTTAAGGGTTAATTAACAGTTTCTGATTGTCCTAGAATATGACCATTTACACGGAGTTGGGTTTTGGTTTGCTTATGTAGGAACCCAGTGTACTGCAGCCACCTCAGTCTAATGGAATCCCAATGAATTATTTTAACATTCTACGTGTCAGCCAAGAGAAAGCTGCCAGAGCATGTTTTAGATGAGAAGACATTTAGAATACCATCAGGTGGCCCTGTGTAGATGGAAATGGCAGTTCAGGATGTTAGAGGCCTGTTAACATACTCTAATCCTGCATAAGCAAGGGGGTAGAAATGCTAGCCAGGGTGGGTGTAACTCTGGACCCCTGACCTCATGTAAGAGGTCATGTATAGACCTCTCATACCCTAACTCCAATTCCTTTTAAGCCTCCTTCAATGTATTTATTGTCTTTATTTAACAATATATGTTTTTCTGAATGTAAAAATACTATATACATATCATAGAAAACTAGAAAATTTGGAAAATACTAAAAAACACAAAGGGCATTAGAGTTCTGACTTGGATGGATCAAGGGCAATATACGTAACCTAAACATTTGTATCCCTGTAATATGCTGAAAAAAAGTCAGTTTGAACACTCAGGCCTACTGATAACATGCATTATATACATGACACATCTACACACATGCATATACATGATGATACACGCATATATGTGTATGTGTGTCTCTATTGTAATTTGCTTTTTACTTAACTGTAGACTGTTACATTATAAACATTCCTCTGAGGATCATGCATTGCTGATGTTTTATAAATACTAAGACAAGATGCAATATCTCAATCTTTCCAAGGAAAGGAGTTCAGTGCTTACGGGCATTTGCAGTAGGGAGCAGCAGCAGGGAGCTCTCAAGTTAAGGCCATCTCATCTCAGGAGCTCATTTTCTCAAGTCCATGAAGGCAGGGGTCCTTCTCTTTGAACTACTTTGATAAACCTCTCCATTATCTTCCTTCACACCCCAGCCCTGGTAGAAAAACATTACCTGGAAATTCTCTTCTTATTTCCCAGGGAATCCCTGCAGGTGCTGTTGGGTGGGGAGAAAGGAATGGTAGGGAGTTCTTTTCCTCCTTAGACTGGGGAATGAGAAAGCTTCTGCAGAGGATACATAATGAAGGAGAGTCCTCCCCACAGGATCTGGGCTCATTTTCCTCCCATGCTATCTCAACCTCTTCCATTTAGGCCACCTTTTCTAGCCTGAAAGGCCTTTGTGACTCTTTCTTTTTCTGTATTTCCAAATATTTATTTCTTCCCTTTATTTGAAACTTCATTGTTGCTTTGTTGCTTTTTAAAATGGAAGCCAATGATTTTCTTCCTTATAAGACAGAGAGAGATGATGTGGAAAGAAAGATTCCAGGATTTGGAGCCTGGAAATTAGGATACTTCTTTCACTGCTTCTTTCCTTAAAGATGTGGAAGATGACCTCTGCAATGACCTTGGGCAATCCATGCACTCAGTTTGGTTCCAGCTTCCTTTTTTTTGTTGTTGTTTATAAGCCAGTCAAATTTAGCAGTCGAGGGTTGAATACCAACTTTAGTGACACTAATATTAATAAGTTCTGATAACCCACTACCATCAGACCGGCCTCCAGCTACCTTATTTAAGAAATGGGAGTAGAAATCATTCCTCTCTGCCCACATCAGAGAAATAGATGGGAGGTGTTATATGGAGTATAAAATACATGTTAGTTATTATTATTGATGTTGTTTTTACTTTTGCTGCCATGAACAGTGTTATAGGGAGAAAACACACATTTGTTTTTGAGACAGAGTCTCACTTTGTTGCCTGGGCTAGAGTGCCATTGTGTCAGCCTAGCTCACAGCAACCTCAAACTCCTGGGCTCAAGCATTCCTTCTGCCTCAGCCTCCTGAGTATCTGGGACATGGGCCACCATGCCCGGCTAATTTTTTCTATATATTTTTAGGTGTCAAATTAATTTCTTTCTATTTTTAGTAGAGACGGGGTCTCGCTCTTGCTCAGGCTGGTCTCGAACTCCTGAGCTCAAACCATCCACCCACCTTGGCCTCCCAGAGTGCTAGGATTATAGGTGTGAGCCACCGTGCTTGGCTGAAAACACACATTTTAACACATTTAAGTTTTTCTTTTTCTAAATTAGTAAGACAAAAACATGGTAAAAACACATAGTATAATGCTTATACAGTAAAAACTGTCTCCTTCCCACTATCAGTCCCTTCTCAGAATAATAGTTACTTTCAACCAGTTTCTTTGTTTTCTTCCAAAAATATTCTCTGCATATATAAGTATATGCACCTATATGTTGTATATATATATTTTAAAAAATAATAACCTGTTTTTGCAGCTTTCATTTTGTTAACTATATAGTGATTATTTCATATTAGCACACACTATTACATATGATAACATAACTTATTTAACCTTTCTTCTAATGATGGACATTGAGTTTATTTCCAGTGACTATTTTAAACTCTTCTGCAGTGACCATCCTGTGAATGTGTGTGTCTGTGCAAATAGATCTATATCATGAAGTCTTAGAAGTGGGATGGCTCGATCTAAGCACTTTACATTTTAGTAGAAATTGCCGAATTGTCCTCTGAGAAAATGGCAACAGTTTACAATTGTACTAATAGAGTGTTTCTATACACCCTCGCCAATACTGTGTATTGATCTCTACTAATTTGAATTTGTAATGGTATCTTTTTTTTTTTTAACTATCTTTTTTCCTTTTTTTTTCTTTCCAAAAATCATGGCTTGTTGCATTGCTATCTTTTTGTTAAGTTTACTTTTGTGTTGCTATAATTTTGGGAGAGCTTGAATATAATTCATATCTTTTTATATACTTAAAAGCCATATATCTGTGGTCTGCTTGCACATGCTTTTTTCCATTTGAAAGAACATATATTTTGAGGGCTGGCCCAGATTGGCCTGGCTCAGCAGGGCAACTCTCCCCAGAGCTTGTTTGGGACTCCCTCCCAGCTCCTCCATCTCCCTTGTGTCTCTGGTCTCTTGTCTGTATGCTGCTCTGGCAGTTACAGAAGCTCCAGGCTGTGTATCTGTACCAGTGTACCCATCCTCTTGCTCTGATAAGTGAAAGCTGACTGCACAATTCTATATTATTTATGGCTTTTCTTCCAGCTACAAGAACTATCTTATTCCTCTTCACCCTGGGAGTTGATGTGAGGCAAGTCTTCTCAATTTTATAGTACAACAAATGGTGATGTGACGTCCTATAATGGGCTCTCTGAGCACCTAGTGAGACAACTGCTGAGTCTAAGTGTATATGATGTTTGACTATGGTGATCATGTCAGCCATAAACTGCCCCACCTGGGTGAAAAGGCAGCATGATTAGGTGGAACACTGTGCTAGGAGCTCTAAGATATGTGCAATCTGTTTCTAACTCTAACATGGATTTGCTGAGAAAGACTGGGTAGGGTACACTCTATCTCTGGGGCTCGGTTTCATCATCTGAAGGCCTTCAGAATACAGTGAAGATCTGATACCTGTGGAAAGAGAGGGAGAAGGAAGGAGGTTTGTGTAGAAAGAGCCTTGGCCTCAAACATATGAAAAAATGCTCAACATCTCTAATCATCAGGGAAATGCAAATCAAAACCACAATGAGTTATCACTTAACTCCAGTGAGAATGGCCTTTATCACAAAGTCCCCAAACAATAAATGCTGGCATGGATGTGGAGAGATAGGAACACTCCTACACTGCTGGTGGGACTGCAAACTAGTTCAACCTCTGTGGAAAGCAATATGGAGATACTTTAAAGCGATACAAGTGAATCTACCATTTGATCCAGCAATCCCATTGCTGGGCATCTACCCAAAAGATCCAATGACACTCTACAAAAAGGACACCTGCACTCGAATGTTTATAGCAGCACAATTCATAATTGCAAGGCTGTGGAAACAGCCCAAGTGCCCATCCATCCAAGAATGGATTAATAAAATGTGGTATATGTATACCATGGAGTACTATTCAGCTCTAAGAAACAATGGTGATATAGCATATCTTATATTTTCCTGGTTAGAGCTGGAACCCATACTATTAAGTGAAGTTTCCCAAGAATGGAAAAACAAGCACCACATGTACTCACCAGCAAATTGGTATTAACTGAACAGCATCTAAGTGGTCACATAGGTACTACAGTAATAGGGTATTGGGCAGGTGGGAGGGGGGCGGGGGGCGGGTATATACATATATAATGAGTGAGATGTGTACCATCTGGGGGATGGTCATGCTGGAGACTCAGACTTGTTGGGGGAGGTGGGGAATGGGCATTTATTGAAACCTTAAAATCTGTACCCCCATAATATGCAGAAATTAAAAAAAAAGAAAAGAGAGAGCCTTGGCCTATAGAGTAAATCTGAGAATGTCTCAGCTGTATTGATGGGTAGCTGTAAAGTAGAGATCATCTATTAGAGGATCATATGTCAGACAGAAACTGGCAGGCCCTTAGTACCCCCGTCATGTCCAGCCGTGAGCTGGGAGCATTCCAGGGAGACCTTGGCCTTGGCTTGAGCACTGGGGTGTGTACCTAAGGCTCTGCAGCTGGAGGTGTCTCTTTCTGAGTTGCCACAGTCTGCTTGGCTTATGCAAAGCCTTCCTGGGATGTCAGGGAGTTAAAGGTTGGGATTCTGGGGAAGAATGCCCCAGCCCTTTGTCCTTCCAATGGGTAGTTTTGGGAGGCATTCTGTACTCATATCTGGAGCTCCCAGAGGAATCAAGCCCTTTGGCCAATAACTGTAACCCCAATTATGCACCCTTACTCTCTGTCCTACATTTTCTGTTTCCTCACTTCCTTTCTTCAATCATCTGTGATCATCTCCAAATAAATCACCTGTACTCAAGTTCCTTATCTCAGGCTCGGATTTCAGGGGAACCAAAACAGGTTCCACAGGCCACAAAAACCTAAAAAGTGTGTCTCGTTAAGACATTTCTATGAATCATGAATGAAGAGAGAGAACTTTTCTTCTTTATGTTAATGCTTTCTCCCTACTTCTGTTAGATGATGTGGTGGATTATGGTACCTTGTTGGGAGTGGCCTGAAATTACCAATCTGAGGGTGGTTGGTGCAAAGAGACAAAGGGAGAATTGGGCAAAACCCCATGATTCCCAGGTGACTACCATATATAAGGTGGGGTAGATACTGTTGCTTCTCTGTATCTAAATGAATATTTTCTTTGCTTGGCTTTTCTTTGGCAAGGCTCAGCCTGGAACCATTTCTTCCTCAATAGATTCCACATAAAAATCAGTCTGAACTATGGATCTACTGTGGGCATCAATGTTGTATTGCTCCCAGTAATCCCTGGGTACCCTCAAATAGCTTGCTTCTTGACTATTTGCTTAGACTTGGGATTATTAATTCTGGCTTTTATTTAGGTCACCCTTGTTCTGCATTCAACAAGTCCAAAAATGACCTGATCACTGAAGCTCACTTTTTAAACTTAAAATAAATAGCATTTTAACCATTTTTAAGTGTGCAGTTTAGTGGCATTAATTACATTTACATTCTCATGCTATCACCCATCCACAGAATTCTTTTTGTATTGTAAAGCAAAAACTCTATGCCCATTGAACATGAACTTCTCATTTTCCTCTTCCCCCCAGACCCTGGAAAACCACCATTCTACTTTCTGTCTTTATGAAACTGACTATTCTAGGTACCTCATATAAGTAGAATCACATAGTATTTGTCTTTTTTATGACTGGCTTATTTCATTTGGCTTAATGTCCTCAAGATTTATCAGTGTTGTGGCATGAATCAGAATTTTCTTCCTTTCCATGGCTGAATAATATTTCATTGTATGTATATACCACATTTTGTTTATCCATACATTTGCTGATGGACATTTGGTTTGCTTCTACCTTTTAGATGTTGTAAGTAATACTGCTGTGCACATGGGTATATGAGACTCATTTTTGATACCATTTCCTCCAGGAACTTTCCCTATGTGATTATTTTGTTTTGTTAGATGATGAGCAATGGTGTGGCAGTGTGTCACTCATATTTATAACCCATTGACCAGGACCTATCACATATTGGGCACTCAAGTCAGTGACTTCAACAGTCAGTGGATTCTTCATCTATTATTTGTCTCAAAGCTGAAGGGATACTGAATTCCCATAGCAGTTTACCTGTAGCAATCTATTCTACTTTATGCTGTAGTGAGCTGTAATATTCTCTAACCAACCCCGAACTCCTTGAGTTGGGAAATGTCCAATTAATGTTTTTTGAATAAAGGGATGTTTGTCCCTGTCTGTCGTTCTTGACCGATGGTATCTCCAGCTTATTGTCCTCTCACCTTTCTCTGACATCTGTATTTCTTCTGAGAACCTGGTGAATTGAAAAGTCCTCCTGGACTTATTGTCTCTTGCTGCACTCTGCAAACAATTTCTGCCTAAAGTCTTGGCCTGACCTTAGAAATTCTGACTCAGACTTGCAATTAGGCTCTGTTAATGAATCATCCTCATTTACGGACAATAAGGAATAGGTTTATGAAGGAATTAAATGAGCTGGTATATGGAAAGCACCTAGCAGAGGGATTGGCTCATGCAAGTGCACAGTAATTGGTTATTTTTATTAAGCATAGTGTTATTTATTATATATAATTATATATTATATTCATAAATATGTGTATATACATACATAATCTTTTTACTTATATTCTTCTTACTTCAAAAAATTATTTAAGGTATATGATATTGAAAGTTATATATATAAAAAGATTATTGAAGTAAGACTAACACATCAAGAGTAATGTTTTAGAGATAGGAAGATTGTAATGTCCAAATCCTAGGCTAAAGATAGTTGTAATACTTAAGCATTAAATTTATCTCTGAGCCACAAAAAAAAAGGTAAAAAAGAAATACAAGAAACATGTCTATTATCTATTTCTCTCATATTTCAAGGAACAAAAGGAAAAAGATAGCCACCTTCATGTGTGAGTAATGAATTGTAGTGGGGGATCTGATCACTTCTCTTGATGTTTGCTGACCAGCATGAAGTGAGAGCAAGAGAGAAAGGGACTGCATGGATGCTGGATGCTGGCTTCTGTTTTATACTTGTTGGAAAGAAGTTAAGGTAGAATAAGAGAAATAATCCTTATTTTGGGGTCAGAGTATAACTGTTTCCTTTGCAGTGGTTATGGGGCTTAGAAGACTAAGGATACTGCCCAGGTGAAAGAGTTATGAGGCTGATAAAAATGATATATGCATGAGCAGATAATGCTGTGTTGGGTAAGGCCTTAGAGCTGACATAAGCTTCTTGGCCTAATTGGTTGGATAACTTTCCTTGATCACTAATATCAGTACTTGGTTCACGCATTCATCTTCCTGATATGTTTTCCTATGAAGTGTTGCATAGGTTTGAAGTTGGGTCTGGTACAAGCAGATTAAGTTTGCATCATGAAGGATGTCAGAATACCTTCCTTATACCTATGCAATAAACATTGCTAGAAGCACTCCTTGGGGCCCTTCCTCACTATGCCCCCAACCTGGGGACTGGGAGAATTATACCATCACTGCCACCAACTCCAAGATTACATGTGTGATCTTAGTCTTACTTCTTCTGGTTCCATCATGATTAGTACCTGAGAATTTCACTATCAGAACATGACTGCATTAGCTTAATTTAGGAGTCTGCAAATATTTTCTACCAAAGTCCAGAGAGTAGGTATTTTAGGCTTTACAGGCCATAAAATCTCTCTTGAAATTACTCTACTCTGCCTTGTAGCACAGAAATAGCCATAGACATGTAAACGAATGGACATGATTGTGTTCCAGTAAAACTTTATTTATGGACACTGAAATTTGAATTTCATATAATATTATATAAAGTCACAAAACATTATTTTTCCCTTGATATTTTTCTTCACCCATTTAAAAATATAAATACCATTCTCAGCTTGTAGGTCATACAAAAACAAGTGGTGGGCCAACTTTGGCCCACAAGCTATGTTTTGCCAACTCCTGGCTTAATTCAAATATGAATCTCTTCATGTGGAATCAGGCTTTAAACTATTATCTGTCACTGGAATTTCCTTGTTAAAGAAAGATCTGCATGTTTTTATACAGGGCAGGAGTAAGGACATATCATAAGTGTGGGGAATTTTTGAGACTACCAAATCCCTGAAGTACAGAAATCCCAGGAGAGAGGATTGAAGTTAGGGTATAGTGGAAAGAATTTTGGCCTTGGAATAAAAGATCTTGATTTAAATCTCAACTCAGCCACTTCCTAGCTGTGCAATCTGGGACCAGTTATTTGATCCCTCTGAGCTTGTTTCCTCACCTATAACAAAGGGGGAATATTCTTACAGGATGGCTGTGAAGATTGGAAGAGATCAAGCACCTAGCCCCATGGTGTCCCCAGGGTCCAACACTCTGCTTGGCACATAGTGGTTCTGTGTCCCACATGACTGTTGTTAGCATCCCATGTAACTATTGTTGGTGTCCCAAATAACCATTGTTGGTGGCCCACATAACTATTGGTGGTGTCGCATGTAACTTGGGCTGATGCTCATCTTGACTTGTTTTTGCTTAAAATCCTTTTCCAGGAATGGGAAAGGAAGTTGGACAAACTGCCCACTAGGGGGAGTCCTAGGGTGTTCACTAAGGAGCATGGAGGTTATCTCTGATTAGGATTAGTGGGCATAGCCAGGAGTGTAGAAGGCTGGTGAGGAGGATGGAGACTGAAGCAGCATCTGTGCCAGTAAGGCCAGGGGAACAGAGTGACAGGACTGGGAGCTGGATAGGAGTACAGCAAAAGCTGGGCCAGCCACAGGAGAGACAGAAACAGGTTCAGGGCAGGTCAGGGGGAAGGAGGCCTCAAGTGGATGTGGGGAACTTAAGAGCAGCATGCCAGGATCCCCAGCTTTCCCAGCTGAAAGCCCAGTTAGCAGGGGACAGTGTGCAAAGGCCATCACTTGGTGAGCTGGCCTACGGTTCTAGCCAGGGACTCCTTGCTCAGTTTCATCCAGTGGTAGGACTTCATTAAGGCATCCCTATAGCTCTCAAAAGATCACATGTCACTAGCACTTTGTACGTCAATACAAATTTGATGTTAAATGAATGAAGGGCTGAGGCACATAATGGCTGTTCTGGTTGAATTCCTTTGGTTACAAGAAGTAGAGACTCTTACATTGCACTTATATTATTCAAGGTAAGTGGGGTTTACTGTAAAGAAACAGGACAGTGCTGTTCTATAGAACTTTCTGCAGAAATTCATGATGGAAATGTTTACCTGCACTGTCCAGTGTGGTAAGCCGGTAGCCACCCATAACTACTTGAATGAGTACTTGAAATATGGCTAATGTGACATTTACATTTAAACACCTAATGATTACTATATCGAACAGTACGGATGTATATTTCAAGGAACATTTTGAACAAATGTTCTTTGTGCAGTATCCACTACCAATTGGCAGCTCCCTTCTGTGTTTCTTATTTCCAGTTCCTGATAGAGGGAAAGAATCTAACTTGTCCAGCTCATCTTTACGTAGCCTCAGGATCGACTTCCTTTGGGTCAGGTTCTCCAGCCCAGTTTGGCTAGAGATAGAGGTGGGGCTTGCAGTATGCATATAGTCCCTGAGGCAGCAGGACTGTGGGTGAGAAGACCCTCTTAGGAGGGGCCTGGGGAAGTCTGTGGGCGGAGTCAGCAGTGATAGACATTGCTAGTAGAGACAGAGCTCCTGCTGGTATCCAGAGGACAAAGGATTTTACGAAGAGGTAGAATGCAACTCATTCATTCATTTAACCACTGTTTTATTGAGCAGCCACTCTGGGCCCAGCAGAATGCTAGACCTTGGGGATGCCATAATAAGTGAGACAGCTATGACCATTTATTACCAAGCTCATGGATTAGCAAGAAAAGCAGAAGATGAAATAAATGTTAACAAATAAAGTATGTTGCTGCCATGATGGTGGAACAGGGCGTGCCTAAGGAATATAAAGCAAGAGATGCTGAGTCAGTCTGGAGAGTTCAGGGAAGACTTCTGGAAGGCAAAGGAAATAAGGAGGGAGGGGAAAGAGTAGGCAAAGCCCTAGAAAGGAGAGAATATACATTTGTAAAAACTGAAACAGGTTCAGTGAGACTACATTGCATCTTAAGAGAGCGTGGTTCCTGATCTGGTAAGTTTGGTAAGTGTTACCACTTCTTGCAGCCTCTTGCAGATTCTCAGTATGTATGAGTTTAGTAGAGGCTCAGAGAAGTCCTCAGTAAAGAAATCTTAATCCTGTTTTATTAAGCATTTATAAAATTTACTTAACCATGCAACCTTCTCCTCTTGGTCTACTCTCTTCTTAGCACCAGGCAGAACTAGTGTTCTGTGGAACACATGTTGAGAAACCATGATCTCGATATTTCAGTTGTGTCCAGTAGAAAGAGATTATATGAGATAGATCTTGCTGCCCAATCACATTTTTTCTGGGCCTGAAAATAAATATGGATCTTTTGGCCTGCATGCTTCTAGGCACACCTGGAACCAGATTCATTAGCCTGTGCAGCTGTCTTTGTTCACTTAGCATGGTGTTTTCAAGTGTCATCCATGTTGTAGCATGCATCAGTACTCCATTCCTTTTTATGGCTGGATAGTATTCCATTGTATGGATGGATCACATCTTGTTTATTCATTCATCAGTTGATGGACATTTGTGTTGTTGATGGACTTTTTGGTTATTATAAATAATGTTGTTATGAATATTTGTATACAAGTATTTGTTTGAACACCTGTTTCTAATTCTTCAGTATATATGTAGGAGTGGAATTGCTAGGTCATGTGCTAACTCTATGTTTAATATTTTGAGGAACTGCCAGACCATTTTCCATAGTGGCTGTAGGCTGTACCACTTTGCATTCCTACCAGCAATGTCCCATTGTTTCTTTGATTTACCATTATTTCCAACTACCGGCTCACTTATAAACAAGTAAATGGACCTTATGGTTTATTATTGATTCATATTTACAAAGAAAACAGAAACATTTGAAGATTTTCCTTTGAAAAATTAGTGGCACATGTTGAGATAATTGTGTTTTATCCAAAACAAAAAATGAAAACAAAAAGGATATGGTGGGGAGGCAGTGAATGTTAGGAGTTATTATTATGAAACTCAACTAGACTGTAAACCCCTTGAAGTCAAGGACTAAGCCTTATTTATTCAGGTTTCCTTCATGGAGTATGGCAAGAGGCTTAGAATGAACACACATTTATCATTCTTGCATTTGTTCACTCAACACTTGATGGAAGGTTATGGTGTATGCCCATTTCTAATGGTGCACAATTACAAAAAGAGAAAAGTAATTTAAATGCCACAGTGAGTCTACCATTCTACTCAATGAAGGTGGGCCCACAGGCAATAGATGCACTCAAGCCTGAAACGGTGAATGTAGGCTTAAAACCCATGGAAATTATTTATGAATAATTTTAAGGGCTCGTCTCCCCTTGACAAAAGAGGGAGTTACATGATTCAGGTGGCCAGCTAAGTGGGTGGTGATGGCATTGTTAACAAAGAAATAGAGGAATTAACTGAGGACTAAGAGAAGCTTTGGGCACAGAGGTGTGAGGGGACCTTATGGGCTTGACATCAGAAGACATTTGTAGGAGATTTAGGAATTTTAATGAGCAAGTTTGGCTCTTTGTCATTTTTGCTCTTAACTTGCTGACAGCCCTGTGAGCCATTCAAGGAGGTGCTGGAATCTGGAAGAAGGTCACAGAAGACAAAATCTCTATCTTCTGGGCTCAGGATCTACTGTGGAAGGCAACAAAGTCAAATATGAATCACAAAACCACACTAACAAGGCAAAGACAGAAGTGTGCACAGGGTTAGGGTAGCACAGAACAGGGAGCTCCTGAAGGTGAGGTCAAGTGTATTAATCTCCCATGGCTGCTGTAACACATTACCACAAACTTGGTGGCTTAAAACAACAGAAATTTATTCTTTCACAGTTCTGGAGGCCAGAAGTCTGAAATCAAGGTGTCAGCAGGGCCATGCTCCCTCCAAAGATTCTAGGGGAAGATCCTTCCTTGCCTCTCCCAGCTTCTGGTGGCATCTGGTATTCCTTGGTTTGTGGCTATATCACTCCAATCTTATGACTTCTTTCCTCCTTCTCCTTGTGTCTCTCCTCTATGTGTCTCTTATAAGGGCACTTGTCATTGGATTTAGGGACCACTCGAATGATCTCATCTCAAGATCTTTAACTTAATTACATTTGCAAGACCTTTTTTTCATGTAAGGTCACAGTTACAGGTTTGGTGGGTGTTAGGATGTAGGCATATCTTTTTTGGGGCTACCATTCAACCCACTACATTAGAGAAGTCTCCTTGTAAAACAGTTGAGCTAAATCCTGAAGGACTTATTTAGGTGAAAGGGTAGAGAAAATTGTTCCAGAAAGAGGGGTCAGCATGTGCAAAGGTCCTGTTGGAAGAGACTCTACAGTCATTCATATATACCATGAGACTCCTGTGGAGAGAGTAGGGTGTATGTGTGTGTGTATGTGTGCATACATGTGTGGCACAGTGAGGAGAAGGGAGCCATTTTGAGCTAGAGAGGTAGGCAAGGCCTATATCCCAGATGGTCTGGATGAAATGATAAGGAGAGAATGGAAAAACTACTAAAGAATTTTAAACAGAGAGGTGATATGAGCTGATTGGCATTTTAGAAAGATCACTTTGGGTGCTTTGTGGAGGGTGGGGTGCAGCAAGTCTGGTGGTAGAGAAACTAGTTAGCAAAACTTCTGCTTAGTAAATTTGAGTTGGCTTGAGTCCGCTCTCTCCTTACTTCACAGATTTTATTTTCCTACATTAGCTTGTGATTTTTGCTAGGCTGTTGGATGCAATTTAACACGCTAAGCCAATCTATTTACTTGTAATGCTCATCACTAATAGAAAACAAGATGCTGGCCTCGCAAGGGAAGCTGGCCCCGCTCAGTTGACAAAGTCCCTTGCATTGATGATGAAAGATTGTAAATGGATTGAGCAGGTTGATGGTGTCAGTTCCAATTTGTTGAGCCACCACATCATGCTGTCAACAATTAGCATCTACAAAATATGAGCATACATACATCACCCTTTCAGTAAAAGACTGAAGAACTCTGGTTATTGCTGTGGATCTGACACAAACTTCCCCCTTACCGCTGCTTTGTAGTTGCTGCTGAAATTAAGGCTTGAATGATTTAAAAATACTTACTGAGCCTCTTCTAGGTGTCAAGGATACCCGGGATTTAGCAGAGAACAAAATAAACAGCCTGTGCTTTCAGAGAGCTCACAGTCTATAGAGAGGAACAGACAAGCAGATCATGATAAGCAATGGGGGTGGTGCTAGAGGAGAGTGAGGGTTCTATGTATCCCCTACATGCCTATAACAGGCAAAAAAGGGGAGGGCTGAGGAGGTTCTATCTGAGGAGGTTCTGTCTCCATGCTACAGTCCCAGGCTCCATGCTACAGTGCACTCCCATCACTCAGTGGTGGGAGTGCACTGGTTTTTGGTGACATCCTGGGTATAAAGCTCCTTTCCTAATGAATTCCTTAGGTGTCCTTCCTGTGCTCTATCCCCTCGTCCTCTCCTCTGGGCATCAGAACCCTCACTGCTCCTGCCCTCCAATGGGGTTAACTCCCTCCCTGGCCCCACGGATCTCTTATTACAGTGTAGACTTGCATTTTTCAAGGTCCGTTTATTCGTCTATTCACTCTGCAAACATGTACTGGCTGCTGACTGCTTATAGTGTCCTGGACCAGCTTGTGGGATTAATAATGATACAAATTAGATGAGGGTCCTGCCTTTAAGATGCTTTTTGTTCATTCGCCTCAGTCACTCAAAGCAACAGTAGCCTGTGGAAGGGATGGTGATAAGCAGGTGAGATTTCATGGGCAGAGGCATTGCTGTCATTGGGAGGGGCTGGGATGGTGGATGTGGCAGTGGTGGGAAAAGGGGGTGGGAGGAGAAAAGATTGAAGCTGAATTTTGAAGGGTTTGACTAGGTGGAGTCATGTTTACCTTGACCCACCCCAGCCAGGCAAGATCCTAGTCTGGAATCAGATGTCTGGGTTCAGACTCCAGGCCCAACCCATGCTAGCTGTGAAAACTTGTCCAAAGGTCCTCACCTGCTAGGCCCCAGTTTCCTTATCTGTGAGATGGGATACACATAGCTCTGCCTTCCTGTGGGTACCTTGGAGATTTAGCCAGCTGCATGTAATGCTCTGGGCACAGTGCCCAGCATGGGATAAGCACTCAATCAATACTAGCTGCTACTGCCATTAGCTAATCCTTGTGAGAGAAGTGGCTTTCCTGAAACCGGTGGCTTTGTAGGACCATATATTAAGGAAACTGGAAGGGAGGGCTTGACCATTTCTCTGAGTTGTAAACATCCCTTGTAGCAAGGAGGAGGTAAAAGTGATCCAGTCCAATGTCCAAAACACTATTAAAGGTTCTTTATTCTTTCCTGGATCTAGGGCTGAGTTTTCTACCTGTTATGAAAACATGGCCTAGAATATCTCTAGCCAAGAAATCTAGAGCCCATGGGAACTGTCAAAACTGGGATTGGAACATAAATATGAAATGACAGGCAGCTTCATGTGCTGTTATTAAACTTCACAGCTAGAATTTTTAAAAGCAAATTATCATGTAAAAATATTCTTGTTATGTTAAACTGGAAATGAAAATAACTTATTTATTTGCTTAGATCAAATCGTTGGAAGCAAAGTTAGGCTGTATTTTTTTCCCTGAAAAATGCTTTGATGCGTTCCTTTAACTAAATAGTGTAAATATGAATATTAGTTAAGATACATCAGGCACAGTGGGGCTGTCAGCCTCCTAAGGATTGTATCCTTTCTAATGGGTCAATGACTAGAAATTTAAAATGGAAGTCAGAGGATTTAATGTTTTTGGCATTCAACTAAGAGAATAATGTGCTCACAGACAGTAGGGGTATGCCATAGGTGACTGATAAACAGGCTTATTTATGGCAACTTAGGTACCCCTTAATGTGCGGTAGTCTTCAGAAGCACCAGCGGGTGTTATCAGGGCTTGGGACTCACCTTGATGGCCACCAGATGTCACTGTTGAGTCACAGAAGCACAGCCTGAGGGGCTTAGAATCCTGACAGGGGGAAGATGTTTTTGGGAAACTACCTGGCCAAACAGCTCATTCTTTAGAGTAAATATCTGCCGAACTCAGGATCCCAGGGTAAGTTTAGTTGAAGACAGGAGAATACTTTAGAGTGTGAAAGAAAATTAGAGCAGTAGGAAAAAAAATGCAATATTTGCTCTTTCTTTTTTTTAGAGATTCTCCTTGTGACTCAGTCACTCTTGCATGCCTTGTCTCCTCCCATTCCCAAGCCAGAGCTAGGCAGTAAATGCATGTAACCCAGAATTACAGAACATCAGAGCTGGAAGGGCTCGTAGGGGTCAGCTAGCACAATGCCCCAACTGAAGTGCAAGTGTGCCAAGAAGAGAATGAGTTGTTCAAGGTCACAGTTAGCTTTAGGCTGAGATTCTTTCATAAAGTTATTAAATAAAGGTATAGTTATTAAATAAAGGGCAGTGGTTCTCAAAGTGTGGTTCCCAGCCCAGCAGCATTAGTATCATCTGGGAATTTGTTAGAAAAGAAAATTCTTGGCCTCCACCCCAGACCTAGTGAATCAGAAAGGCTGGGTTGAGGCTTAGTAATCTGTGGTTTAAAGCCCTCCAAAAAATTCCAATTTAGTGGAAGTAAAAGATCTAGTGATAATACGGATAGGAAGGCTTTAGTTGCTACTTCCTTGTGCTATAAGCATTTCTTCATGCTCTGGCCTCTGGAGAGTATAGATAATTCACAGCTTCTCACTGGAGCTTGACTTCATCTACACATTCCCTAGGAAAAGTGTCTCCCTTGTAGACATGTCTATGTTGGATTGAAGTCTCAAGATACTTGTCCTATATGGACCCCATTTTTCTGGGCCCCAAATTCCAGCCTTTGGGTGCATTCACTTAGGATGCTTCCTGGTGACTCCATTTTAGCCTTAGTCTTCCCTCTCTCCTCCTCCACTCTCTTATCTCTCTTAAACTTGTTTCTCTTTGTATTTCACTTTTCTTCTCCATTATAGAAGAGAGAACTTAGTGCTATCCAGTATCAAGTATGTGCCAGGTGCATCCATGTAGTCTTGGAGTTCTCACAAAAAACCTGGAGGAGACAGTTTGACCATCACCACATTTTTTTTATAGGCCAGGAAATGCCCAAGGTCACACTAACAATGATATGTGTGCACAGGGATGATTTCAATGGTCCTACTTCATGTTAATGGGGCCATACTTCCCAGGCTCTCTTTGCCTTTTTAATAGCCCTTCAAGCCCCAAGAGGGAAGCCAAGTAAGAATTTCAGATTTCCCTGCCTGGATCTGAGGACAAAGACTTCTAGTGCGTAGCGAGGTGGAAGAAGGGACACCTTTTGATTCCCTACAAGACATTCTTCCAAGAGACAGCCCGTCTTCTGTGCTTGCAAAATGAATAAATGGATCCTGAGTCTGGTCTCACATGGAAAGAAATATTCCTTAGCTTCAGTCATCACTTTGTGGTGTCACTTTCCAGGACTGCCTGCTCCTCTTTACCATGCATTCCTCTGAGGTTGAACCTCAAATTCAAGTAATCAAAGATGTCTGCTCCATAAGTTTAGACTGGCTTTGTAAATGGCAATGTCCTTCTATTTCCTCTTGTTTGTATATAGGTAGAAAATACCCATTTGTCTCATTTTGCTACTCTAGTTTTTAGTAAAGGCCTGATCCAAATCATGTTTTGGTGCATACTAGGAAAATAATATTTAACTCTATTTTTTTTTTTTTTATCTTGTCAATGTCTAGTTCTTAGAGCAAGATACAGGGGGATTACGTTGAAGTTGCCATGAAGATAAAGGTAGGCACACATTAATGACTTCTAGCATCTTCTGTCATTAGCTTTTCCTCCCAGAAAATATCACATCTTTAGAGTATTAGAACATTTATGTTGTTTTATGCTTCATCTCATTTTTAGGCTTTCCTTTTTCTTTCCAGGCTATTTCTTTGTGATATAAGATTTAATTCTGCTTTTTCATTTTTGAGTGAGAATTTCATTTCCCTTTATGTTTAGGCATTTGCTCAGCCTAACTTATCAATATAGTTTATTCTGCTGGGAGAAACCGAGTATTCATGAGAACACTGTTCTTCTTTCCTTTTACTTGTTATTCAAGTGTGAGCTTTGGAGTCAGGCATTCCTGGGTTCACATCTTGGCTTTGCTTCTTACTGGGTTATATGAACTTGATCGAATAACTTCACCTCTCTGTGAATTGAGGTGAACTTCACCTCTCAGCTGTATTGAGCCATGCTCAGAAATTCAGAGTTGCTGACTGCTGGCCCACAAGGTCCTGGTGATGTCCCAGAGTCACTGCTGGGCTTTGTTGTGAGTGACAAAGGGGAGTGGGCACAGATTTTCTCTAGGGAAACTGGCATTTGAGGGGTTGAGGGCAGTCGTCCTGGGGTACATCAGAAGTGATGGTAACCAGGTGCAGGATGCTGCCTCTGTCATGTGAGATTCTTTTGGGGCCCAGCCATTTCCTTCCTCTCCAGTTCTCCAATGTGAACCCTATCAAATTCCATTCCTGCCCTATCCCCTCTCCATCCATCTCTCTCCCCAGCAGTTGCTTGGATGAACAACCCATAATGGGCAGGGAGAACAACTGGTTAGACTTGAGGTAACTTGAGTGTTGTGCTCAGTAAAGTGCTCACTCTTTCTGATTGCCTTCAAGTGGAGTCATGACAGAATCTACCTGAAAACACATAATGAATGCCCTTTTATTCCAAGATCCTTTCAGCTGGAAAGTGCTGTCAGCTAAAAACACCATGTTAAGTCTTGCTCTTCTCTCACCAGACTGTGCATTTGAATGTATTCATCTCTCTATTTCCCATTCTGACCATAGTGGTAGAATGGGAATCTAATCGCTCAGCTTATGTTATCTTGGACAGGTCACTTAACTTCCTCTGAGTCCATTTTTCCGTTTTCAAAAGGTTGATAATTACCCCTGAGTCTTAGGTTGTACTTTTCAAGAGTAGTGCTGACACGTAGCCTTAAGTTTAACTAACTTATTAAGAAAATGCTGGGGCGGGTGAGTGCAGTAAAAGAAGAGGGAACAGAGCAAGGCTTTGATCCCAGGCAAAGTCCTACAGAGGCCAGTTCCAGCCTAACTCCACAGGAGAACTCTAGAGTGGGGTTATGTCTCATGCTTGCCCCTATCTGGGGCAAGGGGGCTAGGTGTTTCATGCTTGTGCATTTCTGTCACTGGTTAGGACTGGGTGTGGGATGAGGGAATGTGAATTCCCAGACACTTTTAGCTCTCCACCCAGTTGGGCAAAGTCGTCTCTAATAACCTGAGGGGTGCTCTCTGAAATAGAGCTGCAAGTTGGAAATGGAAGCACAAAGTCTGGGGTGTAAGAGGAAATTGAGTGGTGCACTGATACTATCCTTGACATTCTACCTCATCTTCATTTCTGAAGAGTTATTAGTATCAGATGAGAAAATATGTGGAAAAGCTTGAAAACTGTAATGTTCCATTCCAAAGTAAATGGTGGTTTTTATATTCAATGTGTTAAAAAAAAAAAGAGTCTTGTGCATCTAGGAAGACCCAGCAAAAGAATGTTCATGTTAATTGTACATTCTGGTACATAAAGGGTCACCCTTAGATAAAATTTCATGTCCTTTGAGGACCGGTAATACAACACCAGTTTTCAAAGAATTATAATTTAAATTAACATTGCAACTACAGGCAAGACAATTTAATCTCTGTTTGATGCTTCAGAAGGCATTTCCCAATCTTGTAGGGCCTCAGGGTCATGATTATCATTGCACAGTTGACATGCAGAACTGCAGTTAACAGACTGGGTTAGGGGAGTGGGAAAAATGACATTTTGTTATGGGAGAGGTGCTGGCTGTTGTTGTATTTACAAATGGCTAAACATTGGAGTGTTGACAATTTATAGGCTCAAAGCTTTGATTTTCCTTTAATTATTTGGCTGAGATAGACCAAGATGGGGACTCGTACCTGACTGAATTAGATAATCTCAGCTATAAAGACATGGGCTCTGTGACATAGTTAAATAGAATTTTGCTTGCAGTTTCTCACAGTGTCACAAACAAAAGTCTTGGGGTAGCTGTACCCTAATACACACACACTGCCTTTTCTATCACGCAGTGATTATGTTTGAATTGTCATTTGAGTTGTCATTATACATCATACAGGGAACATGCAATTCCCCTTGACTAGTGTGTCTGAGGAACTTATTCATTGCCAACTCTGCCATGGTTATTCAAAATACTCTTTCTTTCCCACTGCCACCCACTGCAAAATCGCATTATTGATGCATTTTGAGATCCTGCAACATCTCTTATATTGCAATAGGAATATATGAAGATGCATGAAAAAGACTCCAAATATGGGGAAATTATGAAGGGGAGAAGAGAAGAAATCTTATCTGGAGCCATTTAATAATAAGAAGCAGAGAAGTGACAAGGAAAGGGAAGACCCAATCTTGGGCCCATTTATGTTTCATAAAGACCAGAGACACTATTGCAGAATATTCTTAAAATTTCTTGAGTTTTTGTCATTGCCTCATACTTATTTTCATTATTTTTCTTTCTTTCTCCTTTTGTTGTCATAAGGGCTGGCAGTAAAAGCATTGCATTCATTCAACCATTCATGTGACATTTGTCACACAGTTTCTGTAGGTCAGAGACTGTGCTGGGCTCTGGGGCCATAAAGATGATCCAGACACACACAGCCCTGCCTTCAAGGCTCTGGAGGAATCAGAGTTGAGAGAGGGAGATGAATACATCTGTACCTAAGAACAATAAGCTTTGCTTAAAGGGAAAAGCCAAGGGCCATGAGAATATAGAGGAGGGGGAAGAATGAAACATAGTAAGGGATTGTTTTGTTATACAGCAACCCTGATGACTGCAGACCCCAGGCTAAGAAAAGAGGGAGCAAATGGGAGGAAGAGGCAGAGTCAGCTGACTCCTAAAAGCACCTGAAATGTTCCAAGGATAGAAACACAGGTCTGGCTGTTGCCCAGGAGAGAACCAATGTTCTATCTTGCAGAAAGCCCTGAGGGGATCATGCAATTTAAAGAGGTACAGCCATTCTAGTGAGAGACTGAATATACAGACAATGCCCATGACCAGACCATATATAAAAATGAACTTTTACCCCCAACGTTTGCAGCAATTGGCCTAAAACACCCAGGACTTGATCAATGACTGCAGCTTCCCTAATTTTACCCGTTTCCAACTTAAGACCAACCAGAAAAAGTCAGATTTGCTTTCCTAACCAACTACATAGCATGTCTGCTTCCAATTAGCCCACCTACGCTTCCACTTTTCAACAGCTGCCAATCAGGGCATACTTGCCAATCAGCCTTCTCTCTTCTCCTGTGAAGCTCTCCCTCTTCCTTGCCTGCTTTGAAGTCTCTGCCACATCCAAGTAATGGTGGCTGCTTTCCTTGCTATAGCAAGCTCTGAATAAATCAACTTTGCTTGTTCTCATTTGAGTAGTTTATTTCTACAGTTTTTGATAAAGGATATATCGAAACATGAACACAAGTGCTGACACCCACTAACCACTCAATAAATGTTATTCTTTCCTGGTGGAGCATCTCCACACATTGCCAGCAACATGCCTGGGGAGCACCAGCTTCTATTCCAAGTTACTAGCCACCTGTCTTACTTACAATGGACTGGACCTTTATAAAATCTGTTGCACTCATGCCAGGGAAGGACATCTGCAGCCCTGAGTGGGCTGGAGAGTTTGATGGGATGGGAGTGAGCTGCAGAGGTGGGGCAGGACTTCACTTTGAATCAACAGCTCAAAGACTCATTTGAAAGCTGTGCAGAGACTGAGTGGAAAAGATGCTTTTCAAAGGCAGAAATCTTGTTCCAAGTCAAGAGTATTTCTACCTCCTCCAAGTGTGCTTCGTTATAATAAAGTTCCTGATAAGCTGTGTACAAATCACACTTCTGTAAATTGGGTCCTACTTCCCCCGTGATTTACACTTTCCTTTAAGTGCTGATTTATCATCATTTCTTCCCTTGGCAACCATCCTTACTACTTGCCTCTTAGTTCTAGCCTCCCTGGCAGATAATTAATGAGCTCTTTAATACGGCTTATGGGCACCAGAGGGAACGCACTATTTAAAGACGCCTTTCAGGGGGATTTTTTCTTTATTTGTAAAGTGAAGAATCCCTTTGTCATGCAAAAAATCACATACATTTGGCAAATGTTGCCCTTTTGAACTTGTAGACTGTTCAAAGGCAGATCAAGAATTTTGCTTAAATCAGTATACATCAATATACATTGGTCTAGAGGTTTAGGTACCCACCAGTTCCTGAAAGTACTCAAGTTGGGAATTGGGTCTTAGAACTTTTCATTAATTAATTGGTATTATTTTGTTTGCTCATTTGTTCAACAAATACTTACTGAACACTTATTATGTGCCAGGCCCCATGGGGATATAATAGTGAATGAGTCAGGCATGGTCATTTTCCTTGTGGTGTTCGTAGCCTGTTGGGGGAAACAGATAATGAGTACATAATTATGCAGATAATGAGTTCACTACACATTTGATAAATGCTACCGAGGGACCAATGAGGGAGGCTAATGAGGCCTGAGCTAGTTTTGGGGAGGGAAAGTGGTCAGGAAAGTGATAGTTAAGCTGAATTCTAAGATTGAGTTAGAATTAGCTAGGGAAAGGGCATTCCAGGTCCAGAATAGAATGTGCAAAGACCCCAAGAGAGAAACAGCCCAGCCCTTTCAAGAACTGGTAGAAGGATGCTGGGTGAAGTAGAATGATGAAAGCAGGGGGTGGGAGAAGGTAAGCCGGTGAGATGAGTGGGGGCACCAGAGCCACGGTTCTGATGGGCTAAGTGTTTTGAATTGTATTTTAAGAACAATGAATAAATGATTACAGGTTCTAGGCAGGAAAGTGACATGCTCAGTTGTAGTTTGTAGCGAGACTTGTCTGCACTGTGGGGAGTGGGGACCTGTTGGAACCCACATTCTTTGTCAGGATAGAAGAGGTTGTTTTCAGTAGTGATTTTCATTAAGAACATTCTCCAGGAGAACTAAGTAGAGGGTGTTTGGATAGGACTCAGTTCATTTTACAGAAGGGGAAGGAGCGGTCCAGTAGTACAGGAGTTATAGGACTGACTCTTCCTGGAACAGGGGCTCACTCTTGACAGTGCAGCACCTTCATTCTAGTCCTGGACTTCACTCCAGGGAAGTATGGGCTTCCCCAAGGAGATCACAAAGGCAGGCAGCAGCCTGATCTGAGGTTCCTCTAGCAAGCTTTGGAGGAGCTTTTCTCAAGAGTTCTGACTTGGAATAAAAATCAGAAATGATGGTCTTTGCAAGTGGGCTTGATATGGAGAATCTGCTAGACATAGGGCTCCAGTTTTATGGGAGTATCTTGATGGCCCATCCATTAGACACCAACTGGGAGTTGTCAAATGTCAGCGAGCAAAGGAGTCCCTGGGAGAGAAGCTTCCTCAAAAGGCAGGTTCTTGGGCCCTGTTTTCAGGGATTCTGTTTCAGACTATCTGGCTTGTGGCCTGGGAATCTGAATTTCACAACAGGTTCTATACTGTTCATTCACCTGCTATCCTCATTTTTAATGTGATGGTCTTTAAATTATTTTAAAACTCTGCTAACTATTGCCCTAGTCATTTAGCCCTTTAGGAGGCTGGCTTGCCTGAGCTCAGCAAAACATGATCTCTCGTTCCAGGCAGACACTACCACTTAGGAAGCTGTAGAGACTAGGTGGGATTCTTGAATTGGGGGACAGATTAGAGCCAAGACTAAACCATCCTGCTCCCTCAAATAGCCTAACTCTGAGATTTATCCACTAGGTTTATAACATGGCCCTTACTCTCCAGGGATTCCGCTTCAGTTGTAGATTTCAGCATGTGTCTCTGGTAATTCTTGTGATTGAGCAGGGTGAGGCTCTTTTCACAGGCAGCTCTGGCCCTCAGGAGACCACAGTGGCTCCAGGAGCCCTGGGTGTTCTAAGGGGGCTGCAGGTAGCTTTCAGAGTATTCTCCAAGGCACTTTCTAACTCCTCATACCTGCTCTGGGTCTTGGATTCTCCATGCTTCTGGGGGCAGTCCCACACACGGGTGTCAATAATTCGACTTGGGATCTTACTTAAGCTTCTTTGGGCTGAGAATTCTGCTAGACTCTGGGTGGAGTCTGACATGACTGCCCAGCTTTGCAGCCAGGCCAAGGGAAGAACCCCTGGCAGCAAGAGACCCAGCTGGAATATAGCACTCACTATGGAGGATAAGCCTTAAACTAGCTTCAGTAAACTTCGGAAGTGACTAGTTTCAAAGTTTTGTTAAAACCAGAAGGGCTATATCTACTCAGCATCAAGTGAAACTGGCCAAATCAGTGGCAGCTGCTGTGATGGGCTTCTTGGGGACCAAGGAGAAAACTACTTCTTATACTTGAGTTCCTGGGGAGCAAGGGCGAGGGAACTCTTGAATTAGACCTACTCTGGAGGTGTGTATGATTCGCTCCCTGCTTCTTGGTTGATTCATCTTAGGTGGTCAAGGAGGAGCCCTGGAGCTATGTGGAAAAGATCTGAAGAACTGGGAAGTTCCTAGAGTTCAAATTAGTTGGAGTGTGTACATGAAGTTTGAGCTAAGTTCTAAGGCAGTGACTGCACTTAAAAAACCCAAAAACAAAAAAACAACAAAAACATAAAGAGTTTTTTTTTTTTTAAAGCTTGCTGGCCCCACTGGTTCAGAATTTTTGTGATGGGGAGTGGGGAGCTGGTATAAATATTTTTAGAGGCTTCCCTGTTGAGTGTCATTTGCAGGCTGTAGGGGGATCAGCGAGCCTGGACACTGAGCTGACTCATGGAGCCAGGAGGGATGGAAGCCATCATGAATGCTTGGGTGTTAGGGGATTCAAAGAAGACAGGTGCAGTATTCTGGGGCTCAGGGGTGGGAAAGAAGTTTAAATAGGATGAGGTTTGGATGTGAGGGTTTTGCTTATAGCCAGAACAGGCACTGCTCACTTAGTCCATCTGCTGTGGCAGGCACACAGCTGCAGAGCCATTGGCAGCCCTGCTCCTTGGAGAAGACTTTCCAAGCCTTGGCACTGATGCCCAGCAGGCTCCCTGTGTGCCAAGGACTTTGTTTAGATAAGACCCCTGTCTTTAGTTTCTCTCATCAGCTTCCTGCAGCCTCTGACCCAGCTGCTTAATGGAATCCATTAAGCCCCATGCCTGGGGCTATGAGCTTGAAGCTCCTGGTGCTTCTGCGGTTTCTTGGGCAGCCCCAAGCTGGGGAGAGCATTGTTAGCTGCTCCAGGGCTCTGTCCATAAGGCAAGCAGAGAGCTACTGAGTGGCTTTAGGAGGAAGTGACAAATGGCTGCTGGCCCAAGGAATATCCACTGAACTCAGTTATGGACACAAACCTGGGGATAATGTGTGGACCAGTAAAGGAGTGACATAGCTAGGGCAGGGATGGCCGGAGGGCAGCAGAGGAGAAGAGGGCAGATGTGGATAGAATTTGGAGTGCTATGAGACATGAACCCCTCTTTGGTTCTGGGATAAATTGACTGATCTTTGTGATTGCTGCAGCAAAGGGATGTTGACAGGTGGTTTTGGGAGGCAGCTTTTCTCCAGAGATTGATTGAGCTTTGGGCTTCGACCCAGGTATCACCTGAACAAAGGCTTAGAACTAAGTTGTAGACTAAAGAATCTTGAATCCTTTCCCCCTCTGGATCTGGTGGATTTCTTGGGTTCTGAAGTTAGATTAGTTCAACAAAATATTTTTATTCATTAACTATTTATTGGGCACCTACTGTGTGCCTAGCACTTTTCTTGGTGCTGGATATTCATCAGTGAACAAGCAGACAAGAATCTGCTCTCCTGGCAAACAGACAATACTCATAAGCCGATAAGGTAAACAAGTATAAGTGCTGTGATAAAAGAGGACAGGGCCTGGGATAGAGTGTGTTTGGGGAGGACTATTTTAGAATTCATGATCAGAGAGGCCTCTCTGAGAAGGGGACACTGGAGTCCTGAAGGTGGGAAGGAGCCAGCCCTAGGAACATCTGGGGGAAACATGTCCTGGTGGAGGAAGCAGTCCTGGTGCAGGCAAGCACAGTGCAATGTGTTTGGAGAACAGAAAGATTGCAGGTGTGGCTGGGGTGAACTGAGCTGGGGAGCAAGGATGCTGTGAGTAAGGTGGAAAGGCAAGACTGGGTGTATAGGGCCTGATGAGCCCAAGTAAAGGATTTGAATTCTACTTGAACATAATAAGATGTCACTGGAGGGTTTCCATAGGAAAATGACATGATATTGATTTACGTGTTTTAAAGTACCACTTTGACTGCTGTTTTAGTTTCCTAGGGTTGCCAGAACTAAAAAGAAAAAGAAAAAAGAAAGAAAGAAAAAGGCCACACATTGGGTGGCTTAAACAATAGCAATTTGTTTTTTCACAGTTCTGGAGGTCAGATATCAAAAATCAAAGTTTTGGCAGGGTCCATTCCTTCTGGATGCTCTGAGGAAGAAATGGTTTTATTCTTCTCTTCTAGTTTCTGGCAGTTGCTAGAAATTCTTGGTATTTCTTGGCTTGTAGTTGCATCACTTTAATCTCTGCCTCCATCTTCATATGGCCTTTTCAGCGGTGTGTTTTCTCCCATTCTCCTGTAAGCACATTTATCATTTGGTTTTAGGGCCCACCCTAATCAAGACTATGGGGCAGATCTGGGATGCAAACCCATCTCAGTCTGGCTCTCGAGCCTGTGCTCTTTGCTGCTTCACTCCATCCACAACCCAGAAGAGTAGACACTTTGAGAAATATACTGAAGACAACTAAAAAGGGCTTTTTATTTCCATTGGAGGGAAAAAAAGATGAACATGGAAAGGACTGCTTGGGGGAAATTTTAACAGATGAGAGAGAAAGCAGAACAACTCAATTGCTGTTTGAATTCTGACTTATCTACTAGAGAGAAGGATCTTGCTATGGGGAAAAGTAGACAAAAAGGAAAAGAATCAGGGCCCAGTGTAGGTGTAAAGGCAGGAGGCCAGCGCCAGTTCAAAGCTCAAGTCTTCAGGCTTAGATGAAATTTATCTTGCGGGTGTGTTGGAACTTTTAAGCATAAAATCTATGGTGCTGGTTGCTACACAGGATACAGAGATGCTACTTTTGAACCTTCTCCTTCCCCTCTGTCTGGTATATGCTCCTTCTCAAGATATTTATGACACTCAAAGAGGCATATTTTTTCCTTTTCCACATCTATTCCATGAGAAGTCTTTGGCACAAGAAGCGTATGTCAAACATGATGAGTATTTATCACAAATGTGGCAAATTTCCTAATAATCTTAGTGTTGAAATGCCACATCCCCCTCCACCCTCCTTTGTTTTTCTTACATTTGAGTACTACCACTGAAAGAATGGTACATAGCAAAAATAATGCTGCATGCAAACAACCACAAATAAGCTTCCATTCCTCATGTATCTTGAGTCAGGTGGGAGCAGGCGATGGATCTGCTGATCTTGGCTGGGCTCACTCACACATCTAAGATAAAGTGGGCTTGTAGTCTGGCTTAGGTGAGGGAAAACTGAGGCAACATGGCTCTTTTCCATTGGCTTCTCATCCTAGCATGCCAGTCCAGGTATGTTCTTATGGTAATGGCAGAGGTGCAGGAGCATAAGCAGAAACATGACTATGAAGCCTCTATTCAGAACCAGCACACAGCACTTCTGCTGCATTCCATTGGCCAAAGCAAGTCACAAGTTCAGCCCAGGCTCAAGAGGTAGGGAAATAGGTTCTGCCTCTTTAACAAGAGTAACTGAAAAGTCACATGGGGCCAAAGGCACAAAGGGACCATAAATGCGTTGATCTCCCATAAGTACCTGCTATGTACCAAGCATTGCCTTGGGCTTATGAGGGTTAATAGTCATGTCCCTGCACTTGAGGGTTTTCTAGTTTAGTGTGGCCAGTATCATTGATACTGGGCCATTCTCTGGACTTGATTATGAAGTTTTGGCTAATGCATAAATTTCTTGTGTGTTCTTGATCCCTACTGGACACATCTTTCATGCCACGTGCTGCTCACTTATAACTCTGTGGCTGACTGTAGCAAATAGTTTTCCAAAGTGGAGAGCAAAAGCCCTCTGGGATTTGTCCCAGTAAACATTATAACTCAGTAGTTGCTGGCCATTGTCCCATTATTTTTCTTTTCTTTTTTATTTTTTTGTGTCATTACTTAGTTTTCTTAGAACTGCCAGAGAAGAGAAGTTCCTTGGTGTATATGAATAGAGTTGGGGAGGTGAGAGAGAAATAGGAAGAATACCAGGAAGAGGCAGCCAAAGTCACTAATTCAGATCTCCTATTTCCCCCAAAGATAGACCTGGTGAATCATGCCACTCATTCTCCCATGTTATGTTCGCTTGATTGAAATGCAATTGTCAGCAATGTTCACTCGAACTCCACAAGAATAGCAACCCCGTCTGCTCGTTTCTCTCAATTTGCCAAATGTCTTGCACAGAGCCACATGGTAGGCATTCTTTAAATATTTATTTGTTGAAAAGAAAAAGGAGAGGTGACTGAAGACTGACTGTAGACTGATTTTGAAATTTTCAAAAGAAGAGGATGGTGGTTTTAGAAGCTACCAATCAGTGAATTTGACACTAGTTAATGGTGGAATTCCAGACTGAATTATCAAACAGATGGCTTGTGAGGCAGCGGAAACTGAAGCTGGGATCACTGGGAACCAGAAAGGGTTCACTGAGAACCAGTTGTGTCAAACCAACTTTAATTCTTTTATGATCAGATTATCATACTGTTGTAACAGCCTGGAGGCATGATGTACATGATATCCAGCAAGGCATCTGACAAAATATTTTACAAAATTCCCACAGTTAGCAGGTGGAAACATGGGTTGGATGAGTTAACAGGTTGATTTATAACTGGATGCATAACTATATATGAAGATCTACTAATGTCAATTTTTTGAGGTGGGGAAGGGAGTTTTCTATACCAGTATGTTTTGAGACTCTCTTTTCCTTATCTTGTTTGTATTTATCAATGACTACAATATAGATATATTAGACAAACCTGTTAAATTTCTAAATGATTCAAAGTTGGAAGGAAGGAACTGATATGTTGGATGATGGAGTCAGGATTGCACATCATGTTGACAGACCAACATGATAGGCTGAAACCAAAAGATGAATTTGAATAGGAATAAATTTATAGCTGAGAATGGACATTGAAGAGTAATTTGCAGAGATATGGGATAGTAGAGCCTCAGCTCAACAGCACACAGTCAATTAGTGGATAAAAAGCTATATGCCTAAGCTGAATTAATAGAAGTGTAGTGTTAAGATCAAAGGCGATATCATACCCTTGTCTCCTGAATTTATCAGACCACAACCATTCAATAGAACATTTACTAAGTGCCTGTCTATATCAAAGTCTCAGCCAGCCACTTTCCCTCTTAAATAAATTAGCGTGAGTTACAAGGAATTCTTCCCTCCTGGTACTACACAGAAAGTATCAAAGCCCCTGACTTATAGCTGGGCATGCAGCAGGTGCTACATAAATGCCAGAATCACAATATGGCCCACACCTTTATTTATAGCCTGCGAGGTGAACTTGCCTTTCACTCTTTTACCATTTCTAACATCAAACCTCTTATTGAAATTGAATGGATGTTTTGATTTTCTTCTTTTATTAATCAGCATTATTTTAATGGGTCATTTGATAGCATCAGGGCTTTGTGTCTATTCCTATTTATTCTTTTATCTCTTTTCTGTTGGGATAGTGGTGTCATTCTCTCCTACTGCACAGAGCTTCTCCCATATTTCTGTGGGAAGTGACCAAAAGTGGCTCAAGATTATATTATTCTTATGACTCATAGTTTTAAAGGAAGAGAGAGATCTTCTCTTGGTGCTCATATTGCTGAGGAAACTGATTGGCTGGACTTAGATCATATGGTCACTCTTGAACTGGCCACTGCTGGGTACTGGTGATCACTAATATAGTGCTTGTAGTGTGTGTGTGTGTATTGTGGGTGGTGGTGTCTGCAAATAGCAAGTTTAGCCCTATGTAAATGGAATGAATTTCTCACAGAAAAGAACAAAGGTTCTATAACCAAAGAAATGGGAAAAGTATTTTAGAGAGACAAATGATAAATATTTATAAACTCCACTTTTCCTGAAGAAATGGTTACAGTATGGGTAGGATGAGGGGGAAGAAATATGGCTGAGAGGGCCCCTTCATCTCCAGATATATTAACCAGTTCCTGAATTAAGGAAGGAAAGGTGGCTGTGATCTCTTTTGATCCTTCATCACTTTAAGACTAAAACAGAAGACTACTTTGATTTCAGGCTGAGAGTTGCTGCTGTTGCCTTTTTTCCCTGTTTGAGTTTGGGGTTTGTACTTTCCAATTCTCTTTTTCTGTTGCTTGGATGTGTGAAGAAATATCCTGGGGAAACCTAAAGTCCTCAGGTGAAAAGGCTTAATGAGGAACACAGTGATCATGCCCTGGCAATTTGTGAGAAAGTCTTGCATCTGTCCTGCAGATGGTCCAGAGAGAGGTAGGAAAAGACACACTCATTTTCAGCTCAGCTCCATTTCTGCCTCTGCTGGCCAAGGCTGATCATTTCTGAGGTTCCCACAGAGCTGGGAAATGGGAACCTCCAGTCTCATTTTTCCTTGGCTGACCAAGTACCTGGAGGACCTGTCGTGGGGGTTACATACTCCCTCTGAATGGAGGGAGAGGATGAATTTCTGGCTCTAGAGAATCTGATCCTCAGACTAATTTGCACACCAGGATCCCAGAGGCCCTTCCAAACTGTCACATCCTCTGCCTCTTGATTACCTGGGCTGACACGAGAACCCTGGCATGGGCCCCCAACTAAGTCGTTAATCTTGGTGTCACCTGTTTGGCTGTGAATGTCACTCTGGGGCTCAAGAGTTGTTTTGTGGAAAAATTTCAATCCTAACGATGTTTATTGTGCCTGATATTAGAATAGGTGTATTCTGTGAATGCCCCCAAGCCAGCTGGACTTTGGACGGAAGTTATTTGGTATTAGAAAATTGGCCTTCAATGAAAAGGTCACTGCAGATTATACATAAATAAGTGAGCCACGGGAAGTTTGGAGTGATTATTTGTACTCATGCTTAGGTCCACAAATGCCTTCTTTTATTTATTTTTCCTGCCTCTTTGAAAAGCTGTACATCATTTGCCTTTCCATTTATCTGTGAACTGTTAGGAGTGGAAATCAACTACAATCTACTATAAATCCTAATAACTCAACATGCCCCATTGCCCCCAACCCTGGAAAGAAAAGTATAGGGTTAGGCATTTTAAATATGTTTTACCTTAATATAGATTTTCTGTATAGATATATAATATTCATAAATTCATGTAAGCATATAAAATATATTCAGTGGATATATTACTATATATGCATTTCAAATATATTTCATATATGCAATATGTATATTTTCAATATGTGGCATACATTTTATCTCCTTACAACCCTGAGAGATAGTCTTCTCATTTTTATAGATGAAGAAACAGAGGAAATTAGGCAAATTTCTCAAGATCACCAGGTCAGTTAGGGTTCTCAGATGCAAGTAATAGAAACCAACCCTGATTAATTTAAGCAGAAAATCAATTTATCAAAATTATATTGGGCAGTTCACAGAATCTCCTGGAGGGCTGAAGATACAGGTCTAGCAGCCACACAGCCAGAACAGACTCCACTGCTGCTGCTCACAGCAAACCAGGCAGAGTGAGCCTGGGTCACAGCAGCCTGGAGAAGACTGTAAAGCTGAGGCTGCTGCCTTTGTCAGAAGGGCTCCTGCAGATGCCAGTTCTTTGGCTGACATACATCCATCATTTCCAAATGTGGGCATGTAAGTCTGCTGGGAGGAGTCTTGGTCATATGGTGCACCCTCACTGCAAGGGAGACTTTCACCTCCTGATATGACAGGGGATTTCCCAACACTGAACAGTCAACATGGAGCACAGAAGTCTTGTGCATCACACAACCAGGGCAGGTAGAACCAGGCTTTGGTGCCAGGTCCATTTAGCCACAAAGCCCCTTACTGTAGGTTCTTGGAGCTACCCAGCAGCCAGCCAGGCATCCAAATAAGGGTGATTTCAGGCTTCCAGCTGATCCTGAGTGGGCCCAGCCTGCCCCAAAATACATGTGTCTGAACAGCTTTTGTTTTGAAAGGCAAATACATTTAGAGATGTAAAAAATGGGTCTCAAACACTATTTGAAACTTGAGTGAAGTTCAAGGTTATGAGGCAGTGAATTGTTGGAGAGTCACTATGATACAATCAACAAAAATTGGGCAAATAATGTTGAGGTGAGAACTATGAGAGTTTTGGATTTGTAAGAAAGTGGAACATCACAGGATGTCCTTAATGAAAACAGATCCAAAAAGTAATCATCTAAATGTTTTTAATTTTTTTTAAACCACACAGGTAATGCATGAGCATGTTTTTTTCAAAGATTACAAATAAGTCTCAAGTTGCCTTGACCATCACCAGCAATCTCTAGAGAATTCCTCTATACAAGAAGCTGCTGCTCTTAAAAGTTTAATGTAGATCTTTTTCAAACCAAAAAAATGATGTTTTTACCTACTGATTTGTATCATAGAAAATAGGTTGTATTTAGTGTGTGTGTGTGTTTCTTTCAGCACTATGTCTTAGAGATTGTTTGTGTTGGAACATACTGATCTGCTTTACTGGTTTACATACTGCACGGTATTTCATTATGTGACCACACAAGGAGGCTTGCTCCTGTCAGTCTCCTACTGATACATATCTTAGATGCTTTTTGCCTTTGCAAACAACATTCCAATGAACATCCTTGAATGCTTCTCTTTGTGTGCTCTGAGTTTTTTCCCAAAGTGGCTATGAAGAAGTAGGATTGCTGGGTCATGGAGGATGCACATCTAAACTGGCAAATTGACTGCAAAAGTGCCAGCACCAAATTATGCTCCCACTTGCAGTTTCGAGAGAAACCATTTCCCCACATCAATATTAGCACACTTCTTAAATTTTGCCCATGCGAAGTGCTTTTTAATTTGCATGTCCCGTAGTGCTAGTGATAATAAATATCTTTTTGTGTATCTGTTGGCCATCTGTATTTTTTCTTTTGTGTCTGCTCTATTCCTATTTTTCCTCATCAATATCCTCTTATATTTCATTTCTAGACTCCTAGAGTAGAGATGGTTTGTCTTGTTCCTTACAGTATCTCTCGTGCCTGGTCCAGTATGTGCCATGAAATAACTGTGTAAATACTCTTGAAATGACCCAAGTCATCATAACCTCTAACAAGCATAACTTTTCAGTTTTTAATCAAGACATAATGTGAAATCTCCTTCCGAGGAGTGAACCTTAAGACAAAACATTAGGTTTTTAACAGAAAAATCAGATCTCAGTCACTTCTGCTAACAAGTGACTGGTTGTCCTAAAATGCCTGGAGGCCAAAGGCCTCCACATACCTTAGAATTCAACCAAGTTGTGTTCTAGAAAAGCAGAGCCCTTAGATGGCCTTGTAGAGTAGTTATTCTGACCAAGACCAGCTGTGCATTCAAAATATGTCCCCTTATTGTATGCTTCTTTTGGGAAGTAGTTACTAACATTTGAAAACCAAAAGATTTCAAATGTCTGGATTTCTGACTTTCCTTAGCAAATGATAGTCCCAGCAATACTGGGATTTTTAAAAGATGCAGATTCTCTCCAGTTTAGCATAATCCCTAACTGGTTCCTGGAGACATTTGAATTTGCACCCTCTGGTTTAAAGTATAGTTGGACATAAAAGTAAATCTATGTAAAACAAAAGAAAAGAAAGCCAAAAATACAAAGGAGTGTCTGATAGTATACAAAGTGGGTGATATCATATGGACAGCCAGAAGAATTCTCAGGAAGGAAAGGACATTGAAGGCTAAGGTAGTCACAATAGATATGTTGCTGGGCCTTAAAGGATGGGCAGACATTGCTGGGTGAGGATGGGGTGAGAGTGGAGGAAGGCCAGAGGTATCATGTAGGTGGAAGTTCAGGTAATATGATGTTGTAGAATGTGCATTTCCTTAACTCAAAATTCACAAAGACTAGGAGCATTCCTACTGCTCATGAATGGTGTTGAAACCTGCAAAGTTGAGTGAAAATTTTTGTTTGTGTTGTTTTCCCCTGTAAATAAGATTTAATGCTTCTAGCAGATTCTTAAAAGAATTTCTGACCCCCAAATGGTGAGGATGACTGTTTATAAGGTTTGGATATTTGGCCTCTCCAAATCCCATGTTGAAATTTGATCTCCAGTGTTGAATGTGGTCCTGGTGGGAAGTGTTTGGGTCATGGGGTACGGATCCCTCATGAATGGCTTGGTACCTTCCCTGGTGATAATGAGTGAGTTCTCACTTTATTAGTTCATGTGAGAGCTGGTTGTTTAAAAGAGCCTAGCATCACCTCTGCTCTCTCTTTGCAACTTCTCTCGCCATGTGACATGCTTTCTTCTGTTTCGCCTTCCATTTTGATTTGAAGCTCCTGAAGCCCTCACCAGAAGAAGACACTGGCATGAAGCTTCTTGTACAGTCTGCAGAACCATGAGCCCAATAAACCTCTTTTCTTTATATTAATAAATTATCCAGCCTTGGGCACTTCTTTAAAGCAGTGCAAAACGAACTAAGACAACTGGCATAGGGAGATATTGAGAGATAATGTTAGAGATGTGATTTGGGGACTGGCTGTAGAGATATTTGACCCCCCAGCTGAAGAGTCTTTGGCTATAGGTGACCTACCTACAGCTATAGGATTCTGTAGGTGATGGGAAGTCTTTGAATGCAACCAAGAGGGTAATTTAAGTGACACATGGGACGTTGTAACAGCTACCATTTATTGTACACTTTTTATGTTCCTCACACTATGCTGAGCTTTTTTAAAAATTGAGATGAAATTCATATAATGTAAAATCAATCATTTTAAACTGTACAATGCAGTGGCATTTAGTACATTCACAATGTTATACAATCATCATGTCTATTTAGTTTCTAGATGTTTTTATCACTCCAAAAGGAAACCGCATACCCAGTAAGTAGTCACCTCCCTTTTCCTTTTGCCCCCAGCCCCTCTAGTATGCTTTCTGTCTCTATTATCAATTCTGGATTTTTCATTTAAATGGGATTATACAATATGTGACTTTTTGTGTCTGGCTTCTTTCACCTAGTATAATGTTTTTAAGGTTCATCCATGTTGTACCATGTGTCAGTACTTTATTCCTTTTTATGACTGAATAATATTTCATTGTATAGATAGACTATAATTTGTTTAGCCACTATTCATTAGTTGATAGACATTTGGGCTGTTTTCACCTTTGGGTTATTATGAATAGTACTGCTGTTAACATTCATGTACAAGTGTCTGAATACTTGTTTTCAATTCTTTTGGGTACATACCTAGTAGTAGAATTGCTGAATTGTATGATAATTTTATATTTGGTTATTTTGAGGCTATGCTAAGTTTTATGTATGTTCTCTTCTTTAATCTTCTTACCAATTCAGGGAGGAAGAACTATAATTACCTCTTACAGATAAGAAATTACAGGTAAGAAAACAGGCCCAGAAAGTTAAGTGACCTTCCTAAGGTTGTGTAGCTAGTGAGTGGTAGAGTTGAAATTTAATCTCAGGACTGATTGATTCTACAACCTGAGCCCTTAACCACTATACTACTCTGCTTCTCTATAGCACCTAAGGAGGATGGCATCTCCCAATATGGCCAGAAATGAGTTATTTATTTTCCTTGTCCAGAGAACTGTTAATTGAAAGAAAAAGTCTTGGTTCAAGAATGTTATCCAATGGTAAAGCTACAAAGCCACCTATTATTATCTGTTAAACTGAATGGGAGTTGTACCATGAAAAGGACAGCAAACACAGTCTCTTTGGGCACTTCTCTGCTCACCTGTACAGTCAGGCATCACTGCCAACTGGAAGGAGTACGGGCACTTACTCTCTTAGCTTTCTCCACTTTCCCTGTTCTTTTGGCCACCCCTTCAATGTCTCACCACCTCTAAGCCCTTTGTCCCTGAGGGACTGGTGATTTCAATTTTCTGAGCAGGAGGTGGTACTAACACCTGAATCTTCATTTCATGCAGGAATTTCCTACCATTTGTCAGAGAGAACTCACAATAAGTGGTGTTCATTAGGATTAATACCTATTGACTGTGGAAAAAAGTGAAATTGATCACGAACAGACGTTTTTGAAACAAGACCCCAAGGTGACTGAGGAGGAAGGCAAGGAGCTAGGTGTCTGCTGGGTTCATCAACTGATACCTGGTAACTGTATAACAGTGAAATTGATAATATGAGACATGATTTCTAGAAAGTGCCAACATCACTGTGGGGGAAACAGGCAGTGAAACCTCTGTTGTATATGCTACTCCAGAGAAGTACTGAAGAGCCTAGCTATATCCCCAAATGCTCCCATCCTATTCTAAAGTGGCATATTTTATTATCCTACTAAAGGGGGAGGGCCACTCCAGACACTTGAGTATGTGAATAGCTGGCTGTCTACCAAGGCATGTGCTACTGAAGTGCAAAATTGCATGTTCAAATAAGTTTTTAAATTCCCTTAGTATCTGTTGTCTATTGCATAGAAATAAAAGCTTTTGGAATGTACCTTGATTTATTTTTCTGTTTGTATGTCTTCATTTGTACTCAGCCATTATGCCGAGCATCTTTCATGTGCACCTCTGGACCCATCCGTGAGTTGTCTTGCCCTCTAGTTTCTCATTGGCCAGTGGAGGCACTAGCAGGAGATGGGAGGGAAAGAAGAAATGGAGTTGAGCATATATGAATTCCTAAGTTACTCCCTGATGAAACACAAGTTGGTAGCACTTTTATTTCTCTCTGGTGGGCTCCTGTAAGGTGGCCCTCTCCCAAAGCTATAGATCTTGTTGAGTTCTGGTAATATTCATTCCATAAGCCCCTTAAACCTTGCTGTGGTATCAGCTTCCTATTTTTGCTAGCCCTGGGGAGCTTCATCTCCTGTTTGTTTCCCTTAGCTTACCTACACCATTAGAAAGTCCTTATAAACTCTTTTACCCCTTCAGCATGTTGCCTGTTTCCTGCCATGACCCTGACTGGTTAGCCGCTTAACTCCTCTGTCCCCATGGAAGATATCTATGAGATGACAGGGTGGGGTAAGAATCCCAGGGCTAGAACAAAGGACAGCTCAACTATACATCAAACGGTGGCACCATCATCTTGTGTCTAATGAGACTGGACCAGTGAACAGGGTAACTGAGGGCTGAGGAGCTTGGCCAGGGAATGGGACCAGAAGAAACTGGAAGGGAAGTTGTGTAGGATCAGACACCCAGAGTAGAGGAGAGGAAAATAATGTTCCAACCAGAGTTATTAGCTGTAGCAACATGAGGGGCAATTGGTGAGATGATTTGTGTGTTTCAGCTGTGCACACAGAGCTCACTTTCACAGATGTCCCTATCACTAGAGTAACCTTTCCCTTTCCTTACTATACCTTGAAAGGGGGCTTCCTCCATGGGCACCTGACTTGGCCATCTCCTGACCCCTTCTACTCTAGGATCTGAGCTCCTTGCAGGTTTTTGGAATTACCTTAGCCATTTCTTATTTCAGTTCTGTGTCACTCAGATGGTCCCCTTTGCTAATGTTTTTACCATGATCATTCTTAGTCTTTCTTTAAGACCAGTTCAACTGTGTCAGTTCTTAGTCTTTCTTTCAGATCAGCTGAGAGGCTCAGAAAGCCTTATCTATTCCTTGCTCTGATGAGAACGCTCTTCTGGGCCCCACAGTATCATCCCAGTCTTCTTTCTTATCCCCCACTGCCAGAACATGAAACCTGTCCAATAGGGTTTTGGTCCCACTTACCAGTACAAGAGGTAGTTTAGAAAATGTAGTTGGGAGAATAAACATTAAAATTTCAAACATTTTAGAGATCTCTGGGGGCAGTGGGATAAAATATCTGTACCTATATTTTGAAAGTGAGAAAGGAGCCCCCATAAGAACTTCTAAAAAGTTCTATTTCATAAGGTATGAACACAAACCTTTAAGTATGAAACCAAAATCCTTATATGTTAAATAAGATGGAACATGCCAACAGTGGGTACAAAGAGAAGCAAAACCCCCTAGGATGGAGGGAAAAGGAACAACTTAACTTTTGAATTCTTAGGGAAAGTGGGCATTTTTCTTTATGATTCACTAACCTTCTTGCCCTCAGGAGGGTCCAGAAAAATATGTATAAAGAAGATTATGTTTACCTTTTTGTTGTAAAATATGTCAAAGTTCCCCAAGACCACTCCTAAGTTTGGTGATTTGCTAGAAGGACTCATGGATTCAGTATGTAGCCATATTGACAGCTATGATTAATTACAGTGAAAAGACACAAGCAAAATTAGCAAAGTCAAAAGGCATATGGGGTGAAGTCTGGGGGAAACCAGGCACAAGTTTCCCAGAGTCTTCTCCTAGTAGAGTCACAGAGGACAGATTTAATGGCCCCAGCAACATATTGTGACAATATGTGTGAAATGTTTCCAAGCAGAGATGCTCACTAGAGACTCAGTGCCTTGGGTTTTTACTGGGAGCTGGTCATGTAGACACCCCTCTGCCTGGCATGTGCCAAAATCCAAGACTCCCACAAGTAAAGCAGGTATTTAGCATAAACTATATTGTTTGTGCAAACGGTGTAGGTACAGTGAGCCTCCAGTTCTTGGAATGGTGGGAACCTTCCCCAAATCCAAGTTTACAGGTGCCAGCCAAGGCCTGACCTTGCAAGCAGGCCTTTCTACTAGGGATAACATTCCTCAGGTCAGCTAGGTTCATTTTATTCCCTAGGAGGTAGGTATCACACTGATTACTCTTGGCCAAAGGAGGCAGCAAGGGTCATTTACTTGTCCTTAGATCCCGTGAAAACTTGGAGCTTCCTAGAATGTCAGCTTAGAATCCTAAGCAATGATTTCCAAACCTCAAAGGTACTGCTAACAGTTGGCTTCAACTAAATTGTTACCCATAGCCTTTGCATTCCTTCCTGAGGGGCTTAAATCCAACTTCCCAAGCACCATCCCTGCTGCACAGAAGACTTTCTCTCAGGGCTTTCCAGGTGTTAAAAGCTATGTCATAGGAGGGTCCTCCACCAAATAAACTCTCTTTTATCACAAAAACTTTATATTCTTTACATTCTCCCCCCGACTCAGCACCTTTGGATTTACTCCCAGGCATACTCTCCTGGTTATTGGCCACCCATGTCAGACAGAGTCTTGTAGCACCTGGGCATAGAATTCTTCTCTCCCTAGAAGGCCCAACACTTGCTCAGTTAGGTTAGGCTGAGATTCAATTCTTGGTGTTGGTCTGGCAGTCAGCAAGGGAGGTGGGGGTGTTGTTTCATTAGGCACTTACCTCATTAGAGGCTTTGCTCATTCTTCAAGCAAGGGAAGGGGCTCTATCTTCAAACAAGAGAAGGGGGAAACTTCTGGAGCCTAGTGATCTCAGAGGGATCTTAGGGTTGAAAGAGCTCAAATACATATTTCTAGGTATCTTTACCCCAAGTCACAGAGTCCCACTTCTTCCCACAAGATCATTCACTTTGATGGAGGAGATATACCTAGGTTAAGAATCTAAGAACTTCTTTGAAGTTCAGTCACTCTTACAATTAAATTCTGTGTCTGTTCTTCAGTTCTGTTTTCATGCTCAAGAAGATTGGAGTTTCTATAAATACTGCCAAGGGGGCTCTTGGACACATTTGCTCCAAATTGTTTAGTAATTGCCCTGAGGCTGTCATTTTTTTTCTCTTGGAAACTTTCATGGTATTCAGTGACAGCCACCCAATTCCACAGTCCTTATAATGACTATATCTCTTACTCCTCTAACACCAGAGATGTTGCACAGCCTGTGCATCCTCTTGAGCCTGTGCCTGGTCTCAGGTCTCCATGGGTGACAGTCCCAGCAAGCACACTATGCCCACATGCCCAGAATGATGGTATTCCATGTCCCACTAGTGATGGGCTCCTCATTACCAGGCAGCCAATCAGTGATCTAACTCCAGAGTCCTTTCCTTTGAGTCTGGTTCTTAGGACCACTCTCTTAGGTCATGCAGAAGGCAGAACAATGCCCCGAAATCATCCATATCCTAATCTCTGGAACCAGTGAGTATGTTACCTTACATGTCAAAGGGGACTTTGCAGATGTTATTAAGTGAAGGATCTTGAAATGGGGATGTTATCTTGTATTATTTAGATGAGTCCAATGTAATCACAAGCTGGTGAGTTTTAGCTGGTTCGGGGCCTCCAAGAGGGCAGTGCTGGTCTCTGGAGGAGGGTCAGAGTAGGCTATGTGATGACAAAGGCAGAGGTCAGAGTGATGTGAGGTCAAGAGCCAAGGAATGCAGGCTGCTTTTAGAGTTGAAAAAGGCAAGGAATGGATTGCCCCCTGGAGTTTCAAGCAGGAATGCAGCCCTGCTGAGAACTTGATTTACCCCAGTGAGACCTGGGTCAGACTTCTGACTTCTAGAAATGTAAGATAAATTTGCATCATTTAAGCTACTAAATTTGTAGTAATTTGTTCCAGCAGTGATAGGAACCAATACAGTTGGGTTGCCTAGAAGCAGAAACTGAAATAGCAATTTGGACATGCACAACTTATGGAGGGAATGCTCTTGGAGAATTCTGTAAGAGAGTAAGGAAGAGAGGTAGAAAAAGAAGAGTTAGGTAAAGCTGTGGTCCCAGTTAAAACCTAGCCTTGGCCTGACTCACGGAGGGTGGTATTCTGGCTGTAAGTCACACTGCAGAGTTATCTTTTCTTGAGTCAAGGGGATTACCTTTGATTCCAGTTTTAGGTTGTCATTGGCTGCCCCTTGTTTGGTGGGGGGAGTTTTAGGCGCAGCACATCCCCTCCTAGATGACCCTCTCTTGTCAGCAGAGAGGAGTTCTCCAGAGAAGAGGCATCTGTGAGCTGTTAGCAGCCAATACTCACAGTAGCTAGAGGATGGGTGCATAGGCCCAGTAAAGGAGATCTCAGTGTCCTTGCACAGGGCTGAACTTGTTTACCTCCACTGAGACCACCCTGATATGGCAGATCAGACAGATAAGAATATTTAAGCAATGACGGCTTTTCTAGCCTAATTGTATTGGCCTCGGAATGCATACTCAGTCTGACTTGCAGAGAAGTAACTAAGTGAATTCAGCTACCTGGTTACCAGTTACTTGGTGGTTTTGCAGAATTGAGCTGCTTTACCAAATTCTCCCAACTTCTGCTTTAGTTTGTTCAAGCAACCTTTGCTGGCCCTAGCTGATTGGTGATCTTGCAGTTAGCATCAGGCTACTGGCGTGCTTGCATTTGAGTGGGAAGTCCCTTGGTCTCACTGACTTACCTGGTCTGGGGCCTCCAAGGGAGCAGTGCTGGTCTCTGAATAGTAATTTTTGGTCTGTCACCTGACCTGATCAACATGGGATATGAGACACCAGCAGACAGTCTCCAATGGAGATAGGATTTCAGCCTTAATTATTTTACCCCTTGATGACACAACGAACACATCCAAACTGATGGAAAATGGGATTCTTCACTGAGCCGCGTCGTGCCCCAGATCTGTAATTTGATACAAAAGCTTCACACAAATTGAAATTAAAATGCATTTTAGATGCTTCCTCCCATCAAAGCAGTTTACACCAGCAGGCTTCTCTCTTTCAGGAGTTCGCTATAGAAATAGAAGAAAACGGGCAGCTTTGCTGTTGGCGGCAGTGGAAGTAACAATCTCCCTGCTTGTCAACTGCAGGCAAGAAAATGAAATAAAATGAAAATCCATTGGAGGTCTAATTATCCTTTTCAAGATGACTTCATCCTGTAGAGTGCCCCATTGAATATGTAAAAGGCACCTTTCCCTTCCTTTCTTCTTTTCCCTTTGGGTATTTGGGGCCAAATTAACAGAGGGGGGGTCACGTTGGGATTCGAGAGATGGGGTGCTCAGTGCTTGAGTCCAATTTACTTGCTTAACAACTCTTAGAGAGGGAGTATCTGCCAAGCACTGTTTAAAGCACTCCTCAGACAGTAACAATTTAATTCCTCATAATGACTCTGTGAGGTAAGTACTGATGTTATTGCTATTTTAGGGAAACTAAGAAGCAGAGATGTGAAGTGACCTCCCCAAAGTCACACCTAGTAAGCAGCGCCAGAATTGGAATTTGAACCTTGACACTCTGGATTCAAGTTTCAAGATCTTAAGCAATTTGCTGTGTTCTTCATTATTGTAATGAAGAATCTGGGGGGAGTTTGGCTTTAACAGAGGGAAAAAAAAATCCTGCCATTGCTCCAGACTCTAACCCTAACCCTAACCCTAACCTGATGGTTTCGTAGTAGGGCAAGCCTTGGTCACAGCAGGTGGGGAAGTGTGGATCCAGCTGTGCTTACAGCACATATTGTTCTGCTCTAGCTTTTTTCTCTTAATATGATGGCTTGGCATGCTCTCCTGCCAGCCAAGTAGAGTTACTTTGTTCTTGCTTACATCTGCCTACTGTTTACTATGTACATTATCTGTAATTTAACCAGTGTGCAACTCTCAGACATTAGGCTGTTCCCAATTTTCTGTCATTAAAATCAATGGTGTAATGAACATCTTTATATAGCCAGCATGTTTTGTGAGTTTTTTCATAGGGTGGATTCCTAACTAGGGGATTGCTGAGTCAAAGGGCATGTATATTTTAATTGTGATAGCTCTTGCCTAATTGCCGTCTTACAGAGAGGTTGCTGCAATTCATACTGTCCCCCAAAGTGGCTGGAGAGTACCTGTTTCTTCACTTCCTTCACACACTGTGCATCAGAAAACTAAAAAATATAAAATTGCCTATGTGAGAACTGAAAAATGGTATTTTTTTATTGTTTTGATTAATTATGAGGACAGTTAAGTGTCTCTTCATTGCTTATAGTCTAGTTCCATTTATTTTTCTGTGTACTACCTACTTGAATCATTTTTTTTCTGGTAGGTTCTCTATCTTTTTCTTACTGATTTAGGCATCTCCTTTATTTTTTTAAAGCCTTGAAGGGCTCTAGCTCTTTAGTTTACAGCTGGCTTTTTACTCTGGCCTGGAAAGACTTTGGTTGAACTAACTTTCTCCTTCTTTTCCTTTGCTTTTCTCTCCTTTAATCTTTATTTCCGAGTACAGTGATGTGCACCCTGTGGACACAATAAACATGTACTGATTGACTGTTTTATTTATCTGATTTTTATGGCTTCTTTCCTCTGAAGAGCTCCACAGACTTTATAGTCATTAACTTGATAACCCTCAAAGCACTCTAGTGTGGCAGCTGTAATCACTGTCAGGGTTTTTGAGATGGTGAAACAGAGAACCTAAGATTCTCCAAGAATTATTCTTTGAGGGCCTCAGGAGGGGCCCTGGGGGAAGTTCAGCCCCGATGCAAGCTTGGGACCAAATAGTGTTGAGAAGGGTCCTAGTCAGAATGACCACAGGATGATGGGTGGGTGATCACTGGGTCTATAAGGATTGCTCCAGACACCCACCAGAAAGGGAACCTCCCCTCTTAACTGTTAAGTAAAACTGAATAGTAGTTATGTGTACCCGGGTTCAAGTGTTAGTTCTTCATCTTAATAGTTGTGTGATGGTGGGTAATAATAGTAGCTAATGTTTATTGGGCTCTTACTACATGGCAGACCACATGCCAAATATTTTTCATGTACAGCCTCATTTAACCTTGAGACCAATCTTGTGACATGCCAAATGGTTAAGTAATTGGTCCAAGGTGGTGTGGAACTGTGTGTTGTTGTTTGCAGTGGCCTAGATGGTAGCCCCTGAAAGCTAGTCCATGTCCGCATCCCTGGAACCTACGAATGTGACCTTGTTTGGAAAAAGAATCTTTTCAGATGTAATTAAGTTAAGGATTTCAAGATGAGGTATTTCTGAAATATCTGGTTGGATCCTAAATCCAACAAGTGTCCTTGTAAGAGACAAAAGAGGAAAGACTGAGAAAAGGAGAAGGCCATGTGAAGTTGGAGGCAGAGATTAGTGTGATGTAGCCACAAGCCAAAGGATGCCTGGAGCCACCAGAAGCTAGAAGAGGCATGCAGAATCTTCCCTTAGAGTGTATGGAGTGAACACAGTCCTGCTGACTCCTTGATTTCAGAATTTTGGGCTCCAGAGTTGTGAGATAAAAAATTTCTATTGTTTTCAGCCTCCCAGTATATGGCAATTTGTTACGGTAGCCACCGGACACTAATGGTGTTGAGGTATGAACCCAGGCAGTCTGGAGTCCAAGTCTGCAACCTTAATGGTGAAACTGTTCAGTGGGCATGTGGCTGCACCTCTCTGTGCATGTTTCCTCACCCATTTACAGGGCTAGTGACTGTGCCTACTCTAGAGTGGTGTTTTGAGGCTTAAATGAGATAATATATATAAAAGGTAGAGGAGCTCACTAAATGCTAGCTCTTATTGCTTCTAGGATTGTTGTTGTTATGGAGTGACCTTAGGAATGGCTACTGTGTGCAAATTTCAGTCAGGGACAGACTCATTCCCTTGTGGCCAATATTGGTCTTGTAGGGAAGGTACTTTCTAGAATCTTGAGCTAATACCATTCTGGGTATTGGTAGTTGAGTAAATACCTTGGGAACATAAGTTGGTCTCCTTGTGTTTTTGTTTTGTGGTTACCTATGAATTACCCAGTTTTATTTTTGTGTGCTGCCCTTTGTTTTATTTTTTAATACTAACAATCCTTATACTTATTGTTAACTTACATTTATATATATATATTTTTAGACAAAGTCTCACTCTGTCACCCTGGGTAGAGTATAGTGGTATCATTTTATTGTAGCTCACTTAACCTCAAACTCTTGGGCTAGAGGTGTGAGCCCACTACACCCAGCCAATTTTTATATATTATACTTATTGTTAAATTAGAGTTGACTTTACTTAAGTCCCCAAGACCACCCTCAGGTTTGGTAATGCATGCTGAGGACTCACAGTACTCAGGATATAGCCAGATGCATGTCTAAGATATATTATAGTGCAAGGATTCCAAGAAAAATCAGCAAGAGCAAAGGTTCTTGGGGTGAAGTCTAGAGAAAACCAGGCACAAGCTTCCCAGAGTCCTCTCCCAGTGGAATCGCACAGGACATGCTTAATTACCCTAGCAATGAGTTGTGAAAACACATGTGAAGTGTTGTCAACCAGGAAAGCTCACTAGAGAGACTTAGTACTCTGCGTTTTTTATTGGGAGCTGGTCATGTAGGTACCTTCTGCTAATGATGTACCAAAATTCCAGACTCCCATAAGGAAGGCAGGTGTTCAGCATAAACTACATTGTTTGTACAAATAATTTACATACAGTAGCTACCTTTATCAGTTAGGGCATGGTCAGAACCCTCCTGAAATCCAAGTTCCCAGACACTAGCCAATGGCCTACCTTGCATGCAGGCTTTTCTAAGAATAGCAGTGTCAGACATACTATGTTAACCCTTTTCTGCACAGAGTGCAATAAAAGTTAGCAATTTCTGGAAATTATTTTAACTAATTATTGTAAGACCCTTCTGGTGTGGACAGTAGTATTACTCACAATTAGAGATGAAGAAATTGACACTCAGAGTGTTAAAGAACCTCAACCAAGATCATCACTGGTAGATTCACACCCACACTTGTTGGACTGTAACCACTATGCAATAAAGCCTTCACATGACAGGGAGGAATGAGAAAGAAGACAAAAGGAATTATTTAAAATGGCTCTAACAGACAGCACGTAGGCTGGGTTGTGCTGTAGCAATCTCCATAATCTAAATAATTTAAAACAATTGATTTATTTTCCACTTAAGCTCCGTGTATATTGCAGGTCATCTGGGGTTCTCTCCATGTTGTCCTCACTCTGTGACCCAGCTACTGGAGCAGCTACTGCCTGTCTCCAGGTCAGGAGGAAAGTACACGGGCATATTGCGTGTTAGCTCTTGAAGGTTTCACACTGAAGTATGATGTTGATGCACATCACGTCCATTGACCAAAGCAAGTCACATGACCTCACCTAGATTTGGAGGGTGGGGAAATACACTCCTGTTGGGAATATTCACTGAAAAGCACCAATAACTGCACAGCAGCCACACAGGATTGGCTCTGGTTATTGCATCTTCCCTCTGAACTCTCCAACAAGGCCCCCCCCCCCTTCTCCTGATATAGGTACCATGAGTGTCGTAGAGTGCATAACTGGAGCCTAGGGGCAGTGTCATGTGTCTACTCTTTTTGCCCTACACTTTGACCCCACACTTGAATTTACAAAGATTAGTACCACTGGAGCCCCTTCTTCACTAAGCCTCTGCCTCATCCCTTTCTTCTGCCAGCAAACCAAAGTCATGTGAAAACTGGATCTGGGAGAAAAACTCCTGGCTGGATGGAGCTTTTTGAATCCCTGGCAAATATTGCCTAGACTTCTGAAACCTTGGGTTCCTTAAAAAAGAATTCCAGGGGTATATTTATTAGCAAGAATGGATTTCGACAGATTTTCATGTTCCTCTTTCTTGGCAGGGCGTGCAGGGATCTCCTGCCAGCTTCTGACAGCCTCGTCGCTAGGTGTTAAATGAAAAACATCATCAGCCTGGTCTATTGATAGGTTCAAGTGACAGTGTATGTTGCCAATCTCAGCCAAGAATCACTTCTGACAATTTTCCTCTCCATCCCCACACTTGGGCGGGAATGTCTTTTCACCCCCTTTCCTTGGGAGTTTAAGATACTGTAACCACATTAAGGCTGCATATGTCTGCATGGCTGCAAGGAGTAGGTTTGTGGAGGAATTAAGCAGGGCATATGGCTTCCAGCGAGCTGCCTGTATCTCGGCAGCTTTGCCCAGCCCTGTGCCAAGTGAGGCCGTCAAAGCCGCTCTGCCCGGTCCTCCTGAGGAGAGGGGTTTTATCCAAACTTGTTGATTAGTACTCACAGAAGCTGCCAAAATGATCTGCCCACTTGGCAAGAGTGGCCCCTCTTGTGGAAGCCACCTGATGGACAAATATCACCCTGCCCTCTCCCACCCCCGAGGGACAGCAGTTACTGCTTGTCCTCCAGTTCTCAGCCTGCAGGTTAGGTGGACACCTCTCCCTTCCACATTAGCACACACAGGCCAACTCTAGTCCCTCCGGCTCTCTCCAATCTGCTCTCCATTAGAGAGTCAGAATTTTCTTTCTAGAATGCAAAGCTGATCATTGCCAAAAAAATAATGGAAAAAATTTTTTAAAAACTTCCATTTGATTCCCATTGATATCAAAATAAAAAAACAAAATTCTGAACATAGCCTGTGTGGCCCTGTCACCTCCCCAACAAGCTCTCTCTTATTATATGGGCATGTACAGGCATCTAGCAGCTCTCCTACCCCTCATTATTTCTCAGAGATCACAGACCACAGTTCCTGCTGTGGTCTCTCCTTGCTCAAGCCATACCTGTGTTCTTTAGGCTCCACCACTGAAGGCCATGTCCTTCTCCTGTATGGGACCTTGTACATGCCTTTCCCTATGACCCTGGTCTCTTCCTTCAGTTCAGCAGCTCCCAGCCTTGGCTGCACATTGTAATCAGGGGAAAGGGATCCTAAAAACACCAATTCTTGGGCCTGTCACCAAAAATTTGTATGTCATTGTTCTGGTAGGAAGCATTTGAACTCCACAGGTGATTCTAATTTGCCTCCAGGGGTGGGAAACCCTGATCTGGTTAATTCCTATGCATACTTTGGATCTCAGCTCAGTGGTCCCTTCTTCAAGGAAACCTTCTCTAACATCTCTATTTTACACTATTGAAAAATCAGCCCAACCTCCCTCATAGTATTTAAGACTTTGAATTTTACCCTTAATGTGTGATAATTGGATTAATAGCTCTTTTCCTGAGTGGACTTGAACCTTCACAAGGGCCATGGTTATATATCATTTTACTTGCCATTATAACTCCATTGATGACTTCATGGTGACTAGCACCCAATACGAGGTCAAAAAATAATGGTAAAAATAAATGAATAAATTCTGGAGACCTCCCCAGTTCTTTAGGGTGGCCCAACTAATCCTATTTAGGTGTTAGAACTATCACATGTTTTAATATTGCTCTGGCCAAGGTCTTCTCCTCCTTCAGTTAGTCATGTGAATCCCAGCCCAGTCTCTTCAGTGACCAGGAACAGTCTTGGGCTGGGGTGGATCAGAATGTGTGAAATGGTGTGGAGTAGAAGTTGGTGGGCCTGTATGCATAGTGGTCATATCCTATAGGGCAGGTATAGAGGTGAAGCAGGAGCATATGGAAGAAATGTTCTAGTTGTAAAGATATGGCCTTCCATGAATAACCCATGAATTGGTTATCCACTAAATTCAATATTCTGGCCCAGAATACTATGTTCCCACTATCTCTGGAGAGGAAACTTGTCTTCAAACTGGAAATATTAGAACAAATGTGGTTTAGGAGGTATCAGCCCTTAGAGACAGGTAAAGCTATCTTGATAGATTGTGGAACACCACTGGGTGAATTCAAAGGCCACAGGGCAGCCCTGGATATATACCAGAGGAGATAACTTTAGCTGAAATGATGGAACTGTGGTTTGTGATCTCTGAGAAATAATGAGGGGTAGGAGAGCTGCTAGATGCCTGTACAGCCAATGTTCTAATTTTCCAAAACCAGAAAAATGGCAGAATCTTGAAACTGAGTAAAACCTTGAGGAAAATTATAGAAGGCTTTTAAAAGAGGTAGTTATGATCATTTAGACAAGAATGCAAAGATCATTGGAAGTAGTTTAGGTTTGCTGAGACCTAGTCATGTTAAACTAACATTATTTCATCTTCTACGATGGTTACTAGATGAAAAGATCATGTTGAAGATGTACATGTAGCATATTTTGATATCAGCAAGACATTACATAATATTTTCTGTGTTATCTTTTTCAGACAAGAAAGAAATGAGTTGAATTTGTAACTGGTGAAACTACTATACCCAAGGAATACTTCACTTTAGAGGAAGTGGTCCTAGCCTTGCACTGACTTCTAATTTTGCCCCTATACAGTAGTCCCCACCTTATCCACAGTTTTGCTTTCTGCAGTGCAGTCAACTGCAGTCTGAAAATATTAAGTGGAAAATTCCAAAAGTAAACAATTCATAGGTTTTAAATTGTACATGTTGTGAGTTGTGTGATGAAATCTTGAGCTGTCCTGCTCTATCCCACTCGGGATATGAATCATCCCTTTGTTCGGTGTATCCACTCTGTCTATGCTACCTGCTTGTCAGTCATCGACATTGTCTGCTCCGGATATCCAACCATCCACATTGTCATGTCTCCATGCTCCAAGATAACCTGAAGCAGATGATTCTTCTGACTTAGCACCAGAAGGTCAATAGTAGCCTAAGGCTATGTCCCAATGCCTATGCCATTCTCCTCACTTCATCTCCTCACATAGATACTTCATCATCTTACAACCTCACAAGAAGAAAAGGATGGATTAGTACAATAAGATATTTTGAGAGGGTGAGGAAGCACTCTTGAGAGTATATTACATAACTTTTATTACAGTATATTTTCATAATTGTTCTATTAAATATTTTATTAGTTATTGTTGTTAATCTGTTATCATGCCAAATATATAAATTAAACTTTATCATAGGTATGTATGCATAGGAAAAAACATCGTGTATATAGAGTTTGGTACTATCTGTGGTTTCAGGCACCCACTGGGGATCTCAAAACATATCCCTCATGGATAAGGGGGGTACTACCGTATTGTTTCCCCTTCTTTTTTCTTTACAAATTTTCCCTCTACGTTCCTTCCTTGTGCCTTTCTTGCATGTGTGACTGATTCTCAAATTCTTATTTCCTACTGTCATCTTTCTCCATAATTGCAGAACCCACCTTTCTAGCTAGAAATTCTGTTTATCTCAAACTTATTAGCCAAAGTGAAGCTCATTATGTCTTCTACTCCTTGCGCCAAATGACAGTCTGATTCATTCTTCAGGGATTGGGAAATAAAGAATTCACTCTTCAGCCAGGTATCAGGAACTTTCTTTTCTTGACTTTGGGTTGCAGCTTCTTTTAGTCTTGATTTTTTTTTTTTTCTAAGTAAACCAGGGAGTGGTTAAACACCTCCATTATTATCACCACTCCTATCATTTCTACCACCATCACCACCACCACCACCACCATCACCACCACCACCACCACCACCACCACCACCACCACCACCACCAATAACAAAATAGCTTTTGAAGTGCCTAGGATAGAAAAACACACAGATTAAAACTCTGAGATAAAACTTGTTACTAATGTATTCTCTCATTAATTCCTTACAACCTAATGAGGTAGGTACTACCCTTATCACCACTTCACAAATGATAAAGCCAAGTCCCAGAAAGGAAAAGTCACCTGCTCAAGGTCATACAGTTTGAAAATTAAGAGCCAGGATACTTTTCACCAGCAGACAGTTCATGTACAGAGCCCATGCTCTTAACTGTTACTCCCTACGAAGCACCTTATAATGAAATTTACCCATATTCCTCAAAGGGTTCATACCTTTAAATTTGTGGCACTAAATATATTGTGTCACCAATGGTTGTATATTTCATTGTTACTGTGGTTAGACTGAGTTATTTTTAAGGGCAGGGATTTTCCTTTTATTTATCTTTCAACTTCTGGAGCTAAGCACTGGGCTTAGTGCATAGTAGACTCTTAAAAAGTATCTTAATTTGAAGTGAATGCTGGCAAGGCAATGCCTTCATTGTTAAGTGGTTTGGATTTTATCAGGTTTCCTCAAAGTATAATGTGTGTGCCACTTGCAACAGAATTGCCTCAGGGAATTTAAAACTTATTTTAAACATGTTTTAAGGCCTCACGCAAACCACCTGAATCAGAGTCTGGGAGTGTAGGTAAGTAATCTGCATTTTAAACGCATTCCCCAGTGATTTTTATGTTCTCTAGTTGGAGACCCACTATGGTCTCTTCCAGGGCTGAGATTCTGGGATGATGATTTCTCATTTTGTCCACATAGGACAGTAAGAGATGCCATGGAAAAAGTGGTTCTGGGAATATATTTCTGCCAGCATTTGATTTCCTGGATTCTATATTCGTCTGTATTGTTTTTGTTGTAAGTTTCCTCAAATCCTCTGTGGAATGAGCCAAGCTATATAAATCAATATGAATTAATAAAATTAAGCTATGCTGTTTCCTTGAGTAATCAGACAATAGAAGCCTCAATAACACAGCTGCCCTTGTGGCTACTAAAACTCTGACCCTGCATAGACCAGAAGGCATTTCTACTAAAGGCAAGAAAGAGGCCTAAAGAGGTCAGGCTGGGAGTATTCTTAAGCATTAGGAGGTCAAGCTGTGTAAAGTGAATTGCTTCCCACTTTGTGTTCTCTTCTGGGAATGTTCAGATGTGAGTTTGGCATACTAGACCAAGCCCTCACTTGGAAAGCAGCAGACCTGAGCTTGCATTCTGCCACCACTGCTTTGGCAAATTAGGTACCTTTCAAAGCTTGTTTCCATATCAGGGAAATGGTTGAAAAAGACCTATTTAGGGTTTGTGAGGATTAGGAACAATGTACACGTAAGGCCTTGTCCCATGTTTGCTATGTAGTCGACACTTGTATGATGGATATTACTCTTCCTCCTTTTTCTGCTATTATTTAAAAATTACATTCATTATAATTCTGATTATTTCTACTCCCTCCCCCCACTAGGAAGAATAAAACAGTTGAATCCCTACCACTAATGCTCTTAGAGCCTGATAGCCAGAATGATGACAAATTAAGTCTTGCATTAACTCTGAGAGGTAAAGCCCATCTCCTTGAAGGATGCCTCAAGAGACCTCCAACAACGCATTACCTATATGCTACATAACCTGTATTTTTAACCATAGATTTTAAAATATACTTGTAAGGCAGACTGCAAAGATGGACACAATACGTTTTGTAATTCTTTGTTTTGGGACTTTGCAATTCCTCCCAGTAAGATATGAAGTCTGTTTTCCCATTGCTGGGAAATCTGGGAATCTGAGCTGGTCTATGATTGTTTTGGCCTATACAATGTGGTGGAAATGATGGCATGCAAGCTCTGAGCCTAGGCTTTGCACTTTTGGAGACTTGCCACTGCCATGCCCACAGAGTCAGGCTGGCCAGATGGAAGATAAGAGACCTGTGACCCAGCTACCCCTGAAATTCTAGTGACAGCTAGCCAATCACCAGATATGTGAGTGAGGCCATCCTAGACCAGACAGCCACCAGCTGCCCACAAACATATCAGCTGGCTCTGCTGAGTTCAGTCAAGCCTGGCCCAGATCATCAGAGCTACCCAGCTGACCCAGAGACTCATGAGCAATGATAAATGCTTATAGATTTAAGCCACTAGGTTTGGGAGTGGTTGGTTAAACAGTACGAGTTAACTTGTACTGTTTCAACTCATCCAGTCATTTTGGCATCACATAGTAGACCATCAACAAATATTTGGGTGCCTATCAATGCCAGCCTCTGAAGATGTGGTGAACATGGAAGATGTCTGAACCTCAAGGAGCTTACATTTGAGAACTAGAGAAACAGAAATAGATAGAAATGTAAAGGGATCTGTGATTCCATTTGAGTACCACTGTGACTGGGAATCATGGTACCAGGCCCCATGATCACGATTTTGTGCAGTTTTACTTCTGTGGCATTAAAAAGCACTCCACGTAGCCCTAAAGTGTATTTAAAGGCATATTCCTCCATGGCAGGATAGTCTCAAAGGGCCCATGGTGAGCCTGGATATCCTTCTGAAGCTTCAGACTAGAACATCTGAAGGCCATAGGCAGGGTGAGCTTGCAACATCTTTCCCAGCACATTCCCCTGGCTGAGGACACCAAGTTGAAGCAGTTGATGAAGATCTGTCATTTCTTAAAATGAGAAACCTATTGGCCCATTTTCAGAAAATGGTGATACAGCAGCTGTGATTATAGCACTTTGCAGTCATCATAGCCTATTAGATAAGGTTCTGACTGTCACACTCAAACATCAAGTCCTTCTCCTTGTTCATTCAGAATAAGTATCTGCAAGAGACCGGGAAGGTTTCCTGGAGATGGCACTGAGTCACAGCAAAGTGGGCATTTTCCAGATATGATGATTATTTTCTTCCTGTTGTCTCCTGAGACTAAGCATTATCTCCGGCTAGTGACAGAGATCCTAAAACAAACCCTACAAGTTGGTCAGCAGGTGTACAATAGGGCTGCTGATGAACCAAATTCATCCACCTATTTCAATGTTTCAGAGCAGCTACCTGTGCCAAGTAGATGCAGAGAAGAACATGACAGCCCTTACAGTCTAATGTGGGAGACAGATGGGTATGTAATTTCAGCACCATGTGATAAGTGCTGTAGTGTATGTATGTACATTAGAGAGAGTGGGAAGGAGTGAGACCAATCCAAGGTTAAGCTTCATAGCAGTGTAGTGTGATTGTGGAGAGCTCGATCAGCCTGGGATTAAATCCTGACTCTGCCACTCACTAGTTGTGTGACCCTGGGCAAGTTACCTTACCTCTCTGAGTCTTGACATCCTCATATGGAAAATAGAAATAATGACAACACTTATAAGGTAATTGTGAGAATTGGATGGGTTAAGATATGTATTGTGCTTAATACAGTGCCTAGCACACAATGGGCACTGGAAAAAACTAAAAATCAAAATGAAATTTCATCTTGGAACATAAACAGGACAAGCAACAGGGCATACTGGGTAGAAGGGAGATAGAAAGGTAGGTTCAAGAGCAGCCTGGAAAAGCTATGAATACAACTATGAAATATTTGCGATTCCCCTAGGCAGTGGTTCTCCACCTATAGTTTATGTCAAATCCCCTTCAGTGTGTGTTCAAACAGAGAGTGCTGGGGCTCACCCACAGAGTTTCTGAATTAGCTGATTTGGGGCAGGTCCTGAGAATTTGCATTTTTAGCAAGTTTCGAGATGGTGCTAATGTAGCTGGTTCAGGAACCATGATCTCTTACCTTTAGTATGCTCTTACTGGAACAACCTCCCAACTCCCTTTGGTGAACTTGATACTTGGTATTCTGCTCAAATAACATTTTCCCCAGGAAAGCCATCTTTTCAGACCTTCCCCTCTTAATTGGGTTAGGTGCTGTTTCTGGGCAGCTTCATTTGCAAAAATGTATACCTGCCCACCCTGTGTCAATACCTACCTCCCAATACACATATATAGTTTTCCCAGGGAAGAAAAGAGTCAGCTGATTCTTCTCTAGGAGGAATCTCTGATATCAGGTCAAAACAGGCTGGGCAAGGGCAGAGGGAACCCACCACACAGGTTCTTGATGGGCCCCCTGGATAACCCAAACGGCAGACCACAGGTCCAGGCTGCTGCACGACACCCCTGTCCTGCTCCTTGCCTGTCCATGCCCAACACAGCCTTTAAAACCTCCTCTACCTTCCCTGCCTAGACAGGCCCAGCTCAAGCCATTAGCCATTGCATAAGAACCTATATGGGATTTTCTTTGGGGTAATGAAAATGTGTTAAATAGTGGTGGTGGTTGTACAAAATTGTGAATGTTCTAAATGCCACTAAAATTTTCACCTTAAAATGGTTATTTTTACATTATGTGAATTTTACCTCAATTAAAAAAGACTCACTTTCTTAGCTGTAGAATATTAAAAAAATTATTTTCTTGAATTCATTCTCTCCCTGTCCCCAAGCCAACCAACCTCTACTTTAAAGACAAATTTTTGTCTTCTTTACACTAACACCCAACAGGCTTCTTTATTGGTGGCAATAGCTGAGATGAAGTCTTAGACAAAGCAGGTGGGTCCACTCTAGCAACTCCTCTGTGATCTGTGCCTCATCAGTGCACAGTTTCATCCCTGTCCCAGGCTTTGGCTCTTGCTGTTTGCTCTCTCTGGTATGAGGACTCATCTCCTCTAATGGTTAAGTCTTCTTAGCTACATTTTACCTCTTCAAAGAGATAGTTCACACCAGTTTCTCTCATATCAGGCTATTTTTAATGGGTTAATCTCTATCAGAAGTGATCTTGGTTTTTGTTTACTTGGTTTTTGTCCGTTCTGCCAAGTCCCACTGGAATGCAAGCTCTGTGACAGCAAGGATCTTTTCACTCCCGTGTCCCCAGTGCCTGGAATAGAGCCTGGCATGTAGCAGGTGTTGAGAAGTACTTAGCAAATGAATGACTATTACAGATTAGGGAAGACAGGCCAAAGAGGGAGATGCTAGGTTGTTTTCAGGGCCAGACTTTTGGTGCTACATCTGGAGCCCTGGAGTCCTGCAGAGTTGTGGGCCTTTTGCAGAGTCCATGTTGCTTGATGGGCACTCCTCAGAGGTCTGCTTACTGATGACTTTCATGAGTGATGCTGCTGATTTTTTAACTAGTGGATAAGTTGTTTCAGAGCATGTCTATGGTATCTTCTCTTCTGGGGTCTTTCTCACTGGGGTTGTGTATAATAATGGAAATTAATCTTGCCTAATCTTAGGTAACTACTAAACTCTTAGGATGTCCTGCCTAATAAATGTATTTTTGTTTACTTGGGGATGACCTTGGGCCATGCCAGTTAGACTATGATAACAATATGATTTATGATGAGGATCTTAGAATTCAAGGTATCAGCTTGACCTCTGCAGAGGGAGTTGGTCTTCCCTAAATCCAGGATGATCGCATTTCGAGCACTTTAAGTGCAAAGATCCTATTTCCAAGTAAGATAACATTCACAGGTACATATTTTTTGGGGGCACTATCCAATCTATTACAGTAAGCAAAGACGCTAAGTCAAGAAAGAGCACCTTGGAGCACATGAATTATTGAATCCAGTCATTTGAGAGGACCACAGGGTTTGCTGGGTTGACTGGGGCTTGCTGGGAAGCTCATAAACTCAGAAGCAAGCAGTGATGAGGCAATGGAACATCCATGTGAGCAGGGGAGATACACACTATACGTATGTGTGTCTACCGTTCCTTGTCATCCTGTTGGCACTTAGCATTTTCAGTGCCCCATGACCATGAAACTCTGGTGGGTCCATAACACAATGGAAGTTTAGCGAGACTCAAAGTAAGTACAAGGTAAGTGTGTTATGTCCATGACTGAGTAAGCAAAGGTGCTGACAGCCCTAGGAGATGCTTTGCATTTACACTAGAACTTGCTTTGAACACAGAAGGAAGGCAATGGAATTCTAAGAAACATGAATGACCAAGGAACCCTACTGACCCTTTCTCATTCATGTTACCTCCCTGTGTTAGGCAACCACTTATGCTGAAAATGATGACTTAGAAGGAAAGGGAAATATTGGACAAGCCATAGTGTCTTTCCTTTTCAGTCCTTTCCTATTAATCAAGAAGGTGAATGCAGAGAGTGATGGTAGAATGTACATATATAAGAAGTGAAATGAAGCAGTTGAGTTAGTTTAGTGCAGCAATTCCACTGTTCTGGTAAGAATGAAATACATATGCATGCATGAACTATGGAATATGAATTATATGATTTCTCTTTTTTTAGAAATTGTGAATTGTATAATTTTTGTGATTCTGAATATTAGTTAAATGCTCCAATATTTGTGTTTAAAACTGACACTGCACAATACAAAGATGAACAGTAAGATTCATGTTAATAATTTAAAATGTCAATTTTTCCTTACTTAGAATGATATTAAATAGCAAATAAAAAGCATCATGACAAGTTGAGAGACAGACTGTGGAAGAAAGGAAAAAGCTGTATATTTTAGTACCTTTAAGAGGAATTTTTTTTTTTTTTTGCTTTTTGAACAAGACGCCCCCACATTTCATTTCTTTTGCACTGGGTCCTGCAAATCATGTGGGTGGCCCCACAAAGATGGCTGTTGGGCAGAGCCCCGTGCATTCTTATATGTCACCTCTAGAGTCTTCATTCTGTTGGGCTGTGTCAAACTTCTTATCTCCACCCTCACTTTTGTGGCTAGCAGTGCTTCTTGCTTCGTGTTATCTTTCCTACTGAGGTTACTATTTTTCTGATGATTTTAAAGAACATTTTGCTCTTCTCCCACTTGTCCTCTCCTCTCTCACTATCATTTTTCCAACACTTCTGGCATTTCAAGGATACAAACAAACCCATCAAGAAACTATCAGCACTGGCCTCTGGTGTCCCCTGTGAGGACCACTGCAGAGCCACAGCTAGGTCTGATGCATCTCAGCAGGACACATTTTCTATTACGTTTGAGTGGAAGTGGCCAGAACAGCCCTCTGTCTCACAACCTCTTCCTTTGTAAGGCAGCAGTCAGTGTCTCATGGCTGGCAAACTCACTCTAACTTTCTGAAAAGAAGAGACTTTTTTTCATCCAAGCCAATTGTTTGATAAGGACATTGTGAATGACCCACCAGAGTTTTTGATGATATATTTCTATAACTGTCATTCCTAACTGTGCTAGACAGGTTCTTCCTTCCCCAGCCCTTTAAGTGCAGAAAGTACAGGGCAGAAATTTCAGTGTGATTGAGAAATTGTGAAGAGTAGGTTGCTGTTATTTGGTGGAAGATGACAGGCAGAGAGCCAGGTATAGGGATGTGTGAATGGAGAGGGACTTTCTCAGACCAGGGCGCACTTCTTCTTGGCAGAATGAGTGGAAGCTGTTGAGACACTGGCTTTCACCCTAATAGAGATGTGTGGAGGCTTGAAACATCATTTCAAATACGACGGTGGCATTTTCTGGGCTTTTGTTCTTGCTCCCATTGACTGCCAGTTTGGGTCTTAGCCAGACCCAGGCTGGGAACCAAGCTTTCAGTACTGTTGTAGCAACAAGTATGGCTTTTACTAACTAAATATCATGAGGAAGGGGAGACTAATGATTTGCAGAATACCCCTTCCTTCCGACTGCATGGCCTTCATAGTGCTGTGTAAATGTTGAACCCATGAATGAATGAACTTACCCTATGGTCAGACACTGTGTCAGGCTCCATATAGCTTACCTTATTTAACTCTCAGCAAGTAGCCTGGTGATATGGGGATTGTGATCCTCGATTCATAGTAGGAAACCGAGGCTACTGAGAGAAGGCAATTAATTCAAAATCATACAGTAATAGAAAGCAGAGTTGAATTTCTTTTTATCCTGGTCTTTCTCCTTCTAAACCATGAGTTCTTTCTACTGTGCCACACTGTTACATACCAAATGATCAATCTTTTGTCCTCCCTACCTTCCTCTCATTTCCTTTCATCCCTCCATCTATTCAACTACCCACCTATCCTTTTTTTCCTTCATCATGTTCTCTTCCAAAGAAGAGGTTAAAGTACTGATTTCTTATTCTGGAATTTAGGGACCTATAGACTCTATAGGTCCTATAGCCCTTCCAAGAATTATCCCATGTTCAAAATCTCTGTCACATAATCAGACTGATTTCCTCACTCTTTCCCTGAACAAAATACATGAATTTCTGGTCTACCCTTTTACACTCATTTCTTCTCTCCCTCCCTCCCTTCTTTTTAGAGACAGGGTCTCACTCTGTTACCCAGCCTGGGGTGCAGTGATGTGATCTAGGATGGTCGATAAGTTTGCTCTGCTAACTCTCATGGACAGCGAATGGCTGCTCAAGGATTTGGGGGCTTAGTGTACACTTAGAAAGAAAGGGTTTATTCATTTTATGTACCAGTGTTGAAGGAGGGGGACTAGCAATGCACACACCACTACTTATTGTCTCTGATTATAGATTGAATTCTTCATTTTACTTTCATTAACTTATTCAGTCCACATTCATGGGGCAACTACTAGGTGATGGAGTCACAGAGATGGGTAAGTCATAGTTTCCACCTTCATGAAGCTCAGATGGTTCAGGAGAGAGAATTCATGATGGAGTGTGGTCCCTGTGACAAAGGGATGAGGACTGAGTCCTGTGGGAATACACAGAAAGGGGCTGTAGACAAGCCTGGGGGTCGGTGACCTGCTCAAGGTCACACCATAACTATGCAGCAGGTTTAGAACAGGAGTGGGAGACTGTCATCTGCCTCCCAGGATTGTTGAGGGTAATGCACACACAGCTCACAACAGAGTGTCTCACAGAGTAAGTGTAAATACATCTGTGCTGCTGTCTGTGTGCTTGTTCATGAGACTCAGTCTGTCTATGCCCAGCAAACATGAAATGTTCCTTAGGGCTTGCTGTGTGCATTGTTTACTTACTCAACAGTCAGTTACCAGGTGCCAGACACTGTTCTAGGCTTTGAGGGTAAATCAGTGAATAAAACAGACATATCCTACTTTTGTTGAGCATACATTTTGGCGTGGAAAGCAGATAATAAACATAACACGTGAGTGAATCAGAGAGTCTGTGAACAGGTGATAAATGCTATGAAAAATGGCATCTGCTAAAGAGGATTGGTCATGACTAGGCTGGGAGACAGGGAGCAAATAAAGCTATGGGGTAGCCATAGCAGGCTTCACTGCAAAGGTGAATTGTAAGCAAAAACCTAGAGATATGCAGGGCTTGATTAAAGTGGGTAGAATTATTTCCATTTTGTCTATGAGGATAGCGAGGCTGGTGGAGATGAGCAGCCTGCCCAAGCCTACACGAGAGGACCAGAATTCGAACCAGGCATCTATACTCCAGGAGTAGTGGCTGAGACGGAAGCAGGTGGGAAGAGTGAGTTTGTGCTTAATATTCCTGTAGGCCTGTATCAGACAGCACATTATGATGGTGTCTTTCTCCCTCCCTGTTCTTAATCACACTCCACTCCTGTATGGTTTCTTTACTTTTGCACGTCACCTATCTAGATATAATGAATAATATTTGGAGCAGCAAACAAGAGAGCATTTAGTGGTCATGAAGGCTTGATAAAATGTGTACACAGTTTTAAATATTCTATTATAATGCATGGTGAGGCTCAGTTAAAAATGAGAGCATGTAAAAAGCCTGCCGGATTTGATTGATGATGCACTATCAATATTGATGGCTGTGAACACATTGGGAAGTTGGGAGGCTGTATTTCTCCTGTGTCCTGCTAGCATCCAAGTCTGCAGGGATGATATATTTGTGTGAAAGCCTGAGTATCACACCACCATTACAGTGACATTAAGTAATGATAATGGGGCTCAGCCTTAGTTTGAAGTAAAATCAGTTTTGAGTGAAACATGGACTCACTGAGTCTGTGCTGGATGTGGGGTGGAGGCGCTGTTCCCAGGCTCATTTGGTCTGGGACCATCTGTGACCATGCCTGTACACTAATGTTCCTGAATCTGGGGCTGCTCTGAGGCAGGAGAAAGGGTAAAGGCATGCTCCATCCCAAGAGCCATTATTCCATGAGATGATGGAGGCAGAGATCAGAGTGAGGTGTCTACAAGCCAAGGATTGCTGACAACACCAGAGGTTGGAAGAGGCAAAGAAGAATTCTCCCCTAGAGCCCTCAGTGGGAGCATGGACCTGCTGACACCTTAACCTTGGATGTTTGACATCCAGAACTATGAAAGTATAAATTTCTATTGTTTTAAGCCACTCTGTTTGTAGTAATTTATTATAGCAACATCAGGAAACTGATAGAAACACTTTATATTAGCATGTGACCCTGGACAACTTATTTAACCTTTTATGCCTGTTTTTTCATCTGCAAAATATGATGGCAATAGTAGCTACTTCATTTTGTGATAATTGTGAAGACTGAGTGAGGCAATCCATATAGAGAACTTGGAACTGTGCCTGTCATATAGTATATGCTCAATAAATTTTGTTATTGTTCCTGCCATTTTTATTCCCATCTTCATTCTCATTAGTTAGTGGTTCCAGCTAGGTGGTAGGCTGGTATTACATGGACACATCATTTCTTGAAGGTGGCCTCAGAAAGCTATGTGGTATGATATTATCCCCATTCTTCGGATGAAGAATGGCTCAGAGAGGTGAAATTACTTTCCAGGGACCTGTAAGGTGAAATTACTTTCCTGGGCTCAGAATGCCGTGGCTTCAAACTTGGAGTTCTTTCTACCATGAATAATAATGCTATCTATGTGCCAAGCACTGTGCTAAGACTTAACGTGTATTCTTTCTAAATCTTTACATTAGCCCTATGAGGTAGATGCCATTAATATTTCGTTTTACAGATAAAGAAACAGAGACTCAGAGGGATTTAGTAACCTGCCCAAGGTCGCACAGATAGAGTCAATATTGTTACCTGTGGTAGGCCGAATAATGCCCACAAAGATATCAGTTACTAATTCCCGCTACCTGGGAATGTTAACTTCCAGGGCAAAGGGACTTTGTAGATATGGTTGAGGATTTTGAGATAGAGAGGATTTCTGGATAGGCTCCTAAATGTAATCACTACTGTCTTTATAAGAGAGAGATTTGCCCTCAGGAGAGAGAAAAGCAGGTGTGATAACAATGAAAGCAGCAGAGAGATTTGAGGCTGTTACTCTGCTGGCTTTGAAGATGGAGGAAGAGTCAACCAAGGAATGCAAAGAATGCAGCTCTAGAAGCCAAAAAAGGCAAGGAAATGGGTTTTCCTCTAAAGCCGCCTAAGATGTTGCAGCTCTGCTAACACTTTGGTGTTGGCCCAGGCAAACCCATTTTGGACTTCTGACCTCCGGAACTATAAGAGAATAACTTTTGTGCTCCTATAAACCACTAGGTTTGTGGTTATTGTTACAGCAACAACAGGAAGCTAATACATTACCTAACTTCCTGACTCTAGATCTGTTTGTTAACTTCTATTCCTATATTGAACATTGGTCCTCTTCTCAGTAAACTCACAGCCCTGACATGTCTGTGTTGGTAGCTATTCCACATTCACTGCTGATATGCAGATTGTGGGCAGGGTCCATCCCAGGATGCTCCTTCAATGTCACCACACGAAACAGTCTGAGGGATCAGTGTTTGTTTCTCGTGACAGTGCCCACAAAGGGGTCTGGGTCCTGCACTCACCATTAATGTGACAGGTCTGGCTGCTGGTCCCAAATGCTTCTCCTTCCTCTCCAGGAAGCCAAAGCCCTCAGCAGCAGCCTCCATCCTAAAGCAGGCCAATCCTGTAATCAGCTGGGGTATTGAAGAAGCTCAAGTTTAGAGCTTAGAACCAGATGGAATTCAATGTTGGTGTCTTGGGAAGGAATCATGAGAGAGTAGAAAGAGCTTGAACTTCAGAGTCAGACCCAGGATAAAAACTCAGTTCTGTTGCTGACCTCTTGGTGACCTCTCTCTGTGCCTCAGCTTCCTCATCTACTAGATGAGGATAATCAGCCTACTTCATACAGTTGTAAAAAATATTAAGTGAAAAGAGAGCTTGGCATATGATTGGTTGGGGGATGCTGGTCCCTTTCTCTTTCTCTTCACTCATTTTGTCTCTGGTTATAGAACTGGGGACCTGTCTTCAACCTTCTGGGCCACAGTCTTGGCTCTGGGTTTTTCCTAGATATGTCTCCTGCCTTGCTTGGTCCAGAACTCAAACTGAGGTCATAAGTGGGTCCATTTCATGTGGTGCTGCTTTCTCTTGCAATGCAGTTGTTCTCCCCTCTTGCATTCCCTCTGTCCATTGGCCCAGAGTTCCTACTATGTATTCATTAGGAATTTCTTCAGTGGTGAGGAACAAAAGCCCAACTCAGTTTGTTTAAACAGTAGAGAATATTTCTTATTTCCCATAATTAGAAGTGCAAAAGTGGGTGGAAAACCCAGGTTTTTTTCTATCATTTTACTCTGAAAACCTTTGCATAATGGCTTATCTATCAGCCTTGCTTTTCCCTTTGTAGAAAGATGGTCTGGGTACCACATGCAAATATGCAAGTCTAGCAGGAGACTCTCCCTTCCCTTTCACCTTCCTCCTCCTCATTCCTTCTTTTCCTTCCTTCTTTGGGAAAAGAAAATCTTTCCCAGGTGCTTCCCTGTGCCCGCCCTCTGAGTGGCAGAAGGGAGACCCTCCCTTCCCCTTCACCTTCCTCCTCCTCATTCCCTCTTTTCCTTCCTTCATTGGGAAAAGAAAACCTTTCCCAGATGCTTCCCCGTGCCCTCCCTTTGAGTCTCATTGGCCAGTATGGTGTCACAAGCCTAACTGATTACTGGTAGAGGAAATGGATCACTGAGATTAGCTTAGACCACATGTAATTTACCTCTTGGGACAGAACTGAGCATCCACCTCCCTTGAGGCACATGGCTAAGGAAAGGAGGGAATAGCTACTTACGCAAAATGGGAGCTTTTTGAGGAAGGATAAGTGCTTATTGGATAGGCAGCCAATAGCATCCTCCTCAGGTGACTCTTGGCAAGTGCTTGGATTGGAAGTTCTGTCTAACCTCAAATTCAGAGATGGAGAGCACAGTGCCCATCATGCATGTTAACTTGAACTCCCTGGTAATGGCTACTTGGAATAAGATATTGAGGTTTCTGGCCACATCTGGGCTCAGTGGGAATAACATCCATGATTGATTAACAATGTCTGCCAGGTGTATGTGTTTTTGTTGTCTTGGGAGGTTAGCAGGAAAATTTCCTTCCAAAAAACCAAATATTTTTTTAAGCTCCAGGCATTGTCTTCCTAGACTGTTCCACTGCCCAAGAACTGCTTGTGATCTTAGTTTTTAGAAACTGTGTTTACATATTTCATAGGCAAATGTGTTACAATTAATGGGCCATTTATGTATGAGGTCTTTGTCTCTCTGATTTCTGTCAGCTCCTCTTATGGCACCTTGAGAAAGGGCCATAAGCCTCTGGCGTCCTCTTGGTTGAGTTCAGGTAATATTCAGGAACAAACTGAAAATGCACAGAACCTGCTCTCCACTGTTGATGCTGTCAGTGTGAGACTGTTGGTCCAGAAGTGGAAGATACTTTTGGAACAGCTCAGCAATAGTTTTTGCTCAACTTCTAAAGAAGCATCTGGAGCCCACCTTTTCTGCCTAGAGACTTTATTCCCACTAAAGGAAAATTTCTCTGCACTTATAATTCTGCAATTCTGGGTCAGCCAAATGAGCAGTATTTTAATTTTAAAATCTTAGCCAATTATCAAGAGGGTGGCTTTCTTCTGGGTATCAGCAGCACCATCTCTCTAACAGCCTTTTTTCCCTCCCGCTTATCTTTGGAGACCAGCCGAGCCCAGCTGCTTAGTAGATGCCATCTCCCCAGGCATACTAATAATGGGGATTTTTTTTTTCTGAGTAAGTTTTCATTATTTGGAGTTTTTGTCTGTTTGTCACATGTCCAGCTAATTTCTCTTTGTTTTCTAAACAAAGGGTGGTTCTAGGAAAATGGAGTTGCAACAGTACATTTGTTTTGTTGCTGAGTTTCTCCCTACTCCCTTTCTATCCTTACAGTAAGTGAAAAGTAGGGTGTTTTTTTTCCAGGTTATGTTTGACAAATCTCAGGACACAGTCAGATAATTTTGCATTTCTAAACTCAGTGAACCACATGAGAAAAGTTAATTAAACTGGCTGGGATAGGAGTATCTGCTGGTAGATCGTGAAAACTGTCACATTTCTCAGAATAATCACAACCAATGTAGATACCTCAAATGCTCTTTATTATTGTTTAATAAATATAACATTTGGTACTTAGAGATACCCATAAACCAATATGTTTTTTAAAATTGTCATTAAAACATTCTATTATTCTATATGCTCACCAATTTATTGCTGTTTTCCTCTTCCCCTGAACCCCAGTCTGAAAAGTTGCCAGTGTACCCCAGTCTATATACTTACAGTGAGATTGTCTCACTATCTAAGAGAGTGGTCTTAATTGATCTGGGATGGGCCCCAGCACTTATAGTAGAGCTCCCAGATGATAGTATTGTGCAGCCAGGATTGAAAACCACTGATCAAAGAGTTATGTTGTAGATAAGTCAGGATAGGCTACATTCTACTGTAGTAACAAATAATTCTAGTATCTCAGTGACTTAACATGATGAAGGATGATTTCTTACTCTTGTTACATGTGCACAGTGGGTTGCCTGGGGCCACTGGTCTTCATTTCCTATCTCTAACACTCATGTTTATGGGGCTCGCTGTCTAGAGCATTTTATTGCCATTGCGGGGAGAAATAAACATAGTGAATCATTCTTGGACTCTTGAATCTTTCTTCTGGAAGTGTCACACTTCACTTATAATCATGTTATTAGCCCAAACTAATGCCATACCTGAGGTTAGTAGGGATATGGAGACCCTCAGTTAACATACAGCTTGCTTCAGGCACATGTCTGAAGTTCCTATCCATAAAGACCAGGCCAAGGCCAGATGGAGGGATTTTATCTTGCTGTCCTCTAGCTAACATGTGATCCAAGGACTTCTAGTATCTTCTGTTGTGACACAAAACATGGCCTTCTAGGACATGGCTGTTATGATGGTGATAGTTCATCACTAGGCAAGAAGATGTTTATTTGTGGCATGGAATCCCATCAAAGAACTCTCCTGCTAACAGCCAAGAATGGAGCTGAATGATGCTTCCATTTTCACTTGCAAGGTGCACAGCAGTGTCTGTGAAAAAAGCTAGAAGATGGAAGACACACAGAAAGATGTATGTTGTTAAAGCCTGAGTTTAGAGACCTGGTGATGCCCTTGATTGTCCTTGATTCTCCACAATAAAGTCTAGGAACTAAATGGGTCAAAAATATCCAAATTTTATGTTCTTTCCTGGGCGGTCACATGTGACAATTTGAATCTTGAGTATGAGTAGGACATTAGTCACCTGTTCTGGACCTAGAGCCCCTGATGTCATAGTTTTCAGAGTTTTTAAAATCACCCAGGGATATTGCTGAATATTCCTGGTGACGCTTCTAAGGATTCTGATGCAGTTGGTTGAGAGTGGAGTCTGGACATGTCATTAAGTTTCCCAGACAATGTTGTAGTGGTCTGTGGGACCACCCTTTGGAAACCCTGCTGGAAGCCATGGAGACAGCCAGGGAGGCAGTGATCGGAGAACCAGCACAGCAGGAGAGCCTCCCTGCTCACTTGCCATCTCCAGAGCCAGGAAACTCACTGTTCTGGTCATCAGCTAGCCCCAGCAATGATGGAATCATGGTTATTTGAACCCTTCCTGTTACAGATGGTTATCACCTAGTGGTCATTGGTTATGCTTTGGCTAAGTTTCTTTGCTTTCTCTGAAAACTTGAAAGTAGATTGAGCAAGAATATTAGCAATCACTTGCTCCACACCTTGATTTTATAGACCAGTAAACTTAGTCCCAGAGAAAAACATGGCCACATGGCACAGGAATTCAGTGGAAGAATTGGAGGAGAACCTGGACAACTCACACCAACATTGCCTGTGGAAGAAAACAGGTGAAGGGTTGAAGAAATGATTTTCTGTCATCTCTGAGACAGCAGGAAGGGCTGTTTTAAGTGGTTTTGTTCTGCCTTTCCACAGAACGCCCAAGAAAATGGGCTCAACTTCAAGCAGAAGTCCTAGCAGTAGCAGGGTAATGCCTAGCAGAGTAACTCTGGGCAAGTTACTTAGCCTCTTTGAGCCTATTTGTAAATTGAGATAATAACAGTACCTACTTCATTTTTGTGAAATTAAATGACCTAAAACATAGGATATACTTAGAAAACTGTCTGGCAAATAGTCATCATTTGTCAAATGCTCACTATTATTAATATTACTGTTGTTATTTCAACAAACTTTTCCAATGTTAGCATGATTAAAGAGTACAATAAGGCTGGGGTCCCCAATCCTTGGGCCACAGCCCAGTACTGGTTGGCAAGCGAGTGAAGCTTCATTTGTATTTACAGTTGCTCCCCATTGCTCGCATCACCACCTGAACTCTGCCTCCCCTCTGCCAACTCCCTCCCCGTCCGTGGAAAAATTGTCTTCCGTGAAACTGGTCTCTGATGCCAAAAAGGTTGGGGACCACTACAATAAGAGAATAAGGGGATTTCATAATTTTTGCCTGCAGAGAACTTTAAGTATTAGATTGGCATTTGACTTGGATGATTATATTATTCATTTTCTTTGGGTCGACAGGCTTGGTATAATTGAATTTTTGGAAGTTTTCATTTTTCCATCAGTTATATATTTTTTTAAAATCTAAACCCCAAAGCAGCAATGAAACTGCCTGATGGTGAGGGAAAAAAATCTCAGACAAGCTTTTCTATCATTCTACATTGACCCTAGGTGACTTCCCTGATGGGTATATCAATGATAGGAGGACAGAGGTTAAGCCAAATAGATTTGAGATCTGAAATTGGACCCTTGAATAAGCTCTCTGTGTGTCCACATTTTGACAGCTCTGAGGGTAGGCGTGCATCCTGGAAGCAACAGCTGCTGCACTGTGCTTGTGTTCAGAGCCAAGTGCTAGGTGGTATTTGTTAATAGGAGAGAAAGCACCCAGGGTCACCTCACAGAGGAGATGGACATGGGCTGATGGGTACCCTGAAAAGGTGGCCATCCTTTCTCAGAGCTGCTATTCTCAGTTCAGGGATGCACTGGTAACTCTCCTGCCCTCCCAGCCCCAAGCCTAGCATGTGTAGCTCTCTGCCTATACCAGAACCCTGTGTGCTTAGAGAGGTGAGCTGGTAGAGAGCACCAGATCATGTGGAGTCCCAGGCATGTGACTTAGGGACAATGAGCATCATGATTGCATACAATTGCTAAACATGCACTCTGTCCCAGGTATATATTTTATATATGTTAATTCATTTGATGCTCACCTTAGGTAGCTACTACTATTGTCCTCATCTTTCTGATGATTCAATGAGGCACAGAAAGGCCAAGCAACTTGCCCACATTCTTACAACCAGGATGTGACAGAAGATGCACCCAGAAATCTGACTTAAAAATGTGGTCTCTTCACCACCCACTGTGCAGCTAAGCAATGAGGTAAATAAACATGGACAGACATTGAAACAAGTAACAAGGGGCACCTGTGCACTTGTAGTCAAGGCCTTGGCTATGAGGAGCAGAAAAGCCAACTAAGAATGGGAAAGGAGATGGATTAATGCAATGAGAGAAGAAAATCTCATGCATGTCCAGGGTAGGGAGTGTAGCTGAGCGTTGGGGCAATTGGAATGATCTTTCTTTCTGGGCCCCTCTCAGATCACAGGTTTGAGCTCGCAGAGCTGATTTCTGCTTATTTCACTGTCCCCATTGGATTATCTCCACAGGCCAGCTCTCTCAGTCTTTTCCACAGTCTGTCCTTTGCGTATTGGCTGGTATGGGGCTGTGGCTTATAGAAAAATCTACCACAGTCCTAGTTCTACAGACCTCTTAGCCCCAGAGCCTCCACCCGCTAACCACATTGCTGCCCCTTAAGTGAAGTGGGAGAATCTGACTGAATTAGCCAAGCCTGTCCATTGGATTCCCTTGAGTCAGAGAAATTTCCAAATTCCCATGTAATCAGCAAGGAGTTAGAGGTGGCAAAGGAGATGTCTGAGAACAGAAGTTCCTAAACATTTTTTTTTTTTTTTAATGCAGAGAGCCCCTTTAGCAGTCTGGTGAAGCATGTGAACCTCTTCTCAGAATAATGTTTTTAAATGCAAAAACTATATGTTATATTATGAAAGCATTATTAGAATATTAAAACAAAGTTGGTGATGTGCCTTTTAAATTAATGTATTGACAAGATCTAGCAGCGAGTCTTATAACAACTATAATTTTGAAGAACTGGTGAATATAAAAGATATTTTGAGATACCTGCAAAACCTATATGATATAAAAAATGTCTGATCTGTGTTGGTGACAAAGGCACAGGCACTGCTAGTACAATTGTGATTTGTTTTCTACATTTATTATTGAAGGAAATGCTAAATTTAAATTAGAATATATTAAAAATAAGTCTGTAAAATCTTTTTCCCATCCAAGTTTATAGACCTAAATTCTATCCACAGACTTCCTTACTCACTGCAGTATTTCTCAAAGCACTGAGCCACTTACATAAATGAGGGTCGGATGAAGGAAGGGAGGACACCAGTGAAGGTTTCTTTTTGAAAATGAAGATTCCTCAGTTGTCCCCTCTAAGATCTGCTGACGTCACAACTGAGGAGAAGAAACCAGAAACTGGGAAAGCAAACTCCTTTTTGTTATGTTCCTGATGCGAATCTTACACTAAATTTTGAGAACCACTAATATAAAGTAAATAGGTTAAAACCTCTTAGCATCGCTATCTTTAACCATAAAATGAGGTCAGGGTATGAGTCAACTCAGTCATATAAAAGGAAAATATTTTCCAATGCAAGCATAACTTTTGAAATGTTTAGAACCTAGTGATAATGCCAGCAATTTCAAATGCTTTCTCCAAAGCTACCATGTGGTTCATTTAAGAGAAGAACTTCAGACTATCTTTGCAACAGGTAGAGGCTTAATTGAATTATGTTACACTGAAAAGCAAATGTTTTTGAGACAATTCTGAAGCCCACTGCCCACTGGAGTGAGGACCCTGGCTCATTTGCATGACTGACTGGAGGTCAAAGCAAAGGGTGATAAATCAAAGAGAGTTGGAGTGGGAGCAGGAATGAACAGTGTAGCCCCAGTGCATCAGGAAAGAAGAGGGTGAGCATTATTACTAATCTGTGGGAAACAGGACTGACCAGTTTGTGGCTGGAAGCAAAGGTCAGGCCAAGAGCAACTGGCTTCCTGGTAGGCAGAATGAGCTCCTAGCTATTGGTTGAAAACACAAGGAATCTGCAGAAATGAACTGATAGCAAGAAGGGGAGAGATGAAGAGTGGGACAAAACAGGATTACCAGCCAATAACAAAGGCAGCTGATACACCCAAGATAAGGAAAGCATCTCTGGCCCATAGCATGGGCTCTGGAGAGAGTACTGAAATACCAGGTTTGGCACTAATCTGCTGGATCATCTTGGACAGATACTGATCTTTCTACATTACCATTTGCCCATTTGTAAAATGGATATAATAGTAGAGCCTTCTCATGAAATTGTTATGAAGTTTGAGCCAATTAACACATAAAATCCTCAGGATTGGTGCCTCATAAATACTAAGTTCATTCTCCCTCCCTCACTCCCTTGTCTCTCACCCTCTCCCTCCCGTCTCTCTCTCTCTCTCTCTCTCTCTCTCTCTTTCTCTCTCTCTCTCTCTCTCTCTCTCTCTCTCTCTCTCTCTCTCTCCCCACACACACACACACACACACACACACATACACACACCACTCTCTCTCTTCCCTACCCTCTCCTCATTTTGTTAAATAAAGAAATGTTGGCATATGTCACTTATGCCATTATGTTAATTATATCATTAATCCATCTGATGAATTATTCATTTGGTGGTACACTCGGTCGTGAAGAGAGTTTTGTAGTCAGATGGATCTGGGATTTGAGTTTCCTTCCCTGCTCCATTCTTTTAACTGTGTAACTTTGGGTTTAATCCTGGCTTTACTTCTTATGAGTTCTTTGATCTCGGGCAGACTAGTTGACTTCTCTGAGCTGATTTCTCTCAATTGTAAATGGGACTAACGTACCTTACTCACTTCTAGAATAGCAGTATCTGATACATAGTAGGTATAGAACAAGTGTTACTCTTTCCCGTCACCTCCTGGGGCACCTCTTGAAGTTGGGCCATGTCAGAGCTGGTTTTTTATCCATCCAGCATTTGAGTCAGATCTGTCTTGGACATTTCCACAGTTCCTATACAAAAAATGAAAAGAGCCCATTTCTGCTGTCAGGGATCTTGTGGTTTAATTCTCTGTAACTTGCAAAATGCTATAAAAATAGAATGTTGTGTAATAATTCTTAGGAAGTAGACATGCTGCTCAGATAGCTTGGAGAAATGTTTCTCAAACTTTACTGGGCACACCAATGACTTGGGATTCTTGATAAAATGCAGAGTCTCAGATGTCTCTGGGGAGGGGCCTGAGATCACATATCTAACAAGCTCCCAGGTGCTGCCTTGCTGCAGATCTATGCGCCATGGACTGTACTTTGAATAGTGAGAACTTTAGAGTGTAGTTTAATAGACAAACCAAACCCACAGGAACCCAATCCCTTCCTTTAAGTCCCTGCTTTTCTAAGCCTCTATTTGAAAGGCTAGATTCCCATAGGTACTCAGGGCTGAAATGCTTGTTTTATGAATCTTTCTTCCTGTGCATAGTAAAAGTTCCTTTAGACCTGTCTTGTAGGCCTGTGCTAATTTTCTGGGATAGTGTGGATGGCTTGTAGGAAACTTAATCAGAACTTCCCTGGAGGATATAATAAGGGTTCCCAAAAGTCCATTGTGCTTCTAGGCCACAGAGTCCTTTAGAGAGTTGTAAGGGACAGCTGTAAGATCATGTGGTCCAGCATCTACCGCAATGACCTACGAGGACTAGATTCCCCTTAAGGAATTAGACCTAGGGTCTAATTCACCTTTGAATTCACTTCTTTGAATATGAAGTCAAACCAATTCTCTATGGAATGACATCATGTTTGGGTTAGCTTCCAGGTGGTTTTTAACCTATTGATATCTGGCAAAACTATGTTCGGCAAGAAAATCACTAAGGATCTGAGAAATGGAAAGATTGTGAATGAGTGGAAGGGTAAAACGATAAAGGGATATCCAATTTGTATTTTAAAAAGAATTTCTAAGCCTCAGGTCTCATGATGATGATGGTAATAGTAGTAGCTTCTCTTATCTGCTTACTCTTTGCCAGGCCTGGGCCCTGAGCTTTACATATACTATGTGATTTAATATCAAGGAGGTAGGTGCTTTTATTTCAATGATGAAGAAATTCAGAAGCTAAACACGATGAAGTGTTTTGCCCAAGATCACACAGCTGGCAAGTAGCAGGAGTGAAATTTGAACTCAAGCAGTTTAGCTCCAGAGTATTTCCTCTACAGCGCTGGGAACAGGCAACTTATTAACTCTCATTGAAGCTCATTCCATCATGAACATAGTTTTTGTTGGCAGAACAAAACTCTTTGCTCTTAACACTGGCTCTTAACACTGGCTTTACCTTCAAGAGTAAACTGAAATGATCCAACAATCCCATTCCTAAGGAAATACCCAAGAAAATTAAAAACTTAAGTTTGCACAAAAACTTCTATACAATTTCTTGTAGCAACATTATTCATAATAGCCAAAAAGTGGAAACAACCCAAATGTCTATTAATTTATGGGTGGATTAAAAAAAGATTTATGTATACAATGAGCTATTTAGTTATAAAAAGGAACGAAGTACTTGGCACATGTTACTACATAGATGAATCTTAAAAACATTATGCTGAAGGAAGTGGTCAGAAAAGACCACCTGTTATATAATTTCATTGATATGAAATGTTCAGGATATGCAAACCTATAGACACAGAAAGTTGATTGGTGGTTTCTAGGGACACTGAAATGAGGGAGGAATGGGAAGTTTCTGCTAATGGGTATGAGATTTCTTTTGGGGGTGATCAAAATGTTCTGGAAGTTTATAGCAGTGATTGTTGTGCAACTTTGTGAATATCATAAAAACTATTGAATTGTATACTTTAAAATGGTGAATTTTATAGTATATGAATTAATATATCTCAATAAAAAATAATTTAAACAAAGTAATCCCTCATTCTGGATTAAGAAAAAGTAATAAGCCAAACATATCTGCCAATATTTTAAGCTGGCTGGCTGTGTTTATTGCAGATTCACTTCTCCAAGATAAATAGCTTTGATTCCTTCAACCGTCTCACTTATGTGAAATTGAGTCCTGGTCTGAACTGATTTCTTTCTTCCCCAATGCCCTGGGTTGACAATCCCATTCTTATGATATCCCTACCCTAATCAAAGTACTGCTCCAAGTGTGGACTCATTGGGTTAGAGTAGAACAAAATCTACCTCTACCTCCCTAACATCATTATATGATCACATTGTTGGTATTTATGGATTGAACATTTTTAGGAATTTTTTTTTTAGACAGGGTCTCACTCTGGGCTAAAGTGCTGTGGCATCATCATAGCTCACTGCAACCTCAAACTCCTGGGCTCAAGTGATCCTCCTGCCTCAGCCTTCTGAGTAGCTGGGACTATAAGCGTGTGCCACTGCTCCTAATTTTTCCATTTTCTGTAGAGATGGGGTCTTGCTTTTGCTCAGGTTGGTCTTGAACATCTGACCTCAGTCAATCTTCTTACCTTGGCCTCCCAAAGTGCTAGGATTATAGGTGTGAGCCACCACAACTGGCCTGCACATTTTCAGTTTTGACTTATTATAGCCCATGATTTATTTATTTTTTTCTGAGAAACATAAAAAACACAGATTTTGTTATTTTAGAAAAGGTAATTCAAATGCAGAGTCAAAAAATAAAATTCAAAAAGAACAAACTTATACTATTTTATAGATTATAAAAATAGCTACGATTCTCAACTCTTCCATGATGTATGCCTTTACTGATGTGACTTTGAAGCTCTCTACATCAAGAGGTATACCTCTCTCTTGAATCTAGGCTTGCCTTGGTCTTGCTTGGTCAATAGAATGTGACATACCTGACAATGTGCCAATTTTGAGTGTAAGCCTCAAGAAATCTTCATGTTTTGGCTAATCATGCTACCTAATTTGTGTGGGAACAAATTCAAGCTTGCTTGCTATAGGATGAGATACAGATTGTCCAGTTGCCCCATCTTGCCAGCTGACAGGCAGCCAATAATCAGAGGCAGAATCTCCAAGCTGACCAGCAGTTGGCCATAGATGCATGAGGGACCAAAACTGAGATCATAAAAGCCACCCAGTTGAACCCAGGCCAAGTTGTCAACCCAAAGAGATGTGAGCTAAACAAATGATTGTGTTTTAAGCCACTAGGTTTTGGAAATATTAATTATGCAGGAAAATCTAAATAAGGTGTTCTACTTCCAGCTAGGATATAGGAAGATGTGAAAGACTTTCACCCCTAACAACACAACCGTAAATCATTAGGTAAACAATAACAACAAAATCATACTTCTTTAAAAAAGACCTCAAAGAGCTATGGACATAAAGAAATCTAAAAGGGCAACTTTGGAGGAAGGATCCATCCCTAGATAAAATGTCTAGCATGCAGTACATGCATAGCTTAGAGATACGGTAGGTTAGGTTCCAGACCACCATCATAAGGCAAATATTACAGTAAAGTAAGTCACATGAAGTTTTTGGTTTCCCAGGGCATATAAAAGTTATGTTTACACTATACTGTAGCCTATTATGTGTACAATAGTATTATGTTTAAAAAGCAATGCATATATCTTAATTTAAAAATATTTTTATGATATGATAAAATCTGAGCCTTCAGCAAGTTGTAATCTCTGACTTGTGGAGAGTCTTTTCTTGATGTTGATGGCTGCTGACTGATCAGGGTGGTGGTTGCTGAAGGTTGGGGTGGCTGTGGCAATTTCTTAAAATAAGACAACAGTAAAGTTTACCTCATCAATTGACTTTTCCTTTCATGGAAGATTTCTCTGTAAAATGCAATGCTGTTTGATAGCATTTAACCAATAGTAGAACTTCTTTCAAAATTACAGTTGATCCTCTCAAACCTTGCCACTGTTTTCTCACCTAAGTTTATTTGCTACTCTAAATTATTTTTTTGTCATTTCTACAATGTTCACAGTGTCTTCACAAGTTTTCATCTTAAGAAACCACTTTCTTTGCTCGTCCATAAGAAGCAACTCCTTATCCATTCAGGTTTTATCATGAGATTGCAGCAGTTACATCTTCAGGCTCCTCTTCTTATTCTAGTTCTCTTGCAATTTCTACCACATTTGCAGTTACTTTATCTATTGAAGTCTTGCACCCCTCAATGTCATTCATGAGGGTTGGAATTAACTTCTTCCAAACTTCTGTTAATGTTGCTATTTTGACCTCCTCTCATGAATCATAAATGTTCTTAATGACATTTAAAATGGTGAGTCTTTTCTAGATTAGCTTTTCAATTGACTTTGTTCAGATCTTTCAGATGAATCACTATCCATGGCAGCTATAGCTTTATGAAATATATTTCTTAAATAAGACATGAAAGTCAAAATTACTCCTTGATCTATGAGCTGAAGACTGGATGTTGTGTTAGCAGGCATGAAAACAACATTAATATCCTTGTAATATATCTCTATCAGAGCTCTTGGGTGAGTAGGTATATTGCAAATGAGTAGTAATATTTTGAAAGAAATCTTTTTTTTTCTGATCAGTAGATTTCAACAATGGGCTTAAAATAGTCAGTAAACTGTACTATAAACTGATGTACTGTCACCCAGGCTTTGTTGTTACATTTATAGAGCACAGAGTAGATTTAGCAAATTCTTAAGGGCCTTAGGATTTTGGGAATGGTGAATGAACATTGACTTCAATTTAAAGTCATTAAATTAGCCCCTAACAAGAGAGTCAGTTAGCTTGTCCTTTGAAGCCAGATATTGACTTCTCCTCTCTAGCTATGAAAATCTTAGATGACATCTTCTTCCAATATAATAAGGAAATTTGTCTACATGGAAAACCTGTTGTAGCCACCTTTATCCATTATCTTAGCTATATTTTTTAAATGACTTGTTGATGCTTCTATTGATACATCAGCACTTTCTGCTTCACTGTGTACTTTTATGTTATGGAGACAGCTTCTTTCCTTAAACTTCATGAACCAATTTCTGCTAGCTTCAAACTTTTCTTCTGCAGCTTCTTAACTTCCCTTAGCTTTCATAGAATTGAGGAGAGTTAAGGCCTTTCTCTGGATTAGGCATTGGTTTGAGGGAATATTGTGGCTGGTTTTGTCTTCTATCCAGAAGACTCAAACTTTCTTCATATCAACAATAACATTGTTTTGTTTCTTATCATTATTGTGTTCACCAAAGTGGCACTTGTGATATCCTTCAAGAACTTTTCCTTTGCATTGACAACTTGGCTAACTGTTTGGTGCAATAGGTCTAGCTTTCAGCCAGTCTTGACTGTATACATGATCAATCTTGGAAAATGTCCCATGTGTTGATGAGAAGAATATATATTCAGTAGTTTTGGGGTAGAATGTTCTATAAAGGTTTGTTAGTTTCCTTTGTTCTAGAGTCTTGTTTAAGTACAGCGCTTTTTCATTCATTTTCTGGTTTGATGATATGTCAGTTTTGCTGGTGGGTTGTTGAAGTCATTGGCAATTAAGATGCTACTGTTTATTTCTTTGCTTAGATCTAGTAGAATTTGCTTTATGAATCTGGGAATACCTATGTTAGGTGCATATATATTTAGGATTGTTATGTATTCTTGTTGAATCACTCCCTTTACCATTATATAATGACCATCTTTGTCATTTTTTTTAGCATTGTTGATTTAAAATCTATTTTATTTGATATGAGAATGGCTATACCTGATCACTTTGGGTTTCCATTTGCATGGAATATTTTTTCCATCCTTTAACCTTGACTCTATGTGAATCCTTGTGGGTTAGATGTGTTTTTTGGAGACAGCAAATACTTAGATTCTGTTTTTTCACCCATTCAGACAGTCTATATCTTTTAATTGGAGCATTTCAGACCATTCACGTTGGGTGTTAGTATTGATATGTGGGATGCTGTTCTGTTCATCATGTTGGATGATACCTTATTGTTTTATTTCCCCTCTTGTGATATTTGTTTTATAAGAGCTGTGAACTTTAACTTTGGGGTGTTTTTACACTGGTTGACATCTATTGTGCTGTTTCATGTAGGGCAGATCTAGTAGTGACAAATTCCCTTAGTGTTTGCTTGTCTGGAAGGTCTTTATTTCTTCATCAACTTAGTTTTGCAGGACACAAAATTCTTGGCTGGCAGGTCTTTTATTTAAGAAGATTAAAAATGGGGCCCTAATCCCTTCCGGCTTGTAAAGTCTCTGCTGAGGAGACTGCTGTTAGCCTGATAGTCTTTTTTTTTTTTTTTTTTTTTGCAGGTTAGTTGTTGCTTTCATCTTGTAGCTTGTAGAGTTTTCTCCTGCATTTTGACTTTGGCCAGGTTAATTACTATGTGTCTTGGACAAGTCCTATTTGCTATGAATCCTCCCAGTGTTTGATGACCATCTTGTATCTGAATATCTGAATCTTTGGCAATACCAGGGAAGTTCTTCTCAATAATTCCCTTGAATAGATTTTCCATGCTTTTTGCTTTTTCTTCTTTTCCCTCTGGGATTCCTATAATTCATATATTGGCTCACTTCACATAGTTCCGTATTTCTCTGAGTGATTGTTCATTCTTCTTTATTCTTTTATCTGCATCTTTGACTGACTAGGTTAGTTTGAAAGCCTTGTCTTCAATTTCTGAGATTCTGTTTTCTGCTTGGTCTAGTCTGTTGTCAAAGCTTTCTGCTGTATTTTGTAATGTCTTAAATGACTCTTTCATTTCTTTAAGTTCTGTTATATCATTTCTTATGTTGTCTATCTATTTAGTGGGTTTTTCATACTTTTCATTCATGTCCTGAAGTATTTTTTTGGTTTATTTGTGTTCGTTTCAACTTTGTCTTCAAGTCCATTCATCTTGTTTGCCATCCATATTCTGAATTCAATTTATGACATTCCAACAATTTCCTTTTGGTTGGGGTTCATTGCCATGGATCTATTACGGTCCTTTAGGGGTGTCAAACCAGCTGTTTTTTCATGTTTCCAGAGTTCTTTTGCTGATTTCTTCTCATCTGAAACCTCCTTTCTCAGCTCAGGGCTGATAGATTTGTGGAGCACCTGTTCTCCTTTGTTGGGAACTCTCCTACTTAGTGAGAAGGAGGAGAAATCCTTAGGATAGGACTTTTGTGTCCTACTCTGGAGGATTGATCTGGGGATAGGGGCAGAAGCACTGAAAGCCTGTAACACAGCTATTCTCCTGCTGTTGTACTATTCCCCTGTAGTTGCCACAGTCCAAGCTGGCACCGGGGGATATTTGTTCAGATTGGCCACCCTTGAAAGCTAAGGTGGGGGCTGGGTGAGTCCCTCCCCACAGAGGCGGTGGTGTGACCTTGGTTGGTTCCTGGACACATCATGGGACCTTGGCCCATACCTGCATGTGTGTCGTGGGACCTTGGTGGGTGTGTGGAACCGTGGCCTGTGTCTGAGTGGGTTGCAGGACCTCCCTGGGTTCCTGGGCTTGTTGCGGGGCTGCAGCCAGAGTGGATTGCAGGAAGTTGGTGGGTGCTTGCACTGCTTATGGGAACTTGCTGGGTGCTTGGACAAGTCAGGGTCTTGGCTGGTGCCTGGGCGGGTTGTGGGACCACATCCAGTGGCAGGGTAGCTCATTGGGCCACAGCGGGTGGGCCAGGCACTGGTGACAGGGCCAGGGAGAGGTACGGTACCCCTCTGGAGGGTTGTGGTGGCTGGGGCTCTCCCTCTGCCCAAGTCCAACAGTGGCAGCCACTGTGATGCTACTCATGTGGCGGTGGTGGTGCTAACAAGGTGGCAAGGTGTTGGCACCAGATGCAGAGGCCAGTGGGTGCCTGCTCTGCTTGGATCCCCAAGAAGCAACCAGTGAGGGACAATGGGAGGGGGTGCATGGCACCCAGTCACAGTGTGCATAAGTGCACCTGCCCTCCCCACTCCCACCCTGGCCTGGCAGGGGTAGTGAGATGATGGCTGCAGTGGAGACTTAACTTGTAACTTGTTTTAGCTTTTGTGATAACTACATATTGATTTTAAGTTTTTATGATCAGCTGATATTTCTAATTTCTTTTTCTATATGCTCTATTTTTTATAATTTACTTAATCGTTTTATCTGTAATTGGACCATTATGTTATTTCTAGATTTTCACATTAAGGAAAAATGTTGCAATGAAAATGTGTTCCCCATTTGTTTCTCACAGGTATATGAATTTTTCCTGAGGATGGACCCTAGCAAGGTGGAATGGTGTATGCAGTTTAAATTTTCTTACATATGCCCCAATTTTTTCACAAACCTGCTTTAATAATTTGCCCTCCTGTAAACAGAATACAAGAATAACATCAACATTTCCCTAATTATATAGTGCATTTGGGCATTTTTTCATGTATTTATAGGCCATCTGAATGCCCTTTTCTGTGAATTACTTGCATATCTCTTTTGCTCACTTTTCTACTGGACTGCTTGCTTTTTTCTTATTCATTGGAGGGAGCTTTAAAATATGCAATTATAGATAATAAACCTATGTTATATGCATGGCAAGTATTTTCTCCATGCTGTCTCTTGTCCTTAACTTGTTTATTGGAAATTTCTTATTAGTGGTGTCATCATTGCACCCTGGATTTCTTCAGCTTTGTTTCCTATGACTGCTCCCAGATGTTTCTGTGTCCACATGTGACTTTCTCTGGGCATTCTCTTGCTTCTTTGGACCATGTGTTAAAGGCAAATGTTGGCTGAGTTGAGTCAGTGTTTTTGCAGTAATGTTTTAATCATAGCAATTGGTCTGACTCAGTCCTGGTGACATCTGCTGGTCCATAACATTTATCATCTAAAGAATGGCTGTGGATCCTCTTCCTGCTCTTGGAGGGAAAGATGAGCAGTCACCCCCAGCTCTGTCTTGCATCCTCAGGCCCTACCAATTAATGGCTTCATGGCCTCCTTGCTAAGTAGAGACTGAATTTTAATCCCCAAATGGATTGTTTTAAGAGAAAGTGACCATTAGGACTTGAAACATTGGGATATTTTTGGCTTTTGTCAGAAGACTAAGAAAGTCTTTTCCTTTTTTTTGTTTTTGAGACAGAGTCTCACTTTGTTGCCCAAGCTACAGTGAGTGCCATGGCATCAGCCTAGCTCACAGCAACCTCAAATTCCTGGGCTCAAGCGATCCTCCTGCCTCAGCCTCCCGAGTAGCTAGGACTACAGGCATGTGCCACCATGCCCAGCTAATTTTTTCTATATATATTAGTTGGCCAATTAATTTCTTTCTATTTATAGTAGAGACGGGGTCTCGCTCTTGCTCAGGCTGGTTTCGAACTCCTGACTTCAAGCAATCCGCCCCCCCTTGGCATCCCAGAGTGCTAGGATTACAGGTGTGAGCCACCGCGCCCGGCCAGAAAGTATTTTCCTTTAAGTGATCTTTGAAAAGATCTTCAAACTGGGGCCAGTTGAGAACTGTAAACGTGCATAAAACAACTGTTTGTTCAAATAGAAAGCTGGGAAACATTACAGAATCTCAAATATGCTTCTATCTCAAATATGCTTCTCAAAAAAATTTTATATAAAAAATTCATGTACACATTCTCATGAGAAAAGCATAAGTAACTCTAGGGTGGAGAAGAAATCTCACTTCTTTCTTACCTCATCAGTCCTGTGCTTTTCTCCAGATGTAATCACAGGTCAAAGTTGGGTTGTATCTTTCTAGACACAAGTGTTTTTTAAACAGTGCTCACGTTGTATTAATTGTTCTGTAGCTTCATTTGTCCCACTTCTTGTCTTACACGCTCTTTGGTAACTGGCATACATTTCCATGCATTAGACCTGTCCCCTGAGTTTAGTTAGGGGACAGGCCAGCCACCAGTGTCACATCCTGTAGTGTGCTCAATGTGCAGGGAAGCAGGGGATGGTGAGGGACACAGAGCCTTTAGCTGAGAAAAGAAGAGGAACAGGGAGGACCTCTTGGAACAACTGACATCCAAGTGATCCCTGACAGATGTATAGGAAGTGGTGGAGGGAGGCTGATAAGGGGCCCCGCAAAAGATATCCAGACCCTAACCCCCTGGGACCCCTTATATGGCAAGAGGGGCTTGAAAATGTGATTAAACTAAGGATCTTGAGATGTGGAGTTTATCCAAATGGACTCTTAATGCTATCATGAGTGTCCTTATAAGAAGGAGGCAGAGGCAGATTTGAGACAGAAGAAGGCAATGTGAGCCCTGAAGCAAAATGCTATGTTACTTTGAAGATAGAGGAAGGGACCAAGAGCCAAGGGATGTGAAGAATCCTGCTCTAGAATCTGGAAAAGGCAAGAAAACAGATTCTCCCTCACAGCCTCTGGATTCAGCTCATTGAAGCCATTTTGGGATTACAGCCTTTAAAGCTGTAAGAAAATACATTTTTGTTGTTTTAAGCCACCAGTTTTGAGTTAATTTGTTAGGATGGCTTGGAAACTAATAGTAGCCAAGTAGAGAAACACCTTAGGAAGGGAGAATAACCTTGTAATCTTTCTAGAGAGAGAGCAGGATCTATTCTGAGCATAGTGGAAGGACAAAGCAAAGAGAGTTTAGACTGGAGAGGTAAGCAGGAGCCAGATCACACACAGCCTGGGAGGCACACTTGGGAGGTTGATTTTATACTGAAAGCATTAGAAATCAAGAGAAGGCTTTTGAGCAGGGGGCTAATCAGAGTTCAGTGTTGAGGAGATCACCACCAGACTCTCCCCCTTGCTCTTAGGAAAGAAAAAACAATTCGTTTGCCTAGATGGCAACTCTTAGTTTTCCTACCTTTTTATTCCCATTGCAATAAACATTCTTCCCTTCCTATCAAAAACTGAGTTCCCTCTCTATCCTAAAAAGAACTGAGGTCTTCTCAGACAAAACTAGACAAGACTGCAGGCCACTCATTTCTTCTTGTGCCTACAGGGCGGCTGTTTTAGTAGCAGCAAGAAGAGGGACTTTACTCGAGCTCGTTGTAGTCCAGAGCCAGGTAGAAAGAGGAAACAGAGTTGAAAGCACTTTACTTCATCTAATGCAGACCAACAAGGTCCCTGGGCCAGCTGCTGTTGGAAGACAAGGGGAAAGAGAGAACAAGTCCCCATTCTCAAAGCCCAGACAGTGGCAATCTATCACTGGTGCTCAGACTCCTTTTCAGGGCTGGGTCATTAATAGAAAAAGCACTCCAGGTATCACTTTTCTGTAAGGATTGCAGTTTTGCCCCTAGATATTTCTAAATCTCTATAATGATTAAAGCAGACAGTCACTAGATCACTCAGTAGGAGAGAAAATAAAGATAGCCTTCAGGGTTAGGTAAAGGAACAAAAATATACCTGAGCAGGAGGCCTGTCAAGATGATAGGAGATTTTCTTTTCTCCCTTTAACAGTGGCTGTTGACCAGAAGAGATAGGACTGTAGGAGTAGGAGGGTCTGTATTATTGGGGATGCTCTCTTAAAAGGAGATAGGAGTTGAGATGAGCAAGCAGGGATGTTATTGGAGTGAATGAGTTGATGAGCTTCCTGTGCATTCAAAGTCCTCCATCCCATTTGCCTTGGACAAACACATCCTATATAAGAAAGCATCAAGACCAGTGTTGAATAAACCCCAGCGTGCTGAGCCCACTCCAGAGAGCAATAGTCCATTAGATATCATTGCTGTTTATTAATGTTATAGTAGACATAGATTGATTCTGCCCATATGGAATCATCCTCCCATTTCCTCTGGCAATAGTGCACTGATTTTTCTGGGGGAGTCACCTCTTCCCCACTCTCAATGACTATGGTTTAGTGGTTGGCCTCACTACCTCTACATCTCATTAAGGGCCTGACACTAAAGCAGCCCATTGGGGTGTAATATCACTCAGGCTTAGAGATTTGTTCAAGGATTGCTAAGTGACTCAAGGTGATCCAAAGAGGAACATCCTGAGCTTTTGCTGAAACTATTAGAAAATAAGCTTGCTTCTTCTTTGGGGGTTACTGAAAGGATAATATGTGAATTTGGAGCAAATGGTGGTCATTTTACCACAACAAGGAAAGAGCCTGGCTTAGAATAGAACCAAGATCCAAGAAAGAGGAGCGAAGAAGTGAAGATCTAGATACTAGATGAATTCATCTGAGCACCTGGATCTAGCTGCGCTCATACTCTCCCAAATCCCTATTTTGTTTAAGCCAATTTGATTTGAGTTACTACCCCCTGCAGTTGTAGGAGACTACTTCCATATTTATTATCACACTATTATAATTAATAGCTTTCATTTATGAGTAGTTACTATATTGCAGTCTGTATTAAGCACTTTTGTTTTTTTTAAGAAAAAGATAAATTATGGGAGCATTAAGACTATCTAGCACAGGGTTTCTTACCAGAACCTCTGGATATTCTCTATGTATTTCAGAATGCCTTTTAGACTCTGGCTTTTATGCAAGATCGTGAGCCCTGGATTTTTTCCTTGGCAAGAGTGTCCATAACTCTTATCAGATCTTCCATGGTTTGCGGCCCCACATCTTCCTCTTTATATCACACAGTATCTTTCCCCTCTCATAGGAAGGTCATATTCCAGGTTTTGCTCCTCCACTATGTGAGCCTTGGGGTATTTACTTGCTGCTTCTTAAAATGAAGCAAGCATAGGGATGTGTGGAACCGAGTTTATGAGTTTTACAAATATAAAATAAGGGACTTATAAGTCACTTTCTCCTTTGTGTTGTGGCTGCCTTGGGCTCTGCTTCTGACGCTGGCTCCCACCCCAACTTTTCTAAGCCTCAGTTTCCTCCAATAGCAATAAAAAAAGATTTGAAGTGACTATGTTGCATGCTTTACAGACCAGTCCCGGGACAAGCTGAGGGAGGGACTATGAAAATAATCTTGGGCTTTCACCCAGTCTCCTGGCCCTACCTTTGCCTGCTGTCTACCTTGCAGCATGTTTGCTGTTGGGCTAGTCCATGAGTCTGGTATGTCCCCCTGCTTTCAGTATTTCCCCAGCAGCATCACTGACACTCGAGTGGCTTAAATACACCAGAGCCTGTTCATTAAGTTGGCGTATGTAGTTCTTAACAAACACATTAAGGAAACATTCTGAATGTCACCTGCAGAGCAAATGAACAAAGGAAAGATGGGCCATCTGATACAGAGAGATCTTCTTTTAGCTATCGGATGGATTTTATTGCCCCTAGCACGAAGCTAAGGCTTCCAGAATGAGTTTGTTCATTAATGCATTTACTCAGTCACCCACTTGAATGAATATTGAGGAGCTACTCTGTGCTCAGCACTGTGACAAGTGCTGGGAAGACAGGGGTGTGAATGACAAACAATGACATATTCCTAACTTCAGGCTGCTCACTTTCCAGTGATTGGGGAGAGACACCCAAACAAAGTGGGTGATAGACACATGTCAGTGAAGCGTGGCAAGAAGACAGAAGAGGAAAAGGACTAAGCTCTAGGGGAATATCTGGGAAGGCTTCAGAGAGAGGAGACATTTGATCTAGGTTTTGAAGGATGAGGAAGAGTTTGCCTGGCCACAGAGGCAAGAGAGTCTGTCCAGGAAAGAGGAGGCATACAGGTGAACCACGGTGCTATGGAGGAATCAGAGGCTTGCTGGGAGGAGTGTCTGCAGTGCTGTAGGGGAATGGATGAGGGCAGAGTGGGGAGATGACTTGGTGCTGGTGGCCAAGCACGGTAATATGCCTCTCCAGCAGTGGTTCCTGTGGTCTTGATGCATATGGCTGTTTTTGTTTTTGTTTTTGCTTTTTTCAAGCAGGCAAGTGATACGCTTAAATGGTATAGGGGAAAGGAAGAGGAAATATTGGATGTAGAAGTAAAAAAAGAATGAAGTAATCCATCAAATCCCTAAAGCAGTGAGTTTTAAGTCTACTTAATAGAATCATCAGGGGACCCTTGAAAAAGACTCATATGTAACCTCCTTTCATACCGATTGAATCACAATTTCTAGGGTGGGCTCTTGTTCCTCTGGTGGTTCTAGTAAACAGCCACAGTTGGGAACCACTGCTATAGGGCTTCTAGATATACTCAAGGAGCCGTGTTGAATACAGATTAATACAGATTGCAGGGCGCCATGGACCAGAGATTCTGATTAAATGGGCCTATGATTTTTAAAAACAAACTTTAAATTTTAGAAGTTTTAGCCTTACAGAAAAGTTGTAAAGATAGTATAGTTTCTCTATGCCCACATGCAGTTTCCCCTATTATTAACATCTATTATTAAATTACTCTAGTATGTTTGTCACCATTAATGAAGCAATGTCAACACATTATCATTATCTGAAGTCCATGCTTTATTTAGATTACCTTAGCTTTTACCCACTGTCATTTCTTTGTCCTAGGATCCTATCTCAGGATACCACATGACATTTAGTTGTCATGTCTCCTTGGCTATGATTATTTCTCATATTTGCCTTGATTTTGATGACCTTCATAGTTTTGAGAAGTATTGGTTGGGTATTTTGAAGAACATTCCACCATTGACATGTGTCTGATGTTTTCCTCATGATTAAGCTAGAGTTATGGGCTTTTTGTAAATTGCCATTCTCATCACATCATGTCAAGGGCACATACTATATCAGGAGATATAACTGTTGATGTTGACTTTGATCACCCTGCTAAGGTGGTTTTTGCCAGGTTCCTCCACTGTATAGTTATTCTCTTACCCTTCTTTTCTACATTCTTTGAAAGAAACTCACTGTAGGAAGCCCACACTTGAAGAGTGGGAGTTAATGCTCTACCTCCTGGAGGGCAGAGTATCTACATAAATTATTTGGAAATCTTCTGTATGTATGAGAAGTTTGTCTACTCACCCTTATTTATTTATTTGTTTAATCATTTATTTATATAGATATGGACACATGGCTATTTATTTTATACTTTTGGGTTATATCCAATACTAATCTATTTTGTTGCTCAAGTTGTTTCAGCTTGCAGTTGACTCTGTCTCTCTGAAATAACTGTACTATTGTAGGATTGTTTTATGTATCTATTTTCTTAGTACTTCCTTACTAGCAAGTGGCATGCTTCAAAACAGACTGCCACCTGCTGGTAGTCCACACTTGCTCCAGGGGCACCCAGCCAAGACAAAACTTTAACTCATGTTTATTTTATAAAAATCTATCCAACAAATATTAATTGAGCATCCATGTAATGCCAGAAACTATGCTATGTATTAGGAATGCCATAGAGAATAAAGGAGACAAGATGACGGTATGCAATAGAGAATAGACGAGCTCAGGGCTCATTTTGTAGACTTCCTGCCTCTGTTCTGGAATCAGTCATTTCTCTAAGGAGCCCCGATTCCTTGTATTGGAGAATAGCATTAGAAATCAACATCTGGGTGCTAGGTGTGCTCATTTATAGTGATGTGGTATTGCTTCCAATAGGTCTATATTTTGTAACATTTTGTATTTAAATCAATTTTATTGAGATATACTTTACATGTAATAAAATACATCTATTTTAAGTATACATTTTGGTGAGTTTTGACAAATTTATAAACCCTCGTTGCCACCATTACAAACAAGTTGGAGGATGTTCCACATTCTTGTGTCACTTCCCATTCACTCTCCACATCCATTACGACTGCCCCAGGCAAACACTGATGTGCTTTCTGTCACTAGATTAAATTTGTCTATTTTAGAGTTTCACATAAATAGAAACATACAGTATGTACTTTTATGAATGGCTTCTTTGGCTCTCAATAATGTTTTTTAGATTCACACATGTTGCTCATTGTTTTTTGTTGCTGAATAATATTACATTGTATGGATATACCACATTTTGTTTATCCACTCACCTGTTGATGGATATTTGGGTTGTTTCCAGTTTTTTACTACTAAGACGAAGTAGGACTTCATTTCAACCAGCATTCCCAATGATTCTAATGCTGATGGTCTGAGGAACCCCTGTTGAGAACAGTTTTAATGTTATTTTGGCAGAAACTCCCTTCTGGTATATCTCTTCTTAACACACCTATTTTGCTAGCTTAGATACTTCCTGAAACTCTGACCACATACTGAGAAGATGGAGCTTTTGTCTTCTGTTAACCCATCTGTGATCTAGGTGGTTTCATCAGAACTTTGCCTGTGTTACAGGCTCTCCAGTCTGAAATGTTACTCAGCCTTTAAAACTGGTCATGCGTCCTCCAGGTTCCTTAAGCTCTCTCTGTGTGTCTGAGACCTACCTTTAGATTCTCCAACCAGCTTAACAATTTCGTTTGTGCTTTCCTATTTTCCCCCTCCTTCTGTGAAAGAAATCATGTAAAACTAAAATTTGTTGTTGTTGTTCTAAAATAGTGGACATACAGTCCCCTTTTGTGGCTCATATTTTATTACTGAGCTCAGGAGGAAAATAAACCACCTTTACTTTTTAATGTTAAAGAACAGAAACTTACAAGAGCAACAGAATATAACTGAATTCTTATCTTGTTCATTATCAATCTCATTTTCTCATTGCTTCCTATTGCTCCTCTTACCACTTATGTACATTAACATTGGGTAAGCTATGGTAAGACATAACCACCAAATTTCAAAGTTTATTTCTCACCCAGGTCAAATGCCAGTGCAGGTTTTCCTGATTGAGCAGCTGTCTTCAGTTGTGATTCAAGTGGTGATTCAGGGGCTCAGGCTTCTTCTGTCTTGTGATTCTGCTATCTTCCCTGTCTTGGTGATTCCTAATTTTGCTGTAGGCATACTCTTCGTTTGAGACTGCCAGAAAGGGGCAAATGCATGCAGGAAGTTTTTATGGGCCAGGCTTGGAAGCAGCTAATGTCTTTTTTGCTCACATTTCACGATCGAGAATTCAGTCCTGTGGCCACTCTTGACTGTAAGGAAGCCTCTGTGTCCAAGAGGAAAACGAAATGTCACCTACAATTATGGTAATGCTTCTACTATTCTGTTATTAGCCTTAGGGCTTCCACTAAGCACTTGTGCAACAATGGGTGGGGGAACTGAACATTTTCTTGAGTCTTTTGTTAGATATCAGGGTCGGCCCTTGCCTGTGGGTTCCTTTGGGGGAAAATTATGAAAAAAAAATGTCACTGAAGTGTAAACCTCACAGGGACAAAAATCTTGTCTCCTTTATTCTCTGTTGCATCCCTAATACATAGCGTAGCTCCTGGCATTACAGGATATTTGTTGAATGGATTTTTATAAAATAAGCATTAGAATTAAGTTTTGTCTTGGTTGGGTGCCCTGGAGCAAGCGTGAGCTACCAGCAGGTGGCAGTGTTGTTTGAAGTGTGCATGCTCTATCAGGGAGGAGGACCTGACTGGTGGTTACACTCCAGCTGGGCTGTCAGTGCCAGGTCTGGGCTGGGTAGAATTAAGAGACAGCATGAGTGCAATATAGTAACAGTACTGGACATTGACCACGTGCCAGGGCCAAACAAAGAACTGAGATTTAATCCTCCCAATTCAATGAAGTTGTAGAGGTTGCTATCCTTATTTTGCAGATGCAGGCACTGATTCATGGAACAGTTAAATAACTTGCCAAAGGTCACCAAAGTGAGTAGCTAGAAAGGGGGAAGTGTCAGGATTCGAACCCAAACGGGAGCTCATGCTCTTAACTGTCATCCTACAATGCCAAGAAGGCAGTTATGGAATTTACCCACCCTGGGGAAGAACCAATGCATATGTAGGTCAATGTAGCTTTTTTGAGTATCAAGAGACCAAATAAAGAGACTGAGGACAGGGCTGGGGGCATAGCCATGGAGCAGGCCAGTATTTCTGGGGGAATGGCAAGGCAGCAGGAGGTGGGGGTGTCTGGAGGTTTAACAGGGGCTTCTGGGCTCGGTCAGCATTGGCCACTAAAAGGAGGGCAGTGGATCCTGGTCAGGGACACATTAGCCACATATGACTGAAATTGGGAACATGCCAGAAATGCTGAGAAGGGGATTTCAGCCCTGTGAAAGGGTTAACTTGTGGGAAACTACATTTTGCAGAACTCTAGGCTTTTACAGAGATACTTGGGAAGCCTATAGGGTTGATGGAGAGAGAAAGTCAGAGAGAGTCCTGAGCTCTTTTCTCTCACATTAGGCAGTGCAACACTTACCTTTTCATATATTGGGATCCCAGGTAAGAGTAAGAGTTTGTTTAATGAAATAAGTCTCCACTTTGAAAACTGTTTGGCTAAATGGCTTCCAGAGTCCTTTAGATATCTGAAATGGAAATGGTATTGAAAGCCCTCCTGACATGAAGACAGAGTGAATTCCATCCACTGAGGATGACTTAGGATGAAGTGTGGTTTGTACTTGCTCACTCCTCACTACCTGCCCTGTCCATTATTTGGAAGAGCAATGCCTGTGTTCACCCCAGCTAGAGGGAAATCTGCACAGCAGCTCAGAAACCCTCTGGTCTGGACCATGCAGACTTGTTTCCATCCTGGTCTGGGCCCTACACCGGCCTAGCTTGAGGGTATGCCTGGCTAATTATCTGAAAGAAATGGCCTGAGAGGCGGCCTTTTGAGAGTTAAGAGGGAAAGAAGAAATAGTAACATTGATTTATTTGGGACAGAAAGATCCACAGACCGGGGAAATAGGGAGAGAGTGATCATAAAACTGGCTCGGTTCTGTGACCTGCCGCAGGCAGAGACCATTATAGTGCATGGTAGCAAAGGCAGATGAGATGGATACAGAGAGTGTAGTCCCTGCCTTCCCATCATAGAGCAATAAATCTGGAAGTCAAAGATGAAATAGGTGGACTTGGAGTACCTTGGCTAATGGCAGGCCCGGTGTCTACCTTCCCAAATGCTGCCTATGCCTGTATTGATGTGCTTGCTATAAATGCAGCGCTCTGCAGGAGCTGTTTGATAACAAAGGTTCAGGATGGCAGACAGGCTTATCCTTCCATATCAACCCTACCACTCGGCCATCAGCTCACCTGCTTCTGTAGGGCCACCAGGACCTCGAGGGGTGGAGCTTACCAGCTGGGCGACTCCTGGGTGGCATATGTCTCTAGGATCAGGTCTTCTTAGGACAGCTCTGGGGCCCCATAGCCACAGTTGGTGTGATCTAGGAGGTTAAACGAAGGAGACCTTTCATAACCAGGTCCATTTGGGGACTCAGGGACCCCATAGCCTATTTCATTGGGTACCAATCCTGCAAATTGCTGCAGATGAGAGAAGGAAGAGGCATTTTTTTTTTCTTTAAGGGTTGGAGAGATTTTTACTGTACAAATTGAAGCATCTCCCTTGGCAGTGCTTTGTCTAAGGCTGAAGGACAAGCAGGAATTGTATGAGTTTTGCTTCCCCAACAGTGCAGAGACATGGCATGCCTGAAGGCGGCAGAGAAGCAGCACTCACTCGGAAGAGTCTGAAATATTTTCCACCAAAACCTCATGCCTGATAAGTAGTGTTTGAGCCACATTCAGTGACCCGGCCAAAGAGTTGATACTCAAACCAGGTCTGCTTTTGCCCTATGGGAAGTGGGGCCCTGGGTGCAACATGACTGAAGTATCTAGAAGTTGGAGGGCATGGGGAGTACCATGACACGTGACGTATCTTGGTTCTGGATTACCATTTTGTGCTGGGGCCCAATTGTTTCTCCTAATTCTGGGACCCTGGGGAGTCCTGATCACCCTTCCCAGGTGTAATCATTTTCTACCCTGATGGGGGTCCAGGAAAACACAACCAGCCCCCCAGTTGGTTAAGATCCTTCAGAATGCCTGGATTCCTAGCCCAGCTCTGGCCTTCTAGATATATGCCTTAACTATTTCAGACCCCAGTTTCTCTATCTGTCAAGAGTGTGGCTGGGCACAGTGGTTCATGCCTATAATCCTAGCACTTTGGGAGGCTGAGGTAGGAGGATTGCTTGAGGCCAGTAGTATGAGACCAGTTTGAGCAAAAGCCAAACTCCATCTCTATTCAAAAATAGAAAAATTAGCCAAGTGTGGTGGTATGTGCCTATAGTCCTAGCTACTTAGGAGGCTGAGGCAGGAAAGGACTTTGAGGTTGTAATGAACTATGACACCGCTGCACTCTACCCAGGATGACAGAGTGAGACTCTGTCTCAAAAAAAAAAAAAAAAAAGAGTGAATGATACTGACTCTACACTGGATGTTTTCCCTTTGTCCCTCCAGATTCATTCTCCACCCTTCTCCATCCATCTCTGCGCCCAGGAGGCTAACTTATATGAGCTGCATTAATGGGCTTTCTTTCCCTGTGGTGTCTGTCCTAAATGGGTTTGTCCAATGGGAGTTGTCAGAAGGAAATTGGAGAAAGGGAAGAGAGTGAGGTTGGGATATTTATCTCCTCAGCTCCCTTCTTTTTGGATCACTGTGAGTCAGTTTCATCTCTTTTCTTTGGTATGGGTACTCCCTTCAGGCACTGGTACCTATTCCTCCAATTGCAAGCTCTTTTAGACAGAAAGGAGTGATGGTTTCTTGCTGCCTCTATCCTTGGAATACTGCACTAGTACTTGTTGCTTCCTGAGACACTGCCTACACCTTTGTCAGCAGTCTTTTATTAAGCCCTCATCACTTGCCCTCATCATTTAGACAGGCCATCTGCATTCTCCCAGGATCCTAACTGATACCCAAAGTGAGGCGACACAAGACATGGAAAATGGGCTCTACATCTACTCACCATCAAATTGGTATTGACTGATTAAAACGATGGTTTTCAAATGGTGGCAATGCTCATCAGGGATTGGGGGTGGGGGGACCCAATCTTAGGGAGGTGGTGAGTATTTTGGAGGGGAAGGGCATAACTCTAACCCTTCTTAGGGAGAGGCAAAGATATACAATGTAACCAAAATGTCAAAAAAAAATCAAAACAAAACTTTTTATCGGGTGGTGGGCAGGCGTTAGAGGGGAGGAGGAAAGGGGTGTATGCTTCCATAACGTGTGTAATGCACACCACCGGGGGGTTGGACACATTGGGGGGAGGGGGGAAGGGGCAATATTTGTAACCCCAACAATATTTGTACCTCCATAATATGATGAAATAAAAAAAAAAAGAAACCTCTTGTGATGATATCTATTTCATAGACTGGTGTGATGATTAAATGAGTTCATACATGTAAAAACCTTAAAAAAGTGCCTGGCACATAGGATGGGTTTGTTAAGCATTAGCCACTGTATGACTCTTAATTCTTCTTAGATTATTATACTGTCTCAGAGGAAAGGAAACACATTGGATGATTTGGGCACTTGACTTTGTGGCCATTTGGCTGTTCTGTATGTTTCTGGGAGTTTCATGTTCCTTCCTCTATGAAGTTTGGGTTGATGGGAGGGTCAGCATGTGGCCTTCTAAGCCCACCAGTCACCTTCTCACACCATGCCTATCTCTTTACATGGTTCTTTTGAGCCCTGTGCCATGGCTCAAATTACTCCTGAGGCCCAAACACAGACATGGACTGTAACCTGTTTGCAAGGAACACACACGACTGGAGGGTATGGTTGTGCAAACATCACCACAGTCAAGTTCTATAACATTTCTGTCACCTAAAGAGATCCCTTATGCCCATGAGCAGTCACTCTTCCTTCCTCCCAACTCCTCACCCCTGGCAACCACTGATTAACCTTCTGTGTCTATAGATTATCCTCTTTGGGACATTTCAAATAAATGGAATCATGCAATATGTGGTCTTTCTGTGAGTGTCTTTTTTCACTCCAGGATAATGTTTTCAAGGTTTATGCATGTTGTGCCATGTATCAGCACTTTGTTCCTTTTTATTGCTAAATACTATTCCATTGTGTGGATATACTGAATTTTATTTATCTGTCTCCTGTTGACAGATATTTGGATTGTTTCCATTACTTGGCTATTATGAACAATACTACTCTGAGCATTTGAATATATCACTTATTTATTTATTTGTTTGATTCATCTCATTAGAATTTCAGCTCCATGAAAGCAAAGTTTATTATATATCATATATTATATTTTATATATAGATATATGACCAATTGTATTTGACATTTTGTAGGTGATCGATAAGCCTTTTTTATTTATTTTATTTTATTATTGTTATTATTATTATTTTTTGAGACAGGGTCTCACTCTATTGCCTGGGATAGAATGCAGTGGAGTGATTATAGCTCACTGCAACCTCACACTCCTAGGCTCCCTCCTGCCTCAGCCTCCCAAGTAGCTAGGGCTTCAGGTATACACCATTGTGCCCACTAATTTTCTATTTTTTGTAGAGATGGGGGGGTCTCACTCTTGCTCAGGCTGGTCTTGAACACTTGTCCTCAAGTGATCCTCCCACCTTGGCCTCCCACCTTGGCCTCCCAATAAATATTTTTTAAATTGAAGTATATATACATAGTGGCAATGGAAAGAAATTGGGGTGGCTAGACATTGTCCAGCTGGTCTAGCTTGGAAATCCAGGCTGGTAGAGAATATGTCTCAAGGGGGTCCTGGAGGCCCTGCATTGACATCATCTGGAGTGGGGCCAGGGAATCTCCATTTTAGCAAGCTTTCCAGGGGATTCTGAGTGCCCTGGAGTTGAAGGAGTCTGCCTATGGGTGGTGAAACAAAGTGAAGTCACTGATTTGTCCCTGCCCAAACATTTCACTTTTACAACTTTGTTTATGAGAGCAGTGCAGTTGCATTCCTTTCCCTGTGATGGTCCCATGTGAGGCATCTCTGTCTAGGTTAGGTTAAGGCTGAAACATTTTCCAAAAGCAACTCCAGTTTTCTTCTTTTTCCCTGTGTGCTGACTCTCTCACAATTCATCTGTGAGGTACAGGTTTTCCTTTGTTATGGGGGATGCTGGACGATTGAAGAGGCTAATAAAGCAGCTTGCAGCCAACGCTGAGCAAGGGAGGCCCCGAGCCTTAGAGTGGCTGCAAAGAGCCATAGTGCCTCAGGGAGGGTAAGCTGCAGGTTAGATGTGTGAGGGCCAGGAGTCTGGATAGCAGGAAGTAGCTAACAGGTACCCCTGCAGAGGCATTGAAAAGCAGAACTTCTATAGTTCATCATCCAGGCAGGCTCATAATTCTCTCTGTCTTGTATTGAACCAGATACACTGTTAGCTTGTTTTTCAGCTGTGCAGAGATGTACATAACTGCATTTCTGGAAGAAGTTGCTGCTGGTTTTTTAGAGGAAAGGTTTACTCTTTACTTTGATCTGATTTCTGAAAGTATAAGGCATATTATTTTTTATAGCAAAAGAGACTTCTAGGAAGTTTGAGTACTATATTTAAATTTAAAGTCTCCCCTCAGCATGTGAAAGCAATATTAGTGTCAGTTAGGTGTAATGGATGAATAGTTAATGTAACAAGAGACGGAAAAACTGAAAAAGATACATATCCAAATAAAAATTCATGTTTGAGCTAAACTACTGCCTTTTTTGCTACTTACTTTTTATTTGATAATAAGCATTAGCATATGGGCATCAATAGTCTCTGTGGGACAAATAAGGCATATTTCCACATGATAATGCCTGGAAATTCAGCATAGTGTTTGGCCTCTTTCTCTCCTTCAGCATCCTGAAATAGAATGTGGAAGAGAAGCATCTACTGAGATACATATACAAAGTTGAATGAGTTACCTTTTCCCTCTTAGTTCACATATTGTACACTTACCTCTATTAGCACTTATATTATAATAATTTACTTACTTAAAATGTGTATACCGTTTATTGGATACTTTACTCTGTGTCAGGTACTGTTAAAAAGAATATTTCCTGTGACCCTAACCACAGCTGTATTAATATAAGGTAGGTGCTATCATTATTCTCATTTTACAGGTGAGAAAACTGAGCCTCAGGTTATCTAACTTGTCCAAGGTTATGCAGTTAGCATGGGCAGAATTTTGACTTGGGCCACCCTGTGCTTGACACCAAAGCTGACTTTCTTAACTACTCACTTGATGTCAGAAGTACTCAAACTATGGTCTGCAGAACCCTGGGCAGGGTCGGAGATTAGGGGGTGATCCCTGAGACCCTTTCAGAGGAGGGTTTATTGAGTCAAAACTTTTTTCATGAAAATATCAATTCATTATTTGTCTTTTCCACTGGGACAATGTTTGTACTGGTGGCGTAAAAGCATGGGTGACTAAAATGATTGGCTCCTTAGCAGAAATGAAAGCAATGGTACCAAACTACACTGTAATCATTGACTTATTTATTTATTTTGTCATGTACCCACAGTAAAAAGAAAACCATGATGTTTTAAATATTTAATATTATACAGTGGAATATCACAACATTTGGAAGTACTGGATAACTCATTGAGCTAATACTTTCCAAATGACCGATGCATGATATAACAAAATCATGCATGGGTCAAGAGCTGCTCGAGTTTATTATTGCTCTTTTTAAAAAAGTAGATAAATATATTTTTTTTTATTTCAGCATATTATGGGGGTACAAATTTTAACGTTTCAAATAATGTCCTTTGCCCCCTCCCCCCACAAGTCTGATTTTCCAGCGTGACCATCCCCCAGATGGTGCACATCTCACTCATTATGTATGTATACACCCGCCCCTCTTCCCCCTCCCACCTGCCCAATACCCTATTACTGTAGTTCCTTTGTGTCCACTTAGGTGCTGCTCAGTTAATACCAGTTTGCTGGTGAGTATATGTGGTGCTTGTTTTTCCATTCTTGGGATAGAAGAAGTAGATAAATATTTGAAAATTTCTCAGTTTTAATTTCTAAAATGGCAGATATTAATAGATATAACCTGTATAAACAAAAACTCTGTGGGACCCTCAATATTTTTTAAGATTGCAATCTTTACTACAACTGGAAAGCAATAGAACAATGGCATCTATTGGTTGCTGTGAGGATTACACAGGACAAAACATGTAGTGGGTAGAGCACATGGCTTGACACATCGTACAGGCTCAGTAATCAAAGGCAGTGTCTTCAAAGAAGACATTCAACCTTCTTCCCATCCTCTTCCTATTATCTAAAAATAGAGAGCACAGTGGAGATCTGACCTATCGCAAACCTTGGGCAGGCACATGGGAGCTGAGCTCTTTCAGAGGGCACGTACTTCCTCTGTGAGGAAGAGGAGGGGCCAGTGAGGAGTGGGAGCAGAGATGAACAGATAGACTGAACAGTTGAAAATGTTGTTTGAGTTCCTGAAAGGCTTAAGGAGTTAGCTTCGGAGGGTGAACTATGGAGCACTGTTTATATTAAACACACACACACACACACACACACACACACACACACACACACACACACACACACGTACACCCCTGAATGAGACCTGCAGTTTTCAAAAACAAGTTATTTTCTTTTGCATTACCTGTGCACAAAAGCACCAAAACAGAAAAGGGGCCTCTTGTCTTGCTTGCATAGATTCAGCGGGGATAATGGTTTAGGAGAATCTGCAAGAAGAAAGCAGCAGCAGCAGAACTCAAACTCAGGTCTTTTCCTAGTGTAACATTCTCTCTATTACACCACGAGGCATCAAAGGACTATCAGAGTGATCTAACTAGGGTTAGGATTAGGGTGAAGTGAGTCATGCATTTGCAGGATGGTGACTTGTCTTTATTTAAAATTTTGATGTTTTGTTCATCACGGATTTTTTGCATTTATTCTGACTTTCTAAAATCATTGCATTCAAATATTATTTATCTTAAAAATAATTATTCCTTATCATTATTGTGACTATGATTTAACAAATATTGTGCTAGGCATTTTCTAAGTGCCATGTTGTTGAGTTTTCACAATTCTGTGGGGCAGGTACCATGATCCCCCTTCACAGATGAGAAAACTGGGCTTAGAGAATAGAGAAGCATGATGCAGATGTAGACCTACTGAACTTTCTGTTTTTTCTGTCATCACACCACACTGTAGGCCCCTCCCTTTTTTTTTTAAACCAATGCTGTTTGCGATTTAATAATTGGCTGGAGCCTGACCAAGTGACTTGAGAACTGGTGTAAGGCTGATTTTTATGTGCACATTAATAACCCACCTCATAGCATTGAAGACCTAACAAGATCATGTATGTGAAAGAACTAGGCAGATCTTGGAAGCAGTCTACAAAATATTTGTTCTTTATTTATGTAGGGTCCCCATCATGTTCTAGAAAGGGATTTGGAGTAGCCTATTAGTTGTCATTAGAGTGATGATGATTAATGATTATAATAACAAGACAGGCATAATTGGTTCAAATTGTGCCTTTTGAAATAGCCTCCTCTGAGGCCAAGTGGTGGGGAGGGAAAAGGCAGCCTCTGCCACAGGGAACTGAAAAGATGGGCCTAATTGGTTAAAAGCAGCTTTGCTAATTGCTTTGGCTAGGGCCTGAGAGAAAGCTCTGGTATGATTATACATGAACCGAGGTCCCTTGAAGCCTTGTGATTCCAGGCTAGATCTGTTCCTCAAAACACAAGCAGAAAAGAGAACAGATGTTCAGCCACTTGACAGAGATTTAATAAGACATTTAGAAAAATTACTATGTTCACTTTTCCCCTCCTGACCCCTGGGTTGGAAACTGGAGGAAGGCCTCTTTTGGGTGGCTGAAATTCTGAGCTGGAGCAGTAAGGGGCACGTGCCAGAGTTTTCCATTAACCTGCTTTTCTTTGGTCCCCCCTTCGAGCCCCAAAATGACTTTTAGTGGTGTCAGGAGGAGGAAAGGTAGCAGGAGAAGGAAGAGGCTAGATGATGAGCAACATTTGTGCTTTAAATTCCATTTGAGGGTAGATGGGCTGCAATTGAGTGAGTGAACTATTTTGTTTGGAGAGCAAATGAGTAAAGTCAAGCCAGATTACAGCTCAACATGGTAAATTTCCCTGGTATGAGCTGGAATGTTGAGAAGGGGAGAAGAGGCCAAAGGTAAGATTTTCTGAAGAGAGATTTCTACCTAGTAAACTGTGTTAGACATTGGGAAAGAACAGTACAGAGAGTGCAATGAGAATATACGGGTGTGGGGCTGGGGACTCAGCTCTAGTCTGAGGAGGCCTGGAAAGGCTTATCAGTGGCCACCCACAGCTGCAGGAGTTCAGAGAGTGACCATGTGGATTCATAGCTGACTCAGCAATGCATTGATTATGAGCTCTTGCAATCACAACCACCCTGAGCCTCGATTTCCCCACTTGTAAAACAGGAGAAATAGTAACACCTACCTCACACAGTTATTATAACAATTAAATGACACAAAACAAGTGTATAAATTTTCTAGGGGTGCTGCAACAAATTTCCACAAACTGGATGGCTTACAGAATTTTATTCTCTCACAGTTCTGGAGGCCAGAAGTCTGGAATTAAGGTTTCAGTAGGGCCATCCTCCCTATGGAAGCTCTAGAAGCGGGTCCTTCCTTGCCTCATTCCAGCTTTTGCTGGCTCCCAGCAAACCTTGGCATTCCTTGGCTCGTGGCAGTACCACTCCAATCTCTGCCTCCATCTTCACATGATCTTCTCATCTGTTTGTCTCTGTGTCTTCTCCTCTTCTTATAAGACACCAGTCAGTGGATTTAGGGCCTACCCTAAAATCTACTATGATTTCATCTCAAGATCTTTAACTTAATTAAGACCCCTTTAATTACATCTGCAAAGGTCACATGGTGAGTTTCTGGGTGGAGACATATATTTAGGGGACAATATTCAACCAATCACCACAAGTTAGGAGATTAGAACATCTCTTGGCACATAGAAAGCACTAGATAAATGTTAGCTGTTTTGCTTGCTACCACTACTACTACTGTTGTTGTTATGATAATGAAGGTATGAGGTCCTAGTTGCTGGGGCTCACCTGAAACACAATTGTTTGTTGGCTATATGCATCTGTATATGTCATAGCATGCTTGAAGGTTAATAAGATGGGCTAGGATGAAGGGGTGATGATATTAAATATACAAACATAGCACACCACAGCTAGAACACTAGCAGATCACTGAGGTTGGGTTTTTAAGTTCCTTTTATGTCAGTGATTGTTTCTTATTCTTATTCCCTGACATTGAGCCCAGAGGAAAGAGATTTGGCATTGTACTGGCAGAGCATTAAGTTTAAACACTGAATCTGTCCTAATTCCCCAGATATCTCTAATATCTGGAGGCTCCTGTTTCCTTATTTGTAAAATGGAGCTAACAATTCCTCCCTGAGTCACAGGGTTCCTGTGGATGTTGAATTTGAAGCACCAGGACATGGTGTTGAGTCTTGGAGGGGAAGTGCAGGGCTCAGCATCCTTAGGGAAAGAGGACCCACAGTAGGACATGGTGGAACCATTGACCAGAGTCAAGTCAAATCTGAATGGAAAAGCCAAAGGAAGTGATTTCAGAGCCCAAGGCTTAGGTATAGAAAGTTAGAGAAGGTCCTGGGATCAGGTACAAAACCAACCAAGGAACAACACCAAATTCACCCAAATAAGGGCATGGGCCAGGATCCACAAGGAAGTCCAAGGCTAAAGTGGGCAAGGGAACTCCTATGTTTCTGATAAATGTATCAGATGGTCATGCTGTGGGTTAAGTTATCCAAATCCATACATATCTGCATGGCTTCCGTGAGCCAGGTACCATGCTAAGTATTGGGAATTAACAGTGGAAAGCAAAGAGTACAGATTTTTTTGAGAAAATCATCCAAAGATATAAAAATAAAGTGTGTTCATCACTGGGAAGAACAGCACAGGGAGTAGCTATGAGAGATCAGCTATAACCAGGGCTCTGAGCTAGTTGGAAGGAGGGAGAGGCCAAGGAAGGGTTTCCCTTAAGGAGAGACATCGAATCGAGTGCTAAAGGAAGAGAAGAAATTGGCTAGGTGTGGGGGTGGGGTGGGGGGGGTGGGGGGGTGTAGAATAGGGGGTAAAGTGTGTGCAGAGGCTAGAAGCAGGGGTAGGCTTGCTTGGTGGTCACTGGGCAGAGTTGAGTCATTGTGACAGAGATTGTGTGACTCACAGGCCTGAAATATTTAGTCGAGACCTTTACAGGAAAAATTTGTTGACCCCTGGGTAAATGTGTTATCCTAGGTGCCAGCATCTCTGAGCACAGCCTTGCTGTTCTTAAGTATTGATGGGGCAGGGTAAGGGGGTGTTCTCTCCACCCCCCACAAAAGATCCTCAGTCTATTTGTTCCAGTTCACCAGCTTGACAGCAAAGAGCAACAGACATGTGTAGTTTGGCCTGTAGAAATGTTTTGAATTTTTGGGGGGGGCGGGAGGGAAAGTTGCCACCACTTAAATCTTGGAAAAGCCATATTCTATTTGGAAGTTCCAACTTCTTTTGCAAAATCAAAAGTTCTAGCATCTCTGGCCCTCCTCTCCTCAAGGCAACCTCAAAGGGGAGCTGAGTAGCAGCTTTCAAATGGATACAAAATGTACTTCGATTCAGCAGAGACTCACAGGCCCCTCCTCTCCGTGCATTTCCTGCTGGGCCCCTGCAGGCTCTTGAGTTTGAGCTCCCTGATGTCTACCCTCCTGAGTATGGTCAAATGAGGGAGAACAAAGCTCCTTGGTTCTTAGTAGAAGATTGTTTCAAATTAAAGTCCTGATGCCCAATTAGGAATATGTTTTTTACATTTCCCCCCAGGAAGAACATGTTCATCTCTCCAAGGAAGGATCTCTTTAAATGGGGCAGACCTGGATGGTCTCTAAGTGGCTTTCCTTTATTCATTCTTTTTCTTCTTTTTTATTTTTTAACAGCAATGAAACTCTTTTTGCAAAGAATATCTTACGCAAAAACCCAATGTAAAATACAGATCAAAATGAATTTGTTCAGACTGAATCTGGTCAGCTCACCCTGGAATGTTGGCTACTTGACTTTCTCGTCTTCTCTTCCTCAAGGTGGCTCTAGGGCATTCCTGGGGAAACCTAGGGTTCTTCAGAATATAGTTGAAAACCTTGTCAAGACCATTGTGAAAGAGGCTGCTGCTAGTTGGAGGAATAGGGTATGTGTAGAAAGGTTAAAAAACATACAAAACAAATGCACTTTTGGTTCCTTACCTTTGTAACTCTGGGCCAGCCTGAAATTGCACAACATGGTAAAGGCAAATCTGGATCTCTACTAACCGCTCCCTCCCCTCCACATAAGCCATAGATGGAACAACACAGCTCAAGTGGCAGATGGCAAGCAGCAGAATCAAGGCCCTGCAAGCATGCAAGTTCTATTTATCACTGTGACTTGGAGGAGACTTGGACCTGCACCCTTTTCAGGAGTTTGCTGCTTCACTGTCCTGCTGTAGGGTTGAAGTGAGTCTGGCTCTCCCTAACCTGGTGAGATGCTGGTACATGGAACTCTGGGTCTGAGGCCTTGATCGCACTCTGCAGGAAATGCTCAGAGTATTCCCAGACATGAGAGGAAGGTTTCTAAGCTTCCCTGGCTTAACTTAGCAGGTGTACTGTAACGTTATTACAGATGCTTGTCATTGAAGCATCACTGTCTGCAACCTTGACATGCACCATTTCAGACTCATTTTTCAAAATTGCTTTGAAAGCCCAGGGCCCATCCCATCCATTAGTGAAGCTCTTCTGTGACAGGTGCTGGGGGTGATGGAGGTGACAGAGAGCTCCCCATGCACTGCTGATTCATGGGGGCACATATGAAAAGACAGGCTGGCTGGTGCAAAGCCTCCTTAGAGGTTTATAGGTGGTTTCAGCCTCCTTTTTAGAGGAGGATATCCTGTTCCTATAGGGCCACCTGTCTCTTACCTGCACAAACAGCTTCCTGGCAACTGAGCCTACATACCTCCATCTGAGCTGGCTTCTGCAGATCTCATAGCTTCACCTGTCCAAACAATATACTCTTAGGCAAGCTTCTAAGACTTTTTAGGTTTCTGTTTCCTCATCTCTATATAAAACATAATATCTATCTCCCAAACTCATCTGTATGTAAATAATACCCACCTCACAATCTTACTTGTATAATATATATAATAATATCCACTTCCCAACTTCATCTATATAATAGAAATTATAATACTCATCTCAGAACTTCATCTGTATAATAGAAATAATATACTCCTCTCAACCTCATCTATATAATAGAAATAATGTTATCTATCTCATAATCTCATATGTATAATATATATTAAATAATAGTATTCACCTGTCAGCCTCACCTGTATAATAAAAATCATAATACTCACCTCTCAATATCAGCTGTATAATAGAAATATTTAATATTCACCTTGCAATTTTGTTGTGAGAATTAGAAATACCACACCTAAAATGCTGAGCAGTGCATTAAATGCATAGTATGTTTAATACATGATAGGCACAGGAACTCTTAACTTTCTAGAGGCCCAACCTAATTTACATTTTTGAGCCTCCAGGTATTTTTAAAACCTAAAAAGATCCCAAAATCATTACAGAAATTGTTACATTTTAAATGTTAATTTTGGACAGATGAATGCTTTTATCAAATATACCCCAATACATAAATAGCCTCATTCAGGGGTGACCTCAAAAGTCTAACTCCACAGCTCTTGAAGAGGTGGGGTTTGGGTCATATGGGCCACACCCATGCCCATTACAGGCCTGAAATAGGCCCTTACTAAGTGATAGTCATTATAGCATGATATAATAGTGTTATATCTGCCCCTTGAGATTATAAACAATGTTTCCTCTCCAGTTTTATCTGACTATAAATCAACTGAGTCTTCCTAGCATTAAAACATTTTGTGATGGACCAATGAGCCATGGTGAGAGAAGCAGAGAAGGAACTGGCTCCTTCAAAAAAGGAGCTGTTGACGGCTGCCAAGAGTTGCTGAGTCCTGAGTGGAACTCACATACACGGCTGTGCAGCTTTTTGTACTGAATGACACAGGTTGACCCGTGGACCACATTCAGCTTGAATTCTAGATGATTTCCATTGAGGCTGGATGGAGTTAGGTGGTTGCCTCAGCAGCAGGGCATCTCCTTCTGAACATCTAGCAAGATTCCAGGTGATGGTCCTATCAAAACAGTCTTCTCCTTAGGACCAGTAATCACATACTTTTGCCTTCAGTGAAAATGTACCTGCTATAGGGAGAAGAAGGGACTTAGTATTCTTGGATTTTGCTGAGATGGAATATCGAGGTCTTTAAATGCCAATCCTAGAGAAGAGTCAACACCTTATCACTGACCCAAAAAAACATAAAGGCACCTGCTTCTTATGCAGTGGCAGAAATCCATCCTGGGCCTGGATAAGGGAAGAAAAGGTTTCCATAGACAACCAAGTTACCTTGACTTGCCATTTCTCAGACTTCTTAAAATTTGACTATCAATGCCCATTGCCCAAGTCAGGTTGATTGTACTTCTGAACCAAGAGTAGGAATTGTAGTTCATCCAATATTTAGATGACCATGAGGACTACAGGGATGAGGTATTCTAAAATGGGGCCCTCTAAGGAAATTCAGGACATGTGATCACAACATGTACAAGTGAATGATCAGAGCTGGTCTGTCTGAACTGGGCCACCAGTAAAGAGCATGCTTTTGAGGACTTAATTTTGAGACCACTCAGTACTTTGTAATCATGTCTTGTACTGTTATAATCAAATGGAACTTAGTACAAAGTTAATTTGAGATTATATTAGTGATATGCTTTTTCATTGTTGTAGTGAGGTAATTAGGAATAATTATGAGAAACAATTCTCATAAAAGATTGTGATTAGCATTGATTATGCAGACAACCTAAGTTTTTCTACTTGTACCTTGCTGTTTCTTCTGTCTCATTAATTAGCATTGATTTTGCCTCCTCTTTTGTTCTGAAATACAGGTCCTGGCTCTAATTCCATACTTAGGCTCTCTTGCCCTGTCCCTACCACTGGTGGCTCTGGTTAAGGATCAGAGTGCTCATTGTGCTCATTTTGCCAGAATCCCTCCTGGGTTCTCTACTTCTAGAACCCTTGACTATCTTCTCTGTCCCTTACTTGCCTTGGGTGTCAGGCAAAGCAGGTGAGGCTGCTTGGAGGAGGCAGCTGGTAATCCTGGTGTTGGTCAGAGGTGAGAGATGTTGAGATATCCTGAGTCCAAGACTGGGGGAGAAAAGGCTAGATTAGAGAAGGAAGAGCAGTAGCTCATTGGCTAGGGGCTCTCGGTAGAAAACATCAGGGATGCTTGTCTCTCCACCAGATCACTTAACATCTGGACCTGTCAGGGATGTATTATCAGTTTAGAGCAAAAAGAACAGTCCTGCCTTCTTCTACCTGTAAATTTCTCCATTTCCTATTTCTGATGGCCTGGAATTTCCAACTAGAGACAGACATTTTTCACAGCACACAAAGAAAGATAAACTGTAAACAGTGAAGTCGTCCGCACACTGATGTGAAGAGCTTCAGGTTCCAGGCAAATTGCCACATCAGATGTATTTCTGGGTCAAGATGAGGGCTAGAGAGCAGAGGAATGCTCATTGTCCGAGGGGGTGGGAAGAGTGCTGAGTGGAGAAATGACACAGAAGAGAGAGGCTTAGAGGTAATGAAAACAGAATTCTTAAGCCTGCAAAATTTTTCTTGAGAGAATGCCGGTGTGCTGTGGTTTGTCTTGTCCAGCTTGACCGCTTAGGAACCTTAGCTGAGTCCAGGTCCTTGGGCTGCCTGCTAGGCTCTCCAAGGCTGCATTTTCTGGAAAGTTTCAAGTCAAAGCAGTTCTGGTCCCTTCTATCTGACATGCCTTTTGAAAAGGTTTTTGGGAGTATATATGATTCTTTCACCCTAGGTGTAAGAAGCTATTCCTGTTATACTCCTTAAGTCTGTCCTCCACTTGAGCTCTGAAAATGCAAATGACATTGCACCATATCCAGCCAAGAACCATCCAGTGGTTTCCTAATGCTATTAGAAGCAAATCTTAGTTTTTTATTTTGAAGCCCTCTCCTACCTGGTCCTTACCTCTCTTCTGATATCATCTCTTACCCCTCAATTCATTTGACCCTCTATCTGTCCTCCCTCCCCTGCTTCCTTCCTTCCCTCCTTTCTTCCTTCCATCAGTTCACCTGTCCATGCATCCATCCATCCATTCATCTGTGCATCCATCTGCTCTGATTCAGCCACAGTTGCTTTCTTGCCATTCCTTAAATGCCTTTAGTTTAATCCTTCTCTGCACTTGCTATTTCCTCTGCCTGGAATGCTCTTCCTCTCAATACCCACATGGTTCACTGTTCTTTTCCTTTATTTGGGTCTCTGTTCGAATGTTACTTTCTGTATGAGAACTTTCCTCACTATCCAGTGTCATGACTGGAAAGGGGATGGTGGGAGCTTCTGCAGCATGGTCTGCTGTTTCTTGGTATGGGTGCTTGTAACATCTTTGTGTTCAATGTGTTAACATTCAGTCAGCTTTTATAAGTTTTGACTTGTGTACTTCTTTGTGTTTGTTGTATTTCAGCAAAACGTTGAAAATAAATACTCTCACTCCTATCTCACTCTATTTCTTCCTTTGTTTTTACTTAATGGCCCTTATCACTACCTGATATCATCTTATATCCTCATTGGCATTGTCTGGCATCTCCCATGGCACGTGTCAATTTCATGAGTCAGGGACTTCGTCTTATTTCCTGTTCTTTACCCAGGGCTTAGCACAGAGCCTTATATGTAGGCAGTGGAAGTAGTAGTGAAAACATAATTACTGTTGAATGAATGCATGAGAAACTGGTTGGATACCTTAAGTAACTAGAAGGTATAACACAGAAACTGGGGAATGGGTCAGCTAATTCATCTGCTATTTAGGTTGTGAAGGTCTCAGATGAGCCTCATTTTCCATGGGATCTCCTCTTCCCTCTCAGAAGCTTCTGTTCCCTCTGACCTGCTCTCTTGACTCTTTGTAATAGGGTTTGGTTCCTTTGCACTGGTTGCTTCTCAGCACACTGGTCTCATAAACAAACCTCCTCACCAAGGACCCACCTCAGGGCATCTGTAGGGTGCTGAGTCAGGTGCCAAAGAACAAAATGTCTTAGAAAAGATTTGGCCAGTGAGTCATTCCCCCAAACCTCTATTTCATCTACAGTGAGTGCAGTGGGTAAGAACACCGGTTTGAGGTCCAGAGACCTGGGTTTTAATCTTATCCCTATCTTCATCTAACCATGTGAACTTAGATGCTTTACTTAGACACTTTAATAAGCCTCAGTTCCTCATTCAGATAATGGGATTGGTTATCATACCTGCCCCCTGGGGTTGCATTGTGGATTAAGGAAAATGTTGCCTGTCAAGCCCTTGGCACAGTTCTTGACATTCAGTCACTGTTAAGAATATTTGACAGTCTTGAGCATTCAGTCACTGTTTGCTCCAACAATGCTAATATTGATTGTTATTGATATCCATGCCCTCTTAGGACATTATGACATCTCTTCTTTCTACTCTATGCCTTTAGATCTTGCCACTAGGTCCCTCACCATGCATCTGTCTTCACTGGCTTAATGTTCATGAAGTATGTTTTATGAAATGAACTTCTGATTTATTTTCTTGTATCTTAAACAACACAGTGGGTGTGAAGGTACTTGGAAAATATAAAGTGCTTTACAGATTCACTTACTGTGCACTGAACACCCCCAACTTGCTTGTTAGCTTATTTTGGAGACAGTGTGATAGAGAATGACTTGTGTGGATGTTGATTAGAGTGACAACAAGCAATCACTTAACTTTTTAAAGGCTCAGTTTCTAATTTGGAGAATGGGATAATAACAGGGCCCAACTCCGGAGTGATTTTAAATGTCCTAGAAGTTGGTAGATGTGAAATAACTTGCAAGAAATATGGCAAAAGTTCATATATTCCCTTCTTTTCTCCCTCTTCTTCCGCATCTTAAGTGTGGTTTAATTAAATCTCAGAAGAGCTTTCTATTTGCCATATCCAAACTTTTTCCAAACACCTTTTTACTAGCCATAGAGAAGTTTTTTTAAAAAAAACTTTTCCTGCCTGGATCACTGGCTGTCTTATCAGCCTTTCTCCTGAGGACCACAGAGAAGCACCAGTAGGGTGGATGATTCTTGCAAAGATTCAGGACTGAGATGTAAGCTGCACTGCAGATAAGTTCCCCTGTTACTTGGCTGCATCCTGATTCCTGTCAGCTGTATTTTTTCCACACACATCACTCTGAGTCATTATGATCATAGCAGCTGATTGATTTTAAACCGTGGTCTCCCATCGCTCTAGTAAGCGCTGGTTGACAGATTGCCCAGTTAGAGAAATTCATGTGTCTGAAAAGCAAGAGGAAAAGGGTATGCTGTGTTTTTGGTTTTTGGTTTTATATCTTTAGTTGTCTAAAGGAATTGATTTTTTTTTTTTTACCCCTTCAAATATCTTGATGGAGTTGACTCTCCGTATAGTCAGTGGACTTCCACAACCTTCCTAATCAAAGTGTGGTCCTGAGACCGGCAGGATCAGCAGCAGAGGGGAACTTGTTAGAAATGCAGGATCTTAGGCACCAGCCCCTGAAACAGAGTCTGCATGCCCCTCCCCCATGATTGCTACACACTAGAAAGATGGACAAGGACTGTTTTACAGGACTGTGGTCCTGGCTGGGCTCTGGGGTGACATGCAGAGGAGAGAGGGCACATCTCTGTAGAGGACTACCTGCTGAGATACAGAGAGTCCTCCACTTATGAGGATCCTTCACCTCTTTGGTGCCAGATGTCTTTGGCCTTACCTCATTTTCCCCTCTCTGCAGGTCTGTGGTCCCATGTGATACCAGTCACTATAGCTGCAATTGTTATCTCTTGTGATGCCCCAAAGCCTCCCTAAGAATTTGCTAACTGATTCACTTAGAGAAATCCAAGCGTTGAGAAAGGAAGAACAATCTGGCTTGTTTGAGAAAGGAAGAACAATCTGTGCTTATCTATCTAGAGAAAGCATCCCTGCTCTTTCAAATATCTGATAAATGGAGTGATTATCTTCTTCCATCAAATACATGGTCCACTGGCAGGAGTTGTTGGTTGTTGGAGAATCTGCCAGCTGCTAGCAAATCCTTCTCTTTGCTGTTCTCTTCTCCATCCCGATGAAGAGATTTTTTCTGAGACCTGAAACTCCCAAGTTTATGTTGAGAAATGCTAGTGTGGGTTTTTCTTCTCCCTTGTTGTGAAGAGGTGGCCTGTGTACATAGAAGCTAGAGTGTCTGAGAAGGGGTTGGCAATTTCTGGAATTGGGAGCCAGCAGAGTTAATACTTTGGTGTCAGTTCATTCGTAACAGGGTAGTTGGTTTGTCAGCTTGATTTTTTCCTGTTCACTTATTTGTTCATTCAGCAGATATAAGGCTCAAGGCATAGTGGTTCCGTATGGTGGGTCATACTTCCTGGGTTTGCAAGCTGGCTTGCCACTTAGCAGCTATAAGGCCTCCAATAAGTTATTTAAGCTTTCTGTGCCTCAGTTTCCTCATTTGTAAAATGAGCATAATGAAAGCATCCATCTCATAGGCTTCTTGTGAGAATTAAGTTGTAATTAATATTACCACATGTTAATTGAGAATCATTCTGGCACTTAGTAAGTACAGTTTAAATATTTGCTGTTGTGTTTATGCTATACAGGTCAGGCATGTTGCTAGGCAATGCCCTGACATAGTGCATATTCCCTGGGGAAATGGGCAGTAAATGAGTGCTTACCAGTCCAATATTTATATCCCGGTGAGAAGTGCAGGGAAAGAGTCCTGCAGGCTGCAATGAGGGAATCCAGATGAGTTTGGCCTACTTGAGGCATATCCTGGAAGATGTCCCTAGGAGGTGACATTTGTGCTGGGATTCAGGGAGGCTGAGTGGCAGTCCTGGGTGGTGGTGGAAGTAAGCCAGTGTGGCTGGAGTGTAGACATTGAAGGGTGGGGAAGGCACAGAGTTGAAAAGGGTGGGTAGGCCATCAGAATTGAGCAGGAATTCTTCCTTAGGGATCCTCAAATTGTAGTGTACCTGAGGAAAGGCTACCTCTTCATTGTAAAATGCTGTGGAAAGAGCCTGGAATGAGAAGAAGGAGTCCTGGGTTTGTGTTCTGATCCTGATCATCGACGAGCTGTGTGAGGGCAGTCAGTTTAGATAATCTCCCTGAGTCTCTGTTTCCTCATTTGCAAAATGTAAAAATTCCTCATCTATATTTTGCCCTGTCCACCTAACAAGATTTTTGTGATGATATATATGAAATGTGTGGAATATAGCTTTATGATGTATATAAAATTGTGTGTGTGTGTGTATGTGTGTATGAAATCATGAAAGGCTATAAGTATAAAAGGCTGTAAAATACAGAGAATTGCTATTCTGATGATCACAGGCTGTAGGGTTGATAGGGAGACTTCCTCAGCCCAGAGAAAGGCTGTGCTCTGAGGGTAATGGTCCAAGTGAGGAACATGGTATTTTGCATCCTCTTTCTAAAATCACAGTCTTATATTTCCTGGCCCCCTGTTTAATCCCTCTAGGGCTTCCCTTTGTGCTCAGGGGGAAACTCTATCTCTCTGTTCCATCCTCATCTCTCCTCTCTCACTCCCCGACTCAGCTTCTGTGCTTCAGACACATGAGATGCTTTTGTCAAATGTGCCAAATGCTCTCTCTCATCTCTTACACTGGGTATATGCTACTGCTTTTGCCTGAAATATGCTCCCCCACCCCCAAACCTTTCTAAAGCCCACTCATCTTTCAGATTTCAACTCTACCAGGAAATTTTCCTTGTTCCCTCATGTCTAAGTTCCTACACATTTTGTGCAAGCACACTCTGTTTAATGTGACCCTTGTGTAGTACTGTTAAATGCTATTTTTCCTGAAATATATTCTAAAACCACATATAAATTATAAAATATTTAAATATGAAAAATCTATTACACTGCTCTGTGTGTTTGTGTGTAGTTTTTTCCTCCTCCTCTTTCATCACCTTCATGTCTTGCATGCTAATGTCTCTTGGTCAGAGGTCAGTGAGAGCTGGGGGTTGAGCAGAGTGTCCTGCATACTTCTGACCAATGAACGTCAATATATACCTTGGGAACGTTCTTTTCCAGTGAGTACCTACATCATGATCCTAAAGTAAGTATATCTGGCAGTATAGATTGTTTCCTCTGTCATAGCTTTTCTTCTTGCCATGTATAATTTGTGCCCTGGGTAATAGTTCTGACTCCAGTAACTAAGGACATGTATGCAGGTGACAATGCTGGACCTGCCTCTGAGAACTAAAGCAAGAGTGTCACACTGGAGGCCAGCATACACATTTGACAATGTCTGGAGTTCATGGTGGGGCAGACAGAGGGCAAAGAACATCAGCTGCTGTGGGAAGGTTGGAAGGCCTCTGACATTATGACGTTGCCATAAAAGCTGGGGAGGATTGCCTAACAATAGCTTGAGAGCAATCATAGAACAAATGAGGGATGAGTGGTAAGTCATACATAAGGTGTTTGAAGATAGTTTTCAGTGTACAATGGCAGCCTACAAATCCAAATGAACTATGGTTTAAGGCCCAATATGTTGGTGATGTAGTTATCATTCCCATTCAAGAAATATGTTCCCCTGTGCTAAATGGTTGCAAGTGTACTTCTATAATGGCACCACTGCACTGCAAAAAATTTATTATTTGTTTACTCTTTCTCCCTCTTCCCTCCACTGGACCATAAGCTCTGTGAGGGCTAGCTCTTGCCCTTACAGAATGATTGAATGCTGCGGTGTACCATCCATTTCCCCCTTCAGGATTTAGGCATCTATTCCCTGGTTGCTGGGTGTGTTGCTTGCTGGTGGCTCACAGTGAGTTCTTCCTGGCCCTTGCCTTGGCTGGAGGGAATTGCCTGAGATTATGCCCCCTTTCTGTGACTCGTCAGCATCCGATGAGTTGTAGATTGTGGTGTGTGGAAGGTATACAAAGGCCAGTCCCCATTATCTCAATTTGGGACACACTGAAGAGCCCCCAGCTCTAGAGCCCCTAGATAATTGGCTGAGGTCATTTGGCAACTGCATCCCAGTCAAATTCCCTTTGTCCAACTCAGCTTCTCCCATTTCCTGGCAGGGTTGTTCCTGAGAGTGCTCCCTGATAATCTTCCTGCATGCGATTCTCTATCTCCGAGTCTGTTTCCCAGGAAACCAAAGGCATCCCCTAATGTGTGATCATTTTCCAGCTCTGCAGGGTTAGTAGTCTGTCCAGTTGACAGGTGACAAGATGGCAGGTCAGGGCTCTTCAGTGACTTGCTCAAGGCCACGCAGATACTAAATGCTGAGCCGAGAAGATATATATTCAAAGGGATGCTAGTTTAAATGAGAATGAGTAAAAATAACCATGAAGAATAAGTTCTCATTAAATGCTGGCATGCCTTTTCTAAAGGATTAGGGCCAGCACTGCAGAGTTGGAAGGCAATTTACTGAGAAGCATGCATGGTTTTCAGCACCCTGTGATGAAATGGGGTAGGGGGCAGTTGCTACACCCTTGTTCTGGCCCAAAGATTAAACCTCTTAATCCCTTCTCACTTGGTCTATCTCTCTTTCAGTAGGCTACCCTTCATAGAAAGAACCTTTCTTTGCACTCATATTTGATGTAAGGAGACATTAGCCTATAAATTACCTACTCCCTAAAGACTCTTATTTCCATGTACTAGAATACTTTTTTGTTAGAAAACATTTTGACCACACACTGAGCTGATTATCAGTGTAATTGTGCTGTAATCACTTCTGAGGAAACTATCCAGCAAATCAACTCTGACTGCCTGCCTACTCACAGGGCAGAGACTCAAACCTGTCAAATTAGAATATAGGAACAGGTGGCCTCTTTCACAAAGAGGGATGCTCCTTCTACCACACAGCTCTTTCTGTCAATAAATAGAGTGGATATACAGGTCAAGAGGCATCCACCTAATATATACAGAAAATGTTTGCAAATTAATAGCAAATGGCTAGTCATTTTTCTCAGAATTTCGGTGTAGGTGGTTTATCAGATACTCATTTTTTGACATTCTGGATACAATAATGAAAAAAGATATTAGGCTGTAAGGAATTAAAGGTAAAATCTATAATTCACTCAGTTTAAACTTTTAAATTCAAGAGATCTGAGTTTGAATTTCAGTGTGCTGTGTAATCCTGGAAAAACTTGTGAATTAGTCAGTTTAGGCTGGGCTATGCTATAGGAACAAATAAGTCCCTCAAATCTCCATGGGTTTACAGTCACTCACATGAAGTCCTCTGTAGTCCATGGCCTTTTCAGTTTGGTTTCCTTCAAGTTATGACTCAGAGGTACAATTACTCCTTGGGGCTACCTCTTCTCAACAAGTGGCCTGTCTAATCACTGTACAAGGGGAAGAGGAAGCAGGGAGCACCCACACACACTCTTTTAAGCTTTGACCCTTCAGGGACACATGTTTCTTCTGCTCATAGCCCAGTGGCCAAAACTCATCACATGGCCTTGTCTAATGCAAGGAGGCTGGGAAATATTAGGGGAAAAATAAAAGTCTGTACTGTAACTAGGTCTCAATTTCAATGTCTTCAAACTCACTTACTATTTGACTAATGTGTGTATTGAAGAAATAGTATATGACTTTTAGGTTTAGTCATTGTCCTAAGCTCTGAGTGTGTAATGGTGAGCAAGATACATATACTCCCGCCTTTAGTGCACTTCTGTTTTGCGAGGATGTCAGATGTATAAACAATGACAGTAAGGTTCAAGTGAGTGCCACAGCAGAGGAAACTGAGGGCTCAATGGCAGTTCATGGCTCCAGGCATGAGGTCTGGGCTTCTTTTGGAGGCAGCATTATCTTAGTTGCAATCTGAAGGATGACTAAATGTTAAACAAGAGAGGGGAGTATTCAGAGTACAGAGATTGGCATTGTGAAGGTCTGAGAAATGAGAGAACATCTTCTCCTTCTCCACAAGAGGGCTGGGAATTTTTTTTGAGAGAATACACATTTAGGGTGTTTTGCAAACTATTAAGTATTATACAATCCTTGAAGGGGTTACTATTCAATACTCAGAGCAGAAATTTTAGTACAATTTCTATTACTAGACATAGTCATCTATATGGACATAGAAGAAATGGTAGAGTTAAGATTCAAACACAGGCATTCTGACTGGTAAGCCCAAGTTCTTAACCATAAAGCAATACTGCCTATTTAGGAAGCAAGTTGGAATGCAAATATATATGCCATTATTATAGGGTTTACCATTAACTTGATTCAACTTACGTATGTATAGAAGAATACGTAATATGCAACTTCTGATAGTTCCTTTTTAGTAGTAGATTGTTACATTCTGATTAATTAAGAATTAGGTTGAAAGCAATGTGCAGGACACTGAAGTTAAATTTGCGAGACTGAACTGTACATTTGGTCTTTTTGTCCACACCTAGCCAGAGACACAGGAGTATTTGTCTTCTAGGTCCAGAAATCCTCCCCATTTCTATCAGACCCAGCCGTACACCTGCCAGTTCATAGGTGAGACAAGCATCCCTCTGACCCTGGCTTAGAATTGCCAGGAAAGTAGCAGTAAAGGAGGGGAAGTAGCAGGAAGTGGGAAGAAATAGGCAAAGGAAAATCTGTTGTGCCAAGGAGAAATTAGTTCTGTCCATTTTCCACTCATCTCAACTCATTTTGCCTCCATTGTTATGTGGGGACTAAAATATTCATTTCATGAAAAAATTGTCAAACTTTAGAGCTTTGAGATAATTGATGCTTTTCATCAGCTCACCAAATTGAGAGAATGAGGTCTGCCATCAGGCAATCTCAGCCGAGAATTCTTTTATAATGTTCATGCAAAGAGCCTCCTTGGAGATGCTGGTAAACAGCCCAGTGATTGTGAGACGTTGGAGAAAGCACACTTGCAGAACCAGACAGTGAACAAAGGGCTTTTGCGGCCAGGAAACTCACTCACAGGGGACTTGTCGGTCCCAGGCTCTGCCTCTGATTGGAAATGCAATCACTTGGCTGTGTTTTGCTGTGTCCAGTAAGGGGCCATCGGCGGCAATGCTCCACTAACTAGAAATCTCTTCTGCAATCAAATTAGAAGCAGCCACAGCATCCTCATGACGCGTGCCGGTTATCATGGAGACGTTTTATTGTAGAAATGCTTTTTAAACATTAATTACGCTGCACATAATATGGCCCAGATAAAATATGGGCGTATTATAACTTGTCTGTGGCTTTGGGTATGCTGTGTAAGCCTTGGCAAGGGCTTAAAGGAAGAAGTTGTACTGAATCTTTTGTTTTGGATTTTCATTCATGGGGCATTCTGCATCTGCATTCAAAAAGCAGCTCCAAAAAGACTTGGGTTCTTATTGCTCACCCTAAATTGTCTTGTCATTCTCCCACACTTCTCTGTCTCCTAGAGGAATAGTAAAGGTCCCAGGTTTTTTGGAGGCTCTGAGATTGACATGGGGACCCATCCTTTAAGGACCCTCTGCTTATGCCAGACATAATCATTGTTTATCTCCTTTAGTGCTGACATATGTTCTAATTGGCTGGTGCCTGCAACTTGCTCGTTGTTAAATATTGTTAATATCACCCCTAAAGGTAGGCATCATCTTCATTTTTCAAAAACAGAAACTGAAGCTCAGAGAACATATATGACTTGGCCCATATCTCACTATTATGAGCTGTTGAGCTGGATTTCAGTCCATTTCTTTTTGTTTTCATAATCTTCCCATTTTTTTAAAACTTTTATCTAAAGCAGTGAAAATCTTTCTTTAGGTGCAATCTTATGTGAAAGTTCAAGGAGATAAAATGAATCCAAAAGGAACTGCCCTGGATGAAGCCAAGGGCCCTGTAGAGCCCTATACACACACAGTGCCCTCCCATCCCATGCTCTAGAAGCCCCCAAGGTGCTAGTCTGGAACCTCACAATGTAAAGACACTAGCCTGCACTGCATCTCATCCTAAGGAACTCAGGGCAAATGTATCATCTACTGCTTGTTGTTTGTTTGTGGAGCTATCTTCTGTCCTATACACTCGTAAGCACTAGTGAAATGCCTGTGGCCCAAATTGACAGCAGTCCCTGTCCTCCTCTGGGAACTTGCCTTCTCCCTGAGAAAATGGAGGCAAAAACAAAGTAAATAAGAAAAGTCTATGTTAGATTACATAAGAGCTACAAACTGAAGCAGAATAGGATTGGGAGATAGGAGCCTGTGGGAGAGACAGTGGACAATATTCAACAGGGTGACCAGGGAAGGCTTCACTGTTAAGATGGCATTTGAGTGAAGGGGGTCAAGCATGCAGATACCTGGGAGAGGACAGGTCCTGGCCTTGGGAAGAGCAAATGGAGCAGCCATTGTAACAGCCATCCTCAGGTGAGAGCAAACCTGGAGGCTTTGAGGAAGGAAGTCAGAGGGCTGAAGCTCAGAGGAACAGAATGAGAGAAGAGGCCAGTGAGGTAACAGGGGCAGATCTGAAGGGCCTTGTGGACCATTTTGCCCTGACTGAGGTGGTAAACTGTTGGAGAGCTTGGAACCAGAAAGAGACAAAATATGTGTTTTAGTTCATTTTGTGTTGCTATAAAGGAATACCCGAGGCTGGATAATTTATGACAAAAAGAACTATTTAGCTCATGATTCCGCAGACTGCATAAGAAGCATGGAACCACCTTCTGCTTCTGGTGAGGGCTTCAGGCTGCTTCCACTCAAGGCAGAAGTGAAGGAAAGCTGGTGTGTGCAAAGATCACTTAGGAGTAGAGGCAGCCAGAGGGGGGGTGGCAGGCACCTGGCTCTTTTTATCAACCAGCTCTTGCAGGAACTAATATATTCCTCCCACCCTGGGGGGGGCATTAATCTATTCAAGAGAGATTCACCTCCCAGGACCCAAACACCTCCAAACATCTCATACCTGGTCATTCCAGGTCTCCCTTGGCACTATGTACCATTGGTGAGCTCCCTGCTTTTTATCATCTTGAATGATGATGGGGTGTTCCTGTCACCTCTACAACACAGTAGACTTTTTGAGGACTTTGACCACTTTCTTATTTATTGTGGTAACTCCAGGGCTCAGCCAGTACCTGAGACTGGGAAGGAGCTTAATGTTTACAAAATGAATGGGGGTCTTTATTCTCTTTATGTATGTTCCCATCAGAAGCATGTCTTCATAGATACCATGCCCCAAAGCTTGACTATATCCACCAAATAGGTTTTCTTTAAAGCTTTCTTAATGATCAATCACTAGGCAGTCGATCAGATCAATTTGCCTGGTCAGTCTGATTTGATTGTAAATTTAGATGGTGGAAAGAACATTACTGTTTTATGGTCCAGTAATTGCTCTCTTTTAGTAGTGACATGGGAACTGAGCTGAGTGGCAATGAAACAGCAAAGGGTTATTGCTCAGGCCTGGTCTGAGCCTTGGATGATAGTGTCTGGTCCATGAGAAAACTATCTAATGCTCAAGACAGAAAAAACACTATGGGGGAGCTGAATAAATGTGCCTAAAGAGGAAGTGCAAAAATTGCATTTACTTATTATAGATTTGGGAGAGGAAACATAATAACCTTGGGGAGTTGGGGTGATCAAACAGCCTTGGTTGTCTCAGGCCCTAACTCTGGGTAAACTCTCACCCTTCCTTCCAGAGTGACATCTTGGGCTACCCTGGGGATCATTTGGGCTGTGGATTTCTGCAGTGCCTGTTTTCTGCTTTGGGAGCTGTTCGAAAGAGGGATGCTCGGTGTAGATGACACAGCACAGAGGATGGTCCCCATGCGACTCACAATGAATCTGAAGCACTAGAGGAATTGGATTAATAAGATTCAAGGCTGGAGGAGAAATTGGGTCACATGCCATCCCAGGAAGTAGGAAATTGTGCTGTCTGCCTTGGGCACGATGGATGTGCAGAGGAGGGGAGGGGAGTGCCTGCCAGGGAAGGAAACAGGGCATTGGGAACTGTCCATGTAAGACTGTATTTGGAAATAGGTCCTTTTAGAGAGGTAGTTAATGTAAAATGAGGTCATATGGGTGGACCTTAATCCAATATATCTGGTGTCCTTATGAAAAGAGGAGATTAGAACACAGATACACACAGAGGGAAGACCATGTGAAGACACAGAAGACAGCCATCTGCAAGCCAAGAAGAGAGGCCTCAGAAGAAACCAACCCTGCGACACCTTGGTCTTGGACTTCTAGCCTCCAGAATTATGAGAAAATACATCTCTATGTTTAAGCCACCTAGTCTTTGTTGTGGCAGCCTGAGCCAACTCATACACTAACCAAGTGATCTTGGGCAAGCCATTTCCTCTCTGGGCCCCAATTTCTCCATCTGTAAAATGAATACAATATTACTCATCTCACAGGGTTCTGGAGAGAAGTGAATAAAATAGTCTATGGGATGTTACCTGCAAATGGCAAGTGCTAAACAAATGATTGCTAAGATTTATCCTTTTCCTTAGAATTGCACTGTTCATTCATCATTCATTCTGCCTATAATGTGCCAAGCTGTTCTAGGGCATGGGGTTATTGCTTCAAAAAATAAAGATAAAAATATCTCTGTCCTCCTAAAACTTTGCATTCCAGGGGATGTGGGGAGGTGTTGAGAAACTGTAAACAAGATCAGTAAAACATATGGTATGTAAGAAAAGGATAAGTACAATGAAGAAAGTAAATACAGGGAGGAGAATGGGGGTGCTGGGATGTCCATGTGGCCTGGTCAAGCATTTTAAATAGTGTAGTTGGAGAGGCCTTCCTGAAAAGGGATATTTGAGGAAAGACAGGAAGTAGATGATGGAGTGAGTCAGGCAGAGATCTAGGAGAAGAATGTTCTGCAAAAAGGGAACAGCATATGCCAGAGATCTAGGAGAAGAATGTTCTGCAAAAAGGGAACAGCATATGCCAAGATCCTAAGGCCTGGTTTGGGAATGTTTCAGTTACTTGTAGCCTACAGACTTCAATGACCTAGTAGGTGTTAGACATTCCTGAAGTCATGAGATCGCATCCTTTTATTACCTGTGTTAACCCACATGGTCATTACCAAGGATGGTACTGATAGATAGTGTACCTGTGATTGGATGGCTGGTTCAGGGAGACTATTTTCTGGTTTGCTGGGGAGGGGACTCAAAGGAGAAGTAGAACTAGCTCAGAAGGTCTGCAGCAGTCAGTGTGTCTCCTCCATGGGGCCGGTAACACCTACAATCAGTTGGTAAGTAAGAGCATCTTTCAGTACAGAAAAGCAGAAGGAGCGGGAGGCTTGAGTGAACTGGGGAGCTGGTGACAGGGCCAGGGTGTGCATCTTAAAAGAAAGAGCAGAGCCTGTGTTAGTTTGTAAGCACAGTGAGAGGATCCTAATATAACTGGGTCCTCTCAAGGAAATTGCAGCTTCCTGTATATGGATTCAAAGAAATTTTAAATCACAGACAAGTACAAAGTAAGAGAAAATATAAATAGCACCTTAGGTACTGCCACAAGTAACATTAATAAATGTTAGATGGTGGAAAGAGTAAATGATTATGTTGAATGAAGAATGAATAAACTACTACCACATTGGTATACTTTTTCTAGCAATTTTTCCCCTATGTCTTAGATTTTATTTATTTTTTTTAATTTCAGAATTTAAAAATTCATACATTGCTTTTGTACCATTTGAGTCAAAGTTATGTGTGCCTCTCCCCCAGATAGTGTGTATTGTACCTGTTTATACACTGATTTTTTATCTTAACAATAAAACAAGTATATCTTTTTGTTATTATATAACTTTTCAAAAATACTGCAGTACTATATTTCACTACCTGAATATATTAGAAGTTATTTCAGCACTCTTCCAATATTTGCATGCTATAATTGTTCCTCCTGTTATAAATAAGACTGTATTGAACATCCTTATGCATATAGTTTTCTTTTTCTTTTTTTAATTTCCTCTCCCAACATTCTTAGGATTATTTTCCTAGAATCAATTTCCAGAGATAGAATAGAATTACTTTAGTAAAGTGTACCATTTCTTCAAGGCTGTCAAAATCAATGTGAATCATCTTTATTTCATTTTCTATTGGCCCGCTTATTTCACTCAGTTTTGTTTCCCCTGTAAATTGGAAAAAGCATTCTTTCTATGTATTTACTAAGATGCTGCTAACCATGCTAAGCGGGACAGGTTCAAGAATATGATTTACTCCAGTTTGAAAGTTCTTTATGTTTGAAATTTCCATTTCTATAAATTATAGTTCTATCTTACTTGATGTAAATTTAAAATTTTGTCCAATTATTTTTCTTGATGCTTGAGAATAACCATTCATGTCTAAGTGTGCAGCGTATGTTTTCCTAGTAGTGAGAATTTCTGAGCTTGATGTATTTAAAGAGAGATTTAAAAAAGCATTTAGCACTAGTATCAGATTTATTTAGTTTTAATTGTTTTATGTGAGTTGAATTGGTATGAGTAGATTTGTGATGTTCTCTGCAAAATTCATTCCTTTTTTAGCAGGGCACGTTTCACAAAATAATCTTGAAATGGCTAGACATCCTTATCTTTTTTAATGGTTTTTAACTCCTATTAGCTATAATGGTATTTCTACAAATAAATTGCTACATTTTGCTGAAAGATACCAGAACCCCAACTGACCCTTCTCAAGCATGGGGGATTTTCACATACACACCCCCCCACCCCCACACACACACCAGTTTTCTCTTCTCAACGGAGCACAATTTTAAACCTCCATAAAAGAACAGGAACATATTTACTGGACAACAATGTCGTTCTGATTTTTGAAGGCTGGCAATGTGGTTCCATCAGTGCATTAGGCTGACTGGGAAGAATAATTCTTAAAAGTTCCCAATAAATGACACAAATAAACCAGTGAGGAGCCAGAGGCCTGTTCAGACTTGGCCAAATTTTATGTTCCTGTGTGACACACTGTTGTTTTGAGGACAATGACAAACATTTTACACCATCCATGGAAGCCACTGGGGGAATTTTTTGTTTCTCTCTAATAGCCCCTGAAGCCTTTATGGCTAATGGTGTGTATAATGAGTCCAGTTTCCCAGCCTCTGAGAGAGAGATGGGGTTGCTTTAGTGTGGGGAAGGAAGCCCTCTGAAAGTTTATTTGGCAGTGATGAAGTCAGGTCCTTTGTAAGGGAGGCACACAAACCCCACAGTCAGGGAAGCTAGGGAGAAAAGGGTGAGGAGATGAGAGTCACAAGTCAAGATGCCAAGCTCAGACCTCAAAACGGAAGCCTGAGTCAGAATCAGGTGTGAGGTTTTATCACAGCGTCACAGCCAGGATGTGCAGGTCAAAGATATATTCTCCAGCAAACTGGTATTAACTGAGTAGCACCTAAGTGGACACATAGGTACTACAGTAATAGGGTATTGGGCAGGTGGGAGGGGGAAGGGGGCGGGTATATACATACATAATGAGTGAGATGTGCACCATCTGGGGGATGGTCATGATGGAGACTCAGACTTTTGGGGGAAGGGGGGGGAAATGGGCATTTATTGAAACCTTAAAATCTGTACCCCCATAATATGCCGGAAAAAAAAATAAAAAAAAAAGATAAACTGTTTAAAAAGAGGTTGACTGATAAAATGTGATATGTCCAATTAAATTTGTTAATTAGTTTAACTGAATCTATAATGTATACATAGATAAAAACACCAAATTATGCCTCATAAATATATATAATTGTCAATAAAAATAATAGATATATTTTTTAAAAATTAGAATATCATAGAAACAAATAATTTTAATATAAATATGTCTCAAATATTGCATGGATCAACTCATACTAAATTATTAATTGTTTATCTGAAAGTGAAAAAAAAAAGAGGATTTGTGCCTAGGCTTGGAGGATGCTAACTGGAGGATGGCACACTCTGACCTGTAGGGGGAGCTCTAACCACCCTCTCTTCCTTATTCCCCGTTGAGATTTCCATGTAGCAGGAATCTGGGGTGAGACCCCAAATGTCCATTTTAATGCCTCCGCAGGTGGTTCTATGACACAGCCCAGCTGAATAACTACTGCTCTGGTTTGGCTTTAACTAGGAGTGGGATGGTAGCATCTATTTCCATTTCCACATGGATCTCTGTACCAGGAATTGGAAGGCCAGAATCCTGGTATCGGATTCCAATATCTGCCTGTGGAGCTCTGGCATGTCACTGTTTTCTCAGTCTTGATCTCTTTATTTGGGAAATGAGGGCTAGACCAGTGGCTCTCAGCCCTGACTGTACATTGTAATCACCAAGGAAGCTTTGAGAAAATGGCAAAGCCTTGGTCCTCTCTCAGTCCTATGAGAGCAGAATATTTGTAGGTAAAGCCTGGGCATCTACAGATTGTTTCTTTGAGCCCTGAGGTCCAGAGGAGAAAAGGCATTTGACCAGATTCCTTCCAGATAGTTGTTTATACAGTTGGGCTTGAATTGAGGCTTTCTCTATCCTGAAAGAGCAACTAATAATAATGATAATAATAATAAACTTTGAGATGGATCAGCAGTGAAGGCGCTAAAGGTTTCCAGAATTGGAGAGGGATGCAGAGAGCTAGAACACTATCCTGTTGGCTTGATTGGGACCTCAGCCTTGGGGCTGCAGGGCAAGAAGAAAGCTGGTGACAAATGGAACAGGATCAAAGAGAATTTAGCCCAATTTTAGGACAAGCATTGAGGCAGTAGCAACATCTCAAATCACAATGTCCTAGAAAGTATGGAATATTTTGTATTTTTCAAGGTTGGTGGCCATGCCTAAAGTGGTGCCTAAGTAAAGGTCTTAGAGTGAGCCAGCAGGAGTCTCAAAGCTGAATCAGATTAGTCTCTGTGTCGTGGTTTTTCTGGGGTTAAGGCCAAGGTCTAGGCAAAAGAGGAAGAGGGAACAGACTAAGGAGGCTGGGATTCAAGAAAAGGCTCCAGACTTCAAAAGAGCTCTAGAGCAGTTTCTCAAAAAGTGGCCCTTGGATCAGCAGCATTGACATCACCTGGCAACTCAGTAGAAATGCAGATTCTGCTGAATCAGAAGCTCTCGGGGTAGAGCTGGCAATGTGTTGCAAGGAGCCCTCAGGTGACTCTCATGCATGCTTATGGTTGAGAACCACTGGTGTAGTATTTAAAGAAGGCAGCAAAGGCAGAAACCTAACTAGGCAAAGCTGATGAGGCTGGGGAAGGGCTTGGAGAACAAATGGTGCCAAGAACCCATCATACCTGACCACAGGCTTAGAGATACCAGAGGAAACCTACATTCCATTGTTGCATGTGGGCCTCTGTGCTCAGGATTCTAGGGTAGTGCTGATGTTGGGATGGGGCATAGCTGTACCTCTGTGGCTTAGGGTCCTCAGGGCCCAGAGCTGACTCTGGGAGTGTCAGAGACTACAAGAGACAGGAGAGAGATGCCAACTTCCATGGACACACCCAGAGATATTCAAGCGGTGCCTCCTTTCTCAGAGCCAGGCCCAAGCTCCCAGGCTGCATTCTTTTCACTATACAAATCTGCCTCCCCAATTGAGTCCTGCTGGGAAGAACTAGGATAAAAGAATAAAGCCAAAAATTTCTGAGAGGTTCTGTGTCCAGCCATGCTCAGATGATAGGCCTGCCACATGGACGACATCTTCATCACCGTCAATAAAAATGATGCACAGTGGACTATGAAGTTATTCAACACACAATTTTCAAAGATCTCTTTTATTGCCCTTGTATAAAACCAAGCAGAGACTCCATTTTTTGAAGCAGCAATGATACACTTACAGTGATTTTGTAGAAATACATGAAGGATGGGTAGATATATGTCAGGCCTTCTGAGCCCTCCATTCATATGGATTATTTTGCACCCAGAACTGAACAGGCATGTCATTTTGTCTCTGAATATTATCTGGAAAATCCTTGAATGCTTCTAATATGATGGATATGTTTGAAGTAGCTGTGTCTGAGAAGTGTTGGATGGCACTGAAAGCTCACATTATGGAGATCTAGTCTAGAGTTACCACTTGAGAAGAAACTGAGTAATTACTAAGGTCCTTGTTGTTATTGAATGCATTCAAGGGGGCTGTTTATCTGTCCCCAGTTAGAAACCACACCCTTTTCTTTGATTCCAGAAGGTGGAAAGATGGTGTTTGGGCTTGGGCAGGGATATTACTGAAACTATTTAGTTTGAGCATAAACAGACATTTTTCAGGATATTTGTGGTTTGATGGAACATCACTTTCTCTAGCTTGTTTTTAAATTGTGTTCAGAGCTTGATTTTCTTGTATATTTTTGGTGGGAACTAGACATTTCAAAACACTTTCCATCATGCAATTAAGTTTTCTGCAACTAGGAAATGCTAATGTAGATATATCTACTTGCTTGCTGTGAGGAGACTCCAGAATCTCAAATGAGATGCCTGAGATGTCGGAAATTATTTTTAAACTTTTTATTATGAAGACGTTCAAGCACTTACAAAAACTGATAGAATGGTACAGGGAAGCCACATGTGGCCATGTGTTTCATCTCTACCCCTACCTCCTTCTCTCCACCCCTTTCACTTTCACTGGTTAATTTTGAAGCAAATCCCAGCCATCATATCATTTAATTCAGTATGTATCTCTAAAAGATAAAAACTCTTCTAAAATCACAATTCCATTATAATATGTAAAAAATGACAATATCTACTTATCAGCCTCAGATATCCAGTCATTGTTCAGTTTCTTGACTGAATTATAAGTTTTTTTTGTTAATGGTTTGTTTGACTTGGCATGCAAGGGAGTTCTTCACATTATGGTTGGTGGATATGTTCTGAGGAGGTGATTTTAAATAATTCCTTACACTTATCAAGCTTTGTCTTGTTTGGGCTCAGAAGTTTCCACATACATGCTGAGGGGTGGAGGCCATCATGTCATACTTCCATAGCCCAGTGATTGACCCAGCAAGTACATGATCTGCCAAATTCTGGCAACAGAAATCAGAGGGGCAGGTGGTAGAAAATGAGATGAACACAGTTTGCCAGGACCCCAACTTGGGCCTAAGTAAGCTGTGTTCATCCTAAAATTTGGTCATGTTTTAATCTGGTATGGAAAGACCACTATGGAGTCTACTAGATGAGATGCTGAGAATCTACTTGGGAAAAGACTTAGACCAAAGGATGAAAGAGTTGCTTCAAAGAATGGGTCAGAAGGTGAGGCTGGCCACCACCTGGTCCAACACCAGCGAACATCATTTATCTCCTGGAAGCAGACAATATGACCCCATTCACATCCTGGAAGTGTGTAGTGTGATCGCTCTGGGTTTGAAGGCTGGTGGAAGAGAGTGGCTATTACTCAGATCCTTTTCTTGCTCAAGATTGGGGGCTCACTAAAATCTGCCTGGGACTTTGAGAATTCAAGTTGTTAGCACTGAGAAACCAAACCAAATTAGCTGATGAATTTGATTAAGGCCCAAGGGTTAAGTGGAGTTTTGGATTGAGGAGAGATACTTTTATGCTTTGGGACACAGTTATTGGCACATATTTCTCCTTTAAGTGTGAGGAGGACAAGGGAAGACACACCCATCCATCCATCCATTCCCTTTCTGTTCTCTCTACTTGTTTCTGATCTTCCACACTTAGCAGACATGTTCTTTCCATGTGGCTGGGGACAATGGCTCTTGGGAACTCCAGATTACTCATACCAACATAAAGGAAATTCTCTCTCCTATTATTTGTATGTCAATTTTTCAGTCAGGAGACCTGACTGGCCTTTCTCGAATCATAGGCTTACCCCAGCTCAGTCACTGTTTTCAGAAAAGCAGTGCACTCTACTAGATAAGCTCAGGTTAGGTGTGCATTCCTGTGACCAGAGAAGGGAAAAAGTGAGTAATATTAAGGACAAGAAAAACTAACTAACCACAGTAGCTTTCACATTCCATCCCACACACTCTCCCACCCCAACCCTTGACATGAGTCCAACTCCAAGTTAAAGCCTCTAAGATTGGAGAAGATGCAGTATGGATAGGGCTTAGTGCAACTTTCTGCATTTACAATTTTATTATTCAGCTTATTCAATTTTATCTAGTGTGGTGATCTCATTTCCCACCATATAAATCCATTTATTGGGCCCATCTCTAGCAGAGAAGAAGCAGGAGGTAGAGCAAATACTGTAGTCAACTGAAGCAAGAATAGTTATATCTGCATAATCAGCCAATACCAATCCCTTTTCTTTCATCCTCTACTCCACCAGCTATTCCCACGTCAAAGTAAATATCATCTTGCCTCCCTCTGTTCTTCACTTCTTCACATTTCTCCATGAGGACTTGCATTAGTGTGACCTCAAGACAAGAGGAGTGAGGAGCTAGGTGGGTGGGTAGTGTGGGCACAGAGGAGAAGGCAGGGAAATCAGAAGAGGAGGAAACAGACTTTTGGTCCTTCTGTGTGCATGCACATGCACAGGCACACACACACATGCACACAAACACATGCATATGTGTGCACACAGCACATGAATGCATACCTACTCATGCAGAGTGCACACACACATATCTATGTACACATGAAGAGACATGTACACATGTGCATGCACAGCACACATATGCACACTTACATGTGTTCATACATAAACACAGAGTGCACACAGATAAAACATGCTCTCAGACACACATGCATATCCAAAAAGACATGTACACATGTGCATGGACAGGCACACACATATATGCTTTAGCTGATTCAACACTTTGTTAAAGAAAACAATTTTGAAGTTGAGGGTTGTTTTGTGACAATTGATATGATTCTGAACACTATCCCCTTCTCCAAAAAACTTGTAAGGGGGAAAAATTGGCATTCAGTTAACAATTCCTGAGAGATTTTGAAAAAGAAAATAGACCTTTCACAGCCTTCTTTAAAAGCCTCTCTAAATCTTAAAAAACAAGCACAATTGTTAATTAATAGTCAATATATTGGTTTAGATTGAATGCAGTAATAATCTGTATATACAGTATGTTTATATTCATTTTATAAAATATAACTTCCCTAAGTAATTATCCAGAAAAGTTATGATTGATCTTTTCTTTCATAAGGTATTAATTACAACCATATGTTTTCTAATTCTAATCATTAGTCAGGATCTCTTTACCCCTTTACAAAAGTGTTTCCAATGGAAAAAGAATAATTTTATGCAATAATCTGTTTAAAAACGACTTATAGGATCATCTGTAGCAAACAATTGGGAACTGCCAGCACTTTTCTTTAGATTCTAATATAAATATGGTCAAAAAGTCTGGGCATAAGTTAGAAACAACTGAATATTGAAAATGCAAATGGCACAGCTGAACTCAAGGGAAATGTTTTACAGGCAGACAAAAGTACCATCAAAATCGCTGTAGTGGTGTTATGAAATTTTAATTCATGATCAAAACAACTTCTTCCAAGTCCCAATACTACTTTCTAATATATCTTTCAAATTATGGTGGGACCTGGTGAATAACTTTTTAAATATCCCTTAAATTGTAAGTAGATGAAAATTTGGCCCAAAACATTTTAGAATTCTTACTGTGGCTAAGCTCAGAGATTCAGTAGGAAGAGTTACATCAGCATAGAACACTCTGCCTCTTATATCTTATATCTTCTAGAAACCAGAATGTGTTTCAGGCACGCATTCCGGAGTTATGTTTAACAATCCTGAGACATCATCTCTATTCAGCCTCACAGCCTCTGGTGGAGACGAAGTGAATATTAAATAATCGAGAGGGCTTGCCATGAAATCCTGCTGCACTCAGGCAAAGCTCAGCATTAGGGTGACTGCTTTTTTCTTGATATTATATTTGCATCTTGTTTCAGAAATAATATGCTTTAAGCTTTTAAAATGAACATTACTGGGTGATTGAGGTCAGGGCAACCCTGAGTATCAGCGGAGTGTTAAAGGAAGCTGTAGTTTAACCCTGTGAAATGTAAATTTCTTTGGTCTTAATGCTGAAAAAATTTATTCAGGTGTGACTGAGCTTGTAAGATCTCATGTAAATCATCCACACTGATATTGGTGTGGGAGGAAAGTGGGAATAAGTAGAGACTGAATATTTTGGGGTTAGCAAAGGGTCTGAGGTATTTGCTGTGACTAGAGGCTTATTCATGCTTGTATTAGTTTTTTATGGCTGTGCAACAAGTGGCCACAAATTTATCATCTTAAACTAATACCCATTTATTAGCTCACAATTTTGTAGCTCAGAATTCCAGTATAGGATGGCTAGATTCTCTGCTCATAGTATCACAAGGTGAAATCAAGGTGTTGACTGGACTGAGTTCTTACCTGGAGGCTCCAGGGATGAATCTTTCTAATGTTGTTATTGGCAGAATTCAGTTCTTTGTGCCTGACACTCCCATTTCCTTGCTCGTTGTTATCCAGGGGCCCACTCTTAGTTCCGATAGGCTGCTCATGTTTCTTGCCACATAGGCCCTCCATCTTCAAGTCAGCAAGGTGGGTCAAAGCTAGTGCTTTGAAACTCTGACCTCTTTTTCTGCTGATCTCTAGACTCATATTTGAAGGGCTTATGTGATTAGGTCAGGCCCATCCAGATAATGTCCCTATCTTAAGGTTAACTGATTTGGGACACAGTTACATCTGCAAAATCTCTTTGGCACTGTAACACAACAGAATCGTGACAGGAATATCATAGTCACAGTTCCAGGAATTCTACAAGGCATATTTATGGGGGCAGGAGATTGAAGGTCATCTTAGAATTCTGCCTACTACAGTGGTGTTGGTCAAGATCCCCACCCTACAATAATAGGCATGACATCCTTCTTAGATGACCGTGAGCTTCTGGTGAGGGATTTCAGAAGTAGGGAGACAGAGGAATGATGTTTAGAGGCTAATTGCCCAGAAACCACATGTGCTATCTTCTAGGTGGTAGAATAAACCCAGAATGACTTACTAATACAACAGGTAGTTAATTATATCCTTCTCAAAAAGTCTCAAAGAAGAACATAAACTATCTAGAAACCTTAGTAAGTGAAAATATAAACCTAGTCAGAGATGCAAGAAAGAGCCTGACTTCCTCTTCTGTCACTCCTAGGAATTATGAAAATAAGGACTGTGTCTGTCAGACACACTTCTGCTGACACTGCCTGGTCAGTGGGCCACCTGGAGTTAGCTCCCTTTGCCCCTCAGTCAGCTACCTTGGTGTACAAACATGCGCAGCATACCTGTATAGATGATGTATGTATTCAAGCTGAGTGGAATCGGGCCAGTTTGGGCCTGGACAGCAGACCCAGAACTTTGTTGTACCTAATGGAAGAGACAAATATATTCACTGTCAACTCATATAGCAAAGGGAATCGAGCAGTGTTTCTCACCTCAGCACCATTGACATTTGGGGCCATATAGTTCTTTGTGGTGGGATCTGTCCTGTGTATTGTAGGATGTTAGCAGCATCCCTGGTCTCTACCCACTATATGCCAGTAGCATGTCCCTTGAGTTGTGACAACCAACTTGGAAATGTTTCAAATATTTCCAAGTGCCCCATGGGACTGCAAAATCACCCCCTGGTTTAGAACTACTGCTATAGATACATGACCCTATAAACAGAAGGAGTGAAGAATTTAGAAAAAACATCCAATATGCCATTGAGATTCTCTCTCTTTCTTTTGGGACTGGAAAAGGCACAATGGTGAGAGAGAGTGGGGAAGAAAGAGAGAGAGAGAGAGAGAGAGAAAGAGAAAGAGAAAGAGAAAGAGAAAGAGAAAGAGAAAGAGAAAGAGAGAGAAAGAGAATATGAATGAATGAGAATCTCTTTGCTGGAGTCCTGGTCAAGTGGTACCTGAAGTCATTACCTGGCTTTCTGTCACTCATAACCTAAAGAGTCCTAACTGACATAAGGAACATCACAGTCAGAGTAAAAAGAGGATTAAAGATTATGACATACCAGAGCCTCATCATGGCGTTTCTGCATGGAAAGGATGATACTGGAGAGGCTTGTTGGAGTCAAGTTGTCAAGGTCCTTGTATGCCAGCCTGAGCGGTTGGGACTTGGCCTCTACCCACCACAGAGGGTTGGTATAATAAACTCTTTCAGCATCCCTGTAACTCTGAGCCTGAGTTTTACAGCCAGAAGTATATTGGAAAGTACCCCGACTCTCATTGTCTTAGATGTCTTGCTCCCATTGTGGTAAAACAATGGAACAGATATTAGAAATGAAAATCCATAAACATCAAGAAGCATGTGGATCCATGACCCATAAAGTTGATTTATAAAGAAAAATTTGCCAAAAAAACTTGATTGCTTTTATTGATAGAATGGCTAAATTAGAAGATGAAAGGATCACAGTAGAAGTCATAGATCTTATTTCAGTAATGGAGCTTATATATTATCTCACAAAATTTTGCTTGACAAATTAATTCAAATTGGGTTGGCGGAGGAGTTGTCGGCACAGATTGAGAGCTGGACAAAGGCTCATAAAGTCATGATAATGACAAACAGCCATGGATAGAGCTGCCGTGAGCTGCCCAATGTGCTACTGGAGGGATGATCTGGCTCTGGCTTCACTGAATCTCTTTATTCCTTATTGAGAAAAAGGGACCAATAAATGCAGGGCGGTTAGTCTTGGCTACTGGGCCACTTAATAGAAGGGCTCACAAGGTCACTGAAAATTGAGGAAGAACATGGAGGAGAAATTGTACAGACTGAACCTCCTTAGGCTTAAGCCTGTGGGGACCATCAACACACCGAGGTTACAGAGGGGCTGCGGACAAGCTGGGAACTTTAGCTGACGTGGTCAGAGAGTAGTACATGCTTGTGCATGAAATAATGGTAATTATTTCTCTGCATTGGGGGGAGCTAGATGTCCTGATATAAAAGCACAAATCCAAATGCCTGTAATAGGACCAGGAAGAGAGATGACAGAGAGTTAAACTAAAGAGTACATGACCTGTGTAGCAATGAAAAATGAAACTCATCAACCTGGGAGAATCTCTTAGCCATGATGTTAGCAAAAGTAGCTAGACCCCAAAGAAGACATTTGATAAAATTCATTTGCATACAGCTCTCCAAATAGGCAAAACTATGTAGTTTTGTAATACATACTTACATGATTAGATTATAATGAAAAGCAGGAAAATGATTATCATGAAGGTCAGGACAGTGGTGATCCTCAGAGGCTCATAGGGCCTGTGATTAGAAGGACGTGTGGGTTTTGTGGGGGTGCTGGCCATGTTCTATCTCTTGACCTGGAACTTGGCTAGATAGGTGTTTGCTTCCTAATTACTCTTAAAATTGTGCATGTATTTCATGTACTTTTCTGAATATATGACATATATCACAATAAAAAAAGGATTTTTAGAAAAGGGTTCAGGAACTATCTAAAGGAAACAGTTACTAGTCAGCTCCAGTGGATTGTTGCCATGTGGGGATGGGACCAATGTTGTCAGACCAAGCTTTTAAAAGAAATAAGATATATGTAATTTTAAAAAATGTGAAATAAACTGGTAACTAATTCCAAAATTATTTAGACACTGAAAGCTAACAACATGGGCCAAATAAAATAGGTCTCAAAGTGAGATTGGGTCTGTCACTAGCAGTTTGTGACTACTGCCGCAATCCAAGGGTTGGGGAGAAGAAGCAAATTATTTCCACCCCGCTATATTTAGCAGTGTTTTTTGCACTGCTTTTAATCTGAGGAACCTTATGATAATAGTGTGTTTTAATTCTTACAACTATCCCATTTTAGTTGATGCTCAGAAAGTGTTAGAAATTTGCCCAATATTACACAGCTAGTAGGTGGGAGAGTTGAGATTTGAACGTAGGATGATTTAATTGCAAAGCCTGTGCCATCACTGATTTTTCAAGGGTCTGTGAATAGGCAGGAAGCCTGGTGCCTATTTTCTAATACTCTGCCCCTGGCAAATATCGTTAATCGATCAGTGCTCTTTCCTGCTGAGTTGAGAGAGATCTCTAACGCACTTTAGGAGCCCATTCATAATCGACTGGAGTTGGTGATTTATATGAAATGCATTTCCTGTCCTGACATATTCTGTGCTACTCCTCCAGTGGTTCCAGAATTGGGGTGGAAGTTTCCTGATGGGTATTGCTGGAAGCAAGAATTTTCAGCTACTATCTAGTACTTTCAGTCAGGCTCTTCTCCAGTAAAGAACTGGTCCACATGTTTGTCTCTCACTAGACTGGTTTCTTTCTGTTGTTGACATTGGCCTCATTGCACCTACCTGCTCCAGAAACAGAATGCTGGCTGGAGGCTCTCCAGAGCTGGACATACCCTCCATGCAGAAAAATCACCTTGAAAGCTGCTTCTCTCACTATACCTCTAGAAAGAAGAGCATTATCAAGGGTGACTAAATAGAGTGTTAAATGATCTTTAGAAAAAGGGAAGGACATTGATGTGCATGACATCAGAAGGTTAGGGTGAAAAAGAGAAAGAGCGCTGGTAATACATACTAACCAGGCATCCATTTCCCATTTTGTGGTTAGAGAGGGACCCAGCTAGAGGGGCCGCTCCAGAAGACTGCAGACCATTAGAGCCAGATGGAACATAAGGGAGCACGTGGTCCATATCCTTCTCTTCACAGACAAGGGCCCAGGATTTGATGTGATTATCCAAGGAGCAGAGCAAGGATGCTCCTTCCATCACACCCCAGAAACTGATATGAACAAAATATGATATGAACAAAATATAGTGTAGTACAGTTATGTACCACATAATGACATTTCAGTCTACAATGGACCACTCATACAATGGTGGCACCATCAGATTATAATAGAGCTGAGAAATTCCTGTCACCTAGTGATGTCATAGCTGTTGTAATGTTGGAGCACAACACATTACTCACACGTTTGTGGTGATGCTGGTGTAAACCTACTATGCTGCCAGTCATATAAAAGTATAGCACATACAGTTCTGTACTGTATATAATACTTGATAATGATAATGAAAAACTATGTTACTAGTTTATGTATTTATTATACTATACTTTTAATCATTATTTTATAGTATACGCCTTCTATTTATAAAAAAAAGTTAACAGTAAAACAGCCTCAGGGCAGGTCCATCAGCAGGTATTCTAGAAGAAGGCATTGTTATTATAGGAGATGACAGCTCCATGTGTGTTACTGCTCCTGAAGACCTTCCAGTGGGAGGTGGAAGACAGTGATATTGATGATTCTGACCCTGTGTAGGCCTAGGCTAATGTGTGTGTTTGTACCTTGGTTTTTAACAAAAAGTATAAAAAGTTAAAAATAAAATTAAAAATAGAACAAAGCTTATAGAATAAGGATATGAAGAAAGAAATGTCTTGTACAGCTGCACAATGTATTTGTGTTTTAAGCTAAGTGTTATTACAAGAGAGTTAAAAGTTAAAAAATTAAAAAGTTTATAAGTAAAAAAGTTACTTATAAGTAAAGTTTATTACTGAATAAAGAAAGACAAAAGAAAGATCCACTGAGAACAAAAATAATCTCATTCATAGAAGTGAACAAACTATATCCTGGTAATTTTCTGGGGTTCCTCCCAGATACCTGTGGCCTTGGAGTACTGGTCATGGTTGGGATGATTAAGTCTGGGCTGATTAGGGATGGGGTAGTGAGCACTTACCTCTTAGCTGCAGTTGACCATCCAGAAGTGGAGTCAGGACCTAGAGCCCCACAGGCCATTAGAGTAGAGGTCAAGCAGATGGCAGTAGTGTAGGGGCCAGATACAAGGTCATGGAGAGCAGGGCTACCAGGGCAAGTGTGATTGGAGATGGTCTTACAGCTGAAGGAGTTACTATCCAGACTTTCTAGTGGCTGTCAGCTTTTCCCAGGAGGAAAGCATGTGTGTTTGGAGGCAGGGATGGGAGGTCAGAGAGAAAAGGCCATTGATAAGGAAACTGAGCCAGTTCAGACAACAAACATAGATGATTGATTGATAGATAGAGAGATACCAGCTAGATAGAGAATAGTTAAGTGACAGATATGTAGATACTGTATAGCTAGATACTAGTTGAATAGATAACAGATAGATAGATAATAGTTAATAGATTGATGGACAGTGTATTAGTTTTCTATAATATTATTGCTATAAAAAATTACCCCAAACTTAGCGGCTTAAAACAGCACAAGTTTTTATCTCCTAGTTCTATAGGTTAGAAGTCCAGTGAGCTGGATTGGTATCTCTGCTCTAGGTTTCATAAGGCCAAAATCAAGGTTTCAGCCAGGCTGTGTTCTTTCCTGGAGGCTCTTAGGGTAAGCCCCCCATCCTCCCTTCTAAGCTCATTCAGCTTACTGGCCAAATTTAGTTTCTTGTGTCTGTTAAGACTGAAGTTCCCATTTCCTTGCTGGCTATCAACCAAGGACCACTCTGTTCATTGAGGCTGTCTGGATTCTTCCTGATGTTTTCCATGAGGTGATCCCTACCTTCACACCCTGCCACTTCCCTCCTCCACCCCCCACAACTTCTCCTTCTACTGTTTCTCTTACTTCCTCTTCTGCTTTTAAGTACTCATGTGATTACATTGGTCCTTCCCAGATAATCCAGAATAATCTCCCTATTTTAAGGACAGCTGATTTAGTAACCTTAATTACATCTGCAAATTAGGGGACATTTTTAGAATTCTGGCTACCACAAATGGATTGATGGATGGAAAAACAGACAAGCAGACAATTGATAGATAATAAATAGATGAATGGATATCTGATTAGCTAGCTAGATAATAGATAGGTAGGTAGGGAGATAGGTAGATAGATAAATAGATATGTGGACAGATTGATAGTAATGATAAGTTTATGCCAGATCATAGTTATTATGCAATTACCCATGTCTCCACAAATAGGGTTTGAATAGAGTTCTTATCCAGAAATGAGTGAAATGATGTAATCATGATCTGGCTTGTTATTATTCTTTTTCATGGTTCTGTAATTCTGACTCAGTTATGTCCATCATTTACCACATCACATCCTGGTCTTGTGGCATTTTACAGTTGGAGCTGATATAAGAGTTAGGTAGCTTTTTTAGTTTTCATGAGTAATTTTCCCACATTCCATTTATGTTTATTTTATATTTAATGCAGTAAAAAAACACTTAATGAGCAATTACTTTGTGCCAAGCATTGTGATACAATAATGAACAAGTTATACATGGTCCCAAGCTCTCACAAAGCCTACAGTTTAGTGGGAGAGATTGAGAAGTAAACTGATCAAACCTATATCTATGGCAAGGAGAAATGCAAGAAGAAATTCATTAGATGGGCACATAGCCAATCTTTGGGAGTCTGGGAAAACTGTGGAAAAAGCAACATCTAATCTGAGACCCCAAGGATGTGTAGGGATTAGTCATGTAAAGGAAGCGACTGCCTTGAACACCAAAACCTCATCAACTCTAATTCAGTTGCACTGGTTATTTCTGTTCCTAATTGCTACTGCACAGATCTGTACGTATGCTGCACATTTAGGATGTGTTGGTACTTTCAAATGCAAATATGTTCTGCAAAAATGTCTTGTGATTGTATAACTTGGCAAAAGTTCTCTGTGACTTTGGCAGTGGTATGGGCTTTGTAGAGTTTTATTTAAAATTTTTGCTTTATCAAGAAAAATAATTCAATGTTTATCAGGTTTGGGGCTCCCTGGATACCTCCTCTGCCTTACAGTGAAGGTCTTGGTTCTGTCTGCTTCTGCTGTGTTCCCCAGGTACAGAGGCTGCTATTAAAGCTATATTCATAGGAAAAAAGGCTGAAGCTTTTTTTCCCTTAAGTTTTGTTTAGTTCTTCTCTGCTTTCTAAATATGGGATCACATTATGGGGACAGAGCTGAAGGAGCTAGGCAAATAAAGTACTGGGGACTCAGACTCCTGTCCCTTCTCTCGCTAATCTCTCAATATTAGTTTCTAATCACATCTTACTACACTGTAGCTCTCCAGTCAGAGATCCAATGGTTTCTTAGGGAAAATAGTCTCTGAGAAAGGAGCTGGATGATTGGTAATCATCTTTTCCCCTTAGATGCTGTGTGGCTCAATGAGTGATCTAGGTTCTTGCTATCAATAGTGTATGTGAACTTACATAAACCACTCACCTTTTTGCACTTCTCTGTCCTAATTCTTAAGTTTAAAGAATACATGAGGGAAAGAAATGGTGCTATGGTTAAGAGCATTCAGTTTAATGTTTGAATCACAATTTTGCTCCTTACTGATTGTGTAACCTTATACATGTTACTAACCTCTGTGAACCTCAGTTTCCTTATCTGTAAAATGGAGGAAATATCATACCTTCCAGGACTTAAGGAAATATATGCATCAAGTAATTAGCCAAGTGCTTAGTAAAAAACTTTACAGTTTTAATTATTGTCAAATGTTCTGCATGGTTCTGATTCCCTAATAGCAACCTCTCACTCTAAAGAAGAACCCACCATAATCTTATTTTACTTACTGTGAAGAAATGGTGAACTTCAAAAGAATGTAAAACATAAAGAGATATTAAGAGGAGTTAATTACCAAGCAAACAGAACAATGTATTTTAGAGGTTTGATTTCTAATCATTATTTAATTTTGACAATGAATTTTAAAATAGGGAGAAAAGGCACACCTTTAAATTGGTTTTGCAACAAAAAAATTCTGCCTGTGTTTTTGTAAAAAATATATTCATGGGATGGACAAGATTTATTCCAATGTCTACATAAATATGAGTTTATATCGAACAATAAAAGGTTTTTCCAAGGAGTTAACATTTGTTTATTAGACAATGGAACTTGGTTCTGCCCTTTAGTGTGTCTCTGAATTCAATTGACTGACAGCTCATTATTAGTAGTCCACTCTCACTAATCATTTTCACCACACACTGAATCTAAAATCTTTGGCTGGCACTTCCTGTTTCTTGCCTGTGTTATTTATTAGCAATAAAATATTGATACTTTTATAAAGGAGACATAAAATTTCTGTAGAAAATGATTACAGATGTCAGGGATGAAAAAAGGTGACCAATTTTGAGAGGAAGGCAAGATGGAGGGAAAGTTTTGTTTTTAGAAAGGCATCTCAAGCATGTTGATAAACTGAAGGAGTATCTGGAAGAGATTCAAGATAGACTAGAAGAGATATAGGTGAGAGAGGAGTGGAAAGGAGAACAATCAACATGGTAGCATAAAGAAAATAAAAATGAGTGCAAATGTGGAGAAGAGGAGAATTGGGGAACATATCTCTCATTCTTTACTTTTTAGGTGAGATTATCTCCTAACAGAGGAGTTTGGGTACAACTGGCCAAAGATTGGAAAAAAGTAGTCAAGTTTGTTTGTCATTGGAAATGAAAAAAAATTGCAGAAAACCAGAAATGATGAGAAGAATCTTATATCTATTCTTCTAAGTATTACTTATTGAGTATCTGTGGTGTGCTGGATACTATAGATGATGGGGTAAGTAAAAGAGACGTCCTCTGATTTCATGGAGCTTATTAAAGGAAGTTGGTGTGTTTAGTTAGGAAATAAGGAGACCCAGAGCAAATGTCACAGTTATATCCAAATGTTTGAAGGGATGCTAAGCATGTGTTGTATGAGAGGACCTGCCAAAACAGAGCTAAAACCAGTAGGTAGAAGATCTTGACTCAAAATAAGGAAGCGGTGCCTTTAGAAGGAGTAAGTTTCTTGTCATTTTGAGGATCTTCAAGGGTAGAAGAGGTAGCCACTGGCCATGATTAATAGATATAATTCAGACATTGGCAGGCAAATTACAGTCAATGAGCTTTTAAGACACCTTACAACTCTGTGAGTCTGTGAATCACTGGGAGTAATCACACAATGTCATTTGCAGAAATTATTGCATAGATTGTCATCCTGCCTCAACTGTTGTCAATGTGCATTTATTTTATTTTAAGGGATGGGAGGGACCTGGAAGTAGGTTCAAGTCTATTTCCTTTAAAGTAACTACTCTTCTATTTTCTTGTGATTAAGACATTTATTTAAAATGAGCCTTGCTAGTGAAAAGGCATATAATCACTGGTTCTCTTCAGCCCCTGTCATGACAGATTAGCATTAATAATTTAGAGAACAGCAGCATTAAAAGTAATTATAAACTGTCAGAAAGATACAAGAAATATGACATAGCTCATAGCTTCTTTTCAGACCTCAAATATTATTTGAGGGGAAAAATAATTACATTTTCTATTCATTTCCTAATACAAATAACTTAGGATATCTCATAATTCTTGAAATTTGCAATTAATTCAATGAAAAACTAATGTCAGGTTGAGAAAAAGGCCTCTTTGGTCACAAATTTCCACAATGGAATGATTCCTTGGGGTGCATTCCCAATTGCCTTGTCAAGGAACCTATTAAATGCATTAACACGGCAACATGAATAAATCAACTAGCATTTGAAAATACAAACTGTTTAAACTTTAATTGTACATGCATTTAGCTGTTTCTCCTTTTGTCTACCTAAATACTATAACCTCTTGATTTAGGTATGTCTTCCTATAAATTTACCTAAGATAGCAGAATCTAGTCAAATTCTTCTCTATGAACTTTTGTACAAGCCGAGCCTATTTGGTTCCATCTGTCCTATCTAGTGTTTATTCTTATGTGAGAAAGGAGAAAGATACCAGTACTTATATCTTGATAAAATGTGTAAGGCTTCTTTCACATCTCCCCTCTTACTGCAATCCTTTCTCTTTATTGCATGTACTCTTGAACCTGAGAAGAAATAAGAACAGAAATGAACACTTGTCACTTCTATTCTTATTTTATTCCAGAGAAAGAAGGGAAAAGTCAGTCCCTCCCCCCATTTTTAAGTACCATTCACTACAAACAAGTCACTGATTTACTATATTTAAAATTTATAATTCATGCAGTTGAATAGATATATTATACATGTTTCTTATGGTAGTCATATCATCTTATGTTTGGTTGTTTTGTAAAAACAGAAAACTCTTAGCAAAATAGTTGTTCAGATTTCAGCCGAATAATTTGACCTCAGGAACAGATTGTAAGTGACAAACAGATTGAAGCATACTGTAGTGGGAGTATTGGGTTGAGGCTCATGATCTTTCTGCCTTGCAATGCTTAGAATATTGCAACACACAGGATGCCAGGAGAAGGCCAAGGAAGTCACATGAAAAATGGGGAGGAAAGGAAAAAAGAGGGAAGAATGTTATTGCATTTTTAATATTTGTTGGCTCTAAAATGTCACCATTTTATATGGCATATTTTTTAGGTAGAAGGTCATATGAGTTAGTCTACAGGCTATCATAGGAAGTCCTAGTTTATATTTGTATCAAATGATTAGAATCTTAACTTGAATCAACATTGTTCTGAAAAGAGCTAATTTGACTCATCAATATTTACCATAGTGTATACATATATTCTTTTTATTTTATTTATTTCAGAGTATTATGGAGGTATGTATGTTTTGGTTACATACATTGCTTTTGTACTGTTTGAGTCAAAGTTATAAGTGTGCCTATCAGCCAGATAGTGTGCATTGTACCCATTAGTTGTGAATTTACTCATCGCCTTCTCCCCCCCCACTTGCTTGATTTCCAATGAGTTTTATTTCTGTATGTGCACACGAGAGTGGTTCAATTAGTTCCAATTTAATTGTGAGTACATGTGGTGCTTGTTTTTCCATTCTTGTGATACTTCACTTAGAAGAATGGTCTCCGTTTCCATATATTCTTTCTATCATTCTCTCTTTGACTCCTCTGTAATAATAGCCTGTCCTCTTTAGGAATATAGTTACCCCTCATATAATGGTTTATAATGACATGGATGAGCTATATCCTTTGGGGAGAAGTATTTATACTATATTCTTATTAAAAAGTTTTATATTAACATAAATACATATATTATGAGACAAAATCATGTTATCCTCTCTAAACACCTAACATAATACAGCTTCCTATAAGGAAAGCCTTCTATAATATTCCTTAATGTTTATTTATTATGCAAGTCACTCATACCCAAAAAATTAGGATAAAGAAAACCAGATGATTACAAAGAAAATAAAAAATCACTATCCAGTGATAGTAACGATTATCAACTTGGTATTTGTCCCTCCAATATTTTTTCAAGCATTCATATCTTTAAAAAATAAATCATGTTGTAAATGCTGGTTGGGATGAGCTTTACTCTTTCAACAATATAAAATGGAAGGATGTCATGTCTTTCCTTATCAATGAATATGCAGCCATATCACCATTTCTAAGGGCTTCGGACTATTCATTGTGCGACTTAATTTAAGCCATTTTTATTTAAGCATTAAAAAATCAGATAATTCTTAATTTGTTTCCATTAAAGAATTCTATGATGGACATCCTTGTAGTTTTCCCGTTGCATTCATTTAAGACACTCTCAAATGAAGCCACCATGTGTCCTCTGGGTCTTATAGGGAATAGCTGCCACCTCAGTCAGAGACAAGATCAATGTAGTTCTTAGTGCTGGGTGGGCAGGGTTTGACTGAATAAAAAAGTGAACCAAAAGGATGAAGCTGTGGGTAAAGGAGAGCCTCCAGGACATTTTAGTTTTTCCTGGGCATCTTCTCCTTCTATTATTCCTGCATTAGTGTTGGTGGCAGTCTACATAACCCTTTCCCAAGGGTTATGGATTTTGTCAGCCACAATTACAGGGATGGAAGTTGTATTTACCTTAGGGTAAGGTACCTTTAGAGGGCTGTGTGTGTATATATGTGTGTGTGTGTCTGAAATTTGGAAGTAAAGCCAGAGAATCCTTGCATATTCTTTCAATGCCATGTGAAAGTACTCACTAACAAGCCCATGTAAGGGTTGCCTTTTTGGGGTAGGGGTGGCAAGCTTTTTATGTAAAAGTCCAGGTCATAAATACTATAGGCTTCATTGGCTATATGGTCTCTGTCATAACTACTCAACTCTGCTGTTGTAGTGAAAAAGCAGCCACAGATAATACATACAGGAAAATGTGGCTATATTCCGATAAAACTTTATTTACAAAAACTTGAGGCAGACCAGATTTGGCCCACAGGCCATAGTTTGCTGATCCCTGATTTAGAGGAGTGTAACTTTGCCTTATTATTTACTATTAACTGACAAGTTTCAACAAATTGTTTTTGTCTGGTAGAGATACAAAGATTTAGGTGCAATAGAAAAACAACAGTGGTTATGCTTTTATTGCTTTATAGGATATTTACCATTTTAAAATGTAACAGCAATCTTTGTCCAGCTTTGTTATCCTGCTGGCTCTCTCAATGATAAGTTAAACAAAATTTTGTCATGTCCTGTTTATTTATAGGAGAATTACATTTTAAACTTTTTGAAAAATTGTACTTTAATGGCCTGTACTGCACAGGCAAGATAATCCTAAGAAAAGGACTTTGTAAGGAGCATAAACTCAGAAGGTCAGCTCAGCCTTGCCTCTGCTACTTTCTGTAAACAGATCTGTCTAGTTTTCTTCTTGCCTCTCCCTTGCTTTGACCAGACAACTTACTGTTCCGATAGCATCTCTGTCCTCAAGAAGCTCCCTTCTCTAAGGACAGGACATCCTCATCAATTAGAGGGATATTCTTGTTTCTAAACATTTGCGACAGTTCTGCTAAGTACATGCTGTGGTCAGTGGAATAGTTCCATTAGCACTCACTTAGGAAGTGTAACACATTTAGCTAGAAAATAAAAAAATAAAAAAGGAAAAGAGTCTGAACGCTTTTTTTTCCTGTTATGACTTCATCCTGAAAACAGAACGAAGCTTGTTAATCATCTCCGGGTTTAGCAGAGAGCCTGGTACTCATGGGTCACACTGCTGTACACATTGCCTCAGTGATTCACTCTCCCCATCAGTCACTAAGCATCTGTGCTCAGCAGCCTCTTCTTGCCCAAAACTTTGCTATTTTTCTTCCTATCTCTGTTTTAAAAGCTGATGTGTGGTTACTATATACAAGGTATGATTCTATTCTTTTGTCCGGATTATCTCATTTCATCCCTCCAGCCACCCTCTGAGGCTAGTTAGTGCAGTACCACTGTTTAGAGAGGAGGAATCTGACAGCTTGAAGGTGAGCTACTTGCCTAAGGTCACACTGCTAATACAGTGCTGGGTTAAAATAGATTTTAACCCAGTTCAGTTTTGCCCATCTCCCAAACTCAAGCTCACCCTTGCACTATACTGTGTATCTAATCCCCCACACTGGATCTAGTAGGGTCTGGGCCTATCTGAAGATCAGACCTGTCTTCATTCCTGGGCCTATGATTGTGGCAGTTAGGATAATACTAATATTTTAACACTAACACTAACACCAATACTAATACTCAATACTAATTGAGTGCTCACTAAAGGCCAGGTCCTTTCTTAACAGGGAGATCATATAATTTATCATCCAAATGGAATTTTATATAAATGGATTATACAGTGTTTATTTTCTCTCTTTCCCTCTCTTTTTTGGTTAGGCTTTATTCACTCCATGATGTGTGAACCAATAGTTCATTCCTTTATATTGCTGAGTAGTATTCCATTGTATGGGCATGCCACAGTTAATACATCCATTCACCAATTGATGGGTATTTAAGTTGTTTTCATTTTTTTATTATTACCAATAAAACTGTGATGAACATTCATAGACAAGTCTTTGTATGAACTTATGCTTTTATTTCTCTTGATAAATACCTAGGAGTAGAATGGCTGCATCATATTGTTGGTGTATTTTTAATTTCTAAGAAACTGCTAAAGTTTTTGAAAGTAGTTGTGCCATTTAATATTTCCACAAGTAATATAATAAAATACTATATTAGTTTTTCCACATCTTCATTGACACTTGCTATGATCAGTCTTTATAATTTTAAATATTATTAATAGTTGTATAGTAGTATCACATCATGGTTTTAATTTGGCATTCCCCTGATGATGAATAATGGTGAAGATATTTTCAAGTCCTTATATGCCATCCATATATCTTCTTTAGTGAAATGTCTGGTTCAAAATTTTTGCCCATCTTTTTTACCTGGGTTGTTTCCTACTAAGTTTTTAGAATTCTTTATATATTTTGGATACAAGTCCTTAATCAGATATGTGATTGCAGATATATTCTCCCATTCTGTGGCTTGTCTTTTCATGCTTTTAACAGTGTCTTATGAAGATTAGAATTTTAAAATTTTATGAAATCCAGTTTATTACTTTATTGTTTTTAGAGTTCATGGTTTTTGTGTTTTATCTAAGAAATATTTGCCTTTATCACAAGAAAATCACAAAGATTTTCTTGTCTTTTTCTTTAAAAGTTTTAAGATTTTTATTTAGGGTTTTTATTTAGGTCTGTGATCCATTCTGTGTTAATTTTTGTGTATGGAGGTGCATAATGGTTACAATACATATGTGTGTGTATGTGCATGCGTGTTTGAATATATGCATTTATATAATTATTCCAGCATCATTTGTTGAAAAGACTATTCTTTCTCATTTGAATCACCTTTGGATTTTTGTACACAGCCAAATGTGTAGATCAATGCCATACTATCTTGATTATTGTCTACAGATAGTCTTACAGTCAGGAAGGATAAGTTCTCCAACTTTTTCTTTTTATTCGCAGCTATTTTGGCTATTCTAGATCTTTTGCATTTGTAATTTATTTTAGAACAATATGGTCAATTTCTACACAAAAAAGCCTGCTGGGATTTTTATTGGGAATGGGTTAAATCTACATATTAATTTGAGAAGGTTTTACATTTTAACAATATTGAGTCTTTGATCCATGAGCATGGTATATCTCTCCAGTTATTTTGACCTTTTTTAATATTTCTCAGCAATGTTTTTTAGTTTTCAGTGTACATGTCCTACAAATCATTGGTCAAATTTATCCATAGGTATTTCTTAAATTGTGCTGGTATTTTAAATGGTATTTTTTTTTTTTTTTTTGAGACAGAGTCTCACTTTGTTGTCCAGGCTAGAGTGAGTGCCGTGGCGTTAGCCTAGCTCACAGCAACCTCAAACTCCTGGGCTCAAGCCATCCTCCTGCCTCAGCCTCCCGAGTAGCTGGGACTACAGGCATTCGCCACCATGCCCGGCTAATTTTTTATATATATATCAGTTGGCCAATTAATTTCTTTCTATTTATAGTAGAGACGGGGTCTCGCTCTTGCTCAGGCTGGTATTGAACTCCTGACCTTGAGCAATCCGCCCGCCTCGGCCTCCCAAGAGCTAGGATTACAGGCGTGAGCCACAGCGCCCGGCCGGTATTGTTTTTTAATTGCAAATTCTGATTATTCTTTGCTAGTATGTAGAAATACAGTTTTTTAATACATTGATCTTGTATCTTGCACCATTGCTAAACTCTTGTATTCATTCTAGTTAGTTGTTGTTTTTTTTTGTCAATTACATTGGATATTTTTTCTTTACATAAATGCTTTGGAGAATAAAGATAACTTTAATTCAATCTGGATATCTTTTATTTATTTTTCCTACCTATGTCACTGGTTAGAACCTCCAAGACCATGTTTAAAAGAAATGGTGAAAGTGAACATTCTTGTCTTATTCCTAAAAGTAAATATTTCTTTCACCATTAATAATGATGTAAGCTAAGTGATTTTGTAGGTGTCCTTTATCTGGTTGAAGAGTTCTCTTCTACTCTCAGTTTTCTGAGAGATTTTTGTTTTTTTTTAATCAGAAATGGATGTTGAATTTTGTTGTTTTTGTAATTTTTCTTTTAAGATCTATTAATATCATGAATAACTTTGGCATGATTTTTGAATATTAAACTAAACTTCTTTCCTGGGATAAGCCTTACTTTATTCATGAGGTATATATACATTGTTGGATTTAATTTGCTCACATTTTGTTAAGTTTTGGGATACTGATCTCTAGTGTTTTTTTTTTTTTTTCTTCCTTCTTTTTGTAATTGTGCACACTCTCTGTCTCTTTGTCTTTCTCTATCTCACCAGAATAATGGGCCTCATATAGTGTGTTGAAAAGTATTTCATTTTCTTCATATATCTGGAAGAGTTGGTCTAGAATTGGTATTATTAATCTCTTCAATATTTGATAGGGGTTTTCAGTGAAGTGACCTGAACCTGGATTTTTCTTTATGGCAGTTTTTAATAACAAATTCAGTTTCTTTAATTTATTTAGGGTTATTTTGGTAATCTAGCTCTTCTTAAGTAAACTTTGATATTTTGTGGCTTTTGAGTCATTTTTCTTTTTTTCTTTCTTTCTTTTTATTTTTTTTACTTTTTTTCCGTTTAAGGCTAGTCAAGTGAAGCAGGGGGAACAGAGGGAGTGTAAAAGGAATAAAGGAATCTGTAACTAGTTGGGATCAATTAGTTATAAATACCACTGTGTTCAAACCAGCCTCTTTTGAGTCATTTATTCATTTCATCTAAATTATCAAATTTATTGGTATAGAATTGTTCATGATATTTCCTTACTCTCCTTTGATTATATTCAGAATCTTTAGTGGTGTTGCCTATCTTATTCCTAATGTTGGAAATTTATATCTCCTTTTTTTGGTCCTAATCAATGACTAGAGTTTTGTAATGTTATTGATCTTCTTAAGGAACTATTTTTGGTTTTGTTGTTTTCTTTAATTCATTGATTTCCATGCTGATGTTTATTATTTCTTCTCTTCTGCTTAAGGAGTTTTATTTGCTCTTTTTTTCTAAATTCTTATGGTGGAAGCTAAGACCATTGATCTGAGACCTTTCTATTTTTCTAGTATAAGCATTTTATTGCTATAAATTTCCATACAAGTACTGCTTTAGCTGCATCCACCAAATTTTTATAAATTGTGTTTTCATTTTCATTCAGTTCAAAACACTTTCTAATTTCTCTTTTGATTTCTTTTTTGATTAATAAGTTATTTAGAAATATGTTATTTAATTTTCAAATATTTGAAGGATTTTCTAGATATTGTTCTATTATTGATTTGTATTTTAATCGTATTGTGGTCAGAAAACATACTTTGTAGGACTTGAATCCTTATACATTTATTGATAGTTGTTTTATGTCCTATATTATGGCCTATCTTGGTAAATGTCCCATGTGCTTTTGAAAAAAATGTATGTTCTATTGTTGATGAGTGTTCTGGAAATGTCAGTTAGGTTAAGTTGGTTGATAGTGTTGTTTAAGTCTTCTATATTCTTACAACTTTTCTATCTACACATTCTATCAATTTTTGAGAGAGGAGTGTTAACAAATTTGACAAAAAATGTCAATTTTTCTATTTCTCTATTGTTCTATCAATTGGGCTATATGTATTTTGAAGCTTTGCATTTAGGTGCATAAACACTTAAAATTTTTTTGTACTTTTTTTTGCAGAGCAAATACAAAGAATTTTTTGTACTCTTGATGAAATGACTTCTTTATCATTATGAAATGACCACCTTTAACTTTGGTAATCTTTTTAATTGTTGAAAAATAACTTCATCTGATATTAATATAGCCTCTTTAGCTTTATTTTGATTAGTATTACCATGGTATATATCTTTTATTCCTTTTACTGTTAATCTGTGTCTTTATAGTTAAAATGTTTTTTTATAGGCAGCAGATAATTGGGTATTTTTATCTAATCTGATAGTTTTGGATTTGTAATTTAAAAAAGGCTATTTACATCGAATGTAATTATTGATTTGTTTGGGCTTAAATCTACATGTAATCTACATGGGCTTAAATCTACATGTAGATTTAAGGTATTTTTTTCTATTGTCTCATCTGTTCTTTTTTGTTAGTTTTCCTCTTTTTCTGCCTTCTTTTGGATTGAGTACTTTTATGATTCCATTTTCCTTCTCTTTTGGTTTATTAGCACAGCTCTTTGTTGTATTATTTTAGTGATTTCTTTAGGGTTTATAATAAAGTTCATAATTGTATGTATACATGCATATATATTATATGTGTATTTTAAGTAGTTGATATATTTTATAAAGTCTTAAATAAGAATATGAAGAAAAAATTTATTGTATTTACCAAGGCAGTTAAAATTTCTGATGTTCTTTATTCCTTTTTCTAAATCTAGGTCTATATCTGGAAAATTTTTTCTTCTGCTCTAAGAACTTTCTTTAATATTTCTGATATTGCAAGTCTACTGGTGATAAATTCTTTCAGATTTTTTGTCTGTAAAAGTTTTTACTCTGTTTTAAAAAGATATTTTAAAAGAATTCTGAGTTGATAGTTTTTTGTATTTCTATAAATATTCTTAAGAGCTTTTCTGGAACATAGTTAAATTACTAGGAAAAAGTTTAATTCATGTTGGTCTTATTTTTAAACTTTGTTACGTGGGAACAGAGCAGCATTTAATCTAGGCTCAATTCTTCCCTGGTAGTGAAACAAGCCCTTTTTAGTACTCTGATCAATGCCCCATGAATTGTGAAGTATTCATTCTGGCTGTTGGGAAAAGCCACTAATCGATGGTACTGTTTTCTCTAATTCTTTTGGGTTGCTCTTTCTTTGTGCCTGAGTAAGTTTCCTCATACACATGCATTGACTCTAGGTGGAACCTCTGCTGATCTCCTGAGTTCTCTCTTTGTGCATCCTCCTTTCCTTTCCAGCACTTGGCCCTGAAAATTTAACTGCCTTGACTTCCCTGTACTTCCAGCTCCCTCTTATATCCTTATTCCATGACCTGGAAACTTTCTATAGGTGGTAAGCTAGGGCAGTTAGTAGAATCACTGCTTTTTTCCCCCCATGTCTCAGGGGTAACTATCTTTTCTTCTCTGATGTCCAATAGCTTGATAGTAATTATTACATATATTTTGTTCTTTTTTATTATCATTATTTGTTTCAGGAAGGCAATGATAATTCTGCTTCATGTTACTCCATCTTGGCCAGAAGGAGAAGTCAAACTAGGACACTTTTGAGAGTAAAGGGAAGCTCTGCGAATAATTGTACCTTGTAACAGTCATAAACTGAACAGTTCCAGACAAACTGGGATGTGTGGTTATCCTGCATTATTAAGGGCTTTACCTGAATTAATTAGTTTAATCAATCTTCACAGTAACTTTATAAAGTAGGCAGTATTTGTTAGTTTCATTTATACGTAAGCGAAATATGTAGGAGTTAATGAACTTGTCTAATATTTTACAGGCAGGTTGTGAGTGGTAGAGAAGGAATTTGTACTCAGGAATATTGATTCTGAGCCCAGGATTATTGACACTGCTTATTGCTCCCACCACCATCCCTATAAATATATACATTAGAAAGCTTAGAATTAGGTGATATTGTCCACCCAACCAAGTTTGCAATAGAGCCTTTATCAGCTCTGCGCACTGGGGAGGCTCTGAGGGCCAGTTCTCTTCTTGTCTGTTTCTGTGACGATTTCATGAAAGTTTTGATCTCTGTTGCCTTCTCCTCTCCCCCACCTGCTGTGGTCTGCCTGTCTCTCCTGTCAGTTAACCTTAGGACTGGACTCAGCCTGGATCTCCATGTTCTTCTCTGATCTCCAAACTGGCATCCTCTGACAAACGATGATCAAATCACAGTAGGATGTGCTGTGCCCATTGGGTCCTGAGTCTGTCCATGCAGGATTAAGCCCCTTGAGCACATTGGCTTCTCTGGCCATCCAGCTGTGCCTCATTTAACCTCTCTAGCAATCCTTTTGTTGCCCTCCTACCCAGCATGCATCATGCATATTATGACACCAATTATATGTCATAGGTGTTCCTATCACCTATGGTCATCCCAGAGTGATGGAGCCACCTTGTTGAACAGGCTTATGAAACCAAACTCCCCATTTGCATTCAGTCCTTTCTTTTCTATCAGTATACCAGTGTGGGGGGGAAAAGCCACACCAAGCAAGCTGATTTAAAATAGCATGCTGATTATACAGCTGATTATACATGTTTAGGCCCTTTTTCCTTCACATTCCCCCTCCTTCCCCACCATCACACAGCCTCCTCCTCCCCCCTGCCCATCAACCTCTCTCGAGGCCACCCATAGTGGTCTCTTCTTTGTTTTCCTATCTAGACAGCCAAGGATATGCCTTTGTTCCTTTATCTTGTCTTGTTCAGGAATGTTATCTGTGTAGAGGCTTAATTTGTTTCATCACCTCTTTCACCTCCCCAGGACCTTCACTCCACTGCTTTCTTACCAAGGTCATCTCTACTCCCCTCTCTCAGGAATTTGCTCCTTATCTGTGTAGCAGGGCTGCATTTTATTCCACAACACCACAGGGCAAGAAATGTCATGTTTGTTTAGTTATTTCAAGCAAGTTTAATATGAAATAACAGAAAATTCAATCTCTGTCCTTACCTGAGCATCTTCTACTACCAACCCAACCCCACAGGGTCTTGCAAAGGCCAACGATATCCTTACAGCACAGCATTTTCAGGGAAGGGTCTACTTGTCCCTGGCCCAGACAGGTTACCAATGACAGGCTCATTGTCCTGTTTCTGATGTTCACTTGAAGATAAAATCCTGGCTAGGCATGGTGGCTCATGCCTGTAATCCTAGCACACTGGGAGGCAGAGGTGGGAAGATCACTTGAGCTCAGGAGTTTGAGACCAGCCTGAGGAAGAGCAAGACCCCGTCTCCACTAAAAACAGAAAAAGTCAGCCAGGCATGGTGATGTGTGCTTGTAGTCCCAGCTACTTGGGAGTCTGAGGCAGAGGATTGCTTGAGCCCAGGAGTTTGAAGTTTCACTGAGCTATGATGACACTACTGCACTCTACCTAGGGTGATAGAGTGAGACTCTGTCTCAAGAAAAAACCCCCCAAAACAGAAAAATAAAAAATACAAACAGTAAATTCCTGAGGCTTCTGTGCCAACTTTGGGCATGTCACTGTGGTTCTCAGGGATAAATCACTAACTGCTCAGTTACCCCTGACAACCAGCCAGGCATAGACCAGCCCTTGTCTGTGGGAAGCCTGAAGGACTTTATCCCTGTTGTCTTGTTGGTCTTGTTGGATACGTATCTACCTTCCCTTTCTTAGTAAGTTCAGCCTGTTATATCCCAATACAGGGTGACTTAAATAACAAATGTTTATTTCTAACAGCTCTGGAGTCTGGGAAGTCCAAGATCAAGCTCTCAGCAGATGAGTTATCTGGTAAGGGCCCTCTTTCTGGTTTGCAGATTACTGTTTTCTCGTCTTCTCATATTCTCACATGGTGCAGAGCAGAGAGAGGGAAAGCAAACTCTCTCATGTCTTTTTATAAGGACACTAATCTCACTCATAAGGGCTCCACCTCATGACCTAATTATCTTCCAAAGACCCTACCTCCTGATACCATCACATTGCAAGGTAGGATTTTAACACTTGAATTTTGAGAGTATGCAAATGTTCAGTCCATAGCATCTCCTCAGTTCAAGTTGCTTGTAAAAATCCAAGAAGCTTTCACTTCTTTTCCTTGTCCAGTATAATCTACCATAACATCCCTCAGAGAGGCAAGGCTTTTGGGAAAAAAAAAAACAGCTGGAAAGGACTTTATCTTCTCTGCCTGGCAAGTGTGGTTCTGGTCCCCAAAAGCACACCTAAGGCAACACCACGCAAAGACATGGCTACTGCTCTGAGGTTGGCAAGAGAGACCTACTTGAAGTAAGGTGGAAAAAGCACACGTTTATATCTGAATACTTTGGTTTCTGCCACTATTAGCTGTGTGATGTTGGACAAGTCTTATTTCCTCCATCTATGAACTGGAGATTATAAAAGCATCTGCTTCTGACTTCTTAGGTTTGTTTTGAAGATTAATTAATAGTGCTAAAACTGCTTGGATCAGTGCTAGGCAAGTATTAGCCACTGTTGTTGTCAGCCGATTGCTTATGACATTGTCTCTGTGTTGTTCGTTTTTATATGGTGCAGTCACATCTTTCGTGTAGCTTCCAAGGTTAGTGCTTAGGGTGAATATCTTGTGTACCCAAAATTACCTTCAAATTCCTTTGAAAACAAGCCGTCATATTTCTTGGTAAGTCCAACCCAGCCAGTTCTCCTGCCAGCATTAAATTCATTTGTGTTGTCTTAGGTTGAGCTTCAGATGAAAATGTTTTTTGCAGATTTATATCTCCCCTCTCACAGTCAATCTGGAGCAGGCATTCATTTAGTGAAAAACCGCAGAATCATCCACTCTGCTTAATTTTTTTTTATTTTCTCTCCCTCTGTTGAGTACATATAGTTGAATTCATATAAGTTAAAAGTAAATAAACTCTTGCTCAAAGGTTACTTAAAATCCATACCATCCAGGCCGGGCGCAGTGGCTCACGCCTGTAATCCTAGCACTCTGGGAGGCCGAGGCGGGAGGATCGCTCGAGGTCAGGAGTTCGAAACCAGCCTGAGCAAGAGCGAGACCCCGTCTCTACTACAAATAGAAAGAAATTAATTGGCCAACTAAAAATATATAGAAAAAATTAGCCGGGCATGGTGGCGAATGCCTGTAGTCCCAGCTACTCGGGAAGCTGAGGCAGGAGGATTGCTTGAGCCCAGGAGTTTGAGGTTGCTGTGAGCTAGGCTGACGCCACGGCACTCACTCTAGCCAGGGCAACAAAGAGAGACTCTGTCTTAAAAAAAAAAAAAAAAAAAAAATCCATACCATCCTAAACATCTATGAATAAGAAATTGAAATCCCTTTCTATTTCAGGGAACTTTTGTGATACCATTGGTCAGATGGGGCAGAGAACAAAAAGTTCAAAGACTTCCCCTTCACCCCTACCTTTGCTAGCCCCCTAATGCTCACATAGGCAGAGCATCTTGCTCCTTTCTTAGGAAATGATGATAACTTACTGAGTTCACTGAAGTCTCCTCTCTTCCTTGTCAAAATCCTTGGTGGATACTATGAATGCTTGGCATTGAGGTGTGTGTATTAGGAATCTGTGGGGTATGTTCTTCATGCCTGCTAGTGGCTATTCAGAGATTATTGAACTGTATGTGTCACCTACTACATAGAGGTACATGGTCCAGTGTATTGTTTTTTTAAGTTTTTATTTTTCCCATGTTAAAGTGTGTGTGGCTAATATTGCCTGCATCAGATTTTCTGCCCAAGTTTTCTTTTTCTCCTGCCTCTGTTACAAATCAACTGGTTGCTCTCAGGTGAGTCCCTTGCCCTCTCTGAGGCTTAATTTTCTCATCAGTAAGATGAGGGGTTGTATGTGATGACTTCCCAGCGCTTCCATCCCATATTCTGTGATTGATTCCACTTAATCAGTGCAAACTCCAACTTGCAACTTTTTCATTACAGGAATGGCTTTGGGGAAACAAACCAGAGAATGTTACTGTTTCTTAGGAAAGTCACCTGATAGAGGCAGTGTGCTAATTTTAGTTTCCTTTGGGGAACCACTCCTGCTATAGTCTTGATGTATATTGCCGGTGGGGTTGAATCTACCATCTCAGCTGCAAGGATCATTCCATCCTCCTTGCCACAGTGACTGGTTCAAGTATAGGAATGCAATCCAAGAGGGTCCAGTGAGAGTCATTCCTGGGACTTTTGATGAAACTATTGAAAAAGAAGCGCCGTCTTTTCTCCAGTATTGGTAAGCTGGTAAGCATAGAGTTGGTGATGACCATCTGTGACACAACATGGAGAGAGTGTCCAGGAAATAAGGCTAATAGATATATATGTGGATATAGAGACAGATAGACAGAAAGAACCACACAGAAATGGGGAGATAGTATTCTTATCCTAGGTTTTCCTTCTGGGCTTTGTAAGAGTCACTTAAATACTCCTTTTGCTTAAACTATTTTGAGTTAGGATTCTGTTATCTGCAACTGAATAATGCTTGACTAACATAAGATGATGCTTCCATGGTAATGCTGAGCAGAAGTATTTACTTGCCTCCAGATGGCAAGAATAGAGGCTTGGAAGTAAGAAAAAGAGGTATAATCTCAGACAGCAGAGAGTAGCATGGAAACAGGTAGCTTGGTACAATGTGCCAGGCACTGTGCTATGTGTTTCATATTTTTTTACATTTAATTTCAGAACCCTATGAGAAAATTGCTATTTTTATTATGTCCATTTTTCAGAGGAAGAGACTAGAGAACAAACAGAGTAAGGACTTGTCTGAGGTCACACAATAGATGGTAGAGCTAAGGTTTATAACCAGACCTTTGGTTTCCTGTGCTTGAGCTCTTGACTGTTGAACTATAGTTCTACGGTGAGTTTCCTCCTTAATTTCCTCCCCAGCTTACCACATACTTGTAGTGGAGTTGTGATGTGAATCAAGGTCTCCTGGACAACAGTGCATGCTTAAGGGAGCTGGAGGAGAAGCATACATGGCAGAGATCTCTAAGTGGACAAGTGATGTGGTTAAAATGGAAGCATGGAAGACAATTACCCTCCATGCCTGACACAAACCCAGAAGGAAAATGTTGTCCTAAGAAAACTAATTTTTAAATACACACAATTTTTTTGCAACTTTAACAGAATTGTGATGTACATATGCAGTTTTAAACTGTCAAATAATTTAGCAATAAACTTTTAAATAGAATATTACATATAACTACATCAACATTTTATGAAGCACATTGCAATTTATTAGGTATCAGTGCAATGTGTTTCAGCATGTCTTTTTATGAGAGTCAAATATATCATTTTAATATTTCCTTTCACATGCAATATACATGAAGTCACAGGATGTTGAGGCTGCCTCAAAGAAATTCTCTATTACTTCTCTCTTTTCCTTTTATTTCCCTTTTTCTCTTCTTGGTTTTACCTACTGTGCATATATCTTTATATGCTCCCTTCTGTTTGACTATAAAGGAACGCTCCATAAAGGGAGGGCTGCATAATGCACATCAGCTCTCATATCTTCATGGTGCCTGGCATGTAGTAGGTGCTCAATAAAATCTGTTAAGTGAATGTATTATAAAATAATTCAATTTATTTCATTATAAATAATAAAGTATAGAATAAATAATTTAAAAACTAACCTTATTAATTGATGTTAATATACATCCTGACAATTATGTAATTTCTAAGTGTACACCATGATGAATTATCACAAATTAAACACACCTGTGTAATGACCCTTCAGATCAAGAAATAAACCATTACTACCTTCTCAGCAGCCAAGCCTTTTATTTCCTCTGGGTAACTACTATTTTGGCATCTACTTCATTAATCAGTCTTGCTTGTTTTTGAACCTAATATAAATGGAACCATACAATATATATTATTTCATATCTAGCTTTTTAAAAAGTCAACATCATTTTTTGAAACTTACCTATATAGTTTACTGTAGTATTACTTATTCCTTTTCGTTGCTGTATAGAATTCTGTTATAATGATATACCACAATTTATTCATTCATTCTATTGAGGGGTGTTTAGGTTGTTTAAAGTTTTTTTTTTTTATCATGAATAATACCACTATGGAAATATTTGTACATGTTTATTGGTGCACATATGCATACATTTCTGTTGAGTTTATATCTAAGAATAGAATTGTTGGGTCACTTGGCATACATATTTTCCAGTTAGGTAGATATTGCCAGTTTTTGAAGTAGTTATACCAGTTTATATTGTTAGTGTGCTACACAGGAAGGCCACCAGGAAGACACCTGTAGTGGAACAAAATTAGGTTCATGGATTCATTACAACAAGGGAGAATGTACACGTGGGGATTGTAGGGCATCTCAGGAAAAGGATGTTAGAAAGAATCATATGATTTGGGTTTCTGTTAGGTGATTTTTGGGAGGATTCAAAGAAACTGGGCCTTGCTCTTGATTGGATACTGTCAGGAAGTTAGGTTAATTCTATAACTGGATTTTTAAATCATTTTTATTCAGAAAGCAGGATGAATGGAGTGAGGCTAAACTGAAATTTGTAAAGAAGCTGCATTCACGCACATAAACCAATATATTAGTTTCCCATGGCTGCTGTAACAAAGTACCACTCAGTGGCTTAAAATGACAGAAACTTATTTTCTCACAATTCTGGAGACTGAAAGTCTGAAATTAAAGTGTTGGCATGTTTGGTTCCTTTTTGGAGTCTCTGAAGCATAATCCATCCCAGGCCTCCCTCCTAGCTTCTGGTGATGGCTGGCAATACTTGGCGCTCCTTGGTTTGTAGATGCATCAATTCAATATCTTCCTCTGCTGTCATGTGGTGTTTTTCCCTGTGTCTGTTTCTGTGTCTCTAGTCAATTTCTTGTAAGGACACCAGTAATATTGGGTTAGGGTCTGCACTAATGACTTCTCTTGATTAGATCTGCAAAGACCCTGTTTCCAAACAAGGTTACATTATCTTACTGATAATAAAGATTTTGACATATCTCCTAGAAGGATACCTTGATCCATAACAGCTAAGATATAGGGTGTTTGGTCATTTTTGTAGTTTGAACAGTGTTCCTAATTTTGTCTGTGTTCATATGTGATTATGAAGTGGTCTTGTCTGGTGCAACAGGAAAATATAGGGGAATACTATGGCCCACCTTCTCATTGTCAGGGGTGGTTTTTCTCTTCTTCAACAGCCTCCACACTTGGAATTGTTGGCCTTTTTAATTTCAGTCATTCTCGCCAGTGTGATTTGACATCTTATTCTAATTTGTTGTAATTTGTATTACCTTGATGATAATAAGATTAAATACTTTTTAGTGTGCTTATGGGCTATTTGGATATCCTCTTTTATAAAATTTATGTTCAAGATTATTATTAGGTTATCTACCCTTTTCTTACTGATTTGCTAAAGTTCTTTATATATTCTGAATGCAAATCCTTTGTCTGTTACATTTATAGTACTGGATATATTTCTGCTAAGCTATGTCTTGACATTCTATTCTATTAATGGTGTCTTTAGATGAACAGAAGTTCCTAATTTTAGTGTAGTTAAATTAACAGTCTATTCATTTGTGGTTAGTGGGTTTTTTTGTTTCTTTACTATTCTGAAACACCCTGGTCAGTAAGGTAAATGAATAAAGAGGAGTACAGATATGGCACATCAACTGGGTCAATATATTGTGTGCTTATGCAATAATAATCCTGAGTTTTTAATATGCCATATATACTAACCCTAAAGAAAAGCACACACACACACATATACACACACACACACACATACACGCACACACATATTCCTAAAGAGTTTTAAGCAATGGCAGCATTTGGGAATAACTGGGTTGCCTCTCAGTGGGGTCAGTCATATACGAGTTTGGATAAAGTCTGGTCTTACTGTTAAATGAATATCTTAGACATCATAATAGTAACTAATTTTTAGACCATTTCCTGTGGATTAGGAAATGTGCTAAGCCCTTAATATATGTCAACTGATTTAATCTCACAGGAGTCCAGTTCTGTCCCCATTTTTCACATATGGAAACAGAGGCTAGGAAGCATTAAATAACTTTCCCAAGATCACGGGAGAGGCAGAACTAGGTCTTGAATGCTTGCCTCACTGCTACGCCATCCTGCCTGTCTTTACTATGCCTGAGAGCTCTATGGTAGGAGTGATGAAGCAGGACTTTGGTGCCTGTTCTGGTTACTCTAGCTGTGCATGAAACCACCCCAAACTATGTGGTATAAAAACACCACTAGTTTATTATGCTCACAAATCTTATGGAGAAAGAATCTAGAATGGGCTCAGCAGGGATGGTTCTCTGCTCTGTGATGTCTGGGGCCTTATCAGGTTTGAAAGGTTTGAAAACTAGAGATGATTTGGCATGAGGTCTTAGTAATGTGATTCCACATCTGAGAAAAGGAACTCATCTTGTTGTGCTGGAAAAATCAGCTTTCAGAGCTGCTAAGACTGAGGGGTCAGCCCTTCGGGACTAGTAAATTCGTCAAAGGAGTGAATTTCATTTGTGAGGCCTTTTGACCTATAGACTACCAGCCTATTTTTTGGTGGTTGACCTGCATCTGCACTGGGGAACCTATAGCCATCTTTCTAGAAATTTCCTTTGCCTGGAACATCTGATATATAGCTGTATTTCCTCCAGAGTCCCTTGCTTGTGAGCTGATGCTCATTTAAGAATTTTAGGTCTTTCAAGCTTAGGTATCATCAGGCATGTAATACTAATTATAGATTTGCCTTTTATAGCTAGGGAAGCTGTAAATGTTAGGTCAACTACTTTCCCCAACCCGATGCCCCCATGTAATATTCTTAATTTGTCCCTTGACAACTTTATGTTCAGATTTCTAATTTCTTTATCAGATGCAAGGGCACAGTAAAAACATCATCTGTTAAGTACAGTCTAAGCTGGAAACTGTGATTAAGCTGCCATTTTTAATTAGCTTTGTCCATGTGAATTATGGTTCTTTATTCTGTTGTCCTGAAATCAGCTCCATGATGGGGTTTTCCTCATGCTTCACAGCTAGAAATTTTTTTTCTTGCCTTCTGGATATTTTTACATATCGTGTTTCCCCGAAAATAAGACATGATCTTATATTTATTTTTCCTCAAGAAGACACCCTAGGGCTTATTTTCAGGGGATGTGTTATTTTTTTTTAAGTACAATACTACAATCTACATTCATTCAAATATTGTTAAGTCGTCTTCTTCTGGAACATCATCATAACTCTCCAAACCCCGAATTCCATCCTGAATTTCTTGTGACTCTATTTCCTTTAGAATCATTGGCCTCAGACTCTAATGTCGAGCAACAGAGCTCTCATGGGGCAGATGAGAAGGGCTGCTCGTCTTCTTTACCACTCCACAACGAAATGCATGGGTTGTGCAGATACGCTGTGTAGTTATTCCCATCACTAGGTCTTATTTTCAGGGTAGGGCTTATATTGCACAAATGCTTAGAAATCCTGCTAGGGCTTATTTTATAAGTAGGTCTTATTTTCGGAGAAACACGGTGACAAGTTGTGGTCAAGACATCTTGCTGTGTGGCCAAGACAGGGAAAGGGGAGTGAGATAGCAAAGTACTACAATACTGGGGTGATGAGAACCCAGCAAGGCACTCAGTAGACTGCTTAGGGGAGGTAAAGGCCTTACTCAGTCAACTTAATGGAGGAACTGAGCATTCCATAATTGTAACTACCATTCAGAGACTTTAGTATGCTTGAATTCATTAAAAAAGTTATTCACCAAGAAGACTGATGCTGCCACTATGTTTACACACACAGTTTTTATAGTTCATTTAATAGTTTCTTTAGAAAACAGAGATAAATAGTATATCAGTTAGAATGCATTCAGCTGAAAGTAACAAAATACCCAAGTAATAGTGGCTTAAATAATAAAGGTATTTAAATATATTATACAGCAAAAAGTTTAGTAGTTTAGTTGTTCAGTGAAGTAGGAGTGGAATTCAGTGTCTCTATGATTATTTTTGGCCTTTATTTCATAAGGAAAATGGTTGTCACAGCCCCAACCATCAAGTCATGCATTCCAAACAGAAGACAGGGAAACAAAAAGGCTTTCTTTTTGAGGCTCTATTATTCTATATGTTTCTCCTCATGTCTCCCTGGACAAAGTTTGGTTGCGTACCCAGTCTTAGGCCAATTTCTGGCAGAGAAGGAAGGAATTACTACAGTGATTTAGAACATCCTAAGGCTGTGTATGTGTGGTTGGGGGGTGGCTTGATGCCTTCCCTGGGATAAAGAGATGTCTGTTCTTATTTCAGCAATATGGAGTATACTAGCTGGGTGCATGAAAATGAAAATGTTTTCCATAAGTAAATTTTGATTGATTATGTGAAAGAATTTTTAAAAATTATTTTTAAATTTGTAGGGATAACTGTTGAAGAAATTTCTCACTAGGAGGAGAAGAAGGAGTGGGTGGGTTTGATATTGGGATGGGCAGATGTCCAGGTGGAAGCTTAGCATCAATTTACCTGTCTCTAGGAAATTTCTGTCACATTTCCTCCAGTTAGCCTTCATCTGGTATATAAAATGCACTGAAACATCAGCTTCCATGAACCACACAGCATAACTTGTCACTTGTCACAGATAACTGCCCCTGGCTGGCCTGCATTCCTCCCTGAACCATTCAGTATGGTCACTACCTGTTGTTCCCTGTTACATTGTTGAGGGATGGGCTGCCAATTTCCAAGAACATTTCCTTACTCCATCCAGAGTGGCATATGCATACAAATGCAATGCCCAGAGAGTGGCAGGCCAAAATAATTTTTTCAGAGTTAAACTGGAGCATTAAGTGCAAGTGGAATTGGACAGAAGGGAGGGGCAATCGCATTTTCTGTAAGGTTGTGAAAATGTTATTAGATAAGCCGGGGAAAGAACAAAAGTACATAGGTATGAAGAAAACTCTTTGCCTAGAGTTGCTGGAAAATACAGACCTCATAGATGGGGTTGGGTTATGATGGAGGTAGAGAGATGTTAGTGATGATGGAGAGAATAAAGGAGAGAGAGCATGGCCCACTTGCGAAAATTTGGTTGTTGTCTGTTCTGTGGAACCACTTGGCAACAACACCTTTACATGGAAAGCGTTGGTGTGAAGACCCAATACAGTTCATTCTCTGAGTCTGGAGCTATTTGTAAAGGAGCTAAATAAAAATGTAGCAATTAATTGTGATACACTGTGTAAAAAATTAGTGTAATACCAGATGGAAGGAGTCATATCTGTAATCCTAGTGGAAAGAGCATTATTTATCGGGTATTGACCTTGTGTGAGCACAGTCCTTTCATTATCTCATTTAATTCTTACAATCGCCAGCTGAAGCAGGTGCTTTTATTATCTCCACTTGACAGATAAAGAAGGTTGTAGCTTAAAAAGCTTAACTAGTAAGTGGAAAGGTCAGGATGTAGACCTACACTATCTGAATCCAAAAATCTGTGTTCCTAGCTCCTGTTCCCTACTATTGGCTGAAATTAGAAATACTGAAGTGATACCAGGAAATTATAACTCAGACTGAATAAACTGAATACTAGAGTTGGTCTGTTCCCCAGAGGTACGATGGTGTTGTAGATTTAGGAACATGTATTATGGACTCTTTCTATTGTAAGTGACAGATTTCTAGCCTAAAGTGGCTCTAACAAAAATTGATTCCTGTGGTCAGCTGACTAAAGCCACCCAAAAATGTCCCCATCCTAATCCCCAGAACCCATGAATATGTTACCTACAAAAGGGGCTTTGAAGATGTAATTGAATTAAGGATCTTGAGATGAGGCGGTTCTCCAGGGTTATCTGGGTGGGCCCAATGTAATCACAAGAGTCTTTCTAAAGGAAAGAGGTAGATTTGACTGCAGATGCAGGAGACATGAGGATGGAAGAAAGAGGTTGGAGTAAGGTGAGAAAGGGGCATGAGCCGAGTAACACAGGTTAGGAAGGAAGCTGGACAAGGTAAGGAAACAGATTTTCCCCTAGAGGCTTCAAAAGGAACACAGCTCTGCCAACACCTTGATTTTAGACTTCTCACCTCCAGGACCATAAGATAACAAATTTGTCTTGTTTTAAGCTGTGAAGGTTGTGGTAATTTGTTACAGCAGCAACTAGAAGCTAAAGAGTCCAGGACAGGAAGCAGTGGCTTCAGGCTTAGCTGGGTCCAGGTGTTTGATAGCATCAAAGGGGTGGCTTTGATGCTATCCCTCTTCATACCTTAGATCTACTTTCTCCTGATATGGTCTTATTCACTGGTAGACTTTCTTTGGCTGGTGGCCAAGCTGGCAACCAGTGGCTACAGACTTCCTCCTGGCCACTTTAGCAATCCTGGTAGAACAAAAAGCACCTCTTTCCTAATAATATCTGCAAGTGTCCCAGTCCTGACTGGCATAGACCTGGCTTGCACCCCGAACCATCACTGTGATTCTGATTGGCCAGGCCTGAGTCATTGGCCATGTTTCAAGGTGGGAAGGGGATCACTCCTAAACCTCAGGGACTCTCGGGGTGGAGGGGCGCTTTGCAAAGGAAAGTCCAACTGGGTGTGCAGAAACAGCAGGTGCCTATGACAGATGTGAGGCAGGTGTACTACAACATAGATTCTTGCTGGTTCTAAGCAAAGTCACAGAGAGAGAAATAGAGGTTTCTCTCTCACCAGTGGAGACAGTTAAAAAAACAAAGCCACTCCCCCATTCTTTTGTGGTTCATAAGTGTGATGATTGGGTATTCATGCTCATACATGAGATGTGCCTCCCTCAAATCTTGTTATGATGTAGGACATTATCTGTCTGATGAAAAGAAAGGGAAAAAAATGCAAAAAGCAAAGTCCCTAAAGGAAATCAATTACAGGCAGTTATGGGGTGACTCCGAGGTCTTATTGAGATCCAATGGAGGGCAGGTATGAAAGGACAGGAAGATACAAAAGAAGGACTGCTTGCTTGTTGGATGGAAGAAAGAAGAGGACCATGAGATCGATCCTTTCGGATACATGTAAGCTGATGACTTCTCCTTGCCTTAGCTCCTGCCTGGGTGGCCCTGGCTGCTGGAAAAAGATTCTGCAGAGCATTCTTTGCACCCCAGCCCAAGCTCTGCTACTTCATTGGTCTCTGCACACTCCTGGAAACCCTGACAGAGAGCTTTGGCCTCTGGAATGCCCTTAGATTGGAACTAAGATTAGATAATGCTCATCTAGTAGGCCACCACACTACACCCTTAGCATCTGTCTTCAAAAGGAAGTGAAGAGGCGAATGATGTTGTGGCACTGTGACAGGTATACTCTGTAGCCAGTCCTTTTAGAATGTCCTCCAGACTGTTCTTTCTCCATGTGGCTCCCAGAGGGAGCTTCAGGCATTTGTTTTTTTATTCTTGCCTCAAGTAAGGCTCTCTTTCTTTTGGTGCTTACAGCTGAACAGGACAGATACTTCAGCCCCTGGTTCTAAAATGAAGGTGAGTTTTCCTGATCTTTTAAAAATATCAGTCAGATCATGTCATACTTTGCTTCAGTGCTATCCAATGGCCAAGTCCTGGCAAGGCTTACAGAATCTTACACCAGGGTGCCCCCTGTTGACTCTCTGACCTCCTCACCAGCTACTCTTACCTTTGGTCACTCTATAATAGCCACCCTGGCATCCTCATTTATTTACTTTATTGTTTGTCTGTCCCTGTTTCTCACTGTTAGGCAGCCTTTGTGAGGTCAGGAATTTTTGTCTGTTCTGCTTACTGCTGTATTCTCAGTATCTGGAGGAATAATTGTATGTAGTAGGTGCTCAGTAAGTATTGGGTTAAATTGAATTGATGGATTAACTTATGCACATGTGCACACGTTCCTTTCATCAACATTTACATATAAAGTGCCAGCTAATTAACTAGGTTCTGCGGTCAGCAAGACAAGCTCAACATGATCTCTGCCTTGGAACAGCTCCTACCCTAGTGAGGAGAGAATGGCAGGCAAATCAACGATAGCAATCTCATGTGATAACTACTGAAAGGTGGTATAAGCTCAGTGTGCTAAGGGGCATGGGGAAGAAAGGGGTGCAGAGCTGAGATTTCTTCCTGCTTCTGTATGTGTAATTCCACTTGGGAACCTAATGCATAATTGCTATTCATTCTTTATTTCTTGTTGGAACTATCTCTACGTGCATACACCACTTGTCTGAGCAAATGCATTCTAAATCCAACAGATTTCCCTCCTTCCATGTTGAGTTCTAACTCTTGGGTCATTCATTCCCCAAATACTGTTGCTTGCTGGTGGAAAATCGCTATTTCCTTTCCTTGCTGAGTGTAGATGGGAAACCAGAGAGCATTGCAACCTCTCGATACTAAGTAAAATGTGCAGAGAAGTGAACTAGGTGCTTCTAAGCACTATCCCCCATAGGAGGCTCATGCTGAGTGGCAGAGAGCTAGTGTGATTCCCACCCTGGACCTAGCACTTATTCTTCTCTGTGCCAGGCTTGCCCCACAGCTATTTCAACAGCCACTCTTTTCCCTATTATTCGAGCCTCAATTTTGACATCAGCTCCTTGGATGAGTGGCAGTCTCTGAACACCCTATCTAAAATTATTGCCTCCTCCATCATCCTTATTTTCTTCATATCCCTAGCTAGGATTTGAACGCATCATGTTTCCTATCTGTTTGTCTTATTAGAAGATAAGTTTTATATGGGAAAGGAACCATTTTTGTCATGTGTGAGGTTGTGTCCCCAATACACGTAGTAGGTACTCAACAAATGTTTAGTGAATAAACAGATAGCAAATAGAAGAGCACTTGAGCTATAGCATCATGGAATCTTGGAATCTGTAGAACTAGAAGGAGCCATACTGGCTGGGCTGGGGATTTTTTGTTTGTTTGTTTGTGTTTGTGTTTTTCTTTTTGTATCTGAGAAAGGTGAAGCCCAGGGAAGGAAGCAGCTCAAGTGAAGCCATCTGGAAAGAAGAATCCATGCCAGAGTCCCATCTCAGGCAGGCACACCATCTGCTGCTCTTGCTGAAAAGAGCTCTAAGCTCCTGGGTCACTGGAGCTGGGCGGTAATAAAGGCACCCCTTGGGAGCTGGGCGGTAATAAAGGCACCCCTTCGGAGAGCCACTTGGAGCCAAAGCCTCCTGGCAGAGGCTCCCGGTGGTGCCCTCTTCTGGCAGCCCTGTGATATAACCACAGCTTTTCTGAGCTCCCGGGAGTTTTCAGGAGGAGCAAGCTTATGAGACACACCCCTCTCTTTTGTCTACCTGTACCATTTGGACAGCCACTTTCCCCCTATTATTCAGGCCTCAAGCTACTTCTGGAAGCTTATTACAGATTCTACTGGAACCACAATTGACAAAACCCAAAACCATTATTAATTCCAAGAATGACCTTAAACAGTGTTTGATAGTTCTGTTAGAGCCAACAACTTATTTTGAATACTAAATAATCACCTCAGCCATATAGTTCCAGTGCACACCAGAATTACCAACTCTTCTTATGTGTATTGTTTTCAAGAGCTGTTCAAAGATTTTAGCCCTGTGTGTTTTTTTTTAATTTACTTTGTTAAAAATTGAGGTATAACCTTCACAAAATAAAATGCATAAATTTTCAGTGTACAACTCAATGATTTTATTTATTTATTTTTTTGCTTATTAGCTTTGCTTGTTTTTATACTTCATATAAATGTAATTTAGAACTGTTTTGTATATATACCTCGATATTTTTAGTGAATATTTTATCTATAATATTCAGTAGTTTATTCTTTTTCATTGCTGTACACTATTAGATGACAGTTTTAGGCAATAGTATGAGCACATTGCAATTTATTCCTTCTACCTTGAGAACATTTAGCTTATACCAGTTTTTGTGGATAATGTCACTATGACCATTTTCATACATGTATTTTTGTGGAATATTGATTTTAGCTGTGCATATAACCAGGAGTGGAATTGCTATTATATTTTAGCTTTAATAAATACTACCGACATTTTTCCAAAGTGGGCATATCAATTTATAATCCCACCTGAAAGAGAGTTTTAATTTCTTCACATTTTCTTCAATACTTGGTAACATTGGTCCTTTTACATTTAGCCATTGTAGTATGTCATTGTGCTTGTACTTTGATTTCCTTGATGACTAATGAATTTGGTACATTTCTTATGTTCATTTAACCCTGCATTTTGAACTACTACACATTTTTTTTTGTCCAGAGCAGGTACTATCCTAAAGTTTCTAGACTGCCTTTGAACATCTTGTCCTATTTCATGAATGTTTTTCTATTAATATAGAAATTTTATATTTATATAAATGACAAAATGGAGTCATAACCATGCATGTAATAATGGGTGGGCAAAAATCTCTCTTTCTTTCCTCTCTGCATGCATAGGTCACAAAGTCCTATGTATCCTATTTCAGAAATGTCTCCTGAATGTGTTTGCTTCTCTTCATTCTCATTGTGACACCCCCAGTTTAATTTTATCATCTCTCATCCCTGCTAGCAGGAGAAAGTCACTCTCATATTCCTGTAACTGAAGTATGGGTCCCATCTTTCAGAGAATGTTTTTCTTTTTGACTCAGCATACAACACAACTGGAAAAAAAGAAAATGATAATGGTGACTACTAATGTTTTTAGAATGTTTAGTGTCTTTCAGGACTTGTAAAATTTATTATATGCATTATCTGTGAAGGAGGTAATTTTATCATCCCCCTCCCCCAGTTTCAGATGAGGAAACTGGACTTTAGAGGGGCTAAGGAATAGGAGCAAAGGGCCCACATGGTGGAGCTGGGGTTCAAAGCCAGAGCTGACTTCAGAGCTGACTGCTTAACCACTCTATGATATTTGCCAGTGGTGCTTAATTGAAAGTTACAAGCTCATATTTAATTAACAGATTTTATTTTTCTACACAATTGTGGTTTGGAGATTTATAGTTATGCAGCTGGGAATGTGGTGGATTTGACAGCTGCCATCTTGGCTAGGGAAGCACTCTCTGCAGTTGGAAACACTGTGGTATCAAAGCCAGTATTCCAGGTTTGAGCCTCTCTATGGCCAGCTAGCTTCCATGGAAGAAAACAATTAGTGAGAGCTGTGAATCAGGGGGAATGGGGCCAAGCAGCATGGGTGAATCCCCGCAAACCATCTTCACTACTGCAGGCACTGCTGGCAGTCTGGCTCCAGTGCTCTTTCCATGTGAAAAGGATGGCCTTTGTTATATAACCAAGGGGGATGGGTGTTGCTGGAGCCAGCAGTCTCAAGAGCAGGTGAAACAGCAAGGAGCACCATTCCTCTCCTGTGGGGTCCAAGTGGGTCTTAAGGCAGTCAGAACAGACAGCTACCAGTAGTCCTGAGGGAGCATTCCCTTAGCATTTGGGCTCTTACAGGGTTTCATAAAGGATGCAGGGATTTTGTCCTCTTTAACGCAGGCCTTCAAGACCTAGCCCACTTGTGTACTAATCTACCAGGGATTAAATGCAAAAAGTAAGGTTTATTGAGGAATCACAATGTGTCAAACATTAGGCTGAACATTTTATTGTTGCAAACTTATTTAAAATTCCCAATAACCTCATGAGAGAGTTACTTTTAGTATACAGTAGTCCAGTAGTTCCCCCTTATCTGTGGGGACATATTCCAAAATGCTTAGTTGATGCCTGAATCAGTGGATAGCACTGAACCCTATATATACACATTTTTTTCCTATCCATACCTATGGTAAAGTTTAATTTATAAATTAGGCACTATAAGGTTAACAACAACTAATGATAAAATAGAATAATTATAACAATATAATATAATATAATAAAAGTTACATAAAAATGGTATCTCTCTCTCTCTCAAAATCTATGTACTGTGCACATGATTCTTCTTGTGATCTATCAATCTCATAACCAGGATGGCTTCTACATGACTAATGGGCAGGTAGCATAGACACCATGGACATGCTGGACAAAGGGAGGATGCACATCCCAGGCAGGATGGAGTTGGATGGCATGAGATTCCATCATGCTACTCAGACCAGCCCCACAACTTAAAACTTATAAATTATTTCTGGAATTTTCCATTTAATATATTTGGACTATGGTTTTCCTAGAGGAAATGAAACCTTGGAAAGTGAAACCATGGGCAAGGAGGTACTACTCCTAGACTTGTTTTGCAAATGGAGCATCAGAGACTTAGAGAGGTTCTGTCCTAGGCCAGTGCTTCTCAAATTTTAATGAGATTGTGAATCACCTCAGGACTCAGTTGAAATGCAGATTCTGACCTTTCAGGGCTGCAGTAGGGACTGAGATTCTGTTTTTCTAATACTCTCCCTCTCCCAGTTGCTGCTGGTTGGGAGACTACACTGGTGCAAGGCCCAGGTCCTAGAGCTGGTAAGTGGTGGAGCTGAGATTCTCTTACAGGCAGTAGGGCTCCAGGGCTTTCTCTCCATCACTGCTGTGTTGTTTCCTGTTACAGCTCTGACAACCCTTTTTAGCTCACTTTCACAGGTCGGACATGCAATTGTTCTTGCCACCTTCCATCAAGATCTGCAGACACTCTCCCTTGCTCTCTGTGCTGCAGGCTCACCAGCCTACTTGTCACTGCGCTCCCCTCCTGCCCTTACTCTTCCCTCTTGCTGGAATATTCTTCCCTACACATTCCAAAGGCTTGTCCCCTCAACCCTTTCTGGTATCATTTGCTCTGGAGCTATCTGAAATAGCCCCCCCCCCATGTCTCTGCAAACCATCCTTTTTCTCCTCGCATGTTTATCCTGCTGTAAATTTCTTCATAGAATTTATCACTACAAGATTATTTCATATACATATAGTTTATTATTAATTGTCTGTTTCTCTCACTAGAATGTGAGCTCCATAAAGACAGATCTTTGTTAGCTTTGCTCACTATTTTATCTTTAGCATTTAGAATATCTGCAACATAGTAAAACTCAATAATTATTTATGAAATGAATGAATGAGAGTGTGAACAAGTGAATGAATGAATGAATGAATACATGATCTGACTTCCTAATATATAATGATAACAGAAGCACTAAACATTTACTAAATACATATAGGGCCAGAAAACATACCAACCACTTTATCCAGATGATCTTACTTGATTTTTATCAAAACTTTTGGAGAGAGCTATCACTAATCCCAATTTTCATATCTGGAAACTGAGAGAGGTACACTAATGTGCCCACAGTCACACAGCTAGTAAGTGACAGATTTAGATTTTTCAGCCAGATCTAACTCCCCTAAAATTATTAACAAGTCACTGTGCTAGGCACCAGGAGAGACCTCACCATTGTTTCCATGGCAACAGGTCATGTCAGTAGCTCTGTTGCAGGATCAAGTAGAGGAAAACATTGAGCTTGGAGAGGAGAACTTCCTGCCAGAATCACAAATATTTAAACAAACTAGAAAAAAATTGGGAAATGACTGGCTTGGTAAATTAATTCTTTTTTCCTTGACCCCTTTTCATTTTCATACTATAAGCCTCCTCTTGGTCAGGAAAAATGATTCCACTTGATGTTTGCTTCTAATTTTACAAAAGTGACCTCTGCTATGTAGAAGGATATATTTTGTCATCAAGAATGTGCATGTTTAACCCCTGTACTAGAGGGTCATGCTACTTCTTTATAGCAGGCATGTTATCTTAGAGCAGAAGGAGAGAATAGGGAGCCAGGATTGCATTTTGCACGCGGTGCCTTCAGCAATTTCTCATGCATTGTAAACAGTTAAATAGGAATAACCTCTTCTTAATCTTGGAAGCAGGTTAGTGTGTTTATTTAATCCCTGACAAAAGAATGTATTTTCTAGGTGGAAAGGAGAGCAGAGGGGGTGTGTGATCAGCTAGAATGGCAGAGGCCTAGGATTGAAGCTTTGGGCAACTCCAATTACACAATTTGTGATGATTTTAACTGGGCTGACAATGATCCTGAAAGTCTCATTTTACAGAGGAGAGCCGTAGCATTTCCCTTGCCAGTGATCAGAGACTTCCCCTTGCACAGAAGCCTCCTGTGTTCTCTGGGCAGCTCCTGTGTTCAGTCCTCCCCGCCCCCCTGCCCCCCGCACCTCCCCCAGTATTACTATTTGGTCCAAGAAACTGGAGGTCACTAAAGTTTTTCAAAGTATTGTTTATTTCAAAGGCAAAGAATCCAGGTTAAAGACTGTGGAGGCTCAGGTAAGTTGCCGAGAGAAGCACAAAAGTACAAGCTCAGGATATACATGGTTGTTTTCTTGGAGGCCCTTTGCATTTGAGTTATATGAGAGGTGGAGGCTGACTCTAGTCCAAAAGCCAGTCTTCGAGAGGAGGTAGAAATTCTAAACAATTAATGATGTTTATGATACTAGTAATGATACAACAACAACATAGACAACACTTTGAACTTTGCACACTTGAATCATCTCCCTACCTCCATAGGCTTACCCACCAGGTAGAGGGCCCAGGATCTTCCTTCATTTGGATGCTTTAATCCATTCCCTGGTCAAGTGTGTTGATCATGGTCCCAGGAGGAAACTGATGGTATATTCGAATCAATTTGAGGAATGTTTAACAAAGGGGCAATTTATCAGTGTGTGGGCAGGGTGTAGGGGAGCAACAAGGGTTAGCTAGGTGCCCAAGAGTCAGCAAGGCCACTTAACAACTCTTGGTCCTGAGGCATAAGTAGAGGTAACTGAAACCTGAGGTTTCTGGAGAGAAAGTCTGGAGTGAAGCTGTGGCCTTGAGGGAGGGTCAAAGTCATCCTGAGCTGATCCTGCAGGGAAAGAGGCTGACCTCATCCTCTTCCTCTCCTTTGGTATGTTGCTGTGGCTTCCCATTGGCCAAACCCAAGCAGAAGCCAGAGTCTAAGAAGTACTTTAATGCAGTGCACACAGGGCAGGGAGCAGGTAGAGGGATGGCAAGTGCATCCGCAGGGGCTGATGGAAGAGAGTCAGCATACTAAGGGTGACTAGTCCAGGGGTGGATCAAGTTTTCCTTCCAGGAATTTAGAGTTAGGGCTGAGAGTCAGTCAGGGAGTAATTTAGGGTGACTGGGAATTATGGTTGTACAGTTTGCAGAACCACATTAGGTGTTTACAGTCCACCATATGGACGGGAAGACAGACAAAGCCAGTGCTCAGAGAGGGAAGTATGCAAATGTGCAGAAAGAGGCAGAAGCAAGCAACAGAGAATGGATACCATAGCTCCTGCCTGTGGACTCTTTTGGAAAATGGTCCATTCTCTGCCCTTGAGTTTGACCAGGCATCCCTCATCCTTGTAATAAACCTTACCTTTTGCTTAAGCAGCTTCAGTGGAATTCTGATTCCCTAATTTATATAAACAGCTACCATCTTGGAACATTTACTATAACCCAGGAAATGGGCTGAGTTCTTTATAAGCATTATCCAGTTTCAAATAATCCTATATGATGCTAGTTTTCCAGAAGTGCAAACTGAGCCTTGGGGGGTTAGTAGCTTGCCCAAGGTGACACAGCCAGTATAAGGGTTGACCAGGACTCGATCTCAGGTCTGCATGGCTATAAATCCCAGGCTCCTGGACATTTTTCTCCTCTGTAATGGAAAGAGTCTTCACCATCCTTCAACTTGCCATCAGAACATCTGTGGGACACCCATGTGGTGCTGTGATTGCACCTTGTAGCATTATAGTCATCTATCAGCCCTTCAGGTCTTCCCTCACCCTCTCTTTTATATGCTGAGCCCTCGAGCTGTGTTGGGGCTGGGAATTACCTTTTGCCCACAATCTGTTATTTGCCCTCAACCGCTCTGCACTCCATGTCCTGGGAAGTTGAGCCCTGTGGACTCCCTCTGGCTTCCACCAGGGTTCAACTGTTGGGGAGGTGGTGAGAAGCCAGGAGAGAATGGTGTATCTCTTCGCCTGTGCCTTTGTGCTGTGAGTCTCAATAGACTCCTGTAGCATGGTTTCCTCCCCCTGTGTTTCAGTCCTAGACACGAAAGGGCTTCCTGCAAGGCTGCTAGCTGGGCATCTCAGCATCCCTTGCTAGTTCCCTTAACCTGCCCTCACCTGTAAACAGGCCCTTCTTTAAATTCTTTTTTAGGATCTAACTGAATGTGTTGTGTTTCCTGCAGGGATACTGTCCTATAAACTGTGTTCCTGCCTGTGCTTGTGAATGTCCAATCAAGTCTTCAGGACTGCAGATTATGCAACATGAAAGTCTCTTAGGGTCATTCCATTGAGCACATGGACCCCATTTTTGCAGACCTATCAAAAACTTCCCTTTTGGTTTATGACAGCCCAGGCCCGAGTCCAGGGTCCCAGTGTGTCAGGCCCAGCAGGGCCATCAGTGATTCTGACTCAAGAGAGGCACCGGGTGGTTGGAGGGGGAGGGTTCCTTTTCAGAGTGCATCTTAATAATGCACACGACAGCCGTCAGGACATCTCACAAAGCCCAGTGACAACTCCCTGGATAGCTCTGTCATTACAGTAATAATTTGAATCAATAGTGTAGCAAAGCTGCCATACGTTTATTTCACCCAAGAGATTAAATGAACAATTATATAAAGCGTTCTGCAGAAAACCCAAATGCTCCAGATGTAAAGGGAGACCGTGTGCTCGTCCCTAACCAAATGCTATTCCTTTAATACATTTATTTTTGCCGCTTTATCATCAGACTCTGAATTCCCACATTCGGAAAGAATAAACTTGCAAATTTGCCAAATTTTATCTTCCAGCTTGGGGAATTCACCCTGTGTGGGTGAGAGAGAGAGAGAGAGAGAGAGAGAGAGAGAGAGAGAGAGAGAGAGAGAGAGAGAGCATTTCTCGAGAATTGCAGAATATATAATGCCGACATCACCACCCTATACATAGCAGAAGCTTAATAGCTCAATAAATACCCATGGGCGGCGGCCACAGCAGTTATTGTGTAAAATAATTACTATGGCGTGACATCTGAGCACAGTGGGATTCTTCTGCTGGTGAGGCTTTACTTCTTTTGGTCTTCTCTTTTCAGCACGTTGAGCCACAGCACCACTTTAATGGATTTGAAACATTCATTGTGATGGTTTTATTTTCACATTGGTCAGAAGGAAATGCAACTGGGAGCATCTCAAGTGCTGAAGGTAGCATTAACTTCTGGGGGCCAGATTTCCTCTCTCTCCATTTTATCTGGAGGGTTTTCTAACGTACACTCACTCGGTAGTTTGAACTTAGCCATAATTACGGTCTTATTATCCTCACCAGCTTTACTTATCTCATTATCTCCTCCCTCCTGTGTTAGAGGTCAGTAGAACATCCCTTTTATTAGCCACTTAATCCTTCTATCTAGTAGTTCAACCCTGATTGATCCACTTAAGGTCCTTCTTTGTAGTTAACTTTGCTGACATTTGAGATTTCCCTCCTCCATCCCTTTCATTGAACACAAGCAGCCCAGTTCTTTAGATTGGAAGTTCATTATCATTAATTTTATTAGAAGAAAATCAAGTTTCATCATTGCTCAATGAGTACCACTTTATTTTTATACTCCTCCCTCCTACATACACACTTTTCTGGGGGTCGGCTCTTCTATCTTTCCATACTTTTTTATATTCTTCTTTCTACTATAATAACATTTTTGTAGCAGCTTGTGGATCTCTAAAAATGTCCACCTTCATAGAGAAGGACACAACCTCATACTCAGGCATAGATTGACACACACACATTAAAGTGTGAGATACAGGTGTACTGTAAATTGCCCATTTTATTGATTCATTCAACAAATATTTATTGGGCATCTCTCCAGTATTCACTGATAATGGGACTAAATTATCTCAAACCATCATTTCCTGCTACTCTTAATCCTGTACAACTTTTCCCAGGAGAATTTCCTTATAATTTTTCTTTATTTTTAATGCCTAGCTTGATGATAAATTTGCAAAGTATATGAATTTGCAATGTATGTAGAACAAGCCCCATAATTTTTATTTTATCTATTTTATAATCTACAAAGATGCTTTATAGCATTTTGATAATACTCTCATATTCCAACAATCACCACTTGAATTTCCCTGTCTGGGAATACTGGGATAGGGGGAGAGGTAAGCAAATGCTCCTGCCCTAAGATACTTTTAAGGCTCAAGAGTTATTATTGGCATATGAGTAGTGTGTCCTGGTGAGGGTAGTGGTAACAGGGTTGGGAGTGACCTCAATGCTGGGGCACAGAGGAAAATTGACAGATTAAGAGCATTGTGCATGAGCAATGAAATATTCTGGAGTTATGGTCAGATACTGTTTCACTAAGAGAAATTCTGAAGAGCCACCCCCACCACCTTAGTCAAGCCTAGTCTATACCACCAGCTAGAGTTGAGAAGAGTGAAATTGTAATTTCTTCTGGGAATTCTGCTAAACTAATTATCCCAGCTATCCAGTGGAGTTAGTAGGGTTATATGTGAAGTTAATGGAGTTATTAGGAGGAGTAGATTCTCCAGTGATGCCAAGTCTCAGCCAGTGGCAGCATCAATATCAGAGACATTCAGTGATCTTTATAACCATCTTTATAATCTACAAAGATGCTTTATTGGAGTTACTTTGGGATCTCAAGCTACATGGTTCTTCATTTGGGTGATGGCCTCTAGCAGTGCCTCAGAATTCCCTGGAGGGCTGGGGGGCTTCAGCCTCAGAGTTCCTGATTCAGTGGGTTGCAGGGGGGAGGGGGCGTGAGAATTTACATTTCTAACAAATTCCCAGGTGATGTTGACGCACTGACCCTAGGACCCTGCTTTAAGAATTGCTGGGCTATTTTTACTCTATCCTCTCTATGTTTCTTTGGAGGTTTTGTAAGAGTAAATTTCCCTGTGAGTTGGGGATATAACCAGAAGGATATGCCTTTGGTTGGGGGAAGTGCTGTTTCTTTAATTATTCAAAATAAGAAAATTATGATGAACACCACTGTGCCAAATATGTTAACATATTTAACAAGTGTTAGACCAAGTTTGCCATATATCCACAATAGCTATTGCTTATGTAAATGATTTACATGGCATAATTTCCTTCTCATACAACTGTATGAAAGAGATGCTCTTATTGTCTCCATTTTACAAAGGAAGAAACCTAGGCTCAGAGATGTTTAAAGTCACTTGCCCAAGGCGCCCCCAGCTAGCAAGCAGGAGCCTAGATTTGAGCCCAGGGAGTCTGGCTTTGGGAAATCTTTGCTCTTCACTGCCATAGCAAGCTGTCTCCAAAGATTTTAGGTCTTTCTTTTTTTTCCTCTTTTTTATAAGGTAAAACATTAAAGATTAAGTCAAAGTTTTGTATATGCTTGTCCCTGACCTTCTACTCACACAGGTGCCAAATCTCCGAGAGTTGGTTTAAGTCTGGGGAAGAAAGTTTTCAGGATCTCATTTAGGTCCCTTAATAGTGAACTATTACCATTTTCTGTATGATTTTGGCCATTTTGGCTATGGAGAATAGCATGAGTGACTTCAGCGAGAAGACCAATGCCTTCAAACAGCACCCTTCTTACCCTCAGAGACAGTGTCAGATGTTCTGCAGAATGTGGCCACCCCCAAGTCATTGTCCAATGTCTCAAGTGGCCTCTCTGAGTGTAGCCCCATTCCTCCTCCTGGCTGGCTCCATATAACTCTCAGGCTGCTATCATTGGCCTCTTCATTGGCTTCTTTAACTGATGTCTCACTCATTCATTTACTAACAAACATTTATTGAGCACTTACTATGTGCCAGGTGCTCTACTAGGCCGCAGGATGCAGCAGTGAGTGAACCAGACAGACAGAAACCCCTTATCCCCAGAGAGCTTGCACCTTAGCTCCCCTCTAGTTCTATCTCCACTGCTGTTTTTCAGATTTTCTTAAGCTTCATGTTGTGCAGTCTAACCACCAGCCTCCTATCCTCTTAAGCCCAGCCCTGGTTCTCTTATCCTGGCTTCCACTTCTCTAGAAAGTCAGGGTGTAAACATGTCTGTAAGCATGAGGCCATTACAGCTCAATATATATACAGCTGAGGCTTTTAAGTTAATTATCTATTTGGTTGGACAACCTCATTTCAAAGTAAAATCATTGGTAGACGTCGATGCTATAAACCAGGTAAGAGAGGAGTTACTCAGGTACAAGTGTGGCAGGAGAGCTGGGAACCCCCTGTTCTCCTCTGGCTCATCATTATCTGGGGTGGTTCCCAAGACGCCTGCATGTTACCCCAGGGGACCACAGAGCATGGTTTAGCAACCACCACTGCACACAGTGCATAATCACTGTGACAGGCATTTTGGGTTGGGATTCTGTCTATTGAAGTGCCAAACGATTGGGGAAAACCATTTGCTCATTGCCCCCAACTCCCCCTGCACACCCAGGTCACAGTCTTCTGAGGGCCACTTCTGAGCTTCCATTTAGTTATTTGTTTTTTCCTCGTTTTGCCAGACTTCCTAGGCTGCTCATTTTGTCGTTGTGTTCTTTTGTTGTTGTTGTACTTGTCAGGACTTATTTTCTTTGAAGAAAAAGGGCTTCAACCCACATATTATGAGAAATTGGCTCTGACATGTATTTCTACTCCTTTTCCAAAGTAGTTTCCCTACACATTTTTTCAAAGTGTCATTAAGCTCTAATAGGCTTCCCCCAATAACACCCCACCCCCACCCTGAGCCTGACTTAACCAAGCATTTTCTGAAAACAAGGTGACTCTTATTTAAGGATTCTAAATGTATTCCAGTTCTTGGCAGTCTTAAGCACACAGCTGAATGTGTGCTAAGTCTAGCGTGGATAATTACACCAGCTGTGACCTTTTAGAAACACGTATTTGGACTAAAGCGGTGTTTAGTCACTTTTGATTGACTTAGGTTTTACTTGGTTTATGTTTGGTAAACTTCAAATATTTGCTTCTGTATAAGCTGGTTAAACTCCCAAAGACCAGCGCCATGTGTGGCCTGCTGTGTAGAAGGCTGCCTCTGTGATGTCAGTGACACAATGGACTATGTGTGCTTATGCACACACACATGTACACACAATTAGAGGCAGGTAGAGTGGCTGATGACATTTGCAGGTAATGTAGCATGACACTGCTATGCATGGGTGTGAAGTCTGAAAGGGCACTGGCTGTGAGGAGGCAAGCAAGAAGCTGTGGCTGCTTTAAGATAGTTTCTATGCAGCTGCCAGCGTGGCAAGAGAGAGTGCTTGGAAATGAGCTGCTCTCCCATTTGTGCTCAGGAGCAGAAGGTGACCTTGGACAAGCCTCTTAAACTCTCTGAGCATTGAGCATGTGGGCATGGCCTGTCCTCCAAGAGCTTCCACCTCAGGGTGGCCTCAGATGTGGTGTAATCACAGAGACCAGTGCCTCTCTTCTTCCTACTCCTCCCCTCTCTGGCTTTTTTCTCCTCTTCCTCCTTCTTCTTTTTCTTCTCCTTCTTTTGTGATCCTAAAGCATTGGAACTTCCAAAGTAGACAGAAAAGGGGCCCACTAGAATGCCTTTTCTTGTAAGCACTATAAACCCAACCCCATTCCAACAAGGCCTCCACAGCTCCAATTTCTGAATAACTGAAAGGTTGAGATGCTTATTGCACATGAGGTTTAAGGCAACCACAACAAAGTGCATTTGGGCAGTTCCATTTGGAGCCATTTCTCACCCTGCAGGAACTGACCTGCTGCAGTGTTAGAACTAACAGAATCCTGGGATCCCAAAGGAGACCACACAGTTGAGGGTCTCTGAGCCATTGGCTTCAGCTTTGTCAAATGTCTCAGGTTAAGGAAGAAGAAAGTCTGCAAGAATCATCACCCCAGAAAAACCTTCCTGGCATCCAACATTAGCCTGTGCTGCCTCTGCTAGGCCTTGATCCCAACTCTGGTGTTTTATGCTGGTCCTGCTTGGATTTTTGTTTTGTTTTGTTTTTTTAGTGACTGCTTTATTGAGATATAATTCACATACCATACAATTTAAGCATTTAAAGTATACAATTCAATCTTTTTTTGGTATATTCACAGATTTGTATAACCGTCCCTAAAATTAATATTGGAACGTTTATATCACTTCCAAGAGAAACCCCTTGCCCTTAACTATCACCCCCTAATATATTCACTCTTCTCCAGCCCTAGGGGACACTAATCTGCTTTCTTGCTCTATAGATTTGCCTATATGGACATTTCCTACAAATGGAATCATACAATACATGGCCTTTTGTGACTGGCTCCTTTCACTTAGTGTAATGTTTCCAAGATTTATCCATGTTGTAGCAGTACTTTGTTCTTTTTTGTGGCTGAATAATATTCTATGTTATAGATATGCCAGATTTTATTTATCTATTCATTGATTGATAGGCATTTAGGTGTTTACTTTTTGGCTATTAATAATAATGCTACTATGAACATTTGTGTATGAATTTTTATGTGGATGCATTTTCATTTCTCTTAGGTAAATACCTAAGAGTAGAATTGCTGGGTCGTATAGTAACTCTATGTTTAACTTTTTGAGGAATCATCAGACTGTTTTCTAAAGTGACTGCACCATTTTACAATTCTATTAGCAATGAATGAGGATTCTAATTTTGCCAGATCCTTGCCAACACTTGTTGTCATCTGTCTTTTTAATTACAGCCATCCTAATGGGTGTGGAGTGGTAGCTCATTGTGGCCTGACTAGAATTTAGCATCTCTTGAAATTTGAATTTTCACGTGGGCAGTGCCCAGGTGATGGTAAATGCTTAAGCATTGTGTGTGTTACACAAAGGGAGTGGTTTTCCATATTTGCTGTTCCCAGTGATACTTAATCTCAGCTCCTGTTTCACAAACAAGATTTTTTGTTTTCTATGCATGATCTCCTTTTACCATCTGAAAACCCACCCTAACCTTTGCCTTTACATTTCTATCTAGGGATGGCCATTCCTTCCTTGAAGTCCAAGTGAGCTCAGTTTAGGAGAGAATCTGCTCCAAATGTCTATAATGCTCCACAGAAGCCCCCCAAAATATCTCATGTGAATTCTCTCAGCTCAGTGCCTGGTCCACAGATATTATCAAGAAATGCTGCCTTCCTTCTTCTCCGTGTCTTGTGTATTAATTTTCTGTGGATGTTGTAACAAATTGCCACAAACTCGGTAGCTTAAAACAACATAAATTTATTAATGTTAATACTATCTTATAGTTATGTAGGTCTGAAATCCAATATGGGTCTTACTGGGCTAAAACTGAGGTGTTGGTAGAGGTGGTTCCTTCTGGAATCTCCAAAGGAGAGAATCTCTTTCCTTACTTTGTTCACCTGAAGCCACTCACATTCCCTGGCTTGTGGCCCCTTCTTTCATCTTCAAAGCCAGAAGTGTTACATCTCTTAGACCCTGTTATTGTGGTCACGTCTCCTCTGACTCTCTTTCTGTTTTTCTCTTCCACTTTTAAGAACCCTTGCGATTACATTAGGTCCACTCAGACAATCCAGGATAATCTCCCTACTTTGAGGTCAGTTGATTAGCAATTTTAATTCCATCTGCCACCTTAATTCTCCCTGCCATATAATGTAACATCGTCACGGGTTATGAGGATTTGTAGCATTTGGGGGAGCTATTTATTCTGTGTATTATACCTTGTTTTGCTTTTTTCCTCTCCCTACCTCCTTCCTTCCCTCATTTTTCCCTCCCTCCCTCCCTCCCTCCCTCCCTCCCTCCCTCCCTCCCTCCCTCCCTCCCTCCCTCCCTCCCTTCCTTCCTTCCTTCCTTCCTTCCTTCCTTCCTTCCTTCCTTCCTTCCTTCCTTCCTTCCTTCCTTCCTTCCTTCCTTCCTTCCCTTCCTCACTCCCACTTGTTCCCACCTCATTTTAATAGGGAAAAAAATTCATCATATTGTCACTTTACTGAGTGTGCAGGCAGGTCAGTGGCAGTTCTGGGGTCATTACTGAAATGTCAAAGGCAGTAGAAGCTGTCTGTCAAAATCAGCCTGGTAACTTGTAGGTCTTTCAGGGTATATTTTTTAATGGAGCTTTAACTTCACAAGGTTCATTTCTTTGTGAATATTATGAATTTGCAAATTATAGAATGCAATTCTTTCATCCTTTAATCAGAACCATTGAAAAGGCAAGTTATTCAGGCATCATTCACAAGAGGATAAATTGCTGGGTGGTGCAATTGCATTGTGGAACTGGGAGGAAAACAGTGGGAGGGGCCCACGGCAGAGTCCTTCTGTCCCATGTCTTTCACTGTAGCCTGAGTGGATGCTGATGGGGTGATGTTCAGGAGAAGGACTCAGAGCCATAATTGGCTTAAACTTTGAGGAAGATAAACCAGGGGAAGGGGTGAATGAGGAAAGAAAAGGGAAGATAATGGAGTCACAAAGCAATCTAGACTTTCTTTTTTAATTTTTCCATGAACACATTTGAAAGATGACAGATGAAAGTAATTTTATTCATTCAATAACTCTTTGCTTGAGATGTACAGTTTGCAAAGAGAAATATTATGTGACGGGTGTGGGCAACAAGATTGTAAAGGGGGAAAAAAGAACAGAAGGGGATGTCCTTACTCTCAATGAACTAATACTAACATAACCATATCCTCATGTACCACAATTTTGGGAAGGGCATGCTGATGTTGTTTATGGGAGATGGTTCTCATTTCCTGACAATCCAGCACCCATATCCTCCAGCTTTTGTAGCATTGGTGGCACTTGGTACCCTGCCTCCTAATATGGAAGCTACAGCAAGGAGATTCTCGAAAGCAGAGAGTAGACTTTTGTCCTAAACTTGGTCAATCAGGATTGAATGGAGCCTGGACAAAGGCATGGTTAGGATTCATTGATTGCAGCTGTAGCAGAATACAGGAGCACAGTGGTAGCATCCGTGTCAGACTGCTTTGCCAACAGTTGCTGCCTCCTCTGAGACTGCCTTGGTTTTTATCCATTTTCTAACTTGAGTGTGCAATCGTCTCATCAATCTTGTGAACCCCAATTTCCTTCTTTAACTTATGTCTCACTTAACATAGCGAAATCTTTTTTGTGTTGCTTGCAACTCAGAAAGAATGCTGGCAGAGATGACTGTTTATTAGCTAGGAGAAAACAAAGATTAGTGGCTGACAGTTATAAATATGCAGCAAGTCTAGCATTAGGACTTAGGGACCAGCATTTCCCTCTGCCAGGAACAGTCTTCCTGACCTACTCTCTTGTGTCTGAGGTGCCCATTATTTCCATTTTTTCTTCTCTACTACTTTTCCAGATCACTGATAGGACAATCACTGCATTAATCCTTCCATTTCATAAATATTAAATATATTGAGGGCCTGCTTTGGGCCAGGCAATGGCTGAAGGTAAAACAATGAGTACTGCTTCCTTGCGGTCTCCCCACCCTCTCTCCTCCTACTGGCCACAGACATCTTGTCCCAGAGCCTTGCCAGCTGCTGTGCACACCAGCCTGAGCTGCACTGCTTCCCACAGAAACCCAGCAGGGGGCCAGGAAGAGAATAATCACATGCCTCAGATAGACCTGGTGGTTTTCCTCCCAAGGACCCCTTCAGACCTATTATTCAATGATGCTATGGACCACAGGGAGCCCATGTCTCTAAATGCTGCCCAATTTCCTCTGAAATGTGCCTGGCCACCTGTGATTAGGCAGGTGGAAACCGAGATAAGAAATTGATTGTTTCTCTAGGCTGAAGGAAATGTCCCACAGTGTGGTTCTCCCAAGAGAAAGCACTTGCTTTACACCCTGAGTTTTTCAGGGCAGGCAGACTGCTTTGGAAACTACCCATTTCTTCATTTTCACCTTCACTCTCCTAATCTAAGTGATTACCCTCCCGCATAAATTTCTGCAATAACCCCCACCTGAAAGCCCCCTATCCACAGCTCATTAACAGCCAGAAAGTTTCCAAGGTAGAAATCCAGCCACGGGATCCCTGTCCCCACTCTAGCAAATTCTCCCCAAGGCAGGGTGTGGGGGTCAGGTGACTGCCCACCTGTCTGGCCTGTTTCACACCTCCCTCCACTCTTGGGAGGTATGGCCTTCTCCTTTCTACCACTCTGCTGTTAGATTTCAACTCAGTTCTCACATCTTATTACAGGCTCTCATCCCACTTAACCCAGCTGTGATTTCACTGGTGTGGAGTACAGTTCTTTCAACAACGTGTGTCTCCACTGTGAGCCCCATGAAGGCATGGAAGTTCTGTCTCATTTTTCTTCCCTTCTAGCAGAAACTTCTAGCTACTTTCCAGTATTCACCCTTCCTTCCTACCCTGATACCTGAGCTCTAAATTCTCTCAGAGCAGCAACATGCCCAGTGGAAAGACTACATTTCTCAGCTTCTCTTGCGGCTAAATGGAACCAGGTAAGGCAGTTCTGACTGTAAACTATAGCCTGGAATATAAAGGAAGACTACTTCATGGGATACAACTCCACTAGGAGAAGGGTCTTTTGTCCTTTCTACTGTTTGGGATGTGAACTTGAGGGCTGCAGCTGGAGCAGCCATTGTTAGCCCATGAAGGGAAGGTGCAGGTTGATGGACCATTAAGATAGAAGGAGGCTGATGACCATAAGGTCTCCTGCCAAATCTGGACTTCTTGACTTTAGGCTTTGTTTTCCTTAAAATGTCGTTTTTATTGATCATTTACCATATAAAATTTATTCAAATCATCTATTTGAAGTGGTAAGAATATAGCTAGAGAGAAAGTCATCTTGTAAGAAATCTACTTGTAAAACTCATCATAAAAGCTTTTTCCTGTTTTATAGTATTTATTTTCCTTTTCATAGGAACATATAACACAAAGCTAACCTTATTAGTATTTTGCCTACTTGCAATTATGGGAGAAATACTTTCTTATTTAATATCTTGTACTCCATAGGAAAAAAAATTCTCACAACCTAACAATTAATCTTTGACTTCCTCTTTAAAGCATCTTCCTTCAAAGTTTTCCTCTTATACACGCCAGTTGTCATGTACAAATTTAGTTCATATTTCCTTTTTTGAGAAAGGTAAAACTTCAAAAACTGTAACTTTATGTAAAGGTCTACACTTAAAACAAAACAAAAAAGAGAGCCACAACAAAACCTAAAAACAAAATACATTCCCAAGAAAATCACAAACCTGTTAGAAAACATGCTGGCAGTGTTTACAAATTAGTTGCTATGTTGTGGAAAATTGTTAGATAATAAAAATGTGACTAGACTGCATGCCAATGTAAATAAATTCATTGTTTTGCACAGTCTGTATAGGTAAACACACACCTGACACTGACAACTCACATATTATAATTTATGTGGTTTAAGTTCTCAGGGTCATTCTGTCACAATTCCTAACTGGTAACTTTTAGCCATTTGATATGTGAGCTATAATAGCAGCAACTCAATGGTACTGTATAAGAAACCTGCATACTTAGTACTTACATTAACAGAAATACCTTAATACTAATCCATTTATGTGCCAGATGATTTGATAAAAATAAGATGACAAACGCAAGCAGAATACGGAATGGAATGTCTAATTCATGGACATTTGTTAAGCCCGTTTACTGGAGAAATCTTATGCATGCAGGGACTTTTGAGACTTACTAGGATTCTTTTCATTTTTGAAACAATGAATATGGCATTTTTTTAACCAAAAGATTTAATGAGAAATTAAACAAAACACACAGCAGTCTATCCAGGTGAACTTGTTCATTAGACTGGAAAAATCTGCTTTGTGCAGTTGGCAAAGTGAATCACACAGAGTTGGAAGAAGTGGCAGCTAACCAATGCGATCAACAGGGGAAACGGAGAAAAGCTTGGCATAAAGGTTTCTCTATACAGGAAAAATACTCCACAGTACATTTCCAGGCTGCACTTAATACAAAGGTCTCCTTTCCCTCTCTACTTCAATGCTTCATCTTGTACCACACCAGTATTTTGTGTAAGTCTAGTATGTGTGAGAGGAAGAAGATGGAAATAGATAGTGGCTGAAGAAAAGGAAGATAATCTTCATGTTTGGCTTTCTTCCCAAACATCTGCCCATGGATACCTATACAAATTGTTTAAAGAACTAGTGCTATTGTTTTGACCCCACCAACACTTTGCCTATAGTGAAAATCTATCTGTAGCAAATTGCCAGGGCTTTTTCTTGTTTCCTTAATAGATATTTTCAATTCCATTAAATATATATTAATGTAGTTGTTTGAGGCACATAGTATTATAATGTAACAGTTCCTTTTGAGTTTCTTTTTCATGAAATTCCCTCTGTCATTCCAATAGTACTCATCATCTAGGGAATGGATCTTGGGGTACGAAAAAGCCAAACTAGACAGATTCCCAGTAACAGACTACCATCTCCACTTCCCAGCGGGAAAGTCATTCTTGGGACTTTACCTGTTAGATTTTCAGCTAACATGAAGGCTCCAGGTTGGGACACCAAGTCAGAGTAAGTCAGAAGATATGACATCAGTTCAATGTCTAGGCTCTTACTACCCAACATACCCCACAGATGAAAAGAAAACAGTTCTGGCCAGGACTATTGTAGCACCCAACCAGTTATAGTCCCTCTACCTACTAGCTTAAGTAAGTGCTATTATAGACTTGTGGAGTTGGGGCATATAATAAAAGATCGAGTCCACCAAGAAGACATGACAATCCTAAATGTGTATATACCTAACAACAGAGCTGCAAAACAATAATTGATAGAACTGAAAGGAGAAATAGACAAATCCACAATTGTACTTGGAAATTTCAACATCCTTCTCTTTTAACAATTGATAGAATGATTAGCAAATCAGTAAGGACATAGAAGAACCATCAATCAACAAGATCCAACTGATATTTTTAGAATACTCCACCCAACCACAGCAGATTACACAGTCTTTTCAAGTACCCAAAGAACTTTTATCAAGAGAGACCATATCCTGGGCCATAGAACAAACCTCAACAAATTTAAAAGGATTGAAATCATACAGAGTGACCATGTGGAATCAAACTAGAAATCAATAACAGAAAGATAAAAGGAAAATCTCCAAATACATGGAAACTAAACAACATGGTTCTAAGTAATCATGTATCAAAAAGTCTCAAGAGAAATTTAAAAATTCATTGAACTGAATGAATATATGTAAATAAAGCAGGATAGAAATTTCATCTATAATTATAGTGTAAAACATAGAGAAAAGACAAAGGAAACTACCCCTATATGTAAACAATGTTTACTTCCTAGGAGAAAACAAAACAAAACAAAAAAACAAAAAGAGAATAACATGAGAAGGAGGTGACAGAGAAAATGCTCAGTGTGCCATATCTCAGTTCACATTCCTCTTTCTTGGGCACACAGAATACTATACTTTCCAAGGCCTTGCTAAGGAATATCAGTAACAAATGATACATGCAAGTTAGTATCTTCCAAGGAAGTACAATTAAAGGGTTTCGTGAGACCACAAGGGATATTACAGAAGAATAAAAGGGCTATCACTAAGAACAATAAGGCTGTGACTAATCTCAGGCCTGAAAAGGCCAGTGGAAGACTTGGTTAAAGAACATGGAGAGAGCAGGGAGGTATAGAAAGAACCACCTAGGGAGGAGCTGTGACCTGTTATCAAGTGACTCAGCTTTCTCAAGGCCTCAACAGGGAGGAACTTGGAGAGATAAACCTCCCTCTCCTTTCCCCTCCCTTGACTTCCTGCCAGGATCCTGTGGCCAAACTCAAAGCCAGAGGCAAAGGGTCCCTTTGATCTGTAATCCACACAGATCAGCCTCTCAGAGCAGAAAGCCAGGTGGGGAAAAGTGGATAAGGATTGGGGGTGGGGGATGGGGGGGAGTAAATGGGAAGCTATCTGGGCAGCAGAGAGAACCAGAGATTGGGTGACAATCTCAGAGACATGTTTAAAATGGCAGTGTCAGAACATGGACTAGGGGGAGAGTTGCCAAAGGAGCTGTCCAAACCCCAACTGATCATGATGTGAGTGAGAAACAAACCTTTATTATATTAAGCCCCTGAGATTTGAGGTTGTTTGTTAAGCAGCTAGTGTTAATTACCCGGACTAATACACCTAATAAAAGTCGGGGCCTCAAATTCTGTGTGGAGTGGAATATTAAATACACAGGTCAGCACACAGGAGTAATTAAAAAGTGATTCCAATATTTACTTGTGTCTCCTGAAAAATGCCATTGGGGATACAATTCATAACTTTAGTGGCTCCTCTCCAAATGTATTTTATCACCAATACAATCCTCTTTTGCCTAGATACTTTCATCCATCAACCCTTGAAAACATCTTCCAACTCCTACTTTGTGCAGGAGTTTTTCTGACTCATCCCCCCTTCCCTCCTAGCCCTTTGTGATGTGGGTGATTTAGCCTCTCTTTTTGTCTTCCCATCTTCCTTTTAGTCTTTCTTTTATCACAAAGATCCCTAAATCCAATTGCTTAATACAGAGGGATGTGTAGGGCTTATATAAAATTAAGATAGGGAAATAGGAGGGGTCCAGGGAGGCAGTTAAGACACAGCCCATGTGCCCATAGCAAGCTGGCTTCCCCAGGAAACAGTCTCTGAGACAAAGTTGATATGCAGTGTGTTCATTGGGGAGAATGTTTCAGATCAACTCCTGTGTAAGGGAGAGGGTGGAAGAAGGTGGGCAGAGGGCAAGCCAAGCTGCGACACAGGAGCTCTGGAGCCTGTGCATCCCACCAGCTTTGTCCTTTCTTGACCAAAATGGCTTGGCCTTTATTGCTCTGCCTCCATCTATTGTTGATGGGGGCCTCCCTGGGAAGCAAGTGACCTTGGGTGAGGAGATTCCTGAAGGGGCTGACAGCTGAAGGCTGCCAGCTGACAGCTCTCCTTGCAGCAGGAAACAACAAATCCTGCCTTGCAAGGAGACCTGGGCAGCTGGTCTCCTGTCCATCACTATGCAGAGGACCTGCGGATATGCTAGAGGTGGACTGCAGCTCCAGTTCTGAGCTATTGGCAATTTCTGCAGTCATCCGTACCATGGAGAGATTGCTGTTGTTCAGTCCACGTTGTTCATTCTTATTGTGCAATGCCTTGAGGCCCTTACCGTGCCACGTTTTCCACTTCCTTGGAGGCCCACATCAAAATTTTCTTCTTTCAAGAAGCTTTGCTGTCGGACCCTCAGCATCTCCCACCCTTGTACCCCACACTGCTGGGTCTTTTGCATGGGAGCTGCAGCCCCTGAAGGTTCTCCCTGGGTTCTCCGAGCTGCAGGGTTGTAGAGCAGTGTGCTACTGGCCTTGCTATAATTCACTGATTTCTTGTTATTATTTAAGAACCAGGTAATGACTTCAGTCACCACCAGGACTTATTTATGGGTCTGTCCCTCCTGACTGTTAGCCTCAGGAGGCACTCTGGAGCTGTGGATAACTTGCTGGCCCTTGGAGCTGATTTTTCCTGACTGTACATAATTAGAGCCTGGGCAGGAATAGCCTTTTAATTTGTCTTTTCCCAATGAGCCTGATTTTTCAATTCTTGCAATGGCCTGGATAGCCTTGTATAAACTTTGGAGTTAAGTCCTAATGAACTGAGAGAGCAGGAGAACAAATGGTACAGAGCCCATGGGCAGGCCTCTGGGTTTGAAAAACAGCTTAGTCATGGTAGTTACCTGTATGGATTTGGATAAATTTCTTAATCCTTATACATTTCAGTTTCCTCATATGTCAAATATGGATAATAGTGCCTCTCAAACACAGTTGTGGTAAGGAAAAATATCTCCTATCATGTGCCTAGCACTTGGTAGGCACATGAGCGATGTCTGTGATGTGGTTGTCATTATTGCCATTTTCATTTTTTTCTATGAGAAAAGTGGATTGTGATTAGTGATTCTGATTGGCTTTAATAGCTTCTGAGGCCTATTTCTTCACAAACTTTCTTTTGTTACTCTTTCCCTAACCCTACCTCTACTTGTGATCTTGTAGTAAAACCCTGCAAACATTCTAATGGCAACAATAATTGCAGTGCTCCCAATGAGCTCTCTGTGCACTTGATTCAGTTTTGTTGCTCTCATTTCTTGTTGTCAATACTCATTGACTGTGGTCCTCCTGGTCACAGAGCTCCCTAAGTTCACCAAAGAACTCATCTTTTAGGGGAACAACCCAGGCTCAGACAAAAAGTGTGAAATTGCTCAAGGGAATAGTTTCTAGAAAGTCATCAATGTTTAATATTCCTCTCCACAACTTTAGCCTTATTTCTCATTACCTAGTTCCTTGAACTCGAAGCTCCAACCATTTCCATTTCCCTGAACATTCTGTGCTCAAAACTGCTGAGAATATGTGCAGTCTCTTTCCTCTGTCTAAAAATCTCTTCTTTTCAGTCCCTATCTTCACTTGGCTGACTCCTTTAGTCTACTACAGAGTTCAGGTCTTCTTTTGTTTAATACCTTCCTCCAAGATTGCAGGGCCTTCTGATTTCTATGGAAGATAGTCACATTTCATCATGCGCCATTCAATCTCTTTATTCTTGGTCCTGCTGCTTTCTTGGCATCTCCTTTACCTGTCAACATCACAACTGAGACAAGGATTATCCCAAACTCTGGGTATGATGAGAAAAGGGAGAGCTACGTACCGGTGGCTGAAGTTTGATCATAGAGACCTCTTGCTTCATGGTTTTGTATATCTATTTTATATATCCAGAGCATGAATTCCATCCAACCTTCTATCCATCCATTCGTCCATTTATCCAATAATAAAATGTTTATTGAATAATATAAACCTGAATCAGGGCAAAGGTGAATCCCCCTACCTTCAATAAGCTCACAGCCTAACATAGGAGATAAAATATATGCACAAAAGTTATAGGGTAAAGCAAAATGCAACCAGTATTATAGGATTAAGGTTTTATGGAAAAACAAAACAGCTTTTCTGATGGTGGTAATAGGGAATGGAGTCCTTGGCAAAAAATGTGGTCCTTTAGCTTGACCTGGAAGGAAAGATAAAGTTTTAACAGGTAGCAGTAGAGATGGATCCTTCTAAGCAAAGGAAGGAGCAGGAGCAATGGCCACAGGAGCAATGAGGTGTAATGTGGGGACATTGCATGCATCCATGTGTAGTTTAAAGGAAATAGTGGGAAGTGAGGCTGGATAGCTGGTTATCACAATGAAGGGCAGACCTAAATAAGAAGTATAGAATACTTTTGGTAGAAGATCTGGAACTGTTGAAAGGTTCTGAGGGTCAGAGTGACATCAGCAGAGCTGTGTTTTAGCCCAGGTTTATTTGTTAATATTGTACAGAATTTTTTCTAGGTACAGATGAAAAGTAGACTAAAGACTCTCCAGAGAAGAGTGAGATATCTGGCTGGACCAGCTCACTGGCAGTGGGACTGGATGTGAGCAGAGTGTGAGGGTATTCAAGAAGCAGGATGCACACAGCTTGGATGTCGGGGTTGAGGAAAGTTTTGAATCCAAGTAAATGGTGGGACCCTTAGAGCTAACAGCAGGTTTGGGAGCTAGACAAGCAGTTTCACTTTAGAGAAAGGAATGAGAAGTGACAGTGAGAGCATCTAGAAAGAGGAGTCTGCATCAGTGAGGATGAGGGGTTAGAGCACACAGGTTCATCAGGGTTGGTGCCAGAGTTTAGATTAATTGCCTTAAGAGCTTGTAGGGAAGAATAGCAGAAAGATGGAAAGCTGATGATTGTGTTCTTTAGCGTATAGAATTTTATCTTTGTGAAGGACCCATTAACTAACTAACAAATTTCCTGGCCTGAAGACAAAGTAAAATCAATTGCCTTGGTAGATTGATTGAGGCATCCAGAATCATCCAGCTTGGACTAGCTTCCTTTCACCATGAGGCTAGAAAGTGAACTCTAGGTATTTGCTCTACTAATCACAGGTTACTTTTTTCCATCATCCAATTACAGTATCCAGAGGACAGCATCCTTCCTGTCCCCATTCTCCTCAGATAGGCAATGAAGAGCCAGAGTGTTATTTCAAAGCATGTCTCTTTCTTGGGTCCCAGAAGGAAACAAACACTCCATAGTTCTGTGACAAATCCAGAAAGTAGAAAGTGAGACCAAGTGTTGAGGCATATAGGAGCCATATATCATTCCATCTTCTCAGGAGACTGGCTGAGACCATTGTCCCCGAGTCCTTGGGAGTTTACGGTTTTGTATTAAATCTAAGTGTTTCCTTTTGATGAAGGTTTTTAAGATGGGCATTGTAAATTACTCTAAGGAAACTTTTTAGTCAGCAAGAATTTATGACAATGATAAATTTAGGCAATGTCTTTTTAAGTGTCTCTATGAATGAACACTTTCAAAATTTCCCCAGGTTCTAGTCAAAGGTAGAGCCTCTTGGTGATTATTTTTGTACTTTCTATGTCTCAAGTGACTTCTTTTATTAAGATTTCCAAGAATAAGACTTATGATTTATCTTGATGACATATTAACAGCCAGTCATACCAAATACATTTTTCTTTCTTATGTACCAGAAAGTATATTCTTGCTGTCAGCCTTTGGGGTACAATGAATTTCAAAAAGTTCTCTGGTGTTTTTCTTCAGCATTGAACATTTTTTAACTTTGTAAGTTATCAAAATAGTTAGAAAGAGGTTGTGGAGAGAAAAAGAAACAAAAATTAAGACAGAAGGTGTCTTATAAACAAAATATAAAAAAAATAAAATTCATTCTGTGACTTTCATTTATGAAATGACTGAATTGTATTAATATTTATGGTGAATCCCATTAATGGAAAAATTTATACTCAGCCAAAATCAGTTGACTCAGTGGCCATACCTAACATTTCTGATATGAAAGAGAGTTTATATTTCACATTAAAAACCATTTTCAAGGTGCTATCATTTGGAAAAGAAACAAATGAAATTATGTGAATGTCACAGTGTTCTTTATTGTTTATCTCTTGGGCTTCACTTCTTGGATGTGTTTACAGAAGAATAAGCAATCAAATCACTGGCCACTTCAGATTTTCCCTAGAGTAGATGAGTCATTCATGACTCATTAGAGGAGGAAAGCATCTTTCATCTGTTGCAAAAAACCGCACCTTTCTTATTTTATATAACAGTTCGTATCATTCTCTGCATGTAAGCTCTCACATTTGAATTCAGAAGTCCTAACAGTAAGTTAAAACCATGCAACATGTCCTTTGGGTATTTCATAGATACCATCTCCATACAATTAGTTAAGAATTTTTATGTCTCTATCAGATTTCATTTTGACCTTAAATTTTTAATTTGAATTTTTATAAATAGAAGCAAAAGTACATGATGGGAAAGGGAGAAATAGAGACAAGAGGATTTATGCATTTAAGTAGTGGCCTCTTGGTGCTTCTGTTCTGAAGAGCATGTTTCCCATTTTTTAGGTGAAAAAAAAACGATATAATGTAGAAATGTAAAAATGGGCAGTAGAATTTGGATTTATTCTCATACCTCTTGATGTGCCCATCACCAGGCTATTGATCTCTGTGGAAGAAATGATCTGGCTTTATGCGTATAACATGAGTTCTGGCACAAGTTCTTAATATAAGATTGTTGCTCTATTGATATTTGTTGACTATATCAGCTCATCAAAATAGGTTGGAGTTTAAATTATATTTATGTGCTGAATATGATACATACATAAATACATACATAGATAAATGAAACATGAGCCATCCTTCCTGGATGGCACTGGGGGGCTGGGGCACTGAAACTAACTTGGCAGCTTTGCCAAGGAACATGGTGGATGATGCTGTTGGGTTTCCAAAGACACTGTAGTTGGCTGGAGGTTCTAGAACTCCTTTGAATAAACTAGAATAGGTTTGAAAGCTGTAGAGCTCAGTTTATTTAGCATACTCTGTTCATTATTCATTGATTATTCATTTATTTATTCTTCACTTACTAGCTCTACTCATTCACGAACTTTGGCACTGAGTTGGTGCTTCTTTGGGATGTTCATTGAGTAAGTTATTCTATCTAAGCACTTCTATTATAAGTATACTAAGGGTTCCCTAATCAGTTGCTGCCCAGCTGGTACCTCCCTACATATCCTCTTTCTACCTCACCACTTAGAACTCACCCATTTCAGACTAGGGGTGAGCTAGTGTATATGTGTAGAGTAGGCTAGGTCCTCAGCAACAATGACTGCTTGTGGGGCACTGTTGTGGGACTAGGTTTGGTGTAAACACTAAAATGCAAATCCAGGACAAGAGTGGCCCTGGGAAGTAAAACAGACAATGTAGCCAAATCCAATGCTGGGCTTAGGATCTAAAATCGGAGCATATAATAAATATCACATGGATTCCAAGTGACCCTTGACAATCCTTTGAACTGCTCATAAAGTTTGGTATATGTTACCTCTTTTGAGCACATTGGCTACCTACATGACATTTCCCATTAAGCCATCCACAGCAAGTGTTCCTCCTGGACCCCTGTCTCTCCCAAGGCTACCTCTCCCCCATTCCCTCAACCCTCCAACCTTTCTTCCATCCTTCCTCTTCAGGCAGGTGCATATATTTGAATTTGCATAAATTGACTATAATGCTAGACCTCAGGATCTAGACTTCTAAAGTCCAAAAATACTAGAAAAATATAAGTAACAGTTTTTAAGTAACAGTCCTGAAAAACAGGGTTAGGAAGTCAGATGTAGTATTTAGCCTGGTGTATTAAAACACAGAAAGAAGACAGGCCAGGTGGATCTCTTTCTAGCATGAGTGTCCTCATCCACTGTCTCAAGCTGACTGAGCAATGATGTTGAGGAGTGAAGAGAGTGGAGGAAGTATACCAGGACCTGTACACACACCTGCAGCCCCCTCCCTTTGTCTAACATCACTCTGGAATTGTTTATTTTCCCCAGGATTTCTTGACATATTTTTATGAAACTGAGTATTGCAAGGGTTTACTGTATTTAATGTGCTTATTTACAGTTCTCAATGACACACTCAAATTGAGTCACCAACTTAAAAACACAAAACATTTTCAAGACATACCACCTGATAATACCAATTATATGTTATGTAGATGTTTAAAATTAAATTACAATATGATTTAATAGTAATAATATAAATGTTAGAAATAGAAAAAAGCATAATTCTATCATTCTAATCTAAGAGCTCTTTTTATTATTGCATATCCTTCCTTCCTTCCTTCCTTCCTTCCTTCCTTCCTTCCTTCCTTCCTTCCTTCCTTCCTTCCTTCCTTCCTTCCTTCCTTCCTTCCTTTCTTCCTTCCTTCCTTCCTTCCCATATTTATTCTGTGTTTACTCTTCCCAGATGCTGTTCTAGGGTCTTGGAGATACAGCATCACAAAACAAAGATTTCTGCCCTCCTGGAGATTACAGATTAATTAAACAACAGACATAAAAATAAGTAAATCTTATATTAGAAGCTTTTAATTTTACTGGAAAAAACAAAACATCAACTCGGGTAATGGGGTTTGAGAGTGTTTAGGGTAAGCTGCAGGAAATGGCGTTAAAGAGAATGGCAAGGACAGAGAACCTGGGATCAAAGCCTTCAAAGAGATAAGGGAGGTCACTGTGCAGATGTCTGAAGAAAGAGCAGAGAGATCTGCAATTGCAGAATCTTGAGATGGGAGCTTGTCTGGAAAGTTCCAGGAATAGCAAAGATACTCATGTAGCTGAAGCAAAATGAGTGATGGGGGAAGGGTATAGAAGATGAGGCCAGAAAAATGAGACAAGGCTCCATATATAGACCTTGAGGACTTTGCCTGTCTGTGTGAATGGAGTGAAGCTGAGAAGTTGCATGAACCTCCATGTTTAAGGCATCCTCTGTCTGCTGTATGGAGAAGGGATTGATGCAATGCAGGGAGGGCAGCAGGAAGCCCAGTTGGGAAGCCACTGCAGTAATCCAGGAGAGAGATGATGGCTGGATGAAGGTGGAACAGTGGTTCATACATATCAATTTTGCAGGGTTCTAAATGTAATGCACTTGACTTCATGACTCAGCCAGTATGCATAGCATTGAAAAATAGCAATCCAGAAACCCCAGCAACTTAGCTGTTAGTCTTCTCCTTAGTGCTCCTATCAAAGAACATGTAATAACAGTGGGATTCAGATTTTGGGAAGGGCATGTCTTAGAGGTTTTGTTGATCCATTGTTTGAGAGTTTTCTGGAAGAGAACATCTGTGCATTTATCAAAATTCTGCTGATAACATATTAATGAATCATTAGTATCATTGTTTGCTGCTTCAAGGATCACATGCTTTGTCCATTTACCTTCGTTAAATCTGGTAAACTAAATGTGTTTGAGATTATGAGATTCTTTTCTGCCTAATTTATTTTATAAACTACAAATGTAAATCATACCACTCTCACATGCAATTTCAGTTGAGAGGGTAACGACAATGTTGTCTTAATTGAGACATTCTAACTTGGGGGGTGCCCACAGAACCACTGAGTTGGAATGCCATTTTGATTTTTTTTTAGATGTTTTTGGTTTTAAAAATCATTTACAGAATGTCATTTTTGTAATTCTAATTTCAATTTATAGCCTAAACATTGCAATGAGCTTTGGGGAGTATTGCAGCTTGCTTAAGGTCTTTGTCTGCTAATGTTTCTATTACTGCATCCATAGTGAAACAAGGACATTTTTTAAAAAACTTCTGACATAAGCATTTTCTAACTGTGTTCTATTATGGGGCATCAGACATTGTAGGGAAGCCTGCAGTTGTTGTTGTTGTCATTCTTATTTTGGGTAGTGAGTTATTGTGGTGGTGGTGGTAGTTTTACATCTTTTCTACCTTTTTCCAAGGCAAACAGAACACACCAAGAGTCTGTGGACGCTGATTGTAGAGAGAATCATAAAGTTGATCTAGTCCAAGCCTTATATTTTACAGATGGGAAAACTGAGGCTCAGACTTCATTAACTTAATGAAGTATTTACATTGTGTTTTCTTGATATTACTAAAATATGAATAATATCACACCCTACTTTAGTCTGAGTCTGGCCACATAAGGGGAGTGGCATCTAGTCCAACAGGGAATTTTTGTGGGGGTTTATTCCTCTCCCTTTATCTTTGCTGTAGTAATCTGTCAAAAGACCCAATCTTTAGGTTTAATAGGACACATTTAGCTTGTAAAAAGCAAAAAAGAAAGGTTTTATTTAAGGCAACTGTTCTTTCTCTATAGTTAGGTTGCCAGACAGATGATGAGGGAAATCATTCTTTCAAAGAGAAGATGCTCGGCTTTGTCTTCGTAAAACTGAAGTGAGATGCAGTGTCTTGCTGTGCATTGTCATTCTTTAAAGATTGACCGATCCTCCCCGCTAGGGAACCATGGACTTAGAATTCACTGCTAGCGGGGAAAGTCACGCCCCTCCATAATAGACAATAATGACTGTAATAAAATAAGGCTGCAGCTCAGACAGCAGAAAAGTATCACCACTGGCGATGAGGATGTAAACATGACCTAATTGATGATCGTGAGAACAGGCTGTTGGGGCCCCATATAGAGTGCAAATTCTGGTGCTGCACGTTCTCTAGGTGATCTTGGTCAAGACTTTGGGCCTCTGTTTTCTTATTTGTAAAATGGGAATGATAGTGTGTACGTTATCAGATGAGAAGGCAGTTAGGTTCCAGTGAGAGAGATGAGTTCCACGTAATATCACAGGCAGTCTATTAGTGGAAAATTCTTCCTTGGCCTGACTTCCCTAAACATCTGACAGATAGCATAGTGAGCTTGGCTAAAATCATGCTGGGGGCACTGAGAATCTGCTTAAATTAGGGGGTTGAAAGCTATGCTCTTTCAGTCATTATTTTTGAGAAATACTGAGTTTTACTAGCCATAGATTTGGGAGTACAGCTCTGTTGGCAATGAAAATCGGAATTCCAGATCACTTTAGACTTAGGATATCCCAAAGCAAGGCTGTTCCTCTTTGTATATAACCACCCTGTTGATTAGAATATTAAGCATTGTTCAAAGTGGACTGTGTCTTTTCTTTCCTTTTCTTTTTGGACTGGGTTGGCAGCTTGAAAGTGCAAACATTTGGGACACCCATTATTGTGGCCTACTGCTGATTTCTGCTTCTGACTTCCAGGATGCCCTGTAGTAGTGTCTTGAGGGTCTGATTACCTGTGTGCCTTTTCATTTGGGGACAGGGCTATAGTGCAATATTAGTGTAGTAGGTTCTGTGACAAGCCAACTAGACACCCCCTTCAGCTCAGCACTGCTGACACACAGACCTTGATGACAGCCTGCTTTAGGAATTGCGTTTGCTAATACCAGGGCAGCCTACATCCAAAGCCTGGTTGATGCATGACATATAAAGGCCTGGCCTTTCACACCATCTCAGGACAACTCTGAAGAGCATCCTGGCTACACAGCTCCCCGTGGGATCAGCTGAGACCCACACCCGACTCTGCTTCCCTGCCTTACTTTCCATGCATGGCAACCCCACAAGCACTCCCTAGGAAACCTCCTGCATGCTCACCTCCAACTCAGACTCTATTTCACAGAGACCATAGTCTACAACAAGTGGGACATCTGTATAAAATGTGTGTCTGTGGATGTCCATCAAGGATATTTTCAGTGCTCTGTCTTTTTAAGTTTGCTCCTGAAAATGACCACCTCTTTGGCATCATACCTTGCCCTGTATATTCTCTTCATTCCATAGTTTCTCCTCATGCTCTTGTCAGCCTTTACTGGCCACTGAATTTTAAATTCCATCACCTTCCTTAGGGAATGGTCTGTGTGTCCAGGTGCTGGGCATGGGGACTGGGGAGTGAGGATGGTGACCAAAGTGAGTGTTTCAAAAACCTGTGAGTCAGAACTTTGCAGTTCCCATGAGCAAGTTCAAAGAATTAAATGTTTTCTGCCTATCTTCATTTTTAACCCTTTATAAAATAATAATAGAGTAGGTTTCTAATTATAAACAATCTGTTTTCAAGAGTCAGGCTAAGTCAAAAGAAAATTGTAATTTTAAAACAATGATCTAAAGTTATATCAACATATTGGCTACGTTTTGCTTGGGATGGTGGGGCTATCGGTCATCTTTTTATGGTTTTTATCATTTATGTGGGATTTTTTTTCAAAATATCTATATAAAGCATATGCATTACTTTTATAAATGAAAAAAATGACATTTTATTAAGAAAACTCCCACTATATCCTGTGTATGCCCATGGCAGCTGTGGTAGGAAAGCCCTAAATGTTTCTGACCTCTCTGAAATGAACACCTCACCAGAACCTAGCAGTATGGCTTAAGGTTTTTTGGTCAAGGCAGAAAGAACCGTTAGAGAATAGGGCATATTTCATGCTATAGCTTGTAATCATAGAACATCGACTTTTTCCAGTGAGATTACAGAAAAGAAGATGTGAGCATCCCAACCTGGGTTGGAAAATTTCATCTCCCTTTTTACAGATATTAATTAACATAACAAAACATTAGTGGCTATTTAGCCTGTACTCTTGTCTGTTCTAAGCAGAGACTGAATAAAAATATGCCCGAACTAAGTCAAATAGACTAGGAAAGGCATTTTTATCTAAAAAAAATTGATGTGAAATATGCGGTCACCAAAGAAGGGCCACCATGTTTTATTTTGTAATTATGAAAATTTGTCTTTTTTGACAAGTGAAATGAATTTAGGCACTCAGGCATGGGGAGAAAGTTGAATTGTCTGAAAATTAAATCAAAGTAAAAATGAAAAATATAAATGGGTATTTCATATTCACTAACATGGGAGTCATCTTTTAGATCTGACATTTTGAAGCAATCCCTGAGAAACTTGATAGCTCATACCTCTGAGTAAATTATGGTCCCAACCAGTGTGGAAATAATTGAGAATGTTTGTTGTTTTTAAATAAATGCAATAAATCTGGAATGGCATCAGCAGTCTGGAGTATAGAGAGCACCATTCTATATTGAGACATACAACGTGCTGAGATCTTATCACAGGGAGGCACATAGGTAGATGCCCTGGGTGTGACAAGACATAGATGCACAGGCACATTCACATATAAAGAGCAGCATGGAATTGGCCAAAGAATGGAGATGCCCAGCAGAAATGGGCTCACATCTGGCTCTACTGTCCTAGAAGTGTGGTCCAAGGAAGTTGTTTCTGTTTAGAAAGGTGAAAGTTAATGAGACTGTGTCTCCTAGAGGTGCTGGGAAAGTTAATAAGTACTCATTAAATAGTTGCTACTATTTAATGTAGCAGGTGTGACGGGCAGGTGTGGCAGGTGTGTGACAGGTGTGAACACACCTTGAATAGTACCTGAGTACTTTTTCATCTCTTTGCATGTGTGTGCATATGCATGAGTACATTGTATGTATTTATGTGCATATGTATAATTTTTTCTATATGTATAGTTGGCCCTTGGAATCCATGGGTTTTGCATCCATGGATTCAACCAACTATGGATTGAACATATTTGTAAAAAAAGAATTACATCTGTACTGAATATGTACAGACTTTTTTCCTTGTCACTATTCTCTAAACAATACAACAACTATTTACATAGCATTTGTATTTGGCATTATAAGTCATCTATAGATGATTTATTTTATACAGGAAGATGTATGTAGGTTATATGCAAATCCTATGCCATTTTATATTAGGGACTTGAGCATCTGTGGATTTTGGTATCCATGGGAGGTTCTGGAACCAGTCCCCCTCATATAGCAAGGGACAGCTATATATGCTTTCCATGTGTATGTGCTTTTTGTGTGTATGCATGTACTTTGTGTATGCACATGGATAAAATTTGTGTATCTTTGCGTGCTTTGTATATGTTTACTTTGTATGTGTGAGTGTGTATTTTGGTTTGGGCATCTTCAGGGAATGAGACTTCTTCTTGGAGCAGCAGTGAGCCATGCTTTGTGCCTTATAAACCTGTACCCTCTGAGGAGCGCTCAAGAGATGGACCTGGGGCTTTGGTTTTCAACTGAGCTACTGAACCGACTGCCCCAGTTCTTGTGAATCCTTAAGTACACTAAATACTATCTGTATGTATACTATTTATGTATATTGTATATTACTATGTTTTTAAAAAATAAACTATATCTGTATTTTATATCATATTTTAAAATACTATATGCTACTTTTTAAAAAGTATGGCTACTATTTAGCTATAACTGAATAATGTGGATATTTCAATCATTTAAAAATGAACCATTCTATAAAACAGTGTCTTGTGAGCAACTAATGAGTCTGGGAGTCTTGAATTTTTTTAACTAGTTCTGTAGTCGAGGGTGGTTTGGTTAAAGACAAAGAAACGCTTCGACCTATCTTGAGTAAGGAGATTCATGATAATAAGAAATTGAGAGTATCATATGAGACTAATAGGAAAAGATGAGCTGTAAGCCCATTTCATCCCTTTCTGTCTCCTCTCTCCTTCCCTTTCTTTCTCTCTGGAGAAATGTGGTCTCTTGGTTTTGCACATCCTCCCCACTTGCCTGATCTTTCACTTTAATCTGGTTCTTTCTGAATGGACCCTGCAATAAGAGAGGGTTCTAGGACCCCTGTCTATAAATGGAAACTGGACTGGGGGATCTCATGTAGGTCAGAACAGGCCTGAGCTTCCAGAATGCCTGGTCTGGTTTAGCAAGGTAACCAAGATATTTCTTCTGATTCTGGAGTGTGTGTGTGTGTGTGTGTGTGTGTGTTTGTGTATCCGTACACACAGCACATTTGTGTGTGAGAGAGAGACAGATGGGGACAGAGATGGTAGGACAGACAGCAAGAGAGGCAGAAAGAGAGAGACAGAAAGATACAGAGAGAGACACATACAGAGATAAATACAGACAGAGAGGGCCTGCAGAGCTGTATATAGAAAGGACATATCCCAGTGGAAGAACAATCTGTATGGTGGATAAAGCTGAGGCCTCTACTTGCTGGAAGAGCTGTGAATAATGGAACAGGAATGAGTTCCAGGTCCCCAGTGCAGAGCCCAGGGTCCTCAGCTGGGGACTCTCTGCTTGTTTGGGGAGGGCCTGGTGGGCCAAGACAGCTGGCAACTCAGGCTGCTGAAGGCAGACACACCAGCAGGGTGCAGTTCATGGGGCTATGTGGAAGCTGGGTACTGACCATCTCCTGTGTATTAACAAAATTGTTGATACCCATCAATCAAAGGGGTAAAAAATGGAATCTTATCTTTGTTTCAATTTGCATTTCTTTACTGTCGAGTGAGGTTATGTGGAGCTTTCATTAAGCAACTGCATATTAACTATTAATAATTATAAAATTATTATGGCATTAGGTTATTAAGTATGAAATGTCTGATTTCCTTAAGTACTAAGTTTGCCAGTCGATATCTCTGACATTTCACTTTGACACTTCTTGTTTTATTTTTATTGTGAAGGTACTTCTCAGTCTTTCAAACACATGGTTTGGCTTGTGATAATCTTTCAAATTTTTTTTTAGAGCAATTTTTGTGAAACCACGGATAAGTAAAAAATTCGTGTTATTTTCAAATATGAGTTCTGTCGTGGAAAAATGCTGTGCAGATAGCTCAAAATATCAGCAAAGTGCTTGGGAAGTATGTGGCTAATTATTGCCCAGCACATCGATGGTTTGAGATGTTCTGTTCTGGTGACTTTATCTTGAAAATGAGCCAGGTGGGTGACCAGAGACCAAGGTGGATAATGATGAGCTGAAAGTTGTAGTGGAAGTAAATCCATCTCAACCTACTCGTGAATTAGCAGCAAGGTTTGACATTACTATTCCAACAATATTGAACCATTTGAAACAAATGGGCAAGGTAAAGAAGCTAGATAGATGGGTACCATATGAATTAAATGAGTGTTAGAAGAGAAATAGTCTTGAAGCTTGCCTTTCTTTGCTGTCACGACAAAAAGGTGAAACATTTTTCCACCATATTGTTATGTGTGATGAAAAATGGATTCTTTTGACAATTGCAAGCATTCAGCACAGTGGTTGGATAAAGATGAAGTGCCAAAACACAGTCCAAAACCGAATATTTATCAAAAAAGCTAATGGTTTCTGTTTAATGGTCCAGCGTTGGTATTATCCACTATAGCTTTGTAAAACTTGGTCAATCGATTACAGTGGATGTCTACTGCAACCAGTTGGATGAAATGATGAGGATGCTTGTGATTAAGCAGTCAACATTGGTCAATAGAGATAGTCCAATCCTCTTGAAAGACAAAGTTTGACCACATGTTGCACAAAAAACACTGCTCAAACTATAGAGGTTGACTTAGAAACTCTCTGTCATCCTCTGTATTCACAAGACCTTGAACCAATTGACTACCCCTTTTTGCAGCCTTTGGACCACTTCTTTCAAGGGAAAATATTAATTCTCAACAAGCTGTGAAAAGCACCTTTTGTGATTTCATCGCCACTTGCTCCCCAGGCTTCCTCACTGCTGGCATAAACAAGCTACTGTTAAGATGGCAAAACTGTGTCAATAGTTTAGATGCATACTTTGATTAACTGTAATGCTTCTTGTTTGAGATGTAATAAACTAAACTTTTGATTCAAAATCAGACATTTCATATTTAATGACCTAATAATTATACAATTACAATTACGTGTGGACAACTAATCAAAACACTTGTGCCAGAGTCTTAGTCCAGGGAGCCTAAAGAAGGAATAGGACATGAAATGGTTGACTGCCTTATTTTAATTCCATAACTTAATTAATTGACCAGTTCAGTGAAAAGACTAAGCTGATTTCTTTTAAGGCAGGGTATATAAACCTTGACTTTTGGGCCAGGGCTTGGTAAACTTATTTCTTAAAGGGCCAGATAGTAAATATTTTAGGCTTTGTGGGACAGATGGTCTCTCTCAATACTACTCAACTCTGCTGCTATAGTGCAAAAGCAGCCAGACAATATGTAAATGAATGGTCATGGCTGTGTTCCAATAAAACTCTATTTACAAAAACAGGCAGTGGTTGTATTTGGCTCATGAACTGTAGTTTTCAGATCCCTCTTCTATGCTATCTGTGTATGTGAGTGCCTGGAGATAAAATTGACACCTCATTTTGCAAATTCCAAATGGCTAAGTTTTTCATACCTGTGACCCTCTGGTTACAGGCAGAAAGATATACACATGGACTGAAAAATTGGAAAATAAGAGTCTGTATAGATGTTTGAAAAGTCAAGATATTAGGTCTTAGGATCATGTCATCCTTGAGAGTGAAAGAGAGGCTGGAAGTTCTTACATTTTCCCACCTGCATGCATAGCTTACCCTCTGAGTTGTTAATAGAATGTCTTTTTACACTGACTACCTATTAACATATTGCATCTGCCCTGCTCCACATCCTAGTGGTATGGACATATGTAAAACTATTGTTTAGAAAATAAAAAGAGCAATCCTGTTACTCTTCAAAGTCAAGCAACACTGCCTTGCAACCCCCATCAAGGAGCTCAGGGCCAAGGAAATCATTTCTTAGCAGCACAAGGGAGGTGAGCCCTGCTGGCCAAGGCATTAAATAAGCACCTGAGTCTCTCTAAGGGTGAGGGTTGTAGAGGGAGTAGGGGGTGAATGGAGGATTCAGAGGAAGCAGGAGGTGAATGCTGGCTCTGAGCAGATAGTGGTGGCTTGTGCAGGAGCAGAGTGGGTCCCTGAGATGCCCAGGAGAAACCAGAGGTAATGAGACCTTGGAAGGGAGCTTTGGGATTAAGTGTCACAGAGAAGGGCTATCGAGTCCATGAGTTTGGATTTGAATGACGGCTCTGATTCATGTCGGCTTTGTGCTCTGCTGTATCCTTGTGCCTAGAATAGAGAGGAATGAATGGATAAGTGAATGAATGAAGGTAATGAATACTGTAAAAATGACTTTTTACAGTCGTTTGCCTATTGTGAACAAGTACACAAAGTATGGGGAATGTTAGTATTATCGGCTATTTCCACAGTTGATTTCAAATGTAAATGCAAATAATGATGGTAGCGACAAAAGTTTAAATGAATCCCCTCATTTAATTCTCACAAGTTAAGTTGAAGCTGTGTCCTACCACTGATACATTTTATAAACAAGGAAACCGAGTCAGGGAGAAGCTGACTAACTTACGTAAAGCTATATAGGAGCTATATGTAAAATATACCTCTGGTGTTTGGAGCAGTGGTTCTCAAACTCCATAGAGCATCAGACTCCCCTGGTGGCGTGTCATAACAGAATCCTAGGCCCTGTCACCGGAGGTCTGGATTCACTGGTCTGGGGCAAGGCCTGAGAATCTGTGTTTGTAACAAATTCTCTTTTGATGTTGATGTTGTTGGCCTGGAAGCCACGCTTTAAGAACTGCTGGTGTGGAGAATTTTTGAAGGCTGATTTAGTTAATTTCTGGTTGTTCTTGAACCCAATGAACCTTTTAAGTCCTTTAGTGTTGCTGTCACTTCTTCTGCCTCACCCCTTCCTATCTCCAGGGCTCTTGCCAATTCAGCCAGCGCAGTCACAAAGTGAACCCTGGGAAAAGACTCTGAGTCACTTGCTGAAGCAGTACCTTTTTTCTTTGAGAAGTATCCAAGCATTGAGTTCAAGGTCCAGGCTCCATCTCAGAAATGATGCCCCACAGTTTTACTGCAGGTGGCTGGAGTGTGCTTGGGCTCTGCCTGAAATGCAAGCACTACTCTTCTCCAATTTCAGAGTCTTACCCTCACAAGTGCTAAATTGCCCCATAAACAAAATACATCTGGTGTTTGACTCATGGAAAATATTTCTCTGTGGTTGAAAAGAAGTGTGTGGATAGTCGGACTCCATTAATTTCCACTGGAGTGACTCTGAACCATCTGCTTCGAGCTTGGTGATGGGGGATGGGTGGGGCCTGGGAAGTGCAGCGTCGGCTCCATGGAACCGTGGGTGGGTGCCCACGTCAGCTGTGAGCCTGGCAGACTGGGGGGTGCTTCCTGATGCTGCTCTGTGTACTCTGGAGGTTCCTGAAACTCCTTAGACATGCTGGAAATGACCTGGGGCCCTGGTTTGCTAGTTCTCCCTGGCTGGGGTTTGCTGGGTGGGCTGCCGTAGTTGTGATGCCATGATGCTGTGGCCAGGATCCCTGCGATGTCTGTGTGGTCCAACATGATGGGCATTTTCTGGTCCCCTCGAACTGCTCTTCTGCCTCAATTCTTCTTCAAGTTACTCTGACGCTCACAGGAAGTGAGAGGGGCTCCCTCTGGGGTCTCTGGGACCCAGCTATTTGAAGAGAGCAAGTCCATGGGGCAGGTACAGAGATAATAAGCTGTACTATGGAAGGCAAAAAGGCAGGCTAGGCTTCGAAGTGGCACAGACTTGGGTTCAAATCTGACTTATTGGCATGACCATGTGTCCTTTGCCAAGTGTTTAACCTACCTGATATCTGTATCATCATCTTAAGAATGGGGACTGTGCACAGTAAATATGACAATTTTGTAGTTGCATATCAAGTCATTTGAACAATGCCTGAATCATAGAAGGTACCAGATGGATGGTGGCTGTTAATACTATCAGTTTTTGTTCCTAGCATTCTCAGAGGTAGAATTCCAAGATGGCCCTGTGATGACCATCCCCTGGTGTGCACACCTGCCCTTGAGTAGATATGATGAAATAGGATTTTGAGTTAACCAAGGAGACTATCTGGTTGGTCCTGACTTAATTGGGTGAGGCCTTAAATGGGACTGGACCCTTCCTGAAACCAGAGAGGTTAGAAATGAGAGTTTATTGAAGAGACCATGTGGCAGGGACCCAAGAGTGAACTCTACTTGCCCAGAGTGGCTCACAGCCAATAGCCAGCAACACCACAGGGTTGCTGTAGCCTTATAGCCACAGGAAATGAATATGACTCACAACCTGAGGAAGCTTGGAAGCAATCTTTCTTTAGTCAAGCCTCCAGATGAGAACACAGCCCAGCTGACATCTTGCTTTTAGCTTTGTGAGACCCTGAACAGAAAACCAGCTAAAATGTGCCCCATTCCTGACTCATGAAAACTGTGAGATAATAAATTTGTTATGTTAAGCCACTAAGTTTGTAGTAATAGAAATAGCAATAGAAAATTAATACAGAGAAAATAACATCTACCTTAGAGATAAATTATGAGAAATAAATGTAATAATCTATGCAAAGCATGCAAGATAGTTGCATAGTAAGTACTCAGTCATAGCAGACCTGGGTTTTAGCATCTGCTTGTGGCCCCCTGCTAGTTGCAGATCATGGCCCTGGCTAAGTAGCCCAGCTCTTCCTCCCCCATCAGATCTTGGCTAAAATCTCAGCCTGTTACCTGGGACTCTGCTGGACTCTTGCTCATCCACTCCTCAGGGGTTAGCTCATGTCTTGCCGTGCCTGGGTCCTGGTATCCACCACAGCCCATCAGAGGCCAGAATATTGGCTGCTGCCTGGATCTCCTCTTATACCTAATGTTTGTGCTCGAGGCATTTTCCATCCATTCTTACCACCTCCAAGAAGCCTCTTCTGACAAATTAGATGAGCTTTTCTTTCTTCTTCATCACTGTCTGAGTCCCTGTTTATTTCCTTTGTGGCACTTTTTGCTGTCTGCAGTTAAAAGTTCTATTTGGTTGTTTTGTTTGTTTGTCTTCCACCACTAGACTCTTGGGTCTGTAAGGCCAGATGCCATGTTGTTCTTGTTTCTTGCTGATCCTGATGCCAGCACAGTGAAAGGCAGGTGCTCATTCTGTACATGTGTGCATGCATGGATGTGTGAAGAGCACTACCGTGCTTAGCCCATGCTGCCCTGGGTAACCCACCCTCTTAAAGGCACTCTCTATGGCTTGTACAGTTTCTCCATGGAGAAAGGGGAAGAGTTAGGGCTGGGAGGCTGACATCCAGCCTTTCTTAGATTGCCTGACATCCCTGTCCTCACCACTCTGGGCACACCAGCAGGTTCTGACGAACCTTCTCGTGGTATAGCCTATACCTGGGCAGCTGGGAATTTCTCGTCCCCACTACAGAGGGGATTCTTCACCTAGTTTCTCTTCAAGATTCTCTCTTGCCTTTATAGTGCTGATGCTGCACCCAGACTTCCACCCCTCCTCTCCTCAAAGACTGTGTGTTAGCCTAAACAGAGCCAAATGCTTATGTACATTTCGTGAGGATACTGATCTAGAGTGAATCCTGGTAACCCAGTGTGATGGAGAGAAAAGAACTTAAGCTTTGGTGTTATATAGAAGCTGTATCAAATCTAGTATCCGTCATTTACTAGCTTTCTGACAGTAAGCAGTTTCCCTAAGTCTCAGTTTCCTTACCTGTAAAATGGGATAATTACATTCCCACAATAGAGTGGTTGTGAGGGTGAGATGAGCATGAACAGAGCACATGTAGCTCAGGCTTGGCGCATGGGAGATGCTGAAGGCATATTAGTGTTCTCCACATCTTCTCCTTTCCAGTTCTGAAGATGGAAACTTTCTATGGCAAGAAATGACTAAATGCAGCGTAGTGTAACAGGTGAAGAAAGAAACCAGATTGTAGGACCAGCATATGGAGACCTAGGCTGATATTCCAGGAGTCCCCAGCAGTGGGACAGGTCCAGTCCATACCTCTTTGCACCTTCTGAGGCAGGATTCTCCTTCCCCTAGCATGTTATCACCGGTGGGACCATTTCTGTATTCATCTGAAGCTTCTGATTAGAGGCTCATGAATATTCAAATACTTGTCTCCCCTTATTTGCCTGACTATTAGCATTCTGTCTCTAGGCTTATTTTGTGGTTTTCTCTGCTGCACATTTGTTCAGTGATTCACGCTTCATCGTCTGATGTGACCAGCTTCAAGACAATCCGGTCTATTCCCAGTTCTCGGAAATGCTGGGTCTCTGCTCTGCCCTGGCTGCCAGCTTCCCCTTGCTCTTGCTGCTCCCAAAGATGGGTGGGTGGTGGAACAGCCTGCAGAGTGCCACTTTGGAAACTCGCTTCTGGGATTTTAAAATTCATATTGATAATAATAATCCAGTACATGTGTCTCTCACTTCGAATTTTACAAAGAGATTTCATATCATCCTGTTTTACAGTCTGGCTTTCTGAAAATGCAAAATGCTGACATTCTTTTCTGAATGGGGCCGTGTCTCTTTTCCTTTTGAATATTTAACAACAAGATTTGAACAAAACAGAATCTGTTTTAAAACCCAGCTGTACAATGATTTCTCACAATGGTCAATGGAAAAGGAATCTGCCATTCTTGTTCCCTCTGCTGGTTAGAGCTTGGTTTGAAGTCCATTTAGCTTTGTAGGGGATACAGTGTGTATTAGTTTCCTGTGGCTGCTATAACAAATTACCAACTTTGTCTATCTTTAAAGCCAGCAGTGTAGCATCTTCAAATCTCTCTCTCTCTCTGTCTCTCTCTGACTTCTGCTTCTGTCATCTCATCTCCTTTTCTCTCTAATCCTCTTGCTTCACTCTCATAGGGACCCTTGCGCTTACATTGGGCCCACCCAGTTAATCCAGGATAATCTCCCCATCTCAAGGTCCTTAACTTAATCCCATCTGCAAAGTGCCTTTTGCCACGTAAGATCACGTAATGACAGAGACATCATCTGGACATCTTTGGCGGCCCATTCTACTCACCACACCATTTTTCTGGGTTAGTAAAAGAACTGATTGCTTGAGACTGAGACCTACTTGCATGTCTAGGATGTGGCTCTTCTGTCTTCATTTCTTCCTCTTTGCAGGGTGGACTCCTAAAAGCTATCATGAGTTTCTCAGCTGCAACGTAACAGTGTCCTCAATGGGTACCTGGAAGGCTTGTGGTGATGAGTTCAGCAACAAATACTCAAGTTCCTAGCCAGATCTCTGTGTGCCTAGAGCATCTTCCTTAAATGCATTGCTCAATTTGATTCTCAAAATTACCCTGAATCAGGAATTGTCACCTCTGATTAAGGCTGAAATACAGGGAGGTTAAATAATGTGCTACCTATTTCATGAACTTTGGTGCTAGAGAGGTCTGGATTCAAATCCATATCTGATGCTTTGTGACTTTGTGTATGTTACTTCATCTCTCTGAGCCTCTATTAAAATAGAGATATATTAAAATGAGCCATCTGTAAAATAGATATAGTACCCACGTCATAGTTTGTCGTGAACATTAATTGAGGTAAGGATTGTAAAGCACTTAGTATAGGGTTGGGATCAATACATATTAGCCACTTCATCATAATTATTGCCACCATTAGAATTATCATTATTTCTGAGAAATGCATTTTTTCCTGCTTACTAGAAGTTATTATAATAGTGATTATTGAAATTTCTGTTTTTCTTACTCCTGGCTGGGGACATGAACAGAGGTGATTCCCTGAGGTTTCTTGGACCTTGGAACATCTGTCATGATTGAGTATGTTCTAAACAACATGCACAGTGGAAAGTGCCTTGCACATACTATCACATTTGATCTCCAAACCAAGCTAAGAAATAAATGAAGCTACTGTCCTCAATTTACATATGAAGAAAATGAGGGAAGGGAAGTGATTTTCCCATGACAATACTGATATTAGTGGGTAGAATTTGAACCCCCTGGAGTCTGCCAGAGCCTGGACTCTTCTCCCTGCTTTGCCGAGTCGGTGTTGGTAGGCAGACGTCATAGCCTGTGCTTTCTCAGTGGTAAACACGCCCTGCAGCCCAGAGGCCTGAAAAAGCCAGAGAGTCAGGTGTCAATTAGAGCTCATTAGGATGCCACTGTCTCAGGGAGAAATTGGTACTTCCCACTCAGTCTTCATTTTACTGGGCTCCTGTCCCACAGAGCGATGGGAACCATGGGCCCCTTGGTGCATTTTCTCACACCTGCCCAGAGCTATTTCCTCATATACGTCCTTCTCGATCACCATAAAAGTCAACATTTACATCAAAGCTGATATTAATGCTAAAGCACAGGGAGCAACTTGGAGAGTTTTCTTTAGAACAGAAAATGTCCAATTTTCAAAGATCTGGTTCAAGTGCAAATAAGTGTTGACTTCAGTCCTTCTGGGAGCTGCTGCCATGCATACCAACAGGGTCCCAGTGCGGCACTGAGACAACTCATGCTTCCAGTGGGGTGTTTGTCAACAGGAGGATCTATGTGGGGCTCAAGGAGGTCTTGAATAATGTATAAAATCCACATGTTAAGGTTGATTAAAATCCTTAGTGTATTATCTAACTGGAGCAAAAGGCTCTTGAGATCTCTGACTGTTGAAAGTTATTGATCTTTAAGGACTTTTGTCCTCATACCACTCTAAGACAATGAGTACTGGAGCCATCAAATCCATGAGGAGACCAGCATGAATGTAGTAATGCATAGGGACATCTCCATGTGAATTCAGATGTAATGAGAATATTGCATTGTATATTTGATCCTCAAAGTCAAAAACACTACTACTATTTTTTCCCCAGACACAAAGCTAAAAGGAAGGAAGGAGTGAGAGCCAGTTACTAGAGTTTTGAGAACCACATTCCGTGCTTCATCATATGCTATAGGTTTGAATATCAACATTTTTCTTGCCATCAAGGAAGCTTTGACCTCTAATCTGGCCTGGGAGAAACAGACTTAAGAACTTGGATTTCCTAGAAGAGTCACGTTGAATTGTGCACCAAGTAGGGATGCACTTTTCTATTAGAAAACCCCTCACAGGAAGGCCCTGAGAAAGGCAGAAGCCAGGATATCCCATCTCCAGGGAGAAAAATTGATCCTTGCCTTGGACACTATGTCTATCCTATGCCTGTCCTCACCATTGTATTTTGGAAGAAGATAACTTGTCTGATTTCACAGGTTCAGAGATGGAGAGAAATTTTGCCCCAGGGTGAGTCACACCCCAAGTCTCACCCATATTTGATTTAGATGAAATTTTGGATTTTGAGTTGATGAGGAATGGGTTAAGAATTTTAGGGATGCTGGGATGGGGTGAATGTGTTTTGCATGTGAGAAAGACATGAATTTGGGGGACTAAAGGGCAGAGTGTTACAGATCAGATTGTGTCCCTCCACCCAAATTTATGTGTTAAAATCCTAGCCCCCAGTACTTCAGAGTGTGACCTCATAAGGTCTTCACAGAGATAATCAACTTAAAGTGAGGTCATTAGTGGACACTAATCCAATACAACCAATGTTCTCATAAAAAGGAGAAAACTGGTTATAAAGACATGAACATGAGGGAACATCATGTGAAGATGAAGGCAGAGATCAGGGTGGTACATCTACAAACCAGACTGCCAAAGCTTTTCAGTATCTACCAGAAGCTGGGAGAGAGACCTGGAATAAATCCTCTTTCTCACCTCTCAGAAGGAACCAACATTGCTGCCACCTTTATCTTGGACTTCTGGCCTCCAGAGCTGCAAGACACTGCATTTTTGATGCGTAAGCCACTCAGTTTGTGGTACTTCGTTATGGCAGCCCTAACAAACTAATACAGATTTTCGTATGTTAGTTGAGGGACTACTTTGTTCAAATGAAATTTGATGAGATGTCCATTATGTAAAGCAGATAAAAGCTCTTGGTGAAGTGGGGTTTGAGAACCTGGAGACTTACCTGACCTGTTCCCTTCTCCCTAAAATGGCCTTGAGGAGGCTCTCAAGAAGTCCCTAGAATACGGTTTGAAAATTACTGGCCACTTTAAGGTTAATAAACAATGCTGACATAATTTGACAGCAACAGCCAATTAGTAGGCTTCTCTTCCAGAAGCTGCTGCAGAGGGATTTGAAGGCTTCACTCAGACTCCAGAGAAAAGTGTGCAGTGACTGATTAGTGATGTCTGTCAGGGCCTGGTAGTTGGGAGGGGACTGATATGTAACAACTATTTTCCATTTCTGGACCAGTCCGACTTCCTTATTTGATCAAGATGAGGCTTGGAGCCTAAAAAGATCAACTGACTGGCTCAAAGCCACACGCCACTTTTAGAATTAGATATACTGGGTGATGTTTCAAGAGCAGTTATGGTATGTATGACATTTATTCGCAAGTCTATAGACTCATATTAAGTCACTGATAACAGCATGACCATTCATTAATTGGAACTCATGTTTCCATGGTCTTTTGACTGGAGGGCCAAGGTTTGCTCCTGCCTTCATTCTCTTCACATTGCTGGTTGTACTGTTAAAACTTCCTTCTTTTGCTCTCAAATCTGTATTGGGATTTTTCTGTAGTTGAGAGTAGCCCTCCAGGAAGCCTTGGCTCCAGACCAGTTATTCTCAATCAGGGGTGATTTTTGGCACCCAGGGGCAATAACTGGATGCATGTGTGGCTGTCACAACTTTGTGGGGGGAGTGCTCCTGGCCTCTGGGGACTGGAGGTGAGGGATGCTGCCCAGCGTCTCCAATACACAGGACAGCCCCAACAACAAGGGATGGCCCAGCCCCAAATGTCAATAATGCCAAAGTGGAAAAACCCTGCTCTATAGTTACCCTCCCTGCTACCCTGCTTCCAGAAGTTTCTTGGAATTGCTTTATTTTTCCACTTTCTCTTTCCCAGAGCCCCAGTTCCAGAGTGCCCTTTTTGGTCACCCTTACACACACTCCCAGTCCACATTAGGGTGGAGCAGAGAACCATGCTAGAGACACCCGGCATGTGGTTTGCAAGGGTCTTGACCACACCTCTCTGGATAGTGTCAATAAAGCTCAGATCCCTTGAAGGATGACATTCTGATGAAGGGGGCACCAAGAAAGACTGTAAGGACAAGCTACTCTCCTGAAAGTCATCTGTGGACTCTGATTCTTTGCCACCATGAAGTCCCTGCCATGTATCACCTCTTGGATATTGGGTTAAGAGTTTCTCTCATTGGCCAGGATGCTGGATGGATATTGTCTAACATGGGACTTGGGTAATGGAGGGCAACTTTGTTAGCCCTCCTGACTCTATTCTATAGGGATTCTTGTTTCTATTTCTGGAGAAGGAAGATTATTTTTTATAAAAATCACAGAATTTTAGAAACAAAGGTTCCTAGATGTTCCAGTTAAGGTTTGTGACATGACAGAAGTCTTATGGTATTTGACATGGTCTATTTACATGTCTGTTTTCTGTCTCCTCTACTGGATGTGAATTCCTTGAATTCAGGGGTCGCATCTCATTCACTATTCTATTGTCGGTGTTCAGCATTACATTGCCATGTAGGAAGAACCTGTGCAAGTTTGCTGAATTAATGAATGAAGGCACTTCCATATGTGTGTGTGGGGCATGTGTTGAGTCATAAAAAATGATACTGAAATAAATACTTAGTAGGCGCTCAATAAATTTAAATAAATTGTGGGTGGTGCTGCTGCTGGTGCTGCTGATTCAGTCTCTGTGCTAAGCATTTAACAGATAGTAACTTGTTTAGTTCTCTCCACAAATATTTAAAAGCAGGTAATATTTACTCCATTTTAAAAATGAGGATACTGGGCTCAGAGAGGTTTAGTAATCTCAGAGAGTTTTAGTCACACAGCCAAGGAGAAGCGGAGCTAAGATCTGAAGCCTGCTTTGGCAGTAAAATCCATGCTTGTGTGTACTAAATCCCCACTTTGGAGGTCAAGCAAGGACATATCTTGCTTGCAGGTCAAGCATGGAACCTATCTTATACTCTATAGGACCACCAGGACCCTTTGTATAGAGTGTTTGGGAAAGGATGTCGGAGAGCAGAGGTAGATGCAGGAAACTCCTGCCCCTACCATGAGGAGAGTCACTCAGACCAGAACAAAGGCAAGGCAATGAGAAGGGTGGGCATAGGCTTGGAGGAAAGAAACCTTTCAAGGGCAGGAAGGGGCCTGGGGGCTAGAAATGTGGTGAATGAAGGTATTCTGGGAAAAGACAGCAAAGTTAGGAGACAAGGGCATAGGGACAGCAAGATGCTAAATTTATTTTGGAGCATGCTGAGTTTGAGGCTGCTGTGACACATCTAGAGGGAGATACAACAAAGGTAATAAGATACTTTTGATATCACATGGTAGAACCCATTAAAAATAACTTATGCTTAAAGGAGCTCATTTAACTGAGAAAGATGTGGTGTTGCCTTCAGGTATGATTGGATTCAGGGGTTCAGCAAAGACTTCAGGGCTCCAATTCTGTCCATCTCCTGGGACATCACAGCCACCAGCAGACATCACAGCCACCAGCAGACCCAAACTTATATCCTGGCATCTTAGAAAACTGTGGGGGCAAGGGAAAGAAAGATTTCTCTCTTTGTAAGAGAAAAACAAAGAGAAAAGGGGAGGGGGGTGAAGAGAGAGAGAGATTGATTGATTGATTGATTGATTGATTGAATGGCTCTAACAACTTCCAGACTCCCAGGTCTCTGGCCATCAATACCCCCTACCAAGGGGGGTGGGAGATAGACATCTCTCTACCAACAGCCCCTCCAGAATCATTAGAGTGATCGGTTAGCACTTCCCCAATGAAAGGTATGAAGGGCAGGCAAAAACATAACAAGCATCCACCCTAATGAGTAGAGTCATGTTTATCATTCATTCTGCAAGGTGCACATCTGAGAAAGGGCAGGATCAGAGGAGAGCGTCAGAGTTTATTATCCCCAGGGCTGATTCTTTTTGAGAAGCACCTCTCAGCCTTTTCTTACTTCCCTTCTTAACTTTCCTATGTGTCTCCAGGTCACAAACGCTGCTTGGCGAGTAAGGAAGGAAACTAAGAAGAGGAGCCTCTGCCGTTAGCGCAGGTAACTGAGAGTTGATGTGTTTGAAAAGGCAAGAGCCCCTTTGCAGTTTTATTGCTTATTTTGTTCACAGTTACCTGCAATATGGTATGGCTGCAGATGGATAGAAATATGCTCTAGTGTAACACATTTACAGCAGGGGGAGAAACGCCCCCCAAAACACAACTGCTCAATGCTGAAAGCAGACTTTGCATTTCCTAGACTGCACTGCTTTCTGAATATAAAGAGGCAGATGATTATTGCAGTAATGGACAATTGAGCTGTGGTCAGACACTCAAAAGGTACTTTAAACAGTTGGTCATAAATATAAAATTGGAGTATTATGATTCACGGGAGAGGAAGATTAAAGCAGATCCCAGTAACAGAGTCCGAGATGGCACTTAGAGTTAGGATTCAAAGCTGAGCAAATGCGGGTCTTTAGAGCAAAAGGAGAGACAGTCTATTCTGGGTTGAATCTGAATTTTCTAGGGATGTGTGAAGGACATGGGGAAAGATTTGTGACCCCAGCAGTGTGATCAAAAACAGCCTTGGAATAATCAGCCTCCTTCAGGGATTGCCTCAGCAGGAGGGCCCACAGACTATGAGTGGTTGAGCGGGCATATGGTAGGCTGAGTAATGGTCCCCCCAATATATCCATACGGTTATCACCAGAACCTGTGAATATGTTACTTTACATGGCAAAAGGCCCTTTGCAGATGTGATGAATTTAATGGCTTTGAGATGGGGATTAGTTATCCCAGATTATCTGAATGGGCCCAATGTCATCAAAGGGTCCTTGTAAGGAGGCAGGAGAGGCAGACACTGAAAAGGAGAGGTGACGACAGAAGCAGGTGTTGTAGTGATATGCTTTGGAGATGGAGGAAGGGGCCACCAACCAGGAAATGCAAGTGGTCTCTAGAAACTATAGAAGACAAGTACATAGATTCTCCCCTAGAGCTTCCAGAGAGAAGGTGGCCTTGTAGACATCTTGATTTTGGCCCATTTGAGACCCATTGTCTACTTCTGGCCTACATAACTATACAAGAATAGATTTATGTTGTTTCAAGCCACTGAGTGTGTGATAATTTGTTGCAGCAGCAATAGGAAACAAGTCCAAGATATAAAGGCCCAGCCATCCTGGCCTAAGGCAGGGCAATCTGAAAGCCAGGCCCTGAAAATTCCAGAGCACCTTGTGGGGTGAACTCAACTTCTTCTCCCACAGCCCACTTCCTGCCCCTCTTCCACAGTTTTTGAACTGTGGAAGAGGGCACCCCTAACAGACATGCTGTTCTCCAGGCACCACTTCTGAGTTGGGTTCCTGGGGAGCCCATGCTGTGACATTATGTACTGATAGATGTGTCCCATAGTGATCCAGAACACGAAAATCAGGCCAGGCTGTCCTGGCTTCCTAAAATGGTAAACTTGGGTGTGTTGCCTTGCCTTTTCAAGCCTCAGTCTCCTCAACTGTAAAATGGGGATGAAAACAATACCGACACAGAAGCCTATAGTGAGGATGGACTGAGAGCACACCTGACAGCACATGGTACAGCGCCTGCCTTGAGGTAAGCTGCTGGTGAATATTATTGATGAGATTGATGATGGTGGAATCAACACTGAAAGATGCTGTGGATGGTGGGAATGATGGTGAGGGTGAAGGCAGTGATGTGCGAACTCCAGGAGCTTGTGGACATGTACACTGTTTATAGAGGACAATCTATGGGAAAAGCTCATAGATTGTTCTGCTATTAGTGCCCGGGAAGGCCGGGGAGAGAAATACTGAGGGAAGAACCTTTTCAGGCTGATTCTCTCCCTTCCTCATCACCTTTCCCAAAAGACTGCTGGGTTCTAGAGTGGATCCTAGTCTCTCAGCTGGAATCCAGATATGCATTGAATACGGGATTTCAGACTGGCATTGGTCAGCCAACCTGGGAGCTGCTTTTCTGGGTTCCTTCTGGGCCTTATTTCTAGAACCTAGTTTTACAATGCCAAGATGTGGGCTCTGGGGCCTCTTTCTGCTTCCCCTGAGAGGGATGACCTGTGTTGGGGCTGGAGACACAGCAGGTCATGTCCTACCTTCCCCAGGAGGACCCAGAGCCTGCACCTAAGACCAGGGTCCATGGGAGTAGGGGTTATGTGTGGACCATGCAGAGAGAGCAGACAGGAGATGACTTTTAAATGATTATGTGAGTTTACATGACACATTTGTTTTTTACTTGAAAAGAATCATAAACTATATTCATGGATCTCAACTGTAAATCCTCCCTCCCCCCACATCCCCAAAATGGCCCTTTAAAGAGTATGAAAAATGGCTCTCCTGTTTTTGTTCCTGGCCTCTGATAGTTCAGCCTGTCAGAAAAGCACAATTTGCCGGTGAGCTACTGAAGATACTTGAATAAGAACTGCCACAAAAATGCCAGAAGACCCAAACTTGGACTTAATTCACAGTTTGCAAGTCCTCAAGATAGAGCTGGCCAAACAATTTCAACTAAATTAAACTCTGCATGGTTCTCCTGGGCTGGGCCTGTGGGTGCTAAGCCCCAGCTGTCAGCCCAGCTTCACAGCTGCAGATAAATCACTGCGGAAAATGGACTGTAATGAAAACACTGACAGACCCTTCAAAGTAATGGAGCTCGAGGGTCTCCCTTTTGTTACATTCTGTATATTATGCAATTACTGCCTTGGTAATGGTGTTTTCTTCTTTCCTGAGAGGTGTGTCCTGGTTTCCAGACAGGGGCCATGGAGTCAAAAGATGACTTCATGCTTAGGCCCATATGCAGGTTGGATTCAGCCTGCACCAGGTCCATCCTTGCAAATTGGTAGCAATTTTCTATTTCTCGGAAGCTGAAATTGGCCATGTCTAAACACTAGAATCACTGTACTGGGCCTAGGCAGTGCAAACAGGTCAGGCATCCCTCTAGTCTGCAGCTAAGTGGTTTATGCCCCAAGTGATGGAATTGATGCTGCTTTCCTATTCTGTAAGATGGGGTGTGAATGAATGAAAAAATACTCCCCAAGGATGCCTGTTGAGGTATCCATGTCCAGGGCAGTGGGCTGTGACATTGTGTATTGATAGATGTGTCCCATAGTGATCCAGAACATGAAAATTGGGCCAGACTGTCCTGGTAGGGAGCATTCAGTACCATTAAGGGAGGGTCCTGGCACAGGGGATGTTTGTCATGGTACAGGTGGGATGCCCCTTCAGGACCTGTACTCTTCAAGAAGCTCTGGGTCACTGGCTCTCTTTGGCTTACCTCTGGCTTTCTTATCAACTCCTGCCTCTGGTAGCATCTAAATCCACAACAAAGGGGCTCCGTATAGCTGCAAGTAAAAATATATCCCTGAGAAAGTGCTGTGTTGGGACGTTTTCCAAAGGCAAACACCCCTCAAGCTGACTTAAGTTAAAAACAGAAATGTATAACATAAATGTAAAGTTCATTTATATTCAAGTAAGGTTGGATCTAGAAGGCTAAGTGAAGCCTAGGGTCTTTCCTTTTCTCCTCTTCATGCTGGCTTCATGCCCAGGTAAGCCCTTTTCCCTGGGCCTTGGGAAATTCCAGGTCCATATACTCTCAATTCCAGAACTGGTGGGATAAAAAAAGGATGATGTATTCCAAATAGTTTTAACATGTTTCAGAATTGAAACCCACTGAACTGATTGGGTTCTGTGATCTGCCCTAAGCTAATTGCCATGGCCAGGGAGATGCAATCTGCTGACTGGATAAGGATGCTCCTGTCCCTAAGCCAAGTGGGTGGTGAGTGAAGTCGATGCTCTGATCAGCCAAGTCCAGGCCATGTTTCCTTCTGAGATAAGTGGGGGAGTCAGACCACTTTTCAGCACAGGGTAGTTTCCTAAGAAAATAGGGTACAGTTACCTAAACAGCTGGAAATTGAATGCTAGGCAGGCAAAGACAAAAATTGCTCTCTGGAGATGACACCAAGTCTGTAGAAGTATTTGGGTGATTTTCTCCCCAATTGGAGTTAATTACCCTCGGTATTAGACATAACCTTGGTGCTTCTCAGATTATTCTTCCACTTCTCGGTGAGCAGGAGCACGCTGTGTGTCATGGGATATGGGTTCCTGTGGGGCTGCCTAAAGGCTGGAGGATGACAACTGGAAAGGTGGGGAGTTAGCTCCCTAGGACATGAACTTTGCCGAATGGGGAATGGGGAATGGGAGACGTTTGGAGGCAATTGGAGAGATAAATTCCTGCTTGTTTCCCCCGTCCATGAGCTCCCTTCCATAAACTCCTAGAAAGGTGTTTGGTTCCTGGCAAACATGCCAGCTAAGAGACCTGGTTTTGGATTCCTATTGCTGCAGTGGTAAATTACCACACACTTAGTGGCTCAAAGCAATACAAATTAATTCTCTTACGGTTTTGGAGGTCAGAAGTATAAAATGACTTGGCAGAAGTGCATTTCTTTTGGAGGCTCTGGGGAGAATCCATTTCCTTGCCTTTTCTTGCTTCTGGAGGCTTCCTGAATTCCTTGGCTTATGGCCTCTTTCTGAAGATTGCTCTAACCTCTTGCTTTTGTCATCATATCTCCTCTGACTCTGACATTCCTGTCTCCTTCATATGAAGACTCTTGTGATTTCACTGGGCCTGCCTGGATAATCTATGGCACTCTCCCCATCTCAAAATCCTTAATGTAATCACACACAAAATCCCTTTTGCCATGTATGGTAACATTGTCACATGTTCTGAGGATTAGGATGTGGACATCTTTGGGAGCCATTATTCAGCTGACCACAGCCTGATTGATGGCTCTCTGGGCCTCACTGTGAAGCTCTGGTCAGTGTAGGACTGCATTGCATTGTATTACTTTATTCCCTGCCTCACTTCCCTTTTATTCCTCACCCTTACTTCCTGGGCTTGCACATCCTAAACAATCTGCCTCTCTTTGGATCTCACCTTAAGCTTCACTTTCTGAAGGAACAAGGTGAAGAAAACCTCCATGGGCTTACATGGTGCCGTGTACCTCTAACTACCTTCTAGTTAGAGGTAACCATGTGCCAGGGTTCTGGACAACTAGATATAAACCAAAACCTGTATGACAGGGCTTTCCAGAAAGCTTTTTTTATTCTTCATTGAAAGAGTACGATTTAGTCACAACAGACTATCAGCCTTTGCCTCTCTGTCTTTTCTTCTTGTATCTCATAGACATGATGACTAGTATTCCTGCAGCCATTTGCTAACATGAGGTAATGAGCACAAGAAAAAAGAATAAGGGAATCTCAGAGAATCCTGACCTTGGTTAACAGTGACCCATGAGCCAACAATGGCAGCTGCCTCCCTCCAGACTTCTTACTTGTGCCTTATTAAAGATAATACCAGAAATTTGGAGAAGAGGATAAGAAATGTAAAAAGCAGACAAAAAGAGAAGAAAAGAAAGACAAAGTCCAAGCAGTTTATATCTCTCTTTGGATTTTGAAGAATTATAGAAAGAAGGGGAAATCAACCCCAAAACAAATCTCTACCCATCTCCTCCAGTGGACTGGAAGCAAATTGAAAGCAGTGTGTATCTGTTTGGTGATTGGTGTCATCTGTATCTGGCATTGTGCCTAGCATAGTAGGTGTTTGTTGAACAAACAACAGAATCTTTTTTTGTTGTTGTTTTGTTTTACCTCTTTTATACTTTAGCCAAGTCTATCTGGCTCATCAGAGCAGTTGTAATGACAGGTGTTTGGTGAGTTTCCAAACACTGTGCTATTTAAGTATAGTACACAAGGCTTAGGAGGCCAGGCAGACAATTGGACAGCTGAACCTGGCTGGCCAGACCTGTATTAGAAAAACTTACACATTTCATCTGAATCTTTAAGAGGAAAAGTTTTCCAAAGACTTTCTCCAATATGTGATTCTCTTTGGAGGATTTCTAATGAGGAACAAAATTTAAGGTGGCTTGGAGAAACATATTCAGTAAATGTCTGGGCTCTGTCCCAAGGATCATATAACCCAATGGGAGACATATATATGATAGTGATTTTCAGGATCCTACCTGAGCTTCTATCCTGGACACCAGGTGCAACTGCCAGTATCTCACCACAGAGCCCCTCTTTACTGCGACCTCCCTGTCATGGTACCAACCTAATACCTTGTTAATAACTGGGGTGCACAGCCAGTCTGTTAGAGATAAGATAAACCCTTGGAAACTTATCTTCATAATTTCTTACGATGGGGGAAAGCATAGACAAGAGAACATATTCTCGAGTAATGTATTCTGTTCCCTGGCATTGATGAAAGTGATAAAAATAAATCAGTGTTTCTACTCAACTTGTTTGAAGGACAAGCCAAAATCACACCATTAAAAATTAACATCTAAAACAGATTGTACATTACTAGGGATGAGTTCAGACCCAAAGTAGGATAATTGGCCAAATGAATCTATAGAATGTTGGGTATGATGAATTCACTCTCATTTCCAGTGGTTAAGAAATAAAAGAAGACAGATTGTCCTCATTTCAGGCTAGGAAGATTTGCAGAAACAGCCCAGTGCATCTTACCTGAGTTAAAGAAGGAACAAGGAAAGAGGTTAAGGTCAGAGCTATGGAGTTTTCTGGAGCATCCAATCCATCATAAGGCATAGTCCTATGAAATTCATGTCCAAAACTATCAGATTATTTCCCTTCTTGGAGCCACCTAAACTCTAGTGGAAAACAGAACCAACTGTTAATTTTTGATGGCCTGAACAACTCTCACAATACCCATTGTGTACATCTATTGATACTATCTTTGGATGTGAGATCTATGCATCCTTCCATCCATCCAGCATTATTTCACAGCACCTGTCCATGCTTGGCCCTGTGCTGGGGCAGAAGATAGAGCAATGTATTAGATAGAAACTTTGTTCTTAAAGAAATTACTTCACCACATGACTTTAGAGCAGGGATTTTCAACCTCCACACTATTAGTATTTTTGGCTGGATAATCTTTTGTTGCAAGGACCATCAAGTGCATTGTAGGATGTTTAGCATCATGCCTGGATGGCATCTACCTACTAGATTCCAATAGCACCTGCCCCCCTCAGTCATGATTATAAAAAATATCTCCAAATATTGGTAAATGCACCCAGATGGAAGAAGGAAAAATTGCCTCTGGTTGTAAACCATTGCTTTAGAGTCAGAAACCTAGCTTCTGCTCTTGCCTCACTCTCTTACTAGTTGTTTATTTAACCAATTGTTATTTAACCTTATTCCCCACACCAACACAGTTTCTGCCACAGAGTAGGTATATAATAAATGGGTAAAGGTTAAGTGAATGAATGAATTAATTAAATGAGTAAGGGATTATATTCGTAAGACCAACCTTTCCTAAGGAGTTGACAGGCTGTTAGAAGGACCTTGAATCTTGGCCATGCACAATGCCAAACATGCAATATATTCAATCAAAATATGCCTTAGTTAAGTAGGAAAAAAAAATCTACTTATGGGGTATTTAGCTGTGTAAGCCTGACAGATAATTGAGCGGCTGGATTTTTCAGTTTCAACAGATTGGTTTGCCATTCTGTAGCCACAATAACAGAGCAAAGTAACAATCATGTCTATGTTTAATTTTCTGAAGAGTGCTGCATCGCTGAGGCTAACAATCTGGCCAATTAAATGTGGCCGATTGGCACTCCCACACAAGTTTGGGGATATTTAAAATAGCTGTCTGCAAAAGAAAAAAAAAATCCAAGCTGCAGAAAAAGTTGTAACTCTCCCAAGATTTCATATTTCAAAAGCAGGCTTGTGATGGTAAAATTGTTCTGGGTGACAGAGAATAGACAAACCATCCACTTTGAGTGTATTAGTGTCAAACTGAGTGTTGTCTCTGTTGCCAGTGGTCATGTCTATTTGTGGAATTGGATAATTTTTTATATTCAAGGAAATAATCAAGGTTGCACTCCTTAGAGACTGAGGCTATGGGACTTTTGACCATGATGTTAACCATTGAGATGGGACCATGAGTGTTCCTTACCAAGCTTCCTTTACTACCTAAAGCTTGAATGAAGGGTGGCTGATAAGAATGGAGTAAGATTCCCTGCCTGTTTTATTCTCAAGTCATCCAGACACAATCTTGTAGGTTCATGTGGGGGATGCTATATTAGTTACCTATTGCCACAATAATACTGAGTATCAAACAACCATAAAGCATCATTGACATATGGCAATAATATTTGTTTAGCCTAGAAATCTGTAGGGTTTAGCTGATCTTGGCCGAACTTAGATTATTTTAAATGTCATGTATATCTGGGGTTGGCTTCAGGTTGGCTAATTGGCTCTACTGATCTTGGGTTTACTCACCTGGCTGGAGGTTGGATGGCTGTTGGTTGACCTAGGGTAGTCTTGGCAAGGATGACTGGGATGCCTCCTCCTGGGGGATAGCTGAGAAATGTGCATGTGGCATCTACAGAGGTATAAGAACTTGCATTATTCTTCCTAATAGCCCATTAGCCAAAGCACATTATATGCCTGAGCCCAGAGTTAAGAGATCAGATAGAATGTTCTACTCAGAGTGAGAGGATCCTACAAAGTTACATGACCAAGGGTGTTGGTATCAAGAAGTGTGGCTAATTGTAATTGATTAATGCATCAATGTACTACAAACGCTATACTGCAGGCATTGGGGCTTGACCATAAAGGTAAATCTGAATAAGAAAGGGCCTTATAGCAATATTGAGAGAAAGATGGAGAGAGAATAGAGAGATTCATGACTTGGGGCAGGCTTAGCCACCCAGCTGCTTTTGGGTTCTATTTTCTCTAGCTAAGAAGAGTGCCTTCACATTGGAAAGGAAAGAGTAGTACAGATGTGAATAGGAGATAACTCAGGGCCAAAGGAGGTAGGTGAGGAGACAGATAGTTCCTTATAGAGTCCAAATTTGCAGTCCCATGGGAATTCCATCCTAGGCTATTGAAGGACTGAGAGAACTGCTGACAGTGATTATGGGACATTATGGAAAAATGGTAGAAGCTCCCAAAGAATGTAGATGGTTATACATGGTTGACCCTCGACATTTGAAAGGAGATGTTTGTCTCCCTAAGACATCTTCAAATTTCCCAATTTACAGGTAGACTGGAGCATACGATACTCCCCTAAATGCAGTTAAAATAATTACAAATTCAGAATATCAATGGTTTTATGCCCACGGCTCTAAATTAATTTCTAAGGTGATTAAAATAAGTTCCCTTCAAATCATGATTCCATCAAGGGTCACATACTTCTTATGTCCTCTCATGATAGTATTTATGTATTCAACATAGTAACAAAGGGAGCTAATATTTATTTATTTGCTTCTTTGTATCAGGCATTGTGCTAAGCCATTTATATGCATAGTCTCATTTTACTCCCACAACAATGACGTGGGTATCATTATTATCATTTTATAGGTGAAAAAACAGAAGCTCAGAGAATCTTATTCGGAGCTTGTACCAGGTCTGCCTGGTTATTGCCCATGCTCTTAATCCCCTCATGTTGACTACCTCTTGAAAATATTAATTGTATTTCTGGCATCCAACTCAAAAAATCAGAGGTGCAAATACAAGATTTGGAAACCCTAGCTTGCCAACAAATGATGTGAAAAAATATCTTAGGGCTTTTGTTGACCATAGGTTCAATAGGAGTCAACAGAGCCAAGGTGCTGACAAGGACACACAAGTAACCCTCAGTTTCTTTGTAAAGAAGTATGTGATTCTGTCCACAGGCAGTGCCATTCGGGACTTCTGATTCATTCAGTAGTATTAGATTGATTGATTAACTGCACCTGGAGCTTTTGTTTTCCAGCGATACATTTTAAGGTCATTGACAGTTTGGAGGGGAATTCCCATTGAACAGGAATTAAGTGGCTTAGAGTTTTGAAAACCATAATATGTGGAAAAGGATTAAAAATGGAGTACATATAACCTATAACCTGCATAACTTTCTTCAGCCATTGGAGGTATTCCACATGGAAGATGACACACTTTTGTTTAGTACTGATCCAGAAGTCATGGAGAACAATTATATGGGATCTGTTGAGCCAGTGGTTGCAATCTGGGTAGCAAATTGATTTGAGATGTGGTAAGTTCTGTGACTCCAGAGGAGATCAGAGAGGGGTGCCTTAGAGAAGGCTGTATGCTGAGGAGGTTCTTCTCTCTGTACTGACTTCTGAAATGATGATTTCAGTACTATACTCATTTTTTTTCTGTATGCTCAGCCATTATATTTAAGATATAGTTAGAAAAGTGGTACTTCTGCTCAAGAAAATCACAAATGAAAATAGTATTTTAGAGGGGGAATGTTTATTCCCCACTCCTGACATTTCCCTTCATGTGGTGGGAGCTCCATTAGTGTGACACTCTTGGGCTCTCATTGCCCCTCTCTGCTCACTCCACACCATTGAAGGGTGAGAGAGGAGAGACACATGTGCCATGCAAATTTAGGAATCATAAATGTCACATTCTCCATTCAGAAACTTGCTTTTTCCCCCCTCTCTCTCTGGAGTGAGCAGCCCACAAAAGGCATAATTCCTCTATTTTTTTTTAGGCACGAACACTCCGCCCGTGCCCTCATGTTGGGAGGCTGCCCAAGTTCAGTGTTGCCATTAGTGCATGTATAAATCTGTCAAATTTAGAGTGCAGTACTAACAATCAGTTTTGCTTTCACCTTAAGCAACATCCTCCAATATAGGCTTGCTTGGGAATAAAAGTCATATGCTGGTTTCCATCTGCTGCTCTCCTATCTTATGTCTCAATTTGTTCAGAATTTGGGAAAGGAAGAAGGTGTTATTGAGCAGCCTCTGAGTGATCTAATCGAAATGAGATAGAATATAAGATGTTGAGGTACCACGTGTCAAATGTTTATTCTATGAGCCTTGGTGCTTTACCCATACTGCCTGCTCTAAGTGTGCCAACAGTATCACTGTTATACCAACCCCAGTTTACAGACTGGAAAACTGAGACTTGTCTAAGTTAGGAAGTAATGAAGCACATGTCAACCCATGTGTGCCTGTAGCCAAGGTCCAGGTTTTCAATTGGTGTACAGTGCAGAGAAAAGTTTTGAGCTACAGAGGCTATTGGGAAATGGTATCAGAAAAGGGAATGATTATGGGGCATTAAGGAGGTGAGAACTGTGCTGGGCCTTAGATGTCAGAGTGATTCATGCAGAAATAGAAAGGAGTGTGGACATTCCAAGGATATAAGCTAGAAGCAATATTACCTCCCAGGAGTGCCAGCAGCAGGAATGTTGTCATTATCATCATCTTCAGCTTCATCATCATTATCTTTATCCTAACAGCCACCATTTACTGACCTTTTGCTCTATACCAGAAAATGAGCTAAGCACTTTACATCTGTTATTACATATAGTTTTTAACTGCATTATTAAGGGATAATTGACATTTCATAAACTGTACATATATAACGTATATAATTTCATAGTTTTGAGATATAAATATACCCATGAAACTATTACCGCAATCAAGATAATAAACATGTACATCACACCCAAAAGTTTCCTTGTGACTCTTTCTAATCCTTCCTTCCTTCCCCTCTCTCCTAACCCCTAGACCTGTCTCCAGGCAACCACCAATCTGCTTTCTGTGTCTATATTTGCATTTTCTAGAATGTTATGAAAATGAAACTATTGAATGTACTTTTTTCTTGTTGTTTGGCTTCTTTCACCCAACATAATTATATTGAAATTCATCATGTTCTGGTGTATATCAACAGCTTATTCCTTTTTGTTGCTGAGTAGTATTCCATTGTACCAATATACCATAATTTGCCTATCCATTCTCATGTTGGTTGATAGTTGAATTGTTTCCAGTATTTGACTATTACATGTAAAGCTGTTATGAATACCCAGAACCCATATTTAATCCTCACAACAAATGAATAGCACAGTGCTATTACAATCTCCATTTTATAGATGAAGAAGCTGAGGTCCACCAAGGTCAACTACTCTGCCCAAGGCTACTAGCCAATTGGCAGCAGAACTAGCATTTGAGGCCAGATCTCTCTGACAACCTCTGCCCAAAGCTCCTGTCCAATAATATACTCCACAGGAAGGGGAATGCCTTCACTTGAAAAAATGAAGATGTTTATTTTTCCACTGTAAGAATGTATTTCTCAGCCTATCTCTACTCCCTGTCATAGTAACCCAGATTGGCCGCTGCACACAGATTCTCAGAGGGCAAGATGAGTATTCCTTCTTAGTTTTTTTAGTCTACCCATCAACAAGAGATAAGAAAATTCTACCAGGGGCCAGGGCCTTTTCCTGTCAAGAATATGAGATTATATCTTCATTTACGGAGTAAGTTTTATACCATTAAAATGAGAGTTAAAAAAGAAAGCAGATAGAAGAAACAAAGAGAGTACAAACATTCTTGTTCATATTCACAACCCAAGAGCTGAAAATTTGGTTGATGAAATTAATTCATAAAGAATGCGAGCTCAGCTGCAGAATTCTAGTTAAAAGTTCAGTTGCTGCTGATCCCCTGGGGGCTAGGCAAGCATTTTGAGAAATCCCAGCCCACATTTCTTTATACAGTCTGCTTTCTGGTCCTCTGTCCCATGCTTCTTCCTTATTCCGATTCCCCAATCGATTGATTAATTCACGTGCTGAGAAGCTACTCTGTGGGATGTGGCAGCGTCGGAGAAAAGACTGTACACAGGCCTTGCACAGAGGACAAATACTGCTGACAAAGGGTGACCTCAAGGACATTCTGGGAGTTCTGAGAAGGGAGAGCCAGGGAAAACTTCCAAGAGGAGGTACCCTTTAATTATTTTAGCTTTTACTTTTGTTTATGTTTTTCAAAATGCACATACTTATAATGATAAATGATACAACCAGCAGTGAGCTGGTAAATCCTTGACAACAAGTTATCTGCAAAAAATATGTATATAAACACATAAGCTACTATAAATGTTACTGATATAAAAAACATATAGCATACAATTTATAAATAATAATGAAATATGATTATTCTTTACTGTTAACTCCATTTATGTGACCAGATGCTTTTTCACAGAATGTTTTCACTGATTTTGGCCAAACTGTTATGTAGTGTTTGCCAATTTCTGTGGTGTAAATACTCCCTCCATGGCTGATTTCAAACTGCCAGTGGGACATTACCGAACATAGAGTAGGGAAGAGATGTGCAGTTCCACCCCATCATTAGTACTTCTGTTATATAGATACTACTGGTGTAAAAATTCTGAAGCGCATAGGTAATAGTAAAATTAATAAAATAATTAAGAAGTGATGAGTATTATCTATTCATTACCTTTGTTTTTAATATAATTTATTTAGTTATAAGTTTATATAATTAAATTTTAATAATGACTAGGTTTAACAACCATCTCCCATAATTTCTGAATATATAACAATGGACTTGTGAGTCAGTTGGGATATAGCACTAGATTATATCACAAATGGTAATCACCTTCCCCAACCAATACTCCCTTTCCTATGTTCTCCCATCTTATCCCACTTGAGGTGTGTGTAGACTTCTACACCCTTTATGCCAACAAACAAATGCAGGCGCATGCATACACCATACCCAAGAACATAGATGGGCCAGTTAGTGTCTATATTGACTGAATAATATCATACCATTAGTGTGACCCTCAGTCAGAGATGGAGGTATAAGAAGTAAATTAGATCAAGTGCTACTTTTTAATTTCATAATGCAGATACACAAACATTTTTATAAAATGGAGTCATATCCCACACACTGGTTTGTTGATGTTCTTGTTAGTATAGTCTTTTTTATTCTGGGCTTGCTTGGCTCTGCCATCTCTCTCCTCAGCCCCACCTTAGTCAGCTCTTGTGGGGCGCGGTGTCAACGCCATTACAAGATGGCGCCTGTTTCCGGCTTTGCCTAGAGCAGTAAACAAGTTCAGCGCACGCGCAATTGTCGGTTACCCTGTGGCACAAGCATGCAAATGAAGGATCCTACTATGGACCAATGCTTTGGCGGCTCGACAGCTGAGCGGCCTATCCCAGTTTAGGGGTTGTGCTTCTAGGGTATATAGCAGCCTGCGTGCTGCCGGGCTGGGTCTTCCGCATCATGTAAGTCTAAAGGGAACCCCATTAAAGCACTGTCAGAAGAACTCCAGTTGCCGCGTCTTCCTTGCTGGCGAGGCGGGCGCAACAAGCTCTGTAGCTCTGCCTTAAGCAACCGTCCCAACCATGTCATAAACCCATGTTAGTAGTCTGTTGCATATTTTCCATACTTTATTCTTACATAATTATTTATACCTATGTACACATACATATATATAGGATTTGTTTTAGAATATTTTATTTATTAAAGCATGGTATTATATAGTATGCATACTTCTTTGCATCTTGTACCTTACAATAGTTCTAATCTCAACAGTTTTTCTAATTCTTATTCTTTATTTGGCTAAATCATATAATATAATATTTCATGGTGTGAATGTACTGTAATTTAATATATATTCCCCTACTGATGGGCATTTACTATTTTCAATATTTTCTTCCTCTTTAAAGAATGGTGTAATAAATATCCTTGAACATATATATTTGGACAATGAAGGTTTCAGTTTTGTTAAGCAGAATTACAAGAATGGAGTTTCTGGGTTTAAGGGTATGTATATTTTTAATTTAAATAGCTATATCCAAATGGCTTTCTAGAAATGCTTCACATTTCTACTAGTAATAAGTAAGAGAACTTTTCCATCATCCCTACCAGCAATAGGTCTTAACTCCTTTTAATTTTGTCTGGGACATGAGTGTAAAGCAATAACATGTTAGTTTAATTTCTATTTCTCTGAGGGACCAGTGAGTTTGAATATCTTTTCTTATGTTTATTGGCAATTTGGTTTGCTCTTCTGTGAATTGCCTATTCATAGCCTTTGTTCATTTTTCTGTGGGATTGTTTCTCTTTGTCAATTTTTAAGAGCTCTTTGCATAGCATATATATTAACTTGTTATCTGTCATCTGCAATGCAAATATTTTTCCAAGTCTGACTTCTCTGTTAACTGGTAAAATGTTACTTTTAGCTATGTTTAAATAGTGTATGTATGTTTTATATTTATATAATATATCATTTGTGGTTGATGTTTATATAGACATATAAATTGTATTTCCCCTTGAAAATTTAGTGTTCCCTTTTTGGTTATGAAGATCCCTAGACTATATATAGATAAATAATTTTTGTGATATTTTCATAGAACTTTTTATATCTAGACCTTTATTTAATTCATGTGTATATGTTTTTACATGGTATGTATGAGATAGTAGTCCAAATTTTTATTCTTATATTATATTAATAATTCAATGGCTATTTACTAAATAAGCTGTCTTCATTGAATGGAGATATCTCTTTTGCCATATTTTAAAATCTTATATTTATTGGGATTTATTTCTGGATATTCTATTCTTTTCCACAGATTAATCTTTCTAATCTTATGCTATTATTATATTGATTTGTTTAGAGTTGATTTATAGTGAGTTTTGGTATCTGGTAAGGCAAATATTTCATATTAATCTTTATATATGTGCATAAAAATTTTAGTATTCTTGAGCATTTTTTACATCTATAAGATCTGAAGATAATTCTACTGTCAAAGAAAAGTAAAATACTAGTCTTGTTTTAATAGAGGTATCATTAAATTTTATATATTTATATGTATAATTTTGACACTTTTATGATCTTACATTTCCCTAATGAAGAACCTAGTTTCTCTTTCCATTTGTTCAAAATATGTTTTATGTTATCCACTAAGATTTTATGCTTTTATTCATATGGATTCTATAGCTTTCCCATTAAATTTTACTTAAGTATTTTTTTTCACTATTATAGGTATTTTTATTATTTCCATATTTAGGTACTTATTGCTAGCATATAGAGAATCTATTTTCCCTTCAAATTCTTCTTATAGTTTTGTACTTTGTCAAATACTCTTACTAATTATAGAATTTTAAAAATAAACTTGCATGGGCATTCTAAATATGCAATCAAATCATCAGCCAAAAAAAAAAAAAGAATTTACTCCTTCTCTTCCAGTTTTTAGGCCCATTATTTAATTTTCCTTATCTTATTGCATTGGCTAGAACCATTTAGACCATGCTAATATATTAGTGATGGTAGGCATTTCTATCCAGCTTCTTATTTTAATAGAAATTTTTTTCTTATTTTAATACTAAAAAGTTTGTTATTAACTTCTTTAAAAAAGGACTTATCACATTTAAACATTTCCTTTTAGTTTGTCATTTTTTATTCTTAAAGTACTTATTATGAATGGCTGCAAAATTTATCATATGCCTTTTTAGCCTGTGTTAATATGATCATAGTTTATCTCCTTTATTGTTGATGTAATGAATTGTAGGAATACATTTTCTTATACCATAAATTGAATCTCTAATGATGAAGAGGAGTCCCCTTAGAGGGAAAGAGAAGAGCATATCAGACAATAGGGGGAAAAACCATTAACTAAGGAAAAGCAAGGAAGCTAGGGTTAAACCTAGACATAAAACATAGCTCTCTAGGGTGTCAAGGGCAGGTGACCTGCTATACAAAGTGAGCAAATAAGGACACTCAGGCTGTGAAGGCTGGAAGTTCATGGGACTCAAGGGGGCCTGCTGCATATGCCAAGGTAGTGGTCATAGAAATGTTTTCTGATAGAGACAGGACAGATTGCTGCATTGCCAGAAACTGGATAAAAGTTAATTATTAATGAAGAAGCATGAAATGCTGCAGTGAGAGGCTTGAAAAAGGTTCCAGGTATGTAGTTAGAAACATACAAGCCCATGGGAATAAAAAGTGGAACATTTTTTGGCCACTGAGGACAAAAAATATACCTACGGTTTAGTGTTCAAGAGATGAGGTTTAGAAATCAAAGATATAATCAGAAAAAAGACAGGAGTTGTTTCTTTTGAGTGAAACTTTTAAACTGTGTGATCTTTGTGAGCAGACTCGGCCTTTTCACTAGTCCCAGTGGTTAGCACAGAACACCCTACACAGGAGATGCTGGTTGAAGGCAGATGAGCTCAACTAAGAGTGCAGGGAGAAAGAAGGAAAAGGTACTAGAAAGAGATGACCACTGATCATAAATCATTACTGAAAAAACTTTGGAAATTCATTTTTACTTATTACTTAATTAATTCATATTTATTTGACACCTACCATGTACCAGATACTGTACTAGGCATTGGAAAGACAAGATCTCTACCTCCATAGATCTTTCCTTCTGGTTGGGAGTGAGATAGGTGATTATTAAATAAACAAATTAGACAACCACCAGCTGTGAAAAGTGCTCTAAAGCAGGGGTCCCCAACCTATGGTGAGTTGTATAATTATTTCATTATATATTGCAATGTAATAATGATAGAAATAAAATGCACAATAAGTGTAATGTTCTTGAATCATCCGTGGAACCATCCCTCAACCCTTCCTTAGTCCGTGGAAAAATTGTCTTCCGTGAAAATGGTGCCTGGTGCCAAAAAGGTTAGGGACCATTGCTCTAAAGGTTTCTAAACTTTCATGTGTTTACTGGTGGTCTGAGGAATTCTGTTAATGTGCAAATTCTGGTTCAGCAGTTCTGGGGTTATGCTAAGGTTCTGCATTTCTAACAAGTTCCCAGGTGAAACTGTTGCTCTTAGTCTAAGGATTATACTTTGAGGATTGGCAAGATTATAAATGATATAGACAGTGATGGAGAGGGGAATGTTTTACAGATGGGGAGGTCAGCAGACATCTCTCTGAAGAAATGCTTTTGAGTTAAGTTCCAAAGCAGATATTGGATACTCAGGCCAGGCCAGAACCCAGCACTGCACCTAGAGAGCATGCTGTTGGTGTAACTGGTGGAACCCATTGTTGTCTTGATGGAGGGCCTAAATACAGAGTGAGAAGAAATGATGAATTAAAGATAATGATGTTGGGAAGAGATAGATTTTTTTCTGGGAAAAGGGATTCCAATGACAGTGAGATTCTCATTAACTAATTTGTAATGTTTTATACACATACTTACCCCCTGACACACACACACAGTGCCTACAATATGCCTGCACCACAGAATACTGTGGAGGGAAGGCTGCACAAGTGGGAGACAACTTTGGGGGACGAGGTGAGAAACAGCTTCTGCCAGGAGAGGGCATTGGACATGTGATCTAAAAGAGGAATGGGAGGTCGCTGGATCATGCATATGGGAGAGAGCATTCAGGCAGAAGGCCCTCAAGAGACTGGAGATGCTAGTCGTAGCTGGAGCCCTGACAATGGGTCAGGGAGCTTGTGGAATGAGCTGCAAGATGAGACTGGTGAAGTGGGCAGGAGCCAGTCCATGCAGAGCCCCTGCAGCCTGTGAAAGTTTCTATTTATAATGTTGATGTTGGTAAAGGGGCTGATGTCCACTTAGGGGTCATGTCTATTGTCATAAGTTCTTAAAGCCTGCCCTTCGGGAAATATGGCCCAACTCATTAGATGTGCCAATCCCCAGAGCCTGGCTACAGTGGGAACCCCTGTAGGAATCAGACTTGGCTCTGGTCCTTATTTACTTGGGTGATGGGGAAATGATTTTCCTTGGAGGATAGGGTTGGAATGGGGGATGTTGTCACCCACAGTTAGCTGTAACCCAGCTTCACACAGCTGTCAGCAGGGCTGTAGTTTGAGGAACTGCAGGGTCAGGTTAGTAGTTCCTGATATGACCTCTACCCTCTGCTGGGAAGCTCTTTGTGCCTGAAGTTCCCACCCACAGGCTCCGCCCTGTTCCTGGTTCCTTCCTGAGCAAATAGAGCCGAACAGTGCCTTTGCTCTGTGCCACCATCCTCGCTTAATTTCTCCTTGAACACTACAATGAGGAAGGCCTTGTTACCAACGCTCACTTTACAGAGGTGAAACTTGCCCAATAATAACGGCAGCCAACATTTATTAGGTATGTATCATGTACCAGTGTGGTGTATAAGCTTTTCATCAGGAATTAGCTCCTTCAGTCTGTCCAGAAAGGCTATGAGATGGACAAATATGTGTAGCTTTACTTTAAAAAACCCTTATCATTCAACAAGTGTTTATTGAGTCCCTACCAGGTGCCAGATGAAGTTGGCAATGCCTAGAGACACCAGTGGACACACAGAGCAAAGCCAGTTTTCTCTGAGCTTACCTTCTAATTAGGAGAAAGAGATGATAAATCAAAGAAAGCAGCAGAGTAGAAGTTACATCAGATATAACTCCGGAGAGGGAGTCAGGAGTAGGGTTTGCAGTTTGCACAGACAGAGAAAGTCTCCATGAGATCAAGACATTTGAGTCAAGGTTGAAAAAGAGGGGAGGGTGAGCAAAGAGCTGCAATGAGAGCCCCAGGGGTGGGTTAAGGATCTGCAAGGAGCAGAGTGTGGCTGGATGAAGCAAGGGAAGGAGGGAGGGTTGAAATCTGAGGGTTGGGGGCCACCTTTGGCAGGCCAGGGGGTGGGGGTGGCTTTTATTTTGAGTGAGGTGAAAGTCATTGAGGGTTTTAAGCAGAGGGGCAATAATATCGGACATCATTTTTAGTGTGCTTCTGTGACTGCCATATCAGAATGAGCATAATAAGAGGACAGGGTTGAAAATTAGACAATATGGGAAACACCCAAGTTCCACTTTCCTCTGCTCTCAAATATGCCTGAGCTCCATCTGCTGCCAGGTTTCTCCAAAGCTTGAGAGAGAACAGGCTTATAAATAAAAACAGAGAAATAGGAGACCCTGTGCTGGCAGGAGCTGCCCCTCCTCCCCTTCGGCATGTGCTTCCCCTGGGAGCCCAGTGAGCGCACACCTGGGGTGTGTTGATAATGCGCTTGATTATCTTTGTTCTCCCAGCCTCCTCTGAGTTTGTGGAGTTTCTATTTGCATACTTTCCCTGAGCTTTTATGATTATTTCCCCATCTTTACAGTTTGCCCCATTATTTAAATGAGTCTGAGGTAGATGCAAAAATGCCAGCTGGGTGAGCACACTGAATAGGTGCTGTAGGGAAGGCAGAGTGCAGAGCCAGGGGCCTGCAGTCTGCCGTCTGACAGTCTACCCACGTTCCTATGTGCCTGCACACCTCACCCCCTCTGTGCTCCAAGTGCAAGCCCCAAGACCTGTGGATGCTTGGGGACTTTAATGGGAGCATTAGACCGATGGCCACAACTGTCTACATGGCCTTTGATTGAGGACTAATTTATGGATGTACGGATTTTTTCCCCTTTGACTTAAAAAAAGACTTAGTGAAATACCTGGGCTTCATGCTCTTCTCTTCCAAACTTGGCCTGCCAGAGTTGTTTGTTTTGTTTTAAACACACATAGATGATGCATTCATCAAGTGCCTGGCCTGGTATTGGGCACTTTATGTCACTGTGTTCAGTCTGCACGAGAATTGTAGAGGTAGGAAGTATTAACTCTGTGTATTAGATAAAGGAAACAGATGAGATGCAGGGGGGTGAAGGGAATTGCCAAAGACAAAATTTAAAAAGCAAGTAAGACCAGGTGCAGTGGCTCACTCCTGTGATCCTAGCACTCTGGGAGGTGGAAGTGGGAGGATTGCTTGAGCTCAAGAGTTCAAGACCAGCCTAAGCAACAATGAGACCCCAACTGAAAATAGAAAAAGTTAGCCGGGTGTGGTGGCACACACTGTAGTCCCAGCTACTCAGGAGGCTGAGGCAGAAGGGTCACTTGAGCCTAGGAGTTTGAGGTTGCTATGAGCAATGATATGCCACTGTACTCTAGTGTGGGTGACAAAGCAAGGATTTGTCTCAAAAAAAAAAAAAAAAAAAAGCAAATAAGTGGAGAAGGTGGGATTCAAGCTTTGGTCTGCCTTGCTCCCAAGCCCATGGTCTATTCTGTACCTTCTCCTTTCAGGGAGTAGGGTAGGGTAGGGAAGGATGGGTGTATACAGAAAGGAGCCAAGGCTGAACTCTGAGTTTTGCAACTTGGTCAGCTATGAGACAGAGGAGGCTGGAAGAGGGAGGGGGCCCATCTGTCTACAACTGTCTTCGTCTTAGAAATGATGTGGGTAGCAGCTTTATGAAGTTTCTACAGACAGTCAGGGATGGTGATACACTGAATGACAGAATCGGGATCTTAAAGATTTCAGTGAACAAGAATGACGAGTTAAATCTAACACAGTGAAATTTAATAATAGTAAATATAAGCTCTGGCACAGAGGAGCAAGATATTAACCCACAAAATATAGGTGTAAGGGAATCTTGGCTTAGCTGGATACCCAGCAAGTATTTACCAAGCACCTATTCTTTGTTGGGCATTGGTGTTATAGCAATGAAAAAACCATGCATGACTTTTATGGAGCTGATATTCACATGGGCAGAGAGAGGCAAAAATCAGTAAACAAAAATAGCTAATAAATCTCCAGTTTTGATGCACACTGGGATGGGACAGGAACAAACAGAAGTGGACTGTTTCATTAGGGAAAAAAATCATGGGGAACTTTTGTAATCATGAAGCTCAATGCCTATTAGTGGCTTCCAAAGCCAGGTCTTCAAAAGGTGGTGAGAGCTCTCAGAAATTTTTCTAACCATTTAGGAAGGGCTTATTCATTCTTTCATTTAATATGTACTTACTGTGCCCTTGGTATGTGGCAGGCACTGTCCTAGACACTGGGGATAGACTGGAGTTTATATTCTAATGTGAGAGATAATAAAAAATTAAGCAAATTTATAATGTAATACTGGGAGATAAGTGCTATAAAGAAATAAAATTAGGATAAGGGGTGGAGGTGATGGGGTCTCCTTTAGAGAACATGGTCAGAGAGTGGCTCTCTGAGACATAATATTTGAGCAGAGACCTGAATGAGGAGATGGAACAATTATGAGCTACACAGGCAATGATATCTTGGCAGCAAATGCAAAGGCCCTGGGGCAGGAAATGAGTTAGGGGTGTTCTAGGTTCAGGACAAAACCATTGTTACTGGAGTGAAATGAGCAGGATGAAGAAAATTGGGGAATAAGTCTGAGAAGCAGGCGGGGTAAATCCTGGGAGGAAAGGAGTTTAGATTTTATCATAGGTAAGAAAGGAAGTCATTGGAGGATTTTCGAGTAGGGCAGTGCCGTGGTCTAATTGGAGCTCTAGAAGGCTCATTCTGCTCTGAGCAGAGCACATGCTCTAGGGCCAAGGAGAGCAGTTAGGAGATAGTGAGAAAAGGGCTGGGACAAGGCAGTAGCCTCACAGCAGCAATGCCAACATTCCCCCCTAGCTCTCAAGTGGCCCAGGTGAGGAGTCACTGGTGGCATTAGTCACTAGATGGGGCTCCTTGAGACACCCCTGGCATAGTATCACACTTCACATACAGCCTTCTTGGCCACGAGAGATTTCAGGCTTTTGGTCATGCTGACGTGTTGGTCTCAGCCTGTATGTATAGTTCTGATTATTTATAGCACTGCTCAACTCACACGTAGTTTTATAGTTAAACATATTCAAAGCAGGCTTTCCTCCTGATGTTCATGTCTGCATGTTTTCTGCTTAGTTTCCATCCCTTCTGTTCACCTACTGTTATCACAGAGCATTCCCCACCCTCCAAGCTCAGAATGGAGATATCTGCTTACAGATCCCTAAAAGGTACCTGGAGTGCATCCAGGAATCCCAAAGGCTCACTCACAGCAGGGGACCCTACCTGCAGTTTCATGCTGCTTGCTGACAGCATCCTTGTCACATCCTTGCCATATACTGAGACCTCGTTTTTCTATGCTAGAAAACAGGGCTCTGCCTCTGAGGTTGATTCTGCCCCATGTGAAGGGCAAGAGGCTTCCCTTCTGTCCCGGCCAGCCCACCGCTGCTCACCACTTAAAGACAGGAGATGGCACCTCCTTCCAACCTTGGCCTCATCCATTTTACTTCTGCCTGTGCCTGTCTCTTATGTAGGGACACAAATGATTGCCAGGTCTAAGGAAGAAATAGACATCATTCCATCTTTTCTCCTTCACCTGACTCTCCATTAGGTGCTTCCCTTCTTCATTCAGGAGCCTAACAGCCCCCTGTACGTCAATTCATAAGAAGCAATGCCTGGGGACCAATTGGGTTGCCAGGTCTCTTGCCCAATTTTTGCTTTATTTCATGTGAAACCCTCCAGCTCAGTGTCTCTCTTTGGTATCATTCATTTGGACTTAAGCTCAGACCATTCAGTATTATTGATTATGTTTTTATAAGTCCCCAACTAGACTACAAACACCTAGAAGGCAGGATCTGTGTCTTATCCATCTTTGTATTCCCTGGAGAGCTTAGCATGGTGACTTATTTATGGTGGGTGTTCTGTAAGTATATGCTGATTGACTGACTGTTATGCCAGCCCCAGGAGCTGAAGGGCTTCTGTGAGGGTCTAAGCAGGAACTGAGTATTTGTCTCTCTGCCTATTCAGTTGTAACAATAGATCAAGGCAAGACTTCAATTATCCTTTACTTTCATTCCCAGACGCTCTTCTCTGTTCATTCTATTGAAAATGTCTAGTGACAAAGCGAGACGCCGAGAGAGACAGAATGCTTTCAGAGCCTTAGGAAAGCCGTGTAGCAGGAAGGACATATTTCAATGAAGTTATTTTCCACCAAGGCTAATATTGTGCTTCAATACTTCAGGCTCTAGTGAGCTCATCAACAATGTTTGCCTTTAATTTTACCATTTGTATCCAGTCATATGTTACTTGCTATGTTTCTGTCTAGCTCCATTTCATCAAAAGGATGTTAGGGCTTCCATTGTCTTTGAAGGGTTGTTTCAAGATGGACATGCATGGATATCCATCACGTTTAATTATCTCCTTCCCCCAGTCGTCTGCTAAAAGATAAATTGTTCATAGACGCATTAAAAAATGAAATTATTATGGCTGAATGGTGGAAGGAAATTGCATATTGGGTTGGGGTGTGGGGGACCTTCTTCCTGATTTCCCCCTGGGAGGACTCTTGGCCTCTCCCTAGAAGTGTCATAGGCATAGCCAGGGAGCCTGTGGGTCCTGTAGCTTATGGGAGAAGACAACCTATATTCTCTAAGAAAGGATTCCACATCTTTGTGAAAGTCTCTCAACTCTTCAATGTGTTTTGGAATAACCTGGGGGTAGATGCTGGTGCCCACCTACCTGGCCAATTAAATAAAAACCTTTTGGCTGGAGCTTGGAACCTGCCATTGTTATAGTATTAAAAGCTCCCCAAATGAGTCTAATGTATAGCAGGAGAAGACATTACTGACTTAGACCAGTGGTTCTCAACCAGGAGTAAGTTTGCCCTCATCAGACATTTGGCAATGTCTGGAGACATTTTTGATGATCATATAACTGTTGGAGGATGCGGTGCTACTGGCATCGGGTGGGTCACAGCCAGCATCCCAGAACACACAGGCCTGGCCTGCCCATAACAAAGAATGATCTGATACAAAATGTCAACATGCCAAAGTTCAGAAACCTTTCCCTAGAGCATTAGAAAAGCAAACACACACATACACACAGGCCCACACATAATTATTTGAGTGTAGATATTTTTACAGTTACATTACTACATATAAACATAATGTATTATGGTTCTCAAAGCAGTTTTACACACTTACTTGGCTTGATCTTTATCATGACCCCATAAGGGAAATGTCACCATCTCAATTTTACAGATCAGTAAGCCAAGGTTGAGGAAAGTGAATGACTTCCCCAGGACCACAGGGTTTTTAATTTCTCAGAGCTCTTTCCACTAGCAGACAAGTCAAATGTGCACACGTGTGTTTTCTTTGCCCTGTCTGTGATTCGTAGCAAACACTGTAACTAATCACTGCCTCATTCCCACTGAGCCCAAGTGCAGCCTCAGAATCCTTCTCAACACAGGGCTCCAGGAAGCCCCAGGTGTGAGATAAAACTTGCTTCTGACATAGCCTCTCCACCCTAAACACCCTACCTCTCCCTGAGTTATGACGATCTTATTGAAAGAGACACCAAGGAGAGTACTTGAGAGTAGGAGGGCCCTTGAATGGCTGCAGGTGTTCAGACAATCTGTTTGGGAAATTGCAACGTTAGCAGCATGTGCTCCTGCCTGTGTCTGTGAGGAAGCGACTGTATCCCTAACCCTTGTATTTCTTTATAACTTTATTAGTGTGTTTGACTTTCACCATATGCTGCTAATTGATATACAAAGGAAGTGCACACAGTTGTATTCTTCATTTGGTGCAAACTAAATATTTCTCTTTCTTGAGCTTGCTAGGATCTCCCTCTCAAGCTGGGACCATGCGATAATTATGAGAATATGTTGAACTGTGATTCATGAAGCAGGCAGGACAGGAGTCAGAGAGCACTCAGCCTGCAGAGTGAAGAAGCTAGAGCCGGCATTCCCTGCTTAAGTCCTGGGTATGACGAATAGTGGCATGCACAATTAAATGCCTAATGCCTGTAAGAAAGCTGCAGTGGGAGGGGTGGATGCAAGCAGAGGGAGAAAAAGCAAATACAGTTAGAGACTAACTTGTCCATCTTCCAGGGAGGCAGGTGACTGAGAAGATGCAGGCAGCTCATTGGATCATTTGGCTCCATCACTGGGAGACAGAGGTACACAACAGGACACTGAGCATCTGCTCTTCACAGTGCATATCACTGTTTTTAAAAAGGTTGCATGAGCCTCTTTAGAATAAGCAGGACTCCAGGCTCCTGGCTTGGTTTTATCAGCCACAGGTATCTGTGGGATCAGTTTCTAGCCTCAAGTATGGAGACATCATCATGTAACTGATGAGTTTGACCTAAATGACCTTATTTTGTATCTCTGGTCCTCGGTATGGGGCTGGCTGGCATGTGTGTCCAAAGGCATTCTAGTGTGAAGCTGCAAAGACATCCTACTGTTCTGAGATTCTGTTATTCTGGGGAGTGGTAGGGATCAAGGCTTCACTTCTTGCTGGTTAGGCTGTAGCCATAGTGCAGAGGCAGCATTTAGGTGGATTTTGGCAACAGGACAATTCATAGCTTCCTCACCTTTCACCTGGAACTTGGTAATAGACTTCCTATGAATAGCCTCTGCTGTTACTTTAGAGTTTTAGTGCCCACACTGGCTGCACCTTGGGACCACCTGGGGAGCCAAACTCTATAGAAGTTTCTGTCTACCTCTGCTGGGCTAGAATCTCCCAAGGGACTTTTGTCTGTTTTGTTTATAGCTCCATCCACAGAGTCTCCATCAGTGCCTGGTACTATATGAATAAAATATCACCTGCTATGTGCTAGACCTTGCCATGACCTACCATCAGGACTGTGTAGTCTCTCTACTGTGTCATTGTTCTTATTTTTATGAATGAGAAAACTAAAGCTGAGAGATAATCAATTTGCAGAATATTATGCAATTGGGGCATAGCTGTAATTTGTCCCAAGTCAGACTCACATCAAAGCCCAATCTCTTTGAATTCTTGTGCTACCGCTTTTAAGAGGAGTGGATGAGGGAGTATGAGGCACACTTCCCTCCATTATGGTCGAGTAATCATTTTAGCAAGCTAAGTGATTTAAAAAATGCAAAAATCCCCATGGTTTGGTGCTCTTGAAAGCAGAAGTTTCTAAGCTATGTTCTTGAAACAGGCAACCTCTGGATTGTTAAAAGGTGTCCCATGGAAAAATACCTAAAAATAGTGTTCCATCAATAAATAAGTTTGAGAACTATTAATATATCTCTTGACAACCTCTCTTAGGGTTATGACAATTTCACATTAATGTAACAAAGGCTGTGAGCAATTTTGCATTGAAGGATTCTTTGTTTAGTGGAATTTGCCAGGTCTACATGTCTTCAAAATTTCTCCTTTTCCCCCATAGACATTTTATTAATAACTCACAAGACACTGGTGTTCCATTTATGATTTTGTGATCTGGAGATGGTCTAGCATGTACTGGTATGTCAGGCTAGTAAAAATAGAAAGCTCAGTAATATGCAAACAAACTCATGTTAGCAAGCAGATGCTCCAATGACAAGTCTGACCTTGATTGATAAGTTGGAATTGATTCAACACTTAGAAACAGGACTAAAAAAAAAAACTTGGAGATTGAACTAATATAGAACTTTCACTGAAGACATGAAGAGCATTGAGAATCCAAATTCATTTCAAGATAAATAATGTTAGCATTCATTTTACAAAAATAATCATGTATTCCACAACAATTTATTGAGCACTATTAGGTGCCATGCTCTGCTGGGCTTTGGAAATACAAATGAGATAGGCTTGGTATTGATCATCATAGGTTGGCAGGTTTGTGTCTTTTTTCTTGGGTGCTTCCCAGGGATAGTGAAGAAACAGCTACCTTCCTGTCTCCACTCATTTCTAGTTCACACCTTATCTTTATCCAGCCCTGCATTCATTTATCCATTCAAGAAATCCTCATTGAGCATTTACTATGTACCAGGCACTGTATATACAGCAATGAATAGTAAAGATAAAAATTCCTCCCCTAGAAATGCTTTTTCCTAGTGGAGCTTCTTCTGAATATTCTAGATTTATTTAAAGAGCTGTCATCACCCTGAGAACACATCTGGCACATCCTTAAATGGAAGCCTGGACCCTCTCATTTGTAAAGAGTCTTAGATCTTATTGACTTATTTGAGGCTTCTTGGTGTGATATCCTGTTACGTCCTCGGGCCCTGTTAATCCCCGCTACATTACTTGCTCTCCACTTCCTGGCCCTTTAGACTTGACTCTGCCTCGTACTCCTGGCTGATTCACTTGTCCAGTCCTGAAACCTTTACAGAGATCCCAGGCACGGTGCTCCAGGCACTGTGCAGGACTACACAGATGAGCAGGACAGGGTCTTGATTCTTAAGGAAAGCAGAGCGTAGTGAGCGCAAGAGATGCACAAGTGATGCATGAACTTGGTGAGGGAAGTGAGGGCAGAGGCAGCCCTGGCTTCCCAGAGGAGGTCTCACCTTATCTGAATCTTGAGGGGTGGGTAGACGTGGTGTGGAAGGACAGGTGGGCAGTTGGGAAGGGGAAGGAAGATCTTGCAGGTTGAAGGAGAAGCAAGAACATATGCTGGAGGATAAGACAGGAATGGAAGAATATATGCTGGAGGATAAGATAAGAAGCAGGGAAGAGATCATGACTTCATTCCTCAAAAACTGAGCTCAACCCCAGGATGAGGCTGGTGAATAAAACAGACTTGCTCCTCCTAGCCAAGTGAAGGAGAGGGGCAATAAACAAGGAACAAATGCAAACTTTGTGATGAGTGCTCTAAAACATATGAACATTATTTAGTGGAAGAACAATATAGGCAAGTAGGGTTCTATGTGGAAGGTCAGCAACAAAGACCTCTCTGCCAAGGTGACCATGGAGCTGAGACCTGGAGGCTGAGAAGCAGCCATGACAGGGAGAGTAGGGAAGAAGCTATCCAGGGAGAGGGAACAGCAGGTGCGAGGGTGCTCAGCAGGGAGGGACTGCGGAGGCTGTTTAAGGAAGCCCAGAAGGAATGTGCCCGAGTGTGGTGGGCAAAGGGGGAGGATAGCAGATCAGGTCATGCTGGGTGATTTGGCCTCCGCGCAGAGATTGGTTATGGTTGGGAAGAAGGTGGGGTGCCCCTGGAGGGATCTTATCATATTTTCATTCTCAAAGATAATAGTAATTCATAGTAGATGATATTAAGAGAATTAGTGTTAATTATAGTATTTTGGGTGTCATGATGGGAAGGTGGTTAAACAAATAGTTCTCATCTGTTAGAAATCTTTACAGGGGAAATGATATAGGATTTGCCTTAAAATAAACCAGAACAATAATGAGGGGAAGAGATAAAACAAGATTGGCAACATGATGGCAATTGTTGAAGTTTGACAAGAGTATACAGGAGTCATAAGACTATTTTATGTTTTCAAGGTTTGAAATTTTTTATAATAAAAGTGTTTAAGATTTGTGAAAAATTATATGCAGTAAGTGCTCAATAAATAGGAAATTATTAATAACAGTTGCTTTTTATTGAGTAGCAACGACATGGCAGATTTTGAGTTAATCACTTTATGTATATTAGCTTAGGGTCTCCACACTTTTTATATTGTATATTTCTTTGTTTTAATTCAGGATATTATGGGGGTACAAACATTTTGGTTACATGAAATGCATTTGCCTTACCCATGCCAAGGTCACAAGTTTGTCCCTCCCCCATACAGTCCACAAAAATGATTTTAAGCACATATCATTGATATAATTACATCTGATTAGTTACTTACACAATGTCAAATGTTGCTTTTTGAGAACCATGTAAAACACACACAAATTCTAAGAAATTCTAAAAGGAGGAAATTAAGTTGGAATAAATAATATTTAATGTCTTGCTAATTGTGGTGGCCTTGAACTATCATTAGCTAATATCTTTAGGCACAAGTTAGTTACACATAGAGAGAAAAATTTGTCATTAATGATAGTGGATGTGAATATATATTCCAAACCATCCTATGATACTTTTCTTTGGATGGGGTGGTGGGCAGCATTTTGTCAGCTCAGTTTATATCATTTTCTTTGCCTTGTAAGGTGGCCTATGAAGAATCTTAATAGAAGTGGAAGAAAGACAAGTTTTGCCATTTTCTGACTGCTCACTTATACTTACCTATTAGTATATTTTTAATAGATAGATTCTTACCAGAAATGTTTGTCAAGTCACAAAACTTGGTATTATGACTCCTAAATTTATTTATCTGGCCACATACAAACTGCCACACAAGGAGATTTGCTAAAAGTTAATGAATGAATGGGGGAATGTTACTGGCAATTCCACATTGCATGATAAATAAAAGAGCTAACATATTGATCGACTATGGTGGCAAGTATACATACATTAAATGTTGATGAAGATTAATTTCCTTTTTTATTTTGAGATAAATTAAATAAATTAGAAATAGAAATTCTAATACTTTCTTCCTATACCCAAGCGGATGATCTTGAGCCTTACGTTGGAGTGTGCATGCTCCATTCTGGAGACCTTTGCATTTATCCATTGCATGGTAACCATTGATAAAGCAGACATTGATATCCTCCAATTTGCAGTTGAGGAAAATGAACCCAGGCAAGTTTAATGTTTTCCCTTAGGGACATGGCTATTAAGAGACAGAGCAGAATTGGAATTCAGGGATGCCAGACTGAAAGTTCCTTGCTCTTTAATAATAGTGCTACCTGCCAGTACTTAGCATTAGCTATAGACTGGCCAGTGAGGTGGGTACCATGATCCCTGTGTCACAGAAGAAAGAGAGTCAGCAAGGCAAAGTAACTTTCCTATGCTCATACTGGTCTGACTCTGGAGTCCAACTTTCTGCATATGAATTCCAGTTCACCACTGTGCAGCTTGGGCAAATGATTTACTCTGAGTCTCAGTTTCCTTATCCCTAAAATGGGCTAAGAGGAGCACCTTGTTTATAGAGCTTTTGCACTGGATGAGAATGTGAATATTATCTATAACTATTACTTTTCTGTATCCTGGAGGTAAGGGCATGGAATAGGCTTAAATGTAGAAGCATCAGAGCTACTCTCGAATATGAATATATACTATTAGGTTAAATGAATGTGTTGCCCCCATAGGATCCTCCACATCCTCAAATGGAATCTCTGTCTGCACTCTGATCTGGCATTTTACCCACAGTGGAGCTGCTCTCTTGGGCAGGGACATGGCAATTTCCCTTGCCTTGTTTGAATCTTGTTCAGCTATATCTGCAGGGGCTGTAACCCTGCCATTCTCCTCCTGCCACCAGGAATAAAAATTTGGCTCATCCATTTTTACTATTGAGTTAGGAAACCTGGAGAGAAAAAGGCTAGCATGGACAGGGCTTCCAAATTTATGTGACAGGGACACAAATAATGTGTTGCAGTCTGAGAGCAGAGACAAGTCTGGAATTTCTGCAAAGGCTTTCCAACTCACAACATATTTTAATGCCATATTTGAGCTCCACAGCAGAAAGGCTCTCTCTAGACACTAGAGCATAGCTATATATAAAAAAATCGATCTACTCTTAACATCTAAGTATGCTGCAAATTAAAAAGGGAGAAATTTTTAGGTGGTTCATGTGAAGGAAAGGTCATCTGTCAAGAGGACCCAGAATAACAGCAATGCCCATAGTGGACCCATGACATGACTATGATTTACTGGACATTTACAACATGCCTCTCCCTGTGCCAAACTTTTCCATCTATTATCTTATTGAAACTTACAACAGCTGTATCAGGTTGGCACTGATACTACTAGGAATCTCAAAAGGAAAACAGATGATATAATCAATTTATGATAATTTGAGTAGGGTTCATTTGAAAGGTATGAAAAGGCATAAAGGGTCTCCAAGAAGTATAATAACCAGGCGCTAGTAGCAGTAGAGGCATTACCACCCGTAGGCCCAGAGACAAGTACAGGTAGAAGTTGCCAGAACCCAGAAGGAGAAAAGTCTGCCTTGAGAGGTGGAGAGGCCTTTGGTGGAGGGACACAGCCAGCCAAAGGTAACCCCTTGGAGTGGGAGCAAAGGGAATCAATAGCCTAACCTCCCTCTCCTCCGTCTCCTGACTTCTGTTGGGGCTCTCCATTGGCCAAAATCAAGCAGAAACCCTGCTGTTTAGTGCAGAGTTTCTCAACCTTTGCACTACTGACATTTGGGGTTGGATAATTCTTTGTTTTGGAGAACCATCCCAGGCATTGTAAAATGTTTAACAGTATCCTTACTCTCTACCCACCAAAAGCCAATAGAAACTGGTTGTGACATGCAAAAATGTCTCTAGACATTTCCAAATGTCCTTTTGTGGGGTAGAAGTGGGGGTAAAATCATCCAGGTTGAGAACCAATGGTATAGTCTATATAGGTTAGTCTCCCAGGCAGAGAACAGGATGCAGATGTGTAAAGAGTGGATCTGGAGAAAAGATCCAAGAGAGAACTTACATTAGACTCTTTTCATTGCCAAGGAAACTGAGGCTCTAACAAATGGATTAACTTCCTCAAACAAACACAGATTGTGAGTGCGAAAACCAGTTTGCAAACCTAGGTCTGTTTGATCTCAATGCCAGAACTTATAATCACAAGCTGTATTCTATATTTGAAGATTGGAAATATCTCCAAAGAAAAGAATAGAGATTAGGAAATGGAGCTCTTGAACATTCTGGGAAAGTTGACATGTCAGCATTTTGGGGTATTTGCTCACATTCTGGATACAGAGTGCACAATAGACCACGCTGTAGACCTCTCAGCAAGAGACCATTAATCACACAGGACTTTGGGCCTCTTGGAAGGAGCCTTTCTAAATCATTATTGCCACATGGTAGGAGCAAAACGATACAGCCTGGGTGGATCAGATCTCTATCTATTGTGGTTCAGAGAGGGTCTCGGGGGTTCCATCATCATGGGGTGGACTGTTAATGGCCCTTAGCACATCAATTTTTTTTTTTAATTTTCTTCTTCTTCTTTTTTGCTATCTCAACCATTTTAACTATGTAGTTCAGTAGTAGTAAATATATTTCATGAGGTGGAAGCCATCCAAATGTCTATTGACAGATAAATGGATAAATAAAATATGGTATATACATACAAAGGAATATTATTCAAACTTAAACAGGAAGAAAATCCTATCACATGCTACAACATGAATGAAACTTGAGGACATTATGCTAAGTGAAATAAGCCAGTTACAAAACTACAAATACGGTATGATTCCAGAGCCATCACTTTTAATGCTCCCACCCCACCAGTCTATCTGGGGGTGCTAGGGGCCTTCCCAGAGAGCTTCAGTGGTTTTGAGACTTCTGGCCTATATACCTCAGCCACCTCCTCACATTCTCCCTAAGTCTCCCCTTCTCTTCATTGGACATCCTGTTATTTTTTTCCAATTACATTCAGAGGAAATAGTTCCCAGCCTTTCCATTATCTCGGTTGACCTTCAAATGCTTCCTACTTAGTTAAAGTCTTTTTCAACAAGATGGTGTCCAGGGCTGAGCAAAATACTGTAGATAGTAAGATAACCATTTCCTCAGTTCATGTTTGTCCTGTCTTCTCAGTAGACACATTTGAATTACATTTGCTTCTGCTGGCAACCATAGCACGCCACGGATATGAAACATCTTGCTGCCCCGGTAAGAAAGGCCACCTTAAGCAGCATGATATTCAAGACTCCAGGCAGTATGGCCTCTACCTACTTTTTCAGCCTTGTGTCCTTTATTATTCTTTTGTTTAATAAATTTATATAGAGGGGCCTAAGTCTTTTTGGTGTTGAGCTGAGAAGGCCCTTGGATATCATGGAGAGCAAACGCAATTCTGTATGGTAGAAACTATTCATGTTCCTCTTCTTCCTGTGCCCCCAGCTGGATTACATTCTCTAGCTTCATTTGCATTTAGGTAGGGTCATGTTCAGGCCAAAATAATAGACTGGGCCAACATGATGAATGCTACAACCACAGTTAGCCCATTAAAACCTTCCATGCGTGATCTTGCATCCTCGCTCTTCCTTCAGCTGCTGGTCAAATACAGGGGATCCACAGAAGAACCCTTAGTCCCCAGGAAATAGTAGGGCCACTGAACAGAATAAGGCTGTGTCCCTGGGTCACCATGTGGAAGGCTGCCTCTTTCGTACTCTGCCTTTACACATTCAGTTCTCTTTGCCTTCTGTGTCTTCCCATTTCCACCCTCCTGTCTGCTATTAAGATAAAATTGTAGTAATCAAGAAACTCCACACTTGCTGAAAAGTGGGATAACAAATTTGGTATATTGAGAAAGATAAGTGTGAACTCATGATTTTAAAATAACATAGCTCTATCATTTGCTAAAAATGGCTCATCCACAGCAGCAAATGGTGCACCTTTACCCAGAACCAAGCCAGTGCTTAGATTTCAGTTGCTGACACTACACAAAAAACAACAGGGTGCTTTTTCCATGTATTTGGATATGGATAAAAGACAGGATGGGTATAGAATGCCCTCTTGTTGCCAGGTTGCTTCAAAATCACCAGGAATGCATTGCATTTACAAAAAAACTAGTTTAAGGGAACTCCCACCAGCCAAGTGGTGGCAATTTGAGCATCAATAATAGGAAAATAATAATAATTATTGTAGTTAATTGAGAAAATTTATGTCTGTGAAAGGCTATGAATTAATAATGCTACTGGATAGAGAAAAATTCATATAAAGCATATAATATAGTTTTTGTTCTGAATAGGTAAATATGATAAGATAGGCTCAATGCTTCAGTTGATTTTAATAAATAAGGGAGAGTCAGTACATCATAATCTTCACAGCAAAAACAAAATAATAGCAAATGCTTATCTAGGACTTATACATGCCAGGAACCAGGCTAAGTGTCCTAATATTAAAACTATTATACACTAATAATAACTAAAAATAAAAAAGTTTAAAAATCCTAAAAGAAGTATTTTTACTCCCAAATAAATAAAATAAATGAACAAAAAAAGACCAAAAAAACAAACAAAAAACCCAAGTAGGTTCTACTAATTCCATTTTTACAAATGAGGAGATGGACATCCAGAGAGATTAAGTGACCTTTCAAAGGCCACACAGATAGATGATAAGTGGGGGACCTTAAATTTGAACCTAGGCCATTTGGCTCCTCTTATCACAAAGCTATGGCACGTCCCATGTAAATAAATATTTTTGTTTTCTTCAATTAAATATTTATGTATGAAATAGAAATCTGTACTTGCTTCTCTCAGGGTAATTAAGGAAGATTAAACTGATAGACAAATGTGCATAAGTCAAGTAACTCCAAAAATAATAAAGCAGATTATGTTCAAAGTTCAGGCGGACAGGTCAGCACTGATAGTCATGTATAGTGACTGCATAAAAGGAGGGTTCAACTCAGTGTTCCAAAATGATTTATTAGCCAAAAGTCCTCAAGAAGTATGCTAAGTACACAGACCTAATTGCTCATCTTCCTAAGAGATGAAACTTCTAGAAAGCTGTACAGATTATAATAAAATATGAGTAGAAATTTATGCATTTTTAATAATGCTAACAGACAAGAACAATAAGTTAAAATGACAGTATAAGAGGCAAAGAGGTATAATACTAGCCCAGCAAGATGTTCAAAGTACACAGTTTGTGGGGAGATCCCCAAGGTTCCAAAAGAAAAACCTAAGTGAACAGGTAGACCTAGAAATTTATATCATAAGGATGTATTGAATGGGCTTTATTCAGCCTGATAACTAGGTTTGCATTGCTTTAGGGGATTTTTAACCTCAGCTGGTCTGAGAAGTTATTCTTATACTTTGGGTATGGCATAAAATAATTGCAACCAGGAAAACTGTCAAAATATTACAATGAAAATCCTCAGAAGAAATAAGAACTGTATGACAACCACACTAGAAGACTAAAAGTACAAGTACAAATATAATAAAGCAATGAATGAAATGCCATTTTAGAATGTGTTTTAGTATATTTGTAAGCATTATTTGACTGTATGTTTTGTTCACTTTTGAAGGTGTCTAAAATCTTCAAAAGACTCATACATAGTGTATGTACGTAGCAGCTGTTGCTGGTGTTCCAGCCATGTGTCGTCAGATCCCATTTCTATGCACTACAGCTGACTCCCTCCAGCCTGCATTGCATTTTTGTCAGTGGGCTGTCCACAGGCTTCTAGGACCTCCCAGCACATGCACAGGGTGGGCTCGAAAAGCCTTGGAAATAACTACCCCCCTCACCACCCTGGGACAACCCCTACCCAATGACTAACAGGTGTGGGACTATAGAAACTCCACCTCCCTCACCCCTTAGCCCGAATAATTCTGAGGCATGGCTTTACATCCCTCACCATACCTTCTCACAGGAATAATTGTGAGTCACCCACAGGTTTGATAACATACCCGCTATGAGCTGACTCTCCTTCCCCAACTGATTGGCCACTCCCCCACTGGTGTCCTCCAGCGCTCAGCCCAGGTGTGTTGTGCATATGCAAACCTTGACCAGGGAATGCTTCTGAGAAAACCCAACTAAGAGACTACAATTGTAATTGCAGTTTAATTATTTAAGGATAATTAGTCAAATTTGTAAGCAACATTTACATCATAATAGAGTATTGTTTAAAAAACTTTGCCTATAATCTAATAGATGATTTTATTAAATGGAACACTAAGCAAAGCACAGGTGTTTGTAGTTGTGTGTAATTGGGTACAAAAGTCCCTTACACATTAAAGACAACATCTGATAGTAAAAATCCTAATCCACTTTCTAGAAACATCTCAAATGTTAGGGCTTCATAGACTCCTCCAGAGTGAATTTGCTGTTTCATTTTCTCAGCGCTCATATTTGATTCATGTTTCTGAAATAGCATATACACTGCTGTATTGTAATTTATCTGTTTACATATATGTGTTTCCAAGATTATATTCTTTGTTCCTGAAAGGTAAAGAGTAAGTAAGTCTCATCTCCCTTTGTCACCCCCACATGACCACATTCTGGTCATGTCATGTTACTGGTTCCAATATTGAGTTGCTGAAAAAAAATAAATAAATGAATGACTAAAGGAACATCTGTCCTGTCCAATAGACCATATTATGTGTCCTTAAGGACAAAAGCTATTTTATTTATTGTCAAAACCACTACAAAACTATGCAGAGGCCCTGGGAAACAGTTGGGGCTTAGTGTTGAAAACTAAATAAGTGAATGAATGAATGAATGAATGAGTGAAAAAATAATGAATGAAGCATGTGGCCAACCCCAGATTGTTTTTGAACAATTATTGTAAATACAGTTTTCCTTGAACTGTGTTGGTAGAATGTGGCTTGGCTTTGTTGTTGATAATGTTTTGTTAATCAAAGGACAATATACTTTTAGTCATTCACTTACATCACATTCATTTGGGCTGATAGTTTTAGCTCCTCTGCACAATTTTAAATTTTGACTTCATCATCCATTGTATTGGATATTTCTCCTAGCTTTGTATGATTCATAAACGTAGTCAACCTTTCCTCATATCACAGCAATAGAGACTCTTGCCAGTTCAGTCCACAGCATACTTGAGGGGTAGTCATGCAACCATGTAGGCCAGGTATAGGCAAACTATGGCCCATGGGCCAAATCAGGCCTGCAGCTTATATTTGTAAATAGTTTTACTGGAATACAGCCATACTTATTTGTTATATATTGCCTATGACTTCTTTCACACCACAAGGTGTGAAATTCTATAATGGCAGAATTGAGTAGTTGTGACAAAGACTATATGACCTGCAAAGTTTAAAATATTTACTATCTGGTCCTTTAGAGAAAAATTTTGTTGATCCATGATCTGGATTATATATCCAACAAGTGCACTCATATTCCACCATCTCATGCATAAGATCTTCAGTGAGTTTTACTATGCGCCCTGTTGAAATCGAGATACATTGTGCTCTTGTCTCTATCATCACAGTGGCATTATCAAAGAAGGAAATGCAATTATATAGTACAAATGCCTCTTAGTGAACCCAACATGATTTCTAGTGATTACCACATTGGGAAACAAAATGTTCATTGAATATATAATTGGTCCTTGTTTTTGGAATTCTATCCATGGGGTAGTGAGTCTGGGGCTAACCATTCTGTGATGGAAAAGGCTTGGACATGATGAGAAGTGAACTTCTTGCCTCTTGTCTAGCCTTTTTCTCTGTATCATTTCCACAAATGGAGACTCTCTGGCACTGCATCAAACTAACAATTGGCTTTATCCCCATGGATCACAGTTTTGTCATCTCCAAAGCATTATTTTTCAGAATTAATATGAGGATCAAATGAGATAATTAGTGGATGTAAAAAGAACTGTAATTACCAACATGTAGTGAATGCTTTTTGCAGGCCCTGTGCTAAGTGCTTTTAACATTCAGTATCTCACTTAATTCCCATAAAACACAATGAAGATTGTTTCTAATTTATAGACAAGACAGAGAGATATTAAAGGACTTCATTTATTCTCTCACCAAGTATTTATTTTAATTTATTTTTTAAATTGACAAAAATTGTATAAAATCATGGTGTACCACATGATGTTTTGAAATATGTATACATTGTAGAATAGCTAAGTCGAACAAATTAACATATGAATTACCTCACATACATATCATTTATCTGTGGTAAAAACACTAAAAATCTGCTGTTTTTATAATTTTCAAGTATACAATGCATTGTTGTGTAATAGATCTCTTAAATGTATTCCTCCTGTCTAGCTGAAATTTTGTATCTTTTGACCAATATCTCCCCAATCTGTGTCCCACCCATAGCTTTTGGTAAGCACCATTATACTCTCTACTTCTATGACTTCAGCTTTCTTAGATTCCACATGAGTGACATCATGCAGCATCTGTCTTTTTCTGCCTGGCTTATTTCATTTACCATAATGTCCTCCAGGTTTATCTATGTTGTTGCAAATGATAGGATTTCCTTCTCTTGTAAGGCTGAATATTATTCCATTGTATATAAACACCACATCTTCTTTATCCATTAATCCACTGATGGACAGTTAGGTTAGTTCCATATCTTGGCTATTGTGAATAATGCTGCAATGAATATGGGAATACAGACATATCTTTGACATCCTGATTTTATTGTCTTTAGATATATATCCGGTAGTAGATTGCTGAATCATGTGGTAATTCTATTTTTAATTTTTTGAGGAAACTCTATACTGTTTTTTTTTATAATGGCTATACTAATTTATATTCCTACCAACAATATATAAAGTTTCCCTTTTCTCCATATCCTTGCCAACACTTACCTTTCATCTTTTTGATAATGGCCTAATGGCCATTCTAACAGGTGTGGAGTAATATCTCATTGTGGTTTAAATTTGCATTTACCTGACAATTAGTGATGTTTAATACTTTTTCAGATATCTGTTGGTTACTTTATGTCTTCTTTTGAGAAATGTCTATTCAACATAGACTGGAAATCCTAGCCAGAGTAATTAGGTGAGAGAAAGAAATAAAAAGGATCTAAATCAGAAAGGAAGAACTTAAACTGTTTTTGTTTATAAATGACATTATCTTATATATAGAAAGCCCTAAAGTACCAAAAAAGTACCAAAAAACTGTTGGAACTAGAAAAAAATTCAGTAAAGTACAGGATAAAATCAACATACAAATCCAGTAGCATTTATATACACTAACAATGAATTATCCAAAAAAGAAATCAAGGAAACAATTCAATTTACAATAGGTATAAAAGAATAAAATAAAATACTTAGGAATAAATTTAACCAAAGAGGTGAAAGATCTGTACACTGAAAACTATAAAACATTGAAGAAGACACAAATAAATGGAAAGATATCTTGTATTCATGGATTAGAAGATTAATGTTAAGATGTCCATACTACCTAAAGTGATCTACAGATTCAATGCAATCTCTATCAAAAGTCTAATGAAATTTTACATGGAACTATAAAGAATAATCCTAAAATTCATATGGAATCACAGAAGACCCTGAATAGCCAACACAATCTTGAGCAAAAAAGAACAAAGATGGAAACATCATACTACCTGATTTTAAACATATACTACAAAGCCATAGTAATCAAAATAGCATGGAACTGGCATAAACACAGTTACATGAGACCAATGGAATGGAATAGAGAGTCCAGAAGTAAATACACACATTATGGTCAATTGATTTTTGAAAAAGATACTAAGAATATATAATAGGGAGACAGTCTCTTCAATAAATGGTGTTGGAAAAACAGCATATCCATATGCAAAAGAATGAAGTTAGACCCTTATGCTACATCATATATAAAAATCAACTAAAAATTGATTAAAGCCTTAAATGTAAGCCCTGAAACTGTAAAATATCTAGAAGAAAACATAGAGAAAAAGCTCCATGACATTGGTTTGGGCAATAATATTTTCGATATAGCCCCCCAAACACAGGCCAAAGAAGCAAAAATAGACAAATAGGATTATATCAAGCTAAAAAGCTTCTACACAGCCAAGAAATAGTCACCAACCTGTGGAATGGGAGAAACTATTTGTAAAACATACATCTAATAAGGGGTTAATATGCAAAATATATAAGGAACTCAACTTGAGAACCGGAAAAACAACCCAATTCAAAATTGGGCAGACACTGAGCAAGTATTTATTAAGCATTACTATGTACTAGGTACTATTCTAGCACTTGGGATACATGTTTGAATAACACCTACAAATATATTGGAGGACCAGGGCAGGCAATAAATAATACACACAACAATAACAAACTTATTTAGTATATTAGAAGATAGTAAGTGCCATGGGGGAAAAGAAAGCACAGAAGAGGAAAAAGGAGCTTTCAAGTGCTAGAGTGGGGACAAAAGAGGGCAGAAGTGGTCAGGGCAGGCCTCACTGAGAATGTGATGGCATGAATAGAAACTTGAAGGGGACAAGGTAGTTAGCCCCATAGACATCCGAGTGAAGAGCATTCCAGGGTCACTAGGTCATTTATGGAGTAGCCAGGTCTCCAACTCAGCTCCATCAGATTTCAGAGCCCAAAGTCACAATGATTAAGGTCCATAAATGTTAATTCCCTACTTAGTCCTCCCTCCAAAATGCCCTGTGAATCTCTGGTCTTCTTTCTTTGGTTGTTCCCTACATTAATTCTGGGCTTTACCCTTCCCCAAACCATTCCTACTGGTCTACGTGGATGTCCCATCTTTATCTTTGATCACTTGCTCTACCTTTGTTACTGGACATTTCAAGACCCAATGTCTTCAGAAGGCCATGGTGCTGTTTTGCTGGCTTTACCCCTTTTCTTTCTCACTGGGGGCAGTTTATGATACATCTTTACAGTCTTTCTGTAGGATCTTCTAGCCCCTGTAAGTCATGTAACTATTTAGCCTACCAAACTTCATGCCCATGTTTTCTCTGTATGGAGATAGCTATACTTTTATCTTCTTTGTAGTTGTTGTTTACTCAAGAAGCCAGAGTCACTTTCTGTCACAACCACAGGACTCTGACACACCGCATTTTTAAGAAATCTAATTTCTTAAGAATATAGCATTTTTACCTGTCAGCCCTGGTTTTTCTTTTTCCTTATTATTAAGAACCTCAGGAAAATAGAGTTACTTTTTCATGTCCTACTGCCACCCAGTTACCACTAACTCATCTTTCTTTCTAAACCTAGGCTAAGTGCTCAGTCACAGGTCACCTCATTGCTTCGTTGGCACTGAAAGGATGAAACAGTCCTCAACACAGCCGCTCTCCAGACCCTCTATTTTTAGCTGGATTAGATTCCCAGCAGATGTCTGGAGAGTAGAAGTCTCCCTTAATTACTATAGCTTGTCTGGGTGCCATTTTTGAGATCTGCAAAATAGAGATTGAAAATAGAACTCACCTCATAGGATTACTGCAAAGATCAAATGCAAAAAGTGCACACAAGGATAGTTAGCCCAGTACTTGGCCTTGGCATGTGGTGAGGATTTCTGCACATCAGCTATTTCACTTGGAGGGAGGCACTTTATTTATGTTGGAGAGAGAGAGAGAGATGGGCTGTGTTTCAGCTCAGCTCCACTGCTCTCCAGCTTTGTGATTCTGCGTGATAACTAACATTCCTTGTGCTATAAAGCTGGAATGATAATAGCAATTTGAGTAGTACATGGGATAAAACTTATAAAAATGTATAAAATAATACATATAAAAACTTGGAATAATAATAATTTTAGTATTAAGTGAGATAAAAGATGTAGCAGTGCATATAATTATATGTATAAAATGCTTAAATAATAATATCAATTAAGTATTGAGTGCAATAAAATGTATAAAATATAAATCCTGTAAAATAATATCAATTTGAGTGTTGAATGAGGTGTGTATATATTGATTTTAATGATATCAGTAGAATATTAAATGAAATAATATGTACGAAGGGCTGAGTATGGTATAATAAGGCACTTAGTATAGGCACTTGAAACATATGTACCAATGATATTATTGTTGTTAATATCATTAGCATCGTATAACGTCCTCCTCAATGTTAGGACGCATTGCTCTCAAGCTGATCCTACACTGTAAAGCTCTTGTCCTTGGTGGCACCAAGTGAATATTTAATAGTAACAACTCTGATCATACACCATTATCCCTTGGTCATATATTTACCATTTTCAGATTGTCTTTTCCTCAACAATCTCATGAGCTCTTAATTTGAAAGTGGCTCTGCACACAAATTGGCAGTCAAATTGGGATTTTGCAGGTTTTATCTCTGACATTATTTTCCTACCAAAAGGCTAAATAGGATCTTTTAGGAATTCAGGAGTTCTCAAAGGGAGTAATTTTCTCTAAAGAAATAGGTCATATAGAAGGAGAAGGGGAGTGAACATGATCCTCCAAGAAGCTATATAGGAAGACAAAAATTAGTCATATAGTTTAGAGCAGATTATTTGGTTTAGAATTAAGTGAGGGAAAAATTATATACAAGTGACACTGTGAGAGTATCCTGGAGCCTGTCTGGCCAGAGGGGAGCAGTTTGCCGAGACAGTAGTTATCCATCACCACTGGGTCATGACTGTACACTGATTATCTCCCACGGCCGGTCCAGGTCCTCTCTGCTCCCTTCTCACTGTTCAGTGCCTCAGTGGCTATGGACTGCATCAGCGGGGCTCCTTGGCCCCCTGCTTCTGCTGGGGTGGCTAATGGAGAGCCCTAGAGGGAGGAAAGAGGGTGAGAGTGTCTCAGGCTGGCTGTGTCCTTTAACTTAAGGTCACATGTCCCATTAGGGCACCTTCTCTCCATGACGCTCTCTTGCAGGGCCAGGAGGTTGTGAGATGGAGTTATGCCCTCACCTCTGTGAGGACAGACATTGCCTGTGTTTACTCTGGTCACCGCTGAACTCTAACACAGTGGCTGGCCCAAAAGAGACACTCAATAAATATATTTACATCAAAGGAATGCATTGGAGATGCCTCACTAAATTGCATTCTAAGAAAAACTGCCACCTAAACCTGCCTTGTGCACTAACTATAAAAAGAAGCCACACTCTCTCCGAGCAGTAGTTCTTAGAAATAAAGGCTCTTAAAATTTCCATCCGCAAGCTGTGACTGCATCATGTTAGTGCTTTCCATTGGATTGTGCATGGGGTCCCAGATGTTTGTCTTTTATTTTACAGCATTCACTTTTCTGTGAGCTTTCAATTAATTGAATTGGGAAAAGCTGTGAGGCCCATGACAGAGAAACTCTCTCTTTGACAAAACTCACATGCTGTAAAATCAAAGATTCCTCAATTTCCTCTTTGTTCAGGCTCATAAAGCTGAATAACTGACTTGACTAATTTTCTGTTTTAATATGTTTGGTTTAGTAGCTACAAATTTTGATGTCCTACATACATAGGCCAGAGGGTCATGTGGGGAAATCCACTTAAGTGGCGTGGCTTCCCAGGGTATCATGGGATGAGACGGGAATCCCACACATGCCTGCTGTTGCATTCATTTTCTCTCCTCAAAGCATCAATCATTGTTGTTTTTAGCAACAACCACTTAATTCTAGTCTTTATACGCCATTGCCCCTGCCCCTACACCCCAGTAATAATGAGCACATCTAGCACCCAGATCTTGGCTTCTAATACCATCCTCAAATAAAGCAACTAGGGCTCCTTGGAGAAATGGCTGATTCTAGCACCAAGGCAGTGATATAGAAGATGAGCTTCACAGCATCTTGTTGTACCAGAACATAAGGAAGTACTGGAAATAAAAATTAAAAAACAAAAAGATAGGGATATGTTAAGGGGCATAGGAGCCCACTGAAAGTTCCCAATGGCCAAAGATGGAAGAATTGGTACAAAAACAAGAGTATATTGAATTATAACCCAAAGCATAAGAACTATCAGTGAGTTCATATTGATATAAATAAATGCTTAAATAAATTAATACATGGAGAAAAAGAGATAAATCTCCCATGCGGGAGAATTCTAAATAATTTACATAGCTAGTTCACTTGAAAAGGTGGATAATAATTTCCATATTCCTTAAGTGTGGGCTACACATAGTGATTTCTTTACAGAAAATACAGGACAGAAAGGAGGGAAGACAGTGACATTGGAGAGTATGTAGCCTTTATGTACTGTGATGAGAATAGCACTTTACCTCTGTGGTCTTCCTCTCCAAAGTCCATAACCCTAGTCTAATCATGAGAAAAGCATTAGACAAATCCCGACTGAGGCGAATTCTACAATATTTATTGTATGAATGCACCTTTTTAGCAAAAGATGCAGTGGGTCTTAACTAGTTTCTCTAACTGGCCACTGACCTTTTAGGCTAGAGAGGAAGTACTAGTGGGGCTTAGCACAGTCAAGACAGCCAGAAATTGCCTCTAGCAAAAAACGAGTCCTGTCTGACAACTGTAGCCATAAATGTCTATTTCCTACATTACCTCCAATACCAAAGGTCCACATCTATCCCATTAAACAATTTCCAAGTGATAGCTCCAAGGACACAGGACTGCCAGAGGAATCATTGGTAATGTGGGTTTTATAATCTCCACTTACATAGCATAATTAGATTAAGCCTGTTTCCCAAGGAAAGAAGCAAAATGGTGCTTAATGTGTACAACTTTTCTTTAGAAGTAAAGTGTAGGATAACAGAATGGAGATTATCATTCCTAACTATCTGCCATTATGAACCTAGAGGATGATTATTTAAAAAATGCCTCCTCTATCCACTGGAGTAAGGCACAAAAATAAGAGCTACTGTTGGTGGAATTTATTTATGACTCACCTCAATCTATTGCCTTTGGTTTCTTACCCCTGAGTCCTCATTCTGCTGCTTTATTTTTGCTCTTATTTTGCCAAGAATTCTAAGTGATCTCTGTTACTGTTTATTATTCAGCCTAGGCAACAGGATGCTACTGTGACAATTAATTCTGAAATCTCAGTGGATTAAGTGAAAAAAAAAAAGGCTTATTTCTCTCCTGTGTAAAGTGCCTTCTCACATCTGTCTAGTTATGTTGTCCAGAACATGTGGTATCCAAGGGGAGAGAGGGATATAAACGCACAACTAAGTCTTAACTGTCTCAGCCTAAAAGAGCCATGTAGTCACTTCCATTCAGGGTTCTTTGGCCAGAACTAGTCACAACTTCACTGGAAGGGAAAAACTGGAAAATGTAGGGGAATACTCAATGCCAGACTTCTTGATGCCCAAGATCACATTTTTATTCCTAATTTATTGTGTTTTGTAAGTAATAAGGAAATACGGTATAGAGGCTGGGTAATAAAACCAACTCATAATTTGTAGAAATGTATTGTCTAATATGATAGTCACTAGCCATGTGTGGCTATTTTAATTTAAATGTAAATTAATTTAAATTAAATAAAATTAAAATTTTAGTTTCTCAGTTACGCTAGCCATATTTCTAGTATTCAATAGTATATGTACCTAGTGATTATCAAGTTGATATTGGGACATCTTCATAAGTACATACTTTTCTAGTTCTAAACTGTTACAGAACATTCTAGAATGTTCTAGAGCAAGTGACTGATTATTGTGACTCTAACAGATGTTTTTAGGGGTTTGTCCAGGCCTCTGGGTTAAGCCTTCTCTGGTGAAAATCAGCTCAATATGTTGTAGTTATTTTAAAACTGCGTTAGGCAGAGATCCATTCTGATTTTAGCTGTTTGACAGGCTTCTGTGTAAGATTTAGCTAAAGCAAGAGATTTTATGGCTAAGAAAAGTTTAAAAACCACTAGAGTTATGTAATGAGGCTTAGAGGGCATAGATGTCTGAATTCAAATCCTTGCCCTTGCACTTACAAGCTATGAGATCTTGGGCAAGTTAATTGATAACCAGAACCAAAGATTCACCGTCTCTAAAGACTGAGATGAAAATACCCACCTCATAATGTTGTTAGGAAGGTGACAGGAGTGAGCATGTAAACGTACTGTCATGGGATCTGGTGCTTTCAGGCAGGGGCTCATGAAATGATAGATATACTCATAGCCATCATTGTAATTATATGGCATTCATCAATAACTTAAGAAGAAAACTAATTGTGGGTGAAGTAAAACTGGGAGTGATAGGAAACACATAATTTGACAAAATCAGGATTCAGAAGGATCTTTAAAAGGTTGAAATTATGTGCTTAGTTTGACAAGAGGAAGTTTAGTAGAGATAAACATTACATCTTATTTTGGAGTCTGGGAATGTAAATACGTGAGACTAAAATTGGAGATGACATGGCTAATAGCACCATGCTGAAGGATGGTAATTTCACTGATGGTCAGTGTTATAATAGGGTTTTACCAAGAGATATGAATGCCCTGCACCCCTTTGCCTCCAAACCATGCGTGGGTGTGGCTTTAGGTCTTGTTATTTTAGAGGAAGCTAAGAAAACTGGAGCAATTTGCTTCTTTCAGGAAATATTTATTATCTCCTATGGTCTAAAACAATAGCAAACATAAAGATATTGGTCATTGCTCCCTGAGAGCCCACACATTAGAGAAGGAGGAAGATATGGATTTTAAAAACACCCAAGTAAATATAAATTTAAAACTGTGATACATGCTAGGACAGAGCAGTCCATGGTGTTCAAAGGAACTTTATGGGGAGAACATCTCTCTTATTCAAGGAGACTAGGGAAAGTTTCCTTGGGAATTGAACATTGAGCTGAGACCTCGGTAGAGTAAAAGTGAGTTGGCAAAAGGGGAGAGGTGTTCTAGGCACAAGGACCACACTTCTGAAAGTTGGGATAGGAGAGAATGAGGCTTATTGAGTGCAGAGAGGAAGGCTATTGATGTAGAATAGATATTGGGACTTAAGGTTCAAGGGGAGGCCATAGAGGATCATGCAGGCTGTGCTATGATTTATTAATAGATCCTTTTTCTAGAAGCAATGAGAAACCATTGAAGGGTTTTAGATAAAAAAGTAGCATGGTCATGTTTGCCCTTTGACAAGATTACTCTGGCTGTAATGTAGAGAATAGATTAGAAGAAGAGTGAATTTTGACATTTGACTTTCAACAATTATTCTCTTGCTTTACTCCACCTCAAAGCCTACCTAGATCATGATAATTATGCAGCAGTTCCTAACCTTTTTGGCACCAGCGACCAGTTTCATGGAAGATGACTTTTCCATGGACAGGGGTGGGAGGGCAGAGCTCAGGTGATGATGTGAGGGATGGGAGTGGCTTTGCTTGCTCACCTGCTGCTCACCTCCTGTTGTGCAGCCAGGTTCCTAACAGGCCACTACAGACTCTACTGGTCCACCACTCTGGAGTTGGGGACTGCAGCTATAAAAAATATTTTGAAATAAAATGTCATTTTATTGTTTTATTTTGGAATTTTAAAAATTGGAGAAATTAAATCATTGAATATTTTTGGTTTACTTGGACATTTGCATTTCTTTTCTAATTTGACTTTTTGTAACTTAAAATTTTAAGAATTTGGCTTAAGAATTTTATTAAAGATTTGTAAACACTTTTAATACATTGAGGCAATCCATTTTTAAAACTTTTATCAAAGTATAATTAATCTATACACAAACACATACAATACACACACACATACATACACTTTGTGGTGTTTTTTTTTAAGCAATTTTACCTCATGTTACTTTTAAAAGTTTAAAATAAGTTTTAATTTTTGTAGAGACAAATATATCTTTCTTTTCCTTTGTAATTTTTTCATTGCTTTTATGCTTGGATATTTTGAGCAAGAGCAGTTAATTTTTCACTTTTTAAAAACTTTTAATAGTGTCCTTTGTATACATTTAATATTTCATTCATCTGGAACCTATTCAATGAACTAAAACTTTTAGTGAATTTTAAAAATCATTTTGGATATTATGTGCTCTTATCTAATTTGTTATTTTAAGATGAATGTTGTTAGTGTCTCACCATTAAATATAATGGTGCTGTGTTTCCCTGAAAATAAGACCTACACATAAAATAAGCCCTAGCAGGATTTCTAAGCATTTGCGCAATAGAAGTCCTACCACGAAAATAAGACCTAGTGGTGGGCGTGGCTACGCAGTGTATCTGCACAACCCATGCATTTCCTCATGGAGCGGTAAAGAAGACTAGCAACTCTTCTCATCTGCCCTATGAGAGCTCTATTGCTCAACATGAGAGATTGGGGCCAATGGTTCTAAAGGAAATAGAGTCACAAGAAATTCAGGATGGAATTTGGGGTTTGGAGAGTTATGATGATGTTTCAGAAGAAGACAACTTAACTATATTTGAATAAATGTAGATTGTTGTACCATACTTAAAAAAAATAACACATCCCCTGAAAATAAGCCCTAGGGTGTCTGCTTGAGGAAAAATAAATATAAGGCCCTGTCTTATTTTTTGGGAAACATGGTAATAGTTGATTTAACTTAGTTTTGTGTCATGTTAAGTCAATTCTATTTCATTTTATTTATTTATTTACTATATATTTGTTTAGTTTTTTAGAGACAGAGTCTCACTCTGTGTTGCCCAGGTTGGAGGGCAGGGGCATGATCATAGCTCACTGCAGCCTCGAACTCTTGGGCTCAAGTATCCTCCAAACTCAGTCTTCTGAGTAGCTGGACCACAGGTGCAGGTCACCATGTCTGGCTACTTTTTAGAGATGTGGTCTTGCTATGTTGCCCAGGCTGGTCTTGAACTCTTGGCCTCAGGAGATCCTCCCCTCCTCAGCCCCCCAAAGTGCTAGGATTACAGATGTAAGCCACTGTGCCCCAGCCAAGTCAATTTTATTGTATTCCTAATATAACAATTTTTTTGCTCTTAAATATGACTAGGTACTACATTTTACTGATTTATTTTTAATTTACCTTTAAATTTTACCTATTCATATGATACATTGTATTGTAGCTCTTCTAGCAATAAACCACCCTTATTCTGAAAGAGTAAACTATATTTAGTCATAGTGAATTTTTCTTTCCTTCTTATTCCTGCATCTGTGTAATAAACATTAATACTCAATAAATGTTTCTGACATGCCCAGCTGTCCTTTAGGTGCTAAAGATTCAGAAGTAGGGCAGGTAAACACCCTGCCCCCATGGACCTTCCAGTCACGGAGACAGACAATAAATATATTTACAAGTAAATGTGAAGAAAAATACAAAAAAGCAAGTAAATGGGAAGCAAAGGGGAGGCTCTATTTTAGACAGTCAGGGAAGGCATCTCCCAGGAAGTGACCTTTGCACATGGACAGGTGAATGATGGGAGGGAGGGAGCCCCTGAGAGACAGGCCCAGCTTCCTCCCTCGTCTGGGAGCTCTTCAGCTCTCCAGGCACAGAGTGATTCAGTTTCCACTTTGTCCCTCTGATGTTCACTGCCTCTAGTGAGGACCTCAGTTCTGCTATTGAATATCTGGGTTTCCAGTGAGCTTCAGAAGTGAGGGCTTAGCCTATCTTTCTCATCCTCTCCACCGGCCCATCCCTGCAGCCCCCTGGCCAGGCCCTGAAAAATCCATGCTCTGATCATTTCTCTTTTTTGTTTCAGTTAGGGGAAGATGAAACATTTCATTTTATTTTTTAAATTTCAGAATATTACTGGAGTACAAGTGATTTGGTTACATAAATTGCTTTTGTACTGTGCCCATCCCCCAGATATTGTGCACTGTACCTATTAGGTGTGATTTTACCTATCCTTCCTCCCCCTTCCCACCTGTTTGATTTCCTATGAATGTTATTTCCATATGTGCACATAGGTGTTAATCGATTAGCTTCAATTTAATGGTGAGTAGATGTGGTGCTTGTTTTTCTGTTCTTGTGATACTTCACTTAGAATAATGGTCTTTAGCTCCATCCAGGTTCAAATTATCACTCTTTGTGGATGATATGATCTTATATCTAGAAAACCCCAAAGATTCTGCAAAGAGACTATTAGAATTTATAAATAAATTTGGCAAAGTCTCAGGTTAAAAAATCAATGTACACAAATCAGTAGCATTCATATATGCCAACAAGAATCAAGCTGAGAACCAAATCAAATACTCAATACCTTTTACAATAGCAACAACAACAAAAATGACTTATCTGCTCAGTTCTTAAAGAACATAATTTCTACAGACATGCTTTTTTTTGTTCCTATGCCCATTATCCTTTTAAGTTTGTTTATTTTGTCATTTATTCATTTAGTCATTCTTTCATTTTCTCAACATATTATTTTATTAGTGGTCTCTTTGCTCCAGGTATAGTATTGATATAATCCTCTTAGCCCTTGCTTAGAGGATAAGGGATGTCTTGTCAATGGACTGGGAAGAACGCCCTTAGGGTGTTGACTCCTTTCTCTTGGTGATGTGTAAATGCACAAGCTCACTTCTCAAGCTCAGTAGGCAGGTAACTCCAGTTCAGATCTGCCAAAGTGAGGAAGGAGCCTTTCCTAACCCAGCCTGGTTTCTCAGACCCTTTTTATAGTTTTTCATCATACAATATGGGCATGAGAGACCACATTGCTACCAACAGGGCCTCTCCTTAGGCACTGAAGCATCTTAGAATCAAACCTAGTTCTTAGCACAGCGCATGTCAATGTTATTGTCTTAAAATAAATGGAGATAAGGAGGAGCCATTGATGGAGAAGGAAGGAAGGGTACACATGACCTGAGTTCTGGGTGTCTCAGAAGGATGTTCTTGGAGGTTGGCTTCCATTTCTTTCCTGATAAGTATAGGAATAAGAGCATGACGTAAAATTTTATGGATTAAGGGGCTAGTGTATTTCCTTTCTTTGGGGGCATTTATGCTATTATGAATTAAAGAGTCGGACATATGGTATGATTTCAAAATGTGCTTTTCCATCAGTCCTTATCATCAGTGCAGTTAGTGAAAATTCCCCTTGGATTTTTGTCATTTTTTTTCCTGTAAGGGCCAGCTGCAGTCTGTTGTTTGTATTTGAATGAGTATCTTTATAAAAATTTGGAAAGAGGCAGTCATAGCAGGCACAGGCGTACTGTTCACCCAGAAGTGTCCCTAAGAAAGGTTTTCTAACAGAGTTCTTAAGATGGAATATGCTGTCTCAATGAGAACATATTTGCCATCTATGCAGGTGGCCAGGCATGAGCTGGGTCATCACTTGGCTGTGTGCTGAAGCAGCGATTCCAAATGTCTTGAGTCAGGAATAATAAGTGGGTTTTACCTTGTAGACCCAGTCTGATGGATTGTTACTGGCTGTCTGGGCTCACTGGGACAATTGTCATGATCCATTAACAAGGTCTGCCTGGACACAGTGAGAGGGGAGGGTGGCGATACACACACCATGTATTTGTCATCCCTAGGAAAGGAATTGAACTAGAGGACCATAATGTACTTTGAACAAGAGAGTTTTGAGGCAAATGGCCTCCGTATCTCTACGACAATACTTTATGGGAACGTGATTAGCAATATTAGCCAGAGCAGTGCTTCAGGAAAAATCCAGAAGTTTAGTGTCATGTAAGTTCCAAAGTGGACTATTTTAGAGGTGAGAGGATTATAAGTTCACATTGGTGGTATCTCTAGAAAGCCAATCACCTATAGAGTCTGTTAATTGGCTTAATTCCTTTTGCTTTTCATTGAGTCATGTGGTTTCTTGGTTGATTAACATGTATTTTCATCATTTATTGAGCATTTACTATGTACCATGCTTTGTGCTAGATTTTCTAGATAGAGATAAATCAAAGGCTGAACAATTCCTAACTTTATCGCTTCTTGAGAAATTGGGCCACCTTGAGGGTATCTACCATGGATCTTAATTGATTTAGTCTTGCTAGCATTTAGACTTAGAAAGAGCTCCTACATTTATTTCAGGAAATTTCTTTTCTACCCTTTTATGAAGCCCTGTGGACCACCTACCAGAATCTACTGACCATCCTACCTCTCCTCCCACTACCCCCTGCAGGGGCAGGCACACAATCCAAGCTAGGCCAGCCAGAGCTGAGGTAGTTGGCATTGAGGTGTTCCAAAAGTTGTGTCCAAAGGCCATTATGGTTATGGGACAGTCCTTGTTCCTATCTTTCCTTCAAGTCCTCTTTTAGCTCTGTGAGTTACCAGTTACCTCCAAATAAACTACTCTGATTTGTTTAGCATGGCCTGACTTGGTTTCTGTGATTAGTGACCTCAAAACCCTAATTGGCACAGCAAGCACCTTTAGGTTGGCGTTGAGGTTAAAACTCTTGGGCTGCATGCAGATTTTCAGGAACTAGAGGCTGTTTAATCTCTGACAGAAGTATCCACTTTTCAACCAATGACTATTGTCAGAATAAGGTCAGGAGCTGGTTGGTGGAGGAAGACAGGCTTTTGTAGGGTTTGAGCATCTTTAATTTTCACAACTTATGAGGCATAGATGTAACATCACCGAATTCCCTTCACCTTCCATTCCTGTTGGTGGCCATGGAGTTGATGTTTTCTTCTTACATTATGGAAAAGATGTCTGCGATGAGATAAAACATGGTGATTATAAGTGTGGGTTTCAGCATCTTACGGTGCATTAGATCCCAGTTTTTCCACAAATTAGTTGGTAACTTGGGGCAAGTCACTTGACCTCTCTGGGTGTCAGTTTCCTAAGGTGTAAAGTAGAGATGGTAACATTCTCTACTCACATAGAGTTGAAGATGAAATAAAATGAGGCATGTAAAGAATTTAGCACCATGAGTTAGACTATAGTAATCGTTCTATTTAACATTGTTATGTGTGTGTTTTTTTTAGATCTTAAAACTTGAAGTTCCATGAACAAGTCAGTTTCACTCAAATATTAACAAATAGCCTCACTTTAGATATTTGTTAATGTTTAAGTTTGAGAACAAGAGAGGATAAAGGTGATAACTATAATCCTGTGACCTTCTCCCACCCAAATGCCACACACAAACTTATTCTAAACCCCTGTTTCTCCCTTGTGTGATGCTTACTTCAGAGTGTATTAATAGTGCCCTCTGCTGCCTGGAGCACCGCAGCTTAATAGGAGCTCCTGGAGCAGATGAGGTGGATTTGGGTCTGAGCATTTGGCTCCTGCATCTCTCCCTCTCTCCCTCTCACCCTCACACACCCTCATTTTCCTCCCAGTACACAGCTCCCTTTTCTTGCCTGCATTTCTAGCTAAGCTCTGAGTCATCAATCCCAACCTTTAATTCCAGTTTGTGCCTGGATCTGAACCAAACCATAGATAGATACTCATAAAGGTTGTGCAGATGAGAATATGTGGTTCTCTTGCTTTTGATCAACAGCAAGCTGAGACTGGTTCCAAGGTGACAGAAGCCGAATCTATTTTCTTGTGTTACAATGAGGGACTCAAGTCATGCTTGGAGCTGGCTGAGTGATTACTAAATTGGAGCAATGTGCAATGTGGCTCACCATGTTGATTGACTGAGTTCACTTTAGCCATTTCTTTCACAGCCAAGTACAGTCATAACTTCCATAGGATGATACTCTAAATGTGCTTACTTTGTCTTTTGTGGTAGTAACTGTTCCAGTTGGAAACAAGGGATGTAGAGAAGCAGGAGTAAGGACTTCTGACAAACGGAGGCTCCACTTGAACTTCACCTCATTTGGACCTCATACTGTTAGTGTACTTATTATAGCTCCACTCGCAGGAGTGCAACATGGAAAAGTTGGTAATGAAATGACAAGTACCCAGAAAATCCTTGTACACCATGCCTATAAGAGTTCAGGATAGACAGGGAGATATTGAGGACATGTGAGACAATTAGTTGTCTTCCACAATGGAGTGTGTGCTTTGTGTAGCCTGGAAAGTGGTTGAGATTGATTTTCCCACGCAAACCACACTCTCTCTCTATGATCCCGTTGTGATCAAAGTCAGTTAGGTGGGTGTCCAGAATGATACAATCTGAGTCCCCTAGGTAGAAAATCTAATTAACTTCTAACCACACCAGAACTGGAGATCTTAGTGTCCCAAAATCATACATTCCAAACACTTGAGCTAAACATCCAAGTAAAAGAGGAATGCAAAATCCATGATACCATATATACTTTTCACAACTGTAATGTTCTATTTGCTTCCACGTGGCTACCCAATTTACCATAGCACAGTGGTTGTGAACATAAGCTCTGGAATCAGACAGACCTGGGTTTGAAATCCCAGTCATGTCTGTTATTACTTCTGCAACTTGGATCAATTCCCTTGCTTCCTCATCTTGATAGCATGAATAATCAACCTATCCAACAGAGTTATTGTGAGAACTAAAGTTGGTAATGCATGCAGGGACTTTGCATAATACTGCCACAATCAATGTTAGCTGCTAGCTCAGTGATGGTGTCATGGTGGAAGGAGCTGGTCCACCCATTTCAGAAAAGGAAACAAGCAATGAGTCCAAGGAGGTGGCAGAGCTGAGTCACTCCTCTATTCTGGTGCCCCATCAAAGAGTTGTTCACCTGTATATTTCTTATTAGACTTCAAGGTTTTCCAGATCTCATGTCATTAGGTAAGTATCAGAGTTATAGTCCCAAGATATGGAAATTTTACAGATCTGTATAATGTCTACATTGCAGAGTAGTTTTAAGGATTAAATACAATATTGTGTGTGGGCACTTACACATATATAACTCTAGGGAACTTAAATAGGATTGTCAACTTCTTATCATGCCAAGTAAGGACATTCAAAGACAAATTCCACACCACCATCTACTCTCACCACTATTTCATAGAAGAAACTAAAATTACACACAGTGTTGTGGACTTTTTATTTCTTTTTAACATGGGTAGTTAGCTGAGGTGTTTGAGGTACATGATTCTGGGAAGCCAGCACTCCCATTTCTGATATGGTAAAAGTTAATTAGATTTTTCACTCAAGGGACACAAGCTGTGCCATCCTGGGCACTTACCTAACTGACATTGGTCACAATGGTAATAGAAAGAGAGTGTGACTAGAACACCAAAAAAGATCAGCCTCTACACTGAATAAATTTAGCTCTGTGGCAAAACTCAAAATGTCCATTTACTGATGATGAGAAAAAATTTGATCTCTAACCATTTCTTGGAAATTGTTGGCATAGGCAACAGGAAGCCGCCACCTTTCAGAATAACCCAACACTCCCAGTCACCTCCTCTGAGAAGGTGGAATAGGAGGGTAAAGACAGACCCATCAGGGCTTCTCTTTTGAAGGTCATCTCAGTCCAACATGCTTTTCGAAACAGCTCAAGGATAGGGGAGCATGAGAAGTGGGATAGAGATGCCAGGATTTGAGCCAAGCAATTCAAAGTGATTTGAAGAGATTACTGAGGCTTATGTGTCCTTTACTGTGGTGAATAATCAAGTGGTGCACTGTCCCCAGAGACCAGCACCAATTAGTCATCGCATAGCCTGAGGACATCTCAGACTTGCCAAGGCCGACCTGAGTCTGGACTTAAGTAGAAAGGACACACTAGCCTCTGGGAAGCTAGTTCTGGCTAAGAAGGGAGAGGGAGGTGCAGCTCAGCTGTATCTATAACCTTTTATTTATTCAAAGGGCAAGAAAGAGAGGTAACTCCCATACAAAAAGGCATGTGCACATTAGCATGACAGCAGCTGGTTAGAGAAATGGTGTACAACCTGGCAGATTCAAAAGGGTGGGTCTCCAGTCCCATGTAAGCTGGGGCAGATTACTTACCCTCACCAATGTCTCCATCCTTTTTGTCTTTTGTGGCCCTGTTCAGCACTGTAGCCACTATCTATGCACGTGTGGCTACTGAGCTGTTGGAATATGACAGCGTAGACTGAGATGTGCTATAAGTGTAAAGACCTTACTTGATTACAAACAGTATTAAAAAAGAATATAAAATATTTTATTAATAATTTTCTATATTGATTATATCTTGACATGTTGGAATAATCATATTTTAGATATAATGAGTTAGATGAAATTTATTATTAGAGTTAATCTCACCTGTTTCATTTTACTTTTTTTTTAATGTGGCCATTAGAAAATCTAAGTTATTTATGCGACTTGCACATAAAATTGTGAGATGTTCATTATTCTATTGGACAGTGCTGGTTTATAGAATTAGGAGCAGTAGGAGCGGATGGGGAGAGAGGGCAATGACAAGGAGAACGCTGCTATATGCCAGACACTATGCCTTGCCCTTAAAACCTCTTGGCAGCCAAATGTGGTAACTACTGCATTTATTTTAACATTTTACAGATGAGATTTCCAGAGAAAAAGTTATTTGCTCAGAGCCCAACAGTTAATAAACCAAGTGATGATGATTCAAATTCAGGTCTTTGGATTCAACAGTTCAATGTTTTAACTACTAATCATTGCCTTTGTTGAAATCAGTGAGCTCAATAATGCCTTCTTTGCCAGATAATTTTGAGGATTAAATAGAATATTGTAGATGAACACTTAGCTTAGGGCCTGACAATTATTAAGAAATTCATAAATAACAATGGCTGCTATTAATGTTAAAATAATAATAAAAAGGAGGAGGAGAAGGAGAAGGGAGTAGAGGAGAAGAAAGAGAAGGAGAAGAAGTAGGAATACGAAGGGTTTCTGTGGCTTTATAGTATAAATTGAAGTCAGGTAATGTGGTGTCTCTAGCTTTGTTCTTTTTATTTAGGGTTGCTTTGGCTATTTGGACTCTTTTTAGGTTCCGTATGAATTTTAGGATTGTTTTTTCTAATTCTGTGGAAAATGACTTTGGCATTTTGATAGAAATTACATTGAATCTGTAGATAGCTTTGGGTCATTGAATCTGTAAATCTACAGATTGCTTATGGTCATTTTAAGGATGTGGATTCTTCCAATCCATGAACATGGGATATTTTTCCATTTGTTTGTGTCATCTATGATTTCTTCCATTAGTGTTTTATAGTTTTCCTTGTAGAACTCTTTTACCTCCTTTGTTAAATGTATTCCTAGGTACTTTATTTATTTATTTGTAGCTCTTGTAAATGGGATTGAATTCTTGATTGGTCATTATTGGTGTACAGAAATGCTAATGATTTTTGTACATTGATTTTGTATCCTGAAACTTTACTGAATTCATTTATAAAATCTAGGAGTCTTTGGAAGAGTCTTTAGGATTTTCTAGGTATAAGATCATGTCATCAGCACACAGATAATTTGACTTCCTCTTTTCCAATTTGGATGCCTTTTATTTCTTTCCCTTGCGTGATTGCTCTGACTAGGGCTTCTAGTATGATGTTGAATAGGAGTGGTGAAAGTGGGCATCCTTGTCTTGTTCCAGTTCTTAGGGAGAATGCTTTCAACTTTTCCCCATTCAGTGTGATGTTGACTGTGGGTTTGCCATATATGGTTTTTATTATTTAGAGGTATGTTCCTTCTTTGCCTAGTTTGTTGAATGTTTTTATCATGAAGGGATGCTAAATTTTATTAAATGTTTTTTTCTACATCAGTTGAGGTGATCATAAGTGTTTTGTTTTTTAATTCTATTTATGTGGTGAATCACATTTATTGATTTGCATATGTTGAACCATCCTTGTATCTTTGGAATAACATCCACTTGATTGTGGTGTATCATCTTTTTAATGTGCTGTTAGATTCAGTTTCCTAATATTTTTTTTCTGGATTTTTGCATCTGTGTTCATCAGGGATACTGGTATAAAATAAGCATATATATCAATGGAACAGAATAGAGAACCCAGTGATAAAACTATATGCCTACAACCAAGTGATCTTGAACTAAAACATACACTGGGATAGGACACCCTATTCAACAAATGGTGCTGGGAAAATTAAATAGCCATATGCAGAAGAATTACACTGGACCCATATCTCTCATCATATACAAAAATTAACTCAACATGGATTAAAGACTTAAATGTAAGACCCCAAATATAAAAATTCTAGAAGAAAACCTAGAAAATAGTCTTTTGGACATTGGCCTAGATAAAGAATTTATGAATAAGACCTGAAAAGTAAATGCAACAAAACCAAAATAGATGAATGGAACTTTATTAAACTAAGAAGCTTCTGCACAGCAAAAGAAATAATCAACAGAATAAATAGTCAGCCTACACAATGGGAGAAAATATTCACAAACTATATACTTAACAATTGACTAACATCCAGAATCTACAAAGAACTCAACTCAACAAGAAGCAATCCAAATAACCCCATTAAAAAGTGGGTAAAGAACATGAACAGACATTTTTCAAAAGAAGGCATACAATTGACTAACAAACAGGAAAAAATGTTCAATATCACTAATCATCAGAGAAATGTGAATCAAAATTGCAATGATATATCATCTTACACCAGTCAAAGTGGCCATTATTAAAAAGCAGTTGATGTTGGCATGGAGGCAGAGAAAAGGGAACAGATGTTTATTGGAAATGTAAATTGAAGGGAATGTAAATTAGTATAACATCTATAGAAAATGTTATGGATATTTCTCAAAGGACTAAAAACAGAGCTATAATTCCATCCACCAATCCAACTTCTGGGTATCTACTCAAAGGAAAAGAGATTGTTATATCAAAAAGATACCTGTGCTCATATGGTTATCTCACCACTATTCACAATAGCAAAGATACAGAATCAACCTAAGTATTTATCAATGGATGATTGGATAAAGAAAATGTGATATCCATGCATCATGGAATACTACTCCATCATAAAAAATAATGAAATCATGTTTTTTATAACAACACTGATGAAATTGGAGACAATTATCTTAAATGACTCAGAAACAGGAAGTCAAATACTGCATGTTCTCACTTAATAAGTGGGAGCTAAATAATGTGTACACATAGACATAAAATAGACATTGGACACTCTGAAGGACAGGAGGATGGGAAGTAGGGAAGGCGATGTGAGATGAACAATTGTCTAATGCATACTGTGTACACTACTTGAATGATTACATTAAAAAGTCCAGGCTTTACTACTAGACACTACATATCTAAGTAACAAAACTGTGCTTTTACCCTCTAAATCTATAAAAGTAATTTTAATGAAAAAGAAGAAGGGGAAGAGGAGGAGGAAGAGGAGAAGAAGGAGAAGACAAGTTATTGTCATCACCACCTCCACCACCACTGAGTGCCATGTGCTATCTTGGGCACTTTACGTACATTATGTAATTTAATGCTCACAGCAAGCCTGGCCAATATTCACCCGCCCTTTCAGCCTCTAATTTTTGCTGGTATGAGTATAGCAAAGTCCTCCTGGCACTTGAATATTTACTTCCACTTCACGACTCTTTATCATGGTCTGTTGGGTGTGTAGGAAGCTTCAGATGGCAAAGGGAGGTGCTGGCGGGGACTGGCAGCAAATGGGTAAACTGTGGAGATGAGAGGGTGGGGCAGTGTCTGAGTTTTATAAGGGAAGAGTGGCTGCCCTAATTTTAGCATCTGATTCACCCGGGGAAATTTTGAGCAGTGTCCTTAGTATTCAGAAACCATGAATACTAAAGAAGGTATGACTAGCGGTTGAGGATATCAGTGAGGGTGGGGAAAGAAAACAAAAAGAAAGATGACAGAGGCTTATTAATAAGGATCATAAACTTTAAACTAGTCAAATCTTAATCAGAATGGAAGGGTGCTGTTTTCCTTTAAAAAATTGTAGAAACTTATTTCATGTAATTGGCCTTGCCCCAAAAAGAAGAGGAAAGAAAGCATACTTTAATTGAACTAAATAAAGAATCAAGCTTATGTGGGTTGTGTGGCATTTTTGATAATACAAAAGCCTTGAAATGAGAAAGACATGGGGAAGATGGTATGTATCTGTTAGGGTCTTGGAAACTTTCCAGGAACAGTATTTATGTCCGACCCTGGTCAAGGAACATAAGTACTAAGTTAGTAAGTAAACCATTCCTGCTATGGTACTCTCTATTGTTCTTGCTAGTGATCTTCTGTTAACTCAAAGCACACAAAGCCTCTCACTTGTAAAAGGCCAAGACAGGCTTCCCCATCCTCTAAATGTGGTGGACAGCAAGAGTCATTGTCTCATTCATACTTCATGCCAGGCCCAGTCTGCCTGGATGTTTGCTATATGATACCTCCTTGAATCCTTAAGCTAATCCTCTGAAGTATTTATTTTTATCCCTCATTTTACAGGTAAGATCATATTATTTTGCCAGGCCATTTAATAACAAGTTGACAGAGCCAGAATCCTAAACTAGGTCGATCTAATTCCCAAAGCCTTGCTGATTCTACCGTATCATGTGGCCTTTTCTTTCAATGCCACAGTCATGACTAGAGGTTTCTCCACCTACACCAATCACATGAAGCAGGTCTGGCTGCTGTGACCTCTGAGAGTACAGAACTGACTCACTTCAACTGGCACCCAGGGTAAGCCCTGGAGAGTCAGGATGGAAGAAGGAGTAGGGAATTGCTCTTTTGTTAAATGCAACTTACAAAGAAAAAGATAATCGATAAAGTGAAATTAATGGTTTTCAATAAATACCATAAATTCAATATATATACCTATATGTATACATATTCACATATGGATATATGGATATAGATATAGGTATATAGTTTGGGTTATTAATTTTTTTAGTTTGCCTATTATTTTTGATAAAGCCTAAGTGTCCCTATGTAGTCTCTAAAAAGATTCAGTGATTGCCTCTTGCCCTTTTTAAAAATAAAATAATTAATTGATATGATTAATGAAATTGTTCAAGTAGTAAGAGAGTACATGCTAATCATCAAAAATTGAAACCATTCCCCAAATGTGAAACTCCTCCTTCACTTGTCTCCTGCTCCCTCCAACTTAGGTGGTTTGTTATTTTCACTATTATATAGGTAATTTTTAATTCTTTCATTCTAGGGAATGCTTGATATTTTACAGTCAACATATGGCTAAGTAAATATTTAAGATTTTATGTTGACATTTTGCTATCAAATCCAGAACTTTTATTATGTGATTCACCTTTTGATTTTTATAGTAATATGTGTTATCACTTTCTGAGTCTTAGTTTGCAAAGCCATACCTATAAATGTTGACTGCCTTTTCTAGACAGCACATCTTTGTTTTTTGTGGCTAAGAGCCAGTAAATAGTAGTGGCCCTACCTTGGCTATGGAGAACGTTGGTAAGGGATGCATAAACCAGAGAAAAGAGAAAAGTGGCATTTTGGAAATTTGAGCGTTCTACTCCTTCCTCTTCTAACCCTGTGGACTGTTATCCAATTGAAAGAGGCTTAGAGAAACAGGTGACTGTCAAGTGAAATGTCAGATGTATTAATGGGCAAGGCCAGTGCCCAAACCATTCCCATTTAGGGTCTCAATTAGTTGTGCTAGAGAACACAGCTTAAACCTGAGATAAAAATGAGTGTTTTTGCATATAACCCCTAAATCTAGACCTTGATCCCATCTGCAACAATGCTAGGTTTCCAGCAATCAGTCTAAGCCAATTCCCAGCCAGCAGAGGGTCTCCAGCTACCCAGTGAAGTGGCCCAAGGAATGTCATTCCTTCCCTAGTCCTCATGAACAAGTAAGTCTGTGACCCTCTCATAAAAATGAGGGAGTGGGGGTATGCAAAGGGGCCCAGAAGCACTCTAGTCCCACTCTTTTCTGGGGAGGGGTATAGATGTCCCCTCATAGAAACATGCAAGCAGGGGAATTGGGTCTTCCACAACATAGCACATAATCTGGTTTGTTAGATACTTTCTTGAAAAGTATAGATTTCCCCCCAAATCAGGATATTAATGCTTGTTTACTGAAATGGGTTAAAGACCCCCAAAAGGTGCATATCCTGGAGTCTGTACCATGTGAATGTTATCTTAGTTGAAACAAGGTCTTTACAGATGTAATTAAGTTAAAGATCTCAAAATGAGATTATTTTAGACTACCCAGGTGGGTCCTAAATCTGTTAACAAGCATCCTTACATGAGACACAATCTTCACAATGGCATGTGAAGATGGAAACTGAGATTGGAGTGATGCTGCCACAAGCTAAAGAATAGAGCCACCATACTGGAAGAGACAAGAATGATTTCTCCCCTGGACCCTCCAGAGGGAACAGAGCCCTGCTGACACCTTGATTTCAGACTTCTGGGCATCAGAACTGTTAGAGAAAAAAATCTTTGTTGTTTTAAGCCACCTGGTTTTTGGTTATTGTTATGGCAGTCCTTGAAAACTTACATGTTTACCATAAGAATGAAATGAGGAAGTGGCATTCTTGTCGACCTTAGAAATATGAGACTCTCTAGATAGTTACCTTTGGTTAAAGGTACTATGGTTGCCATTGCTCTAAATTCAGCTGTTTCCTATCACTATTTAGAGCAGTAGTTGTTTTTCCCCCGTGTCATGATCATTTATAATTTTCCTTCATCTAGGGCACTTCTTTGGAGCTTATTTACAACTCCCACCACTGACGGTTTGTCTAGCTTGTGCCTGCAGATAGCAGGCCTCTAGTGAGCATTGCTTACTCCTCTGCTTCCCAACTCTTCTAGAGGCATCTGGTGTTTCTATATCATTGCTTTGGTTGTCCATTAGTCTAGCTCCTAGCTCCAACTCTTCCATACTTGGTTAAAGAAAAGTGGGAAGAGAATGCTAAAGGCTCTCTGCTTGTGTTGGTAGGCTGAGTCCTTCATGAAAGTCTCCCTTTATTCAGGAAGAATTTACTTGGGAAAGTTTTATCATAATGTGTCTATGAATTAAATTCTTGTTTCACCCACATTGGCCCTTCAATCACTGCATGAAATAGCTTTACTAAGAGCCAGCATCTTCAATGTCTTTATAGCCTTCTTTGGTCCATTGTTACCAATTGGGGCTTTTAAGAAAGAATTAAGTCCTTCACTTTCTTGGTGGGAAATATATTGAACAACAAATTGAACAAAACAGAACAATTTGGAAACAGTTGTTTTTCCAATGTTCAGCTCATCAAATTTGCACCAGGTTACTGGTGATCCTAACACTATGGGGGAGATAACAGAAAATTCTTTGTGGAAGATCTTTCCACCAACCAGTAGGGGAGGTGAATATGGATCTTTTCATAAGCCCCCAGGGTGGCCAGCAGGGCCGGCTGTGTGGACATGCCACCTATAGAGTCACATAGTGTTTGATTTAATGCTCTACTGTTACTATATTGGAATTATTAATAATTTCTGAATAAGGGGTGCCACAGTTTTATTTTACACTGGGGCTCACAAATTAGTAGCTGGTCCTGGTAGCCGGCATGGACCTATGCAGCTAAAGTTCCTGGAATGGTCACTTCTTGCAGCAAGCTACTTCCTCCATTGCCTTACACACCTCAGATGTGTTATTTGTTTGTTTTCCTTTTGAATATACTGTGGCCAGAAAAAATGTCAGGAAGCAATACTAGATGTTAAGCATAGAGGTTTGAGAAGCCACATTACCCGCTCTCTCCTCCTCAGGGATATTTGGCAATGTTTGGAGACATTTTTGGTTGTCATAGCTGGTAGATGCTACTGGCTTCCAGTGGGTTGAGGTCAGAGAGGCTGCTAAACATCCTACAATGCTGAGGACAGCCCCTACCACAAAGAATCATCTGTCCCCAAATGCCAACAGCGCTGAGGTTGGGAAACCCTGACCACTAAAAGGTTATCCTTGCACTTGCAGGCTTAGCAACAGTTAGGAGCTTATTGGAAATGCAGAATCCCAGGCGGCAGCCAGACCTACCTGCATCATAACTGTCATTTTAACAAGATTAACCAGGCCTCCAGGTGACTCATATGCATATTAACATTTGAGAAGCACTGGGCTAGAACAAAATTTATTTGCTCTGTGCTTAGGTGTCTGCAGGGTTCCCGACTGGGAGAGCTGCCCTTTGGGGCAGGGGATGACAAGTTTGGATCAAACAAGAACTGCAGCCTGAGGAAGGAAAATCTAAAAAGTTATTATGGGAATCATAGCAGAGAGGAAATGACTAGAGCTGCAGACTAGACAAGTGCAGGACAGCAGGCCTGGACATTAAGACAGGAGAGGAAGTAGAGAGACACATGCCCAGTGGGAAGCCAGGAGGATGGAGACTGAGGCGGCTGTGGTGTGAGACTGGGATGGGGCAGGTGGTTCTCCAGGTCACAAAGCGCTAAGGAAAGGAGGGCTTGAATCCCCTGGCATGTCGCTCACTGTGTGGCGGTGGCTAGGGAAGCTTATAAAGAAGCCACACCAGTGAATACCTATCCTGGGGGCCATTGGAAACCGCTCTGTATCTGGTAGTTGCCCTGGACTGGGCATGTGGACGTGCCAAGTCTGCCTATGTTAGTTTGTTAGGGCTGCCAGAGCAAAGTGCTGGGTGGCTTAAATGACAGAAATTTATTTTCTCACAGTTCTAGAGGCCAGAAGTCCAAGATCAAGGTGTCAGTAGGGTTGGTTTCTTCTGAGGCTGCTCTCCTTGGCCTGCAGATGGCTGTCTTCTCCTTGTGTGTTCATGAGGCCTCCCCCATAGATGTCTGTGTCCAAATTTCCTCTTCTTATAAGGACACTAGTGATATTGGATAAAGGCCCACCCATATGACCTCATTTTACATTAATTACTTCACTCAAGGTCCTATTTCCAAATCTAGTCACATTCTGATGTCCTGGGGATTAGGACTTCAACGTGTGACGTTTGGGAGGACACAGTTCATCCCACTGCCCTCTGCCTCCAGGCCCTCATTCAGTATCCAGGTGTCCCATTCCGCTTCACAGGCTCCTCTTAGGCTCCAATCTTGGCCCCGTTCTCTCTGACCTTCCGCATTGAGACATGAGGTTTGCTAGCTCCTGGGGAGCCCAGCACCCCACTGAATATTAAATATGTGGGCTCTGGGCTCTTAAAAGATGAACTGAGTTGTGAGCCAAGACTCTGCTCTTCCCTCCAGAAGGCATCCCTTCCCTCTATGAGTACACCACATCAAGGACCCCCAGGTTAACCAGGGCAATTATTAGTGAACAGTTAGAGCGTGGTTGCCTCAAAATTCTGATGGATAGGTTGAAGAAATATGAATGCAAATGCATTTTTAAAGCACACTGCAGTTATTGTTGGGTATAATGGAAAGTCATTAAGCACATTAGCTGCCGATTTTATAATCAAGTGCTAACATTTTCTGGATGCTAACCTAAGTAACAGGAGATATTGGCCATTTGCAAAACATGTTTAAACAAAAAAGATTCAGAGACAAGAAGTGCCTCTCATCTTAATTATTTTTTTGCATCATAATAACCTCACAAACAATGCTTTTGCAAAGGCATAATGGATGTGGAGCAGCTGTAGAAAACATCTCACTTCTTTTGTAGGGAAACAATGTTATACATTTGGGGAAAAAAATTCTGTCCAGCTGATTTTATTCCAAGGCGAGGGAGAATCTGGGAGAGAAATCTCTGCTGTCTGAGGAATATCTATCTGCATCCATCAAACATTGGTAAAACTTTAGAGGGAATGGCTGAAATTATACTTGTTTTTCTGTCAATGTTGCTTCTTCAAGGTCACTTCTGGGTAGAGGCTGAGTCTGCAGGGGAAGGTGGTGTTGAGCATCACGTTCTACCCATAATTACCAAGCAGTATAATTTCTTATGAGTGGAAGGAGAACTTCTTGTTTACTTTTCTTTTCCTGAGCCTCATAGGCCATCAGCATCAGCCCAAACTCATTTTTGTTAAAGATGCTTAAAATAAAGTGACTGATCAGTCCAAAGTTTGGGAGCAGAACTACCCCAATGACTAAGCCAACCATACCCAGGCAGGCAGAGTATCTTGCCTTTCGAAGTTCTTAGATGCGAACTATGGCCAATGAACTCCATGTCCAGTGGGCCTAGCAATGACCAAATATCACTGTGGATCGCCTGAGACACTGCATTCCCTATCTGTCTGTTTTGGCCACTTTCACGGGATAATCCACCTGTCTTAACCCTGTATCAGTTGGCTATAGCTTAGTAACAAATCACCCCCAAATTCAGTGGCTTAAGCAACAACTATTTACCATTCCTCATGAGTAACTGGTGACTCGGAAGTTCTGCCAATCTGGGCCAGGCTTGGATGATTTGGGCTGGGCTCACTAAAATATCTGTGGTCAGTTTGCAGATCTGCTTGGGGCTGGTTGGTCCAGGATGATCTTTGTTGGGATATGCCAGCTTTTTCTCATGTGTCTCTCACATCCTCCTATAGGTAAACCTGGGCACATTCTCATGCTGTGCTGTGGGTCTAGGAGAGAAACAGATTGCTCAAATACTTAATCAGGCCTCAGATCCAACTGGCCAAAGCAAGTCATGAGAGTCAGTGTGAGGACATTACCAAAAAATCAGGGAGGCATGGAAAATTAGAATCTTTAATGCAATCAATATAGACACAACTTCCTATTCTGTAGACTGAGATGCAAGTACCATATTCAGTTACCTGTCTAATTGATGTCCAACTGGATCAGTTTTACTTACCTCTCTTTCCTGGAGGAATGGGGTCTTCTCCCCTGTGGCCCTCACTCTGGCAGGGTACTGACATGCATAGGGTCACTAGATCAAAGGCACCTAAGGGGGACTGGCCAAAATTGTCCCCTCCATGCCTGGCACATGATGGGGACTCAAACAGTATGTGATTCAGTGGACAATGACAGCTTCTGCATGTCCAAGATCCTTGGCTAAACTCAGTTTTATCATTATCCAAAATCTCCCACCAGAAAGGCCCTTGCTCTTCACCCAGTGTAGTTATTTGCCTCAATCACACCTGAGTTCTTTCCCTGACAAACAGTCCTGGGTGAACTAAAGAAAATAGTTTTCCACCAGCCAGTATCTGAGCAACAGCCATGGCTCAAGAGAAGCAGCCCTTTGGTTACCTTCCTTGAAGTGAAAGAGTTTTCAGCTTTCTTGGTTCCCAAATTCAGTTTTCTCCATTCATCCATACAGTGTTAGACCTGGGAAGGACTGAAGGGTTTTGTCACCTGTTCAATGTCTATTTATCCCTAAATAGACAAAATTGTGCCTAACTATTCCTTTCTTAAGGAAACTATTCCTTTCTTTCCTCTAAATAATTATAATTAGACAAATCCATTGTATGATCCATTGCACCTACATAATAGTAGCCTTTTTATTATTTTTCATTTCATTTTTCTCACTAAATATGTCTTGGATTCTTTCTAAGTGCCAGGCACTATTTAGACACTGAATAAAGAGCAGTAAACAAAAGGAAAGGCTTTTCTCTCATGGAGCTTACATTTAGGAGAGAGGGTTTAATAATTAACAAATAATCAAATAAATATATACTATATCAGATGCTAAGAAGAAAAATAAGATTAGGTTAGGGAAATGACGGTGTGTATATATGTGTGTGTGCAGTGTGTATGTGCATATTTGGGTTATTTTAGAGTATATTTATTAATAAATAAATTGTGTATCTGAAGAAAAATTTAAAATTCAGATATTAATTCTTCTAGAAATACTTTCTCTTGCTTCAGTAAAATTTCATTGTTAATGGATTAGGTTATCAATGTCATTCTGTCAACACAATTTTTATTAAAATGGATATTAGGAATTTTTCCTAATTCTTGTTAATTACCTAGAAGTCACAGAAATCAGTTAAAATTACTTGAAAACTTGATAAGCATAGTTTATTTAAAAAATGATATTATGAGTTTGCTTCCTTCCAGCTGGCCTTTCTCTATTAAAATGCCAGGGAGAATGGGTTTGGAGATCAGGCTATCTTAAAGGGCCAACCCTCTAATCACATCATTGGTTTTTCTGGTGACCAGACCCTCTCCTGAGTCATCTCATCTCATAGCATAAACTCAGGTGTAGTCCCATCAGTATGTGCATATTTGGAGTATGGGTTGTGTGTGTGCATGCATGTGTGTGTGTATGTGAGTATGTGTGTGGCATGTGTGTGTATGTATGGTTGGGTCTAGATTAGACAATTGGCCAGGGAAGCTCCTTCCATAAGTTGCATTTGGGCAGAGACATGAATTATGTGAGAGAGCGGGCTTTGTGAGCATTTGGGGAGAGTTTTCTTGCCACAGCACATAGAGCAGAATTGACCTGTTTGAGGAATAGTGAGAAAGCCAGTAAGGGTTTGATTGAACAGGAGAACGAGTAGTAGGGCATAAGATTGGAGAAGTAGCAGGGTCCCTGATTGTGTTGAGTCATATAGGCCACAGAAACAACTTAATTTTGTTCTGAGTGAGATGTAAAGTATAATTGATAGAATAATGGCTCCCAAAGATGACCAAGTCCTAATCCCTAGAATGTATGAATATATTACCTTACATGGCAAAGGGACTTTGAAGATGTGATTGAGTTAAGGATCTTGAGATAATCCTAGATTATTCAAGATGGTCCAAATGTAATTGCAAAGATCCTGATAAGAGGGAAGCTGATAGGATGACAGAAGCAAAAGTCAGAATGATTCAGGGCCATGAGCCAAAGAATGCAGGAGGCTTCTGGAGGCTGGAAAAGGCAAGGAACAAATCTTCCCCTAGAGCCTTGGGAAAGGAACCAGCCCTGCTGACACCTCAATTTTAGCCTGTAAGACCCACATCAAACTTCTGACCTCCAGAACTGTAAAATAATCACTCTGTGTTGATTTAAGCCACTAAGTTTATGGTAATTTTTTTAATAGCAGGAAGTTACTGAAGGGTTTTGAGGATACCTATGATTTGGCCTGACTCAAATGGCTGATTTTGCAGAAAATAGAATGAGGAACACCAAGTAGAAGAGTTTGCAAAAGTCCAGAGAAGAGATAAAGGTGCTTGGCCTAGAATGGTAATAATGGTGAAGAAAAGTGAATGTAACCTATTTGTGTTTTGAAAATAGATTTCACAGGACTCAGTATGCAAGAGATTGGTTATAGGGGCTGAGAGAGACAGAGGGACATGGATGACCCCCAGACCCTTCACTTAAACCCCTTAGGAAATGAAAATGTTATTTAATGAGATTATCCCTGAGAATGGGAAGGTTAAAGGAAAATCAGATTTGAAGATTTGGTGTTTGTATGCGGGTGGAAACAGTGGACTAAGAATTCCATTTGGATATATTGTGCTTGAAATGTCTGTAAACTATTACAATGAAGGTGTCAAATAGGCAGTTGTTTTTTTATGGATTTAGAACTCTGGGCTAGAGGTCTAACCATAAGATCGTCAGTATAAAATGGATGCCTAAAGCCATGGGAACAGATGCGACAGCCCAGGAAAGAAGCGTAGATCGAGGAGTGCACAGGCCAGGAAGGGAAGCGGCACCATTCCCTGCTAAACTTCCCAATGTTAGCAGTACTCCCCATTGTCTGGAACTCAGCCTGGAGAAGAGTCCTCTGACAATGTTGGAGTGGGGAGCAAACAACTAAGGAGATTTCTTTGTTACCCAATTCCTTCCACAATGTAGAACATGACTGGACCCAAACTGCTATTCCCTAGCACAGATTCATAATGGAAAGATATGATGCTTTCCAAAATAGATAATAAATAAAACTACATATTTAAGCAAAGGCAGCAATCATATCAACATATGTACTATGATACTGTTTGACTGAGTATACCCATGAAACTCCTTTAATATGGTTCATCAGATAAATAATGATTGTAAGAAAAGGGTAAATACTTGGGGAAGCAGAAGGAAGTGTTCTATGTGGAGGGCAAGATGGCTTCCCAGATTGATGAATTTGCTCTTGTTGACTGTTTCCATGTCGTAAATCACAGTTGAAGAGTCTTGCTGTATCCAAATTGAGGGCCCAGAAACTCCAAACAAGAATACAATGGCTCACCAGGGAAGGCATTAACCAACCTTAATGCTGCTTTCTTTCCCTAAAGAAATCTCCTCCATCTGTGCTGGAGTCGTTATTTCTGCCTTTCTTGGAAAGGAGGAAATTTGCACTATCAAAAACAGAATTTCTGTGGCCAATCTGACTTCAGAGATATAAAATGATAAACTTTCCAAATGAAGAATAGAGTCAGCTCTAAGCCCTTACTCCACTTGCCCGGCAAATGTAGATGGAGCCATGTGCAAAACTATCTGCAGGAAGGAAAACAAGTTTCTTAGTACCTGACCCTTAGATCTGATCTGACAAGAGAAGAGCTCTCTTTCAAAGAACTGGTTCAATCTTAGGGCCTCTAAGAACTCATGATCATTGCTTGGTTATTTTTTATGTAAAATATCTCCTATTACAGAATGTTCATCCTGCTATATTCTTTCCACATGGAAAACACATTAGTTAGCTATTGCCACCATAATGCTGTGTAACAAGGTATCTCCAAACTCAGATACATATAACAATAGCATTGATTTCTTGCCCATACATCTGTGGGGAATCTGGGGTTGGCTTGGATGGCTCTGCTACATATATTTACATTCTTGGGGCCAAGATAAATGGGTAGCATTTATCTGGGAGAAGGTCTTTTTATATTGGAGGCTGGAATCCCTCAGAGGGCTGAGTTTAATTACATAATGCTTCTTAAGGTCTAGGCTCTGAAATTGAACACTGTTGCTTCTTCCATCCATGTTCTATTGGCCACAGCAAGTTACATAGAAGAGGCATTTTAACTGTTCCATTTTGTTCATCAAATATGTTCACCAAACCCCATTTACTTATTCTCTCAATATCTCCTAAGATGATTCCTGGCTTCCCATGCAGCTCACTGGCGGTCATGTGACTGAGCTCTAGCCACAGGAATGTGGCTGATGGCCCAGTGCCACTCCCAGGCCTGGCTGATGAAACCTCCCACACTCACTCCCCTATGCTCTCTCCCTTTATGCCAGCTGGGTGTCCTTAGTCAAGGTAAGGTCAAGGCCACAGTTCAAAGATGGCTGGAATGCCTACCAACCAGGCACACCTGCCCTGTTATGTGAGTGAAAAATAACTTCTACTTTGTTAAGCCACTGGAATTTTTTATTTATTTATTTTTTTGAGACAGGGTCTCACTCTGTGGCCTAGACTGGAGTGCAGTGGCATCATCATAGCTCACTGTAACATCAAAGTCCTGGGCTAAAGTGATCCTCCTGCTTAAGCCTCTCAAGTAGCTGGGAATGCAGGTGATTGCCTGGATAATTTTTTAATTTTTTGTAGAGATGGGGTCTCACTATGTTGCTTGGGCTTGTCTCGAACTTCTGGCCTCAAGCAATCCTCCTGCCTCAGCCTCCCAAAGTGCCGGAATTATAGGAGTGATCCACTGCACCTGGCCAGCCACTGTAATTGGAGGTTTATTTGTTAGAGCAGTTAGTGCTGTGCTAATTAACACAGTTTATTATTATTTTTAGTCTCATAATTAAAGACTCTCACTCTCCCATGGCTCTAAGGCCTTTTCTTGGACATGGTGGACCATTTGAGGACTGAAATATGTCCTTCCCCTCTCTAAGACTGAGCACAGTGTCCCTATTATTGAGCCCCACATTCTGTCAGTGATGAGGCTAATGACAGCGAACAGCTATTGAGGACTTATTTTGTGCCAGGTACTTTATGCACATGGATTATATAGCATTTGAACTTCAACAATCCAATGTTGTTTATCATGTCCATTTCACTGTTTAGGGAATCTGGGCACAGAGTAGACAAATAGCTGTGCTCAAGATCCACAGCTAGAAAGATAGGGAAGTCAGAAATGAAGCCCATGTTACAGGACTCTAGAGTTTGTATGGCTAACAGCCATGCTGGGTTCTCAGCTGAGCAGATCATTAGCCCTCTGGCAGAACTTTCTTCAGGCAGCCTCTCATGGCCATCTCTGGAAACCAGTGGCTGCTGTCTCACCCCTCTAGAGGAACTGAGCTTTCCATTCATGGCCTGTCCCAGGCCCCTCCCTGACTCTCTCAAGGTCTGAGCAGAAGGATACTCCCTGGGCTCCAGGCAGCCATGCCATTCATCTTTACACTACCTCTGGAGACAAGCCTTTATGGGCCAGCCTTTTCAGCGTGCCCTCTTGCTCACCCGCACTAAGAGGCTATGTCCATGAGAGAGAATCTCTCCCTTTCACCCTAACGATGGAGAAACTGATTACCCATCGCTCTGCTTTCCAGATCGCTGAAGCCAGGAGAGGCAGGAAAACTGCCATCAAGGCTACTGCGTCAAAGCAAGGGACTTTGCAGAGGAATGATAAATGGGCTGGAGGGGCCTGCGTGTACTCTCACAGCATAATAAGGTGCTGGCCGGCAGACTCCTGCCAAGAAGGGCATAGACACTCCCTTGCTGGAATCAGGCCTCCTCTTTCTCCTTCTGCCTGAGGCTGAGGGTCTCTGTCATTCAACCTTGGTGTCAGTTTCTAGGAAACAGTCAAAGGCAGCTCAGAGAACCAGTGAGGCCCCAGGAGGTGACTTGAGGTGAGCTGGTAGGGGTTGGCAATAGATGTAGAGCCTCAACTCAGCCTAGAGTCCTGGGAAGTCCTGAGTAGCCATGGTCAGAGCTTAGAGATGACCCTGGGCAGTGTGCAGAGTGGTGGTTAGAAGTCTACCACTCTTGTTTGAAATGTTTGCTCTGTCACTTCCTAGTTGCAAGACTATAAATTCATTTCCTATTCACTATATGACTAAATTTCCTTATGTATAATGGGGTTTTTAGAAATAATGCTACTTCATAGGCAGAGGGCCAATGTGGCAGGCAAAGGAAGTGCTTTACAGAGTATCAGCTTTTATGATGTCCATCCAGGTCATTTCCTCCTAAGCAAGTCTTGTTTGGCCCCCAGTGTTTTTCAAGGAAATATTAGGGGCCCTGGAAGAAAATTATGGAGAAGCCTATCGATATCCTCTTGGGGTCATACTTTGGGGCAAGAATAATCCTTTGAGTTTCTGCTCTTATTTCTCTCAGCAGGTGAGATCTAAGAAGGGTGAAGGAGTGAGGATGATGCATTTTCCCCAGTGAGTGGGTGGCCAGCTGGTCCCAGCAGCCTCAGTTGTCACTCCTGTGCATTTGCTTCCCATCTGCAGGGGGCAGCTTCTCTCTAAGATGGAAAAGGGTTGAGAGTGTCTTGCTGTAGCTGAGAAGGAGGCAACAAAGATGGAGAGGATGAACACCAAGACACTGGGTAGTCCATCAGTACTGCATAGATGCTGAGAAGGTGGGAGGGACCAGGATGTGCAGTGGAGCTAGAGGGCCTGGCCTCTGCCCTGTGGAACACTTACAAAGCCCTGGCCCATGTGGTCTAATCAGGTTTGTACTTTTAAGAGTCTAGTACAGATAGAAATTCCAGTCTTTCCTCATGTTCTCAAGCAATAGAGGGGGTTGTCTTGATTTGGCCCCCTCAGAAGCAGACCCTGGAACTAGGATTTGATGCAAAGGATTTGTTTGGCAAATGGTACCAGGATACTCCAGTAGGTGGTTGGAGAAGTAAGCCACGTGTGGTAGGCTAAAAAGATATCCATGTCCTAATCCTTGTAACCTGTGAATGTTATGGCACAGTCACTGCAGATATGATAAAGTTAAGGCTCTTAGGCTGGAGAGATGATCTGGGTTATCTAGATAGGCCCTAAATGCAATCATATATGTCCTCACGAGAAGGAGGCAGAGAGAGATCAGAGACAGAAGTGAAGGCCACATGATGGCAGAAATTGTAGTGGTGGAGACACAAGCCACAAAATTCCAGCAGCTACCAGAAGCCATGAGCTGCCATATGCCTCCAGAGGGGGTGCAGCCCTGCTGACACCTTGATCTCAGACCTCCCGCCCCCAGAATGGTGACAGCATACATTTCTGTTGTTTCAAGGCACCAAATTTAGGATAATTTGTGACAGCAGCCCATCAAAAACTAATATAACATGGAAAGTAAGGAAGTTACTCAAGTTGTGTTAATGAGTTACTTACCCCCATGGGCAACTGAGGGCCTCTTGGAGATTCTAAGTGCCATATCTCTTACCTGTCTCACCTGAGGGACCAGGGCACTGGAGTATACATAAACAGAAGCAAAAACAAAGACCATATGATTCTATCAATAGATGCAGCAAAAGCTTTTGTCAAAATTCAACACCCTCTAATGATAAGAACACTTAATAAAATAGGCATAGAAGGGACATACCTAAAAATTATACAAGCCATATATGACAGACTCACAGCCACCATCATACTGAATGGGGAAAAATTGAAAGCATTCCCGCTTAGAACTGGAACCAAGCAAGGCTGCCCACTATCTCTACTTTTATTCAACATAGTGCTGGAAGTCCTGGCTATAGCAATCAGACATGAAAGCGGAATTAAAGGTATCCAAATTGGGGCAGAAGAGATCAAACTTTCACTGTTAGCTGATGATATGATATTGTATTTAGAAAACCCCAAGGACTCAACCAAGAGACTCCTGGAATTGATAAATGAATTTAGTAAAGTCTTAGGATACAAAATCAATACACAGAAATCAGAGGCATTCATATATGCCAACAACAATCAAACTGAGAACCAAATCAAAGACTCAATACCCTTCACAATAGCAACAAAGAAAATAAAGTACCTAGGAATATACTTAACCAAGGAGGTATTCACCACATCTTTTAGTCAATGTCAGATGGCTACTCTTGGGGGCATCAACTCCCTGGCACCTGCAGGCTGCTCTGTGCACCCAGCACTGAGCTCTCCATGCCAGGGAATGCCATCAGGCAGAATGTCTGTTGCAGTTTTTTGCAGTAACAAGCTGCTAGCATGCTCTGAAATGGTGTGTACCAAGGGGAAGCATCGGCCCTGGGGGGTCCACGGTGGTGGACCCTACCTATGTGCATAATCCAGGTCTACTTGATCACACTTGGTCTTTTCTCCTGGTGTCTGGATCCCTCCCACAGCCGGCAGCCTCACACTCTCCTAGCCCGGGATTCCCTTTCTCACCCACAGCAGCCTTGTTCTGTCATCTTTGGTACCTGAAAGCTCTGAGTTGGGGAAGAAGAAAGCTGGTGAATCCTTACAGATGAATAATTTCTGTCCTATCACAGTTATAGTAAAAGGCAAAAAGAAAAATAGATTTGGACACAGTATTGTAGAATTGAATTTCCTCCCTGCCACCCCAAATTACAGACAGAAACATTATCTGTGTGTCCTGATCCTCTTACCACCCATATACACTGCTTCTCCAGAGCATATTTCTCTGGATTTCAGGTGTATTTGGGCAATGCATCGAGGACACCAACAATATTAATTATTAATACCTATGTAGGGTGCTTTACAGGTTACCCTCAGTTTTAGAACCAGTGTTCTAGTTACTCCTGGTGATGAGAAAGTGAGGATGGTATTATAACCATATTAACCATTAACCCAGCAGTCCCCAACCTTTTTGGCCCCAGGGACTGGTTTCATGGAAGACAGTTTTTCCATGGATGGAGGGTGGAGGATGGGGTGTTGTGGGTATGGGGAGGTGGTGCAAAGCTCGGGTGGTGATGTGTGGCCCATTACCTAACAATCCACAGACCGGTACTGGGCCACAGCCTGGGGGTTGGGAACCACAGATTAACCATTATTAAACATTAGCCATTATTAATCAAATCCATTTTATAACAGAGAAAACAAAAATTTTTGCCTTGCTACTCAAAGTCTGTGGTCCATGGACCAGCACCATCAGCATTACCTGGGAGCTTGTTAGAAATGCAGAATCTCAGGCCCCACTCTGACTATGGACCTACTGCAATAGAACCTGCAGTTTACCCTGTTTCTCAGGTGGTGCATTAAACTTTTGAGAAGGACCAACTTATTCATCCCACCTGAGGGATGGGCCATTCCCATGGCTCTGGTGACCTGGGGTCTTCTTTGCAGACTTGAGGAGAGGGAGTGGGCTGACCAGAAGTGGATACCCCTGTCATCAGAAGCCTCTTCTAGGGGATGCCCTGGGCACTGAGGACGCTTCTGGCTTACCTGCTTGGTAGAGGGGCCTTCCTCCCTGCTGGCCCTGGCTCACCAGCCCTCTGTAATTGTGCGTTAAGATGTGAGAATACCCAGAATGCCACTGGGCATTGTAGGGGTGGGGAAGGACAAAGCCACTTAAAAGTTTACTGGGGAACCAAGAATTTAGGGCTTACTCTGGCAACCTGCTCTTACCCCTTTCACCTCTCTACAGGAACCTTGGGGTGCAAGGAGGCTAGGCTTCTGTCCAGACCTGGAACCCTTTTCTACTCTCCTGGGCTCCTCACTCAGTGGTGTCTGCTCCCTAAACCTACAAGGCTCCAACTAATCCCGTGTCTTTTCCATAAGCTCTTTTGAATTCTCTTGCTCTTGTAACATCTTGGACCAGAGCTGTGTTGTTATGCCAAAGCCAGCCTCTCCCATGAGCCTTTGTTACACAAATAAAATAGATGTTTGCCTTTGTTCCTCATGCTCTACTTTTTCACACTCCCAGCACAGGCTTTTAACAGAGTTTATTATAAATGGAAAAGAAAGCTGCTAACGGCTGCAAAGGGCGCCTGTGCATTCTTCTGATTCTAGCTCCTGCCCTTCCCTGGTGCCTGTGTTTTCGATAATGAATGTCACAGGGGATGGGGAGATGAATGGGGACTGATAAGTGCAAACCATTATTGTGTTCAGCTCTCTGGAGCAGGAGAGGAGGGGTGCCACCACCTGAGCTCCCCCCGCATTGTGACAGGAGAAAGCACTTTCTCTGCCAACCTCCAGTGTCCTCTGCCTCAATCCAAAGGAAAGTTCTTCTGAGAAGAAAGAGCAGCAAACTTGAGTCCAGTACCGGATTACTGGTTCTGCCTTTGACTGTGAATCAGTGGTCATGTGACCAAAGCTTTCTGGGCCTTAGTTTCCTTCTGTGTAGAGTGAAACTTGTTCTTCCTGCCTCATAAAGTTTCTGTGACTCCATGTGTTACAATATCCTTCCTAAACTGAGAAAGAGATACTCGGTTCCCTCTGACTACCTTAAAGTGCCTACTGCTGGTTGCTGTTTCATCCTGGGAGGCTCCAGAGGACAAGGCTAAGCTGACTTGCACCAGTGGTGATGAGATAATAGATTTGCCAGCCCTTGGTAAATTGAAAGGTGCTGTGCCTGAGTGTAGTATTGCTATTGCCATTACCCATGAGTCTGTTGGTCTACTATGGGGTATTGAGAAGGAAAAGAGAGGGGAACTATAAAGATTCTGTAGGCCAGGTGAGAGGCTATGATTAGGGGACTATCAGGTGGGGTAAAGGCTGGATAAGGTGAGAAGGGAGAATAAGTCGGTAAGAAAAGGGTGAGACCATGCATTGGAGATGATGACTGTATAGCACTTGGCATCTTTAGGATGTTTTAAATTGGATTTCATCCCTATTTCCTCATCTCTGAACCAACTCCAGATTGTCAAAGTCCTTCTTGATATGATGAAAGATTTAAGCTCAAGTTTCCATTCTTCCCTATTTCAGTCATCAGCAAGATTGTCACCTTCTTTGACAAACATATTCTATGTCAATTGATATAGCCTAGAATTGCATGGGCCATTTTTTTTTTCGTCAGTCATGTTCTACTTCAGTCTATCTGAGTTTATAGTCAACCAATGCAGCCCCATCTTTTCTCTCAAAAGCTGGTGCCAATTTGTCTCTCACTAATTCTTCATTTTATATGTTTTAAAGTTAAAGGAACAACTTTGCTGTAATGAATAATGATGCTTTTAATAATTTAAAATGTTGGCAGCTTAAACAGGCAAGATGAAGTTCCAGCCAGGCCAGGTGGATAATCCTTATATGGGTTCCCAGGGACTTAAAATGGGATTGGTGACGTGGTGGCCAGAAGCAGAGAGGGAGGGAAAGGCCAGATGGTGAGTGTGAGAGGAGCCTGGCCTCCTGATACTCATGTCTTTGTGTAATCACTTCCCCAGATGACTCAGACGGCAGATCAAATATGGCCATGGTTCCAGTTTGTTGACCTCTGAGGCTAAGTCACAAAAGGCGTGGCAGCTTCACCCTGGCCTCTTGGATCTCCCACTCTAGGGGAAGCCAATCACCATGGAGAGGCCCAGGTGAAGGAGAGCTGGGGCCTCCTGCTAACCTCCAGCACCCACTTGCCGGCCATGTGAGGGAGCCTCTTTGAAAGATCCTCCAGCCCCAGACAAGCCTTCAGTGACTGTCATCCTGGTCAAGCTCTTGGCCTCCACTAGAAACCCCCAAGTCAGAACTGCCTAGCTACACTGCTCCTCAATTTCTGACCCATATAAACTCTGAATGACAATAAATGTTTATTGTTGTTTTAAGCCACGAAGTTTTGGGGCAGCAACACATAACTAATAGAGTGGGTATAAATTCAATGCCAGGGAAAGTTGAAGATTAAAACTAGAGAAGTCAATGTTTGCTTTTAATCTATGGAGTAAAAGTTTTCACAGAAAAAGGACTTTTTAAAAAATAAAACATTGTAGTTCGTGAGAACTTCATTGCTGGAAGGAAGGAGGGGAGTGCTTGCGGCGCAGGGGCCTGGGGCTACTGCACCACCAACACATCAAGTTAGAAGCTTTAAAAAATATCCATGAATGCAACCGAAGGCCCCAGTGAACATGGCCTTGCGGTCATGAGGGGAGAGGGGTCTTGTGACATTCAGAGGGGGAGATGAAGCCTTGTGATGCTTGGCAGGGAAGAGGAAGGTGATTCTTGCTATAAACTAGTAAACTTCAAAAAGATTTTTGGAAAAGCACTCAGAAAACATGTCTTTGAAAGAAGTCACAGTATTTGTTCAGTAAAATGTGCAGGATCTCTAAGTGGGTTAAAGCATTTGTCCAAGGGAGTAAAGCATTTGAAGATCTATAAGGAGGTCATAGTGTAGGTTCAGCAGAGTAAAACACTCTGACTCTTGTTAGCTGAGAATTTTAAGTTTGGAGAAATGGGAGACGAGGTTCAGTTGACTGAGGATTATTGTCAGCATGAGGAAAGAAACAAAAGCCAGACCATAAGGATCAGAGGATGGGCAGAGCTGGGGTGGCCTGGGCCAGGACTCAGGGCCGAGCGAGGATGACTTGACACTTGCTGTAAACACGGCTGCTTGGATATTTTTAGAGGGACTATTAAGCCTCTGTGACTGGGATAAGCAATTCCCTGCTCCAGTCTGGGATTCTCAGGACTTATTCTCAGAAATTTGGATGATAACAGGGTTGGGATAGTGCTTGTCTACTCCTGGGATATATAGGAAAAAAATCTGTCTACTGGGCCAGGATGAGGCTGCAGTTGTTAGGCAATGAAGGATTCTGGCTCACAACACGAGAGCTCCGCACTGCATAGCAGTCCCGTGTAGGATTTCCACTTTCCATGGGAGAAGGCAGCTTTCTTTCTCTCCCCATACACATGCCTGAGTCATCCAGATGTATGGGAAGCCTGGATGAAGGGTGCCCATCAAAGCTGATGACACTTAGAATTACTGTTATTTTCAAGACATTAAGTCATGTAAGCTGGGCCTCTCAATAGCATTTCTTTTTTGTTTTCTGACTGAAAACTATGCAATAATTGTGACATACTTAATACTAAAAAAAATTTGTTTATCTGAAATTTAAATTTAACTGGGCATCCTTTATTTCATCTGGCACCCCTGCCCAAGAGTAATGGTTATCCTTCTCCATGGGAGCTATATGGAGAAGAACTTAGGAAAATTTAAACTGAGTCTCAAACTAAATTGTTCATGCCTGAGGCTGCTTATGTTGATGTCCTGTTTGTTTTCTGTGATCTATTTTCATTTTCAAGAGAAGCAACCTGGTGTGATGAGAAATCATAGAACCTGGCTATGAGGTCAGGATCTGCAACTTAGAGACTGGATGACACTAGACAAGCCCTTTGTCTCCTGGATGCCTCTGTTTCCTCATCTAGAAACCAGGCATTTAGAAACTAGCCATGCCTGTTTCAGAAGATTGCTGTGAGGTCCATCCCTGTTGTCACAAATGGCAGGACTTACTTCTCTTTTAAGGTTGAATAATATTCCATTGCATGTATATGCTACATTTTCATTACCCTTTCATCTGTTGATGAAGCACTTAGATTTTTTTTTTATATCTTGGCTATTGTGAATAATGCTGCAGAGACCATAATATTGCAGATTCCTCTTTTAGCCACTGAATTCAATTCCTTTGATAAATACCCAGAATTGCTAAGCGAATAAGCCAAACACAAATAAACAAATACTATATGATCTCACTTATATGTGGAATCTGAAATAGTCAAACTCCTAGAAGCAGAGAGTAGAAAGGTGGTTTCCGAGGGCATGGGGGAGATGTTGGTCAAGGTACACAGAGTCAGTTATGCCAGATAAATAAGTCCTGGAGATCTAATGTTCAGCATGGTGACTAGAGTTAACAATACTGTGTTGTGCACTTGAAAGGGTGCTAAGTGTTCTCACCACACACACACACACACACACACACACAAATGGTGACTATGTGAGCCGATGGAGATGGTAATTGTCATCATTGTCATCATTATTTCACAGTGTATACATATACCACCTCAGCAAGTTGTATACCTTAAATATATATAATTTAAAATAAACATTTTAAAAAATGATTGCTGTGAGGAATAAGTTCCTGCAGGTAAAAATACTCAGCAGGATATCAGCCATGTAGCAGGCCCTCGTCTAATGCATGTGTTCCTTCTTTTTTCCTACTCATCACACAAACAGAAACACCAGTATCGGTTAGTATTTATTAAGCAGCAATTATCGTTTATATCACATGTATGGGATAATGTGCTGTGCAAGCATTGCCTCATTTAATGCTTGTGACAACCGAGTGAGAGCTACTATATTTATTCCTAATTTGCTGCTGATGAAACTGAGGCTTAGGTTGGTAAAAGAGTGGTCCAGGGACACAGACCTTCTAGAAGACACAACCAGGATATAAACCCAGGCCCATGGGTCTCTAGAGTCCATGTTGTCAACTTTTACTGCAATGCTTTTCCTTGTACTTAGCACACGTACCATGGTGCAGCACGTAGAGTGCTTGCAGGGTGGACCTACCCTCTGTCCAAGTACGACTGGATCTGCAACCACTCACCTACTAACATGTGTTGAGTTTCCATGCTGTTGCAGGCCTCTTTTGGTCACTGAGGATAAAATGATGAGCAAGGAAAAGTCCCTCCTCCATAAAGTTCCAATAAACCAATAAACAGACATAGGCGAGACACAGCATCACATGTGGTCTGTGACATAAAGAGAGCTTAATAGAGGAATGAGAGATGTGAATGGCGGTTAGGGAATGGGAGAGAGTAATTTTAAAGAAGAGTGTTCCTGGAGGGCTTCTCTGAGGAGGTGGCATGTGAGCTGAGAACTAAAAGTAAGCACGTGGAGATGCAGGCAGAGAGCTGGTGGCAACAGGACCAAGCTGGGGTGACGAGGATTCAGTGCAGAGGACAGCGTGTAGCAGCATGTGCAAGGGAGAGAGGTAGGCAATGAGGTCAGACCACAGCAAGGAGTGGGGATTTATTCCTCGGGGATGGAAGACGGGCATTTGCCGGGGGCTGCTCTGCTCGTGATCCACAGCGCCAACCGCAGCTTCAGAAGAAAGGCCCCCTGTCTCCAAGGCGCTGAAGCCTGCTCGAGGAAACCAATCATGCCACTTATCACCCCAGTTTGAGAAGTAATTGCAGACACATGTGTAAAGGGCAGGGCAATCTTTTCTGCCAATTACGTGCCCTGCTATTAGGCGATTAGAAGCTGGTAAAGTCATAGTGAGGAATTAGCCGCGCAATCTCCTCTCCCACCGCCTGGCCTGTGTGTTTCTGCTTCTCCTAAGGGCACATTCTTCCCGCCTCAGCTTGAACAGGTGCCTCCCCAAATTATGTCCCCTAAACCCACTTGTCCTTGTCTGTAAAATAACAAAAAAAGCCTGCAGGAAATTCTTATAAAACCACAGTTGAAAAACAAGGCAACAATATGGTAAACTTTTGAAGACTCTTCAGTCCTGTTTTCAGAGCTGGGCATCAACCAGATTGTGCTGGTCCTTGAGCCTCCAAGCATATGCTGCTTTATTATTTTATTTGGTTCTTGTGGCTGTATACATCTTTTCCCATTTCTGTAGGCCTTTTATTCACGATTTTATTTGTCCCTTCATTCTTTAAGCCAATATTTTAACTGAGTGCCTATTTTCTGCCTGGCTCAGAGCTGCTCTTTTAAATGAACAGTAAAGGTTAATGGTTAAGAACTTTGGGATCAAACAGTCATGAATTCAAATCTCAACTCAGCTTCTTCAGTTATTCTTACACTTAGTGATGTCATTTGAATGGTGGGGATGGTGATAAAACAGGGTTCTGTGTCTCTCTAGCTCCTTTCATTCACCCTTAATCTCAGTCTGGGTGAAAAGGAGAATTTTAGCTCAGCACCCACCTGTCACAGGGCTCAGCTGTGGCAAGAGGACATTGGTTGGTTTATAGGTGTCCCACTCTGGAGGCAAAGATCCAATGGTGTAGTAGATCTGCAAATGTGGGGTCCAGGAGGGCAAGGTGTGTAGACCTTGAGTAACTGGATGCAGCTAGAAGGCTGGGAGGAAGAAGAGAAACACCATCCCAGTGGAGGCCATATAGCCCAAATAAACCCCAACCAAGCCATCCTGTGCCAAGGCTCCTATGAAGTTTGTTGGCTTATGGTGTAACCTCAGGAAACAGACTGCCTGGGGTCAAGTGCTGGCTATGCCCCTTGTTAGCTGTGTGACCTCAGGCAAGACATCAAACCTCTCTGTGCCGCGTTGTCTCATCTACCAAGTGAGCCTAATAATAGGACTTACCCTGTTGGATGGCCAGAAGGATTCAGTGAGCTGATATATGCAACATGCTTAAATGGCACTCACCACAGAGTAGTCACAGAATTAGTATCAGCAATTATGGAATTCTAACTCTCTCCTTGTGTACCCTCCCCTCTTTCCTGCCTGTGTTTCACCAGAACACTTGCCACTGCTTTATCTTCTTTTACACCTTTCTCATGTTGTTTACTGATACCTCCTCACCCAACTAGAATGTAAGTTCCTTGAAGTCTGGGATATTTGTCTGTTTTGTTCACTAATGTGTTCCCTGCTCTATTTTCTGGAACAGTGCTTGGACACGATCAATATTGTTTTTCAAATTAATTGAATGAATGAATAAAATTCAGGGGTCCCCAACTTATGGTGAGTTGTATAAGTATTTCATTATATATTACAATGTAATAATAATAGAAATAAAGTGCACAATAAATGTAATGCACTTGGATCATCCCGAAACCATCCTCCTCCCTGCCCCAGTGCATGGAAAAAATGTCTTCCATGAAAATGGTCCCTGGTGCCAAAACGGTTGGGGACCATTGGAATGAAATAATTATGAAATAATAAATGAAATAATTAATTAATTGTTACTCTATGTACTTTAATTGTGTTGTTGATCAGGTCTGAGTGATTATGGGCTGCCCTTTCAGACATTGTGGGCATGGCAACAGTGTTTTATGATGATATTGATGTTATAATAACACCCACTTTCTGAGGATGGAGGAGCATGATGTCTGTAAGATGCCTGGTCCCTGCCTAGCACACAGTAAATGCCCAGTTATGTTACCTGTTAGTGAGATCATTGCTCAATGGTGCACTCCCTCCTTCGTGACACCTGAGTGTTAACCAAGGTTTCTTGACCATGATGAGGAATCTATGATTGATGTGATTGAGAGATTAGGGATCTAACCAAGACTATAAACCTGGATCTTTCATTCTGTCCATCTTGAGGGCAAGAAAACCATGTAGCCATGCCCTGGGCCCATAAATCCCAGGTAGTGGCTCCCTAGAATCAGCTAGAAGTTTATTATCCTATGTCAGGTTACCACTATTCATATATACCCAACCTTAGATTCAACAGAATTGGTTATAATTGAAATATTTAGAAACTTCAGGTCCAGTAGGACAGTCTGATAAACTGTGCAGGTGCCCAGTTCTGCCACTCGGGCTGATTCCAAATCCTTGGTGACCACTCTCTTCTCCTAAAGTATGAACTTCTTAAGTATCTAGGTGACACAGGTTCTTCAGTTCTGGCTGATTCCATAGAACATGAGGATGCAAAGGGATCTGTGGAATAGCTAGTGCAACCCACTCTGAATGCAGGTTAATATATGTTTTACATGAATCAAGTCATCCAATGTGTATAACAGTCTATAATAAAGAAACTATTACCAGCCCTTTTTATTTAAGAGGAAGCTGAGACTCAGAGAGGAGTTATCAGTTCTACAAAGCTAGGGGCATGGTCTGTTTGTCTTTTTTGCTAACATATAAAGAGAGGCAGTACAGCAAGCTGGTCAAGAGTTTATGTTCTAGAGCTGGGGGGTCTGGGCTCAAGCCCCTTCTCCACTAGCCGCTCAGTTTACTCATTTTAAAGTAGAGCTAGTAATGGACCAGGCCTCTTAAGATTGTCATAAGTATTAAACAATCTGACATGGAAAAAGTGCTTAGAACAGTGGCTGGCACATTATCAATGAATGTTAGCTATTAATTAATTATAATTATAATAAATAAATATGACAATATTTTAAATAAATACTAAAAATAGTAAATTTTAAGATAAAATACTTAACTCTCAATTAATGTTAGTTATTATTTCTGTACTTATTCCCACCATGTGCTGCAGCACTTGGCAGATGGCACATGCTCAACAGTGATGGGTTAAGTGACTCACCTAAGTTGGCTCTAGTAAGTGACAGCGTGGAATTTAAAACTAAGCTGTTTGACTCCAAATGCTGTGCTTATTAGCAGGAAAGAAAACCAAAGCTTCAAGAACAGTAATATGTTCTCCATTACAGCACAAATAGGCCTCAGAGACAGGCCTGGCATCCAGATGCTCTGACTCTCAGCTCAATGCTTTCTTCTCCATGCCCTAGCTTCCTTCACCCCAGGGCAGCTTTGCCTACCATTGGTCATCAGTGAAAAGAGATATTCATATTTCACATGGAGCTGGTTAAGATTTAATGAGAAAAACATGACTGTAAAGCACTTGGAAAAGTGCCTCACACTAGGTAAATGGCACAGTTCTCATGATTATTTTTCATGCATGCATTTATTAATGCATAGATATGATCTTGACGTCCTATGTGTGCTTGGCACTGGGCTTATTGAGAATGTAGGCGGGAATCCGACTTGGTTCCTCACCTCAGGCAGCTCATGGTGCAGTGAGGGACTCTAGTAAATGAATAATAGCATCTTCCAGTTCATTCAACCCTGCCTGATTGGATCAAGGGCAACTTCCTAGAGGAGGTGGCATTCGAGGTGGTCCTTAATGATGTGGCCTACCAAGTGGACCTATGTCTGCAAAGGAGAAAGATTGCAGGGAGAATTCCAAGGAAGAAGCATGTGCAAAGGTCCTAAGGAAAATGAAATAGCCTCACATGAGGTGGGGTGAATGGTGGAATGTTCTGTGTGGTTGGTACATGAGCTTTGCTGGGGGGGATAAAGAAGAAGAGCTGTGCAGAATCTTTATGCATGGGATTGAATGCCTCCAAGTTAGGGACTAAGACTTTAACTTAAAGGCAATTAGGAGCCGCTGATACACTGAAGGCCAGAAACCAAGTTTCTGTTATTAACTGCTGAGTAAAATAGTATCCAGATCATAATTGATACTTGGTACTTATTGGTTGAACTAAAAATTGGCATGGCAGCAATATAAAAGTCAGACTGGGGAGTTGGGGGAGATTGGCAACCTATGAACCAATTAGTTAGCTTGATTCCAAACACGTACTTCTTTCTTTTTAATTACTATATTTTTCTTCTTGTTATTAAAACAATTGCTGAATGAATGAAGAAATGAATTGAAAATAGTTGTCCTAATCTACCTTCTTTGTTAAGAAAGTGACAATTTATGGGCATGTGAGACATATTAGCTGAGAGCAATAAAGTATAATAGGTAAGTCCTGGACTACATGACAGTTTACTCCCCAAAGAATAATAACTGGGCCATGAATATCTTCTGGGAATATGCTGAGACCTATCTCTTCACCCTTAGGCTCCATGACAAGCAACCAGAATTCTTTGTCTTCTCTCTTGACATTCTATGATCATCCCAGTCTCCTGGGGATAAAAAGGTGAATCAATAGATTCATTACATGAACAAGAACCTGGCACTTTGGAAAGGCTTTAGATGAATTCCTGACTTGTCAAATAAGAGAAAATGGTGTTGAAAATACTCTACCACGTCTTGCTGAGGTGTGCCCTGGCTCACCTCAGTCTCTCCTGATTCACTTTGGGAAAACTGGGTCCTCAATTCACCTAGGGCGTGTCCCAGCCCATAGGAGCTTGGTCTTGGCAAAGAGAATAGGGTATGGTCTACTTGGCTTGCCCATGGTGCCCCTGGACCCTTGGTCTTATGTTTCTCACAGTATGAACCTTTCAAGTGTTCATGCTTACTCTTGGCACATTTTGCACAGCTGTTCCCTGGCAGTCATTAGCCATTGGGCCACTCGGAATGCCTGACAAAATTAATGCATTTGGAGAGCCACTGGCCCTTCTACTCCTATTGACCAGAAGACCATTTGTTTATTTATTTCTTAAAACATAGATTATTTATTTATTTATTTATTTTTGGGACAGAGTCTCGCTTTGTTGCCCAGGCTAGAGTGAGTGCCGTGGCGTCAGCCTAGCTCACAGCAACCTCAAACTCCTGGCTCAAGCAATCCTCCTGCCTCAGCCTCCCAAGTAGCTGGGACTACAGGCATTCGCCACCATGCCCGGCTAATTTTTTGTATATATTAGTTGGCCAATTAATTTCTTTCTATTTATAGTAGAGACGGGGTCTTGCTCTTGCTCAGGCTGGTTTCGAACTCCTGACCTTGAGCAATCCGCCCGCCTCGGCCTCCCAGAGAGCTAGGATTACAGGCGTGAGCCACCGCGCCCGGCCTAAAACATAGATTATTAAGTGCTTGTCATAAAGCAGGCATGATTCTAGGTAGTGGAGTACAATGATCAATAAATAGATATTTAATTGCCCTCATGGAACTCATATTCTAGTAAAGAGAACAAACATAAAAAGGAGCTAACAAAAAATAAAATAGTGAAAAATGATAAAAATTGGCATGAAGGAAACAAACAGGACATGCACTAATGGAGGATAAACTTGTGAGAGACAGCTCTTCCTCTGAGGATCTGATGTATGAACAGATTCTGGGAGGACATGAATGACCTAGAAGTGGGGGAAAGAATATTAATATGGAGAGACTAGAATGTGCAAAGGCTCAGAGGTAAGGAAGAGGTGACAGATTGGGTGGTCGAGAGATGAGCTTAGTGCAGTAGGCAAGAGGGAAGTGGACACAGAATGAGTTTGGAGAAGAAGGCAGGAGAGAACTTTGCAAGAACTTGTGGGCTGTGGCAAGCTTTCCCTTTCTGTCATGTGCTAAGACAGAATTTAACAAGTCAAGATATACTCACTTTTGAGTTTTGTATGGTAGAAACAGGAGCAGTGTAGACAGCCTTTCCACGTGGACTGTGGGACTGGATGGGATACGTAAACATAAGGGGACTGCAATTTGAGAGCCAGTGCTCTAGGAGATGGATGCTGAGGCACTAGAGGTGTATAGTTTGCTTTGCTGTAGTAAATATAAGTATTATAAACAGCAGACTTGCAGGGCTGAGGAAGACCTCTCCTCTCTGATCTACCTACACTTGTTTATTAATGAGATATGTCTCATTCATATCTATTGAAAGTTTGCTCAGTGCTGGGCAATGTGCAGGCAACAAATATCAAATGGAGAGAGGGGGTAGACACTATCCCCGACCTAATGGAAAGTGCTTACCAGTCATTTTAAACCCACAGAGGCACAGATTAAGAAATGAAAGAGTCTTGGATTTGCCTTTTCTGGCTCTCATTCAGTTAAATTCAGACAGCTGTCACATATTCAGGATCATTAAAATGTAGTTTTCTGTGCTTAACTTGCTTTCACAAATTGACCTTCCCCAACTCATTATGGTGGCCCTGACCTTGGTCTATTCATAAGAGACCATGGAAACCATTAACCGGGTGGGTTGCTTTTTATAGGAGCAGCACAATTTTATCTACTAGAGGCATTGACAGATTTGGATTATATTGTAAATAAATTTATCCACTACAAGCATTCACCGATCTGCATTGCATTGTAAATAAATTTTCCCAAGTAATTCTTAAGTGATGGCCTTACAATCACGTTGGCATAAGAAAAATAACCAGAGAGAGGTTCAGTAGCTTTGCAGTAAATGTCCAAAAAGGAAACCATGGGTTTGCAAGGGGATTAGGAGGGTGGAAGGACAGGACCATTTGGTGAGTTGAGGAATCAAAAAGGACTTGGATTTGTGACATTAAGTATTGGCCATGCCCATGTAAATAATCTGTGCTGGATTTAAGTATTCGGCTTTTATTCCATTCTCGGAGATATACATAGTCCCAAGAAGGTAGTTCATTTATGCATCAATTAGCTATTTCTGGGTAACAAATGACCATAACAATTTCTGTGTTATAAGACAGTAAGCATTTATTCCAATGAATCCATGGGTTTGCTCAGGTTTGGCTGATCTGATCTAGGCTGGACCACTCTACTTTACACTGTAGATCTGGAATGTCACCTCCACCTCACTGTATTCACCAACCCAAGCCATTCAGACAAGCCCAGAGCCAAAAGTGAGGAATTTCACCCCTCCTAAGATAAGGCAAGATTTAGAGCCAGAGAGGCGTAACGAATTACAGCAACAAGCTAATTCACCATATTAATAAGTACATTTTCATTCATCTACTATTGCATAAGCCTATGTTATAAACCAGAAACTGTGCGGGACAGCTGAGGAGATTGCCACGGCATATTCCTATACCACTCAGTGGTTAGAAATCTGAGAAAAAGATTTTTTGCTCTTGTTATCTTTTATATAGTCTATATCAGGGGTCCTCAAACTTTTTAAACAGGGGGCCAGTTCACTGTCCCTTAGACTGTTGGAGAGTGTGCACTGTGGGCCCGGGACAAGTCGGCTGCTAAGCAGGACAGGCAGCTGCAGCAAAAACACTCAGCATGCGGGATAAATGTCCTAGGCGGGCGGCATGTGGCCCATGGGCCATAGTTTGAGGACGCCTGGTCTATATGATAGTCTTCCAAGAAGTTTCTCTTCCTCAGTTCTGGCCCTCAATTCAATCCATCTTCCAGTGTGGCCAGAGTGATCTTCCTAAAATGTAAATGAGATATTGAACCTCTTCTGTTTAAGCAGATTGAATGATTCCCCTTTGCCAGTAGAATAAAGTTCAATCTACCAAGGTTGACATTTAAACTTGTCCTAATCTGGACCCCTAAACTGCCTAGCCTTCTCTTCTGCCATCCCTCTGGTCACCAGTCCCTCCTCCAAATGCTACCTATTCCCCATTTTCCCACTGTTCTGGCTCAGTGGTTTCCTACTTAGGGACCTCAGACAGGCGGGAGGTTGGGGCATCCAGCCAGGGAACCATTGTAAGATATCTTATCTAAATGCTCACTAAGCATCACCATTGCCCCCTACCAACTACACTCACATAGGCACTGCCATTTTGCAACTTTACCTATATGAGATTATAAAGAATAAACTTCAAATTCAGTTAAAAGGATGTATTGAATTATGAGCTTTCTTTGGCTATTAGTTTCTTGTTAATAGGTAAAAAAGAACAACTTCTGCCAAGTGGAGATCCATGAGGGTTTTGACACACAAAGGAAACCAACTACAGTGGACCCTTGCTTCCTCTCATTCCCCCTAGATCTGGCTACCTTGACTCTATCTCAGCACCTCCTATAGCACATTCTATTAGAATTGTGACTTTCTCTCTCTGAATCATATTTCCTTAAGCACACGAGCCATGCCTTATCATTTCTTTCCCTGCTGCTTAGCTCAGTGGCTAATATGCAATAGGCATTTTATGAATATTTTTGAATGAATAAATGAATATTCATAAGTGAGTAGTGGAAAATTCTCTACAGTAGCAGTTTTCAAAGTATGCATTTCAAGGGCTTGTAAAACACAGAATGCTGGACCCCACCCTAGAATTTCCAAATCAGTAGATCTAGGGGCCTGACCTACCTGAGAATTCTTATTTCTAACAAGTTCCTTGGTGATGTTGCTGGTCTGGGGCTACACTCTGAAAACCACTGCTCTATTGAATCTATGCTGAGATGATTCTCTGTGTAGAAATAACCCCAGCCACTAATTTTGGATAAGGGAGACACCTAGAGGGGGGTTTTAACTGCTTCTTGTTCACAGGATAAAATTGGTGTTTGAATGCTCAATTTTACTGTTGAGGGAGTGAAGTCCTAAAGACAGTTAGGCCAATTTAACTGAGATCACATAGAAGTCACTCATGGTGTCATCTCCACTGCTAGTGTGGAAGTCGTGGTTGTGTTAAACATATTCACAGAGGCCACTATATTAGGGGAAGAACCTAAAAATACAAAGGAGTCTTTCTGTTTTATTTTTAGATGTGTGGACACTTCATACACTGAGAAAATTCAGAAGGATGTCACACCCTAAGTGTCCTCCACAAAAGACTTCCAAGTACACACTTGCTCACACTATCCTCTGTGGAATGTTCTTTACTATGTCTAGGGCTGGTCTAGACTATTGTGAGAAGATCTTGCATTTTAGTAAGCTAAATGTGATGGGCATCTCAGCATCACAGATTTTTTAACACAGAAGTAATTTAATTCACCCTATCAACACAAGTCTTTTAAGCACCTGTCGTGCTCCAGATCCTGTTCTAGAAGCTGAGCACACAGAAGCAAAATGACAGAAATGGAGACTATATTCCAGGGGAAGATACAGACAGCAAGCCGACCAATGTAGTTACTGGTTAGCTATTGCTGTAAAATGAACCACCTCTGGATTCAGAGCAATTATTTACTTTAAGCTCACATACCTATAGATTGGCTGATCTGGGTGGGGCTCTGCTGGGGCTTACTCAAGCATCTGTGGGTTCATAATGGGGCTCATCTCTCCTCCCAGACCAGTGAGCTAGCACATGAGTGCTCTTTTAATGGCATTGCTAGAGGTCCTAACTCAAGCGAACTGAAACATGATCTCTTGGGACCTGGGCTTATAACTGACACCATATCACTTCTGTTTTATTTCATTGGTCACACAAGTCACATGGACAAACCCAAGGCCAAGGGTCAAAGGGTATAGGTACAGGTTGGAGTGAAGAATTAAAACAATAATGCAAGCAACAACATATAGTATAAGCTCATGTAACATAGAAGACTGTGAAAAAACATGAAGTCAGGTTTGTGGCTTAAGAGTGATCAAGGGGAGAGTGTGGTGGCTCAGGCCTATAATCCCATCACTTTGGGAGGCTAGGGCGGGAGGCTTGCTGGAGCCTGGGAGTTTGAGGCCAGCTTGGGGAACATAGTGAGACCCTGTCTCTACAAAAAATAAAAAAATAATTAAAAATTAGCTGGGTGTGGTGGCACATAGCTGTAGTCAGTCCCAGCTACTTGGGAAGTGCAGTTAGGAGGATGGGAGCCTGAGTTGGAGGTTGCAGTGAGCTGTATTTGTGTCATTACACTATAGTCTGACAGAGTGAGACCCTGTCTTTAAAACAAATGATCAGTGATGCTACCTTTGGTCATCATCATTTTGGTGGTCAGGGAGACTTTTTATAGGATGGTATATTGTCATAATCGTGGATAATTTTTAGCAGGCTTTTGCACTGTGAGGGGTGTCCCATTAGCATTAAGGTATGTTGGAATGCTGTATGGTTTGGGCGTCCCTCCATGCCATCTGAGTATATCCCCATTATCCAGGGCTCCAGGCATACCTGGTAGCTGTTCTGTCTCCTAAGGGTCACGTCTGGTTTGTCACTGCTCAATACAAGTACCGTATCACAAAGCAGCACATTCAAAGTGTAGCAAAATTTGAATAATTTATCTCTGCTGTAGTATACACCAGTTGCCCTCTCCCCATGTACTTGTACACATACAGCCAGGCACACACACACCCTCACACAGCCACCTCCACATGCTCTGGAATGTCTTCATCAACCTCAGCCAACCAGAGGAAACAATTGTAGCCCCTAACACCCATAGGAGGTGGCTATAGGATCATTCTGGCAGCTGCAAAGCCAGGCTGATGAGTGTGGAAATAGGGTGTGCACTTCAAATGTGTCTAAAGGCAGGCACAGCTTCTTGGGAGCCCACAGCTGCTATAGCAGCTGGAGCCTGGTCAGGGGCTGGTGTAGGGGGAGGTGGAGCATGGACAGGTAGACGGTGTCTTTCAGCTTCAGTATTTATATTTGCCACCATCAATCAATCCATCAGCCAGAAGCTCTCCATTAAGGAATTGAAGGAAAAGCAAAGCAAAACAAACAAACAAAAATGGATTTCTTCTTCAGAGGCCTGTTATTGTTGGAATGAAATAATTTTTCTCCTGTCTTTGTTGAACAAAACTGATCTCATGTCCTTTGGTGAAATGCACATTCTCTGAGAGCAGAGGAGAGTAGGGGTTACAGGGGAAAGGAATGCCAATTTTCACAACAGCCTTTGGAGCATTATCATGTTATTCTTCCCATTGTATTGATCAGAAACTGAGGCTAAGGGAGTAAAAGCGACCTGCTCAATATAAGTAGAATCTGGAGATCCCAATCCAAGTCTCATTTTGCTGTCAAATCTCATTCTACCTTACTAAGTTCAGAGTGCTAGAGACTTCTGCGGGTTTACAGAGGTGAGCGTCAAGGCCTAAGAAGACCTCTAAAGCCAACTTCTCCAGCCCCAAACAGCCTGCCTGTGGAGACTGAGGCAAGAAAGTGATGGGGCCAGGCCCTTAATGCATACCCACCTGGGATCAGATAAGGTTGGCTGAGATACTCTGCCTGCCAGTAGAACAGCCCAGGATAAAAGCCTAGGACCTTAGTGAAGGCCTGAGCAGGACCCGGCATGGGAGACAGAGTCAGCAGGATGTCAGCCAGGCTTGTCTACATCTGTCTTCCTTGGTGCCATCAGACTCATGAGGTCACCCATGGCCTGGGAATTACAACCTCTGTTTATCTGTTATACTTCCAATGCAGGGATGAAGAAAAATTAAGACATTTCAGGATGCTTTGATTTAAAGCCTGTTTGACTCCAAAGTACCCTGCTTTATCCTTACCAGTGGACAACATGAGTACAGGTCTCCATGCACATGAGTTCCAAATTGTCATCATCTGAGACATTATCTGTCAAAGACTGTATTTCTCAGGGGCTCAGAGGTAGGGCATATGGCCCTACTTAGGCAAGGAAAAGACTGGATGAAGAAGCAAGATTCACCTTTTGCAGTTTCTTCTGTGGGTTGTTTTACCAACATTGCCATCTGTTGGGCCAGTGCTGGCTAAAGCAGCCAAATATCAGATGGCATTGCATCTTTATTAATGACCTTGGGACAACACGAGATGACCTTGGGACCAAATAGCAGACAATGAAGAAATCTTTGAATACGTATCAGTTTAAATTTATTGAGTGGTTATTTTGTCACTTAATCCTCACCACAACCTTATGAGTTCAGTGCAATTTGTATTTTCATTTTACTAGTGGACAAATGGAGGCACAGAGTTTGAGAAACTTACTAGTAAGTGTCAGATCTGGGGGTTATGACTAGGCAGTGTGGCTCTAGACCCTTTGCCTCTCCCCATCTTCTGCTACATCTTGAATAAGTCTATCCATCTGTTAACCACTAGCCATTCTTTAATATACACTAATAAATGTCTCCATGTTCCGGGCCCTGTGCCAGATACTGGGAATATATCCCAATCTACTGGATCTCTGCATGGTCCATTGCTCAGTGTCCTACTGTATTAAATGTCACATAATACATTTTTTCCAGTATTTAGCATCAGGGGAGAAATTATGTTGGAAAACATTGTATACATGTTTCTATAACAAGAACTATGTAACTTATTGAACTTATGTTTCTCTTATTGCTTTGGCCATCAGGAAGCTCATCCAGATCAGAGCAAATATATTAGGATTTGGGCTTAGCATTTCAGTTTTCTGAACTTTTCCTTCTGGCCCAGATTTTCTATTTTGGTTACATAAATTCTATCGCACAAATGTTCTTTATTGTAAAATCCCTTAAATCCTTTTTAGAAGAAGGCTGCATGAAAATGATAAAGTAAGGTCTTTACTGCATATTCTTAGATTCCTACTATGGAAGGCAGACCTACGTGTCCCAGTCACCCTCATTCCCAAAGCACCCCACTTATAAAATAAATCCCTTGAGCAATGGCTCCCAATGTTCTGAGTCCCTAGGAGTAGATCAGAGCCTATGAAAGGTCACATCTACATGAAAAAAAAGGTATACTCAAATCAAGGTGTCAGCTTTGGTGCCAGATGCACATTTGTGGAGTAGATGGCCAGTCGGACTTTCACTTGAGCAGTTAATAAAATCTATTGCCCCTTGATGGATTTTTTTTTTCTACAAGCTAGAATTGATCTGTCTTCTTTGTGATTTGTGAGATGGCAGGGAAACACCAAACACCATCATGACTTGGGCCACATTTGGGGAATAAAAAAAAGGAAAAAAGGAAAAAAAACCCCTGCCAAGTCTTCAGGCGTAGAAAGGGCTGGAACTGCTGGGGTCATTTTATTTGATTTATTGGAAATAAAGTGGATCTTATTAACATTTTAATAAAGAGAATCTTTTTGCACTAGGCTGGAAGTGGCCGCCAGTCCCCGGTGCAATTCTATTCTCTGGAAAAGTGGAATCGGCTGGCATTGCCCAGCGTGATTTGTGAGGCTGGGCCCCAACAGTCCAAAGAAGCAAATGGGCTGCCACCTCCTCAGGGCTCGCTCTTCGGGAGGTGCTCACCTCGTATCTGCCATGCAAAACGAGGGAGCTTTATGAAGGAATCCGTCTTGTAAAGCCATTGGTCCTGGTCATCAGCCTCTACCCAATGCTTTCGTGATGCTGCTGCTGATCTATTTGGGAAGTTGGCTGGCTGGCGAGGCAGAGCCTCTCCTCAAAGCCTGGCTCCCACGGAAAATATGCTCAGTGCAGCCGCGTGCATGAATGAAAACGCCGCCGGGCGCTTCTAGTCGGGCAAAATGCAGCCGAGAACTCCGCTCGTTGTGTGCGTTCTCCTGTCCCAGGTAGGGAAGAGGGGCTGCCGGGCGCGCTCTGCGCCCCGTTTCTGCATTCCTGTCGCCCGGCATAGGCTGGGCGAGGGGGCTTTCGGGGGATCGGGGGCTCCAGGCGCGGCGGCAAAGACAGACCGGGGCTGGGCAGAGAGGTCATTGCCAGCGCGGAGATCCTAGCGGACCCCGGCTTCCCACCTTCCTACTCCGGCTTGCGTGTGTGTGTGTGTGTGTGTGTGTGTGTGTGTGTGTGTGTGTGTGTACGTTCGGGGGAGGAGGAGAGAGATCCCTAGTCCTTTTTTTGCAAGCTGGGGCGACATTCTCGCCTACATCAAGTGGGGTAACTTTGGTTCGCCTCCGGAGGCTCGGTGCATCGGAGAAAGACTCAGTTGGAGGCGACTCCAACGAGTAGTGGTTACCCCAGCCCGGCGTTCAGCGGCGGAAGCTCTGCTCGGGTCTGGATTGAGAGCTGCGGGGCTGGAGAGGCCGAGCTGGCATCGCTGACTTCCCGGGGCGCCCGGGCCCCCATGCCCAGCCCAGCGGTGCGGTGGAAGGCGCTGCGGGCCAGCAAAGAGCCGCAGCCCGGCTGCTGCTGTCGCTCAAAGGCGCTGGCGCCGGCCGCGCCCGCATCAGGGTCCTTTCCCTCCCAAACCCAGAGCCCAGAAGGGCTGGAGCTCGTTCCCCGCCAGGGCGCAGGCCCCAACCCCCAGCCCCCCGCGCCCCCATTGTCCAGCCAGCTGGAGCTCCGGCCGGCCGAGCCGGGGCTGCTGCCTCTGCTGCCTTCCTTGGGCGGGAGCAGAGCGCAGAGAAAAGTTCAAGCCTTGCCCACCCGGGCTGCAGCTGCCTGTTAACCCTAGGAGCGCTGCGGCGGCGAAAGGGAAGGGCCCGCCGACCAGGAGAGGGAGGCGAAGGAGTCGTGGTCCTCCAGCGACCACAGCTGCATCTGAGAGATCTCTGGAAGTTTGCATGCCGGAAAGCAGTGCTCTGAGGCTAGGCCTGAGGTGCTGGCGGCTGAGGGGCACACCTTGCCCTGCTCAGGGTGATTTCTGAGAGCCCCCTGACCCAGACCCCAAGGCTTCCTTGGCAGCCTCTGGGACTTGGAGTGAGCTGGTAGGCTACAAGTGGGTGGATAAGAGCAGGGCAGGGCCAGGCAGGCAGTAGGAAAGGGACAGGGAGTGCCTCGGGTGCTAGGAATGGGTGTTGAGTTCCTGGCTAGGACTCCTGGGTGCCAGGGAAAGAGACACAGGTGTGAACTTGTGGGTGAGAGGGAGGGGAAGGCAGTTAGGGTCCCAGGCAGGGACTGGCTGCGATCCACAGATACGGTGCAGCCTTCTAAGGGGAGACCTGTGCTGGATCAATGTTGGGGTTAGACTTTGGAAATGGGCCAGCAACTCAGAGATGCAGTGACCATGGGATGACTCAAAGAAGGGGGTAGGTGATAGTCCTGGGGGCAGATTAAGGTGTGAGACCACTTTCCTACCCCTGACTTCTTTCTTCCTTGGATGCACAACCCCCAATAAAGACTGTGCAGTACAGCTCCTCTTCTACAGGGCTTTGCTGGTTGATTATCTTGGGGTTCCTACATCCTTTAGTTCTGCCATGGATCCTATGCCTGGCTGTGAACCAGTTTTCCAGATTTCCTGGACTCTATCCCTAACGCTGTATGTGTGTACATATATTGTCATTTAGCAAGGTGGTTCAGAGCATGCCTCAGACAGAAAGGATTCAGACAGATCCTTTCTGCCATACACTAGTGATATCCCCCTTGGCAAGTTGCTTAACCTCTTTGAACTTTCAGGTTCTCCACTGTAAAATAATCTACCACCTTCTTAGGACTGCTGGGTAGGGAAGATTGCATTCAACAGGATGCCTGGGTAATGCATTTAGACAGGATGTGCCACCCTGGGAGCTGTCTGTGTCTGGAAGCACTTCCCATGGCCTTATTCAGGATTTTATTGGCCTCCTTCTCTCAGCATGTTTCAGCCTCAGTTCAGATTTTGGGGCTTGCCCAAAGTGATGCCTTCTTTAGAGCAAAGAGACCACGCTACAGTGCCCTGCGATCTTCATGCTCTAGAGGGCTTTGCTCTTGGTACCTTCTGCAAAGCAACTGGTGTCTCCTCACCCAGGGCCTGTCTGGTTCTAAAGGCTCACTCTATTTAGAAGAGGGGAGCAGAGTTTTTACTGTGAATTGAATTGCTTGCCCTGAGAGGCTTATTTCTCTATTCGATTGTTATGCATAATCAGAGCAAATGTCCACATTAGGGTAGTAATTGATATCCTGGTAGCAATAGTACCTCACAGAAAAATCATTTCAAGGCAATCTGAGTTTAACCAGCAGTAGGTCCAAGTGCAGAGCTCTGTGTGCCATAGAAAAAAAGTGGCGAAAGTCTTGGAGCCTTTGAGCCAACAAGCAAAAACAAAACTTTCCTGAGGCAGAAAGAAAACAGAAGAAAGGGAAAAACAATGTAATAAAGCAAATTAGTCACTAGGCCCTGGTGGTGCTCAGACAAGCCTGTGTTTTTTTCCACCGCAGTTGTAATGCTCTGGGTCTGGCTTTGGAAGCCATCAATCTCTGTAAGCTCATTGGCTCCGTTGCCATTTGAGGTATTTTGGTAGCAGACAAGGAATTCTAAGCAACAATGGCTGGAAACTGGCAAAGTTGAACAGGCACCTCTCCTTTCCCCTCGGGTGTTTTGGGAAAGTCTATCCCAGAAGTGGCCTCTGGAATTTGGCTACAACAAATAATGAGTGTGAAACAAATCAAGAGAAACATGAGCTAGAAATTCCACTGTAAATATGATTCCCCACCTATCTGGGTAGCACTTATGACTAACCAAAACTTCCAACAATGAACCAGTAATCCCCCAAGAATTAGGATTTTAGGGAGTGGTTCAGGCTTGGAGAGCAGTCACTTGGGAGTAACTAAAAATGTTCCATGGAATTCCGAGATTTTGATTTAAAGTGGAGAGTTCTCTCTTAGAGTTGGAATCTTGATTTTCAGGATTTTAAATGAGAATCACTGTCTTCCAGTGCTCCCACAAATTCTTATGTTATGTTCCAAGAGCAGTATTTGCAGACCCTTACTGATGAGGAGAAAAGACTCTGAGTTGTAGAATATACCCCCCCACCCCACCATGGGTCAGCACATGGCAGCCTTTAAGATTTCAAAAGCACTTGGGAAACAGAGATATAAGTGTTGAAAGGAATCAAAGTGGTAGACTTCACCTGTCTGAACAGTTTTTTATTTTATTTTTTTTAGTGAGTCCCAGAAGAGATTTAATAAACTGCAAAGCTGAATATGTGATCTGGAATTTATGTAATTCCACAGTCTATATTAAAAGACCCAATAGTCATCTTAGCTGATCTCTCCTACTCTGCCTCCCTCCCTTCTCCCCTTTTCTATCTTTAGCCCTTGGGTTTTCCATTAACTAAAATCTATTTCCTTCTATAAGTATCCTCTATGTATTACAGTGAAATTGTCCAACAAACCAATGTACCCAATAACTGCATTATCTAAAAGTGCCAGCATGTGGATGTGTAAATTGAATCTCAATCTGAAGTTCACCATGTAGGTTAAAGTATAGCTTGTTGTTGAGAATATCCTTCTTTCTTTCTTTCTTTCCAAAAATGCAGTTGCTTAGGGAGTCCAGTTAATTTCAATTTAGAGGAAGATAAGGAAAAGGACAAACTATGGGTGGAATTCACACCTGATTGACAGTTATATCATCTTACTAGACAATATTCTGTGTGTGTGTGTGTGTGTGTGTGTGTGTGTGTGTGGTGTACATCTATGTGTGTTTTGAATTTATTTTAATACCTGCTGAAAAATTTCTCCAGAAGAGGGCTCCATCCACAGCATTACAAAATTCTGAATCTACAGCTCATATTTTAAAGAACTTCAGTATGGCAGCTCTATCAAAACAAAGCTTTTCTCCTTATTTCAAATTATTTGCTACAAGCTTCTCAAAATGAGTAGTCCTGACATTTTTTTCTGCTGTCTTTTCTTCTTTCTTTCTTCCTTTCTCCCTATTGCAGTTGGTTCTCTTCTATTTTATTCTACAACTCTGGAGCTCCTCTGAGTATTAGAGCAGGGAAAATTTCAAAGACCTTTGTAGACAATGCACATGGAATGTGAGGAAGTTCCGAAATTTCCTGGCATTTGACTTCGGTTGGACCTGGTTTTATTCTTTAGGCAGCCAAAAGGCAGGAACAGTTCTGCCTGTGAAAGGAGATAATCTTTCCCATGAGATAACTACCCATAAGGGTGGGCATGAGCCAGATCCACTCATGCTCCCACACCAGTTGAAAAGGAGAGGGAAATATCAGTCTGTCACACAATTACAATAATCACTTGGGCAGGATCAAATCAAGTGACCAGTGGTTTTGGCATTTTCTCCAGTTAGCTATCGGCAAGATGCCCACACCCCTGTGAGAATCTGACCCTCTTGAAGGATGCTGCCAGTGCAATTCCCCACGGCCTATCTCCTCTCCAGCCACCTGGGGACCCTGCCTGGGCGGACTGCACAATGACTGCCTGGACTACAGGGTCCCTTGCACGCAACTTCAGCAGGCACTCAATGGTGGCCTTATCCTAGAGATAGAGTGAAAATTCATCTTTCTCTGCTGAGAGAGGCAGCTAAAGGAAGCCTACAGCAGAGAAGAAATAACATGTCAAACTTGAAGTGCCAACTGAGTCAGAGTCTGTAGAGGTGACTGGGTCACCCTTAGGCTTAGCAGATTGAACCTTGAGACATTTGCTTAGTGGTAATGAACCTCATCTATCCCGACCCTGCAACTCTCACAAAGGTTGAAAACTAGTTGAAAAGTACCCAGGCCAAATTTAGCCATGGGTATACTTTGTTTGGATCAAATATTTTGAAAAGTGGGATATTGTACATTAACAATAATAAAAAACAAGCAATCCATGTTGCTTACATTTCTTAAAAAGTCAGATGATCAAGCGATCCTAAATTCACTTTCCCACATAGCTGTACTTGGCTAGAGCTGAGTCATTATTGCCCTGTTTAAGCAGGATATGCCTCTGTAGTTTGCCACAATCCTCACCACTCCCTACTATAAGCCCACTGTACTCACTTATTTACCCACTTGTCCCATAGCCATTTCAGTTTGGAACCTCTGTTTTCACAGATTTCAAAGCTTGATCAAATTGCAGTTAATTTCTCAGGGATCTGAAAAGGAGGGGACTGGTCTGTTTTTGATTCCTGTGATTGAATCATGTTGAGGTGTCCTTTGGAACAGCAGGAAGCAGGAGACTGCATCCCCTCTCTGAGAACATTATTGTCAGTGCTATTGGGGATGTGGGCATCTTGCCGATAGCTAACTGGAGAAAATGCCAAACCCACTGGTCACTTGATTTGATCCTGCCCAAATGATTATTGTAATTGTGTGACAGACTGATATTTCCCTCTCCTTTATTCAGAGCAACCTAGCACCCAGATCATTGCTTCAAGTGTAATAGTTACACCCAGAGAAGTGACACACTGCAGTTCTGAGTCAATGTGAGCCCTGATATACCAGAGTGTTGGTACACCTAAAACATCATTTGGCATCGGCAGCCCAGGGGCTCTAGGGCCACTGGGACAATACATAGTAGGCCTGCATGCCCTGTACATAGTGTTTTACCAAAAGCATCACTGCCCTTAGAGTACAGTAACGCCTGGGGCATCCTCATTCCAAGAGTGTTGCTCATCAACTGTATAGACATAATCAGAACATCACAATATCTTACTATACTTAGACTTGCAAGGGGCTCTGGGAGCACTGAGCTAATACTCAAAGCTTTTGTAACTTCAGGATAATGTTACATCCATAGGTTGCCGCCTAGGGAACTCTTATGCATAGGACACTGTCACTCCTAGCACTGTCCTGGAGCTTGTGTGATGTTTTTGTATGTTTTTTACAGTTAATACACACCACAGTTCTGCATACAGTGTTAATACTGCAATTAATGCTCTCTGGCTCTGTAAATACTAGACTAATGTCTGCTCCTTCCCATACCAGCAGGTAGGCTTTGGATGCTTCTTGTTTTTCCATAGCTACCGAACTCAAGGATCAGGGTAAATATAACTACACATAAAAAAAGTGATTGTTTTTCCTCTGCCAGTTGCCAACAAAAGTCAAATTCTTGAAAATTAACATTAGCAATAGGCACGTTTTGACATGTCATGTCTCATTTCAAAGACACCAATAAACGTTACTCGATCTGCTGCAGAGGCACAAAGACCCTGTGTCTCCTAGCTGCACGGAGGCCGGGCTAGGGTGGAGGGCAGCAGCTGCTCAGCTGACAACAGCCCTGCCACATGCCTGGGCAGGGCCCGGAAGTGAGCTCAGCCTCTCAGGAGCCCTGGGACTGTAAAGGAATGTGGCAGCCTCCATCCTTGCCTTACAGTGCCTTCAGGCCAACTTCTCTTTCTTTGGAGATGGCAGGGAACTGTTTTTCTGGGTTGTGTGCTGCAGGAAAGAGGTGGTGGCTGCAAATGCCCGCAGCTTGCGTTTCTGTGATAATCTCCCTATGGATTGATCAACATAGGGGCTGTGGAAAGTTGTTGGTCCCTGCCAGCAGAACTGATAGCTGACTCAGGCCAGACTGGCTTCCCCTCAACTGCCATAAGCTGTCAGGCATCTGGGATCATCTAACTCAAGGGTTGCAAATTATGGCCTGTGGGCCAATTCCTGCCTGCAGCCTGTTTTTATAAATAGTTTTATTGGATCATAGCCATACCTATTCATTTATATAATTGTTTATGGCTGTTTTTGTGCTATAACAACAGAGTTGAGACTGTCTGGCCCCCAAAGGTAAAAATATTTACTCTTTGGCCCTTTACAGAAAAAGTTTGCTGATCCCTGATCTAACTCAAAATTACAGCCAAAGAGGCTGTAGGAAGTCTTCTTAAAGGGTTGTGGGTGTGAGGGGTTTGACCAATTAGGGATTGTCCCTCCCAGGCCCCAGACACGTGAGCAGCTTGACTTCAGGGAGGTTCAGCTGGGACCAAATGGCTTCAATAAATATCTATGATGTCTGTGGAGGACCTACTATGTTCTAGGCACCATCTCTATGTTCAGGTTACAGCTGCTAATACGGCAGACTCTGTCTCTGCTCTCTTGAGCTCAGAGCCTGGCACAGGGGATCAATATCAATTAATGAATAATTTTAAATAATTTTAAATTTCCTTCTGCTATGAAGGAAATACAGTAGTGTGAGGTCATGCCATTCTAAATAATTTGCTTGTCCTTTGTCTTTCTACCCCGCTGAAATATAAGCTCCATTATGGCACATCTCATGGTCTGATTTGTTCACTTCTGTATCCTCAGGGCCTAGAATAATGCCTGGCACATTGTAGGTACTCAGCAAACATGAATGAACAAATGAATGAGTGAATGAATGAATATAAGAAAGGCATCAGGTTTAGATGAAAGATCAGGTTGCCTCTCTGACAACCTGATACTTGAACCCAAATCTGGAGAAGTAGTAGGAGCTACAGACAAAGGCACACTAGAGGGTGTATATGGAGAAAGGCATTCCAGGCAGAAAGCACAGCCTGGGTGATGCCTCTGTGCAGGAGGAAACACCACACAGCCCAGGCAGTGGTGTGATGTGTGGCTGGGAGGTGCCAGAGCCAATGGGGCTTTGTCTCCCCCTGCAAGGATTTTGGTGTTTGCCTCAGAGCAGTGGGCAGTCATTGAAGATAATAAAGGGAAGCTGTGGAGTGACATGATCAGATTTCCATTTTGGAAAGGTCATCCTGGCTGCAGTGTAGCAAATATGTTTGAGGTGGGTCTGAATGGAAGGGAGAATCCAGTCTAAGCCTGAGACTCCGGAGTGATGGTGCAGAGACAGTGCAGATGAGAGAAGTAGACATAACCTACTCAGATAATACAAAAGACATTTAGGCAGAGAACTTGACAAGGTTTGATGGTGGCTGCTTTGGAGATGGCAGGATAAGGGATAGGGACAGGTTCAGGATGCCTGCTTGATTTCTGACTCTTCCAATTGGCAGGAGGATTTGCCCAAACAAGGAACCCAGGTGTTTGACATTGTAAACAGGGTCTGAGGGCCTGTTTCCATGAGGGTGGAAGCCAGCTGTAGTAATGCTTCTGGGAGAGGCACCTGGGGCCCCCATCACACTGTTGTCAACAGATCCAGTCCATGCTTGCATCTAGGATGGGACTGCAGGGGCCTGAAAATATCCTTGACTAGAGTGACCAAAATCAAACTTTTCATGCAAAAGATATTTGAGAGGAAACATTGCCAAGCCCTTTAATCATTTCTTGAACATTCAATCAGCCACACTAGAAATATTTCTTGCACGGAACAAATAATGATCTACTACTTTCAGCAATCAATTTGCAAATGCTAACAAGCCCTTGGCTTAGCGTATTGTATATAGTCTTGGTGACTCTTGTGCTTCCAGGCATGGTAGCAGAATAATCCACTGGGTGCCAGGCAGTGGTGTGTGGGTAAATGTTTAACAACTGGCTTTCTCTAAAAAAAAAAAAAACCCAAAAAACAACAAAGCCTAAACCCAAGCCAAGACACAACCACATAATTTGTAGTGTTTGCCAATTTCTGTGGTGTAAATATTCCAACCATGGGCAATTTCAATCCACCAAACTGAGATTTTCCTAAAAGTTTAATAATGGGCTCTTGCAAGCTGGTACCAACTGGCTCCAGCACACCACGGAGCTGGATCCTATTTCCAGTTGTCTCTCTCACTCATGCTATGACCTTCAGCAGAGAAGCTTCAGTGTTCCCATCTATAAAATGGACTAAATTATCATCAAGTTCAAATGGATAAAGGGATGTTAAAATGCAGGAAAGTGTAATTTGCTGCCAAGATGCACACAGATTATCAAGATCATTATTACTTACAAGGATACAGGTCCTCAAAGCTCTTCCTTCAACCAGGATTCTATAAGTATCTAATCGGTCCCTATAAAACTATTCGGTGAGTTTGATTCAGTAACTGAATGAAGTTTGATATATGAAAAACAGAGGGTGTACCTCTGCTCCTTGCAGTTGTGGGCACTTTTGCAGTTAAAAGGATTATTGTGTTCTGTAGCAGTATTCATTCTCAACTTGTCTATCCTACTTTCCTGCTGTTTTTCTCTTCTTTTCTTCCTGCTTCCCTCAAAAAGATATTTGGTGACTGCTGTATGCCAGGCATTCAACCAGGTACTTCATCCTCAGAGGGAGAGGTCGGTACAATTATCCCCTTTTAACAGATGGGGAAAGTGGAGAGTTTTAGGACCTGGTCCAAGATCACAGAATCACAAGTGTTGAGCTGGTTCCTCACTGGTGTGTGAGCTTTCATCTGTGAGGGCAGAGCCTGCCTGACTGATGCCTTCACTCATGCACTAAGAATTTATTGATGCATTTAGGGAATTCAGAGGTAAATGATATGGACATAACTCCTGCTCTCATGGAGCTTACTGTCTAGGGAGGGCAGCTGATAAGAAAAAAGGAAATAAATAGCTGAGACAAGGATGGATTTGGCAATTGTTATAATAGGAAACAATAGGGACTAAACTAGACTGAAGGATGGGGAGCTGTTGTGCTCATTCTCCCTTCCGTCTCTCCTCCCTCCCTTTCCCTTTCCTCCATCTTTTCTATTTTCTTCTGGTACTTTTTAATACCTACCAAGTGTCAAGAGTGCTGCTAATCTGGGAATCCAGAGATGAATACAACAGTTTTGGCAGTCAACAGGAAATGTGCTGGAGCAGGATTAGGGCCTTCGGACTGCAGGGACCTAGAGGAGCTGGTGCCTGAACTGCTCAGGGGAATTAAAGAGACTTCTGAGCCCTTGACAAGTGAGTCTGAATCCTGGCCCAGCCATTTACATACTGTGTTACCTCAGACAAGTTACGTTATTTCCCTCCTTTTCTGTTTCCTCCTGTGTTTAAGCAAATAAGAAGAGGGAATATCTATGCCTGCCCTGCAGGGTTTCTATGAAGATTAAATAAGTGTATGCTAATGACATCATCTTATGACTGGCATCCACTTAAGAAATGTTGGTTGTATCAATTTTCCTCCACTGTGCTCCAAGGAAGATTATGGTCTGGAGGTACCATGGGACCTTGACCTTAAGGGGGAAAATGATTGTGTAGTTTATAATGCATGAATATTAAAAAAATAAATAAATAACGTTTGTCCCTAGGGAAGGATTTGCCAGTTCCCATATTGGTAGGTCCCCAAAGATTGCTCTCCTGGGGATTTCATGCCTCATAAAATCATCTGATCTGGTGGGATCTTGTCTTCTCTATGTATCTGCCCGGCAGCTGTTCCCAGGAGGCTTTATTAGGGCAGCATGTGTATGCGTGCATATGTGTGTGTGTGTGTGTGTGTATGCATGTCCGTGTGCCAGTGCCCTGAGCACTTATTGTTATTATTTAAAATACTTCAAAATAACTATAATTTACTAAAGCTGCTGTGTGCCAGTTACATACATTATCTCAAATCCTTGCTGCAACCCTTAGAGGCTTATTCTCAATTTCATATTTGATGAAAAGAAGTTCCCAGTGGTTGAGTCATCTGTCCAAGGCCACTTGGGCACTAGAAACTTAGACCAGGGTTTGAACCTGTGCATTTTTAATTCCTGTGCCTATATATTTTCCTCTATATTACACTAGTGTATAAAAGCTTCCTTTCTTACATTACTCCCTACTCCCCCTACCCCCATCCCCTGCCTTGTCTATTTTGTTCTCTGACTCTGCTGAAGTCAAAATAGCTGCTGGGATGGCCTCATTTTTGAGTTCCTGGTCTCTAAAAGTGGGTCTGGGCCCTGGACCGCCTATCTGGGTTACTGGTTACAATCTTCAAAACTGGGTTAGCCCATGGTTATTTGTGTTCTTTCTCTCTGAGTCCTTGCTCTTGACCAGGGCCAAACAACCCACCCATGCTGCATGCTTCCCACAGCAAGAATGGCCATCCCAGTAAGAATGGCTGCACAGATGCCAGGACCCAGCTTAGGCGTGGCTCATCTGCAGTTTCAGACACCCAGGCAAATTCTTTGGCAGTTTCCTGCTGGCTGCTGCCGGATGGCATTCTTCCCCAGGGGCGCCAAGAAACTCCATTGTCTAATCCAGTGCCTCCTGCATGCTACTATCTTAACATTTTTCCTAATCCAAAAGAAAATGAGAAATATACAGCCTTTAGCTATATAGACACATGGATCTATAGTGTGTTGCAACTGGATAGAATCTAACTGAAATTTGTTTGTTTTACCAGAACATTTTTTTCTTTTTAATTTAATTTAAATGCTTTAGTCAGGGTGGACATTGGTTCAACAAACATTTGCTGAGTGCTTTACTATATGTCCAGCACTGTTTTGCATACTAGCCACAGAGCAGCGAGCACCTCCTGGGCCCTCAAGGAGCCTGTCCTGGTGGGTGGACTCTCCTCCTTTGCCCTGCCCCTCATCAAGTCACTCTGCACAGTGGCCTTTCTTTTCTGTCTCTTTCAGAAGTCTTGTATCTGTGCGCCCCATCCATACAGTCCGTATTTGATTAACTCATTCATTTAATGAAAATTTACTGTGAGGGGACTAATCTCAAGCATGATGCTCGACACCAGGGTATGCAGCAGTGATTAAGAAAGGTTGCCTGCCTTCATGGAGTCTGCCTTCTAGTAAGGGAGAAAGTAAACAAGAAAAATAAATAAATATGTCAGTTTTGCATAGTGATAGTGCTATGAAAAAAACATTCAAATGGGAGAGACAGTGTTGCTCTGAGGTTGTTTACTACTCTCTCGTGGATGGAGGGTTCTTTGTTCTGATGCAGTGACCTTTATACATTTTAGCGATGAAATGTCTTATGGTTTGTGAAATGAACTTGACAATAAATAGGGGGTATTTTTGTCCTTATTGATAAAGTGTGATTGGCCAACCTTTGTCCATTCTCCATTTTTTGTTTTTGCTGAAATTTTATTTTTGGGAATTAAAAAATATGGCAACCAATGATTTAAACCAGCAGTGGATAGTCTTTCTGTAAAGGTCTATATATAAGTATGTGATTTCTCTTACAACTACTCAGCTCTATCAATGTAGCATAAAAGTAGCCACAGATAATATGTAAACAAATGGGCAGAGCTGTATTCCAACAAAACTTCATTTACAAACACAGGCACAGCTAGATTTGGCCCATAGGCTCTTAATTTGTCTGATCCAAACCATTAGCTACCTCATCAGTTGGTCAAACTAGTTTAAAGCAGGGGATGGGTCAGAGGCCAGAGAGGGAGACCAGGTCTTTTATTTGGCCTTTGCTGCTACAAGAATCATGGTACTTTTTTTGGGCCACATATCACTGGATTATTCTTATTAAATTTGATCAAGATGAGGATACTGGTAGTCAACTATGGAACATAATTCTCAGATCAGCTCTAAAATATGTCATAATTAAGCTTTAGTAGTAATTATCTGGACCATAATTTCTGGGGTTTCTTGCTACCCAGAGGTGGCAAGACACTATGCCTTGGATTGAGTTCCTCCAAACAGGGATAGAGACACAAGCTTGGGTGCAGGAGATTAACTTGGGAGATGATCCCAGGGCCTAGAAGTGAGGGGGAAGAGAGTGAGATAAGAAAGAAGGAAAGCCAATAAGCGTTTTAATGTGTCAGTGAGCTGGTCACTGTCATGGGAAACTGGGCCTCACTGCTGCTGGGGCTCCATATAAAACTCTTTTCAGAATAGTCCCTCTGTGGGACAGGTGGCTGGAGGTACATTCACCAACACTCATCTTCTGTTGGTCAGGGATGACTCCTGCCACCACTAAGTCCCCTGTGCTAAGCCTTTGCTGGTATAGAGGAGCAGCCATGGGTTTGGAAGAGTTCTGAGTGGGAAAATGGAGATGTATGGCAGGTTCTTGGAGTGGCAGGATATGCCCTGGGTAGGGTATAAGTATGTGAGACTCCAGTTGCCACCATTGCACATTACTAGAAACTTCCTCGGTGGAACTCATAATAACAGAGTTATGGTGGTGGTTGTTTTTAAAAACTTCCGAATTTGGTTATGCACCCACCTGCAGATATTCTCTTTCCCACTAGATGGTACCAGTATGCCAAAGCCCTGGAATGCTACCTTAGGGCCTCATTTTGACTTGAAATATATTCCCACTACTTTTGAACACTTGACGCATAAGCCAGTTGGGGTCAAAGGAACATATTACAAATGTTTTAAGGTCAGGGGATGGGAGAAAAGTGGAGGTTGTCTAAACAGTTACCCTCTTTCACTCATTTAGTCATTTATCAACAAATATTACTCAGTACCGGCTAAGTGCTCTATACTCTTCTAGGCACTGGGAATACAGAAACGAAGTATACAGACCAAGTCCCTGCCCTGGAGAGCTTATATACCGAGTGGGGGAAAGACAGCACAAAACAACCAGGTCTGTGATGTCTGTCAAGAGGTGATGAGTGCCATACAAAATAAGAATGCAGGCAAGGAGGTGGACAGGGTCAGGGAGAGGCGGATGCTCTTGCCTGTCCTGCTGGCTGTAGGGTGAGAGATGATTTCCATCTGTTTTCTGAACCCAATTCTGCCACTCACTGACCTCTTATGATTACCCCTCATTTTGTTTATTTTCAATATGAGACTATGAGCTTGTGGAGGGCAGAAATGGTCTTTGGCAAATGGGTGTTGACCAATTGGAGCCTACTGTAGCCTAATACCTAACGCAGCAGTCGGCTTGTCAGCTGATTTAATTTGTCTGGAATAATTCTGAATTGTTATTGTTGTCGACACACAATAGAGTTACATTTTACTCAGAGGTTAGGATATAAAGTCAGAGTTTAAGGCAAACACAGAGTTACCATTAACCTTGAAATCTTTTATGCTACCCATTAAAGTGCAGTATGCGTGGTTTTGTGTATGCAGCCCTGTACTGTAATCAACGTGGAACAATGTATAATGCATGCAGTAATGTACAGTCCATAATAAAGAATATATGCAAGATATAATTTTATAGCATTTAATTGCAGTATTTATATTTTTCTTTTTCTTTTTGGTGGAAGAGCTAGATTTCCATTACTTAAATGTGCACATGATACGACTTCATTGTATTCATTTAAGCCAGATTCCTACTCGTACAATCCCCACCAGGTTGTGACTAAGCAGGGAAAGAGAAATTTTCTCTATTGCATGCTGTTCATCTTTGGATTCCTATTACCACTCTGATGCTTTGGGGCAAGGGAACTGTAAAATAACAATAATGTTTAATAGTAGTAGTAGCAGCAATGACAGCTGATATCTATGTAGTGCTGGCTATGAGGTAGGCCTGGTGTGAATACTTCAGATGTATTAATTAGTACATTTAATCCTCATAATGACTCTATGGAGTTATCTGCTATGGTTTTAATCCCATTTCACAGGTGGGGATACTCCAGGAGAACTAAATAAAATAACTTAATAAAGATTTTGAGCTCTGGGGCTGAGATACAGAGCCAAGACAGTTCCAGACACAAAAGGCTACATGTTGTATGAGTCCATGAAATGGAATGAATTGTCCAGAATAGGCAAGTCCATAGAGACAGAAAGCAGATGAGTGGATGTCTAGGGCTGAGGGGAAGAGGAATGGGGAATGACTGCTAATGAGTATGGGATTTCTTTGGGGATAATGAAAATGTTCTGGAACTATAATAGATAAATTGTGATGATTGCACAATTCTGTGACTATACTGAAAACCATAGAATTGTATGTCTTAATAGGGTGAGCATTATAGCATGTTAAATATGTCTCAATAAAGCTGTTATTCAATAGAAAAGCAAATCTTGGTCAGTTCAACTTCAGGGCTCCTGAAGGCTTCATCCTGAGCCCAAACAACCCTTCCTGTGGTGCTCACCTTGTGCTGGGGCCATTGTGCTTGCTTCATTACTTGCTTTACTTATATTAACCAAGCTACTCCTCCAAACGGCCCTGTTGTCCACTCTATTGAGAGAGCAGAAAACTGCGGTAGAAACATACTGAGAAACTTGTGTTTGGCAAGTGGCAGTGCCAGGATTTAGACCTAGGTTGTTTGAGGCCTGAATCACACACTCTTTGGGGCTACATTGGTTCTCACATGCATCTCACCCACTGAAAGCAACCTGTGTGGTCTGGAGCTGCAAGTAACTTTGGCCAATTAGACATGAAGCAGTTCTTCACTTTTGTTTTGCTGATTTGTAAAGTGCATTAAGAACCATCTTTTTCTCCCTGGTTATAATTCCCATCCAGCCCAGGCATATCTGGTGTAGTGTCTTGGCTGTAAAGCCCAGAGACTATAGGAAAAGGAGGTGTGTCAGTGTGGCTGATTTGTAAAAGTAGTATGAAAAAGCTCCCGGTGAAAGATGGTGAAAGATGGGGGGTGGTGGGGGTGGGCAGGGTAGGGAGGAGAGAGAGAGAAAGAGAAAGAGAAGCTTAATTGATATGCTAATTGTCATTGTACTCAAGTAGATACCAGCTTGCTGGAAGGATTTAGGATTTATCCAAATTAACATGAATGTTTGGCACCCCTTGGCTGATGCAGTTGAAGAATTCAATAGTTTGATAATGAGAAGGCAATCTAAGGTCTAAGGCTCAGAAAGGAGCACTTACTCCTTACTTGCACCACTCACCACTATACAAGTCATGTTCACCCCCCCAACTCAGCCCTTCCCACTGCTGCCTTCTGCAGACCCCCCCCCCCCACAGAGATCCTCTGATCACCAAGCCCCCTATACATGGAATTTACTCTTCTCTGCTCTCACTCATGGGTTGACGATTTGTATTTTTTTCATGTTTAAAATGCAGAGCGACAAAGCCATTAGCCACTCGCAGTGCACAGGAGAGAGTGGCCTAGAGCTTGCCCCCTAACCAGGCCCAGCACATGAGTTTGTGGTCCCAGGAGGGGAGGCTTTATAAAGGCAAAGCTGAAGGACTGTAAATGCCTTCCTGGGTCTGCAGTCTGGAGGAGCAGCAGCAGTTTGGGCTGGGGCAAGAGCTGGGAATTGAAGTGGCTCAGGGTGAGACCTGGTTTTGCAAATCTCAGGGGCCTGGAGTCTTCTGGGCTCCTGGTGATTCTTCAAGCCTTCCCAGGTGACAACAGGGGGTTGTGTGAAGTCATATGAGTGTCTGATTCAGCCCTCCCTGTCAATTTTCCAATGCAGCATTTAGAAAAGTGTATTCTGAAGAGATACTGGTTCCGTGGGAGGTTATTAAAGGTTCTGGGAAAAAATGGGTTATATAAACTAATATTTTGGGAAACTCTGGAGTTGCCCGGAGAAGTGAGTGAGGTTGGGTTTGTTTTTTCACAAATGAAAATCTCTGAGAAATCAATGTGTATTTGAATTTTAGAGAGGGGCTATTCCCACACCCCTGGAGATAAGGAAACTCTTGCACAGGTCTGGGGTAGTACTTCACAGATGCATATCAGAAAAAAGCCACTAGGATGCCCGATCTCAGAGTATGGCTTTGCCCAGCTCCAGCACTGCCTGGGAACCTATTAGCAATGCAAATTCTCCACCCTGGACCTAGGGAATCAGAGCCTCTGGGGCTGGGCTCAGAAGTCTGTGTTTGCAGTAGTTTGCAAACCTGAGGGAACCTCTGAATCCCATTGGGTTTTGATGTCCATCCAGAATCATTCTTTGGGTGCCAATTTGAATCTTTGCTGACCCTTCTGCTATCTGCCCATGGTGCGTGCTGGTGATGTATAGTCTAAATTAGTGGTTCTCAACTTGGAGCAATTGTGCCCCTCAGTGGATGGTTTGCAATGTCCAAGAACATGTTTGGTTGTTGCAACTGGGGGAGAGGCTGCTACTGGCATCTCGTGAGCAGAGGCAGGGGATACTGTTCAACAATCTACAATGCACAGGACAGCCCTGACCCCCCAAAATGATCCTGACTCAAATGTCGTTAGCTGCAGTTGAGAAGCCCTGGTCCAAATGCATAGCTTCATACTCATTCAGCACACACAGCGATTTTTATCTCTACTTTGTCCTGTTCTTACATGGAGACCAGAATCTGAAGTTGGGTCTGTAAAAAGATAACTAGTGGCAAGCTACTATTCATGTATGGTTTTTCAAAAGGTAAAACTATGACTCTTAGGTAAATAGATACTTTAACTTATTAATTCATGAAGAAACCAGTAAGATACTGTGACCATTCCAAAGAAAATTTAAGAAGCCAAGGTATTTATAAGCAATTTAGCAAAGAAATGAGAGGATGAGATTGCTGAGTTAGATAAAAACTGGTTAACGTGTAGCATGCCTAAGCCTTTGGGGTTATTTGATCTACTGAACAAAAATTATTTGCATCTCTACTAGACAACAATCAACCAGTTAACCAGTGACTTTGCTAAGTCCAGGACCTTCAATAAAGAGCAAACAATGAGATGAACTAAGAACATGCTCCTAGACATCTTCAGGTGGCCTTTCTTTCTGAATGACAATCAAAGGTTGTGCCACCAACTATTCGGGCCTTGTTTGTAAGCTTTGGATATTTTTTTCTAGTGCTTTAAGCACATGACTTTTAATTTACTAGTGCTGCCATATTAAAAATAGTCTGTGAAATGTAGGGCAGAGAAATGGAAGGTGATGGGAGGATTTTCGGAGGTCAAGGCCATAGTGTGAATAGATGCCATTTCTTACCTGCCTTCTAATATGTGCTGGGCTAGATGCTTTCACTCAACCCTATCATCATTCCCATCTACAGATGAGGAAATAGAGTCAGAGGAAGAAGAGTTAGGTATGTCAGCAGTGGGCACAGGCAGAGGAAGGAAAAAACGGTGAGGAACCAAGAAAGAAAATTACGGCAGAGAAGGGAGGAGGGTATTACAAGCTTGAGGGAATCATGAGTCCACATTTGAAGGAGAAATACTCTTAGCGTGTTTAGGGGTAATGAGTAGGCTGTTCTGGGTGAGAGCAAATATGTCTGCCAGGTAAAATTGGATCAGAGCTACAAGGATGACAGTTATTAATAGTATCAGGGTTATTTTAGCCAAAGGATCTTACCATTGCTACAGGGCAGTGGCTGGCAGTACATTGTGATGGTTAAGAGTCCAGGCCTTGAGGGAAGGTAGAATTACAGTCTGAACCCCAGCTCTGCTGCCGTAGGACTATGAGGTCACAGGCACAATATTCAACCTCTCTGTGCCTCAGTTACCAGCTTTATGCAATTAGGGCAATGGTACCCACTGCTACCACTGGGGAGGGGATTCCAGACAACCTTGTAAACACTTGATCTAGCAAACAATAAGACCTTGGAAAATGGAAGTTGGTTGTTTTTATGTCGATGAGGAGGTGAATAGACGGGATTTAACAATGGTTGTGAGTGACTTGTCCATAAGAGTCATAGTCTCAATTTGAGTTTCCTCCAAAACAGATTCTGACAGGGTGGTTTGAGTACAACTAATTCACTTGGGAGGTGATCCAAGGGAAAGTGCAGGGGAGTGGGGAAGTGAGGCAGGGAAGGGAACATAACCACATTAGGGTTTGTTGTTCAGCCAGTCACCACTGTGGGTTCTAGAGCTTAATTCCCCTGGGCAGCTCTGGGATCCAGTGTGCAATAATATCTGCTTCTGAGCTATCCTCCCAGGGGCATGGGAGCTCCAGACTTTATGCCACAAATCTGGGTGGGCATTGTCTGAAGGCTGCCACCACTTAGCATTTGAGACTACTGGACTGCTGAGTATAGGCTCTGGTCTCAGAGAAAGCAATCAGCAAAGAGATATAGAGTCTTGTAGTTGGAAGTTGAGCCAGCATTATAATGGAAAGACTAGAAGAGATATGGGCTTGGGAGTGGGAGGGGAGCCATCAGTGTCTGCTGTGGTCACTATCAAAAGGCATAAAAATAGCAATGCCCTTTGGGCTAGTAATGTGCATCTGAGAAGTTAAAAAGAAAACAGAGCTAAATGCAGAAAAAGATGTACAAAAATACTTTATATTATATGTAATATATGCACATTCTATGTGCTTTATGCATTATATGTGATAACCCAAATTGGAAATAGTAATAATACCCAACAGTGTTAGAATGTTTGCCATGTGCCTGAAACTCTAAGATGCTCTACAAATAAGCTAAATTTCTAGCACATGAAAATTGGCTAAACAACTCAATGGAATATTATATAACCATTAAAGAGGATGATATGAAGATGATGATGACTTAGAAAAATCATATAAATGAGAAATGAATACTGAGTAGGAGGAGATTGTATGTATGGCAAGATTCCTTCTAACAAAACAAGCTTCTACCTATAGGAAAGGGGGAGTGGAGTCTGAAAGGAATTTATCAAAAGCCTAACTGCAGTTATGTTCATGTAATGGGATTCTGAGTGATGTTTTCCCTCTAGTTTACAAATCTCTGTTGATGTGCTTATATTACATTTATAATGAAAAATATAAGAAACTTGAGAAAACAAAAGAAGAAAAAAACTTCTAAAAAGTAGGTGGCAGAGATTCAGTGGAGATTTTGAAGAAGAGAATAACATAATGGAAAATGATATTTCAGAAATATCAGTCTGGGGACAATGTAGAAGATGAATTGGACCAGGAAGGACCCAAGGCAAGAAGTCCAGCTTGCAAGCTAGTAAGAGAGTCACTGGGCTTATGGAAAGGAAAGGACCAATTTTAGAGGCTCGGTGGTAGAGAGGATAATGGGAAAGAAAGAGAAAAGCACCAGAAATGATCCCAAGATTTTAAGGTTGATTGAGTGGGAGAAAATGAGCAATGGAACAAATATATAAACAAACATAGCTTTATTAGTTAAAAAGTAATCTTCTGCAATTGCAATAAATGAGGTATGTTAGGTTGCACATTTTTCTCCCTTTTTGATGAAAGAGTTAATAAACAGAGGCTGATCATTAAAGCAAAGTTGGAAGGAGTTTAGGAGGCACTGAATAGTGACCAGGGAGCAAGGTAGTGAGGACTTGGAAGATGCAGAGGAGGCAGATGAGATCCATCAGATCCCAGCAAGCTCCGTGAACTCAGTGCCCTTTCTCCATTCCAGAAAGTTTTATGCTCTTATAATTGATGCTTGGAGAAGCCTGCACACCGCAGACTTGGCATGAGGAATCCTAAAAGTCTTATTAACCCAGCCACTTAGCCTTGCTGAGTGAAACCCCTACCTTGTTCTATTTTGGCTCAGAATTCACTGGGCCCCCAAATGTTGCACTGTTGGGATGAAGAAGTTTAACTTAACACCTTTCTCTGGTCAGCTCTCCTCCCAAATCCCCTGCCACTCTCGCCTTGGCTTCCAGAAAGCTGCATCCATGCTCAGCCTGCTCCCTCCTGCCCTTGGCAATTGTGAAACCTGCCAAGGAAGCATTCTCTCCGAGGCTGGAGGCTGAGCCACCAGAGAAATTGCACACCCGGGATTGATTTTACATTGTGTAAAAATCAATCTGGTGCACGAGGCAGCAGAGGCACCCTCCAGCAGAGACTGGAGTCTGTACAAGAACTAGTTCAGGCTGGTTGGAGGCCCAGTGGGGTAGGGTGGTAAGCATTTTAAATTGGAAAGGTAAAAAATAAATAGGAGAGACAGATGAAATTGGGGTGTGAAATTTATTGGGTTAGAGTGGGCTTTCTCTTCCTGTGTTAATGAGTCTTATCTGGCAGCTGGTCTTTACCTGTTGCATGGTTTTGCAGGGAGGGGAGGGGAGTTGTCAAAGCATCCCCATTAGACACCTACCCCTGCTGGTAGGAGGGGCCTGGGGGAGCCACTGTCAGCTTGAGGTTGTCCCTCCAAGGATAGAACTTTATCTAATTTTCTTTGGTGGTGAGACTAGGAACAAGCATCATCATTTGTGTTCTCATTATTGTTAATTTAATGATATTCTAATAATTAAATTAAGAAATAATTAGCCAGGTGTGGTGTGTGCACCTGTGGTCCTAGCTACTCAGGAGGCTGAGGCAGGAGGATCACTTGAGCTCAGGAATTCAAGGCTGCAGTGAGCTATGATTGTGCCACTGCACTCCAGCCTGGGTGAGAGAATGAGGCCCTGTTTCTGGGGGATGGGGAAAGAATAAAATATATCTATTAGAATATTATATAAATATCATGGATGTCAATGTGTGATTACCTTGAACAGATCTGAAAGTGGAGCGGGGGACCTTCAGCTCTGTTTGTGATGCTTTGTTTTATTTAAAATAAAAGGTACAGATTGGAGGCAGACACATCAATATTTACATATGTTCTGATGATTAGTTCTGATGATTAGTATATGACTATTGTATTGTTCTGTATATGATACTTCCATTTTTTCATAAAAATCTGAATCAGCAAAAAAGACATAAAAAGCAATTAATTCAGAAATTAAAAAAAGAAATACCTACCATTTATTGAGCACCATCTATGTCAGGCACCCAGCTAAGTACTCACACACAGTATATCTAATTCATGTCTCTGAATAAGATTCACCTCATCTTATAGCTGAGGTGTTCACAGTACATGGGGCATGCTCATGTACACCATCTTCACTGACATCACTCAACCCTCAGGAGACAGGGGAGGACATTTTGCAGTTAAAAAACCAACCTCAGGGACTTTTCTTCCTTCAGCAAACAATTGGCAGAATTGGCAGATTCAAATCCACGTCTCCTGAATATTGTTGTCGTTTTATTGGGAATGTATATTAATTGTATATATTCATTAAATTCTTTAGGTCCTGAGAAAAGAATTTTATTGTGCATTGTCTCAACCCTTGTGCTAACTCTATTAGGAAGGTATTACTTTCCCACTTTACAGATGAGGAGACTGAGGCTCAGAGAGGATAAACCATTGGAACAAAGCCACACAGGAAATTGTAGGGAGTAGAGCTGGAGCTTACAGCTTCCCATTCTACCCTCCAGATTTTCTCTGCTATAAGCATTTCTCCCCATCAGTGCCTTCAGTAGGAGAAACGAGGCCAAGTGATTTCCCAGGGGGACATGAAGAGGGTGATTCTGTCCTTGGATCTTAGGATCTAGGATTCATTATTGGTACTGGTGGTTGGGCAGGCTGCTAGAAAGATGATCTTGACTGGCTCTGTCCAGGAAAAAGCCGGGGGGAAGATCAGACATGACTGAGAACTCAGGAAGGACGAGCTTTCTCCAATCAGAAGAACAATTGGGAGCCACTAGTTCCAATTTTCATGTTGAAAGAAACAGCTTGCTGGGACAACTTATTGTTGCTTGCCTTCTTCTGTCATTCACAATCATCAAAGCAAAGTTCTTGGAACATGCTAACATCAGTAGCACAGGCAAAATTTAGGTTCTGGAATGAGTACATCAAATTGTAGAGTTGGATCTCCATTTCCTTGGAGAGTCTTGTGCTTTGAAAAAGTACAATTGATTTGTCATTCTGGGCTGTCGTGTGTGAAACCCCAGGTTCTGAAAGGTTACAGGGAAATAACAAGTCTTCTGGCAGTTTTCAGGTCGTCCTTCCCACCTGAGCCAGGAGTGTGCCCGTGCTTTGTATTCATGACAAGATGAGGAAAGCTTGGTTAAATAAGGATCGGCTGCTCTTTATACATCTTCTTTCCTGATTGATGGCATCAGAAAGCCATTCATCTGGTTTGAAGATAGACAGGTGGTTGCTGTCACTGCACGCAAGCTTTTGAAGTTTGCTCTGTGATGTGATTACAGCCCATACTTAGCTTGTGCTCCAGGGGGTAAGGTTGACCTTTGATCCTACTTCTCATTTAAAAATCACAGATCTTGGAAAATGAACCAATCTAGAAAGATGCTGGAAGCTGCAGTTGCTGCTGAGGTTGGCTGTCAAATCAATTTAACTGGCCTGCTTTACCTAGAATTCTGGTTTTTCTGATTAAAACAGATGACCTTTAGAGCCCTTTTATTTTTCCTCTGATAGTCTCTAGAGGACATTTGGTCTTTCGTGAGTTCTGTTGGGAATCCAGAATCATTCTCTGACTGTGGGTTCCAAATGAGAGAAGTGCATTTGACAAAGCACTAATCAGAAGAAATTCAAAACCATTGCCTAGACCAAGAGTATATGTTCATTGCCCTTCTCATTTATTAACTCAATTGTACATGCATATGGTGATTCTGTGATAGGAGCTGGGGATAATTCATGACCCCAGGATCTTATAATTCAGAAGGAAAAACAGACAAGACAGTCAACATTATCCATGGAGTGTGAGTGGACTCAGGAGTACAACCACTTTGGAGAACCCTTTGATAGTTTGCCTTGGACAGCTGCCATGGGACAGTTTTCCTAAGTAGTTGTAAAGAAGGCATGGGGTGGTGGGGCTTCTGGAGACCTGCTAATCTTTTTTGATTTCAGTGCTGGTTACATGGCACCTTGTGGAAAACCCTGAGCTGCATACTTGGGATTTTGCACACTTTCTGTAGTGCCTTAGTATAATATAAATGAAAAATTAAGTGTGCTCAGCCTCAGGAGCTTTGAGAGCACAGAGAAGAATGGCCCTGCCTGTGGGAAGAGCACAGAGGGAGACTGAGGAAGGCTTTCTGGGGAAAGTGATGTTTGAACGGGGCCCTAAAAGACCAATAGGAATTTGGTGGTTGGAAAATGGGGCCAGATGTGCTTGCACAAGGCCAGCAGCAGGAAGAAAGGTGTGGAGTGGAGAGAGCTGGCAGTTGGTACTTAGGAGAGCTATGAGTTGCTTATGTGGCTGGAGTCCAAGGTGCAGGGCTGTGGGAGTGGAAGGGAGCTGCCAGGGATGGGCCTGGACTGGTTTAAGGAACAAGATGTCATGCTGAGGAACTTGAACTTTGCCCTGAAGGCAGCAGGAACCAGGAGGGATTTTTCAGCAGCAGAGTGACACTGTCAAGTCTGGGTTTTTCAACAGTCAGCATGCTTGTGTCTGCACAGGGGTGCAGGATGGGCGACATTTAGGTGTCTTTTGCAATAGTTCCAGAGAGGAAAGCTAAAGATCACATTGAAGGCACTCAGGGAGGAGAAGGGGGGTGGATATCTCAGAGATCATGAGATGGGATACAACGGAGGAGACTTGATAATAAACACTATGGAGTAGGGGGGGAGGGACAGGGAGAAATTGCTAGTCCAGCCCAGCCTCTGGTCAGAACTGCTCAGATGGAAACACTTGGGCCTGTGAGAGGATTCCCCTTTATTACATAAAACCACAACGATCCTCATTAGTCATTCCAAAAATATCTATGTCATGTCCACAATGCACCAGCCAGTGGGGGAGATTCTGAGGATGCAGAGATAGAAGGGCCCTCAAGGAGTCACCCACAGAGTCTGGGGAGACAGCGACTCTACCTCAAACCTCAAGACAGTGTGTTTGGCTCAAGTTTACTTGGTGGTGTTGGTTTCTTATTTGATTCGAGGTCAGTTTCCCAGCACTTGTAGCATCAGTGGTAGGGCATTCCCCAGATCTCTTGCAGAAAGGATCGTTCTTTCCCCTTGAGTAGTTTCTAGGCAAGCATGTAACATTGTGTGAATGTTTGAAAACTTCTCCTGGTTCTCAGAATGCAATTCTGACAGTGCTGAAGGCTGCCAATTAAATGAAGATTTAGATAAAGGCTGTGTGGGAGAGGCAACACAATATTCTTAAACCTAATAATGGTTTCCTTCTGTCTTTTTGAAGCTCTCAAATAATCCTGATTGACTGGCTCTCTGCTTTGGGCATTCCCATTTTCTGGACAATTTAATAACATTTAAAATGTTTGACAACCTTTATTTGGGGGAGATGTCCTCAGGGGAAGGGGCTGTGGGTAAAGATATGAATGCTTCACCATTAAAAGAGAAATTATGAATTTAAATATGGTTCTTTTTATATTCAGAAAAGGGGAAACAGAAGACATGAGAATAGGCTCTCAAATCATAGTATTAAACATGTCAAGTATCTAACAACTGCATGTGCCTGGCCTTGTGCTAAGTGCTTTCCTTCTATCACTTCATTTACTCCTCCCGACAGCACTGAGTGGATGCCTGCATCCATTATACTGGTGAAGTAGCTACGGCCCACAGCCATGTAGCTGTTAAGCCATAGAGCTGGTGGCCCCAAAGCTCATGCTCTTAGTCATTCTGTCAGCTCTGGGTTATAGGGTGAGTTTCAAGAATTGGGGGAGAGGTCCAAAAGAAGCCCAAGATAATACCCTCCCTTTCCCATCATAGCAAGAGATTCATCTGTTCATACATTCATTCATTAAATTGACACATTTATTGAGTGCCCACTATTTGCCAGGTATGTTTCTAAGCACCAGGACAACAGCAGTGGACACAATCAATTCTCTGCCTTCATGGAGTTATCACTCTAGTGGGAGAGGCAAAAAAAAATCCATTGGTAACACGTTCTGCTAAGTAAGTAAATAAATAAATAAATAAATAAATAAATAAATAAATAAAGCAAGTGTGTTGGAGGGGTAAGGTGAGATAAGGGTGTTCCTTTCAGTAAGAGTGGGGAGTTAAGGGAGGTGCCCTGGAGAGGAGACATTTCAGCCTAGACCTTCCTGAGGTAGAGGAGATAGCCCTGTGGGTCTGGAGTGGAAAGAATATGCAGGGAAGAGCATAGGGCAAGTGTAAAGTCTTTCTAAAGCAGCAAATAGCGAGGCAACCTCAGTGTCTGAACTGAGAGTAGGAGATGAGCTCAGGGAGGCAGATTTAGGCACAGGGAGGGTGCATGCTATTCTGAGAGTGATGGAGAACCATTGGGGGGGAGGGGCGTTGTGGGGGAAGGGCAAAGCAGTGACAGCATTTGTTGCTATGTGCAGCAGAGGAAGCCAAAGCAATTTAGAAGCCTGCAGAAGCTTACTTCCTCCACAGTCTGTTTTTTTTTGTTGTTGTTTACATACATTAATTCTATATATATTAACTTACTCAGTCTTCACAACAACCAAATGAAATAGATGTTGCTATTATTCTTATTATTTCCCATTTTAACAATGGGAAAACTGAGACTCAGAGCAGGCAAGGTCCCCCAGAAAGGAAGTAGTGGAAACAGGATGCCTTCAGGTAATAGCTCACTCCTCCAGCACTTTAAGTATGAGGGTTGAGGACACCTAGACACACCTTTAACCCTTGGCATGTCTCAGGACAGTGGGAGAGACAGACTTATGCAGAAAGTTATTGTGCAAAGCAGCAAGTGCTGGGCTAGTGGGACCAACTCTGATCTTGATTTGAGAATACAGAGAAAGAGGACCTGGCTCAGATGGAGTGAGCAGCAAAATGATGACATCTGAGCTGAGACTGAACACCACGTTGGAGATAATCAAACGAAGCTGGCGATATGGGGTTGGAGTGGTGGGAATTCCAAGCAGAGAAATCAGCAGTTCAAAGGTATGGGGTGGAGAGAGAGTGCCAGCTGGTTCAGTGTGGCTGGAGAGAGGTGGGAGTGCACCTGGTTGCATTTGAATGTTGTGTGCACATGTTTGGATGTGTGTGTGCCAATGTGTATGTGTGTGTTGACAATGGCAACGAGATGGGAGGCTAGAGAGGAAGACAGGTTTGTACCTGATAGCGTGTATTTTTTTTCAATTTTTAAATAGTCTTTATTTTTGAGAGCAGTTTTAGGTTCACAGCTAAATTGACTGGAAGGTATAGGGATTTCCCAAATCCCCTCAGCCCCTACATATGCACAGCCTCATCCACTATCAATAGCCCACACCAGAATGGTACATCTGTTATAGTCAATGACCCTACACTGGCATATCATTATCACTCTGAGTTTACTTTAGGGTTCACTATATATTCTGTGAGTTTGGAAAGATGCATATATGTCATATATCCACCATTATATTATCACACAGAATAGCTTCACTACCCTAAAAATCCTCTGTGCTCTGCTTATTGACCCCTTCCTTCTCCTAGCCCCTGGCAACCACTGACCTTTTGGTTCTTTCCATAGTTTTCCCTTTTTCAGAATGTTATATAGTTAGGATTATACAGTATGTAGCCTTTTCAGATTGGCTTCTTTCACTTGGATATATGCATCTAAGGTTCCTCTATGTCTTTTCATGGCTTGATAGCTCATTTCTGCATCTATTGATATGATCATGGGATTTTTGTTCTTTTTTTTTTCCTGTTGATATGATGGATAACATTAATTGATTCTCAAATGTTGAACAAGCGTTAGATACCTTTGATAAATCCCATCTTGGTAGCATTTTAATATACTTACTTCTCTCCATATCTGTTTCGAGAGAGAATGTAGCTCAGTGGCTAAGACTGGAGTCAGGTTACCTGAGTATAAATTCCACCTCTATTGCTTTCTAGATGTATGAACTTGGGCAAATGATTTACTATCTCTGTGCCTCAATTTCCACAGAGAAATTATGTTAGATAGTACTGATCTCAAAGGGTGGTTGTGTGGATTAAATTATACCTAAAGAGCTTAGCACTCTCCCTAGCACATGGTGGCATGACTACCTCTCTCATTTGAATGTATGCTCAGTGTGTTTTGTTTCTCTTTGTATTCTTAGTGCCTGGGACAAAGTAGATACTCAATAAAAGAAAGTGCATGGAGGAAAATTTTCCCTTTTGCATGTATATGTGAAGAATTCTGTAATTCTGCTTTGATTATGTACTTCATATTCAGATGAAATAGTGCTAAAGAAAGTTCCCAAGGGGGTGTATTTTCTTGGACTGTTTTGAGCATAGTCCTCAAAGCATTCTTTACTGTCACATGCTGCCTCTACTCTTCTGGGCAACATCCCAGGCTCAGTTCACAGAAGCTGTGTGCACAGAGGCCACCAGGGATGTGGAATGGGTGTAATGATACTCATTTTACAGAAAATGATGCTAGAGGAAATATGTCCTTGGTTGCTGATGGCTCCCAAGAGTTGATACAACTTCTTCAAAGATTTAACATTACCTGAGCTCGACATCTACATGCCATAACTTCTCTGTGTGGCCTGAGTCCCACTACCCCTCTCTCCCTATTTACTGGAGTAAGAATGCTCACCACCAACCTCGTGGAAATCACCTCAAAGGTAGAAACATAATCAGGCATGAATCAGCATAGTCATGGTCTTGGAAAGATGGCCTTGCCACTGAGAGGGGAATCGCAGAAACAAGGCTACAGAAGCATGGACACTAGTTTGAGTTTAGGTGCTGGCTGTGTGTGCTCATGACAGTCATTAACAGTAGCAATGTGTAGTCCATTCCCAAATGGAAATTGGTACAAAAAGTAAGGTTAAACAAGTAAATGGATGGATTGTTTGAGCTTAGGAGTTCGATACCAGCCTGAGGAAGAGCAAGACCCTGTCTCTACTAAAAAAAAAATAAGAAAGAAATTAGCTGGACAATGAAAAATATATAGAGAAAAAATTAACCGAGCATGGTGGCACATGCCTGTAGTCCCAGCTACTTGGGAGGCTGAGGCAGGAGGATTGCTTAAGTCCAGGAGTTTGAGGTTGCTATGAGCTAGGATGACGCCATAGCACTGTAATCTGGGTAACAGAGTGAGACCAAAAAAAAAAAAGAAAGAAAGAAAAAGAAAATATCATGACAGAAAACCCAAGAAATTCTGAATGTTACATGTTACATGGTAGGGTTTCTCCACCATGGTACTGTTGCCTTCTGGGGCCAGATGGTTGTGGCGGAGGCTGTCCTTTTCATGGTAGAATGTCCAGAAGCATCCCTGGCCTCTACCCTCTAAATGCCATTAGAACCTTAGAATCTCTCCCTCATGAAAACCAAAAATGTCTCTAGACACTGTCAAGTGCCTCCAGGGAAGGCGGGGGCAAGTCACTCTGCACAGAGAACAACCGCCTTAGAGGAATAGTTAGAAGTTGTGGCACATCCATGCAGTAGAAAATCAAAACAAATTGTAACTTGGAGGCTTATATAGCAGCACTGGGAAAACCATGCAAATTTTAAAAAGCAGAAAGTAAGATTGCATTTATTCTATAGGTTGCAACTAGCTTTGCTGAGGTTCTGGGTTTCAGAGGATCTACTGAGAAAGGGGAGGGGAGAAAAAAAGGTGACTCAGAAATCACAGGGGCCAGGGAACCTCAATGAATTGAGTATCCTGGTTTGTCTAGGATTAGGAAGCTGAAGATAAACATGGGTCAGACAGATGCAAGTAGAGCAGTCAAACTTGGGGAGCATGGAAGTTGTGTATCAAACCTGAGTTACATCAAGGCAGACAAGAGTGGTATTTAAAATGTTTACCAACCCAATATGGCAGGGGAGCCATCCATCATAACAGCCACCTACTGAAATCACCCAGTATGGGCCTTCCTGTGTCTGCCAGGTTATAGGAAAATCACCCAGTATGGGCCTTCCTGTGTCTGCCAGGTTATAGGAAAATCACACAGTATGGCCATTCCTGTGCCTGCCGGGAATGGGGAAATCCAAGAGGGAGCACCAGTTGGCGGAAGTCTGTCAATTCAGGAGCCATCCAACAGAAGCACAGGGATCAAATTCAGAGCGTGCCCTGGCAAAACAGAAATGGTCAGAGGCCAGGGGCAAAGTGGAAAAAATAAGAAGACCTAGGGCCCAGAAGAAAATCTGCTGGAAGGCTGAGTTATATTAAATCCCATTCGCTGCATACCTGGAACCAAAGACACCAGAGTAGCTTCCGACATAAATTATGTATACACATGAACAAAGACAGAAAGGGAGCATAGAAAAATGAAAACAGTTTGATTTGTAGGGCTTTCAGCGTCACGGGTGATTTTGTTTTTCCTTCTTTTATTTAGAGGTCTGTTGATGCTGGTACAATTTTGTTCTGGAAATAAAAGTAAAATATATGTGGATGTAAACAAAGACGAAAAGAGCTTTTGGAAGGATCTAATTGATTAGAATTTAACACTCATTAAGCTTTTTTAAAAAAATCCTGTATGGGGGAAGGGCATGCTTATAGCCCTGGCTTGGGTGAGGCAAAGGCATTATACATAACCAAAATGTTTGTACCCCCAAAATATTCTGAAAAAAAATCTACTAAGTTCATTGAAGAAGTCATAAAACAAACCAAATACCTACCTCCCAGGAACACAGGGGTGGCCACTTCAAAGCAGGCCAGTCACTGAGAAGGGAAGAGGCTATTTGCTGCATGAGTGATTATTGCCCTGGGGCTGGTGTGACGTCTCATGCCAGAGGGATGCAGCTGTCCATTTCCTTTGCCTCCTGTGATCTGGATCCAGCATCGGTACATGGCTCATGCTGACCCAGCGAGGTTGGCATCAAGCTCTCCCCTTGCCATGTTGTAATGAGAGATAGTCTTGAGGACACACGCACCATCCACCGCAACAGATTAGCTCTGATCACAGCCTAATTACATAAAGTGCAGCCAAACCTCTATTTATGCTTTTCTGGGGATGGGCTGGAAAAGATAGGAGTGGGTTATTGAGAGACATTAAGAAACAGACTAAAATATTGCTTGTCTTGCTTTAATATGAGCGCTATTAACGGCACATTATTGTGTACGCTGAGGAAAGAGATTGTTGCCAGCTCGTTCTCATGCCAGGCAACCAGCAGACCCTCTTCCCAAGTGGGGGATTAATGCAGGTGTCTCCTTGCTGAGAGCATGGCTGGCAGCATTAGCACCTTCTAGACGGCCCATGCTTCTTGGGCTGCTGTGGGGCAACTGTGCAACTCTGAAGAGGATAATGCTTGCATCTAGGAAGCTCCATGCCTTAAGGCTAGTTTCCAAATATATGAGCTCATCTGTCTTTTGTTCTATCAGTAAGGAATTATGGATTGTAGGAACCTGGTTTATTATTAGCAGAGAACACAAATTATTGAGGAAAATCTCAATTAGGGGATAATGAGCTAGCACTCAGATATTCTCTCTCTCTCTCTCTCTCTCTCTCTCTCTCTCTCTCTCTCTCTCTCTCCTCACACACACACACACACACACACACACACACACACACACAGATGTGCATCACATTAGAGTATCTAATAGAAACAATTAGGAACAACTAATGTATGCCCTTCAATTAGGGGACTTGTTAAATCTGCACTAATGCAGTAGTCACCAGCCACATGTGACTGTTTATGTTTAAATTTCATGTAATCAAATTAAAGAAAATTGAAAATTCAGTCTCTCAGTAGCAGCAGACAGATTTCAATTGCTGAATAGCCACTTGTGGCGGGTGGCTACCATGTTAAGCAGGGCAGATACAGGACATCTCCGTCATCACAGATAGATCTGTTGGATAGAGCTGGGTTAATAAATGAAGTTGTATCCATATAATGGACTACTCTGCATGTTATCAAAAGAATGAGGTAGATGCAGATATTCTGGCATAGAAAAGTCTCCCTTGTGTATTGCCAGGTAAACAAGTTATAAAACTTTATAATATTAATTTTACTTTAAAAATGCACTACACATGTACATACTTCTTGTATACATGTAGAAAAAGGACTGAAAGGATGCATACCAAATTGTCAGCATTAATTACCTTGAGGAGGAAGGGAAAGATGTTTACTTTTTATTTTCTCTACTTATGTGTTGTCTGAATATTTCAATTAGCTGTGTTACTGTTGTAATTAAAAGGAGATTTATTTGATGAAAACCAATGAAAATGATTGAGAAACATGAACAGAGGGTTTTCTCTTTACCTCTTTAAAAGTTGGTCAGAGCCTAGTTAATAGCATCGCCTGAGTGGAGTTGACTAGAACCATAGCTTTTGGGGAACCTGCTTGGGGAAGTTATGCAGTGTTTGTCCTTAGGTGTTTTTTCACCTGTCTAAGCTCCTAGGGGAATGAATGGCTTATCATTTGTTGTGCCAACTGTATCACAGGTAAAACCTTGTTGTATACATTAAGTAATAGAGCCACTTCAGTAAGGTAGTCAACACCACTTTCAATGGTAAAGCACCTGAGTCACAGGCAACAAGGCCATGACCAACCCTCTTTCTTAGATGGGTGGGTGGCTATATACTGTGTTTATACCTTCCACAAGGACAGCCACTCTGGAAGATGTGGCGGGTACCTGAGCTATCCTTGTCTGTGCTCTGTATGGAGTAGGCAGTGGGCTGGGAGGGAATAGCTCAGGTTTTGGAGCCAGACTCATATGCACTGGCATCTGGGTTCTACCACATAGCAATAGCAATAGCTATAGCAAAAGCTCACTCCTTGCTTACCCTGGGCTTTTTCATACCTCTGCCTTGCCACGGCAGGCATTTGTAACTGTGTTGTCTGGGAGGCTTTTCAATCTTTTTATGCTCCACTTTTAAAGCTGTCTCAAAATGAGATAAGTTAAAACCTAATACAATTTTTCAGAAACACCTGTATTTGTCTGACTGACCTAATATTAACACAGGTTCTTGTCTCTACTTGAATGTTACTCCTTCTATTGCTGCACTATTACCAGGGCTGCACGCTGAGTCTTTAGAGATCATCTGTGCATCCAATGCCACGAATACCAAATAAATGTTGTAGGATGGCTAGTACCACCTCCAGGGTGATGGAAATGGCCTACCCAGTGAATTTAGGAAGACTTGCAAGAGGCAGCTACAGGCTTGTAGCTTTCTGGTTTAACTGTTCCACTGAATTTTGGCACCTAAGACTTTGGTTGTTCCCTGTGTCCTGTGAGTCCTGATTACAAGGTGAGCAATGCTGTCCAGGCTGGGAAAGCAGAATTTACAAGAACTGCCAACCCCATAGATGTGTCAAACTCACTGATAAAGAGAGCCTAGGACACATTGCCAAGTCTATTACTGGTTCTAGTGCACTTGACTTTATTCCACAAGGGGCAAAAGAAGTAGATAGTGAAATATTCAGAGCCTGTATTGGTAAAGGGGGACACTTCTCACCGTTAAGCTACAACTCAGGGGAAACCACTAGGGCAATGCTTTTGCCTTAAGCAGGGGTCTGGGCCACATGTTTCAGTATCACCTGGGATGGTTTGAAAAGTGAAGGGGTGATGGGGCCCAACCTCTCACCTATAGACTCAGAATTCCTTGGAGTGAGGGCCAGGCACCTGTATTTTGACAAGCTTTCCGGGTGACTCTGATGCATGCTAAAGCTTGGGAACTATTGTCCTAGGGGTTGTCAGTTGGACCTCCTGGAGTGCTCTGAGCTGTGTCATGGCCCAGCTCTATGCCTGGGACAGAGCAGGGAAAACCAAGAAGTAACTGTGTCAAAGACAGGCTTAGAGTTCTTGCTTTGGAATCAGACCTGTACCTCTTTGGACTTTTGGCAAGTTCTAGAATTTTTGTGAATATAAGATTTCTACTGTGGAAAGTGGAGATGATGACAGGGACTGTTATTATTCTAGAGTGTTTCCTAGGTGCATGGTGCAGTCCTGCAGATAGCTTTTGTTATTGCTCCCATTACCACGACAGCCAAGGGTCTAAATTAGGTGGATGTGGCCACAGGCCATGGACGAGCCTCAATCAGAGAAGTCACAACCTAGCTTTTAGGACTTCCTTGGAGCTCAGGCCCCGGCAAGACTGCCCAGGGGCATGGTGTGAAACCCACTGCAGATCATCAGACACCTCTTGAGGTTGCTCTTTCTCTCTGGTGGCGTTGGGGCATCACTGGACACAGGGATGGCATGTTGGATAAAACTAAGTCCCAGGTCCAAGTACATGCCCTTTAGATGCCTGATGTAGTCCTGTCCTGGCATTTCAAGCCCAGGAGATCATATTGCCCCACCAAGTTCATGGGAAATGGACACTGGTACCATATATCTTATTCACAACTACATTGATAAAGTCTACAGAGAAAATAGTGGGTCTTTTAGGACTTACCCATTGAGCCTTTTATTTTAAGTGACACATTCTAGTAGGAACTTAATTGTAATTCTGATAACACTACTTGTAATACTGTCTCCAGTCCTCAGAATTAATTTGACTGGAAAAATTCCAGAAGGACTTAAATGTTTCTCATTAAAAGCATTATAGATAACTTATTAGACATTGTAACTAATTGTAATATCGCCCAATGTAAAGCCATCCCAATTAAGATGCTGTTTCTTCCCTTGCCATTAGTTGGCAAACCTTTTCCATACGAGTATGCCCTCTAGAGTGTAGATCAATTAAGCATATATAATTGGACTGAACCATTTGCTCCCTGATCATCACTCTTTCTAGTGAGATATACCACAGCCGGGTTAGTAGGCTTACGAAGACAAATGACCTGAACTCTAGTTAGGGAGTTGACAAATGGATCGTTATAAAGCAGCCTATGTGCTAAATACTTCTTCTGGCCCCATTGGCGGAGATGTATTCTGTTTTCTCAGTGTGGAGAATTTCTTGCAATTTGTAAGTATTCTGTTTAAAAGATAAAGAGAAGCCATCATGTACTCCTATTCTTGACCTGCCTTAAGGAGCACATACGGAGGGGAAAGCAGCCCCTGTTGGGTAGTTGCTGTTTGTCTCAGGGTTTGAGGTTCTGCTTGGGTTTCTTGAGTTACCCAGATACAGGGCTTCCAGTTAGACTGCCCACTTCCTGTGCCTGGGAATTTATTGGGAAGGTTTAATAAAGCAAAGCAGAGATTTGACAGCTGCCACCAAAATATCTGACCTTATAATGAATTGCAAATGCTCCCCTAATCAGTTCATTTGAATATTATCGGGAGGGATCAGGAAATAACCTGAAGGCTTTGTAGTGGAGTTGGAATAATAGTTCCTGTGGCCTACAATTAAGAGGGAACAACTCAGAACTCTTTCTTTTCTTTTCCTTCTCTCTATCTTCTCTGCTGAATTCTCCTTTAGGCACCTATGGGTGCGAAGTGAGGAAAAAAAAATCACCTGATACAAAATCAAAAGCCGTAGCAACTCTGGAATCAATTAAAAGTTCACAGCTACAAGAAAGAGTGCATTTATAGGTTGTGCAACCATGCACTGCCCAGGTTTGCTGTACCTGGGTGTAGCAGGGCAGATGTACCCAGAATATTGGGTAGAAGGACAGATGGGGCTATAATTAGGGATGAGCTAACAACAGATTTTCAGAATGGGCCATCCATTTGCTATGTTCAGAGTATATAGACTGGCACGTAATTTAGGGTAGTCAGGTATGAAACTTAAAGACACATCATCCATGGATTTCCCTTTAATAAGTCATTTCCTCTAGTAGTCGTTTTTCATCAACAGGCAATTCAGTAAAAGTTGGAATTGGGCATAATGTTGCATATCATTTCACAACATCTGGTCCTAATATGTAGTAACAGCTGTTTAGTACCTGAAATATAAACACAACATTTTCCCCATGGCTGTCAGTGTTCGTCCTCCTGGAGGCGCAGTCTCATGGAGGCTTCCCACTATCCTCTGTCATGGACGATGGGAACAATATCAATAATGCAATGATGACTATCATGGATTGTTTTACTATGTCCTAGAAAAGATGCCAGGTGCTTTTCATATATGATCTCATTAAATCTTCATATCAGCATTTGTAGGCATTTAGATGGGATAAACAAAAATAGTCATAAAGCCAGAGATTGACTCTATTGAAAGTTGAATCCAACTGTGTCCCATGCCAAAGCTCATGTTCTTCAACTACTACTATAAATTGCTTGTTGATAAAGGAAATAAAAAAAAGAACACAACTATACAAGTAACAAATAGAAAAGACAACAGAGGGGAACTCAGAAGGATTTTTTTTTTTTTGGTGTGGTCTTGTTTCAGGATGTAAGACATTGATTTTTGCAGCTATATTATAGTGTATACATCGTTACCAGGTGGCAGTACAGTGCCTTTGTCACATGAGCCAATTGGCAAGCCCTGTTCTTTTACTAATATTCAGGGTGGTAACTCCCTAAGCAAACCACATTTATAAACAGCCTTTCCAAATCTTTGTTCAAAAATTTTAAAATCAAATGTTTAAGAAAAGAATTACAACCATATACCCAATATAAAAACAGATAAATCTTTAAAGCAAACTTAATAACATAGTCTTAAGGTACAGAGGTGTGTTTTCCTCACAAATTCTTACCTGCCACTGAAATAGCATAGTCTACCCTGATCTTTTACAAGGACTTTGATAAAAATGCTGACCTTTGTGAACTCAACTGAAAATTTAACTTCATCCAGAACTCAATTTCTTAGATTCAGATTTAGGCTTTTTAAAGACTTTTCTGGGTGTTCTTGGGGCTTCTTTTCTATTCATGACCTGTTAGTTTATGCAAGAGGAGATGCACCTAACCCTGTAACTTTCCAACTGTGTGAGTTTGGAAAAATTATCTCTTAAGATTCAGTTTTCTCATCTGTAAAACAGGAATAAAATAGAAATAATAACAGTAGCTACTTCATGGAGTTATTGTAAGTTTCAAACTGATAGTAATGTATACAAACCATTTAGCAGGATGTCTTCCTCATTACTGGCCCTCAATACTTGATAGCTGGTATTACTGAATTAGACTCATATGTCTAATTCTCTATTCTGATTTTACTCCCGAGTTCCCGTATATGCACCATAGCCTTAAACTCAGTACATCAGTATGCTGTGATCACCCATCTAAAATCACTTTTCCTCCCTTCCTAACCACCATCTTTTTGTCATTGATATTAATGTTCTTGAAATCACCCAAAGTGAAAATATTGTCTTGATTCTCCCCTCAATTCATCTCCAACCTCTTTGCCCATAACCCTGCATCCTCCTGCTATCCCACACATACCTCTAGATAGTTAGTCACTGACTCCCTTACTTCCTCCTCCACCTGTCTTGGGGTTTGCCTCTTAGAAGCTGCCCTGAAATATTTTTTTCATTCTCCCTGAAATATTATTTCCATTAAATTACCTAACCTCACTGATTTACTATTTCCCAGAGAATTCCTGTGACTTTCATGGTAGGTGAGGATCTCATGTTTCTTAAATGAAACATGAGATCTTGTGTTCCCCCTCAGTGCTCCCTAATGCACCTGGCCCCTAAAGCACTCCTACCAAAGTAGGAGTTTGGTAGATGTAGGTGCTTTATGGATTCCCTCTTTCTATTGTTTCTTCTCACAGCCATTTGTCCCTTTCTTCTGTTGTTCATTCAACCATTCATTCATTCAGTCAGTTATTTATCAAACACTCATTGGGCTTGGCACTCATACAGGGAACTGAAAATGCTAATGTAACAGTTCTCTTTAGGAATTCACCAGCAATGAATATCTCTAAGGAGAGACCCTTGGGAGTTAAAGTTTTCAGTGCAACAAACATGTATTGAGCATTGACTATAACCCAGGCTCTTCACTGGGCACTGGGCTTTTGGTGGTGAGCAAGTTAGATGTAGCTGCTGCCCTGGTGAGGCATAAAACATCCCAGAGAAGACAGGTATTAAACAAATAATTCTGGGATCCATTAAGGTTATAAAATGGAGAATGCAACAGCACAATGAAAAGGCTGAAATGGGAAATGGCTGAATTATCCTGGCTGAAATGGGAAATGTCTCTTTGAAGAAATTATATTTAACCCTGAGTTGAAAAATTGAGTATATCTTTTTTAGCTAAACATGATGTATGTTGGGAGCGGGAGGAAGAGTGTTCACATTATAGTGGAGAGAGGGAGTTTTCACAGAGAAGTCACTGGCATGGGTTCTTGACATATGCATAGAAGCTCATCAGTGTGGGAGCATTGGCAACAGAGGCAACTGTATGGGCAGCGACTCCAAGTCTACTCATATTGAGATACTTAAAAATTCTCTCCAAGCCTGGCAATGTACTCTTTCAGTATGTGCATCTTTAGTATGTGGGTTGGTTAGTATGTTAATTAAGCCTAGAGAATAAAAGTTTTATGCCTCCTCCAAACCTCTGAAAGATATACTCTAGGGCTCAAGGAGGGAGAACAGAGTTGATTATGTTGGTCCTTCTGTTTGTGTTTTTCTTCCCCTTTAAGGATGGACATTTGAAGGGGCAGCCCTAAAATCCACATGATCTAGATTGCAAGCACTTGTAGTAAGAAAGGAATTAGCAGGAAATCCCACCCCATTTCATTACGTCCTTACCCCTTCTGGTGGCCTGGCACCCATCTTGCATCAGCCTATGGAAGTCACTATCTTGATTGGCAGGATTGAAAGCTTAGTTTTCACCCTCTTTTAAATTGTCTTTATGAAGATCACTTTCTTCAGGTCAGACTAGAGATTGCACCTATAACTAAAATTATAATTGGATCACTTGGTTTTTGTCTTTGATTTAAGGTATTTGAAATGAACATTAAATTGAAGCAAATGATGACGTGTGTAAAGTGTTAAAGTGTTAGCAATTCTCTAGATAGTTAAGGAAATTTTCTTTTCCATCTGTTTCCATGATGTCAAACTGAGATTCTCAGGTAACTACAGCAGGGGCCACTACCTGGGCTTGAAAATATTTTGATACTTGTATTCCTAATCCTGTTCCCAAGAAGTCCTTGGATCAGGTACCTAAATCCAGAAGGGAGATCTTACCAGGGATTACATAGATGGTAGATATTTAAAATTGCAAAACTTTATTGAGAAACATGAGACTTGTCAGTCATCTCCTGTGATAACATTTTTTTTCAAAGTGAATTATTTTGTAGGTGTTCTAGGTGGAGGGCTATTGGAAATAAAGAAAGACAGGAGGAACCAAATTATTTATAATTATGATATGTGTTGGCGGGACAGAGGCTGCTTTCTGAGACACAAATGGATGACAAAGAATAAGTTATCTCTTTATAGATGGAATGTGGCAATAATTGCATAGTTGCTGGCTTCAAAAAGTCATAATCTATTAATTTGATGGATATGAAAAAGCCATAATCTGTCAATCAGGTGTCAGAAGAAAGAGTATCTTAGAGCTTTGAAGCGTGACATTTAGAATACTGCTGGATACCTTTATTGTTATTCTGATAGTAATAGGAAGAAAGGATTCAAACATTCTCAGCATAGTTAGGAATGAATATCATTTTAGCTGTCTTCACAGTTTGCACCTTAAATGTGGTATTGGATAAGTACGGTGTATTGAAAAAAAAGTATGAAAGTCACACTATGGAGAATTAGAGGGAAACAATTTCATCCTAAGATTTTGCTGACATTACCCATTGTGACATTGCTTTGTCTGTTTAAATGTGAGCAGAACCTGAGATTATTTCTTTGTAAATTCCTCTGGTCCATCTATTATTTTTATACACTATGTGGATATATCCTTGAAACATACCAATGGACACCGAGGAGAATGCTCTAGTCTATCAATGGAATGACAAATTGATAGAAGGAAGAAATTGGAGATGTCACACACATAGAAAAATAGAGCTTTTCCAGAGCCCGGTAAGCTTGCTATTACCAGTGAACAAAGACAACCCCTTTCTCTGGTGGGAAGAGAAGAATTTGACTCCTTAACCCCTTGACGTTACAGCACATTTTCAAAGCTGAATGAAGTCGCATTTACCTCATTACAATTCCTTTAGTTAAAGATGCTCTTCTAGGTACTTAAGAAAATTTATGCAAAAATATTTTCAGGTGCAGAGGTCACCAAACCCTCTGGACTTGTCTTCCCGCTCTCAGCAAGCATAGCAAAAGAACATTCTCTGTTCCCTTCCTGCCTTCCTCCTGAGGTCCAGCTAAAGTTCAGATTGAGGAGGGAATTATTCTACATATCCAGTTTAGCCTTTGTGGCCTCTGCCGTTAGCACAAACACCTTGTTTAAAAAGCAGACAGTGGGGAGAGCATGGGAACTCAGAAGCCAGGAGAAATGGGTGTTGCTCTTCCTGCACAGAGCTATTCTGAACCTAGACCATGTCCTTGGGAGACCGGAGCAGCCATAAGCAGAAGACTGGCTTTTCCCTCCTATTCTATGAACCAGCTTCCTTGGGGGTGTGCCCAAACTCACTCACTATCCTATTGTTGGAAGGACAGGGAAGAAAGGAGGCAGAAAAGATTTATTAAGCACCCAGTCTGTGCCTGGCAGCATTCTAGGTGCTTTGCATGTGAAAATTTATTTTCGCAATGATCTCATCCATGTCCATGGTTTAAATTTCCTCTACCTGACCACCGATGACTCACATATTTAGTCTTTTGGTTTAGTTATCTCCAAGCTCCAGAGCTATACACCCAACTGCCCACTTGACATCCTTCTTGCATGTCTCAAAGGCACCTCAGACTCTACAGTTTCCAACTCAATGTGTGATCTTCACTCCCAAACCTGACTGTTTTCTACCTCAAACCACAGTACCACCATCCAACCAATTTTGCCTCTCCCTCATATTCAACTTAAATCCTGTCAATTTTGCCTCCTAATATATCTCAGGAATCCATCCACTTCTCTCAGTCTCCATCCTAATGCTAGCATCCTAATCTGAGCTGCCATTTTTTCTTTGCCTTGAATACCAATATGGCCTCCCAGCTGGTCTCACTATAGTCACTTTTACCTTCTTCCACTCTGCTTTCTTCTCCCCAGCCAGAGTGATCCTTTGAAAGCTTCAGTATAATGCCTATGACCATGTCATTCATTTGCTTAAAATACTCCAATGGTTTGCCATAGCTTTGGGACTCAATAAAAAAAAAAAAACAACCAAAAAACCCAGACATGAGCTATAAGACCTTGCATGCGATGTACCTACTGAGACCAACTCCTCCAATCTCCTCTCACACAGTCTACACTTAGAGCTCCAACTACCCCAGTCTTTGTTCAGTTGCTGAGACTATCATGCACAATAGCCTTTTCACAGTCTTTGTACATATTGCTTACCCTACCAATAACTTACTCCTCAGCCTTTTACCTAATTCAGACTCATTCCTCCTTTGGATTTCAGCTCTATGGTCACTTCTTTGGGCAAGGCTGATCCTCAGTCTAGATCAGATCCCACTTTTATTCTCTCTTACCATGTACCTCTTCTTCAGAGCCCAGGGATGATAACCATCATGTACCACTTATTTATGGGAATTTGTGATTATTGTTCATCTCCCCACTGAACCTCAAAGCTATGCAAGGGGAAGAACTGTTTTACTTGTTTTGTTTGTTTCTAACTCCTCATTGCTGAGCACAATGCTTGGCACCTTTTAGATAATTAAGAGATAATGACTGAATTAATGGATGCATCGGTAGATAGACTTCGGTCCTTTCAATAGATTAGAAAATCAGGCCTCATTCCAAGTAGGAGCTTAGTAGTATCAGAGGCAGGATTCAGACCTAGTTCTCTAGGTTCACAAAACCTAGTGCACTATCATATCTATATTAAGGCTGATAGATTTTTAAATAAGTTCCTCCAATCGCATTGCACTAACCCAGCTGATTCCAGTTTTACAATCTACCATTTTTTTCAAACACATAAAATTTTTGAGGGTAGGAACTAGACATTCTTGTTGGAACAGGGCATTTGTTCCTCTTTTTTAACTGTCTTAATAGTTTCAGTGTGTCCTGGCGAGGCCTTTCTTGAAGTGTCCAATCAAACTAATCTAAGTGAACTTGGCTTCTGACCTTGCTCACACGTATTTGCCATCTCTAAATGATTGATGTCTGCATGATCCCTGTTGGAAAAGTGACTGCAGATATGTTCCAGGAAATCTATAGTTGCAAATCTAGCATAATTTTGATACGTTGTGGTTAGAATAGTAAGAAGCAGTGCATGGGAGTCTTGCATGAGAAGTACTCATCTTCTGTCTTCTTTGCCCTTCACATTGGCCTCCCCAAGTCCCCATGCAAGATAACCAGCATCAAAAGCTTTTCTTTCCTATAAAAATGTTGTGACCAAGCACACTGTGTATTGGATGAATGGGTGCATGGATAGAAAGATGAATAGAGGGGAGGATGATTTATATTTTCATCTCAGTATAGTTCACAAGTCTAGGACCAGCAAAGAAGTAAGATTAATCTAAATATTACTTTTATTAATGCTGATTTAAAATGCAAATGCATGGTATAGAGAGATTTCTTTTCTTTTCTTTTCTTTTCTTTTCTTTTCGGCTCTAAAAGCTCAATTTTCACTACATGAGTGCCCCAGTTAAAGTACTTTTTGCAAAGTACAAGAATATCCTGTTTGCTTATCTGCTTTCAATTTAGAATGTTCACTCCTTTAGGGCAAGGACTAGGTTACATTTACTCTCTTATCTCTGGAGACTTGCATAATCCTGGCTGGTCCTAAGTACTCAAACATTTTCTTGAATGAAGCAAAGCCTTCTCAGGATGAAAGTAAAACATGTCAGAAGTTTGAGTGACTGGTTAGAAGAGTGAATCCCTGCTTATTTTGTATTACAGAGAAATATTTGAATCTTTCCTTGAGGCCAAAGTTACATGCCTACCCCTGTGCAAAATAGATGGGTTGATCAGGCTTTGGAGAGCATAGAGTTTAAGGAGACAGCAGTGGGTACAGTCATCTCCTTTAAGATCTGGGCTACTCTGTTCCTGAAAACTGTGAGGAGTCTCTCTCTATCTCTTAGAGTCTATTATTCACAATAATTCCAGGAAATAGGTCAGGGAAACAGGGGCCAGTGCAATTGGGAAGGAGAGCAGGTTGGTTACTGTGATGGGCAGCTAAGGCACATTCCTCTCAGGATGCTCTGAGGAGAGCCACAGAAAGCACTCAGAAATATCTGTCTTAGGGAGTGGTTCCCATGCCCCCTTGGTCAAGTCTTGCCCAAGGGATGTCAACTACTTTGTGTTCCCAAACTGTGCAAGCATGGATAACCCCATGGGTTCCCCTGGGCACTCCATTTCAAGGTGCCTGAGAAACCCCTCAGCACAATGAGGGAATAGGAGGTACAGCTGAGGCCAGGTGCTGTCTGATCACACCTATGACAAGCTGGTTGTCACAGCCATGGCCAGGGAAGCAGGGAGCTAGAACTGTTGGACACAACCTACTAGTTTAGCTATGGACTTTCAAGGTCATTTATGAGGATTCACATCCTACTAAATTGGCTTGTACACCTGGAAGGTTTAAACATTAGTGGAGCAGATAGGAAATTAAGGCCTGGTAGGATGCTGAAAGGTGGAAACTGTGGCAGAAGATAGTCTTATAGACTAGGTCAGCATAATATAGTGAATATGAAGACAGGCTCTGCCATCAAACTGCCTGATTTTGAATTCTGTCTCTGAGTTGCTTCCCAGGAAAACTTGAGAACATTACTTAATCTGGCTTGGTTATAGGTTCATCATCAGAAAAATGGGGATACTAATGGCCCCTCATGCTCTTCAAATTTTGGATCTTTTACAATGAGAATGTACTCATCTGTTACCTGCATAAATGGAAATAATAATATTATTTTTGAACAGGCTTTATAAATGGATCAGGAACAGATTTTAAAACATTTGAAACAGATGTGTAACAGACTTTTAAAAAAAGAACCATACCTCATAGGGTTGTTAGGACCATTAAACGACATGTGCTATTAGCCCAGAGTGAACCTTCAACACATGATGATTTCCTTGGTGCTGATGAAGAGGAGGAGAAGAAGGAAGGCCACCACAACAGCACAGGGGCAGGGAGTTCCCCAGAGGTCTTCTTTGGAACAGAGGGTCCCAAGTCTATGGGGAACTTGGGTGTCTCATATTCCCCACTCACTCCCCCTGGGGGGAGGGAGAGTTGGTGCTGGAGTCCTGCAGTGCTGGCCACTGCTGGCTCAGCATCTGGGAAGAACCTGGGCTCACAGAGAGGACTCACAGATAGCACTGTGACAAGCTGAGGAAGACCCAGAGAGGGGGATGTGAGGCCAAGTCTAACGAGAGTTAACACAAAGGTGGCATTTACTGAGCATTTCTCAGGTGTGGCCCTGTTCTAAGAACATTCTGCATATTGTGTATTAGTCAGAGATGGTCTGGGCACCCTAATTCACATTCTGCACATCATGAATCTGAGGCTTGCAGGGATTAAGTAGTTTTCCCCAGGTCATAGTGCAGAGCTGAGATTTGAACCCAGGAAGTGTAATTCCAGGAGCCACATACCTACGCCCCTATTATATATACTGCCTTCTAGCAATTGCTTTCTGGTGCAGATCTGGCCTGGAAAGTGTGGACAGCATATGGGCACACAGACATTTCTCAGCTCCAAAGTTAGGAATATGCACTGTGAAATATGCTTCTGTGATTGAGTGAGAAGAGATTGATGGATTACACTATCATTGATCATTATTATATTAGTTCTGGTCCTACCAGGAAAGAGAGGTATGTACAAACTGAAATAATTTGAATGACATTTAATAGACTATTTACAAAGATATGGAAAGATTTTGGGAAAACTAATGAAGGAACATTCAGTACTTGAGACACAACAACAGAAAGAAGGTGTTATTACTTCTAGTCTTGAAAGAGCAAAGAGAAAGAGGGACCAAAGGGACCTGGGCATAGGAGCTTAGTGGAAAGACCACTTGACAGAGGTGGTGGTCTTCCCTAGAGGGATGCAGTCAGTGTCCCAGGCCCATACAGGGAGAGAGCTGGAGGGAAATAATACCTGAACCTCACTTGTTGCTATCTGATATCCTGTCAATACCTTCTGTTAGGCCAATCTACCAGGACACCAGGGAGGAGAGCTAGTGGAGAAAGCAGCTCATAAAGAGGAGAGGGCAGCCTACAAAGGCCGGTGTCCTGGAGCACAATGAGGGTGAAGAGGAGAGGAACGTTGACCATTCCCTGCATGGCCAGCAGGGAATACCCAGCACTATTGTCAACCTGAGTCAAGGAAATATTCTTGGGAAGACTCCATGGTGTCCAAAAAATGACAGGGAGTATATATCCATACAATGAGATATTAAACCAGAAAAAGAAATGGAGAAGTGATACATGCTACAACTTGGATGAACCTTGAAAACATGATGCTATGTGAACATAGCCAGTTATAAAGACCACATCCTGTAGGATTTCATTGACGTGAACTGTCTGGAACAGGCAGTTCCATAAAGACACAAAGTAGATGAGGGTTGCCAGGGGCTGGGGGGGAGGACGGAATGGGATGTGACTGCTAATGGGTATAGGGTCTCCTTTTGGAATGTTGTGAAACTACATAGGGTGATGGTTGCACAACATTGTGAATGTTCTAAATGCCATTAATGATAAATTTTATGTTATGTTTACTTTATCACAATTTAAAAAGCAAGCAAATAAGTGAAATAGAATTTTCTTTTCACAGTGTCTGCTTACCCCTTCTTCATTATCTGAGCAAGGCACCAAAATCCACCTGACACTTTCATGCTTCAGTTGGCTGGAGAGGCAGCAGGAGCTTTTGGTGGCCCAGGTGTGCTCCCACACCTTTAAGCTAGCTCAGCTTGCAACAGCCAGTGCCTGCCCGAGTTTCCCTGCCTGAGGGCTCTCTCCAGCTGCTGAAGCCCAGCATCCACATGCAGTGGTGCAGGAGACTTGCCAGCTCCCAGGAGCAGCCCTCAGTCAGCACTGACAGGAGTCGGTGTGTAAACACCAGCTTCCCTGCCCTCAAGGTGGGCTCATGGGAGCCGTGTGCTCCACACTAGCTCCCAGAGGCCTCAGCCAGCTTAGCTCCAGTTGCCCGCAGCCGTTACCTGACTCAGTAACACTCCACTGTGCCTTTCCTCTCGTCTCACTTCCCTGGACCCCTTCTGGTGATTCCTTCACCTACCAATTCAGGCAGGGCTCTCCAGCCCTTGTCTCAGGATTTATAGTAACTATAAAGTAATAATAGATAAGATGTATTACATTCTTATGATTCAAATATGTATGAGAAGAAACTGGCTTGTGTTCATTTTTACCCCTCATGTTCCCAACGATAAGGCTGTCTTCATGTATCAGGCAAATAACTACCATGAGTTATCATGGGTTCTCAGACATTAGTATAAACAGAGTCCCCCTAGGGTACATGGAAAAAGTGCAGATACCCAGGCCCCACTCTTAGATATGCTGATTCAGTGAGTCTAGGTGTGGGGCTTTAGAATCTGCATTTATCAAGCTTTTCGGCTTCTAATGCAGAATTGATTGGACCAGTTCCCGCTGTGAAACACCGGACAAGGATATTATGAGAAATGAGAAGAGAAGCCATCTATCAGAGGCACATGCCAGCATTTGGTTAGGTAGTATTTCTGCAAATATGGTCTCTCGAACTCTGCAGGGAGAAATACTCTATTACATCTATACGTTTACTTTCTCTTAAACTGATGGAATCCATATCCAAGTATAGAAGTTAATTTCAGTATTTAATAATCATTAAGTAAAGAGAGAGTGAAATATCTACACTATGTAATTACATAAAACATGCTTCTGGCAATATTTGCCCCCTTGGAAATTCAAATAAGAAGTCTCCAAGGAGCAAGGTTGTATTCTTGGAGGTGGACACAAAGTAATTGAGCTTAGCTAATGAAGATAATTAATTAGGAAATGGATCTGCTTGCTTCTAAGAATAATATTGGAAGTATCTCTGAGAAAGCCTAACTCTTTGCTGTCACTATTTTCAGAAGTCAGTGGCACTCAGAGGGTCTGGCATTTCTCCTGAACCACTGCCCCGCCACACCTGGGAATTAAGGGAGCAGAAAACACACAGTCCCTGCTCACACTGCAGTGCAGTCCTAAGAATGTCTGGGCCCTAGGAGCACTCTATGTACAAGAACAGTGCCACAGTAGACCTGGGGTTCAAGTTCCAGCCTCCACTTACTAGCTTTCTGAACTTAGCCATGTTATTCAACTCCCATGGAGCTTAGTGTTCTCATCTTAAAACTAAGAGTTGTAATAGTAAATAGGAATATCCAGTGTAACAATACTTTACAGGAAAATAGGTTGCAAATCAGAACATGCTGCCCTGGTATGTTCTTGTGAAACCCTTCCTGTCTCAGCTGGGGTCCTGTCTCCTGCATTTGGGTTACCTGTTTGACTCTTTCTATCCAGGTTTGATCTGCCGGACCCTAGCATTCTGGTCTGATCTTTATAGCTTGTCTGCTTGTCAGCCCTCTGCTCCTTTTCCTTTCTGGTCCCACGCTAGCCCATTCTCACCTAATATACCTGGCTTGCTGGGCCCACTCTCGGTACTGGAATGTGCCATGAATCTTCCAGCCCAACCCCACACTGTGTCACCCCAGTGATAGGGAAGGACAATGCTGTGGTAAGAGATTGCATAGAGGGGCAGACTCTCTAGCTCCCTCTTCCCTAATCGTATTGCACCAGGATCCATCAGCCTCAGGAGTGATGCCCACAAATATGTCTGGACCAGAAGGTACAGCAGCTCTCAAGGGTCAGGAAAACAAGGAGTCAGGTCATAGAGGTCATAGGCAAGGCACGTGAGCATTCGTGGATTGAGAAATGCATCCATTATACAGACAAACCCACATTTGTCTTGTTGACCAGCCTATCCACACAGTCTAACTCAATCCATCTTTGCAAGAAAACTGAGACTCAAGCCAAGGAGACAGAGACTTGACATGGATGATGGTTTTGCTTTCTGATAGTAGAAGATATTACATTTGATATTATTAGAACATGGTACAGAAAGGCTTTTGTTTTTTATGTTGATGAAAAGTGTGTGTTTTTTGTTCTTTCACAGAGCTAACAAAATTATAACACATTTATTTACTTTGGAGTTTTCTATCCTCCCCTCTTTTATTATTAAATCTACTTCAGGAAGTAGGGTGGGGAATGCCTTTCTTTTCTCTACCATTTCTCAAAGACTAATTATATTGAGGCAATCACAATTATCAAGGAAGAATTAATGAACAGCTGTGATCAAAGTGAGCAGACTGCGTTATCATCTCAGGGGAGTAAGGGGCTCAATCCTATTTGGGGGAAATGGTCCAATGATGGAGAAAATGTGCAGGTTCTGACACCTATAGACATTCCTGGATGTCAGGAGTTATAGTCAGATTCACATAGAGCACATGTCTAGGATTCAGAACAAAAAGATGACTGTGAAAGTGAACCATGGTGTCCAGTGTAAGTGTTCCTGTGACTTACCCCATTAGGACCAGCTATGAATGTCTCTGGGTCATCAGTCCCTTAGATACAATCATGAGTCTAGACACATCTTGGGTAACAAGTGGGGTTCATTTTGTGGGTCAACTCTCATATAAAGAATACCTTGGTCTTTATAGTGAGCATAATTTTAAAGATCATCAGGAAAGTGTGCTGCAGTCAATTAGTGATGTCTGCTACGAGCATGGGTATAGAAGTTGTGTCATGCATACCACAGACTCACCATCTCAGCTCAGTGGACATATAGTGAGGCAAGATCTGGGGAGTTACTTTAATATATTAAGACTATTCCTAAAATATTTCTTTAAAAAATATGGATACTAGATCCTACCTGGAGTCTATACTGGTTACATATAATGGAACTGTTTACAATCGCTTTTGATCCTTTTTCCACATAATTGGGTGCTTTGGCATAAAAGGGCAAGGCACAGAAGACACGTATTGGCAATTATACTCTGCAAACATGACTTTCAGGCATACTATCAATCCACCCAGAGACCAGACCTCAACTCTGACTTAAGTTCTGCTCTCCTAAGGACATAGCCTCCTTCTGAGAGTTGAAGAGGATAAGGGTGGAGGACATATAACTTGGGTGTTCCTTAAGGCAAAAAAAAAAAAAAAAATCATATTTAAATAGTTGCTTGAAAATGAATAAACTCAACTATTTATTATGTAATATAATACATATATTATATGTATTATATACATATGTGTGTATATGTGTATGTGGCAAATGTAGGCAAAGTGGACCAAACTTAAGATGCAGGTTACAATGCCTACTAGAGAGCAACACGTGTGTTTGCCCTGTAAACTTGTGAGTAATCCAGAGTGCAACCATTGGCAGGCAAGGCCTATTTGCAAGAAATGATCCAATGAGGGAAAAAAATGCTTCAGTTTTGTTGAAGATTGTTTTAGCCTGTTTGGGTGGCTATAACAAAAATTCCATACACTGGATGGCTTATAAACAATAAACATTTATTTCACAGTTCTGGAGTCTGAAAAGTTGAAGATTAAGGTACTGGCAGATTTAGTGTCTGGTGAGTGCCTGCTTCCTCACTGATAGCTGTCTTCTCATTGTAACCTCACTTGGTGGAAGGCGTAAGGGATCTCTCTGGGAGCCCTTTCATAAGGGCACTAGTTCCATTCTTGAGGGCTTCACTCCCCAAAGGCCCCACCTCCTAATATATCACGTTGGGGGTTAGGATTTCAACGTATGGATTTGGGGAGAAATAAACATTCAGACCATAGCAAAGATCATGAGATCATGTTTATGTGGTAAAAAGTGACATCTGGGACAAGAGCTATTAGCTGTCAACAAAGATGTGTTTATGCATGTGCATTTGCATGTGCGTACATGTGTTCTGGTGTGCGAGCTTTAGTAGACGAGGTAAAATTCTCAGTCTGTGAGGACACCAGTGGATGTTCAACCAAGCTTGGGTCATGCAGCCTTCACCTGGGTTGGCTTTTATCTCTGCCTGTCTTTGTGCTCTCAGCCCTTGGGTCCCAGGAAGAGGTTCAATGAAGTCTAGAATGTTCCACTGTGCCTAGGTGCCATCTCAGAGGTCTTCAAACAGAACCTTTGTTTTAAACAGAGATGATCCTCTTTTTGATAAGTGGTTTTCAGGTATCGCTCTTGTGAATGGCCCCCACCCATGTTTCATGGCGCCCCCTGGTGGTTAAGTCATGATGAATTGGCACAGAGAGCAGAGAATTAAGGTGGGAAAGTATGTATTGTATTTCTCTTCCACATTATGCCTAGTGAATTAGAGTTATCATTTTCTCCCAAACTGTGAGTAGAAATGATAATGACTCTTAGCACCCTCTTCCACACCATTCTCAGAAATTCAGGTAATGCATCATCAACATTGATGGTTGCTGCCCTTTGCAGAGATGTGTTTTGCGTTTGTGGGGCCTGGAGTAAGTGACCATGCAATTTCTAATTCAAACCAGGATGCCCTTGAGAGTAAACAAAGACTTTCCTGGGCGAACTAGGACCTGAAGTCACCTTAGCTGAGATAGATCTTTGAACTCTTCCCCTCCCCGTCCTGCAAAGAACAGCAAGAGAACAGAATAAGGATTGCTGATTATTTAGGATTGACACACTTCTAAATGCGGGGTGCCCTAGCATATATTTGTCTGCTAGCTTCACTTGTATGATTGGTCGCTGTCACACACAGAGATTATGGGGGGAGAGGAGTTAACCAATGCAGATTTCCAGCCTCTGTTGTTCCCAAAGGCAGCACTAAAGTGCACAGGTAAGAGACTAGTGCTCGGGAACAACCAGGACTGTTTTTTACTTGTCCTGGACACCTGGGTAAATTATTGAACCACTCTAACCTTCAGTTTTTCAGATCTAAAAATGAGAATATTCATTTTCGCAAATAATCATTGTAATGATTCTATGTGATAACATGTGTGAAAGATTCTAACACCCAACACACTTTTCTCCCTTCTGTTGACAACCCAGAATGTCATTTGATACAGAGGGAAAACAGAGTGATGGAGAAGAACAATAATAAATGAGAGCTGATTTATAGTAATTGTATCGGATGTTGGCAGTACCCGTGACCATAACATGCTGACATGTGCAGTGAAATAGGGCAAATATTTCCTTACTCAAGCTGCATCAGGAGAATTCTTCTTTGGATCTCTCTTAGAGAAGAATTTTTCTATTTCTTTTTTATCAAAATGCTAGAAATGAGACCTCAACCTTAATAAGATCTTGCTTAATTACATAAAGATATTGCATATGGGGAAACTGCTTCTCTCTCTCCACAGATGTAGGGATCTGCCACAAATATTGTACATATAAGGAGACAGAATAAGGAGGCTGAGTGTTAGACTTTACATCTAGGATGTCAGGGGTACAGGCCAGCAGCTGACCTAAGACAGGGAGGCCAGATCCTCTAGCTTTAAAGCTGGTGTCAGGGAGGAGAGGTTAGTGCCCATAAGCAGTGGGATGCAAGGTGTGTAAAAGAGCAGGGTGGGGTTGGCACAGGAGTAACTAAATCTTTGGCTTGTGGAGCACTGTGTGGTGGGGTTTTGCTATTCCAAATTTATAACAAGATGTGAGTGGTATCAGCAGAAGGCCAAGTTTACTGCTCTACACAGGATAAAGAGATCATTTGCAATGTGGTTGCTTTCCATTCTGATCTCACTCCATCAAAATTGGTAGATCCCAAAATGGTGGCCCAGCGAGGGCCATGGTTCAAATTGGCTGTCCTCTGGGTGAGAGCAGAGCCAGGGCAAACTGTCAGGAACACTAAGTGATGAGCTTCCTGGCAAGCATCCTCCAGGACACAGACATGCTTGGGATTGGGTTTGGTAGGACGATTTCACCTGTTCATGGCGACACTGCAACATTGCAGTGAGGGATTTATTTAGGCCCTCAGTGATCACAGATCCACATGATTGCAATGGCCAAGTGTAGATATGAGACTAGCGTTTGTGGCTTTACCTTTTAGGGAAGCTGTGTGTTACTAGGGCTTCTGTCCTGGAATCTCTAAAGCACATAACCTCAAGGCAGTTGCTTGGATCTTGCCTCAAGTGGACAAGCCAAGGGGTCCTCTTGTCCAACACTGGCATAACCTGTCAGCAACTGCTACATCTGGGATGAGTCAGGGATGTCTTGCTGGGCTCTCTGTTTGCCCAAGAACATGGTTTCTGCCCCACAAATACAAGCACCTAAACACACAAAGATATTAAGTGAAGGCAAACCATGCGCCTTAGGCTCACTTCGCCTCTCTGAGTGTCAGCTTTCTGAGCTGTAAAAAGAGGGGCATGATCACAGGGATGTTTGTGTACTAAATGAAACAGTGCCTGTCACAAGTTCAGCACTGGTCTTTATTATGCAAGACACCAAAATTCATCAAAGCAGAATCCTGTGTTCTCTGGTTGCATTTCCCAAGCTTGGCATCTGGTGGGGACTCGCAAATATTTATTGAATAAAACATCAACTATGACAACATATTTTACAGACTAATAGTCAAAACATCATTCATTTGGTGACATGCTTCTTTTTAAACATTTTGAGGTGGTTCTGGTAGTGTTTGTAAGAGGAAGTAAGGATCTAAGGATGACGCAAGTGAGGATTCACCCAATTACTCTTACCTTCATTTTTTTAAATATGTTGGCAATATTTAGCAATTTTTTTAAAAAGCCATAAAATAAGGTAAGAAAAGTGGAGAGGCCTAGTGGATGGCTTGGTGAGCAAGCAGACTGACAATCAAAGGGAAAGGGACCAGAGTGTGACCATGTGGCCATTTGCTTCTTGGAGAAGGGGCCAAATAGAAGCAAGACAGGGCCCTGGCCAGGCCTCCTGGTCACTGCCATTACTGAGAACTCACAGATTTGGGCTCCACTGAGAACCAGGGCACCTGGATTTTAATCCTGCCAAGACCATATGCTTCAATTTAAGAACTGGGTCAGTTGTCTTTCTCACCTACTGTGTTTGTGCTCAGGGCAATAACATGTATAAATTAATGGGCCCTTTTCTAGTAGGGTTAACATACTTATTCAGGTTTATTCCTCCAACTTGCTTGCATCCATACATTTCTTTTTTCAAGATAAAACTGGCATGTCAAACTGTGCAGCTGACATTACCTTGTAGGTTGGAGAAAATATCTGCATTAGAGATGGGCCTACACAGGTTCCAGTGGGAATAGCTTTCTCAGCAGGTGTGAATCACTGCTATTAAAAATATATTCCATGGGTAAATAGTAAGCTATCCCATCCATCCACTCTTACAGAAAGCCAGTTTTATCATTTTGGTCCATTTTTAAGATAACCATTATTGTAGTCAGTTTATAATCTCATTTTGCATAGTGTTGGTTGCTTTGTTTGTTTTCAAAGCTCTTCAAAACTGAGTCTCAGGATCTGGAAGTGTTTTTGAGGCCACCTGGCCTGAAGGGTTATAAATCACAGGAGTGATTTCTGTTACTGTCCTGTTTGCTTTATACTTGAAGATTGCTATTGCTACAAATGGCAAGTGTGTCTGGTGCCCTAATATTTAACATAAATCAGGATCATGGCTGTGCATAGCTGCTTCCCATTCTTATGAAGCGTTGTAAGGGGACTTCTGTTCTCAGAGCGCACGCCTCACATTCACATTCTGGACAAGCTGGGCTGTCTGTGTGAAAGGGCACAGCCACCACAAGTTGAAGCAAACGTATTTTCTGAAGAAGAGGCAATGCATTAATCTAATCATGCCTGACTAAGATCTGTCCATGACCCTGAGTGGGAGGTAGGGACGAGTGGGAATAAATATGAAGAAAAATAGCGAGACAACCAGTGGGCGTATACTGTGTAGACTTCCAAAAAGCTTTGGAAATGTGTCCACCCTAAAGCATTATTTTTAAAAGAATATTTAGTTGTGTTTTAATATTTAGTTATAAATGAGGAATTTGGCTTAGATACAAGCATAATGAAAATGTAATTTAGTATCTAAGAGTAGTGTTCTCTATGGAATGACACTAGGGCTGATGCTATTTTACATATTTATTAATGATCTAGAAGAGGAAGCACACAAGTTTGTGGATCAGTCTAAAATGTTCTAGACAAAAAAAATACACAGTGCCCCAACACAGCCTCCTGGACGGAAGAGTTCACCTCATGAGGATAAGCAAAGAAACACGTTAGGAAAAAACTGATTCTGAGAGCCTTTCATGTAGATGGCTGTGGTAGCTACAGTGATGACCCAGAGCCAATGTGCTGTGGAAGCCAAAATGCCACTGTTGTTTAGGGATGAAAGAAAAGGGGTAGATATCACTGTATGTGAGTAGACGTGCAGCACACCTGCCCTGGCATAACCTGCTCATGCCTCTATCTAGGAGCCAGCTGGGTGTTGGCTGACCTAGCTTGGCCTTGGCTATGTTATGGGCCCTGCATTTGCATGTCCCCTCCTGGAATGGTAGCAGAGTCCAGGGATGAGGGTGAATGCTTTATTTGTATATGGCAGATACAGAATCAATCGCCTGGTAAGGTAAAGGTTGAGAGGAAAGCCACCCAATCTCTATAAAGGCACATAGGAAATGGGAGAGTAGAGTCAGTGAGGGAGACTAGGGAAGGACCTGAATTTTGGGTCCATTTATGCATTCAGCAAATATTTATAGGGCGTCTACATTGCACCGGGTACTGCACTGGGCCCTGGAGATACAGACAAGGCTGGACCCTCATGGATCCTTATGGAGGTTACCTGCAAGCAGGGAAAGGGTTTATTATTTAATTACTATGCACCAGGTACTGTCCAAAATATTTACAAATAGAAACTTATTTAATCATTCTAGTGCTATATATGGAAGGTAAAATGAAATATAATGCAATCATATAAAGTATAATAAAAATTCATTTCACAGAGAAAGAAATGAAACAGGGAGATTAAGTACGTTGTTCAAGTTCACACAACTGGCAAGGGGTGGGACTTTCATCCCCACTGGTTAAAGATCACTCCTGGACATTAACTCTGCATCAAGTCCTACCTTCCATGCTCAGGCCGTGGAAGCTGTTGCTGGCTGAGAATTCCCTAGAGCAGGGGTGCAGAAGTTGTTGGCATATATGGAGACTGTCTGCAGATGGCCTCTGAGGTAGGCCTAGGGGATGTGGCTGGGCAGTGACATTATCTGCTGTTTAATTAGAAAGTGCCTGAATTATGTAGTGGATAGCAGGGCATACAGAGGTGCTGAGGGGGAGTCAGATGTGTGGGGGCATAGGCTGCAGGAAGGAATAAGCAGAGCAGCTGGGATAGTCACCCAACATGGTGACTCCTATGTTCTTAGCTTCAAATTTGTCACACTCTGCCCCTGAAATAAGTCATTAAAAACCTTCTGAGAGGATGCCTAGAACAGGTGACATGGTGGTGTGGTCTTTAGCAGCCAGAGGAGGAAGGTCCTGTATGAATGGAGTCTGTATTCCTGGTGCCCATGGAGCTGTGTGCGTGAAAGACCTGGGCAGCTCTCAGGCTGGGAGAGGACGTGCACAAGCATTGATTTTTAGTACATGTGGTAGGCCGCTTCTAAGGTGACCCCGCTGATCCTCACCTCCTGGTACTCACAGTCTTATGCAGTCCTCTTCTCTTGAGGAACTGGCTTCCAACCCATAGAGTATCTCATCATTGGTGGGCAGGGGGCTCTTTTCTCTGATAAATTTACAAAGGATTCTGACTTCCATCTTACTAGCAGACTTTCTTTTTTGCTGGCTTTGATGAAGCAAGTTGCCGATATTGAGAAGGCCCCATGCAGCAAGGAACTCGGGGTGGCCTTCTACCAAGGGCTAACGAGGAACTGTCAGTTCCAACAGCCTCAAAACAACCAATTCTGCCAACAGTTAATACATGAACGTTCATATGGGCCCCAAGTCCTGGTGGCTGGTCCTTGACCGAAGCCTTGTGAGAGACCCTGAAGCAGAGGAAACAGCTAAGGCCTGCCTGGATTCCTGACCCAAATACACTGTGGTAGAATAAATATATGTCTTCATTTTACACCTTTTTGTGGTAATTGTTACACAGTGATAGATAACTAATACATGACAATCTAGGCTTGGAATATCAGCACAGGACCTACTAGCAGAATTCTTGCAGATGATCACACAGTTATGTAGGACATCTCAGTGCTCCCCTTTTCTGAAAGGAACATCTTCAGGAAAAAGATCTGAGGAAGACCACTGCCCAGCCCAGGATGAGTGCAGACCTGACCTCTAAATGTGTAGGTCCTCTCCCCCGTAGGAATGTATGATGGGTAAAGGGGACCTGTTTTCCTACAGTGAGCACTCTGAGAATCTCCACGTAGATACTCGGTAAACATACCAAGATGCAGGCCCACATCAAAAAGATCTTTGCTGTCAATAAGTCATTAATGAGCACTGCTTTGCACACTGTGTGAGTTAAAAGGCATAATTATGTTCTCATATTTATTTGAGTTATTGCCACTTTAGGCATATTTCATGGAAAGGCAGTAGTGAAAAAAGACATTTGTTTTGTGTTATTGATCTAAGATGCTGTCAGAGTCATAAGGTCCCCACTACAATTCTAGTGAACTCTTGGATTCTGCCATTCCTAGAAAATCTTACTTCTTTCTTGGTTCAAACTCTTCATCTGTGACTTCAGCGGATACGCCATGGTGTAGTGAAGGCCTGGAATCAAATGCTGTCATTTATTTACTAATTACATGGTCCCGAGCAAGTGATTTAAACAGTCTGAACCTCAATTTCTACTTCTGGGTAAAAATAAAAATAAAAGATATACTTATACAATATCATCATAAAAAAATTCAGTGCCTGGCACTTAGTAGGTACTCAATAATTCTTTCTCCCCAGGTAATTTATTCACAAGCATATAGAGCTATTTATGCAGAAAAGTTTATGTGACAACTACCAGTTAGGGTTACTTTTATAGGAAAGTATCCATAGAAAATGTCCCAGCCTTCTGCCTTACAATAAAAAAATAATGTTTGGCTCTAAGCAGATGAGATTGAACAGAGTTATTTGAGCTACTTATAATAAAATGTGACAGACAGACTTTGGTATTTCACCGCCCCAAGTTTTTTTTATGGACTGCTTACTATCATTGCAACATTCAGCACTTTTTTCTGTGTCAATGTGATAGACAATATTCATATTCTTCCTGGGTAATTGCCTTTTTAGCTGAATCAATGGCTTGCAGGCATGAGAAGGAGGCTGTTTTATCTCAACTTTATTTATCCTATGATTATACTAAGACTATTAAACTGAGCCTCCCCATCCTCCCCTCCTCCAAGGCCCATTCCTAACCGTTTTCCAAAACCTCTCTTAATACTCAGCTCTTTTGAGAATTTTCCCACTGTCATGCTTCAAGTTACCAAAGCATTTCCTTTTTCTGGCAGAATTCCAAATGTAAATAAAGGCCTGCTGAATGAGTGAACTACTAGGATGATTCACTCCATCATTCATTCAAAAAATATTCTTTGAGGGTTTAGAGTGGGCAGACCGTGGGGATATAAGAGGGAAAGAGGATGCCTTTATCTCTATGTGTGAAAGGCATACAGCTGGGAGCAATCTTGAGTATTCTTAATAACCATGATAGATGGAACTCACTAGTCAGGGAGGGGCGGGTTCTTTGGTGATGGACCCTAGAGCTAAGATTTGAAGGGAAAACAAATGAAAATGCTGGTGGAAGGTGGAGACAGGAGTTGATTGAGAAATTAAGTGTTCCAAGGCAGATGGAACAGCATGTGCAAAGTCCTGGTGGCCGGGGGAAGTGTAATGTGTTCTTAAAACTGGAAGCAGTTCAGTGAACACGATCCTGGAGGGGAGCCTCATGGAGTCCAGACCCTCATGGGCCTTGTGGACCTACCTGCACATTCCAGACTCCATGCCTGGGGGAATGGGGAAACCATGAAACATAAGCAAGGAGGTAGCACTATTAGAAATGGATTTGCATTTCACAAAAAATTCCGTGGTGGAAGGATAGGGAATGGATTAGAGGGGACAAGGGTGGATGTGGACTGTTGCAAGATCCAGGTAAGACAGGCTTGAACCAGCGTGGCTGCAGTAGAAAAGTGAGGTGGAAGTCAATGCAAGCCACTCAGCATGTGCGACCCACATGGACAGTGGTGGATTGGATAAAGAAGGTGCAGGAGAGACAGATGTCAAGCATAACTTCTCAGTTTCTGGCTTCCCTAATTGAATGGCTACTGTTGCCTGCCATTCAGCTGTTAGAAAGCACTGCAAAAAGCCAGATTTGTGGGGAGCGAGGGTAGATCTCTAGTGTATATGGTTATTGCTTCCCAGAGTGATTAAGCTTTGGGAAAGCAAGGCTGAACTGGTTAGAACCATGTTGAGCAAGCACACATTTTATTAGTTTTATTTTGTTGCATTCTCCCAGAGATACCCACCCCCTACCCAGTTAAAACGCAGGAACTCCCCCACCAGTCTATACTACACATGCCACATCATTGGTTGACGATAATCCAAACAATAGGTGCCTTTGTCCTGCAGAGGTCTTTGATCTAATCTTTCTTTTTTCCTTACTGCTGGAGGAGTTAAAGCTGTATCTTTCTGCTATCTGTTCACTGTAAAAATTCTCCCATACCTAGATGTGTGTTTGTAGCCTCCCCTTTCCTGCTACCTGCATCAATATCCCAGGATCCTCAATGCTTTGGGAAGTGAACGTTTAGTGTTTCAGAATCCTCTGAACGAATGAATTCTGGACAAACAAGTTTCATTTAACAAACAGAATCAGACTGAGTGGTAATGACTGCCTGGTATGCTGTGTGGAAGGAGATGCCAGGGCTGTATATAGGATTAGCAGGAAAGAATTTTGGAATTATTAATAATTGGTGATGTCTGCCATGAGCTCAGTCAAGAAGGGAAAATGGTATCGTATGAGCCAGGTCATTTTATTCCTGCCTTAGTCTTTCCCAACTCCAAGAATAATCTTTTGAATCTATATACATGTATTTACAAATTATCCCTCTGTGTGTTGCTCTTTGGATATTCTTCAGATATAATATAAATTACTTGAAAGCAAGGACCAATTTGTCTATTTTTAATGCTTGGTCTCCTACTTTGCAACTTGAGTGCCTAGAAGGGGTTTAATAAATTATCTTTCACTCTACTCATCATTTTCTCCCTTTCAACCTGTCCTTATGTCTCTACCACCCATGGCAGGGTTAGCCTGTGACTCCAGTGCTGAGCAGGAGAAGCTTCACCTCTGGTTGCTCCCTTAGCTTTTATGTGTGCTGCTCTCAAAGTAGCTTTGGAGTAAGAGTCAAGAAGAGGGAAATTGGACCACATTGTTGGGTTAGATATGCTTTTTCTGAGCCCACTGAAGCCTTGTCTTACTCTTTTCAGGGACAGGAAGCTGTTTTCCTGACGTTTGATCAAAGCCTTTGTCTGAATTCTTGTAAGAAGCATGATTGTTGGGTCATTGATGGATTTTCTGTAGTGTTGGAACAGCAGGAGATCTGAACATAAGGGCATGATGTTGCATGGTACAAACCTGGTAGAGTTGAGCTGAATAACTTTTGGATTTATAAGAGAGTACATTTAATTTTTAACAGATTATATATAAGATATTGAGTGACATTAAACATAGAGTTAAATCAACCATAACCCATTTAAAGCAGCCTTGCAGATAAATGTCTCAAATCTACTAGCCTGCCAAATATATTCCTTATCTACACACATTTGTCAATTATTTCCACAACAGTAAGCCTTTCTAATGCTTCTCTGAGCATTACTTTTTTCTCCCCCAAGCCTGAAATACAGGTGACATTCATTCTCTGTAAACTAGATGGGATTGACAAGGGAAAGGACCTAGATTTGTGATTGTTAATATCTTGGTGATCACAGACCCTTCTGGGATGCTAATGAAATCTTCAGACTGCTCCCAATAGAAAAAGAAATGATATAAACATATATAGATGCATTTTGCATACATTCTATTATATTGCATTTGAAATTGATTGTATTCACATCATATATTATTAAAAAGAATCTTTACTAAAACTCTAGATATTTTAAACATAAATTGAGTTACTTTCTAACAAAAATTAGAAAAAATACAACCTATGCAAGTTAAACAATAAGTAAACTTTAATTACATTTAAAAGTAAAAATTAATGAAAACACTGTGATTTTGCAAGTGTAAGAAATTTCAATAGTCACAAAGTCTTTGACATGGCAACATGGATATCATCTTTAACATCCAGTCAAGTTCTACACCTTTGGTTTTGAAGGCAAAATATGTGTAGAAAGAGTCATTAATGCAAGTAGTAGCAACAAAATCATAACTCCCATAGCTCATGTTACCATAGAAATATAGGCTTTGTCAAGAAAGCAGGATCCACGAGACTCTTTCCATTTGATTCATGTCCCATGATTTCTTTGTTCTCAACAAATTGGTGGTTTTAATTTGATGCTATCTGTGTGTATTAATTATCTGTTGTTGCATAAGAAACTTCCTCAAAACTGACCAGCTTAAAAAACAAATATTATTGCAGAAGCAGTGTAGTGCAGAGTCATTCATGATGTTGCTGTTAAGAGCTGGTTAGGGTAGCTGTCATCTGAAGGCTAGACTGGGGCTGGAGGATCTGCTGCCCTCAAATGGTAGCAGATATACCCTCAAATTTGATGATACCCTCAAATGGCTTGATAAGAGGCCTCTGTTCCTTACCATGCGGTCTTCTCTGTAATACTGCTAAGTATCTACACAATGTGGCAGCTGGCTTTTCCTAGAGTAAAATATCCCAGAGAGAGAAAAGCAAGGAAGGACCAGAATGCCTTTTATGCTGTTACGTTGTATAGCACATGCTATTACTTTAACCATACTCTATTTATTAGAAGTGAGTACTAAGTCCAGCTCCATACTCAAGGGGAGGAGAATTAAACTCTACCTCTTGAAGGGAATAGTATCAAATAATTTGTGGACATATTATCATCAAAGAAGGAATTGTGTATTCATGTTTCAGTTTTAAGTTGATTTGAGCAAAGTTAACAGAACAGTACATCCATATTCCCAGGTACTGGTGACTTCTGTCTGCAGAGAAAACGATGAGGCTTTGTCATTCTCACTCCAGATTGTCCTCCAACATCATTTCATCACCTTGAAAGAGGCTAAGGCATTTCTGGTCCACGTACAGACTAGAGGATATAACCTACTGCACAGTTGAGCCCCTTGAGGACAGAGCTGTGTGTTAATGTTTTCAGATAGTGCTGGGCACATAGGGGCTACAAGGAAATATTTGATGAATGAATGAATGAAGACTCACGGAGTTCAGCTTGGACAGGCACGTTCTAACTGCTGCAGTAGGCCTCTTAATACCATGTCCAGAGTCTGGAATATTGGGACACTGGTAAGAATGAGAGCTCTAAATCCGAGGCTATGCCATCTCTAACTTCTTCAGTGTTCTCTGCCAGGTGTGGGAAGTCCACAAGCGTATATTTGCATCCAAAAGCAAAGATAGAAAGTGGTCAGGATGGCTGCTTTTAGTGAAGAATGAGGCAGAAAACTACATCTTCCTGGTGCCCTCTGTAGATGTAGGGGAAAAAGAAAAGAACATAGATTTTGCTGTGTAATAGCCACAAAGCATATCAGCAGGTAGTGTTCATTGCCCATCCGTGTGGGGTTGGCCATCAGCTGGGTGGCTCTGCTGACCTTGCTGAACTTGCTGGCTGAGCTTGATCACACGTCTGGGAGGCAGCTGGCTGCTGGCTGATCCAGGCCAGCCTGGGTTGTGACGGCCGGGGTCACTGGGCTGTGCTCCATGACTCTGTCCTGTTGCAGCAGGTTAGCCTGGGCACATTCTCAGAGCAGTGGCAGAGGCACAAGAGAGACAAGCCCAACCCTACAGGTGCTTTTCCTGCCTGTTTGGCAAGCATTCCATTGGCCAAGCATCCCGTGGCTGAGCCTGGTGTCAAACAGGGAGGGCACCGACCAGATCCACAGCTCAGGGAGGCGTAAAGAATCAAGGTGTTTTCTCCAATCTATTATAGTAAAGCAAAGAAATAACCAGCTTTTCTCTGTTTCAGACCGAGGTCTGCAAACTTTTCCTGTTTGTAGACAGACAGTGAGTATTTTAGGCTTTGCAGGCCACATACAAGCCCTTATCCATTTTCCTTCTGCTTTTTCTTGTTCTTCTTTTTCCCCTTTTTATTTTCCTTCTTTTCCTCTCTGATTCTTTTTCTTTTAATAATCCTTTACAAATGTTAAAAACAAAATTCTTAGCTTGCAGGCTGTACAAAAACAGCCTGCAAGTCAGATTTGACCCACAAACTATAGTTTATCAAGCTCTGGTTTAAGAAGAAAGAAAATACTCACACTAATATTAATACAAGTGTACTATGTTCTGTTGACAAAAGACAGCATGACACCTGTCATTTAATTTGATCTTCACAACCTGGTTGTTGAAAGTAGATATTACTAATATCTCTCCTTTTCATGTGGGTAGAGTTGGGAACGTATTGGATGAATCCAGGCTGTGGTGGATGCTTGGAGGTTGCCTGGCCAAGGAGGCTACTGGTCTCCACTGAACCTGAGTGTGAGCTTCAGGGAGGACCACTGGAGCCAGGAGAGTGTTCTGCTGCACCATCCCGAGAACACATACTCCACAGGTGGCAGGAAGCCACCTCATTATGTTCATTCCAACCCAACCCAGGCTGAGATGAGGCTGATTTCAAGGGCATGGGAGGTCAGGTAGTGGGTGTTCAGGTCCTGTTTCCTACTCTCTACCTCATTAACATGAACACCCTTAATGAGTGTTCTAACTCTGCCTTCTAGAGAGGGTTTCTCTCTGCTAGGAACCTTTTAGAAATGGTGTTTAAGGGAATGTGTTTGAAACAAATCTTCATGGTGATTATGACATATTTTCTATACCAAAATATAATTAGTACACACTTTTGTATCTTTATACTTAATCCACAAACATAGCTTTTGCTGTTTTTCCTTCTCTGACCCACAACCCAAACAATGTCATAGAACAAATATAACAGAATATTAAGACGGTTTCTTTCTTCTATGCCAAGTGTTGCTTAGCTGTTGGGAGAGGAGTGTCCAATCTAGTTGTCACGAACAGTAAACAATACAGCTTGCATAGGTTCACGTGGGTGATATCATGTGGGTGTTACTGATGCAATGTTTCAACAGTCCTCTGGAAAAGGGAAATAAAATGAGTCAGACAATTAGTTGGCTGGGCATTTGCCTGCAAGTTGCCAAACAGCCGGACGTTGTTGATTTATCCCAACTTGGCTAAGATCAGCTTACTCTACAAGTTGACTTATTTTAGAACTTTGGCCTATGGTAGCTTTCTCTGTTGTTACTCACCAAAACTATATTTTATTAATGTTAGTTCTTCCAAATACTGAGAAGTGTTATGGAATCAAAGACACATACGGTTAAACAAATTGAGGTACATGAGGGACATTTGAAGGACAAATTGAGGAACATTTTCTTTCTAGGTTCAAGAAAATTAAATGCGTTTTTCCTGCAGGACTTTTAGAAACTTTTTTTTTTTGAGACAGAGTCTTGCTTTGTTGCCCAAGCTAGAGTGAGGTGCCGTGGTGTCAGCCTAGCTCACAGCAACCTCAAACTCTTGGGCTCAAGCAATCCTACTGCCTTAGCCTCCTGAATAGCTGGGACTACAGGCATGTGCCACCATGCCCAGCTAATTTTTTTCTATATATATTAGTTGGCCAATTAATTTCTTTCTATTTATAGTAGAGATGGGGTCTCCCTCTTGCTCAGGCTGGTTTCCAACTCCTGACCTCGAGCAATCCGCCCGCCTCAGCCTCCCAGAGTGCTAGGATTACAGGCGTGAGCCGCCGAGCCCGGCCTCTCAGAAACTTTAATATGCAAATGTACATGCTGAATTTCCAAGAAGCTTTTAGGGTGTGTAGCAGTTTCCAGATCTACTTGACCTGGGAACCCTTTCATTCAGAGCATTCCATGAGATAATACTCTAAAGAACAAACTTTGAGAATCACTGCTATAAATGAACTGTCCCCAATACTCTATGCCAGAAGAGAATCCTGGAAGTACCCTAACCGGTGAGGAGTTACAATGTATGAGTATAAATGGACATTAGCTTGATTTTTCAAATAATTAAATCAAACCTCTGTTTTAAGGAGGATATCATCATAAAAGTCAAAGCTGGTAATTGTATACTGTGTGTGTGTGTGTGTATATCTACATACATATGTACACCCAAATACACACATATACACACACAGATATACATACACACATATATATATATGTGTGTGTATATATATATATCTTTCTCCATCACTAGGGATTAGGAAGTCTTAATTGTGGGTTAAACTTAATCATTTCTGAGATTCTGAGACTTTAAGTCCTGCCCTGGAATTTCAAAAGCAGCCAGACAAAGCAGCTGCCAGAACATCACAGCTTTTTGTGGTGTTTTGAGTTTTATTCTCTTTCCTCTTTGCCCTCGTGCAGGACTTCACCAATGGCATTGCTGACAGGATACATTTTAATTGCATTCTGGTATGACTTCCCAATGCATCAAGCTTTGTTTTCTTTCATATATAGTCATTATCCAAAATGATTATTATTCAGAATACTAATCTGATTTCTAAATCTACAAAAAAGAGGCTACGCATTTTGCTTCTCTATAGCAGCTGATGTTTTTTTCTCCCCGAGCATTCGAGTACCACTGTGGGTGCTGCAATCCACCCATCTCCAATCTGCTGTCCTGCGGGCAGCCCCAGCTTCATGTGGCCAAAGCAAACCTGTTCTCTCTACCATGAGTCATTTCCTCTTCCTGTTTTTTCTCTCATTGCAGCTAATGACATTACCATCCCCTCAGCTTCTAAAGTTAGCAAGTTCTGAGTAATTTTTTATTTCTTCCTCTTCCTTGCCCTCTATTAGTTGCAAATCCTGTTGACACTACCTCTGAAATATTTCTCACATCCACATCTCCTTTTCATTCTCGTTGGCATGGTTCTAGTTCAAGGGCCTGTTTTTCTTAGAGGGACCGTGTGGTTCCTTGTCATGATCTGTTTCCCCATCCAACTGATACTTCTTTTACAACTTGGACTTCCAACACTCTTACCAGAACCTTCAATATTTCTGAGTGCTCAGTGCATTTCTGAATGCTGCTGCTTTTTATTATTCTTTGAGTGTCTTAAACACATTGTCATTCAGCCTTCTTGTTGTAAGTGACAGAAACCTACTCCAGACTAGCTTAAGGAGAAAAGAAAGGAGGGTTATTAGGCTCCTCAACTGGTCAACCTAGAGTTGATTTAGCTTCCATAATGGCTGGAGTTTAAGATTGTCACCAGGAAAATGTCCTATTTCCTTCCTCTGTCAGCAATTCTTTCGTCTTTGTTGGCTCCACTCTGAGGTGGTATGTCTCATTGAGGTAATGACATGGCTTCCAGCTGCAGTCTCCATCCACTCAGCAGCTCCAGTGGAGAGAGGAGTTCTCTCTTCTCAACAGAGTCAATGAAAATCTTAGATGTAGGTTTCATTGGCTGTCATTGGGTAATGTGCCCCTCCTTCCACCAATTGCTATGAACAAGGGGATGGGATTCTCTGATTGGTCAGGCCTTAGTCCTCTGCCCTTTTATGAAGTCAGACAAGTTGGGTCTTTAGCTCTGCCCAGCCACATGGACTTAGATTGCAGGAGGGTGCAATTTCCCCAAGGAAATTGGAGGGTTGTTATCAGAAGCAGGGAAATGAAGACAAAGACAAAAGAGCAAATCCTCACTCATGGCACTCAAGTTGTTCTGTCGCCCCATTCTCCCTAACTTTTCCACCTGGTCTTCTGTCTCTGACTACTAAGAACCAGATTCCCTGTTGCTCTAAGTGACTCATTTCCACACATGTGTGTGCTGCAAGTTTCTTCTGCCTGAGGAGGGCCATGCTGTCCTTTTGCCTGCAGCACCCTCTGTGGCTGTCACAAGGTTATTCACTCTGTAAGCCCAGCTCACATGTCTTCCTCCTCAGAAGGCCTCCTTAAACTTGCCTGAATTAGTCTCAGCACATTATCTGTCCTTCTGTCATGGTTCTTGCCATGCAGTGTTTAATCATGGTGTGAATTGGTTGATCCCACCTCCCCTACAGGACACTGACAGCATGACAGCATGGCCACTGTCTTGTTCATCCCAAGGCCTCGGCACAGTGCCTTTTATGCAGTGTAAGCGCCATAAATACTTATCAATTGATTCTAGACTTTCCATTTATTAAGAGAAGTTAATGGAAGTTTCTTGATCCCCATTTGATGATCAATTGTGAAATGTTGTATCAGACAAATTTCTACAAATCAAAGTCTTCATTGGATTTTTCTTTCCCCTAACCCAAATTATATTTTTAAAAGTTTTATTGTATTTTCCCCTCCAATTTTAATAATACATGAATTTTCAAATATAAAAGTATAAAGACAATAAAAAAGCTTCCTATCTTAGAGACATTGCATGTGCTAGTTCCTCTGCCTAGGTTTCTGTGGTCCCCAGATGGTCAGCTACCTGGCTCCTCATCAAGGGCATCTTCCCAGGAACTTCACCTTTGTCTCCAGACCTTCCCATGCTTCCCAGTTATTTTTACAGCACCTATCCTGCTATATCCTCTGTGTTGATTTGTGTGTTTCTGTCTTTCCTGACTATCATGTAAGTTCTGTGCAGTCAGGGGTCTTGCTTAGCTTGGTCGGGGTGTCTCCTCCCCACTCCTAGAATAGCAGTTGGCACTCGGTAAATGCTTTATAGACATTTATGGCTTCATCTCATGAATGCCATCATACCTGCAGAGGTAACTGTTACGTACATTTTAAAATTTTTCTTCCACTCAAACTATATGCATGCATACATATGCAAACTGCACATACTAGGTGTATACTACACACACGTGCACTATCATAGGGGTATGTAACATAATCCAGGCCTGCCCTTCAGCCTCTCTATATCCTACTCACCTTCAGTCCTCGCTCACCATTCCTTGTGGCAGTTTCTCACTGAGACCCCTGGAGACGCTCTGCTTCAGGGAGCAGAGCAAGCCGGAAGTGCTGGGGAACTTACATCCTCAGGATCAGCCTTCAACCAGGAATAAAGGGGGGTGGAGGATTGATACCCCAGCTCCCTTGTCCCTTTGGCGGGACATCTCTGGGGTGTGTTCTGCACCATTTCTCAGAGTCCCCAGGGGCAGTGGGATCTAGGTGCCCACAGTGTAGCTAGACTAATAATACTTTATTGGCTTCCTTTCCATATCACTGCTTCCTGGAATCATTTCCTAAATAAGCTACTTGCACTTAAAAACAAATTCTGAGGGTATGCTCCCTAAGACAAGGAAAAACTATAACAACAGTTTTGTAAAATGTAAGAGTTTTGCTCTTCTCAAATCCCAGCTTGACAATTGTGGCTTCTGGCTCTTCCTTCCTCTCTGCCCCTGTCCGTAGAGTGTGGGTGGGTATCCATTTACAGCAACCTGTATATTCTAGGAAGCCAGTCGGTCAGAGCCCCATTAGTGATACCTGGACTCAGACTGTAATCCCGTTCAGCTTCGCTGGCTTCAGGAATTCCTGACGCATCCGTGTTATAGACTCCTCTGCATTCAGCTTTGCTTTTATCTGTTTCCAATTTCTATTTTCAAGGCTTCAGTTTTCCTCCTTTCTCCTTCATCCCCAGCCCCTCCTTTGCAGTGGCACCGAATAAAGAATCCATCACACTGCCACAGCTGAAAAAGCCTTTGAAAAAGGCAGGTGGCGTGGCTTGAATGTTTCTAAACTCTAAAACTGCAAGTCACAGAAAATATAGAAAGAGGTGGGGGGATGGTTCGCAGCCCTGTGGAAGCGATCCTCAGCCCACACCAGGGGCACAGCGCCTCTAGCATGGTTTGAGCGTGTTGATTTGGGCATCTGTCTTGCTGAATTCGCTTGAATTATAGATGTTACTGAATGAAACATTAAGGCTGTGTCCACCGAGATTTCTCTGGCTCTCTTGCCTGTTAACTTCCTCACAGTATTGTTCAAATTTATGCGTTACTTCAACATTTTGAGTGGATGCTTTTCATTCATTCATTCATTCATTCATTCAATGTACATTGACAGTGACTCTAAGTCCTGAGACTGAAAAGATGTCTGAGGCTCATTTTTGACTCCCCCAAATCCCAAGACCTAAGGGAGACAGACAAGCAAATTGATAACTGCAGTGCCTTGTGGTCATGCTATCCCAGGGCGAGGTCTGGGGAGAATTGCTCTGGAGGAAGTGCTGAGAGCCAGGCACACCTGGGTTCCTTGTCCTGGCCTGACGGATCCAGGAAGGCTTTCCAAAGAAGGAAGCAGGGCCCAGCCATCCAGAACTCAGGATATGGAGTCAGATAGCCCTGCTTATTGGAATCTATTTTGTACTAAATTGACTGAATATTTAATATTCCTGAGCCCCAATTTCTTAATCTGCTGAGTGGCTAGAATAATATCTACATCATGGATTATATGAAATAAATGGCATAATGCATGGACTGTGCTTAGCACTGGTCATAGCATATGATATCAACTTAATAAGTGGTTGCTAACTTTAACAATTAAATCAAGCCCAGGATGTTGGGAGACAGCTGAGGCAGACTGGGGAGGCAATGCCTTGCTGCTGTGTCATGAGGAAGGTGAATGACAGTTCATTGCCACTGGACAGGCAAATAAATTAGTGGCTTCCTCTTTTTATTATTGTGGATACCAGTGAAACCCACTCTATACCTGTGTCAAAACCTGCAATTTATCAAAAATAAAGTCAGAGATAGCAATAATCTTGCTGGCCACAGAAGCAGCAGGACCCAGGTAAATAGTTTGCTTATGGGGCTGTTATTTCACGATGAGTTGTCAGGTAGGTGCCACGAAAAAGGGAGAGAGGGTAAGGTACAACTGTGTATCTAGAGGCCCCACTGACCAGGTGAGATGTCCAATGTGTATTTATTTAAGATTTGATTTTCTCCCTCCTTCTCTCTAGCAAGGAAGTGTTCAGAGATGTAGCAATTAGAATTCAATATGCTAATACGATGTCTCATTAGCTGAGCCATACCGTCGCCTCTAGTGGTACATGTGCCCGGCAACACGGGTTCTAGAAATTAGCTTGGCTTCCCGCCGTCCCCATCTGAATCTTTTCTCAACTACTTTTTGATTGTGAAGAGCCAAGCTCATTTCAGCAGTGGGAATTTCACTGGGCTAGTGATCCCAAGACTCATTCAAAAATTAATAAAATTTCCTTTTCTTTTTTCTTTTGTTTTGGTGGGGGCATATTTCATGACACATGGCTGCTTCTTTCTTGCAAATATTTTATTCAAACTTAGTCCTCAAGCTTTCAAATTTTAAAGACTTAAAAAAATCAATCATGGTCTAAGAGGATTAAGAAGCTTTGCTATGTCAGCCTTACACAATTCCAGAGAGAAGATAGACTTGATTGTGCCTCTCATTTTGTTTATGATCCTGCAAGGTATCACCTGATCTCTGCCAAACCAGTTCTGAATGTAGGAGAAAGGTGGAGGTGCTTTTTCAACAGCTTTGGTCATCTGGTATATTATTTAATGGAGTCAGCGGTGTTTCCCTTTGTGGACTGCAGCCTTAAATACAGGCCAGGTATTAACTTTATACTCATCTTGTCCTCTCTCCCTCTCTTTTTTCTTCATTCTCTCTCTTCCTTCCTTCCTTCTTTACCTCCCTTCCTGCCTCCCTCACTCCTTCGTTCCCTCCTTCCCTTCCTTCTCCTTCCCTCCCTCTCTCCATCCCTCTCTCCTTCTTTATTTCCATCCCTCTGTCCTTTCACAAGAATTTATGCAACCCCTATTATGCAACCTGGAAGGAACTATGTGGTCATAAGGACCAAGGGTAAGACAGATCTAGTTCTTTAGTGCTGGGGCAGAGCAGAGGACCATGGGGCTGCCAGGTAGTTGGCAAGGAGAGGAAAGTGGGGCCAGATCATGCAAAGCAGTGGTAGGAATTTACAATTCACCATAACATTTGGAAAAACAGAAGGACATATTTTATTTCTCAATGAATTAGGTATATGTGCTGACAACATTTTCCAAATCAATTTTTTTCTGAGTATTTTAGTCCAGCTCTCTCTTCTAAAGTTATCAAATTAGTTTAAATTTAGTTCTACATTTAGTGAATCATCTTTTATCAAAAGGAAAAAGATGCTTAAATCAGGGACTGTAGTAGAAACCTCAGATTGGAGGGCTGAGGTGTGTATTGTGTACCATCCACTGTTGGGTGAGAAAATAGCTTTTGCCATAGGCAGGTGTTTTGCTTCCTAAAGCATTTAGTAGATACAATAATTTAGTCAAGTAGTTGATTTAGTTGTATCCACCTTAACTAATTAACACCAATTCCATGCTTGATCTTTTCCCATTAACTGAACAAAAGCCATTGCTAATGAGACTATACAAAAGTAGCTCACTTTCTTTGTTGTGAAGATTTCAAAAGAAAAGGAAGTTGTGAATGTTTGTAAGCTATAGAGAGGGGTAGACATGATATTCAACATATTTAATAGCAGATGTTATATATAGGCACAGACCAATCAGAATGGCAGTGGTATAAAGGTGTTGCCAGGACATATGGAGAACAAGGAGTAGGATGTATAGTCCAAATACAGGGAGATGACAGGGATGCATGGCCTTTGTATGGGGCTCATCCACGGGCAGAATCTTTTTCCTCATTTTAAAGAAATGGAAAGAGGAGAAGTCTTCACAAAAGCCACAGTATGTGCTAGAAGACAGAATGACTGTAGTACTGAGGGGTGTCGAGGGTACATAGATTCTAATGACAACTTGCACATCCAAGGCAGAATTAGCTTCAAGGTGGTTTTGGTAACACCATCACCCTCCTTCAGCATGATGTCTCTCCGTCCATGTAATTTGCACAAAGTAGGCACCCACTAATATTTGTAGAAGAAGACCTGTATCGGATGACAAAACAGCTTCTTGGGCTACCATTTGTGTGGTGTTCAAGGTTCTTTTGGCTCCAGGGAATAAAAACTCACTGAAACTTACTCAAAGAAAGCAGCATATATGCTGGTTAGGAAAAGGCCAAGCTTCTGTAAATAGAGACTCTCAAATTCAATAGCTGATAAGACAGACTTTAAGTTTTCTCTCATGTTTTGGTCGGTAGGTGAGTGGTACTGACTGGCAGGCTGCCTTTGCCCTGTAGAATCTTTCTATCTTGTTCCTTCCAACTGTTGTGAAGATATCCCCTTGGGGATGGCCCTTGTCTGGATGGTTGGAGTTGGCTTGCTTGTACATCAGCTTTTTTAATGCATGGGTGGGGCAAGTGTTCTGTCTTTTAAATTATAGCTGACCTGGACATTGCATACATCATGCTGCTCACATCCCATTTGTTCAAACTTGGTCATATAGCCATATATAGCTACGAGTGAAACTGGGAAATCTAGCTGGCTGGCTTTGTAGGGTAACTTGAATTCTCCTGCTGTGGAAGAAGGAGAGAATGGGGTTTGGTGGATCCACAGGGAGTTATTATAAAGGTACAAATAGGGCATTAGGAAATGCAAGAAATGCTGAAAAACAGGTGTTAGAGTATAGGAACTGAGGGAGTTCCAACAGGAATTCCCATCTCTGTCTCTAGCTATCACTCTCCATCTTTCATACTTTCTCATTCTGCACAAAGACGCCATTCTCTCCTGTCTTTCAATCAGTTTTGTCTGATCTCCTGTCTTTGACCTGGCCCCAAATGGCATCCTCGACTCTCCTGAACTTGGGCTTTTCAAAGCTAACTTGGTTTCTTCTTGCTTGTCTCTTGGTTCAAATTACCTGAAGAGAAGCTCTGACTGTCCCAGTTAAAGACAGTCAAAGTCTAGTACACTGATTATGAGCACTCTAAAGGAAGGGGCCCCCAAATCATGTGTCTTCCCTTACCCCATCAGATAAGACTGGGCAGGTGGAGAAGAGGTAAATGTTTTGAACTATTCCTCCCCAAACTGACCCAAACACAACTTAAACAGTGTGAATATTAAAGTAGCACAAAAGAAAGTATACTGTGTAGCTGACTAGCATCAGAAATTCTGCCAATCATAGCTCTTGTAAATTGATAACTTGTTACTCAGTCTTTTATAAGTTTGGCTACCATGAATCTATTCTTCAGAACCAGAAGAGTCCCTGGATGATGAGCTCATAGTTCAAAGTTCAGAAGTGGGGACCAGCCCAAGGATGAGACTTAGAGTAAGCTGCCAATTATTTCTCTGATCAGCCTCTTCCATGGCAGTGGATAGTAACAATGGAGATAAGCTCCAATTCTATCCAGGTTGCCATAAATGAAGATGAGTCTTTGAATATGCATTTAGTAGTGCTGAAAAATCAATTAGCAGAACAAATTTAGTCATCTCTCACTTTACCATGGAAATTATCATCAAAAGCAATTTTATTCCCATGAACCAAGAAAGAGATGAGAATTCTGGGCTGAACTTGCATTTTTTTCTATTTTGTGTTTTATGTCAGAAGAACAATTTTTAAAAAATTGTTTAAACTAAATTCAATTTTATATCTTATTTCAAGCAACAGATATGACATAGTCTGTGTAGTAGACAAATTAATAGTTCAAGCAAAAGGTCTGGGCTTGGTGACATATGGATAAGAATAAGCTGAGAAAAACTGCCTTAACAAAAAAAGTATGTATATACTTTAAATATAGATTTATATATTTTATTACATATAAATATTCATATGTTTATATGCATATAAACAGGTTTATATATATATAAATATAAATATACACATTTCAGAATCAAACAGCCCATTTGGAGGATACATGTAAGAACAGTTTGATTTGATTTGGCACATCTTATAAATTATCACCTGATTTTTTTTTTAGCCCAACATTAAAAAAAAAAAAAAAAGCAAAACTGGTACATAAACAAGATAGAGGAAGAAGCTAATTATCTAATTGCCTCTCTTCTTGTATTGGTGATACATTGCCCAGCAGCTGAGCGTCTGGGCAAGTCATCTACATTGCATTGTATCTAAACACCTCCTGGCATTTTCCACTTCCCTCTCCAGAACTTCTAAACTGGAATTGATGTGAAAGGGCAGCATGGAAATGATTGAGTGTGGAGTTTCTAATAATGACTCTGACGGACACACACTTTACAAGGAGATCTTACAATGCCTATCAAAGACTGTTTCATCTTCCCAGTACAGAGCTCCTATCACTTTCTCTTCTCCTGAGGATCAAATCTTAGAATCTCAAGTGATCTTGGTGGTCTCTAATCCCATAGGGCTAAAACTATGTTCTACAGAGGTCTAGTATTGACAGGGGGACTTGGGGCCCTAAAGTGGGGAGGATGCAAGGGAGATAAGGTGAAGTAAGCATCTGAGACTGTGGCCCTGAGAGAAAACTTCATCCAGAGTAACTGCTTTTATCTGCTTTAGACATTAGGGTTCTGGAAGAGATTTCGTTTGAGAAAAAAAAATGGCAAACTCTAAAAATAGGGTTTAGAATTCCAGCATAGACCCATCTTCTCATAATACAGAGGAAGAAACCGAGACCGGGAGGCTCCTTGGGTCCCCCACCTTGCCCCTGGCAGAGTCGGGATGGGATCCAGAGAGCCATCACTTCCTCTTCCCAGGGTGTGTTGCTGTTGATGAAATGCTGGAACACATTCTAAAGTTTAGGCACTTAGGAAATACCCCATGGTGATTACAAGGACAGATGATACTTATGAGTTCATACTATGTGGCCAGTGCCTCAAAGACGTTATCTTATTTAATGCTGGCAACAGTGCTCTGAGTTAGGAGTTCTTACCCCACTTAACAGTCGGGGAAAATGAGGCTCTAAAAAGTTAAATCACTTGCTCAGCATCACACCTGGCAATAGATTGGGATTTGAAGGCACGTGACCTTAATCCGGAGGCCTCAGCCTTTATCACTCTGTTCTCTTGCCTTCCTGCATCTTATGTTCCAAACTTCTCTCAGGGGACAGATACTATCAGATTATTTCATCTAACTATACTATATTTTTAAAAGTTCTACCAGCATAAAAAACATCCAGCAAGCTTTCTTCTATTGAATGTTATACCTCTGTAGAGTTACAGCATCATCTAGCATGACCTTGATGAAGATAACCCTTCTTTATGAAAATGGTCAATTTTCATTAATATTTTACTAATTAGCGAAAGGCTGGCATAATTTAGAGAAAGTCTAAATTATAGAATACATTTATTTTATTACTTTTAAACACGTATCTTAACAAAAATTATATAAAAATGCTCCCTTGTGGGACTCACTTCAATGATTTGTTATTAGCATTAATATTATTTGTATGTAAATGAAATGAAAACTTAATATGAGCACCTTGCTTCTTCCTCTCTCTTCTAATGAATCCTGCCAATAACCTCTGTAAATGGCTTCATTATCTCTTACTAGACCTATTATGATGGCCTCCTAATGCACTGCCCTGTGCCTTGTCCATCACATCTGTCCCATACCCCTTTCTCAAATGACTACCCATAAAATTCAGCATTAAAGCACACCATGATCCAATCTGCATGAATTTGTGTAATTTCCCTGATCCCTTCATCCATCATGCCCCTAAAGCCCCAGCTAAGAGAGCTGACTCCCAGATCTTTTACGTTCTTGGCTGTTTCTGTAGCTTTGCCTGGGGTTTCTTCCCAGTTCTAAATTTGCCAACCCTGCAACAAGTCTTCCTGGGTTCCAGCTCTTATCCACTAACAGTTTCTCTTTTGAACTTCCCTAAGGCTTTACCCTCTTCTGGGGGCCACTCTCACTTTCAGCATCATGTGGATCAGGTGTTTACTTGTTTTATCTCCTCTGCTAGACTTTTAACATCTGAGGGCAGCTGGTCTTCATATTCCCTCAGGCATGAGCACAAAGTTCTGCTATCTGGACAATATGCAAATGCTTATTAAGTGACTAGAACCCTGGGGAGGGTGTGTGTGTGTATGTGTGTGTGTGTGTGTGTGTGTGTGTGTGTGTGTGTGTGTGTTTAGAGAAGGCAAAGAGTTTGGCAAAATAAATAAGAAGGAATAGTAACTCTTAACTATTGCCCCTCAATTTGGGGTCTCTGCACCACCCACATAAGAATACTTGGGGAAAAAAGAACAATACTTGGGGATAAACACACAGGTTATTCAGTCTGGCCAAGACCTATCAAAGCAGGCTTCCTGGGTATGAGGTCCCAGGACCTGCATTGTGAACATGCTTTCCAGGCTATTCTACACACACTGGTGTCTAAGAACCACTATCCTCAGAGCTAGGATATGCAGCAAACATGGTCTGAAGTATCTAGATGAGTCCCAGTGTAATGAAAAGACCAAGACAGCATGACAGCATCTGTGTCCTCAAGGGGCTAGAGTGTGCCTCCTCCTGGGACTACTGCCTTGCCTGCATAAGCAGGGCTGGGTGGCCCTCCTCTGTGCTTCCTCTGCCAACACTCTGTGGAATGTTTCTGGAAGTCAGAATGGCAGGGTAGTCTCTCAGTTTGCAAAAACATGAAAAGGGATGATTAGACATTCTACATACAAAATTGTATTATGTGTTCTAAGTTGCCATTAAAAAGCCAAAAAAAAGCAGACACATACCAAAAAAAATGGTATGGACTTCAAATATTAGAAAGCCTAGTTCAGATTTTACCTAGTAACTTACTAATTCTGTGATCTTGGGCAAATTAGCCTTTTTAGGGTTTTTGTATGGGTATCTGTGAAGAGGATAAAATGATAGTTTCTCTTTCACAAGGCTATTGTGGGAATCCAGTGAGATCATTCCTCAGTAGTGCTCAGTTCAAGGTGCGGGGCAGAATAAGGGCTTACTAAATGTTACCTTGGGTAATTATTATCGGTATCATTAACATTCACATCACACCCTTAATTTTGTGTGACACAAGTCCTCTTACCCATCTCTGTGCCCAGGCTCAGAGTCTAGGGTGCAGAAGGACCAAGCTGTGCTCATTTTATGTCCTATTGAGTGAAATGCAGATTGGCGCCGTGAGATCAGGAGGTAGACCTGGGCAGACTTCTCCAGCAACCACACTGTGCCTCACCTGAGGAAGGGGACATCTCTCAGGCATCTGGACAAGCTTAGCTCATCACTGAGGGGGTGATCCTTCCAGCATCCTCTGTCTTGATGACAGAGGCCCTGACTGGCCCTCTTATACTTGATCCTATTTGGGAACTGGAAGAAGGGATGAGTCCTGAAGTCTGCATCATTCAGGGACCCCTGCAAGGCCTCTGTTGTGGCAGCGGACAAAGAAATAACATCCTTCTCACGTGCTCACTGGAAAGGAGTTTTGGTGGGCAGAGTCTGGGCTCATTAAAATGGACTTGGTGTATCCATAACTTGTATTACCCAGCAACAGTGGAGCCCTCCAGAAATCTGTACAGGCAACTAATGACTTTAAAACTCCTAGTCACCCCCCTCAATACCCACTCTCCCTGCCAAATGGTTGAGATTCCAGGCCAGCTGGGTATCTGCTTATTTACATAATTAATCTTGTATGAAGTCTTTATATGTCCCTCCTCAGCCTTCTCTTTTCTAGGATAAATAACCCCCAATTCTTCCATCCATAAGCCCCAATTTTACAACCTTTTAATCATTTTTGTGGCTCCCTTTCGGGTTTTTTTTTTCTTGGCCCTCTTTAAGCCTTATCTCAATTTAACAGACATGCTACAAAGGCAATTAGGAGAGATGAATCCATCAGAACCTGGGACCATCTCTAATTTGGATCCAAGTTTTTCTCTCTTTCTCTGTAAGAGTAAAATGGAGGATCCTCATCACCTTTCCCACTGACAAGTGGACTCAGGATGGGCTGTCAGTTTTGCTTCCCCTAGGATGTCTTCCAAGATCCTGAAAAGCCAGTTCTATGAAGGCAGGAACCAAAGGACATGCCTGCGCGCAGGAGGGAGGTCTTTCCCAAATGGTATTTTGCATGTGGTTTCAGTGCATGGACATAGCAGGAGCTTATTGTTGGGGTTACAGGGTGACTGGCAATCCTAATGCCCAGGCTCCTGGGGGTGTCGAGGAGTGCCAATGGCTCTCTGACAGCATTTGCATTCTCCCCAGGCCAGGAGAACTTGCTGCTCTGTGTCCTGGGCTCTTATCTGACCTTCCCTGGAAAGCTGTTGCCTTATCTGACTTTAGGCAGAGCCAAAGAACTGAGCCCAGCAGACTTCAAAGAAGCTGACTCTTTAGTTTTCAACTCCAAGAGGCAACACATGACTTAACTACTACGAAACAGCCCATGAAAGATAAAACTATGACATAGCAAAGGAAGAGAGGGCATTTCTGGAGTTCTGGGACTGGGAATTTGCTAGATTTTCTAGTTAGGAATGTTCTGAGAGTGAGGACAGAAAAAGGAGGAAGGGCTGAGCAGAGACTAGCTTGTCATTCTGCAAAGACAAAACCGACCATTGCCACTTTGTGCTGCACGTCATCATCCTCTCAAGGTTCTAGTCTCTCCTGTACTGCACTTCTCCCCCCTCCACAGTGTGGCCTGCTATTTCCCAGGGACTCACTTGACAGGGCACAAACAGTGGGGATGTATATTTGAGCAAGGATTAGCAAATATAGACATTCCTGTTTGGCTACCCTGTCAACAGTTTCAAGGTGAAAACCCCACCAGTTCATCAGCCAATTTGGTGAGGGAGATTATTGTTCTGTGCAAAAATCAAATAAAATCCTTTGGGGCTTTTCTTAGGCAGCATTGCACGTAGCTCTGTCTGAAGATCAATAAAGCAGAACCTACTCTTCATTACACGTTAATAATGTGCGAGCAGAAACCAGAGCAGGGAGCGGGGCTTCTACACCTCCCAACAAAAAGACGGTCTGACTTTGTTGTACACAGAGCAGGATTGGTGCTGATGATAGCTATGCAACTTGTTTGTGGCCACAAATGACTTTCAGCCTGCGGGTTTCAGAGTTAGAATGCCTTCTGCATGTGACAAAGCTTCCCAGAACATCTTTAGAAAAGCCATATCCTGGCTTAAAGTGCTTCATAATGCTCATTAATGGGGCATTAACTGAGTGAGTTAAAAACAATTAATAATGGAGAAAGTGTGGTCATGATACCTGAGGAATGAATGTAGGTAGGGTTCTAAGTTCCCAGTTCTCTCTAAAGCCAGACCTATCGGCGACTTTGGATTCAGAAGTAGCACAAAGAGTTTGGGACTTTGCATTAGTTTCCCAGGGCTCCTAGAAGAAAGCATCACAAACTGGTGGCTTAAAACAAACCCTCTAATTTTAAGGGGTTAATGCCTACCTCAAAATAGATTATATATAGTTCCCTTAACTGAAAAGTACAGGGAATCCAGTTTCAGGCAAAACTGAACACAGGGCCTTGAATATTGTCAGATAGAGGTTTCTCTCCATCTCTTGGCCATATTTTTTTCTATGGTGACTTTACTGTCAGGCAGGCTCCTCCCATGAGGTACCAGCTGTTAGAAGACCCAGATTTGTAGCCTCATAATTTTGCAACCAAGCAGAAAGAGAGCTGCTGTTCATTAACAGTCCTTTCAGAGAGCTGAAAATGATTGACTTAATCTGGGTCCTATGAACATCTTTAATCCAGGTACTGTGCCTGGTGAACTTCTGGGATTGGCTAGGCCAGGGTCATGTGACCATCTCTGCAGGTGGGGGTGGAATCACCTTCAATTTCATAGACCAAATGTAGAGAGTGAAATGGTTGCCCAGAGGCAAACTGGGACACTGGTGCATGAAGCTGAAAGACAGTAGGTAGACTGGAAGGACAGATGTATATTACCAGCACCTGCCACTGTATGTGAGCTCTGCCCAGCTCTCCTGCAGGAAGGTCAGAAATGAATAATTCAGTTCCTGCCCTCCAGATGCTCACAGGGTATCAGGGATGCAGATGCATACATATAAGCCTCTTTAATATGAGTCTGCCTGTGATAAGTGCCCTGTTTTGATAGCGTCTCTGGCACCAAAAGGCCTTGACTACTTATTCAATTGGTACCTGGGGCTTGGCACATGTTTTCTCACATTTCCAATTTAAAAGTCAACAAATTGCTTCTGGAACCTTAACTTGAAATTAAATCTGGGTGTTTTTCTTGTCCCCTGGTTATGGGGTTGAGATGTATAAAGTTGACTCCCAGCGATAGCACTAGGTCAGTTTGACCCAACATCTGGGAATCACACCTGAAGCCATCAGCACAGATTTAAAAGTAGAACATGAGGACATGGGGGACAGTCCAGGGCAGAAGGGATTCCACGTGAGAAGCTATCCACAGGGAGCAGTCATGTGGCTTAAGTTCCAGCCACTAGATCTCCTTACGTGTGCATATCTCTGCACCTCCCCACCACTGTATGTTATCCATCCTTAGGGCTACATTTCTTTGCTTCTTATAGGCATTTGCCTTTCTATTCAACACATATATATTGAACTTTGTGATGGGGACTGGTTAATTATTCACCAAATTATTTCCTTCTTTCTCCTGGGCACACAGCTACATTTCCCAGCCTCCTCTAGTTTCTGTGTGGCTGGATTCTGGCCAGTGGAGCATGGGATGTTGTAAGGTCAGCCTTACTTCCCCGAAACCTCCTGTAGGGTCCTGCACATAGGCTTGCTGTATTCCTCTGTCTTCCACTTGCAGGTGGAAGTAGAGGACAGTGGAGCCACAGGATGGTAGGCGAAGGCTGGGTCCTTGAATGACAATCTTCCACCCCACCCAAATAAAAAAATCCACATCAGATTGTGACAGAAGTAGAAGATAAAGTTTCACAGTGTTGACTTGTTGGAATTTTGGAGTTCATTTGGTTTTGCTCTAGACTATAGCATTTAGCTTACTCTGACGAAACAAAGAGCTAAAATATAAAAGAAATGCTAGGTACTCAGTACTCAGCAAAGTATCACAGGTGTAACTCCTGCCTTGGTGGAGTTTTCAGTCTTATCTGTAATTTTATCTATTCCCATGCTCTCTCACCTTCTGGTAGGCATTAACAGATGATGTTGGGAGCAGCATGTTGAAATAACTCTGGTGCAGTATGTTGAAATAACTCTGGAGAATGTCCAGCAGAGTTCTGGGCTGGGTTTTAGAAATGGACGTCTTCGTTGGTACTCTATAGCTTTACTTGGAGTGGGGCTTAGCTGTGGGTCACAGCCTGATCCTTCAGGCCTTTTGAAGCCTGAGAGATTCTCCAGTTGTGCAGGTTAAAGAGATTTCTTATTATATACAAAACCTTTTTCTTCTCTCTTCTTTTCGCTCTCAAAATCAGTCCTTTCCAAGTCAATGTCCAAGTTAAAAAGAAAAAAAAAATAAAGAAAAAAAAAATCAGTCCTAACTGGCTAGAATATTATCCATCCAATCATCTATCCAACCATCTATTCATCTGTTCATCCATCTATGCATTCATCCATCTATTTATTCTTTAGACCTAGTTTTATTAATAATAGTTGTCTTTTGTCAAATGCTCATTTGCCGGGTTCTGTGCTAAGATATTGATGTGATAGTCCTTTTTAATCTAAATGGCAATCCTACAGGGTAGGTGCCTCCATTATCACTTAATAAATAAAGAAAGTGAGGCCCTGAGATATTACTTATCTAAAGCTATAGAGCATTTGTGTCTTTGGCAGAGCCTAGATTCTTAGTCACCATGCTGTCCCTTATCCAACATTTGTCAGGATGCTCTCAAATGTTGTGCCTGACGAAGGACTCACCCAGAGTAGGTGAGGAGAGGAGTCCTACTCACCCAGTAGTCCTACTCAGTCCTACTCCTCAGAAGTAGGACTCCTGAGGAGTCCTACCCACCCAGAGTAGGACTCACTCAGAGTAGCTGACTTGAAGGAGTTCACGTAGTATGTGTGTGTGTGTGTGTGTGTGCATGCACACATGTATATATGAAGATGGGTGGTTGGAAGAGACTGTCATGTGAACAGGGAATCCAACTGGAAAGGTGCTGTGAAAATAGCTAAGAGAACCATGGAGCCCTGTAGAGACTGGAAGGCACCCTGAAGCTCCAAGGTGAAGAATAACATTGTTGGCCAAGCCCACAAACAGGGAAGCCAGGGAGAAACAGGTATTCAACATGTACATTCTGGAGTAGAGTGTTTGATTTTATACCCTCAGCCTTCCAGCTGGATGTCTTGGAACAGAGCAAGTCCATCTTTCTTTGACTTAGTCTCCCCACTTATAAAATCAGGATAATATAGTTCCGACTTAAAGGGTGGTTTTAGGGATTAAATAAGATGGCACTGTTAGGATTAACTGAGATAGCACATTTTAAATAGGGCTTGGCACATACTAAGTTCTAGGTAAATATTAGTTTTTTTTGTGATGATGATGATGGTTGTGGTGATGGTGATGTGATGATGATGATGATTTGGGATTAGAGGCAAAAGAATAAATGTTCTTTTCCTTTCCTTCTTCACAATGCCCATGTGTTTCCTCTTCCATGCCCATTATTGACACTCAGGTTCTCAGTTGTCCCAGCTCTGCTATCAGTCAGTTTTGTGGCCCTTGGCATAGCACACAACATGTCTTGGTCAACTTTTATGTCTATAGGGAGTGAGAATAGTATGCTCTGGAGCACCTAGTCCACAAGCCAGCTCTGCAACTTATCTGCTGTGTGGCCTCGGGGAAGTAATTCAACTCCTCAGAGACCTAGTTTTTCTTCTGCAAAATGGGGATGAAATTAGTAACCACCCAACTGAGGTATTTTAATGAACAGTGAAATGATCCACATAAAGCTATTAGCCTTATTCCTGGTACATCGTAACCTCTCAATGAATGCTAGATATCCTCATTATGAAATTAAAAGGGCCCTTCAACTTTACTTGGTGGGTTTTCCATTATGTGTTTTACCTTTGTTTTTTACTTGAACAAATAAAAACATTGTTTTTTATTTGAACACTGATTTTGACACCATCTCCATTCCTTTTGGCTCTCTGAATGAAGTTCTGCTTTAATGAATATGATAGCAGGACTTACGCATTACCAGGTTATTTTAGGCAAGAGTGATTTTTAACTCATTACCCAGATAATTGTTGTGGTTCTCTAGTTACCTTTCTGTGCACAGACTTAATAAGGTCTGAGGTTCTGTGGCAGAATTTTTCTTTGCTGGATGGGAGAATTATTGAAGCTCTCAGGTAAAGGTGTGAAACCTTTGATGCAAAAGGGGTGGCCATGCCAGCCAAGCAGTCCCTGACTGCAAGGTGGGCTCAGCTGCTTTGGAAACTGGTGCAAGGTTCATTAATCATGGGGCATTTCCAGCATACTTAAAGATGTTAATTTTACTTATGGGAAAGATATTCAAAAATAAGTGTGTGCATGTGTATTATATGCAAATGGAGAACTAGGATCTACCTACTTCCCCTTTGAGTCCTCCAGCACCTAGGGGTCAGATATACTGGTTGGCTCTATCCTGTAGTGGTTTAAAGCAAGGGTTGGAAAACTTTTTCTGTAAAGTATTTTCTGTAAAGCAAATATATTAGCCTTTGCAGGCCATAGAATCTCTGTCATGGCTACACAGCCCTGCCTATATGGAGTGAAAGCAGTGAAAGGCAATATATGAGTGAATGGATGTGGTTGTGTTCCAATAAAACTTTATTTGTGGACATTATGACTTGGATTTCATATAATTTTTGTAGCCATAAGCTATTATTTTCTTTTTGATGTTTTTCATTATTTACAAAGGTAAAAACCATTCTTGACGCCATGAGCTATACAAGAACAGGTGGTTGATGGGATCTTGCTGGTGGGCCATATTTTGCTGACCCCTGGATTAGAGTCTGCATCTGTTCAAGTACCACTTGTTCCATTCCTTTGTGACCTTGGGCACTTTTCTTAACTACTCTATGCCTCAGTCTCGTCATCTGCAAAATACAAATAATAGTAATACAATTAATAGTAGCTATCCTCATTATGAAATTTTATTGGAATGCAGCCACATCCATTTACTTATATATTGCCTTTAGCTGGTTTCACTCCATATAGTGCGTTTGTAGGGTGGTAGAGAAAGTTAATGAGTTAGTAGAAGTAAAGTGCTTAAAACAGTGCCTGGTGCATAGCCTTGAGAAATATTAGCTTTTATCATTTTCATTGAATTATCACCTCCTTGAATTCTCTCAGCCACACTATGAGGAGGATAGTATTACTATCCCCATTTCCCAGATGAAGAAACTGAAGCACGGAGATGCTAAATTGTTTGAGGCCAGTGTTAGATCAAGAATGACTTTCACAAACGGTGGTACCTGTCTTTGATGACTAACAAAGCAGAAATCCAGATTACTACAAAACTGCTTTAGTTCTCTTTCTAATGATGCTCCAAGGATGTCCCTTCCATCAGAAATTGCCTATGGCTGTCAGAAGCTGGCAGTTGGCAAGGGGATGAGGGTAGTGAAGAGAGGTCACAGGACAAGCAGGTGGTCAAAGGGACGGAGTGGCAAATCAAAGGACTGCCACAGAGCAGTGGTCACTGCGTTTTTGCATTTTCTTCCCATTGTTCTCTTTTGTAGACACATTGTGAAGCTTGCATCTGCTACACCCCTGTTGGATTTGCAAATTGCTGGAGGTTACCGTTGCAAGATGTGCATTTATCCTCTCCCATCACATTTTTCTTTCTTCCCTAATGCGCCAAATTAGAAGATTGGCTGATTTTCATTTACCCTAAAAAGTAAAATTTCAGCTTAAATCACATATGTCTGTGATGCACTTAGCAGCCGCGACAGCTTCTAACCGCCAGCCATTCCTTCTCATTCCCTCAGTTCCCGAGAGAATAATCAGATCTATTGTGATTTAGAGATGCATTAGCTACACTTAGAGTTCAGGATCAACTTTGACTTCTAGGGAAGTTATCCAAGATTTAAATGGTTAGAATCCACTACATTTAAAACATGCTATGCTTTTTCCGTCCTTGCTCATATCATTGTTGAAAGAATAAAAGATCGGGGAAAGTGATCAGGGGTGGTGGCTCATGCCTTATAGGCAACTTCCCAGCACTTTGGGAAGCTGAAGCGGGAGGATCATTTGAGGCCAGGAGTTTGAGACCAGCCTGGGTAACATAGCAAGACCCCATCTCTACAAAAAATTAATTTAAAAAAATTAGCTAAGCATGGTGGCGTGCACTTGTAATCCTAGCTACTTGGGAGGCTATGGGGAGACGATCACTTGAGCACAGAAGTTTGAAGCTGCAATGAGCTATTAGTATGATCACACCACTGTACCCCAGCCTGGGCAACAGAACAAGATCCTGTCTTGAAAAAGAAATTAAAAAAGAGATCTGAGAGAATATCAGAGTAGATTCTGCTGGTATTTAAATTGCTGGGACCAAAACAAGCAAACAAACAAAAATCACATATGACTGGTAGCTGGCTAGTTCTGCATATTTCTATGTGGTCACTTTCCAAAGTTCTTCCATTTAGAAGACAGACAGTCCTGACCTACAGGAATCTGCTCATGGTGGGATGTCATCATAACCCATCCCAGACCCACACACATCTTTGCCACCCATGGCTGCAGCAGTTGGATGGATCTGTCCATTCTGTATTATAAAACTCCTTATGCATGTGTTGAACACAGCCCTGTCTCTCTGCAGGTTTAAATTCCCCTGAATGAGAGACAAGTTAGACTCTCACAACCCTCATACCCTGGCTCCACTACTTATTAATCAAGTCCATGGGCTTCATCGCCAAGTTGCTTCATCGCTTACTGTCTCTGTTTCCTCTGTAAAAGGAGGGATAATATTAATACCTTATCTCATAGGGTTGTTGTGAGAATTAGTAGTTCTAAAATACCTGGAATGGTCATTGACACATTGAAAGAACTCAAAAAAGTTTAAAAACATTAGATGATAGGGTATGGGAAAGAGATAACACTACTTCCTAGCTGTAATCCTTTAATGGTGTCCCATTTCTTACACGATAAATCCTAATCTCCTCAGCCTGGTTTGCAACACCTTTCTTAGTTCACCCACCTGGACTTTATTCCAGTATCCGTCTTTGGCCTTCAGCCACACAGCACAGGCACACCTCAGAGTTTCAGGTGTGCAGTTTCATGGCAATAAAGCAAATACTGCAATAAACCGAGTCACACAATTTTTTTGGTTCCCTAGTGCATATAAAAGTCATGTTTATATTACATTACAGTCTATTGAGTATGCAATAGTATTATGTCTAAAAAATGTACATAACTTAATTAAAAATGTTTAGTGCTAAAAAATGCTTAAATGTGACTTCTTCAAAAAAGACTTCCTGATCCCCCCAAAACCAAATGAGTTCATCCATTATGGACATTTTTCCTTGACACTTGCCTTAATTATAGTTAAATGATGAATTATGTGGTGGTTTATTATCTCCTTTTACCAAAAGAATGCAAGTGTCCCAAAGCAGAGATGGTCCATTTTCTTTATCACTGTGTCTTTGGAGCCTAACACAGTTTCTTGGAAATATTAGGCACTCAATATATTTGTAGCTGAACTGAATTGTGATTTAAAAAAATGAGGTCTGTATTTAAGAGTTTCATCATCAGCTCCATTCAGCCCAAGTTAAGTGTAAATTCAGCGAGTTAGTTAAGTAATAAATGGCTATCACTTTACTATAACATATTTGAAATTCAGTCTTGAGACCCCAGTAGTTGCTGAAATCAATGCCCGCTTTCTCCAGGTATAGTAATTATTTCTCATATTGTTATTGACTGTCTCTTTAAAGACCAGCCAGGACAAATCTATTTCTTATGCTGTTGTAAATAACTTGAAGCAGGAAAATGAATGGACCGGAATGAGGGTTGTTTAAAAGAGATTTATCTCTCCTCATTCTTGCTCAAGAAATAAGTGGCCAGTTGCTACCAACCCATCCCAAAAGCCAGGTGGTGAAAGCTGGTAGTAGTGACCTTTCTAATTCCTGTGCTAGTGACCACAACCATCTAACTGCTGATTTCCAAAGGTTTATTATAATTTTGACAAACAGCACATATTTTCAGATATGCTGGAGATCTGGATTTCTGGTTTCATTAAGAGTTGGTGTCTGAGGATGAGTTAGGGGTGAGGATCCCCATAGCAGAGAAAGATTTTAGTTGGGAGATGAGAGGGAGAGCACATCTGGAATCTAAATTTAAGTTCAGGGCCCCAGAAAAAGGAATGTAGTTGAAGCTGTCTCAAGTTGGACATCTCCATTTCTCTTTCTGCTTTCCCTACCTAAAGCAAATGTCAGTGGTGACCAGGTTCATTCCATGGGTGTATTCTGCAATGTGTGGGCAATTGTATCTATCACTTGTGACAAAGTCTTCAAGTACGAGCAGGGAAGTTTACATCTCAACTGGGTGCCCTCAACAACGTTTGCGTCTTGACAATGTGTCCTCACCTTGACTGGGTTTACATACCTGGACAACTGAGGACACACAGAAAATCATTTCACTGATCCTCCCCAATGCATTATTGATTATGTGGATGGCAGCATGCAAAGTTATCAGCCCATGAGCAGACACAGAGTGAGTACTCAATCAATGACCATTATAATTGTTCTATTTTTCTTATTAGAATCTATTTTTGCTATGTAAAAAAAAAGTGATCTCCTGCATGTATATGTGAGGGTTTTTTTTAAAGATATATGAGGACCCAGTTTATATCCATGATCCTTATTTTCTCTGGGAAGAACACTAACCAAGGGAAAGAGTTAATGAATTACGTCTCATTGTATAATTTCTAGGGGACTTTGCTGAGCTGAGTGTTTGCTATCATAATGACCCTATAAGATAGCAGTCCCCAGCCTTTTTGGCACCAGGGACTGGTTTCATGGAAGACAATTTTTCCATAGACTAGGTGGGGGAATGGTTTGGAGATGATTCAAGCATAGGACAATTATTGTGTTGTCACATCTCTCTGCTAATGATAATCTGTATTTGCAGCTGCTCCCCAAGCACTAGCATCACCGCCTCAGCTCCACCTCAGATAATCAGGCGTTAGATTCTCATAAGGAATGTGCCACCTAGATCCCTCACATGTGCAGTTTATAGTAGGGTTCATGCTTTTGTAAGACTCTAATGCTACTGCTGATCTGACGGGAGGCAGAGCTTACGCAGTGATGTGAGTGATGGGGAACAGCTGTAAATACAGATGAAGCTTCGCTTGCTCACCCTCCACTCACCTCCTGCTGTGTGGCCTGGCTCCTAACAGGCCACAGACCAGTACTGGGGGTTGGAGGCCATAGCTATAAGACATTCAGTGTTATATCTCCATCTTACAGATGAGAAAACTGAGGCTTAGTGAGGTTATATATAAGCACAAGGTCACATAGCCAACACATAACTGAGCTGGGGTTTAAAACTCAAGGGGTCTCATTAAAGGGCTTGTTCTTTTAAGTGCCTAACTCTACCAGGATGTAAAAGGACCCTCTTAGGATGTCAAGAGAACAGAAACAAATACACAATGTACACACACAACAAAAACTGGAGAAAATACTCAATTATATGAAAATCCATTCACTTATTCATTCAATCATCAGATAATTATGCAGCACCTATCAGTACCAGTCACTGTTCTAGGAACCTAAAGCAGACAAAATCTCTGCTTTGTTGGAGCTTACCTCTTAGCAGGGAAAGATGGAAGGTGAATAAAGCAATAAGTAAAATGAAGTGTGCCAGATAGTGATGAAAACACGGAGAAAATAAAGTGAGAAAGAGAGATAACCAGTGTGGGAGTTGGCTGATATTTCAGTAAGGTGGTCAGGGAAGGAAGCTGAGACCTGAAGGAGGTGAAGGAGCCAATGCATGACTACCTGCTACCTAGGGCAAGGGCTAGCGAGCACAGCCAATGGGCTAAATTTGGGCTGCTGCTTGTTTTCATAAATAAAGTTTCACTGGAACTCAGCAGGCCCATTTGTTTGTGCATTATCTGTGTCTGTTTTCATGTTCAAATGGCAGAGTTGAGCAGTTACAGGAGAGATTTTGTGGCTGAAAAACCTGAAATATATACTACCTGGCCCTTTATAGAAAAACAATGTGCACACCTTCATCTAGAAGAGTTTTCTAGGCAAAGGGAACAGAGGGCACGTATGAGAGTATCGCCATAGGGTTGTGCCCAATGTGCTTGGGGGGTGGACGTGCATGGAGCAAAATGGGCAAGAGGGTGCATGCGGGTAGGGCTTGGGGGACCTTGAGGGCTACTGTAAAGCCTCAGAAGATGGAGGAGAGAGGGTTTGAGGGAGAGTTTCGAGGAGGGTTAACAGATAACTCTTTGCAGGCTGAGGAAGTAACTCTGAGATGGAGTTTAGCCAGCAGGGCTCAGCCCCCAGAGAGCAGGGACAGAAGGAGGGGTCCAGCTATGACACAGCCTAAGGGCAGCATTCACCTTTCACTAGGAGCTTCACAACTGTCCCTATTTGGCCTGAGGTGGCCAGGACTTTACACCCCAATGGTGATCAGTCATTGAATGTAGGTCCTTCACTGACAGTAACAATGATGAAGGGCTGACTGTTACCTAGGGCTTCCAGCTGACCACACTCCCAGCAGCTGGGGCCATGAGTCTTTCCCTGAAGTTGGATCTTGGTGGCCCATCTCAGTGTCTACCACATAGAAGATAAAGGGAGCAAACGCTAAGGCAAGACTAATGGAGGAGGCTACTCCAGTAATCTGAGAGATGGAGGTGGCTTGAACCAGGAATTGGTGAGCAGTAGGCGAATTCTGAATATTTTTTGAAAGTAGATCTTTCATGTTAATATATTCTTCATGGCCTAAGATCACCACAGAGAAAAAAGTAAACAGAAACAGACCAAAGAGAAAGGTTCCAAAAATTGTCTAAGTTATAAAGTCTTCCAATCCAATGATTATTGTACATGGATTTGGTTAGTGGAATCTAGGCTGTTTTTTTATTTTTGTTGTTTTTACCAGGATATGGAGAAAAAACATCATTTAATCACAAACATTTCAATCACAAATACTTCAATGACAGGGATAGAACCTGTCACACAACACAATGCATATAAGTCCTTGGCTGGGTCTGACCCCTGGCAGTGACTGTACTATTCATAGACTGGCCAGTGAGAATGTTCTGTTGCTAAACTGGGCATGGAACAATGCAGTTATTTATGCATCTCCGTGGCATAGAGTATTGCCTTGGATTTGAGATTCTGCTACAGCTACATGAGTGGGCAAATCAAGAAATTGTATTCCATAATTTATTTCCAATCTGACAAAGAGTATTGTGTGTAATAGGCGAAGTAAGCTTGTAAATTTTAGCACATTTATTGCAGTGTGATGTGGTTTGACACGGTGTCTATGAGCCATGTGGGGTGAAATGAAAAGTTTAAATGGATTCCAATTTCATTATCCCACTGTGATCTGAGGAAAGCTGAGACCAAAATGTTGCCACCCAGTAAAGCACTTTATCAAATTCCCTCCTGGATTGAACAGCACTGTTCTGCCAAAGAAAGCTATTTGCTGGATAGACTATTTAGCAAGCTGCATTTTTAACTTGGATGCCCAGCCAGGCGATGGAGTCTAACAGGCTTTGCTTACAATGTGCATGGCTTGGCTATTTACACAAGATTGACAGTATGAGAAAAACCAGATTCTATACTTGCTAGGCTGATTTAGAAGTTTCTCTGCTCATTTGAATTCAGCTGAACTAGTCAGTCTAGCCCTGGGAAAACCTGCAGGAGTAAAAGGAGAACCAATAGGAGTGATTCATGAAAAACATGAAGTGCATAGCAAATTAATTTCCCTGAGTCTCCAAACCAGTCGGTAAACCACATTGTAGTCTTGCCCTCTATTTCTCTCCCTTGCTTAGGGACTGGTAAAAATCTTGAAACCACTTGTTGATTTGTTTTTCTCACTTTAAACTGCTGTGATGGAAGAACACCTAGGGTATAATGGGGACACACCCAGAAGAAGTGAGTGCCTAACTCAATCCTGGAGATTAAGGAAGGTTTTCTGAAAGAAGCAGTACTCAAGTTTAAACCCGAAAGACAAAAGTGAGTTAACTGAATAAAACTTGGGAAGAACTTTTGAAAAGTCAAGACTGTGCCATTCATGGGTTTCATAAAAGTTTGCAGAGAGCCTGTCACCTGTCAGACACTGTACTAGCTTCCATGGGTACATTGGTGAACAAGTCACATTTCTTGCACCAGTGAGTGAATGGTATAAATAAACAGAACATTTCAATACCCAGACAAAAGTGCCATGGTGTGGAAGTCCAGGTTATTTCAGCATCTGGTACAGAGTAGGAACCCACTAAATAGTTGTTGGATTAAATTTCATTTAATTGTCGTAGTATTTTTCTCTCTCCACTAGCTCATTATCTTACCTTCAAGTCTTTCTTTCCTAGTTAATCCTCTACCAATACTATAAGTTTTCTCATATGTTTACCAATAAATTTTTAGAAAAATCAGGCTACACAGTCACTATTTCCACCTCCTAACAATGCGCTCACACTCACACACCTTCATTCTTTTGGACAATTTCATTTAATAACTTCCCCCACCACTTTAAGAGCAGGACCTCCATGTTGCCTGGTCAAACGTGCTCTCTCAGTTTTCTTCCTCTTCAACCCCTTTATTGTGTTGTAGTTGGTTGGTTCCTTTTGCCTTGGCTTCTCAGATGCCAGACAATTTTGGTTCTTCCTACCCTCTGAATATTTCTTCTCCACTTCTCTTGGTCCCTTTTTCTCTGTGATCTGAATACCCAAGGGATCTGAAAAAATTTTTTCTGACTTTCTATACCTTCTCTAACAGCATTGGTTTCAAGTATCCCATCATAGTTTAGGAGATCATGCCTAAATCTCTTAGTCCCTGAACTCTCTAGAATAATTCCATTCGTGTGCTGGGAACTTGGAAGTCCCAAAGGCATGCAAACTTATCATGTCAGGAACCAAACTCCTTTGACTTACTAATTTCATTTAATTAATTAATTGCCCTTCACTTGGTTATCCAGGCTAAGAAGCAAGGATCAAGATGGATTGCTCTGCCATTCTTCCCTACTTTGCTACTGACTCAGTGGCCATGTCTTGTAAACTCACCCACCTCTGTATTTCTCTCCTTTACCTTTCCACACCATTTCTACTTCACACCTTCATTGTGTGATACCACAGGGTCTGTGTCACCTCCCAATGAAAAAAAGAAATGTAAAATGCTCAAAATATGCTCCTTATTGTGGAAAGGAGGTGTGGCATAATGACTCTTTCAAAGTGATCTTAATGTTAGCCATTCACGTATATAAACAGAGTCCTTGAGAATACCCCATGAGTCTTGTACTTCATACTTAAACAACCATATTCCAAGGCAGGGAAGGTCCATAGTGCGGTGGAAATTTGAGGGCAACTTTTCAATTCTGGTTTATTTGATCCCTGAGCTTTGACCGCAGACAGAGAATTGGCCCCACAGAACCTGCTGTAGGTTCTACAGAGAGTATCTTACACACACTTCCTTCTACTTCTCCTAACATAAATAAAATATTATTTTATTGCATTGCTTTTTTTAAAAAAAAAGAACAGGTTTATTGAGGTATAATTGATGCACAAAAACTGCACATATTTAATGTATACAACTTGAAGAGTTTGGACATATGCATACACTCTTGAAACCATCACCACCACATTCAAAGAAATACTTCCAATATCCATCACCTCCAAAAGTTTCCTCTTGTGTCTTTGGTTTTTGTTCATTTGTTTTTTGTGATAAGAGCACCTAACATGAAATCTATCCTCTTAACAAAATCTTTAAATGCACTATATGGTATTGTTAATTATAGGCACCTCATTGTACAGCAGATCTCTAGAACTTACTCATCTTGCATAATCATCTACTTATCACACATTCACTACGTTTCGTCTGAGTCCATCCTCTGGGATGGGCTAAGGGTTAGTCTGCTCTTAAGAGTCTCTTGCTAGAATATGATGGGTGTCTCATGGTGAAAAGTGAAATGGCAATGAAAAGAAATCAGTTATATTCACTGTGAAAATAAATATAACTGCATCTCTGATACCTTAATCTAAAACAGAGTCTGACTTCTCACCTGGCTTTATGTCAACAGAGGCCCTTAGTTTTTGTTGATGACAAACTCTAGGAAAATGAAGGTATAGGAAACCCATCCCAAACAAAAATAATTCCCTAGTTGGAGTCCTCACCTCATATCTCTCTTATTCTAACCCATTCACTTCTCAAAAGAATGTTTTTAGCACATCGTCTTCCTGCTCTAAAACTTCTACTGGTTCACAAGCTAGTTTCCAAATTCCTTGGCCTGGTATTTAACCCCCACCAACCCATCTTTTCTTGGTATATTTTTCCACTTTTCTCCATGTTTAAACTAGTCAGCACTACATACTGTAAGAGGAATATACCTTTCAGGTTCCTGACCCCATGCCAATATCTATCATTTCCTTTTCTTAGAATGGTTTACTCTCTCTCCTTATTTAAATCTTACGCATTCTGAGGAAAATGCAATCTCTTTCTGTAGGAATCAACTCTCCATGACCTGAAATATTCGATGACATTGGTGGTCTTCCATCTCACACTTATCATCTATATCTTTGACTAACATAATTCACCAGCATGTCTTATCTTATTTGTTTTGTTACTTCTACAAATCTTGGTAGCCATGTGGCTGTCTTATAGTTTTTGTGTTCCTTGTGCCTCATACATCATAGATCTTCCAAATCCTTTTGGTGGACAAATTTATTACAAAAATAAGTTTAACATTCAAAGAAGCAATTAGCAAAATATATTTATTATTTCTCTTTTTTGAAACAAATCTTTGCCATTCCCCATTCCTAGGAACTATATGCTGGCTATTGTTTAGATCTAGTAACCCATTATTCATTCTTCAGTGTCATCCCACTGCATAACATTTTATTCTTTCAATAAAGATGTTTTGTTACTAGCCTAACCAGATGTGATTTAACTATTATACTTTTTGGTAATTTTATAAATCAGAGGAAATGTCCTTTTCAGCAATTATACTTTCCTGTGGTTGATTTAGACAAGCTGACCATCTACTCTCAGATAAGTCATCTACTACCAAAGTGGTGCTAGATGTCCCAGCACCAAAGGGCCAGATGCCACATATGAGGGGGGGAGAATTGCCATTTATACCCAAATTTGAAACATTTTTAATCACTGGATCTTACTCTGCCGTGGACTTTTTGAAGTTTTCACCATGAAACATACTTTTCTTCCATAAATTTAAAGAGCAAGAGAAGACCAAGTAACAGTTTACAAAGGCAAGAAATCATGTAAGCCTTCTTATACTCCCTATTTAAGCAATGACAAAGATACTGTTAATTTATTTTTTAAAAAACGTGTTAAAAGAGGAAGTGCTTCTTCAAATTAATGGAAGGCACAGGAATCTGCCTTTAATTATTTAAAATAGTTTAAATCTTGGTTCAACTATATTTTAAACAACACCTTGTCTCAACAAAAGAAAAGGGAAATATGGTGACATTCAGACTTTGTCAGCCTCTTCAAAAAATTAAAAAGTTAAAAAAATAGAGATTGGTTTTGAATTGTGAGCTAAATATATGTCACCATAATATTTACCTGAATAGTGTATATTCACAATGGCTTATTGTTTAATCTCTTTTAACTTTCAAAGAACCTTTCTTTTCTCTGAAAAGATACTTGAACTTTTGGTGTTGGCTACATATGAAAATATGTCAAACACATAGATTCTTCATCTCCAGATATTCACAACTAATTATCCCTTAATTTGCATGTGAAAGAAAATTACCACCTAATAGACCATTTCCCTGGCAAACCTTTCTTTATCTTAATGAGCAGAATGAGGAAGTCTATTACAACCTGATTAAAAAACCTCTATGCCACTCAGCAGCTTACATATAATACCAACCAGGTGGAGGCAACAAAGATGTAAATATTCTTATTTACAAACTGGAGCTGAGCTCATGTCTGTCTATTTAGCATTTTATTATGATGCATGTCGGCCTCACAGAATCAATAGTTGATTGATTTCTTATGTAAAACATGTGAGTACTTTAATTCTGGATGGAAATTCATCAGCAACTTCTATTTGATAAGATGACATCCTACAATTGGAAGGACTGGGCTACATTTAATCATTAGAAACTTCAAATTGTATTATCCCAGTTTCCAGATAATGCACAAGGTATTAGCCCAACTGTATTTCTTATAGAAGTGTCTCTATATAACCCAAGAGATGGGTTATATCTAAAAAGGGAGTGGAGTATGCCAGTATCAGTTAGCCTTTGACATAATAATGCTATATGACAAGCTGTGCTTAAACACTGGCTTACACACATCTGTCATCAACCGAGTGGTTGGCTGATCTAGGCTGAGCTCAGTTGGGCTCGGCTCCAGATTGTGGGTTTCATTCAGGTCTACTCCATGTATATCTCATTCTTCTGGGGGTGGCAGTCTCCCTGGGGTACATTCTTTTCCTGGTGGAGACTAAAAGTTTTCTGACTGGCATATGGAAACACATTATGCTTCTTGATGTCTAGACAGGAACTGGTGCACAATTACTTCCACCTACTGGCCAAAGCAAATCATCTGGTCATGCCCAACATCAATTGGGGGGCATTCTACTTGGAAGGACTGCAAAATCACATAGATAGGGGCTGGATATGGGGAGTGGTGAACAATTGGGAAAAATAATGCATTCTATCACAGTTACTTATAGGGCTTTTTAAAAAGGAAATAATTCTTCAAAAGGAGTTAACTCTTTCTCATCGCAACCTTTTAAAACAAAAATAACATTACACTGAATAACTCAAGCTAAAAGTCTCTTGCAGTTTTTCTTGACTTGTGCTTGTTCTTTCTCTCTGTCTCTCCCCAAATGACTCCAGATCTTCCTTTTCTTCCACTTTTACAATTCAAAACTTTTCATGTCCATTCTCTGCTCAAAAACATGTCAGTGAATCCCTACTTTCCATTGATATAGCTCAAACACTTGGCTGGCTTCATAATATCCTTCACAATATGCTGTTTGTCTCTTCCATCAGTCTACAAGAATTTAATTCTGTCTTTCCACATGCTATTTCCTCTGCCAGGACACTCTGTTTTCCCTCTCCCACCTGCCTGGTGAATTCATATTCATTCAGAGCTCAGCTCAAACTTTACAACTTCTGCATATTCTTCACTGATCCTTGGAGAGTTTTCTGCTTTCTTATCTGTAGTTTCCTAGCATTTTATACATATGTCCATATAGCTGATGTAATAATAGATTCAAACTAGTCACTCACATGTCTACTTTGCTACCTGAATGTGAAATCCTTGAAGATGAGGTCCATGTCTCATTCATTTTCTGTTCTCAGCACTTATATCTATGCCTGTAACATGGTAGATTTCAGATAAGTTGGTTGGATTGAACCAAAGGAGATTTTTATAATAAGCACTTTAAAAGCATAGAAATGCCATGGCACAGGTAGATATGTTCAGTCTCACCAATAATTATAAACTATAAACAAACAAATAAAAACTATAGGAGATGCCATTTTTACTTTTCAAATTGGAAATTATGTTTTTAAAAAGATAAAACATAGAATGTAGATATCTGGAATTATCAATGGTGGACTAAATCTCAGCTTTTAGAGATTTTTTTATTCTTTCTCAGATAAATATATTAAATATATTCCAATATGGTGACTCAGAAATTTGATTTCAAATAATTTATCAACTGGAAATAAAGATGTAAACAAATTTTTATAGGCTTATTGATTATAGCATCATTTATAATAGGAAAAAATAGACCCTTTACATTTCATATAAGATGGGTTAAAGAAATCATGATGTAGCTAAAACATTGAGCCCAAAAGCCTGCATTTATTAGGAGGGATAGTTAATAAAATGGGGGAAAATTTACTATGTATTTTTCAACATAGAAGTTAATGTATAAGATAGAACACTGGAACTACAGGGTGCCGATATTGTAAAATACATTGGGCTATTGTTATCATATCCTATGTGAGCCAAGAAGTGGACTTGAAGGAAATATAGCAAAATATTTACAGTGATTACATCTGTGTGTAGTGATCACAAGGTGATCCTAACTTATTTTTATGCTTCTCTCTAGTTTCCAAATTTTCCACAATAAGCATACATAACATTTATAGTAAATGGAAAAATCTAAAAATATTTTTCTTAACATATACTTAAGGTGAAATAACTTATACTGTTAACTGAGCTTATGAGAACTCTAAATTATTGATTACATATAGCACTTTATATATGAGTCCTGCTACTTTTGAGTCTCAACTCTTGTTTATTTTTAGATTGGCTTCCATTTTTCCTTTGTAATTAACTAAGAACTAAAATGAATTTCTAATTAGAATTGTTCTTAATATAAATGTGACATCCTATTTTCTCTAATGTAATTGTACCTGAGTGGAAGTAACTACAACAAGAACTATAAAGGAAGATAAAGTAGGGATATGATATATAATTTCCCTTCATATAATTGTAACTCTGAAGAACGCATGCTCCCAGCAGAAAAGTAATTTAAATTATATCACAACAAATGCCATATTTTAAAATAGAAACTATCCATCATGCGCTGAGTAAAGCTGGTAGCAAACTATAAACCTTAAGAATATACTGAAAATTCCTCCCTGAGTTCATTAAAAATAAATTGGTTGGTTTAATTCCAGCACATGCTGAAGTAAAGTATAAGTAACATAATGTAATTTTAAGTGCATAGAATTAATAATTACACATTTAGAAAAATGATATGAAAGTAACCATTAAAATGATTTTATTACAGAAATATTAAAATCTATTAATGTGTGATGTAAACAGAATAGTATGATAAACCCACGTGTCCATCGCCACGCCATTTTTTATTTTTTACTACAGTTTCTCTTTTGGACATGATTTTAAAAAATCTAAAACTTAATACCTAATGCCTGTTTTTTGTCTTTATCTTACAGGCAAAAACCAGTTTTGAATAACAGAGAACATTTCAATAATTGTAGACTAGTGCTAGTACATATTTTGAAGGCATCATTTGAAATTTGTTGGAATAAATCATTTGAAATTTGTTAGAACAAACCAACAAAATTTGTCTGGTCTTTGCTCATAGTAAGGGCATTACAAGATTTTTTTTCCACCTAGACAAAGAATAGACATATCTTTAATTCATTTACATAATTTAAAATACAGACCCAAACACTCAACATTCTTTTCCTTGGTAAATATAAAATGTATGAATGTGTAAAACATGTCAAGCATTGCTCCTCCCCCACTGTTGATGTTTTCTCACATTCCTTTTCAAAGATTATTCCCTGCATCTTATAGAAATCATGCCCTATATTTATTTTTCAAAATAAAAATATTTTTGATTTTATAAATATCACATACTTGGAAAAATGTCAAGCTATTCAGATATGTGTAATTAAACTTGATTTTTTATAGAAAGTTTTGAAATAGTTATAGTGATTGATTTGTTCATCTAGCATGCATTAGACACCTATTAATACTATATGTCAGGTGCTCTTTTAGACTCTGGAGAAAATAGTGAACAAGATGGAGAAGGGATCCCATCTTTGGATCACAAAGTTTTCTCCAGCTATTTCTTAATGGAGAGATAAAACAAACCTTCAGCTCAGAAAATTTTGAGTCTAGCTCACCTCCCCTTATTTGCTCAGGCCCATTTTCCCCACCAGTTCAGTTGACAGAGAGGGGATGGCACCCTCCACCAGCCTGTTTCAAGGGTCTCCTGCTACATCTTCAAGACAAGAAGCAAAAGCAAAGGAAAGGAAAAGGATGACTGTAACACAAGTAATTATAGTAAGCCCTGAAAAATGCTGTCTGTCTAGGGCTCTAATTTTCTCCCCCTTGTAGTCATTTTTCACAGGTTGAACTTCTTGCCCTCTGGACAGAATGAACCACAGTGTACATCTGTCTGTGGGTAGTAGTTGCTTGAGCTTGGGATTGCTCTTTGGGGTGCTAGTGATTTTTCAGAAACCAAGAGAGGATTTTCTGAACCCAATTGGTCCAGTTGATCTATCTGTGCACCACACCTGTCTTTTTTCAGGAATAAATATATGGGCTAGCTCCCTGAATATCAGGTCCTTTTCCGTCAATCCACCTTTACCCTATCCATCAAGCTCCAAGAAGGAGCTACAATGGGGTTAGAACAAAGATCGTTCCACCCCATGACTCCCAGACAGACAGTAGTAGCTGTGATTTTTGAGTGCTTACCACATGCTAGACACTGCAGTGAACCTATATACACATTATCTAATTTAAGCCCCACCACCACTTATTTTATGGGCTAGGTGAGTTTATATCCTTGTAGCACAGATTAGGAAACTGAGGCACAAATAGCCTTGGTCATTTGCACAAGGTGCAGAGCCTGTAAAATAGCAGCTTGGCAGTCATACCAAGTTGTATCACTCAATATCCATACATCTCATAGGCAGCATTGAGAGAGTCCATTCTTTTCTTGTACAGAGAGCACTGAATTTTGAGAAGCCATTTTTTTTTTCCTTTTGGCAGAAATACAGTGTAGTGGCACAGCAACAAAAAGGTGAGAGTCCAGATTCAAACTTGGCATCTCTGACTGTAAAGTCTACAAATTGATCCACTATGCTTTAAAGGGTCTGTAAAACAAAATGATGCAGTTTGATCTGTTTACAGACTCGGGCTGAATTGGAGTTCTGTAGGTGGAGCATTGCCCTTCCAATGGTAGCAGCTTTGGTTTGTGGGGGCTGGGGAAGAAATTCAAGCTTCCGTAGCACTTCCCAACGTATTGCATTATTAAATAAAGATACAATGTATAGCTCAGGAATGATTTTGACATTTTTGAACACGATTTTTCTTTTTTAATAGAGTATCATAAAGTCAGCAGTAACAGCATCTTTTCTTAGCCCAAAAGAAGAAAATAGAAGCTAAGAATCAACCATAATCCTTATGTAACTATAACTTTTTTTCTTAGAATTTTTAGAGGGTCCCATTATATAATAGATCATCATCATAGGTCATCATCATCATCCTTTTCATTCTTAGGTATAAGCATTTTCTTATGTTAACACCTCTCTTCACAGATATGATTTTTCATGGTGACATGTGTATCATTGAATTAATAAACCATAATTTAAGCAGCCATTTCCACAGTACTGAGTATTTCTCTTGTTTTTTATTCCCTTTCAGTTTGAGGCTTCAAGAGTCATTGGGTCCTCTATTATTTTACATCTAGAAAGTAATTTTCTAGAACTAAGTTTACCCAGTCAATAAGTAATAGTTGTGTGGTTCTTAATGCATAGTTATTGCCAACTGCTTTCCAAAACTATTGTAATATTTGATAACACTATCAAATGTATCCATTCACAAGTTTAATTATACTGTCCTTAGCATTAGCTATTACTACTTTTAAACATAATTGCTACCAGAACAGGAAATATATGCATATGATATAAATACACACATATATATATCTCAAAGCATTTTTAAATCATTCTCAAATAGAAAGGATGGTACTTTGACATTTTCTTTAAAATCTAGGAAAACCTGGAGTGCTTTCATCACTGAAAGCAGAAGATGTCCCCATTATTGTCAAGGAAATAGACTTGGGACTTTAATATTCTTTTCAGGCCAGCCACTAAAACTGAGAAGTGAAGAATTAATCTAAGATTTTTTATTCTTAAAAATAGTGTCATTATAGTTTAGCAGAAATATGGCTTTTTTGCCTTTATAATTAATTGTACTCATTTATAAATAATCTTATTAAATAATAAATTTTTATTTAAAAACCAAGAGACATACTAGAAGACATTATTTCACTTATTTTCTTCTTAAGTGGTTTACTCATGCATTCATATATATAAAATCTCATTTTCCTAAGACCTCCTCCCCCAAATTCTAAAACTACTTTTCTTAAATTTTTTACTTTGAAAAATTTCCCAGCTTATACAGAAGTTGCAAGAATAGTATCATGATTGCAGCTATTCTTAACCATTTGCTTTGTCTTGATATGATATAGAATTTTTTTGGTGATTGCTTACAATTTAACATTCTGGAATATTCAAACAATTATTAAGGACCAGGTGTTGTGATTAGAGCAGTCCTCATCTCTTTCATTCTTATATCCCTGACAGTGAAAATTGCTGTGCAAATAGTAAGATACTCAGAATGTTTTGTTGAATCGAACTATTAAATTGTCTTAGTCCTCCTCTGTGCAAGGCACTTTCCAACAGAATGTGATTGATACAAAAAGTAGAACATATACTCCCTGTATGCAAGAAGTTTTATTTCCAGTGGGATTATTTAATCAGAATGAAATGTTGTTTCATGCATGATTGCCCCGCCTTTAGAAGTCAACTCTTTGGAGAGTAAACTGGGGTTCTTAGACAAGTAGCATCAGCATCACCTGGGAGCTAGTAAGAAACACATAATCTCCACCCAGAACCTATTGAACTGGAATCTGCATTTAACAAGACCCCAGAAGATCTGTGTGTACTTTAAAATTTGAGGAGTGCTTAGTCAGGTAGCTTTGCTTTCTTCTTATATACCCTTTAGGTATAAAGGAAAGGGCTGGATTCTTTCACGTATTAGGTGATGTATTTAGATTTAAGTATAGTGCTTCTCAAAATGTGATCCCCAGACCAGCAGCATCAGCTTTACCTAGGGACTTGCCAGAAACGCTAATTCTTACGCCCGAACTCAGACCCACTGAATCAGAAACTCTGGAGAGTGGCACTATTATTTAGCAAGTCCTCCAAGTAATTCTGATGGTCAGAGTTTGAAAACCACGGCTTTAATGCTAACTGGAGCTGAATTAGTTATTCAAATGGAAATATTAGAGGCTTTGAATCCATTTACAAATCAGTGTCTTTAAAGGTGTATTTTTTAAGTGTCTGCATGATGTGAATGTTGTGAATTATGTCAACTCTCAGGATTTAGGAATAGCATAGTATTAATATTCCAAAGGCAAAATTGGAATTGTCTTTTCCACTTGGATTTTTCTCACCAGTGACAAAAAGCTATGATTAATAATAGAAAAGCCATTTATTTCGATCCAGACAACCTCCATTTTTTTCAAAATCAAGGCACAGCTTTAGATAGTTGATAATACCTAGAAAAGCTGAAGAAGTAGGTTCCACTTTACTTTTTCTGTATTTCCCAGATGCAGAAATATCCATTTCCAATATCTTCCATAGGTCCAAGATTTCTTGCTTGTTCTCTTTACCCTCCTGTCCCCCATCTGACAGAGCAGCTGGCCTATAATAAATGACTCACGGGCTTCTCAGCATCATAGCTGGGGTTTCTGCCAAAGCCCTTGCTGCTTCTCCATGGTGTGACGTACAACTACTAAGAAAAGAGACTGAACCCACAAACCCCACAGGAAATTAGTCTCATTACTGCAACCTAATTCATGGTCCCATCCAGAAGAGGGCTTCATCGCTCGTGGCAGTTAATTTACTAAGCAGAGTGTGTTTTGTTTGGTATCAGCTTTTATTCTGACTTCCAGGACAAGACAATCGCGTGTGTCCTTAATTGTATGTGCAATTTAACAGTCAAAATGGGCTAAGAGGATAATCTTTTGGCAGCGTCATCAGCAGAGAGGAAATTCTTCTCTGAATTGAACTTTGATTGCATGGGACAGATATCTGGGTTATTTCTTTTTTCTTTTATTCCCCCCTTGGATTGTGGCCTCAATATGAGTCAGCAATGTGATACAGCTGCTAAAAAACAAACAAACCAACAACAAAAAAAAATCAAAGAGATAACTCTAAGCTCTATTAATAGTTTTGTATCATGTGATAGTGAGCCATGTAGGTGTCACTGTGCTTGTCACAGATCAGAATCTACCTAGAGAACTGGGGCACATCCAGAAGCCTAAGAGGGACAGATGCTCCTCTACAAAGGGCCAAGAGGGTAGAAGAGCTGGGTGCTGGACTTTAGCTATGCTTCTGTTTGCATAGCACCTTCTCCTTCCTGCCACTGCCTATTTCAAGCAACTCTTCTTGAACTTTTAAATATGTGCTTCTGTCACCCCAGCAGATACCTGCACCAAGCTGGCCAATCAGGTCTCTTATGTCTGGACCCAGTGATTGGTCTAGAGGCAATTTATGACCTGCACAGGGCAAGTCAGAGTTCTCTGGGGAAAGTAATTTGAATATTTTAGAGAGTTTGCCCTCTCATTCCCATGAAATAATTATTAATAGTTCCAAGGATGAGGTGAACCTGGAGCTGTGGGGTCCAACTTTCCTCTAAATGGATACAGTGAGTTGGATTAAAAAGCCCAGCAGAGCCATGAAATGGAGAGAGAAAGAAAAAGAGAGAAGGAGGAAGGAGAGGGAAAGCCCTGATGGCATTATACAAATCCCTGGATCCAGCTGTACCTAAAGCCCATACTTTGGACTTCCCAGTTGCATGCACCAATACATTCTCTCATTTGCCTAAATGAGTTCAGGTTCACATTACATTCAATGTAGTCTGACTTCCACAGCCAGGGAATCTAATTTATGAGGAATAGTTTAAAGACAGAGGCATCCTTAGCTAAGCAAGAAACGGTGGCAGAGCTGGAGCAGGAAAACTCACTTCACATATGTTCAGGTTTAGATTGTGGAAGGTGTTCATTTGTTCTTGGTCCTTTAGGGGAGCATGGCCAGGAGCAACCATAGAAGTGGAAGAGGAGGAGCCAAGGAGGCAGCAACGGTGGGGTAGACAAGTGGTCTGAGCCTTGTGGAACTGGAAGTCACAAACTTTGCTCACATGGGTTAACTTTTCAGAGAGACTCCATTTCCTCATTTATGAAATAGTTGTGATACTATCTGCCCCTTTATCTCTGTATGTCAAGTGGAAATGACATGACCAATCTTTACTGAGTACCTAGCATGTGTCAGGCACTGTATTAGGCATTAGGGAACCAGCGTGAATAAGGAAGAAAATCACACCTTCATAGGGCTTAGGGTCTAGGGGTGTTGGCAGTGGGATAGATAGTAATGCAACAACTGTGCACGTGAATGTAAAGTTGTCGTGGTGATGACAGTGAAGACGAAGTGTACGGGTTGTGACAGCCTATAGTGGAGAGGACTTGCCAGTGAGGGGACATGTTTGGAGGAGGTCAGGCCCGAGCTGAGATCTGAAGTGTCAGGAGAAATATTCCTGCCAAAGGGAACAGCATGTGTGGAGTCCCTGTAAAGGAACACAGGGGGCCTGGGTGGCTGGGGTGCAGCTCCTAGAGGGGAGCCTGGTATGGATGGGGCTGGAGAAGTGCGGGGGGTGCCAGAATATACACATCCTTGGAGATCAAATGAGGAGTTTTGTGTCTGGTCAAAGGGAAATGGGGTGCCAAAAGAGGGAGTAAGTAAGACAGGGTATGTTCACATCATTCTGGTGTCTGGTGGAGGACAGATTGAAGGTCACCAAAGTGAGTGTAAGAAAACACGTTATTCAAGAAGTATTTATAAAATTGCACTGAAAACCACAATACTAGACCAATGCATTAACCATAGCTATGGTGGTGATGATGATGAGGATGATAGCTACCTCTAAACTGAGACTTTTGTACATGATAACTTGTCTGTTCCTTAAAACAGCACTTCGAGGTATTGTTGAGCCAGTGCTGTAGATAGGGAAACTCAAATTTGTAACTTGTTTAAAGTCATTTATGAAGTGAAAGAGCTGGGACTAGACCCCAGGTTTATGCAGTTGTTTTGAGTAGGTGTCCCTACTCCTGAGCTCTCATTGCATTATGTACATATCTTACTTGAACCTCCTTAAACTTAATATATTTTTTGTATAGTCCCCTAGGCCATGCCTTGACAAGATCATTTTTTCTTCTCTTCCTTTCTTCCTTCTTTCCTGCTTCCCTCATTTTTCCCTTCCTTCTTCCTTTCTTTTATTTTCACCAACACATAACATAGAGTCATACCCAGAGAAGGTGCTCACTGATATTTTACAATAGCTGAATGAAAGAATTAATCTATGTTTAGGTAAAGGCTCTTGTCAGTTAAAATATGGAACTAACATGCCAGCAGATTTCTGTTCAGGCATTATGGGGAGGGTATCTCCGTCTGGTCAAATATAGAATTAAGAATACTCAGCAACTCTTCAAAGCCAATAGTCCATGCGGGTTTTGCACCAAAGGAATCTCTCGTTCTAAACATTCATGTGTAATTTCTGGAGGACAGAGGCTGAGCAGAATTCATGGAGGTTAATTCTAAAAGCAGCAATGCTTTGTGGGGCAGAAATCAGGAAGCAGATGGCAGGTGGTATCTGTGTCCAGAAATAAGAATAACTCTATTGCTGAGTAAACAAACAAGCCAGGCCCTGATCTAAATGAGCAGAAGTTTCCTGAACATTTAGGAAGGAGGTCTGGTCTTTACTCTGTGAAAAGCTGACCCCAGAAAGCTGGGCCCGAGTGCCTGTCTCTCCCAGCCTCCATCTTTATCTTGGGGAGCTTAGTGGTCATTCCTCTTGTGGACCCATATGTAAGAAGATAATTCCTTCTCTCCTCACTCACTCCATTCCAGTCTGAGTGTTTAGTACTAGACTGATGATCTGACACAGGGCTAGAGAAGGTTCCAAGGACTTGCCTGAAAGCTGAGCTCATTTTTGTTCACCATTCTCTTAAGAAGGTCTCAGGTGGAGAAGGAAGGCCTTAAATGATAGCACATTTGTTTTTGTTTTTGATAATGAAATGGGGAAAGTATCTGAAAGAATGCATCCCACTGACTGGAATTGGACAGAACAGTAAAGAGAAATTCTCTAAGTCCACCTGGAGCTAGTTAACATTGAAAATTGCAAGAGATTGGCCTAAACTGGCTCTTTTCCCCAACAGCACAAAGACTTTGATTTCCAATTTTCTGTTATGGTCGAATGCACTCTTTTGGCAAATATTTAGTGAGCATGTTTAATGCTAAGACTGGTCAATTAAAACAAGTGCCTTCAAATGTTCTTCATTCAGACACATAATCCTCAAGCCATAACAGTGATGGAATGAAAGCCAGTCATCAGCAATTTGCAAAAAGTATGGTGCTGGTCCTCTTCCCAGCCAACTCAACGGGGCTTCTCCTCCTTCCCTCTTCCTGAACTTCTTTCCAGTTCACTGTCTAATCATACATAATCTTTAGTATGTGTACCGTTTGATGTCTCCGTGACAGACAAGAAAAAGAGAAGTTTACAGCCAGAGACAGCTTTACAGGCTTGCAACACGTGCAATTGCATAGTACTGAGTGCTTAATAGGAGTCCCCATGCTTGGGGATTAATGCTCTGTGGTTGCTATCTTGAAATTCTTAATAGACTTTTCTTTGTCTGTGTTTTGTGAATGAAGCCCAGTGGGGCAGTGGACCATGAGTTGGGCTCGGAGCCTTACTTCACAGGCAGCTCCACTTCCCACTGCCTCCCCACCTTCCCAGGACAGGTTCTTGGCCACCTGCTCCCTGATCCTGCCCAGCTACTATTGCAGCACCTCCCACCTGCCAGCATGGGCCAGGCCTCTGGGGCAGGGAGGGTTAAGTAAGGTGCTTGTTCCCCCACATGCAGAATTGCAAGACAGAGCTCCAGGTACCTGGGAGGGTCTATACTCATTCCTGAATAGCCTATGTCTGAGAAAGCACAATATTAAATAGCAAATAAAAAACACCATGACAGGCTGGATGCAGTGGCTCATGCCTGTAATCCCAACAATTTGGGAGGATGAGGTTGGAGAATTGCTTGAGGACAGGAGTTCAAGACCAGCCTGGGTAATAATGAGGAACCTATTTCTAATATATATATATATATATCTTAGCTGTGGTGGGGTGTGCCTATAGTTCCAGCTACTCAGGAAGCTGAGGCAGGAGGATCTCTTAAACCCAGGAGTTTGAGGCTGCAGTAAGCTCTGATGAAACTACTTCACTGTAGACTGGGTGACAGAATGAGACCCTGTCTCAAAACAAAAGCAAAAGCAAAAACACCACATCATGATGGGTTGAGAGAGAGCATGGAAAAAGGTACAAAATGTTTTGCCTGCTTTTTGAACAAGGGACCTCGGTTTCATTTTGCACCTAACCCTGCAAATTATGTTGTTGGCGCTGGTTACAGTCTTTAATGTTTGTCAGCAGACAGTGTCGGAGAGAGCATGACAACTGTGGATCCACCCACAGGTGAGTATGGGAGATCATTCTCAAGTCTAAACGCACAGAAAGCAGCCTGCAGTAGGCCACTGCTGTTCTCAACTGGCCAGCTTGCTGGTTGTATCTGTCTCTGGCAAAAGCACCATCAAATAATGACCATGTCTAACCATTTGAATATTCCTCCACAAAATCCACTGCCAAATCTGGGAAAACAAGATGATAACTGAAATTAACAGAATATCCCCCAAAGCAGCAGCATGGGAAATAAGTGTTATTTACAGTATAAACTAACAAGGCAGGCACAGGACAATCAATACATGCCCCTCCTCTGTACCAAATTCTTTTCTCATTATGTAAATAGGATGGCCTGAGGGTGTAAGAACAATGAATAGAATAATAACTGGAGATGTAATGGAGCTAATAGTGGATTTGTCCGGACTGTCAACTTCTGTTCAAAGATTCTAGCAGTGAAGGATAGAGAGCAGCATGCAGAAAGGAAGTCTTTCTCTATTCCTGGCTGCTGGAGCTGGCTGCTCTGTGCTGACCCCTCCCCATCCCTTACTCACCGCACCCATGTGTCTAGAACAATCTCCTCTGCAATCCTTCACTCCTAAATAACTTAACCCAGAGCCTTGGTTTGAATAGATACTTGTGCATTTCTTGATTTGTTGAGGCAAGTCTAAACTGATGCAAGTCCTAACTCTAAAACATGTGACTTTTTCCTTTGAAAATGTCCAATTCTCAGTCTTAAGCTATTCGTTTACAAGTAATAAACATGTACTCAAACAAGTTTAAGAAAAACAGGGAACTATGGTGAGGATATAGGAGCAGGAAATTCAGCCAGGCCTTCTACAGGGACAGAACCAGGCGGCAGAATATTGGGTCTCAGGGAGACTGGTCATCTCTCCCCAGTGGAGTGCCAGCTCTGATCTGCAGCATTTGCCTGTTCCCACAGTGGAAATACCTGTATCGTGGCTGATTTCAAGCTACATCACTGAATGTAGATTTGGGAATAGACATGTAGTTGCATCGCATTCTAAAGTATTTCCACCGATGTAAATAATCTTAAGAACATAGACAACAGTCAAATACAGTAAAATAATTAAGAAACGATGCATTTTGAATATTTGTTGCCTTTGCTGTTAAGATTATTTAATCATAAGTGCATATAATTTAATTTTTAATAGCACCGATGTTTAAGAACTGGTTTACAAAATTCCTAAAATGTTAATAATCACCTCATACACAGTTCACGCCGCTGCTCCTGCACATCATGGTTTCCTCCTCTGAGTGCTTGGAAGCGGCCTCTTGGGAGCGGGGCCATGAATGTGGAAGGAAGTGCCTGGCAGAAGAAGTACATTGTTGGCATCTCAGTTCTGTCTCCCCACAGATGTATTATTTTGGTGTAATTCAAAGCTCCTATCTTATTCCATTTCAAAAAACAATATCCATATCTGTCCTTGTCCTCATTTTTCTCTTACTTCTCTAAAAAATTTATTCTCTGGCTTTTTTTCCATACCTCCTAATTGTGGGGATTTCTGCTCTGTTTTTGGACATCTTTTATCCACCCTATAATGACAATTCCTAAATCTAAGAAATTGGTACGATTTTCCTACTAAGCTACAGATCTGTATATTTATCTCCTTCCTAGATATTGCCACATGGATATCCCACCATCACCTTGAATTTGAGGCATCTACAACAATTCTGCCTCCCCCCGATCATGAAAAAAATTCTTTATACCCAAATAGATGTGTGCTGTAATGGAAGGAATAGACTTTGATTCCAGCACCAAATCGTTGTCTCTTACTTCGCTCTGTGGCTGTGGGCAGGTCACCAATTCTCCCTTATCTCAGTTTTGCTGTCTGATAATTAGGCCTTGCCCTGATGAATGGTTTTTACCCCATGTTTCATGGGCCCTTAATTCTGCAGGTCTACCTTGGAAATGGTTTAATTAAGAGAGGGGAGGCCCTGGTCCAGTCCTGGCCATCCCATCCTTTCTTCAGCCAGTGACATCCCTCTTCTGTCCTTTCACTTGTTGAAGTTACATGAAATATTTCTTTGATGAAGTAGTTATTCAGGAAATTTTGTGAATCAGTGAGTTAGTTGGTTACTCAGGTCCTCTTTAAGTCTTGCATACCATGATTTTTGTTAGTGCTTCTGGGATGAAAAGCACAACATTCTAGGGTTGGCAGCTGGAGATTGCAGAACAGCCTGTTGCCCTCTGTAGTTCATTGCATAGGGTCAGGGTGGGAAGGTCCTCAGCAATGAACTTCATGTGCAATAATTCCAGTGCCTTGTATTTGATTTGCCTTTAGCATTCTACAAGACCCTTGCATGTCTACTTCTGCCCCAGAGTCCTAAAACATAAATTTGACATTCCATGTTTCTCGTTCTATTCCCAAATAGAAATGAATCTGCGGTAATAATCATTGTTGAATAAATGAGCAAATGATTGTTGAATGAATAACCAAATGAGTACCGCCAGGATAAAATCACTATTTTGAAGTCATCTTGGGGTTGAACTTTAGGAGAGTAAATATTTGCTGTCCTATTAAAGAAGCCATTTGTTGAATCTGCCTTTCTAACCAGCTTTCTATTTTTGGAAAAGGGATAAGTTTTGGGGGGGGAGTGTTGTTTAAAGTTCCTGAGAGTTGTCATGAAACATACATTTTGCTTTCCCTAATGCTAAGCATTATGCATCAGAGACACAGCTCTGACAAAGGGAGACAGAAGGGCATTCTCTATTCAGAGCTGCTGGATCAATATCATTATAGTTTGATTTATTTATTAATTTATTTGGATTTCTAAGCAGCTCTTCCTTCTGTTGTGATGATTATACGGCAAAATGCAAAACAGCGTGACAGACCTTTGCTATCTAGACTCTCGATAATGATCTCTAAAAGCCACCTCATTTCATTTGCATCCTTTTATTAATAATACAAAGAACTCCAAACCTCAACTAGTGCTTGTCACAGTCAGTGGGTACTTCACGAGCCAAGAGTGCACGGGAGGGTATTTCTGATTCATTATTGGGTTTCTGTAATTGAAATGACATTTTGTGAGAGCAATCATGTTTTTTAAGGGGAAACTGAAACCACTGCAGTAGTTTCAAAGTCCTTACTACTATAACCTCAAAAAACAAATTTGTTAGAGGTGTGTGTGTGTGTGTGTGTGTGTATACACACACACATCTGCACATCCATACACAGGCATGCACAACATTGCATGGGTGGACCTGATAAAATACACATAGTGCACTCTTTGTTCCAAATCCAGCTGGCCATCTAGAGACTATACAGACAATTAGCTATCGACTACAGCCCTCCCCTGTCTTTCTCTGCTGCTAAGCCTTACCTACAAGGCCTAAGTGGGATGTGGCCTGCACATTCAGCCTCGAATGGTGGCTCATGGGGACAGAGCACTTACAAGTCTTCCTTTCTGACCCTCTGGTTATATGGTGGTGATTACATCGAGGGAAAAGCAGGGAATAACAAAGGAAGCAGCTTAAGCAAGTTGTGTTTGGGAAGATTAGAGAAGAGAGTGCACAGAAGGATTAATCTGAAGTTTCTAAGGGGTAATCTTGTTCAAATAATAGTTTTTCTTGTAACCATATTTTCTCAGGTTGGTTATTTCTGATGGGGTATACAATTTCTGAAATCTTTTAAAACTTAGATTTTAGCTTCCTCCCTTCAATTTCCTTGTTCCTATTTTCTCATTCTGTCACATCATCTGTTCATTTATTAAGTCCATTGTTCTTATGTTCATTCACTAATTCTTTCAACTGACATTTACTGATAATTAAGACAAATAAAATCCCTGATTTCAAGTTATAGGGGCAACAAGAACTCACTGGAACCCATTGTGGCAGGGATGGCCATTAGGTAGTGCATTCTATGGCCTTATTGGGTGTTTAGACATTTGTTCTAATATGTGCCTTATTAAATATTTTGCATGTCAAAATTGTTGTGGAGCTATGGTTATGATATGAGTACAATGAAGAAAATATGGAGATCATGCTCTTATGAGCTCCTCTTAAACTAAAAACTGATGCTCAGAATGACAGACTTTCACCAATGTGTGACCATCACCTTGCTATTATTAAAGTGCTTTCCACTACTTGATGTGATTTCATCATTTCTCGTAAGCTCCATGAGGACAGAGACTTTGGCCTTTTTTTATCCATCACTATATCCTCATCTATATAGCAGTGGCTGGCACATTATCTTTGTTGAATGATTACTAACCTTTCATTTTTCCTTTCTTTGCCTGGCAAACTCTTACTCATCCATCAGGATCCATGCAGCATTGACACTTCTCCCTCACTCCCACCCCCAGCCTTGTCGACTTTCTGGGATTCAGTCATACTGTCCTTGCTTCCCACACAACTCAGTTCATACATTGGTCACAGTACTTCCATGTAGCTTGTGATGTATCTGCTCCCCTGTTTATCACTCTCCTTGCTGAAGACTCCTTTAAGGCAGGGGCTACTTCTTACCCCTTTCAGTGCTCCTGGCTCCTTGCTCAGGGTTGGCTTGAATTAGGTACTTTGCAGATACTTGAATAAATGACCACAAATACCTTCATTTGCATCTGAACAGACTTCCTAATATTTGAACTTCTCTCCCAAACCTCCAAACCCTAAGACCTTTGCTATGAGCTCGCAGATTTTCAGAAAAATGCTTTACCTGGGGATTGGGCAGTTCTCACATGCCTTGGAGGAAGCCTTGGAGCAAAAGCAAGGCTATCGCTCTGAAAGAATTATGTCAACATTTAATTGCAAGAGGTAGTTTGCTTTGCCTGGAGGGCTTCCAGAACAGTTTAGCTTTTGGTTTAAAGCTCAATTTCCAGGTAATTGATCAGGTGGAAGCAGTTTGACTATTGCAGCTTGGAAGTGCAAGCTTTAGTAATAATACCGTAGCTTCTTAAAACGTCACTATCAATCCATCTTGGCACTATAGATCTCTCTGTCAGGTTTGTAAATGCAAAGGTAATGGCCTTACTTTTCAGGCTGGTTGTAGATAATCTGCATCTTTGGTAATGACCCTGCAGCCTAAAGAGGCAAGAATGAAGGCTGTGATTGGGCAATGGTCTGGAATGCACAGGACCCTGCCAGCACTGAGTGCATTCTCCCCAAGGGACATCTTTCTTGTACCAAGTCAGAAAGGACCTGGACAAAACTAAGTAGTCGGTGAATACTCTGCTGGCACATGTTAATTTGTCCCTTTAAGCTGTAAGGCAAAAGGGACCTACTCAGGTCATGTTGAAGTAACAGGGATTCGAGAAGTAAAGGTGATGAGAATCTCAGGAACTTGTAACAGCTGGACATCCAGGTCTCCTGGAGATGGGAAGCTGATTGAGGAACTGGAGGGGGGTGTTAAGATTGACTGGGTTTTTGTGTCACCACGTTGGCCCAGAAGATTATTGATATCACTCTGTTGGCTTTGTTTTTGCATCTCTTTTTGTAGGCATCTCGATTGCTGAGCCATCTTCTCACTTTAGCTCAGGTCGAGCTCCTGAGGGAGAATCTGATTGGGCAGAACCTTTACATTGGGCAGCCTATAGATAGGCTGCTCTTAGATCATATGCCACTGTGAGCCAATCATGAGCCTGCAGAGGAGGCTCACTTGGTGCAAAACATGGCCACCTATGCTTACGGAACCACTGAGCGCTCCTTCCTTAGTAGGGGTCATAAACTTAGGTTCTTTGTCTAAATGTACTATGGGTGTAGACAGCATTGTGATGTTTCTGTTTTATGAAGACAGTGTCATGACTAACCCATTGAGCATTCACTAATTGTTGGAATTTAGACATAGTAGCCTGGGATGTAGCAATAATTTGAGTTGGCACACCTCAGTTCTTCCCAATAGATTCACTCACATGTACATCTCTGAAGCCTCTGGCCATCTTTTCTTAAATACATGCAAGGCCACAGAGATTCTCTTCCTCGTAGCCTATCAGCCCACCTATGTTCACCTTACTGAGGTAGATAGTTTGCTTTTATCTTCTCTGCCTAAGGGCTTTCTCAGCAGTAGGAGTTTATTAAGTAGAAAGCCTATAAGTCCTGGAAATGAGTGGAAGCTAACTCCCTAGGTTCTTTCCCAGTGATTGAGAGTCAGTGGATAAATGCCCCAGTCTCCTGTGGGACAATTCTGAGTCAGGTTCCACATGGTTTCTTAGAGCAGCCCCAGTTGTCCCACAGCAGGGACCTGATTGCTAACATAAGCTTTACTTGTATATCTCCCTTCTCTGCTTCATTTTTCCACTTCCTTGCTTGTACTTCTTGGGATAAACTCAGAAATATATTACCTGCTCTAAATTCCTTGTCTCAGGCTTTGCTTTTGGGGGAATCCAAACTAAGACAATACAATATCCATTTAAGAGAAGATCATAAGCTGTCAATGTAAGGACTGACATACTACAGTCATCATCTAAATAAAGTCTGTTGTAACTGATTGTTTCCAGAAGGTGAAAAGCTCATAGGTAATTGATTAAATATGGAAATATTAGTATAACATAAAAATTACTTTGGTCCATGTGCAATATTCCACAGAAGATTGATGTTTTGACCTACCGAGCAGCAGCAGGTGGAGGAAAGTACAGTTTACTACTCTAGCTGAGTGCAGCAAGCTTCAGAGGAGTACCGAGTGCAATCCACCCTAGGTTCTGCCTCTTGATTTGCTTGCCAAATCCTCCCTCTTACAAGTGCTTATTGAGTAATTCTCTATGATCTTTATATACTATGCTTCTGTTTCCATAATTCAGCAGACTCAACCTTTCCTTATAACCTTTCCATCAAGCTGCATTCACTTTTTAAAGGAAAAGCCCTATATTTACTGTAATTTTCTTTTAATTATTAAGAATTTATCATGTCTTCTCAAATATGCCAGTTTAAAAATAATTATGATTGTGATTGTTATTTGCAATAATTATGTAGTTAAAGTTTGCAAAGATCTGGAGTGTTCTGCCCTAACCTTGCCTTTTCCAAAAGCCCTGCTATAGTATCACACAATATTTCTGAGCATGGGGTTTTGCAGGAACACAAATATTGTCCAGGACCCCTATTTCAGGGGTGTTCCAAGCAAAAGCATATGTGTGCATGTTAGATGTGAGCAGCCAGCTCTGTGTTGGTGTGTACTGAGAGGGTGGAGGGAAGGACCACAGTAGAACCCCAGCAATAATACAAATTTAGTTATGATGGGATTGGCAATTGTAAATTACCTTTGGTCCTTTGTCCATCCTGTTCTCAAAAGGGGGAGAGTTGAAGGTGGGAAGATGCATTAGGTTCAGGAAGTAGCCACATCATAATCATTTGGTTTACTGTCTGTTTCATCCAGTATAAGATTCACCATTGTTTATTTTATAATTTTATGATTACAGACCAACTGAAAAATTTTGTATTAATACTTTTATTAATATTATGAGCATTGCAATCCTTTACTAGGAATGATTTTCATATAGCAACCTTATGGGATAAATATAAATATTTTCTTTTCTCAGGTGAGAACATTGAGTCACAGAGAGTTTTGGGGAGCCAGCCAAGGTCTGGTATTTTAGAGTCAACACTATCTAAACTTAGCTTTCATATTCTTTCCACTGGGGTCAGTTGGTTTTGTCACATGGCATTGCATTATGAGTATGCTAGATAAGCCCAAGGGAAGACAACAACCAACTGGGGGTTAGTAGGCTTGTGATTTAGCATTATTAAAGCCATGCAAACTTTCAGAAAAGTATTTTTGGTATGTTTCCTATCTCAGAAAGTTCCATTCATTTAAGTTAGCATTTTTCCAAGTTGCATCATCATGAGGAGAATGTGACATATTTTGGAGGGGAAAAAATTATAATGGTTCAAAAAGCTGTGAAATTGAAGTGATGTCTAAAAGTTTTTTTCTCTTGACATAATTTTTATATATAATATATAAATATATATTTATATATAATATATTCACATATATAAATATATTTACATATGTATTACTATATACTAGTAGGAAAAATAGCAAAATACAATAACTTTAGATAAGAAAAGTGGTTTCTGTTTACACTGAGTTCTCATAAGTGAGATGTGCAGTAAAGGCACAAGAGCTAAAAGACAAAGAGAAATGCCATTTAAGTACTTGAAAGGCTCACTAAATGTTTTAAGGAGGGTACCAAGTGGAGTTGGGAAATGAAGCCACAAACCAAGGGCTGGAAGGGAGCAGCTGGGTGTAGGAAGTGCCTGGACTGGTGTATTCCCTTCTATTCCCCCGAGTGACTTGTTCCTTGGACTTCACCTGCCTTACTTTCTCTTTTCTCAAAAATAAAATGAAAGGATTGAACACAGTGATTACTAAGGCCCTCTTTCTGCTTCAAGAATGATCTGATTCTCAGGATTTTCAAGGGTTCTGTGCCATTAAAATTGATTACCTCTACATTATTATCTACTATTCATAAAAAGAAAATTATTCAAGCTTATACATTTTTGGCACAAAATATACCTGTGATTTTCTAAAATATTATCTCTTAATGCACAAAGTTCTCAAGCGCTGAAGCTAACTGGAGCTACCACAGAGTATTAATAGAAAATACATATGAGAGGTTGTTATTTAATAAACCTCTAAGTCAGCAATTCTAATTATTCAAACCAACTTTAACTTTTCACTAATTAGAAGCCAAATTCTCAGCTTTGCTTCTTTTATCTGTAGCTCACCTTGACTTGGGCTGCTCAGTGATGGCCATGCTTCTAGCTGGGTCACTTCTACCAGGCCTGCTCATTAAAGTCCCCTGCTCAGCCCTTGGGCATGCTGGCCCTGGGGGAGGGATTCCCTGAAAGCCTTGAGCAAAGACTAGAAAGCAAAGGCCTGTTGTATTGGAGGAAGAGGAAGGGAGCTCTGCTCTCTTTGTATCTGTTTATAAATGTCTTTCTCATCAGCAGGCTTTCACTTTGGGGGATACCTGGGATGGTTTGGGTGGGCAATCTTCATTATCCAGCCATTGTTGTGGAGTGATTAAAGTGGCTAAGTGATTTTTTTGGGGAAAAATAATTGTTTCCTGTGCTCTCCTGGAGGTACGTGGTCTGCTCTAAGATTGTAAGTATAATACAGAGTAGGACATCCCTGGTGCTACTGTGTGGAAAATTAACCAGCAATACCTTGACATTTATATATTTTATTTAAGCACATGACTATGGGGCTCCAGCTGCACCATCCTTCTCGCTAGCTGTAGAGCACACCAGGTGTCTGTCTACCTCAGGGTGTTTGCATGGGCTGTTCTCACTGTTTAGAATGTACGCCATATCCACATAGTTTGTACTTTCTTTTAATCAGAATCTTTGCTCAGGCATCCCCTTTTCACAGAGGTCATCATATATTAATATAAATCAGCATCCTTCATGTTTCTATCCCTTTACAATGCTTAAAACTTCTTCTTCACAGCACTTGCCTACTGACATTGTAAATATTCTACAAGGTGCATATTTTCCATCTCCTGCACTGGAATGCATGCCTCTGGCTGCAGGCTCTTTGACTATCTTGGCCTGTGTTTCATCCTCGGTCCTGGGAGAGCACATGTGACATTGTGAGCACTCAATAACTGTTTACTGAATGAAACAAAACATGAAAAGATGCACATGAAGATCAGAGCCATTGATCAACAATTTAACTCAAAACATAATCATTATCTTAAAATCGCAGTGTCTGCACACGTTCAACATTTAATAAATATTTGTTGAAAACAACAACAAATACATGAGTGGATGACTATCCATTCAATAGATATGTAAATGCTCCCTTGGTTTTAAAAAGAAAGGCTAGAGAGTGGCAAGACCATGGTCTTGGAAACTTGACTGCTGAGGTCTATAACAACAGCAGCAACAACAATAATGACAATGCAAAAACACCTACTTTGCAGCTTCTGGTGAGGACTAACATGTGAAAAACAACAGCAAGGTCTTATGGTCTGGGAATTAAGAAAAATTTCATGCATTATCACATGCCTAAACAAACAAAAGCTTGGAATGCAGGATGCAACCAGTCCTCCTCCATCCCTTACCTGCTAGAGGGGGTTATAATTCACCCATCTAGGTTCTTCCCCTTCCCCACCCTTGGGGAAGGTTTCTTCTAGTTCTTTGTGAGACAGAATGGGAAGAAGTGGAAAGTGAAGGCTCAAATCCACCTTTAGATGACAGAAGATGGAAGGTTAAATCTGGGTGGGGGGAGGGGGGTAGAAGAACAGATACAAGAACAGAGAGGGCATTTGGAGATCCAATAACACCCTTTGTGGGATTAAAAACTATAAGACAATTTGTGTCTGTTTACTTCATGGATATATTCAAGGGTGTAACATGGGCCTGGCACATAGTAGGTGAGTAAATATGTGTTGAATCATGAATAAAGGACATAAATCATTGGGGAGTTAATTTTCCTTGCTGATTTGTGTCCCTTTATCCAGTGATGTGGAAGCACACTCACAGAGTCACTTCATTCATTCTTAAGTCATTCACTTCTTCATGGAATCCCCTCAAGTCCATGTAGTTTATGGATGCATCAGACCAAATTGAATGTCAGTTTTCCTTCCACTTTAAGAGATGAATATTTGGGTCCTTTTATTCACAGTGAATTTCAGAATTCTGTCAGCTAAACACCTCTTGAAGCCCCAATTACTGAAACTATAAACTGCTCTAGAACGTTAAGGGTTTCCTTGTAAAGATACTGCTATTATACATCTGGTGAAAAGCCCCCTCATCTTAGCTCATTTCAACAAGTTTCCATTGAGTGCCCAGCACTAAAAGTCTTAAATGGAAATTGATTCCCTACTCTTTTCTATTTTAACTGTCAAAATCATAGACTGTATTGTTTCTGACTGAAAACCCACTAACAGCTCCCTGCCAGCCACCCTTTGCTCCTTTCCAGGGCTGGCACTGATGATGCTGGTATCAATGGGGAATCTATACTGTGAATGGGTATTTATTATGAGAAAATCATGTGGCATAAAAAAGAATAATTGCTTTCATAAGTGTATAATTTTTTATACCATGAGCTTCTCAATAGAAAAGCATTCTAAGGGAGGCATAATTGCTAATTCTCAGTGTTAAACATACCTCTGAGGAGTATTTCATGGTCCGACTCTCTGAGTGTCATTTCTTCCTGTGGCCCAGAGAAAAGAGTGGGAAGGAAATAAAATTTCATTGAGCGTCTACATAGGGCCAAGCCCTATGAGTTCCCAGACATTGGTTTCTCCTTATAATGTCTTGAGAATTACATGAAATTATTCCCATATAAGGGAGGACAGATTCTCACAGAGTTTAAATCTCTTCTCATAAAATCACTTCTCATAGTTACGGGAGAGGCCTATGTGACCCCAAAGTCCGAGTTTCATAGGGAATATACAGCAACTCTGTATGTTCTGGCAAGGTTTCCTTTTACCAAACTTAAGAATTGAGGTGCCTCCAAGAACTGGCTGCCCCCAAAATATTTTCCTTACCACCTAACTTCACTGTCTGAAAGCCCACCATTAACATTGCTTTTCTGAGGTAAGGCAAGAGTCTTCTTTAGCTTCCACTAAAATGTCTTGTGCTACAAAGGATGTCTAATGTAACCTCTTTTTTACGTTGATGAAAATTTGTAGAATTTAGATCAAGATGCACTGAGAATAATTTGCAAAATCCCTATATCCAAAGGTGGTTTATTTAACATCAGTTCCAAACCATTTCTTAAGAATTGAAACTCTCCCCTAAATCCTGAAAAAAATTGAGGAGTGTTGTGACACTAGGGATATTTAGAGTATTGTGATAAAGAACAAAGATGCTGCATGGATTCAGATCAGTCAGACTGAATTCAAATCCTGGTTCTGCCTGATTATCTATGAGCAAGTCAGTTACTCTATTGAGATGTGGTACCTCTCTCTTAGGGTTGTTGTAAGGACTAAATATGACTTAATGCCTAATGCTTGACACGGAGATGCAGCCAACATATAGTAATAATAATAGTCCTCGTTGTTGCCCTGTGTATCATTCATTGTCCAATAGATTCCAATAAATCTGAGTAAATTCCCCCCCCAATTATTTTCTTCTCAGCATTCCTCAGTGTAAAATGTAAGATGTCTTTTGACTGTAAAATATAATATTGACCTTATATTCAAGGCCCATCTGTACTCAACATATAATATTCAAAAAAATTTTTAATTGGCCATAAGTATTATGGAGACATACAATTTTTAAAACAATATTTTATTATAAAAATTTTCAAGCCTATAGAAAGTTGAATTTTGCAGGGAGCACCTGTGTACTCACCACTGGATTCTGCCATCAACATTTTACTCCAGTAGCTTTACCATTTCTCCCCCAACCCCTGCATCCCTCTAGCCATCCATTCATCCTTCATGTTTTCAATTTGATGCATTTTAAAGTAAATTGCAGACATTGTATACTTCTACCTAAATCATTCAGAATGCATATTATTAGAGCTTAATATTTGCTTATATATTTTCCTCTTTTGATATAAAATTTACACACAGTGAAACACATACATCTAAAGTGTATATTCTGTGAGTTTTAACAAATACATAAACCTATGTAACCCAAAGCCTTGTCAAGATTTGGAATAGTCCCCTCAAGCCTCTTCACAGTAAATTCTGACCCATACCACCCCAAAAGTAAGCACTGCTCTGGTCGTTTTCTACCTGGGATTAGTTTTGTCTGCTCTAGAATGTGGTATAAATGGAATCATGCAGCATACACTCTTTTTTATAAGGCTTCCTTCACTCAACATGATACTTTTAGGATTCATTTACGTTGTTGTACCAACATACCTTCTGAATGAGTAAAAACAATTATTTTTTGTGTTTATGGATGTAAGTCTTTCTAGTCTTAACTCACCCTGGTGTCAGACTTAAATTCCCTGTGCCCTCTCTGCCCTGGCCCTCTTACACATCTCCAGCTCAGGCCTTTGCTCACATTCTCTCTCCCCACCACTTCTTAGTGTCTTGTGCCTATTCATATCCTACCCTTCCTCCCAGGATCAATTCCCATGCCAACGCCTTTCTGAAGCCTGTGCTCACTACCTCAGCTTTCTGCCTGAGCTCTCCCTCCTTTGGACATTGAATTGCCATCACATTAATTGTTGGCATTGCAGTTAGTGATCCATTTTTGGTCATTACTGAGGGAGAGTAAGGTGGGGAGACTGGCACTGAGGCTCCATGATCTGGCTTAGGGGCTCCAGGGGGCATGGGGCTGAACCAAATACACTCTTCACCCATAAGAGCCAGAAGAAGTAGACTCTGAGTGATGATTGAAAGGCCCTAAAAAGAATACAAAATAAAAACATAAAAAACAATGAGGGATGAGGGAGAAGAAGCCAAGGGGATCATCCCCGTGTAGTAGGTGTGACTCAGGTTGAAGCTGGCGGTTCAGGAGGGAGGTGGTGAACAAGGGAGGAAGCTATCAGGAGTCATTGTTCTCACATGTAAGTAGCCTAAATACACAATAACTAGATTGGTGTTCCTTGTGGCTGCTGGGAATGCTACACAATCATGAAACATATGTCTCATTTTCTTAACTAAATTGTAAGTTAGCATGTTACTCTTGACAGGGACAAAGTTTCATAAAGTGTTTATTTTATTCCCTGCAGTGATCTGTTTGTGAGAGGTACCAGTAGATACTTGCTAATTGCAAATGATGCCTCTCACCTGGTCAACCATTCTAGCAGTTAGTTTTATTGATATTTTGGGACTGGACTTACTGTGTATCTGACTGAATTGACCATTTTAACGACTACTGCCTTTGCAGCAGTTGTGTCTATCAACTTGGCCTTCCTAAGGAAATAGGGATTGGGCAACAGAGACTGTGTCCATTTTATTGCCATTTTACTATCACAACATGGTAGCATCTAGCCATCAACGTTCATGGTATAAAGTGCATTTTATGTCTTCTAAAATATGGTGTAGCCTCAGTCTCTGTTTTTGTTGTTCTGAAATTAAAATAGAAAATTTTATCCCCACCTCAAAATTCTTGGTGCTGGTTATGAGATCTGAGCTTGGCTGTCCACCAGACTTCCAGTCTCATCCTTACAGTCTTTTACAGCCCAGCGACATCTCCACTGGGCAAGGGATATGGTCAGACAGCCACTGAACATTAATCTCTGACCTCTTATTGTTTCTTACCTTCTTAATCCAGCAGACTGCTCTCAGTTAAGATTGATTCTGACTCAGCCTAACAAAGATCAGAAGCAATTCAGTGTCAGCAGTCTCCCTTTGACACCTTTAATGTTTTGTATTTTGCAAACATTTCAAGGTAGTTTGAAAGTCTCTTGCTTTCTCATGAGGGCTGGGCACAAATGTTTAAGAATGATCATTGTAATGACATCTCTCTGATTAAAAAGACAGTTAGCAAAATCAAGATAGAACATCAAATTCAGAAACATCATTAGCAGGATTCTATTTTGGTTAGATATAATCTTCTGTGAGGTCACCACATTGCCTTCGATGAGTCTGACCATTTTATATCATTTAGGTTGAAACAGACCCATCATGTCACAGGCAAATGGCTTTATCATATTTAATTAACCCAACACCGTGTAATAATCTTCCTGGTAATTATCCCTCACTAGTGCTTGAAAGCATGCTGCAACAAATAAATCATCAAAGTTGCAGGTATACTTAAGTTGTTATTTGATGCCATTGCAGAAGAATATTGACAAGTCACAGTGCAATACTAATTATACTAAGAAAATGTAAATGGCTTCATCAAAAAAAGAAGGAGCCAGATGGCAAGTTTTATATACTGTATCCTCATGTGTTAGGAAATGGGGTATTAAAAAGGCATCATGTCCTTTGCATCAGGGAAGAAGGAGGAATAAAGGAAGATACTTGTGACTTTATGGGTGCCAAGCTAGATCTCCAATTGCAGAAGCTGTCTGGAAGGTGGTAACATTGAAGAGGACATTAGCGGCCATTGACATATTTGTTTTATGATGCTACCCTGGATATAGGCAAATGAGTATTACTCAGGATGAATACTACATTTTTTACTATAGGTGTTGGTGGAGGGGAAAAGGAGAACTGACTTGTTCTGTGATGCTCTAGCTTTGCCTTCATACTTGAAAATGATGAATTATTCATAAAAAGACATGTACTCACCAGGTAATGAATCAATGGGTTTCCATTGAGCTGGCTTTTCCAAAGCATCAGTAAGAATACATTTACCTGAATGCATTGCAATTAAAAGGCAAAATTCATTTGAAAATAATGGATTTACACCTACAGAATGTGACAGCCTAAGTCAGAGAGGAAATTTGATTTCAAAGGTGAGATTTGGCAATCCCATGAATGCACGGTATACACTGCACAGGCAAGGATGACTGAATTGGATTTGCAATAAGCATGGAGTTCTGCATTTTCTTGCTCTTGAATTGCGTACCTTACCACCCAGCAGCTGTCCCCAGCTAATTTTGCCAGAGCAGGAGTGTCAGCCAAACTATAACTGTGGCTTGGGAAGTTCTCCTTTGAGTCAAATTCTCTGATTAGGTGGGGCTGCTAACTGCCATAGTACATGGCTGTGATTTAGCCTTATTAGAAAACAAATCTGGAAAGCATTAAATGAGAAGATTGTTTGAATAGTAATGTTCTCCCTCGCTTTCCTTTCCTTATTATTTCATCTGTGTGTACATGTGTTAGTATGCACGTGGCACTGTTGTTACCCAACCAATCAATCAAAAACACTGTTTATTATAAAAGTAATTCTCCTTAATTAGAAAAAAATTTGGAACATAAAAAAGAAAAAGAAATAATCACTTAAGGGTTCCAGCCAAAGTATAATTGTTCTTAGCTGTTTGCTTTAGTTACTTCAACCCTTTTTCCTTTATGCATACATTTTTAAGTTGTTAGTTTAGTTTGTTATAGTTTTACTCCTCACAAACCATATATTCAATATTCTGCTGAAAAATCATCATAAGTTTAGTCTACATAGTTACCTATGCAATAATTATGCTTTAGGCTTTATTGCATTCTATAGGCAGATATCATTTCATAATTTTTACTCAATTTTTAATTACTGCATAATATTCCTTTGCTAAGATATACCATGTTTTAGTTAAACATTTCTTTATTGTGGCATATTTATTTTCAATGTTTTCAGTGTTTTCTTCTGTGTATATTTTTTAAAAATTAAGTTGTGGTTTTGGTATGAATTAAAATTTATTTTATGCTATTCATAACCTTTTCATATTGTTTTATAATTTTTACAAACATAATTTTTAACAGCTGTGTCATTTTTTTAATCTAAAGTCAGCCCCAGAACATTTAGCTCTTCTTTTGTTTTTATCCATTGAGATCAAGGTGGTTTCCATTTTTTATAATGATAAATAATACCCTGCCTCATTAATTAATTAAAATGTATTATGTATAACATAAATGTATAATTTATGTAGCACTGGGCTAAATTGATTATCTTTGTACATAAAGCCTTTCTAAGTTTAGAATTCTATACTTAGGAAAGATGTGTAATATTGGTATCATTGGACCAAATGTGATTGATGTTTTTAAAGGTCTAGGTAGAGGTTGGTTGATAGCTTTGACAAAGGGCTGTTACTGATCTATTCTGCCACCAGCATTCACCACACTTGTGCAGAGCCAACTGCTCTTTCCCCCCATAAAAAGGTGGTGACAGAGGGGATAAGGATTTGGAGAAATGGAAGCTCAGAGAGTTTCAGTAACTTTCCCAAGTCCAACAGTTTGCATCAGAATTAGGATTTGAACTCAGGTCTATTCAGCTTTAGAATGCAAACTCTTAAGTGCTGTCTTAAGTTTGATTCCACAGAAGATGACCCTGGAATGAAAATTTGTGTGAAAGTGACTTATTAGACATGTTCCCAGGAAATGCTGGTAGGGAAGTGGGGAATGAGGTTTGGGAAGGGAGAAGGCTGAGCAAGGGTGTGGTTTTAAGCAAAGTCTTAAAACTTTGAAACTTAAAACTTAAAACACTGAAGTAGTTTTGGCCTAATACTCCAGGGAGACTGGAGATGATGTGGCCCACACTTTAGTGTTAGCCCATCAGGCATGAGAAGGCTTGGGTATTTACACCTCTAAACCTGCCAGTCCTTGGTTAAGGGCTGCTAGGATGGGGGGCAGTCAGGGGCACATTCTCCCATGCCCTTCTGTACTCCTTGGGTACAGACAAAGCAAATCCTGGCAGGCTGGATGCAACCTTTCTGAAAAGGAGACACATGTGTCCATGGTGTGGTAGCGTTGGCTTGTAATAGCTTGCAAGAGCTGGGTGTTTGCAAGCTGGTTGACCTCACATTGGTAGCTTGAAATCAGCCATAATAAGAGTATTTATACCATGGAAATAGGCCAACATTATAAATTAGGGCTCCCTTCTCCTCAACACAGAGGTGGTTATGAAATATTTGCCATCAGACCACTATAGGTGCTGGCTTTTGGGCGTGGAAACACACTGGGAGTCTGTATAGTAAAATGGCAAAGGAATCTGAGGGGGTGTGGATAGAGCAGTGATAGTATGCAATGCAGCAGTAACCTGTATTGGCTACAAATATAGCAGGAAACCCATCTTGGCCCACACAAGCTACATAGAGGGAGGGGGAGTCCAGAGAAAGGGAACTGGTGAGATTTCAGGACAGAGTCTCTGAACTTAAGGTGGTCTGGGTATGTGAAGTGTTAAGCAGACAAAATCTATAAAGAATTGAGATAATAGTAGCTAACTAAGCTATTGAACACTTACACTGCCACGAACTGAGCTTTACTTAGGTGAATATTCATAGGAACCCTAGGAGGTAGATGTCATCATCATTATCATTTGTCATCATTATCGTCATCGTCATCACTCTAATTACCATTATCATCTTCGTCATCCCTTTTACAGATGAGGAAATTGAGATTTAGGGAAGTAAGGAATTTGTCCATCATCATAGTGGGAGAGCCGAGCTTCGAACCCATTAAATCTGACTCCAAATGCAAAGCTTATAATAACTAAGACAGAATACTTCCCTGGTTCCACTTCCTGTGGACTGTGTATACATGATGGGGGCATAGCTGACAAGGTGGTCACCAGGCTGACCCAGGAGTTCCCTAATTTCACATGTTCATAGGTCCCTCCATCTGGTTATCAGAAAAAGATGTAGACAGTGTACAGGGGCCAGAGTTAGTGGTTGGACCTCTTGGTACAGAAAGGAGAGAACTCAAGTGCCATCAAGGATGGAACTCTCGATATACTCCTTTTCTCTCTCAGAATTAGATTAAGCCTGGTCCAAAACAAGGATGCAGAGGCTGAGAAAGGCAGAGAAAACCTGGGAGATGGGCTAGGCCAGCAAAGACATTAACAGTCAGGCTATGTGAATTCTTTCGTGGTAACAGGGATAAATGTCTCTCTTATTCTTTGTGGGTTTTTTTTTTTTTTTGCCACGAGAGCTACCACTTTGTGAAAATTCCCCCTTTCTTTCTCTGGTTTGCTCATCTGTGGATTGATGTAGTGGTTAGCAGCGAGGACATATGAAGGGTCTGGAAGGCTGCCACTCCTGTCCTGCTTTCCCTCCTAGGCCCCCAGGGACACCCTGACATAGATAGTCCTGCAGGGGGAAATAATAGGTGGACTTGTCCCTATGTCATCTGGAAGTTTCCTTTGAACATTAGGCTAGTTACAGCTTTGTTTTGGGTATTTTTATCTTGTATTTCATCCCATAACAGTCTAGAATTGCCTTTTAAGAGTCACTAATTTCCAATACATTTTGTTTCCCCATATATATTTGTCTGTGTGTGTGTGTTCACTCACCAATATGAAGGAATTTAGTTGAAGCAAATTGAAAACAAATTTTTCCTTATGTTCCCAACATTACATTTTTTCTTTTTCTTAATTCATCTGTGAATATTGTTTTTCTTTATACTTAATTATTACTCATCAAAGGAGTTCCCTTAACAATTTTTTCTTGCCTAATTAATTGTCAATGGAGAGGCTACAGATTTTATCTCATATAACTTAATTCTCACCACTACCCTGTGTTACAGTTGTTACTGTTCTCATTTTCTAGGGCTTGAATCCTGGAAGTGCTGTGTACTCACTAAGTCAGCCAGGATAAATGAGGCTGCATTGCACACACAGAGTCACACATCTCAGAGCCTGTCCCCAGGTTTAGTTCTCACTCATGAGAAGTCCACTTGTCAGGGAGCATTCCTCTATGAGGTAGGTCAGCATGCTAGGCTACTCATCTCATGGTCCCCGTATTACCAAATAAGCTTCCACCATCACTGTAGCTGTGGAAAAGTACTGGAGAGTCTTGGCAATTAAATGCTTTGGGAAATGAAATGGGTCACTATTACCTACAGCCCATCAATAATCGGTTATAGGACTCTGCCTAATGGCCCCAGAGATTGTAATCCTCCCATATGTTGGAAGGAGAATAGAATAGGGTATGGTATGCAATAGAAGTCTCTACCACCCACTTGTGACTTTGAATACCATCTACCCCTCAATTTCTTCATCTGTGAAATGGGATGGCAGCTGTACTTACTGTGTCTAGTTATGGGAGTGAGTAGATAAATGTGTGTAAAGCAATTAGGACAGTACCTGGTACTGAGGAAATGGTTAAAATATGGTCACTATAATCATTACCATTATCTATTAATACAAGAAGGTCAGTAGAGCCTTGTAATGCAGTAAAGTAACCATGGCTTTGGATGTAGTTATGTGTTGGTTTGAAGTCCAGTTCTGTTACTTACCAGCTGCATGAACTTGGGGAAGTAATTTACCATCTCCGACCTTCACTTTTCTCATCTGTGAAAGGGAGTGGAGTCAAACCCACCCCAAAAGCTATGTTAAGTGTTAAATCACTAACATTTATAGATCCCTTGGTAAGGATGAGCTAAGTGTTTAAAATCTGTTGGCTTGCTTCATCTCTGTGACAATGCTGTGAGACAGTACTTTACTCTTCCCCACTTTACAGCTAAGGAAACTAAGCCCCAGGGAGGTTAAGTAACACACCTGAGGTCTCTAACTGATAAGTAACTGGGGGAGCAATAATTAGAACCCAGGTATTTTGTCTTCTCCACCAATGATCTTAACTGATATGCTTCACCGCCTCCCTGAGATCAGCTGCATAAAGCTCCCAGCTCATGGCTCGGCAGAGTTGACCTTTGCAAAAATGTTAGTATCTTCCTTTGCCTGGGTGTGTGTTGTGGGGAGAATCCTTTGTCCTTTCCCTACACCACACTGTTTGGGATGTATACTGATCATGCTTTTTTTGTGAATGGATAGAGATGTGAACGGAGCAATAAGAAAGGGCCATATGCCTTTGTGAGGACATCAAAACCTGTATGCAAAAATTCCCAGCACAGAGTTGGTGCTCAATTAACAGGAGTCCTTTACTATTTTTAATGAGCAGCCACCTATAGTGAGGATCTCTCAATGTGCAGTTATTACTGTAGCAAATGGGACACACAAAGGGACCAGCTGGACATACTGGCAAGTATATAATGTGCAAATAACCTGCAAACATGAACCTTCTCTTCAAATAAGAATCTCAGTGCTGCCACTATTTGGTTTGGAGAGCACTGGTTTTAACTGAATGAGGAAGTTAAACCCATGTTCTGTCTGTTATAGGTTTTCATTGCACCTAGATGGGTTAGCTATGCAGTCAGTTTTCTTTCCAAATTAAACACCTGGTACTTAATGGTATCATCAAGTGCCATGGGGGAACTGCTCTGGAAAATCAGAACTGGTTTGAGGTGGCTTCATTCCTCTCTTTCCCTGCCAGAAAGAAATGGGAGGTTCCATGTCACGCTAGAGTGAAGACAGAGAACTAGGTGTCCTGGCACTTCACACAGAGCCAAAGCCCTGGAAATTCTGTTTGAAGCCAGAGATTCAGAGTCATTGAGCTCACAGCCAGTTTCTGCTATGTGCCAAATCCTGTGCTTTTCAGAGACATCTCATTTACCTTTCCCAAAAAACAATGAAGTGAAGATTCTTATACTCCCTTTACAGATAAGAAAAATGAGGGTCAAGGAGGTAAGACCTGATGTGGGTCAGATGGCAAATATAATGCAGAAAATCAAACCCAATTCCCCTGGAGACCTGGAATTTAGTGTAAAAATAGGCTTTAATGTTGTGTAAGTCCACATCATGTTCTTTGTGAACGGCACCTTCCTGACCTGCATGACTCAGGCAGCCCTGGGTGAGTATGGGCTGAAACATTTAGTATACGCAACAGGCCTTGTCTTTCTTGTCACTTCTGTCCCCTGGGCCATAATATATCTGTATTAGTTATCTATGGTTTCATAATAAGTTACCCATAAAACTTAGGGGCTTAAAACCACACCATTTATTAATCCATAGTTTCTGTGCCACAGGAATCTGGGGTGCAGCTTACCTACGTCTTCTGGCTGTAATCAAGGCTAAAACCAAGGTGTTCGCTAGGACAGCGGTCATCTCAAGGCATGACTGGGAATGGGCTGGCTTCCGAGCTAACTCATGGGGTTGTTCGCAAGATTCTGTTTTTTTCAGGCTGTGGGACTGCAGGTCTTTCTTCCTTGCTGGCTATGGGACAGAAGAAGCCCTTAGTCTTTTGCCTTATGGACTTCTCCAGAGGGCAGCTCACAACAGGATAGCTTGCTTCATCAGAGCAGAGAAGTGAGAAGAAACAGAGCCAGAGTGCCAACGAGACAAAAGCCACAGTTTTTGATAACAGTCATGACAAAGATACCCTGCCACTTTTGCCATATCCTATTCATCAAAAGCAGGTCACTAGGTCCATCCCACACTCAATGGGAAGGAATTGCACAGAGACATGCGTATGGGGAGGCAGAGATCACTGAGAGCCAGGCACTGCCTGCTACAATATCCATGATTATTTTAATTAAAATGATGTGTCAAATTACTTATACTTGGTAGAATTGTCTCTCCAGAAAATGTTGCTCATCTTGAAAATCCATGCATACCCTGGTACCTCTCGTCCTATGATAATGACTTTCCAGTTTTAAAAACCTAGGATAGTAATCAAGTTTTGATGATTTAGAAATATTCTGTCTCTTTCAAATAACTTTGCATCCACCTGCTTTGACCCATGCTGCTGAATCCAACCTTATTACAAAGTTTTCTTGGGTGGGGGCATTTGCCATGTTGCCGCTATGAACTTTCTATATAAATAAATCTTGACCTTTGAAGTAGTCTCCCTGGAATGGAAAGCTTTAAGCTCATTCCTGATGCAAAGTTTGCCTAAGTCCTTCTTATAGCTTCTGTTTGGGAATGGCCTTTGGAATCTCTCTCTCTCTCTGTCACACACACACACACACACACACACAAAAAAAAAAAAAAAAAAAAAAGCCTCCTTTCTTTAAGATGTGATCACCACAACATATATATGAAATATGGCTGACAGAGAGGCATGTGCTTCCTTACTGATTATTTATTATTATTCAATTCATTTCCTTCCTAAAACTAGTAGATTTGAACTCAGACCTATCCAAAGCCCTCATTATTTATAGCAGCAGACAAGGCAGTAGGAGTCCAAATTTAATGACTTACAAAGAAAACATGACAAAGACTGTGACCTCCCTTCCTTATTCCAAGGTGGACCTAAAATGGTTAGGTTAACTGAGTCTTAAGTATTGAAGTATCCTTGGTCTTTAATTTGTGATAGTTTAAAATACAAGTATACATCTGAAAAAAGAGAATGATCAGGAATCAGCCTGAGGTTGCTGTGGATATTAAACAATCTCAGAGAGAAACATTGAGATCTCAGAGAGGGAAGAAAATGGCTGAACTATCTAGCAGAGACAAAATAGAATCTAAACGTGTAAAGTTAGAATGGGGAGGAAGGAGGATGAGGTTTGAGTAACCAGCCCATTTGAAACTATTTTTTAAAATGTAATACATATGTTAAAAGAAGTTATGTGCTAGGTATCATTCTAAGCACTTGACAAATTTAATCCTTAGGGTATAGGTACTATTTCCTCCATTTTATAGATGAGAAAACTGAGGCACAGAGAAATTGAGGGACATGTCCAAGGGCACACAGATAGCAGGTGGCAGTCTGGCTTCAAAATCTGTGGTCTCAACCATTGTACTTTGCTGCTTCCCAGAACTATGCAACCAGAAGAGAGCAGAAGCCACTCTGAGAAATCTGATTCAGGTCCAAGGGTCACCAACAAATCAGGGAATAGTAGGAATAATTCCCTGGGGTCATGTAGAAAACATTCTTTTGCCCTTGTGACAAGAGAGATTTGACATCAATTGTGCAGAAGAGGGGGTTTGGGAGAGAACCAAGAAGGATGATCAGTGGCTTCAAGGGCAGAGCAGTAGGGGGCAGAAGAGAGGAGGCAGGAGAGAAAGCCAGAAAGAACCAATATAAGGATCTAAACTAACCCAGGCATTTGCCTGTGACCAACTACTCTACTTTGGGAGCTTATCTGGGCACTCTGTCCCCACCAGAACCAGATTGTTGGAGCTGTTTGAACAGGGATGCAGTGCTTGAGTGTGTGTGTGCTGCGTGTGTATACCCTGGCACATCTGTGTAGCAGATGGTGGCAGAAGGAATGGGGAGTGGAGGGAGATGACTGCAGCAGAGGGAAAGGGGGAAGTTCATGGCTTTCATCTTATTAATATTTTGTCCCAGAGATAACTTTAACAGTCCCCGAGAATTAATAGTGTCCCAAGGAGTTGAGTACTTCTGTACATGTATATCATGTTACTGCATCTTTTTCTGACAAATACACTTTAGGGGATGTGATCTCTGCCCTTTCGTGACAAGAGCAAATCCATTTTGCTTGTGATTTCAGGTACACAGGTGATTTACTTAAACAAAACAAGCATCGCTGAAACCTGTGACGTAAAAGCAAGCAATGGTGTCTGCAGTACCTCTGATTACACTGAATCCTGCTTGCTTTCCACTTGTAGGAATCAGAGGTGGGAAAGGACAATATATTTAAGAGGAAAATCACATATATAGATTCCAAGTAGTCATAACAGAACTGGTTTAACATGAAAGCTCCATCCCCACTCCCCCTGCAAAATTTTAGGTAAGGATCTGAGATTTGAGAAGCTGGAGGAGTTTTCTCTCCTTGCCAATCTTTCCTTTGCTCTCCGATAAAGGATGTAGTGAGCAGGCTAGAAATGACTGCAGGGGAGCAAGGGATATAAATATTCAGTCATGACAGTCTCCAAAGGATAAATGACAGCAGCCCATGCAACATGCCTTCTGCACATTTTAAACTGGCTCTTCTCTCCTCTGCACCCGAGCTGACATATTAGTAAATTGATTTCAGGTGATGCTGACATTTTGTAATTATCACTATCTATAATTTTCATCTTATCCCATTGAATATTTTGATCATTTAAAACAGAATAGCATGCCTAATAGTGGTCATTAGTTTAGCTCAAGGAAAGGTTCATGGTTTAATAAACTTGCATTAGAAATAACTTACTAAAATTACAATTGGCATGATTAGCTAATTTTTTTAAATAAAAAAACCCAAACAAACTGACTTTACCCAAACTGACAGCTTTTCTTTTTCAAACTGGTTCGTTTTTCTATTGTTATCTTGGAGGAAGGAAAGACATCTATAACACAGTAGTAGTAATAAAAAACATAATAACCCAACACACAAAAACAAAGGTTATGTTTCATTCTACATTTGACAGTAGCTAAATATTGTACACTGTCTTATTTTCTGACTGCCCATGGGCTGGAGTGAGAAAAAGCTCTGTGACTCTGAAACAAGGTCAGATTTGGGGGGCGATCCTCTCATCCTGCTGTCTGAAGAGACTGCTATGTGAGGGTTACCTGGAAAGGCGGGTGGTTCTGGGTTTCACTCCCTTATTTTGCTCGGTGACAATTTTTGTGGAACGCGTCTCTTCTGAAGCTTGCCTCTAAGTTCATTTTAGGTATCATTTCTGAAGAATAAAAGGCGAAGTTTTAATATGCAGGAAATGTTTTTTAAAAAAGTTAATGAAACTGATTTGATTATTGCCAGAGCGAAGCTGTTTGGTTGCTACAGGGAAACATCACACTCTTTGGACCCTATAGCATTTTCCATATTGCTTCAGCTTTAGGGGAGTGCAGGCCTCAAGGGTCCTGGCTACTTATCTGCTTGCTGGCGGTTCAGGTACTGTGAGCTTATTCAAGGGATTAATAGTTGAATGTTATCTTAATGGAAATGAGCTATATTGTTGATGTGTACATTGGCACCTTGATGGTTGAAGTCATTCTTCATTTATTTATCTAGTTTCCTACCCAGCCATCCACATATCCATCTACCCATCCATCCACCCACTCACCCCACCCATCAAACATCCATCCACCTACTGATTCACCTATCCATCTATCTACCATCCATTTACCCACCTATTTATCCGTCATCCTTCCATCTATCCACCCATGCATTCACCAACCCACCTATTCATCTATCTGTCCATCCATCCATCTACCATTCACCTATTTATCTTCCTATCGGTCCATCCATCTATTCAATCATGTACCCACCCACTCACCTACCCTCTCATCCATCAATATACTCTTAGATCCTTCCATACAACCATCCACCCTTAAAAATAAATCAATTGACAAAACTCCAGGCATTGGTAATGAAGGGACACATAAGTCATAGTTTTGCCCTCAAAGAGCTTATAATCTAGTACAGAGTCAGAGGTGAACAAAAAATTACACAACAGCATCTCAGTGAAACTATAGAGAACTATGCCATGTTACAGTCAAAACTCTAAAGAAAGAATGGCTTACTGGTGTCTGAAAGATTGAAGGAAGGATGCACACCTGTGAGCCCAAATGCTGTAGGTGGTAAATATAGGAGTGACCAGGAGACATGGGGTGGTAATAAAAGGAAACCGAGCAGTGGACAAATATCCTGGCCCCAGGTTTCCCTCTAGAGTGTTGAGAGTGTCGATTTGTTGTTGGATAGAACCATCTTTGGGACCCCACCAGGGAGCAGGAAGGATGGGTGCTGTTAGAGCACCAGGCAGGCTGAGGGAACTGAAGTTGGGCTCAAGGAGCCAATCAAAAGGACTGGGATTCAAGGGGGGGGGCTTTGGTTTTTAATGGAGGAGAAGAGAACAGGATAAATAAAGAGATGGGTGAACAAATGAGTGATAGTAGATAATTACATCTTAGGTGATAGATCAAAGTGGAAACTTGAATTTAATCAACCCAGGTACTTAATAGAACTATGCATCTTGACATCTTTGAGCAAAACCCAAACAACAACAACAAAACCAGCTCCACCACAAGCACTTGCTGGAGTCTGGCCCTCTCTCTGCTTTGCTCCTGCTGCCTGTGAGTCTGCAGGACTCCTGATGGGGGCGGCTGCCTTTCAACTCCAAGTTCCTGGCACTGGGCTCTACACAGGGGTCAGGCAAGGTCTTTGTGACTTTCCCAGAGGCTTGCAGGTCTCTACTGAAAGGCAGCAGCTGTTACTAGGGGCAACTCCACTTCCCAAACAAGAACATAGACTTTGTAGAGCTTTCCCAGGTGCTGTGAGTCCAACACTGCCAAACAATGCCCAAGACCCACACCGGCTCCTTCCCCCGCTGAGCTTAAATAGACTGGAAGCAAATGCCTGTTGACAACAGGTGTGGCTCATTGTGAGAAAATGTTCCCTTCCTTTATTGCATGGTTGGCACCAAGGGACATTTCCCATGGAAGAAACGGGCTTCCAGGAGATGGGAGATCCACACTGAGAGCTAGAAAGTGCTCAGTTCGTCCTCCTTCAGGCCAAAGGCCCCACAACTCTGTGAGCAGGTGCTCCAGTAAATGCAGAATTTTCCACGGCGGGGAGGGCTCCCTGGCCGAAGCTCCAACCACTGACTGCTTAGGCTTTCTGTGATGGTGGTAAATGGCTGCATCATCATTTTTTAAAAACTTATTTCAGGATGATATGGGTACAACTCAGCTGGATTAACTTGCTCTGCAGAAGCTCACCTTCTGCTCAGCTTGAGTCAAAGAGATCTGGCTGTGGGGGCACAGACAGCCAAGCTCCAGAGTGCGGCCCCAGTCCTGGGATTACTTGACAGGAGCCCTAAGGACATAGAGAAAAACTTTGTACTCCTTTGAAAAATCCACCCAGTGAATCTTTCCCTTGCTGAGCTGTCTTGAGGCAAAAATAAGTTCTACATTGAACTAAATAGAATTGCTTGCTTGATGAGATTCTAATTTCAAGGAGAAGATGTCTCAACTTTGCATTTATTGCTTTGGGAAGTCCTCCCATCGTAGTGGTGAGGGCCCATCCACATCTAGGACTTGATATGGACTTACCAGGGCAGTGTGTAAGAGCAGAGAGAAAGCAAAGAGGCATTGGCAGGTTTCCTACAGTGGAACAGTAATCAGACCATCTTCATAATTATTGGAGATTGAGTTAGTGGGGGAAAGAAATAAAAGGAGATAAATGGAGATAAAAATGGAGCTGGGTACAGTGGTGGATGTCTATAATTTCAGCACCTGGGGAGGCTGAGACAGGAGGATCATTGGAAGCCAAGAGTTCAAGACCAGCCTGGTCAGCATAGCAAGCTCCTATCTATAAAAAAAAAAAAAAAAAAAAAAAAAATTAGCCAGGCATGGTGGTGTGCCCCTGTTGTCCTAGCTACTTGGGAGGCTGAGGCAGGAGGATTGCTTGAGCCCAAGATTCTGAGTCTGCAGTGAGCTATGATGACACCGCTGTACTCTAGCCTGGGCGAGGGAGCAAGACCACAACTCTAAAAACAAAACGAGAAAACCTAGTTTCTTCAGGATACTTTATGTTGTCAGAAATTCAAAACCCCTTCATTTATTGAGGGCCTGCTGTGTACCCTATGTAGTCCAAGGAGCTGAGAGTACAGCTGTCCACAGAACACCCATCATCCTTGCCCACACGTGGTTAGAATCTAGAAAGGAATGAGAAGTGCAAATGGCTTATCATAAAATTAGTGACAGGTTTGACAAGGGCTATCAGGGAAAACTACAGGGCATGAAGAGCTCTGGTAACTATCTCTAGAGTGAGGTGAAGGAGAAAGCAGAGAAGGTTTCTAGGAAGAGGTGACATTCAAACTGGGACAGGAAAGTGAGACAGACTTGACCAGGCAGAGCCATAGCAGAGGGGAATTTTAGGATGAAGGACCAGCAAGTGAAAAGTCCTTAAGCAGAATAGAATTTTAAACATTTTAGACTCCCCCGCCCCGACCCCTGAAAAGGAGAGAGAGCTGATGCACATTGAATGCCAGGAGAGAGACTTGAAATGGGGCAGGAGAGGTGCCCCAGAGTGAGGCCAAAGAAGTCTTCCTAGACAGCATCAGAGAGTTAGAGCTACCCTAGCAATGGGGAGCCACTGATGGGTTTGAGAAAAAAGGGAGCATGAGCAGCTCTGTTTGTGAAAAATCTATTCTACTTAATGGAGCCAGAGTGAGGAGGCTGTTGCCTTCCTTCAGGAATAGGGGCTGGCAGTCGAGATGGGGAGAAATAGGATGGACTGGAGAAATATGCGGGATAAGACATGGGGGACGCTCTTATTTAGATTTGGATCAGGAAGGCTGCCCTGAATCCTAGGTGTGCGGCTCAGGTTGGCGCGCGGCTCGTTTGAGAGAGAGACAGCTTAGCCATAACTGGTTTATCCTTTTCCTCTGTAGTTTTATGGCCTTCTTGACTTCAGCCTATTTAATAAAATGCAGCTCTTTAAAATGGATGTTCCGTGGAGCTCAAATTCACCCTCAATCTGCGCTTCTGCGGACTTTGATTAGTATGCATAATAGAGCCGCACACCTGATGTCCACAGCAGGCAGTTCTAACGCCAGTGGAGAGAGTTACAAGATAAATCACTCCAAGTAAATGACTAATTAATCATGCTCTTGATTTTAATAACATATACCGTCTGGCTCAAGATTTGTCTGTCTATAATCTTGCATTCTATTCTAGAAATTTGATAATCAGTGAAACCACCCACGGATTCCTAATTGATGGCAATTTCTTTCCTTTCTTTTAGAAAATGTAGGAATCGAGGCATATTCCAGTGGTGGTGTGGAGAGGGATGAAGGGAGGAGGGTGTGCTTTTTTTTGTTTAATCTCAAAACCATCATAGATATTTCAGGATAATCTGTGGGACAAAATTGATGGTATCTCATTGAAAATGTGCAAAACCACTTCTGGACATATCTGTGTCGGAGGGCTTACTTGCAATGTATTCATGCTCTTCCAAATCAGAAAAGAGTTGTTTGCAAGGGTAGTTAGATGAGTCGTGAATACCTAGCAATGAAGCATCCCCCACTTGTGTGTGGCCTCAAACTAGTAAATTAACAAGGGTATGAACCATGTGAAAATTCATAATTTCCAGTAAGTCATGGCTCTACTTATTTAAAATGGATAGCTCCATAAAATAAAGGAATATTTATAAGTGAATCATATTTTATCTCATAAAATGAACCCATGGTCTTATTATTAAAGAGTGTTTTCCATTGAGGCTGGTCTCAGGCTGGGTAAGGTAAATATCTGTAGGTGGAATTCTTCTGGAAATAGACTCTCTAAACTTTTTAAATAATTGATTTGACTTCTTCACCATGTCCATGTATGTAGCTGGGCATGGCCAATCTACTGGCATTTATTACACTGTCAAAACAAACAAAAGCACCCCCCAAACCAAAAACAAAACCCAAAATAGCAGAACATATGTCCTGGGGGTAAACAGAAAATTTGTCCCATTTGACTCATTTCATCATTTGGAAGACATTTCCATGGCAGTGGGCTGATGTGGGTGGACCAATACCTGATAATAATGGAGAAATTCTGAGCACTTGCTATGTGTAAAAAAAAAATTATACTTTATTGGGCTTTAATTATGTAAATCAACAAAAATAATGATAGTGTAGGTATTTATTGTGCATATATTATATGCTATACATATGCATCACCTGACTTAATGCTGAAAATTAGCCTGTGTAACAAGATTATCATTATCCTGAATGGACGGATGATGAGAGATGCTGCCCAGAGATGTTAAGAGGCTTTCACAGGGTCGCACAGACAGTGGGGATGGTTGAACCAATCCCAAGTCAGGCTCCAAGTATATTACTGTTAATTAGTAACTTACTAAGTTAATTTATCATGCTCTTGATTTTCATTACCATTTCTATTTTTTCATTGTTGTTTTAAAGAAAATTAGGAATCAGGGTGTATTCCACTGGCTGTATGGTGGGGCATAAAGGGAAGAGTTTGTGTGTGTGTGTGTGTGTGTGTGTATGTGTATGTGTGTTTAATCTAAAAAGCCATTATAGATATTTTAGAATAATCTGAAAGTTAAAATCTAAAAATCCAGAACCTGACTCACAATCCCTGTGCTATACCTAGGACATGATAAGTAGGAGAATAGTGTCATCTGCTTCCCTCTGGAAGCATTCCATTGCTACATACCATTCACAAAATTTAAAAGCAACTCTAAGAAGCATTGTGTTTGAATAATAAATCAGCACTCTCCACAGACTATGACCAAATATAATGTAGCACATAAAGATGGAGAAACGTGTGTGTCTAAGAAACTAGTAGCAATGCTAGTAGGAAACAAAAGTATGTCCTCAGAAAGGAAAAACAAAAAGTGAGGACTGTCCTCTGCACACATGTTCCAGATTTTGTTCCCAAATCCTGCAGCCTTGGCTTGGCCTGCAATGATTCTTCCCAAGCAGTTGCATAAGGTCATTACTGTCCATTACATCTGCCCACACCTCCAGCAGGTGCCCAGGTGATGGCTGAGCCCCAAGAGCCATGTAAGCCTTCTGGACACTTGCTTGCTGGGGTTCACAGTGACTCTTCATCCCCATCCAGTACCATGACCTCCGCACATGCTGTGCCTCCAGCACCACGCTAAGAAGACCCTCCCTCCATGAGTTCACAATCGCTGGTCTTTAACTCCCAGCTTAGGGAATCAGACTGAATTTGTTCTTTGTGTTATTAACCAGAGGAGCACTTACATTTTCTGACATCTCTAATCTTGGAGCTCAGGGAATAGCACAGAGCATTTGCATGAAATTACCCCTCTTTCTATCTATAGGCCTAGCTGCCAGCATTTGTGAATTTGGCAGAAGCCGGCAGATCTCTCACAGTTAATGTCTTCCTCTCCTGCCAGGCTCTTTGGAATGGGGTGCATTAGAGTGCCGCGTGACAAAGAGCTGGACGGATCCTGGGATGTGGAGCCCAGGTGATGTTATTTGCATCCAATTAAAGAAGCAAGAATCGGTGGTGTTATTCACATGCACTACTCTTAATGCCTTTTGGCTCATTAAGCCTTTGGATCAACTTGTGTAGGAAGATATTAGCAAGAACACGGGCAGGGCCTGGGCACAGGTAGAGGTGAGCTTCTAGGCCAAATCCCTCACCAGGCTGTTAGTCAATTGTATGTTTCCTTTTTGGGCTCACCTCTGGGTTCCAAAGGAGGTTGCTTTTGCTACTTAGACTGTTTCTTATTATATCCATAGAGATGAGGAGCTCAGTGAATCATATTTGTCTCAGGATTTCACACCCCACCCCACCTACAAGTTGCCCTGGAGGGCTGGGAAGGCAGTTGTTGGTCATTCAGTTGGGTTGGGTTGCTCACAGAAATGAAAGATGTCACGAAATGGAAGTGTTCCTAAGGTTAATTACAGAAAGAGCTAATTCAGTCTGATTCCCTAAACTAGGAGTTAAAAACTGTTATTGTGAACTTGTGAAGGGAGTCTTCTTAGATTGACGCTAGAGGCAGAGAATGTGCAGAGACTGCTGCGTGCTGCAGGAAACAGAGCTCACCTTGGAGGGTCACTCTAAATCATACCAAGGAGATCCCAGGAACAGCCATCTGGACTTGGAGTGGCTTTGAAAGGACACATTCTCTCTCAGGAATTCGGTGTTTTCCCACTTACAATGAGGGAGCTGAGCCATTCTGAGCTCCACCAGGATGGGGGTACCTGGGAGGTCCAGTGGGTGGACAGCCCTGTTTCTACCAGAGTAGTTCACTTTTTTTGTTTTAATGAAAAAGAGTGTCCAATAATGTTATTTGAGAAATATTTTTTATAAAGTGCAGAGCCTACAGGACTGAATGATTTCTTTTTGTTCTAAGAGTTCCTTGGTCCTGTCTTGAGATTTTGGGAGCCTTCCTATCTCAGGTCCCAGTTGCAGGTTCTGTCTCTGGCCAGTCTGGGCACAGAGCATATCTCTGTGGACAGACGTTGTGGGTATGCTCCCAGGGAGCAAGAGTCAGGCTGTTTCCCAATCTTGATGTCCTCTGTCTCAGACTAGCCCCCACCTCCACTTATAGGGAAGATTCCTTCTCTAGCTGCTGCTCACAGAGCCAGGAGGGCTGCTTCCTATCTAGATACTCTTGGAGCTCTAGGGGGGCGCTGTTCAGAAGAGTTTGAAATTATAAACACATACACAAACACATGCCTTATATTATGTCTACACTGGATATTTTAGATCAACATTTCTCAAATAGGGCTCTTGACATATTAATAGACTTGCAACAAATTAGTTGGTCAAGTGAGAGCAAAGCATTGGCAGGTGGCACCTGTGGTTTTTCCCCCTGTGTTCTGTGTTTGCACCCACTATGATCCCCTCCTTCTGAGTGTGGGAAGGATCTGTGACTTGCTGCTAGCCAATAGAATATGCTGCTTTTCTTCACATGAACCATCCAGCTCTGAATTTGCCCCAGTTCTTGACTTCAGATAGGGATGATTGCACCACCTTCTGTCCTGGCACCATGGGATTCCTGCCACCTGGGCTGGCCTGTCTATTTCTCCCAGCATGGAAATCATCACTTAATCATCATTCATTCAACACCCATTCTCACATGCTTGGGAAACACAAAGTAAAAAAGACACTATTCTGATGGTTGGCATAATACTTTTGTGGGGAGTCATATATCCCTCTTAGAATCTGATAAAAAAAAAAAACTTGGACCCATTACCTGGAAAAATGAGCACACATGTGTGCAGACCCCCATATATACACCTTCAGTTTATGTATTCAGGGGGCTTTTAGACTCCCTGAAGACCATAAGTTCCCTCCAAATCGTTGACCCCAGGTTAAGTTCCTGCTCTAGACTATAAGACCCTCTAGACAGAAGTCAAGTCTTATATGGCACAGTATCCCCACCATTAACGACAAAGCCTGGCAGCGGGTAGACCTTCAATCAAGGTGAATTGAACTGAATTGGATACATGGCTCTGTACTCAGATGCCTTTTATCTATTTCTTGTATTCCTCTTATCTTGTCACACTCCACAAAAGAAATGTATACCTTCACTAGTCAAATGACCATTAATTTTGAAATCATTGCCCAATGCCTGACTACACACAGGCTATGTGACATCATTGTAGACTATAAAGTGCCAAGTGCTAATTGATTTGTAAGAAAGTCCACATGCAATGCTTGGCACACTCCCAAGGGCTCCTGTGGGCTCAGAGGGAACGACAGCATTAGATGTCTGTGTCAGGAAATTACTCTTCCTGGCCTGTATGGGACAGAATGACATTCTGGCCAGGAAGCAGTCTTGACTTTGGATTTGAATCTGCCCCTGATGGAGTTATTCACAGATGGCTGGGTTAAATGCAGCCTTCACAGCACTAAGGCAGCTAAGCAAGTGGCCCATGAAATGGAGGCACCAGAAGCCTCTGGAAGCATCACCAATGCATCACCGAGTGAAGCCATTGTGTCGCCCGTTGGTAACGAGCACTTCCAAGGGCAACATGGGGAATTTCCATCAACCTCTGAGAAGGCTGGGTGTGCAGGCATTGTGGGTCATGAAGGGGAGGGGGAAAAGGCGATAAAAAGCAGCAGCAGTGCCAAAAAAAAAAAAAAGAAAAAAAAAAAAAGAAATAGTTTGGGCCAGAAGCCAAGAAGATACTTTCTTTGGAAAAGGGAGGGAAAAAAATCGCTCCACCCCTCCTGTCCAAATGAAAAAGCATTTAATTGAATGTTCTTTATAGAGGTGAAAAAATACCCTGTGGAGTTCCCAGTGTTTCATTATCCAATTGAGTTCGGTACCTCAAGTTTCAAAGACCGTTCTCCTGAATGATTATTCTTATTTCCGTGTCAGTCTGCCCTGTGCTCAGTGAACCCCTGCTGGGCTGCATCATTTAAAAGTCAAAACCCTGAAAGTATTTTTATGCCCAATATAGTAACAGAGCAAACTCTGGTATCACTCATTTTATTCTCCACAGCTTCCTTCCTCTTGTCTGTTATGTAGATTATGGTGCCACTCAGGGTGCTTGCAATCAACAGGGCAGCTCCCCAAACCCTTTCTGAACGCACTGAAAGGCCTCAGAGGGGAAGAGATTAGAAGGCTTAGAGATGGCAGCATCTCAGGGCAACCCTCGAAGCAAGAAGATGGGCTTCTCAGATTTTTCTTTTTGAAGTTAGGAAAATAAGGGACGGCCTGGGGCAGTGGTGAGTGGCTTTAAGTAAGTCAGTGTAGCAGGGGAAGGGAGGCCTTTGCTGGGTGGAAACAGGCCCGATGACATTGCCTGCTAGAAGCCCCTGCACTGAGGGCGGGCTTGCCGTAGGAAATCTGGAAAGGGAACTAGGATATAAACCCTTCCCACAAACACCCCAGCTCTTTGAAATCATCATCCTTGTTGTTCCAGAGAACATTTTAAATAAGGTTTAAATCATTTGAATATCAGGGATTTTGTTTTTGTTTTTTCCTCCCTTGAGAGAGAAATCTAGGGGTGGGGTAGAGAATCATTTTGAATATTTCTCTTCAGAGACCAGCTACTAGGTATAGCTGATAAACATAAAAGAGTTGTTTAAAAGTTTCACATTTGACCCACGTAGCATGCAGCACATTTGATTAATTTAGAAGATATCTGATGATCCTAAATCCAATCTCATTTTCTCAAATGGAAGCTTAATTTCTGGTCAATTGAAATGAAGTTATGTTGTCATACCTTAGCCAAACACCCTGTAAATACAATATCCCTTCAGCCTTAATATCTCAAAAAATATAGTTTTCATTTCAAGGTGTTAGGATGTTTTATCTCAGAAGTTGTAGAGTAATTTAAACCAATTTTTTCCTACTTCAGTTCCTTCAAGATTGGTTCTTCTACCTCAATTCTTCCCTCACAAAACATGTAGACTCCCTCTTACCTCCGGCATGGGCACAAAAGCAATTTGTTTCCAAGATTCAGAACTAAAAAAAAAGGCCGTGGAATGGTCTAGGATCAGGCATCCTCAAACTATGGCCCTCGGGCCACATGTGGGTCCGCCTACCACATTTATCTGTCCCTCCGGGTGTTTTTGCTGCTGCTGCCTGTCCTGCTTAGCAGCCGACTCATCCCGGGCCCACAGTGGGCACTCTCCAATGGTCTAAGGGACAGTGAACTGGCCCCCTGTTTAAAAAGTTTGAGGACCCCTGGTGGAAAACCATTGTCCTGCATCCTCACAGCCCTCAAGTTCTGCGCTCCATTCTGAAGAGAAACAAGCACTGGTTTCAGAGCTGAAGAAATAGCGCCCTCCCTGCTTTCCTTAGTGGTCCTTCTTGGTGTTTGGTTGCCACAGGGATCTCCAGCAGGCTCACCAAATAGGGTGGGAAGGAGGCTTTTATCTTGTAGTTAGTTAATCCTGGTATCTATGTGGAAGTTAGCTTCTGATCTGAGAGCACTAGTTAATAGACAGTTGTCTCAGTGGACTGGAACCCAAGGGTCCTGAACAAACTCATCCCTAGTGTATCCCTTCTGTCAGTTAGCATGGAGACCACACTCTGCATCTTAGCAACCTAAGCATAGGAGAGGCAAAGTGAGGAGAAAAGCCTAAAAAGCCAGGCAGGTGATGAGTCAGCCTGGGCCTAGAGGGATCAGTGAACCCTCTAGGGAGTTATCTTTACCTAAAAATGACAACTAGCATTTTTCAAGGCTCACTATAGTGCCCCAACCACTTGCCTCACATTGTTTTATTGAATGCTTGAGCCAACTCTATGAGTTATGTGCCATGTTATCCCCATTTTACAGATGGGAAAATGAAGATTTAGGGAGGAGGTTAAACACGTCACCTGAGGCCATACGATTAGCAAACAGAGGAGCCGAGACCTGCGCCCAAGCAGCTTTTTTGTAGATCTTGCCCCCTTATCCACACTGTTGACCCAGTTCCTCACCAAGGTGCACCTCTGGGCCTCTGGTGTCCACCAGGAGGAAAACAACAGCTATGGCCATGAACTGGCTCCTTTGCCAGGTTCTGTCTTGGATCCTGATGACCTCCTGGGGCCAGACTGAAAAAACTGTCCTAAATCCTGAATTTCCATCTCTTATAGACATTGTGGGCACCCACACAGACTGTGTCCCTATTCACTTAACATGATGAAAAAATATTACCACCATTTATTTTGTTTTTTCATTCATCAAATATTTACTGAGTGCCTAATGTTTTTTTTCAAGAATGCTTTTGGGCCCTACGATACAAATTGGTGAACGAAACAGACAAACCCATTGCTCTCTGGGCACTTACAGTATAATGACTGCTTCCTCTGGGTCAGGCTCCTTATGCATGTTGACTGGTTGATCCTGACAACCTCCCTGAGAGGCAGGCGATAATGTCTCAATTATACAAAGGAGGAAACCAAGTTTCCAGAATGTGGAGTGGTTGGCCCAGGGAAAGAGAGTCAATGAAGTAGCAAAACCAGGAGAAGGCAATTCAATCCAACTCTAGCAAGGAACTGGGTTCTTCGCCACTAGTCTTTACTGCCCCCTGTGGATGCACAGAGGTAGCACATGGATACAAGCACAGTACCAAATCTTCCTCAGAAGCATCTCTCCAATTCCTGCTCATTTCCTCAATGAGAACCACTTTCAGCAACTCCCCAGGGCACATTCCCTAGGCAACCCCACTTACTCATTATTTTATGGAACAACCAGATACTGTGTTGTGTTGATGGTGTTCTGGGCCACACCCTCTCTAGGAAATGTGATTTCACAGTGCAGGAGAACAGACTGGTCCCTACCCTTGTGGAATTTACAGTCTAAGACACATTTTTTTCATGCTGATTTTCTTAGGACTTCTCTTTTCATTGCATACCTTTGACCTTTTAAATCCATTCGTGATACTTTGGCTTATGGGTATTCTACACTTGATTCAAGGGGTGACGTTCCAAATGCTTAATGCCCGGCTCAGTCAGAATGAACACTGGCCCTGGTGGCCAAAGAAAGTTCCTGGAGCTTCTCAACTATGACAAGTATTATTAACTCTTTAGTTGCTGGATTATAAGGAGGTTGCGGGAGATCCCAGAGGAAGGTTGGGACATCGGACAGGAGAATTCAGGGCACTCAGAACAGCAGCTTTTTAGTGAGGGGCCCAGAAGCAATTCAGTGTTTCTACCATGGCTGCACCTGTGTGTACTGGTGGACTGTCAGCTCAGATAATATATGGGAGTTTTCCCTTTCCCATTAGGCTGAATGTCCACTGGGGGCAGGATCCTGTCAACTTTTTCTTCTGCCAAACAAGCACACAACAGTATGTGTGGGATTCGATTCATCCATGACTACATACTGGCATGAGTTATTCCCATTCTAAAATTGGACCTCTAAGCTGAGCAAAGTCCTGATGACAAAAGGCTCTAGTTTTTATATTGTAATAATGCTCAGTAGTTTTTCTTGTAAGTTTCTCTTTCAATGTGGGAAAGAATGGTTTCAGTTGCTGCTGAAGAAGGCTTGTGGTGCCCTGTGTGCTACCAGTGTGATTTGATAGAACCCAGCTGATGGAGCCTCACAGGGGACACGGCACAGCAGGGCAGTGGTGGTTCAGGAATAAATGCAGAGCAAGAGCCACAGTAGCCATAGAAAGAGCATCCCTACCAGGCACCATTAGTGCACAGTCCTGGACCAAAGGACTTGTGCTGCCACCAGACGTTTACCCATTTCAAGGGCAGACATTACTGATTCATCACTGCCTTCCTCAAAGCCTCAGAAAACTTTTGATCATATCACACTTCAGGCAGTGATCTATCAGTGATCTGAATTTGTTCAAGAAATTAAGCCTATTCACCATCCTATATCCAGACTGTTGTTTAACTAAAAACAAAGAGACCTCATCCACCCCACCAAAATAAATGCTGATGATTATTTGTTTAAGAAAAGCCATTATTTAGATTCAGGCTCATATACTAACTTAATTCAAGCTTAAGATATGTCTGTCATTTGGGTGAGACTCCATTGAACAACAGTAAGGCGTTGCTGTAAGGCTGGGTGTATGTGTATACGTGCATGCATACTTTCTACCCTGTGGTAGGATTTCTTTAGATCTGATGCCTACAAAGACAGAGACCACAGCCTTCTAGGGAGACCTTTGTAGCGTGTTCTGACTGCTGGGCTGTGCTTGCCTTGTGTGCAAAGCTCATGTGTGTCATGGTCTCTCTGGTCACCATCATGGGTCCAGATTTAAGATATCATTGAGCTATCACAAAGTCATGATACACTCTCTCCTCCAGGTAGCTCTGAGTTGAGAAAGCTTTCTTTGATGACTAAATACAAGAAAAATCAACTGCAGATGCAGTGTCTGAACTGGGACCATGAAAGAAGAGGCTGGCATTTATTGGCTGTCTACTGGAAGCCAGGTTGCTCCAGTAACACCATCTCATTTAATCTGAATAATAATGCCTTGAAGTGGATATCATCCTCCCCAGTTTACAAATCTGGAAAACAAGAGCATCAAAGCAGTTAAGCATTTTGGTAGGAGTCACACAACCTGTAAGCTAATATTAGAACTCAGATCTGTCTGATTTCAGAGCTCTTTCCACACCACCTAAAATATTCATGTACCAGATGAAAGCTTCCTTTTTTCCCCTGGACTATTTCTTAAATTTGTAGCTCTGTTTTCAATATAGGGTTGCTTGAAATGTGATGATGTGATTATACTTCTGGTTATTACTCTCCAACCATCATTTCAAAGAAAATCAACATGTGAGGCTGAAGGGATAATAGTGGGGTGGGCCATAAATGCAGGCCAATCTTCTTGATGTGGGCTGGGTAACATCTGAGTTACTTGGGTCTGATTGTAGAAGTCTCCTCCCACTCTAGGAGTTATAAGTGTAAATGTCCATAGGAGCTGGGGGGTTACTGTAAATAAGTGTCATAGATTGGCCTGCATGGGTTTGGGGAGCTGAGCTAGGCTGTGGGGAAACACATGCCCCAGCTATTGTATGTGTGTGTTCTATTAGGCTGATTGCAAAGTCTATGGCCTACTCTAACTGGGTCATCTGTTTACAAAGATGTGGGCAGGAAAATACAGTCCCCAAATTCACTCTCCTGCCTCTTTCCAATTCCCTGCTGGTGTTTCCCATCTGAGATCTGGAGGAATAGCAGAGGATGCAGCCTGGGGTGTCAGAAAACATTCCAAGGTTGGCCAAAGTCTAAGAGCTGCATTTCCACACCCATACAGCAGTGTCCACCTTGCTCAGTATTTAAAGATGTGGTTGGATTTCATTTTCTTTTCATTTTAACTGTGGTTGACTGTTGGAGGAGAAAAGTTGGCCACAAAGTAAGGAACCAGGCTGACCAGACCCATTTTCTCTTGGGTGGTTGGCTGGCTGTCAGCGTTTTTGATAGTTATTTTGAATCTGATGTTTATAAACGTGATAAAAACAAATGAACAATGACATTGGTTGACTAGGGTGCCTGAAACAGCTCTGTTTACTCTGGTCACCTCTAAATACCAGAGGCTTTTCCTTATGTAGGTCTGAGAGTGGTGCTGTTCAGTCTTGATACCTTGAGCCTTCCTGGTGGCCCCCACATGCTATGTTCCTATAGTTGTAGACTACAGGAAGTGTGTGTGTAGTACTCAGAAGTTTCTACTGTTGTTCATTTTACTTTTGGTGTAGTATTCTTTAAATCTATGTGTTTGAAAACATCAAGTCTACATCCCAACAGATACATGCTCAGGAAATATCATTTCTCTCTCCTCCTTACTATTCCTTTTCTCCTTCTTCTTCCTTTTCTTCCTCTTTATTATTAGAAGATACAGCAGCAACATTGTAGCTAATATTTGCATTTGCTGGTTCTATGCTAAGTTCTTAAATGGATCGTTTTATTTAATACTCACAATAACCCTGGGAGGTGAGCACAGATTTGATTCTCATTTTGCAGATGAAGAAACTGAGGTTCTGAGAGGTTAAAGTAATTCATCCAAGAAAGCAGAGTTATTTAGAACTTGGGACAGGTGGGATTCCAAGCCAGGCAGTCTGCCACCAGAGTCCTCACTTGACCACTAAATTCTGTACCTCTCAGGACTGTTCGAACACAAGTCCACTCAGAGAACAGTAGATGAACATGGAGTTATAGGACCAGTCAATACTATTTCCCCAAAATATGCCTTCAGCATCTTCAAAAGCACTGAGTGGTCCACCATGGTGTTTATAAGGGGATGAAGTTAAACAGTGGTCCAAAAAAGTCTAATATATGTTATATTTTGTTGTACAGTTCAGTTGCTTACACATAATTCATTTTTAAATTGATAGTAATGAAAGTTGGTCTTGAAATATTGTATACAGCCCAAATTAGGAGCTTGGCACCAAATCCCCACTTGGACTACAAATCATTTACTCTTGCCAAATTAGAGTCTAGAGTAATTTACCATAAGATGGGCTTTTAACCCTAATATCGAGACGTGCTCAGCAGTTTGTTATGAAAGCTCATTAACTTCCAGAAGCAGCTAGTCGTTAAGGGGATGCTATCAGGGTAAACACATCACTTTAGTCTTTTTCCAACATTGCTAATTCCACCTTGTAATAAAGGAGAAATAAATGAAAAACTCTTGTTTAGTACTAATTCATTTGGACCCATTTATTTCCATCAGTGACTTCTGAGAGAGAGCTCATTCCGTACGTTTTCTCATATTCAGTATTTGATTCAGTATGGGATTTTGTGTTTTTATAATTAACAAAGACATTTTTTAAATAGAACAAAAATGTTTCTGTGCTTTTAGAAAAAAGAAAAACAACATTGTGGCTACTGAATTTGATTTTACAAATGGAAGTCTGAACAAAGGGTAGATTTTTCATGTCTAATATATGTCTCTGTCTATCTTGTGGTGTTATAGATTTTGGCTTTATGGAAACACTCTACCAGGCTTCTGGCTGTCAGAATTGGACAATTTATTGACTCCTAAGTAGGAACAGTAGAACCGCTGCATTATCATGATGTTCTGGTGCAGGCAGAGAGCATCTATTTTCTAAGCAGATGTTTACCAGGGGCCTACCACACTCAGATGAAATCACATCTTTACTTTAGTGGATGTGGTTGGTGCCATTTTGATTAAAAGATGGGCAGACTGTTTGATTGTTAACTGTTGCACATTTGTCTTTCTAGCTTGTCAATAATAATTTTCTGAAGACTGCTTTCTCATTTATGTGTTTATTTTGGATTAACAAAATTTGAGATCAGGCCAAAGGGCCTTCTTTATTGAATGACGGAGTTGGGTCCTATTCAGGGGGCCAGGGCTCTTTTACAACTCTCTGATTTTCTTGTCAAGACCCAGTTCAATGGGTCTCATGGCCAACCTGAGGCAAAATGGTGGCTATTTACTTCCAAAAGGACTTCTCGTTAGTGAAGAGATGCCCAAGTGATACCCAAATAATAAACTGGGGTTCTTAGCTTGGAATCTGTGGAAGGAAGGCCAAGGGATGGACCTTAGGAGGCCCATTAATCTCCTAATATATAAAAATATGTTTAAGTGTGGGCACATTTCACAGAAGTGTCATCACATTAACAAAAGGGCTCATGACCCATAAAAGTTAAGAACCATTAATCCTAGGTAATTCTTCTAAATAATGGGTTCTGGCCAGTTATACATGATTTGGGGCATATTTACATACATTTGCATACTCCTTGTCCTTGGTCATGCCATTCAACAACTGCACACCTCATTACATAAAAGAAAAAGAACAGGATTTACCTAACACCCAAAGGAATACTGATCCTGTGCTAATTAAAGTTTGTTCTGGGATTTGGGAGTCTCAGATGAGAAACCCAGAGTCATGTTGAGTTTGGTTATTTTACTCATTTGCAGTCTGTATTCAATTACTTAAATTCAGCATGTGCATTTTCAAGCATCTTATTTCCTTTCTCCTCTTTTTGACTCAATTTGGTACATTTTATACCACTAAACAAGGGGGAAAAAGGAGTAGGAGTTCCTGAAACTCAAAAGCAACATGAAGTTATTGCTTATTGGCCTGTTCCTCTTGCCCTTAGGTAGGTCTACTAGTCTCAGCTCAGCTTCAGTTACCTTGGAAGACATGTGGTCTATGGTGCTGTATTAGCACCATGAAGACAAAGAGAGTTAAAAATAATTGAGGATAACCTGAATTTGAATAATTGTCCTTGAGGGGCAATTATTTATTTTTTGTAAAATGCATACCCATGCAGTCTTGCTTATTGGAACTTTGTCCCAGAATTCAGGAAAAGGCAAGGTATTCTCTTCCCAAATTACTGACTTTCATAGTACCCAACGCTGGAACCATAATGTTTATCTCGAATCTTTGAGCAATTCAAATTTACTTTTTTTAATGCCAGCATATAGATAGAATATGAATTTCTCAATTTTGTCTTAAATGGAAATTTAGAGAACAACTCAAATGCTCCTGTAGCCACTGTAAGTCTTTTAAGTATGGTATAGGATAAAAAAAGGAATAAATAAAATGTGCTATGTTCATATAGTAGAATATTATTCAGCCTTCAAAAGGAAGGAAATTCTACCATTTGTGACAACATGGATGAACCTGGAGGATATTAAGCTAAGTGAAATAAACCCATCTCAGATGGACAAATATTGCATGATTTCACTTATATGAGATATATGGAATAGTCAAGCTTATAGAAGCAGAAAGTAGAATAGTGGTTGTCAGAAGTTGAACAGAGGAGAAGTTGTTCAGTGGACATAAAGTTTAAGTTAAGTGAGATGAAAAAGTTCTAGAGATCTGCTGTACAACATAGTGTCTATAGTTAACAAAAGTGTATTGTGCACTTAAAAATTTGTTAAGAATGTAGATCTGACCTTAAGGGTTCTTACCCTACCCCCCCCCCACACACACACACATACATATACTCTATTTCCACAGAGGGATACAAGGAAACTTTTGGAGGTGATGGATATGCTTATTATACTGATTGTGGTGATGGTATCAGTGGTATATGCATATGTCAAACATACCAAATTACATACATTAAACATGGGCAGTTTTTATAGCGTATTAAGTATACCTCAGTAAAGCTGTTTAAAGAAAGAAAGAAAAAGATTTGAGTTTCAGATCATCACATAATAATGGATTTGGATTCTAGTTCTCCTATATGAACCACTTCCTTGGTTTCCCCATAAGAAAAATAGTGGATTTAATATTGCCTTTTCACATCAGTCTGTGGACTAGGAAATACCACCCCAGAGAATACCAGGGTAAATAATATTTGGTAGGGTCCTTCCTGCTGCTGCTTTCCTTGATGCACAGCAAGTGATAAAGCTATATGACTGAGCATGATTTCCCAGGGGATATATCTAATAGAGGAAAAAAGACTATGAATTGATGATCCATCAGCATAGATTGGGATTAAAAGAAGTGTATGTAAATTGGAAAACATTAAGAAAATTTAGAAAAATAAGGTTATCAAAGAACTTTCACAAGTTCCTCAAAGTTGATTTTTTACCTTACCTAAATCCATATTTTAAGTCCTATTTTAAGCAGAATTACTCACAGTTATTTACTTAAAAGACATCCATACAGTAATAGGGTATTGGGCAGGTGGGAGGGGGCAGGGGGGTGGGTATATACATACATAATGAGTGAGATGTGCACCATCTGGGGGATGGTCATGATGGAAACTCAGACTTTTGGGGGGAGGGGGGAAATGGGCATTTATTGAAACCTTAAAATCTGTACCCCCATAATATGCCGGAAAAAAAAAAAAAAGACATCCAAGGAGGATGCTTTCTCCTTATTCATCTTTCCTCATCTAGAGATGTAAAGGAAAAGCATCGATAGAAACCTGAGGCATCCAGTATCCCAAAAGTTATAACACAAGAGAGTATAAACTTGTTTTGCACATGCACTGTGTCTGTCTCTGGGGCAGCCTCTACCTTCACACTGAGCCGCCATTTCCAGGCATCCTTCTGTCTATTAGCAATGCAGTGCAATAGCTGTTGGTAGTAGAGAGGTCTTGCAACCCAAGAGGGTTGGGGGCCATGTGCAGAAGAGAGAGATGATTAGATTATAAAGTTGATTGGTGACTCTCAAGAACAAAGTAACTAAATTTGTGGGAGTTTTGGCCTTTCTCCTCAGTTGATGATTAGAAGTCCAGCAGCTGTCCAAACCCTGTCCTTGGCTTATCACAGCTGTGCAGAGTGGCATGGCTGGTTCAGGCTGTCAGTGGAGAAGCAGATGTATGAGGCCAGAACCAGAAAAATGCCAGAAGAGTATGTTTGGGCAGGATACCAAAATATAGTTCAGGGGGCCTGTGTGGAACTGGGACCAGGGCCAATGGCAGATAGTTGAGGACTGCAATGAGAGATGCCCAAATATGAGTATGACAAGCAGGAATGTCATTCTGTGAGTCAGAGTCAAAAAGACTTCATAAAAATGTAATTTTGGGACTGAGCGTGAGAGTCTGATTTGGAACTCTTCTCATAGTCTGGTGATTTCTAACGGTGCTTTTGTTGAAGGAAAATTCTTGGGAGAGTCCAAGTTCTGTCTTAAAGGCATGGTTTTGCCAGACTTTCATGGGAGTGCTATATTATATCAGACAGAGAAATAAGGATGTGTGTAGAAGGTATTACTCTCCTGTTTACAAACTCTGGTGTGTGAATAAGATGACTGTCTTTATCTTCTATCATTGTATGTACATTTCTGTTTTGATCACCTTTGCTACCAGTTGGTAGAAACTTTAGCTAAGTCCTTTCATTGCTTCCATAATTCCCTAGGCTTCTGTCTAATTTTCATTGAGTTTATAAGGCACATGGTGGGTGGGAAGCACTCTGGCATCCACTGAGACGTTAGTGAACCCATCTGGTCTTCAGTCTTCTCTTCCTTCTGAGCTCAAGGGTGATTCAGTTCTGCCAGCTTTCTACTCCTCCAGTCCCTTCCCAAAGCATGTAGAGACCATTGTGTTGGTTCCTTTCTGAACTGGACCTGGAGATGCAGCTCAAAGAGACGATGTGCCAGTGCCCCTTTGTAAGGAACCATTAACACATCTCCTGTTATATGTCTGCTGTATTTATCCTTTTCCTTCCAACCCAGAGAGTCTTTACCTAGACAATAGGAGGGGTGTCCTGGATCACAATCCGTTTTTCCCTATCTACCATTGAAGGCACACAATTTATACCCAGACTAAGATTTAGGATTTGAAATACAAAAACATGAACTCTTACAGAACAAAACAAAAATTTAGATTTTTAAAACTCTAAAGGTTTTATTCTTGACCTCTCTCTCTCTGCTTTTTTAGTAACATTATCCCATTTCCAGAGTCAATTAATGATGAGAAGTGGGGTAACAGGTAGAGAGAAATTTCAGGGAAGATTTAATTCCTGGGAATTAAATTTTAATTCCTGGAAATTTCAGGGAAGTTTAATTCCTGCCCCAACTTTCAGAACCTCTGTTGAATACTGAGGTCTTGAGCAGAGGTGGTTCCCAAGCCTTCTGAGGCAGGGAAAGCTGAAGAGTTTGCATATTCGTGTTTGGAACTCAAGTAGAACAATTATGAGTGAAATGCAGTTGTATTTCTCCAGCAGTGAAATTTGAGGTCCACAGAGACACAAGACTTTCATTCTGACACAAAAAAAGGACATAATGTAACTGAAGAATATAGTGTATAAAGAGAAATTTGCAAAGAATAATAGGCTCTGGCATATTCCAGCAAGGAGTACTCTGATGTGGGTGTAGCAATCACCATGAGTGTCAAATCCAAGACAACTAGGGGTAGCAGAGGAAATAGCTATCTTTGAGAGAGCAAGACTGATGAAGTTTTCAGTCCAAATGACAAGTAACTTCTATTTTCTAAGTATAAACCCTTGCATTTGGGACTATGCCTTTTTTTTAAACAAAAAACTTAAACTGCTTTTACTGACAACAGACGTTGCCAGATTTATCTACACAACCAGTGTTCCAAATGCCACATAAAAATGCAGCAATTGGCCAGATTGTTAAGTAACCTGCTATAATTGCTTTTATTTGTTTTAATCCTTTTGAACATACAACCTTTTATTTTTTGCCCAAAATACAAAGAGGAGTTGAAATTTTATGGTTGTTTTTCCAGGGAAAATAAGAGAAGAGAAAATAAGGTGTGTTTTGATTGAAGAAGTAAGATACTCCTTTTTAGCAGTTTGGGCAGTGTAAATGATGGGGAGAGGTCTGGAAGCTGGGAAGAACAGAGTAAGAAAAGCAGAGTTCTCCAAGGTCAAGGGGAGGGTCAGAGGCACACCATTCCCTACTGGAGTAGATGAGTAGGAGGTAACACAAGCTATACAGAAGAAACAACAGCAAAACCATCTAGGTAAAAATGACCCCATGTCTTGATTTCTGGTGCCGAGGATCCCAGGAAGATGCAAGAATTGACCCTCTCTCTGTCTTGGAGATCCCTCCTTGTGAGTTCGAGGGTAAACCTCGAGCTCAAGGCTCTATGTTTTGCAAGAAGAAAAAAACGTTCTTCCTGTTTCTTATAAAGGGTGAAAGGACAGATAATTCTCAAATTGGACCCCTCAGAAGCCATAACGGAACGCTTTGTATGTGTAGGAAAAGTGCTAAAGGGCAAATGCTTGCAACTAGATCCATAGAAATATTCTTGGGGATTTTTAACAAACTTTATTTAGGCTTTTCTGAATTTAAAAAAAGAGTTCTCAATAATATCTCAGGTCATTTTCAAACTGTGTGTTCTTTTCCTTAAAATGATCAAAGGGAATTGCTTATTATCCAGGGTCAACTTATTAACTACAGACAGAATGTTTCCCAATTACAGTGTCTCCCAAATGCAATTCTTACTGAGCTCTAGGCAAGGGCTACAATGGGGTGGAGAGAAAGAGTACAGCCAAAGTCCCAGGGTCTGTCTTCGGTCTCCAGCTAACTAGCTCAGTGACCTTGAGCAAACCCTCCGACCTTTCTGCATGTTTCCTCATTTGCAAAATGAAGTGAGCTGAGGTAATTCCAAAAACCCCTTCTTTCTGGTTTTCATGATTTTTTAGAACTGCTAAATTATTATATGCATGAAATGATTTACTTTTGTTCTCTTTGAAATAATGGAGCTCATTTTCTAAGATCTCCATCTCGCTGTATTTCTGTTAAGCAAGATCTAACGGGCTTTGATATCTCTCTGTCTACTTTCTAGGGAATTATAGATATAATATCATTTGATTTTGTGGAGACACTTAGTCAAAAATTGTCACTGAGTGCCTTATGCTTTTCCACAATGCTATCAGAGCTGAAGCCTTACGGCAGACAAGTCAGAGATGAAATAAAAAGGGTTGACGAGAAGGGGAGAAGGGGAGGTGGGAGAGCTTGTGAGCACACACTGAAAAGGCGAGTAGCAGGCGCATAAGGAGAGCCACTGGAAAGAAGCGGGGGCATAAAATTATTTATTTTTTGTGCTTGTGTGTGTGAGAGACAGATGACGTTGACAGGGTGACAAAGGAAAGGCTTTTATTACTTGGTGAGCAGGTGAGAACCTACTGTGTGCCAGGCACAGGTTAGGCTTTTACACACAGTAAGAATGTTTGTTCCCATTTTGTAGATAAGTAAACTGAGGCAAGAAGGGGTTAAACAATCTGCCCAAACTCACCCAGTAAGTGACACACTGAGATTTAAGCCAGACGGAAAATAAAAATTAAATAATCACAGATAAAGCCTCTACTACCTTTTAAATCTGTCCCTTCTCCCTCATTCCTAGAAGTGGAGGGTATTATTTTACTTGGCAATGTACTCTAGACATTTTTCATGTTAGTAAATGTGGGAATACCTTATTCATTTTAACAGCTATATCATATCCCATGGTGTGGGTCTGCCAAAAATTAATGTACTCAACCTTTTTTCTATTATTTTTCACTATTAAAAATATTCCTTTAGTGAGCATCTGTGTACCTGCCTTATGTAAGGGTGGTTCTTCTAGGTAGGTGCAAAAAAGTAAGCAGGTATCTGTAGATATGTGTATGCGTGTACATTTTTTCACATGCATTTCTCTGAACATGAGTGAGCTTGAGAAACTCTCAGGTTATTTTCCTCCAGGAAGGGATCAAAATAAGTAAAGAAAGCAGCTTAGCCTTGACCTGTGCTGTGCAGAAAGCTAGTGAGTTTCTGGCTGAGGAGGATTTGACTTGGAAATACAGTAGTGGAGAGGGTGAGGGCAGTAAGTAAGATCATATTGTCATTAAGAATTCGCTTGGGGGTTATAAAGGAGGCAGAGCAGCTTCTTTAAGCATGTAAGTGATGACACTCAAATCTATCAGAATACTAACCCTGAAATCAGGTCTGAATTTACAACCATAATATCTATCTTTGGATTTGGTTTTATGTTTTTATCCTTGATTTATGTATGTACCTTCCCTAGCATCCCATATCTCAAGCAACATAAATGTATTACAGTGATGGGATTTAGCAAATATGTTACGGTTACCATCTTTGTTCCCAAGAGGGAATTTGGAAATCTGACAAATATTATAGCTTTCATTTTCAAGACCCATTTTCTGAGCCGTTTCACTAACAAGTCTCCTGATTTACCATGCCATTAACAAAAATAATTCTTTCTGGACAGCAGTAAAAGAAGTGGATTAGCACAATTTACAGCTTTCTCAAGATACATATAAGGTGCCTGTTAGGAAAAAAAAGAGACAGGTTTTTGATTAACTGATACATAGACTTGCTTTTAAGACATCTCAGTTCATTCTCCATAAGTCCATCTATTAAGGACAGCGTCCCTCAAGGTGGAAGCCTGCCATCGCCTGGTGTCTCAGCACAGTCTCATGTTTGCCAACAGTGATTAGGAATTACTTAGTTGCTGACAACTATTCTTCGTTGATTGAAGGAGGAAATCTTTTCCCCTTCCAGCTGAGGACATGGTGCCTATTTTTAAATGCAATGTGATCCAGAGACAACCTTTTGAATCTGTACACAACAACACACATAGTGCAACAAAAGAATAACCTGCAATAAGCAGAGATAGAGTGGTTGAGGGCCTAAGACAGCAGCTCATTAGGCAAAACCTGTGCTTTCCCTTTGCTAAAGTCAGGGAGGAGACAAACGTGTGCCAAACAGAAGGAGAAAATGAAAGGATCTTGTCAGCAAGGAGACGTATGGCTATGGGCAAAGCATTGGAAAGCTTCCTGTAATCTTTTGGAATTTTAATTCTCTCCTTTATAATCCTCAGTTTAAGAGGATCTCAAAGTGTTTTGGGGGGACCATTAAAAAGTTCCATTGTATCCTGGAATGAGAGATGCCCACAGTGACAGGGTGCTTTTGTGTAGCAGTGTGAGTAGCGTGGCCATGAATGGGGCAGTCACCAGCAACTCTGAGGCCCTGAGATATGATTCTCAGCTCCCATGACTGGTCACAGGATCACCAGAGATGATTCTCAAGTAAGCAGGGCTTGGAGAGGGGGTGTTTCCAAAGCTTTAGTCAACTGTGGACTTTGGGTGTGAAGACCATGAGGCAAGGGAGAGGGGAGATGACACTAGCCTGGCCATGCAGAGCCTCGTATCCCATGGGTAGGACTTTGGTTTTATCCTAAGAGAGTGGGAAGCCCTTAACAGGATTTAGGATGTGTCTGGGAGGCAGGTATCTGAACATGGCACTGTCAGTCCTAATTAGATTTCTCTTTGCAACAGTAATCTGGAGAATAGCAGTGGTTCTTAACTTTGCGTGTGTGTGTGCCATGAACCCTTCTTTCAGTTGGCTGAAGCTTGTGAACCCCATCTCAGACACTATGTCCAGATGCATAGATTAAAATATTTAAAACTATGATATAACCCACTCAAACAATGTCATAGTTATACTATGATATTATGGTACATTTGTCAAAATATTAATGAAACATTTGTGATAGAGTAATATATAGGCATATGTGTCAGGAGCTGGCTCACTCTTACCAGCTTGTAAAAGCTGATTGTGCAGAAATCTCTTTCCAAATCTATGTTCATTGTCACCTAATTGGCAGCTCACATGCAGCCATGGTAGGAGTATGCATACCGTGGAAATTTGAAACATTAAAAACTAGGACTTTTCTCCCCAAGAGCCAGTTGTTAAACATTTACCACCATATTACCGTGTACATACTTCTTCATCGATGCATTAAATAACAGTCTTTGGTGGCAGGTTTAAAAACTATCATAATTTTTAAGTAGTGATGAGTATAAATCACATCTCAGGATATTTTCAACAACTGTAATGTGATATAATGTTTGTTTCTATAATTGGTGACAAACACATATACTGCTGTTACTACTGTGTTTCATTGCCTATATTCATAAAGGACAAGCTAAATTTTAGTTAGGGGTTAATGCAGGTAAAGTTGCATTTCCCCCACCTACAGAGCCCTTGATCCACAGTGTCCAGAAAATGGGAAAGGGGGAGCAAAGAGTCCAGTTGGTAGGCTATAGCAGTATTGTAAATGAGCAGTCATAGAGTCCTATATTCAAGTAAGTGGAAGGAGGGATGTATATGGAATTAGAGATGGTCCATAGATAAAGTCCATGTGAATTTGAGATGTATAGATATAGGGGTGAAGGAAGTGTCAAGAGTGGCTTATAGGGTTTTGGCTTACCCCACTGGATTTAATGAGCACAAGGATGCCAGAAAGGGCCAGGTTTAGGTAAGATGACCATGAGTTTGGCTGGGACCTGTTGAGTAGGAGGTGCCTCTCAAGTATCATGGAAATACTAAAAAGATATTGGAATACATGAATTTGAAATAGAGACATAAGTTGGCTCTGCCATCAGCCTTGGGGTGGGACCAGGTTAGGAGGGAAGATTGCTCCCTGATGGAGGAGAAAACTACATAAAATTGTGCCACCCTTGACTAAAGGTATTCACCTTGCTTCCCCTAGCATCTTTTCTTTATCTCCTAATAATCATTGTGCCAACAGACCACCTTTAAAAACTGGCAGATGGCTCCCGTTTAAGGGATCATGTTCACAGAGAGTAACCACTTTCCTTACTGCTCCACAGCTACCTTGCTGGATCTGGACGTCCAGAGGAGAGACTGGGACAGTAGGAAGTCATTAGGATATTTACAGTATTTGAAGCTTCCATCCTATTAGAGACTTCCCTGAGGAAAGGATTGATTGAGAATAGTACTGAGCAGTAAGCCTGAGGGTTTCCAAATTCAGTGGCTAGCAGAGGTGGATGAGGAGGGAACAGGTGCAGAGGTAGGAGGAAAGCCAGGTGAGATGGTGTAGGGGTCCAGGGAAGAAAAGAGGAGAGAGTGCTTTAGTAAAAAGAGAGGAGATAGGGAAGCTGGAAGGTCAAAGAGAAGATTGGAAGTTCTTCATTGGATCTAGTGGCACAGAGAGTATTAATGTTATGCAAGCTATGTTGCTGGAGAAAGCCAGTAGGAGGGGAAGAAATGGACTTAGCAGTTATAGACATACCTTTTAAGAAGTTTGGATGCTAAGAAGAAAACAGATAATAAAGGAGACAAAGTTTCTTTCCTTCCTCCCTCCCTCCTTTCCTTTCTTTCCTCCTTCCTTCTCTTCACGGTGGGAGAGACTTGCCTACAAGAAAGATCAATTTGAGACAAAGAGGGTGAAAATACATGGTACATAAGGGACTGATGATAGTATAAACCTCCTGAGAATGTGGGAGAAGATAAACTTCAAAACATAAGGCAAAGTATTAAGTTTTCATATCAGGGAATTGAAGGAATGATTAAATAAATTATGTAATCACCTTTAAGGGTAGCTGTTTATTGTCTCCCATATTGGAGAATAGTCTTTTTTGGTTCCAGAAGATGAAATAATTTGCTCCAGGTCTTGTAGGGGTGGAATGAAGACTCACCTAGGTCTCCAGAGAAGAGGTAGCTCTGCCTGTCTTGGAAGCACATGCTGGCAGTTGGGGGCAATTTTATTCCGAAAGTCACACCCCTGTGGAACATATAGGTAAATGTGCTGAAGGTGGAAACTGATGTGTTCAGTTGCTGTTTCCTGAGTAGCTTTTGAAATTGGAATTGGGAAAGACACTATCCAGGCAGGAAAGACTTGAGTTAAGGGCTCTGGGTGGTCAAAAAATAAGGGTGTCATCCTTGGGAAAGGGACCTGTGATGCAGGTGGGTTTGGGGATTGCACCTTTGCTCTTCCTGGGGTCAGAACTACAGTATCTCTGAAGTTGCTGAGGCTCGTTTTTGAACCCTGCATTCAGCTGAGGGTTGCATGCCTCTCAAGATGCAGATACTGAAACCTTATTGGAGGATATGGACTCTTCTGTGCATCAGAGAGCTCAGAAGTGGTATTAGCTGGCAGGCTCTTTTAAGTGCACAAAGTGCTTTTCTGTAGATAGCGCTCTGAGCTACCTGGGGTTAAGATAAAAGGCATCAGAAAAAGTAGCAGTTTCCTGCAGCTGTTTGTGGTCATCCACCTTGCCTCTTTGGCCATACTGACCCCAGACTGCCAGGGCCGGCCTTTTGTATATCTCTCTCCATGTCCTCACAGATCTCATGAGGCCCAGACTTTTAAGCCTTCACCAATGAAACAAACTGTAACAAGACTTTTCAGTTGAGGCTGCCTGGTACTCCCCCATCCCACGACCTCCACCACCTATTCTGTGTTGGAGAAAACATAGACCTTGATGTTCAGTCAGTCCTGGTTGCAAATATCAGCTTTGCCCTAATTGACTATGGGACCTTGAACAAGTCTTTTGTCCTTTCTGGGAGTCAGTTTTACCAACTAGTCAATAGGGATTATCTTACCTACCTGACAGAATGAATGTTAGAGACCCATCTGTCCAACACATGCCTGGGTACCTATTCGAATACTGGCTACTGCGCAAGGCTCTTTGGTCTCACTGCACAAAGCAGTCATGGTCCCTGCCCTCGTGGTGCCTACAATGGGAGAGTGGATATGCCAAAATGCCTGGCTGTGGCATTGTGATATCATGAGAAATCACATTTGATTTCTGTCCCCAATTCTAATAATTGGCCTTTGACCCTACTTCCTGACACAGAGCTCTTAAATCCTTTGGAATCTCCTGGGAGATAAGAGCATTTTTGTTCTAACTGTTGACTCTTGGTGGGTTCCTGGATAGTATTAGAATGAAGGCTGGTTTCCAGGGGAAACAACCACCATGTGATTAGAGAATTGAAACTTTCAGCACCCTCTGACCTCCAAGGAGAGGAGAAGCAATGAAGGCTGAGTTGATCGCCAATGGCCAATGATTTGATCAATCATGCCTGTGTAATGAAGCCTCCATAACAGCCTGAAAGGACAAGGTTTAAGGCACTCCAAGATTGCTAAACACATGGAGGGCATGGAGAGTGGGGTGCCTAGAGAGGGCATGGGAATTCTGTACTCCATCCCACATAACTTGCCCTATGTATCTCTTCATCTGATTGGTCATTTGTATTCTTTATAATATCCTTTATAATAAACAGATAAACAAATGTCTTTCCCCTATCCATTCTGTGAGCTGCTCTAGCAAATTAATTGAACCCAAAGAAGGGGTTGTGGGAACCCTGTTTTGTAGCTGATTGGTCATAAGCATGGGTCACAACCTGGGCCTTGCAACTGGCATCTGAAGTAGGGGGAGTCTTGAGGTACTGAACCTTTAACATGTGGGATCTCGCATCATCTGTAGGCAGATAGCATTGGTATAGAACTGAATTGGGGGATGGTCAGTGGTTGTCCACTGGAGAATTGCTTGGTGCGTGGGGAGAAAAATCCTTACTCACCTGGTGTCAGAAGTGTCGTGTTGAGTAGTCTGAGAGTAATACTTAATACTGGCCCAGAGAGCTCATTTAACAAATGCCTCATTCGTTTCTTTTCTTTATACCCCCAATACAACTGGACGCACCCCTGTCTCCCCACCTGAATGTCCAGTGGGGTAGGAGGAGGTGTTGCACAACCCGTAGACACTCTACAGGGAGAAGGGGCAGCAGTGCAGGGAGGTCTTGGAAGTGCAGTGGAGTAGGGGCTGGAGACCTGAATGAAGGCAGAGTGTGGACAGCCACACCGCAGCCCACCCATTCCTAGTCTCAGGATCAGAGACGTTCAACTTACATCTTGTCCTTTGCCTCAGTTTCCTCACTTGCCCGATGAAGACAATAATGGTACACACTTCTGAGGGTGGTCGTGAAGATTAAGCAAACTAGTAGTATATGCCAAGTGTTTAGAATAATGCCTGGAATTTGGAAAGCACTTGATCAATGTTAGGTATTATTTCCATTTTAGAAACAAGCTGCTTCCATTAGAGCCCGCCAATCTGCAAAGAAAATCCTGTAGGAATAGTGATGAGTTGAAATTCTGCACCAAAACGCTCTTGGACACAGCTCCATTTGTAGTCTCTCCCCTTTTTTAATCCTGGGTCTTCTATGCAGATCCCCTACCATGAAGAGCAGTATCCCTAATAGTATGTTATCACTTTGCTGGGCACTATTTGTTGATCACCCATTATATTATGAGGTCTCAACAGCTTTAATTACAATAATTTGAGGTTTGTTCAAAGCATTATATTTCAGATAGTTCATGGATGCTTTTAATTTAATTATATGCAGTTTAACACCACAGATGACTGTTGGGGAAAAGGAAAATGCTTTTCTTTCTGAATGCAAGACACATGTTTAGGACTGATAAAATGCATTACTGTGTTTTGTTTCGGAATAAAAAAAGAATGTATCATAAAGGATGTGACAGTAAATAGATGCTGGGCAGCCTTGGTCTGAAGCATTGTTGCCAGAAGCAGCCTCAGTCTTGGTTAAGGGAAGGGTATGTGAAGAATCATCCTTGCACAACAGTTAGGGGCCCAAAGACCACTCCCACAGGGGCCTCCGTGTTAGCCTCCCTCCTACACTGCACACGATGAAGGCCCTCCTGGAAGCAGAAACCCAGCCGAGCTCTCCAAACAGGCCATCCTGTTCTTTCTACTCTCTCTACTGTTATTTGTAGCAGCAATTATTCATTGCCATCTGAATTCATTCATTCAGTAAATATTCACTGAGTACCTACTATGTGCCAGGTATTAGTGATTCAGCAATGGACACATAAAAATCCCTATCCTGGATAGGCTTATATTCCAGAGGAGAAGAGAGGGGAAAATAAGTAAAGCCTGTGCTTATGTTTGTGCATGGAGTTGGCAAAGGCTGGGGAGGAACAGTTGTGACTTTACAAAAAGGTGGGTGAGGAAGGACTTGCTGGGAAGTCAACATTTGAGCGAAGTCTTGAAAGGGGCAAAGGAATGAAGGATGTGCCGGGCTGAAGTAACAGTTTCCGCAAAGGTCTGGAGGATGGGGGGTGCCTGGTGTCAGGAAGCCTGAGGAGGTCATCAGAGAGTGAGGGGGAGTCAATAGAGGATGACGTTCAAAAATGAAGGAGTGGACAGCTGTTTCGTTGCTGTAGTCCGTTTGTTACATCATCAACACCATCACTACCTGTCTCCTGTGCCATTTGAGTTTCAGGAGTGCAGAGATTCTGAGCTATTCACTGCCCATTTTCCAGCCTTACATCTAGTTCCCCCTTTACCTACACTGCTTGCTACCAACACAGTGAGCACAGACTTTAAGGGCATTCGGGTGTAGGCAGGAAACATGGCCTACAGGAAAGAGCATAGGGGAGACTTCCTAGAGGATGGATGAGGTATGTAAGCTGTGGTGCCTTCATGAGATTTTTAGAAATCAACCAAGTATATTGGTCAGATTGAGGCTAAGTTTTGCTGCACAGAGAACACTGAAATCCACTGAGGCAGGCGGATTGTTCAAGGTAAGGAGTTCCAAACCAGCCTGAGCCAAGAGCGAGACCCCATCTCTACAAAAAAAAAAAAAAAAAAAATAGAAATTAATTGGTCAACTAAAATATATATTTTAGGTCAACTAAAATATATTTATATAAATTAGCCAGGCATGGTGGTGCGTGCCTGTAGTCCCAGCTACTTGGGAGGCTGAGGCAGGAGGATAGCCTGAGCCCAGGAATTTGAGGTTGCTGTGAACTAGGCTGACGAGATGGCACTCTAGCCCAAGCAACAGAGTGAGACTCTGTCTCCAAAAAACCCAAAAAACAAAAACAAAAAAACAGAACCCTGAAATCCCATTCTGCACTTTGTTTCACTTCTTTCACTTCTTTCCACCACCTCCACTGTGGTACCTCTTCCTCTTTCTGATTATGACTCTGGACTTACATAAGGTTTCCTCTTGTAAGTTCTGGTCCAGCCCTGCTTCCAACAGCCATCCAGGTCCACCCCTCCTGGTTCAGCACATTGACAAACAGCTCATTTCAGCTCAGTGTGGTCTTTCTGTTTAGGAATATGTTTCTGCAAAATCCATTGACTCGATGCATATCACCCAGGGAAATCTACACTCTGGGCTCTAGTTGCCTCCAAGAGGAGGGATGCTAAATATAACAGTGATATACACAAACATGCACACACACAGATAATAGTTATATTTAAACAAATACACACACATACATTAGTATATACATACATATATAGTTATGTATAAATGCATACATGTATACAATCATGAATATACATATACACATCTATGTTTATATATAAATGCATGCATAAATGCATATCTGAATATATGCATACACCTATAATTATAAATGCATGCCTACATATATGCATGTATGCATATACACATATACATTTATATATTAATATATGGGTACATATATATAAAGTTCTTGATGCACATACATTTGCATGCATATACACATATATGACTTATGCACAATGCACACATATGTTTATATATGAATCCATGTGTTCACCCATGTATGATAGTGTATGCATGTGTGCATGCGTATTTTAGAAAGCCCAATTGTGCCAGGGGCTTTCCATCTAGTCTCCCCTTTTATCTATACCACATCACTGATGTGCATGTGCTACCGTTATTCCTGTTATATAGATGAAGAATTTGAGGCTCTAGAAGTGTAAGTTTCTTGTTCAAGGTCACACAGCTAGTAAGTTGTAAAGCTGACAGTCAAACCAAGGACTCAAAGGCAAGAAAGGTCATTCTATTCCAATACTTCAAAGCTGTTAATAGAAAGAGGGCAAAACAAACAAACAGAAAATGAATAAACCACAGATCTTGTCCTTGAGTTACTCACAGACAATACCTGCGAAAAAATGATTAGTATATAATGTGATAATTTCCATAAAAGAAAAAGAAAACGTTATACAAGAGCATAGAAGAGAGAATGGCATTTGAGGTAGCTCTTGAAAGATGGGTAGGAGTTTTCTAGAAAGGAGTGGGGGAGCAAATGATTTTGCATTTCATTTAAAGTTATAGATGTCATTACAACAAGATAGCCAATGTTTGCCTTTTAGAGTTGCTCAAAATGTTCAACACACCTTTGGCTTAACAGCCATAGCAATGGGGCATTTCACAAAGAAAAACAGTGGAGTATCTCACATCTGGTCACAGGCGTGTCTCAGGGAGCATGCAAGTGATCTTGGGCAAATCTCTGTAAATGGCTTAAATGGCTTTCTCTCTCTCTGATGTTGCATATTCATATATCTGTGTACTAATACCAAGTCTGCTATTAGTGATGTCATAATTTTGAATAAGGAAGAAAAAATGGCTAAAGGTAAAATGAGTTATACCTTTATAAAACATTTTCAATGGCAGAACCTACTCTCCTCTGGGTGCTTTTTGAGGATCAGTAATCATAAACTGCTGTTTTGCTAAGAGGTGCTGTCGAAGATTGTGCAGACATTCTTTCAGCAAAATCATCAGGCATGTGTCATTGCTTCTATTTATTCAATACTACGAAATACAAGATTGAGTTTTACGAGAGAGAGAAAAACACACATTCCACACTGAGGTTAGATGGGTTTCATTGTTTAGGGTGTTTTTATTACTTCAAAGTAATCTTCTGATTGCGAGGTGACTAATCCTGTAATTACAAAAACAATCAATTAATTGATCTAAATTAATCGGATAACATATTTTATCCTGCTAAGCATGAAGGCATATTTCAAGTAACTTTCCAGATAAAGGGAGCATTGAACTTTTCTTTGTAGCCACCAGCCAGGGAAGTGACATAGATTCTAGTATCAAATGCTGATTTTCAAATCAACAAATGTTAGAATTAATACACAAGGAGCAATGCACTGAGGACTAATCATGTTCTATCCCTTTCATTATGCAAAAACCTCCTAAACTGCCTGCTTCTCACTGTCCTCCCCACCCCTTTGTCCCAGAGTTATCCCTACTAGAGATGGGACTTCCCTAACTTCTTGGCCACCCCCTCTCTTTCCCTATCTCTAGCCACATTGTGTTGCAGGGACAGCAGTCTGGGAGACAGGGGGAATTAGGACACCTGCACGAATGGTGGCAGAGTTACCCAGTAGGAGATGCCATTGGGCAGGGACCAGAGAGCAGCGCAAGGGAGAGAAGAGTTTCCCATCCTTCCTTCCTCAATATTCATTCAACACCTACAATTCTCTAAGCAGTTTTTAGGCACTGGGAGTACATTCATGAACGAAACAGTCAAAGACCCCAATACTTGTAGAACTGACATTCTAGCAGACAAGACACATAATAAATGAGTAAATCACACAGTATTTTAGAAAGTGATAAGTGCAGTTGGAACAGCAAAAGCAGTGCAGAGTGAGAGGGCTGGAGTGTTGGGGTTGTAGGCAGAGCAACTTGCTAGTTTCAGAAACAGCAGCAGAGTAGAGGAGGCACACAGCAGTCAGATGGGCCAGGGGTAGACCCTAGCTCTGCCTTGTGCATATCATTTATGTGAAGGAATCACCGACTCCTCTCAGTTCTTTCATCTTTAAAACAGAGGTAATGATATCTGCAATGGAGGGAAGTAGGGAGGAATAAATGAGATACAGTCGGGAATATCACTGATTTGTTTGTACCACTCCTCCACTCCTCTTTAAAGTAAAGAGGAGTTGAAATAGTAGTATGTGTAAAGCACCAAGCCTGGGTCCTGGTACATGTTGGGTATTCAGTACATGCACATGTCTGTAATCATAAAAGAACAACAAGAAGAACTTTGCGTGTTGTACCCTTATAATGCCTCAGGCATTGTTCTAGACACTCCAGAGATGTTATCATATTAAATCCTTATAACACTGACAGGTGGGAACTAATTACGTCCATTTTGTTAGATGGTAAAACTGAGGCACAGAGAATTTAATCTCCCCAAGGTCTTATAATTAATTAATGTGGAGGCAGGATGTGAACATGGGAATTCTGTTTCTGGAACTGCACTGTAGTTATTCCCAGAGCCCCGGCTATGGAAAGAAGCTATTCATTTATTCATTCAACAAGTTTTTGTTGATCATCCACTACATGACAGGTCTGTGATAGGCACTAAGATATAGAGGTGACAAGATAGACAGGGTCCTTTCCCCAAAACATTCTTGGTGTAAATGTGAGACTCACACTATGTCCACCCTAGGGATCTGGGTCTCAAAAGACATTCATTAATAAGGATGATACATTTATGCCCTGGATTTTCCTGATGTGGCCCTGGATATAAATATCTCACCCTGTTATTGGGCCATGAGCACCAATGTTTGACTGCAAAAATGTGGTATATCATCTTCATTAATATGAATAAGCCTGCCCTTTCTCTGGTGGAATCCTCCCCAATAAGCCATGAGACTTGCCTTTACCAATGAGGGGTGAGCCTTGTGACTTTTAATGACGGTCTCCGTATTAGTTGAAGAAATCAATTATATGGAAATGATCATTATTGGCAAGCTGGAGACCAGCTGCTGTCAGGGAGGGATGGGCTCCTGTGGAAGGTTGCAAACTGATGACTACTTAATCCTTGAACTTTGACAGCAACAATATTAGTTGAAGGTCTGTAATGCATTCGCAGTTCTCATCTGACATTTTCCCCACATCATTATTTTTCTGGCTTTCCTTTCAAATTCCCCATAGGATCATTGACATGAAATTCAGAGGGGAAATTTGGAACATTAATGATGGTTTAAAGCAAATGAGTAAGTGTCCTTTCCAGAGGAAATTGCCTTTATAATATTGGCATGAGGCTATTTTTAAATTTTATACTAATGAGGAGGCAACTCAAGGTAGATGACTGAATTTCCCAGGCTTGAAGTTGGCCCATGCACCTCTGTGAATCTGGCCTCAGGGTGAGCTCTGCATGGCCTTGTGAGGCTGGTTCTGAGTACAGGGGAAGGCCTGCCCTCCCTGCATTCCTTCTTTTTGTTATTGGTTAGAGAATGACCAGTCAAGCACAGGATTGGATACTGGGCTTATGACAGTGAGCACGGACAGTCAGGGACTTGCTGTCTGAAACAGAAGAATGACCCTATCAAGTCATACTACTCATAGATGTCTAAACTGCAAACATATATAAGAGCCTTGAAAGAAGAAGAACAATATTTCATGACCTTAAATAACAGAGGACTCTGACCCTGTTTGGGGGTTAGGGGTGATCGTAAAGACCGTCCCTAAAAAGAAACACTTGCTCTGAATTGTTGGGGGCTGATTCTGGTGTTATGCCGTATACTAATCACTCACTATAGCCTGTGATGTCCGTGTGCTGCCTGACGCAGCAGTAGTCAGCATTTTCTTCAGACACGGTTGCTGCCCTGTGACTTGATAAGAGGCCTGAGTTGTTGCACATAAGCAAATGCTCTCAACTCCTACACGGAGGGCCCCCGTGGTGGGAGTCTGGAGGTCATGAGAACAAGAATAAGAACTCTCCCCAAAACTGGCCCCCGATTGATGGTTGGTAGTCAATGATGGGTAAGACTCCCCATGGAGGGGGGCGACCTAAAACAGGCACAACCGTGGGGGCCAGGAAGGAGCCGCCGCCTGGGACTGAGACCAAGAAGCACTTCAAATCAAATGGCTGCATTGTTTTATGTTGCCTATCTCTGCCTTGGCTTTTGAGCTCTGTCCGGCACCTTAACTTTAGTAACCGTTTTGAGGTCTGAGACCATGGGAAATTGTTTCCCTTTTGAAACAACTCCGGAATTGGCTGATTATCACTGCTATGCTCAGATGCTCACCTACAAGGAACTAACCTTGGGTCTGGGGGGTATAAAAATAAAGTGACCGGTGCTTTGGTCACTCGAGTCATTGTCATGTCCATGTGTGTCTGTGTCGTTATTTTATGTTCTGTGTCATCCCCTGTCCTGTAATCAGGCCACAACACTGAATCTCAAATGAAGTGTAGGATTTAGAGAAGCAAGGGGCCACCTATGAAGAAATAGATTCAGGAAGAGGAAAGAGGAAGGGTTACAAGATGTGTGTGTGCTCCCCACAGACCATCTGTGCTTCCCAGTCCTGGGGTTTGTCTCTCCAGTGGTGTGAGCATGTGTGGCATAGGGAATGCTGCTCCTCGCTGGCTTGGCGCCCGCCTGCAGGACAGAAAGTTTCCTCCTTGGTAGTATCCGTGGCTAGTGTTTATTGAGTGCTTACTACAGAACAGGCCCTGCTCCAAGGTCTTTACATGAATTAACTGATTTGACCTCTAGGGCCATTGGCCCCACCTCACTGGAAAAAGTGACATTAATAATAATCAAAAGATCATCCAGTGCATAAGGTTATTAAATCACAGAAATATTTGCAATAACAAAACAAGCAAATAAACAATACTTGAATCCTCCCAAAAGAGGATTCAAAGGAGTACAGGTTGAATAAAAGATGGAATGCCGACACAAATGAGTACTGCGCAGCTCTGAGAGGGAATGAGGAATGTGGTTATAACTGTTTTGGAATAATGTCCAGGTATACTATTAAGGGGGAAAAAGTTAGATGGAAAATTCTGTGTTGTATCATTGCCTATCTACATTGGGTATGGGATTCAGATTTATATACAAATTTATTTTTTTTTTAAGAAAAGGTAGGTTAAACCATTATATTTTTAAAAACCAGTTGCTGCTCCAGTTATCTATTTATGTTGTACAAACTTAGTGGCTTAAGATGTCAACACCATCTTATGATTGTGTCTCAGTCTTGAGATTATGTGGTCTCAGCTGGGAGGGTCTCTCTCAGGGTTTCTCAAATGTTTGCATTCCATGGCTAAGGCTGGAATCATCTGGAAGCTTGCTTGCTCACATGACCTATGTCTGGAATGGAGGGGCAAATAGCTTGGGGTCAGAGCTGGCACAGCTGGGGCTGGCTGGACATCATCTGTGTCACTTGCTGTCTCTCCATGTGGTCTCTCCAGCATGGAGGCTTCCAGGTAGCTGTACTTTCATGTCAGCCCAGGGCTCTGAAGGTGTCTGTCCTGAGAGAGAGACTGGCCAACGTTATGACTTAGTCCCAGAAGTCACACAGTATCACTTTTGCCACATTTCACTATTTTATGGGGGGAGTTGTAAGGGCCACCCAGATTCAAGTAAGTTGGCACAGCAGAGGAGGGGGAACAGGATAGACTTTGCCTGTTAGTAAGATTTGGAAGGCCATGCATGCCTAAACATGCCACTAAGGCCATTTCTAGGATATATAATCCGACACAGTTACCTAAAGTGAAAAGTATGGAATCAGGTTGAAGGGACAGGGGGAAAAAGTTTTTTTGGTAACCTAGTTTTACAAATTAGTAAACAAAACAAAATAAAAAGGGAATTTTAAAATTCAAAAATCAGAGAAACAATTGAACTTAAATGTGTACTCAGATGATGGTATAACTCTTAGAGAGGAACTGTTCCCAGTTACTTTAAAACATAGCAATTTGACTGTATCCATTAGTGGAATATACCTTAGGGCAATTAAAAAAATAAAAAACAAAAAACGGCAAAGGGTAATCTTAAACTGTTTTCAGCCATGCTGTTGTTGGAGGTAGTGTTGGTGTTATTATTGCCACCATTCTGTGTGTTGAAAGATAAAGCAAATGATTATGTTAATTTGCAAGAGGATTTAAATTTTGAGGTTTGAGAGGAAGAAGATATAGATATAAGATCAATGAGGTTAATTTAAAATGCTAGAGAATTGGAAGTAGGATTATTGATATGAATTTATTGTGCATTTTATATTAAAAATTCATGGATTCTAGCTCTGTTTACCAAAAAAGACTAGAAACAGCAACCCAGTAGCATGAGCTTCCTTAGCAAATAGGTTATGGTCTCTAGTTATCATTTCCCAGCAAAAGAAACCAAGCCTCCTTGGGAAAATGGTTAATTTCAAGTCTAAGGCAAGAAGTAGACAAGAGAAATATGTAAAACGTGTCATATCAAAATGCAGGGAAGCTATCTGATGCTGTTAGGATCATGCCATTTAGAGAAGCCAGTGTCAGTAGCCCAAAGATGAAATAACATGAGCCTCAAAATAAGATTAGCAATTTCAATGGATTGAAACACATTAAATATCTTTCAATTCATAAGTTCATAATGATTGGGAAAAAACAAAATTATTTATTGGTTACCTTACAAAGAGGGATAGAGACCAATTCATTATATTAGAAACTAAATGGAAAGAACTAAACACTTATCTTGCCTTTCCTTTAAAAATTCCATGTATAGATAATTAGATATTTGATGAAGGGAGTTTCTCTTTCCGGTTAATAAATGATGAAGAAATGATAGAATATCATAAATTTATGATCCTTACCACCAGACATTTGTACCTCCTGAAGGAAGTTCACAGTACCACCTGGTCTTGAGCCAAAAATATTGAACATGAATCTGATCTAGCCTCTAGGATGTAACTATTTATAGGAAACACAGGGGACTGGTCAACATGTTAAATGACACTATACACATGTAATCAGGAAAACTTAACACTATAAAAACAGTCCAGAGTATTCAACAAAAAGTTGCAAAGACAAGATAAATACATATAAACAGAAGTCTCTATGAATTAAAAGATATTTAAGAGACATACCAATCAATTAATTGATTAATAATTAATCATATAATTAACCAATTAATATTTGTATCCTGTTTCAAAAATAAACTGTAAAAAACTTAAGTTAGAAAATATAAACAGAGACTGGATATTTGGTGACTTTTGTTCAGATGTGGTAATGTATGATGCTTATGGTTGAAAAAAAAAAAGGAGCTTTAATCTTTCACAGGCAAATTATAAATATTTGTAGATGAAAGATATGATACCTAGAATTTTCTTTAAGACAATCCAGGGGGAAGGAGTGAATGGTTGGGTTTTCAGATGAACCAAGTACAGCCATGAGTTTAATATTGAGGTTGAGTGATGGATACAGAGAAGTCCATCTTGTGGTTCTCTCCACTTTTAAGTGTCCTTGAAATTTTCAATACTGAAAAGGTAGCCTAATAATAATAATAATTAACAGGAATAAAGGCCTTTCTTCTTTTTCAAAGGGCTTTCTCTCCATGAGTTTAGTCAGTAAATATAAGAACATGGTCAGACAGCACAGGAGTGTCTCGCCTTAGCCCACCAGAGCAGTGACATGCACCTAGCTTCTCAGCTACCCTCTATGACTTTGTTTTTGCAACCTGAACTCATCAGGAAAATGCCAGGAGTCCACTTTGTATTGTACCATCTTTAAATATCATTTTTTTCTTGATGCTTCAAAAACCAAAATGAAAGAAAAACTTCTCATTAGCTGAAAGTGCTTTTGGTCTGATTTTGAATTTAGTGACTAGCGATGACTAAAATCTCCTTGGCCTATTTCTCCTAGATCTAAGCAATTTTAATAAATATTTTTAAGATGCATTGTCTGCTAAGGGAGAGGCAATTCTGATTCTGAATTACTTTGCTATAAATAGCCACACAAGAGCCAAATGAAAACCTGAAATCAGAGAGTTGCTTTTGCATGAAGTCAGACTATTTTAGAACTGCAATGCCTCCTATATAGCAGGAGGCTTAAATCGTCCAAGTCAAAATTCTGATTTTAATAATGAATGGGGACAAGGATGTAAAATGGTCATGTGGTTTTTATTTTCTACATACAATCTCCAATTCAATCCCAAACTTGAAGGATTGATAAAATTTTAAACATTTTAGTAATTTTAAATTGTTCAATTCTGCATGTGATCAGAATTCCAATCATTTAAAAAATAGGTGCTTCTATTATATATATATATATATATATATATATATATATATATATTCCTCCAAAAAAGTTAAATTGCCTTGCTTGTCTCAGGAATAGAATCCCAATCACTTCCACATTGAAGCACTTATGGGGTAGGGGGAGGCGAAGTGCTCCAATAATTTTAAATTGCTTTGTACAATGAAAAGTGCCTGTAAATTACTGAATGTGGCAATTTGTTCTATAAGCTTTTTTGATTTGTAAGTAACTCAGTGGATTTGCTGGTGAAATAGTTTGGCAGGTACTTCAGATAATTGAGAGATTGCGCATACACATCTAAATGTGATTAAAATGTGGCATTAGCAGACGTTGACCACAGGAAAGGTGAGGTGGATTTTTGAGTTACAACAGCTGGAAAAGCTGAGGAAGACTATATAGTTGACTCTCAGGGGACTTGGGAAAGGTACTAAGAATGTACAATCGAGCTAATTACAGGAAAACGCCACATGGCTGGCTCTGAAATGATTCATCAAGCCCCTGGCATGTTCTGCTTACCCTCCGCCTGGTGATAAAATAGGGGTTATTTCTATCTGCAGATACATTTGGCTCCTATCTCATTCAGGCAACACGGGCTAAGTCTTGCTGTTCTGGTGCTAATTTATTTAAAAAATAATAATGTTAATTTAGTAAAATATGCTTATTCGGCTTTTAGAAGGGGATAGAGAAAGTTTAGGTTTGTAATTTTCCAGGCAGATAGTGCCTTAAGTATCTTTTGAACTTCTTTCTGATAGGATGTCATCATCTTTACTGTTTTGCATACGAATTTATGGTTTAGCCACAAGAGGGCTCTAGGTACTGGCTCTGTGGACAGCAGCAGTCTTTAAGGTACTAAGGGGTCAAGCAGGGGTCTGCAACCCAAAGAGTGAGTGATATGGAGCCAGAGTGTCAGATCAGTGAGCCTTACCAAGTGATGGCGAAGGATCCACCATGAATTTCCTGATATAGTGACAATGTAAGTCCTGGGCTCTGTAAATGAAAGTGGATGGAGGAGTAGATCCTGCCTTTTTATAAGTATACTATAGAACAGGGGAAATCTATAGGTAAAGCCAGGCTAGCTTCCTCCTGGACAACATGTGAACCCTTTTGTCTTTGACTTCAAGAAACAGTCACCACTGTAGGGAAACTGAGGCCAAGTATGGGACACCTGAGGAGAATCAGATCTAAAACTACTTTATAAAGATTCTCAGCACTAATGCTTTTTTTTTTTTAATTTGAAGGGAACATGTCAGATATTGGTTAGTTTATTTTAATAGAACAATAATGATAAAGGGGAAAAAACTGAAAATTTATGGTATAGAATGGTCACATGTGGCATAAGTGTGACATGGAGCCAGAATCAGCCTGGTTTTTCACTGATTTGTCATCCTGATGGAGGTAGAATACTCTATGCCTGTGGGATAGTCATGGGATAGGAGTAGAATGACCAACCATTCTAGTTTGCCCCAAACTGTCCCACTTTTGGCACTGCAAGTCCCAAGCTCTGGGAAACCTCTAAGTTCTAGACAAACAGAGGTAGTTGGTCATCTTCTTACCAGAGGCTAAAGGCTAAGCATTTTCTAGATTGCTGAATCTCATAGTTAGGCTCTGTCGAATTTGATTAGGAAGGCTTCTGCTAGGACAAGACTTTCAGCACCATCACAGAACCATTTCTGAAACTGCATTTAGGAAGAGTGTGCAGGACTTAGAGAGAAAGCTAGGCCCTGACGCCTGTCTCCTCCATGGAAACTCCTTTTATATCTGTTTCACATGCAGTCAGCCCTTCATATCCACAGATCCCACATCTGTCTATTCAAACAACCACAGGTTGAGATATTCAAGAAAAAAATTAAAAAATACAACGATAAAAAATACAAATAAAAATACATTATAACAACTATTTACATAGCATTTATATTGTATTATATACTATAAGTAATCTAGAGATGATTTAAAGTACAGTTGTCCCTTGGTATACATGGGGATTCATTCCAGAATCCCCCTCATATACCAAAATCCACACATACTCAAGTCCCACAGTCAGCCCTGCAAAACCTGACTATACAAAAAGTCGGCCCTGTGAATGCAGGTTTCACATCTTGTGAATACTATATTTCCGAGCCTTGCCTGGTTGAAAAATAAATTCACCCATAAGAGAACCCTCATAGTTCAAACTTGTGTTGTTCAAGGGTAAACTGTATACAGGGCATTTGAAGGTTATATGCAAAGGCCATGACATTGTATGTGAGGGGTTTTGGCATCCAAGGGGGATCCTGGAACAAATTCTCTCCAGATACCAAGGAACGACTATGCCAACATTTTAAATAAAGTTGTGTAGGCCAGACAGAGGCTTCCACGGTGAACACAGGATTGAACATTTTAGGCTAGAATGATGGGCTTTAGAAAAAGGTGGAGAAAAGGGATTTACAGATATGAAGCAACACATTGTGCTGGAGTAAGAATGGTCCATGGAAAATGGTTAGAAGAGGTTGGGAAAATCTTTTCTTCATTAGTCAAGTCACCCGGGAACGTGGGGCAGTTGTGATTGGGAATATATGTGCACATGGGGGCTGGAGAGAGTGAGAGCACTGTTAAGAAGGAACAAATATTTTATTTTGACTTAATTTTATTTTTATCCCCTCTTCCCCTGCCTCAACATTCCTCTCAGTGTGGATCTAGATTAAGGGGGCACGGACCTTTAACGCCACCTGACTAGGATAATGGATATAGAGATATACACTTTGGGAGCCCTTTTTCTGGATATGCTCTTGGGCTCAGATCTCCTTCCAGGCCAGAGGGGCCAGAATTGCATTTACCTTTATCCCACTTCTGTTTTCACTGCTACCCAAGAGGAAATAATTTGATTTGGGGCTGCAGGGAGTAGGGAGGAAAATGCAGTAGGAAGCCAGAGAAAATCAGCAAGAAAATTACTAAAACAAGGAAAAAAAACTCCAACCAGCTACATATTTCCTACAACATGAGTTAATGAAATTCTGTTCTTTTTTACACAGCTGTATTCGGTTTGTTTTACATTGTTTGGTATGTAAACGGATTTGGCTTTGTGTTACAGAACTAATTGCTTACTAGATATTACATGGATATCAAAATACTTTATAAATATTAATTAATCTTCACCTAATTCCCTGGCAAGCACAAATAACCAGTGGCATATTTATTGGATACGTAAGCAATAATCTGATTCTTAAAGATTTGTTTTCTCTGCAGAATCTTTCTCATCATCTCCATGTGTCAAAATGCCTCCCCTCCTTTGAGAGCCGTATTATATAGCACTTCCATAATAATCATTAGGAAAATATTAATAAGGACAATGTTAATAGTAACCAACATTATTATTTACTGAACATTCACCCTTTGCCAGACCCTAGAGTAAGCATTTCATAGATGGTATCTCATTTAATCCCCACAATACTCCTATAAGGAAAATGTTATTATTACTATTTTTTTTTTCCAAAAGAGGGAGCAGAGTTTCTGAGAGCTGGATGGTGGCAAGGCTGGGATGCACACCCCACACTGTCTGCATATAAAGCTCATAATGAAATCCACTATGCTGATTCTCAGTACAGAGAGGACACTGGTACTTATTGACAACCCCATTCATTTATTCATTCAAAATATTTTATTTGAATGCAAGCGCTGTGAGAGGCACTGTGCTAAGCTCCGTTATGACACACATAATGGAGTAGATTATAGAAGTCAGCATCTTTTCTCTCCTGTCATTCTTCATGGTCCCTGAGGGCAGCAAGCACTGTTGTTTCAGCAGGCACAGTGCCTGGAACAATGACTGTTCCTTGAACAGATGGAAGTGACACAGGGAGAAAGAGGAGAAGACCTAAGCTCTGTCTGCTTGTAATTGGTGAGGGGTGGAAGCATTAGAAGGTGTGAGGATGTACCCTCTACTTTCCTAATGCTCACAGTATAAAATAATTACATATTTATTGGTTTTTATCTGTTCAGTATCTTCCTAGCTTGACACTCCATGATGGCAGGGACTGCGTCTGTTTCTTTTAGCACTATATACTTGTATGGACACAAAAATGTTTGTTAAATAAATCAATGAATCCATGCATGGAGTATGGATTAAAATGGTATTACAGGCATTATGTATGGATTGAAATGGTATTACAGGAATTTTCTAAATGGCCATGGAAATAATCCCAACACTGGGCATAGCATGGCTCTTTTCTGAAGGGCCCAGAACTTGTATGTGGCAAGATGTGGAATGAGCCATTGAAAGGAAAAAAAACTGTCCCATTAATGTGTTTTATAGAAAAATGTACCTGGAGTTATAATGGGCTTGGCATACAGAAAGTGCTTAATAAATCTATCCGGGAGCTGAAGAGCCCTGGCCTGTGACCCAATCTCCTGTTTGCTCTCCCTAATTATCTAGGGCCCTGCTTCTCACAGTGTGATTTACTCTCAGCATCACTTGAGAGTTTGTCAGAAACATGGGATCTCAGGCCCCACCCCAGACCCATTGAATCAGACTCTGCATTTTTAGCAAGATCCCAGGTGATTTGCACACCCAGTGGCATTTGAGGAGCATTAATCCAGGGTCTTCTTGGCAGTCAGTAATTATGATTTGCAAATCGTCAGCGTTTCAGAAATCCCAACTGAAATCATACATTTATCCTTGGCTAGATTGGCATCAAGTTTCTCTGCTTTGAGCCAGAATTCTATCAACTCAGCTTCGTTGATTATCTAAGAACCTTCTATTTGACAATTATGTATGTCTTTGATTTAAAAAACAAAAAAACAAAGTGGTAGGAGTGGCAAGTCCCTTGGAAATGTATTACTATCTATTACTTAATAACTGCAGTTTTCTTGGAGACCACAATCTTTCAAAGAATGAGAACCATGAGAAAGAAGGAAACAATCCCCAAAACAACACAAAGGTTTCCTGAAGATGAAGGGGCTGAGGTGAGGACCCCAGCTATGGATCATACTGCCAGAAGAAAAACCAACCACAAAATAAACACAAGACAAATACTAGTAACATCCAGGTCATTTCACTTAGGAAACAGAAGGGGAAAAAGGAAACAAATCCTCAGATACAAGTATTTCTAATGCCCCACATGCTTCCATGGGGCTGATATTGTGAAGGCAATCTCCCTAATGATTAATCAAATTTCTCACCTTTTGTTCAAATGCCTTGCCCCTTGGTTTTAAAATAACATCTATGGGCAAAGAAGACCTAGGACTTTGCCCAATGACTTTTCACGATGCAACCTCATCCAGGAACACCCATGCTTATAGGTTCCCTCTGTTCACAGTGAAATTATATCAAGGATGACCTTTTGAAGGAATAAAACTCATTATCACGTGGAATGTGGTAGCTATAAAAGATCAACACTTGGAAGCCAAAGCAAAATCCCACATATGATAAATTAATTAGAATAGAAGTTACACAAAACCTAGACCTTCTGTGTGACCCTTATCTTATAATTACCTCTTCTTTAAAAGCAGAATGGAATCTTTTATGTATGAAGATGTTACTGTTGACCCCAAATGCATTAAGAGTCAAGGAGACATTTTTCACATATTGAAAATAAGATTTGATTGAGTGCCTGCAAGTGGCCTAGTGAAATCTCATTAAACCACTGTTTATTTTAATTCCTTATAAATGACAGAATATTAGCCATTAATTATGAACATGAAACCAGCTAGAAAATAAGTTTTGCAATATCTAGAGCTTGCTTTTCCACCTTAATTAATGCATTATCTTTCTCATAGTTTTCAGTGTTTCAGAGCAAACAGGCACATAGGATTTAGGTATAACTTTTTATCTCCTTCTCTTCCTCCTCCTTATTGTCACTCTATCAGCATGGTTGCAAAAATCCAGATGAAAACCAGAAAATGCAGTCTATTAAATATAGTTATAGGCGGTCACTACCCACAGTCACAATTACATTTATAAATCATGTGCAAGATCCAAAACATGAATCTTACACTCTTTTCAACTACTACCACCACAAAACAACAAAAAATACAGTAACAATTTGAAATGGTTTTAGTAACATTGCCATGTTACAAAAAGCTCACATACCTGGATCAGTCAGCACTGTAGAAAATGTATATTCTGAAACCTAAATGGATAAAAAAATTAAGTTCTTGAGCATCTACCTGGTGCCAACCACTTAAATGGTATAAAAATTTGACTGTACCAAGGAAGATAGGCAGTTTTGATTCACATGATGACTTTCAATTATTTGGCAGTAGAAGTTGGGAGGCTGCATTGGGAGGATTCGCATGTTGGGCCCAGCCAACATCACAGAAATGCAGCAATGGATTATCAATGTCGCTTACAAGAGTGAGCTGGAAAGGTATGCTACAAAATTCCAATCATGTAATCATACCTTCTTACTCCTAAAATGAGTCAGTGTGTTGTGCTAACATTCCCAGATGACAGGCAAAGGGAGAATTAATGTGAGATGCCAACGAACTTGTTTCCATCTCCCAAGAGCCTTCTCTAATTTATATAACAACCAAACACTTCAGACATTCAGGGCTTTCTGATTTCAAATACACATAATATGAATATTTATGCAGTACTTCCTCACTATTCTCTAAGTACATTAGTGTGCCTGTTCTTTAATCCTTCCAATGATCATGCAAAATATTAATAGATATCACTGCCCTTTTCTTAGACACACCAAACTTCAGCCTTTATGGAAAAGAAAGTGCCTCCATGGAAGGTGCGTAGAAATTAATAGCAAATGGTGGCATGAGGATTCAAAGCCAGGCTTGCTTGACTTCAGCATCTAAACTCTATCCAGGAACCTAACAGCCTCTTGCTGTGTGATTCTGATTCCTATGGACTTACCGTGCCGTCACATTCTTAGTTTGGAAAGCATGGTCTGAACGCATCCCTCTGGCCCTTCATCAACTATTTAAGGACTTTGTGTTGCTTTTTCAGTCAACAAAGATAGAAAATGATTCCCTTCCCTCTCCCTCTGCCCTTCTCTGTGTCCAGGAAACAGCATAGTGTTGACTCAGTGGCTTCATGGAGTCTGTATTCAATCTATTCCAGCATCGTCTGGAATTGTCAGGGAACACCCGAGCCAGGACCAGGGCTTGAAGGAAGCCCCAGCTCCGTACCAGCAGCGACTTGGGAGAGAAAATGGTATATGGCTATGGTGAGAGTCTGTTCATAGTTGCTGCCATTCTAATGTGAAAGGATCCTACAACTGAGCCCAGAGCAGATGAATAATAATGCTATTGGCATTTTGTGTTTAACAAAACACCTTTCTTAAGAAATATATTACTCACCTCGTGGGTGGGGAATTGTCTGTGAACCCAATCAGGTTAGTCACTGGCCCATGACTATCTCATTTTTAATAAATAATAATTTTCTCAATTCAGTGCTAGCCAGCTCATCTGCTTTCAAAAGATAGGATATGACTGCTTTGTATTTTGTATTTTAATAACCCTCAGCATCAGAGGATTAACTCTGGATGTACCGAGTGCAAACTACTGGGCCGTTGGAGGTCTATTTCTTCCCACCTGATAGGCTGTACCTATCTTTCAAATGAATGTAAAGGTCATTGCCTTATGCATGAAAGCAGGGGCCTGCATTAGATGGCTGAGCTATGGTCGACTCTTGGTCATTTGTATTGAAAGAGAGGCAAGAAAGAGATTTCAAAACTGTTAGGAGGAGGCCCCCAGTCACAGCTTACTTTTGTTTATTCATTCAATGAGTACCTTCTCAGGGCCAAGCATGGTGTCAGGTCTATGTGACATAGTCATATAGGTATAAGAAAGGTTTTTCCAAAAAAAAGAGAAAAGGAGAAAATAAAAAGGCACCTTCCATCAGTGAAGCATTGTGATTAAGAGTATGGATTTTGTAGTCACATGTACTGCGGTCCCGTCCCACCTTGCCCCTTGGCAGCTGACAAGTTTTGGCTCTGAGCCTGTTTCCTCAGTTGCCACCCCCCTGATAAATGTCTGTTCACACAGTTGGCAACACAGAAGCGGGACTGTTGGCTCCATGGGGCTGTTCCTTGGATATTTTGAGCAATGCTATGCTCTGGAACAGGGGTTTGTAAACTCTGATCTGTGGGCCAAATCCAGCCTGCCACTTGTTTGCAGACAGCTGGCAAACTAAGACTGGTGTTACATTTTAAATGGTTGCATTTTAAGCGCTTATATAAGTGGCTACATAATATCCCGAATTTTGCCTGTAGTTCCACAAAGCCTAAAATATTTACTAACTGGCCCTTTAAGAAAAAGTTTGCTGACATCAGCGCTGAATTAATCCAAGCCACATATGTAATTTTAAATTTTCTGGTAGCCATGTCAAAAGAAGTAAAAAAACAGGTGGCATTAATTGTATATTTTTTAAACTCAATATCCAAAATAGTATCATTTCAACATGCAGTTAATATAAAAATTATGAAGGAAATATTTTACATTATTTTTCATACCACATCTTTAAAATCTAGTGTGTATTTTGCACTTAACAGCGCCATTTAATTTGGACTCACTACATTTCAGGTGTTCAGTAGGTACGTGTGACTGGTGGCTGCCATACTGGACAGTGGCCACTCTATAGAGTTTGAACCCATTTATGCTCCTTCTGACATTCACAGAGAAAGCCCTTTGTAAATCTCGGTCTCTTTTTCCTTTTTGAGATCATGTAGTACTTTGAATTTAAACTCCAAAGCTGCCCCAATTTTAGATGCAGAGACTAAATTCCAAGCTGTCAATATGATCCCTACCCAGCAAGTTTCCTGTGATGTGCTCCCTGGGGAAAGTGAATCCAGTCATCGTATCCCTTAATCTGATGAAATGCTCCTTTTTCTGGCCTGACCCTTGCTCAATCATTTCTGATTCCACTGCTGGTTATTTAACCCCCAAGGGGCAGTAGGTGTGTACAGCCCATCAGCACGGCTGACCAGTGACTTCTTTGCTCCTGGTCTCCAGATAGAAATTTCCTTAGGCTTGAAGGTCTCAGCTCACATGCAGGAGAACTGCCATGCTGTGATGATCTATCCATATGTATGCTTGCCTCCAGCAAACCCAGGACATTTAATTCTTGGCCAGAGTCTAGTCAGCTCTATGACAATAAAATGAATATATGTCTTGGCCGCACCAGGAAGTCTCCCCTGCAAATACCCAAGGAGATCACAGCTCCAGGCCTGTGAGCCTCCCTGTATACCAAAGCCTCATTGGCTCAGGCCCTAAGTATCAGAATTTGCCAAGATTCACTCACAGCATGTGTCATGGGTCTTTGGTAAAATGTTGCAAATGCTTTCTTCCTGTGTGGTTTTTCAGAGCCTTAAGTGTGAATGTGAACTTTGCATGGGAAAGATGTTTCCCTTGCATTTATTGATTGAATAAGTGATTGAATGGTGCATCATCTCAAGTTGTGGTGCTCGAACTTGGGCATTGGGATTACTCAGTGGGAGTAATGAAAATACAAATTTCTGGGTCCTACCTCCAGAATTTTTGATTCTGTGAGTCTGAGGGGGCCTGAGAATCTGCATTTCTAACAAGCTCCCAGGAAGTTGCAGGTCCAGAGACCACACTTAGAGAAGCACTGATTTAAAATTTACTGTGGCCTTACTTTCTTCTGTTTCTAAATGACATATCTGCCCTCATACCACCCATCCTACCTCTGAACTTCCCTATGTGCAAACCTTCTCAGATTAGTCATCAAATTCAGGGTCTATCCAACTTAAATATTTTATATGATATTTTTCATAGAACATAATTTCTTTAGTCTTTACAAATTTTATTTAAATCAATTTATAATTTTGTACAAATATATTTAGAAAGTAAAATTTCTAACATTATGATAAATAGAAAGTCAGTATTACTATAAATAAGAGGCAAGCATTAAAATAAGACATAATTATTAACTTTAAAAATATTCATCTGAGTATATTGCCTAAAATTATTATACACATACCACAGTGGTATATGTAACTCACTTTGAGATATATTGATGAGAAAGGAGGTCAGGCCCCAAAGAGATCTTTATTTTCAAAAGAACACAAATACATTCTAAAATAATGGAAATAATAGCATCTTGTCATTTTCTGCTGCTGCCTTTGAACAGCAGACATCACAGGCTATTATGAGCTCACTAATGCTGAGTTCCTGCATTCCATAAAGCACCTGCACTGAGCTTAGCAGGGGCCTAGCTAACTCCTACTTCTTTGTGACCAGAGCAGCAGAATTCAATTTAGCCAATAAAGTCATTCTGATTTGCATTTTCATTACCCACCCTTCTGTTCTCCAAGTGTGACTTTCATTTTTAGGACAGAGTTATTCAGTCAATGGATATACAGTCGCTCTAAAGGGATATTTATCACCCTTGAAGAATCTTATTGCTAAATCTTAATAGTCTTTCTTATAACAAAGATTCAAATTCACTATCAAGATTAAGAGGTGGAGCTTGAATGAGCTGTGCTGGAGCATCTCATGATAAAATAGATTAAAGTCTTAAAATGGGCAACCACCTCAGAAAATATGCAGACAATTTCCCTGCATTTCCTGCAGGCCGTGTGGGCACTGTGGGTGAGCCCAGAGGGTGAATTCTAGGATTGGTAGTTAGACCACCTGGATTGTCTGTGAGGCTCAGCTGGGTGAGCCAGAGGGAGACTGAAACTGTCTGAGTCTTAATTTCTCCATCTGTAAAATAGAGGTAGTGAGGATGGGGAGAGGTTGCCCACCTCAGAGACTGTTGTGAGGATTACATGGAAAAGTACATGTAAAGAGCTTCCCAAGGTTTCTGGCACAGAGTAAATGAATGAAACACAGGTCCACCATTTGTGTTAGAGGTCCCCAAGGTTTGGTGGTTCTCTAGGAGGACTCACAGCTATGATTTGTCCTGGTGAAAGGACATGAAGCAACATCAGCAAAGGGCAGTTCTGAATATTTCCTGTAGGGTAGGTCTAGTAGTGACAAATGCCCTTAGTGTTTGCTTATCTGGAAAAGTCTTTATTTGTCCATCATTCATGCAACTTCGTTTTTCAGGATACAAGATTCTTAGCTGGCAGCTTTTCAGTCTATGGGTGAAGACTGGGGGAAACCAGGCACAAGCTTCCCCAGGTCCTCTCCCAGTGGGGTCACACAGGATGTACTTAATTCCTGCAGCAACATACTAGGACATGTGTGAAATGTTCTCTACCAGGGCAGCTCACTAGAGACTCAGTGCCCTGGGTTTCCACTGGAGGCTGGTCACATAGGTACCCTCTGCCTGACACATGGCAACATTCCTGAGTCCCAGAAGGAAAACAGGTGTTCAGCATAAACCAAATTGTACAAACATTAAGCACATAAAGTGGCCCTTATCAGTTAGAGTGGTGGGAATCCTCCTGAAATCCAAGCTCTCAGATGCCAGCCAAGGGCCATGCTTGCAAGCAGGCCTTTCCAATGCTACAGTCCCCAATCTGCTATGTTAGCTTTTTTCTGCGCTGCAGCGGAGACCACAAGACCTCTCCTAACTCTCTGGCCTTGGCCACAGTGCTGTCTGCCGGCCACCCTGACATTCCTCTCATCACCCTGCACATGCCCATGGCAAAGCCTTGCCTCTGTGCCTGCTGCTGCTTTTGCCTTGAATGTTCTTCGCTTGAGTTTGCCATGACTGCGTCCTCATCATTGTCCTCAGTAAGGTGTTTTCCTGCCCCGTCACTCAGTTCTAATTTCTCTGATAGGATTTTCACTCTCTAAAATTATCCTTTGTACTTATTTTATCTCATGCATTGGTGTCTCCTCCACTAGAAGGACGATGTGTTTTTCTGGCAGAAGAGCATGTCTGTCCTGTTTACTGTGCTATCATGGGGGTCTACTGTCAGGAAGGGCAGGTAGCAGAGCCTCAATATTTGCACATGGATATTGGGAATTATTATGAGGCATTTCATTGTTCTCTGTCCCAAAGAATAAACAGAACCCTTACATATTTTCTGTTTATTAAAGTATTTTCTTTGGAGGTTTTTAGAAGATATTAAACCGAGAAAATTTGCCAAAATATTATCATGAAGATGCCGAGTGCCTCTGAGCTTTTCACATTGCATCTTTCCACAATTGTGCCTTCTCTGCATGAGCCTAATTCAACAACGGCTGGTTGTAGAAGGCCGCTTTTTAAGAAGTACCTGGTTTTGTTTACATTCAGGGTTACTATAGGGACCTCTGTTTTCAATTTCTTGTCCTAGGTTCTCCCAGTAGTTCTCCAGCTCTGTGATTGATGGCATAGGTGAGGAGCGTGATGGCTTGGTCCCTCCAGGTGCCCTCTTGACTTCTTGCCACCTTGCCCTGGCACTATGTGGAGGTCCCTTGTCTTCTTGCTTCCAGTGGGTTTAGCCCAGCAGTCTGTAAACTTTTTCTTAAAAGGCCAGATAATAAACGTTTTAGACTTTACAGACCATCCACTCTCTGTGATTACCACTCAACTCTGTCACTATAGTATGAAAGCAGACCAGCCAATAGGTAAACTGGTTAGCACGGACTAAGACAGACAGTGGGCTGGATGTGGCCCATGTGCCAATTGGTGGTTTAGCCAATAAGGCAGTAGGACAAGAGCTCAGAAGGAAGAAGGATAGTAAGTCTCTGTGAGCTGCTGTGTCCTTCCATGGGGGGTCACAGCTCCTCTCAGGGAGCCCCCTCCATGTAGCTTTCTCCATGGGGTCTGGGAGTCACCCCTCCCGGCCCTTCAGGCTTAGATGTGGTAAAAGTGCTCCACTGTCACTGAGATGCTTCCTCTTGACCAGAGGTCCTCAAACTTTTTAAACAGGGGGCCCATTCACTGTCCCTCAGACCATTGGAGGGCCGGACTATAGTTTAAAAAAAAACTACGAACAAATTCCTATGCACCACTGCACATATCTTATTTTGAAGTAAAAAACAAACGGTCAAAAACACCCGCATGTGGCCTGAGGGCCGTAGTTTGAGGACGCCTGCTCTTGACCCTGCCTATGCCTTTGCTAGTCCCTGTATCCATCTTTCCTCAAATAGCTCAATTTCAATTTCAGTGTGCTATCAGTTTTCTGCAGGATTAGGGTATCACCATGGGGTTTCATGGGATATGGGACTTTTGTATTAAACCCCAGACTGTCCCAGACAAGCCAGGATGATTAATCATCCTAGCTGGGATCCAGCCCTTCCTCCTCCCCTGTCCCTTTGCCTTGGCACCTCCCACTTGGCTGATGGCCTTGTTGGCATCTAATAGACAGTGACCAGATGGGGCCTGTAGCCATCACAGTGTGCACCTCTCTGCTATTTGCCCTTGGAATGAAGTCTATAGCTGATGTCTAACTATCTAGGGAGACTCTAGTATAGTCTCCCAGCCTAATATAGAGGCTCTTCATGCTATATTTTGCACTGTATAATTTTTGAAGATGATCCTTTCTCTAAATTTTACTGTGGGAGAGATATGCTATTTTTCCATAAGAAAATTCAGACTTACTTTGAAAGAGCAGTAGGATTAGCAGACACTTTGAAATATTGTATTAATCCAGCTTGGGTTGAAAATATCCAAAAGACTGACTCATGAAATTTCAGGTAATTGAACTTCTCGACTCAAATAGACATGAGAAAAAAACTAATAATGTTCTTTCGAACTATTTCAGCTCAGATTTTTTTTCTTTTTAGTTGAAAACCTGACAAAAGCGTACTTGATAGGAAGAAGACACTACCTTCTCCACATTTAAATTTAATACCATAATGGTAACAGCAGGAAGGGTTTTTGATTTAATCTAATTGTGTCCAGATATATCTTTTTTGTTTGTTTTTAGTGGAAAGAAGGTTTAAGAGGTTAGCTATGAGACTGAGGGAGGGGAAGCTCTCAGTCTGAGGAGACTAGCAATAAGCCACCTTTATCACCCTAAAATGTCTGTGCCTTTGAGCAGGTGGACTAAAGAGGAAAGGCCTGATGCTCTGAAAAAAGTATTAATATTAACTTGAATAACAGAGGAGGCTGACTCAGGGGCCCAGAATCTAGAAGACATAAATATGAAAGCAGTTTTAAGAAGGAGATACTGGAGACTTTTTTATGGTGGTGGTAGTTACACAGTGACATAAATGACTTCTCCCGTTCAAGGGAGACTTTTCCTATGAGTATTAATAGTGGAAGAGTAGAAACTCAGGTGCTTGGGGAGGCTGGAAAGGTAACGTGAATGAATGAAGAGGCCTGGGTACAAGAAAAATCTAAGCAAAGACACAAATACAAGCCAAATGCAAGCCTTATATTCACTTGTAAGTTGAATATAAGACAAACGACAGCACAGCCGGGATAATAAAAGGCACGTGGTATTTATTGCTGGGGACTATAGGGAGAGACATGCACTGGGGGTCTCTGGAGATGAAGCCCCGTCCATCAGGAGGACGTCCTCATCATCGGTAAAGTGTTGCCCTTTCTGTCTCCAACTCCGGTGCCACTTAGTGAAAATCCTTGATAGTTAAATGTTAGCAACTAATCTACAAACTAAAGGCCATCTAACAGATATACTGGCCATATGGGGCCTGCCGGCCACCATAATTTGTAACCCCTCTGTTAGGGCATGTTTGCCCTTGGAGCAAAGTCTGTAGCTGACGTTTGACTGTCGCAGGAGACGCTAGTGTGGCTGGCAATCTGTGTTCAGAACATTAGTATGGTACTACAGACAAACTTTCAAGGTCAAATTGATTATCCTCCAGCTTAGCAAAGCAGCAGCTCCCTAATTATGTCGGAAGGCAGGATTATCTCTGATCATTTGAGCTAGGACTCTGGATAAAACATCAAAAGCAATATTTAAATAATACACGGTCATGAATCAAGGATTCATTGCATTTTCTCTTACTATAAAACCAAATTGTGGTGGCCCATTTTGCTCCATTAATAGTAACTCATATGTTAGTGTAACATATCTCCCATTACAAAATGTCACTTTGGGAAAGAGAGGCGCTTTACCTTGTGTCATGGTGGTTCATACTCATAAAAACCCTGCAAAAATCCAGGCAAGTTCTTCACCCAAACAACTCAGAATTAGCAACTGACATACCCAGTCCTGTACTGGAGCTGCTTGGATCATGAAAGCCAATTGTACCCATGTCTTCTGAATATCCAACTCAGTATTCAGTGATTTCACTAGTAGCTTGAAATTGACCATGATGAGAGTACTTACACAATAGTAATTTGCAAAAGTTATAAATCAAGGCCTTTCTTTCTTAGAGGGCTGATGGTTAAACACCAGGATTCCACTGGGTACCCCTCACTGCTAGAAGACCTCCCTCCTATCTCTCCCTTGAAATCTGAGCCTACCTTGCATTCCACTAGGACATTATATCACCATCTTGCTTGCTACTCTAGAAATATAAGGCAAAAGAAAAAGTTGCATATTGAATTAAGTTACCTTCTAGTTCCTATCTTCTCAAAAATTCTTACCTTTAGAAAATAAAATCATTATCAAAGACATCAAAGAATTTTTAATCATCAGTATAGCTCATCCTTGAGACAGCTGAGTCCTTTTTAGTAGTAACCAGTAGCTGCATAGAAGAGGGAGTTCAAGGACCAGCATTATTTGCAGTTTTTCATGCTGGGCATCTTCTTTTGTTTGCAATAGGAGGGCATACAAACAAAATCAACTAAACTTGTGTTGTCCAGAGTAATGCTTTCTCTACCTACCTTACTCACCTCTCCCTGAGCGTTGAGTTAATTATGCCCTCCTTTTTGCTGTTTTTACTAGATTACTTACTCTGTTTTTAAACTTTTATTTGTGTTTGTAAAGGAGGTATTTGCATGTCAGTCTTTCCTGTTATGTTCTGTGTTGCTTGAAGACAGAGACCTAGCCTTACTAATTTTTGTCTACTGTCTTGGCATTGACTCACAGTAGGCACTCAATGAATGTCACATCAGGGAATGAGTCCTTCAGAATACAATTAATTGGCATCTAAAGAGCAATGATTTCCTATTCCTTTTGATTCAGGCAAACAAAATTTGGACAAATTTATATCTTAACTGCATATTAAGCAGTTAAATTTTAAAGAAAGGATGCATATTCTTACACTCTGTCCCCGGGGGAGATATGCAGTTTCCTGCTTAACACTAACAATTCCTTGCCTTCAATGCCAGTTTTTGCTTGGTTTCTTTCTTTTCCTCTGGAACTTTTCAGAGTGAGAACCTTTAGAAAAAAAAAAGAAAAAACAATTTAACACGATAGACACTTAGTTCAATAGAAGAATTTTTTCTGGTGTGAAAAAATAAATTATAGAAAGGACTTTGCCTCTAAAAGATAATTAATAAAAACCTTCCCATGTGATGACAAATCTGACATCTTGTCTCATGTCTGGCAGAGAGGAAAGTGCTGAGAGTTACACAGTTGGAATAAAATGTTCCACTTCACAGCAAGGCCAAGTAGGATCTGATAATTATTTCTAAGCAAGAAAAGGTCATAGTCTAATTGTTAAATTGACACAACAGCAGGCCTTGGATATGTAACTATTCACCATCAGTGAGGTCCTCGTTTAGGCTTTCCTGATTCCATGGGTAAATTTTGTCAAGAATGTGGATAGTCACAGAAGTGACTCCCTCTTGGACATGGTGGACTGCAGTTGTATTTATAGAACTGTTCCTTTCCCTCATGGGTTGTGGTAGGCTGAATCATGGTCCCCTAACGTGTTCACATCTTAATTCTCAGAATGTGTGAAGGTTACCAGATTACTCAGGTGAGCATGATACAATCACACCAGTCCTTACAAAAGGAAGTAGGAAGATCCAGAGTTAGAAACAGAAGATGCCATGATGGTGGAAGAAGAGAGAGAGAGAAGCAGATGCAGAGATGCTATGCTGCTGCCTTGAAAGAGAGAGGAGGAAGGCCATGAGCGAAAGGGTGCAGGTAGCCTTGCTGGAAAGTGAAAGAAAACTGATTCTCCTGAAGGAGCATGGCCCTGTAGACCAATATAAACTTTAGAACTGTAAGATAATAAAATACTTTTTTAGCTACTAAAACCATGGTAGTTTGTTACAGCAGTAGTATGAAATAGTATATGGGACATGGTTTCCTAAATTCAGAGCGTCAGGTGAGGACTGGGCACAGATAGTTTTCTTGGGGAGGCGATCCAGGAAGCAGCAGCGAGGGGCAGGGTGGTAAGGCAGGGGAGGCGGGAGAGAGCCAGCGTAATGAGAAATCACTGGGGTCACCACTGTGGACAGCCAGGCATTAGTCCACTGGTACCTCCAGAGGCACATGGAATGTCTCTCAGAGGTGTCCATCTGGACAAAGGCTGGGGTATTTAACCAGTTGTCATTTCCTGTAGATTGAGGGCTGTCCCAAGATGATTAACTCCTCCTCATTGTCCTTCTGTGCTTGCTGTCACATTAACCGAGCTCCTGCAGTGTAGCAGAAAGCCCAAAAGCAGAGTGTAAAGAGATTGAGGGCACTCCATGGGGCAAGCCCTAGCGCTGAGGAAATTGCTCGTGGCGGCAGCAGCTCAGAGCAGAGGCTCGCTGAGGTGATGGACTCAGCCGCCAGGGCTGTCCTCCAGTGGGCTGAACCCTCAAAGGTCAGACCTGTTCATTTGCTCAATCCCTATCTGTCATCTCTGTGGATTCAGGGTTTTGTGTGTACACCAGACAAGTTTTCCAGTGCCTGGCACATGGGAGGTATTCATTATTTGCCCACTTGAACTTCCTGGGACTACTACGGCTCTCTCAGAAGTGCCTTGTATCAGGGCTCGTTTGCTTGACTGAAGGGAAGCAGGTGTTATTTGGCATTTGATACCTTTAATTTAATTCCCAAAGTTTTATAAATAGGCACAAATACCACCAACTCTGGGCAGGCACAGCCTCTAGTCTTTACTAAGGGCTAGCCAGCAAGCCACATCTTCCTAAGTGCATTAACTGAAATTCTTAAAAAATGGTATTTTTCCTTTTAAATTTTCCAGTGGAGCCTAGTTGTTTAATCCTGGAATATTAATAGTAAAGAGTTAATTCTATTTGAACAAAAGTTGTGATTTCATTGACTAAGGAAATTAATGAAAAAATGAACACAATGACTCTGTCATAAGCAGATCAAACGTCCCATAACTTGAACAGTTACTAAAACGAACACCACTGTGATAAATCAGCAGGCCTCAACATGGACTTGCTGAAGACTCAGATGATCATTGGCATTTTTTAACAATAAAGTATTTTTAATTAAGGTATGCGCATTGTTTTTTAAAGATGTAATCCTATTGCACACTTAATAGATTACAGTATAGTGTAAAAATAACTTGTACATACACAGGGAAACCACAATATAAAAATATTCATGGGACTATGTGACTCACTTTATTGTTATATTTCTTTTTTTTTTTTTAAACAGAGTCTCATCCTATTGCCCCAGGTAGAATTCAGTGCTGGCATCATAGCTCACAGCAACCTCAAACTCCTGAGCTCAAGCTATTCTCCTGCCTTAGCCTCCTGAGTAGCTGGGACTACAGACACATACCACGACAACCAGCTAATTTTTCTATTTTTAGTGGAGTCAAGGTCTTACTCTTTCTCACTCTGGTCTCAAACTTCTGCGCTCAAGCAATACTCCCACCTCTGCCTCCCATAGTTTTAGGAGTACAGGGGTGAGCCACTGCACCCAGCTGTGATGTTTGCTTTACTGCAAGGTTTGGAATTGAACCTAGGTATCTCCAAGGTGTGCCAGTAGATGTAGCTTCCCTATTAATAGTTTGAGGAAAAGATACTGGTTAGCATTCCATTATAAATAATGTCTAAGATATTGGTTTCAAATTTTGTATAAAAGCAACAACAGAACTCACCAAAGTAAAAGTATTCTCCCTCTTTACTTCCCAAGAATCACAAAATTATTTCTAATGGCCAAGAAGGTGGCAGGTGTTCTGTGTTCCAGGGGCTATAAAATGCCAGGAACATATTAAGGTGGTCAGACTCAGCAGGGGTGTGGATAACATGAGTTTATACTTACAGTGAGTACATCGTGTGTGTGTGTGTGTGTGTGTGTGTGTGTGTGTGTGTCTTGGAGGTATTACTTTTCTCCATGCTTTCCCTGTAGGCAGTGTGCCTTTATAAATCCTTTTAGTACTCTAGATCTTTGGTCCCTAGCAGGATAAAGAATCAATCAAAATACATTGCCATAACATTTTTATATCCTGCAAGTCAGAGATAGTATCCTTTCTTCCCTGCCAATCTAAGACCCTCCAATCTGATTCCAATAGACTGACTTTGACAAGAGTAAACCTGAGGTATTTTGTTGCAAGGATAAAGTAACTGTCCATCCACAGTAACAGCCAAAAGCAGAGTGAGTCAATGAAAGGAAAACAAGGAGGCAGGAGACACGAGTGAGTTCGTTTGGAAAATACCTTTTTAGAGTAGGCCTAAGAGAGGATGAAATCTGAAGTTGTTCACCACTTGTTGAGATAATTATTTGTGGCAGGAAGTTTCACTCTTTTCATTTTTGGCTTCTTCAAAGAGAGTTGTGTTAAGCTTTTCTTTATTTCCAATATTTCTCATTGGCCTCTGGGACATATCTGTGATGTCAGTGGCATTGAAGACCTTTTTGCTCTTGTTCCTTTTATGTTTAGTATAGAGTCAGCTATGTTAGCTGCTATGACAACCTTGAATCTAAGTGATTTCACACAGAGTCACGTGAATGTTCCTTGCTGGGTGGCTCTCCAGGGCACCTCTCTTCTAGGCAGTGACTGACTACTCGGCTCTATTGGAAGACTCCACCATCTTTGGAGTCCTTCCCTTCTGTTTTCATGGACAGGAGAAAAGAGAATATAATTCAAGACATCTCAGGGGCCAGAGCTAGAAGTGGAACATTCTTTCACCCTCATTCTATTGGCCAATGCTTAGTCCTGTGGTCAAAATGATTGCAGGAAGCCAGCAGGACAAGGTACAGGTCCCATTGTGACAAGTAGCCAAAGACTAATAGCAAGGAGGGTTCGTAGCTCCAAGAGCTTATTTCCAAACACTGAACCCTAGGTTGCCAACTCAGATGCCTAGACAGCCAGGTGAGTGTTTAACTAAGTCAAGTGAACGGGAACAATAACATAGGGAGTGGTGATGACAAGGACAGCTTGGAGTGGCACACTCTATATAACATGATAATTTAACTTCCTGAAAGACTGCTCTGGCTAGGCTAACCACATCTGCTGGCCACATCCATCCCATATGCTGCCAGTTGGCAACCTGCGGTCTGGGAGAGAGAAAAGAATCCTTTCCCTGGAAGCAAACTCCAAAGTTGGCTATATTCTTGAATCAGTACCTGTCAGGATAAACATAAACCCTTTCTTTTTAAGATAGAAAGTTCTGTGCTGCAGGAAAGAAAGGGAAGCTAAAAGGGGAACCCAGGTACAAAGAGGATGATGTAAGCGTTTGCTCTCCGTGCATAAATTTAGGGCAGTGGACTTGCACGGAGGACAGATCTCTGAGCTGCCGCTCTAACGGATGCGTGGTGCCCTACAAAGGTAGCACAACTCAGTCACAACAGGCGCTGATATTCTCACTGTGCAGCTGATCCAGGGGGCAGATGTCTCCTGACCATCTCTCTGAGCACATTCTATGTACTGAGCAGTGTATAGTAGTAACAAAAGTAATATTTTGGTGCTATTTGTCAATGTCTGTCCTGAGGAATATTAGTGAATCATGTATACAGGCTTAAACATAGTATATAAATAATAAAAATAGCAAACATTTACTGAGAAAGCACTACATACATGAGGCTCTTTATAATAATTAACTCAATCCTCACAATCTGTAAAATATTATTACTCCCATTTTACAGCTGAGGAAACTGAGACACAGAAGGTCATGCAGCTGGTAACTGGTAGTACCAGGATTCGTACTCAACCAGTGTGGCTCAGACCTGTGCTTATAAGCATGCATTCTCTTAGCAGGCTGGTTGTGATTTTCAAATAATAGAAATACTTTGATGATCATGAACTGATAATTGCTGGTGCTTTCACAGGTGTATTGGTTACCTATTGTATATGAGGTGCTAGCTAATGCATAAATGGACAGAAGGATCTTATAGGAAGATTGTTATTGTCATGGCATTGAAGAGAAATTTGGAATGTTGCTCATAGCATATATTCTGGAAAAGTTAAAGAGGGTTTGGGGAAAAGTGTGTCCAGTATCTTTATATGTGTAATATCTGATAATGTTGGAGAAGGGCTTGCCTGGTTTTAGAGTAATGCCCAAGTGCTAATCCTTACAACAATGGGGGGTACTGCTTTGTATCCCCCACCAAATTTAGTGTGATTGAAATTGAAGAGTGGATATTAGTGGCACAGATACTGCTAAGAAATCAAGGGGCAATAGCAGTAACTAGACATTCTACCACTACTGACCAGTAAGACATTCCACTCTTGGGAAGCCCTAAATTAGTCTGGAATCTTTTTTAAATGCAGTTTTGTGATTTCAGAGATGTGTTTCATGAAACCCAGAGAGCCACAAAGGAGTTCAAAGCAAAGAGTGTATTGGTTAAAGAGATGAGTCTATATTTCTCTCCACTTACCCAGCTAATTCTTACTGTTGAGATGACAGCAGAAATGTCCCTTCTGTGGATTTGCTTTCTTGATACCCCTAGATAAGATTAGGCTACTCTATTCCCCAAACTTTACATGTTCCCAGAGAGACCTGCATTGTCCTTTCAAGTTAAATTTTAACTTTAATTCAATCGTGATTTTTTAAATGCCTCTCTTCCTTTCTAAACCATAGTAATATTTAACACTTGACTACTTATCCTGTGCAGCAATTTTCTAATTGTTCCTGGACAATGTCTAGCAAAGTCCTCACTGAATCCCAGGAGTTTAATAAATATTTGTGAATCACTAAATGAATATTGCATGAAGGGTGGAGTACACGAATGACTGATTTGACTAGTCCTTACCTCACCCCTAAGTCACCCTTTGCCCAGGAGGGCACTGTGTACTTTTATGGTACAAATCATTTAACCTGAATTTTGATGGATAGATGGAGTGACTCAAGAATTTATAAAGACAAAACTGTGCCTTTGGGAATTCTCCCACCACTCCCACCCTTCCTAAGGGTCAGCAGCTGGAAAAAAAATTATTTTTTCTTGATAACTCCAGAGGAACCCTGAATGGCCCCTGCCAAGTAATCAGGACAGAGCCTGAGTCATAAATGAGCAGAGATGGAGAACAGAACTCATGCATAGCGTGGTGCTCCCCGTCACTGACTGTGTTCTTTCTCCGTCGGTCCTGGATTTTTACATTCAGTCTCCTGGGAGAAATTCCATCTCCCTTCGTACCAATAGGATGCCCAGTTTACTGGTCTGGGTTTTGAGAGCAGAATTAGCCAATTAGAAGGTTATAGTATAATTGTAGGCACTGGGTGCCTAGAGGCGACCCTTGACCATTTGCTGCTTAACTAAATTAGTGTTGGCCAGTAATAGATTTTCTGCTTGCAAAATTGCCAGCACATTATTCTGAGACCTGAATCTGCATTCTGTGTGCGTGCCACTTGGGATGCCAGCGTTATGATTGCTTCAGAAGTGATTTAACTAGAGCCTGTCCTCAAGACAAGGGAAAGTTTCACAAGCGGAACAGCACAGACACTGGGCTGCAGCTTTCTTCCCCCTTTGATTTGAGAGAGATGATGTCGGTCAGGGTGATGACTCCCCTGTTTCAATTTCTCTGATGTTGCTCAGGCCGGCCACACCGTGAACCTCCTGAGATTGATTCTTGCTCTCCTTCCTCAGGGTTCAGTGCATTTCAGAGGGCTGGTATTTAGAGAGAAGCCCTGGTTCCACAGCTTCCAACCTTTTGTACACTCCTTTGAGTTTGCCGGTGGAGAGGATAATGAATTTTCCTCCACTGCCCAAGTTCAGTGGTTTGGAGTGTGAGGTCTGGTATTAAAGTCTGGTTTTCTAAAAACAGATAGAGTTGAGGATTTGAGTGCAAGTAGTTTATTTGGGTGGTGGTAGGACTTGAGTTCAGAAAAATACCAGTGGGAGATGAGGAAATGAGCCAAGAAGAGAAGGCAGCTAATGAAGGGTGAGTTATCAAACCAGACACCATGCTGGACAGCTGGAGATGAACTGCAGGTGCAAACTGGGAGACAGAACTCATGCCTCCGAGTTATCTCACCTGAAGGGTGAGGGGTCTGGGTAGTCACACACCAATTCCCGGCGATTATTGGCCAAAGGCTGCTCTTGGGGTGATGGTAACTTCCAAACACTCTCTTCTGGCACCTTGCTTTCCACAAGTTTGAGAGTAATATCTCAGGGAAAAAAACCACAAAGTCTTGCCCTCTGACGTGGAAGGTCTGAGGGGAACAAGCAGAGCTGTGGCAGTGTGCCAAAGCAGAAGACACTTAAGCCCGGATTTGAATTCTGACTCCACCCATCCTAACTGTGGTCTTGGATACGCTTGTTAACCTCGCTAGAATTTCATGTCCGTCCTCTGTAAAATATATCTTTTAATATATTAATAGTACATACTTAGTAGGGCTACTGTGATTAAATGAGATTATGCATATAGTGGGTTTGACACAGTGATGGCCATTTAATAAGGGCTCAGAAATGTTTGCTGTCATTCATTACATGTTAAGGAGCATCTTCTCTGTGTCAATGTGTGGCAGGTGCTCAGTAGGAACCAGTGGGGAAGAGGTGATCATTATCTTCATGGCGTTTAAAGTCTTTGCCTACTAAATCTTAAGACCATTTCTTTTTTTTACTAAGTTATTCCTTTCCCAGGAGGGTGTCACATACTTTTATGTTCCAAAGCATCTAACCTAATTTTTTGACCACTGGATGAATTGTCTTAAGAATTTGAGGGCCTTGGGAAACAATTGTAGATTTTAAATTTTCTAGTAGACCAAATTTATAAAAGGTAAAAGAAACTGGTGAAATTAATTTTAATAACACTTGTGTTTAGTTTGCCCTATAAGTAAAATATTATCATTTCAATATGTAATTAATATAAAATTATTAGATATTTCAGATTCTTTTTCTTATTTAATCATCATCAAAATCTAATTGTACCTACAACATCTCAGACAGCTACTGTTGTTTTCTTTTTCTAGGCTGGTCAAGTGAGGTAGTGGGAGTGGAGAAGGAACAAAGGAATCTGTAGACAGCTACGTTTTAAGTGCTCAGACCCACCTGTGACTCATGGCCACCATATTGAGCCATAGTGAAGGTCTAATGGGCCATGAATTCCTTTTAGAAGTAACTTCACATAAAAATAGTTCCATTTTCTTTTTCTTCCTCTTCATGGATGACAAGGCTCCTTTGCATGTATGAAAATGAAGTTAGTTTTAACTTAGGCACCATAGGAAATTGACAGTTTCTGTAATAAAATTTCACACATGAAAACTATGGTGAGAATCTTAGCAGGTGTAAAAATTTGATGAAGTTATTTCTTTAACTGCAACTTAATGGAAACTGCAGCAGCTGTTCCCATTTGTGCATTTTCCAAATCTCATTGCCAAAACAAATTGTTGGCAGCCACAAGAGAAGTATCAACTTACCTCTTCATTTGGGAAATGAAATTAAAACCTCAGCTCATTTCTAAAAGTCACAGATTTGGTGAAAGTTAGCAGGGCAAACACATATACTGCTATTAAAATATTGATGGCGTTGGTTTTTCTTAGGTGCTGCTGCTAACATCTGCAGAAGATTTGGACTGCACTCCTGGATTTCAGCAGAAAGTGTTCCATATCAATCAGCCAGCTGAATTCATTGAGGACCAGTCAATCCTAAACTGTAAGCAGTATCACTTGAAGATACTTTTGGCCTATTCTCACATTTGATTTTACTAATGTCTGAGAATGTGTCTCAGCATGTGGTATTTCCTAAACTAAGTGTTTCCTGATTATTTTTCTTAAGTCGCTGCTTGACCCAGGGTGGAAGCTCTTGAATTAAGGCCTTGCCATCTTAGAGGTTAATAGGGTAGTAATATCTCTTCTTGGGATCTTATCATAAGTGAGCATTTCCAGACTGCTCCCAGAAAAGGAGGCTGTCAGCCTCCAACATGAGTTCTACACTGTTCAATGGAAATGAAATCCATTTTCCCTGGGTAGACCCCCAAGAGCAAAATCATTACTTTCCTGGCGATTTCTGTTCTACCTTTAGTTTCTCATACATAGCATTAGATCAAAATAATGATTAGAATATGATATTGACTTCTGGGAATTCTTACACTTAGAAATCAAAAACACTTATTCTTAAGGCTAATAAGATGGTCTTTAGAATGATTTTAAAAGCCCTACTGGTTATTCTATGGATTAACCACAAATTCCCCCAAATCCAATTGATATCCTTAAAATATGCATCCCTCAGATCTGTGGTTGTGATCTCTTTCTATTTTTAATGCCAGTATTATATTATTTTATCTATATGAGGTCACAGGTTAATTGCTAAATGCATAACAAGCACAGTTTTAGCACAATAAAATTTAAAACTGATAATAACAAAATAATCCTTTACTTTTAGGCTTTCAAGCACTATTACTTAACACTTGGGAATGAGGGATATGAAAGCAGTGATCTAATTTGGTCAGATGCTCCAAGGTCTTTTTAAGGAAGGTGATGCCATATTTGCCCTTCTGGTCTTGGGTTTGCCTTCCAGGCTAGCCATAGTCCTTCATTTCTATGTATGTGGCTGTTATGTTCAAAGAAAAGAAGAAAAGAAAGAAACAGCCTGCTTGATTGGATTAGTCTGTGAAGCTTGGACACATTTTAAGAGTTGAAAGAAACACAATAATGAAGATGCACTGTTGAGCATCAAGGGAGCTGTCCAAGGTGAAGCCCATGCACATCTTGATGCAATTACGTCAATGAAATCATTTCAATAATTAGAGTCTGTAATGACAAGGTACATGACTGGTGCAATAAGTGAATTCCAATATGTGATTTCCTGTTAATTTGATCTGAGTATGACTCCTGGGTCAGACCATCAGGAACCTTCATTTGTCTTTTGATTTCTGTATTTATCGGCATCAATATATTTCAAGCAGAACTTGATTAGTGACAACCATTTTTCTGGCTCTCTTCTCTTCTCCTCTCTTCCTCACTTCTCCTCTCTCTCTTTCTTTCTCCCTTTTCTTTTTCTCCAAGTGATTATCCCAAATGGCATCTATGTTAACATGCTTGGAAATGCGAAGCCACCCTGAGTATGGAAATTAATAGAGTTGGTATGCAAAGCAGGCCCATAAATGTGATTGCTTCTGTAATCTTCACGACACCAAACAGCTTTTAATTCACTGCTGAAGAGCTGGAAACAATCATACTTTGGGGGATCTTTTTAATTTAAACTAGGCCATACTGTACATTCCAGTATCACAGTTTTGTATGTGTCTGTATGTGTGTGTGTGTGTTTAATCCCCTAAGCAATTAAGTAGGTTATGGTTGTTGGTTCTGTGTAAGCTAGTAAATGCTAAATGGGACTGGGTTGATTATCAATGATAGTACATTCAGGAAAAGTCAGTGATATGAGAATTGAGGACATTTAAGATTTTATGCTTGTGTATGAGTTGTTGGGTCAGCAAAATTTGATTAGCCCCTCGTAGTAAAACCACGTGTCCACCTATATTTGCACAAAATAACAAAGAACTGATCAGGTTAGCTACTTTTAAGTTTGTCTCAAAGCAATGAAGGTAGGTTGTTATGAGTATAGACCTGCAGGTAAGGTTAATTGTGCCTAAATGAAGAAGAAAATTTTCAAATGGTTGAGAATGACTATTGAATATTGCTTTGGAAAAAGTGGATTTCCAAAAATATTACAGTAGTAGCGATGCTTTCTCTATTCCACTTGCAAAAGGAAACAAAAAGCCTAAAATGTTGAATGGACTTTGCTACTTACTCAACAAACACTTTAAGGTAGTCTCTTTCTCTTCTTTTTTTTTCTCTCTCTCTCCCCCTTCCCTCTTCCCTCTCCCTCCCACTCCCACTCTCCCTTCCTCCCTTCTTCCCTCCGCCCTCCCCCACCTCTCCCTTCTCTCTTATTCTTGGGTTTCTTTTGTGCATTTCCTTATGGTTCAACACAAAACTCTTCTATCTCTGAAAAACGTGATTAAACAAGCAACTGATGTGGCTTGTGCTTTCAGAATGAAGACCCTAATGACCCAAAGCTAACATCTGAATGAAAAATGAAAATAATCAAACTGAATTAGGAAGTTTAAAAATGCTCAGATAACAGACGTCCAGGAAAGGGTTAGGGATAATTTAGTGACCTATAATATAATTATTATAATTATATATAATATATATATTATCTGTTATAATATATATTATAAATAATATATATAAATATATATATTATTTATATAATAATATATATAATATAATAATAATCAAGGTTAAAAGAAACTAGGTTAGTAGCATTATAGCACTTGCTCTTTACATTTTTCCTTTATCTTTGCAATATTTAAGAGCTTTGGTTACCAGTAATTGTGAAGTTTTGTGTTGCAGAAGATATAAACACAGCCTAATCAATCAGTTCACATCTACACTCTTCACCATTCTGTAAAGTTGTCTGAAAATGTTGTCTCATTACCTGACAGGTAGAGTATATCTGCTCATACCCTAGACTTGTATCTAACCAATTCTGTGTTCAGCTTTCAGCAGCTTATATGAAATGTTTATTCTGTAGATGGCTTCCTGCTATCTTTGTTCAGACAATAATATTTCTTTTTATCCTTTTTCATTTTCCTCTTCAATTTTCAATGACTTATCTCTTTCTACTTTAACTGTTACTAATGGTCACTTTCACTCCTTTTATTTCCCTAATATTTTATTCACTGTTCGCTCTGATACATCTTTCTCTCAGTTGTTCTAAAGCCTTTTATTTTCTTCACATCCAAATAACTCTTTATTCTACTCTTCTTTCCACTAACTACACTTGCTTTCTACTTTAAAGGGCCATTTTTCAACAAGCTGCTAGATCAAAACATAGCATTCCACTATTTCTTCTAATGTAACCAGAGGAGTGCTTTCATTTTATCTTTCACAGCATGATACAAAGCCCCCAACTCACAATAACTTGGGCAAAACTTTCTTGGCTTCATCTCACTCTTGAAAGTTTAGCTGGAAAGATGTAGTTATTCCCATTTTTCAATGAGAAATATAAGAAAAAAAGGATAAGACAGCTTTAGAAGATAGCAACTCCACTTGCAGATGGTGACTTGGAAAAAAAAAAGAAGGCAACAATTTAGAAAAAAGACATCCCTTCAAGGTGTTTAGACTCAGGGAGGAATCTGTAAAGGGTTTGTGGGAGGGGTTCTCTAGAGGCCTGGCATCCAGAACTCCCTCAAATTGCCTGGTGTCATACCTCTTGCTTCTCCTGAAACATGAATATTGTGTGATTCTGGTAGCTGTGTTCTTGATACAACTAGAGTTGGACAGCAACCCTGGTTACAGCCTGTCAGCTGATACCCAGAATAGAAGACCCCTCAGGCTTAGAAGAATAGCAGGCCTGGACAACCGACCAGCCACCCAGCTGGGGCGGGAAAATGCCAAGTGACGAACCCTGACTATATTATGTTCTGCAAAATTCTGAAACAGAATATTCTACTCTGCCCCCATCAGGTCAGACAGACCTTCCCGGAATATGGAAGGATCTGTACTCTTTGGGCTCACTGGGGGAAACCATACTCATGCCTTTTCAGCCTATATTAGTGGAGGATGTGTCCAGCCTCCAGTGTCCAGAAAGAAGACCCCATTGGCCACCCAGCCACTATTCAGACTACACTTTTCTTTCCCTTTGTTCATTCTTTATGGGACACTCTCCTTGTGCCACACACACACAAACACAGACACACAGAGACAAATTGCCACGCCTAAGTTAGCCTACAATTCAACCTGTATCATCATACTTTTCATAAAGAACCTGTATTAGTTAGAACAGGCTAGGCTATGCTACGGTATCACACAACCCTAGTGACCTAACAGTAAAAGTTTATTTCTCGCTCAGATCATGCAGATGTAGGTCAAGCTGCTCTCTGAGGGAACTCTCCTCCAAGAATCTGCCCTGCACGTGGGAACCTGAGGATGCAGGCTACTGCCAGCTTGGTCCTGCCATCTTGTGGCTTCCAGTATCCTCTGTCACTGAGCTGGTAGACAGTGGAACAAGAAAGAATGTGGGGAGTGTACCCAGATGCTTAACTACCTCAGCTCAAAAGTATTATTTCTGCTCACATTCTGTTAGCAGACCTAGTCATGTAGCCAATCTAACTGCAAGAGAGGCTGAGAAAATATAGAGGAACACATGAGTATTGGTGCCTGATCACAATCTCTATACGGATCATAACAAAATGATGTTACCCGCATTAAAAAGGGACTCCTGAAAGAGATAAAAGTAGACCACAAAGGAGGTAGCTGCCTCAAAGTAACCAGGGCCTATGTAGAATGAAGTTGGTCAGTTTGAGCAGTTTCAGTTGTGCACCTGTTACTGCGTCCTGCTTTTCTCAGTAAAGGATACTTCCACTGAGCAATGTTGGCTTTTTTTCTTCTTCCTCTTGGAAACACCCATGGGGAGGAACCTCCTCTTCTGATGGTTCTAATAAATGTGGGCTCGGTTGCTTCCTCGGAGTGATTATAATATTGTGGTTAAGATCATACAGTGTTAAACTGAGATAAACTAGTGTTCAAACACCCACGTAGTCATATGTTAGCTGTGTGATCATGAGTGAGTTATCTGAATCCTCCGAGCTTCAATTATCTAGTCTCTGTGAGGATAATGGCAGACCCTACTTCTAGAGCTGATGCATCAACTGAGGGAAAATATGCTTAGAACATAGTTACAAATAAATGGAAGCTGCTATCATTACTACCATCATCATTGCCATCGTTGTTATTGTTATCATTGTCATTACTTTCCTTTATAGATCTTAGATCTAGTTTCCTTCTAATGGCCATCTGAAGCTAGCTTTAAGGAAGATGAATTATGTTGCCATGAAAAATCTAAAGAGATGAACAAGCATCTAAAGCAGCAATTTTAGAACATTTGAAATTTATGGGCCTGTAGAACTTTTTTTAAAAAATCTTGGATTGATAAGAGCATATTTTTAAAAATTTTCTAAGCCTAGATATGAAAAAAAAATAAGTAAATGAAGGAAGGAGGAAAAATACTGTTTACTTTGCCCAGAGTTTTCTTTTAAAAGGTTACTTGGCATCAAAAAACAAACAAAAAGAAAGTAAAGACCAATTATAGAAGAAAAGGTAGTTCTTTGAATAAGTTTTGCTGTGTGAAAAATACACCAAACGCCTCGTTTTGGTGAAAGCCACTGATCTTAAAGCATTAGGTTGATGTTACTCTTATTGCTCTTGACTTGTCTAATATTCTTCTGAAATTTCAGTATGTTAATTTTTCTGGAGAGGCATAGATAATTCTTAGGAGACTTTCTCATGAAGAGCTATATGCCAATGCTGAAAAAGAGAGAATTTCTAGAAAAATATGACAAGCGTGCACACAATCATGAGCAGATATTCACAGGCAAGGTTCTGCCAGTGCCCAACAGTGCAGCATCCTTGGCCTTGATAACTGACATTTGCTGTGTGCTCCCTAAGCGTTAAAGGCCCCCTGGAACCTCACAATAGCCCTTAGGAGAAAGATATTCCCATGTGCCCATTACATAAGTGAGGACACCTAAGGCTGAGCTAGGTGAAGCAAAGTACCCAAGGTCTTATTGCTTATTATTGTGGCATCAAGATTTGGACCTGAGATTCCAGGACTCTGGCTTTTATCCAGAGTTCTCTGGTCTGATACCTCTTAGTTTTTCTTGATATTGGTGGTAATATATCAAGGAAATTTGCCAGTTAATTTTCCCATCACTCTCATCAACCTGAATGACACAGAGAGAGAACTTCTGCTGCATATTTATTGCTGTTCATAGTCAAATTCATCCTTTCTCTGTACTATAGAAAAATAAGTTCTTTTTTCTTGTTTTGGGTAGACCCAGGGCCAGATCATCCACGACCCTTGCTTCTGGCTTTCTGCCCTCCCCATGAATTCCTTTCACCAACACATTGCTCGGTCATGCCACCATGACACTGACCTTGGTTAGCAGTCAGGTCCTCCATGGAGCGCATGGAATCACATTAATCATATTTGTACTTAACATACATGAGTCATGGCTTTTGAGGGTGTTTTTAATTGACTGTAAATCAAACAGGGAACTTGAAAAATGAAGGCAATTAATGAAAAAGCAATGTGAGAGGTATTTTGCATCCTAACGCAGGAAATACATTGCCAGTGAATTAAATGTCAAAACAAAGGCCCTTTTGACCCTGCTGAAAGATTTCATTTGGATGGTAATAAATGGATGAACTCTCCAACCTGGCAGGTAGAGAAATGCCTGTTTGCTGAATTCAGGCTTACTTAGGCTTTTGCCTGTCTCTGTTCTCTATGTTGAGAACTTTCTAGGTCCTTTTGCTTTCATTTTTTGTGTATGTGATTTTTAAAAATAACACTGATAATTTCCTTTCCATTTCCTGGTCATCCTTCATACTACTATCTTGTATTTACTTTCAGAGTGGGAGATTGATTAGCTGATTAGTGAAATTATTTAATGTCACCTGGACTGCAGTCTGAGTAGAGCTGAGCAAGGTTGCAGTTTCACGCAGTGTATTTGTTTTAAGCTGTTGTGATATGCCAGGGAAAATTACTCTGGTGCCATCCAGTTCACTCTTTCATTATGAAGCTGATTATACTTTGGGTCAGAATGTGAACTCCTATTTATATTAATAAGAATTTTTTCTATATTTACACAGAGCTCTGTAGAAATGTAATGTTTTTACAAGTTTGCCCTTCCCTCCCACCAACATATTTGTAACAATGTAGTAATCAGTCAATTAATATTTATTAGGAACCTCATAAATACATTATACTAACTACCTCATAAATGTGAAGTAATATAATAAAATGATTGTAGGATAGGAAATGAACACCTCTACACATCAGGGAGAGATATAATAAAATGCTTAGGGATCCTTTCATTGGATTTGGATCCTAACTTGTGCTTTGAAGAATGGGAAACACAAGAAGTAACAGAGTGACAGGGCTTTACCAGGTGAGGAAACATGAAGGCAGGTGGAGCTCTCTCGGCATAAATTTTCTTATCAGTAGAATGAAAGAGATAGACTAGGAGTAGCACACTGTCGGCCTGTGGGCTAAATTTACCTGACAAATATGTCCTGTTTGACTGCTCAGGGTAGGAATCTGAGGTGTTTAACAAAAGGAATTTGTCATTAACATTGAGAATTTTACTTTAGAAATTCCCAATATCTCAGCAGTCTTGGCCCTCCAGAACATAGGTCCCAGAGGAAGGCTGCCTGGGTTCAAATCCAAGGTCAGCCCCTTATCAGCCAAGCAACTTAGGCTAGTGGAGGAAAAACAGCACAAAACTGTTTTCCAAGTGTTCCAGTGACTATCTCATGACTAACTCTCCTTGAGCCAGCATGGGTCACGTGCCTATCCCGAAAACAGTCATGGTGCCCGAGAAGACTGTTAGCCACGTGTGGGGAAATGGAGCTGCTGTCCCCTAAAGGAAGGAAACAATACTGTGCTGGAGAAAGCAAGAGTCTGCCGTGAGGGTGTTGTGCTCCATTGCTTTCAGTACAAATAACCTATGACTGCAGGCTCTGCTCCATACAAGATAATTTTTAGAACCCAGCACACACACAAATGGAAATGCCTTTTAGGTGGCAGGGGACAAGGACAGCCATCATGCCAGGTTTCTTGCTGGTGATGCTGGTGAGCAGATTGCTTAATTAAGACTGTCAAATTCTAAGCGTTGCCATATGGCCTCACTCTTCAACCTGTTGAATATCTTCACTCAGATGGATCTGGAGCTGGTATAAATCTTTTTTATTTCTGTTTCTCTTCAAAGGACTAAGAATGTAGGAACATATGGATATTACAGGGGCATCTCCTAATTTAAGGTAGTAGAACTACATGAATTGGGTTGTAAGACATCAAAATATTAATATAAATGGGGAATGATTAAGCATGGCTTTAAATAGTTTGAGAAGGCAGAAGTTGTTATTATTCTGTAATAGATCAAATCTATGCATATTCTAATAATTGGGGTGCTAAGCCTCTGCTCTGTCCTTTTCACTTTAATTTTCATGAAAATTTTTGTTGGCTTGAGAGCAAATGGGCAAGAGGTGCAAATACTTGCCAGTTGAAACATCCCCAAGCATTTTTGCATTTGACTAAATTCACATTCTCCTTCTGGAGATAGAAAGAGAGGATAGGAAAGGAAAAGACATATATTGTATTTTTTCATTTTAATAAATACTTATAATTATTAAATTATGAATTAAGTTGAATAATTAAAAAATTAGCCAATTATTCAAGAAACATTGAGCGGTCACTTACTATGTGCCAGACCCTGTACAAGGGATGAAGCTTTGAACCAGATCAAAAAACATTTCTCTTGTGCTGCAGTTTTCATTCTAGTGCAGAGAGAAAGAGACAGGTATGCTATAACAGAATAAACACCTAAGAATACAGGAAAATGGTCCATTACAAGATGATGATGAGTACTGTGAGGAAATTAGACATGGTCATATGATAGAGATTTCTGCACTACTGCTGTAGTATGGGGTGTCAAAGAAGTTTTCTCTGAGAAGTTGAGACTTGAACTGTGAAAAGGAAATAGCCAGGTAAACATCAGGTGGGGGCACATTTAGGCAGAGCGACCAGCTCATGCAAAAGCCCTAAGATGGGAACATGTTTATCAGTTTGAGATACTGTGATCCAGGAGGGGGGCTACCACTTTATCATTTCAATCATCTCAACAGCCCTGTAAAACAGGATTATAAACCCTCCTTTAAAAACGAGGGCTTAAGGGTTGATTAAAGAGTCAAGATCTCACAAGACGTGCCAAGGATGGACAAGTGCTATGATCTTCTGATTCCACAGCTCACGGTCTTTCCACATGGAAGGCTGTACCTGCTGTTGGAGTTTCTCCCCACAGTGAAGTACTGCTGTCTTTCCCTCTGAGAGCAGACTTGGGTGTCCTTGGCAGCCACACAGGGCTGTTGGTATGGCCGCCCAAACCATATTTCTTGTCTCTGTCACTCAGAATGGGAGGTGTTTCCAGTCCCGCAACCTTTCAGCTCCTCATTTTCATCTGTGAAATGGAGATAGTGTTGCAAGGATTAAACAGAATAGCTCATGCAAAGGGATTAGAACAGTGCCTGTTACAAGCTAACTCTATATAAAAGTTGGTTGTTTTATTAGTTAAAAGGCCAGGGTGGGGAATTTCTGCAGATGATGTTGTTTGAATGGGCGGTGCTGGTGTTCATCAACGATGACACACAAAGCTTCTCCTGTGAAAGAAGCACATCGTCTTCCTACTTCCTCTGACACTCCTATTTTGGCATTTTCATGTCTTAAGTGTGCTTGCTCTGTCTCCTTCACCAGCACTGCTTCTCCTTCATGCTTGGTCTCTTCGGGCTAAATGTTAAAAACATGCTCCCTGAAAAAAATTGAGAAATGATTCCTCCCAATTTTAGGTCCAGATGAGTTCTGAACTTTAGAAAGGTAATAAGCTGCATATGCTGTGTATTACACAACACCACAGGGGTGGGGGGAGAGTGGGGGTGGTCCGGGGTAGCACCCTGTAACAAACAGATTGATATTTCAGTAGTAAAACATCTGAATATTTACCCTAAGCAAGATAAATAAAGACCACACTAACGTCACGTCAGTTCAGCTTGGATTTTGCTGCCAAATGAGTTATGAAAACACTTTTGGTATGCTGAGCTTCTTGCACTTCAGAATTGCAGACTGCACTCTTGACAACATTCTCTTGAAGAGTTGCAGACCTCAATCCTGTCAAGACATTCGGTTGGCCTCTTCACATCCCGGCCACTTCTAGGGGCAGAAGAGTGTAGTGTCTCAGCCTTCCCCTGCAACCCCTCTACTACCGAGCATCTTGGTAAATGACGTCTTGGCAGGCCACCCCTGAAAACTGGCCAGCTGCTGCACCAGCCTATTTCTTTTCCATTTGAAGCCAAAACAGTTGTCAGCCATCCAGGTTCCTCTTAACTGTGCATGTCAGCTGATTCTGAAGACCTCCCAGAGGATCTATTTTTAGCTAAAACGGGTTTTAATTTTCATATGTATACGTTAAATTCCACGGAGGAAGGGGGATTCCAAATGAGGAAACGTTGATTCTGAGTAACATGAAAGAAATAATTAGTGCTTAAAAAACATTTCAAAATATGAGTCAAAACCTCCAAGGAATATGGTTAGCACTGCATTTTTCAGTGGAAGGAAGTTTGTCAAATTAAAAACAGAGAGAGTAAGTGGGGATAAATAATGCTGAGAAAGGGACTCAGCATCAAGTTCTAGGTACTAAAGAGGAGAAAGAGACTAAGGATAGGGAAGGCTGAAATTAGGGAGCACTAGGCTTGTCAGATTCGTGTTCATGGGGACATGTGGCCAGGTGCTCAAATCCCACTGTCCAAAGGGGTGTGAAGGGCATGGGCCAGGACCAGGCCCTGTCCCTACTCCAAAGGGAGAGAGAAGCAACAGCTCCTGGGTAAAGGCATGGAGTCTTGTGCATGACAGCTTCCATTATACCAGGGTTTTGTTCATTTGGGGGTAAGACCAAGGCAGTTCTGTAATAGAATGAGTAAAGCCCAAGCTAAAAATGTACATGAAGTTTGTTTGTTTTATGTCATAAGTTGCCTATTTTGCTTTTGGGATAACTCAATTCAAACTTTTTCTTCTCATGATGCACAGTTTTGATCAGGTATGTTTTAGTGGTATCTATAGCCTATTTCTGTCCCTAAGAAGAGGTTGGATTGTTCTCTGTTAGAAAGTACTTTGTCAACTACAATTACAATTTGGTGACTTAGGGTTCTGACAAATGCTGATTAACTTAAGACTTTAAAGAATGGTATTTAAATAAAATGTAAAGAAATTGTGTAGTCACAAATTCATTCAAAGATTTGAATGGTAAGGCCCCAGAAAGGACAGAAACTAGAGATCCTCTGAGGGTTTGAGCAGTGGGAAGTGACAGAGTTAGGACAGTGCTTTTCAAACTTTTTGTAGTGAAGCACTATATTTGTTTCATTTTGTTTTTCTTTAAAGTAACACAGACTGATACTTTTGTAAAAAAAAAAAAAAGTCAAATATAATTTTCAAAAAGTTAAAAACATGACTCACATATAAATATAAAATGAACACATCAAAGATTTTATTCATCTCAGCATTTAAAAAAGAAAACTAATAAAATCATAAGTATTGTTCAAAGAACATTGAGGAGCTAGATATTTGTGAGCAATTTAATAATAAAGGAGTGTTAGAATAAGTTTTCTAGGTTACATATAAAGCTGGTCAATGCCCTACAGGACAAATAACTAACCTCTGGAATTACCTTTTTCTACTGTATGTTACTCACATTTCTATGAGACAGAAATCTATAAATTAAGATGTAATTTTATTGAGTCTGCAACCTTCAATGAGTAGTAAGCAATAAGGTGAACACATTACATTTTCTGAGGTAATTAAATAATCCTGAATGGATGTGTTACTGCCTGTATATGACATTGAAAGAATATGACACCCACATTTTCTCTTATTTTCAAGTTTTAAACATTTTTTCTTAACACTATAATAAAAATTATTAAAAAAATAAAAAAAACATATAAAATATAAGCTTTTTAAAAGGTAGATTTGCTAGGTATACTATTACTCCATCAGCTTGTTTTCAATTTGTGTACTTATGTTGTCATGGCCCTTTAACAATAGGTTGGGCATTGGGGTGTGGACCACACCTTTGGTCTTAGGATGCCTTTATAGAAGTAGGTCAGTTCCAAATACCTTCTAGTTCGGGTTGGTATTCAAACTCATGGTAGAGAGGCAGAATGATCTGGCATTGGGTCAAGAGCCCACTCTGTTGTCTGGGAGATAGGTCTAGTAATTGGAAACTCATTTCTGAAACAAGGAAAAATCAGAGGCACCTGCATAATGACTGAGTTCTGAGAGCTGGCCCGAGCAGGCTGGGGACCTGGGCAGTGCTGAGTTCCAGCCATGGGGGAGCATGCCTGTAAGCCACGCTTGAGCATCACGCAGGTGCCCACATTTCAAACATGTTCCCAAACTGCACATATATTGCACAGTAAGCACAACTTCCCAAAATGTCACTGGAAAACTAGTGTTAACAAAACATTTATTAGAACTCACTTCCATAAGGGAGAACACTATCTTAACAGAAGCTTAGCAGGTTTTCAGAAGGTAGAAGTCGGTTGGATTTTCATAGGGTTTGTGCGGAAAGGGTAGGCCAATTTAAGGTGGCAAATCAATTGGCATTGGATAAAGTTCATGACATACTGATTTAGGATTGTTAGACACAGCAAGAGGAGGATAATGACATAAGTCTGATAAGTAGGTTATTGTTTGATAAATGAGCTGTTTGTCTAGGTGAGCAGACTATTGTCCCAGATAAATTGATCTACATGAATTTTCTGAAACAAGCATTGAAATTTTTATAGAGTCTTGCCTTTCTTGGGCAAAGATTTCTATGGAAAAACAATTAAGTGAGGTTGACACAGGAGTTCTCAATTCTTGTTCTTAAGAGCTATAGAGCTATGCCATGTTGATATGGGTGAGCTCAGTTCTCAGTACATACTAGTTTATATTTGTTCTTAGGTAGAATTTCCCAAATTTCTGTCTGTGGAGCACTGCTCTACAGAATGGTAATAGGAATGCAATGTGGGGATCACCTTTTGAAGTTAAATAATTTTGGGAAATGCTGGGGGGTGATTTTTTTTTTAACTGTAGGCCCCCTTGGACCTTTACAATGTGGAAATGTATAGTAAGTGTTCCAGAAGGCATGCAGACAGACGCTAGAATCTAACCCCTTGTCAGTCTAAAAAGGGCTTATTCTCCCTAAACAGCAGAGCTTCACACACACCTACTTCTATCCATTTTTTTTTTTTTTTTTAATTTCCAGAGCCTGGACGTGCAAAAGCAAGCCACCTGGAGGCTAAGGCAGACCTGAGCCTCTGGGACTCAACCTGTACCTTGGCTCTTGAGGAGAAGGGGAGGTGGAAATATTCTTTTATGTTTTTTTCTCATTCTGCTGAGCTAATAGGAAATAAGATATAATGGCATGTTTGAAAATATGTATGTGTAGCTTTAAAACATCCTTATATAGCATAATTGCTGTGGAGTCGGCTCAGAAGCCAGGATTGAGTAAAGGAGAGGTTGGGCTCTGAAACAGTCTCGCCAGAGGCCCAGCCAGTCTCCCAGGGAACTCTGGAGCCAGGATGGCCCTTCAGAGTGGTCCCCAGTTGGGGCCAGGGAGCCATGGCTTTGTAACTCCCAGGTGTTCTGTCGTTGGATATGGGCCATGGGAAGGAGACATGACCCAAGAGAAGACTGTCTTTAGCCAAGGTCTTGGAGACCCCAGGAAACTTCACACTCTCTCCCCCAGTCTCTGTCACCCAGATTAAAAGAGTCTTAGGGTAGGTGGGAACCTCCCAGCCCTGAAATCCTGAGTTACCTCTACCCAAGGCTTATAGTTAAATGTTTGCAAATTAGAAAGCCCTTTTCTTGCTCAGTAAGCCCTGGCTTTCAAGACTTGTGTTTTGCTAAAGTCTTTAGGCTGAGTATTGAATCTTTCACTCTCTTTGCTCCTAATCCTCCCTAAGGCAGCAGATGCCTCTGGCAAAAGAGGGGAGAGGTCAACTAGGAAAAACTGAAGAGAAAGGCACAAAGATACATCTCAGGCAGATTGTCTCTGTTAGTTGAGAATAAAGCCAGGCTTACAAGAAGGAGGGAAGCCTCCTCTACAAACTCGCAGGAGTTGAGAGCAGGGAGATTTATTCCAGAGCTCCTCTTGTGGGTTGGGGCCTCTGATAGCTTGCCTGTCTTGGTCAGAATTTCTCAGGGACTAGGAAGGTTTGAGTGGAGTCCAAGGCATGGATGCTGGCCAGTGACAGGGAGTGGAGGAGACACAAGCAGTTGTTATGGAACTTACGAACCTCCAGGAGGTTACGGGTAAATTGAGCAGAAAAATCCAGATATTTTTATCTTTTACCACTCCAAAGCGAGTATGCCTTTCTTGAATATCTGACATTGAGATATTGAAAGTAGATCAAGTTCGATTATGCTGAACATTTTAAGAGGTAGCAAACAGGCTTGTTGATGTTACATGAGCCACCCACATCTCTGAGGCTACAAGGGCTTCCTGTTTTCTAGAGCCCCATTTGCTGATGCAGTCCCCACTGCCCTGTACCATGACACCAACTACATCCATGATCTGTACTTCCAGTTTTTTCCTCTTTCTCATAGTCAGCTCCCACTAGCTCCACAGTACTCCAGTGGGAGAAGCCAGCCTTGCCTAGATCTGAGCAGGCTGTACCCACACTTACAGACATCACACCTCTGGTCCTCATAGTACTGGGGGCAGGAAGCGCCCAGCTCTGGGGCCTGAATGCTTGGATTTGGATGCTAGCTCTAACCCTTGCTAGCTCTGCAACCTGGAGGCAGCTTCTTAGCTTCTCTGAGCTTCAGTTTCTTTTCAAAGAGATACTGAAGGTAAATCTGAGGCTGACACACAGCCACTGCACAGTAAATGGTGGTTATTTATATCCATTAATGTCATTGATGATGGGTCCCCAATAATCTCTTTGATCCCTGTGAGCAAATGATACATACTGATGATACATACACGTTTTTCCAGCCTCTTCATGTCACCTTAGATATTTTCCACTTTGCAATGAGAGGTACATGCTTCTCAAGTTGTAGCATCCTCTTTATCCTCCTACCTGAACAAATTATTAATCCTATAAACTGGCTCTCAGCAAGGTACCTGTCTGAGGGGTCTGAAGGCTTTAAGTTTATTATTAAAATGTCTCTTACTGCATTTACATAGTACCAGGCTGGGTGGATCGCTTTATGTATTGATGGTAGTAAAGTGGATACTGAGCGTTTGGCCCACCAAGGGCTTTCATCCAGTTCAGCTTGAGCATATACAAAAGTGATTTGAATAGGAGCATTTGCTCTGTTATTTTGGTGATGGATTTAGGGAAATGGAAAGTAGCAAATTGCTTTGTTTTTGGACCTTTGCCAGGTCCATCCTGGTTATGGATAACACTTGCTTGGTTGATTGAAGGCAGCCAGTTGCTACTCTAATAGCCTAAATCCATGGCCAACAGTGGCTGATTAGCAAGCATGCCATGCCCTCTGCAGTGAAAAGCATCTTATAATTGTAAATTAATGCCTTTTCTATTATATATCAATATGATGATAAATTTTATAAGTTGATCAGGTCTCCATGACTAATATTGATATTAAGATCAACTCTACTTTTATGATATCAAGGCAGAAAACATCCTTCAGAAGATTTATATACAATACAACTCCTGGCCTTGAGTGAGGGAGTTCATGCTCAGAACCTCAGTTTCAACATCTGTAAATCAGATTGAATGATGCCCAACACCGGGGGCTTTGAAAATCCAGTGGATAAAGTCTGTGGAGAACATGTTTTAAAGCCTTTAGGCATTAGATTCTGCTGTCCAGTGCCTCTTGAGATTTCCCTCTGGGTTTATGTTGACCCTTTCAAATGGAATTAGTGGTTGCCCTGACTATTTCCAACATCAGTTGCCAGTGTTTTCTTGTTGTTGTCCTTTATTCTTGTTTGCTATGTTTGGAAAGGCACATAACCAAGGGTGATCGATGGCTGGGCTTATGTGAGGCTTTGTGCAAGTGACTGGGTTTGCGGAGGCTTCAGTCTGCCCCCGGGCCATCTTGCACAGGGCTCCCAGCTTCCGTTGTGGAAGCCATGGTTTGGGATCTCCAGAAAGCCAGCCTTGAGGTGGAGACCGGTATGGAAGAAGTTTACTAGGGAGTGTTTGGGGGCCAGCAGCTGTGGGGGGGAGGGAGAGGAAGCAAGATTGAGTAGAGGGGAGGTTGGGCTCTGAAACAGTCTCACCAGAGGCCCAGCCAGTCTCCCAGGGAACTCTGGAGCCAGGATGGCCCTTCAGAGTGGTCCCCAGTTGGGGCCAGGAGCCACGGCTTTGTAACTCCCAGGTGTTCTGCCATTGGATGTGGGCCATGGGAAGGAGACATGACCTGAGAGAAAACTGTCTTTGGCCAAGGGAATTTCTTGAGGGCTGACAGCTGAAGGCTGTCCCCAGAACCAGAGAAACAGCCCTTCAGTCCTGAAGAGGCATATGACAGGTACTTTGCAGAATCCACTACAGACAGGTAGAAATTAAAGCCATCTGGTGCCCATGGAGACAGCTTCCTTAGTCACGGTTGCCCTTGGAGACAGACACCACATTCCTCGTGTTGTCACCTGGCACGGGGTGGGGAGGAGGACGAAGACACTCTGACTGTACCCCCTGTGGTACTGTAGCAAAACCCCTGGTCTGTGGCCCTAGTACCCCTGTCTCTTCTCAGCTTTTACCACCTTCTGAACCTGGAACCACCCTGGACTCACTACCACCTTCCATGGCAGTACTTGCTGTGTTGTTTACTCTGGAATTTCATATAATTTCTATCTTCTAGGAATTCTGTCTTTCAAGTATCCTGCTATTAACTTTTATGTGTGATTATTTATATATGTGTATCTACTTAGGTATCTATGTTTGCATTAATGTAGGCATTAATGAGTCTTCATCTCAGTCTAATTCATATCAGAGCTTCTTTTTAATAGCAGCAATTTTTAGAGCAATAGATTCACACTTCTCTCTTTATGAGTTACTGCCATGGTGTAAAGTAAGGTACACAAATGTCTCAAAGAGATTAACATAATACTAACTGCTAATCTTATTACAAGGTTCCAACTGCCATACCAGGAATCTTCCCAGACAGGGTTCTAGTATCATCCCCCTTTGAGAGACATGGAAAGCAGATACTAAGAGTCACTTACTCTAAATCACTGGGATTCAAGTTCAGGTGGTCTGGTCCTAGTCACCACCTCTTCTGCCTCTGACCATCAGCATTGCAGACCCAGGCATATGCATGTCGGAAAACCTGGGCATGGCCAGAGGTCAGAGGAGCTAGCCAGCTGTAACCCACGGTCACCTCTGCAGGTTGGTGTTGGAGGACCAGAAGGTGTTCTTTCATTTTTTTAACCCTAGCAGAGAAAATATGTGGAGGAATTGAGGGTGATGTGTATTTTCTTTTGTTTCGTTCCTTTGTTCCTTCCCTCTGTCCTTCCTTCCCTTCCACTCTTACTTCTTTCCTTCTGTCCTTGTTTCTTCCTTCCCTTTCTCCCTCCTTTCTGAAAAAAACAAACCAAAGAGGCATATACAATCTGGTCTTTAATTTTTTAAAAAGTCCATACTTTTATTAAGATTTTTAGTAGGCCATTTTGTTTTCTATTCACTCTCTCTGATGTGGATAATGCTTGCTCTCCTTCATGGAATACTAGAATGAAAAAGAATATTTTGATTTTTTTTAATGGAGCTGTTTAAATGAAAGAAGCAGGTAGAAGCCTACCTCTTTAACGTGAGGGTTCAATAAATCCTAGAGTGTGGCTGTAACCGGTAGAGGTCTAAAAAGATCTGTCCTATGAGAGAGTTCACTAATTTCAATTATCTGGGTTTTATTATCGCCTTCTGTGGGTTGAAGAGACAGGATTTTATAGAATGTCATCACCTGAGGCTCTGACAATGGGGTTTCACACCATTAAACTCAGAAAGCATAAGCTAAGGGATAAGAAATGAGAGGACTTGAAATGCATGCCAGTGTCATCGTGGAAAATATGACCTACTACGCAGTTCTGAGAAACGAAAGCAGGGAATGTCCCTTCCTGATCCGTGTGAAGTGCTTCCTGTATTAGTTATTAATTATCATCATCATCTTCACCATCATATCACTGCAAGCATATTTAGTGGCAGGAGAAAGCGAGCAGCATGGTGTAGGCAAAATTCTCAAACTTGAGTGTACGTCAGAATCACCTGGGCTGGGGTTGGGGGAGCTTGTGCCTAATGCAGCTTGCCAGGCCCTTTGCCCAGGGGCTGGGAGTGAGTGTGATCGGGTAGGACACAGGAACCTACATTTTTAATCCAACAGCCCAGCTGCTTCTGATGCAGGCAGTGTGAGGGCTACGCTGCAACAGCGAGCTCATGCTTTGTCACCTGCTAGTCTAGACAGTATACATCTTTCTGTCACCTCTTAGGTGCGATGTTTAGTACAGATTTCAGTTCCTTATCTGTATGAGGGGTTCAGCAATTCATTTGTTGTTCACAGAACTGCTGTGAGGATTAAATGAGAGCATGCCTAGGATGGGGCGGCCTCTAGTGTTCTTTGCGGTGTCCATAGAGAGCAAAGAGGAGGTGTGTCCATAGTGTTGACCATCTTGGTCTTCCCCGCATGCCCCAGTCCTCACTCTGTATCTCGGACAGCACTGGTGCTTAATGACCATGATAGAGTGTTGAACAGCTCACTGTCTGGAGCCTAACTGTTTGGGTTCATATCTTGGCTCTTTGATTTACTATGTGATTGTGGACAAATTAAACTCCCAGCACCCCCGTTTCCTCATCTATAAAATGGGCACAATTATAATGCCCACTTCATAGGTGTTTTTTGGGTGTATGAAATAAATTACTGTAAGTAAAACTCTGAAAACAAATGGTGGAATACCATACAGGTATTTGTTGAAAGAATAAGTCCAAGCACTGTTGATTGAATACATGCATACCAAGTTTCTTTCCTTACCTTCTTTCTTTCCAACACAATGCAGATGTGTTCTAGTAGCTGACAGACTTTCAGAGTAGAGGCCACTTTTAAGAGCCTGGACTCCCAGGGGAAGGAAACCTGCAGGTATAAGATGGGTCTGTCAGTCAGCAGAGGCGTGCTGTGGAGAAAGGGAGGCTCCCTGGCGCGGGGGTGAGGAGAGAGCTCTTCTAACTGGGAGAGATGACAGGTAACAAAATGAGGCTCCCTAAGTTGCTGGATGCAGCAAACAAAGCAAGATATTTTAGTTAATAGTAGTCCACCTGATGCCCATAATTTTCAAGTCCTTGGAGGCACATTACGTCGCTGCAGGTAAGTCAAGGGACAGAGGAGGGAAGTGAGAGGGAGAAGGTAGTTCCCGAGTCTCTTGCTGTAGATGTTTGACTCACCTAAAGTTAACACTAATGGAACATTTGCTCAGAAATGTCATCGCTGACATAAACGTGTTAAATTTAAACTCTGCCCCAATTTATCTGTTATGCAATTGGACTCGAAACAGCTCAGGCTTAAAGGCATCTCCAAGTTTTTCTCAGCCAACAAGACTTAGGTCACTTTGTTTTCTCAGATTGTTCAGCCTTGTCTAATTTTTGGATGAAAATCCTTTGAAAACTTCAGTGGCCATGTTATTTTTTTTTTTCCAATCATCAACTTACAAGATAAATACAAAACTGTGGAAAAAAAACAAAGTTCCTTCAAATCTTTATTTTTTAGCCAGCTATGGCTTTAGTCTAAAGCTCTTTCTTTTGGGAAGAAAATCCCATTTGCACATTTCCTCTTAGTTGGCTGGACTTACCCACAGATTCTTGGGTGATATTCAGGAGGCTGCTTTGTGTTTTGGCTGTGTTGGGATTTTTCTTCTAGTACTATATATAGCAATAGAAGGGGATGTTGTTCAGCTCTTGCTCAACCTAGAACTAAATCACCCTTTTGCAAGAGATGGATATAAAGACTGCAGCATTTTGAGCACTATATTTACTGTGCACTGTAATTAATTTTAATGTAAAACATACTCCTGTAGTCTGGTTACAGAAACAAAACATTGCAGAAAATTTGGCTATTCCTGAAAAAACATAAAGGAAGAAATAAAATCATAAAAAGCCACCAAAAAATAGCTAGTATTATTTTTTTCCCGACTCATTTGTCCTTATACCCATTCATCCATTCATGTATTCACCCTTTTATCTCTCCATCCACCCATACATTCTGCCTTTTTGTTTTCTTCTATCTATCTGTCCTTCCACCTTTCCATCTATCTATCCATCCATTCGTCCCAGGAAGAAATAATTGTACCTTAAGGGTATAGTATAGTGGTTAAAAGCTCAACTCTTCAGTGAATTGTTTTGTGCATTCAAATCCTGGCTGTTTCTTACACTTTCTGTGGCTGCTTTTCTGCATTTATACAATGGGGTTATTAATAGTGCCTTCCTCATATGGTGATGTCAAGATTTAATGATATAATCTATAGAAGATCCTTGGCAAAGTGCCTAGCATAGAGGAAGTTGTCAGTAAATATTAGCTATCCTTCTCATTATTATCCACTTGCTTACTTAACAGAGTTGTCAAGATCCGATAAGAAAACATGTAAAGAATTCTTAATACACTGTCTATTATAATTATAAATGCAGTGACAAATATATACATGTATATTTTGTTTATGTTACTGACACCCATCTGTTTCATAAACTCATTTTAAATGTTATTTTAGTGGCTAAAAATATTCTATAGTACAAAGATTTATAACCAAACTGTTACAGTTATTTGTTTAGACTTTATCAAATTTCAGTTGTTAGTAATAATACTGTGATGAACACCCCTGTTTGTAGTTATTTCCTTAGATTAAATTCCTAGCAGTGTACTTGCAGGTAACAGGGTGTACATGTTTTAAAGATTAGTAATATTACCGTGGTGCCCAGCAAAGTCTGTAGCACTTTGCATTTCCATATGGACTCGACGGCCTGATTTCCTGTGCTCTTGCCAGTCTTATGTGTTATCTCTGCAAATGTTTGCCATTCCAGTAGAGAAAACACAGGATCCCATTGCTCTTTTATTGACTTGTTTTTATCTAATTACCAGCAAAGTTGAACTGTGCCATGTGTTTTTTGACCATATTTATTTCTATTTCTTAAAATTGTCAATTTATGATATTTATGCATTTTTTTCCCCACTGGGATGTTTGTTCTTAATGATTTTGCCAGGGCTTAAAAATTTGACTTTCTAATGAGACGGTTTTGGAATTTACTCTTTTCCAATTTATGAAAATTGGATGTGGGCTATGTGTACCATTCTTAGCCTGTTTCTGTGTTCTCTGTGATTTCCTAAAGTTTACTGAATCCTTTCAAGCAAGTGATGCTGGGATGGTGCCCACTCCTAAGTGACTCAGAGACCACTTACCTCCCAACCTTTTAGAGGTTCTCGATTCATCTCTGTGTTGTTTTCCTTATCCAACTAAATTTCAGTTTTATTCTGCTCATTGAAGAAATGCAGTAGGTAATGATAGGAGACAAGTACTGCTTTTATTATCCCTCTTATGTGTCTCTTCTTGGTTGTGTGCTCCTCTTCCTTTGCACTTCTTTTTAAACCTATGTTTATTAGACAGGTTTCTGTACACCACATCTGTGTAGGTTTCTCACCCCAGAAACCTCTTTTTAAATATGGTGAAGAAGTTACCTAAAGATTCCCCTTTAATATCTGGATAAAACCACTTCAGACCTGGTGCCCAAAGATTTATCTTTATTAATGGTCTAGGGCAGAGGTGATAAGACTTTCTCTGTAAAGGGCCAACTAGTGCATATTTTTGGCATTGTGGGCCCTATGGTCTGTGTTGCAGCTACTCAACAAAAATAGGTAGGAATCCAATTTGGTCCATGGACCATAGTTTGCTGACTCCTGGTCTAAATGAGAAAAAAGAATGGGCAAAGGAATGATGTGGGAGGAGCAGGCCTTTTAACTCATTGCTGTTAATGGGAAAGAGCCTTCCAACACCAGCGTGCCTGTGGGTTTGATTAGGTCGCAGAATGCCTGGAAGACTGCCTTGCCTTCCGCTGGGTCCCGGAGATGAGAACGCAACTTGGCAAGAAGGATCTCAGCAGACAGCATCTGGGGAGATGACTGAAAGGAAGAAGCATGTCCCAAGGGGCTTATTCCAGCAGGCGACCCCAGCCACCCATATCATCCTGAAGTTAAGGACAACTTGAAAACAGGTGAATCCCTGTTCTGGGCAGCAGTAGTCCTGGCCTCTGAGTTGTGATTCTTAAATAGTTTCCCTTTAGCACATTGTTATTTCAGGAAAGTATGGTCATGGCCAAAGGAATACAAGTTAGGGATTTTACTTGCCAATCTTCGTAGGTTGATTTGTTTGTTTTTGTCTTTTCAGTTAGCCATCTAAGCATTATTTTTTCTGAGATCCAAGTTCCAAAAAATGCCTAACAACCCTTTGCAAAACACCGTGCATAGTACATCGGCCCTACTTACCTGTGTCCCCTTTGATCTCATAGAATGAAAAATCAGATCAGTGCTCCCATTGCCTCGCACAGGCTGCCATTTTCATAGTAAGCTTCACGAAATCTAGAAGAATTACAGCAAAATGTGTGATCTGGCTGTGGCAGGGAATATCAGGAAGCTACTGGACAGGGGGCTGTGGGACCCTGTGACTTTGATCAAATCCCTTCCTCTCTGAATGTCTCAGTTTCCTCCTCTGTCAAATGAGGGGCCTGGACTAGAAACAGAGTAGCAAGTGCACTGTGAGTGTCCCCTTGCTCCCTCGCTGCTGCCTCTGAAAGCAACTGCTGTGCCCTCTACCACGTCTCCCAGCCACCTGCGGGGAGAGTCTTCTCCATACAGGGCGTGTCCAGGGGGCCCTTCTCAGCCACTCAAGGCTGGGTTCACAAAAGCCTTGTGGGGAATGGTCTTGCAGGCCTCCCTTGGCACTGAAGTTCTGTGATCCTTAGCACACGTGAAACTCAAGCACGTTCTACTCCTGAATGGGGATTAGTCATTGTTTTGGACAGCAGCCCTGAAACATTCTCCATTTAGCTGCCCCTAAATGTAGTTAAGCCCCTTGAAATGTAAACGTTGCCAAGTGAATAGACCATTGCAATTTGCCTCTGTCTTCTAGATGCGATAGTTTCCCGTAGTCTGTCTTGTGGCCTGTTATAAGATGTCTGTCTTGAGCGAGCTGAGGAGGAGGGTAGATAGCTTTCCATTTGCCCAAGTCTGTTAATGTTTCATTGCCTGGGGTGTTTAAAGATCCTGTGCCTTTAATAGATTTCCCGAGCTATTAGTTTGCTTTATTTACTTCCCTGGGCTGTAATCATTATTGTGTCTGACCATGTTGATAAGCTACTCTTGTGAGGCATTCTCATGTGCATGAGCCACTCTTCAGGTGGTTATTCTCCTTAACCTTGTTTTCAATCACAGAAAATAATTCCCACAGAAAATATTATTTTCTTATGTTCAAAAAATACTCCTTGTGTATTTAAATGCCATAATCTTTCAATCCTGAATAATTTTGAACTGGTTTTTACATGCCGTTAACGATGGCACTCTTGATTTAGGAGAACTGTGCTTGTCTGTCTATCCTCTACATTTCTTTCTGTCTGTCTGTCTATCAGTAATCTATCTCTTGGCTTACTTCGCTTCAAAAATGACTTAAGGTGACTCACTTTCAATTTAATGGAAGGAAATACACGTGGCAAACTAGGATAAAGTTGGGGGAAGGTTGGCACCCCGTGTCTAGCGTGTGCAGATGTCAGAGTTGGTCTGTAAATTTAGGATCTTATTAATAGCTAGAGCAAAGAGGACGATTTTCCCATGTCTTTAGTTTATAGTATCCATAGAATAAAAACATTTCTGTTGTTCAAATAATGAATGCTTCTATATCTTTGGGATTAAGACCTGGAAGATGTTTCTGTCAAGGGTTCTAAAATAAGAGGTACACATGATAAAGTTGGCTCTGTCTATACTATATTGAAATATTGCTTAAGGAAGAAAATAATCAAGTGTATCCTTTTTTAGTAGTTACAGTTTAACATTTATTACTTTCAAATCAACTAAAATACATGAATCTGAAGGGCATGATTGCTTTAAGATTCTGTATGGGAAGACTGTTAAAAGAGATGCTTGTTCAAGAGAGTATAGACTCCTCTTTGGAAAGCAGTGTGAGCCACAGACCTCCACAGGAGACATTTAAAACTATGCAGTTTGTGATACTCCCTTCCAGTACTTTGTTTCTGAATTTTTAAGATTCCATGGTTCAATGCTCTGTCTAATAAAGTTGGCTCCAAAATATCAACCATTAGCATTTTAATACATTTCCAATAAGTCTCCCAGTCTTCATGATTCTGGAGACACTGGGAATTTGATGCTGGTTTCAGGCACTGGGGATCTATTCCCAGAATCTTGGTTTCGATAGACAAACTGGGACCACACTTAGTGTGGGTAAGTAACGACCTGAGAACCTGGTCCAAAGGAAATACTCAGGGCAGAATACCTCGACCAAGATCTGTCCAGAGCTTTGATTGCTGGGGATGGGACCGCACGCAGGCTGGGAAGACCCAGGCCCTGCAGCCAGGAGTGAGGGTTTGGTCACTTACCACCACTTTAGCCTCACCCTCCTCCTCCTTGGCAGGTACCTGAATCCCAGAAAGGTTAAATGACTAGGATGGTGAGTCAGAGATGAGAGCTTTTGTAGCTTTGATGTTGTCCTTGTTATTATGCAATTCTTCTGGTATCTCAGGACTCACTTCGTACTGCCCCAGCACCCACAGTAGTGTTTTACTGCATGGTTTCTAAGCATGGTTACTGAGCCCAATCCCTACCAGGGGCTCTGGATAAAAATGAACTCCATGCTGGAACTTATGTGGAAAGTCTGTATCTCTTTCTTAATTTCCTGGATATAAAAGAGGTCCTCCAAGAAAGAAACAGGTTTTGTGAAGACCAGCATTTCCCTAACCCTTTTTATCTTATAGTACATTTTAGAAACTTTTAGAATTCTGTTCTGGAGGTAGGCATCTATTTAGGGTTAAGACTTGAGGATTGTTTTGTATTCCTCCTGGATTCCCTTAGCATAGTTAGCATAGTAGGAACCCGACATGTTGTTAAAAATACCGAATTTCACTGGTCATATGCCTTGGGTTGTCTGGAAGATCTTGCATGTTGAGTATACTGCTCCATCACCCCTCGAACTGCTCATGCACTTATATGACATATATTATCATTTTTGGATCAGAAAATACCACCGTGGTAGAGCCCGGAGTGATAAGCGTTACAGAGCGTAGTCTGTGTTGTGGTTGTGAATGTCAGTGATCACAGTATTGAGGAGACCATGGGTTATGCATATTCGTGTGGTCCTGACCTAAAGATCAGGTCACACTTGGGATTTCCATAGGACCAAGTGACATAATGACTGACATGAGAATGAAGTGATTTAGAAATGCCAGGCTCTTCCCATGGGCTAGTGAGAGTGTAAGCACTTGCACGGGTGAATGCTTCTTAAAGCCTCACTATAACCTTGGAAAGTGCTTGCCACTTGTTCCTGAAATGCAAATGATGGAAATAAGGCTTTGAGAGAAATGCTCTTGCTCAGTACAGTTTTGATCTCTCATTTATAACTGTTCGGCTGCATGAGGTTAAAAGATCAGACTCTGGAGCCTTCAAATCTCAGTTATTGCCTTATAAGCTCTATATTGCGGGGCAAGTTACCTAACCTCTCTGAGTTTCACTTTCCTCATATGTGAAACAGGGATGGTAATATTATTTCCTCCTAATGCTGTCATGAGGATAAAATGAGTTAACACACATAATGCTTGGAACAGTGGGGCAAACAAAAAGCACTCAATGTGAATTTGCTACCATTTTTATTATTTGCTCACATATACACAGCACGTGTGCACACACACCCACATCCTAGTCGCAGCCAGCAAATAACACCAAGATTAGTTATGGATGACATTTGATGTTTCCAAAAATCAAATTCACTCTCCATGAACAAAGATTTCCCTTCATTAATGCTGTTCAAAGGGTTATATTGCCTGCTCTGAAGTCAGTTCTCGTAGAGGAAACCAAAAATATTTTGGGTAAATGGCAGTCTGTTTAGAATAAATGAGTCATGTCACTAGATGTCTACTTTGAAAGGGTAAACAGCCATTTCAGTGTACAAATTATTGTCCCATTACTTCATTACATACCGGAAGGGAGTTTGGGGTGGACCTAAAACATATAACAAAACCACTGCAAGTTGTTCTGTCATTTCACATTTAATTAAAAATAACTAGAGAAACAGCTAATTGAAATGCTCAGTGCATTTCTTTCTTTCTTTCTTTCTTTTTTCAGTCAACAATATGTTGACTGAATTTTCCAAATTACTAAAAGCATTCAGGCAGTTCTGGAAATTTGGATCTGGTAACCCTTTAGTTCTTTTTATTCATTAATAGAATGTTGGCATTTTACATTAGTGTCAAAAATGATAATTATTTTCCACAGATATTGAATTAAAAAGAGTAATTGCTAAACACATTTCCACATGTGGTTCTCCAAGAAAACATTTGTAAGATTTGCAACCTGTGAACAGTAACTTTACTATATAATTGATAATTTACCGATAATTGTCTAAGACACGTGTTCTCAATGAATAAGCCGGGGGGGGGGCACGGGGGGGGGGGGAATTGAAACCAGCCATTAAAGCCATTGCAATTCTGATTGTGGCAACCACGATCCCTGAGTTCCATGTAAATCAGCTGTCATAGATTGAAAACAAACAAGAAAGTAAATCCCAACAGAGAAACCTCACAATCACCACAGCCTGTTAGAGATAGTCAAAGGAGAAGTCTCAGTTTTTAATATGTTACAAAATTACACAAATACATATGTGTTGACATCAGCAGTTTTGAAAGATGTGATTTAAAATAGGAGAATTCTAAAAATAGATGTAGGCGATTGTAATATGGCCTAAGCCATCGCAGGAAATATTAACAACATGCTGATTGATCTTCAACATGAAGTGACTGTGCAAAGCAAACCAAGTATGGAATGTGGCCTGGGTCGAGTAATGAAGTTCTAATCGTTGTTAATGTACAAATGTGATCAATCTATTATAAAGTCTTAATTTTTCCTGTGGGTAATACTTAGGGAAATGCAGTATTACCAAGTGTTTCCAAAGTGATGAAACGGCTTTCTGCTTGGCGTGTAGGAAAACTAACCTCATTAGTTTAGAATTGAGTTGGGTATGCTTGCCAGGTCTGGGTCATTATGGGGTTCCTCTGGGAAAGGGCTCACGAAGCTGGGGCCTGAGTGTTTCAGGACATTCTGCAGCTGGCCTTTCATCCCTGGCCCACCGCTGCCTGCCTGTTAGCTAACTTCTGTCTGGCTGAGTAGAGGCTCCTCCTGGACCTCACTACTCCACATACTGGGAAAACTTACCTTCTTTGTCCCCAACTCTTCTCTAAGCACCTGCCTGCACGAGCCCCCTTCCTTACACTGCTCTGCCTGGTCGAGGTGGCCTCACCCCCTCCTCATACCCACCACTTTGGACAACCTCCATTCCTCTTCCTGAACTACCCTAATCCAGTCTCCACAGAGCAGCCACCACTAACCTTTTTATTTTTATTTTTTTACATTCCTCAGCAGACATTTATTGAGTACATCCTGGATCCTAGGGACCGTGCTAGGAGGTAGCACTGTCCTTTGCTTTGGGGCATCCATTCCTCCATCCCTTCCTTCAACGCTGAGTGCTAGGACATGCCAGCTTTGTTCCACGTCCTGGGCACACAGCTGGGAACAGAGTTCAGGCTCCAAGGCAGCTGATCCTTCAGTGGGCAAGACAGTCAATTAACAATAATACAGTTTAGAGAATGATAACATCAACTAAGAAAAGTAAAATAGAGCTGGGGGATGGTAATGATGGGAAGGCTTTGGGTAGGATGGCCCGGCGGGCCTTCCCTGCGGGGCATTTGAGGAAGACTGACATAAATGAGGAGGTAAGTCACGCAAACGTCTGCAAGTCTGCTGTCAGCAGAAAGGAGGACAACAGCCGAGCCTCAGTGGGCCTGAGGACTAGCAAAAGGAAAGCGAGGCTGGGGGGAGCAGTGAGCATGCGGGCGTGTGGAAGAGGTGGGTGGCAGAGGCGGGACAGGGTGATGGTGACCTGGTGGGGCCTTTTATGCCATGGCTAAGGGGTTGGATTGTATCAGACCTGATCTTTCCCTTTTTGCATCGAGGTGAACTTTACATGACATAAAAGCACCCATTTTAAAGTGAGCAATTCAGTGGCAATTAGCACATTCACAGTGTTGTGCAACCACCACCTCTGTCTAGTTTAAAACATTTTAATCTCCCCAGAAGGAAGCCCCATGAAGCAGCCACTTCTGATTTCTCTACACCCAGCCCCCGGCAACCAACAACACTGCTTTCTGTCCCTACGGGTTTACTTTTTTGCATATTAAAAAGAAAACACACACACATCATAATATTACTCCCTCCCCCATCGTACTTGGGCTCAAACGCAAACTCCTTGCCATGCCCCCATCACCAGGTCCCTTCCCCCTTCTTCAGTCTGACTTCCTATCAGCCTTTCTTCGCTCTCCAAGAGTAAAGAACAAGCCTCAGTGGTTCCTCTCAAGCGATGCATTTGCTACAGCTGATACACCGACATAGACACGTGATTATCACTCACAGTCCATACTTCACATTAGGGTCACCCTTCGTCTTGTACACGCTTTGGGTTTGGATAAACATATAACGATATGTATGAATGTATGAGTGACCATTGACCATTTTAGAAACAAGTAGAATACCAAGCAAACATGACATACTAGGAATGGGACTGACTTTTTTGTTTAAGAGCATTTTCTGCCTGTTTGTGTCCATTGTATTATAAACTGGTAGATTAACTATTTGTGTATTCAATGAAATAGCTTTGAGTGAGGTACTCATGAGCCTTAAAATCCTCTGTGGGGATTCCAAGGTCCGCGGTGTAAACTTGCAGTGAGTCAAGCTGCCACATGTGAAAGAACGTAGGAAGAGGGCAGCGATCCAGGCCTCTCCCTGTTCTCTGAACACACTGAGCTTGCGGCTGCCTCAGGGCCTTTGTACGTGTTATCACTCCTGCTCCAAATATTCGTGTAGCTGGTGCTTTCTTGTCATTCAGTTCTCGGCACAAATGTGACCTCCTTGAGAGCCCTTCCCTGATTACCTTAAGGCATCGCCTGTTTTATATTCTTTTTTAAACTTAAAATAAATTTTATTTTTGTTTCAGCATATTTCGGAGGTAATCACATTTCACAGCCTGATATTCTCTTATTTATCCATTCATTGTCTGTTTCCCCGTACAAGGATTGGTTTCATGACGGCCAGTGGCCTCATAGTCCTTATTCCCCAGTGTATTGCCAGCACTGCCTGTAATAGTGCCAGGCACGTCACATGCAGGTCAGGACAGTCTGGGACTTCTGAAAGGCAGATACCAAGACAGGATTAAAGTGTGAGGGATTTGTAAGGGGGAGTGCCTGCGGGAGAAAATGAGGAGCGAGCTGGGAGGGCTGTCACGGTCAGATGCAGGTCTGACCCTCAGTAGAGGAGAGAGGGAAGGAAGGAAGGTTAGGTGGAATTGTCCCAGACCAATGTGCAGTTCTAAAGAATTTCAGCAGTGCCGTCTGTCAGAGAGTCCTTGAACCAAAGTTGCCCATCAAAAAAATCCTGAATTCCCCAGGAGTAGGTCTGCTTTAGTCTCCCTTTTGTACTAAATGACTGTCTGGGAGCAGCATGTGGAAGTGTGGCCTTGGCAAGAAATGTGGCAACCAGGCTTCAGTGCACAACAGCTGGAGTGGGGGATCAACATGCTTCCTTCAATTAGGGATCTGAGAAGTGCATCCTCTTGGCCACCACAGAGGTGTATAAAAGATACTAGTTCAATGAATGAATAATGAATAAATGAATGAATGAATTACTCCCCCATGTTATGTTCTATAATACCTGGCTCTTCCTCTAGTTTTTTTTTTTCTGGCTTTGTTAGCTATAGTTTTTTGTTGAGCATCTATTATGTGCAAAGTGACTTGCCTGCAATGCCTCCTTTGGTTCTCATGTCAACCATAGGTACCATTACTATCCCTCCACATTCATAGATGAGAAGAATGAGACCCCAGATAGGTTAAGTGATTTGCTCAGGCTCAGCAGTCACTAAATGACAGAGCTCTGTCTTCTAAAGTTTATGCTTAAAGTCCATACCCTTAGCAGTTAATCAGTGCACCATCAGTGTACATGGATATAGGCACAGAGAGACACACTGACTGACCTGCAGTGTCGGGTCCCAAAGTAGCAAGGGGCAATGGAATAGTAGCAAATCCCAGGCTCAGCCCAGGTAACCAAGACCTGTCTTTGCAAATTTATATTGATCAAATCTTTATTCATTCGTCATTGGTCATTTATTCATTTGTTCATTCAGCAAACATTTCTCAAACACCTTTGCATACCAGATCATGTCTGGTATGCAAATCTTAATCTTCATGTCTTTGAGGCACCCATCCTCCACGCTGTTCAATACCATAAGCCACATGGAGTGAGCTACCGAGCACTCTAAATGTGGCTGGTTTATAAATTTAGATGTGATGTGAAAAGAACATGCGCACCAGGTTTGAAAGCGTTAATATGGAAAAAATTATTTTAAAAAATGTGATTAGTTTTTATATTGATTAAAACATTCAAATGATAGTTTGGGGTTATAAAAAGTTAAAAATATATAATTAAAAATGAATTCAAGCTGTTTCTTTTTACTTTTCTTAATGTATAATTAGACAATTAAGATTCACATGTGGCTCCTATTATAATTCTCTTGAAGGCACTGGTCTGTTTTACAGTGGAGACAGTGCCCTAACAGTCCAAAGCACTCTGAGAACACAGACCAAGGAGCAAATGACTGTGGGCAATATGTACAGGACCTTGGCGAGGGAGCTGGACTTTGCCCAATGGATGGGGGGAATGGTGTTCCCGATGAAGGGCACAGCATGGACAGAAGTATGGAGGAATGGGGAGCTGCATCCAGTTATTTGGGGCTGGAATTCTGGATGAGCTTTTCTCAGGTTGAGTTTTCTGGGAAAAAGACTCTGAGCTGGAGTTCAGCAACTTTATTTATTAAGTTGCTTATGTATTAAAGAGTGTGCTTCACTTCACTCAGTGTTTGGCTCTGGGCTGCCCTGGGAGGTGTGAAACCTTGGGTGGGGCAGCTCTCTGCAGCTGAGACAATCCCTGATGGGCCCACCACGCAGAGTCTGTCTGAGGGGATCATACCTGTCAGCTGGGGTAGCAAGTCCTTCCTTGAAGGGTGATCTGAATGGTCTATTGCAGTGACTACGTCAGTTGCCTAGGGAAATAGAGGGCAGGGTGACTCTTTCCTTATTCCATGCTCAGTCCACAGTGTCTTGCATTAGCTAAGTGTGTGTGTGTGGGGGGGAAGACCGAGTCTCTGTGATGTCAGGTGGGTACTTTGGAATCTGTATAAATTACAGCCAGGGCCGTGGTGAATTTGTATGTGTAATGCATTTACCCACGGCCCCTAGAGCACACTAGAAGACAATTTCTTGGTATTTAAAAGATTATCCTTTTAATAATTCATTGATTTTAACAATACAATACATCAATGGTTTACACCAAAGCCATGTTTTATCTACAATGCACTTCTAAATTGAAAGGTATCATAAAATAGCACTTAGAGTTTGGAGTCTTTATGTTATCTAAAGCTCAGTTTCGTAGTCATTTGATGATAACGAATATCCTGTCTATTTTATTATCTGGTACAAGCCCTAATTTAGGAGCTCAGGAATAAATGAGGCAGAGCCTGCAGGTGGGTGGCACGTGTGGGTGCCTGTGAGCATACACATGCGTTGCGGACTGCATGCAGGGTTGGCCTTATAGTTTATTGACAGCCTTTTCCCACTGATTGATAGCCACGCAGTGAAGCACATCTGCATTCTTGTCTCAACTGGCCCATTTGGTGTGAACACATTCCTTTGTCAACGAGGGCATGAACCCACAATCTCCTCCTCCAGAGAAAACAAAGTGAATCACTATGTTTTCAGCATAACTAGATTTGAAAAGTAGCCAGATTTCTCTTTCCTTTTACTTGTCCCTAACAGTCCCAAGATGTCCTGGCACCTGGTATGATGAGTGGTGAGTGTGTGCAAGTGATTACAAGGGCAGAGCAGTTCCCAGTTTTCCCCGTGTCCTTTGGTGTATGTGCTGCTGAAGCGACCACCCCTTGGCCTTTAGAATGAAGGTCGAAATCACGCTTCTGCACAGCAAAGGAAATAATCCACAGAATGAACAGACAACTTACAGAATGGGAGAAAATATTCACAAACTATGCATCCAACAAAGGACTAATAACCAGAATCTACAGAGAATTCAAATAAATCAGCATGGAAAAAACAAACAACCTCATCAAAAAGTGAACAAAAGACATGAAAGGAAATTTTTCAAAAGAAGATGGACACATGGCCAACAAACAGGTGAAGAAGTGCTTAACATCATTAATCATCAGGGAAATGCAAATTAAAACTGCAATAAGATATCACCTTACCCAAATCAGAATGGTCACTATTAAGAAGTCAAAAAACAATAGATGCTGGTGCAGATGCAGAGAGAAAAGAACCCTTATACACTATTGGTGGGACTGCAAATTAGTACAACTTCCATGAAAAACAGTATGGAGGTTCCTCAAAGGAACAAAAGCAGACCTACCATTTGACCCAACTTAAGTGCTCATCAATTCATGAGTGGATAAAGAAAATGTGGTATATGGAGTACTATCAGCCATAAAAATGAATGAAATAATGTCATTTGCAGCAACTTGGTTGGAATTGGAGACCATTATCCTAAGTATCTCAGGAGTGGAAAACCAAACACCACCAGTTCTCACTAATAAATGGGAAGTAAAAAGTGGGTACACACAGGCACAAAGAGATATAAAGGACATTGGAAACTAAGGGGGGGAGAGGGATAAAAACTTACCTATTGTGTACCATGAACACTGTTTTGTTGACAGGCACACCAAAAGCCCTGACTTAAGCATTATGTAAGGTATCCATGTAACATAAACATTTATATCCCCTTAATATTTTAGGATAAAAAATCTAGACATATGGCTGATGAGGTGCAGCCCCTCCCTATCCCTCTCACCCCATCCTAACTGCTCTCTCCCTCGCTCTTTTTTTTTTTTTTTTTTTTTTTTTTTTTTTTTGAGACAGAGTCTCACTCTGTTGCCTGGGGTAGAGTGCCATAGCATCAGCATCACTCACAACAACCTCAAACTCCTGGGCTGAAGTGATCCTCCTGCCTCAGCCTCCCGAGTAGCTGGGACTACAGGCATGCACCACCATGCCCAGCTATTTTTTTCTGTACATTTTTAGTTGGCCAATTAATTTCTTTCTATTTTTATAGTAGAGACGGATCTTGTTCTTGCTCAGGCTGGTTTCGAACTCCTGACCTTGAGCAATCCTCCCGCCTCGGCCTCCCAGAGTGCCACCACGCCCGGCCTCTCCCTCACTCTTGGTGGCCCAGAAACATGGCCCTGTTTTCCTTTCCCAAACATACTATATTCGTTTCCACCTCAGTGCCTTTGCACCTGCCATTGCCTCTGTCAAGAGTGCCTCCTCCTTAGTCCCCTTCAGATCACATCTTTACTCCTGATGGGCAGAAAGAACCAGGAGCACAGACCCACGCTTGTCCAGAGTGTAGCCTAGCACTCACCACTCAGTATGAATAAATGAAAGGCTATAAGAATAAATGAAATACCACAGGTAGGCCAACCAAAATAAACTCTGGAGCTGAGTTTTACTTGGTTAGAGGTTACTTGATAATCTTTGCTGCAAGAGTTTCAGTGAATTGATGAGGCTGCAAGCCGGTTTGCCCTGGTTGGAGGAGTACATGGGTGATGGTATAGAGAAGACAGGAAGTAAATTCTATCAAAAAGCTCAGCTGCCTTGGAAAGGCAAGAGATAGGGAAATGCTTCATAGGTGGGTAGAATTGAGAGGAGGATTTTTATTTTGTTATTTTCCCAGAATAAATAAGCTTCAAACATGTTTGTAGGCTGCTGGGAAGTAGCCGGTGGAGAGGAAGTGATTGAAGATGAGAGAGAGAGTGGGTGATTGATGGCCCAATGTTCCCCAGGAGATGGGGGCGGGGAGTGGGGGGATGAAATCAAGAGTGTGGGGCAAGAGGTGAGCCTGGGGGAGGCTGGTGCCAAGGCAGGTGAGAGAGTTCTGCCCAGCCCTTGGCTTTTTTGCAGAATAGTGAAGGACGCATCAATCACTTCCTTTCTGGCTGGGCAAATGCCAAGAAATTCTATGGCAGAAACTTCCTGAGGCAGGAGGTTGAGAATTAATTGCCAGGATTAAGCATAAACCAAAAGGAACAGGGAAATCCTAAGCACTAAATCCCAGGAATGGGGCCTTTATGGATCAAGGAAATGTATCTGAAAATGATCCAGTAACCCAGAATGCTGAGGTGAATTTCTAGGTACTTGCAGATCACATTAATGCCCCCCATAAGGTTGTTTCACATGGGCCAAGATGTGTATTGATTTTTTTTTTCTATGATTACACTTCTAGAAAGAGAACATGATCTCCTGAAATCTGTTTAGGGAATAAAAATGTCTGTACAGGAGAAAAGGTTGTTTTGCAACCTTCTACCATTGTCTCATTGTGCTTGTCATAGCTGGTTTGTAGGCAATACAAGGTCCCCAAATTAAGAATCTCCTTGCAGTCCTTCAAATATTATTTACCTGATTAACAACATCTTGGTGGAATACAGAGGATTTGCCTAAGGGCGTGGGTAATGAATGATTGGGGTTCTCAGGTGGCCAGGGAGCAGGAGGAGGGCAGCTGACCTGTGTTTCATCTAGGAGTCCTGATGATGACAGCCAGCCATGGTGGCAGAATAAAACTAAAACACAAATATTTTTTGAACAAGCAAGTGCTTGATTGAATGGATCAAAGAATGAGGGAATCTACCCACTGCACTCTAGGTTCTAGAATGGTCTCCCACTGAAATAGACATGTTTCTTGGGGCATAATATTGTTTAATATACCTTTGGATAAGGAATAAATGAAAGTCAGGCAGCCAACAAATATTTATGGGATTAAATGAATTAATGCCTGATAACCAATTAGAGCATGGAATATACTAGGTACAATGTGAATATTAAATAGACAAAATGGACATCGACTATGTACCAGGCCCTGTGCTAATTGACAGGATATAACTCAAGACAAAAAGACATGGGTCCTTCCCCATGGAGCTTAGAATCCGATGATGGCTTCATTGAACTTAATAGGACACCATTTCCATCACTTCCATCAGTACAGGAGGTTTTCTGAGCTTACACTTTTCACATATACAACCCCTGATCATCCCAGGAAATTGGAGAGATACTAGCAACCTCACTTTCTCTGAGATTAATCTCAGAGATTTCTTGTAGTGACTTGTTTGAGGTCACACAGGTATTAGGTGGCAGAGAGAAAAAATCAAACACAGGTCTACCTGATTCCAAAGCTTGGGCCATTTGCCCCTATCAAACTGCCCTTAATTTGACCATTTAAAAGACGAAAGAACTAAAAGGCTCATGGTGATGGATGTGAGGTGATTTGTAAAAATTTAAGAGACTGCCATTTTTCATGATATGCAGACTTTACACATAAATGCGCCCCTCTCTTCCAAAGCAATACAAAGCAGTTCTTCCTGTTCTGAGGGTATTCCCCTTCTAAGTTAAAAATTATAAAACCTGGGAAGAAGGGTTCCTTGGGGATTTGCCTTATAAAATAAACAGAAATCAATTTTGACTTGTTTTCTAATCATGATAAATGAAGCCAGATTAGGAACAACAAAAAAAAGTCCCAGCATTAGTTGAGGATCATTTTGCCAGGATGCATTGGTCTTTGACAAGCAATTAAGAAGCCGTCTGATTGTGCCTGGCAGTGCCATGCCTCAGCACACTCCTGATTAATTCTCATTTTCATTCTTTCCTTGGGATTTATTTACTCATTTCACCTGGAATGTGTTTAGCTTCTTAACCCCACCCTTCGCCCTTTCCTCATGTGCTTCTTTGCTTGGCTTTCTACAACTTTACCTACCCATTAGTCAGTGCCATGCTCACTCCTGCTGGTGAAATACCAAGCTATGTTGGCATTCATTCATTTCTTTCATTTCTCTTCCATTCAGCCATTCATGGTACATTTCTCCATCTAAATCTTAGAAAGAGAGTTTATCTGATATGAGCTGTCAATAGTAGGTTGGAAATACACATCAGTGGAAAGGCTGAAGTCTGGACAAATTGGATAGGCCTTGGAGAAGATAGAAGAGGTGGAATCAATGTTATCATCTGGGTCTTCATGGCTTTCAACTATCGAGTAGTCCAGGCATTCTGTCTGGCTCTCTCTTACATTTTTTCTTTTCATCCTTACAACAATCCTATAAAGAAGGTAACAGAGGGCTCACTTTAAAGACAGGATGACTGGGGATTCAGAGAATTTAAATCACATGAGTAGTAAATGGTGAAACCAGTTCCCAAGCGTCTGTCTGTTGACTCATTCATGGGATAAGCCACAGAGACACTAATTTAAGCATAGTGTCGCAACAGCAGCAGTACTGGACACCGTCAACACAAACCATTTGACCCAGCACCTTGGTTCAATTGAGTTTGTGTGGCTACACTGGTGAATCGTGAGTTTCTCAGAGCTGAGAGCTCCACCATGCCATCCATCTCTGCCTGTCCTCTCTAAGATCAGAAGTGACTTGGTGGGTGTTTGGCCTCTGAAGGGCTTTCGAATGCTCTGCCTACCCCCAGTGGACCTTCCCACACAGCTCATGGTCTGGGAACTTTTATCCACAGCCATTGCTCATCCCTAGTTCCTTCCTCACTCTGACCTCCCAGCCACCTACCCTTCTATTCTCTTCCTCTCACTCTTGGGCCTGGAGCCCTTTTCTTGTCATTTCGATGGTTTTGGTGCCTTAGCCCTGAGCTAACTGGAAAATGCTTCTCACAGTTCAACTGCCCTGGAAACTTTCCACTTGGAACCCAGACTCTAACATGTTTTCTGTCTCCTTAGGGGGCAGTGCATATAGGCAAGGGAGGACATATGGTGCACTACATGTGTTAGAAGCTTTATAGTAACACGCCCAAAATAACCCTTAGAGGGTTTTAATGAAGTATGCTTTATTGGCCATGTTTCACAAATAAAAACTCTAAGGTTTGGAGAGAGGATGTAGTTTGCTGAAATCCCTATAGCTAGGAAGTGGCAAGTCAGAATTGAGTTCCCGTTCTGTCTACTCAAAGCCTGGCCTGCCTGCCTGCCTGTCTCTCTCACTCTCTCTCTCTCTCTCTTCTTACCTCCTGGAAGTCTGAGGATCCTGTGATTTTCTTCTAAACTGCTTTTTCTATTAAAATTATAACCTGCCATTAAAATATTTAAGCACACAAATTAACTGGTGCTAATTATGATATTTCAAAGGTGACAAGCAATTAAAGTGAGTTTTAAAGAAAAAAAAAACCACCCAAATATAACTTGGCGTGTTTTCTAATAAATACAAACCTTTGTCAATCATGACTTGATCTAACCTAATATGCCTTAGGTCTAAACAGAACATAAACGGTTTTTGGAAACCCTGGTACTCAGAACATTTTGGCATCCAAAGCCATTGCAAGTAACTCTATTTGGTTTCTAATCTTCTCTCTAAAGAAAGGTGGAAATCATGGTTTTCAACTTAAATTGGGAGAAGATGTTGAATTTCCTCCTTGACACCCTCCTCGATTCACATCTCCCCGAATCTGTTTCCTTTCACATTGTGTGGTAAAGTATAATAAGACCTGGGGAAATTACCTCCTGGCAGCACGTGGTGGCCTTGGGGAGAAAGGGAGCAATGTGTGGATGTGCAGTCATAGCGGATGTGCCACTGAAGCCATATGGTTGTGCATGGTAGTCTTTGCCCTGGGGCTCTGTGCCACTTGAGCCTCCCCTCCAGTCACAGCAGAATGTACTATGAGGCAGATTTACCCGGGAATCAGTGTTTACCAGAACTAGCCTTCTGTTCCTGACCAGCTGGGTGATTTGACCAGCAGGTCATCACTCCATCTGGGCCATCATTTCCATGAGCAGAGTGCAACATTTGAACGAGATGAACATAGGTTTCTTTCTTCTGTGGCTCCAGCCTTCTGTAGGCTCTGACTCGACCACACTTTGACTCTTCTCTAGAAATTTCTCCCTGAGTCTCTGAAAGGCATATCAATGATTCTCCAGGGGAAGTGGGAGGAAAGAGAGGCAGCACCATTCACAGCGAGCCGTGACCATCCAGTGTGTTGAGAAGGGAGGAAGAGCTCAGAAATCACCATTATATGGTGAAATCATCTCTAGGCCAACTTCTTTTATAGGAGATGATACTGGGGCATAGAGAGGTTAATCAACTTACTCAGGATCACACAGCAATTCATAATATACCTTAGATGATTAAGAGAAAAACAAACATTAACTAATCTTATTGTATATATTATAGTTATTTTTAAAGAGAAGTTATCATAAGAAGAAAAAAACTTAATGTGTTATAAAATGAATCTTGTGTATATTTGCGCGCACATGTGTGTATGTATGAGAGAATTCTTCACCAAATTAAAAATTTAAAAAAACCTTTAAGAAAACTTAAAATGTTCTGAACAAAAATGTTCAAAATGGTGACTAAATAGAAAGTATCAAAACTATGTATCTCTTAAAGCAGTGCTGTTTTATACAGATACAATGTAAGCCACACAGATAAGTTTAAATTTTCTAGTAGCTGCATCAAAAAAAGGAAAAAGAATCAGGTGAAATTAAATTTAATGATGTACTCTAACCCAATATATCTAAAATGTTATCATTTTGACATATACTCAATATGTTAAATTATTGAGATACTTCACTTTTTTGTACTAAGCCTTTGGAATCCAGTGTGCATTTATTTTTCACTAGCAGCACTTCTCAATTTGGATGAGCCGTATTTCAAGTGCTTAATAACCACATATGACTGCTAGCTACCATATCATACAATATGGCATAAGTTTTTCTCCCCGTTTTTCTTTACCCAGGCACTATCAGAATTTGTCTTTCAAAAAAATATTTAAAAATATTTAAAATATTTAATTTTTAAAACATTTGTGTGTGTTTATATAAGGATATAAATGTCTGCATAAATGTATTCATGTACCTCTGTATCTGTCTGTCTGTCTGTCTATCTATCTATCTATCTATCTATCTATCTATCTATCTATCTATCTGGGGAGCTTCTCCACAAAAGCATGAAAAGAAAATCTCTGACATTGTATTTTCTTAATCAAGATGAGAGAATTTTCTTCAGATCTTGTTCATGTCAGGCTTTCACATTTTCAGAGGCCCTTTATTAGAGGGTTAATAGATTAACAGTCTCCCCACTAAGATTATAATACAGACTCTAAAGTCAAGAGATTATACTTCCCTACGTACTTAATGTTAGCTGTGACAGGGCTACTGGATCTGACCACTGAAATGTATGTGGAAGTGGCATGTCTCCCCTCTAGGCCAAAGCATATAATTGTCAGTGCTCAATTCTCCAACCATCTCTTCCCATCCCATGAGATGCTGACATCTGAGTCATCTGCATCCTTGGGTATCTGTGCTTGTTCGAATCCCGCTGCTGACCTGCACAGAGCATGTGGCGTAGGCAAGAAATCAATCTTTGTTTTTTGACATGACAGAGACTTTGGAGTTATTTGTTAGCTGATACTCATAGCCATGAGCGCCTTTCTGTGCAAGTGACAGCGTTTCTCCTGAAGTGAATGTCTATTGCAAAGTCAAACCGTTAAATTGCTTTTAAAGGATTTTCTTATCCATCCAGCCCCTACTTTTTGTCCCTTAGCTCCTCTGCATCTCTTGACTTTCGAGTCTGTATTATTTATTCACGGTTTATTAGATAAATATCTCCCCCCCTCCAGACAAACCTGGAACTCCCTAGAGTCTGCTGGTTCTTTTGCCCAATCCTCTAGTGTTGGCAATTGTTTCGTTAAACTGCAATCTCAAGGCTAATCCCTGCTGGAAATTCATTCTTTCCTATAAGAAGGCTTCCAGGCTTCCAGTCTCAAACCACTAAATAGACCGCAAGGTGTTTAGTGGTGCTTATTGGAAGCCATGTGACATTGTTATTTCTCTCTGCACATTTCTAGTGTGATTCACACTGTATAAAAGGATTATCTTTTGGTTTGGGAGGTACAAAATTAGAGAATGGGATTTCCAAAGCCTATTCTCTCTTTCAGAGCACAGTGAGGGTATTCATTCCTACCCAGAGGCCCAGGATGCTACAGGCTTGACAGCTGATGAGTTTATTCAGCTCCGACCCGCACAGCCAGTGGGGCAACAAACAGGATGAGAGTTTCTTGGAGGTGGGTGATGCCCTCCTCCGGAAGCTTAAAATAAGGTAAAGCTACCAAGGTTAGTGTGGACGTAGAGCTCAGCCCAGCTGCAGGATAAAGCAGCCTCATCGCTTTGGGGCGGTGGCTTCCAGGGATCCCTAGAGCCTATGTTGAGGGGAAGCATCAGAAGGTCAAAGCCAAACCATGACTTTGAGAGCTCTGTGACTGAACTCCATAGATTCCTTAGTGCCGAAATTCTTTGCAGTTTTCATGCATTCACACGTCCCACAGGGGTGTAAGGCATAATGTGGTCTGTGTGAAAAAGAAACGTCTGCCCAAAGAGGTATATCAGGAGTTTATGGCAATATCAATGAACGGTCTATCAGTCCAGCTAAGTGTCACCACTTACTTTATCATTTCCTGTTTGTCCTGCTTCTCCTTAGTTGCAAAACTTAGAAGGCTCCCAAGGCATCATATCTTCACCTCTTTTAGGACAAAGTGACCTGGAGGGTCATGACCCTCACAACAGGGAAATGTGGGCATTTAGAGGGTGGTGTCTTCCTCTTATGGCCCCTCACCCACAGCCATATGTTGTCTGCTGGGCCTAGAACCCCCATCCCATGCCCCAGGCTCCTGGCCTGGGGTCCTGACTTTTGCCATAAACCCCAGTCCCATGACTGGGTGCTTTAGGCTGACTCTACCAGTTCCTACCAGTGCCCGGGGGCCTTGGATGTGTCCAGTGCTCTGGACCTCCCCAGCCTTGTGGAGCCACCCTGGACTTCCTGACCCAATGGGCTTATGATTCATGGTTCAACCATGATCCAAGTAGCTCCTCAGTGTGCAGCCCTCAGCACCCCCAGTTCCCATTGCTCTGAGCCAGCTATATTATCCTGTCCTGCTCTGTTCTAAAACTTTACGGATCTCCATGATACACAAATGGAGTTAGACAATTAGATTTAACGCATGAATGGATGCAAACAGGCTGACATTTTCTCACATAACTGGGAATAACTGAGATCTTCCAATCTAGCGTAAAATCCTTTTCTAGGTCAAAACATTTCTTACAGTAGATGACTGATTAGTGTGAAGGACAGGGAAGTACATAAAATAGCTTGATTAAAATACTCTTAGCTGGGTCTTCTCCACTGACCCCTGGGAAGAAGAAAACAACTATAATTTGTGTTTTCTATTATTACATTTGAGGAGAGTTGCTGCTAAAATTTGTGTCTCTTCAAATGTTTGTTGTCCCAATATTGTAAAATCTGCATTAAGTACTAATTCAAAATGCATGAGATTGGGAGTGGGGGTGGGGATCTCATTATTTGCATTGATGAATGAGACTCTCTGAGCAAATGTTGGTTTAATAAAAAAAAAAAAACTCAGTAGAAATGGAACTCAGACTCTTAAATGGACTTTAAAATGGTCTAAAAAGTGTTTTCTGATACAAAGTGAATTAGAGTTTAATTTCTTCTTTGAAAGAGAAGGTCTGAAGTGAGAGGGAGAAGCATATGGTGTTGAGTCATGCTGGGAGAAGTGAGCCGCTGGCTAATCCAGAATCGCCATAGATATCCTTTCACGCAGGTGCGTGTGCGTGCCCCCCTCCTGTCACGCAGGTGTGTGTGCGTGTACCCCTCCAGTCAAGCAGGTGCATGTGCGCGCCCCCCTCCAGTCACGCAGGCGTGTGTGCGTGTACCCCTCCAGTCAAGCAGGTGCGTGTGCGCGCCCCCCTCCAGTCATGCAGGCGTGTGTGTGCGCACCCCTTCAGTCACGCAGGTTTGTGTGCGTGCACCCTCCAGCCACGCAGGTGCATGTGCATGTACCCCTGCAGTCACACATTTTGCCTTGACTTACTAAGAGCCTTCTTTTTCTCAGATCTAGATATGATAATTTATCCCCTTGTCCCTACCCCTAGGGCCATACTAAAGAAAACAGTGTAGAAGTCCAGGCCAGAACCATTGGACACCAAGTGGATAGAGACTTTGTTGTTGTGAGTCAGTTTGTGGAAACAAACGTAGAGATGACTGTACCACAGAGGCCAGTAGAGCAGGTAACCAAGGCACGAGATGCTGGCGTTGGTAAAGAGGCTGAGAGACAGTGTAGAGCAGCTCAAAGTTACTCCTCTGAGAGCAAGAGAGCTCCAGGGTATTGAGGTATCACTTGTTAGAATCGGCAGAGGAGAAGGAGGAGGAGAAAGGCGTGCTGTGCTGCAAGAGCAGTGACCTGTTCTGATGAGGGCGGATGTGGAGCTCTGAGCAGGGAGCCAGGAGAGGGTAAGATGGAACCCAGCCACTGCTTCCTTTGTACCAGGGATTTGACAGGTTCCTGCTAGAACCTAGACTAGAGTCTGAAGCAGGCTTCTAGCTAGTACAACTGATAACCACTCCCATGCGGGCCCCCACCATGGCCCACTTATTAGTGACAATAATAATATTTAAGATGCGTCAAGTATTAACTGTGTGCCTTACGTACTATCTTAACTCATAAAGTCTTGGCAAAAGTGCCTTCAGGCAGATATTGTTATTCCCATTTTACTGGGAGGGGGGTAAAGTTTAGCAATTGAGCAAAATGTCCAATGTTGCACAGCTATTAAATAGCAGAATTGGTTAGTTATTTTCAACTCAACTGCCTGCAGATGTCTTAACCAGGAATCTTGCCAGTATTGTTCTCTCTAAAAGGACCCAGCCACCTTCCAGTAGCTAGCAAGTCTGATTTCCTCCATCAATGAAAATCTTTCCAAAAGGTAATAGATAAAAGAAGCTAACATTGTCATGATATTTTAAGGCAAACCATCTTTCCTTGAAGGTTGGACAGCACCAGCACAGGCAGGAGTGCCATTAGTTCCTTCATGGTGTGGGGAGATGGAGCACGACCATCCTGGCATCTGCAACTCACGAGAGAGCAGAGAGTATGGACGTTACATGCTCCATTTCCACTTCAGTGTTTTCTACTGCAGAATCATCTCTGCAGTTCATTAATCAGACTCTCCAAATTTGTTTAACTCATTATTTATAACATCATTAAATCTGATGACACCAAAAGGTGCCACCATGAGTATCAGGCAAATCTGATTTTAATCCTCAGAAAATGTGTGAAATGTCTTTCTCTCCTTCCCTCCTCCACACTTATCAGGGATGGTGAATGGAAGCAAATGTTAAATTTGCACGATGTGCAATGGCCTAAACCTTCACTGAATCCTAATCGACTTAATATCTTGTTGCCTTTTTGAAATTGGATGATGAAATGGAACCCGAGACAGCTTAAACAGAGCTCAGGCCTGGGTGCTTTCCACAAAATGGCCTAATTTGGTGGTTATAGCACTAGTATTGTATGTGCAGTGATCAAATCCTGTGTTTTCAATTGTCCTTTTTATGGTCAATTAAGAAAGTCTTAGGATATAGATTTAATATCGGAGTAGTCTAATGTAACAGACTAAAGCATGCCCTCCAATTACAGGGAGAATGTCTTTGTGTGACAGCCATTCCCTGGGTAAGTTTTACAGGCTTCTATTTTTGAACTTGACTCAAAGGGCCAGAGCAGCACATTTTGGAAATGGTTTTGTAAACTGTAACGAAGGTATCTTTCTTTAGCAGCTTCCTGCCCAAAGATGCCAGAGTGCTTTACAAACTTATCAAAGTGATATACGGGGATCGTTTTAATCTCCGCTGAAATACAGGGCCCCAGGGGGAACTGCAGTCACTGCTGAAAAATCTTAGAGTGTCAGGTGGACGACAGGGAGGGACAGTGTCCAGCATCTAAAACAACCTCCCGAATGGGAGGGCCTGTTCAAATGGTCACAAGAGCTGTGGTCTAGCTACCTCATGATTTGGGGGATACTTTTGTGGAAGGGGTCATATAGGTTTTGATAATTATCTATCCTGGACAGCGTGGTTGTACAGCACCTTGTAAAGTTTATTCTTCCCTTGGATCCATTCATTTCATCTCAGGCACTGTAAGGCACCCTCTGACACATACACCCTAAAATATAGGCATGTTTCATTGCTCTTTGTTTTTTAGCATAGATCATCAGAGGAGGAAACTGCTATATCATAACCTCCGGAATACCAACCAACAGGGAAGATCTGTCTAAATTGTAACAGAACCTGAAGGAAGGGCAGTCTGTGCTTTAAAGGATGTGTTCAAGGCATGTCTGAGCAGAAGACTTTTTGGCTCTGTTTTAATTAATAGTTTAAAATAATTCATATTTAATATAGCAGATGTTTCCATGTAGATCAGGATATTTAAATGCCTCCAGATTGCATTCATTTTTATCTGTGATTTCTCATAGAATCAAAAGTTCATTTCCATGGAACAAGTATGTATTTGTCACCTTATACATACATTACCATGTTCAAGATGCAATAGGGGATAGAGAAATGAATTAACCCACAGGCTCCCACAGGCCCAGTGTAGTAGATAAGAGATTCATGTATGAATGATTTGAATAAAAGGGAGGCTCTGATAAATGCTATGGTAAATATATATACATAAATATATATACATATATATAAATACATATACATATATATAAATACATATACATAAAAATATATATACATAAAGCCTGGTAGCATACTTGGGATGTTGATGGCATTTTTACATGTTTTTGAAATTTACATGTTTTTGAAATACTCAATTGTCATATATCTTAATTTTAGTTTTGAAGTATGAATTCAGGAGGCCTAAGGAATATTTCCCACTGGAAGATGGTTGTGAAGTATATAGAATTTATATTTCCGTATTTTTATGTGATGCATTTAGGTTTTCCTTAAATAAAACTGAATTTACCCAAGTTAATACGTAGCAAACTAAAATTGTATGGAAATATACAAAGCCTTAACAGAACTAGAATATTGCTACGTCCACACTCACTTAGCTACTGATTATAAAAGTGATCATTGACAAGCACAGTGTGGCAAAAATGGGCGAAAGGCCTTTGTCTTTAAACCAATGTGACATAAAAACTTATGAGGAGCAGGTCAGTGAGGAGGGAAGGCTGAACATTGCTGTGTCCATGAGAGAAGGCAGATGCAAGGAAGAGGCTCATAAGTAAAAGGGAAAAAAGGGCCACATTTGCTCTGAAGAAGTGGCCAGTATGGGACTGTGGAGTCTGTGGGGTGGTGTGGACAAGTGACCATGCTTGTCTCCTGTGGGTGAGGCCAACAGAAGGGCACAGAGTGTGAAGCCAGGTAGGTGCCCTTGTATTGGGGAAAGAATATTTCAACTCAGGTTCAGAGAAGAATTTAGACATTTAAAAAATTTAGATACACTGATATAGAGGGGCAGTAATGAAAGAAAGAAATATTCTTAAAAGGGAAGTTCCAGTTATCTAACTGTGAAAACCTGAAAGATTGTTGAGAAAGGAGAAGGAGGGGTGGGGAGAGGGAGGGAGGGAGGGAGGGAGAGGGAGGAGGGGGTTGGTGGGGGATATGGAGAAAGACAGAGAGAGAGAATAATATAACCAAAGAGGCATTTTGTGACAAAATGTGAACACGATCCATCACAATTGTATGGGACTCTAAAGCTTCCTGACAAATTGCACATTTCATATCAGCCACAGATAGTGAAAAGAGGTTTGTGCAGACAGTTGTGCACAGATCTGCTGTTAGGCAGCTAGTGCCCTGGTGAAAAATGGCAGAGTAAATACAGAACTACACAGCCTCAGGTTACCTCCATTTCTGTGATCAAAGGAAATAATCATCACCCTGTATAAAAGGGTTGAAAACACATAAACAGGAGAAAATCAGAGTCCAAGACAGTTGAGAAGATGATAAAAGTGCATCCTATCGATTTAAGTGACTCACATCCATAGGACTAGATGAATTATTTCTCACAGAGAGCACTGGGAATATTGTGATTAGGATCCCAGCAGCAGGTTCTATAATTTTTGAGACATCGTGAAGAAGAAAGGTGTGAGTAGATAGGAGACGGGCATGGCCAACATTTTAAAACAAATAGAGAAGATAAGTTTTGGAAACTGAAAACCAATGAAGCTGAACTCAAGCTCCTCAGTATGATTCTGAACAGATCCATCCATTCATCATCATTTATCCACTCATCAATCTACGCATCTCTATTCATTCAGCAAATATTGATTGAGGGCCGGGCGCTGTGGCTCACGCCTGTAATCCTAGCTTTTGGGAGGCCGAGGCGGGCGGATTGCTCAAGGTCAGGAGTTCAAAACCAGCCTGAGCAAGAGCGAGACCCCGTCTCTACTATAAATAGAAAGAAATTAATTGGCCAACTGATATATATATAAAAAAAAAAAAATTAGCCGGGCATGGTGGCTCATGCCTGTAGTCCCAGCTACTCGGGAGGCTGAGGCAGAAGGATCGCTCGAGCCCAGGAGTTTGAGGTTGCTGTGAGCTAGGCTGACGCCACGGCACTCACTCTAGCCTGGGCAACAAAGTGAGACTCTGTCTCAAAAAAAAAAAAAAAAAAAATATTGATTGAGTACTTCCTGTGTGCTAGGATATACTAGAATATATTCTAGAATATACTAGAATATTCTAGAATATACTAGAAAACAAAACAGAAATAGATCTTGCCTTAATAAAACTCAGAGTCAAATGGGTGAATTATTAAACATATGTTGTGAGTTTTAAGAGGGCAATGGTTAGGTCTGGTTGCTATAAAAGCATACGAAGTTCAAGGGGAGGGGGTCTCGATCTCAATGTTAGGGCATTTGTTACTGTAAGTGCCAGAAACTCAGTTCAAACTGGCTGAAGCAAAAGAGGGTTTTATGGCTTGTGTATGTGAGAAGTCCATGGACAGGGCTGGGTATATACATCCAGATACCACGTACCACTAGGATTTCACCTTCTTCTCTCTGCTTGGCTTTCTTCAGTGTTGGCTTCATTCCCCCATTTCCATTCCCAGGCTCCACACACCTTCCCCCACACCCCACAATCTTTCTACTCATGATGTAAGACAGTTGCTAGCAGCTCCAGGGTCACATTCAGGCTTCAGAGAAACTCCAATGGAAAGAGTCTATATTTTTCCTTATAGTTCAAGCAGAAGTATAGAATGAACCTCACCTGTATCAATATGGATCATGTGCACCTTCCTGAATCAGTTATGTAGCCAAAGAAGACCAAATACACTGCTGGTCCTGGCCTGGATCAAAGTAAGATGCCCCCTTCTACAGCCAGGAGTAGAGTCAGCCCATCTATGAACATCGATGTCTCTTTCTCTTTCTTTCTCTGCCTGATTTCACTGGTTATGACCTACAATATAGAAGTCGTGAGACTGGACATCATTCATTGCCTTGTTTCTGTTAGGGGAAAAGTACTCTATTTAATATTCTTGCCACCAAGGATGATGCTAGTTTCAGGTTTTTCATATGTGCTCTTTATCATGTTAAGTTTCCTTCAATTCCAAGTTTATTTAGAGGTTTATCATGAGTGAGTGTTATATTTTATCAAATGCTTTTTCTGCATCTATTGAGATTGTGAGTTTTTTGTCCTTTAGTCTATTAATGAAATTTATTGCATTAATTGATTCTTGACTATTAAACCAACCTTGCATTCCTGTGATAAAACCTATTTGGTCATTTTCCTTGAGGTGTATAATCCTTTTTATATGTATATTAGTTTCCTGTGACTGCTATAGTAAATTGCCACAGATTTGGTGACTTAAAACAGGAAATCCATTCTCTCACAGTTCTGGAAGCCTGAAGTTTAACATCAGTATCAGTGGGCTAAAATCAAGGTGTCAGTGGGGCTGCACTCTCTCCAGAGGCTTTAGGAGAAAATCTATTTCTTGCTTCTTTTAGCTCCTGGTGGTGGTTGGTATTCCTTGGCTTATGGTCACATTACTTCAGTATTCAAGGCCAATATCTGAAAATATCTCTGTGCTCTGATTTCACCCTGCCTGCTCCTTTCTTTCACTGAATCTCCTTCTGGCTTCTATTTATTAGGAAACAGTGATGATATTTAGGGCCCACCTGGATAATCCAGGATAATCTCTCCATTTTGAAACCCTTAATTTAATCACTCAGGCAAAGACCTCTTCCCCCCTCCCCAAAGAAAGTAAGATTTATAGGTTGCAGAGACTAGGATCTGATATCTTTGAGATCCATTATCAGCCTACTACCTATGTTGAATTTAACTTGCCAACATTTTTTGGGTATTTTGTTTCTATATTCAAGAGGGATATTGGTCTGAGTTTTTTTGTTTGTTTGTTTTCTTTTTTTTTTTTTTTTTTTGTCATCTTGCTATGGCTTTGGTACCAGTGTAATACTAGCCTATAGAATGAGTTGGGAAGTGTTCTCTCCTCTTCTATTTTCTGAGAGAGTTTGTGAAATATTGGTATTATTTATTCTTTAAATGCTTGACAAAATTCACCAGTAAAGCCATCTGGGTCTGGATTTTTCTTTGTAGAAATATTTTACATTACTTATTCAGATTTTTGGTATTTTTTGTGGTTTTCTTTCCCCCCCCCACCGTTTTTGGCTATGAAGATTTTTAATTTCTTTAGTCAATTTGGTAATTTGCATCTTCCTAGCAATTTGTCTATTTCATCTAAATTGGCTAATCTGTTGGCATACAATTATTCTTATAATTCCCTAATAATCTTTTAAATTTCTGCAAGATTAGTGGTAATATGCCCTTTTTATATATTAATTTGGGAAACTGTCTTTTTTCTTTTTTCTTTGTTAGTCTAGATAAGATTTGTCAATCTTGTTGGCATTTTCAAAGAACCAACTTTTGGTTTCAATGATTTTCTCTATTGCTTTACCCTTTTTGTATACTTTCTGGAGGCTGTATTCTGAAAAAGAAATGAGCAGATAGTTTCACGTGGCAGAGAGTGGAACTCAGATGAGTGTATAGAAGTTGTAAAGAAGTGAACATGATTCCAGAACATAGACTCTGGAGTCAAACAAATTTGGACTCAAATTTTGGCCTGCCTCCTGTGCTAGTTATAGGTATTAACTAAGATAATGCATGCTGCTCTAACAGGTATATCTCCAAAACTCAGGAGCTTAATAAGTAAATGCTTATTTCTTGCTCTTGAGAGAAACTACCCATGGAGGAGGATTTTATGATCCATGCCCCAAAGTAGAGAATATCACTTCTGTACATAGTCCATTGACCAGACCTAAGGGAGGCTGGAAAATTAATCTAACCACATGCTCAATAGGATAAGAAAATCTCTTTGATGAGCCACTGGCTAGTCTATGCCACCCTGTATAATTTAGCATTTAACTACTTTTTGAGCTTCTGTTGCTTTAAGTCTAAAAGAAGGATACAGGCATACTTTGGAGACACTGTGGGTTTGGTTCCAGACCATCAGAATACAGCAAATAATCGCAATTAAGTGAGTCACACAAATTTTTTGGTTTCCCAGTACATAGAAACTTACGTTTATGTGATACTGTAGTCTATTAAGTGTGTGTAATAGCATTATGTCTAAAAAACAATGTATGTACCTTAATTAAAAATTCCTTTATTGCTAAAATATGCTGACACAGAAACACTAAGTTGAGCATATGCTGTTGGAAAAATGGTGCCAATAGACTTGCTCAACACAGGGTTGCCACAAACCTTTAATTCGTAAAAAATGTAATATTTGTGAAGTGCAATAAAAGGAAGTGTGCTTGCAATGTCTGTCACATGGGCGTCCCCATGCTGCTCACTATCTGGCACAAGATGGGAATTTAAAGAACATTTGTACCATGAATGGATGAAGTTGGTTTATGGTCTGCTCCTGGCTTAAAACCATATTTGATTCATAGTAAAGATTCTATACATGAGAATAGTTGCTGCTGTGATTATTTTTTGAGACTTTAGAAAGGATTAAAGCCAAGAAAGAACATTTTAAGCTGAAGTTTGAAGAACAAAATTCCCCTCTCTGGAAGTTTTCAGGCAAAGGCCAACTCTTAGGGAGGTCACAGCATAGAGTCCTGCCCATGTTTGTACTCTGAGGCTACATGATCTAGTGGGACATCAGACACCCCGTAGTTTCACTTGCTATCCTGTGACTTTGCGTAAGACACTTTACTTTCCTGAGGCTCGGTTTCCTCAGTTCTAAAAACCTACTTAGTGGTGTAGCCATGAAAATGCAATGATATAAATCATAGGAAACTGTGGAACAAAGCAGGTGCATGCGGAGTGTAAGTGCTTAGTCAATATTTGTTTTCTTCTCTTCTATTTCACTTCCTTCTTTATGGTTTCCTGTTTTATGATACAGGCAATAGTCTATATTAATTGTATTTAAAATGATTGTTTATTGTAATTTAAGGTGAAGAGAAAATTCCTGGGTTGGGAAGAGGGATTACAGTTCTGCAGTTTCCCAACCCTTTCTCTGCACAAATATAATCACAGAATTACACAATCTGAGACCTGAAGGCAATGTTTTCTTTTACTTAGAATTTAAGGCATGCATGTTTGTAGCAAATAGCTTCTCAGAACTTCTAAGAGCTATTTATGAACAAATGAGTCATGAATCAGAGTTTCTTACAGTCAATCAAAGTTGATGGAGGGTAACCAATTACATAACTTATTTCCTAGGGAAACTAATTATATATCACTTTTTTGTAAGAAGATGGTAAATGCCAATTGAGAAGCTCAAGGTTAGCAAAACAGAAACAGAAGGTAATGATTGATTTCTATGTGATTGCTTTATGATCACATGCAGTATAGCTGCCTTGTTCATCAGAGACAATGTAAAATCCTCCCCTGTCCCTTCCCCCTTTCCAATTCATAACAGTCAACATTATTTAAAAACAAAACAAGAAGTTTAGAATTAGGATAAAACCTATCCAGTGATCCAATGATTTTAGGGAAACAAAATATTTACTCAGGTGGTGGTTGTGGTGTTTTGGCTTTTTCTCAGCTGCTATGCATTTGTGATTTTCACTTGTGCAATACCACTTTATTACTTGGAGCCATTACTTCCCATCTTTTGTTGTCAATTGGGTCCTGAGGTTATTCCAGCACCTGAAGAAAAGCCACCATCTACCTACTTTTAGAGCTTTTAAGATAAACCCATAAAGCGGGAGGAAAGCGAGTGAGTTACCGTTATCAATATGGAATGTGAGGTTTCCTGTGCAATAGCACCACCGCTTCTAAGTCACCATGGCTGGCACTTCTCAGAATAAACAATGATATAATAAATAATGTGTGTGTGAAGTGAAAGCTTTGAGCCATGGAATCAGCTAACATTTAGAATTTTATTAGGGACAAACTGTCTCAGATGTTCTTAGTGCTATTACCCCCTTGTTAAAGCTGGTAATTCTTGTTTTTAAAGCACTTTGGAGACACTCATTGATACATGCTGAAAAAAAATAGATATTCCTTTTTTCCTTAAAAACTTCCCATGAGACTTTAGAACCATATAAGAATAATACTCTGATTATTCAAGTGGGTGGATTTTACAGTCTTTATTTTTTATACTTTAATCATTTTAAGAGATCTGAGCTTTCCTCACCACGAAGTGCAGACTTGGTGCTGTATGATTCCCTTGGTTAGGAGGAAGGGCAGAACCCACCAGAGACCCTGGACCTCTGTGGGCAGCTGCCTCCATTAGCTCCTGGTAACACCAATCAGCTCCTGACCTCATTATCAAAGTGGGAGGAGGTAATACAAAATCAGAGAGATGGCCCAGAGAATTGGCGGCCACCCAGAGCACCCACAGAGGGTGTTTAAACAGGACCAGTTGCAACCCTGTGCCTGTGAATAATTGCCAGGTGGGAGTATATACTCAGTGTTGCCAGATCCACCCATTTATCAGGAAAAGCTGGAAATTATCCATGCTGTCTGTCTGCATTCAAGGAAGGAAGAAGGACAAAAGGTAGGACCAGCCATTTATCAGCCAACACTTGCCCTGGCAACTCCTAACAGACTTCTACTTAAATCTTATTGGCTAGAACAGATCATGTGGTCACATTAGTTGCAGAGGAGGCTGGGAAAGTGAAAGTGAGTATTTATGTCCTCAGCCATCATGGTAGAAATAATTCCAGTAAAGGAGGTTAGGACTTGTTGTAGGCCAGCTGATTTGAACACTGCCTCCTAACATGTAGATATTTTATTGGCTCTATTTTAAAAGAAATAAAACATGTCAGATATGGCCCACAGACCTTCAGTTTATGACTTCTACATAAGACAAACCCACAGCTAGCCCTGGTACTCTCTCTGCCTTTCATTTCAATATTATACTATCTTCTGATTCACTGGCTCCAGTCTTCTACCACCTAGGGCTTGCCTTGCTTTTTTTGTTGTTGTTTTCTCCATGGAATCCATCTGTTGGAACATTCTGTCTACAAACTCCTTTTGTTAGGTAATAATGAGTTTTCTCATTTTAAAAAATTCAACAAAGACTTGCAGAGCTGCCAAGCAAAGCCTCTGATCAACACAAGATAACCAGCAGGAAAGTTGGTATAATTCCAGACAGCAGTAAAAAAAATAAAATAAAAAAGACATTTTAATTAGTCTGTGCTGCTTTATCTTGGGTAAATGGATACATTCCACTAGGCCAGGGGTTACTAACTTTTTCTGTAAGAGACCAGATAGTAATATTTTAAGCTTTGGGGGGCATAAGGTCTTTTTTGTAACTATTAAACTCTGCCATTGTAGTGTAAAAGCACCTTGGACAATAAATGAATGAACAGACATGACTATGTTCCAATAAAACTTTATTTATAAGAAAAGGCTGTGGGTTGGATGTGGCCAGCATACCTTGTACAAGGCTTTTCAAGCTATTAAAATATTTCACACTCCTGTGCCTCCTTTCCTAAACCTTTAGGAATCCTGATTGAAGACACCAATTTGCATAATAAATGTTGCCATGAACCACTCTCAGCCTGACTGCTAAATCCCTGCCCTTTGGATTCCAACAACATTCTTAGTAATGATGTCCCCACTTCCCTCTGCTATAAAGCTCATTCTTGATGGCCTTGGTGAACATTTGGGGCTTGACTTTCTCTAGAAGCTAGATTATTAGAAGAAGTTGAGGGCAAAATCTCTTAGGTCTTTGGGCACACAAGATTTGAAGACAGATAAGCCAGACAGGAACCTGAGATCTACTGCTTTTTATCTTTGTAGCTAGAGTCCTTTACTCTGAGCAGTCTGAGGCATGGACAAGAGGATGCGAACCAAACCAGAGTTTTCATCTCAGCCATGTTTGTCAAGGGTTGTCACCAATCTATTAGTGAGTAAAGATAAGATGTATTTTGCTGTGTGTTTTATTCCAGTGTCCCAGTTGTACTTGCATAACAAACCATCATAAACTTAGTGTGTTATAGCAACAACAATCATTTATTTTACTCATAAAACTGTAATTTCTGAGGGCTCAGTGGGGACCGTGCATCTCTGTTCTTCACAATGTCCACTCGGGTACCTTGAAGCCTATGACAACTCAACACCTAAAGGCTGAGCTCTTTAATATTTCTTCCTTAATGTGTCTGGTAGTTGTTGCCAGCTCTTGACCAGAACATCCACACATGACCTTTCCATGTGACTGCCTTGAGCTTCCTTCCAGGATAGTAGCCAGTGTCAAAAGTGAGCATCCAAAGAGAACAAGATAGAAATGCATGATATTTTATGACCTAGGCTTAAAAACACAACTTTACCATATTTTATAGTATTTGGGGCAGTCAAAAGTTCCACTGAGGTCAAGGAGATATAGAACACAGACTCTACTACTCGATGAAACACATGTCACTGTCACCATCACATTGCATGAAGAGCAGGATGGATATAATATAGTGGCAGCTATTTTGGGAAAATTCAGTCTTCCAAACAGTATAACTTGAGCTATTTTCAGCCAATATTTTATCATCTTCATAAAACCTCTAAGTTGGAATTATATAAGGGTTCCTGATATGGGTAGAGACTGCCTGACTAAAAATCAAGATTTGAGTATTTAGATGACCCTAAACAGATGAAGAATCCTCATTCATGTCATTTCTTCTCCCTATAACTTATTTCCTTCCTCTTTTTCTGTGAAACTCCTATTTGTATTTTATATCTCAGCCTAGAAGTTATTCCTTGATATGTCTTGCCTCCTAAGTGCTCCTAAGTGTAACTACTTGGCCATTTATCTGGCCCCTGTGCAGACCACAAGTGGTAACAGGGTGTGAAACCCTGCCTGTGTCATTCACCATTCAGTTCTCAGCACAGACACCCTGCCTAGCACACAGCAGATGATCAATAGTGCACTAACGGATTGAGTGATCAGTGCTAATGGGCCAGTGGATGTCAAGAAAATTGATTGATTCTTCATAAACAATTTTTTAGCTCTTTTGAAATAGCAGTCATTTTATTAGTTACTGGGGTTAAATGATAAAGTCCCAGTTAAGCTCGTGATCTAGTTAGGGAGATGTGTGGTTCTGATAATAATTTATGTTTATTAGTTCTTACTTTATATCTCTCATCCTTTTCATGTAATGTGGTGATGGTGAATATCTCTCATCAAGAGTGGTAGATTCTTTTTTTTTTTAAAGTGATCATACCATTGGTATTGTTCGGTAATTTTTCCCCATTAAATAACAAAGTGTACAGTCTCTACCTTGTGTGTGTGTGTGTTTGTGTGTGTGTGTGTAATCTACCTAAGACTTTTTGATGACTACATAATATTCCTCATTGTTGCTATACTCTGATTTATTTGACCACTCCTGTATTTTTTTTTTTTTTGAGACAGAGTCTTACTCTGTTGCCTGGGCTAGAGTGCTGTGGCATCAGCCTAGTTCACAGCATCCTCAAACTCCTAGGCTCAAGCAATCCTTCTGCCTCAGCCTCCCGAGTAGCTGGGACTACAGGCATGCACCACCATGCTTGGCTAATTTTTTCTATATATTTTTAGTTGGCCAATTAATTTCTTTCTATTTTTAGTAGAGATGGGGTCTTGCTCTTGCTCAGGCTGGTTTCGAACTTCTGACCTTGAGTGATCCTCCCGCCTCGGCCTTCCAGAGTGCTAGAATTACAAGTGTGAGCCACTGCGCCTGGCCGACCACTCCTGTATTTGATGGACATCAGGTTGCCCGTAGATTTTCACTGTTATAAACATTGCAAAAAGGACATCTCTTTACGGCAGCCCCGTTGAATGTAGGATGGCATTGCTGAATTGAACGTAGGCCCATTTGAAATTCTGGAAGAGACTACTACATTACCTTCACAAATGTCATAAATGTCACCAATTTATATTGCTACCAAATACATTTGAAAATAATATTGTCCCCACACCCTGGATACTATCAACTTTATTCATTATCTGCCAATCTTTTGAGCAAAATGTAATATTCTACTATCATTTTCATTTGCATTTATCTTAAGACCTGATTTTGAGAATTATGTTCTTCCAACATAAATAAGGATTGTCTAAGATTAGAGTTTTATAGTTTCTCTAAATACCCCTCAGGTTTCAGTAATTCACAGATTTGAATGGTTGAACTTCTTTGTTTATAAATCCTGAAGTAATGGAAAATTTATAAAGAGCTTATACTTTTTGTTATACCTGACATTTAATGAAAAATCATGGGCAAGATTGGAGATTGGGATGAACAGTGTTTCTGAGATTAACTGAAATCTCTTATCCTCTTCTTTTCATGTGTCTGGTCTTCCATGTATTGATTAAGCCTCCATTTCTCTGATATTGGAATGGGAAGAGATATTTTACAGTCTCAGTCTAGGTTCAATATTGCCATTATGCCTAGCATCATATTCAGTGTTTGAAAATCAGAAATTTTAGAGATATCTGATTTGTACTTATAGGGATGACTTTCATTATCAATTTTTAGAACCATTATTCATATTTTTCAAAATTGTTGGATCACCTTCAAGAAATATTTGTGTTATAATTCTAATTAGGTTGACCCTATATTTTTAACTGCTTACTAAAGTATAACATATGCTGCAGACTGAATATTTATTTGTGTTCCCGATAATCCATATGTTGAAACGTAACCTCCAATGTATGGTATTTGGAAGTGGGGAGGTGATTAGATTATGAGGATGGAGCCCTCATGAATGGCAATAATGTACATATAAAAGAGACCCCAGAGCTCCCTTGTCCTTTTCCACTATGTGACAACATAGCGAAAAGACAGCTATACGTTAACCAGGAAATGAGCCCTCCCCAGACCCTGAGTTGGCTGATGCATTCATCTTGGACTTCCAGCCTCCAGAACTGTGAGAAATAAATTTCTGTTGTTTATAAGCCACTCAGTCTAATAGTATCCTGTTATAGCAGCCCAAAATGGACTAAGAAAACATACATGTAGAAAAGTGTAGCAGCTACAAATCTACAACTTGATTAATTTTCACAAATTGTACACACACACATGTCACCAGCACTCAGACTGAGAAACAGAGTATGACCAGCCCCTGTGCCTTTCAGTCAGTATTCCACAAGAGACTTTTAATAGCATGGATTAGTTTGCTCTTTTTGTTCTTTATGTACATAGAATCATACAGAGTGTACTCTTTTGTCTCTGGCTGGCACTCTATCTTTTTAAATACTTTAATAGATCCACAGCTAACATTTAATAAGCATGATGCACAAGGTATGTTTATATGCATTGTATTACTTTATATGCATTATATTAAACACAGGTGTGTTAACTACGGATCACATTGTTGTATTTTAAATTTTACTTTGAAGCAACTCTATAGTTTGTATAAGAAATGTCAAAGATGTATATTTTTTGTGTATCTAATTTATACATTTTCTTTTTTTGTAAATACTTTATTAAAATCAGGAACCTCTTCAGAGGCAGAATTGCAAAGAGTGCTCCCCATCCTCTTTGCATCCTCTTTGCAGTTGAGGTTTGTAACTATCCTTTAACAATACATGTTAAAATGTTCTTAGGATTCTCTGCAGTTATGCTCCCAAATATATCATTTTAAACTGAGCACTTAAAATTAATGCTATGAAGCTTTCGAGATGCCTTGATAAATCAGTGTTCCAGTTCACGCTAGGTGAGAAGGGCAGTGGGGATTAAACAGTCCCCTCTGTCCATTTCCTTTTCAGGAAATGATGACCTATTGGAAATGACATAAATCACTCCTCTTCCTAAATTAGATTAAAATTCTGAGGTTTAAAACTTGCCTTTACCTACAGAGTCACAAGTCTAATATTAGACTTGTGGCTTTCTCATTTCCCCACAGGGGAAGTTTTGCTGATACTCACAGGACAGAAAAGTTCTGTGTCTATTACTGAAGAGGTTGTGCCCTGTACTAAAGCTAATTCCAAAAAAAGTAGGCACCATATCTCTTATGAAAGATCCCCTGGGGAATAATCACAAACAGATTCTGTAATTAGGTATTTACACATGTGACTCTGCCCAAGGATCCTGCTTTCAGCCTAACTTATACTTAGGCTTCCTTCTCTTCCGTGCCAAAAATTGTATTTAACCTCATTTATCTGACTACCCTACTTGGAATTTTCTAATCATGTAATTGGAGATCAGTAAAAAAATGTTTTTTTGAAACCATGTCTGACAACAAACAAGAAGAAAAAAATGGTTATCATCATTGGCAAATATGGAGAATTTGATTTTCCAATGCTAAACGAACATATTTTCTCTGGAAAGATTTGAACTCATGCCTTGCTTTGCAAAATGCCTCAGCCATTCAACCTCTGATGCTCTGATCATAAACAAAAGTTCGGCAGTTCTATAAGCAATGAGGAAGCCAGAGTTGGACCTCAGGGGTTTCTTTGGTGTTGGGATTTTAAGATGGCCTTCTAAGTTCCATGGAACAGGAAGTACTTCCGTATGCTTCATGTATAGCATGGAGCCTGACCATGAGTGGATGTTCAGAAAACATCTGCTTAATACGAAAGAGGCCACAGTTAAGCCCTCTGGTAAATTCGATGTTAACTTATGGGGGAAAGAAATCACTGTAGTTAGTGAGAAGAATGCAGCTGCTTTGCATGGGACAGACATTGACTTACTGGTTGAAGGAAGCCTTCAAGGAGGGCATTCTACGAGTGGTCAAAAGCATATGCTTTGGAGTCATACAAATGTTGGCAAATACTTTAAAAAATGTTTAGGATATTTTTTAAAGTAAACTATGTCCTGTGCAACATTTAACATATACTCATGCTAAAAATTATTTGTTGTTTATCTGAAATTCAAATTTAACCAGGCACCTTGTTGTTGTGTTTGTTTTGCAATTCTAACTCAGTCCTACTTACCCCATTTCTATGTTCAGCTTTCAGGCTACAATTCCTAAAGAGGTAAAGGGATTGCTTTTCAAAAGTCATGTGAGTTGGGATGTTCCTAGCTGATTTATAAGAGAAAATCTTAACTTTTTTTCCATGAACTTCTCCATTAAAATAGAGGGTGACCAATTGCTAAAGAGTTGAGAGATCTTCCAGAGACAGTACTTATGGACAAGCAGAGACTATCTGCCAGCTAGGCCAGTAGGTGGACTCAAGATTGTACATATAACCATCACTGAAAATGTGGTTCTGTTCAAGGGACGCTGCCCATTTGAGGAAGGTTTCTGGCACCAGTCCCAGTATTTCTCCATTAGTATAGAACTTTGTTTTATAACCAATATTGAAGATATGATGAGTGGAAATGTCTGATATGTTGATGGCATTCTCACTGATACTTTTCATAATTCATTCAGGAGTCAAAAAATAATTTGGAAGGCTGAAATGGTGGGCTGAATTATTAAATAATCAATGTAAGAGGAACAAATGTATGATTCTGTAGTTGGGTCCAAACAATGAACTGTTCTAGTAGACTAGGTGATGAGTGGGGATACATGACTTAGTAGAAGCATAAATGAAAACAAGAGTTATTAATAACACGTTAGCTTAGTTGCAAGACCAATGTGTTGTATTACCAATTGTAGTTTCTTCTCTATTTTTGTGACACCTTTGAGTAGGGATTTCTATGAATCTTTAGGATGGCTGAATCAAATGACACCGGAGACTGTTTTCTTCAGGCAGTGTGGTAAATAGTTCATAACTATTTTGGTAAAGTCCCATTGGCATCAAGCCCAACTTTGTGGATAAAGGAGACACTGCTGCTTTTCAACACATTTTACTAGCACTGGGTGGTTAAAGAAGAAAGTAAGAACGACCTACTTGGGAAATCAATTCAGAAAACCAGTGTTTGAGCCAGTGATTCTGAAACCTGAGTTTGCATTAGAATCACCTGTAGAGTTCATTAAAATAGTAGATCCTACCTTCAGAGTTTCAGACTTAGAAGTTCAGGGATGGGGCCTGAGAATTTGCATTTCTAACAAGTTCTCACAATGGTGAGACTGTTGTAAATCGCAAAGCTTTTCATGTTGAAACTTTTTATATTGAAAAGTTTTTCTTACCTACAAATGCCTACAAATTACTGAGGCATATGTTGGACAGAACTGTGAGACTAGGTAGAATCTAGAATCTCTAAGTAGAATCTCTACTTGTGTATATTGCCCACAAAAAGAGTAAGACTTTTGTGGGTTTAGGGAAAGAACAGATGTGGTTTTGGGGGAGGCTAGGTCCATCCATTTGATCCTTGGCTATTAAGTTCTATGGATCTTCACTGACTCCCCTGAGAGTTAACCTTGGAAGTCCATGGTAAATAGTGCACAGAGTGGAGATGCTTTTCTACCAGGGCCTCTGGTGTCCTGGTCCTGTGCTATGACATCAGCATAGCATCAGCATAAACAAAATATGCCACAGGCTTGTGTTCAGACCCTTGTCAAAACCTCACGCACCATTAACAGAGGGCAACTGCAGAGCTCTCCATTCTGTTACAGAAATAATAACTAGCATTAAACTCAACCATAAATGCCTGTTCCCTGCTGATAGGGTGGTCATACTCATTGTTGCATTGTTTTGTATTTTTTACCTCCAGAGCAGCTATAGCACAAGCCATGACTCATGCTATGTGCCAGCCTCAGAGATATCAAGACTCATTTACATAAATATTCACAATCGTGTTTCCAAAGCTGTTTCCTTATTTCTCTTTGTTGTTATTTTACTTTTCATTGGAGGTCAGGTGGGGCAGTGTTTAATTGAAGCTATTCTCTCTCTCTCTCCCTCCTCCCCCCTCTCCCCCCGAAATATACACAGAAACACACACAATCTAGTTGAATCATGAAGTCTATGAGAACAGAGTCAGTATTTTCTCAGAAAGCTATTCCTAACCTTCATATGGTACCTAGAACTTGGTAGATACACAAGTTATGACTGAGTGAGTGAGTGAGTGTATATATTGTTACAAGCCAGTGATCATGGAAGTCACCTGTTGATTTCTCGTATGCTGTCTCTGAACATGCAGGGACTTCATTTTTGCTGTGAACCCAATGTAGATGATGTTAAGTCAAGCCTCAATGTTATCCGCTTGTCCACGTCTAACCCGTTTTGTGGCAAAGATAGTATTTTGATTGTTTGTATTGATGTTGTTTATGTATTGATCATATCTATCAAATTTATTTTTAAATGTTTTAAAATAGTTCATTGAAGTACAATGGCACAAAGGTAAATATTTCCAAGCAACGTAAAATATAATACAAAAGAATAATAATTGGATATGGTTATTCATATTTAACACTCAATTTACTTTGAGTTTCTACCTATGTAAAAAAAAAATGGAAATGTGTTAGCTTAAATAGTTTTCATTGTTCGATTAAAAGAAGGAGAGGAAGCAGCAGCAGCAGCATGCCAGTAAATGGAGAGAGAATACTTTTCCTCTTGGCATTTATCTCTGGTAGGAATGTATCTTAAGAGCCTTTACTGAAAAGGGCACTGAGTTACACAGGGAATAGCTTTTTCAACAGCTCTTTTTCCAGAGGTGTAAAAACAGTCTTTGCCTGGTTACATTGTATATCTTACCTCAGTAAAGACATGAAAAGGAATCATGATAAGATGAATGTATTCCTACAGAGAGCTAAGCTTCCTGGTGATCTGAGTTGATTCAGGAATAGAACTCAGTGAACTGAGCGGATTAAATGATCAATGTTTCTTTTAGATTAGCCCTCTCAAATATCAATGGTCTCTGCCAGCCTTAGAGGAGATAATGGGGTAATTTCAATATTGAGCTTTTCAACAGAGTATCTGAAGTATAAAAAGTCTGCGGTGTTAGAACGATAACTCACCTTCAACAGCACATACCCTGGCATGAGCATTGGCCTTCTGTGAGGGTACTGTTGTCCAAAGCCTCAGACACTGGTCTGGTGGGGACACGTGAGATGACGTGTGTTTGTGTCTTAATTGGAGTCCTCAAGAAGACACAGGATATAAGTGCATGTCAGTTATTTAGGAGGTACAGGAAGCCTCGGGAATGGACGGGAGATAAGAAGAAAAGAAGGAAAGTCAATGTAAGGTGCAGTAGTAAGCTGTGGTGGGTAACTAGAGTTTAATCCCACAAGAAAACTCTGGAAATAGTGGAGAAGACATGGTTCAGAGTGATTCAACCTAAAATAAGCGAGAACTGGGGTACCAATATGCCAGTTCTCTTCAGTTGTGGGTATTTATTCCACCACTCCGGTTGAGGACTACTCCCAGGTGAAGGGTGTTAATTCCAGGCACTTCTCCCGAGAGGGGCGTCCCGACCACCATAAATACAGGCTGAATAGTCTCCTAGGGTTCTGTGAAAAACCCTCAGGCACAGAGCTGCAATCCTGTGATGGGAAGTTGTTTGGAGCCTAGTCCAGTGGAATTTGGGTAAGGCACTAACAGCTTCTCCTCTGGTGTCTAAAATGCTATTAGAAGGGGCGGTCTCAGCACTAAGTAATTCACCCCACAGTCACAGAGTGCTCTAGTTCTCTATCAGTTGAATCAGAGATTTGCCTCTATTGATTCTCCTTACCTCAAGTAGAAAGGCTCACTGTAGTTTTTGCATGTTTTAAAAACCTCTCCGTACTCGCTAATCTCCTCTTCTGGAAAAGAGAAAGTAGACCTCAAGAACCTTACTTTTTGCAAGCACCATTATCTGGTTAGGAATTCCCTAACATTGTTTCGTTTCCACTGAGATTTATTTTTAAGGGTATCTTCTATTTATTTAAAACAATGTTGTCTTTCAATTTATAGTAGTAATATGAGTTCCTTTTAAAATAAATGTATCGAAGTAAAAACTAAAAGTCAACATGCAGAAAAAAATTAATAACATGAATATATCTAGTGAGGTGCTGGTATCTATTTGACAACTGGCTCTGTGAAAAACAGAAATCATTATTTGTAGCGTTTGCCTGTTTCTGTGGTATAAATACTTCCACCTTGACTGATTTCAAACTGGCAATATGACATAATTAAACCTGGATTTGGGAAGAGTTGTGCACAGTTGATTTCAGCAAGCCAGAATGAGGCAGCTACAGCCCACCTCTGGGTGCCCCCCCCAAAGATTGCTGGTCTTATAAAGATGGTGGGCTGTTCACAAAACACTGTGGGTAAAATGACGGAGAAGAATTTGCGTTCCTTTGCAAATATTGCAAAAGTTTGATAGTGAGCTTAGCCTACTACAGTAGGGCCAGCTGACAGAGCAGTTAGTAGTCGTATACCTAAACCAAATACTCCAGTGAGATCTTCAAGTACACTCTTTCAAGTATGGAGTTGATTATTTCAATCTGCACAAGTGTAAAATTTGAATGTTACCGGGAGTCTCCTAATTAATGTGGTTGTTTCTGGTCTCTTCCAGAATGGGCGTTTTTAAGACGCACTGCCTTCTCACTGGTTCCCAGTAGCTGCAGGGTTAGCCCCAGGCCCTCAAATCTCTGAAATTGTTTAATTTATTTCTCCAGTGTTGTTTGTTAGGGTATTGCTGGTGATATTCATAACCCCTTGGCTTGTGTGAGTGTATTTCATTTTCCTATAGGTCAAATGCAAAGCCTGAAATTTGGAGATGAAAACCTCAGTTCAGTCATTTAAATATGTTGCCTTGAGCAAATTCTCCTCTTGCTGAATCTCAGTTTTCACACCCATAAAATGAAGAGGGTAAAATTAACAGTCAACTTTGAGGCGAGACTGAGCTGACATGAACATCACTGTTCTTGCTCAGTGCTAAAGTTGGGTACAAACCTTAGCGGTTATAATTATTGTATTAGTTAGCTGTTATTTTTATTACCAGTTACCCCACAGATTCATTTAAATTTTGCAATCAGTTTGGTGCCCTGTTCCTTTTTAATTCCAAGTTTGGTTCAGGTGAAGCTGGTGAAGCAGAGGAAGGTGCGTTCTTACTTGCCTCACCTTAGCTGGTTCCTGCTGCATACATCTTTCAACATGTTTGCAGAAAACTAATCAGCATCTACGTTTGTTTTCTAATTTTCTTTGCTCGCACATACCATGGCCACTTGATTAGCAATCAGTGCTGTGTTGGCAGGCACGCACAGGCCCTATTCCTCCTAATCAGGAATTAGGAGGAAGCAAATGCTGGTGTTTAAAGGGAACCCTTTTTTGAGCTCTTGTCCCATGACTCCTAATTGTTGTATTTCTCAAACTCAACCCAGCTGCAAGCTTTATTAGGGAAACATTTATTCAGATAACAAGCCTAGGGTATGAAAGAGGGGTAATTATTTTGCAAATGCATTTGAATCACTGTACGCTATAGTGCAACTCATCCCCCAAATGGAGAAGGTGAACATTTGGGCTGAAATGTTCCTTTGTAGATGGACAATACAACAAGCATATGCCTGGGAACTTCTGGCAAATGATAGAAAACTGGTCAAATGAAAAGACACCAGTGAAATGAGAGAGAGAGAAAAAAAAAAGGATCAGGAAGCTCTGGGTGAAAGGGTGAAAGAAAATGCCTACATTTCCATTCACATTCATTCATCTATTCATTCATTTTCTATCCAATATTTTTGAGAACCTATTATATAATTTGCTCTCAAAGAGCTTAATGTTTCAATTGAGAGAAAGCAATGAAAAAATACATTAACTACGTGTCAACTTGGATCTCTTATCCTGCAAAATCTAGATAGCATTGATTCAAACCCCCTTTCCATGTTTTGAGAATGTTCAGTGAAATCCATGAAATTTCTGGAATTTTATGAGAGTGGGGTGGTGATCACATACTCGTGGTCCTCACTAGCTCTAAGATCATGCTTCTGCTTCCTCAGTTGTTTTGCCTTAGCATGTCTATATTCCACAACCCACATGGAGAAAATAGCCCTCCCTTTACCCTCCAAGATTTATATGAAGCATTATGAGGGGAGCACACTTTATTGAAATTCTAAAAGGTTGTATTTGGCAATTGAATCAACTCCCAATGGAATATTAAACATGGCTATTCTTAAATGCCCTTTAGGCACCAGGCACATTTTCTTTTGCTGCCTGCATCCAGCTCTCTATTTGTCACCATCTCAGTTTTCTTTTCCCACCCCCCTTCCTGTCTCTTTCCCTTAATTTCCCACCATGTATGTTGGGTCTGTTACATGGTATGAGTCTATTCTCTTTCTACTCCTTCATTGAGTTCCAGTCTCAAGTGCTTATATCCAGACTCACTGAGTTATCCTCCAGACTATAACAGCTTTCATCCATCTAAAAGAAACTTCCCTTTGTGGTAATTTCAGGAGTTCTTAATATATTCTGAATGTAAGTCTGTCAGATGTATGAATTAGGAATGTCTTCTCTTTCAATTTGTCTTTTATTTTCTTATCGGTATCCTTTGATAAACAGATGCTCTATATTTAAATGAAAGCTAATTATTTGTTCTATTATGGTTATTGCTCCTGTGTCTTGTTCAAGAAATATTTGCACATTGCAAGGTCATCATTCTCTACTGGGTTTTCTAAAAGCTTGATCTTTTTACTTGCATCATTAATTTTCATCTCTAATATTGTGTATGGTGTGAGGTAGAGATCAAGATTTATGTTTTTCCAGTTGCTCCAGCACCATTTATTTAGGATACCATCCTCTTTCCCTCACTGGATTGCAGTGACCTCGTGCCATAAATCAAATTACCATGTATGTGTCATCTATTTCTGTACTCTGTTCCCCTGGTCTTTGTATCTAACCTTGTGCCAGTACAAAGGTAGCAATTTTTAAGTATTTTCCATTTTACATGGGCATTTTTAAATATCCTTTGATAAGTGCTCTGATAATAGGAATACAGCCAATAACATACACCAGAGGATTTAACCTAAAGGAAGAGGGGTCAGAGATGGCTTTCCCAGTGGATGTGTCATTTGGGTTGAGACATATTTCACAGGTTTGCACTCGAGGGCATGCCCTACTCAGCAGTTTTCTCACTTTATGATGGGTCCTCTGATGTGGTTGATATAACCCACTGGTCTGGAATAGATAATGAGGCTAAAACAAGGAAGATGCCCTAGTAGAGTTGGAATTACATCATTGTGAAGATGTGAAACTGAGCGCAAAGAGAATATATGACTTTCTGAAGGTCAAAGAGCTGGTGAATTATGTTTGGATTGGAACTCAAGTTTCTCAATAGATCCATCCTCTTCCCATGACATTGCATTGCCTCTGGGTACAAATGCTCAAAGCTGCCGAACTGCAATGTTGTGACGCCTGGATTTGTACTCGGTTCTGTTTAACTCCACAGGCTATGCTCAATCCAGTATCCTTGACTGCCTCCCTGGAAAAGCTGAATTTATTTGTATGCCTAAAGAAGAATGAGCTAATTGATTCTCATTTTAATATAATAACTCTGCTCTAACACTATCAGTATGTGTCCAAAAAAATCTTATGGCGCATGACTAATTGCACTTTTGAATTATATACATTTAATTACATATTTGATTTGATAGTTGAGCGTTTATAGTTATTGTCATTTCCCACTTACTGATCTTCTATTCTTCCATTCTAATTGTCTTTGTTGCAGACCCCCTTCTAATGCATAGAAAAGAAATATAGGCATGATTTCTTCTTTCCATATTTATGTATTATATACTGCTTTAATGTCATGAGTCAGATATGACTGTAGGAACTGGATCAGTTCTCATAATATGCCCTTTGCAGGATAGACCTCCTAAAGTATAATTTTGGTGCAATGATTGAAATGATGTTTTTCTTTGGTGCATAAACCTAAGCATCCAATGGTGGAAGTTTATATGACTCAAATGGAAAAACAATTCATGATAAAAGGTGTAATTATTAGCAAAGGCCCTGAAAATCTTTTCTGGGTGAAATAGGCACGCTCCTTCCTTCTATATGAGGCTCTGACTGATGGCTTGGCTTTTATCAGGCAATGTATGTCTGATGCAATCTCTGTGGATAAAACCACCAGCCTCTATCAAGTCGATCAAATATTTATTGAGCACTTATTATGTCCAAGACACTTCGGGGAACAAAGAGATATGAGCCTGGCCTTGCCCTTAAGGATATATCAATTGAGATACAATTTATACTACTACAATCAATTACGCAGATGTCTCTCAATTCGGTATCTTGATGCTTGGTGTAAACAAGACAAAATGCGCTAATAATGAACCTAATTTAAGTGATTCAGCTTGCTGCATCATTGAGGTAATTTCACATATTCTTGCATTTTCTGTGATTATCAGCTTTAAGTGGTTCCACAATCTATTAAGAAAGCAGGTCCAGGCGATATTGTCCTCTGCATCTTATTCTGGTCTTGCTTCCACTGCTGTGAAGGCTCTTAAGTTGTCCTTTATCAACTCAGACCCCTCACGAGTAAGTATTTAATTTCTCTTGATCTTTAGCCTTAGGAAATTACTCAATTCATTACTTAGCCATTATTTAATTCATTACTGTCATTAGAGATCAGGAGAATCGTCTTACCAGGACTGAGAATACATGACAAACCTTACCTCTCTTTGCCCAGCATAATGAGCAGGCTATGGAAGGGCCCTAATCTGGAAGCCTATTTATGGGATTTAGTTTTATTACATTCTCCAGGCCTAGGCTTTGACTGTACGACTTGCAGAGGCATGACTTAACCTGATGGCAAGGGAATTACTAGCCAACATGTTCACCGATACTTTGTGTCTGCAGTGAGCTTCAATAGACTCTTTCATAGGATTGTTGATCTTTACAAAATAGAGTAATTGGACAGAAGCTTAGTAAGGGATAATGCACAGGGAGCTGCTCTCTCAAGACAGCCCAGGGGTGAGGGTGGGGAATTGCTTCCCAGGGGACATTTGGCAACGTCTGGAGATAATTTTTGTTGTCACGGTGTGGAGCAGGAGTGGGAGGAGAATGCTACTAGCCTCTGGTGGGTAGAGGCCAGGGATGTTGCCAACACCCTACAATGCACAGGACAACCCATCACAACAGAATTATCTGGCTCAAAATGTCAATAGTGTCACTACTGAGAAACCCTGAGTATCTTCCCATTACTGCCCTTTTACAAAACTATACATATTTTGTCATAGAGCCTTGTGGATTTATTTGGTTTTGATTGATTACTGAGAGACAGATGGATTTCTACCTATCATTCTCTCTCTGTATATCTAATTGCTATCTATCCACTTCATTTCACAAGGTACTAGGTAAAACAGTTTATACAAATAACATTCAACAAAGTAAAGAGAAATTTGAGAAATGCACAGGAGGAAATATAAATTAAAGTCAGTAGTATCAACTATAGAAAATATGCTGGTTATCTGACAGTTATGACTTATAACATTACTGTAATTTTCTTTGAGCTTGCTGGTAGCCAAAACAAAAATGGGAATAGTCATTTTGCTCTGTTTGTTATCCACCAAGAGAAAACGGATTAAGCAAAGCTTTTTGTAGGGCAAAGACATTTCTCACTTGCAACCTAACGTAGATCAGGAGTTGGCAAATTTTTTCTGTAAAGGTCAAGATAGTAAATCTTTTCAGCTTTGTGGGCCATAAGCTTTCTTTTGCAGTCACTCAGCTGTGCCACTGTAGCCTCAAAGTGGCCATAGACAATGGGGAAACAAATGGACATGACTGTGTTTGATAAAATTTTGCAAAAAGAAGCAATGAGTCAGGTTTGACCCTTGAGCCTTAGTTGTCTGACCCTTAGTATGGATCCTCAGAACAGCCCTGGATCAAGTGAGAAATGGGTTTTAAGATGATGTTTCCAGAACCATTGAGTGAAAACTGAGACCAAGACCCTATAGGATATGAAACAAGACTTTCTACACCATTAGCCCTTTCTGTAAGGATTAAAAAACAATAACGACAGCAAAATGTCTCTTCAGGACATTTTCTGTGATACTAATATGTATCAGGAATTTTATATTGTTTTTGCTTAGTTTCGCTTTGGGTGAGACCCCTTCTCATTTCCTGTTAACATACCCTATTGTCATAAACTCCTTCTCCTCCTATACTAAGTCCCACTTCCAAGAAAAGGAAGCTTCACTTTACCCCTCCCATCTTGCTGAATGTTTAAAAATTATTGAAGTGAGATATTGTGACAGGGCAAAGGTATGATTACCCTCAAAATTTTCCCCAAGATTTAGGCACATGGAGGGCACAGTGTTAGGTAGCCGTGATAAAATGACTACCTCTAGACTCTGCCTCCAAGTGCTTTCCCAGGGACACTCTCAGTTCCTTTGGTGGCCCCATCTTCGCTGTCACTTCCTATGAAGTTTCCATGGCTCCTTGGAGGAAGCAGTCTTCACCTCTGGCCTATCCTGTGGTTTTTAATTCCGAGTTTTATAGCACTTTTTCTGGTATCTTGTAACGGTTTCTTTCTCCTTCTCTTTCCCCCAGTGATCTGAGCTCCTAGAGGAAAGATTACATGCCTTTCTGACTTGCACTCTCCCCTGTGTTTATTCCAATGTCTAGCACATACTGGATGCCCATAACTATCTGTTGTTTAAGTGAATGAATAAATGAATGGAAGGAGGGAGAAAGGGAGGAAAAGAGGAACGGGTGAATGAAGGTAGGAAGGGAAAGGATGGATCAATGAATAGATGGATGAAATAATGGAAGGAAGGACATCAGCAGTTTTTCAAAAATTTAAGTTCAAACACAAGGAGCAATATTACTTGTAAAATATTTTACTGATGGCACTGTGACTAAAATTGTTCTTTCTTTCTCATATAAAATTAAACTCGGTTCAGTAACCAAACAAAATCTTAAGTCAATATATCTGATTTATGGTTCAGTAACATAAAACACATATGCCTAGAAATTCACTGACCATCAATATGATTTATATATACAATCACCACAGTGAAGTTGAAAGTGTTTTAAGCAGAGTCTATATTTAGAATGCATATATTTATTACAAACGATGCTATAACTGATTGGATAAATACAATCAAATTGTTGCTAATAACACTAGGCCAAAGTCCTTATAAGTATTTGTGTGTGGGGTAGGAAAATACTGTAAGAAAGTTTAAGACTGTCTCTCTTCCTTATTCCTAGCTCTGATTACCATCAATGGTAGTTGGCTGATATCAATCATAGCCAGTTTGTAGTTCAACTTTTTATTTAAGCTTATAGGATCTATCACTCATCAACAAGAGTAGAAGGTTATTTGTTTGGATGCCAAATACATCCATTTTTATTTGTAATTCTCCAGCTCTCTCTTCTTGTTGTCTATATTTACCTATCAGCCGCCTCCTACCTCCTACTTGCAGAAGGGTGATGGAGAATAGTTGCATGGGAGATGATGATCAAAGAATAAAAAGCTTCAGAGATTTAAAACAAAGTTGAGGTTGCAAAGTGGATTTTTGAATAAGCCTGGGAAAATGGAAATATTAGATCATGAAATCAGATATTGTCTATGCTTGTGTCTTGACTGGAATAATTAACTTATGGTGTCTCAGTTTTCCCATTGTCTATTATGTGTGATTCTGATATATCTGCCTCAATTAATGAAAATAATATAAAGCTAAGTAACTTTTTACAAAGATACATTATGAAAGAACTTCTCTTTGTTCAAGGAAGAAACTTATCAAGTTAAAATTTTCTTTGGATGTAAGATATCAAAAGGTATAACTAGTCTGATGTGTTTTAACCAAATTTTAAACTTGTCAGTTTGAGAATGAGAGTGGGAATCTCAACGTAGCAAAGTTAGGGTTAGAGCTCTTAGAGTTCATTTTCCATATTTCCAATAAGAATCAATTTCTCAAATGGAATTTTGTGATGAACTGCTGGAAATTAGTATTTAAAATGGTAACCCTGACAAGAATGGGTGTCACATGGCAGCAATGAATTCACAACAGGACTAGTTGGAAGTGTATGACATTTTAAGTGCCTCATCGCTCTGAATTCACTTGGCATTTATTGTAATAGAAATGACCATATTGAATTCATTTGGCATTCATATGGATTTCACATGTATTTATGGAGATGTAACATGGTAATTTAACATTTACTACACTAAGCATTATTTAATGGACATTGAAAGACATTGTCATACAATGCTTAATAAAGCCAGGAACTCTAAAACTAATCTTCTATCAAAATAAAGAAATGTAAAACCATTTTGATTCCCAAAGCACATGAGTAAATTATTTGGATAAGCCAAAGTTACGTATTTACTCCCCTCAAATCTGTTTTCTAAATTTTTAAGCCATAAGGTTGACTCTAGGACCAAAACAATAAAGCAGATGTTCAGTTTAGTCTTCTTTATAATGTAAAATTATCTGCAAATACATTAATCTCAGTCTAAAAATATTGAGGAAGATTTTCTTGGAACATCAGCAGTAAATTTAACACATGGCAAGCCTTCAATAGATTTATCTTTTTTCCCCCTTTTAGAGTTCAATGTGCTCCCTTTAACATAGTCCCAAAAAATAAATTTCTGTTTCTTCCTTGAACTATTTTTAGAACAAAGAAATCATTATTTTAAAGAATTAAAAGATCAAAGGCATGAGGATCTTTGATGGAATGTGAAGGAAGAGTTCTTCACCAACCATGATGATAATCTTTTATTTTTATTCTAAGAACAGAGTTGTTTAAGGACACAGCATAACACAAACTTTGCTATTAGTCACTTTCAAAGTTGTTGTTTAGAATGGTCTATTCTTCCTTCAATTTTTTCAGTTGCTGTCTTTATGCTACTCAAAAGGAGAACCATTATCAAAAACATAGCAAAAGTTAACTAAGACTAGTTACCAAATAACTAGTCTTAGCTTAAACAAAACCAGTGCTCAACCATGATTATTGAGTATTGGTTATTTAACATCAATTTACTGAAAATACTTTAATGTGGACTAGAGAGACAAAATTTATTTTTATGATATATATCCTATTTAGACTTTTAAAGTATTTAATAGCACTTTCAAAATTACTGTAGGGAATTGAGTTATTGTGAAAATCTTTCAAATCTACATTTTGAGAGAGTTCTCAAATCTTTAGAAGATTAACCTGAGTAAACCTTCCCTGTGACCTAAAGAGAGATTTTGAATGAGGGGCTCTATTAGTTTCCTAGGGCTCCCAAAACAAAGTACCATGAACCGGGTAGCTTACAAAAATATATTGTCTCATAGTTCTGAAGTCTGAAATCAAAGCGTTGGCAGGGCCATGCTGTCTTCAAAGTCCCTAGGGGAGGACCCTACCTTGCTGCTTCTAGGTTCTGGTGGCCCCAGGCATGTCTTGTAGCTGAACCACTCTAGTCTCTGCCTTGGTTTTCACATGGATTCTCCCCGTGTGTCTGTCTTCACATGGTTATTTTGCCCTTCTTATAGGGACACCAGTCATGTAGGACTAGGGTCCATCGTAATGCCCTCATCTTAACTTGGTGACATCTGCAAAGACCCTATTTCCAAATAAGGTTGCACTGTGGTTTAGTAGTTGATCGTATCTTTTACGGGGCACTACTAAACCCATAAAAGGGGATCTCTTGACAGTTTTTAATAGGGTCATTATTTTAATGAATGCGTTTTTTTAATGATTATCTTTTCTATGATAGTGTCTGAGACAAAAACAAATTTATTTGCCCTTGAAGGTTCCTTTGTTTTTCTGCCATTTGTGCTAGTAACAGAGAAATAAAACTTCGTTGACAGCAAATTGTTTTTCTCATCCTTCACATGTCTAAAAAACACTATTTTGTAGTTCTCCCCTCTTTGGTCTCTGTGTATCTCCTTGGTTTCTGTGTTATAGCTTCTTTGTGTTAATTACAAGTTGCTTTGCTTTCTAAACTCAAAATGAATTTTTGTTGTTTGATAGGAGCCACCACTCTTATGTGAACAAAAGGATACTTCATTTGAAATCAGGGTCTCTGTTGACCGTGGTTTACTTGGGGCATCAGTTGTGTTTTTCTTGCTTGTAAGCATATGGAATCTACTCTAATAATAAGCGGACAAGGAAAAAGAAGAAAGAAGAATATTCTTGTTTGGTGTATCATTTTTCTAGGACTACTGTAAAGTGTGCCACAAACTGATTGGCAGTAAATTTCTTTTGTGAAGCCAATCTGTTTTGGAGGCTAGAAGTCTAAGACCGAAGTGGAGGTAGGGTTGTTTTCTTTTGAGGGCTCTGAGGGAGAATCTGTTCATGCCTTTCTCTTAGCTTCTGGTTTGCTAGAAATCTTTGGCATTCCTTGGCTGGTTGACACATCACCCTAATCTCTGCCTTCCCCTTCACACACGATTCTCCTTGTACGTATATCTGTCTCTGAGTCCAACTTTCCCATTTTTATAAGGACACCAGTTGTACTGGATTAGGGCCCATACTAATGACTTTATTTTAACTTGATTACCTCTATAAAGACTCTATATCCAAACAAAGTCACTAAAGGTTAGGATTTCAACATAACTTTTTTGAGGGGAAACACAATTCAACCTATAGCAGAAGAGTGGTGAGTACATAGAATCAAAGGAGGGTCTTATCATAAAGGCAAAGAAATCAAAACACATCTGGCTGCTGGAATTTGTGCGCCTAGAACTCTCCGCTCGTACATTTTGGCTTAGGCATTGCCCACTGTCATGTTTCTGTGTCCTGAATTTCAAATATTTGAGGAGTTTTGTTGGTCCAGTTTGATTCAGTTACCTTTGTTTGGGTCAATCATTTATGGCCAGAGCGTGAGGGTACAGGACAGAATGGCCATGTTTTGGGGTGCGTGTGTGTGCATGTGCACATATGTGAGGATTGTGTCCCCTACAAAAGTGAGTAGAACTACTGTGAGACTGTGAGCTGGCTAGCAGTTATCTCCTCCCCTACCCTGTCCTGATCTCTGGAGAGGAAAGACTGTGGTCCCAAAGGAAGGTGGCTTTTCATTGATTCAAGACAAATATCAATTGAGTTCCTATAATGTGCTCCATCCTGTCTGTGCTGGGGATAGAGATACAAGCAATAGGTGCTGATATTCAGCCATTCCCATTGGTCACACTGAAGTAGGAGAGGACTTTTCATCTCCTCCCAAGCCCAGGACACAGCTCAGCATGGGCATCTTGGGTACACTGACACACATCACCAGAAGAGACCACACTTGGATTCTTACACTAGACCCCTGCACAAGCTCAATCCATGGTGGTCAGTCCTATTCTGTTGAGGTGCCGAACCAATAATTTCCCCAGTGGCAGCATCTGCGGGGCTCCCAGGTGCTTCCCTACACAGTCACAGGCCTGGCTCAAGTGGAGGGAGGTCCGGGAAGCTCCAAAGAGGGGATCCAGTCATCACTGACCCATGCTTGATCTGGTGTCCATGACTATCTCCCTTATGAGGAGTGAGTTTGATGAATATTCAAGGACAAAAAAGACATAAATCCTCTCACTGCCTCAGCTATCGTATGCCCATGGGACCCACGAGGCTCCGTGTGTCTTCCTAAGTGTGCTGTTTCCTTCCCAGGAGCCACAGAGGTGCCACAAAAAGATGAGGCCAATAAACCACTGCATCTGTCTGTTTGTCATTTTTCTTCAGTGCAAGTTTTACAAGACTCCCTCCCAACAGGGTCACAATCTCAACACATGTCACTCTGCCGTATGCTTCGCTGGAACATTGTGTTGTGCTGGGGCTGAATTAAATGTACAAATACAGCATATTTTCTCGAAAGGAGTTTTGACAATGATAAATGCATAGGCGTTTTTTCCATACTCAGACAACCCAATTCCTTGCCCATCAAATTGCTCAGGATTCGCTTGGAAGAATTGGTCTCTTGTAAACAGGGAAACACGGATGCTGCCTGTGCAGTCACAGGCCTGGGTTCAAATGCCGCTTTTACCAATTATATACCATTTGCATGTGGGCAGTGTTGTTACCCCTGCTAGCCTCAGCTTTTAATTAGTGTAATCTCTCCTCTGATAAAACCTCACTGGCTATGATGCTTCCACTGCACAAAGCTTAGCCTCAGTTTTGTCATCTGTAAAAAATGGTTTTAAATCGCTTCCCTCAAAGTACAGTTGTGTTAAATGAGACAACACTTGGAAAGTAATTAGCACAGTCCCTGGCCAATCGTAAGCGCTGAATGAGCATCAACTAGTGTTCATACAGGTATGTATCCTCTTACCTGCAGTGACTGAGGGCTGTAATGTGAGTTTAGATCCCAGTAATAGGGGGGAAAGTGCTTGTTATTCATGAGGCAGGGAATGAACAGGATTTTTCTATCGACCCTTGAATATAATAACAGTAGCTAATGTCTATTTTTTTAATCATGTGTTAGGCAGCGTGGTGTTTTCTGTGGATCATACTATTTGTCATACCAATCCTATGAATTTTATATCATTTATCTCATGGAGCAGGAATCCTGGTAGGCTAGATATAGCCCGTTGCCCCCTGCAGATCCACTGGTCATGATTCTCCATCCTCCCTGTGCCACCAGTTTCTGACCTGCATGGACCTCTTGGAAGGAAACCAGGGAAATGGACACCCTGCCTTGTTCTCCCTCCAATCTCTGATCTCTCCCTGGTGCTGCTCATTTGCTGAGCCCAGATGGAAGCAAGAAGACAAGGCTGCCAGGTGCTCTGCCCAAGGACAGAGCAGGATAGAGAAGGAAGAGTGAATGCAGAGGGCCAAGCAAATGCACTCAGCACCTCTGCTTGTGAACACACGGCCAGAAGCGCCATTTGCTTTGAGCAATGGAGAATTAGACATGGCCTTTGCTCTACTGTTCCAAACTGCATGGTTCCTTCTTCCCCTTTCTCTCTCCTTTTTCCTCATAGACTATGAGGTCTTAACATTATAGTAGGAAACTTGAAATGGGTTGGCATCTTAGTATAATCCAGCCACTCTTAGATTTGAAGCTATTTCTTTGTGAAAAGGTCGAGGTAAAAAAAATACATTTCTAAATGTCTATTTATCCTTTATTTTCTCATCATATACGGAAAGGTTATTGCCAAGTATGGCAATAAAGGTTTTATTGTTTCAGTTTTTATAACAAAAACAAGCATAGTTGTTAATGGATTTTGGTTTATTAGATCAACAATTGTCAACATGGGGTTCCTGGGTCTTAGGAGACCAGGATGGTCGTAATGGAGGTCTGCAAGCTATCTTAAATATTTCAGAAAATCTAATATAATGACGTGCTTACAAGTGATAAAGCTTCACAGACTAACAAAAAAAATCCAGATTTTTGGGTTTTTTTGCTTTTGACTGAAATATTAGATTTGTGTGGTGAATTTAGTAATTTCATTCTGATCAGAAACTCTGATTGACAGGTGTGTGTGTCTTTGATTAATAAAACATGGGAGAGCAAATGAATTATTACTTAATCTGTGCCGTTTGCTAGATAGTCTTTGAAAACCTAGGGTCAATTCTGGGGGAGGGAAATAACTGATTCTCAGTGGTGAAATAATAAGCATGATACTGGCTTGGCATTTCTCACATATGTGGGGATGCTAAGTCAGGCTTCTAGATGGGCCAAGACCTGATTAAAAAAATCAAGTCAATTACTTGTTTTGAATAATAACAACAATAATCACAATAGTGATAGTAGCAAACAGTTATGAAGTAGCCAGGCATAGTGCTGAAATGCTCTATGTGTAATCTCTTATTTTATCCTCCCCTTAGACCTAAGATGGAGGCACTCTAATTATCTGTTATCTTAGGTTGGTCTCTCTCAGAAGAAGACTCAGACAAAGATGTACATGCAGATAGTTTATATGGGAGATGATGCCAGGAAGCTCTGGTAGGGAATGAAGTAAGCTGGGGAAGGAAAAAAAAATCAATACATGATACATCAACACTCAGGTTGCTTCTATGGACAGTGGGGCTCAATCCCCCTTGGCACATACGGGGTCAGTGTAGAACACACCTCGGGGTTGCATCCCATGATGAGCAAGAAAGCTCTGTGTAATTAGTTCAGTAAGACTTTCAAAGGAGTCGACTTCCCAGAACTTCTGGTTTATCCTGTGGGAGGGTGGGGAGGTGAGAGCCTCAGGTAGCGAGACACAGGGACCAAGAGAAAGATGCCACTGGTAATGCACAAGTATGTGAGCAGGTGCCAGTAGCATCTGCTGCACTTCTGTCCTGCTGACAAGGAAGCTAAGACTTTAGGAGTTGAAATAATACCATCCAAAGTCACAGGGCACTGTGATGGTGTGCTCTTCCATGGAATCTTATTACTACCTATGATTATAAGCTACTAATATACAATAACCTACCAAATGAGTTCTTGGGATTTTGTTTTTTCAACAACGGCTTTATTGAGAGACAATTCATGTAACATCCAACTCACTCATTTAAAGTGTACAACTCCATGGTTTTTAGTATATTTACAGAATTGTACAACCATCATCATAATCAATTTTAGAACATTTTCATCACCCTGAAAGAAATCTATACCTTATTTATTTCCCCCCATCACATCCCCAGCCCCTGGCAACTGAAAAATCTCTTTCTATCTCTATGGATTTACCTCTATGGACATTTGATATAAATGGAATCATACAGTATGTGATTGTTTGTGTCTGATTTTTTTTTTTTTTTTTTTTACTTAGTATAATGTTATAAAGGGAGAATGAATGCAGAGGGCCAAGCAAATGCACTCAGCACCTCTGCTTGTGAACACACAGCCAGTAAGAGCCATTTGCTTTGAGCAGTGGAGAATTAGACATGGCCTTTGCTCTACTGTTCCAAACTGCATGTTTCCTTCTTCCCCTTTCTCTCTTCTTTTTCCTCGTAGACTATGAGGTTTTAATATTATAGTAGGAAACTTGAAATGGGTTGGCATCTTAGTGTAATCCAGCCACTCTTAGATTTGAAGCTATTTCTTTGTGAAAAGGTCAAGGTAAAAAAAAAAAAAAACATTTCTAAACATCCATTTATCCTTTATTTTCTCATCATATACAGAAAGGTTATTGCCAAATATTGCAATAAAGATTTTATTGCTTCACTTTTTATAATAAAAACAAGCATAGTTGTTAATGGATTTTGGTTTATTAGATCGACAATTGTCAACATGAGGTTCCTGGGTCTTAGGAGACCAGGATGGTCATAATAGAGGTAAACTATTTTAAATATTTCAGAAAATCTAATATAATCACATGTTTACAAGTGATAAAGCACTTGTAAGATTCATCTGTATTGCAGCATGTATCAGAACTTCATTGCTTTTCATCACCAAATAATATTTCATTGCCTGGATATACCACATTTGCTTATGCATCCGTCAGTTGATAGACATTTGAGTTGTTAATGCTTTTTGGCTCTTATTGATGTTGCTATGAAAATTTGTCTATAAGTTTTATGTAGATATAGTTTAATTTTCCTTTGGAATCTACCTAGGAATGGAGTTGCTAGATCATATGGCAACTCTATTTTTAACCTTTAGAGAAACTGCCAGATTCCTTTCCAAAACAGTCCTAGAGTTTATTGATAACTTTAATCTGCTGTTCAATTAAGGAAGCTACCTGCCTCTCACTGTTTGGAAAAGGAGAAAAATCACTACCAGGCATTTGCAAACCTAGTTTTTAGAATTCCTAAAGCATTCAAGAAGGATGTTGTCAGTGTATTATCAGAGTTTACTTAAATTGATTCTGAATCTCAGGGCCTATACATCTTGCTTTTTACTTATAAATGATTAAATACTTTAGCTTCATAATTATCCATTTAGTTTATGATTGTGGGTTGTTTTGTTAACCCTACTGGGTGCAGTGATGCATGTTTTCATCAGGAGTATTTTTGGCCTACAGTTTCTAAATAGGTAGAATTTAAAGTATACACAGGTGTCAGTTCATTTAACATGTATTCATTTTTGTTTCTATTTGGCACCTTCTGTGAATTGGGCACTGTGTTAGGTGCTGTGAATACAGTGGGGGAACAAAAACAGACACAATTCAGTTAGAGAAAAATTAAGTTTGAGGGGAACTGCCCCAGGAGATTATACCATTTAGTCATTGCTGGGATCCTCTTCATAGCAAGCAGCTATTACATCCCTGTGATTCATCCTGAATCCAAGGCAAGCTCTGCTCAAACATGCTAGGTTGTCAATGAATGCTGTTTTCTGGTTAATTGTAAGCTATACAAGAAAGAAGTGGAAAACCTCTTTCCCATGAAGGACTTGCAATGTAAATAGAGAATGCCTTAGGGTGTGGCTTTCACCCAGCATTATTGAAATAAAAATCTGTTGATGTTAACAAGGACTGTAATGGTTGAAGGGGTTCTATCTTGATCTCCTGGTATTCTGAATACAATTTAATTTGGAAAAACAAATGCATTTAAGGGTTCCTGTGGTTATACGAATGCTGAATTGACGCTCTACTATGAAATAATCAAAAGTCTACTGACATTTAGTCATAGATTATTTTTAACTCGGTTTACTAGACACTACCTCTTGGATTTATCTAGTACATCAAACTCTACAAGTACAAAATCAAACTTACAATCTACCCAACAACCTTCAGCCCCACCTAGCCTCAAACCTGTTTTTTCTCCAATGCATGCAAATCAAGTATGCTATTTGCTATGCTACTGCCAAAACTATAAACTTGGGCGTGATTCTTGGTCCTTCCTCCAGCTTCCCTCAGCCACTGACCAATCATGTCTTAATGATTTCACCTTCTCCTTCTCTCTATCCTCGTCTTCACCCTGTGTCCAGGCCACCATCATCTTCTGCCTGCAGACTCGTCTTCCTAACTCTGTCGTCTTTACTCTCCAATCTCTGCTCCAAAGGGCAGCTGAAGGATTATGCTAACGCTCAGAAGTTTCATGCTGCTCTTCTTTAAAACTCTTTTTGAATTGCCATTGCTCTTTGGTTCAAATCCATTTTCTTTAAAAAGGCAGAGTACACCCTTGGTGACCTAGCCTCTAATCACTCCTCTGATTTTATTTTCAACAACTCCCTTGCCCAGATACCTAAGTTGAGTAGAGCCATACTTTCCCTAGGATGTGCCAGATTCTTTTGCATGGAAGACTTTACATAAGACAAGCTTTAAGAAGTAATTTTTCAGTAGCACGTGGCCCAGTGGATTTCTGTTTCCTCCTTACATTACTTAGGATGTGGATCTGGATACCATAGCAGAGATCCCAAGCAGAAGTGGCTCCAGTAAGGGCGATGTGCATTATATTATGTACTACTCTCCCAAGTGATGGTCTGGCCATAACTAGCCACAGCAGTTCTAGACCGATGCAGTGGCCCCACCATGTCACTTAGAGACAGAAATGGAGTGAAGCAAATCTACCTGAGAGCTCTGTACGAGGCTGGATCTTTAAGACCTGGCTTCTCTCATGTTCTCTGGCATCTGTGGAATGTGGCTTCTGTCCTCGTGGTCTCAGATGGCTTACTACCATGTCTCATCCCAATCAGTGCCAAAGGGGAAGGAGAAGGCATATCCTTTCTCCCTAAATATATAACTGAGAAGTTGCATCCACCACCTCTGCTCGTATCTCATGGACCAGCAACTGGTCACACAACCAAATTAGCTGCAAGGAAAACCAGGAAACGTTGGTCTTTCTTCTGGAAAAAAAAAAATAGTAGTTTCCAGTAATTCTTTTTATGTAAAACTAATCTGGCGAAATAAGTGAATTTTCCTTCCAATCATGTGCAATCTTGGCAGAGTTAAGGGCACTGGAGTTATACTACTTTTTGCCAACCAGACAGTTTTCCAAGCCAATAATGTCAGATATTGGAACTTCAAGATAGATAAAGGTCACCACGGAGGTTGGCAGTACCATGCGCACTTTGCAAATGACAGACCTGAACTCAGAGAGGTTAAGTGCTTCCAAGAACACATAGCTTGTACATGCCCTGTGCTGTCTTCTAAACCCATGTCCTGGGCTGAACAAAAGTGTAGGGCAATATGACACGGTGATTAAGAATGACAGCTTTTGACTCAGAAGGGCCTGGATGTATTACTTGTTAGTGTCATGATATTTACAAATTCCTTAATTCTTCTGAGAATTATTGCCTCACAAAGATATTATATGCATTAAGTGGGATAATATATGCTTAGAAAACGCCTAGCCAATGATGGGCACTTAATAAATGGTGACTAGTGTTCGTTACTACAATCAATATTTCTTAGACTTGCTTTCAGTGTTATCAGTTATTACCACTTTTGGAGACATGGTGCCTGGGGAATGTGTGTACATACCTTTGTGTACACCTATGTCTACATAAGGCAAGACAGAAGAAGCCCTGTGGCAGAGTCCTCGTCACTCTCTTCTTATTCTTCCTGGCCTGAGGTATCCACACTTGTCTAAGGGATGGCAAAGATGGAGTGAGAGACCACAGCTCTCTCATTCTCAGTAAAACTCAGAAATTAGTAACTATATTTTCAGACCCTAGAGTATGATTCATAGCTGGAATTAAGTTCTACACTTTTCTTGCTGTCTGACCTTGGAAAAGATCCTTGACCTCTCTCAGTACCCATCTCTCCTTCTAAAAATGAGACTAATATGAATACCTACCTCATAGTGTTGCAGGGAGGAATAGCGGAGATGATTCACACAAAAGTGCTTAAACCGGTATCTAGTATATCGTTCATGCTTGATAAATGTGAGCTGACTTCAGTTCCCCCATTTAAGCGTGAATTTTATAGCAAAGGCAGTAAGGATAGAAAGGAAAGGATGCAGAGAAGAGAAATGTAGAAGGCAGAATTGAAAAGACCTAGTGGTGGTCCAGTGTCAGGGGTATGGCAGAGAGAGAAATGTAGCAGATTTAGCCTAAGCAAATGGATTATTTGGTGAACCATTATTCACCAAGATGGGGAATGATGGGGGAGGAGCAGGTTTGAGAGGAAGACACCCAGCACAGCATCAGTCAAACAGAGTGGTCAGGGATTGACACATGGAGATCTCAGACAGGTGTGGAAAGTTAGGTCAGGAGCTGTATAGAAAAGTCTGAGCCCAAGACATCCATTTAGGAGTCATTCAACTCAGAAGTCACAGGCTCAGCGGCCTTCATTGTCTTCAGAGACCATCAGTGGGCAGGGGAGGAGGCAGGAAGGACAAAGGGTCAACTTGGTTAACTTGCATGCCCTGCCTGAAGGCCTCTGGGCACATGTATTTGGGAACAAGCAAACACATTCTAGCCTGAGAGCTAAATTCGACCTTCCATCTGGGGTGATGTTGGAATGAATGAAATCCATGCCAGGAATTTCCTAGTGCAAAAAGAGAAGATTAAAGATGAAATTGAAATATGCTTAGACTTTTATGGTGTCGCTGAAATCTACATGGCAAAATATTTCGGCAAGGAATGAGGCACCCCCAGAAGTGTTCCTGATCTGACAGCTATAACCAATACCTGACATTTCCCTTTCTGATATAAATAATTATCTTTCACAGCAAGGGCATATACAAAACAAGAAAATTTCTTGTGTTATTTGGAAAGCCTCTACTTTACAATTCATGTTTACCTCTCTACATCTTCCCTGCTTTCCAAACTCATGTTTAAAAATAAAAACAGATGACAGGGACAAGAAGGCACTGGTGATGGCAATATAATTAAAGGACATTCATTTCACTCAACACTGCTTGGCATTTGGGGGGAGGTGATGCTTTGCCTCCTGTATTAGTTTCCTATTTCTGCTGTAATGATTTGCCACAAACTCTGCAGCTTGAGACATGCCACTGGTGTCTGCAGGGCTGGCTGCTTTGTTGGAGGCGTGAGGGCAGAATCCATTCTCTTCCCTTTTCCCGCTTCTAGAGGCTGACAGCCCCTGCCTTCATCTGCACAGCCACCGAAGTCTCATCTCTCTGACCATATTTCCTGCAGTAACATCTCCTGCCCACTGTGTCTTCTACCTCCCTCTCTTTGACACATTAACTGCCATGTGAGTTGTATTTAACTCATGCTAGTTTTGAGCCTGGGGCCTCGTGAAGCAAAACCAGGCAAAACCCTGAAGTTGGTTCATGAAAATCTTACTTGTTGATGTTCTTATTGTTACAATTAATATTAAATGTAGATTCAATGACTAGAAATCAATAACAAATTTTTCATAACTTAGGATCATTTTGTTTTCAAAGTTCTTATTCTATTTTGATAATAAAACACTGGCCCCAAGGAAAAAAATTTTTTTTCTCTAGTGTGGCAGTCAATGTGTTAAGGACCCTTTTTATCATATTTGCCTCATCTGGATAATACAGGGTCATCTTCCTATTTTAAGGTCAGCTAATTAACAACTTTAATTTTACCTGCAAAGTTCTTTGGCTATGTAAGTTCACAACTTCCGTTATATTGCTGAGTACTGTTCCATGATGTGGACACACCACAGTTTGACCATTTACTTAGGGATATCAGTAAGTAAATGGTTGTTTCCAAGGTTGTTTCCTTGTTTTAGCAATTATGAATAAGGCAGCTATGAACATTTGTGTACACGTTTTTCTTTTAATGGAAGTTTTCCATTCTCTGAGATGGAATTGCCCAAAAGTATAATGTCTGGGTTATGTAATAACTGCATGTTTTGCTTTATTAAAAACTTCCTATACTGATTGCCAGAGTGGTCGTACCATTTTGCGTTCTATTGAGTAGCTCTGAACAATGAAGTGATGCTATCCTATTGATGTTTTGAAAATATTTTCTGGCTGATGACTTGAGAATCCATGGAGGGAAGGTAGATGCAGAAGCCGAGAGGTCAGAAGGGAGTGTCTGCAGTGGCCAGTGAGAGACCAGCGAGGGTGTCGCAGCATAGCACGGGTGAGGGGAGGTGGTGGAAGCAGTAGGACCAGGGCAGATACTGACAATATAATCGATGGTTGCTGCAGCATTGAACATGGAAATTGAGACAAAGACAGGATTCCAAGAGGAGTTATATGCTTTGGGCTGGTTGGTGCATGGTGGTCCCATTTTCTTGACAATGGGAGGACACGGGCAGGAGCTGACCTGGGGAGGAGGTGAAGGCCTGTTAAATTCCCTAGTGGAAACCTTAGCTAAGGGATTAGAAATAGGAGTCTGGAACCTGTGGGGGAGGTGGGAGCTGGAGAGAGTGAAAATGGACGAGGTCTACAAATGTGCCCGGCACAAAGCATGGCATCATCACAGCAAAACTATCCACTCAGTCTGGATCTCAAGAACAATCTCTTCATCCTCTGGGCTTTGTGAAAAAAAAAAAAAATAGCACGTAGGTTTCCGTTTGTGTTATTTGGAAAGCCTCTACTTTACAATTCATGTTTACCTCTCTGCATCTTCCCTGTTTTCCAGGGTACTCTAGCAGGTAGAGTACCCACAGGAATGTGCAACACACAAACAAGAGTCATGGACAGCGAAGTTCTCCTTTAAGTTTATTTCTGATATCTCCTAGGGAACTTCTTTGTATAAGCACATAACAGAGAACATTTTGTCTTTCATTTGTCTGCAGCAAGGTTGTTGTAATGTGTTTTCTCTCTTTATTTTTTTAACTAACAATGGTTAATGCAAACAAGTCCATTGTGGTTTTTAATTATAGGAAAAACTTGATACAAATCATTTTTAGTACATGCTTCTGTTCTATGTTGTGATTTGGAGGGGTAAAAGGCATAATACAAAGTACAGATAGTTGTTTCATTGCTGGAACATTCCATGTTGGATTCTGCCTTGGCAATGACTCCTGTGAGCTACAGCTGAGGGGCCAGAACAGATGTTTTGCTTCTTCTGCTTGATAGCAATGCAAGTCTGTCACTGCCGCGGCCTCCCTCCGTCCTGGCTCACATTCCACCTTCCTGACGAGGACATTGAGGCCCAGAGATGAGATGTGACTTCCCACACCTAGCAGGTAAGGAGAGGGTCTAGCCAGGCCTAGAACACAGGTTCTTGATTAGTGCCACCATTCTCCTTCCCTTGTACCCACCTCAGAAGAGACCTTGGAAAAGAAAAAAGTTGCTAACCCAGTGTTCTAAGGAAACAGAAAACAGGAAGTGACATTTTCATCTTTTTCTTTAGGCTTCTTTCTGGTGGTTAGATCATCTAGGTATATATTAGGTTTAAGTTCAGGCTCCGAATGATAAAGAGTTGAAATGAGCTCCCTGCAAATAAACTATTATGGAGCCCCTGCTATCTACATCGGTGGTTCACAGTCTATTGTCCCCAAGAATCAGCAAGGGACTTAAAAAATCCTGGTACCTGGGCCTCACCCCAGACCGACTAAATCAGATCCTCTGGGGCTGGGCCCTGATGTCAGTAGTTTTCAGAATTTCCCGCAGGATTCCAGTGTGTAGCCAGGGTGAGAACACACTGTTCCATAGCACTGTCCTGGTTGATCCCATCTTTGATTCTCACCTCTGGGAGGTGATTTTGCCCCGCCGCCCCATAGGACAAATAGCAATGTCTAGGGACACTTCTGGTTGACATAGCTGTAATGAGGGCTGCCACTGGCCGCCAGTGGGAGGTGGACAGTGATACTGTCAGTACTTGGCAGTGCACGGGCCATGCCCCAACACACAGAATTGTCTGACCCCAAATGTCAATAGTGCCAAGGCAGAGAAATCCTAGACTCACAGAAGCCTTTTTTAAAAATGGATCTCAATGTGTATCTTACAATAATACTGCACTTGCTGTGTTCTGAAAGGCAAGATTTATGAAATAGAAAGAATCTTAAAGTTTTAATAATTTTATTTACTAGAGGTCACTAATGACCTGAATCCAGGAAAAAAGTCTTTAAAAAGTTGGATCAGGGAAATGATATATATATAAAAAACAATAATTTGGGAAAATGTTAAATTATTTTTTTCTTTTCCCTTTTTTTAAAAAAAAATTTAATTGACAAATGATAATTTATATATTTTTCTCTAGTAATACATAAAACCTCCTTGATCTTCATACCTGTAGGCAACGTGTGTGATGAGGCAGCTACGTTAAATAAATAACTGGAAAGAAAGCACAAAATAGATGAGAGAGAGAGAGAGAAAGAGAGAGAGAAAAAGAATAAAGGAGGGAGCGAGGAAGGAAAAGAAAGTCTTATGTGAGGTATAAAAGGCTCTCAAAATTCCAAGTGTTAGCTCAAGTATTAAAACATCTGGGAAGCCTACCTTGGATAAAGCTGAACATCTGACTCTCGGGCATGTGGCCTCTTACACATGCCTGCATCATAACACAACTCCAAGGGATATAGTCATCGCTTCTCTCCAAAGAGCACCTCATGCTTTATCCCCAGAGCCAAGCACTGGCCCCAACTAGTCTGTTAGCATGACATAAAATGAGTCAACTTGTCTTACACAGTCATCAGCTTAATTCAGGCAACTCTAACCTTTCATTTAATTACTGAAAAGATATACCGTATACTCTTTGTATTCCTACTCCATTCCCCCATAGCAGCCAGCATGGGGTTTCAAAAATCCAATACTAAGCATGTCACCCTCCGAACCATGAGACTGATTGCTTGAAATCTTTCTACTGTTCCCCTTTGCTACAAGGACACAGTCCCTACAAGGTCCTCTGTGCACAATTTCTGGCCAGTCTCCCCCACCCAGACCTCAGTGCTGAGCTCCTGGGGTGCACTTTATTTCTCCTCCTTCATGGCTTCATGAGGTCTGTCTATTCTGCAAGGAACTTTCTATCTCGGCACCTCGTAAGTATTTGCTTTTCCTGCCATAGCTTCACTCCATCACATCCTCACAAACTTCTCTCTAACTCTACATTTTAGGTGAATCTGTTCCCTCTTACATTTTCTCATAGTCTGCCTTCCTTTTGTAGTTCTAATCACAAGTGTAATTATATAACAAATTCTACGATGATTTATTTAAACCCAACTTCCCCAGTACAATGTATAATCCCTGGGGAAAAGTGCATAGCTGACTGTGTGTGCCCACTGGGTCCTCCACACCTGCCTTGCACAATTCCCAGTACACAGCAAGCGCTCCACAAAGTTAGATGAATTCCCTGTATGTGTTGGTGAAATGCATGAAATACCCACTTCCCCTTGAGGTGGGAAGCTCATGGGAACAGCATTTTCCTGCTTCCTTCTGAAGCCCTTGTACTCGTGCTCCTACGTGAGCTTTAGCAAACCTACCGGAAAGCCACGTGGAAGAACAGAGCCACCCAGCCTGTTGGCACAGTCAGACCCGGCAGGGGCTTTAACATCGGCAGCTGCTTTGTGGGCGTCCCGCACTCCACTGAGCACACAGGGAACAGCAAGTGCCCAGTGGGGCTGTGAGCTTGTGAGACCTCCCAGGTCACTTTGTGTGCACAACCCTCCACCTCTCCATTTATACAGTGTTGTATGCAAATGCTGGAATGGAAACAGGCCACAGAGAAAAAGGAATGGGGATGCCTGAGATCTAATAAAACAATCCGAATGGTGCAGCTCCGTGGAAAAGAGGCATAGGCTAATGTAATTTTCTTGAAGTCCCTGATAAAGTATTTTACTCTGTAATACAGCTACATCTATGAAATGGTTTTATCTTAAAAGATCCTGAAGGGCTTATGAGACTGAAAAGGAAAATATCAAGTACATAGATCTCAAAACACCACCAATGTACCTTTGTGATAAAGAGTGGGGATTCTGTGACTGCAGGTAGCCATCCGAAAAGAGCAGATAGTGGCTTATCCCAGTAAACCTCCAGGGGGAAGTAAAGAGAGGGACAGAAGATAATTGTCCACATTGAATAAGGGTCACATGGGCTGCCTGTATTAATAAAGGCCGTGGCTTTTCTCCATTTACTGTGTGTATTTAAGTGAGCGACTTCTATCGACTTCATTCTCCCTATCTGAAATAAGAGGAAAAACTCTACTGACAGCACTTCTTCACAGAGAGAGAGTGAGAAAATGTATGTAAAGCTTTCAGGGGTTAATGGAGGTCAGAGTAGCCAGTGTAATTTAAAAGTTGTGCATTTTAAAAAGTAAAACATAACAACCTACAGTCAATCCAACAGTAAAAATATCATATCCCATCAAAATTTTACCTAATCCATTCCTGCTAGAATGACTGATACTGTATTTTTCTTCTTTATTTTTGTCCTAATTAAGACAAGGTGGCACCAGTTTTCAGCACGTCAATGGAGGATATAGGGGGTGGGTGGCTGGCTGGCAGGGAAGAAAAGTCCTTTTTAATTGTCTTCCAAGAATGTCACCTTGTTGGGAGCTAAGAAGGGACAATGGAAGCAGCAGATGATCTAAGTCTAGCCATCACAGTGTACCGCCAAAAAAGTATAGTCTAACAATTAAGAAGTAACTCCCTTCCCTTCAAAAATTTAAGACTGATCCACTGTCTAAGCCAGAGCTATACTTCTTCACATCTTCGCAGCCAAACCCCTCACCTCTCTCATTTTTGTAACCAAACTGCGCTTGTCTTTTTACTCTTCTTCTTCCCCACGTAATCTATCTAAGGCCTGGAAACCCGGTCAGCAAAGAGCATGCTCTTCTGAGCTGGAGGAGAACAAGGAGCCACACTGGGAAAGAAGGAGGTGTTAAACTTTTAGTTTGGTTATAGTATTTATTAATTTTTCTACAAAGCATTATTTTAAAGGCAAAGCTGAAACCTAGTAGCCTAGCTATCCAGTGCAGCCAAGTTCAGAAGTAAAGCCTAAAATCTCCAGGGCATGAAAAAATCCCTGTCAGCTACCAAGTTTACTGAGAGTCTTGGACAACCCCAGAGGTACCTGGATGGGCAGGCTGAGGAGCTGTCCAGCACTATGTAAAAAGTTTTACTCATAGTAACTGCAGTGACTTTACATAAACCCCGAGAAGTACTATTTTTTCTATTTTATTTATGAGAAAACTGAGGCTCAGAAAGGCTAAATAACTTGCTCAAGGTTACACAGCTTATCCACCAGGGCTAAAACATTCTAATCCAGATTGGTCTGATTCTAGAGCTTGTGTTCTGTAAGTCTGTCTTTCATAACATACAAGGTTTTTTTGTTGTGAAATGAATTCAGACCTACAGAAAAGCTGCAAAAAGGTACCAATAATTCTTTTATACCTTTCACCCAGATATTCCAAATCTTAACATTTTATCAGATTTATTTAATAATTCCCCCTCCCCTAACCATTTGAGAGTAAATTGCAGGCTTGATCCCCCCCTTTCCTGTAATATTTAGTGTGGTTTTTCCTAAGAACTAAGATTTTTTTCTGTATCTTTTACAGAATCATAGAACAATAATCAAATCAGAAAATTAATGTTATTAAAAAAATCTAATCTGTAAGACCTACTCAAATTTATCCTATTACTGAACTCATGATTTTTATAACAAAAGAAAAAGAAAAAGTCTGGTCTAGTATCCAATCCAGGATCTAATGTTGTGTCTAAATCTCAGGTCTCTTCAGCTTCCTTTCATCTGGAAAAGTTTTTCAGCTTCTATCTTTTGTGACATGATATGGTTTAAGATTACAGACCAATTACTGTGTAGACTGTTCCATAATTTGTCAGATGTTTCCTATGATTAGATCCAGGTCATGCATTTGGCAAGAATGCCAGAGAAGTGTTGTTGTGTTCTTCTCAGTGCTTCGTATCAGGTAGCATGTAGGGCCTCTTTGTGGCCTTCCTGGTGACATTAACCTGGATCACTTAGGACGCTATCTGCCAGGTTTTTCATATGTAAATTTAATTTATCCACTTTATAATTAACATATATCTTGTAAGGAGATATTTCCAGATGACACAAATATCTTATTTATTTTTATATTTTCACCTCCTATTCTAGCCTTCACTGATAATTTTTGCCCCCCAAAATTTTTACTGTCATGGTTGTCAAATAGTGATTTTTCTAGAGACGTGATTCCTTCCACTTATTCCTTCCATTTATTAGTTGGCATTTTCTTTTAAGGAAGAGCTTTCTTTTTTTTTTTTTTTTTTTTTTTTTTTTGAGACAGAGTCTCACTTTTGTTGCCCAGGCTAGAGTGAGTGCCGTGGCGTCAGCCTAGCTCACAGCAACCTCAAACTCCTGGGCTCAAGCGATCCTCCTGCCTCAGCCTCCCGAGTAGCTGGGACTACAGGCATGCACCACCATGCCCGGCTAATTTTTTGTATATATACTTTTAGTTGGTCAATTAATTTCTTTCTATTTTTTAGTAGAGACGGGGTCTCGCTCAGGCTGGTTTCGAACTCCCGACCTTGAGCAATCCGCCCGCCTCGGCCTCCCAGAGTGCTAGGATTACAGGCGTGAGCCACCGGGCCCGGCCTGGAAGAGCTTTCTTTTCTCCCCCATTTATTAATTTATTTTCAGTTTTTAAAGTTATATCAGTATATTCTTATGGATTCTTATTTTATTCTGTGGGGTTATAATCTGTTACCACCATTATTTATGCTCACACTCCAATTTTCCACAGTTTGGCTAGCGGGGTTCCTAACATGCAATTTTTAATACCCGGGTATCCTAACACCTCAACTTTTATGGTGTCACTTAAAATCTGCCACTTTTTGCCTTCCTGTCCTGAATCTTTTATGTTAAAAAAATGTGTTATTTCCAAGAATGCCTCAGACCCATTGGTCCAGTTACTGTCTACCCTTCCTAACTCTAGAAATGAAATATTTTAAAAATCTAGTGATGGAGGTGAAGGGAGTTAAGTAGCCATTCTCCTGGGAAGCTGTGCTTACAGCCCTGCCAGCTGCTTGGAGACACAGAGAGGTAAAGTGCGATCTTTACTGAACACATGGAATCAGACGCCAAGACTAATCTCTTCTTCTGTGAGGCAAACCCCCTCCCCAGGCAGAACTAATTATTCTCTTCTTGGCAGCTCGATAAGCCTGTGGTATAGGCTTTTATTATAGCATCAGTCATATGGTATTAATTATTTTTTGGCACTCTGTTCCCCTCAATAGGCTGTGAGCTTTTCACAAGTGGATTATTACATATATCTGCGTCAAAATAATAATAAACATTTTTAATGGTTTAAAATGTTTTAGAATCTATGTCCAGGTCATTGTATTATCCAGAGGTCAGTAAAGGGCCAGGTGGGCTTTGTGGATGATATACAACTCTTCAATTTTGCCACTGTATGGCAAAAGCCCCCATAAAGAATACATAAAAGAATGAACATGGCTCTGTTTCAATAAAACTTTATTTATATAAATAGGTGTGGGGCCAGATTTTGCCCTAGGGCTATAACTTGCTGTCTCCTGGTCTCTCCCACTACAGCCTGAATCACCTTCCTCAGAAAATCCATTTCCCCATGTTCAATCCTGCACATTCTTAAGGACATTAGCTTAAACCTTACCTGTTTGGGAGGAAGTTGGAGCTCCTTGATCTGTACGACAGATTAAGTTCCAGTGCTGTGTTTTCCAAAGCCCTCTCCCGTTATTTCCTGTCGATAGCTGTCTTTAGTGTTAACTAAAAATAGTTGTTTTGCCTTTGACACTTTAGTGAAATTATCACAAGAAAAGTTTATTCACTTCCTGTGCACAGGGTCTTAGTACTGACTCTGCTCATGGTGCAGGCACTCTCTAAACATTTGTTAAATTTACAAATAAATAAAAGGATTTCACATAGAATAGCTTGTAAAATCTGTAGTAGACATTGTGGGTGTTCTACCTGTATCTGCACTTTTTTCCACTCCAGGCATTCTGGCCTAATTTACTTGCTGGAGGACAAACACACTCTGGTAGTAGCTCCCAACCAAAGACTAGCAGGAGCCAGGTGTATACCCCTCAGATGGGATAACTCTAAGGCTCATGATTTAGACTGGCTTCCAGAATTCACCATCAGGATTCAGTTCTAGTTTCTCACACTGACAGTTGATCTGATAACAACCCTTTCCTTGGCTGCTTTCCCTACCATATCTCATTTTCTGTTCTCCTCTAGGTGCTCCCTTTACCTCCCACACAGACTAATTGCACTTGAATCCTTGTTTCAAGGTCTGCTTGTGGAAGAGCAAAACATAAAGTCCACAACAGCCCTATGAGGTGTACATCATCACTTGCATTTTTAAAAATTAAAAAAAAAATGCAAGACAGAAAGATTAAGACCATCTAGCAAGTATATAGAAGAATGGGAATCTAACTCAGACCTCCTACCTCAAACCCTGGACATAATCCAGTTTCCTATATGATTCCTAACAAATGTTCCACTAGTGAGCATTGAATGACCAGACAGCTGAATGTAGTTCCCATACAAACTCATCTCCCCAAATTCAACCCTGAATTCCATTTTTTTGGGTCATAATAAAGATACCAAATAAATAAGTCTGTTTAGATAAAAACAAAATGTGAAAAAACACCAACATTTAAGTCAGTTGGATTATTTCCCATGATGCCTATGCCCTGTAGGTACTACTTCATCCTGATCCTATTTGAAAAGGGAAGTATCTTTAAAATCCCAGCCTTTCAGCCATTGATTCTGCATGGCCGACAACCTTGTTTGCAGTAATTACTCTACCTGGAGGAGTAGAACCTGTGTGAGTAGCCTCTTTAACTGTCTAAGGCAGGGGTCCTCAATCTTTTTAAATGGGGGGCCAGTTCACTGTCCCTCAGACCTTTGGAGGGCCGGACTATAGTTTAAAAAAAAAAAACTATGAACAAATTCCCATACATACTGCACAAATCTTATTTTGAAGTAAAAAAACTAATGGGCAAAAACACCCGCATGTGGCCCGAGGGCCGTAGTTTGATGACGCCTGGTCTAAGGTATTAACCCTGTAGCCCAGGAAGTCCGGTATTGCTGGACCCTGCTTTAGGGTTATTCATATTTCACAGCAACTTGCACAGATGTAGCACATAGGCACAGATGGATTTTGAACAGAAGAGGATCACCTAGGTGATACAGCATAGGGTAAGGTTGAATCCCAAAGCTAGAACTCAAGGGCACCAACTAGGCACAGGGCAGGACCAGGGATTACAGCCGTGTAGGAAATAACCAATAGAACAGAGGAAAACAGTCCCTGAGATGTACTCCATGGCAGAGAGATGCTGTAGAGAAATGGACTAAGCAGACCAAGCATCTCACAGTGCAGGGTCTCAGTACAGGGGCTGGGTGTGAGAGGTGTGTGTGACTGAGAAACAGGAAATGGTTAAAGGGTAAGACGAGGAAAAAGACTTCCTTTTGTTTATTCCATTTCTACAGAGGCTCTTGGATTTCGGAGTTCTATTTTGAAAGTCACACTGTCCAGCTTCTAATATGTTCTTTAGCAGAAAAACATGCTAGGGCACCTCAGTCTCTGGAGCCAGTTGCTGCTAGCCATGGGACCGACCGGGGGACGATATTGTACTTTTGTGACCTCACATGTCAAGTGGAATGATAGCAACACCTTCTCCATAGAGTTTTCAGGGAAAGAAAATGCATAGCTCCATGTGAGTTGCCAAGAATAGTGTCTGCCACATGGTAAGCATTTAATATATGTTAGCTGTTTTTGATATTATGGGTGGTAGGATTATTCTAGAAACATCCACAGAGATTGGCACTATTCCATGAATCAGTGCCATTTGGGTATGATTATTGAAGTGGTTGCCAAGGCAAACATCCACCTTGTCTGTAAAACCACTAAGAAAGAGCTTATCAAGCTCTTTGCTAAAATTCATGTACAAATATATCACAGTTCTATGTTTTTATCATTTAATATCCATGAAGGAAATCAGGTCACTCAGGCACAACTTGATTCTAATGAACCCGTGCAGGCTTCTAAAGATCACTACTTTATTTTCTTTTTAAGTGTTCAAAACCATCACTTTAATGATCTGTCCTGGAGTCTTGACCCAGAACAATGTCAGTCTCATTATAGAATCTCAGAATTTACTGCCACCCTTTGAAATATTTGGAGATACTTTTTCTATCCTCTGTTTCTGCATTTCTGCCATGCTTCTCTATTAAATTTATTTAGAGCAACTAGGTGCTGTCTTACACTCTCTTCACTCAACCTGGGCTTTTTTTTCCTCCTTCTACCAGTTTTTTATTCTGCATTTTCATTCTCATGCTTTTTTTTCTTTTTTTGGCATTTTGTCTTGAGAATTTAGAAGCAAAACAGATGCTCGGGAGGTCTACATTCTCTTTGCCACCCTTTTCCTTTGCTCACCTGCAAGAAACAGGTTTTATGATTCAACTTTCTGTTCCAAACATAGCTTTAAAGCCCGTTTGGGTGTCCTTAGAAATTTTTCTAAGTGTCAGCTCATATGAGACACCCACTCCAGATGTCTTGTTTTCCTACTGTTCACTGTTCAATTTAACAAAACACGTATTAGGCACCTACTGAGAGGCAGGCATTGTGCTGTGCCTGAAAAATACAAAGGAAAACAAAATGTAGTTCCTGTTCTCAAGGAGCTCATGGGAAATAGAGAAATACATAAACGAATACAAGACCTTGTGCAGGAATTCTATTAAAGATCTACACCCCGAACTGTGCACCGTCACCTGGAGGCTGCAAAGCATTAGGGACAGCTTCACTGAGAGGTAGTGTTTGATCAAGGTTTCTATTTTTAGTCCCTTTTAGTCCTTCATTCCTCTGCCCCACTATACTCCCTTCTCTAGTCCCATAGGTAGCTATTAACAACATGTGCAAATAAGTCTTTTTGCTTATACAGTATTTTTGTGCAAAAGGCATATTGCAATTTTGTGTACATGTATTTAGTTTTTTAATTAATGTAAATGACCCTCTGTTACATACTTTATTCTATATTTTACTTGCCTTCACTAAGCACTCTTTTTAAGATGCATTCACGCCCCTGTGTAAACACCGAGGTTGCTGTTTCCGATTGTTGTGTATCACTCTGTGCTGTGCATCTCCGCATGCATCACTTCCTGTTGTCTCTGTGTGGAACATCCGTGTTGCCTCTAGTTCCCCATACCCTAGATAACTGGGAAGCAACATGCTTTATGACTCACTCACAGAAGGATGAGAGAAGTTCCTTGGCTCAGATATGCCCAGGAATAGAATTTCTGGGTCATAGGTATGGCTGGCAGAATAATGGCCCCAAAGATGTCCACATTTGAATCTCTAGAACCTGTGAATATGTGACTTTACATGGCAAATGGGACTTTGCACATGTAATTAAATTAAGAATTTTGAAATTGGGAGGTTATCCTGGATTATCTGGGTGGCCCCGATACAATCACAAGGGTCCTTATAAGAGAAAGAGGGAAGCAAGAGAGACAGAGGTTTGAAGATGCTTCGCTGCTGGCTTTGAAGATGGAGGGGAGAGGGCAGGAGGCAGGAATGGCCGGGCAAAGAGGGAAAAGAAAAGAAACTTGATTGTTCCCTGGAGTCTCCAGGACTGCATCCCACCAGCACCTTGATTTTAGCGCAGTAAGACCCATGTGAGACTTCTGATCCTCAGAACTATAAAATGATACATTCATGTTGCTTAAACCCCTAAGTGTGTGGTGATTTGTCACAGCAGCCATAGGAAACTCACGCATCAGCTATGCCCAGACTTATTTTGACCAGAATAGAGGCAGGGTACTCTCAGAATGGCTGTCCTGGTCTACGTTCCCGATGGCTGTGCATGGGGTCCCTGTGTCCCCAGAGCCCCAGCATCTCTTCAGCTTTCTGATGTCTGTTAGTCTGATGGGAATAGAGCATAAATAAGTCTTGGATAAAGTGTCAAAATTCCCCCACAGTAGGTTGGTTGGGGTGAGATGGAGAGTGGTTTTGAGCCCCTGGCTGATAGGGCTAGGTTGGCTGGTCTGGAGATGGTGGAGGGGCTATGAGTCATTTGGCCACTCACGATGAGGCTACCAAGGGACCCATGTGCACAGTAAGTGGAGGAGAAGCCAGCGCTCTTTTATGTGTGGCCTGTATGGAAGACAGAGTCCCAGGCAGGGGGAGGCAGTGTGGGATAGTGGTCATGGTCAGGGCTAGGCACTGGCCACTGTTCTATAGCTGCTGTGTGACCCTGGGCAAGTTCTTAGCCTCTCTGACCATCAGTGTCCTCTTCTATGTGATGGGGACCATAATATTTCCTGCCTTTTAGGACTGCACTGAGAATCACATAAGATCATGAATGTAAAGACCCTCATGCAGTGAATGGTATGTGGTTAACACCCAATAAATAATAATCATAATGATAATATTCTCATCAGCACAATAATTATAATAATAATTACCATTTCTTACATTCCTCAAATCAGAAGAGAGAAAATCTGATTTTTCTTCCTAACGTATAGTATCCATTGCTGACTTTGCTTTCCTGTCTGGAGAATAACGTACTGCCATCAATTTTCACATATTGACATGCAAATGATTTCATACATAGTTTTCAAGGAAATCTCCCCATCACCAACCACTATCCTCACATACCCCCATCCCTAAAAATTAGTGGTTTCCTTTTAGGGCCGTTTGCAACATGATGCAGTCAAATAGAACTTATTTTTCTGACATCCATCCTCTGAGCTCTCTCCCCCAACGCTTTTCAGGACTAAATAATGCACGAGGGGAGAGAGTAATGGGGATTGTATAAACGACTGGAAACAGCGCCGTAAGGATTCTGTGTTGTGAAGAGATGAAAGCCTCTGGTCAGAAGGCCAGTAACAAAGTGAAAGAAAATGCAAAGGCATTGACAAGGGAGACAAGAAAAGTATTTTTCGAGATAAGATTTGCAGAGAGTTAAAAGTAGATGACTCGGGAGGCAGTCGAAGAGTCTTCATTAGACAGGAACTCTGGAACAGGTACACCAGGGGGCACCTGGGCTTTTGAAGAGCTCAGGCTCTGAAGAAGTTAACAAACACCAGCCGCACTTCTGGGCCTCTGAAGCCTCCTTTGACTAGCCCGGTGGAGGCAGCTGCTGCTTCCTCGGGGTCCTGTGCCTCTCTCTCCCTACCTCTGTCAGGGAAGGGATCACCCTCAGCTGTAACAGTAGGTGCCTGTGTCTTTCTTCTTCACTGTACTGGACCTCTGGGTGAGAGTGTGTCTTAGACATTTTTGTAGTTATGCTAGTCAAGGACTGAAATAGTAACTGTTGGCTGTTTTACTTGTGCCTGTGCTGAGTGCTTCGCATGCATGAGATAAAGTATGCCTCAGGACAGGCCAGAATATCCATTTTGCAACTGTGGAAACTGAGGCAGGAGATTGCGAGACTTACTGACAGATGTGCAAGGGTAGGGAATAAAGGTGGGATTTGTGCCCAAGGATTCTTCTGTGGTTCTGTTACTCCCAAAACCAAGCACGGTGCTGGGCGCAGAGAGTGCAGCCAACAAGAGTTCAATCTGTGAGCAGATTACACTGCCTGGAACTCAGCTAGCCAGTCAGGTGGCACCAGGAGTATGGAGAAGGGGCTGGGGCTGGGAACATCCTCTCCACTTGCCAAGGCAAAGAAGGACACTGGCTTGTTCTGAGAAGAGGGCCTGGAACCCTTGGTTCCTCAGTCGGCTTTTCCATTGTCTGTTCCGAGTGGTGTAACTACCCCAGAGGTGGTGCCAGGAACGGAAGAACAAAAGTTCTGCCTTTCCTCTCATGGATTTTTAAAACAAATAAGTATACCTCTGGGATACACTTTACAAACTTGCCCTTCAAGTATTCTTAAAGGCTTCTGTACCAATCTGGTTGCTAAGTTCCCATGACCAACCTCCACTTTGAATTTCCCTTGGCCCTGCCCTCCCTGGGATTGCTGACCAGAGAGTTCCATCAGTGGACCCAGTGTCCTCTGTGAGTGAGAGGGTTGGATGGAACCTGGATGATGAGAAGGAGGCCCGATCCCCAGCCCTGGGGAGGTACAGAGAAGGCTAGGATATTTAGCAGGAGCTTAGTGGTCATTTTACTGCCAACATTTGACTTTTGCACCGAGATACAGACCAATAATAATGATACAGTGATGAGCCTTTTCATGCCATGTTTTTTGACAGAGGAAAACAATAAGATCATAACAAATCATGGGTGAAACTGGCCAGAAGTGTGGCACAGTCATCAGGAAAAAAAGTAGACTTTGGAGAGGATTTTAGGAACTCTTGGAAAACTAGCATTATTGGGCGCCACTTCTTGGGTCTTGTTTAAGTTAGAGTTCCAGCAAGAAATAGATGACACATCCAAATTTGATCATTTTACAGAATATTTAATAAAGGGACAGTTTATAAAAATGTGTGGGTGGAGTGCACGGAAACCACAAGGAGTGGTGCAGTTTCTGGGGACTAGTGATGGCTGAAGCAGTGAGCCATCACTGAAGGGGGAGAGGGAGGTAGCCCTCCCTGAACTTCAGGAGACGGGGAGGCCCTGTGAAGACAGCCCCCTGACAGGGGCTGAGACCTTCAGTTGAGAGACACCCGGCCCTCAGTGACCCAGGAGGAAGGAAGAAGAATAAATACCTGTGTTTGTTTTTCTCTCTGTCTTCCCTCTCTGACGGGCTTTGCTCATAAGTCAAGGCCAGAGGGTCAGAGAGTGCTTTGACTGAGTCCATAAAGCCCAGTCTCCAGGGCACGAAAAAGGGAGAAGATGGAGTAAACAGAAGTTAGCAGAGTTCACATTTCCCAAGTGCTATGCACAGGATGGTGCATTAAAGATGACTAAGTAAGACACAGGTTTATAAATTTAAGATGACTATATAATATATCTTAAAACTAATATAAATATGATTTTGAGGGTTCATTCCACAGTCACAGTATGCAGTTTTTAGGTCAAATATCTCTTTTAATCATCCTGACAAACTAGGAAGGTAGGTGATGGTCTCCAAGGTCTGTAGCAGAAGAAACTGAGACTTTAAAGGTTTTGGTGACTTGCTCAAGCAGACTCCCATATCCAATGCCAGAGCCTCTGAACGGTTAACTATTCCCTTTAGGGGGTGCCTTTGCCCCTAAGATTCCTCTTGTCTTCTCTGGCCCTTATCTTTCAACATTCAGGACTCCATAATAGTCAAGAAATAGCTGTTTGGTTGTTTCATGGCTGGGTATTCATGAGAGCTAAAAGGAAACAGCAGTTTTATGAAAGGCTCTGTGTCAGGAAGTTCTTACTGCTTCTCCCTTTGTTAATTGAGTGTATTGAATCCCTTCTGGTGCTTTGTAGTTAGTGATCCAGAACAAAACGTGGCAGTTGCTTTTTATTTTTTTTTCATGGCTCCAAATTCTGCCATTTCGGCACAAAGAAAGGCGGGGTGTGTCCAAAGCCCCGGCCATCGGAGGGCTCAACCCCCGTGACTGGCCTACGTTTATACAAATATCAGCCGAAGGAAATTTTCAAAAGAGGCTCCATTTATATGGAAATATTTTCCATTGAGCTGGTTACATACTTTCACTTAGTCATTTAAAAATGATTCAAATGGAGGGAAATAATAATAAACTTCCACTTTTTATTTTACCATGATATCTCAAAATTAAATTAAATTCTCAACTTCGATGAATAAAGTTTGTATCCTGATAAATTTGTTTCCTCAAGAATGCTTTATACACCTTTTCTGCATTTCCCTACAGTTCACATGCCGTAGTTCCCATTCGAAATCCCTCCTCTTGTCCTGAATCTGAATCTCGATGCCTTCTCCCTGACCCCCTTGGAGGATGATGTGGTCAAGCAGGTCAGCTCTGAGTGAGAGCCCCGTCCTCTAACACCCCGTTTGTGCCCCTTCCTCCTCTCCTCTTGTGGGAAAGCAAACCTTTCCTTGCTTAGCCCTAACCCTTGGCCAGCCTTTCCACACTGGTCCCTGGGGGAGCCTGCTCCAGCACTTGGTTCCTTCTCTCCATCTTCTTCAGGTTCTATTAGGTTTCTATTGTTCTGTAATAAATTACCCCAAACCTAGTGACTTAAAATAACACACATTTATTATTGTACAGTTCTGGGGGTCAGAAGTTCTCTGTAGGTTTCACTGAGCTAAAATCAAAGTGTCAGCAGGGCTCTAGGGAAGAATCTTCTTTCTTTGCCTTTTCCGGCACTTAGAGTCCACCTGCATCCCTTGGCTCATGGACTCTGCCTCCATCTGCAAAGCCAGCAGCAGAGAAGGCTTGAAACCTTTCTCTCACTCTGACCACCTTGCTTCTCTCTTTCACAAGGACTTTTATGATGACATTGAGCCTATTTAGAAAATCCAAGATTATTTTCCCATCTCAAGGTCACCAGTTAGCAGCCTTAATTCTACCTGCTACTTTAATATCCTGTCACGGAACCTAACATTTTCACAGCTGCCAGGGACCGGGACAGACATCTTTCTGAGGAGGCCATTATGCTGCTTATCACAAGGACTATTTTTTCTTTGTGTTATTTCTTTGGATAATCATCTGAATTTCTATGGCTTCAATTATAAACTCAATGCAGAAAATTTTTCCTTTCAGGTTTTCAGCCCAGTCTCAGTCTTGAGTCCAGTCTTATACCCCCAACTAGCTGCAGGACATCTCCTCCTGACTACACTTCACACAGACACAGCCAAACTCATCACGATGCCGTAACTTTCTGTCTCCTGATGATCCTCACTCCACAAATGGCCCAAATATTCCACAGATTCCTTAATACTTATCAAAGAATGAAGAATCTTTCTATTAACTTTCAGTGAGCGCAAGTACATTCAAAAGCTTTGGACACCTTCATCAACCTGAGTGGAAGGGATACTCCTTAAGATAGTAGCTATGACATTCGCTAAGTGTGACAGCCGTGAGAATATGCTTCGTAGACCCCCAACCACAGGGAACGTAACTGGCAGATGGTCCCAGATGATGTGCTTTGAAGTCCATGACAGCCTTTGGGCTGAGGCCCTGCTTTTTATTGTCTACTTGCACCCGAAACTCAGCAAGGCAGGGATACTAAGGCAGATTTGTTTCTGGGAAACTTGGAACTCATTCAACAGCTGATCTTGGCTCTCAGACTCCCCTGTGGTTTTGCAGGACCTTCCTTAGACTGGAGGCCAGTTGGGACACTTTTACCCAGCCTGCCTTTTGTCTCTCCCCTTCACTCCAAGTCAGATTTGCATCTTGGCCTGGTGGCTCTCCCAGGTCCTCCCAGTTCCTTCACCCTCTTCTTTCACCCAGGTGTCTCACCTAATAAAATAATTGATCTTTAAACCCACTTTGCATTTGCTTCCTAGGGGATTGGTAATACCGTTTTGTATATCTAAGTTGAAAGGTCAAGACCTGATGGTGAAGCCCACTTTCTTGTGTTCCATGGGTTCCAGGAAGACACAGAGAATTCAGGATTGCTTTCAAGAGAGCAATCAGACAATGCTAACTCCCTGGCACCAGAAGGAGGACGTGGGAAGAAAATGAGATGTTTTAGAAATAACAGAGGGATCTGTGAGACAGTACTGCTGTGAGATGATGTCATGCTTGATATAAATTGACAGTTAATTGACACGAGATTTTGGAATAGTTCAAGAGTGTGTGTGTGTGCGAGAGAGAACACGCGTACCCTGAACAATGGGAAAATATGTATGCTCACTTCAGTGTGTGTCTCCCAGAATTAGTCTGCCCTTGTCTGCTTTGTACACTATTCCACCAGCACCTGGGGCTGGCTGTGAGGCGAGATGGATTTGCTCATTGAGCCTCCAGCAGGAGGAACGATGAAGCAGTCTGAGTCTCCTGGAAAGAGGACTATTCCCCCAGACACCCCACATGGTGGGTAGCTGAAGCCACATCTGCCACCAAAACAGAGCTTCCTGCTGTGGGTGGGACCCAGGACGGGGCAGCCCACAAGACCTCGCATCTCAGGGGTTTTGTGTGGATTCACTGTCACCCGAGTGCCCTCACCCAGCACATTTCCAAACCTGGCAGATATTTGAATCACACTGAATCCATTCAAAACACCCCCAATGTTCTAAATATGGGTCTCAAGGGAAGGGCTTGAAAGGAAGAGCTAGGAATCTGGATAAAACTGTAGCACATTATTTCCATTGCAATTCTATTAGCCAGCCCTGTTTGAAAATCACGCTGCTTTATTGAACCAAATTCAGGGAACTACCCCAATTTTAAATATGGTTCATCGGTGTCTTCGCATTGGAAATCTTTTGTGCTATCAGAAGTTGATGTGTTTGTTTTAATGTGTTTAAGAATATGTACATCAGAATCTAGCAATAGTGACTTTAAATTCTGGCTGTGCTACTAATCTCTGAGTTATCTTAAATAAGATATTCAATTTCTCAGAACCTCAGTTTTCTTAGCTATAAAATAAGGATGATAATGGTACCTCCTTCCTAGACTTACTGAAATGATTAAGTGGGATAATGACAATAGCTAATACTCATGTTCAGCTTGCTATGTGCCAGTCCCTGTTTCAAGCACATTTTTAGCTTACTTATTTCTAACAACTCTCTGAGGTAGGTGCAACTAGCATTCCCATTTTACAGATGAAAAGACTGAGGCACCAAGAAGTTAAATAACTCACTAAAGGTTCACTAATAAGGGATAGAGCTAAGATTTAAATCTAGGAAATTGACTCAGCATTTTTTTCCTTTTTTAAGGTTCTGCTATCCTATGTGTTTATAAAGCACTTTACCCAGAGCTTGGAACACACTATGTGCTCCATAACTGTTAGCTGATGTTATAATCACTGCTTTTACCCTGGAGCTCAGAGTGCAATTGTCACAACTCTCCAGCATCTGTAGTACTGCTGCTTAGCTGCTTGCAAAGCCAGAGCACCTGTGTCTCCCTGCCCCTCCTTTGTGTGCTCAGCCCCTGTCTGGGTGATGGAAAGGGCAGCCTGCACTGAGGCATTAACTTACTGAGACTGGGAACATCAAGTTCAAAACCTCCTCCTGTTGAATAAGGTCAGTAAAGTAGTAGTATTTGCTCTATTTCCCCTAAGTGTTGAAGAAGACTAAAATATGAGCTCTTTAATCCTAGTGATTTTTTTTTTCTTTTTACTACTTTAGGACACACAGGTGTCCAGGGAACTCTAGTGTCAGTATCTCTGAGACCTTAGGAGAACTTCTTTTGAATCTAAAGGAGGGGGAGTTGAAAGGCATCTCTATTATAGCAAAAAGAAATTAGGGGGATGATTCATCCTATTCTGTAGGGAAAGCAGCACTCAGCTATCTTGAAATAAGTAAAACTTGGTAGTTAGTTTTGGAGGAAAATAAAGTACCATCACGTTTATAATCTGATGGCTTCAGTGAGGGTAAGAAATGGTGCTTGTATGACCACTGCATTCATTAGACATTTTCCCATCTTTCCCCCTCATTTCCCTTACAGAGAAATTCCCACCCAGGCCCTTCAGATATAAGGGTGTAGGTTTTGGAGATAGATACAGATTTAAGACCAGTTTTGTCAGGTTTAATCCACATGGCAAGAGGATTAATATTTACAGATACAGCAAAGGAGTGAATAATTGGGACCCTATCTCATTCTACCATACCCTAGTTCTTTTAAATTTTTACTGTTAATAGTTAGGTACCTTCGAGTCGTGCAGGACAGACCTGGGTGTTTCAAGCGACTTAAGTCAATGGGAAGGTCATGTAGAACACCTAAGGAAATACTAGGTACCATCTTAGCTTGATGAAATTAGAAACCAGTAATTTACTTTGCAGGGATCAGAAGCTTCCAGAAAACTGTCAGGAATACAATGGATGCTCAGTAAATGTCTGTTGAAAGGACAAACAAATGAATTACCCAGAAGAACTCTAGCGGCTGGTCACCTTGCCATTTTCCCAGAAGTAGCCTGTGTCACGCCCTCCTCTGTGTTGCCAACATACTAAAGAACAGCTTCTCTGTCTTTGTTCTTTCTCAGCTTTTTTTATTGCTTTGACTTTTTCCAATCACTATGGCATCCCTTAAATTCCCCCAAGAGGTAGGATTCTATTGAATTTATTATCTGTCTTTTAATCTATTGGGTAGAGAACTTATGACATGCTGCCTCCTTGGCACAAACCAGCCAATATAAAATGGCTTCTTTTTAAGTTTCCCATCACTGTTTCAATCACAAAGAGTGAGAAACACACAGGGAGTTCCTGGTGTCTGTGTCCCTCTGCAGGGCTCTGTGGGTTTTGCTCTCACTTAGAGACTCAAAGGCTTGTCCCATTTGTCTCTTTGTGGTGCTGCACCCCATGATTTGAAAAGATAACCTCTCTCTAGCAGAGAAAGGTCCTTTGAAGTGTTAATCACAATCTGATGAATAAACAGCCCCTCATCTCCTCATTTCCTGGCACTAGCTGGGGAAAGCACCCTCCCTGCCAGGAGAGCATTCCCTGCCAGGACAGGCACTGCATCGTGGCGACCAAGACACAGGGCTATTTTGACGTCGTGTGGTGATAACCCTTCTCCCTAAATCATTGAAGGCTGATGAGGACTCAAGGCAGCTGGACCCATACTGAAATGATATATAAGTGGGGCATGTGTGTTTTAATATGCAGAAATGCCTTTAGAGAAATGCCTTGAAACACACTGGGGGCCTCCCAGGTGAGGAGAGTAGAAGAAACAGGATACATTCCTTGGCAAATCAATGGAAGATGGGAAGATAAGGGTGTGACTCCTGATTCGAAGTAGAGAAGTTGGAGGCTGGAGTTACGGAGGCAGAGCTTGAAGAACATGGAAGCTTCTTCTAGCAGAGCAGAAAAGATCCAAAAAGAGAGCAAATAATCAAAGGCAAATTCAGGATTAAAACTGGATGCTCACTCCATAGACTGCTGTGTCCCTTGGGTAGGAGGTGCTCTGTGGGTGAGAGGCAAAGACAGGCAGTGAGATCAGGACATTGCAAGTTAGACTGTAAGTTCCGTGAGGTCTCAGTGTCCTCATCCCTCTATATATCTCAGAGCCACCAGACACTAGGCCACACCTAAGTGATCCCTATGGATGTTAGATAAACTTATTAATGACCGAAATAGTGAACTATGAAGTTAGTTTGAATTGGAAATACAGGATAAGCCTTGCACTTAAACAGTAAAGATCAACTTTCAAACATGTACACCGCTGATACAGGAGAGAGTGGGAGAAAGAGAATGAAGAAAGAATACCCCCACTTCCACCAGGAGTGTGGTAGTGTGAGGAGTCAAAAAATGAAAAAGGCCCTGAAAAAATGGAGGTCTGTAAGGGCCCTGTATTTGTGTTGAAGCCAGTCACAGATAGAAGTCTGTATGACTGGCTCTCCCCAGACAAGTATATAATTTGCAGTTAAAATTCCCTTTCATGTTGCTAATCGCTATTTTCGAATCTTAGCTGACTGTGGCTATACTGTCCCACCTTTGACAAGATTGTGTTATGGGGCAGGGAGAAGGGTGGGGACATAGAGAAGCTGTATGTCCCAGGTATGCCATGGTTCTAAAAACTTATGCTGGGGTTGGGGGTCGGGGGAGGCAGTAGCAAAGGTGACCAGCAAGCTGGTGCTAGCAAACCTGGGAATCCAGTCCTTTAGGGCTTTTTCTTTCTGGCACGTCCCTGGACCATCCACAGGGCCCAGAGTCTAGACCAGGCTGTGTCAGCCAGTGATGCTATGGAGACTTTTATTTTCTCTGTTAATGTAGAGCGTGAAGAAATCTTAGCATCGTGCTGTATTCAGGGTCCAAGGTAATGCCCACTTCTCTTCTCATGTGCCATCTCCTGGCTTAACCCATCTGTCTTGAAGTGACTTGTTTTCATTCCCATCCTGGCTATTTTCTCTTTAACTAAATATTAGGATTTACATCTAGACTTTAGTTTAATCCCTTAGTTTCATAATGAAACTAACTTCCCTTGTTAGAATCCCTGGAATCTAATTATAGAAATGCTCTCCAGCCCCTGCTCTCCATGTAAAAACGCTTTAGCAAATTTCTCATCACACATCTTCTTTGACCAGCAGCCTTCAAGGGCCACTTCTTGTCCCCAAGGTTTTGAAGCCTAGATTCTTTTCCTATCAGACAATGCCCTAATTTCAGCCTGCCTAGTGAAATATCTATACACTGGATCCCATCATGATTATTATTTTTTTTATTTCTCTGCATCTACTTTTCTTTCCCCTAAACAACTTCTCTTTATCTCTGTTCCAACCCCAATCCCTTGTGGCTAGAAGTCAAGGAGCCAACTGCCAATCACTGTTGAATTCAGCATTTCCCAAGTTCACCTCTGGGATGGAATGGATAGCCTCTTGCTCTGTAGAAAAGCAAGCATTTTACAAGAAAAAAAAATGCCAACTGCATTTCAAGGAGGATGGCATGTTCTCTATGCTTCCCTTGGAATGACTCAGGAGTGAGAAAACAGGGTTACATTCCTGTGGTTCCCACTCACCTTTGCCCACCAACCCCCCACCCCCATCTTTCCAGGCACAACTTGTCACCTGAGGGGGTGCACCTGGATCCTTCCTGCACATACTATTCAGGGTTTTGAATCACTTGAATCACAATCTAACAAAGGAAGCCAAAAAGTTCCCATATTTATTTTTTTAAAGACTCTCTTATCAGATTTCAGCCCCAAGGCCTATATACATGTTGACTCAAGAATGAAAGAACTTTCATTTCGTGGCGTGGGTCAGCACGAATCAGTAGCCCTGGTTTGAGAACAATTTTGAAACTATACTGGTCTCATTGGGAAAGAAGATGGTAATGGCTCCTTCCAGAGACACGGTGTGAGGAGTCAATGGTAGCGCCTCTGCCATGCTTGTGCCATCCTTGGTTCCATGGGGTCCAGAAGCAGGTGTGCCTCATGTCCCATATGGGGCGACCACGTCACCTTGTGCAACAGCCTTCTCCTAAGCAACAGCAACAATTTCAAACCAATAGCGACACATTCACCAAGAATTCACTGTAACGACACATTTATCTGAAAAATTGACCACACTCTTGTTAGGTATTGCATGGCTCACATTTATAATAATTGTGTTTTTTTACTGCTGAAAGGCAAATTTAAGGTAAAAATCAATATTTAAAAATATATATTTTAATATGGCTTTATTTTTATGTACCCCTAATAAAGAGAAGGTGTAATATTTTGATCTAAATTAGCCAATATTATGTTGCACAAGGTGACATGGTCGCCCCATATGGGACATGAGGCACACCTGCTTCTGGACCCCGTGGAACCAAGGATGGCACGACCATGGCAGAGTTGCTACCATGGCCTCCTCACGCCCAGTCTCTGGCAGGAGCCATTACCGCCTTCTTTCCCAATGAGACCAGTATAGTTTCAAAATTCACCTTCAACTCCTTCACTTCAGATATCACCAACTGCAAGGATATTTACTCTGGTTTTTTCTCTTTCATGCTCCTCTAAGTAGAATTTAGCATTTATAAAACAACTTATAAAACAAGTCATATTCTCTAATCCCTCATCCCACTACCACCTCCAGGACATAATTCATAAAACGTTTCCCTTGGCGTGTGGGTGGCTGACATGAGCCACCAAAGGGCAAGCTACGATCCGAGGGCGTGGTAATCTCAACCGACTGCTGATGTGAACATTGCACGTGGCGCAATGTAACTTAAAAGGTGCTGATTTGGGCAATAAAAACAATTGTGTCTATGAGTGGGAAGAATTACAGAAGTTTGCACACAGCCTATCTGAGCCTTGAACATAGCAGAGGAAGAAGGAAGGAGAAATTTAAAATATTCTGCTAATTTAACAAACCTACCTTGTATCATTATCTAGGATGCAAGTGGAGGGCTATACAAATTTACCAGGACATTTTTCATTAATCAGAAAGAATCTCATGTATGCGCTGGAGGACCAATCATGTCAAAAATTTTAGAAAGGGATGGGGAGACCATTTCTAGCAGGTTGTATAATAAAAGTACATTTTCACTGAGAGGAGCATTTTGTAGAAGTGAAACTACACTGATTAGCCCTCGTAAGGACATAGTTTCCTCATGCTTTAATGGGAAATGATAAACTTCAGAATGATAGCAGCACTGTGTAGAAGGGCATTCTAGTCCAGCCTCTGTCATGAGCTAGCTGGTCAGGCATGGACCTAAGTTTCAGTGTCCTTACTTGTGAAGTGAGGAGCTTGGCTGGAAATCAGTAGTTCTCAAATTAAACTTTACTGTGCATCAGAATCCCCAGAGGTTGCTTGTAAAAATAAATAAATTCCAATTCTAGAGATTCAATCCACTGGAGATTCTGATATATACAATCAGTGTTAAGTACATGCGTGTGTGTGTGTGTGTGTGCATGCATGTCCCTTCATGTTAGAGCCTTCATGTACGTGGGACTTCATGCTATACTTGGAGAGAGACTGGCTTACAACCAGTCAAGGGGCAGGGTGGGAGTGGGATGCAGGAACTTAGAGATGATCTAACATTCTAGGAAACCGGAATTCTGCAAAGTCCCAGAACTACATCTGCTAGGTCAAAAAGCTTTAACTGAACATTTTCATGGTCAATAATTTGGTCTGATTTAACTAATTAGCCTATAAATACATTTTTAAAGCAACTGCTCAACTCAATACTAGATGACATGGGGATTGCATTTAGAAAAAAGTTGCATTATGGCATCAAGCAGATTAAAGTCTACTTTGAAATAAAGAAAATAATAAGTAGCTGACCCCATATAAAAGTAAACAGTAACGGGCAGAAGTTCAGAAGAACAGAAAATCAATTCAGGCTGGGATAATAATCAAATTATTGTTAAGAATGAAGCCACTGGTTAGACATGTCCTTGGCTAGAGAAGGGCTAGGACTGGAACATATACTGGCCTCTGGCTGAGACCTCCCTACCTGCCCATCTGCCCCAAGATCCTCAAAGTCTAGTGGTCAAGGCAGCATCTTTCTTGGACAGGGCTTACATGGGCTTTACCATCTTTTTTCTCTTTCTTCAAGACTTAGCAGGCCCTGTCTTCTGACTCACACATTGGTTTTTAGGTAAGTTAATGCAGTTAATCCATCCAGTAAGTGTCTACATTCCTTCCGCTCTTGAAATTTGTTTTCTTCTGTTAACATTATGTGACTATTCTTTGTGGGCTAATTTTACATTTTATCTCACAAGGGCAGTCTGTGTCCCCTCCTTTGCAGATGTCTTGGAGTCTCTCACCATAGTGTATTGGTACTGTCCGTTCTGTTGTTCTTGAATTCAGAGATTATTTTATGTCTTACAGATACTTATGCTTATTCACTTACCACTTTGGATTTAAATTGTTGCAAGTTTTGAGTCAACACTGGCTTTTGACTCAGCTGAAAAAGTTACAGAAAGGTCCAAGGAGAGGAAGGTATATAAACTGACCCAGGGAAGACTCTAGGAATCGATCTTAGACTTCCTTCCCTGCCTCTTTGCCAGGCCAAAATCCATCATCACTGCAAAGTAGTGTCTAGGGGCCACTACTTTGAGGACTTTTCCCAGAAGAACTTGTTTTAGATTAAGAGCCAACAATTGCAGCTGAATCATCGTTTAAGGCATTTTATATTAGACCGAGGCTTGCAGTTCAGAAGGTGCTGCATCTCAGATAGGATGTGGTTGAGCACTTCTCGCATCTGGGGGAAAAATCTGTATCACTGTACTGAAAACACAGAAAACAGGCCACCGGAACATACACCAGGAGACCAAGTCAATTCACAGGAATTGACAAGCCAGTCTTCCTGAAATGTTGTTCTGACAGGGTCAGTCAGGTAGACTTTCCTAAGAGTGGTGCTCACGTAGTCCTTGGTTATTTGCAGCATAGGGGCTGGGGAGGATTAACAGGGAGGTGGAGGCACCTGCCCCTCCACTACCGCCCCTCCCTCCAGTAAACCCTGAAGCCCTGATTCTTTCCCCAATATTAAATCTCTTTTCAGGAGCGGAAATGCCTTCTGCAGAGCCAGCCCATTCCCTCTGGTGCTGGTCTCAGGGGAAGTACAGCATCTGGTCCCACCCTCCATCTAATTACCCATCTGTTTGTGGGGAGGGAAGGAATGTTCTATTCCCCTTCCCTTCCCAAACATTTCAATGTGCTGATGCTGGAAGACGGCGGCTGCAGCTGTACCTCAGAGCCACGCTTGGTGCCTCGAGCTCGCTGGCTTAGCTTTCCCTGCGGTTCTTGGATGGGGCTATCTTACAGCTAGAGACCCATGTCTACAATTCTCCCCCACCTTGACTCTGCTCACCTCCACCCTTGCGTTGGGATGCCCTAGGTTCTGTGTCGCTCACGACTTCATGTCACTGAGCTTCATGGGGTGCCCGAGACCCCCTGCTTTAGGGATTGTCAGGGAGCTCCCTGCTCTGTTCCTGCCTACATCTGCTATGACAGCAGTGAAGAGACCATGAGGTGTGCAGCCTTTGCATCCTAATCTCCCAACCTCTGCTCAATGAATGGCCCCTTTGGCTATTTCCCCCTCACTGTAGAAGCCATTTTTAGGAAGAGCTTACGTACCAAATAATTTGCATTAAACAAGAATTCATTTATTTTCCTCCTTTTAAAAATATTAATCAAGGTCTATGTAAAGGCCCCAAACTTATTACTCTTTGATAAATGGAGTGACCAGTCAAATTGCTATTATTCAAGCTTCACACAAATACATTTTAGCTAGCTCAGATGATCTGGTTATGGAGAATTTTATCGCTTTAGTTCAGCTTTTTGAAATACTGAAGCACTTCAGACCACTATTAATATCTGAGTAAAATGGTTAAGAGAATAACTTTATACATAGAAACACTTGCGTTTCATTTAGCCACATACTAGTTATATGACCTTGGGCAAGTTTTTTGAACTTGATGCATCGCAGTTTCTTCATGGGTAAAATTGGGATAATTATACTATTGATCCTGTAGGATTATCATGAAGATAAAATGCATGATGTTTACAAAGCATTTAGTACAGAGAGGCATAAAGCAGGAAATCAGTAAATGTTAGCACCTGCTGTCTTTATTTCCATCATTTTTATCATCATCACCAATTGTCATCACAACCCAAGAGGCTTGGGAATGGAGGGGCTCTGATTAGGAACCCCTCTCTCCATACTTGGGCAAATATTTATTCAGTTCCACTGTGGCCAGGACTCCTTGTAGCTCCCACCATATCCATACACCAGTTTTTAATAGCAATAGCAGTGGTAGCTGGGCACGTGGTCACTAACATAAAGGCTACTTTTTCCCACCACTTTGTATCTGCCCGTGGCCGTGTAACTAGGTGATGGCCAATGATACATGAGTGAGCGTGATGTTTGCACTTTAAGCCATGCCCTTGTAAAGGAAGAAACCTATTCCTCATCCTTGTTTTTACCCTCCCCTGTAACCAGAACACAGACATGGCGGTGGGTTGTCTTCAGTTAAGCCAAAAAAAGGGCAACATGCAGGAGATGGTATGGCAACAAGATATATCCCTAGGGCCATCAGCCACCATGCCGATTGTGGACCACCAGCTAGACTGTTAAATGAGGGAGAAAGAAACTTCTTTGTTGCTGAATCTTGGAATCTTTTATTACAATATCACGATGAATCCTAAAAACACACCAAACAACTATTTTCAAAATAGAAATGATACTCATTCCCAGTTGTACTACTTCTGGAAGTCCAAAGTCATAATACTATCCCAGCTTATCATGGCTTACTTCTGACTGGATAAAGCTAGGTGACAACAGGGATCATGCTACATCCAGTGAGAAGGAAGATTACTCAGCCCCCTCGTGGGCTGCTGCGGAATCAATATCTTTTAATTATGAGGAAGCAGACTGTATTTACATCTTATACAGTGGTGAGACGAAGGTCAAATCACAGTCCTCGCAGCCTTCATCAAAACCGTGTATGGCTGTGTTTGTCAAATGGGATTCAAAATTGGATGAACCTGGAGAGTTTTCATCTTCCTGTTTTCTCCCTTGTTTATGTGGCTATACCTTAAAAGATTAAAAGGCTTACAGGGCAAAAGCATAGCAAAATGAAATGAAACCCTTGGGCGATGAAATAACTCTTCTGTTTTAGAAAAAAAGCCAATTAGTCACTTGCAGTTTTTTTGGGGGGGGCAGTGATAGGAGGTTATTATATTTCTTTCCTGTTGCATATCTAAAATCATTTCAGAAATAAAACTATAAGAAAAATCAAGAGCAAACCCCTCCCTCTCCCCATTGCCTCTATCCCATGACTCATCAGCTTCCTGAACTGGAACAGCACTGAGATTTATGAGTATGGAAATGTCATCTCTGAGAACAGCGTGTGCTTCTTTGTGTGAAAGTCTTAGGCAGCCTTACAAAAGCCAGCCTGGGACCCAGCATGGTCCTGCCTTATTGCTCTGCCTGGCTAGTCTTCGTATTCATTAGAAACGTCTGATTTCTTAACAAGCACTCCCTGGCTTTTCTGTGAAGTCAATTCATACATTGAGATCAACAAAAACGTTAATGATAGCAGCAACAAACACAGAATTGCTTAAGTTTTACAGCTTATGAGGGGGTCATGTTAGCCTTATGATAAAAATGAGGGAAGCACGACTTAGAAATATTAAGGAATTTACTTAGGATGACTTAGAAAATCATAATGCAAGTGACGGTGATGGTAGCGATGCTACTGCTACCTTACTTGCTGCTAGGCATCACGGTAAACATTCGACTTACAGGCAAATGTATAATATTACAGTGCTTAGCACTGTGCTTGACCCTTGTAAATGTTCAGCAATTGTTGGCCTCCAGAGTAGGACCAGAGTGAGGTGAGTGAGATACTCTCTTTGGGACACAACTTAAAGAGATGCCAAAAACCTCAATAATAAAAGTAAATATTTAATGAAATATTTTACGAAAATAAAAATTAATGCAAAAATCTATGGTAAGCAAAATATCAACCTTTTAAATAAAGAAGAGATCAGACCCTGTACTTGTGTCATTTGTCCTGTTTACCACCCCTCATCCTGTCCATCTTTCAGCTAAGGGTAGTCTCATTTCATCTTTGAAACAAATTTGAGCCCAGGTTGCTCTCATCGCCATTTTCCAGATGAAAATACTAAGGCTCAAGAGGTTTGTCCACAATCACATAGCTACTACATATGGAAGAGCTGGGACTTGAGCTCAGATATACCTAACATAGAAATTCTGGTTTTGCCCAGTATTTTATCTGGCTTCTAAAATAAGTTTCCGTCACATCATTATAATATTCACTGTCATTTTCTGGGCTATTTTTAAATGGTAGGGAGTCAAAGAGACTGACTACAAGTTGGAGCTCTTATCAGGCCAGCAATGTCAGCTAAGGTGAGTCTGATGCTGGCACAACTCTAAGAATGTGCATTTATTAAGCATCCACTCAGAGAAATGCCCTCTTCAACCCACTCAGTACTGGGTGCAAGGCATCAGTGCTGTATTGCACAGATAGGGAAACAGAATCTCAGGGTCAGGCACTCAAAGTCAAGGTCAGTTCTTGGCAGAGCTTGTGACCTGCTCTAGTTTTCCAGGCGGCCACAATCCTGTCCTCTCTACTGCTCCAAAGCTGTCCACATTTGTCTCTTGAGCCCCAAACTTATGTTTCAGCTGAGAGAACTTACTTAGGGATATCCAGTTTGCTTGTATCATTTTCCCTAAAATAACTATTTTCTAAAATGCATTAATGAGTTGATTTTAACATCTTCCATGTTTCCCCCAAAACAAGACAAGGTCTTATATTTATTTTTCCTCAAGAAGACACCCTAGGGCTTATTTTCCGGGGATGTGTTATTTTCTTAAGTACGGTACAACAATCTACATTTATTCAAATATAGTTAAGTTGTCTTGTTCTGGAACAGCATCATAACTGTCCAAATCCTGAATTCCATCCTGAATTTCTTGCGACTCTATTTCCTTTAGAACCATTGGCCCCAATTTCTCATGTCAAGCAACAGAGCTCTCATGGGGCAGATGAGAAGGGCTGCTTATCTTCTTTACTGCTCCGTGACAAAATGCATGGGGTGGTGCGGATATGCTGCATAGACACGGCCCTCACCAGGTCTTATTTTCAGGGTAGGGCTTCTGTTGTGCAAATGCTTAGAAATCCTGCTAGGGCTTATTTTATGGGTAGATCTTAAGTTCGGAGAAACACGATTGTATCTTATGTTACTTTTAAAATCAGCACGTAACTGAAGACATTTTGAAAATAGGAGGAAAAAAGGACAAAGAAAAAAATATTTCTACCATTCATAAATAAGGAGGAATATCATTTTAGTGAGGTTCTTTCCTCATTTTTTTAAAATTTTGTTTTGTCTTGTATAGAGTGACATGTTTTGGTTTTCATTTTGTTTTGTTTTTCCTGGACAGCCTGTCCTCTTACTGATAATTGAGCATCATGAAAGAGCAAATGAGATCTCAAGATTGGAGTTTTCTGTCTAGGACATACCCTTGGCCCATCTATCCTCACATCTGCTTGACCTTTGTTCCATCCAATATCTCCTTCCACTCTCAGCGTTCTGATCTAGCCCTTCTATTGGGTCTTTCTCCTCTGCTATGAACTAGTAGACATTGCCCCTGTCCTCTAACAAAATATAGTTCTTATCATTTATTCATAGTTGGATAAAAAAATGTTCACATCCTAAGAATAACATACACATGCACAAAAAATAAGTGTAGTTTTAAGGGTCTTACAGACTCCCCTAAATCTTATTCTTTACTCCCCAAATGTCAATGAAGGCCAACTTACAAAGCCCTGCCACATAATTTTCCCTTATTCCTTTTTTCCCAGAGATATTGGCCCTTCTCATTTTCAACACTGACACCTTTCTTGATAAAGCAGATCCCACTCTCTGCCCCTATAATTCTTTATTCACATGAATATTTATCTAAATCTAGTTGTACACTGGTGACTCTTCACTGCATTCTCCCAAGAGCTTACCTTCAGATGCAAAATGCACATCCTTTCCAGTTCCATCGGCAGTTACTTTACGTTGCATTTGATACTTGAAGTACATCGCTATGGTGAAAATACCTCTGTTCTTGTTTGCCATCATGTTATATTCTTTTGACTTGCCTCCTTATCTAACTGCACACTTTCTAACTTCTTTTTTTTTTTTTTTTTTTTGAGACAGAGTCTCACTTTTTGTTGCCCAGGCTAGAGTGAGTGCCGTGGCGTCAGCCTAGCTCACAGCAACCTCAAACTCCTGGGCTCAAGCGATCCTCCTGCCTCAGCCTCCCGAGTAGCTGGGACTACAGGCATGCACCACCATGCCCGGCTAATTTTTTGTATATATACTTTTAGTTGGTCAATTAATTTCTTTCTATTTTTTTAGTAGAGACGGGGTCTCGCTCAGGCTGGTTTCGAACTCCCGACCTTGAGCAATCCGCCCGCCTCGGCCTCCCAGAGTGCTAGGATTACAGGCGTGAGCCACCGCGCCCGGCCTCTAACTTCTTTTTATCCCCCTTTTTCTTACTGCTTCCTCAGTGTAGATACCTGCCATCCATCCATGTTACTAGTATTTAGCTGTTTTCTCTCCCCTCCGCCCCCGTCAGTCCTAAAATTCCAGTGGCTCAACTCTTGGTGCACAGAGCCATAGGACTTGAAGAATCTTTACCAAAATGTTATGTAGTTATCTCCAAGTAATAGGGTTAAGGAGTATGCCAATTTCCCTCACCTTTTTAATTATTTTAAATAAGGAATAAATATCATACATAGGCATGTAATACATGTTTGTGTATATATTCATATCCATACATGAAAACAAATTCTTGATGGTACAAAGATATGTATTCAAGGAAATAACAAAACATTGGAAGAAATCAGAGGTGAATATTTCCTAATCTTATGGTTAGGTAGACTTTAAGCAAAAGTTAAAATTATAAGCTAAAAAATTGATATAGTTGACTATAAAATTTTAATAGTCTGTACAATAACAATATCTATGAAAGCAGATGACATGTTGAGAACCAAAATTTGTACTATACGTCCCAAAGGGCAGGGCCCCCTTTCCAGCAGTGTGTCCCCCAGCACAGACTTTAACCTTCCCACGACTCTCTTTCCTCCTCAATAAACACGGTTAATGGTGCTGCCTCTGGAGTTCTCATATGAAGCAGATGGGATCAAAGAGTAGATATCAGTGGTTCTAAACTGGGGATGGTAAAATTCAATCTTTTCTCATTATTACATCTTTCTTATCAGCCACCTCTATACACATCCCCTGTCCCTAGATGCATCCACTTCCCATGTTTCTCTCTTAAGGGCAGAACATGGTTTGAGGGGCAGCTCACGCCTTCTGTGCTCATTTGCCTTTCTCTCTTTCCTCAGCACTTTGCACCCTCAGCTTCCTCTTCCTAGGCTCAGCTGATTTTATGACCAACCAGATGTATCGCTTCTTTCCTGCAAAACCCAGAGAACTTCCTCTGCGAGTTCTTATTGCTCTATCATTCTACTTTTAATCTCCTTACATGAGAATGTTGCCACAATCCTCTAGTAGACCATAAGTTTCTTGAAGGAAAACATGACATTATATTCATTCTTATAAAACTTTGAAGTGCCTACTAAGCATAGAAACCTGCACGGAGGAGGCAAACAACTCATGTTTGTTCATGTAAACCACTTTAGCAATTCCATTTTTTGATCATTCTTAGAATTGAGAATTCATTTATAGCCCTCTATTTGGAGCACTTAGCATAAGTAATCTTACATTGGTGTGAATGCCTCCAACCCATTTAAAAAAGTGTATTGTCCGTGCAAGTGCGGGTTATTTGGTATGTTCAAGCAAATAGTGACCACTGCTGATAATGGATATTTTTCACCTCTTCCTGCTCCAATGGGCAAGTGTTCAAACCGTTATTGCTGACATGAATGTAGAGCCACCAGACCATGGCCCAGCCTCAGCCACAGAGCTGCCACTTTCATTTTAATCTAAGAAAAATAGAAATTGACTGGGAGGCATTTATGTAAATCAGTAAGGTTCTAAGGAATTATCTGGCAACCGTGTTAATGGATGTGCCACTCTGAGAAATGAATCTCCCTTTTTGCTTCTGCTGTCAGAAGGGGTTCTGTGTGGCCATTTATGCCTAAAGGTGATTGGATCTGACCAGAGGACATGTGACTTGGAGAACGCTTTGTGCATGGCAATGCATCCTGTCCAGTTCACGGGATCCAGTCTTGACAGACATGACGGAGAAGATGACTTTTGACGGGGGGAGTTACAGGAGGTCCTTCCATGTGGGCAGAATGTGCATTCACTATCTCACTGAATTCCTCTCAGGAGAGCTATGCACTTTAGGCACATGATATAATGGGAAAGAAAAGAAGAAAAAAGAGCTCAGCAGAAAGTTCCAGCGACATTCCACGGACTGTTTGCTTTTGACCCATTCATTTATTTGACTACTATGAACTGAGCCCCTTGATATGCTTTACACTTGTGTAGACTCTGAAGATACAACAGTGGATACAGTGGATTGAATATTGCTGATTCCCCCAATAAAGATATGTCCACACTCTAACCCCCAGAACTTGTGAATGTGACCTTATTTGGGAAAAGGGTCTTTGCAGACATAATTAGGTTAAGGATCTCATGACGAGAGGGCCATGGATTATCTAGTGACAAGTATCCTCATAAGATACAGAGAAAGGAATAACACAGGGAAGGAAAAGGAGGCTGTGTGGAGACGGAGGCACAGTTCGGAGTGATGTGGCCCCAAGCCAAGGGACACCTAGAGCCACCAGATGCTGGAGGAGACAAGGAATGGAATCTGCCCCAAGCATGTGACAGAAGTGTGACCCTGTCAACATCTTGATTTTGCAGCCTCCATAACAGTGGGAGAATAGATTTCTGTTGTGTCTTAAGCCCCACGAAGTTTGTAGTAGTTTGTTATGGCAGTCACAGGAAACTAGTACAATGGGCTAACAGACAAAACTCCCGGTCCTCTTGATGGTTTTATCCTCGCTAGGTGTAGACAGACAATAAACAAGTAAAATGTGTTAGATGTTGGACTGTGATCAGTGTGACAGAGAACAGTAATGCAGGGCAAGGGAACTGGGATCGGGAGAAGGTGTCAATTGTAAATCATCTGGCAAGATGTTACTGAAAAGGGACATTGGAACAGAGACTAGAAGGAAATGAGAGAATGTGTCATGTAGGTGTCTGGAGGAAAAACCATGTAGACAGAAGGAAATGTGATCGCAGAGGCCCTAAGATTGGAGTGCGCCTGGTATGTTGAAGGAACTATAAGGAGGTAAGGATGAGAGGACCAGATCGTGGAGAGTATGTACCTGTGTTTACCCATTCGCTCCACACAGACCTACTCAGCATGTGCCATGTCTATATTTTCATGGCATTCTTACAACAGCCTAGAGAATAAACTGCCTAGGGTATAAAATACCTACTTTCTAGAAGAAAGCACTGATGCTCTGCTCAGAATAACTCAGTTTGTATATGGCAGCACTGGAACAGGAATCTAAATTGGAGGCCAAACTCAATGTCCTTTCCCCAACACTGGAATGACATATGAATACTTATCTCATTTACAATTTGCTTGTTCAGTCCCATGTAACAATCTTGATAAGCTCAGCTAGAAGTCAGTGAGGCTAACGCAAATGTGTTTTGAGGTGACAATTGCTCTTGGGCACGAAGGGGGGCTGTCCTTTGGAAAAGGTCGAGGCTGTGGATGGCCACCTCTCACAAGGCCTTCAGAATGTTGCAGTAACTGTGTGAGTCCATGTAGCACTGGGCTGATGTGTTAGCTCTTTAACTGGCCTAAGTGGTTTTGTTGTTGTTGTTGTTGTTGTTTGTATGATATCTCAAAAAGCCAGTTATATAAATAGGGACAATATGAGGAATACTGTATAGGGAGAATAAACAAATGTAAAATCAGGATAGTCACATATTATCATTGATGCAGCCACTGACCTTGGAAAAGAGAATAAGACGATGCTTTATTTTTTATGCAAGCAAATATAACCCAATTGCAAGCCTCTTAGGCTCGAGTAGTTCACATTGATCACTGCATGACTTGTCCTGAGATGTTATAGGAAGAAGCAAGGGAGAACTTGGACTGCAAACCAAGCTTGCCTCCTGCTCTGACATAGCACTGGAGCCCAGAGAAAATCACTACTCCCCGTGGGCACCTGTGACTACTCTGGCCAAAGGAGCCTCTGAATGTCTGATGGAAGGAGTTAAGGAAATGTGCACAGTGCTTAACCAGCATACTCCATCTCTTAAATAACTTAATAAACAGGAACTTACATGTGTATGATGCCACTATGCCACCTCTTTTATATTGTCTTTTAGTTTGTTTAGTAGATTTGCTTCATGTAAATACTGTATTTCCTTATCATATTAAGAAAAGGATAGGTAGGAGAATCATGACAATTGAATGAGTTGGCCTAAAGTAGATACTCAATAACTGCTCTTTGGAAAAAAAAAAAAAAGTTTGTAGTAAATGAGAGGGAGATTCTGATGTGATTAAGAAATGTTTCTGTGATAATGAATACAACTGTAGAATACAGAGTCTAGCAGCAGCAGCATACTGCCCCAGGGCAGCTAGGTCCTATTCCTAACCCAGTGGACATCACTGTTCCCTTGCAGCTATTCTTGTAGGTAGCTGAGACACAGATAAGGAAGGAGGAGAGGAGCAGGGAAGGCTGCAGAAGGTTCTGGAGGCTCACTAGGAAATGTGCTGGGAAGAACTCTGAATTAACAACACATCTTGCCAGCTCAGACCTGGGCATCCAAACTTGTTAGGATATTGGCTAATAGCTGTAATAAAAGACACTACAAAAATGGAATCTTAAACACAATAGAATGGTTACTTCTTTCTCATAAACCAATCCAGGCAGGTAGGTGACAATGCTCCTTAATATTATTCAGGGACTCATGTTTGGAAAAGGTAAAAATTTGTGAGTTGTTATCTCATATTTTGTCTTCAAGTTGCAGTAGATTTGTGACCCCAAGTGACATGGGATGGGTAATTTATGAAATCTGTTCTGCCATCCTCTAGGCTGCTGTCCCCTTTTCTATGTCCTACACTATAGCAAGGCTTCAGGAAGGGCATAGGGAGGAAGAGGAGAAGAGCATCTTCCTTTCAAAGGACATTGACTAGAAGTTCTTCCTCTTACTTGCCTTCATTCCATGTTGAGCAGAGCTGAGTTGCATGACCACACCACTCGTCACTGGAGGCTGGAAGTGTAGTTTCTAGCCAAGTATCCATGAGCCCAAATAAAGCCCAGGGCGTGGGAGGTGAGATTCCATTGCCACAGGAAGACACATTTTCTTCCAGAGCCCTAGCCAGGGGCTCTACCCTTTACTGCTGTACACTTCTGGCTTTGGGGTGAATATTTTGCTGTCTCCACTTACAGATTAAGCTAGAAGAGAATTTCTCTACCAAAGCCTATGAACTCTAGGCCCCAGGCCCTCCTCACTCTTTCTCCCTTTTCATTCTAATCTCCTTCCTGTTCCCTACCTTCTGTCGCATGTGGACATAGTACAGTACCAAGGTGGGCTTAGTTGCAGGCAGGGGACCCCCATAGCTCAGCACATTCCTTCCCATCCCCATCAAGCTGGGCTGTTCTCACCAACAGCCTCAGGCCTTCAGATGTCCAATTGCCATGTAGAGCACTGAACAGTGTTTTCCGATTGTGAAGGACAAAGGAAAGGTCTCCAGTTATTTGTGTGTTCACCTTCTCTACCTCCCAGATAAACAGGAATTTTCTCACAAATAGTTTATTTCAGAAACAATGTTGAATTCTCATCACAGCTCATACATACATTCTTATTAGGAATACCCTAAGTGATTCTCTGAGATAAGAGGGCTAGACTTTTGTTTCTTTTGCTATGTTTTCTTTTGATTTGCTTCTTTTTAAAATGTTTACAGTGGGGGTTCAGTTCTTTAAAATAATTCCTGGCAGGACATTTAAGAGGCTTGACAGAAATTATATAAGGTTGTAAGATCATTCTCATTGCTAATGGTTCCAAATGAATAACAGACATGAAAAGATTTAGTTTAAAATATGACTTCTGTTGTATTATATGACTTCTATTGTATTATTTTGAGCATTCTCTTCCTAGCATTGGTGTTTTGTTGTTTATTTTTAATGTGGCAAATGTCCTTAATGTGTAATTGGCAGTATAATTTAAAATTGTTTTGATATATACTCAGTTCAGGGTCAACATTTGCATTTGGTGTACTTGAGGTCAGTAAGTGAAGATAGCTTGTGTTTTGGCTGCACACTGCTGAACTCAGCTGTCCTTTAACTTGAAACTTTATGGCAATTTCTATCTTCTGAGAACTCAATGAAGGCACTTTCAAGTTTCAATCACATCTCTTTAATATGAAAAATAAAAGACCCCAAAATAATAGTTTATTACCATGAGATAGTGTCTTGCCATGTTAGGTGTATGTTTTTAGATCCAGTGGTATTATTAATGATAATATAACATTTCATTAAAACAGAAAAGTTTGATTTTAGACCCCTTCTCCCAGGGGCATGAGGAAACAAAATTCAGATATGTATCATAAACCATTTTGACTGACACAGCTTACTTTCCTCCAAGACAGCTCCTTTGTGAAAAAATGCCAAAGCCCACCTTTCTGGGGCGGGGGTTGGGGAACCAAAGGCTGAGCCTGAGGAAGATGGGGAGAACTGGGGAAGACTGGCCAAGTGCTTGACTGCTTGGTGTGGCTCTAATAACACCCTTCTCTGTGGAGCCATTTGCTCAGTCTTTGTGGATAGCCACGTCAAAATGAGGATTATTCACTTTGTAATCACTGGTTTGCCTCTGATGGTGTCTAAACAAGAAAATCATGATGAAGTGGGCTGTCACTCCAGCAGAGTGTGAGGGGAGCTGGGAGCCCTTGCTGGTGTTTACAAACTGGTTCTTTCCAAAATGGTGGCAGTTTTATTTTCACAAACTGGTTTCATCCCAATAATAGGAGTGGTTGTGTTAGAATAGAATAACTCCAGTTCCTGAAATTCACTCAAATGGGAATGATCTGATTTGCCGTTAGAATTCTGCACTAGTTTCATTTCCTCTATAACACCCAGACTTGAATGACTTCGTTGCCAATATACTCTGTGCTAGGCACCCTGACAAGGGATCTGTGAGTATTAGCACACTTAATCTTTACTGTAGCTTCGTAAGTTACCCATATCAACATGAAACCCATTTCACAGGTGAGGAAACTGTGGTTCAAAATCTGAACTGGTTTGTCAAAGGTTATATAACCTGTCAAGCTTTATCCAGAACGAGATCTGAGCCCTGAATCCAAAGTTCTTGCTCTAAACTCTACTGTCTCTCTTAGAAACTTTCCCTAAGGACTAAAACATATCTTGTAAGAAAAATGCCTTAAAATTATTATACATTCAGCTTTTTCTTTCCTTTTTCCATAGCTATACCTGGCTAACCAATAACAACAACAAAATGTCATGTTGTATTTGTCCTTTTCCTCTGGTCCTACCTACCTACTTACTTGGCTATTTCATTCATCATTAAGTGATTCATGAATGTCAATAGCTAAGCAAAGGAATGACAATGAAGGGAATTAATCTATTCCCCAATGGATTCATTATGTATAGGGAGCTACCGTGTGCCAGGTACTTTTCCAAGCTCTTGAGCTACCTTGAGCTTACAATAAAAGAGGCAGACAGTAAATAATATAAATAACAAAAACATACTCTGGGATACATCTTGATAGTGGGAAGTGCTAAAGAGAAAAAAAAAAGGAAGATAAATGTCAGAGTAAAGAGTTATTAAAATATTAGATGGGATATCCAGGGTAGGCCAGAGAATAAAGGTGACCTTTGAATAGATACCTGAAGGACACAAGGAGGTGATTGGGGGAGGCTTGGAAATGTGAGGGAAGAGCGCACTGTAGGCAGAAGGAACAGCGAACGCAAAGGTCGTGGTGCAGAATCATGCCTGAAGGTTTCAGGAATAGCCACGATACCAGTGGAGCAGAGTGACTGAGTGGGTGCAAGAGCAGAACAACACAGTTTCTTATATCTCAAACAAGAAGCAGTACAATTAATCAAAGTCTGTGCCTAAACTATTGACACAGTTTTGCCATCTTAACGGTAGCTTGTTTATGCCAGCAGTGAAGAAGCCTGGATAGTGAGTGGCGATGAAATAGCAAAGGGCATTTCCCACAGCTTGTTGAGAATTGAATATTTTTTTCTTGAAAAAAGTGGTCCAAAGCCTGGAGGAGGTGGTAGTCAGTTGGTGCAAGGTCTGGTGAATACAGAAGATGCAGAGAGTTTCCAAGTCCAGTCTCTGTAGTTTGAACAGAATTGTTTGTGTGACATGTGGTCGAGTGTTGTCTTGCAAGAGGATTGGCCTGTCTCTGTTTACCAATTTCGGCTGCTTAATCGCAAGCTTCCTCATCATGTCGTCCGATGGGTTCCAGTAGATATCTGCTATAATCGATTGACCAGGTTTCATAAAGCTGTAGTGGATAATACCAGCAGTGCTGGACCACCAAACAGACACCATTAGCTTTTTCTAATGAATATTTGGTTTTGTACTGTGTTTGGCACTTCATCTGTGTCCAACCATTGTGCTGAATGCTTGTGATCATCAAAAAAAATCCATTTTTCTTCACACATGATAATACAGTATAGAAATGATTCACCTTTATGTCATGACAGCAAAGAAAGGAAGCTTTGAGATGATTTCTCTGCTGATGCTTATTTAATTCATGTGAACCCATCTGTCCAGCTTCTTTACCTTGACATTTTGTTTTGAATGGTCCAATATTGTTGGAATAGTAACATCAAGCCTTGCTGTTAATTCACATGTAGGTTGAGATGGATTCACTTCCACTATAGCTTTCGGCTTATAATTATCCACCTTGGTCTCAGGTCACCCATGTGGCTCATTTTCAATATTAAAATCACCAGAATGGAACTTCTCAAACCATTGATGTACTGTGTGTTCATTAGCCACATGCCTCCCAAACACTTTGTTGATATTTCTAGTTGTCTGCACTGCACTGGTTCCATGAGGGAACTCAGAAATAACACAAAATTTTGACTTATCCATGATTTCATAATAATTGTTGTAAAAAATTTTGAAAAATAATCACAAGCCAAACTGTGCATTGAAAGAATGAGGCTGTATCTTTACAATAAAAATAAAATAAGAAATGTCAACGTGAAATGTCAGAGATATCAACTAACTTGGTGCTTAAGGAAATTGGACATTTCATACTTAATGTAGTAGTAGTAGTAGTAGTAGTGGTGGTGGTGGTGGTGGTGTCATCACACACAGTTGTGACAAACTAATGAGATGATGAGGTCATTTGTGCAAGGTCTTAACACACTGCCTGGCTCATGGAAAGAGCCGAATAAATATTAAATATAAACCAGCTGTTCATGAGCACACTCAACACCCCCACAAAGGGTTAGTTAAAATGAAGTGTTGAGCTCCCAACTTCCACAAGTTGTGAAAATCCAAAGCTCTTCTCCTAATTTATGTCAATTTCTAGAGGCTCGTGCCTTCATGTCACATCTTACTGCTGGGTCCTATGCCTTAAAGGCTGTTTCTTTCTTCAAATGGGTCAACCAGATAGTAAAACATGGCCCCTGCACCAGTTTGCATGAGAAACACAAACACACATTTGTGAGCAAAGTATATTTCATTGAGGGTTCAGGGACCCAGGGACACATGCATGATCTTCCACCAGTTCTTCAGCCCTCTGCTTTCTTCCCGCCTCCTTGTCCTCCCAATTAATCTTTCCTTATGTGGTACTATAAGCAACCATTGTATTTTACTCTCCCAAGCTTCCACACCCAAACCAAGCAAGAGGCTCAGCAGAACAAAAGGTTTTGCCCTTACCTGGGTCTATCTTCCTTAGAGGAGAGTTGAGTTGAACAGCTATTTCATTCATTGCAGCTGTTATTCATATTTTCAAAGTTGTTATTAACAAAAGAGTGAGTGAATAAGTGAACCTACCTCATTCTCCTTTTATTTCCCACCTACTCTTGTTGAGCTCAGATTACCAGATTTTATTTTTATATCCTTTCCCCAGCCCAGAGCTGGGGAATGGTGCTTGTTACTCAGCACCATTTGAATGTTGAAAGAAAACTTACCCATGACACTTAGGCTTAAAAGGCTTTAAGTAAGAACCCAGGAAACCAATAAGAATTTATAAAATTATGGAGGAAATATATGTGCTATAGTTTAAATGTGGTATTTTTGAGTTCATTGAATTTTTAAATACTTAAAATACATAGGGATTTTTCCTTTTCAATATTCCAGTATAGCATGTAACTTTGTGGAGATGTTAAAACAATTTGGGTTGTTTGGTGGTTTCTGTCTGTCTGTCTTTTTGCTCCTTTGCACAGAGAAATAGTGCTTTGCTTTTTGCCAATGAACTGGGCCTTTGTCAAAGGAAAAATCAAATCATTATTTTCCTACCTTTGGGCTAGGTACATTCCCATTTCATTTTTCAGGAAGCTAAATTTTCAAATGGTTTCACTTAGTGCAGAAAGATTAGACATCTTAGTCATTTTGGGTAAAATAATGACAGACTTCCTACAAGAAAAAAAAATTAATGACAAATCACATTAAAAGATAAAAGATCACTTTAAGTGTGGGTAACAGACCTTGAAGACAAATGGTTTTGCACGTGAACTTGATCTAAAGCATGATTCCCAGCTAATTGCTTGGCTCTAAATTAAATTATTGCCTTAGATATATAAAAATATAGATACACACAATTCCTTTCTGCTCTTCAGGGTATATTTATCTTCTCCATGAGTGTTTGTCCATATATTTAATGACTGCAGATAATGGATTTAAAAAGTGTATTTAAAAAGTTAAGTCCCTTGAGATTTTATTGTGAATGGAAAACATCTCCCAGCAGATTGTATTTTAGAAAATTAAAGACAATACAATACACAGCACTGAGATAACAGGTAAGTGTGTCATTTTTCCCACTCTGCTGATTGTCTTTCTGGTAAATCATGAAACTGAGAGTGCAAAATACATTGTGGGTGAGTTTACTTGCCTTAGCACTCAGGTGGCTTAGAGTAGATCTCTTGCAAAATGTGAGAGAAAGAAGTAATCTTGGCTTAGAGCAAGGGTCAACATACTTTTTCTGCAAAGGGCAAGATAGTAAATATTTAAGGCTTATGAGCCAAATAGTCTCTGTTGCAACTATTCAACTCTCGTTGTAGTGCAAAAGCAGCTGTAGACAACATATAAAGAAATAGTGGGGCTGTGTGCCAATAAAACTTTATTTATATAAACAGGTAGTGGGACAGATTTATCTTGAAGACCATGGATTTTTGACTCCCGGTTTAAAGGAACATGTGGTTAAGAGCTAACTCACATGTTATTTGTTTCTCTGTTAACTTTAGGCCTTCATGTCAGCCTATATCAGTATAAATTCAGCCCATGGGTTTAGCTTTTCAGTTGGGTCCACTCTAGCAAGTTAGAAGCACAGCTTTCTATATGCAGCTTCCGCAAATGACAAAACAGGGCATGACACTTAAGGATCGGTGTCATAATAGCATTTTCTTTTCACATAATCTCTATAGACCTCAATCTCTGATCCATAAAAGTGGGATTAAGAATCTCAGTAAGAGCTCTGAATGAATCCTCTTCCTCATCCATCTCACCGTAAATGTACAGAAAAGCAGAAAGGAAGTCCCTCCCTCACGTTAGGTGTCAGTATGGTATCTGGCATAGAAACAGTCTGATAGATCATAAAAATCTGATTCATTTAGAAAATACCTACTTAGTGCCAACTGTCAGGCTCTGTGCTGGTGTTAAGGATACAAGGTTTCCTGGACTGACCGAGTGCTTGCAAGCGTGGAGGTTTTATGCTGGTGAGGGAGAGACAAAATATAAGGATAAGGAAGAAAATGAAAGTACCAAAAAGGGAAGGAGGGTTTGAATTGAGTTTCCTCTTTGTAAGTGAGCCCCTGGTAAGCAGCCCACTTTGTGTAGTAGCAGAAAATAACATCAGCTTCGTCTATACAAGCACATATTCATTCAGTAAAACAAGTATAACAGACCTCTGCTAAGCACTGCAGATAAAATATCAGAAAGACACTTTCTTCCTTCAAGAAGCTAATAGCATGTTAAGGAGAAAAGCAAGAACAAGCAGTGACAACTTGAACCCTTAAATATTCTGACAGACCAGGCAATTCACACACACGAGTAGAAATGCCCCCCCCATATTATGAGACAATTCCTAACCTCACTATTGATTGAAAACCTCCAAATTAACAGTATACTTTCTCCCAACCATCAAATTGGCAAAAAAAAATAGAGAAAAAAGGAAAGAAAAGAAACATTGTATTATGAATTGTTAGTGTGAGGAAAGAGAACTCTAAATTGATTTAAAAAAAAAAAAACGTTCTGGTGGACTATGAGTATCTACTTTTAAATGGCATTTCATTCAAATCATCAGTATTCAGGATGGGTCTTAACTATTTGCACATGTGCACAAAAGGCAAGTATAAAAGGTATTTACTACTACACAGTTAGTGCTTATGAAACAGGAAAAGCCCAAGTGTCCAGCACTAGGAGATTGCTTTAGCGAGCACATACTAAGAGGTATTATGCAGTCATGGGAAAGAATGAGGGAGGTACATATGATCTGATGGAAGAAGCTTTTAATAGATACTAAGAGCAAAACTACCTGTGTGTGTGTTTTATACACACACAGACACATACACACACATTTGTAATGTTTGCAGTAAGATTCCAGCATCTTAGCATTTAAGTGTTTTCAGATTACATCCATTTAAACATCTGTGATTCATTATTGCAAATATCACAGTTGTGTGGGACCATATGCTTCAGCTTGCAGTGTGTGTGCATGTGTATGTATGTATGTAGTTTGTAAATTTTTAAACATATATATCAAAATGTGTGGTTAATGGGAAGTGAGGGCTGGATGGGACAGTAAATGGGTGCATTTCCTGTTTCACTCCAGTCGACTACATTTTAAATTTTTTTGCATTTACAAATGACTACTAATTAATTTGTGTTATAGGACAGGTGCACGGTGAGGTGGTATCTACTGAAAAAGCTCATCCTTAATTCTAGAGGGGACTGCAATTCAGTTATCAATAGAATAACCAAATATATACCCTTGAAGTTCCTTAGTTATTTTCAAAACTGTTTCTTTAAAAAGAGAAATAAAAAGTCATTCCTTTCTGCCTGATGTCTTCCCAGTGTATGTAAAATAGTATTTCTAGTGATAGTATCTGAAAATCAACATAATCCAAAGGTCCTCACTTTGTAATGTTTGCAGTAAGATTCCAGCATCTTAGCATTTAAGTGTTTTCAGATTACATCCATTTAAACATCTGTGATTCATTATTGTAAATATCACAGTTGTGTGGGACCATATGCTTCAGCTTGCAGTGTGTGTGTGTGTGTGTGTGTGTGTGTGTGTGTCTGCGGGTGTATAAAACAGAAGCAATAAATCTCAGGAAGCTGAGACCATAGGTATGTGCACAAAGAACATTTCTAGACACATGGGGCCTTCTATAATCACAGTAATATACTTGAGATTCCCATATAAGAATCCTTCAATTGCGAAAGTTGCCACTTTTGATGGAAAGCTATGATTTACATCGGGCTCATGTGCTTCCCATGATAATTCAGGTAGGGTGGAAAGAAGCACAAAAGCCTTCTGCTGCATTGGCTTTTACTTCTTAAGGGGATGTGGGAGGGCTATTGTTGTCGAGTGAAGAAATCACAGAAAAATGAGATAGCTTTAACAAGTGACAAGACACTCTTGGCAGGCGTCCTCCTCCATTCCCAGGAGACTGAAGCTAGAGATGATGCCATATGGCATAAGGGATGCAATGAAAATCTCTTGGTGACTGGCGGATGAATAGGCATGACCTACAGGGCTGATCATTTTCTTGCTTACATCGGAAAACCCACATATGCATATCAGAATCAATTGTGCTTCCTGTATTATAGGCCAAATTGTCGTATTTTAATTTCCTGGTAAGGTCTTGTCAACTAGACAGAACCAATTTGTAATCACAGCTGATGAACATCTCACCCACTGCAATTAGGGAGGAGGTGAATGAATTAATTGGTTACAATCAAAAGGAGTCCACTAATATTTTTCGATTGCCGACTCTGTGCCAGGACTTGCACTGAGTCGAGCCAGGGATGTGGAGATGAAGCTGTGGGAAGCTCTAACCCTCAAGGAGCTCCCAAGAGACCAAAGGTAGGTCAGGAGAAAGTTTTCAGGGCGTAGAAGCTGGCCCTCTGTTGCAGTTTGAGTGGCATCCCTGCTGTTTATCATGGAGCCACCGACTTTATCCAAACCTTGGGTTTACCCTCTAGGGAGGATACACATTGTTGCCTTAGCTGGTGTGCTTCAGCCCCCAAACACCACTAGAGGCGTTTATAGGCCCTGTTCTGGAATCCAGGTAGCACAAGGCCATCTCTGCAAAGAAGCATTCTAGGTATCCACAAGGAATGAAGGGTGGGGTGTTCACAATGCCTGTGGATTTTCCATGCAAAGATGCTTTCCCACACACTTGCTACCGATCATCTATGACTTTTGTAAATACCACACCTGACATTCTGAAGACCATGGATCAAACTTCTGTGCTGCTATATTTCTCCCCCATGATGTTTTGTTTAATATGACCTGGGAACTGGGAATAGTAGGTATTGGTCTACAGGAAATCCAAATCTCAATAGTTCTTTGGCAAAAGTTATAGACAGATCAATGATAGCAAACTTTACACTTATCTTTTCTTCCAGCATTTAAAGAAATCATAGTAGTGAAACCTCTTGACTATGTTGAGATGTTCTGGGGCTGCATAGAGATCTATCTGGGTCCCATTCATTCATTTTCCTTGCCTTTCTTCAGAACTTATGTGTTTCCTAAGCTTTGACCCACAGCTTCCACTGTCCTCTGTGTTTCCCCTGATGGATTGAATCACTTACTTCAAGATTCAACTCAACTCCATTTTTGACACCTCTCAGCTCTAGACACAGACTCCCTGTTATGTGCTCTTAGGCTGTAGAGTAACTTCCAACATTTACTCTGAATTCTGCCATCCTGGTAGACTCCACCCTTTTCCCCTAAGAACTGGAACAGGATTCTATAATCGATGTAAAAAGCCAAGTTCCAGCTTTATTATTTACATAATAGATGTGTGATCTTACTAAGTTGTTTTTTTTTTTTTTTAATCTCTCCGTGCCTTGGGTCTCCTCATCTATAAAATAGTACTTTCATGTGACTGTTGGAGAATTAAAGGAAATAGAGTTTATCAACTGTTTATCCCACTGTCTGGCATACGGAAAACTCTCCATTAAAAGGTAACTATTATAGAAGATAGATGTCAAACATGAAAACCCAGCACCGTTGCAGCTTTGTAGAGTGACATGTAGGGAAATGATTTGGGTAATTCCCAATGCGTGTTCATATGAACCAACACACTTTCGGGCCTCAGCCATTCACACCAGCTGAACTAGCGTAGAGCTGGGGTGAATGGTGTCTTGCTAGCATCCTCAGCTTGGTCATAAACCAAAGCTTAATGTTCTACAAATTTTTGATACACAGGCAATTTGTCCATTTTTGTGGATCAAGTGGGTTGGGAAACAAACCCAGCAAAGATCAGTTTCCCAAATTTTATGTGAAAAACTGTCCTGTTTTTCATTCAATAGTTCTGGGATTTTTTCTTTTTTAAGTATAGTAATTAGAGGACACAGAGTGGTACCTGGAGAAAGCTTGGTCTTTGAAGTATGGTGAACCTGAGTTCTGTCACTAACCTTTGTACCATGGGTAAATCAGTCGGTCCTAGCCTTTTTCATTTCCCCTTCTGTGGAATGGTGGAAATACCATATTATAAGGATTGGGGAGACTTACTGAATATCGATTATGTTCCTTCTTTTGTTAAAAGCTTGATGGTTAGTCCCTCCTCTCCCAGAACCCACTCTCCTCTTCCAGGTTTGAATGTCTACAGATCATTAAGCAGTTTACTGAGTACTGCTTTAGATCATAGATTATAAGCTCTTTAGGGGATGACACTGTGTATTCTACATATTCACTGTCGCACTATATACAGCTATTTCTATATAAATACACATCCCCTGAAGACTTGTTTTGCAAGATGTTTTTCTGTTTGTTTGCTCATCTTGGACATTTTCATTGATTTCCAAATGTTGGGTTATTATCATTGCTGCATTCTTACCCACCTTCATCTCCAAGTCTTCCTCATTCCTTCTAAAACTCAGTAGCTTCCACAGGGCCTAGAAGGAATAGATTATTGTCCTGCTTAGAGTTTTAGGGAAAGGATTAAATCAAAATAGATCTTTAGATCCATGGAGCTCAGTTTAGCTAAATTGATAGTGATCATGATTACAATTAGATCTTCAAACTCTCATAGCTAATTTATAAATTCACCCATGTGATTTATATATTTTTACTATTTAGTTTGTGGATTAGTATTAATATTCACCCCCAAAATTATAATTTCCCTTCAAATATTTTGGTAATGTGTTGCTGAATTCTTAAATATGATTTTATTATATATATTTTTGTTATATTTAAGGCCAAAATATTTTCTGGAAGAACACATTTAATTTTATAATAAAATGTAGAAAAATTAGATAGACATTTGCTTTCTGAGCACTTGTTAAAGAGCTTAGCTCTTCAGTAGAGTGAGATAATTTGTTGGTGATCCCTCTTTTTAGGAGCTTCTGGTAATGATGAGCTTGCTCATTGATTGACTTCCTCATGTTGCTAGAAAGAATTATACTGAACTATGATCTGTTTGTTTGTAATTTTTATCATATGGTGCTTGTTTGGCTTTTTGAGCCAATGGCAAAATGGAACACCAAACTTTCAACATGACAGCCAGGGCCACCAAGGTAGATAATGTACCTTGTTCATCTTTATGTTGGCATTTATCCCTTACTGCCTACTGTCGTGCACATTATAAGTGAACCAATGATATTTTAATAGGTTAATAGATGAATATGTTGAGCTTTAGAATAATAGAATTTTCTAATCATAAGACACATTATCCAATGCTAGAATCTCTTCCACAATATTCCTGCTGAACATTCATATATGTTCCACTTGAAAGTATCCAGTGACAAGCAAATTATTTCATCTAGAAAGAACTAGATCTTCCAAATGGTAACCTAAATTTTTTCCCAGTACACTCATGCATTGCTTAATGACGGGAATATGCTCTGAGAATGTGTCATCGGGCAATTCCATCATTGTGTGAACATTGTACAGTGTACTTACACAAACCTATTGGAATAGCCTACTACACACCTACGCTATATGGTATAGTCTATTGCTCCTGGGATACAAACCTGTACAGCATATTATTGTGCATAAAGCTGTACACAGTTGTAAAACAATGTAAATATTTGAATATCTAAATATAGAAAAGGTATGGTAAAAATACAGTATAAAACAGTAGAAATGCTATACCTGTATAGGACACTTACCGTAAGTGGAGTACAGGACTGGAAGTTGCTCTGGGTGAGTCAGTGAGTGAGTGGTGAGTGAATGTGAAGACCTAGCACACTACTGTAGGCTTTATAAACACTGTATACTTCGGCTACAGTACATGTATTAAAAAGAAATTTTCTTTCCTCAATAATAAATTGATCTTAGCTTACTGTAACTGTTTTACTCTACTATTTTTTTTAACTTTTTGACACTATCATATTAACACTTAGCTTAAAAGCACGTACAGCTGTATAAAATATTTTCTTTATATCTCTATTTTGTAAGATTTTTGTGTTTTCAAATTTTTTTATTTTTCTTTTTACATCTTGAAATTCTTTGTTAAATACTAAGACACAAGTGCACACATTCACCTGGGCCTGCACAGGGTCAGGATCATCAACATCACTGTGTTCCGCCTTCACATCTTGTCCCACCGGAAGGTCTTCAGGGACAGTAACACACGTGGAGCTGTCATCTCCTATGATAACAGTGCCTGCTTCTGGAATACCTTCTGAAGGACCTGCCTCAGGATGTTTTACAGTTAACTTAAAAAAAAATAAGTATAAGGAGTGTACTCTAAAATAACAATAAAAAGTATAGTATAGCAAATACATAAGCCAGTAGCATAGTTGTTTATTATCATTACAAGTATTATGTGCTGTATGTTAGTGTGCTAGACTTTTATACGACTGGCGACGCAGTAGGTTTGTTTACAGCAGCATCACCACAAACTGTGAGCAATGTGTTGTGCGCCAACATAACTACAGCTACAGTGTCACTAGGAAATACGAATTTTTCAACTCCATTATAATCTTATGGGACCGCCATAATGATGGTCTGTCCTTGACAAAACATCATTATGCAGCACATGACCAGATTCGGACAAATGTGAGGTCATGCAAATATTAATATTTGCATTGCACTGGCTGGTAGCCCCACACCTACACAATTATAGGATCCCAACCTACCCTCCTCTTTGGGCTTTTATTCTAGTTAATTCTGGAAGACTTCAGGGAATCTCTCACAAGAAGCCACACATTCTTTTTCCATGTCCTCTCCTTCTGGCCTTTTTATTAACATTCCTCAGAAACTTGTATAGGAAGTGCTTCTTCAACTGTCTTCTGTGGGAACAGCCCAGAATCCCCAAAGCCATGGACCCCTCTAGGTGCCAACAGACCCTACGGCTATTTTAGTCTTCTCTATACCAGAACCAAGCCAAGCCATATTTCACTCAGAAATGGGGCCAGGCTGCTGCTCACCATAGCAATTTATTATTAGGAATCAAAGTAACAGTTCTTGAGAATACCTGAGTGCCTGTGGTTTGTGAGTGTTTGAGCTCATGTATACAACTTTCTGTTTCCCTGAACTGTGGATCCCTGAGGATGAAGTAAGGAAACAAGACTGTGCTCTTCTCTCCATCGTCTTTCTGGTTCTGTGTTTCTTTATAGGTTCTCATACAGACATAATCCTCTATCTAGGGCCATTCCTTCCCAGGTAGGTCTGCTCATGCAGTAGAGAGGCACTTGGGAAATCACAAGACTGCCAGGGCGTCAAACACAATCTGGCCCTGAATCCCAATTTAGTCTCAGCATGGACACTTTGCTGCATGTCTCCAGGCTACTTCAACTGCAAGGACAAATACCCTTAAAAGATACAGTGGTACAAACCTCTCCTCCCATTCACTTACCCTGGAGATGTTCATAGGGAGGGAGACATGCATGCACATAATTACTATTAATAGACACATCAAAAACTAAGAGCTTTTTAAGAGATGTGTCCAAAGTAATATGAAAACACTAAGAAGGGATTTCTACAAATCTGAGACTTGGTGATTCTCCAACTTGCTGAATCTGTGATTTCTGTTTCGCTGAACGGGTGACTTTCAAATCAACTTACTTGAATCTTCACACGAGTTGGTGCTATCATTCTTAGTTTTGTTTGAGGAGTTTCAAATTTGCTTAGCTGCCAAGTTGCAGATCTGCTATTTATTCATTCAACAAACAGGGTTGAGTATGTACTGTGTCAGGCACTATGCTATATATAAAGTAATTCCAATTTGAAATACAAATTTATAGTGATTATAACCACCATGAGACAGACAATGCAAAGTGTTCCATCAGAAAACAACTTGCCATGTTTTAAAGGATCCATAGCAAAAGAAAAGTGTAAGACTCTGAAAGAAAAGAATAGATTCAGAACTAACAGCTCAGTTTTTAGTCATAGGCAGGAAAAATTCCCTGAAAGCAGATATGGGCTCTTTTTCCAAGAGGAAGCCCTTAAGGGTTACATGGTAAAAATAAATTTCTGCTGAAGATCACTTGACTGTATCATTTATTATGATATCTTTAGCTGACATGATAGAATTGAAACTCTATCTTTTCAAAGTTGGAATTGATGTCTGGAATGGTATTAAGACTGTTTTATGTGTATTCTGTACCTATCAAATCTACAAAGCCTTTGGAGAAAAAAATCCACTCCTGGGTTAATCAGTCAAGGTTAGGAACCCTCCCAGAACCTTACAGAAGCTCTGGATGTCCATGCTAATTCTAGAGCACAGAAATTCAATGCATTCGGGAATCAGAAGAATAGAATGAATCAAGGCTTGTGGATGTGCTTAATGTATCACCCATTGGTCTGATCCAATGTGGGCTGGACTGAACCTATGTTACTAAAAACTTGATTGACTATAATGTTTGAGAAATGAGAGTGTTTAGGAAAACCAAAGGAAATGCTTTTTGTTTCTCTCATTTGAGCAGGTCAGAGAGCCTCTGGACTAAGCCCTGTGGGTTTTTACAAAGGGATTTGGTGCCTCTGGATGCCAGTGGGATCCTGGTGTATATGAAAAGCAATTAAGTGATGGTCTATATCCTGAGGAGAGTCCATCTGATATTTCAGAATTAAATACTACTGAAGTTGTCGGCAAGGCATTGCTTCCCATGCCCCAGCAAAGACTTTGCATATCAACTAATATGCAGGCCCTTCATGATGATGGAATGATTGACTTCTATTTTTCTAACTAGACAAGGAGTGCTAGGATAGCTGGTTCACTCTAGTCTGAGACAGAACAATCTATATCACACTGTGTGGGGGCAGTGCCTAGTCTCTGAGGTGTGCTGGAAATGGCAAGTATAGGTACTACTGAGAACAGATGAAGATTTTAGAAAATTTGCAAGCCAACTGAAGGCACATTGGTACTTTGAAACACACATTGTGTAGAGTACTTATACTATAGAAATTGGTAAATGCTGCATATCAGGAATTTTTCTATTACCAGCACACCAGTCAAACGATGTCATTCTCCTCTGTGTGTGGACATGGAGATCCTGGAAGTGGATCCATACTTATTTGTATGTGGGAGGGCTGCAACTCCCCTCATGACTATAGTTCTACTGATTCACACATATATACAAGTAGAGTCTGGCCACCAGTTTTGAAAAGGCTCTACAACTTATGTGCAGACTGATTTGCAAATCTCTACAAATGTATATAACCTTTAGAACCATTTGCCTATCTAGTATGCGAGTGTATGAATCACACATTGACCCAACTACAGAATAGAATAGCACAGAGAAGAATAGCACAAAATCCATATACTAGTTCATACCTATCTCTATAAGCAGGACTGTTCTATATTTTGCAGATAAATTTAAATCCATTTGCATTCTCATTTTTCTTGGGATCATAACATAGCTTAATTTGTGCTCTCATCCATTTCTAGATGGTAAGAAATCTATGCCTTTTGGATTTTCATCCCTAAGAACCACATTCAAAAGAAAGAAATAGAAAAGCATAAAATCGAGGTCAGGAAGATTAAGCCCCTTAATTCACATGTCAAACTTCCCATTTCAATTGTGGTTTTGTCTCCCAGCTAAAGTTTGTCTTTTGTGACATTTGCATTAAGCCCAGAGGACATTTTGAGTGGAAACATGCTGAAAGCATAATTGAAACTCTGAGTGGTGCCTTTGTCTAATTTGCATTTTCCCCCAGGTGGGGAGTTTTCATTTCCCCCCTCTTCTCCTGGGGTGTTCAATGATTATCTCAAAGAATGATGTTATGCAATTGACTCCAATAAATCCCCATGTGCAGTATATTATATGTATAATTTTTTTCTGTCCAGAAGCTATTTTAAATGCCACTATGATAAACAATGTAGGGAAGTCTTTGTAGGTTCAGAATAGTACAGTTCATTTTCCCCCTCAGGTAGAGATTTTGAATATTTGTTCACAAGTTGCAGTGTTTATTAGAATCTTTCCTTTCAATTATCCACATGGTGTCATTTCAAGCTACTTTGGAGGTTGTCTCTATAGAAACAAACTTTTTAAAAATAAATATAAACTATTCAATTTAATCCTTAAATATGTTCTTTGAACTTCGTGCCTTGAAATGCACATTGTCTTGATCTCTGTTTAAAAGTTTGGGAATCACTGAAGTTGGTGGTATCAAGAAAGTTAATAATATGAGACGATGATGCAAGGCTGATGTATGTTTCACCCTTTCATAAGAAATTTATGAGAGATTATAACTAGTGATAAAGCAGAGTCTGTTGTCTTCTAGAGAAAGAAGAACAAATAGAATGTGGTTAGTTTTTTTCTTTTTTGAGTAACTATTCTTTATATATGTCAGACCTGTCATTTAGGTATTGCCAAAGGCACTACCATATAAGGGGTCTAGCTTTGTGCCTTGTCTAGGATTTGTGTGTTTATCGAGCCTTCATTAATTATATTAGATGTTTTATTTCATCGCAGATATTTGGATATCAGAGAGAGTCCCTTAGATTATAAACCTGAGTAGGATGGAGCCAGGCATGAATTTGTCTAAACAAGGGGTGGGGTCAGTGTTTCCAGAGGGTGCAATACACATCACTGTGAGGGTTTTAATGGATATAGGACAAACTTTTTGTTTTTTTAATTTGGCTCTTTAGAGTTATTTTAATACATGTTAGAAAAAATATACCTGTTATATTCAACAAGTATTATAAAGATTAACTTTAAGTAATTTTATAATTAAAAAAAACCAGTTAATGAAAGATATTAAATAATAGATTTGGTATGAGGGTATGGTGAAATTATGGGGCTAGAAGCTGAAAAACTGAAGGAAGGAACACATCACTCTGGCAGACTGGCATAGCACTCAGGAGTATGGGTTCTATCATTGGACAGCCTGAGTTTGGATTTTACCTGGGTACACATACCAGCAGTGTGGCCTCAGATAAATCATTTGACCTCACTAAGCCTTGGTTTCCAGAGAGAACAGAAGTATTTCCCTCATACTTATGATGTCAAGGTGATAATATGAGTATTCATTGCAATCATTGAATATTTATTTCATTGAATATTTATATTCATTGAATATAAATCTCACCGTGTAGTGGCATTATTTTAGGAAAATTCATACCTTAGATTTGTATGAAGTCATCTTTACAAACAATCCGTTTGGAGGATATTCAACAAATCTTCGTCGAGTCCACTATGGGCAGGGCACTGTAATTTCACTCTTTGAATGTCGTTTTTCCTTCACAATTTGCTCAAGTGAGGTAGATAGGCCTCACCAAGAAAAGTGAGGGGTTTAAAAGATGGGCAAGGCTGGATCAGAATCTTCAGCCTCATCCCTTTAGCACTAGCACACGCCTATGGTAAGCATCTCCATGGCAACAGCATGGAGCCTGCAGGGTACCTGACTAGAAATGGAAGAACATAGAAACAGGTAGAAAACCAACAGAAAGAGGCAAGCTGTGTAGGGAAAGGAAAAGGTAGCTTCCTTAGTGCCCAGAATTATGGGAATAACAGTGAAAATTCTCATTCATGGAGCACCAAGCTCTGCCCTAAGTGCGTTATGTGTATAGGTATGTATTTTCTTCTTTACACATGCCATAAGGATTATAGTACCCATGAGGGAGATATTATTGTTAACCCACTTTACAGATGAAGACATTTAGGAATAAAAAACATAGGTGGTTTGCCCAAGGTCACAGGGTTCCTACACATGAGCCAACATTAGAAATGGGCTTAAAAAGTAACCATAAAAACTTCCCTTTCTTAAGGCCATGGGAATAGCAATTCCTAGAATGCTAGGTGCCTGGCCTCCTCTCTGTTCCAAGAATGACTGGGAAATGTGGGAACCTGGCATCTCAACAAGCAATTTATTATCTAAGGCCCTGGTTCTTGTCTCTGTATGAGATTCATTTGAGGAGCTGTTAAGAGATAGTAGTGCACAGACTCCAACTCAGCCCAATTATATCATAATCTCCGGAGGCCGTAGAGGCAGATTTTAGTATTCTTTTTAATGCTCCCCTGGTGATTTCATAGATAGCTAGCCTTGAGAAAGAACTGTGGTCTAAATCTTCTGCTCCCAGGTTGGTAAGTGGTATCAAAAACAAAGTTTAAACTTATGAATTTTTTCTTTCTGAGATTTTCCATTTAATATATTTGAATCTCGGTTGACTGTGGTTAACTGAAACCGCTGAAGGCAAAACCATGGATAAGGGGGACTACTGCATTCGGGTTTTTTCAGGATTTCAGGAAGGCTGTATTCTCCATGGGGTGTCGTCTTTATTGAGAATGTGTACCGGTGACAGGCAAATGCACCAGGGTTCAAATCCTGGCCCATCATTTACAACCTTTGCCCTCTCCAAGCCTCAGTTTCTTTACCTAGAAACTGGGGACAGAAGGGATCAAAACAGAACTCCCATTTGTTGTCATTGTAAGATTAAATAAGACAATGTGTATAAAATGCTTAGCACGGAGCCTTGCATGTGGAAAGTGCTTAATTTGCATTAGCCACAATTATTATCAGCTAATATGATTATTTTTTCATTATCAGCTAATATGATTATTATCACTACAAGCATTATTGTCCCAGAGTAGAAAGGTCAGCTTAGTTCATCAGATATTTATATAGTTTTGACAGTGTCCTAGGACATACATAGATGCTGTCATTAAACGATACATACAAGAAAGTTCCTAGTAGCAATATTTTAAGAGCCCCAAACTGGAAATAGGCCAAGTGCCATTGACAAGTAGGATGGATATAATAAATAAACTCAGTGTAGCCACATAATGGATTACTATGTAGTGATTAGAATGAATATAGTGGTTCAGATACTCTATAGTGATTAGCAATTACTATGTAATGATTAGGGAAAACTACCAGGACTTGCAGCCATACAGTGAATCTTACAACATGTAATGTTACTGGAAGAAGCCAAACATGAAAGAACACATGCTGCGTGATCCATTTATATGAAAGCAAATGCTGGTGAAAAACATATGTGGTATTAGAAGTAAGGTAGTGTAGCCTCTGAGGAGGAGGGAGGAATTTTACTCAGTAAGGGAGGGGTCTGGTAATATTTTGTGTTGTGGTGTGCATGCTGGGCACTTGGGTGTGTCCACTTTGTGAAAGGTCATTGAGTTATACATTCTGATTCCTGCACTTTTCTGTATCTATGTTAGGCTTCAACTAAAGGTTTACTAAACAAACAAGGCTATTCAGCAGACAGCTAAAAGCAAGTAGTACAATTCCATGCTGACCCACAAGAGGCCTCAAAGTCTACCGCAGAAGGCAGACAGACAAACACATGCACAGACGATGGGGTGTCATTCCAGCCATAATAAAATTGTGCCCCAGGTGCAGAAGCACTGGAGAGGGGGACATGATTGGCCGTCATAGCCACTGCGTATGTCAGTGCCCCACACTCTGCGTGGTTCACCCAAGGGGCTGGATTTCCCCTGTCCCTTCCCACACGTGACTAAGCAAGCTATCAATGGTAGGAGCTTGGCTCACATCTGTCCACTCCCCACATCACCACTGCCAGCGCTTTTGTCTCAGCGAGGCATCTTTGGGACAACGCTGAACTGGTTGTAACTGGTTTTCTTGGCCTCTCTCTTTGCCATTCTTTAAACCATTCTCCATAACCCAGATCTACTAAATTATGTTATTTGGATCAGATCCTCTGGATTTTTAAAAAGCTCTCCATGTGATCCTGGTGTACCCCAACCTTGGGAAGCACTGCCCTCCACTGGCCCCACAGCACACACCTGATCGTCACCCTCTGCCCACTAAAAATAGTCCAAAGCCACCAGGAAGCACCCACATGTACTGGCTGTATCTCCAAAAGATATTTCTAGCTTCATTTCTAGCCTTTCCTTCTGCATCCCCAGATAACACCACCCCATTTCAAATTTGCCTCTGATTCCAAGCACATCAAACTAGTTCTCTTTCCCTGCATCTGTTTTGTTATTTAAGCCCCTCACTTTCTGCCTTTGAATTACTTAGACTGTCCTCCACCCTCTTAAGGGGCTTCTCCTGATCCTCTTTAAGACCCAGCTCAAATATTGTCTCTGTGCAGCTGTGCTCAGTGCTCCTGAGCACTCTGTGGTTCTGCCCCAGCACCTCGTACATACCAGGATCAGACCACTTCCCTCGGATGTCACTCTGCTATCTCTGACTGTCCCCTCCACCCGCTGACTCAAGGGCAGGACCCTGTCCTGCTCATGTTTGCATCCTCAGTGCACAGCACCTGCCTAGAACATGTGAGTGATCAAGGAGGGGTCTTAATGGAGTGAAATCCATCAGCACAATCAAAGTCGCTTGGGTACAAGAGGCTTGCTGTGGGATTAAGGACAACATTTATAGACTCAGGGTTGGGGGGTGGCGAGGTGATCCTCCACATTGAACAGGTCAGAGACGTCTCAAGGTCTAAGCTGTCCAACATACTCACGCTACTTCTCTTGTTTTGTTTTCCCAGTGACCTTCAGCGACTGTAAGGGGAATAACAAGCTACGCTATGAGGTCTCAAACCCATACTTCAAGGTGAACAGTGATGGTGGCTTAGTTGCCCTGAGAAACATAACCGCAGTGGGCAGGACTCTGTTCATCCATGCGCGGACTCCCCATGCAGAAGACATGGCAGAGCTCGTGATTGTCGGGGGCAAAGACATCCAGGGCTCCTTGCAGGTAACACGGCTGCTTAAAATAAGTTGGGTCCAAGGAGGAACATTAGGTTCCATCTGTCTTATGTGGAAAATGAGTTTTAAGGTATTATATTGACTAAGATTCTTTTTGTTATTATTGTTGTTTGGAATGACAAAATTCAACTCAAAAAAAAGTTGGGGAGGGATGATAGGTGTTTCCTGACTCATGTAATTAATACATTTCAGGGATAGTTCTGCCTTTAGGCATGGCTCTGTCCTGGCACCCAAGTGATGACATCGCTTTGATCCCTGTACATCTTGCGGTTCTGTTTTCCATTTGTTGGCTTCACTCTGAGATCGTCACATCACTCCCTAATCTGAAGTTGTCCTAAAGAGTAGCTCTTTCTGATAATGCCAACAAAAACTTGAAATTGAATCCCATGGGCTCTCCTTGGGCCATGTGCCTGTCCCTGAACTGAACATCATTGTGTCCATTGGGTTGTGAGGCTCTGATTGGCCAAGGCTGGGTCACATGCCTTTTCTTAAAGACAGGCAAAATCAGCCCCACCCACCTAAAACCATATGGACTGAAAATGAAAGAAGGGTAGTTGCTCAGAGTAAATTAAAGTGCTGTCTTTAGAGGAAAGGGGATGGATGTTGGGCAGGCGAGAGCCACAGTGGCCCACTGGCGTCACACGGCAGGACAGCCATGGCGCACGGTGCAGCTCCTGTGCCAGGCCCCAGGTGCATTTCTCTCCAGATGCACAGGCATTCTGTCCCCACACGTGTACACACATTTTATGAGTGTCACAAACTGCTATTCAGGCTTCCTGATTGTGTCATTCAAAGACTTTTTGCTACAGCTGACTCACATACTCTTTCATCAGGAGTTCAGAGACTGTGTCTTCTTGAGTAAAGGAAGGTAGGATATGCAGCCAGGACTCCAGCAAAATAATGACAGTAATAATGGTGTGCCTCAGCTCTCTGTGCTTTGTATTTCTCCTACCTGCTGGCCTGGTCTTCCTCAATTTTTCAAAGCCCATGATTCTCATTGCCTTTCTCCGTCTGCTGCACTCCCCGTAGCCCTGCCTGATCTGCTCATTTTGTGCAGTGGTGGAGTGAGTGTGGGTTTCACAGCTGAAAAGCAGAGACAGTAGGACTGGCAATGTGAGTGCTGCCTCCTGCCAGTGCTGTCCGCGTGATCTTGAGAACATCGTATCGCTTCTTTATCTGCAGACTAGAAGGGTTAAATAGTTTTGGGTGGCAGATATGTGGCCTGAGTGCTACCCTACTCTGTCACCATGCTCATGGTGGATATTGCTAATCACCTTGGGTTTGGCTTGAGTATCTTCCCCAATGCAGTGCTTCTGTAACCTACTATCAATTGATTATTTTGAGATATTTCTAGGGATAGAATTTATTTGCCATTCCAGGACTGGACAACCTCCATAATTCCCCTTTGTATCTGTGAAGCTGTGAGTTAAGGGTAGATCACAACCTAAAAATGAATCCACAGCATGTCACTGATGTTTCAAAGAAAATAGGACATCGATGAATACATACCAGTGTGGAAAACATTGACACCACAAAAGCAGGCTTTTCTTTTCCTTAGCCACGACCATTTTCACAGCGTCTCACTAACTTGTGATATAAATGACTTGGCAAATGTCTAAAGCAACAAGACTGCTGGAACATGTAGCAAACACATGCTTCTCAGGAACATGTAAATGGTACTGAGAGTCCCGTGAAGCGGTTTGCATATGGTATTGAATTTATTCAGATGGACATCGGTCATCATGATTGGTGACTCATCTTTTCATATGGAAAAGACATTGTCATAGTATTTTGCTTGAAAGAGAGCAGGTGGGATTCTGGGAACTTCCCAGGGCAAACTCCAGCTTGAGAGGCTGGGAGACCTGAAGTTCATTATGAAGGGACCCAGCCATGAAGTGTTGGTCTCTGGAGTCCCACGAGATCACTTCCAGAGGCAAAGATCCTCTGAGCCCTGACAGTTTCTCATTTGCTGCTGTCTGAATGCATTGTCGACAAAACTTGGCTGCATTTGTCTGCTTCTCATAAAACACGCAGAGGCTGCCATGTCGTTCAGTTTGCCAGACTCCAGCAGAACCAGGCATCCATCTCCCGCCTCCAGAAATTATATGAAAATAGGCCTTGCAAAGATGCCCAGATGCATCCATAATGAAGAGCCTGAAATAAGGAAAAAAGAAAAAGGAAAGGAAAGGAAAACAAAATAGATAGTGAAAGAGTCCCTCTAAAGAGAGCACAGACTTTAATAGGTACTCAGTTGGTGTTTTTAAGGCACCCAGTGCTCACATGAGCTCACCGTGTGCCAGGTGCTGCTGTCACAGGCCACACATGCTGACTCATTTAATCTCCTTGGCAACTAGAAGGCAGGTGGTACTGTCCCCATTTTACTGATAGGGAACTGAAGCACAAAGAGGAAAGTGACTTGCCCAAGGTCATACAATGAATAAGGAAGGGAATAAAAATGAGAATTGAATCCAGGAAGTCTGGGTCCTGACTCCATGCCCCAGCCAGTCCATGATGCTGCCTCTTCTTTCCCTAGGGGCTTAGCTGAGCTGGACCTTGAAGGATGGGTGTATCTGGTTGGGAATGTCCCAGGAGGGTATGTCTCATGAGAGAATGTCTAACTGGCTACAAAGGTGTATCTCTTCTTAGCCATGTGGCCTCAGGCGCAGTGCTTTACCTCCTGAGCCTCCATATAATTTTGATTTTGTCATCTGCAAAATAGGGATGATAATCTACCTTTTAGGGTCTTGATGAGGGTTAAGTGAGACAATTGTGTAACAGTAATAGTTAGCATTTAGCTGATGCTACAGCAATGACCAGTGACTGATGCTTACATGCTACTTATGGTACCGTCAGCCCTGGGTTCGTTCATGCTGTTCATCCTCATAGCAACATGCTGAGGGAGGCTATTATTGGTGCCATTATCATCTGCATCTCATGGGTGAGGGGACTGGGACACATGAGGATGTCCTTTGCTTTGGTCATATAGCTAGTAGGCGGCAGAGCTGAGGCTCAGGCCCCAGCAGCATAGTTCCAGAGCCCCTCCTCTCTACCAGTAAGGTCTATTACCTTGCCACTTGGGACAGGGTGAGCATGCACACACATTCACTCCCACAAACACAATTATAACAGAAGCAAGCAGGGCCTGTGACCTAGAATGGCAGGTGACCAGAACAGCTCAATGCCCTTTCAACTCTCTCTCTTCCCATGGCTAAAGCTAATAGAATATTCTCATGGCTGCCTGTAAGTTCTAGCCCTTGAGGTCTGGCTACCCCTTTGCATCCCTCTTCTTTGCACCTTGCATCCTGTTTCTGCACAGCCCTTTCACGTTGGCAATGCTGTTGTGCAATATGGGTACAGTCTGTCTCCTCACTCCCAGTGAGGAGCTCGCAGTTCCCAGGGCTAATTTAGCTTCACCTCAGGGATTAGCCTGCACGTTCCATGCTCCCTGCGCAGGCCAGGGTCTGACCTCCCAGGTCAGACTGACTCTACCTTTCTGAGTCAGGGGAGGCAGGAGGAGAGGAGAATGCTAAGTAAAAAGATGGGAACATGGGCAAATAGGATGGAGATAGCATCTGAAAACCAGGAGGGATTTTAGATTGATGTGACAGGGAACAGGGAGCGATTGTTGGTTCTTGAGCAGAGAAATGGGCTGGATAAAAATAATCTTTGGGAGAATTCATCTAGGGTCCTTGATTGGAGTAGGGAGAGACTAGAGTTAATAGTTAAAATAATGGCTACCACTATTTTTGGAGAGCCTATTTCATAGAACTTTCTTCTTTGTGTGCATCTCAATGTATGCTTTAACGTACATTATTTCTAATCTTCACAACCTCCCCATGGAATTGCTGCTTTTACATCCTCCGTACAGATGTGAGAACTTGGCCTAGAGCCCCTAACTTGAAATTGACAGAAGTGACATTGAACTCCAGCCTCTCTGTTCAAACACAGATTCTCCTCCCTGCCACTTTACTCACCAGGAGACCGTGCCACCAGTGTGGGAGCTGTTGCCATTGCCCCTGGGTCAAGAGATGAGGGCAAAAGTTAGAGCAACACAGTAGCAATGGAGAGAAAAAATGGAAGAGATGACTTGAAGGAAGAAAGAGCCAACATTCAGTGTCTAGATGATTCAAAATTGGCTAGCCTGGAAGATGGAGATAATTGGACCAGTCAGGAAAGGGGAATGGTTGGGAAAGATGTCTAGTCAGGCTTGAGTGTGTTGAGTTGGAGGCTGCTAGGAACATCTTTATAGAGATGTCCAGGAGTTAACGGACAGTAGGGGACTGGCGTGTAGAGCATAGATGTGAAGGAAGAATAGCTTAGTGGCAGGAATTTTGGCTTTGGTTTGAACATGAGTAGGTTCACATTTCTGCTCTGCCACTTATTAATTGAGTGACCCTGGGAAAGTCATTCAATTCTCTGGATTCCAATATTCTCATCTATAAAATAGGAATAAAAATAGAGTCTACATCACAGACTTCTTCTGTTGGGCACAGCACCAAACATCAAGTGGCAGGTCCCACCAAGGGTATTATTTTGGAACCTTTAGAGAAAGAATAAGAAACTGAGGGCTAAGTGTATTCACTGAGGCCACAAGACAGAACCAGAGATCAGGGCCAGAAGAACTTGATGTCAAAGACAAGAAAGAGAAAGCATGCCCAGAGAGGTCGGCAGGGCACGCAGTGTAACCAAAACAGGAGACGGAGACATTTCACAGTTGCTAATTTCACATCACTGTATTTTGGAAGGAAAAACTCTCTAAAGCCAATGTAATCACAGTGAAGCTTAGTTGAGCTTCAGTAACGGGAGCCTGGCTCTTCTTTAATAAGAGGATGTATCTCTCTTATTTTTACCTGTTACTTGTGACCCTGTTTCACCTGGAAAGCCTATAGCCTGAATCCGTGAAGCCCAATTGTTAATGGTTCAATTATAGACTCTCATGCTATTTCTGCATTTTTAATGGGCTGCCCACAATCTAGTACCTGCCTGAAAAATATAAGATCACCTTAGATCTGAGTAGGCAGAGGAGCAGTTTAATCTCTCTTCTGACAGGCTCTGAGGAATTGTTATAGAGGGTGGTGAGGTTAACTTTCCTTGCACAAAAGGGGTTTCTAGCCCATGGAAGGTAATGATGAACCTGACTCACAAATTATGCCTGAATAGAACAGTGACTCTTGCCCACCGAATCTGCAGTTTCTCACTGCCTTCCTTTCTTTCTTTCTCCCTCCCTCCTTTCTTCCCTCTTCATTGCTCTATCCTCAGCACCCAGCACATAGTGCTCAGTAAATGGTTTTAGAATAAATGGATGAATGGAATGAGTGACCCCAGTCACACCTCTCCCTGCATTGACCTCTGCCTCCTGCAATACCAAACCACTTGTGGTTACATGAATGGGCCAAGCTTTCCCGCCCCTTCACACTGGCTGCTCCTCTCTCTGGATTCTGTCCCCTTCACCAACACCCCCAACTGCCCAATGGCCAGCACCAACTATAACCTGGTTAACTCCACCGATACTATAGGACCAGCCGAGATTTCCCTTCCTGGGGTCACTTCTCTGTTTATCCCCCTGGCTGGTTAGGTGTTTTTCTCCCATGCTCCTCATGGAACACTGCCTGGCTCTCCTGCATCATGGCACTAAACTTTAACCATCTGCTTTATTTGTGCTTGTGCCTACCTCGATTCTGCGCTCCTGTGCAGCAGACTAAGAGCATTCTGGTGCATTGGGTGAATCCCACTGCTGGACTTACCACCTCTGCTGCAGTTTCCTTAGCTGTAAAATGAGTTCACAATAGTATCAACCTCATAGGGATGTTGTGAGCATTAAATGAGTTAGTGTACTTACAGAACTTAGAACAGTGACAAACTCCTGTAGGTACCATGAAAAGGTCAGTTATTCCTCATGATTCGGTCATCAAAGCCAGACCTATAAAAAGTGTTCAGTGAATGAATGAGGCAAATCCAGGTGACTCAATCCTTCCTCTGTGCCTAGCATGACCAAATTCTATCACTCCTACAAGCTGGATGGAATTCTGGATGACAGGGGAACGCATCTCATCACCATTTCCATCCCTCGGTTGCTCACACTGACTCAACCTCCTAAAGGGGGTTTCTTTACTTCTGTGGGTCCACTTAATAATCCCCAAAAGACTCAGCAGTATTTAAAAGTTAATTACAAATAATTTACACTTCTTAACTGGAAGTCAATACAAGGTGTTCTCAGTAAAGGGAAACTGGTTTCTTAATAAAGTTGCTTAAATTAAATGCAAAAAATGTTTTTCTCCTCTTTTCTGTCATTTTAAGAATGCCTTAAAAAATAAAGAGAAAAAGTTATGGGAGAAACTGAAAAGGCTGAATTTAAGGCTTGTTTATTTTGGTTGTTCATCATCACTGTAAACATGCAATTTAAAAGACATAATTTTGGCTCCTCATCCAGCTTCAAAAATCAGGATGGAAATACTTCCAAAAAAATAAAATAAAAGGAGCAATCAGAGGAAGGAACCAGTTAGGAGAAATGGTTGTTTTGCTTTTAATTTTCAAAATAAAAATATAAAATAGGCCATCAACTGCCCAAAGGCAACAGCAAGACTGCTGACTGGTTCGTGTCTTGCCCCCTGAGGGGATCACAATGGTTAAATCCACGGCCTCCCAGAATCTCAGGATTCTGTTTGTTAAGAACCTTACAGGCATCTTGGGTCTGGACTCTCAAGCAATGGCTGACCACCCTCTGTTACTCCATGCACACATTTTGGGGGATCTATAGCTAAGTTGTTGTAGATGATATTAAGGAGAACCTGGAATCACCCCAAATTGGAATCTAATCTCAAATTTACTACTTACCCTCCACATGGTACAGAAAAGTCACCCAAGTCCTTTGAACTTCAGTTTTCTCATTTGTACAATGAATATAATACCTTGGCTTTGCATGAATGCCATCAAGAGATCCATGACATAAAACTAATGTCATGTCTAACTCAGTTCCTAGTTAACAGATGATCCTAAGTCTCTGGTAAATTATTCTTAACTCTTCCAAACTACAGGATATTAGTCTTAAATACCCAATAAGTTGCTGTCACTTCTTTTTCCCATTCTTCCTGATCTCACACATTCTAGACAAAAATACTTTTACATGTTTGTCACTGAGATAAACTCCAGAGTTTTTCAACCCTAAGCCAACCATTTGAGGAAGTCTTTGTTTTGGCTACTATACCATCTAATCTTTGAGATACTTGCCACACTGCACGCAGGCAACTTGATTTCATTTCTTTTTTTATTTTAGCATATTATGGGGGTACAAGTGTTAAGGTTACGTATGTTGCCCATGCGCCCCCCCCTCGAGTAAGAGCTTCAAGCATGTCCATCCCCCTCTCGTGGTTGTATATACCCATCCCTCCTCCCCCCTCTCACCCTCCTGAGACTCGATAGATGTTACTCCTATGTGTCCACTAAGGTGCTGATCTGTTAATACCAATTTGCTGGTGAGTGCATGTGGTGCTGGTTCTTCCATTCTTGAGATACTTCACTTAGTAGAATGGGTTCCAGCTCTATCCAGGAATATACAAGAGGTGCCATATCACCGTTGTTTCTTAAAGCTGAGTAGTACTCCATGGTATACATATACCACATTTTATTAATCCACTCATGAATCGATGGGCACTTGGGTTGTTTCCACAGCTTTGCAATTCTGAATTGTGCTTCCATAAACATTTGAGTGCAGGTGTCTTTTTCATAAAGTGACTTTTGATCTTTTGGGTAGATGCCCGTAGTGAAATTGCTGGATCTACTCGTATCGCTTTGAGGTATCTCCATATTGCTTTCCATAGAGGTTGAACTAGTTTGCAGTCCCACCAGCAGTGTAGGAGTGTTCCTCTCTCTCCGCATCCACACCAGCATATATTGTTTGGGGACTTTTTGATAAAGGCCATTCTCACTGGAATTAAGTGATATCTCATTGTGGTTTTGATTTGCATTTCTCTAATAATTAGAGATGTTGAACATTTTTTCATATGTTTGTTGGCCATTATTCTGTCTTCTTTTGAGAAGTTCCTGTTCATGTCCTTTGCCCATTTTTTGATAGGGTTGTTTGATTTTTTCTTGCTGATTTTCCTGAGTTCTAAATAGATTCTAGTTATCATCCCTTTATCGGATGTGTAGCTTGCAAAAATTTTCTCCCATTCTGTGGGTTGTCTGTTTGCTCTCTTGACAGTTTCTTTGGCTGTGCAGAAGCTTTTTAATTTGATCAGGTCCCATTTGTTTATGTTGCTGTTGTGATTGTTTTTGGAGTCTTATTCATAAATTTTTTGCCTAGGCTGGTGTCTAGAAGGGTATTTGCAACACTTTCCTCTAGAATTCTAATAGTTTCACACCTAAGGTTCAAGTCTGTTACCCAATATGAGTTGATTTTTGTGAGAGGTGAAAGGTGTGGGTCTTGTTTCAGTCCTCTACATGTGGCTATCCAGTTTTCCCAGCACCATTTATTGAATAAGGATTCTTTTCCCCAGTGCATGTTTTTGTCTGCTTTGTCGAAGATTAGTTGGCTATATGAGGATGGTTTTATATCTGGGTTCTCTGTTCTGTACATTTCTTTAAAGCATCCCTGAAAATGAGAGCAACTAGCTTATGGCAAAATTAATTACCTTGTCTCAAGCCCTTACCACATCGACTAAGAGTGATGTGGAATTTATGGAGCTGGTCAATTGTATCGATCTTGCTTACATGGAATATGTTTCGTAACTATCCCAGTGGAAAAGCAGTCTGTACATTTACTGTGACCATAAAGAAATGACGAGTTAAAGATGTAGATACTTAATGTGCACTGAATTAACAAGTGCGATAACTTCTAAAACCTATGAAGTGCCACTCTCCATGGCAAAAGCCTCCCCAGTTACTATTAAGGAAAATTAGTATCCATTTAACTGTCACCCAAATTGGAGAAAATATGTAGTTCGAAAATTATTGAACAGATCCAAGAATTGGGCCTAGAATTGAATATTAGGCTATTATATTTTGACACATGTCTAAATTGTTATGTTTATCTTAGCTCTGGGATGCTATTCAAATATAGATAAAAAGTCATCCTTTGATTCATTAATTTAAGTAGATAACAGATAACAGATTGTGGATCAGAATTAAGAAAACCACATTCAATTAAAACTAATTTTAATTGAAATGCTTGGGGAAAAATAACTGATCACATAGTAAGTCTAGATAACTAAAAGAGGCTTCCGTTTGGCTTATATAAACTCTAAATTTTATTTTGTACAGCAGCATGGTCCAATAGAAATATAATGAAACCCACCTATGTCATTTGAAGTTTTCTTATAGTCATGTTCGAAAAAGAAACAAGCGAAATCAACTTTAATAATTTATTTAATACAATATAGGTATATGTGTAATCTATGTCTAATATATTATCATTTCACATAAGTAATCAATGTGAACATCAATAATGAAATATCTTTTTATATTCTTTTCCTGCTAAGTCTTGGAAGTCTGTTACACATTTTACATGTGTAACACATACCAATGTAGTCTAGTTGATTTTTAAATGCTTAATACCCGCAGGTGGTGAATGGCTACTGATTGGACAGGGCTGCTCTGGAGTTCTAATGGAATATTTGCATATTTTGAAATAAGGGTAGAAAGGAGCATTCACTGAGTTCTCACCATGAGTCAGGGCATGGCCTTGGGTCCTCGCACATGTACATCTATTTCTCTGATCCTTATAGCCAGCCTGTGTCAGTGGTGGTATTTTTCCTATCTTACAGATGTGCAAGTAGCTCAGGCTCAGAAAGGTTAAGTAACTTCACCAATGTCGTCATCCGTCAGTAAGTGGCAGAACTGGAAGGTGAGCTGGGCCTGTTGGTTTGATGGAGTTGCTGCTATTTTGGTAATACTGACATTTACAGCAGAACTAGTGTTTTTCTATTCTCTAGAAGTCTCTGGAATGATGTAGGAAAATTAAAAAGTGGTTAGGAATAAAAATGAATGCAGGATTGAGCAGAATTCCTAAAGAAATGTTAGGTAGGTGGACAAGCCCTGTGTTATCATAACACTTCATAAAAACTTTCCCCACGATAGAAACTTTGGAAAAAGAACCTCATGGAAAGAGTCCAAGATTTTTAAATGTAAACGTCTCCTGAGTCAGGGACTTTATGTCATTCATCTTCATAGTCCCCAGAGCCTAGGGAAAATGCCTTACATTTATATTTTTAAACTATAATTTCAATTTCATTTTTATGTGCATTATCTGATTGAATCCTCAGAACAATGTCTGGACACAGTGTCATCCTGTTCAACGAGTTAGGAAGCTGAGACTCACAGAGATGGGTCACAGGGTCACAGAGCTGGTGGAGTGGCAGCCCTAGTATTCACATTCACAGTATTCCCCAAGTCCAGCGCTCTATCCACAGTTAGCTCCCTAACAGCTGCTTGGGGCTTTTTGAGGAAATAGAATACAGTATTGTCAGGGGTAAATTTTCACCTAGCATCTGTGATAAAAGAAGATAATACAATAAAATGCACATTTTCTAGGCTCTCTTATATGCTTCTACCCTCCTATCTGTTGTTACTATCATAAATCAAATACTAGTCAATTCTAAATGTAAATATATAAAAGATAACCTCTTTTTAAAATTTCCCTCTTATCTGGAACTTCCAGAGCAGTTCACATGTAGACAGTTGGTCACTGCAGACTTTTCCAGTCGGCTTGGCTGCTCTTATTAAGATGAAGTCACATAGAGAAATTTCAAAGTAGTTAGAAATAAAAATTAATACAAAACTGAGCAAGACTTCTAAAGAAACTTTAGGTAGAGGTAGACAAGCTCTGTGTTGTCATGACACTTTAACAAAACTTTCCTCGGGAATGGAATCTTTGGAAATAGAATCTCATTTCCAAATGATTCAGGACAAGGTTTCCAAATCTAAATGTCACCTAGGTTTCTCTCTGTAAGAGTCTGATCCAATGAGGGAAAAAAAGAAAACAAAAAACTCCAGTAATTAGAGAACACAGTCTTTGATACAGACCATGGATTCTGTCCACTTAGTTCTGTGGTCTATGGTCTCAATACTCCAGACTTTAGGTAGCAAAGAAAAAAGGAAGCATATACCATTTATTCAGTCTCTCTACACCCAGAATACAGGCCAATCAAATTACATGGTCTCATCCAAACCTTTAAGGCCTGAGCATTTGTAGACAACTTAGCAAAGAAAAGCATCATGGCCCTAACCAACCATTAATATATGCTCCTCTTGCGTAGATGCCTGTGGATCTGTGGAGTGCTGGCCCCTGTGGACGGAGCATGATTTGTGACAGTTGCCAAGCCAGCAACTCCTCTTGGGCCACACTGTTGATGCTGTGTGGCCCTCAACTCAATTGCTGTTCAGGCAAAGGCAAGTTTCAAGACATCACATAGACAAACAGGAAGCACTTGCAACCTATCCCAGGACCTAGCTTCATCAGAGTTGATTTTGTCTGTTTTTCTGGCTCCTGTTAAAGAAGTAGAAACCTTGTCTCCTCTGGTTCATACCCCTTAGGGGTGCTACATTAAAAAAGCTATAATAAGGAGAATGCCCACTCCCCGCTGGGGCCCAGTAGCAACTGTGGATATTGTTTTTTGTTGAATTGCTCCTGTCTCTTTTAATAAAGCAAGAAGTAGCAGCAATCAAAAAGCAAATATTTTATGTGTGTAGTTATCAAAGTATAAGACAGCTGCATTTTAGCAGAAAACAAATTTTGCAAACACTTGCTCTTCTTTCTCTATCATGCAAAGAAAGATTAATTATCCAAAAAAAAAACAAACAAAAACTTTGAGTAATACCCCATATACATTTTCAGGATTTTTACACATCAATAGACCTAAACATAGGCAGAGAAATTGCAAAAGCAGACAAAGATGGCATCTCAAAGCTCTTGGCAATTCCTCATCTCCCAAGACTGGAGACCGTAGCTAGCTGGGAAGGCCTTTAAACAGAGCAGGAGCCTCCCTAGGGAAGGAGTAGCTACAAATATTTAAGGGCTACTCAAGGCCAAAGGGGCTCAAATAATTTGAGTCTGTCTTCTAAGCAAGAGTTCCCAAACTTCCTCCTTAATGGGGAGGCAGTGTTCAGTTGACCTGAGCTGAGCTCTCTGACTGGGTTAAGTCCAGCCCCCCCATCCAGCCTTGTTACAATTCAGAAGGGAGATGGTGGAATCTTCCCTGCTGTTCTTGGTTGCCCCCACCAATCAGAGAAGGCGGGGCCTGGGATCCAAGACGGGGCTTTTCCTTTCCTGATGGCTGCACAGTTGCTCCTGACTCCCCACTCTTTATGGAAATCTAGAAATCAGATGGTTCCTTCAACTTTTTTTTTGCAGCAAATCCTTTTGACAGCATGCATTGTCAGCCAACCCCTTCATGAAATCAGGCAAATGAGGCTTCCTTTGACAGCAACTTTTACAACTTCTTTCCTTTGAAGATATAAAGCTATAAACAGTATGGTGGTTCGCCAAGAAACCTAGGGAATGGTTGGAGTAACTATAGCCAGACTTTTTCTGAACACCACCTTCTGCCCGTCACTCTTACTCCACATGCCTATGCATACTCTTTTTTTTTGTTGTTTTTTTTTAAGCCTCTGCTGTGAAATTTAAGACAACTAATCAGGATGCATTATTTTCCTCCTGGCATTGTCTGTTCTCATAAACCCTGGTTAACACAGATAATTGAGACTTGGCTGCTTTTTTATTCCAACTCCCTTATTCAATTTGGCCATTGTTAGCAAAGCCTCACTCCTAAGAGAATGACCATCAGTCTTATTTGTCTTGTTATCTGTGATTTCCTCTTTCAGTCAGGCCTTTGAATAATATTTTTGCTGAAGAATGGAGAGGGGGCTGTAAGAAACAGGACCCAGAAACTGAAACTCAATCAAAGAAAAAGCAAAGCAAAAAAAAAAATTCTCCCTATATTTTCCCAAATTCTACATAAATCTTATAATTTTGGTATTTGTGTATTACATAAAGTAAAATTATATGCTCCATAAGGGTAGGGACTTGACTGACTTGTTCATTGATATGAGTTTAGCACTTATAATATCTGGCACTGAATGAATACCTACTTAATGACTTAACAAATGCCAGAGACGGAATGAATACTGGTGTTAATAATGCAGATCATAGCCAACATTTATTTAGCTCAAACTCTGTGCCAGGCACCACTTAAAGTACATTTCTTATGTTAAGTCATATAATCTTTACAACAACTCTACAAAATAGGTACTATTATCTTCATTTTACAGATTAATAAAGTAAGACATGGAGAATATATGTGACCTGTGCAAGATCATACAGCCAGAGTATTTTGAAGGCATACTTTGTACTCAGACTTTTCAAAAAAGCATTTAACAAAACATCTTATCCTTTTTGTCAAGACAAAGAAATGTGAGCAGAATATTATTACGGTAAAGTAGATTCAGGATGGTCAAATAGCTGCATCCAAAAGGTTTAAAAAATAAGCTCTGCCAGGCTGGAGAACAGTTTCTGCATGCAGTTATGGAGACGAAGATGTGAAGACACGTTTGTTAGTTAAAAACTTTCACAGCTCTGGAATTCTAATAGTATGATAGACTCAAGTTTCAAAATGAACTCAAGTATCTCTAAGGATGGACTGAAATTAATAAAGCAATACCCAGTAGATATAACTATGAAGCCCTATATGTAGGTAAAAAAAAAAAAATTCTGGAACACAGGATGGAGGGAGACGTGAAAAGGACTTGGTTGATGAGGCATTTATGCTCATGGAACTGTGCCAGCTGCCTCTCGGCGGGTTCCTGGCCTATTGCTACTCTGTAATTATTCATCCTTAATTTATTGCTCATCACCTTGAGCACCACTCCAAGACATTTCCATTTACCTTAAGCAATAAGTCCTACCCCACTGCCTGCAATTTTCTGCAGCTGGCCTTGCACTTTTCTCTACTGAGAAAAGTTCATACCATCCGTCTTGAGCTTTCTCAGTTTCCTCTTTCATATCTGTCCACCTCTACTCCTTCCCTTTCTTCTCAGAGGAAGATTAGCTCTTCCTCCTCTTTCTGACACATCGCTTTACCAGTGCACTGGAACGTGCTCCTTTCTCCTCGTTTTTCAGTAAGCCTTCACATTCTTAGGTCTTAAATTGTTCCCTTCTCTCTGGCTCCTCCCCCAGCCTCCATATAAGCTCATATCTTCCCATGCTGATCCGAATTATCTCACTTTCATACCACTACCCTGCCCCCCACTGCCTTCACCACTGTTCTTGGAAATAGTCTTCATTCAACATTTCTACTTCATTGCAAACACATACCTTAATACTCTCAAATAGGCTCCTACCTGCAACATTTTGCTGAAATTTTCCTTTGAAGGTCAAGGAAACTAAACAGCTGATTTTCTTAACCTTTTTCTTAGTCCCGAGCCTACATGAATTCTCTGAAGCTTATTTTTAATTTTCATGTTATTGAGGTAAAAATTATGTAACATAAAACCAAGGGATACATTCACAATGTTGCACAACCACCACCTCTAGCTAGTTCCAAAATATTTTCATCACCCCAAAAGGAAACTGTGTACCTACTTAGCATTTTCTCCCCATTCCTCCCTTCTCTCTGTCCCTGGCAATCCTCAATCTGCATTCAGTCTCTATGAATCACCTATTTGGTATATTATATTTTATATACATGAAATCATACAACACATGGTTTTTTGTGTCTGGCTTTTTCCACTTAGCATTATATTTTGAGATTCATCTACATTGTAACATTTATCACTACTTCATTCCTTTTGAGGGCTGGTAATATTCAATCATATGGATAAATCATAAATTGTTTATCTATTTATCTGTTGATGCCTTTGGGGCTGTTTCTACCTTTTGGCTTTTGTGAACAGTGATGCTTCCAAGATGAGTGTGCACGTACTTATTTGAGTGCTAATTTTCAATCCTTTGGAGTCTATGCCTAGGAATAGAATTGCTGGCTCATAGGGTAATTCTGTGTTTAACTCTGTGAGAAAACACTGAACTGTTTTCCCCAGCAGCTGAACCACTTCAATTCCCACCAGAGCATTTGGCAGTTCTCCTTGAAATGCTCTCCCCTTTGTCACCTAAGACACTGTACTGTGCTTGTTCTCCCACTCTCGATATATGGCAACCCATATATAGTTACTTTTCCTCCTCTAGCTCCTCTTCCTATTCCTCCTGCTACTGGAAGTGCTCCTCCATTTTCTGTCTTGATTTTCCTCTGCTGTTGTTTACTATCCTCAACAATCTCATGCAACCTAGTCGCTTTAAATATCCCCTCTCCATCATGTCTCCAAATCCATGGTTCCATTTCTGACCTTGAATTCTTCATGCCTGCTGAACGTCTCCACCTGTAATGTGGAGTTAGTGTGTGTGTGTGTGTGTGTGTGTGTGTGTGTGTGTGTGTGTTTGTCTCCAAACACTGGCCCTCCTCATCTTCCTGGAGGCTCTATTTCTTGCAATGGCATTCTTGTATTCCCAGACACCCAAGCCCACCACCTTGGATTGTTCCTTGGTGCCTCATCATCTGAGAGGCCAATGATACTTTGTATCCTTACTCTCTCACCCTTGTGGTTTTACCTGGATACTTTTCTCCATCACAAGTGTCACAACTGGTTTAGGCATCATTTCCTCTTACCCAGCCATGGCAGGGGGCGGTCACCCTCTCTTAAGTTTGTCATCTTCCCTTCCCTTGTGAATTAATCTAAAAGCCTGTTGCTGCTGAATTGACTTCCCAAAGTACAGCTGGGATCACATGATGCCACATTCAAAGGTTATCAGTCTTCCCATGTCTCCTGAGCAACATTCAAATTAACCCCAAACTGCTTTGTCCTTTCCACCCCTCACAGCTCCCTGTCACTCATGTGATTCTCCCACCAAAGTAAGCTGTTCATCTTCCATGCTCACTTAAAATGATGTGGTCCCTTCCAGGTCTATCTCTAAGAGTGGTGTCAGTGGGAGGCAATAGACTCATAGGAATGAGGACCAGATTAGGAGTTATGACACTTGACTTATTAGTTAATAATGTGTATTTTTAGCCAAACAAATGATATATACCAGTAGGTGAACCCATTGCTATGGATTTTTTTCTTTTTCTTTTTTTTTTTGTGAGATTTGTAATTAATCGTGGTGAAAATAATGCTATAAAAACATGAAATACTTTCAAGTCTTACAAATTACATAATTTACAATGATTTAAGATGGGTAACTCTGTAATCTGAATTTTGTTAAGACACTCAGGATCCTTTACAAAGATGCTAAATTCCCATTTAGAGCAAGAACTCTCAGCAAATCTATGCTTATTGACCACAATAGCCAGATCTGAGCCTCTACTACCATCAGCTGTAAATCTAGTTATAACTTGCAGCACTTGTGATATCATTTATTGTCTCATTAATGATGAAATATTCAAATCCCTGGAGGAAACAAAGAACAGAAACTTGTCTATTTCTTCTGAGAGATACAACCCTGTTTTCTAGGATTTCTTTCTTTACTTGATATATTTTGACTATGGCTTCTTTGGTCAACCATTTAAAAAAAAATTTTTTTTTCATTAACTTTGTCCTTGATGCTAATGCACTCTTGTCATGTGGAAATGAGAATAATTCAGATATTGTAAGAGAAGGAAAATGGTTAGATAAATTAGAAGCATGAATAATTTATGGAGAAATAATTCAAGCAGCTAACTATATTGTGCATTCTCTGCTTACTTCATGAATGATCCATATGCCAAGTCCGTATGAGTTAATGTTTATTTCTAGAAACCTTTACCAAAATGAGCAAGAAGTAGTAAATGCCTCATTATCCTTTCAGAGCGCCTAATGATACATTATTTTCCTGTTATAAAACATCAAGGTTTCTGAATGCATTGTTATAAATCCAAACTGTCAACATTTCTTTAGCAAGAAAAAGCACAGAATCCTATAGAAATAAGATGTAAGATTAACAATTCAGGTTCATATATTTTCATCTTTCCCTGAATTCTACCATACATGGCAGAAAACTGCAATCCATATTTCTATAGAAAATATATTATGAAGACTCATAAAACATTTAAGAACATTTATAAAAGCAAAGGAACTTTCAGAAATAAAATTTTAAATAAGAAAATAGAAAAGACAGACCGTCAGCAGTGATTAATGAGATAGACATTGTATAAAGTAGTGTTTGGGGAAATAAATAGGTTGTATAGATTGGGCCAACGTCTAAAGATGTTCTGGTAATTCTTTCCCTATAAGAAGACTTAGTGGAAAAGACAGCAAAGTGAGGCATTTATTTAATAGGTAGGCCACTGGAATCACATATCCTAGGTTTAAATCTCAGCTCTGGATTTCATAAACCCTGTGATTTGGGACTAATTCTTTTAACCTTTTTAAGACTCTTTCAGTCAGTGAAATGGGAATAAAAATATTATCACCTCCTAGAGTTAATATTATAGTTTAATGAGATAATAAATGTAAGGTTCTTAGAACAATGCCTGGCACATGGTAAGAACTAAATAATATTATCTAGTAAAGACAGAATGGCTGTAGAATATGTCTTAATATGGTATTCATAGCTAAAATTCCCAAGGCTGGAGAGTTCTGGCTGTAACTGCAACTTAATATAGGAACTGAAAGCTTAATATAGGGTCTCAGTAGTGTCACTAGGACTCAGTAGTGTCAATAGGACTGAGGTACCCTTTCTCCATGGTTTTTTGTTGTTGTTGTTTTTGCTTTCTATGCATCCTCATTTATAGACAGTCTCGTTTTGTATCAAGAAGACACACCAATATTACAATAATACAAACAAGATCTATTCACAATGAGATGATTTACCAAGGTGAGGTGATGTATAAGAGAAGTACACAAGAACCCAGGGATATAAATTGATAAATACTCCAATTAAAAGCAGATTGTTAGGCTAATTTTTTATTAAAGCTATGTAATATCTTAAATGTAAGGGTACAGAAAGATTAAAAGTGAAAGAATTTAAAGAGATTTATCCTATAAATATCAACCAAGAGAAAGTTGGTATGGCTATGCTGTATTAGAGGAAATAGACTTTAAGAAGTATTACTACAGATAAAGAGGGATATTTTGTAATTATAAAATCATACAATAGGAAGATATAACAATCCTAAATTGAGTTTTATCAAATAACATACAAAGCAGCCCCCCTTATCTGTTGGAAATATATTTCAAGACCCCCAGTAGATACCTGAAACCATGGATAGTAATGAACTCTATATACGTACATAGTCGAGTGCTACCTAACAACATTTTGATCAATGATGGTCACTTATATGATGGTGGCTCCATAAGATTGTAATACAGTAGTTTTACTATGTCTTCTCTATGTTTAGATATGTTTAGGTACACCAATACTTACCAATGTGTTAATGTGCCTATAGTATTCAGTTTAGTAACATGCATTACAGGTTTGTGGGCCTACATGTGTAGTAGGCTTTGTGTAAGTGAATCCTGTGATGTTCACACAATGATGAAATTGCCTGACGATGCATTTCTCCAAAAGTATCTTTGTCATTAAACTAGGCATTATTCCACTATATTTTTCTTTATACATATATACCTATGATAAGTTTTAGTTTATAAATTAAACACAGTAAGAGATTAATAACAACTAATAATAAAATAGACGCTTATAACAATATGACAGCATCATTACTCTTGCACTTTGGAACCATTATCAAGTAAGTAAAATAAAGGTTACTTGAACACAAGCACTGTGATACCTCAACAGTTGATCTGATGACTGAGACAGTGACTAAGTGACTAACAGGCAGATAACATGTACAGCATGTATACCCTGGACAAAGGGATGAGTCATGTCCTGGGTGAGATGAAGTGGGATAGCATGAGACTGCATCACATTACTCATAATGGCACACAATATAAAACTTATGAATTGTCTATTTCTGGAATTTTCCATTTAATATTTTCAAATTGTAGTTGACCACAGGTAACTGAAACTGCAGAAAGCAAAACCACAGATAAGTGGAGACTAGTCTGCTATAAAAAACAAAATTAATATGCAAAACAGAACTAAAAGGAAAGATAGGAAAATACATCATCAGGGCTGAAAATTTTAACAGAGCTCTAAATAGCTGATATAATAATTAGTCTATATAAGTGATGATAAAGGAAATTTCATTAAAGTATGAACTCTTCACCTAAACATTGCAGAATATACATTCTTTTCAAGTACACATGGAATTGTTACCAATATATCATATTATGCTAGTTATAATGTTTTCTGACCATTGTGGACTTAAGCCAGAAATCAATAACAAAAAGAACTGGAGGATCCCCAGATGCTTAGAAACTAAGCAGTACACTTTGAAATATTTCATGGGTAAAATAAGAAATAAAAGAAGAAAGTAGAAAATAATATGACATAGCAAAACTTGAGGATGCAGATAAAGTAGAGGAAAATTTACAATCTTCAATGCATATGTAAATCTGAGGACAGAAAATTTAACTCTAATAAAATAAAAGGAAGGAAATAATAAAGTCACTGGCATAGAAAGTAGATATACAGTAGGAAAAAATAAACTTCAGCCTTTGAAAGAAACTCAGCCCCTAGTAAGGGTGAGTGAGAAAAAAATGAAGAGCAGGTACAGTTGCTAATAAAAGAGATGTGGAAGGGACATCACTCGGGATCTCCCCGGCATAAACAATGTAAGAGGAGGGCATTGTTAACACATTATGAATTGACAAATTCTTTAAAAACATAGAAAGTACCAAAACATACCAAAAAATAGAAAATTTGAATAGTCCTATATTTATTAAATTAGAACTTGATAGCTTAAGAAAATTGCCAGGCCAGATGGTGAAGTTTAGCAAACTTTTAAAGAGCAAACTACACCAATCTTATACAAAATTTTCCAGAAAATAGAAAAAGTGAAACCCTTTAAAACTTCTTTAAGTCTGAGATAACCTTCATCGCAATTATTGACATGAATATCAAAAGAAAGAAAAATTAAAAACAAGTCTGTCTTATGAGTGTATATGAGAAGATAAATAAATTGGACTTCACTGAAAGTAAAAACCTGTGCTCATCAAAATACACTACTGAGAAAGTCAAAAGACAGGCTACAGACTGGGAAAAAATATGTGTAAAATATGTATCTATTATAGGACATTTATCCCATACACATTAACAACTCCTACAAAAGTATAACCAAAGGGCAGAGAACCCAATTAAAAACAGGGAAAGGATTTTAACAGGCCTTTTATAAGAGAGAATATCTAAATGACCACAAAACATATTAAAAAAACCTTATAACATCCTTGGTTATCAAGGAAATGCAAAGTAAAACTACAAGGAAATTCTACAGAGATACTATTACACACACACACCAAATTAACTTAGAATAATAATAATAAAAAAAAAACACTAAAAATACCAAGCGTTGGCAAGGATGTGCAGCGATCAGAAATCTTACACACTGCAAAGCTGAACATCCCGTGACCTAGTAATTCTACCTCTAAATCTATGCCTAAAAGAAATGTATATACATGTACACCAAAGACACTTGCTAGAATATCCAGAATGATAGTATTTATAATAGCTAAAAACTGGAAACAACCCAAAAGTCCATCCAGAGACATGGATACATTTTTGTATATACACAAGCAGGGTTGTACGTAGCAATAAAAAAAATCCCTCTTACTATGTTCAAGAACGTGGCCCAACCTCATAGACGCAACATTACGTGAAAGCAGTCAGACAGGAAGGAGAATATTCCATATAGATGGAGTTCTACAGCAGGCAGAACTAATCTATGGTGACTATGGAAATGAGCATGGTGGTTACTTTTAGAAAGGGCTTGCTGAATGCGTTCTTGTGACCTCACTGATTACAGGCATGTTGTTTATGCTGACAAAAGCACTTGCCAACCATGGTGCCGAGGGTGGCGTGGACAGAGGAGGACTGCACATCAGGAGCCAGTCTCCTATCTGGAGCTGCCCTGACCACGTGGAGAGAAGATAATAATGACACTTCTGTGTAATGATGTTCTTTTGGTGTAAATGTCTCCTGCAAAAATGGAACTGGACGCATAGGAAAGAAGCAAAATAGTCTCATATAGCACATTATAAACTAGAAAGCTTTTGAAGTCAGCATCTGGGCTGGACCTAAAAACAAATGTGCAGTCTGAGAAAAAGAATTACTGCTGACACACGCTGCTCTCACAGAAACTGGTGATGAGATTCTCTCTCCTCCAGGACTCTAACAAGGCTTTGCAAGGATAGTTTCTTGCTTTCCTTTGCTTTTTTATTTTCCTACCTGGTGGAACCTCTTGCTGTGGCCTAATCCATTCTTATTCAAAGATGGATGTACTTGATTTAATGCATCTGTCTTCATTTGAGTTTCCCAGAAAGTAAAGGCTAAGACAAGGGCTTGGGTGCAAAAACTTTATATGGGAAGGTGGTCCCAGCATTTTTATTTAGGACCAAAACCTGACTGGGATTGTGAGTTGCAGGCCTCCCTTCTCCGGCAGGAAGAGGAAGTATGAATGGGAAGAGGACTTTTGAGGGCTCTCTGACATTTCCTGAGGCCTTACTTGGAGCTAGGAGCTGTGCTAGGTGCTTTGTTCTTTTAACTCATATAATATTATTTAATTCACAGAGAGGCAACTGAGGTATAAAGGCTACCCCATGTGCCCACTCGCTTGTAACTTTTAAGTAAGGAAGCTGCAAGGAAGAGTTGAGGTCTGGGCTGAGCCCAGAGCCTGCACTCTCATACCCATGCAGTGCTGTCCTCACCCCACGGTCTCCGCACCTCAGATCTCTGGGTCAGGACACCCTGGTTTAGGTAAAATGATGAAGTGGATAATAAATGCCTCATCTCATTCCTTCTTTCTGTTGTCACAGCCTGCTGTGAATCTTGGTTCCAGCTGGGGCACGTCCTCCACTGCGACATACACAGGCTCGGCTTGCCTCTACATAGTTTCCCTTCATTTTCCCCTAAACAACATGTGCCAGCCCGGACCACTTGCCTAGTAGTCATTTTATCTCACCTGTGAGCAGCATGTCCCTGTCACAGAGGGGCTTACCTCAGTGGCTAACGACTCTCTCTCTCCTTCACTCCTGGCAGAGGACATGGCACATAGTGGGTGCTCAGTAAAAGTGTGTTGGCAGAATGAATACAGCAGTAAATAGATGAACTCAGGTATTCATCTCTCCGTTTTCTAAATGAGAAATCCAGTCTCGGTTTCTCTGACACCAAAGTCTTGCACTAAGTCACACAGCACAGTGGAGGAGAATGGGAGCTAGAACTCAGGTTTCCAGACTCCTGGTCTCATGTATTTTCAGTTTCTAATCATGTGCTCCATGCATGTAAACATTTTAATAAGTATCTCCTGAGGATAATCCAGGAGGTGACTCTAATGGTAGATAATTGAGGCTCCACATCAGGGCTGCAGAGGGGCTTAATTGGGGTGGGGCGACTTTTCTGTGTCCCTTATATCACATCACATGGAATTCTCAGAATCATGGTTTAGGCTAATCCTCTTTCCAGAGTGGTTTCCCAGTGACCTTCTCCCTGTGCCAACCCTGGAATACAATGGGATGAGCAGCTTGCAGGTCCAGATGCAGGCAGTGAGTGAGCAATGCCTTTCCCAGCTAGAAATTCCCTTACCCATCGTGCTGTGCTGGGGAGGATGCGCTCCCGTGTCCTGAGTGACCAGCACCAGAGGATCCAGGGCACCCACCACAAAATTGTCACCAAATGACTTCAACACCAAAGAGTTCGCGTTGCTAGTTACACTGCAGCTAAATGAAACCAGAGACGTCCAGTTGTAAAGTTAGGTAAAATCCGTATGGTGATACATATATAAAATGGTTTGACAAAACAAAAAGATGCCACAACCCAAATATAACAGTTGTGGATGATCTCTGTCCAAATGTCCCAGTAGAAGTCCCAGACTTTAGATTTGCCAATGTCTGTGTAAATGTCCACGCTAATGCTGGCACTGAGGTGGCACAAGGTCAGGAGATGATTATCTGAGACAGGCACCCTCTGGTGAGGCTGTGGGAACTGAGACAAGGAGCTGGAAGCTGAGATGCTGAGCTTGGGCGGGATTCGAATGTATGGAAAATAGGGAAATGAAGAACGGGGTATTTTAGCAAAATAGATGGTGTCAGGATGGCTGAAGCTTTGGCAACAGATGGAGTTGTGTGGCCTCTTTTGGATATGGGTTCTGAGCCTTTCATCTGGAAAGATAGAGCCTGATCTAAGAATAATGATGTCAAAGATCCTTCTCATTTAAGTGTCTGGTTAAACATCACCTCTTCAGGTAAGCCTTCCCTTACCACCTTACTTAAATTGGGCATTAATTTTCTTCCATAGCACTCTGTGTGTGTGTGTTTTCCATTCATAGCATTTGTCACAATTTGTAATTTTTAAAAGCATTGATTCTTTCCTTTGTTTTTACTTTTTGTCCATCTCCTATTTCCACTGATTCCTCACTGTGTCCTTAACACTTAGCCAGTGCTCCGTAAAGAGGTATTGAATTAATAAGTACATCTCTAATTGAATAGTTGTTAGACCATAAATATCTAGTGATTCTTGTGATGTCTCATGGCTGAGTCCCAGGGATTAGTGGGAAGAGGGACAGAGTAAGGAGGCTCAGTTTTCCTCTCTGTACAATGGGAAGCAAGAGAGTGACCCTCAGAATAACTGTGAGATGACCACACTGGCTGCTGTGTGATAGGTGGAGTATAGCAGTCACTCAAGTGGGGGAGAGAGATTTCAGTCATCTATTGCTATGGAACAAACTACCCCAAACAGAGAGACTAAAAACTGCCATTCCATTTGGTCGTGTTTCTGTGGGTCAAGAATTCCAGCAGGATTTGGGGGCTCGTCAACTGGGTCTTTCACTGAGCTATTTTCGACTGGTAACCTATTAATAGCTAGGCTGAAAGACACAAGAAAGCTTCACGCATGCATATGTCATCTTAGTGTGTCTTCTCCTGGCCTCTTTCAATATGCTATCTTGTGCTTCCTCGTAGCAAATCAGATATCTGGTGTGTGGCATTTAAAGGGAGCATTGCAAGTGTGTGAAAGTAGAAACTATGGTTTTCTTAAGGCCCAGCCCCAGAAGTTACATAGCATCACTTTCACTGTGTTCTGTTGGTCAAAGCAGCCAGGGTTATCTCAAACTCAAGGGGAGGAGAAATACATTAAACCCATTAAACCTCCGGATGAGAAGATTGGCAAAGAATTTGCAGCCATTTTTATTGCATCCCAAGGGATGACCAGTTAGAACATTGTTACAATAAACCCAGCCTAAGGCTATAGCAACAGAGATGGAGAGACATGGGTTGGCTTGAGGTATGATTGGAGGTAGGCATGGCAGGGCTTGATAATTGTTGTCTTGACGTGGTTGGACAAGAAAGGGGTTATTTATTTCTATTGGTTTCCTATTACTCTATAAAAAATTAGCCCAAACTTTGCAGCTTATAACAACACAAATTTATTCTCCTATAGTTATAGAGTTGAGAAGTTCAAACTGAGTCTTACAAGGCTAAAATTAAGGTGTCAGCAGGACTGGTTCCTCCTAAAGTCTCCAGGGGAGAAGGTGTTTCTTGCTGCTTCCAGCTTCTGGAGGCTCCAGAAGATGGAGGACTCTCTTCCTCCATCTTCAAAGCCAGTTGTGTAACATCTTTTTGGGACAGTCCTGAGAACAGTGAGACAAGTTGGGGAGAGGCAAGTTGAGGGAAAGAATTAAGATTAAAATAGGCTAAGGATGAGAAATTTGTGAGATGTCCAAGTTAGAGATGTCATAAAAAGTCAGATATATGTATAAGTCTCAGATTCAGAGCTAGAAATACATATCTTGGATTTATCAACATAAAGTTATATGAGAATTGTTGAGGTCATTAGGAAGAGATTTTATAGCACCATTGTCTAATAGAAATATAGTGTGAGTCACATATGTAAATTTAAATTTTACATTAGCCACATTAAAATATAAAAATAATTTTAGTAATATCTTTTTTAACCTGGTATATTATGTAATTGTCATTCCATCATTTAATCAATATAAAACAATGATATAATTTAGATAATTTTTTCCATACTAAGTTTTAGAGGCTCAGTATATTAGCACATTTTTCGATTTAGATTAGCTACTTTTTTTGATGGAATGAATTTATGCATTTAATTTCTTAAAAAAATATATTCTTACTATTATTTTTGATAAATCATAATTGTGTACATCTATGGGGTACAATGTGATGTTTTGTTATATTTATACAATGGTATAATTAAATCAAGCTAATTAACATATCCATCACCTCCTTTACCTATCATTTTTTTATGGTGAGACATTAGAAATTTATTCTCTTAGTTATTGTGAAATATATAAAACATTATTATTAATTATAGTCACCATGCTGTGCAGTAAATCTCAAAACCTATTTCTCTTATCTATCTGAAACTATCCTCTTTGATCAACAACTCCCCGTTCCCTCCTCCTTCCCTGCCCCAACCCCAGCCTCTGGTAACCATTGTTCTACTCTCTGCTTCTGAGTTCAACTTTATTAGATCCTACATTCAAGTAAAATTGTGTGATTTATTTGTCTTTCTGTGCCCAGCCATATTCCTATTGTTCAATGGTCACCTATCCCTCATGGCAATATAGCCAAAGAGTATAGCTTTAGAAAGAAAAGATATTTAAGAAGTTAGCCCTGGAGAATCCCAGAATTTACAGGTTGGGTACAGAAGAAGCTTGAAGGTTGAAGAAAAATCAGGAAAGAGTAATATTGCACAGAAAAGGCTGCCGAAGTGGGTACATTCAGCTATACAGAATGCTAGCATAAAGGCGGCTAAGACGGGATGGAGGAGCTTCTACAGAATTGCTGATAATTCAGAGAAACAGAGAAAAACTACTTCTAGGTGGTCATTCTTTTGCATATACTGTTGTCTCTCTTCCTACTCCCTTTGGCAGGTGGAGGGAAGGGTGCTGCAGCCCACAGAGTTAGGGAATCTTCTGCTTGCCAAACTTCTGCTAGACCATGACACACCACCGTGTAGTAACTGGAAAATGGCGTTGGAACGTAAAAATAACTTCAGCCAAGTACTGCAGTTTGGATGCAGTCCAGGTGTAAGACAACCATCTTCACTCCTGTGTGATATAAGGCTTGCCTTTCTGTAAAACATCTTAAGCATAAGAGCTGTAAAATAAAATACTCATGGATTATGTTGTGATTTGATATCTAGATGTAATAAGACGGTGACAGCTTAAAGGTCCTTCTAAAACTAGATATGAAAGTTGAATTTGGCACATGTATATAATTTCTAAAGCACTTTGGCTTTTTCTCAGCTATCCGGTGATGTTGAGTTTTTCTCAACAAGTGGCTAAGCTGTAGGGTAATCAACCATCTCAATTTGCACGAGACTGAAGGGCTTTCTGAGACATGAGACTTTCGATTTTAAAACGAGGAGAGGCCTGAGCAAGCTGTTCTGGTTTTCCTGAGACACAGGGACTTCTATGGGTTGGGAATTTTGTTGCAAATACCAGAAGTCTTAGACCAATGAAAACAAGTTTGTCATGCAACCAACCTGGGAAGCCTTCTAACCAAGGATCTCTTGAAATCATCAATCCAAAGAGAAGAACCAGCTCTTAGGACTGATGCTTATGAAAGGAAATATAAAACCTAAATGCTGATTTATTAAGTTGCAAAGAGAAATGAGTGTGACGAGGACTGGGAAACTCAGAGTGCATGTGATCAGCATTTTCTATCCCTCTATGAAGCCAATCTATTAATTTAAAGAGCAGAATGACTATCACATGCGCTGAAATGCACAAAGTCCAAATGATCAGCAAATTCTCTTCTAGTGTGAAGTCAATCTGTAAATTTACAGAGAGAAATTACTGTCATAGAGACCAACATGCTCAAAGCCCACATGCTCAGCACATTTTCTCCTCCTACTTCATCCTTTGCAGAAAGCCAAATCATAGTCAATAGACTGCTCAGTGAGCATGGGGTGTTGGTTATAGTAAATGTTTGAAGCTGTTAGGCTAAGAAAACCCACTAGCTTGACTTCAGCAGTGGCGTCAGACTGCCACCAAATGCTGGAATTCTTTGCTTCAGCAGCTCTTCCTGCCTCCAGGTTAGGCACTTCCAACATTGCTTCCATGAGGCATCTTATTTTCTAAGCTTCCATTGCTGACTAACCTCTTCAAGCCTGGCTCATTCTTTAGATGTGCTAATACCTTCAAATAGGTAGTTGAGTTTCACTTCCCTAGGAGCCATTTCATCTTTGTTACATTTATCTGTGTTCTCATTCCAAAAAGGAGCCTTCATTCTCTTCCTGCCAAATCTTAAAGCAAGAGAAGGCAACTCACTATATCCTTCAGTAATGTTGATAGATATCGTGAAGGCACTGCATAGTGCACTGGTGAAGGGCATAGGCTTAGAGCTCTGAAAAACCTTCCGTCTACTTGTCTGCTACCATGAAGAACTTGAACAAATCACTATAGCCCCTTGAGCCTCAGTTTCCAAATCTGGGCAACTTCCAAATTCAGTTGTGTCAAGGCTTAAATTATAGCAAACAATGTTTAAAACAAAGATAGTACTTAATAAATGATAGTGAACAACATACAAATGACTGTCCTCTGTTGAAATTTTAAGTATTAAAATACTAGACAGGGCCGGGCGCTGTGGCTCACGCCTGTAATCCTAGCTCTCTGGGAGGCCGAGGCGGGCGGATTGCTCAAGGTCAGGAGTTCGAAACCAGCCTGAGCAAGAGCGAGACCCCGTCTCTACTATAAATAGAAAAGAAATTAATTGGCCAACTGATATATATATATAAAAATTAGCCGGGCATAGTGGCGCATGCCTGTAGTCCCAGCTACTCGGGAGGCTGAGGCAGAAGGATCACTCAGGCCCAGGAGATTGAGGTTGCTGTGAGCTAGGCTGACGCCACGGCACTCACTCTAGCCTGGACAACAAAGTGAGACTCTGTCTCAAAAAAAAAAAAAAAAAAAAAAAAAAAATAAATAAAATAAAATACTAGACAAACTGAGATTCATAATTCCAAAGTCTAATCGAATTAACTTTAGAGACAAAAATGCACATGCTGTAATATTTTTAGTGCTATTGATTTATTATAGTCAAGGAAAACATGATTGAATAATAAAAGTATGCTAGGAAAATATTGAAACAGAACAGGATGAAAATAAGTGTTTTAATGAAAAAGGAAAACATAGCAGTAATCTCTCTTGGGTTTTTTTCCTTCTTCCCTGGCCACTTGTCCTCAGCCTGCTTTACTTGTCCCTATCCTCTAAATACTGGAGCCTATCAGGCTTCTTGGGTTCTCTTTCTTCTATTTTTCCACTTTCCCTGGACAAAAATCTTGGAGAAGGGCCTAACGCAAATGTCCCCATCCTGGGCCTAGGAAGCCCTCACCTTCATTCTAAACTCCAGGGCTCCCAGAGCACGATCAGGCCATTGTCTCAGTCCACCTACTCTATTAGATTGGAAATCACTGCCATTTTATGAAAGATACAACTAGGACCTCACAAAATGACAGCCTCACCTGAGATGGACAGCTAAGAACATCACCACAGTCAGTTAGATCTGATAGGATGAATCACACGTAACAGATGACAGCTTCCAATGGGGTAATAATAATAATTTCATATGTTTTCTAATGTCACACATTGTCCTAATCATTTTGTAAATTTATCTCGCTTAGTGCTTACAAAACCCTAAGAGATTGCTGTAATGATTTTCATCCCCACTTTATGATCTATCTAGAGGGACTGAGGCTTATGGATGAAACCTGACTGACTGAATGTCACAAAGCTATTAGGTGAAACATCTTAAGACTCCATAACATTGGAGATCAGTTTCATGACATATGCTCTCTTCTGACTCACATGACTGTATTCAGAATCTGGCAAATGCTGGCTGAGCCAAGAATGCGAGGCAGATATGCACAGAATTCTCACATTCATGGCTCCTTTTGGTTGCAGTCAGCCTCTTTAAATTCTATGGCCTGGTCTCCTGAGCCAGCTCCCTGTCAACTCTCCTGACTCAATAATTAGCCTTTCCCATCACTGAACAGAAACTGGCCTCCATGGTCTTCATCTTTTTGATGCTATTAATTTTGAATATGCCCATACTTCTGGAAGAATTATGCAATAAGTTGGCATGGGAAGGTTGAGAATGTTTTACATCCTTGCAGCTCCCATATTTTATTCAAAGACTGAGGTCACTGAGGGCAAGGTCTGTGTCCGTCTTGCTTACCACCTTTTTCTACCTTAACCATACCCTCTTGTTCTTCAATTTCTGCTCGAAGTTGAAGCTTTCCAAAGGAAATATGGTCTTTTACATCATGACACATGATTGCCACCCAATGGTAAGAATGCTTTCACTGTGAGTATTAGCAGATGTGGTGTTGGGGCAAAAGTTGTCCATTTCCCGTGTTCCCCACATCAGTGTCCAGGTACCCAAGTATAAGGAGCAGTAACTGCTTCAATGGAAGGTAGAGTCTCAGAATTCCATTCTGAGATGAACGTTCTTAAATTCTCTTGTAAAACATCAATTTCATAGCTGCACATCTTGAATTATTTTTATCAGTGTCCTGCTTCTGTTAGAGGGGTAATCAGTAGTCTTGATCTCATTCAGATGGGGCCCCCGTCTTTATCGGGGTTCTAACACTAGCGTGGCTCTTGAATGGAACTGTAATGCTGAAGATGATTTCCAGATTTCTGATTAATAAATACGGTCTGTATGTTTTATCACATCATATTGGTAACACCATTTTCTTTTTAAGAATTGTCTATAGAGGTAATACCAACTACACTCCAGGTATCATTTTATGGGCTTTAAAAGTATTAGCACATTTAATCTATCTAATAGCTCCCTAAGGCAGAAACTATTATTATCACCCTTATTTTGAGGATGAGAAACTAAGACATGAAGAGGGTAAGTCACTGTCCAAAGTCACCTGTCTAGAAAATGCAGAGCCAGGATTCAAACCCAGGAAATCTGTCACTGGAATCTTATCCACTAGGCCATGCTGCCTCTCAGAAAGTTTATCACAGCTTCCTCCATCCTTTCCCGCCTGTCTCCCCCCAGCTTGAAATGTCCTCCCCTTTATCAGCCCTCTCCAAATGCTCACTCTGACCACCCAGTCCAGTGATAACCCTGGTCAGCCTGGACAGAGCGAGTCCGTGCATCTCCTGTGACCACAGCAGGTTGAACCCTCTGGGCTCTGTCCCTCATGAGGGCAGGCAACAAGCAATTGTCTTTTAGAGGAAAACAAAACTTTTGAATTATGTGTTGATTCCTGTTACCAGAGACCAGATAAGGAAATAACGGTGACGAAAGGAAGGAAAATGGGGCCAATGACACTTCAAAAGTTCCCCAAAATGTTTGAGGATGTTTTCACCTTTCTTTTTCAAGGCACTTGATGCTTCTTTAGATAGAAAAATTATTTTCACTTAAAATATCACACTAGCTGTTCTAAAATCCTCTTCTTGACATGCTTATAAGAAATTCTACTCTTATAGCAACAAACCTCAGCTTTCTTAACTTCTAGAAAACTGTAAAATCATTATCCTTTAGAAATGCATTATTGTAAATACCTGTGGTCTCTGTCCCTATAACTAAATATTTTGACATAAGCCACTATAAATTTGATATTGATAGTTTGAGGGTATTGGATAGTGTTGACATTTGAGGTCCCTTCTAGCCATAAGCAACTTGAACTTGGATTAAATAATAACAAAAAATATTGAAATTCCCCTTTATCTTCCTTTGTTCTTAAAAAATAGGTTAACATATATTGATTTTATTTCACAACTTGCACAGAAATGAGTGTTTCACTGTTGACATTTTTATGATCTGTAGTTTCCATTCTTTTTAATAGCCTTGGTGCAGTATTAAAAAAAGAGAGTATCTTGGTTGTAAAAGCTCTTTAGAAGCAAAAGTTATTTTAGAAAAGCAAACATGACTAATATAATCCAGTTTCTCAAAAGAAAGCCATGGTAATAACTTGGTTCATAAAGGGAAACCTTAGTGGGGTTGGACAAAGAGATACCCAAGAAGGTGACTGATCTTCAATTACTTTGGAGGGAATGACCAAACTACTTATATTTATCTGTAAGAGGTTGTAAATCAGGAGCCATGGGAATGCCTTGGAAATTCAAATTTAAAAACCTGGTTCAGCAAAGGAGTGTCTTAGGCAATAATATGTAAATCAGGCTTGGTTAGGTTATGCTATAGTAATAAACAGACCCGTAAATATCAATGACTTAACAGAAGTTTATTTATTGTTCTTGATACGTAGCCAATATAGGTTAGAGGGGAGTTATGTTTCACCCAATCATGCCACACGAGGTCATGGTAGCACTGTCTTAACATGATGCATCTGTGTCTTCTCCATAGCAAACGAAGAGAACATTCCAGATTTTGCACTCACAACTAAATGCTTTCCTAGAAGTGACACACTACACTTCTTAATGTAATTCCTTGATCAAAATAATGACACAGTCCAGTCTCATTGCAAAGGAGACAGGAAAGTATACATGCTCAGCAGAGAGGAGATCCAATTATGCAATGGGCATTAGAAGCTTCTGCCACACAGCGAGTATGAACTGATGGGTGCTCCAGGCAATATGCTAAGTCCTCTACCAGCAACATACTAATTAATCTTGACACACCCCTGCAAGGTCTGTGCTTTCATGTTCCCCTTTTCTAAGATCAGCAGACAGAGATTCAAGGAGGTTAAATCATTTAGCCAAAGATGCACCCATACCTCTTAATAGCCAAGTTGTAAACCTATGCTGCTGACTACCATGCTGCTCTCCCAGAGTGCTCCTTCAAGCCTTGGTAAAATGCTGGACTATTTGCTCTGTGAGGGGGAGGAAAGCAGGGGCTGCCCTCGCTGATACATTAGCAGATGTGGGTTGGTGAGTGAGGGAGGCATGTTCACTTCGGGGACCTGTGAGCACTCCCCCCGTGCCACTGGGAAGGTAGTAATTCACGAAGTTCCTTTGTAAGCACAAGCAAGTTGAACTGAATAGTCACTGTTTCAAGTCATAAACACAGAAAGGTCATTTAATATGAGAAGAATATGTAGGGAAAATTTAACCAAGGTAAATATTTGAACAAACAGTTTAAAATACACATCTTAAATAGGTGCATATATAAACATACATAATCAATTTGAGAATATAGGTATGCATGAGAGGATTCTGAAATAGGTTATATGTGTGTGGGTTATATATATATATCTAATTTATATTATGCATAAATCATAACTTAAATACATAGGGTTAATTCTGTACATCTACCATCTATGTAGCCACCTAGCCATCTGTCTCTCTAAACCAATGCCTAATAGAAATGTAATTTAAGACACATATGCAATTTAAAATTTTCTTGTATAAGCGTTTCAAAAATGAAAAAGAAATATGCAAAATTAATTCAATAATATATTTAAGCCAACACATGCAAATATACTTATTTCAATGTTTAGTCCAATAAAATTATTAATTTAAAACTTTTTTTTGTACTTCTTATTTTGTGTACATTTTACCTTTAGAGCACATCTCAATTTGGATGCTAAACTTTTATTGGAAATAATTGATCTGTATTCACAGTTCATAACATGTATAGTTAAAAAACCAGATTCACATGTCCAAGGTGTTCTAAAGATACTTAAAAGTTTTATAATAATTGAATTGATCTATTGACAGTGACTAGATTGCTGATGTGTTTATGTATGATACTAAAATGTACATATGTTTGATATGTGAATTACCAATATGATCCTATCTTGTGGACTGTGAACACAATTAGTTCTTCCTGTAGGACTCTAACCTATCACAGAATATCTCTTTTTATGGAAAATTATTAGAAATTCCTGTCCTCTCTGCAACCAGCTGGGAGGAATTTTCTGGCAGAAACTAGAGATATTTGTGTTTCTGTGTCAAAGGGACCACACACCTGGAGTCAGAACACCTGGATTCTAGATATGAGTCTTCTGTTACTAGCAGTGTGATCTTGGGTAACTCAACTTACATGTTGGGGCCCCATTTGGGAAATGAGGGGTTTAGTCTTCTCCAAGCATGATCCACAGACCAGCAGCACCACCATTTACTATTAGAAATGCAGAACCCTGGACCTCATCCCAGACCTACTCAATCACAATCTGCATTTTAACAAGACCCCCTGGTTTGGAGCCAAGGTGGAGAAAGACTGCCCTACAAAATTTCTAAAATTTCCCTGGGCTCTAAAGATTTTATTTTATAAGCATTAGAATTAAATGCACATATTTTAAGATGGTATGGCCTATCAGAAAGCAGTTTCATTTGCCGGGATCTGAAAGAAACATTTTAAATAACAACGTTAAGATGTGCTTGCATTGAGTTGGGCACTGCACAAGTAGTCCATCAATTCCTCATTACAACCCTGCAAGATCCTGTTCCTATCCCCATCTTACAGGTAAAAAAAAAACTCAAGCTGAAAGAGGTTAAATAACTCAGGCAGGCTTGCACAGCTATTGATTGTGAAACTAGGATTTGGGTACAGGTTGTCTGATCTAGTGCTTGCACTAAATTTCCTTACTAGTAAGAATCAGAACTCAGAGGGGAACCAAAGCAACTCAACGCCAGTAACTGGGTTCTTTCTTTGGTGGGGGTGTGATTTTTCTTAATTACCATACTATACTAGCTTCATTTCATGTTAAACAGAGTGTTGTGGCCTTGACCTATTCTGTATTTAATAGGTTCTGCTATTTAATAACCTACCACAAGTTAGGCAGGCAGTCACCCACATGAATATGAGAATTTCCCACATCCTCCTCCCTGTTGGTCCTCCTAAAATTTCCCTAAAAACACAACAGCTACTTTTAAAGAAGCTGAGTCCCCTATTGAAGATTTTATCTGTGTAAAGAGAATATATTGAACTTGAGGAAGCAGAGAGAAAATGTGGCCTGCCTGGTTACACAGGATCCTACATAGGGTACCCTGACATTATAGCTCTCCATAATAATGTAAAAGCATAAAATATTTAATATATTATACATAATATAACATATATAGCATAACATGATATATACACTGTACTATGACATAGTATGTATATATAATATATGTAATATATAGTACAGTATAATAACTATCCATCATTGAGTTCATATTTTTCTTTTTTAATTTTTTATAGCCACATTTATGAAGCACATGTGATATCTTGTTACACACATAAAATGTATAATAATCAACTCAAGACTATTTAGGATATCCATCGTCATGAGCATTTGTCATTTTTCTGTTGTTGAGAACATTTCAAGTTCTCACTTCTAGCTCATTTGAAATGTATAATGCATGGTTGTTAACTATAGTCACCCTACTCTACTATCAAACATTAGAACTTATTCCTTCCACCTAACTGTATGTTTGTACTCATTAACCAATCTCTCTTCATCCCTACCCCACGCTCCACGCACCCATTTTTCCCATCATTCTACTCCTACCTCCATGACATCAACTAGTTTAGCTCCCACATATAAGTGAGGTATTTCCTTCTGTGTCTTTCCGTGTCTGGCTTATTTCACTTAACATAATGACTTCCAGTTCCATCCCTGTTGCTGCAAATGGCATAATTTTATTCTTTTTATGGTGACAGTACTGCATTGTGTACATATACCACACGTTCTTTAGCCATTCATCCATTGACAGACACATAGGTAGATTCCATGTTTTTCCTGTTGTGAAAGGTGTTGCAATAAACATGGGGTTGGGGCATGTATCCTTTTGATATACTAATATCCTTTTCTTTGGATAAATACTCAGTAATGGGATTGCTGGGTCATATGGTAGTTCTATGTTTAGTTTTTTGAGAAGTCTCTATACTGTTTTCCACAATGGCTGTGCTAATTTACATTCCTGCCAGCAGTGTATGAGAGCTCCTTTTCCCTACATCCTCACCAGCATCTGTTATTTTGTGCTTTGAGTGATCTCCATGTGCAGGAATCTGTGGCATCTTCCTTCACATTCATCATGTCGCATCATCCTCATTGGTACTATTACTAGCCTCATTTGCAGAAGAGGAAACTGAAGCCAAAGCTTAAGTGAGTTCTGATAAAGAGAGTCCCAGATCTGCTGATTCCAGGTATCATGTACTATCTGAAAAACCTAAATTAGAAAAATAGAGAAAAAAGATTTTTGCAAACCCTGTTGGTGTCCCACCCTTAGGCCCTGGTTCACCTCTGAGACCACCTGCAGGCTCAGCAGGGCAGCCTCTGCCCCTCACCTGCCAGCCTGCTGGGCCAGTAGCTAGGGGGATCCTCTGCCAATGAGCAATAACAGCTGTGGCTAAACTCTCCAGCATCCTGTCCCTTAGGGGACAATTCTGGGGCATGTTCCAAACTGTCTGTCAGAGGGTCCCCTGGGGGCTGAGCTGCAGGTGCTCACAGTGGGAAGCCACCCATGAACGCACCTGTGTCAGCTTTCTCCATGCCCCGGCTCATTTCCCCACTCCCTCACTTGTGCTTGCTGGCTTCACCGCCCAAGCAAAAGACTTTCACCCAAGTCCTTGCCTCAGGGTCTTCTTTGAGGGGAGCCCAAAGAGAGAAGCTAAGTGGCCCAATGAAGATGAGCTTGTGACAACGGCATGACCAAGATTTACCACCTGAGAGCTCCCTCTTGGGACTGACTACCTGTGGCATGTGAGCCCGGCTTTTCCTTTCCAGCCATTCACCTGGCTTAACTTGGGTGAATGAACTGTTCTTGAGCTAGAATGGGTAGGCAGAATTTGGTAAGATTGTTGTGAATGCAAAGGAAATAGGGCTATGGTTCTGAGCATTGCATGTAGTGTGTACCTTGTTACTTTTCTTTAGAATATTTGGATTCAGACTACCTTTGAGGTTCTCTGTGAGGCAGACTTGAACACTGTATATGTATTGAATTATGCAGGGAGGTCCCTGCAAAAGGATTGCAAGAAAATGCTATGTTTGGGATTTTCTGAGTTTTCCAATAGAGACACATCAATCTTGCCTGGGAAGACATTCTCTTTTCCTTCATGACCAGATTTCCCTGTGCTCCTGGCAAAGGTTACAGACTCATGCACTAGCTCTGCAGATGGAGGGTATGTGTTAAAAGTCAAATCATTTAAAGCTCTTTGATATTGAACATATTTATGGGCAGAATTGCTACAAAAATTCCCTAAACGCAGACATAGAACTCCATTTTACCTTTAAGTGGCAGGATCAGCTTTGAGGGGGGAAAAAAAACATGAAAGAGAGTGGGAAAAAATGATCTAAATGTGTAGAGGCAAGTATGCAAAGTGGCTGAAAGCCGACAAATGGCAGAGCCAGAACTCAGATCTGCTGATTCCAGACATCCTGCCTGATGAACATAAAATTGGAAGGGAAAAAAAAGTAAAAGAGCTATGATGAGACCAAGTGGCCCATATGGGCATCAAACTCAACATGATGGCATGACCAGGCTTTTTACTCTGGCACAAAGAGCTTTTGAACGTTGTTTGAAAATATTCCAAAGAGAAAATGATAGAGCCAAGTTTCCCAAATGTTCCATATAAAGCCAGGAAATGATTAAGGCATTTATTCTGACTTCTAAGTATTCTAAGGGTCTGAATCAGAACCCATTGCCATGTCTTGTTCATTTAGAGCTTATTGTCTTGTCTAGGGATTGCTAGCAGTGGCAGGTCTGGTGTCTCCTTGGATAGACCCTCCGGATCCATTCGTAGCACTAGCGGAGCCCACCCTGTCATTTCATGAAATGGTTTCTGAACCATCATGTTCAAACATAGAGTTGATAGAATTTCACACTGATCAACTGTGTATCCATAACCTAGATTCTACAGTTTACATTTTATATTTTAGTACAAAAATATTCATATACACATATTTGTAGATATTAATATATATTATATACACATTAACATACATCAATTCATCCTTCTATACTTCCATTAATTTACCTTATTTTTGTGCATTTCAAAGTAAACAACAAATATCTAACACTCAATCCCTAAATATTGCTTCACGCATATTGTTAATTATAGAATTCAATATTGGTTTTTGGCTTTCTTTGTCCCTTTGAGGAAAATTTATATCCTATGAAATCCATGAAATTCATGTGTAACATTTACGTTTCAACAGACACATGCAACTGTGCAACCCAAACCCCTTTCAAGATAGAAACCATCACTGTCACCCCAAAAAGTTCCTCTGTGACCCTCCGCAATTAATATCTGCCTCGCTCCTGGAGGCCACCACTGTTCTAATTTTTCCCACTATATATTAGTTTCATCCATTCTAGAATTCACATAGATGAAATCGTACAGATTATATGTTTTTTGTTTGACTTCTTTCACTCAGCAGAGATTTTTGAGATTCATTCATATTTTTTCATATATGAGCAGTTTATTCCTTTTTGTTGCTGAGTGATATTCTGTCACCTGGATATACCACATTCTGTCATTCACTTTCCTGTTGATGGGTGCCTGAGTTGGTTCCAGCTTTGATTACCATGAATAAAATTGCAATAAAAACATTCATTCATGATTCCATGTGAGGACATATGTTTTTATTTTTCTTGAGTCTACACCTACAAGCAAAACTTGTGTCATGGGGTAGATTCATATTAAGTATTATTAGGAATTGCCAATCCTTGCTTTCAAGTGGTGGTTCCACTCCTCAACCACATACAAGAGTGGCAGTTGCTGCATATCCCCACAAACCTGCGATGTTACTGATCTTTTTAATTTTAGTTATTCTTGTGCGTATGTAGTGGCATCCTATCGCGGTTTTAACTTGCATTACCCTAATTACCCATACGCTTATTGGAGAGTCTATTCAATGCTATTCTTCAAAAGAACATTCTCTTTGCTCATTTGTTTTGTTGGGTTTAGCTCGGTTAAACTAAAGCTCGCATACGCTCACCGGAGATGAGTGGCAGCTTAACCAGGGATGTGTGGAGACCGTCCATGTGCGCACGGTTCACAGGCCAGCGTCAGCACGGCTTTGGACAGAATTCATACACAGAAGTTGGGGCTCCCTATCACCAAGTCTCTCCCATCTGTGTTTTCCCCATTTATTAATAATTTCCAGTAGCTACTATTGTTGTGAACTCTGTCCTCTGTTCTAGAAGCTGCTAAGACCATGGGTTTTCAGCCAGCATTTTTAGTTGCCCACCTGGTACTATTAGCAAGCTGAAAGTCACAAAAATGAGAAAATCACCCAGTGTCATTTTCTTCCTCCAAGTGTTCACTCCCCTTCAGTTTCTTCATGCTTTCCAGTTGTCTCTCCAGGCTCCCCAGGCAGTTGTTTATTATGTGGCTAACAGTTTATAGCTGTTACCACAGGAGGATTGGCCAATGGGAGCTGCTCCGCTCTGCAGGAAGTAGAGTCTTCTGCACTATCGTTTTTTATGCCTTCAGAATAGTCCATTGTAAGGACATACCATCATTTATTTACCTTGTCTTATGTTGGCAGTTATTTATATCATTTTTATTTTCTGTTGTGATAACTTTGCCTCTGACATAAACTCGACCTCACTCTGGAGCATACTGGATGTGGAACTGAAGTAAGGGGCAATTTCTCTGAGCTAAAGTTTACTCATCTGTAAAATGGGATGATGATAATAATAGCAAATATGTACTTTAATGATACATAAATAGACCGAATACTTCCACCAAGTGCAGGCATTAATTTAATGAAACCATATGTCTAAAGCACCTAGTATATTCTGGCACATAATAAACTCACATTTGATGCTAGTTTTCTCTTTTTGTTGTTATTATCTTTGTTACCTTCATTCAGAAGTATATACGTCGAAGTATATAAATTGGGGGAATAAATGGCATATATGCAAGTGTATTTCTTTTTATAGATGTATTTCTTTTTATAAATATATCAGGAGGATTTTGTTTTATCCATCGATTTGTTTTTGAGAACATGATTTTAATAGCTACATAATATTCTACTGAAAAAGCAATTTGTTATTTATTTGGATGATCCATGGTGTCTGAAAAAAATAGGAAGTTACATATCTTTATTAAATAAATTTCTCTGGGGAAAATAGCCTACAAAACAATCTAATTTCTAATTGTAGCCTAGTGCTTGTTAGATAATGTCAACCGGATAAAGTTAAGTAGCACATTTCAGAAGCTAGAATGCTTATTAAAAGTTCTTTTATATTTGGACTAATAAAAATGACATATCTGCCTCATCTCTTTTTAAGGCAATTGAAATGCTTCATCAACTTTATCTCATTAAGATCCCACAGCAATCCGGTGTCATGGGTGAAGGTCAGGGAGGTTCTGCCTTTTGCAGAGTAGAGTCTCAAGTGTCATGATGATGAAGTGCTCTCTCTGGGATCACCCGCAGTGGGGAGCAGCCCTTTATCTCATCCCCAGGTCTCTCTACCCTGCAGACGGTTCAGGGCAGCCAATTCTCAGATTGGGGGTGACAGCCAGCTGCTTGGTCCCGATTCACTAAGGCAGGGAACTCAAACTGGGGAAATTTAGATGCCATGTGTGAAAAATACAGAGAGAAAATTTGGTTTCCCCCACCCTCACTCCCATGCCAAATACTTATTGAATGAATAAATGAATAAGGAGGGGGATTTCTACTACATTTTCTCCTCCTCGTCTTGCACCTGCTGGCACCTTCCTGGGAGCAAGATTCTCCACTAAACACTGCATGCACTGTGACTATGTAATGCAATCCTTGTGACAAACCTTGGAGATATACTCTATTTTAGCCACATTTTAAAAATGAGGAATCTAAGATTCAGATAGTTTAAGTAACTAGTCCAGTATGCACAGATAATATATCAGCTGAGAGTCTTCTGCTATAATGTCAGAAAAGCCTGCTTGTATCTTACAGTCTTCAGCAGTGACACGTGCATCCCTCAGAGCATAGAGGCAGTGATGAGGAGGACATTATTCTAACCGTGAGGAAGAATATCACATGAATGGTATGGGGACCTTGGCAGAAAGTTAGTGGGCTATATGGAAGTCCCTATTAGTAAAGAATGATCTTTGGAGCCAGATAGAGTCCTTTAACTTTAAGAAAGTAGATTCAATCAATCTGATCATTTAAATTAGTATTTATTGAGCACCTAAGTATCAACCACAGTAGAAGACCCAAGAGATATACTACTCTGAATGAGACAGACATGGTCTATATCCCAATGGCCTAATAGTCTGGAAGTAAAGACAGGCATTGAACAAGCAATCACCACTGTGCTAATAGGGGAGTTACAGGGTGACTGGGACATATAGCAGGCCCATCCAACCTAGACCAAGAATCATATTTCTAGAGTTTGGAGAAAAGGATATAAACATCCTTTTAAATAAACAGAGTACAATTTCAGAGAGCACCAATCTCTGTTTTAGTTTGGGCTGCTATAACAGAATACCATTGACTGAGTGGCATATTTATTTCTCACAGTTCTGGAGGCTGGCAGCCTAAGATCAGGGTACCAGCCAGGGAGAATGCTGGTGAGAGCTCTCATTCTGATTCACAGACAGCTGCCTTCTCATAGTATCCTCACATGGTAGAGAGAGAGAGCATGAGTCCCTTCATCTGCTGGTAAAGGCTCTCATCCCACCTCAGGGCCCTACCCTCATGACCTCATTTAAACCTAATTACTGCCAAAAGGCCACCTCCAAATACCATCACACTGGGGATTAGGATTTCAACATGGAAGCTTGGGAGAGACATAAATATTTAGTTCATAGCATGAACTCTGACCCCCCACAAATTTGTGTCTTTCTCACATGCAAAAACACATTCATTCCAACAGCTCCAAAAGTCTTAACTTATTCCAGTATCATCTCTCAAACAAAATAGTACAGCCGGTCAAAGATTCAGAAAGATCTCTCCAAACTAGAGCAATGGACCAAAGCTACACAGATGAATTTTCACTTCTAAAATTAGGGTGTACAAGTAAGTTCCGAATCAGGAGATCTGGCCTAAGAACAACTAACATGGAAAAGGCCAGAAAATGTTCCTCAACCACAAGGTCGATATTATCATTTAATAATAGTTAGCAAAGCATCTGATGCTGCTGTTTTATCAACAGTGAATTTACATAAAAGGCATTCAAAGAGAGGGAAGAAAAAAAATTTTATATCTATTCCCAGACAGTATGTTTTGAATGGTGTCATCTCTTTCAACAGATTATTCTGGTAAGATGATTTGTTTTTTTATGGGGAAATAAGTAATGAATTTGGGAGCAATTAACTTGATCATGAATAAGAATGATTCAGAACCACAACAGAAGCTGATATTATTCCATGCTCTCTAAATATCTTCCCTAAATATATAGTAATTGGATATTTTTAAGGATTCACACTCTCCCATAACAAAGGTAATAATGATAATCTGTTCGTATGAGATGCACAATTTTAAATACAGTATCTTACTTTATTCTCAAAATACTCTTGGGAGAAAAGCCCAACTGGTGTTTTTCTGTGTAGTTGCTGCATGTCCACCTGTTTCAATAAAGCATTAGGACAGTTTACATAACTCCATACTGAATGGTATTATAAACAAGGATGTGGTGAAATTAGAAAGAGAGGATAATAAGGATAGGGAAGCCAGGGAAAAAAAGCAAACACAATTCTCACTTGTGTAGTCCTGTATGCTTGCTGGAGGTTGAACAAGATCACTGCCCCCATATTGTGGATATGGAAATTGATATTTGGATAAATTACTGACATGCCCAATATGATAGGGCTGGTTATTAACAGAACCCAAAACACATCAGCCCCACCGAAATTGTGTTGTTTTCTCTGCTACTCTATGCTGCCTTCCGATAATATGAAGTATGAAATTAGTATTGGAAAAGATGCCGACTCAGAGAGAAACTCAATAGAACTATAGTTGGAAACTTCTTTTCAGTATGAGCCTCTAGCTGTGAATTGATGAGATATCCACTCCCTCGATGTTTAAAACTTTCTTAATCTTAGCAACTCACTCATTGTTTATCATGCCTAATATTATTCATCTGATCAGGGAGCTAAATATAATGACAGGTATCAGGCTATTGTACCACCCTTCTGCCTACCCTATGTTATGTTTTATTAAGTTGAGTTGCCAATATTAAATCATGGAGAACGATGGCTCTAGGTAAGTCTCACTATCTCATCAATAACACTTTACCAACTGCAGCTCTTCAGAGACCAGAAATTTACAGTGAGTTTAGAATGCTGCTGCAGACCCATCATAATTTTTATTAGGTTTTGCTGCTGTGCTGACTGCCAGAAGGGGCCGTCCTAAAATCCTAATGTGACAAAAATCAATGTTCAGATGTAGACTTGGGTTAACATTTTTCACACCCAGTAAATCGCTTGTCCCTGGTTTTGAACTAATGATCACATAAACAAAGGATTGGAGCCAATTGATTACATTATTGGCTTGAGGAAATTTATGTGACTGGGGCAAATTTAGCAAGGTGTTCAAGGAAAGAACCTACAACTTTTAAAAGGGTTGTTTTGACGTGGAATGTCAAGTGGTGGTGTTTGCCTCTTCTTGCCTTTTTTACTTTCACGTTAATCCAGAAGGATTCACGTGCTCTTAGAGGTTGGGTTGTTCCAAGTAGCCGAATCTCTGTGCGACCTCTCATTCTCACAGCGTCTTTGGGGAGGAGAACTCATCACCTGCCTTTAGAAAGCAGTGTGTCCTTTCAACTTTCAAGATTATGGAAAATATATACTCATTTATTCAACAAACTTTGAGCCTGTATCAGTTAGGGATGCATTTGGCTGCAAGTAACCAGCAAGCCTGATTAGAAATGGTTTAAATAAGTATAAGTTGTTTTTCTTTCTTAACAAGAAGTGTCAGGTAGGTGATTGCTGGGGTTGGTTTAGCTGCTCAACAATGCAATGACAAAGTCAGGTTATTCTTCTGTTTCATTTCACCATCCTTAACTTTCTGGCTTTACATCCTCATTGCTTTCCCTCACGGCTGCTAGATGACTAATGCATATCCAGCTTTCATGTCAGCAAGACCTGGAGAACAAAGAGAGGGTGAACCAGCCGTACTTGTCCTCTTTGCAGTGAAGAAAGTCTTACTAGAAACCATCTATTTCTCATAGGCCAGAACCTGGTGGAGAAATAAAAGTTAGGAAAGCAAGCAACCGGGTCACTGTGGGTTGTGCGGTCAAACACAGACATTTGGGAAACACTGGCTTTATTTTCTTGCTTAGAGGACTTCTCAGAGCTCTCAGGATGCTAAGATACTCTAAGGCTTTTGGCAGGGGATAGTTATTATATTCACATTTTGCCAAAGTCAACACAGAACCTTTAATTTTTTTTCTTGGAATACCTATTAATTCAGGAGTGTTCTGAATGGTGCTCTGAAATCCTGTGTCAGTGCCAGCTTACATCCTTTCTTGGGAGAGTTAAACACATTTGTCAAATCAGTGCAGCCGTCTAAATCTAAAGCAGGTGTCTGGCTGCTCTAATTGAGAACAAATTGAGGCATCAGAGCCTTTGCCTCAGCCCTGTCATGGGAAGATGGTGGCCTAAGTGCAAAACAATTAATAAAATACCAAGGGATTAAGCCAAAATTTAGAGAGAGGTTTTTCTCAAACACGGTCTTGAGACTACAAGACAGTAAAGACATTTCTCCAAAAAAACTCAGAGCAATCTACATCAGACAATGTAGAGTGTTAGTGGCTAGAGGCTGCAGGGTTCAAATCCTAGATCTGCCATTTATGAACTGGGTGATCCTGGACAAGGGGCTCTGAGACTTGGTTTCATAATCTGTAAAATGGGGATAATTTCTGCCACTGTAGCTACAATGAAGCCTCCATGAGATGATGGTTGTAACGTTCTCATTGCCACAGAGGGGAGCTGTTTTAATCCCAGATCCGTTATTAAGGGTTAAGCCAGGCTGAATCCCTATCTTTGTTAAGTCCAAAGTGGGTTCCAAATTCCTTAAGATCTTGCATAACTTCAACTTCTAACTTTCAAAGCAAGACAGTTTGATGCTGCTGTTTTGACCTTGACATTTGGACCACATTTTGAAATCAGGTTTTGTGTCTTTGTCTTACTAGTGGTATTTGTCCCAAGAAATAAGTACACTACCGGTGTTGAATCCAATTCATAATATTGCTAGGAATAATGTGCACAAAATAAAACAGGCAGTGGCTAACAGTACACATAGTAAAATTTGCTGTAGAAGGAAAATAAGAGATGAAATATGGCCGGCATCATGGAAAACCACAAAAATATCGTATGGAAAATTAGACTTGGTAGAAAGAATGAGAATAAACTAAAATGACAATAGCCCAAACTACACAGAGGAAAGAGGAAGAATCAACACTTCTTATCAGAAATGTACAACTACAAAATTGGACCTGGTAGAATAATGCAACAAAGGAGAATCTGTAAGTCAGAAGTTGCCACTGGTAAAATTTAATCTAGTAAAAGACAAGCACTGAATCAAATAGTTGGCCTAAAATTTGTATATAACATAATTAATTCTGATGAAAATAATTTCAGCAAAATAAAATTGATTTTTTTTATTTGGAATTGTTTCTGCTGTGTAGAAAACTGATCAATGACTGAATTTGTCTCAAATTAGAGTTTGCTTTGATAAATATTATTGGATGAAAATTGTTTACATGATTTTGATTCATTTTAATTGCTTATAAATATATATATATAGCTAGAAAGATCCAAATAATAGGATTAAAACATCCCATAGTGATTATAAGTATATAATGCTTAACACGTGGCATCCATAGCATTAACAAGTTAATATTATTATTTTTTAGTGTTCTCAAGCTTTCATTGAATTTTTAAGCCTGAGGACATTTGTTTTCAAACGTTTAAGTCCATTTATTATTTAATACAAAATGTGTGCTAATTACAAACAGGTCTTATCTATACATTGTGGGTTTCCTAGTAAGATGGTTTCATAACTTTAGTAATAAGAGCAAGAAGAAACATGGCTATTACCTTCACGGAACACTTACTTTGGAACAGGCCTCTAGTTTGGGACGGCCTCCATCAGTGGGTGGTCCCCAGCTCCTACATTTGGGTATTGCAGATATATTTAGAAAGTACCTGCTGTTCTGACTCTGCCTTAATTCAGATGTGCACTCACCTTTTGGCTCGTGACAGCAAGACCCTTTGAAATTCCTGTATCTTTAGTTTGTGTTGACACATTCAGGTTCAACTGTGACATGTTATTTCCTTATGCTGAGGGTGTCTTGTTGAGTTTCATAGGTTTTGTGCTTCTCTGGTGCCTATTAGGCTTATAACTCATAGAGCTATGACTTTAAATGTCAGGATTGTCACTGTAATAATGGAGCAAAAAGTAGGCTGTTGACATTCTTTGGACACAATTTGCAATACCCTTTCTTTTCCTGTAACATTTTCATGTTTCCAGGTGACACTTGCCCACTGAACCATGCGTCACAAAGCCCAGAGTTTTAGTAAAATACATCCTGCTCTTTTACTTATCTTTAGGATCAGTAGTCCCTTAGGTCCAAAAGCCATTTCAGATACAACGTTGAGCAAACTTGTTCATTCTCTGAGCCTGGGTCGCTGTACTATGAAGTAAAGTTATTACCTTCTTCACAAGATTGTTGTGAGAATAAAATGTTTAAATTTCTCATATTATCAGAACTTAAAAATGTGATGCTTAACATGGTTTGACATGTTTAAGGTTCTCTGTACGTGCTCATCTGATATTTCAAAATTTTGTAGTTAGAAAATACTTCAAAGAAATAAATAAGCTATATGGAAAGTATTTTTGCCAGCATTTAGAAGCTACAAATGAATCTCAAATTTGAATGCATACAGATCACTTGGGATCTTGTAAAAATGTAGTTTCTGATTTCAAGTCTGAGACATGGGGCCTAGCAGTTGGCATTTCTAACAGGCTCCCAAGTGACCCTCTGAGGACCACACTTTGAGTAGCAAGGTGCCAGTGAACAGTCCGGGTCCCTCTAAGATCTCTCAAATGCGATGCTAGAAGCGTGGAATGTGAGTGAGTTCTCAGACATGAAGGTTAGGGTTCGGGCAGGCAGACTCTGGGATGGTCTAACATCATGATCACCCCATGTAGACACGAGGCTTTGGCTGGGTGGTTCTCTTCACCCCACAAAAGGCTACAGCTTCCTCCCACCTGTCCCCCAGTTTCCTTTTCTCTCTCACTAGTTCCCTCTTTCCCTTATCTGTCAGGCTTCTCCTGCCCCAGCCCAGCCTCCAGCATGCTCCGTGGTTCAGGATACCCCAGACAGACCCCTGGTAGAGAGGCTGAAACAGTTTTTCTCTACTGTTATTAAAGTGAGGAACGGTGGCAGCATTTCCTGCGCAGGCTTTCCACCCTCGATAATCCTGTCTGACTGACTCCCAAGCCTTCCCAGTCTGTCTGCTCAGAATGCACAAGCTGGTGATTAAAGCTTAGAACAATAATTAGACCCTTTATTTTCAAAGCAAATTTGGTTTCCAGACCAGACTTCAACATTCATTACAATACAGACTAATAAAAACAAATCTGGAAACATATGCTTTTTAAGCTTTGTGTTGTAAAATCTATAACAGCATTAAAACCATTTTGAAAAAAAAAATCATTCATGATTACCCAGCAAAACACTCTGTGAACATTCTTTTCTATTTCTCAGGCAAGTGTATCACACATGTATAAACATAGTATATGAATGCAAGGTGCCACTGTAATTTTTTCACTCATTATATGATGAACAATTTTTATGTTGCTAACAACTTTTGTGTATATTATTTTTAAAGACTCTATAATATTTCTTCCAGTTGATAAGCCACAATATTTGTAAACATAAAGCATTTCTCTTTTGTGAAACATTTCAATGATTTCCTTCTTTCTTTCCTTCCTTCCTTTCTTTCTTTTCTTCTTTTCTTTTCTCCTTGTCTCTCTCTTTTACCTTTTCCTTAGTCTCTCTTTCTCCATCTTCTATCAGGAAAAAAAATGTTCTATGGACATTTGATGACTCTTTTCCTTATGTTGAATTATTTCCTTAAGGTAAACTTTCAGTCAGCAGTAGAAGAAACATTTCTTCCCCTTTTAGTATAGTTTGAGAAGCCTAATGACCAAATCAGTATGTGTTGCCATTCTCTATGAAAATCTTAAAGAATGACTCCCTAAACATATTTTATGCTCAGAAAGACAACTGGTTAATTCTGATATTAATTTCAGTTCCTTCAGCTGTATTCATTCCTGGGGAGGGCAGGAGGTATTGGAATGAGCCCCCGCTGGAAACTAAGTCTGCTCAGATACTGAGCACAGCCACTAAGACACAGGCTGGTCTTGCCCAAGTTACTTTCTATCCCTTTGTTTCTCTAAACATACAATTTAGGTATTAATATCTCATTACATAAAGTTATACTAAAGAATAAATCTGTTAGAATATTAGCTTCTTGAAAGAAGGACTTTTTTGTCTGTTTTGTTTACTACACACTACATCCCCGGCATCTAGAACAGTGACTGGCACATGGTGTTTAATAACTATTTGTTTTATGAATCATTAAAAAATCTAGAAAAAGCAAAGAGATATTTACTTCAAAAAGTTTAAAGCAGTAGTTCTAAAGTCTTTTGAGAATAAATGCATCCCTCACACCTGTGTGTTTATAATGTCACAAATAACTTTGATAGGTCCAAAACATATTGAAATTTTTCCATAGAAACCAAGAAATGCTGGCATTAAGAATCCCCCCCCGTTTTTAGAAAAAAAAATCTGTAAGTTCTAAGTCATTCTGTATTATCCTACCAAGTAGAAGAATCTTGAAATAGTAAGTAATGCCTATCACTTGGCACATTCAATCCTGATATGTTCTATCAAAATTAACATTATTATTCCCATTTTATAGAAGTAAATATTAGGCTCAGAAAAATTCAAAGGACTTATCCACAGTGACACACTCATCAAATGGAGAGCAGAAGCTAGAACCTAGGTTTTCTAATTCAAGTCTGACATGGTTGCATTAAATGCCTCCCACTGCTACCATGTTGATTTGCACAACCTTTGTCTTCTTAGTATCTGATTGATGGTTATTGTTAGTACAGATCATTTGGGCTCCCTTGTAAGGATCAAGACTTTTTTGCAAGGTAAGGCCTTAGATGATTAAAACAAGGTAGATGTTAATGCAATCCTCAGCTTCATCTGGAAATTTCTAACTAGAGTTCATTAACTTGTCAGCCCTAGTTCCTTTCGAGCACCATATTGATATAATAAAATAGTCCAAATCGATAGAAGCCTGAAACAAGCTTCATTTGTCTTTCTTTGTTATTCTTTTTTTCTTTCTTTTTCTTTTATTGCTACTTTCATTCTCTGCCACTTGAAAAGTAGAACTGGTGCTTGTTTTTCCATTCTTGGGAAACTTCACTTAGTAGTATGGGTTCCAGCTCTAACCAGGAAAATATAAGATGTGCTATATCACTGTTGTTTCTTAGAGCTGAATAGTACTCCATGGTATACATATACCACATTTTATTAATCCATTCTTGGATTGATGGGCACTTGGGCTGTTTCCACAATTATGAATTGTGCAATTATGAATTGTGCTGTTATAAGCATTCGAGTGCAGGTGTCTTTTTTGTAGAGTGTCATTGGATCTTTTGGGTAGATGCCCAGCAATGGGATTGTTGGATCAAATGGTAGATTCACTTGTATTGCTTTAAGGTATCTCCATATTGCTTTCCACAGAGGTTGAACTAGTTTGCAGTCCCACCAGCAGTGTAGGAGTGTTCCTCTCTCTCCGCAACCACGCCAGCATTTATTGTTTGGAGATTTTTTGATAAAGGCCATTCTCACTGGGGTTAAGTGATATCTCATTGTGGTTTTGATTTGCATTTCCCTGATGATTAGAGATGTTGAGCACTTTTTCATATATTTGTTGGCCATTCTTCTGTCGTCTTTAGAAAAGTTTCTGTTCAAGTCCTTTGCCCACTTTAATAGTGTTATTTGATTTTTTCTTCCTGATTTTCATGAGTTCTAAGTATATTCTAGTTATCAGCCCCTTATTGGATGCGTAGGATGCAAAAATTTTCTCCCATTCAGTAGGTTGTCTGTTTACTTTCATGACTATTTCTTTGGCTGTGCAGAAGCTTTTTAGTTTAACTGAGCAGCACCTAAGTGGACACACAGGTACTACAGTAATAGGGTATTGGGCATGTGGGAGGGGGGAGGGGGCGGGTATATACATACATAATGAGTGAGATATGCATCATCTAGGGGATGGTCATGCTGGAGACTCAGATTTGTGGGGGAATGGGCATTTATTGAAACTTTAAAATCTGTACCCCCATAATATGCAGAAATAAATAAATAAATAAAATAAAATAAAAGTAGAACTGCTTTCCCTCTTATTGGTTGTGCAATTCTGTTTTCTCTTTGTATTTGAGTTATCAGAAATCTAAGTACAGTACTTTTCCCAAGCACACTTACTATTGTCCCAAAGAATAAGAAGCTAATCTTATCCAGAGTCATTAGGAACTGTTGACTCTGCCATGAGATTGAAAATCTAGTAAGTTAATTTTCCTTAAGTATAATATTGGTCTGAAACTATGTGGGTGAATATTTGAGAGTTTGGCAGAGCTGTTTCATTTATAAAAATAAAAGTAATAGCAATTTTGCTCAAGCTTTATACAGAAGCTAAAAAAATTCTCTAAGTGGCCGAGGAAGGCATTGTGGTAGTATCTACTGATGGAAATGTGATAATGAGGATGGTTATAAAATACTGTCCTTTTCTCTTCCTCATTATTATTGCTCACTTAGCTTGATTAGGAATTTTTGGACTCATCCAACCTCCATCTACATAGGAAACCATCAATTGTTGCCTGTGCCTGGTGAATGAACTTCTTATTCTATCTCCTTCTTGTTCCCTCCTCAGTTTCTATCTTCTCCAACACTTCTTACCTTATTGAAGTGATTGACTCTGTGTCATGGATTTCTCCAGTTGGGCATATTTGGATTTGTCCTGAGGAAACACCACAGATACTTTAATATTCTGATTCCTTACCAACACATAGAAATCAGTTCATACCCCCTAGTCTCTTCCATGCACACCCTTATTCTTGAATTTGCTAGATGCTTGTACCTCCTACCTTCTTGTCAGGGCTTTTGTTCAAGGAATTCCCAATCAAGAAGTATATGTAAGACAAGGAAAGAAATGGCTATCAAGATTATCAATTGAAGTAAATTCCCAAAGCACTTGCAACAGTAAATTATAAGAAGTAGAGACCCTGTAAGAGAGGCAGAAAGAAAATACCAGAAGTAATTAAGTAAGAGAGCGATTACTCCTGGAGAGAAGTGCTACAGAAATATTTCACAAAAGAGGTTACCTTTCAGGTGGGCTTTTAAGAATAGGGAAGTGTTGGGCCAAAAGCTAGACCTATTTTTAAGGTTAGGGTATACAGGCCTGCCATTAAAGACTCAGGATGTATTAATAAGCAATTAATCCTCATTGCTATAACAAATAATCCCCAAATTCCAGTCACATGGCTCCAACTTAACCTCAGAGGAAGGTCAGAGAAAATAGAGAAGTTCCTGGACGAGGCCCACACGGCTGGCCTGTGCCACACCCAGAAATTTCCAGTTGCTTCTGACTCCTGTTTTGCCTCCTTTCTTGTTGTGGTTAGGTTACTGGGAATGTCCCTCACATGGTGATTGGCATGAGGGAAACTTCAGGAAATGTTCTCAGGAATAACACCTATTATTTTCAGCCATGAGAAGGTTGCATAGAGAGGTGGGGCTATGATATGGCTACAACAGAGACTTCAACTAATCCCTAAAATGAAGCGAGCCCTTCAGAGTTTGGGTAAGGAGCTGAGATTTTATACCCTGACCTTGACTAGTCATTGGACATAGACTGCTCCCAGGAAGGATTATTTCCTGCTCAAGGTGATTCTCCTCAGCAGAAGACAAGTCCCACAGCTGCAGCGATGAGTACTTCAACCCTAAATGGAGAGATCTGGGCAGAAAATCATTCCATCCAGTATATGTTCATTGAAGTAGCATTTCATACTTAGTAATAGCTCCTTTCCCTCTAAAGTATGGTTTAGATTTAAAGTTAGTGACTTCCTTATGACTTGTCAAAGAGTGAGTACACAAAATCCTTTCCTCTATGGCTATAGCTTAAAAATTATTGACTATAAAAATACTTTTTAAGACAATTGAGCTCTCAATCATAGCTGATTCTATAAGTTAGTGAAAATAAGTTTGATAATTTTTATTATATATATATATATATATACCTTCCATAATCTTGAGGTCCTCTTGTAGAATTAATCATCAGAGCAGTATCTGTGATCTACAGCAGTGGTCCCCAATCTTTTTGGCACCAGAGACCAGTTTCATGGAAGAGAACTTTTCTGTGGAGCAGTGTTAGGTGTGTGTCATTGGGGTGGGGGGCAGAGAGGGGGAGCTCAGGCAGTGATGTGTGGCCCATTTCCTAACAGGTTACAGACTGGTACCAGGCCATAGCCAAGAGCTTGGGGACCACAGATCTACAGTGTATCTTTTCTTTGTTTAGCAAAATCCCACTCTTTCCCCAACAATGAACTTTAAACTTGAGAAGAAGCTTTCCTCATGTTGTGCCAATACAGTAAATGTTTCACAACCATCTTTCTAGAAAGAAATAATTAAAAAAGAAAACAACCCAAAACCTTGATTCATAGTGTTTGACAACTACTGTAGTGTAAATACTCACACCATGGCTGATCATCAGTTGAAATGACAGCTACAACCTGGTTAACTGAAGAAGAGCCATGAGTTCAGAGGGCGGGATTCCAAAATTCAGTTGACTAAGTTTTTATCCAGCAATGTGTTTTGCCTAAGACTCTATATGTTTGGCACTGTGGGATGGACCACGTAAGCTCCAGAGTGTATCGTCTGTTAGAGGCAATAGAAAGACAATACAAATGAATAAGTAAAATACTCTGAGAGAGAGGCTCACAAAAAGATATTCAGAAATACAGAGAAAGGAGACATTAATGCTACCTTCAGTAAATCTGCTCAAGTTCACTGAAAGGCAGAGTATTTTAGCTATTTTGTAAAGGTTAAACATGTGTTTAAGAGGCAGCAACAAGAGAAAGGTCCAGGCAGAGGATATAATGTGGTAAAGAAATGTGCAGTCACCTTGTGCTGAACTTAACAGGTCAACAATTCTGTGTGTGAATAATGATAGAAACATGTAGAGTTATAGCTGCAACTCTAAGGGCATCAGCCTTTACCAGCTATCAGTGCAGGCCAGGCTACGAGTGGACTTTGTCCTTGTGGGTCTCATCTAAGCTACTTACAAGGTCTTAGGAGTTCGGCAACCATCCATTGTAAGCTATAATATGAGCCCACAACTCTCTCTCTCAGAGCACCCAGAGAAAAAATAGGAATAGATCAAATAATATCCCAGAGAGAAGGCTTGGTCAGGATCTGCATGTGAGACCTGCCTGCTTTAGCAATTCCCCTGTTCCTGTTCCTGAAGAAGTTATCCCATAGCTATTGTAATACAAGACGGGAAGCATCTTCTCTGTGCCATAGCTACAGAACTGATCACAAAACTGAAAGTGCAATTGCAGAAAAATTATCCTTGGGCTATGACCACATTTCATAAGTATTTTATTGCCACCACGACTCATGATTTCAATTTTCAGCACTGAGAGTCTCCGCTGAAGCCCAATTTAAATTATTAATATGAAAACCTATGCTTTACAGGCCTGTGTCAATGCAGAATAAGTTGATCTGGGTTTAATTCCCTTGGACTGAGCACATTTATGTGCTGGGAGGGGACCAACGAGGTAACCTATGTAAATGACACCGTGCTATTCGTGTGTGGTATTTTCTCATTTACTTCTGATCAACCACAAAAGTAGATTCAAGACTGTTATTCAGCTTGTCTTGAAAATGATGATTTTTACACCAGGGTTTCAATATCTGAGTCTTTGTTTAAAGGAAAGATTGTGCCTTTGAAAGCCAGGGCCATGGCAAAGTATTTTTCAAGTTTCATAAAATAAAAATAAATCCTCTGAACACCTCTGAAAGTAAAAAATCTTAATCCTGTCCTTTGAATAATGTCAAGATTGAGTGAACCTCTGTAGAAATATTGATATAGACTCAAATCAATATCAGTCTCCCTTGCTACTGTTTATCCGTATGCCTTGGACAAGTTGCTTGACCTCGCTAAAAACTCAATTTTCCTCAACAAAAGTTGATATTACCACAGAAAAGGGAGACTCATTGCTTTTTTTTTGTCATTACAAAGAATTATTGAGTTTAACAGATATGAAATATTTGTGCATATGCCTAGGACCTGTTAAAGTTAATGTAATAAAAGTGTGCAATTCTTGGCAATTCAAATAATCTTGAATTGGCTATCATTTGTTATAATGCATATCTTGCTCTGTGAGTTTTGGCCTTTATATACCTTAAAAAGACCTAAGAGAACTCAAGAGTATAAGGTTGCTGCAATATAAAACACTGATCTTCTCTTTTAATTTTATTTTTGTTTGCTTTTGGGGATGGGATCTCGCTATATTACCCAGGCTGGCCTCAAACTCCTGGGCTCTGTCTTCCTGCATCAGCTTCCTGAGTAGCTAGAACTTTTTTTAAAATAAGACTGTGAAAGCTGAAAAGTAAGGGAATCAGTGTAGATAGGATAAAAATTTAAGAAATAATGAACCATCTCACAATTGCAACAGAGTTACCAGGGCAAACCCTAAAGGTGATCTCACCAGTACAGCCAATACCCCACTAATTGCTAGAAACAATCTGGTTGCATGGGTGACATTCCTTCTTTCCTCAATTCCACAACTTGCCTCACTGGAAGAACCAAGAGAGGTTTCTGAGAGGAGGTGGCATTTTTGGAATTTACATGGGAAGAGCATTCCAGGATGAGACAGATGCTAGAGGGTAAGATACAAAAGCAGGAAAACATAAAACCTGCTCAATGAATAGTATGTAGGAGCATTTGGTCTGAAGCAGATGATTCCAGTACAAAAAGGAAATAAGAAAAGTTGTCTGAGCTTCAAATTTAGAGGGCCTTAAATGTCCAGCTAAGAAGACAGACTACACTAGGCAAAGAAGATCATTATTTCATTTGTTCATTTCTTCTTGCACTAAATATCCACTGAGTACCTACCTGTGCTACCTTAAAGATAACTTTTGAAAAATTTTTTTTTAAAAATACTAGTCTAGAAGCATATCTGGATGGACTGCAGGAAGACGAGACTGCAGGGCAGGAGAGGAGGCAAGTTAAGATGCTGTTGGGATGGTCCGCATGAGAGATGCCGCTGGTCCCAAGGATCCGGCACATGATAGCAAACTGAAGAGCGTGGCCTCAGGAAATGTTCTTTGTCATTTTTGTGGTTGCTTTAGGATTTATAATACACATTTTAACTTATCACAGTTTGTCTTCAATTCCTAGTATAGCACTTCACGTATAGCATAAGACCCTTACTAGCATATGCTTGCATTTCCCCTTTCCCAAACTCTGCACTGTTGCTGTTAAGCATTTTACTTCCTTGTATGTTGTAAACCTCATATTATGTTATTATTTCTGCTTCAAACAATTATCCTTTTAAGACATGTTTAATAAAATAAGAACAAAGTCACATTCTCCCATATATCCATCATTTCTTGTGTTCTTCATTCTTTTTATTATAATCCATCTTTCCATCTGATTTTTTTTTTCTGGCTGAAGGACTATGCAACATTTCTTATGGTAAGGTTCAGTGATGAATGCTTTCACATGTTATACATCTGAAAAATTCTTTTTAACCTTCAATTTTGAAATATTTTCACTGGATATAGGATTCTGAGTTGACAGTTTTTTTCTTTGAGTATTTTAAAGATTTTCTCCACTGTTTCCTAACTTGCATGGTTTGCAATGTCTGCTATCTTTACCTTTCCTCTTGAATGTGTCACATGTCTTCTTTCCTGTAGCTTCTCTCAAGATTTTACTTTTATTGCTAGTTTTAAGCAATTTGATTCTAGTAAGACATCTTCTGAGGGGTGAATCAAGAGAACATTGAAATATATAAGGTGAGCACTGGGAAAAGAAGTTAAATAAAAGTGAGCCTACATAGTTTAATTGAAACTGGTATTTTGAATCCAGTAGTAAGAATCTCTTCAGGTGAAAGAGGAATATCATTACAGAATGTACTTTAAAATAAAGATAATAACTAACTCTTGAAGAGTGCTATATATATGTATATATATACCCACACACATATATATCATTCAGTGTGGTATATATACATATGCATATATATATATATATATATATATATATATAAAGACAGTATATGTCTATATATACAAACAGTATCTTGTACAAAGTTTTAGCATTTGTACAAAGTATAACCATTTACACAAAGTAGGTACTCTTTCAAGGTTAACTATTAATATATATGTACACAGTATTTTATACTTACAACAACACTATATGTAAGTAGTATTATAAATACCCATTTTACACATGTTACAACTATGGCACGCAGTGGTTGAATAAATTTAACATATAGCTAGTAACTGGAAGAGCTAGAATTTGAACACAGGCCATCAGATAGACAGTCATCTCTCAACCACTATTCTAAACTGCCTCTTACAGAAAAGTGCGGCCAAATATACCAATAGCAAGACACTGACAGAGCAAGAATGCATCTGTGTTACAAACATACCATGTTAAAGGGGAAAGAGGATCCTCCTTCTTGAACATAGATGTTAAATAGCCTCCTCTTTTATCTCCCAGCCTCTGGCTTAGACATTGCAGTTCTTTCAAATAGAAAATGTCCATAATGTTAGAGACTAGAGTTCTAGATAGACACTATAGTGCACTACTGATCTTCTACTCATTGGTGTTACCTGGTGTGTACAACAGAAGACAGAAATGGCTACAGGTGAATGGGAGAGATTCACAAACATGTTTGAATTCACGAATCAGCCCAGCCAGCATAAGAAAGAAAGGACGTAACATCAAAATTCTAGTTGTAACCTTTATGGCCTGCCTATTGCACTGGTAATGATAGCTATCATTTAGTGAGAACTTTCTAGGAGGTAAAGTTTTTCTAGAACTTCATATTACTTCTAATTCTTGAAATCCAAGCCCACACTATCACTCTTTCAATCCTTCTATCTCTTTTGACTTTGGACAATTCTTTGCAATTACTTAACCTACTTGTGCCTTTTCTTTGAGTGCATCATGAAGCTAGTAATAGTAACTACCAAATTCTGTTTTGAGTATTAAATGGCATCATTCATTTGCAAAGTGCTTAGCATAGTTCCTGGCATATGGAGAACACTCACTGAGAGTGAGAAAGTGGGACTGTCGTCCCTCTTGTTTTCTTTTATCTGCGAGTTCCTACGTTGTCCACCCAAACTGTCCTACAAGACCAAGTTAGCATTCAGCCCACCACCCTGATCTTGCAGTCACAATCTCTGTGTCTGCTAACAGTCAGTAAACACAATTTAGCATCTCATTGGATTGGAGTGTTCCACATAGGCTAATTTAGCCTTCTTAACTAGATTAATTCATCATCCATTCAATTCATATGTTGTTTGAACACATGCCAAGTGCCAAAGACTGTTCTAGGGTTAGAATGGTAAATAAGAAAGGTAACAATTAAATCCATGCCTGAAGGATCTTACGCATTTGTGAGGGAAAGGGAGGGCGGACAAAAATAATATAAATAAGTAAAATATGTGGTATGATAGATTGTAACAAGGGGGATATGGATACAAATACAGCATAGAAGGGAAATGGGACATGTTGGGGATAATCATGTATTTTGTATGTGGAGATCAAGGAAGATTTCACTGTGTGGCCAGGATTCTCTCACCCATTTCAGGGGAGAGGAGACAGATGCTCAGAAAAGGGCAATGAATTTCCTAATCCCATGCAGCATGGGTCCAGGGGCAAGATGGGAATCAAATTTCCCCAAACTCCAGTCCAAGACATCTTTCTACAATAGGCAGAACTGAATCCTATTTGTGTTCTTAGGTAAGAACCAACAGTGCTATAATCTTCATCACCACTTCCCACATCTGAAGCTGCTTTTGTCTACTGCCTCTGGATTCTTCTTCTTCACAATCTGGTCTTGCAATGTCTAACAAGCGTTATGACACACTGGCGCAAGAACCTAGTGCTACCTAATGCCATTGGGGTAGTTCCAGGGCAGGATAGATCTGATGCCCAATGTTAGAAACAGCCATTCCCTCAGGGGATATGGCTCCAGTGGGCATGCAGTTCCAGAGCATAGGGTGAATTTCATCCCTCACCCACCTCCTTCAAGGGCTTTTGTGTGACACACAACCTTCACGACCATAAATGGTGGCCTGACACCTCCTCTGATGCATTTTTGTATTTCACACATCATTTAACTAGTGGAAGTTACATAATAAGTACTCAGTCAATCATGGCTGATTGAATTCTTTCTCATTTTTCATTTCCAATATGATTACACTCCTTAATATTTCAGCTCATAGTAAAGAACATAAATTTAGTTATTTGTCAAATATTTATTGAGCACCTACTATATGCCACACAGGGCCAGGGAACCTGTGGCCTTGGGGCCACATGTAGACTTTTGGATCCTTGAGTGTGGCCTTTTGACTAAATCCAAATTTTATAGAACAAATACTTTTAATAAAGGCATTTGTTCTGTGGGATTTGGTCAAGGGGCCACATGTGGGGATCTGGAGAGCCACACATGGCCTTGAGGCCATAGGTGCCCCACTCCTGCATGGCAGGGTGGGCCTGGCTCAGGGGATTACAGCTGTGGAAAACAGACCAAAGAACACTGCATTTGTGGGGCTAACATTCTAGTGGAAGAGACAAATAATACATAAATAAGTATATATGTTTACATACAATATGTATATAGCTCCTAGTATATAATGCATGGTATGCTATATATATGTGTGTGTGTATATATATTACATTACTATATTGCAAAGAAGAGCAAAATAAAGCATGGAAAGGGGCGTGAAGTTTTAGGGACAGATGTTTTAGAAACACTGGGTGGAGTGACTGGGGCTCACGAAGTAGGTAAAAGAGCTACTGTGGTAGGTAGAACAAGGATCCCCATGATGTGCATATCCTAACTCTTGGAACCTGTGAATATGTACCCTTACCTGGAAAAAGAGACTTTGCAAGTGTGATTAAGTTAAGGATTCTGGGATTGGAAGACTATCCTGAGTTAGCTCCAGGGGCCCAGTGTCATCACAAGGGCCCTATGAGAGGGAGGCCGGAGGCCAGAGCCAGAAAGAGATTCGAAGATGCTGTGTGGCTTTGGAGATGGAGGGAGGAGCCGTGAGCCCAGGGGGAGCAGGCGGCCTTTAGAAGCAAGGAAAGGCAAGGGAACATAATCTTTGAGAGCCTCCAGTAAGAATGCAGTCCTAATGACACCTTTTAGCTCAGGGATACCTATTTAGGATATGAACTGTAAGATAATAAATTTGTGCTGTTTTAAGTCAGGAAGTTTGTTATGATTTGTTATGACATCCATAGGAAATTAATACAGCAGTGTGTAGATATCCAGGGGAAGAACATTCCAGGCAGGGAGGGCAGTAGGTGCAAAAGCCCTGAGGTGGGATTGTGTCCGGTGTGATCCACGATGTCAGCGTGACTGGAGTGGGCCCCAGTGAGTCAGGGGAACTTGGTGTAACAGGAGCAGAGCACAGATGTAATACACTGTAGGCCAGATCGAGACCATTGGTATTACTCCAAGTGCTCCAAGGACCCTAGCTGTGAAGTGATGTCATCTAGTTTGTATTTTCACAGGACCACTCTGGCTGTTCGGGGCAGGGATGGTGAGGTAGAGGATGTAGGGGTGTAGTCAGAATCTGGGGACCACTGAGGAGCATTGTGCTGTAATCCAGATAAAAGATGATGTTGGCTTAGACCAGGGTAGGGCAGTTGGGGGAGGGTAGGTGAATGAGAAACAGTCAAATTCTGAATATATTTTGCAGATGGAGCTTATTGACAAGGAAAGGATAAATGTGATCAATGTAAGTTTAACTGGAAGAGATTTTCAATAAAATTTTTTCAGTAATTAAAATTTTATCATAATATGGAAAGCATGTACAAGAAGCAAGAGATAGATAGATTGAATAACAGAACCAAACTCTGAGTAAAATGGCCTGGGATCAAATCCTGGCTGCCCCACTTGCCAGAAGTATGTGCGTGAACAAAGTGTTTAACGTTTGTGGGCCTCAGTCTCCTTATCTGTAGCATGGGAGCACAGTGCCACTTGCATCACATAAATCGTGAAAGTAGGAAGAAAGGAATGATTAAACGCAGGACCACGTACCTAATTCATAGTAAGTACTCAAATATGTTCTCTCTCATCCTCTAGAACTCATTGATTTTCAAAGATATTTTCCTCCCGGTAAAACATTCTACCAGTTCAATATGGAGAAGTATTTGAAAACAAATGAAATAAAAATTGCTCCCTTCCTGCGGGGCAACTTCACAGAATAGTTAGGATGCTGACATATTTCTCTTGGTCCCATAATAGATTTTCTGAGCTCTATTATCAAATAGTTGCTGTATTTGCCAACCTTGACTTTGAAAACAGAGCCTGATTCTTCCGTCTCTTAAGGAGGAATGAGTATTACATGACAACTGAATATTTATAACATGTTCTCCTTTTTTTTTTTTTAAGCTGTTGTTGTTTTACCGTCCTAACATCAAAACCCCTGTGCCCAGGGAAACCTCAGATGTTGGAGAATATCAAATGTGGTCTTTTTTTTTTCCCTCCTTTTTCCTGGTACATCTGACATACCTTTGAACCTTCAAAGGACACAGTAATCAATGACGTGAGAGACATGCAATATTGTATACATTATTGTGAAGATGAATTTATTAATATAAATTGCATAGTGCAGAATAGAGGTAGGAGCTGAATTAAAATGTGATGATCTGTAATCCAATAAAAACAGAACAAAGGGAGGAGAAAGAAAAAGAACAGGCCGATGAAAGGCACTTTGCTGATTCGGAGCTTCAGAGCCACATAAAAGGGAGATTATTGCTTAAGTAGGTTAAGGTAGCCCTAGTGTCTTAATTAAAATGTCTTTAGCAAAAGAGGAAGAAGAATAGTACTGGAGGTTTGGAGGAGGTTTCAATGAAAGAGAAGAAATTTACAGGAGGGAAAAAAAGAGTATAATTTAGGTTAAATATTGAGAGTAAGTCCCTAAGCAAAATAATCTTGGATTTCAATCATAGAGGCTATTTAAAAATAGCTTGGACAAAGGGGGCAATCGACTTTGGCAGCCAGTGTGGGAAATAGCTTTCTAATTTTAGAGTTTACAGCCATAACATCAAGAAGTTAATGAACAAAAAGCAAGTAGATAAAAACAGGAGGAACCCGGATGTCAAAAATGGACCAATTCTACTGAGTTCTGGCAACGTAAGGGGAGGGTTGATTTCACCCTGTTGTCGGGGAAGCTCGAGTCTGGGCCCTCCTTTCCTGCATCGCCGTAATTCTCTGGTAAGAAGCTGAGTTTTCCTAAGGGTGTTAAAATAACAAGGGACCTGGTTTTGTATTTGATAAAGTCATACGCTGTTTTTCTCGGAGTCCATCCTGGAATGACCCTGTGACATCCACCATCTATATCTCTCCTTGAACTGGCTCATGTGATGCGAAGTCCCATCGCACGGCTGCTGCGCCATCCATATCAACAGCAGCGCCGACTCCTGCCACTTAATGAGGTGATTCCGCTGCAAGCAAGAGGAAAGCCAGCGTCCCTTCCAATCCAATGATTCCATGCATCAGGTGTTAGGTAAAAGTACAGGTTTTTCTCTTCTCTGGGGTCACCCTAAGGAGGGAAAACCTCAAAAAGTTCCTTTAGAAAAAGAAGAAAAGAGATAATATCAGCTTGCTGTGTGATATGAGATAGCATTTATTAAATAGATGCTATTTATTACAGTTTAAAAAATGAAGCCTGCATTTGCATACTAATGGGACCTGACAAAAGAAACTGAAAGTTAATAGAAACTGCCCTGACACTGCCATCTAACTGGAGCTAGAGAATGATACACATAGTGTATAATGCAAACCCATTGTCAAGTGTGTGGGTGGGTGTATGTGTCTGCACGTGTGTCTGTGCATGTGTTTGCATATAATGTGTGTCTGCGTGTTATGAGGCAGGTAGAGAAGACCATGGCTGAGAAAGGAGTGAGCCAGGGAAGAGGGTGTTCTAGTTAGAGGAACAGCGCAGACAAAAGCATGAAATTGGCATGCCTGGGCAACACCGATGTGGTCAGAGCCACAAGCCTTGCAACCAGACAGAGGTTTTCACACCCCATGGGGATGCCTTGTCTTGGCAAGACTAAATTTGTTTGCAGTGGTAATTGGTGGTTTGGTGTATGTCACAGGACCTTTAAAATGTCCATAACCTTTGATCCAGTAATACCACTTTAGCTAATCTATTCTAAGGAATCCTCATGAAAGAAAAACAAGAAAGCAAGTAAAACTTTACATACAATGCCATTTGATTTGCATTTTATTTAAAGTAACAAATGGACGCGCCTAACATGAGCATAACATCAGGAGAATGGTTTAATGCATATTGATACATCCACAGGATGTATTATGTAGCTACTCACATTATGTTTATAGATCTATGACATGGGAGGGGAAAAAACTTGGTGTTTATCATTAGGATCAAAAAAAAAAAATACAAAACTGCTCAGACCCTTCAATTTCTTTTTTTATTTCTTTTTTGTTGTTGTTAAGGATGGGGTATCGCTCTGTTGTCCAGGCTGGGGTACAGCGGGACAATCATAGTTCATTGCAACCTCAAACTCCTAGTCTCAAGCAATCCTCCCACCTCAGCCTCCTAAATAACATGCTACCACAACTGGCAATTTTTTTGCTTTTTGTAGAGACAAGGTTTCACTATTGTTGTACAGGCTGGTCTCAAACTCCTGACCTCAATTGTTCCTTTGGCCTGGGCTTCCCAAAGCACTGGGATTACAGTTGTGAGCCACCATACCCAGCTAGACTCTTCAACTTAAGCAAAGGTGTATTAAAACCTGGAAGTAAGTCCACAGAAATGCTATTCTGTTTGTCTGAAACAGGATTGTGAATAAATTGATTTTTCTTCTGCATTTTAATATATTTTCTAGAGTTTCTATAATGAACCTATTCTATTTAGAATGAAAAATGAATTTAAAAGAGGTATGATCTGACTTGGCAATAAGAGCCCACTATAGCCCCATCCCTCCTACTGAATGCTAAACTACAAACACTGGACGGACACACACTCAAACACATACACACAGATACTTGAAAACTGTGAAGGATAAACCAAAGCTGGTGCACAGGTGGATTGTTGAGGGCAGTCAAAATGTGGAGAATTGAGACACGTTTGAGGGGGAACTTCCTGGGTTAGGTTATTTTTCTTCCTTGCTTTGCCTCAGGATTGGGTTCCAGTCATATAGCAGAGGGGCAGCCATGCAGGTAGCTAAGACTCCCATAGAACCCCCAACTTTCTAGCCAGAGAAACCAGGAAGAGGGGCTCCTATGGGGGAATCTTGGAAAGCAGAGGGCTTTGTTGTTGTTGTCGGTGGTGGTGGTGGTGGTGATTCACTCAGCACCTAAAAATGGTCTGGCACATAGCAGGTGCTCAATAAATATTTGTGAAATGAATGAATTAAAATTTTGAGAAAGATTCCACTTGGAGACTGACTCTGTCTCCCAAGAAGACCAATGCAACCAGCTTGCTTTACAGCATGGGACAAATTCTCTTTCTTCACTAGGCACCAGAGAAAGTGGTTTGCATTCAGGAGTCTTTCATCTGAAAAGCATGGAAACTCTTGTGCTTAAGCACTAGAGTCCTTTTCAGTGTGTTGAGCATTAACAATTAGAGATCCTAGGAATTGAAAACAGCTATGGTAATGGCTGAATTGTACCTCTCACTGTGTATTTATTCTGGGGTATTTGCTTATGGAATGGACTTGTGGGTAGAGTTTATTTACAATTATATTATTCATCCTCTCCTCTAATGTTCTGTCCCTCTTTCTGTCTCTCTTTATCTCTTTCTTTCTCTTCCTTCCCCTCCCAGGTGCATAGTTAAGGCCATGGTTATGAAATATTAGCGTATTTCCACTGTACAGTGTGGTTATGGCAATAGAGAGAGCCCAGGACCACAAAGAAGGGATCCTTGGGTAGAAAAGCAGACTCTGTCCATATCCCGACTATATTTTCTTGGGCTTTGTCACTAGAAGACACGAGGCCAGATTCCAACTGCCAGTCTCTGCATCATTTTGCCCAATCACCAGTCCAGAGAAGGAGCACCCCCCCCCGAGAACCCTTAATAAATGGCTGATGGGAACTGCAGTATAAACCCCCCAACCCCCTCACCCCTCTGAGTCATGCATTCTGCACTGGCTCCTAGCGTTCCCCAGTGGTAACTTGTTTATTAATGCTTCCTTCATTAGTTGCCTTCCCCTCCCTGCCTCACTTCCCCACTCTCCTCTCAGGATCTCTTGGGATCACCCACCAAATAAACTACATACTCTCAAATCCTTATCTCAGGGTCTGCTTCTTGGGAGCCCAGACTAAGGGTGTTGAGGTCCTGGTTGTTGCAATTCTATCAATTGGGATCATGTATAAAAAGGAAACCGGAAGTCATGAAGATCCCTCAGGTGGGCTGCAATGCAGCAGGTGAAAGGTGATGATCAAAGCAGGGAACATGGTCACAGACAAGGAAGGGAAAATCTCCCAGGTGGAACCTGTAGGAGTTAGCAACCTCTTGCTGATGCAGTATGTATGGTGGAAACCAAAGAAAGTATTCATACGATGTAAGTGTCTAACCCTTCAACAGCTGAGAAAAGGGGTCCAGGAAAACTTGTGGTTTGGGCAAGAGTAGGTGAGAAGGACAGAATTCTCAATTCAGTTCAGGGCATGTGGAGTTGTAGGTACCTGTAGATAGTTGTGTATCATTTATGGTGACAGTTCCATAGGGAAAGCACATGTCAAACACCCAATAAATGCCCACTGGATTGGAAAGAATTATTTTTCCAAGTGTGGGTTTTCTAATAGGGACTCTCTTTTTTAAAGACCAGTCACACATTTATGAGCTCAGGCAGATGAGGAAAGCATGGTACCTGGGTCACGTGCTCCCACGTCTAGCATACATGCTCAAACTAAAACAGCTGTGGAGGCAGGAGCACATATGTGTATTAGAAAAACAAGCCCATCTGTAGAGCGCTGCAAGATGCCTCCAGGTGGTCACAAGTAGCTATTTAACATGAATATTTTATCAATGCCAGAGCACATAGAGGGAAATTGTATCCATTATAGCCCCATCACCATCACACGTGGTTGAATGGACTTCTGACTAAAGAATCTAAATATGTTTAAAATTTTTCACTTCCAATGAAAATAGCTAGTCCTGATTTGTGTTGTTATTGCTCCTGCTAGATTGACGAAATATTTCAGAGGCAATTGCATCTTGGAAGCATAGTTTGGCAAATTTTCATCCAGAGTGTATGCTTTTGGTTTTATTTTTTAATGAGCAGTTCAAACATGGAGACAATGACATTTTAGAACAAATGGTAGAATAGTGGGGTTATTTTTTGTTGCTATTTCATTTTTAGGTTCAACTTGTCAAATATGGGGCTGGATTAAGTGTAACAAGTAGCAGGAAACAAAGCCTGTTTAAGTGAAGGTCTTCTTCAGGATGGCTCCTCAGGCCTGAGGGGTACAGGTCAAAGGCAAGGTCAGAGCTCAGATTTTTGCTTAAAACCATTCAGTGTCTTCTCACGGTCCTGAGGACTCAGAACAATCCCCTGTAGGTGCATGAGGTCTGTTCTCTCCTGACCTCCAGCCTCTTCCAGAGTTCCTTGGTGCCCTACCTTCTCTGCTCCATCCCTTCTGGTCTTTGGTCACCTTCTGCCTCTATGCCTTTTCTCATGCTGTTCCCTGGGCCTAGCATTATGCCACCTCCTGGTTTCCCTTTACCAGAATGGATTCCACTTATTCTTCAGGTCTTAGCTTAACTGTCATTTCTTCCAGAAAGCAAAGGCTGCCTGCTGAGTGGTCCCAGGGCTGACTTATGTTGTCCTCTCATAAATGCAAGGCAAATTCATTTTAAACATTCTTTCCTTCCAATCATATTGCTCATCCTAGGCCCCTGTACAGAAACTCTGTACAGAAACACTTTCTGATCATTGTGTCGACTGGTGCTACTTTAAAATACTCAGAGATACTTATAATTATTTGTTTAATTGGCTCATCTCAAAATGAGAAACTCTAGGGGAGATTGAACCTTTCCTGCTTAGTTCATAATGCAGCAATTATCACAGTGCTTGGCCATGGAATGTGGTCAGTAGATATGTGGGCTGGATAAAGAAATACCTAAATATATGCAGAAATAGTAAGTAATAAAACTTGCCTTCAAATGTGATTATAGTCTTGGGGGAGCAGAGTAAAAATTCCCCAACTTTTATTAACATCATAGGATAGTGCCATGATAGAAGAATGTCCAGTGTGCAGTGAGAATCCAGAGGGAAAGGAAGGTTATCAAACCCAAAGTAGTTAAGTCAGGGAAGATTTCCTGCAAGAGATGACGTTTAGACTCAAGCATAAAGAATGTGGAGGTTTTAGTCAAATGGAGGAAGCAAAGAAGGACTGTGAGGAAGAGCATGATGTGTTTGAGGAATGGCAAGTAGGCCATGAGGCCGGAGTGTGGATCACAGGGGAGAAAGGGGCTGAATGTTAGGGATAAGGGGATCATCATATCCCAGGCCAATTTAGAGTCTACACTAAAGCGAGTGGATACTTTAACACAGGGGAGTTTCCTAATTACATTTGTGTTTGGGCAAAGTGCTCAGGCAGTGGACTGCAGAATGGAATTGAGACAGGACACAGGGGGGCCCTAGCTGTAGTCCAATGTAAAAGCCTGGGGCCATGTCAATAAACCATTATAACTTGACTTCAACAAGAATTGATAGAAACAACCACTTCTCCCTCTTTCATAATTTCATAATTTCATGGACTCTCAAAAGCCTAAAGAGAAAATATATGAAGCTCTCTCTGATTAAGCACTTAATCCTGCTTTGCTTTATCTCATGCATGTTAAGCATAGGTTTGGGTCTAAGCCACTGTGTTACATTAAGGAAGTGAATACCTCCTCAATATCACTATGTATAAAAATTTACTTATACACATATAATTTTGGTAAAACTGAGTTTGGAGACAAGCATGACTAGAGTTCTAGGGCTTTGCTCCATTTTGGGGGATAACTCCAGAACTCTTTCCTTTGCTTTGTCTATTCATTTTATCTACCTGTGAGTTTTCTTCTTCATTCTATGCCTTTGTGTCTTTATGAGTTAATATTTTTCTTTCTTTTATTCCCACATCTAACTAATGTGTATTTGGTCTATGTATCAGTTAGGGCAGGCTAAGTACTGGAAACCAGCAAACCAGCAATTAGCAACAAACTAATTCTGTTGGTGGGGATCTGCACTCCATGTAGACATTCAGGGACCCAGGCCTTGCCAATCTAGTGACTCCACCTATCCTAGAGCAAGCAAGGAAGATTGAGAGGGAGAGAGAGAAAGAGACCAGAAAGGCAGAGAGAGAAAGACAGAGGAAGTTCTTAGCAGTTAGAAACTTGTGTGTCTGTGGTATGTGTACAAATGCGTTTACATCTGTATTTTTTTCTTTTTGGAGGGGTGAATATGTGCTTAGGTGCTTAGGTATTTGTGGTTTGGGAGTTTGAAGAAATAGTAAAAAAGGCATATTTAACTGTTCAATCTCTTCCTCTTGATGGGTAATGTGGTTGCTTTCTTTTTTTCCCTTTTACTCATAATATTATAGCAAATACCTTTATGTGTGTATTATATATACATATTTTGATTGTTTCCTTGCAGTAGATTCCTAGAAATTAAATAACTTATTCAAGGAACATGGACACTTTAAAAGCTGTCAAACATACCATTATATTGTTTTTCAAATTAAAAAAAAAAACTCTTTTTAAAGCATAAATGTACCCATTTACCAGAACTTCATGAGCATTATATACTTTGTTTTTCTAAGATGTCCCAACTTTATAGTCTGCATATTAGACTATTAATATGACTCAGGGATATTGGAGGAGGAATTTTAAAATCAACTTATAAATTTCAGCACTTTTAAAGAAGGAAAACCTGCACAGAGTCCATGTCTGAGACAGATGATTCTGGTAATTGGTGACGTTTAGAGGAAAGAAGGTACAAGGGGAATGTGGGAGAAACATCTGCTTGACCTGAGATAGCTAAAGCTTGCCATAGGAAGAAGGGGCAGACTTCTGTGCAACTCCAGAAAACAAAACCAAGACCTGTGAGGCAGATTTCAATTTATCAAATAGGAGAATTTTCTAAAATATTTTCTATTGATTTGGTTACTTCACAAAGTACTGAGCACCTCAGGATGAAAGAATCCAAACTGAGTGTGGCTGTTTGATTGTTGTTATAGAGAAGATTTCTATAGTGGAGAAGAAATCAAAGCAATGTCACAGACATCCTATTCACTTATTTATTAGACACTTTTATGGAGCAAATACTCTGAACCAGCCATTGTGCTAAGTCCATTACTTGGATTACCCTAATTCTTACAATAACCTTATATTCATTTAATAATTTATTTAATAATATTTTTAGAACACTTTGTGGATGCCTGCTATATACCTGCCCTGTGCCAGGCTCTAGGGAACACTACAGCAGACCAAGAAGATAAAGTGGCTACCTTATGGTTACCTTATGGAGCTGGTAGCCTTTTGTGGAAGACAGACATCTATAAAATAATGGCACTGAATGAGGTGTAATCAGGATCTGGGCAAGGCTCTACTGGAAAGGGCAAGGTGCAGGCATTCCCTATAGCAAAAGAGACTGGGCAAGCGTAGACGTGGTGCTTCAGCTGAGAGGAGGAAGGTTGGGTGCAGGATCAACCAGGCAAAAGATTGGAGGCATGCAGGAGGGAATCACTGGGTAAATCCCTTAGACACACACCTGCCATGGGAGGATCCTTGGGGGCTGGTATAGCTGAGAAGCAGAGCCAAAAGGACAGTGATGGCCCCTGAGGTCAGAGATGTCATCCGAAAGCCAAGCCTCCTGGATCTTCCTGGCCTTGGTAACACTGGAGTTGCCATCCTTTGATAAAGTCTGTTAATGAGGAGGAGGGGGATGTTTTTTATAAAACGTCCTGCTATCTGCTGGGTAGAGAACTATTAGAATTCTAAAATTTGGTAGAATATCACCAAATTTCAAACTCTAAATAGAATTCTAAAATTCTAAAATGTCCTCCTATCTGCTGGGTAGAGAACTTTTAGAATTATCACCAAATTTCAAACTCCCCTGGTGAAACCTGTAACTTCCTTCTTCTATTGGCTACTTTGGCCAAAGCAATTTATTTTCCATACATGCATAATACCAGGAACAACTGTCATAGTCATTACATTGGGAGTGTGTTATTTCCTAGGGGCTCATACTTCAGATGCTTGATTTATGGGCCTTCCATGCAAGGTCTTTTATTGACATATTTATTTCTTTTTAAATTTTAGATTGGTCATCCCCAAAGTCTTTGATGTATGACTTTTATTACTAGAGATATCATTTCTAATGTTGCTGGTGATCACTTCTGGAAAGGATGTATGCATGGAGACTCTGGGGAATGGTGGTGTGTACCCATTTCTCTTGGTTGCATACCAGCAGCCCTTGAAAAGTGTGAATGATGTAATTTATAACAGCAGATTGGCTGTATCCCGTCCTATGAATCCACCGGCCATCATCTTCCCTGACCCCCACCTTTAAAATGAGTTCCATAGTGTCCCCTGCCATGAGATGATATGAGGGACCAACAGGGGTAGTTTCTGTATCACCCCATTTTATTGTCAGCATAACTCTGTCCGGTAAATCAGTTCTGCTGACATTTGTCCTCGAGAATATTGCAAAAATAGAGAGTTAGAAATGAAGTAAGCTTAGTGTCATGCTCTCTAACCTCCTAAATTTGCTGTAGAAAGTTTGGTATTTGTTGACTGTTTCTTCCTTAAGTAGGCAAACTTCATTCCCAGGAGGCAATAAAGCAAACTTTAAATGTCGCTCCAGGTACAGCAAAGCTGGCTGAACCATGCATTTGATTGCAAACAAAATGTGAATTGAGAGGCACAGAATCCTTTTCCTAGCACAATAAGATCAGCTGCAAGAATGGAATAAATTGGAGACTGGCTTCTGCAGTTCCATTCATTTGCAGAAATTTGCAGACAATTAAGCTGTCCCCCTGCAGAATAGGTAGCTGCTCCTTTTAGCCAGAGGCTGATTGAGATTTACTCTCTCTCCTGGAAAATGTTAGAGCTGTGACTCTGTAGTTACACTTGATTAAATGGGGCTAAAGACCTCTCCAGCCAGGCATAGACCTCCTTGTAAAGGTGGTCACCACTAACAATCCTGGGGGAGATATATAGCAGAGTGTTTAGAGCAGAAGGCTCCAAGTCAGAGGGCCAAGAGCTAAGTGACTTTGGATGTATCTCCTATGTCTTTGAAGCTTAGGGAAGCAGCCATCCTGGTTCTACCTGTGAGTTGCTGAACACATTAAGTGAGATAATATTATCATGTGCCTACCACTGTGCCTGGCACATAACTTCTCAATAAATGGCAGTATTTCCCATGGCAGACTCAGTGAGTCCAGAGCCAGAATGCCAGGTATATGTTAGGGTTAGAAAGGCCAAACGGAACCTGATTATGTCATCTTGAGTCTTGAGTGTGAATGTAAGCTTCAAACTCTTCAAAGAAATAATCCTCTGATCCTTTGATTCAAACCCAAAGCATCACACCTTTGTACGGAACCAGGAAAGGCTCCCCACTGCCTAGGAAGCAGATTGTCTTACCTCGACCTACAAGTCTGTCTACAATCAGGCTGGGCTGACTGTGTGAGTCTCAACTTTCACTGCTCTCCCTGAACCCTCTGCCTTGGCCAGAGAGGAATGTTTCAGCTTCTGCAATGCTTTGCTTGGTTAAAATATCTCCTTTTAGCAAATGCTTTTGCTCTGAACTTGTGAAAGTAGGAGAAGAAGCAAATGTAGAAGCTTGTGGGTTCTTTATAAGGTTTCCATTATTTTTCCCTCTCACTTATTACCTAATGGAAAGACAGGAACTAGGAGGGTAGAGGGAGGTGGAGGAGGACATGTGTGTTTTCTGGCTACTTCCTGCCTGTTGTGAGTGTAGCGTATGGAGGAGACCCTCTGACAGGTGTCCGGCCATCTCTGGGCTGCCTCTGGGCTTGTGTTCAGGTGTGCGGAGAGCGGGGTTGTATCTCTCAAATCTCACCATGTACTGGAGGTGGCCATTTGGAAGGATTTGATGACCTTGACTGAGCGGTGGAGAGAGGCAGGGACAGCATGAACTTTGAGGGTGGCCCCCACTGTACGATTCCAGTCTGGCAGACCAAACAGCCGTCTGTTCCCCTTCACATGAGGGGCACCTTACCCACCCTGCCTTGGTTGGGGGTCAGAGGTGGGCTCCTGGGAACAGACCTTGCGTGCAGGAGGTCTATGGGGAGGGGGTCTCAGCCCCCACTCCTGTGGGGAGGAAGGGCAGTAGGAGGGGATAGAGCATAGGAGAAGGCTGACCAAGGAGGAAGTGACCACAGTTACACACGTGGGGCCTGGGCCTTCCCAGGCAGAGGGGCCTGGGGCTGCGCTGCTCCTGGGCTGGTCCTGCCTGGAGCTAGGGGCCACCGTGATACACCCCTCGCCATCATGGGGATATCCTTGCATCCCTTTGTTTCACAGTCTTCCCATCAACAATGAAATAGGGGCAGAGTTCATGAAAATACTATGGGAAAATATCATGTGATTCCTTTTTATGAAATGTCCAAAAAAGGCAAATGCATCAGACATAAAGAACATTCATAGTTGCCAGTGGCTGGGGGTTAGGGGGGAATTGGCTACTAACGGGCGTGAGGTTTCTTTTAGAGGTGATGGAAAGGTTCTAAAATTAGATGTGGTAATAATGGTATCACAACCCTGTAAATTTCCTGATCATCCTTGTGTTGCAAACTTAAAATGGGTGGATTTTATGGTACATAAATTATACCTTCATAATACTTTAACAATATGGTTGGAAAGAGGGGCTCCAGCAGGGAAAATGACCCCACCTCTCTCTTTCCACAAATTAAATGCTCGGATTTGCATTTTAGCAGGACCCTCAGTGTTCTGTAAAGACAGAGTTGGGACAAGGAAGAAACTCAAAAAATGAACCTTTCCTGCACTTTTATCCTTTTAAGGCTATTCTGTACATAGCAGGGTCGTGCTCTTTTCTTATCATAAGTGGACACCTCAGCTCCAAATGTCAAACTTTCCCAGGGTTCATGCCCCATGCAGAGCAAAAGTCAGCACCTCCCCCTGATCTGCACAGAGGTCTGGGATCTAGGAGCTGGGATCTGGGATCTAGGGTCTGAACTCGCTACATGAGGCCCTGACCTGTCTTCTCCCCATCAGGGCTCACTTGGCTCAGCCAAGAGCTGCCCGGCTGACACTCAGACATGCCAGCCTAGGTCCCTCCTCCCCCTGCCTTCCCTGGGCCCTCTCCCTGGACCCAAGTGGGAAATGTCACCACCCCTCCCCCTGGCCCCTCAAGTCCTTTTCCTGCTAGGTTTTTCTCTTGGGCTCTATGTGTCACTCTCTTTCTCTGTTCATCCTTTGTCTCTTCCCTCTAGAGTGTAAGCTCCCTGAGGGCAGGCACTTGTCTGTTTTACACTGTGGACTATCCAGATGCCCAGAATTATGAGGTCTGTCCGGAAAATATCCAGCTATGTAATAGCTCTCATTATATTAACAAGGCTTGATACTTTTCAGACAGACCTTGTATACCTGGCAGGGAAGAAGGGCTCAATATACGTGCTTGAAGGAATGAATGAATGAATGAATGAATATGAATCTACTCTCTACCCCCTCTTCACATTCTTTATTTCCTTCTGCCCTCCTTTGCCTTGGCCCTCACCTCCCCCACCCCCCCAGCTCACAGTTTCAAGGGCCTCCCCTTTATTTCTGGTATCCTCTTTGAGGCTGCGTGATGTGACCCCCCAAGGTAGTGTGGCACTTGCTTTTCCTGTGCTTCCGATTTCTCCTGAGACTGAGAAACAGCAAGGCGAGCAAATGAAGTCGCAAAGCCAAATACCCTAAGACAGAGAGACACAGGCCCTGCGTGGCTGCGCCAGGCGAAAGGAGTTTAAGGAAGGGTGATGATTCCTGTGTGACGGAGGCCAGCACGCGTGAGGCTCCCTGAAGACACGGCGCTGCGCCTCTGACTGAAGGGACAGTGCAGGCCTCCCACGCCCAGGCTCAGACACGCCGACCAGCGTCATTACCCAGAGACGGCAGGGGCTATAGAGACGCGCTTGGCCCGGCGGTGGCCCCAGCTCCTCACTGTCCTCACACACACCTCTGCGTGCCTGTGTCTGTCCCCATGGCTGAGGGGGTTGTGTTCGTTTGAAGTGGGAAGGTGTGCCTCCACATGTCTGGGTTTAAGCTCTGGCCTTAGGCCACCTGCAGCCGAGTGACTCACTCCTAACAGGGACTGAGTGCCTCGTCCTCATTCCTTCACTTCCTCCGTCCCAGTATTACTAAGACCCGTCCTTCACTTTTGTGCTGTTCTTCAGAAAGCCCAGGTGCTGTTATGTGCAGCTTCTCATTTCCTTCTGGTGACTGAGAGGACAGGAAAATGATCCGCCTCATGAATGAGAAAATCTCCCTCGGCCCCGTCTGTCCTGCCCCAAGGAAGGCAGTGCTGGCCCCTGGCTGGGGCTCACTCCCCTTGCTGACGTCCACTCCTCACGCCTCCTGTGGGGTCCCCGTCTGGCGTCTCCCCTGTTCTCCTTCATCTTCACATGCTCACACCACGTCACCTCCCCTCCTTTAACGGATGAACTTCTCCCCATTTCTCTCGTTTCTGTCTATACCAAAGCCCTCACTTCTATCACACACACGCACACACACACACAGTGGTACATTAGCATGGTTATACACATATGTGGTATGTAGACAACGGTCAAATCAGATATGATGGCTCCTAGGTGGTCCCAGTCACACACAGGCACATGGCTTAGGAGCACACAGCCAAACTCACTGGCACAGACCCGAGCAAAGGTGGACATGGCCACAAATATAGAGGCAGACACTTGCTGACATACACATAGACTATAAATATACACAGACAAAACAGAAGCAGAGCCATGGACCTAGAAACAAAGTCATGGACAAATATTCACTGAGATTCCTCCTGAGGAAAGGCAAAAGTTGAGAGTCAGAAGAAGCAGGATGTCCTGACCCCAGATGTTCTTTAAGATGTCCCCCATGGCGGGATCAGAGATCAGAGAGTGCACATTTACACATGCATATGGGGGCATCTCTACCATTAGTCATCTCCACCCTGCCCTGCCTTGTCCATTCCAGACGCTGTTTTCCAAGGTTCGGAGCCTCCTGATGCTTTTCTTGGGCACTTTAGGTCCAGGGGGTAACACAATTGTGCTTGTGGCTGCACTTCTGGGATGCTGTGAGGGTCAGGAAAGTGGACTGGCAGCTTGGGCCTCAATTAGCTGATGGGCTGGGAGGACACCAGAGCTGGAAATGGGGGCACAGGGACCTGACCGCTCTGGATTCCCATGGAAACACAAGCAAGTGCTTTATTACAAACTATGGAAAGTTTGTTATTGATGACACAGTGCACTTTTTCATTACTTTGGACACATTTACACATTATTGTCATAATGAACTGAGGTCTATGTTTGCTCTACGATGGGGCCTAATTACCAAACCCTTACATTTGCATAAGACTTTAAATCTTTTCAAAGTGCTTTCCTAGACCATTCTCTCATCTGAACTCGACTTGTTTTTATTGTGAGTGAGATTCATAGAATGCACATATTTTACATATTTTCTATTCTTTTGCCACCCCTAAATAAACCACAGAATCTTCATAGAGGTTAGACATCAGTTTTGTATAAATATAATCCACTCTGTTATTCATTGTCTTCTCCTTATCTGTTCTAGCTCTCTTTCTATGTGCTGTTTTGTAGGTTCAGTTTGTTTTTTTTTTTTTTTGATTGTTGGTTGGGTTTTTTGTTTGCTTGTTTGTTAGACCCTTCCTTTTCTTCTCACTGATTTATATATACGTATTCATGGACTCTAGTTTTCTGTCTTTGCCTGCATATTGAGTCTTTTGTCTTCCTAGAAACCAAATGGTCTTTTATTTTGACTCTTCCATTGAGATTTTGATATTCGTCTTCTGTGATTAATATAGTGTATATAAAATGGAATGCATCTAATATGGCATTCTATATTTCCCTACACTGCTTGTCTGAAATATTCTCTCTGCTAGGTAGGTAAAGTTAACAGCTCTTACGTAACCGCTCTGAACTTTCTTCCCTGGTGAAGGCAGGCTAAGATTTATTTACTTGGGAGGTTTGCTGCAAATATTAGAGCTGACACATACATAGTGCCTAGCACATTGGTCAACATGTGCTTAATATATCGTTATTGCCGTAGTTTGTGGAAGTGATGGTGAAGGCAGCAGAGTGATGACGACAGTGATTGGAACACGGTCTTCACAGCTGCCTTATTGGTAATGGCCTGAGAGTATCTCCTACTAATGGGCCCAAATTTAACCTTGTCTTTACTGTTGAACATTTGGGTTGTTTTTCATTTTTCCATTATAAATCATGTCTTACTAAACTTCTTTTTGCATGCAGTTTTATTCTTCTTTTGAAGTTAGCATTTGGATGCATTCCTAAGAGCTAAATTGCAGAGTAAAGGGATACGTACATTTGTAGGCTCTCAATAAATATTTCCTAATTGCTTTCCACAAGGGTGCTATCAATTTATGCTCCCACCAAAATCAAGAGAAAAACTGTTTATAGAAGCTCTCAGAGTCTTAGCTTGTTTCCTTTTGATTTTTCTTAGTAAATTTTCCTTTAAGACTATAACACACACACACACACACACACTTTTATGGGATCACATGGCTAAAAATGGCATGAAACTATCATTTATCACATGATTTTGATGGGAACCTATTGTCAACTTTAAGATGCTTAGTTCTGGTGATACAGAAGATAATTTTGTGCATTTGATAGGAACCTGTTACACCCTTTAAACACATCTCTAGGCTTTTCTTATCTTTTAAAAAGAGGAAATTTCTTCTTTATAGGCAACAGTTTTTAGCTTGAATTTAATAATATCATTTGGTCTCCTTTATGTTTTCTTTCTTTTTTTGTAAAGTGATACTAGTGCTTTATTTAAAATAATGATATAAAGTTTTCATTTTGAACACATATGTTTAATTAAAAATGTGAGTTACAGATAGAACAAAAACCCTGGCAGTGTTACTCCAATGACTGACGTTAGGATATACTACTTGGAGAATGTATTCCAACAGCTGCCTCAGAATAAATGTTAGAAAAAACATTGATTACAAGTCTCCATGATGCCTGACATAGTTAGGAACTTTGCGACTGTCCCTTCATCCCTATTCGTTTGTGAGTGTAAGGGCCTTGCATTTGGCCATGAAGAGAACTGCTTTTATATCTGGTACATTCTCTGGGTAACTGACCAGGTGAGTAATCTACTTGCTTGTAGGTTAAGAACAGTAATACACAAGCAAGCACTGAAGGCTGTATAAATCAAGACTGACATTGTCAAAAGAGTAATTCAGAAGATGGGATTAAATAGCTTAATGATAGTCATTGTGAATCACAGTGTCAGCTTTTGTATAATTCTAATGATGTACTTGGTAACGCTAATGAGGTTTGATAGAATAAAATTAACAATGTCCAAACAGCTGTATGCTTTCACAACAAAAGAACTGTATCTCAGAGCAGACTGATACATCCTTTCCATGGGAGATTTTAGTCAACTTGTTTTGTTTTCTCTTTTAGGATATATTTAAATTTGCAAGAACTTCTCCTGTCCCAAGACAAAAGAGATCCATCGTGGTATCTCCCATTTTAATTCCAGAGAATCAGAGACAACCTTTCCCAAGAGACGTGGGCAAGGTAAGTCATACAAAGGACAAATGACAAAAGCATGTTTTTATTAAGAGTTGGGCGCACATGAGGTAAGCTGACTGTGACCGTCTTGGTAACCAGCTGGAATTGGTCTTAATTCCTCTAAGAGGCCAAATGATTTTAGCATGAAAAGAATTTTGAAAGATCATCCAACAACAACAACAACAAAAGGAATATAGAAAAAACAATAATAGCTTTGAATATCATGATTTGGAGAGCAGTGTGGTAGATGATGCTGAAGTTGTGCAGGAAGATGTCATTGGTTAAGATAGACCCATTGCTTTTATAGACTCTATCCAGGAGATCAGCTAGATAGGGCCCCTCAGGACAGCAGTATGTTGATATGTGGTCTTTATTGATATCCTGTTTTTCAAATGTCTAGTCCAGGAATACCACTGGGTTAGCTTTCTAAAGACTAAACCAGATCAGGGAAACTAAATCATACTAACCAGATCCAGAAAACACTGTCACATGAATCAGAACGACAGCTTTTCCAGGAAGAAACAGTCACTGTTAAATGAGCCAAAATACTGATATTGCCTTATCAATATATTCTCTCCCCATAGTAACGTCAACAAGGAGAATAAAATTTTGCCAGTTTGTATTTTTCAGTGAACCTGGAATTTGAACAATGGTGGTTAACTGAGTGATCTTAAAGGCTGGTGCTATTGGACTATTAATTAATTCATTAAATAAATATGTAGTACCTGTTATATACCAGACTACAAGCTGGGGCTGGGGAAATATAGCTGTGAATAAGCATTTAATAGAGCTTATATTCTACTGGGTAGACAGACAGTTCCAGAAGTAAATAAATAAACAAGAAAATGACAGAGTATAAAAACTGCTGTGAAAAACAGAAACACAGTGATGTGGAAAAAGAGCAAAGGCTGGTGGGAGGAGGCAATCTTTGCACAGATGGCTGGGGTGGCCAGTCAGAGTCATTAATGCTTGAGGGGAGAGTGGAAGGATGAGAAAGGCACAGCCATGGAAAGATCTAGCTAAACAGCATTCTGGGCAAAGGGAACTTTATGTGCAAAGGCCTGGAGGTGCAAAAGGATGAAGCATATTGGAATAGGGATATGCCTGGGTGGCTGCAACACAGTGAGCACAGTCTGGAAAGCCTTGAAGTCAGAGATACCAGCCTGTCTTGGAGGCTGTGGTGAGGAGCAGGAATTTCATCGTACATGGAGCAAGAGCCACTGGAAGATCTGCCCAAGAGAGTGTGTGCTTTGAAAGACCCTTCTGGCTCCCTTGCAGAGAATGCTTTCTTGGAGCAGAGCAATGGAGAGGAGATTTGGTAGGGTTCTGGACAAGGTGGCATGGACTATTAAAAATCTATTTTTAATTGAAAATTAGAAGTAGTAATTCAGTATCCTGGTAGTCACTATAATTATCATTTTAAATTGTAACTGTGCCACAGATGCCTTTCTTTAAGCAAAATCATTGCAGGAGTCTAAGATATGATACAAAGGGAAGCAGAGCTGCTCCAGGTGGACAGCCCTGCCCTGTTGGACAGCCCTAGCCACTATGATGGCCCTTGTCTAGACAGGATTCCCTGGAGCCAAGGATGCCACTTGCCAAGGGACCGGAGTCCCCGCTTCTTCAAAGCTATGCTCCAATTTCTGATGCATCCTTGTTTCTAGGTCCCCTTTAGGTAACCATGTGCTTCTCAGCTCTCACCATCCGTCAGCATCACCAGAGATACTTAAAAATGCACATTCCAGGGCTCTTCCCTGAGAGATTGATGCAACTGGTCAGAGAGTGAGGACCATGCATTAGCATTTTTGTTAAATGATCCCAGATCATTCTGGTGTACAGCCAGGGTTGAGGACCACTGGTCTAAACAAGTCCTACTCCAAAAGTGGCTATGGACCAGTAGCACTGGCATTGCCTGGGATTTTCTAGAAATGTATATTTTCAGGCCCCTCTCCAAAATGATCTAACCAGAAAGTCTTGGGTTGAGGCCAGGAATCTGTATTTTTATATACCTTCCAGGTAATTCTGATGCACCCTCAAGTTCACGGACAGCTAGTCTAAAATATGTTTTTCTCCCTGTCCTACCACTAATACATAATACTTTCTTTTCAGTATCAGAGTTGCAATTCCATTAATTAGGTTATAATAAGGGAGAGCATATATTCTGGGTGCCTGGCAAATCCCAGTTTACAACTGTTGTCATGCATAATTATCATTAGCAACACCTTTCCTGCTTAAACATGTCCAGATTTGGGCGATAAATTATGTGTCCATCCTACAGTTTTCTTCAATTTCACACATTTTCCCCCTGAGTATATTTGGATATTTTTCACAGGCCTCTTTCTTTGAGCTATTGAATGGGTTCATAATCATGCAGCTAACTAGAGACATTTTTCTGCATTGTTTTTTACGTGTTCCAGCCTCGAAAGGCAATTTTGTGTCCAAGCTGAGGACTCATCTCTTTGCCACTTATGTATTGCCCACATTGGCTTCCATCCTAAATTCTCTACGAAACAACTGCTTTTCTAAGTGTAATAGGCTATGAATGACACAATGTACAAGAATCTCCCAAACCTCCAGATGTTTGGGGGTTTTTTGTTTTTGTTTTTCAGAATGCCTTACAAAATCTATTTGTTCATACTTTTTGTGCCTTTGAAGGAACATATTTTCCTTTTTGTGTCTGCTTGTTATTATTCATTCATCTTACTCTTTTCTTTATATCGTCTATCATATCCTCATCAACTCCCTCATAGCTGACCAGCTGTGTTCTTCAGAGCTGTAAGAGAGGATATAGGCATCTTTAGTGAGTGCTGGGGATGTGAGTAGAAGGGAAAGAGGACCACAGAGGCAAGACGCTGGCCTCCATATATCACCCTCACCTAAGTCAAGGCACCTCTAATTTTATAAATATTACATAGTAGATTGTAGTACCTAATGCCATTTGCAAAAGAGATTCTGTGGCTCTAAAAGTATAAAGACATTTGTCTTACTTTGGCTTACCCTAGAAGTGAATTTTGAGACAAGAAATGAAATGCAGGAAGTTCATTTAAGAGGTGCAGGGAGTAAGAAAGTGAGGTAGGGAAGGGAAGGCAGTCAATTGAGGAGCTTGTTCATCAAGCCAGCTACCAATGTGGGTGACTGGATTCGAATCTCATGGGGAAACTATAAAATGGTATGAAACACACTCTCAGCATTGTCCCACCCACAGGGAAGGAAACTGGGTTACTTATATACCTGCTGGGTATTTATACATCCAACAGACATTGGTTAAGGGCAGCAGCCAGGGGTGAAGGCCCAACACCCTTCTGAGGTTTGGAGGAGAGCCTTTAGGCCAAAGAGATGCTGTATAGGAGCTATAAGTCTGCTGCTGGGCACAGGGAGGATGAAGTCTAGGGATGGGGACAGGGGACTGATGGATTCTGCTCCATCACTAAAACTAATATAAATATTAATACTTTAGTGTTATTGGGTAGGTTTTCACTGTCATTGTCTCAACATCTTCTCCCACTTCATTTCCTGAACTTTCTTGTGTCCTGTGCCTTTGAAGCCCACTATACTTGCCTGCCCCCAATAATATGTAGTCCCTGAATCCCAGGAGGGAAAATCTCTGCCATTCAACCCAATTCATATCAACAAGCATATATTTAACATCGGCCATTTATAAGGCACTGTGCTAAGGGCTGGGAATTTAATGGCAAAGGAAACAGACAGGATCCTTGATCTCACAGAATTATGAAAGAGTGGCTAAGCGAGCAGTGTTGATATAGATGTCAGCACCTGGTCATTATTTGCCCAGCACTGTGCTAAGCACTTTTCACCTATTACGTTCAATTCTCACAACAACCCCATGAGGATCATTTTCCAGCACACCAATGAAGGTAATGAGATTCTGGGACAAAGTAACCTATCTGAAGTCACACAGCTAGTTAATAACACAGACATGCCTTTGCTTTAGCCTTTGAGATTTCACAGTCTGCTGTTAACCAATATCCTTAGGAGCTACAAGCCCAGTCTGAGGATACTCATCCATGTAAATGAAATATTCTTGCTGATAATTGCTTTCTTTATAACAGCATTAAAATTAAGTGTAATTCCTTGAAATACACTAAAAAATAAGCTGAATAGAGGGGCAGATCAGTAGATACAGAATAGATAATGATATGACGTAAAGGAATTATACTGAAATGTTAATGGTAGCATGTAATTGGTAAACATATGGGTGCTTGCTGTAAAATTCTTCCAAGTTTTCTGTGCATTTGGAAACTTCATAATAAAATATTGGGAAAAAATAAGTTTAACTCTTAATAAATATAAAATTATCATAAAAGACACAGGAGTTAGCATGCTGGTATAAAAACACTTTTTAATTTGTTTATCTTGCATTTCAGGAGAGTAAATGAAGACTAAGTACCTGTTTCTTGATTTCCTTCTTTTTTATGGTCATAGCATATTACAATCTGAATTCCTTTAAGGACAGGAGACCCATATGCTAAAGGGTAAAGACATCAACAGCAAGGTGCTGTGGCAAGTCTGCCCTCTGTGGAGGCTTTTTCTCCGGTGGGTGTCCTGCCTTGTAGAATCGAACATCCCCAGAAAGCCTTTGCAGGCAGCTCTAGAGATGAGACACAGTCTTGACTGATACATAATTTATCTATCTGCCAAATAATTAATTAGTTGGTAAGTAACTGAATTATTAGAAATGGGAGAGGGTGCTTTTCCATCATAAGAAGAACTGTATTACAGCCCTGACATTCTATATCACTACTGCTTGCTTAGCCAGCAGGTTGGGAGTACCACAGGTGAGGACCCAATGAACACAGGGGTCTGTCACAACCTGACAGATGACGCCTTGCCTTAGGAAAATGATTTGTCTCCTAATTTCTGCCTCTCTTCCATGGCTCCTTCTGTCCTAGAATATCTCTCATTGTTTCTAAAGAAAGGATAAAAAAAAAAAAAACCCAAAAAACAAAACACACACACACACAGTAGTGAACACAATTCCTCTTACCTGTGATTTCCTTCCCTTTTGTGAAGTCTACACAGCAGGGAGGAGCTGGGAGCCTGTGCCCAGGAGAGAAACACACAGTTCCCGACATTCGCTTCCCCCCCTCCCCCTTTAATGTATGACTATTTCAAAATTTGGGCCATAAATAATTTCTCAGTTTTACCAACTTTTGCTGATAAATATTTTTTTTTTTTTTTTTTTTTTTTTTTTTTTTTTTTTTGAGACAGAGTCTCGCTTTGTTGTCCAGGCTAGAGTGAGTGCCGTGGCCTCAGCCTAGCTCACAGCAACCTCAAACTCCTGGGCTCGAGTGATCCTTCTGCCTCAGCCTCCCGGGTAGCTGGGACTACAGGCATGCGCCACCATGCCCGGCTAATTTTTTTTTTTATATATATATCAGTTGGCCAATTAATTTTTTTCTATTTATACTAGAGACGGGGTCTCGCTCTTGCTCAGGCTGGTTTTGAACTCCTGACCTTGAGCAATCCGCCCGCCTCGGCCTCCCAAGAGCTAGGATTACAGGCGTGAGCCACAGCGCCCGGCCTGCTGATAAATATTTAATTGCATCTTTAAAGATTTTTGAGTTCTTGGGCCCGATTGATTGAGAGCAGGGGACTTTAAATCTGTGAGGCAGCAAGGAGGTCTTTGGGAGATGTATTTTATTCTCTTTTATATTAAGTTTGAAAGACAAGTCATTTATGAAATGCTTATTAGAGATTCCACTTTCATCACAAACCCTTTTCATCAAAACCAATGAAAGCACATTTTACTGAAAATCCTTTTTTTATGCCTCTATAAATTGGTAGAATGGGCATTTAGAAAGACATCTTTAACCCAAGATGGAAGAAATATATAACTGGACCATGTGCTCTTTGTAAAGGGAATCAACATAGATCATTAGGCCAAATCGTGAAAACCACTGAACCAGGACTCTGCTTTGATTGTTTCATGAATGTAGGTCATACATGAGGATAATTTATGGCCTTTCTGAAACATTCCTCAGAGTTCTGGGTAGAGGATTATTATTAGAGGTCTCCCCACATCCAGGTCTCCGGACCTCAGGTTTATGCCCAGCTATGAAAATAGGAACCAAGGAGTCTGATGGCCTTGGAATTGAATTTTTTTTACTCCCTCAAATAGTCATTTGCCTGACTGTGAGGACCCATGGCGGGGGCCAAGTTGCAGCCTCAGAAAGCTGATACCACCCCCCAAGCACTGCTGCATCTCTACCTCATACTAAAATGCACACTCGACATGACTTGTGCCTTACTCTACACTGCTGCTGCCAATATATTTTATGTAATCACTACCAGCCCTCCCCTTTCAAAACCCATCGTTTTACATCCTTTTTACGAGTCTCTGTGTACTTTTCTCAGAAACTTACATGTGTTTAATTTCCTTCTTTTAAGGAAACTGGCAGTTTTATTCAACAACTAAATGTTACCATGGGCTGGAGTAGAGGGGAGAGAAATTAGGATATGGAGGACTTAAGATGCCTAAAGGCTCAATGCTCAAAAGTTATTCTTTTTGTTTGTTTGTTTGTTTGTTTGTTTGTTTGTTTGTTTGTTTTGAGACAGAGTCTCTGTTACCCTGAGTAGAGTACTGTGGCATCAGCCTAGCTCATAGCAGCCTCAAACTCCTGGGCTCAAGTGATCCTCCTGCCTCAGCCTCCTGAGTAGCTGGGACTACAGGCATGCACCACGATGCCTGGCTAATTTTTCAATTTTTAGTAGAGCCGGGGAGTCTGACTCTTGCTCAGGCTGGTCTCGAACTTCTGAGCTCAAGCAATCTTTCTGCCTCGGCCTCCCAGAATTCTAGGATTAATAGGCGTGAGCCACCATGCCCAGCCCCCAAAATTATTCTTGAGATGAATGAACATCAGAGTTTATTTCTACCTGCAGCAGCCAAGTTGTGCATATGCCTTTCCTGTTTCCATGTCATCGAACTCTTCCTCCTTCCTGGGACATGCCCTCTTCATCCTCACTTCACAGGTGCTGCCAATGTTCACATTCCAAGGCTGCATATCCAGCAGAACACTGACATCATCCCAGAAAGTTCTGTGCTTACACTGTCCCATAGGGCAACCACTACCACATGCACTAGTGACCACTTAAAATGCGGCTAATGTGATGGAGAAACTGGATCTTTTAAACTTTAATTAGCTTTAATTTAAACTTAAAAAGTAATACTGGATTCAATTATTGGAGCAACTTGGTATGTGAATCTGTCTTCAATTGTAAATTTTATTCTATATACAGGATCAATATTTTTGCTGAAAATATATTGTCCAAATTGAGATGCCCTGTGAGTGTAACATATACATTGGATTTCAAGAACTTAGCACACACACAAAAAAAAGAATGGAAAATATCTCATTAATGATCTTTACATTGACTTCATCTTGAAAATTTTTTGGATATATGGGTATGATTATAATTAATCTCATGTGCTTCCTTTCACTTTTTAAAAAAATGTGGCTGCCAGAAACAATTTAAAATTATTTACATGGCTCACGTTATATTTCTCTTGGACAGTGTTGATCTAATTGAAGCCTATTTCTGTTGCAATCTCCCTGTAGAATTTTGTTTGATCTCTTTTATAAATTGTTTATGCCTCTTTGATAGCACTTAACACATTCTGAGCAGAAATGTAGTTCCTTTTGTTCTTTTGAACCTACCCATTAACTATAATTCATCAGGTGTATGACCCAGTATAGGATCTAACATATAGTGGGAACTCAAATACTCCTTGAGTTGAATTCTAGCCATATCTATGGCTGGTTGAATAAGCATTCGCTGCTTACTGATTAATTAAAGTGATCATGGCCCAGTTTGTTGTTAGAATAGAATTAACAGACCATTATATGATCAGTATGGATATTTCCAACAAATTTTAATTTTCTACAGTGGCAATGAGGCCACCAGATAAATTGGTTGGCAGTCAACCATTAGGTCATATAGCCATCCTTAGCAGATTGTAATAAATTTGATGTTGATGGATTGTGTGTGTGTGTGTGTGTGTGTGTGTGTGTGTGTGTAGAGAGAGAGAGAGAGAGAGAGGGAAGGGGAAAAGAAAAGTGCATGCTTGCATTTCTAGATTTGCTCATATATATGATGATTTTTAATTCCAATTAAATGAAGACACTTAAAAACTTTTATTTGCAACCAAACTCAGTCAATTCTTAGTTTTGCTAAGTCTAATAAAAGCTATATTCACCATTAGCAAGTGTTGTCCTCCTTCTGCAAATTTAATTAGTGATAAAATATAATTGAGTTGTTTTGGTTCTTTGCCAAATATAGATATGCAAAAATACCCTCCATGATATACATCCAGCAAGTGAAGGCATCTGAGCCCATGGAGGAAGCAATATTTTTAACCTTGAGTTTATCGTCCTTTCAATTCTCAATTTGAAAGTTTCTTAGAACTTTATTGGCCTCAGACTGAATTTATATTTAATTATTTGTGAATATTAAAGAATCTGGCATATCAGCTTGAATTAGCATCCTAGACTTAGGGGGATTGAAAAATTTTATAATTCAACTAGAATCTTCTAATACCTGATGAGTGTCCAGATCTAAGCTGAACATGGCTACCCCTGTTCTCTTGAGTTCTTACAACAACCTTATAAAGTAGGCAGTACTATACTCATTTCTCAGATGAGGAAACTGAAATTGAGAGATTAAGTAGCTTGTCCAGGCTAGTCCAGTTAAAGAATGGCAATGCTGAGACCCAAACCCAAGACGTTTCAATGCCAATCAGTGATGTATCCACCAGAGCATATGTGCTTAAAGTTCCCATCGGTCTTTGCCATTTGCAAAGTGCACTCACATGAATTGACATGTGACTCTTACACATACCCTCAGACATCACTGCTATGTCCCCATTGTACAGCAGAGGCTCAGAACTGAGCCCAACTGAGGCTCAGAAGCATCACAGGGGTCCATTTGCTGTACAAATTGGGTTGAGCAAGTTCTGTCTGTGTTACCACTTGGAATGCAATAAGGCCCTGGATGGATTTCAAAACAGCAAATGGCATGGATGGGGGACCAGCCTTTATTGGAGAAAGGGGAAGCATACGAGTTGGGGTGAGCCAGGGATGAGAAGCAGAGCTCACCATCCCCCATTGCCCACAGAGAGCTAAGCCGGAGGGGGGATTTCTGCTCCCCCAGTTCTCTCTCTTTAGTCTAACAGCTTCGGTACAAACTTGTCAGTGGATGGATAATCAAACTCCAGGGACGTCTGGCAGCCTGATTGCAGACACCCAGACTGAGAGAAGTTGTCAGACCCCAGTGCTCACCCTAAATTTTTTGGGCAGTGATACGTTGGTAAACTGGCCCTCCGGGGTAGGGAGCCCTGATTGGGAGTGTTTGCCACTTCTGTGGCATAACTACTCCCATAGTGGCCAATTTCAAGCTACCCATTTGCAAAATTTCTGAATATTTAGCAGCGGACTTTCATGAAGCATTAAGAGTTGGTTCCGGCACATCACCTGCCTGGAGGCCCATGAAATGTGACACTGGAAGGGGTCAGGGCACATTGGTCCCGTGGCAGCTGTGCTTGAGTGGAGCCCTCCAGCTTGGAGAAGCGGTTTACCTACCCACCCGTTCTCCCCAGGTCTTAGCTTATTTCTTGCCAAGTTGAGCACTGAGGATCATTCTTGGACAGCTCTGCTTGTAGCAGAGCATTAAGTAACTTGCCCAAGGTCACATAGCTAGTGGACAGTGAAAGCGAGCTTGCACCCTTGCTCTTCAGCTCTGCCACACTTCTCGTGACACAGAAATCCCGAGTCAGCCTCCTGCGGCTGACAAGTTCCGAGGCAGTTGTCCCAGTTCTACCTGGAAAATGAGGAAGGAAGAGAGAAAATCCTCCGTGGAGTGAGGAGAAATGAAGCTAACCTCACAAACATTTATCTGATGTGTGTGTTTGCACACTGAGTCAAAGCCAGGGGTCATGTCTTAGATTAACAAATAGGCAACATGTTGAAAAGCAGGAGACGGCTTTCTTCTCTGACAAGGAAAGCCACTGTCTGGCTTCAGACAATGCATTTTCTCTTGGTATCTCTGTTGCCTGTCCTGTTCAAAGGGAGCCACAAGGAACAAAAGTGAAAGCAGAAGAAGCCAACTTGGGGGTAATTGAGAGATATCATTGCCCATTATTCTCTGTGATGAGGCCACAGCTGACTTAGTCGATGAGGGCAGTGAAGGAGTGGGCCCAGGCACAGTGGAAAGACAGGCCCTTTCATGGACCTGTCTGAGTCCCCTGGATCATGAGTCCCAGTTTTCAAGAGGATTGGAGCGGAACTGGATGGAGACAAAAATAGGCCAATAGAGGGTTTTTTGAAGAGGGGAAGGGACGAATGATGAACTCCTTTATTTCCTTTCCCAGCTTGGAACCAGCTGTGCCTCCTACTTAGGGATCTTAGGAAAGAGACATGGTGTGAGGCTGGGTCACTGGGAACAAGGCCTCCCAGGCATCTAGGCTCGGCCCACCTCTGTAACCAGTAATGGAGGAGACAAAAAAACTCTTTGTGGAAAGTTTAAATGTTCTATGGGTGTTTTATTGAAGATGCTGATGCTTCCTTTTGCATTGGGTGGTTTGGATCAAGAGATGAAGAAAGCCTCAGTTGACACCTCTTGAGCAGGCAAACAGCCTTTCTAGGCTGAAAAATTGGGCCTTGTTCATTCAGAAATATTTACTGAGCAATTACCATGTTCCAGGCAGTTCAATGGCTACAGCTCATGGGTTCCCACTCAAAGAATGCCCATCCTGGGGAGGCAAGTCTATGAACAGGCAGATGAGATCTAGGACGGGGTGCTGTGGGATCCCAGAGAAGGTGACGAGGCAGAGGAAGTCATTCCCAAGAGGATTCTTGAATGATGCCTAAAAGTAGGCAAGGTGAAGGCAGGATGGGAAGAGAGGGAGTGCTCCAGGCAGTGGGAAGAGTGTGATCCATCCTCTAGAGGCAAGAGAGGACAGAGTGTCAGGAGAGCTAAGGAGAACTGAATACGGCCACGGTAAGAGGAGGGATTGTCACAAGTAAAATTAGAGAAATAATAAAAGGCTAGAAGACAAAGAGCCATAAAAACTAGTTTAGGGAGTTTGGACCTTATTCTACAGATGACAGGGGGTTATACACTGGGAAGTGGCATGATCAGATTTGCAGTTTAGGAAGATTAGTCTGGTTACTGCGGGTGATGCCTGGAGGCTGAGAAAATCAGGAGCAGGGGAGACCAGCGTGGAGGCTGTGACAGGGCTGGAGGTGGGTGAAGACGTGCGGGGCTCCTGGGCAGGGAAGAGACAGGAGGACAGCTGGGAGGACACAGAGTCAGGAGCTTCTGCAGCAGATCTCAGTTAGCATGGGCAGGAGAGAGGGGACACAGGGGAGCGGGGAAGTAGGGGAGCTTCCCTCTTAGCTGGAGGTAATACACCTCCATTGGACGCTGAGCAAAGTCACCCTGGCAGGAGTTACTCTGGATGGAGGGTTTAGCTGTGGCTAGGTATGCCATGAAACTCAAGGAACTATTTTATCCACCTACTTAAAATTTACTGTGCTGAGGCTGCTGTTCTCTTCTTCTTTGCAATAAGAGAGCTCTTCCCAGAGGCACAGATCCACCTGCACGTTATGTGTTAGCTGGAGGTGGGCGAACAGGTTAGACAGAGAGCTTTTCTTTTAGGGATGGATTCATTTTGCACCAGTGACAGGCTTGTGGGAACACCAGAGTGTCAGATATCCCTTCCCCGTGTCTTCCCAGGTTTGAACACAAACCCTGACTGATCCATGCCTAGAGATTTCACTTTAGTCCTTCCTGGCTGTGAATTTGAAATCTTTCCTTTTTTTATTTTATTTTTTTTCTGCCAGCGCAGAAATGTGTAACAGCTGTGTTCACTGTTGGCCTTCTAGCCTCAAATTTATTCTAAATACATTTCTTCTTAGTAATTTCTTCTTTGAATACGGATGTTTGGCTGTGCATTAGTATACACAATTCACATGCTCTGTGTTGCTCAATTTTTAGTTCATTTATTTGACAACTTGAAATGCCTCACAAGTGGTGCTTTTATTTTGTTATTTGCATCTGGAAATCATTCCTAGCATGCCACAGAATAAATCTGTCTTTTCTTTTTGTTAAATAACTTTTCTTATTATAAGAATAATACACGTTCATTGTAGAAAGTTTAGAGATAAACATACATTTAAAAATAATAATATAAAAATCTACCCAAGTCCCATCCATTGAGATAATCACTGTAGACATCTCACGGCTTTGAATCTTCACTTATTAATATAAAATGCATATAAAACTATGAAGACACAAATTCGGGTCCCAACCCCAGAGGTCTGGATTCCATGCTCTGGGGTGGGGCCTGAAATTTAACATCCTAACAGTCCCCCGTGCTGCTGAAGCTCCCAGTTCTGTGGCTCACACTTTGAAACCCATACCCACCCGTGAACATCTAGTACTCATCGATGTTTCACTCACCAATGTCTCAGAAACATGTTTCATGTCCTCCAATGTCTTTCTTCAATGTCATTTTGAAAGGCTGCGTGGCATGGAGCACCACCGGTGTGGCCATCATTGAGTTCCAGGGCTTCTTAATGTGTGGTCTACAAACTAAAGGGGCCCATGGGTAGATCTTTTCCCCTTGTAATCTGATGTGTCTTATATTTTTGCACTTAACATCTTATTCTGAGAAAGATACCACACACTTTACCAGACTGTCAAAGGAGTCCCTGTTACAAAAATAATTAAAAACATCTTAGACTATCCCTAACAAATGGCATTTAGTTGTTTCCCTCTAACATCTGACAGCGGTAAATCATGTTGCTGTAACTGTTGCCACTTATAAATCTTAACATGTAGATGTATGTATGTAGGCATGTATATGTACATATATAAATACGAGATAGCAGTCTTTGTCCGATGTGAAATTTCAGGCAGCACACAGTCCAGACCTGGTTTGATAGCACATCTCAGGAAAACATCAAGCTCAGTCCCTCCTACCTGATAGGCTTAAATCTGCTGTGTACCTGTCTTGATGAGGTCTTTGTCTATTTCCTTTTCAGCTCTGCTTCCTTCTGGCACCCCTTCCCCCTCTCCTTCCCGGTCTCTATGCCCCCTAGGTCTAGAATCTCTTTATGGTTGTAGAGAATAATGGGACCAGAAGTCTAGCATAATAGACATAATGAGGTCTTATTACATGGTGCAACTGTCATCTGGGGCAATATATCTTCAGCCATTTTAAGAGTAAAATAATGTGGCTAGTTGGATATGCAATATACGTATCACACATGCTTGAGAATGTAAAGGAATTCACCGGAAGCCTTCTAGTTACCCCTGGTTCCTCCATCATTCTTACCTGCATTCTCCTCCATCAAAAGCAGCCCCATTTGTGTTGCCTCCTCACCGACGCTGAGGGTTACCCTCCATAAGGGAAGGTACTGGGCTGAGCACTAGGCATACCCTGTCGCCAATTCTCCAGCAGACATGCAAAGATCATCTCCTGGCCTTTAGACAAAGCTAAGTGATTGATGGACTTCTCCAATGCCTCAAAGTGGTGAAGCTGAGATTTAAATATATATATATATATATATTGAATTACAGTATAGAGACACAAAATTGCAAAATCAGAAATTTACAACTCAATGATTTTTTAACAGACAGAATACACCCACAACATTTGTACCCAGATCATAAATTAGAACATGAACAACCCCCAAAATGCCTCCACATGTCCCCTTCAGGCACTAATTTCACATCCCCAAGTGTAACCAATCCTGACTTCTAATACCAGGAGTTAGTTTCACTGTCCTTTATGTAATATACTCATACAATGCATATTTTTTATCTGACTTTTTTCTCAGCATTATGTTGATGAAATTCATCCATATTGTTAGGTTAATTTGTAGAGTCATATATACATATGTAGTATTCCATTTTCTGAATCTTCTACACTTTATCATTTCTGCTATTGAGGGTGTTTGATCATTTGTGGTTTTCAGTGATTACAAATAGTGCTGCAATGAACATTCTTGAACATGCCTCTGAGTGAACACATCTGCACATATCTGTTGGGTAGATACCTACTGTGGAATTGTTGAGGCTGATTTAGTAGATTCTGCCAAACAGTCGCCAAAGTGGTTGTGTAGATGCTGAAATGTAAATTCATTATTCTGACTCTACAATGCATTCTGGGAGTGGGGTGGATGGAATATTTTTTTTTCTAAACAAAAATATATCTAGTGTCTTTCCTACCCAGGAGTGATGGCTGTGTCAGTTTCAGCCAGGTTAATAGTCCGTTCCATGTCTGTGGGTCACATAAGAACATGTTTCCCTGCTGTGAGGAACTAGAGGAGATCACTACGTTGGTCCTTACAACATCAATCCATGTCTAGGCTTCTGGAGTCCACTCCAAAGAAGTAGCTCTACTAGAGCCCTCTCTCTCGCACTCCAAGATCCTAAGAATGAGATGATCTTTAAGTCACTTTTATGGAAATCCTTGGCCAAAGTTGGAGAGACTTCTTTGTCATCAAGGCTTTTGTTTAATTTAATAGATTATTTTATAAGCTAATGATTGAAAAGTTCAGGACTCCCAAAACAGACATCAATTCCAAGGATTTACAACAAAGTCTCTTATTTTTTCCTTAATCAAGATGTCCTTAATAAACATCAGATGTTAGGCACACTCATTTTCCAGCCCTCTGCTGGGTTGAATTGCTTTACTCCTCTGAGCTGCCCTTCCTCAGGGGCTGGCAATGACAATAATTATTAATAATGATAAATTATGCCTGGTCAAGCCCCATGGACACAGCTTGGTCACTGCTGCTTGTACTTAAGTTCCTTACTTCTTCCTAATGATTGGCAATGCTGACACCCGATCACAGTCTTCCCTTCTCAACTGGAACACTGCAAGCCCAGTTCTGTTCTCTCACACAAACATTACTAAGTGGCCATTATGTAAAAATTCCTAAGACACAGGGCATGATTTAAAAAAATGCCTAAGAAATATCTCATAATTTTTGTTTCTTCCTTTTGTTTCTCCCTCCTGGGAGTGGAATGACCCAATGCTATGGTACCAATAATATTCAGCAACACATTTTTCCCCCAGATAAAGGAAGATTTGCCGCATGGAAAATGACCAAGAGTCTTGGTCTGCTAACATATAGCTATTGAGCAGAAAATTCACATATCCGTTTTCATTTGAAGTCCCCAGTGAACCAACGAGGTTCTGAAGCATCCCCTACTCCCCTTCCTAAGAGGAACCCACCTTGAAGCTATGACGGCTCTTTTGTTGTATTTATACTTATCAATGTTTCTGCCTTTTCGCTCTCTGATTCAGTGATGTCAGATGATATTAAAGCTGGGAGGGGCTCTGGAGGTGGCCTGATCTGAACACCTCACTGTACAGATAAGATGGAAAATGAGTTTTCTAGGATTGAAAGATGGGAACCCTCATTCTGGTGCCCTTTGGCACACCCAGTATTCTGATCATTCATTGTCTTGGGAATGGCTTCCCTCAGCCTGGGGCTTCCCAGGATTTTAGGAAACTCAGGACAAGCTCAACATGCCTGATGTCAGAGTGTTCAGAATCTCTGTAGGAGACTGAGAGTGATCTATTCCTTATGTTTTCATTGCTCTCAGCAGCATTCTTAGAGGGTGGCCCCACCTTAAGAGCTCTGCTAACATCACGTGTCCCAACCCCAGAATCAGAGCACACTGCAGGACTCTTGCAGCCTTTGAGTGGGAGAGAGTATCAGTACACGTGTCTCACCTTTATAGCCCCATTTTGTTAGGGGAGAGCAAATCACATGCCCCAATAGGGTATTTGGTAACCATAATTTCTGCATCACGTTGACCCTCTGTCCTGGAACATTCTCTACCCAGCTGACTCCTGCTTACCCTTCAGGTTTCAGCTTAAACATTGCCTCCTCAGGGAAGCCCTCCTTGACTCCCCGAAGCAGGTCAGGTCCTTCCTCATGTGTATCTGGTCCTTCCCTAAGGCACTAATCACAGCAGTGATTAAATCAGTACTTGTTCAATTGAGTGTCCAATGTCTTCTTCCCCTACTGGGCAGCAAACACAAAGACAGCAGAAACCAGTCTTTGTTGTTCACTATTTTATCTGTAGCATCTAATATATGTCTGGCAGACTAGGCTTTCAATAAATACTTGCTGAATGAATGAATAGTCAAAACAAGCTATGTCCAATGGTCTCCCTATAATATGGTAAGAGTTAGGGCAGGATGTCTTGGATACTCCTTTACCCTTTCCTACAGGCACCTGTATATTCTCTTACATGCAAAACAAACACTATAAATTTAGAGATTTATAAAAATACTTTCTCCTTATAATGTCTGTTACTGTTAAATGGATAAAGTGATGGACTTGGTAGAAGAAAGAAGATATCTAAGAAAATCTCAGAAATTTAAATGTAATATATGTGTACATATTTATACATATACTATATAAGTCACATTATGTAACATGTTATGTGAAGTACATTTTTGTGTTGTGGGGTGAACTTCCTATATTTAGCTTTGAGAAGAGAATGGTTCCTTATAGGTAAATATGACAGGTTACTAAACCAAACAGTTTGACAAAGTGAACCACCTGGATGCCAGTATTTCTATACGCTAGTTCCCCATCTGAATGTAAACTGAAGTTAACATACCCATTTATTAACCCTTTGCACTCGCTTGCTTTTTTTCTCAATTCCTTTATTCTACTTGGGATTTAATTTTTTAAATACCCCAGATTTTACAAAGCATGGCAGTAAAATAAAAAATGGAGTTTCTTTTTATACAAACTTATTTATTTGGATTTTTTAATATTTCAAATTATTGATACATTCAAAGAGTAATTTTAATCTCTATAATTTTTGTCAAGTCACACTCGACATCTTAGTGCAAAGGATTAATGGAAAGGTGGCATTTACCATTATGACTATCGAAAAAAGGAATTGTGTTACACTGTCGGGAAATGAGAATGTGTGGGGGACCACAAACTCCCTTGGTCGGGTGCCTCATTCTGCTGCGTGTCTCTGTGTGTGTGCTTTTTATACTTCCTTTGCTTCCTTCTGCACTTCCAGACTTTCTCACCTGCCACTCACCTTCCCCAGACCTCTGCCTGCCTCTACTAAGATTAACTCATCCTTGGAGTTTGCTGCTTTGAAGTTGCTGTGGGCTATGTCCCAATCCTGTGATCTAGACTCCTCACCTCAAACGATGTGATAAGACAGAGTTGCCTTTGGTTACTGCTCTGCTGGTGACCAGCTGTTTGACCCTTGGATGAGTCACTGAGACCCTCCAAGTCTCGTTTCTTCTTATATGAGGCTAGTAACATCTACCTTCCATGTCTGGGGAAGGATCAAATGAGGTTGCCTGGTTGGTCATTCTTGACACACAGTGAGTGCTAGGTCAATGTGCCCCTCATTTTTTTTTCTCTCCCTGCCTGGGGAAAGTCAGCCTACAAAAGGGTTAGTGATCCTGAAGCTTCCACCCACCACGAGGAAGTGACATAGGCAGAACTTACTTGGATGCTCAAGGCACCTTTTGTTCTGGCAGTGGACACTCTTCTACATATAAGTGAGCACGACCAAACCAATATGCCACTGTATTTATAAAGGATGCTAACTTCTTTTAGCATTGCTCAGGCAGAATATTTTTAAAATAAATTTTTAAAAAAGCAGTAGTGCAGTCTACCCATCTGCCATTTTCTATGTTCTAATTGAAGAGATAGGAACACAATCTGCAATACATTCAAATATAAGCACCATGAGGCACGGTATGTTCACAACTGCCCTTTGGGGGCTGGAACATAAGACATGCACTATAATTTTTTACTGAATAAATATCTATTTCCTAGAGATGTTGTATCAGTTTATACTGTGCCCAGGTCTTGCCAAAAAAAAAAAAAAAAGACAAAAAGATGCATTTGGACCAGCTATTTGCCTATTTTTTCCCTGCTCAGGGCTAAATTTCCAAAAAAAAAAAAAATCACCTACGAATCCAGCTGTTAGATTGAGTTCATTACTTGGAGTGGGGATTCTGGCTTCTGTGAGTGAAGGCTCCATCCACCCAGGTGTCTGTTTGAAGAACAGCATCCTCCTTTGCAAAGCGTTGGTGGGAATGGCCTTCTCTCCTAACAGACAGCAGCTACGGAGCCTGCTTTCCCTGTGCTACACGAGGTAGGTCAATGGAGACCCACGAGCCCTTGCTGACTGGAAAACAGCAGTGGGAACATGATTTCGCCCACCTTGGCATCATGGGGTTTGTAACACACATGGCCCATGTTGCAAACAGAGATGCAGTGGATGTGTTGCTCCTTGCCTTTGCTGCTGCAAGCATGGGGACATTATATTCAATTTTTAGTCTCCATCCGTATGCTGCTCCTCCAATTTATTTGTCCACATGAAGGCAGATGAATCCCAAAGCGGTAGGGCATCCAATTCTGCTTTAATTACAGTGATGAGCTGTTTGTCAGGGTGCCACGAGCTGCAACGCCGCCTTAATTGCTGACAAACTCAGAGCAGGGGTGGCACAGACTCTCTTGTCGGCTGCTGATCATCGAGACTTGGGCAGTGGCAGCCTTTGGTTTGATGTTTATTGTTTGAAACCCAATAGTTATGACTCCACCAATCTTAATGAAAGGGAGAAAAACATTATCAGAGAGGGTAGGCAATTTTGAAGATCCGGGGCTTTGAGACAAAGTAACCACGCCCAAAGCATCCCTAGCCTGTCACGAGTATTGTTATCATTAGCAGTAACAACACAGTCATTATTTTTGCACTGGTTTAATTGTTCAACAGACACGAAGGCCCATGTCAACACAGTCCAGCAAATAGAAACAAACACACTGTCATTCAGAGTCCTGTTTGCCGTCGCTCCTTTGCACTCATTTTGTTTTTCTTCTGAAGAAAGTACTATAGATTGAAGAAATTATTTCAGACCTTTGATTCATGCTAGACTTTGTCCTCTCCCTTATTCAGTCTCTGATTCAATCAATATTATTGAGCAGTTATTATGCTCAAAAAAAAAAAATCCTTAGGAACATAGGAGCTAACAAACCAACATGTGCTCTGCCTTCACTGAAATCTCTCACATTTGATGGCAGAATGTCCCACCTTTTTTTGTAAAGTGATCAGAGAGGGTACCTCTGAGGACGTGACATTTAAACTGAGACTCAAAGCATGAAAAGAAGCCAGATTTGTAACTAATGGAAGAATATTCTGGGGGAAAAACAGCATCTGCAGAAGCCTTTGTAATTGTATAACATTATGTAATAGGAAACTCAGCCACCACGGCTTACGTGACGCAGAGGTTTATTTCACAGAGCAAGGATCCTAAAGGTAGGCAAAGGCTTACCTGTGCAACTGTACCAGGGCCAGCAACTCTGCGATTTGTCTGGTCTTCCCTCGTGGTTACAGGATGGCTATAGTAGCCCAGGCCATCGTCATGTCCAAAGTCAAGGCAGGAGGAGTAAGGGGGAGGTTACAAGCCAACTATATTTGTCCTTTTTTTGTTTTGTTGCAAAAAAGCAAAAATTTTTCCAGAAAATCCCAATAGATAACTGCCCATGTCACATTAACAAGGACAGTATCCCAAAGCAAGATTTAGTGGGAAATACTGGCAATCCAAACACAATCATAGTTTGGTTATTAAAGAAGAAAAGAGGTCATGGAAATTTGAAACAATTGGTGTATTCCAAGTATCTTAAAGAAAAATAGGACCAGAACTCTAATGATGGAGAGACAGAATGGTGTAAGATGAGACTTGAGATGTAGGGAGGAGCCAAATCCTACAGAACCTGAGGGCCGTGGTAAGACATCATTGCCTGCACTCAATCACATGTTAGAATCTTTTCCACCTTCTAAATATTTCTCATGTCCCCTTGCTTTCCTCCATGCTTCCCTCTGAAGGCCTGGCTTAGGGCATGGTTTTTTCTTGCTTGGACCATTGCAGAAGTCTTCTAACTATCCTCCTTTGCCTCCATTTCCTGACTGCTCCATTCCTTCTCTTGTCTGTGCCTTTTAAAAATTAAGTCTTCTTAGAAGTCCTCAGGCTCCCATTACTTAAATTCCAAGCTTTCCCATGTGACCTTCAAGCCATTTCAGACCAGGCCACTTATCCTGCAGCCACCTCCTCCTTCACATTTTATCCCAGCCATCCTGTGTTATTTGTAGTTCTAGAGATGCCCAGCATGAATATTTGCCCTCCCCCAGTCCTTTTCTTTTGGCGAATTCCAGAGTCAGAGCAAGAGACCTCTCTCTGTTTGGGCTTTTCTTAACTTTCTCACAGAGAAGGTGCTGCTCATTCTTTGGCTTTCACACTTCATTTGTGCTTTACCTCGAGGGTGGGACACATCACCTTAGATGGCTTATATGCATCCACCTGGATGTCTTCCTCCCACTGATCTCTGAGGTCAAGGGAAGCTAAAACCTGACCTTGCTCACCTTTGTTCTCTGTCTCTGAGCTCAGCACCCTGGACACCCACATGAACCATAACTGTGAATTCAGGGGAGTTAATATGAAGATCTAGAGCCAGTAGGCTCTATGGCTCTTTCAGGGACCAGAGAGACAATCACAGGCACAGGGGCTGAGAGGACTCTGGCAGTACCATGTGGACCCATCCTTCTGTGATGAGCTGGAAGAAGAGAGAACTAGGGGCAGTGGGCAAAATCATGAGTTGTGGAGTCAGACTACAAGGGTTCAAATCCCAGCCCTGCCAATTAGCCAGATGTCCTTGACCAAGGTATCTATTGTCTCTGTGCATCTGCACAATGGAGGTAATAATAGTACCTGCTTCCTAAGATTTTCCAGAGGATTAAATAAGATGATCTATGAAAGTATTCTGGCACATTTTAAGCTCTCAAACCATATTAACTATTGTAGTGCAGTGTTATTATAATTGTGAATATGTAATACAGTTAATATTTTCATACTTAGGGATTTTAGTGGGCAGGTGTGAATGTCACTTTTAAAGACTCAGAGATGGAATTACCCTTATACTCCTAATATTTATCCTCAAAGACAGTATTTGGCTCATTCAAAAATATTTACTCATTTTTAAAGGCTCTTTTCAGTTCCTTTTTATACAAAAAAAGAAGTTCTACCCCCACTCTAATAATAAAATCTAAAGTAAATCTTATTATACTCATCATCTTAAATGAAAGTAATTGAAAACCACTGTTTAAGAGTAGACCCCAAATGTATCATAAAATTAATTCAATTATAAATAATAAGAATCGACTTACTTCAATGCGCATGAAGTATAGAATCATAGTTAAACATTTAAGAAATACGTCCTTATCTTGTTACTATGGCTACAGGTTACTCCAAGACACAGTGGTTCTATGGTAACAATGGAATTACATTATTTCCTCTCTATATTGAAATATTCAGCAACTAATTTCCTGTAGCTTCATAATAAATCATGTTAATGACCTCAGAGGTGGAAACCAAGGTGGTGAGACTGTCTCCGTGCTCTAGGGTTATTTCATTAGGCAAAGCAGAGAATACACATTTATACTCATTTGATCAGGAAGTATAAGGAAGCTCTTAATGAGAAAGAGAGATGGCAATGACATCTCATGAGAAGGTGTTCACTTTAAACTCAAGTATTTAATATTATTTATTCATGGGGTCCCTAATGGATCACGACCATGAGAAAGCTATAGATTCACATGGGAAAGCACTGGAAGGAAACATGGTAGAATTCAATTTAAGTCCATAAGTAGTTCATGGAGACCTATTATGTGCTAAGCACATATTAGGTAGGACCCTCCCCATACTATATGCTTTGTCTATTAAATTATTATATTGTGTGTGTACCACCAAATATTCAAACCAATAAGAATAATGAAGAAAGTAAGTGCAACTAGGTTCCAAAATCCCTATCAGTAGCAGTTTCTCAAAAGTTCCTCATAAGTCCTAGAGATACCAAAGGATTAGAAGCAGTGGTGTGCTAGAGCCAGCTTGCACCAGCTGGCATCTCTCTTCCCACGTCTGCATTCAGTGATGTCATGGTGGCAGCTTGAAATCAGCATAACTGGAATATGTACCCATAAAAGGGACAAATATCACAAATCAAGTCTTTTTGTTTTTTTTCTCTCTGGAGAGCTGGCTGTTAAACATTTACTAGCACTCCACTGCTTAACAGTAGTGATTTGAAATTGTATCTTCACATTTCAAAGACTGCTCCCTCCTCTTTATGTGCCTGTTTCTGTTTCCCAAACCCCTTCCGCATATACCTGTGAGACTGATTTTTACCTCTGTAGATTGAGGGTAGATAAGAAAAGTTTGTGAGCTTCTCTTTATTTCCTTTACCCTTATTCTAGCCACCTTTGCTTTCCTGAACTCTGTCTGTAACATTCTATCAGTCTCCTGTGTCCACTTTCGATCCCCTCTAATCCATTCTTCATACAGCAACTGGAGTGATCTTCTTAAATTATAAATCACTTAAGCAGACAGCAGAAAGGTAGTAAAAAGAAAAATCAGGTTAGAAGTCAATGAAATTAAAACAAAACAATACAAACATCAACAAAGCCAGCAGTTACTTCTTTGAAATAATCAATAAAATTTGATAAATCTCTTGCCAGGCAAACCAAAAAACAAAAGAAGACATGAATTACCAATATCAGAAATGAAAGGGAGGTCATCACTACTGATCGCATGGACATTGAAAGGATAATAAAGGAATATTATGATAAAAGGGTGTTGAATTTTGTCGAATACTTTTCTGTGTCTATTGAGAGGATCATATGATCTTTGTTTTTGCTTCTATTTATGTGGTGAATTATATTTATAAATTTGCATACGTTGAACCATCCCTGCATCTCTGGGATGAAGCCCACTTGGTCATGATGGATTATGTTTTTGATAAGCACCTGAATTCAGTTTGCTAGGATTTTGTTGAGAATTTTTGCATCTGTATTCATAAGGGATATTGGTTTGTATTTTCTTTGTTTGTTGCATCCTTTCCTGGTTTTGGTATCAGGTGATGTTGGCTTCATAAAATGTGTTGGGGAGGATTCCTTTCTTTTCAATATTGTGGAATAATTTCTGCAGGATAGGCACCAGTTCTTTGTAGGTCTGGTAAAATTCAGGTGTGAAACTGTCTGGTCTAGGACTTTTCTTTTTAGGAAGGTTTTTTATTGATGTTTGAATTTCGGTACTTGATATTGGTCTGTTCAGGAATTCTATTTCTTCCTGACTGAGCCTAGGATGGCAGTGTGTTTCTAAGAATTTGTCCATTTCCTTCACATTTTCCAGTTTATGTGCATATAGGTTTTTATAGTATTCATAGATGATATTTTGTATTTCCATGACATCAGTTGTAATTTCTCCTTTTTCATTCCTGATGGAGCTTATTAGAGTTCTTTCTTTTCTGCTTCTCATAATCTAGCCAGAGGGATGTCAATTTTTGTTCTTAACAAATTTGCACATGACTATTTATGGAAGCTTTATTCATATTCCCTAAAATTGGAAGCAATGAAGACATCCTTCAGTAGGTGAATGGATAAAAAACTGTTACATCCATACAATGGAATGCTATTTAACTCTAAGGAAAAATATGCTATTAAGCCATGTAAGGACATAAATGCATACTAAATGCATATTTGTGAGTAAAAGAAGCCAGTCTGGAAAGGCTACACAATGTGTGATTCTATTTTTATGGCATTCTGAAACATATAAAACTATATAGACAGAAAGAAGAGCCTTGATTGCCAGAATCTTAGAATGGGGGTGGTAAAGCTTGAAGATATGAAGCAAAGTAGATATTTTAGGATGGAGGAACTATTCCGTATGATATTGTAATTGTAGATCCTTTTCACTAGGTGTTTGTAAAAGCTATAGAAACTTTACAGCAACAAAATGTAAATATTTGCAATTAAGAAAATTTAATTAGGAAGTCAAGGAATCTCAGGATGGGATGAAGAATGTGACAAAATAAACTGTATTACAAATACATGAAACAACATCACAGAAGGGAATGGGGGAGAAAGGGCTTACTCAAATAGCTTTAGGAATGAGTGGAACCCCAAGACTAAGAGCAAATGAAACTGTACGTAAGCACCGTGCCTCGTTGATAAAGTTCTTTCCCATGAGTATACAGGTTAACAATTTTGAAACCATTACATATGTGTAACGAAATTGAACAATTAGGTAAATAGGTGGAGTGCAGTGAAGGCCAGGTTTCTCTCTGTTTGAGTGGAAGTTTTCAGACAATCAAGGGAAGGCAGCTAGAATGATCCATGTTGTAGAAGAACAATGCTGGAGATGTCAGTATGAATCATTCCTGATACTCTGCTGTTGCTATCTTGAAATGCTTAATAAATTTTGAGCAAGGGCTCCACATTTTCATTTCTCACTGAGACTTGGAAATTGTGTAGCCAATCCTGCATCTAACGACCATATTGTAAATGTTGATATTCCCTAGGATTCCAGCTGTGGCTCTCCTTTTCCTTACATTCCACCCTCTTCCCGGTCAACTTCACTCATTTCCATGACTTCGACTTCATCCAACACCTAGACAATTCTCAAATTTATGGCTGTAGGCACTTGGGTTCTACTGATATCTAGACCTGAATTTCCAACTCCTTGTTTTGTGTCTCCAAGATTTTCTCCAGACCTCTTGAAAACGCACATCTCCAAATGAGCTCATTATCTAGTTTCCCTAGTTTATAAATCTGCTTCTCTTATAAGATGTCTTATATATATAAAATCTTGTATCAAGTAAAAAATAAAATAAAAATAAAAAAACAAATCCAGAATCACCTCGGAATCTCTTCTCTCCCTTACTCCACCTATCAGCCAGTCTTGCTAAGTACATCTGAAATTCCTCTGCAACCCTTCTCTAATGTATTCTGTTATCTCCCTTCCAGGCCACAGCATGAGAGATATCTCATCTCTTGTCTTTCTCTGTTCTAATCCAATCGTTCTCAAAATGTATTACAGAATAATTGTACTAAAACTCAAATGGGATCATACCAGCCTCTTATTTAACAACTTCAAAGGGTTGACATTGATGAAGGATGAAATTCAAACTTTTTAGTGATCCAGATATCACCTGTCTACGTTCTTGCCATCTTAAGGTCTGACATTGTCACCCCTGTCTTGTCTGGACTGGATATGATGTCACAATCTCATGTGTGCCCTCTACCTGCGATGCTGCCTCTTGTCCATATATATACTCTCTCTTTCTGGAATGCCTGTACCCTGCTTCTCTACTTGGCCTTACTGAAGACCAGGTGTAGTAAAGTCATAGAAAATAAGCCTTGGTGCCCAATTTCTTTCCTTATGTCCCTATCTTGTTCCCCTCCACTCTGTTCTATCCCCAGCAGCAAGATGGGTGTAGATATAGTCATTCTGCAGGTCTAGTGCTATCAGTCTCCTCTTCTGTTTTGAGTCACTTCCTGTTTCTCATGGGAGAAAGATCAAACTCTTAATGTAGCTTAAAAATCCCTCCCTCTCCAATCTCTCCTGCCTCAGTCGGTCACTCTTTCCCTCTCAGCCCCTAACTGCTTTCTCTCCCCATCTGTCCTGTTCTGTTTCTCTCTTCTACTTATTTCTTTTCATTTATGTTTTTATTCTGCTCTTTCTCTCTTCCCCTTTACCTTTCTCTCTTCACTCTCTTCATCTCCCATTTTCATTCTCCCCCTCTCTGTTTCATTCCTTCCTTCCTCTCTCTCATCCTCACCCTCTGTCCCTCCTTTGTCCTCCCTCTCTCCACCCTCTCATCTCTGTCTATCTTCATCTCTATCTCTACCTTTATCTCTACCTCCCTATCCACTTTTCTCTCTCCCACTCTCATTATTTCTGTTCTCAATATACACCTCTTAGTGCCTCACGGTCTGGTCTTTGCCAATGCTGCTCCCATGTGTAGAAAACCCTTCACTTCACCAGCGACATTATTTTTACCTTCAACTCCAGATATATTCACAAATTCACATATACTGACTCACACCTATGACTATGATTCACACCTGCCTATGTCTTGTTGATCCAGGTCTCAGCTTAGAAATTCCTTCCTCCAGGAAGCTATCTTCCAGTGCTATTCAGACATCTGTCCTTTCAGAGCCACTTCTATTCCATATAGAAACTCTTAGGAATTTAAAAAAAAAAAGTTCCCATTCTTGTAACCAAATTGTCAAGGCAGGACACATGCTTGATGTGAGAAGCTTGGGCTAGATTTCAAACTCCTCTTCCCAAGTGCTTTGTGCAGTAAACAACCTACATAACTGGCCCTGCCCTCTAACTATTCCCATATAGCCTGTATTCTCCCATCATAGCACTTAGATGTTGTGTATCAGTTTTATTACTTGCTTCTAATCCCTACAATATTGTTATCTCACCTTTTATTTGTTTTTGCTTTTTACATTCCCAATGTATTCCTAGTGCATGGAACTTGGTCTAATATATATATTTGATGCTAAATAAATGATTACAAATGAATTAATTTAGTAAAAAAACAAATGAACTTCCCATTGGATGAATAAATCAGTAAATAAATGAATATACAAACCTCCTATTATAAAACGTTTTATAACAGTTATACCAGGATATTTATATCTCTTTGGTTCTATAATATTTTTCATGCAATTCTATTGTTGAAACATCACTTTTGAACTGAAAAGATTTCCTTACTCTTTTACCTCTGTACTAGACTGTAACTTTCTCAATATCATTGACCATATATTATTCATCTTTATGCCCAGCATGTTGACAAGCACATAGTAGGTGTGCATGTTTTACTTGAAAGAAAGTGAAATCAATTCTATTCCTATACCATTCAACCTTACTACCTTTAGTTGTCTAGATACTAATCAAGCACTTCTTTATTCCAGAGTTTTAAAAAGATGAGCAGGGCACAAAATACCCCTATAGGAAACTCATAGTCCTATCAGGGAGACAAACACATAATTGAATAGTGGTGATACAATTTTCTCCATAAAAAACATATATAGCCCATGGACTAACTGCCTTGGAATTACCCAAGATGCTTCAATAAATATTCCCAGACTGCACCCCACACCTAATAAATTACAGTCTTTAGAATGCTCCTTCTGCCCTCTTCATGCCTTGTTTCCCCTCTAAGTCATTCACTCTCTGCTCCCTCCAGCAGGCAACATGCCCCTGTGAAGTATACCTATGGCTGATGGTCATCACTGCCTAAACCTGGAAACCCAGTATTCCAAGCCAGTGTGTATAAAATGATGTGGTATTTGGATGAGAAATTCCAAAGAGTATTTACTAAGGAGGAAAGGGCAGTCTCTAGTAATATTGTCACCAGGACTACAGGCAAAAGCGGAACTCTTTTAGATAAACATGATATTTGGTTGTTATGGGTTGAATGGTGCCCCCAAAGTTCACATGTTGAAGTCCTATCCTCTGGTATCTCAGAATGTGACTGTCTTTGGAAATAGGGTGGTTACAGATGTAATTAGTTAAAATGATGTTATATTAGAGTAGAGTGGGCCTCTAATCCAATATGACTGGTGTCCTCATAAAAATGGGAAATTTGGACACAGAGAACACTATGTGAGCATGAATGCAGAGACTTGGGCGATACATCTAGAAAGCAAGAAATGCCAGGGATCACCAGTCATCACCAGAAGTTAGGCAACAAGCATGGAACAGGTTCTCCCTCTGAGCCTCAGAAAGAACCAACCCTGCCAACACCTTGATCTCAGATTTCTAGCCTCCAAAACTTTAAGACAAAAAAATTGTGTTGTTTAAGCTACCCACTTTGTGGCATTTTTTTTTATGATAGTCCCAGGAAAATAATATGATGGTCATCATAGCTATTTTATGTTTGGAAAACAAGAACAATTCTGGGGGTGGGAGGTGGACAGAAGTAGGGAAGAATGAGGTTCAGTGCAACAAAAGAAGCTTGTTCACTTAACTAATACTGTAAACAATTACTGTTTAAAACTATTTGCTCCTTCTTTTTGCCTGGCCCCTCCCTGAAGAGCCCTGTGCTATATTGATGACAAGCTAGGCCATGTGATTTGCTCCACAGCTTATGGCATGTGAGTGGACATCACTCACGCCACTTAGAAGCAGGAGCTTTAAAGGCCATGCCATGGGTCTGCCACTGTTGCCTCTTGCCATGCCACCTAGAAAAGAGCTGCTTCTTTAGCCTTGATCCTGAAGAGAAAAGACCTGGAACAGAGTTGAAACTGACCTCCTGTGGACCCATAACATGAGATATAAATGATCTTTGCCCATGTGATTCACTAAGATTATGAGGTCATCTGTTACCACAGCAAAATTTAGCCTAAACCAACTGATAAAATACTGACTTAATGACTATTAGATACCATGCCAGGGGTTAAATAATAAATTAGATGCAGATCCTGCCAGCAAAGAACTAGCATTAAACTGTGTATCATTTGCCTTTAAAATATGAAGATTTTTGGCCCCAGGTGTGTTCTATATTTTTTTGTAGCACCTGCAAGTAAATGTTAAATGATGCTATTTCAACTGGCTTTTCTATAGCAAAAATCTTTAAAAGCTCTCATATTGAAAGTAGTTCTTGGAATCTTGAACTACATGTACAGATATAAAGTTTGCCAATTAAAATTTAATGGCTTAGGAAAAAAACTCCTCTGAAAAATAAACCTAAGTCAATTATTCAGTTATTTAATTCTCATTTGGAAAATGAGATGTTCAGACACTATTAAGTTATATTAGGAGGAAAAAAACCCACTTCTGTTGAAACAGTCAAATTTATTTCATTTACTTTAGAGAATATTAATTTTAAGGAGCAAGTTTTGAAAGCAACCAAATTTCTCAAAGACAAGTAGGTCTTCCCAGAGAAATGTTGGATGGCCACAGATTATATAAGGAGAGGAGAGAGGGGAGGAGACACATCCCAAGTGGAGGTCTGATGGAGGTGGAAGAGTCATGTTCTGGAGTCAGCATTGTAAAGTAAAAATTGCATGGTGTCAAAATTATCCTTGAAAATCCCTTAAATGGCCCTTCAGTTGCCTTGACCTGATCCTTTAAAAGTTCAAAAGCCAAGAATTAATGTCTTTTATTTCTCTGGGGCAGTGAAGGCCAAGGTCTAATTTGAAAGGGGCAAAGTACAATGGGGAAAATGAAGGGTCTCCAGTTCTCTCTCTGGGCAGCCCTCCCTCCAGCCCTCCTTTCCTGCTCTTTCCCCTCAACAGTGCATATAGCTAAAGCCAAATACGTTAAATGTGCATGTTGAGCAACTCCAGTCTTTACTAGGTAAAAGTTTTAAAATGTAAAAGAAAATGCACCAGGGGCCTATTTTGTACCCAGTCCTGAGCTAGATATTGAGGAGATAAAGTGGGGCTGTGGATGGGATGGGTGGGGGGGATAAGAGAAGACTAAATGCGAATAAGTAATACAAACACAGTGTGAGCAAGGCTAGGCTGCAGGTAAGGTAAGCACACATTGCCACAAACCAGTGTTCTAAAACCTTGCACCTAAGAATCACTTGAGCATTCACAAATTTCAATGTCCAAGACACCCTAGATGCACCCCAATTACCAGTAACAGGGGACTGTCTGGGGTGGACAACAGCTCCCCAGGTGAGTCCATGTGCAGTCACGGTTGAGAACAGGGTTGCAGCTGTGAAGAAGAGCATCCGATGTGTGTCTGGAGGCTGGGGAGGAGTTAGCTGGGGGCAGCAAGCTTTCTAGGCTAAGGGAACCCCACTACTCAAGCTTCTTCAGTACAAATTGGCTTTGTTTGTGCTTTGAATATGGCATTGGTATAAATTAAAGAATAACCAAGGTCCTTGATTTGAATCAATACATCAGCTCATGTCAACATAGTAACGCCTTTTCATCTCTCTTTGTTGAGAGCCACTGGTTCTTTAAAAGCACAGGTATTAATGGATTCTCTCTGATGATGATTCATCCCATAGTTCCAATGTGCATCTCTAACCAGTATAATGAAAGCACTTTTCTTTCAAGGGTCTGATCCTAGCATTGTGCCATATCCTTGACACCCTAAGACACACACCCATCTACAAAGGCAACATGTACTCTTAAGGTACAAAGCATTTCCTTTAGGGAAGTGGTTGCCTGTGTGTCCATGCTGATGAAGGGAGCTCTTTTAAGCTGAAGAAGATTGATTTTGTTGTGGCTGTCGCACAAAGGTTGATGTTTTCAAAGGCTCCAGATAAAAGGCGCCGCAGGCAGCTAACAAGCTCCTAATAGGACTAGATCAAGTTTTACTCACTTGCTGCCAGGGCTTGACTTCTGCGTCTTGACGACATGAAACCGGGCTTTGACAGCATTCACTTTTGCTGAAGGAGGCTCCCCCAGCCTCTTTCCATAAATCCTATGCTATTTTATTCCTTATTCATTCAGCACAGATGTTTTTATGGCCATCATATATTTATACTAATTCAGAGGCTTGCCATCAAATAGATAGGCACATCTCTCTGATCCAGAAGGCAGCAGAGGCCCTACTTCAGACATTGCAGACACAAATAAGGCCTGCTTTTTTCCCCACAGTGCTCTTCAAAGGAGCAATTTTCTAAAATTCAAACAACGGTGTCATTGTTAATAAGACGGAGTTTTCCTTTTCTTTTTCTTATCATCTTTTCCAAATCAAGGGCAGTAGATGTAAGAACGCAAATGACGTCAGGCCACTGCAGTTTCTTCAAAATGCTGCTCTCAATCACGTTTCTTATTATCTGATCCTAGTTTGTAGATTGTCACAGAATTGACTGTTTAGATTAATTTGACTTTTAAGTTACCTTTCTGTATAGCTAATTGTCACACAATCCATCTGATTAACAGTATTGTGATTCATATCAACCATTGAGATAGATTATTACAGATAACAGCCCCAGGCTATCAGCTGGGTGTTCCCTTTAAAAAACAGAAACTTTGTAGTGAAAACCATGTACCTACCCTTTGCAGCAAGGAATGGGTACCTGTAAGACATTAAAGATGCTACAATTTGGGATCAGTTCCCATCTTGGTCAATTGAATGAGTCAGTGTGATTTTGGAAACATCTTCAGGCTAACACAATTTACATTATAGTTATATTTTAATTGCATTTCAAAGTCTAAATGCAGTTGATTGTGGAAACTGTATCACATCATTTAAGGGAACTAGAGTTTTCTTTTTATGGGAATGCAAAAGCACCCATCAGGATCATATCACATTGCCTAAGCAGTGAAGAAGAGAAATCTGTCCTCAAACCCCCCTTGGTTTGTTCCAGAAAAGGTCATCACCAGCCCCCTACCAACACATGCAGTGGACTCCTTCCAGATGACTTGCACCTTTGATTTATTCTTTCATTGTTCAGATAATTAGAGTGGGTTCTTTGTTCCAGGCTGGGTAAATTCCAGGCTACGATCAAGAAGAGGCCCCTTCCTGAACCCAGGAGCCCACACTCCCCAAGGGAAACAGAGGAAGTGGCACTCCCAGGCCTTCATCCTTCTCATCTTATTTTTAAAGAAAATATCTCTTTCTTCGTATTCTTTGCTTTGTGCTTCGTCACATGATTTTTTCACATTTCCTCCCAACCCCCAGGACCAGCCGCTGTGAATGTTGCATCTTCTGGTTCTTCTCTGGCAGGTATCCTATTTGCCTGGGAATAATCTAATTCTAGGCTTCCTTTGGGTTTCTCCTCAGCCACCTTCTTTCTTCTCTCTGCTCACTATTCCTGGATAATACTATTTATTCTCAGGGCCTTCATCACTACACATAGATTAATATTTCACAAATACAAGTTTTATCTTTTACCTCTCACTTGAGTTGCAAATCTATTTTCACTCACAATCCCTAGACAGATACCTTGAGCTTAACATGTTCCAATTTTGATGCTTCAGCTTCCCTTCCAGGTCTTGTAGTCGATCTGTTTTCTCTGTCTCAGTAAAATCTCCCATTTGCCCAAAGGAGAGGACTGAAAATAATCTGGTTTTTAAAAATATCCTGGAAAAAAATAGACCATTCATCAGTTTGCTGATTCTCTATCTCTAAGCAACACTGTGAATTCCTGTGACTATAGTCGAGTTAAATTTATTCCCAGCTTTTAAAAATAAAGCCAATGAAAGACCAAAGAGACTATTACAAAGCCTTGTTCTTAGGAAATTGCTGAATCCACACTATTACTTTAGTCAAATCACAATTTCATATTTGAAAAATACTTTCTAAAAATTAATGGGTTCCATGGGGTCAGCATTGTGGAATTTATGATTTCATAATTATGAACCTAGATCTCTATGAGAAAGATAATGAGGTTGTTAGAGAATCACACTGGTCAAAAAGTAGACATCAATGCCCAAAGCTCTCCGATGAATTTCTGAGCAGATGTTAACATAGACACATAGAAAAGAACCTTAACAGAAATAAGAAACAGGATATTTCAAATGTCGGGTCACAGCAGACACTAAAAGAGATATAACTTCAATTTCTCACTTGAACATGCATGGCGTTGATTTAACCAATTCATTGACAGCATGACTTGTCAAGCGTGTGACACTGCCCCAAGTGGGACTGGATTGTTTTTAACGTTCTTACATAATGCACCTTATCACATGATCTTAGATGTGCCATGATTCAAATTGTGAATTCTGTAAGAAATCCATGCAAAAAAAATGTTTGGGTGGAAATGATGTGTCGATATAGAGACATGGATTGATGGTGACAAGTGCGCCATTTTTCGGGGGACATTGATAATGGGGGAGGCTAAGGGTGGGGGTAGGAGGCATGTGGGAAATCTCTGTACCTTCTTCTTAATTGTGTTGTGAACCTAAAACTGCTCTAAAAGAAAAGTCTTTAAAAAATAAGTTTGATTAGCGTGGTTTTCAAGCAGGTAGCAATTAGGATTGTGGTTGTCATAGAGACAGATTTGTGACAATGGAGATGAAGAGTGAGAGTTTTGCTTTATCCAAAGAGCAATTCTTTATTTTTGTGAATGTCAGCAAATGAATTTGACCCAGGAGATATGGACTTAGATTAAAGGCCACATTTAGCATATGGCCAATGTGGCACTTACGTGGCCTTTCAAAAGGCCAGTTTCACAGTGATAACTGCCACTAATAATCTATAAACTGCTCCAGCTGCCTTTAGTGATGTGACTTCTGATCTGGAGGGAAAGAAAAGAGAAGTGATATTTTATAAATATCAATTTTCAAAACTCTCTGATCTGTTGGCATTAACTGATGAGCTCAGAGATGCTTGGAAACCTCCCTGCCTGCACAACAACTGTAACCATGGCAACCTATGTTTTAAAGGATGTTGAAGATGTTTTTAAACATAAGGTGAGAAAAACAGTTTCTCCACAAATGTTTGCCTGGGATCTCGTGTCTGATTCCTCCAGTACACTTGTTTTTCCTTCACTGGGACTCGTTTCCATGCTGGAAGCTTTCCCATTGGAGGAGAAATTGGGCAACCCAGGGCAGTCACACATCTTGAGACCACGGCCACAGCTATGGAAATGAGACTTGCTCATTGCACCAGGACTCAGTGTCAGCATGCCTAGTGTTCTTATATATTATACGTGAAAAATATTGGCGACTCTTTCTGAAAGCTTTTGAATTTTTGATGCCATTTGTTCCACGTGATTTTCTAAGGCGATATTGGACCACTATACATTCTAGAACAAATTAAGTAAGACCTCAGGTTTCCAGGGTGATATGCTAATATCTCAATAAAGTGCTAGATTCGAGTGGAAGGCAGAGAACAACAACCGCGTAGTTTTCAGAATTTGAAAATTGAGCTTCTATAGTGAAGAAATTACCAAATGAATAAATAAGGGTATTTCAGTTTTCTAACCAGTCAGATTTTGTTGTTGTTTCTAGATTCCATTCCAAGTGGATATAGAGAGGGGAAATTTTAAAGAGCCAGGTCGTAATCAAAGATTTTTATTAACTATTTGAAGCTAGAAGCAGATATATTTCAAATAACACAGGTACTAAATAGGCAGACTGAGTGTTATGTTTTTGTCATTCTCTGTGCCTCTCATTCATGCCTTTTATCTTGACAACACACCAGTATTTCTTCCCCACCTTTACTCTGCATGGGTTTGCATATTTATAGAGTTAAAAGAGTCACCCACCATGGCTCTCTTTCTTACCCACTTTCCTTATTTCTTTTTTTTTTTTTTTTTTTTTTGACAATCACTTGCATCTGGATACTTTCCTTATTTCTTACCCATCCATCTCTGTCACTTTCACAACACAGCTCTTCCCAACTAATTACATTAATCAACAACAAAAACTAACTCTAAAAGTCTGACCAAGACAGGAGTTTGAAAAGCCTGGAATGCTGTGTCAAACAGCCCATCATGGTTGTTTGGAGACACTGCAATTCAAAATGAGGTGGCAATCAAGCTAGAGCACAAATGATTATTATTAATGTGATTCTGTCCTGTAATTTTTTTTTCTATCAATGCCAATTTCTCTCTCTACTTTCTTGGCTCTGATTCAGAAGTAAAGTCAGCTAGCCCTTTTTTTTCAGGGATTAGTTCTCTTTTACAAGGAATTAAAGGAACACAGGTTAAACATGAACTACATCTCAGACATGACATTTATATGCCTGGTGCTTCCTTACCTGACATATAATCAAGTCCCCAACTCCACTTTACAGGTAATAAAAAATTGTCATGTGTTCCATCTGTTACATATGTGAAGACCAGGGACAGAGCAGAAGATTTTCATCCCTACTATCGTCGTCATCATCATCATACTTTCTTTACATGATATCATTGAATCCTTCCCACAAAATGTCAGGTACTTGTTTTCTGTACATTTTACAGATGAGTAGACTGAAATTCAGAGACATTGAATAGTTTTCCCAAAAATACATAGCAAGTAAATGCTAGTGCTGAAAATAGACTCTGTCTTTCTCTAGTACTAAACCTCATTTCCCCTCCCCGGCTTTAGCAGTTGGGCAAGGCAAGGTGTTGAAGGGGCACCGTGACTCTGAGAGTCCCAGAGGCATCCACGGGGGAATCATGGGAGGAAGTGTCCATTGAAGTGTTTCTCAAAGTAAAGGTTGCCTAAAAGTCACTAAGTGAGCTTGTTAAAATGCATATTTCAGGCCTTACCCCACTACCATCCCCCAACACACACATACACACAGATCCTGATTCAGTAGGTCTGAGATGTGTCAGAAATCTACATTTGTATCAATATCGCCAGGTGGTTCCCATGGAGTGGTCTGTGGATCACACTTGGAGAAGTGGTTTTATAAGTGGATTATGGACCATTGAGATTCCTGATTCCCCAACTTGTGGAGCAAACTGGGGCAACTCCAAAGTCCAGCACACTCCCCTGTGCAGGGAAACCTCTTTGTTCTCTAATATCTTTTTCTGGATTCGATGCAGAGTCCAGCTTTTCCATCTGGGATATCCATCTTCTTACTCATCATGTGGTCAACACTTGGATCTGAGTTAACATCAAATAGAAGTAAGAGTGGCTGCTAATTGTTACCCACCTGTTGGTACAAGGCTCCAGGCTGGATGCTCATCACCTTGTTTTGCTGTCTTTGCCATCATCATTGCTGCAGAGCCACGGGTGCTCACCCATAGCCAGCCCTCTTCTTCCTCGGCACACAGAAATTTTTGACTCTGTCTTCCAGCCCCTTTGCAGTCAGGTGGAACCATTTGACTAGTTCTAGCCAAAGTAAGCCATCTCTACTCTCTCTCTTCTCTGCTGTGGTGACCACGAACACGTTTCAGATGGTGCCAGCTGCAAGGTGGTAGAGGCTTCTTCAGCCTGGGTTCTTGAGCTCTTGTATGACATAAAGCCTCCACCAACCACACTGAATTCACAACTTGAACAAGAGATAAGCAAATCTTTGTTTTGTTAAGTCTCTGAGATTGCATTTGGTTTTGTTCAATTTTTTATTTCTGCAGCATTGCCTAACCTATCTTAACCAATATCATCATCATCATTATCATCACAATAATGTCATTAATTATGAAAATAAAAGCTTATCCTATACTGAATGCCATACTAAGCATTTTGCAAACATTATCTAATTTGATAATCACACCACCACTATAAAGAAGACACAGTTATCTGTATTTTATAAAGTCACAGCTAGTAACTGATTGGAAAGAAATGAAAATCCAGCAGCCTGATTCCAAAGCCCATGCGCTTAACCAAACACTACAGCACAGTGTTGCTTAAGTGCCAGGGTCTAGTACTTTAGATGCTTATCACATGTAATCCTCTGCCAACTCTGAGAAGTGATATTATTATCTTTATTTTCCAGTGTGAACACTGAGGGTTGGAGAGATTACATGTCTGGTCTGAGGCCACACACCACACATGATGGAATTAGGTCACAACCCAAGTCCTTCTGACTCTTGAATGAGGCATCACTTATCTCAAAACTAGAATGCCTAAGCAGGTAATTTTGATTTCCTTAACCCTGTTTCAGAAACATCTAGGGGCCCCCAATCATATATACTAGGATACCTATTAGCACAGGGTTTCCAGATTCCAGAAATCTGAGTTACATACTCCAGGTTTAAACTGCAGCTCCACCATGCACCATTGTGTGACTTTGGGTAAGTTACTTAGCCTCTGTCTGCAAAATGGATTGAATGAGATAATCCTGAGAATGTGCTTAACTCAGTGCCTAGTATCAAATAAGAACAAAGGAATTTTGTGATTAGAGGATTCACAGATAGCCTTGACCAGGTAGGTTAACAGTAGTGCTCCAGGTGGCTTAATCTGTAGCTCCCTGACACCTTTTCAGGCAAGCCCTTGGCTGCTTTTCCCCTGAAAAGCAGGGGAAATGAGGCAGAAGGCCACATGCAGCTAAATTCCCCTAGCCGGAAGTAGGTTTGGATCCATAGCCCCAAGGCCCTGAAGCCCTTCTGACATGGTCCCTCAGTCTCAGGTGCCAGGCAGTCTATGGTAAACCCTGAAGGGCCTGGTAAACAGGCTGAGATTACAGGATCTGGTAAGAGAACAAGTTGGAAATCTCAGGGGATCTAATCCTACAGTTCTTAGAAATTGTGAGATGTGGGCTAGGGGCTGCTGAGAGAACCTCATGGGGCTTTAGTCAGAGGTCTTACTCCAATTCCTCTGAGCTAAAGAAGCAGTGTTTCTCTTTGCCTTTTGGGTTCCTGAGATGAACCAAGTCACTTTCATCCTCTAGTAGGTGTAGCAGAACCGGGGCTCCTAGTCTTGCTGGAGTGAGCAACTTGGCTTACTGGTGAACATGTAAAACCATAGCTACTACCAGTAATAGATACTACCAATAACCAAGGCTATTTATTAATCTACAGTGCACTAAGCACTACAAAATGGTCTCATATATAGACTATATTGCATGTCCTTATTGAGTGGATAGTATTATAATGTTATTCTCATCTTACAGATGAGAAAACTGATGCTCCGAGAGTCTAAGTTGCTTGCTACAGATACACAGGCAAAAACATGGCAGAACTGGAGAGTGAATCCAGGCACTCTGACTCGAAAGCCTTACCGTTGGCCAGCACACCCTCCACCTAGCACGGAGCCATCAGTAGCTAGTGTGAGCTGTCGTCACCAGGGGAGAGTGTTTGTGGGAGCAGGGAAAACCTGTAAAACGTAGGCTCAGGAGTTGGCCTGAGGAGTTGTCCTGGAGGAATTTATGAATGGCTAGAAAGGAGGACTTGGAGAGGCAAGGAAAAATGGCCAAGTCAGCAAGTTACTACAGACATGAGGTGGGAATGTCTCAGTTTACCCAGCAATCCAGAGAATGCCCCCAAAACTGATTCTCTAAGACACTCTTCAAAAAGTACGCATTTAGCAAAACAATGAAGAAATGCTGCCCAAGCTCTCCCTGTCATGAAGATTCCAAATGCATAGTAAATGACGGATATTCTAAGACTTGCTGCAGCAAAGAGACTAGTTAGTACACTTAACTCTGTTTCCAATTTGCTTCTGACCACAGCGTACCCCACTAACATCAAGTCAGTGCTGAAGACACTTGAGGCAGCTCTCAAAGGACAGCATGAGAGGAGGGTTTCAGAAGACTGCAGAACAGGGTGCTAAGTTCTGTGCTAAGGAAGGCACTTTGTTGTGGAAGATGTAGTGACCACAGGTGGAGAGAGGAAAAAAGGGGATTGATGTGGTGATGGTGAGACCTCAAACTGGTGATTTCAGCAAAGGGGGAAAAGAAGGATATGTAGCAATTATCAATAACATATGTATAAATTAAAAAGAAAAGAAAAGATGGAGGCAGAGCCAATTTTCGAGTTTGCAAAGTGGCTTGGAAATATGGATTGGCACCAATTTGACCTCAAAATATAAATTAGAGACCTGGAATTCAAAAGAGAAGGCAGAGCTAGGAAATGAGGGATTTAGGTCATTTGCTTCTCCTCTTCCTGGAGGGATGGTGGAAAGGGGAGAACAATGGAAGGGCTTTGGAAGGAACCTTCAGCAAGATCTCGTTATAGGGTGCAAGAGACAGAAGAGCAGCCTGAAATAAGCAGTGATAGGAGAGGTGGGGAGTACTCAAGGGATCCAAAGCAAGAGAGTGTTTAGCTCAAAGGACCATTTTTTAAAAGTAGAAAAAGGAAAGTTGGGATATGCATGGTTTGTGGAAAGATGGAAACTTCCTCAGTCAGAAAACATTTTGCCATCAGCAGCAGGCAGTGATCTTGACAGTTTGTGGTTAGCAACTAGATCTTAAACTATATTTTGGGCAAGAGAGGATGTCCAGCGAACAAATTCATAGCAGCTGATCCCTGGCATTAAGGGAATCAATTCTTGATGCTGTAAGTGAATAGCCAAGTGCTACCCAGGTACAATGAAGAGAAAAATGCCAAACCTAACTGCTTTATGCAAATCTCTAAGGCAGTGTTCAGGCAGGACGGAACAGGAGGGGGAAGGGGCTTGAGCGGAAATGGGTTTTGAGGACCTGTCAGCCTTGGCAGGAAGAGTAATTGGGCTATGATGAGAGAGGGGTAACACCAAGCACATCGCCAAAGCCATCCAAGTCAGCAGATAATTAACCTCTTGATTCCTCCCTCCCTTCCTTACAAGATCAGATTTTTATTATCTCAGAAACATTTAAACTTCAAGAAATTGTGAGGAACACAGACTTTCTGAGCCAGCTTCTACCAACATGCCATTTGATTAATTTATGTAGTTGGGAAGGCAGTTCAGAGGGAATACAGATTGTGCTCTTACCTGCCTCATTTCCATATTTAATATATTCAGGCATGGTTATGATAGAGCAGCTCATGTTTATACTCAACATTGTGTTTTTTGAAGTTCATATTTAACTTTGTGTTGATAAAATAGCATTTTCCGATTCAGATAAAAAATGTCCATTTGGGCGTCAGATGACTTTTGCAAAATGAGATGGTTTTAGCCTTACTGTGATGCAAAAACAAACATGTATTACTGCCATTCACAGAAGTGTATTTGCAGTGCTGCAAATCTCCCTGATACTTGAAAAAGTTAGAAGAGCAGTTGCCTCTTGTACCCCATAGTTAGCTCCCTAAGATTTTAGAAATAAAACAGTTGATATTTTTTATATTTGAAAATGCCTCTGTGTGCTGCATTTTTACTTTGTGAAGTAGGAAACCACATGAAATTTAACACAGTATGTAAGGAAACATGGCAGATTTCTCCTAGTGTTTTAATAATCCCACTGAGGTTTATGAATATTTTAGCTTAGTTATTGGTAAACATGTTTACAATGATATTTCTCTGCTATTTACTTAGGCCTTTTGATTTGGTACTAGATTCTCATCTTTAAATGAAATGTAGTATTAAAAGAAAAAAAAATTATTATGAGGTAGAATAACCTGGGCTCCCATGTTGGTTTTATTACCGGACTGTATGCATGTAGATATTTTTCTTACTCTTTCTGCATTCTCTCTACTCTATCAAGCTTCTTCCTCTCCTCTCCCAAAGCCCTCCTGCCAACCCCTTGTAGGCCAAACCTCATTTTCCATTGTTTTTTCCTAATTACTCTGTTTTCAAAATTATTCTCCCTCCCTCTGGTTTCCACTTCCAAATAGCTCAGCTGGGCATTAAGCACCATAATAATGGATGGTGCCATCCAAAAAGAAAACAGCAAAAACAGAAACAAAATTATGAATGACTATAGCATTCTTCCCAACAGAAACAGTTCTCCAAATCCCTCTGCCCTTCCTTAGCCCAATGTAAAAATAACGGTAGCCATTTCATAAATGGATATATAATGACAAAGTAAACTTTACCCAACTTCCCCAAGATGCTGACTCCAGCATTTTATTTTCAAATTAACTTATTCTGATGGTAAAAGCAATGGCTACTTATTGTTAAATAAGTAAGTAAAGAAAGAAAATAAAATTAATTTATAATTTTGCCACTAAGAGCCTCTGATAACAGTTTGGTGTTTTGGGGTCTATTTTTTCTATTTATATAATTAAATATATATTTGTGTATATCTATTTACATTTACATATGTGCATATATGGGATTAACTTATATGTTCAGATTGTATTTCACTTTTAAAAATCTCCCTTTATTTTGTGAGCATGTTTTCTTCACTGAGTTCATCCAAACCATGATATTTAATGTCCACATAAGAAAACATCTTATGGGCTATCAATTTATTTAAGCTTTTACTTGTTTTTCAGTTTTCTACCAATAATTCATTGTTTTAAATAATTATGTGATGATCATTCAGGTACATAGATGTGTGTTCACAGTTACCTAATTTCTTAGCGTCAGTGCTTAGAAGTTGAAATTTGCATTGATAAAATAAATGTCTGACAATTGGCACATAATTGTCAAAATGCTATGCAAAGAAATAATGTTCAACTTTATTCTCACCAATAGTATATGAGAGTCCCTGTTTACCTTAGGCTTGCCAGCAGTGCTAAGAGTCCTAAAATCTGTCACTGGGATAGATAAAAATGACAAGGTACTATCACTTTTTTTTTTTTGTCATTTAAAAATACTGGTGAGGTATTTTTTGCTTTCTTTTCTCCCTCAAGTTGTTCTTGAGAAGCAACTGTCTGCTCAGGCCATATTCCCTTATTCTATGTGGGCATCAATGGTTTCCCTGTTGATTTGTAAAGAGTTGCTACTTGTTGTGGACATTTATCTTTCGTCTGTCATATGTTTGTTGCATTTTTTTGCCAGCTTGTTATTTAAATTAATTTGATTTGATGTTTTGAAATACCGACTTTTTAAATCTTTATTAAGACACAATATTGTTTTTCCTTATGATTTATTCCCTTGTTTTTACAGTTAACCTCGGCCTAGTCTAAGATCAGAGTCACCTTAATACATTCATTTTTCTAAAGTTTGATGGTGTCATTTTCACATTTGATTCTTCTATCTATCTGGAATTTAGTTTTGATGCATAGTTTAATATAAAGCCCCATTTGGAGTTTTTACCCTCCAAATTAATTTTCCCTCCAATTTTTTTCTGGTTTTGTGATATAGTCTTTGTTGAGTTCCGATATATACAGCTGTTTACTTTGGAACCATCTCATGTATTAAATTTCACAACAATCCCACATGGTTCTGATACTTGTAGCTTTATAATGTGTCCTAGTACATGGGGAGGGCAAGCCTTTCTAAAATATGTGCTGTTTTTGAAACTGCCTGAGTTAGTTTTGCCTTGATTTTTCCTCTAGAAGGAAAAACCATTATCATTTTGCCAGGGTCCCACCTCCGTGACTGTTAACTTGTTCTCTCAAAGCTGCTGTGACACTGTGGACATAGATAGGAAGTCAGGGAGGGTGAGAAATCAGAATGTGTAGAAATGTTTGCTTGACACAGGGTTCCTGCAGTGGGAGACAGACCGCAGAGGAGCATCTTCCAGTTTTCCAGTCAAAGATGCTCCTCTATTTCACAAGGCACAGCATGAGACACTCACTAATTCTCTTTCCCAGATTCCATTTTATCAGCCTTTGAGATTTTCCTGGTAGCTGTCTGTCAGTCGTAGTACTTAAAAGTTTTGAAGCTTCAAACGTGTTTCTTCAAAGATGTTTTAGTTAAGAACAAGAGATTTTGCTTTGGAGGATCCTGGACATATTCCCTTTTTAAAAAAAAAAAAGTCTTTCTAAGCACCCATCCCTATAATATATCTAAATTTTGAAGGCTTATCACTGATAGAGTAAAATGAAAAGTTCAAGAATTCAGAACATTTTCTGGCAACCATGGTAGACGAGAAGTATAGGAGATATAGGCATGTGTTCATTTCCTTATTGAACCTAATTGTCCAAGATTGGTGTTCCCTCTAACTAGGTTTTTGCAAACTGAGAGAAAACAGAGCCAGCATCAATCAAAATGACAAACTTGGCAAACTTTTGCCTTGGCCCTCTTCCCTTATCTCTCTTCTCATCGCCACAACTCAGCCTCCCCCCTCCCCCAGTCTTTTTACCTGCCCTTTTTTTGAAAGAATTTTTTTCTCATAAGGTTACTATTCTATTAAAATAGGCTGCTCGTAAATAATGTTTCCTGCATTAAGATTTGGCAAGCCCTGTGCCCAGCACCGTGGCTGACGCAAGATAAGTGCACAGTAAATTTTGAAATATCTGTGTCTTGATCTTCATTTCCTTGTTTCTGTCTCCAATTTCCTGTATGCCATCAGCGGATTTAGTGACACTGCAAATAGCATGCTCTTTTCCAGGCATGCAGCTCCCATTTCCTCAGAACCTGTTTGTCTTGCTGAAGCGTGCAGTCCCGAGCTATATGTTTTCAGGCAGTAGTGTGGGAAGATTAACAGTTTCCTGGCACCTTGCTTGCAAAGGTTTGAACACCACTCCCAGTGCAGATCAACATGTGAAATTAAATGTTTACCTTGTGGTTTTATGGTGCTATCAACTTTCTCAAAATCTCTTCCTTCACACTGTTATTTAAGCTTCATTTACAATCCTGCAAGGTGCCATGAGTATTAGCCCCGTTCTGGAAGGTGGCTGTTTTAGGTTGAATGTGTTCTCCAAAAACTCGTATGTTGAAATTCCAACCCTCAGTACCTCAGAGTGTGATCTTTTTGGGGAAAAAGGATCTTTACAGAGGTAATCAAATTAAAGTGACTTCATTAGGGTGGCCCCTCATCCAATCTGACTATTAACCTATAAAAAGGAGAGATCTGGAGACAGACTCTCACCCTGGGAGGATATCATGTGAAGATGAAGGCAGAGATCAAGATGATACATCTACAAGTGAAAAAACACTAAAAAGTGCCCAAAAAACCACCAGAAGCTGGGAGAGAGGCCTAGACAGATTTTCCCTCACAGCCCTCAGAAGGAACCAACTGGCAACGCCGTCATCTCAGACTTCCAGCCTCCAGAACTGTGAGATAATAAATTTCCATTGTTTAAGCCACCCAGGTTACAGTCTTCATTATGAAGCTCTAGCAAATGAATAGAGTAGCTAATAAAAAACAGAGAAGGCTGACTAGCTCCCCCAAGGTGGGGCACAGTTTCACTAGAGGATTGGATCTTACCGAACCTTCTACTCCACTGAAAATCATGATTTTATCAGCTCTAAAATGAGCTGGGGTCAAGGGCAGCCCACTCTGACAGTGAAGAGTTTTATTTGATGCTGGACCAGGCCAGCACCCTCCCTAGCCCTCCTTGGACTATCTTCAGCCTGTCCCAAACTACATGCATTGGTTCACCTGGATGTTGCTAGCCATTGCCAGGAAAGGTTCTTGCCACTGATAAGGCTATTAACACTAACATTCACACAGCAGTTACCTGTGCCAGGCTCAGGCCATGAGCCTGTGAGGTGGGTGCTATGACTACCCCATTTACAGGTGCCAACCAGAGTCTCTGGTGTTAACTGATCCCTAGTGCTGCATTTGAACTCAGGCAGTCTGACCCCGGAGCTGGCATTTAAACCACTTTATTGCTGGGCTCTACGTTCTTAACAGTTTGGAAAGTATTGTGTTAGAGTGGGAGTATTTCTGTGAACTCCTCAGAGCTTTTCAAGATGCCTTTTTCCTGAGCATGCTCTGAGAGGGTGATAGTGTAGCCACGTTTCCATAGCACAGTTGACCACGGGACCTTTCATACCAAAGTGAGATCTCTTGGGACTGATGTTTCATGAACAGAATTGCCAGATAAAGTATAATACACAGTTAAATTGGAATTTCAGATAAACAATGACTAATATTTTAGTATAAGTGTGCCCCAAGTATTACATCAGACACAGTAATATTAATGGTAAAAGATCAGTAATTGCTTATAGGAAATTCCAGTTTAACTGGGCTCTTGTATTTTTTTTTTATTTATTTTTTTTTATTTTGGCATATTATGGGGGTACAGATTTTAAGGTTTCAATAAATGCCCATTCCCCCCCTCCCCCCAAAAGTCTGAGTCTCCATCATGACCATCCCCCAGATGGTGCACATCTCACTCACTATGTATGTATATACCCGCCCCCCTCCCCCCTCCCACCTGCCCAATACCCTATTACTGTAGCACCTATGTGTCTACTTAGGTGCTACTCAGTTAATACCAGTTTGCTGGAGAATATATCTGGTGCTTGTTTTTCCATTCTTGGGATACTTCACTTAGTAGTATGGGTTCCAGCTCTAACCAGGAAAATATAAGGTGTGCTATATCACCATTGTTTCTTAGAGCTGAATAGTACTCCATGGTGTACATATACCACATTTTATTAATCCATTCTTTGATTGATGGGCACTTGGGCTGTTTCCACAGCCTTGCAATTATGAATTGTGCTGCTATAAACATTCGAGTGCAGGTGTCTTTTTTGTAGAGTGTCACTGGATCATTTGGGTAGATGCCCAGCAATGGGATTGCTGGATCAAATGGTAGATTCACTTGGATCGCTTTAAGGTATCTCCATATTGCTTTCCACAGAGGTTGAACTAGTTTGCAGTCCCACCAGCAGTGTAGGAGTGTTCCTCTCTCTCCGCAACCACGCCAGCATTTATTGTTTGGAGATTTTTTGATAAAGGCCATTCTCACTGGGGTTAAGTGATATCTCATTGTGGTTTTGATTTGCATTTCCCTGATGATTAGAGATGTTGAGCATTTCTTCATATGTTTGTTGGCCATTCTTCTGTCTTCTTTAGGAAAATTTCTGTTCAAGTCCTTTGCCCACTTTTTAATGGGGTTATTTGATTTTTTCTTCCTAATTTTCGTGAGTTCTAAGTATATTCTAGTTATCAGTCCCTTATCGGATGCATAGGATGCAAAAATTTTCTCCCATTCTGTAGGCTGTCTGTTTACTTTCATGACTATTTCTTTGGCTGTGCAGAAGCTTTGTAGTTTGATCATGTCCCATTTATTTATTTTTGTTGCTGCTGTGATTGCCTTTGGGGACTTCTTCATAAACTCTTTGCCCAGGCCGATGTCTAGGAGAGTGTTTCCAACTTTTTCCTCTAGAGTTCTAATAGTTTCATATCTTAGGTTTAAGTCTGTTATCCAGCGTGAGTTGGTTTTTGTGAGAGGTGAAAGGTGTGGGTCCTGTTTTAGCCTTCTACAGGTGGCTATCCAGTTTTCCCAGCACCATTTATTGAAGAGGGATTCTTTTCCCCAGCGTATGTTTTTGTCTGCTTTGTCAAAGATGAGATGGCTATATGAGGATGGTTTTATATCAGGATTCTCACATCTGTTCCACTGGTCAATATTCCTGTTTTTGTGCCAATACCATATTGTTTTAATTACTACAGCTTTGTAGTATAGTTTGATATCTGGCATATTAATGCCTCCCATTTTGTTTTTGTTGCCTAGAATTGCTCTTGATATTCGGGGTCTTCTTTGGTTCCATACGAAGCGTAAAATTATTTTGTCTATATCTGTGAAGAATGCTGATGGGATTTTAATAGGTATTGCATTGAATCTGTAGATCAGTTTGGGTAGTATAGACATTTTGATGATATTGAGTCTGCCGATCCACGAGCATGGTATGGATTTCCATCTGTTTACATCCTCTGCTATTTCCTTCCTCAGTGTTTCATAGTTCTCCCTGTAGAGGTCTTTTACCTCTTTGGTTAAATATATTCCTAGGTACTTTAGTTTCTTTGTTGCTATTGTGAAGGGAATTGAGTCTTTGATTTGGTTCTCAATTAGATTGTTGTTGGCGTATATGAATGCCTCTGATTTCTGTGTATTAATTTTGTATCCTGAGACTTTACTAAATTCATTGATCAGTTCCAGGAGTTTCTTGGTTGAATCCTTGGGGTTTTCTAGATACAATATCATATCATCAGCAAACAGTGAAAGTTTGATCTCTTCTGCCCCTATTTGGATACCTTTGATTCCATTTTCTTGTCTGATTGCTGTAGCCAAGACTTCCAGCACTATGTTGAACAGAAGTGGAGATAGTGGGCAGCCTTGTCTGGTTCCAGTTCTAAGTGGGAATGATTTCAATCTTTCCCCATTCAGTATGATGTTGGCTATGGGTCTGTCATATATGGCTTGTATCATTTTTAGGTATGTCCCTTCTATGCCTATTTTCTTAAGTGTTCGTATCATGAAAGGGTGTTGAATTTTGTCAAAAGCTTTTTCTGCATCTATTGAAAGGATCATGTGGTCTTTGTTTTTGCTTCTGTTTATGTGGTGAATTGCATTTATAGATTTACGTATGTTGAACCATCCCTGCATCCCTGGGATGAAGCCCACTTGGTCGTGGTGGATTATTTTTTTGATAAGTGTCTGTATTCGGTTAGCTAAGATTTTGTTGAAAATTTTTGCATCTATATTCATTAGGGATATTGGTCTGTAGTTTTCTTTTTTTGTTGCATCTTTTCCTGGTTTTGGTATCAGAGTAATATTCGCTTCATAAAAGGTGTCGGGGAGGTTTCCGTTCTTCTCGATGTTGTGGAATAGTTTCTGCAAGATAGGTACTAGTTCTTCTTTGTAAGTATGGTAAAATTCAGGTGTGAAGCCATCTGGACCGGGACTTTTCTTTTTAGGGAGATTTTTAATTGCTGTTTCTATTTCAGCTGTTGAGATTGGTCTGTTCAGGGAATCTATTTCTTCCTGGTTGAGCCTAGGGAGGCTGTGTGTTTCTAGAAATTCGTCCATTTCCTCCACATTTTCCAGTTTGTGTGCATAAAGATTTTTGTAGTATTCATAAATTGTATCTTGTATCTCTTTGGGATCAGTTGTGATATCTCCTTTTTTATTCCTGATGGAGCTTATTAGAGATTTCTCTTTTCTGCTTTTCGTTAGCTTAGCCAACGGCGTGTCAATCTTGTTTATTTTTTCAAAGAACCAACTTTTTGTTTTATTAATCTCCTGAATAGCTTTCCTGTTTTCAATTTCGTTTAGTTCTGATTTGATCTTGTTGATTTCACTTCTTCTGCTGGGTTTGGGGTTGGTCTGTTCTTCTTTTTCCAGCTCTTTGAGTCGTTTCATTAGATTGTCTATTTGTGATCTTCTTGCCTTTTGGTTATAGGCATTTATGGAGATAAACTTTCCTCTCAGAACTGCTTTAGCTGTGTCCCAGAGGAGTTGATAACTTGTCTCTCCATTGTCGTTTTCTTCATAGAAGTTTTTTATTTCCGTCTTGATTTCTTCATTTACGAAGTAATCATTTAGTAGGAGGTTGTTTAATTTCCACGTTTTTGTGTAGAAATGTGAGTTTCTGTTAGGGTTGATTTCTAGTTTTATTCCACTGTGATCTGAGAAGGTACATGGTATGATTTCTATTTTTTTAAATTTCTTGAGATTTTCTTTGTGTCCTAGGATATGGTCAATCTTAGAGAATGTCCCGTGAGCTGATGAGAAGAACGTATATTCAGTGGATTTTGGGTAGAATGTTCTGTAGATGTCTGTCAGACCCAATTGTTCTAGAGTTTTGTTTAAGTCCATTATTTCTTTATTAATTTTCTGTTTGGAGGATCTGTCTCGTGCCGTCAGTGGGGTGTTGAAATCCCCGGCGATTATGGAGTTGCTATTAATCCATTTGCTTAGCTCCAGTAAGGTTTGCTTTATGAATCTGGGTGCACCTAAGTTGGGTGCATATATATTTAAAATTGTTATCTCTTCTTGTTGGACTGTGCCCTTCACCATTATATAATGACCCTCTTTGTCTTTTACTACTTTTGTTGGCTTAAAAACTAAATCGTCTGAAATTAGAACTGCCACACCAGCCTTCTTTTGGCTTCTGTTTGCTTGGAATATTGATCTCCACCCTTTTATTTTTAGTCTATGTGCATCCTTGCAGGTTAAATGTGTTTCCTGAAGACAGCATATACTTGGCCTGTATTTTCTTATCCATTCAGCCAGCCTATGTCTCTTGAGTGGAGAGTTTAAGCCATTCACATTTATTGAGAGAACTGATAGGTAAGGTAGATTACTGATCATTCTGTTGGGTTGGATGTTGTTGCTATGATTTGTGTCTTGAGCCATTGTAATATCTGGCCTTTAATATCTTTGGGTTTTGGTTGTTTTTATATCCGTGGATTATTATTATGATGTTCCGTGCATAACGCTGTTTTAAGTACTTCTTGTAGGGCTGGTCTTGTCTTGGTGAATTCTCTGAGCCTTTGCTTGTCTGCGAATGTTTTTATTTCTCCTTCATATATGAAGCTTAGTTTTGCAGGGAATAATATTCTAGGCTGGGCATTGTTTTGTTTCAAAAGAGTGAGAATGGGGCCCCAGTCTCTCCTTGCTTGTAAAGTCTCATTAGAGAAGTCTGATGTTATTCGAATTGGTTTTCCCTTGTATGTCACTTGCTTCTTTTGTCTTACAGCTCTTAGAAGGGCCTCTTTAGTTGATACTTTGGTCAGTCTGATGACTGCATGACGTGACGTCTTCCTGTTTGCATTGAATCTCCCAGGGGTCCTCTGGGCTTCTTGAACTTGTATATCGAGATTTTGAGCAAGACCTGGGAAATTTTCCTCTATTATATCTTCAAAAAGCTTGTCCAGCCCTTGAGTGTTGTCTTCCTCCCCTTCGGCTAAACCTATGACCCTCACGTTAGGTTTTTTCACATAATCCCACAGCTCTTGTAGACTTTGGTCTTTTCTCTTGTTTCTCTGCTGTATTTCTGTGACTGATTTATTTAATTGGAAGGTGTTATCTTCAAGCTCTGAGATTCTTTCTTCTGCTTGATCTACCCTGTTCTTGAGACTTTCCACAGTATTTTGTAGTTCTCTGAGTTGATTCTTCATCTCCAGGACTTCGGTTAAAGTTTTCTTCACTGTGTCAATCTCTTTGTTGAACCTTTGTTCCATTTCTTGGAGGTTTTTTGTGTTTTCTTGGTGTTGGTTATTGAGTTGTTGTTGTAGCTGGGTGAGTGTTCTTATGATCCACATACGAAATTCCTTTTCTGTCATATTGGTTGCCTGATTTTGGTCGGTGTCCGTTTCTAGGGGGCTGGTGCTCCTCCTTGGGGGTGTGTTTTCCGTTTGGTTCTTCATATTTCCTGAGTTCTTTCGCTGATTTCTTCCCATGTCGATCAGTTGTTGTTTCTTTCCTTAGGTTATTGTTTGGGTATTCACACACCTTGTTTAGTTTCTGAGGCGTTAGGTGGTGCCTGTGGGTGAAATTGGACCACTCCCTGTATATTGAGTCAGTGGGTGCCGTGGAAAGGCTGTGCAAGATGCTGTCCCTGTCAGTAGGTGGCGTTTGCTTGGAGGAACAGGCTATGGTGTTGATTTTGAGTCCTGTTATCAGCTCTCCTTCTGGGCGGAGCTGGGTTGGGTAAGCCTGCCCTCAGGCTGTTAGCAGGGGTCAAAGTTCTGTTCTCTGCTGTCAGGGCGGGGCTGGAATGGTCCCGCTCAGCCAGAAAGTCTGGGTGTGGGGGTGGGGCTGTCTGAGACCCACAGTCTGCAGCAGGCCTCGCTTCTTTCTACCCTCCCCAACTCCGCAGCTACTCCTGAGCCTCTGCCAGCAGGCCAGACCACAAGCCACCAGGCCTCCCCGGACTGTGATGCCGGCGGGGAGGTTCCCTGCACAGGAACGCCACCTGGGTTGGGCGCACAGCCTCCTCCTGGGACGCCGTTCCGCCCGATCCGCCCCTGGAGGCACACAGACCTCAGTAGGCTGTTCACGTATAATCCTTCTGTGCCCCGGGCAATGCTAGCCCTCGGTGCAGGGGATCTGGTCTGCAGGTCCGACCTCTGGGTCCCAGAGTTCAAACTGTATTCCCACCAGGGAGAGGGTTTCCGGTCCTAATTCACCCACAGGGAGCCCAAGCTGGGTCTATGTCTCTCAGCCTCTGAGTCGGCACCGTTTTCCTGGGAACACGGTGCCAGCAGCACCTGGGAGGGCGGGCGGGGTCCCAAACGGGAAGGTCCCGTTCCCTGGAGGTGCCTCCGGCTGGTGGCTGTATTGTCTCTCTGGGCAGCCGCGGGTAGGGTCGGCGGAGGGGAGGAGGAGGCAATATGGCGCCTGCCGCGCGGCTCTCCGTGCACACGGAGGTGCCCGGAGGAAGTTGGGAACCTGGTGCCACGTCTGCTACAGGCTCACCGTTGGCAGGCGGCGGCAGTCTCTGGGCTGATGTCCGCAGGTCTCTCCACCCGCTGGGGAGCCCACCAGCAGTCCCGAATGCAGGGGAGGGGAAACAGCAGATCCACCTACCCTTGCCACTGGTCTCCGGGCTGCTCCGGTGGTCTCAGCCTCCAGTTCTCCTCCGCAGCCTCCTCCCGTGGAGTCTCCCGGGGTCTCAGGTACCCCTCCTTCCGGCCCTTGTCCGCTGTATGCTCGTCTTCTTGCTTCTTTCCTCTAGTTTCTGCTAGAATCGGTCTTTTCTGCAGAGACCCTCTGTCTGGCGGTGTTATTCGTCCGCCATCTTGCTCCGCCCCCCCCGGCTCTTGTATTTTTATTTGCTAAGTTTGGCAACCTACATGAAGGAAAAACATGAGTACATAGCTGAAGCTCCCTGACTCTCTCTCCCTCTCCCCCTGGACATTTTTATTTAGGACATAAACAAAAATCTGCCCCAAGCTGAGGTTCTGCCCTTATACTCTGCCTTGTTACCTTTCCAACATCCGTCTTGTTAACCTTTAGCCAACCACCAGTGGAGCTCCTCTTGGACTCCGCTTCTTGTCTTTTATGGCTTAGAACCCTCTATCTCAGAGCCAGGGACCAGACACGTGCTTGGTTATTCCAAAGCAAGCATCACACCAGCATGAGATGTGGCTAACAATTACAACAGCCCTCTAGCCCTCACCCAAGGAAAAGGAGAAGGACATTTGGGGACAGATGCACATAAAACCCAAATCTGATGCCTTGAGGTTGGTCCATATGAATTCTGTCCCATGGTATCTCTCTGCTACATTTCCATTCCAGGAGAGTTGAAGGCTTATCAAGTTTAGGAAGAAATGGATTTCTAAAAAAGATCAGGTCACTGGAACAGGTCTTGAATCCTGAATCCTATTACCCCTCTCACTTTCCCCCCTTTTCTACTAATGCTACATGTGATGATGCCACTCAAATACTTGCATAAGTCCCATCCTACTGGGCGTTACCTTTCTTTTTATTCGTTTTTAAAAGATTCAGTTGCCTTTCCGATATTGTATCTTGACCAATGTCTCAGTTACTTAGAGCTTTGTGGATTGAAGCAAGACAGAAAAAAATGACTTACTCATAATTCAGAACATTTCTGAGCCACAGTGATATTTACATTTTCTGGCCATGAAGAGGACCCTTCATGCTAGTATACAGAAACTCAGTTTAAATTCCAGACCTACAGTGTCCACCTGTGACTACTTAAATTTGTACTCAAATTAATTATCACTAAATTAAATGAAAAACGTTAGTTTCTGAGTTACACTAGCCTCGGCCACGTAAGGTGAGTGGCTACTGTATTGAACAATGCAGATACGGAGTATTTCTGTTATCACAGGGAGTTCTATTGGACAGCCCTGTTCTAGATTCTCATTCTCCTGGCTTCTCTGTTGGGCACAGTGAAAAATGTTGATATAGATTAGGGTTTTTTCAACCTCGGCACTGTTGACATTTTGGGTCAAATAATAATGTTGTGAGGACTCTCTTGTGTATTTTAGGATGTTTAGCACACCCCAGCTCTACCTGTGCATCACATGATGTTTAGTAGCACCCCTCCTCCACGTTCAACAACTAAACATATCTCCAGACATTGCCAAATGTCTTCAGTGGGGCAAAATCACCCCCAGTTGAAAACCACTTATTTAGATTATATCAGATGTCTCATCTAGCACTGATAATTCAAGATCCTTCTTGGAACAATAATTTTCAAGCATGTGAGTTTTCTGGCATTTCATAGATCATTATGGAATTATAAGAATATTTCCAGCTACTCATGAAAATTACTGTGGCCTGATTATCAATTTAATATTTGGATCACTGGGCCATTAAAATGCTGATTTGAAATTCAATCTTCTATTTTTAAAAATGATCACTTTGTGAATCATATCTGTTATGTGGTTGATTTTATTTAAATGGACTGTATAATTTTGCCCACTCTGTGTTCACGAATAATGCTTTATAGTTGAATGTCAGAATGCCTGCTAATGATCCTAACGTTCATAGCTTAGGTCTATAGAATCCATACAGTCATTGACAGGTTAGCTTTTTTTTTATTTTTTCATCTTCCACTTGTTTTTCCAGAGTAAGACCTTTAATTAGTGCTCATTAAGATACACAGCCTAGGCTTGGATCCTCTGAGTATCTGGTTTACTCTTCTCTAACTTATTAAATTTGCTTCTGGAAGCAACATAAAGACATGTACTTATTTTCTGGATCAGCATGTTCATGCATCTTGTTGTGCAAGAAAAATATACTGTGGTCAAAATGGATGTATATTTTTGCAGAAATATTTGTTCGTAGGACCCAGATACATTAAGACTCAATAAATGTGCCACTCTATCAGTGACTGTGAAATTGGAATCTCACATCAGAGCTGGTGGTGGCCCGGTGGGCCTTTGAAACCTCTTCATTTGGGAAGCTGCCTTGGTGAGGAGGCCAGGGAATTCAAGACACACAGGACAGCCTTTGGGATTTGTAGTCCCATTAATATGAAATCAATATTTCCCATAAGACTGGAGAACTCTTCGTGCTCCAGGCATGTCCCAAGCACTACATGCTACTATCCCCTTAAATCTCTCACCCCTACCAGGTGAGTAGTAATATTACCACCGTTTTACTAACAAGAAAAGGAAGTCTCACTGCAGAGGTATTAACCTGCCTAAAGTCATAGCCAGGATTCAAATTCAGCTCTCTATTAATAGATTTCTGGAATTGCAATCTTCTCCATTACCTACATCGCCTCCAGATTTAGAATAAAATACAAATCACTTAAGTTTTCCACTTAAAAGAAGCATCCCTTAGCATCAAACTAAAGTTGGTTCAACATGTATTCCTATCAAAGTAGGTTAAGTTTTTTAAATTTGCAAGTGCTCATAATGGATAACAGTTGGAAAACAACTTTAGATGATGACTTTGGGCACGTGATTTAATCCATACATTTTGTGTAGTTTCCTGTACCTTTCAGAACATGATTTCCCTCCCATAAAAGTAAACTTCGTTTTACTTAGTAGAAAACTCAGTGACTTTGGAGCATGGTGGTTATAGTGTTTTTACATTTTATTAGGTTCATTGTAGTTTACAGGTAAGGTTTTTTTAATACAAAAGTATTCTCTTCATCACACAACACTAAATCAGCATCTTTTAAGAGAATTAAAATGGTGTTGAGGTAAGTTTATTTTTGCTGTTCTAGTCTTTGGAAGAATTTAAGTGTGAATGGAAAAATCAGTTAAAATCAGATCACAGATGTATTCTCTTCTGTGTCTTTTTCTTCATGAATATGAGGTTAGAAACAAACAAAACTTCTTAGAAACGTTCCTAATAAAGCATATACTAATCTACTTTCTTACAAAAGAGTAAGAAGGAATGGAATCAGCTTAAACAGCTTAGAACATCAGAATTTTAATCCAGGACTCACAATTTGTTGGTAGCTACATGGATGACGTCTACTGAAACTACATCAGGTCCTTCTAAAAATGTCCCATCATTTAAGTTTTCTTCAGTTATAATCTAAAAGGAATTATATATTTGAAGTGTGTACTTTGCATATCCTATGTGAAAACACATAGGGTCCCAGAATCCCATATTACTCTGCATCTGCCCAGATCCTCAAAACCATGTCTCATTTTTCACATGCATAATGGTAAGACTAAGCATGCCAATTTTAATTCCAGAAAAAATGGTCACTCTAGGTAATGGTTCTTTAAAACAAATAAGCAAATAAAGGCCACTTAATCTGTGATGCTGTAGTCATTTGTTGGTTTGTTTATTTTAATCCACAATTTACAATAAAATGTGGTTATTTTTTATTCTCACTGAGAAAACACAATCCTATTAAAAGTGAACTTCTCTCAAATGAAGGCATTACAGCAGATTTAAATTCATGCATTACAATTTTGGCAATTTAATGAACATCCTATTTGGAGACATTATTGGTTTAAAGAAATAAATCACAACCATTTTATTTCCCAGTAGCATTGCATATTTCAAATCCATTTTTTCAACACAATGATGCGTTTAAATAAATTGTCTTATCGGCTGAATTTTGATCACACTATCAAGTATTTGAGATAGAAATGTGTAATCAGAGAGTCAAAAGTCATCACATCTATCTCTGGCTCAATAGCCAACAAGAAATGAAGCCTTAGGCAAGTCATTATTGTCAAAGATTTAGCTGCTTCTCAGTCCAAGGCAGGTGTTTAACTGCAGCGTTCAACATCAACTAGGGTGCTTGATCGCAGCGTTGAGTGAGTCCCCATCCCCACCCTCACACCTGGATGTGGTAGGCGTACATTGGGAGTCTTCCTTGAAAAGAAGCTCTGGGTGCTTCGAGCTCAGGTGCCCGGGACCCCATGAAGGGTCTGTGGTTAATGCCAGAAACCCCATTAAGCTTGAAGCTTCTCTGACCACATCGTGGGCTGTAGTCACTTGACACTTCCATTTTTCTTCAATAACACAAAAATACCCCTCAGTTATGTCACCATTATAATATACGTAGAATCTTATGCCTACCTGGTTTTGTGAGTTCAAACTAGGAGAAACTCAGGAACGTTGAGTTGAGCTGAGCATTAAAAGCGGGGAAAAGAAGAGGTAAGGATTGACCAGGAGCCAGAGAGGCCTGAGAAACAGAGGTTCTTAACCTGGTGTTTCCCCTCGGTCCCTGGATGGACATTAGGAAGCCTCTGAATACATGACATGATAGCCAAAATGTGTGCGCATGTACGTGTTTATGCATATTTGTGTGGTTTCTGGAGAAAGGACCACAATTTGCATAGATTTCCCATAGAGGTGTTGACTGTAGAATGGTTAGAACCTTCCTTCTAGCTGGGTGGTGGTTTGGAGCACTGCCTATGGGCCCAGAAATCCTGACTTACAGCCCATTGCCTCTACTACTTAGCTAGAAAGTGGAGTTGAGCTACCCTCCAAGTGTGCTTGCCCAGGTCACAGGATTGTTGTGGGACTATGTGGGGACACATGAAAAGTGCACATTGTCGGGTATTTGGGAACTGCTCAGTAAATATTAGCGATATCCTAACAAGTATTTTACGGAGGCCCTTACACTGAGCAAAAGCAATCATGTGTGATGCATTCACAAAGGAAGTGGTAACTAACTCATCCTCCCTACCTCCTCCCAGTCATGCCCTATGTCACTTTATAGTCTCGTCTCCTTCTCAATCTTTTGCTAAAAAATGACAAAATAGAACTCCCTTTGTCCTGACAGCTCTGGTTTCCCACCGCAGCCATAATCTGGGTATTGTCAAGGCTGCAGGAGAAGCTGGAAATGTTACAGTGCCAGGTTTAGACCCCTCAGCCTTCTCTCTGCCATGGATTTATTGTGCTCTGCTGGGAATATAGGTCCTTTTTCGAGCCCATCTGGGACATTTCTGTGCCTTTTGTTGAACGTTCCTGTGTGTTTCCTGAAAGATCTCCACATGAATGGTGAAGATCATAACTGCTACTGGTCTCTACGCTTTGCCCTTTAAAACCTGTGGACACGCGAAACCCTCAACCCTCAGTCCTGCCACACTGCGATCAAAAGGATTGTGACTAAGAATTTATACTCCAAACACTAATTGTGATAGCTAACATTTGTATAGTTCTTTGGGGTTTACGAAGTACTTATATTTTCCCATTTAATCCTCACTTAGGACTAAAAAAGTTAGTGACGCTAATGGGAATGAGCGAAAACCAATTTCAGAGAGTGTTAAATACACAAAATTATAAAGTGAAATGAGACTGATTTCTTCTAGTCATGAGGAAAAATTTGTCTCTCTGCGATCTGTTTTTCACATATGTAAAGGCATTTACATTTTCACTTTTCTGAATTTTCTGCTTTTAGTTTGCTCTTCTTGTTTTAGATGTTCAGAGTCACTGGGCAATTGGAGCCATTTTCTGCCTGACTCATGATGAAAAAAAGAACTTTTAACCTGCAATGTCCAACTGATTAAAATTAGCTTGGATTTTTCAGATAAAATTCCTTTTTTGTTACGATAAACATAACCTTTATCTTAACTGAGTAGGAAGAAATATTTAAGGGAACTTTTCATCTTATTTGTATTTCAACCTTAAAAAAGGAAAAGATATAGTGAAAATTTTCAGGTGTTTAAGTGGGAAGTGCTTTATTTGAGATAAACACAAAAGGTTTTAAGTATTGTTGATTAGTCAAACATAGCAGCTTTTGGCTATTGTCTGAAGAGCTCTCATCTGCTGAGTTGCAGACCTGTGACCTCTAGATAAAGTTTCAAAATGCAGAAAATATTTATCTTCTTGCTATGACCTTCCATGCACAAGACATGAGCCATGGATTTGTTTCCTAGGGAACTAGTGAGTGAGGAAGATCTATAATTAAATCTGTGAGTTATATGCTACACATGGGAATTGGGTACATACCAAGTCTTTTAGAAAAATCCAGTAATATTACGATAGCTTCAACTGGTGAAATTAAACCCAACTTTTCTTTGGATGTTTTTAAAAAGCATCATTTAGAATCTTAAAATGGGAGAGTTCTTGAGTTTCTTTCAAAAGTCAGCATGTGTCTCTTCTGGCTTCCCTTTCATCCTGCCCCAGTGCCCTCCCTGATAGGATAGCACCTGCCACTGCCGTCCGGGGGAGCGTTTTGTACGAAAGGCTTGGACATGTAAGAAGCACCCTGATCTTAGAGCATCAGTACGTCAGAGCTGGAAGGGATCTAAGCCAGTGGTTGTCAAAAGGTTTTTGAACTTCAAAACATGTTCTTCAAATAAAATCTAGTTCAGAAGTCCAGTAGGAAAAGCAGATACAGGTGAATTGGTTTTGGCTGGAAGTAAGAGAAGAGCCTAATCTCATTAGGGCTTTTAGCCACCTCCCCAACCCCAAAACTCAGAGGCAAGAGTTCCCTAAGGCACCCTTATTTCTCAACCTGAACGTCAACATCTAAGCAAAGTCACTGACTGTGGAGATGGAGCTCAATAGGAGACACTTGTGTCTCATTGGGCCAGTCACCTCGCAGTCTCTGGAGGTGAAAAACCAATCAGAAAGATGAATTGTTGTTTCCAAACCTGGCTCGAATATTTTTCATAATAAATTTCCTTGTGTGGTGGCTCATGAGGGCCAAACTTTCACTACAGTGCTTTTGTTTTTCATCTGTTGAAACCAATAGTAGGCCTTTTACTTTAGCTCTAAAACATAAAATTCTGTTGATTCTTTTCTTTCAATGGAATTGTGCTCCCCATATCATTCTTCAACCAAAAGAAGGACCAGGTAAAAGCAAAGGTGGAATCTCTGGACCCCTAGAAAGGATAAACTTTATAGATAACAAGGCTTGATGTAGAAATCAGGCCACAGTGGATGTTGATGGTGATAATACCTGCCATTTGTATATGTGCCCTGCCCCATACTATCCATATATACACATATTAGCTCACAGTGTTTGTGATGTCTAAGCACATTGTGTGTATGTGTGAATACAGAGAAGCTTATTTTTTTTCTTACTGATTTTTGAATACACACATATATAAGTGTACATGTGTAGTATGTGCCGGTCTGTCTCCCACCACCTCCTTCCCTCCCTCTATCCCTCTCTCCTTTTCTCCCTCTTTCTCACCCTCACCCTCTCTGTTATTATCCAGACAACCTCATGAGGCATATACTATTATTATCCCTATTTTACAGATGAAGATACTAAGGCACAAAATCCCAGAGATTCTGCAGCTGATGGAGGCAGAGCTGAGATTTATATCCTACCAGCCTGGCTTCCAAGTTCAGTTTGTACTCTTTGCTTATCTACACTGATGTACCATCTCTTTATTTATTTATTTATTTATTGTAGTATGAGCTATGGGACTTTGAGCAAATCACTAAACCTGTATCGAAATTTTTATGTGAAAAACAAATAAAAAAAAATAATACCTCAAAAGTTTACTCTGAGGATAAAAGGAGAAATCATAAAGTACCTTACCTATTGCACATTGTAATTTCTACCACATAGTAATTTCTTCATAAGTTACTGTGCTGCTGTAAAAATCCCCAGCCATGTGCCCAAACAGATCTTTCAAAGAATTCTGAAGCCAATTAAGTTGAAAAACTTCAAAATCAGCTTGTCAAATTTGATGCTAAACACTGTATTTGCTCTGAGAATTTTAGATTGTATAGGAAGTTTAATTTCTTACAATAACTTACGATTTTTTCACACCTGAATAGTATCACTTCGTGGAAGGAATTTTCCTAAATACAGTCCGCTCTCACCAATGTCTCTGAAAACGTTTAATCCTTTTCTACTGCCTACATGTTGGCCCGGAGTATTTCTGAGAATGTTTTGCAGGTTATCTTAACAACAACAGGACTAGTCACTGCAGTGAGCAGGCTCCATTGTTTGGCTTAATCACCAGGACCAGGCTTGTGTGTGGTGCCAACTCAGATCAGCCCATTCCCCCACCTCCCCCGTCGCTGACGGATTGACTGGCGCATTTGAGACCTTTCACGCTGGTTCACTGCCACCCCCGTGTGCATACTCCCCCAGAGCCTCTGTGTCTCAGCCATGGCCTGTGTCTGCAAACCAACTATCATCTCCTTTTCATTCCTGCACTGTCTTGTAGAGGAAAAAGAATGAAACCTTGGAGCAGATTTTGTCTTAATAAAATAGCATTTACATGAAATAAGCACGTTTAAGCTTGTATTGTTTTATTCTGAAAGACATCTTTGTTTTTTTGACTTTTCAAGACAGCCTTATAATCTGCCTCTGGTGTTTGAGATTCTCTTGTTTTGCTTTTTGTAGTCATCATTTTGTTGTGTTTTGTTTTTCTTTTTGCTGTTGTTTTCTTTTTGTTTATTTTTATTTTGTTTTGTTTTTCATCCGCCCTCCACCTCTGCCAAAGACAGAGATCATCAGGGTTGAGAAGCACTGGGTTAAGAGTTACAAAAAATTAAATTTCTCAGTGCTTGGGTCATATCCAATGAGTTCATTGTAACCCAGGAAAATCAAAACCTTGACTTGTGAGAATGAGACAACAGGACGAGGAGTTTTTTTTAGAGAATGAGCTAGAGAAGGAGGCAGTGCTCTATCGAAACAGGCAGATGGTGGTCTCCAGGGAAAGTAGAGAAGGGAAAACTGGGAGATGGAGATTTTTTGATGAAAATTATAACCTATTTTGTAAACATAATTTAATCTGTACAACAATCATTTAAAGGAAGAAGGACACTCACATCATTAGAGCACCTTCATGTACCCGGCATTTGTATATTTCTTATTGAATCCCCTCTGAACGCTGGCTTAAGGAGATTTCATTGTTCCCTTCACAAGTGATGCAACCATGACTTGGGGCAAAGGTGGCTATTCAAAGCCAAGTTATCTGATTCTACCACCCTGTTCTACTGTCTGATGCAGCTTGGCCTGAAGCTCAGGGCCTGTAGGGTCTGGACTGGTCGGGGGAAACCTCAGACAGGGGTGCTTTTTGATGGGGCCGCTTTCTGGAGCCCAGGAGAAGCTATTTGCAACCCAGAGCTCCAGAGCGACTTGGGGAGTGGAGGCGCTGATTGCTCCATTCAGCAAAGATGCGTTGAGCTCTGGCAGCATGACGAGGACTGCGTAGCTTCTGTGGACACAGCAGTGAGCGGGATAGACCAAGCGCAGTCCTCCTAGAGGCCTCCTTCGAGTAAGGGAACCTGAGAAACCAAAAGTTAATAAAATACATGTTACCTTATTTGCTGTGACAGAGCATGATAAAGGATACGCAGGACAGAATAGAGCTGGGGAGAGATTGCAATTTTAAATGGTGTTCTCAGGTAGGGCCTGGGGGAGAACTGGTGAAGGGTGTTACAGAGATGCATCTATCTTGGGGTCAAGCATCCTTGATAAAGGGGACTATGAGTGCAAAACCTGGAGGCAGGAGTGTGTCTGGAATGTTCTAGAAACAGCAGGGAAGCTGGTATGGCTGAAGCATAGGGAGCAAAGGGATATTAGACAAGAGAAGAGGTGTGACTAGGTCACGGAAGGCCTTGGAGGCCAGCATGAGGACTTTGGCCTTTATTCTAAGGAGAGCAAAAGCCACGGGAGGGTTTTGGTGGGAGACAGGCGTGAGCTGGGTTTTGTCTTCACTGGGTGGCTCTGGCCAGCAGATGCAGAATGGCCTGTGGTCGTGGGCAGGGGCAGAGCTGTTGCAATCATTCAGTCCTAGGAGTGACGGGGGCTTGGCCCAGGGCGGTGGTGATGGAGGAGGAGAGGAGTAATTGTGACCAGGTTCTGGGTACGCTTTGAAAACGTCTGGAGTGATGATTTCAGCTGCTTTTGTGAGCGCCGCTGCCCACATGCCAGGCTCTGTGCCTCTGCGATCTGTCATACTTTCTTTTTGAGTCTTGATGGTGGTGGTTTTGCAAAGAAGCCAGCCTCACTCCCCATCTCCCAGAGGGGGAAACTGAGCCTCAGAGAGATTCAGGAACTTGCTTAAAGCCCGGTGCCAGGCTTTGGCCATGGGTCTGACTCCCAAACCTGTCCTTTTTCTGCTACAACAGGCTGCCTCCACTCCATAGTCTGCAGGAAATGCAAGGCTTTGGGAATTTCTCATTGTATAAGCATGAATATTATTAAATTTTCCATAAACTCAAATTTTGTCTATTTAAAAAGACATGAATCTTTCTTTTCAGAAATTGAGGTGGTTAGGATTAATGACCAAACATAAAATTTTATAAGCAATTATTATGGTTTACTGTGCCTTCTTCGGCTGCTCGTCACTCTGCCTTCTCCTTCTCTTGTAGTCGGGATGGGTTTTCACATCACTGATCAAGACCTTGCGCTAGGAGGAAGTGAGGTTGGAGCGAGGCCATTCATGAACCTCTATTTTTAACTTGGATTATAGCACTGGGATTTCAGTCATACAAGTTCATTGGCATTTACTCATCCTGCATTAGTAATATGTGCATAGTATATTTTCCATTTTTATTAGCTATGTTTAATAGAATCTTTAGAAAGGAACTCAATCCTCTGTTTCAACAAAGTAAATTCATTTTTTGCTTTGTTGTAGGTAATATAAAAGCTTTCTCTGCTGTGCGTGGCTCCCATCCTAATTCGGGGCCCCTTTCTGATTGTAGAACTCTGGATTCCTGCTCCCCTCCAGCCCCCCCAGTTCTGTGTCCTCCCACTGTCCCAGACACCCAGCTGCAAGCACATGCCTCCAGCCCCTCACGGACAATTGCTGCTTTGCCCCCAGCCTTCAGTTTCCCACAGATTTATTTCAAAGTTTTAACTCCTCTACAGACTACATTCTAATTCTATTCTCAACCTCTAATTCTTTCTTTTTCTGATTGCTCCCAATATGAACCAACTGAAGCAAACATACCTGCAGTAGCTAGAAATTGGTTCTGTGCTAGTCGGGACACAGAGGTTGTATGTGACAGAAATACATTCAAATGGCTGAGCTTATTAACCCCCATAATCAGGAAATCTAAGGCCGCGTCTGGTTTTAGAACAGCCGGATCCAGGCCTCACAGTATTGATCTTTGTGTTCTCCCTCTGCAGGGTGGCCTGATTCTCTCCTGCTACAGACAGACTTTCTTTTCTTTTCGTGGTGGCCTGATCTTCTCTTGTCATGGACAGACTTTCTTCTTTGTGTGATGGCCTGATCCTCTCTTGCCAAAGACAGACTTTCTCCATTTGATCAAGGAGGATGGTCACAAGCTGCATCCTACTGACACCCCGTGATTGTCAAAGACAAGAGGAAGCTTATCTATCAGCTCCAATAAAAAAAAAAATGCCCTTGGGAGAATACTGTTCAGTCCAACTTTGGGCAAATGCCCATTGCTGAAGCCATCTATGAGAACATAGAAATGGGTTTGGCTTGACCAAAAGTATTAGTACATCCCCTTGTAGGTGGAAGTGGAGGGATATCATGACACCACAATGGTGGCACCAGCTGACTGTCTTGGGGCAGGTGGGAGGGCTGATGTAAGAAAGGGTTGGAAAGCCTGGTGGTAAACAAATCTGCAGCTTGCAGCCTTCACCATAGTTCTGCCAAAGTCAAATTGCATGTACAGCACTAGAATTTCCCTTAAAGGGAACTCAGATCGGAAACAGACCCCAGCATCTTTTGTTTCAATTGTCATTCATTTTCAATTGCCGCCATGTCTTGAGCACCTACCATATGTTCCCACACTGTACTAGGTACATATGGATGACATAATGATGACTAATGCACTGTCTCTGCCCTCAAGGATGCTGTTCATTAGGAAGGGTCTTCTTAAATCATAGGGAGTGATCGATTTACATGCCTCCCCTTGATGCTAACTAAGACAAAGGAGAAATAGCCCCAAGTGTTAATACTCTGTCTCTTGAATTGAGTTATTTTTCCAAGGCAATAAAATTTGAAGATTGCAATTAGTTAACCATTATGAAGACAAATCTTCAAATATTTCTCTCACTGTGGTGACATTTAAAATGCTTCCTGCTCTACCAAACAGTCAATTGATTTTTTTTTCCATCTTCTTATAATGGCTAATTGTTAAGCAATTGATTGAATCTCCTTTTGTTACTATGTAATTACTAAGCTGGCCAAAATAACTGTCCTGACTATTTCACTGTCTGCCCATTGTGGTCACCTAAAGGGCAGGTTTGGGGCAGGAATGTTCTTATTTGCTTAAACTCTTTGCAAATGATCCATCTAATTGCTTAATTTAGTGATTCAGATCAAAGGTTCAGTGGACAGAAAGGCTTAAATGTTTCTCTGGGAAATTTCTTAAAGCTCATTTTTTGTGGTTTTGTTTGTTTGTTTGTTTTTTGCCTATAATATGGAGATAATAATAGTCATCTACCTCCTAGAATTTTGGGAAGGGTCATATAATACATTGTAAGTGGTTAGCAGCACTAAGACATCATAAACTTGCATTAAATCATCAGTGTTTGTACTTTGTGTAGGCTACTCCTGGCACACACTTATGGAAACTGCATCAAAATTCTTAACCTCTGTGCTTCAGTTTCCCAATCTGTAAAATGGGGATAATAAAGCCACCTATGTCTTAGAGTTTATTTGATGATGAAAGGAGGGAGGAGAAGCATATAGAATTGATGTGATGGTAAAAGCGGGTAGAAAAGGCATCTAAATGATTGAGCCCCATGGTGATCTGCACAGTCACTATCGAGTTATTCATACCACTTGGCACAGTACTGGCTTCTAGTCCACACTCAGGAGAGGCCCCTTTCTCTGTCTCTACCCTCCTAGAAACTCTCCTTTAGAGGCTGAAACCTTGGCGATCGCACCTTGAGGACACAAGGCTGGCCACTTCTGTTGTAGGCACCGTTTTTGCACCTTCATGCTCACAGCATTCAACAGTATCTGTGGGGTGTCAGGGGACTGTGCCGTGGATTCATCTCCATCGAGAATAGGAGGTCGATGGAGAATAAGGAGTCTGCTGCCTTGAGCTGTTCAGACTTGTGGCCTTTGGAAGAATTTCTCAAAATTACTCCGGTGCTTTTTCAACATTTCCGGATATTATCACATGATGAAATCTTGCGTATGATACTTTGTGAGATTCCCAACCCTGTCTTGATACAAAAAGGACATCACACTCTGAGAAAAGTGATTTCCCCAGGGCTATATCCAAAGAAGAAACGTAAATCCAGGGGCTATAAACCAGTGGGACCCGCGTTTCCATGGTTGATTGTGTGAAAGCAGATCTGGCTACTGCACGTTACTGACTTTGCACAGGGAGCTTGAAATGTGTCACTGCACAGGTATCTGTGTGGTGTGTGAATTCCAGGAGGTCGAGGGACCGCACAGACAGTTTCATCTTGTCGTGGCCTGAGATGCGTACACAGTGCACTGTGGCCCAACATGTACCTGGCAAGTGTGAGTAGAGTGACATTGTATTAGACTGGGAGGAAAAACACATCTAAAAGATGAAGGTCTGATTTTCTTTGCAGAGCTAAAATTGTGCATTGGTCTTCACCCCAGAAATAATTTCTCTTAAAGAGAACAAAAGATGGAACTAGACATTTGGGCTTTGTAATTGGAGAACTTGGCTAAGATAAAGGCCATCCGTAAGAGGTGTAGATGGAATCTGGGTGTCAGAAGGGCACGTGCCTGGTTGCCTGGCTTACCTAGAGAGCACCTGCAGGGTACTTAAACCCATAAGCAGTGCTGTGACTGGGAGAACTATCCACATCCGGGGAAGTGTGGAAACTATGCTTGAATAAAAGTTGTCAGGGTATCTGCAGTGATAGCTACCTGGCTACCAGATATTGAGCCATCCAGATGCTAGCTCTTGACCTACACTATCTCATGTAAATCTTTGAAGCAAGCCTCCAGGTAGCTATTAACCCTGTTTTACAGCAGAAGGAGCTGAGGGCTACAGAGATTAAGCGATATGTTCTCTGACACACAGGTAATTAGTGATTGAACAAGAACTTGAACCCCAAGGCCTGCCTACCAGCTGCAAGCTCTGAATCTACCTCCTGGGAACAGGGCAATTATTGTTTGCATTTCATTTCTCTTTATGGGGGAGTGGAAGTCCATTATTTCAGAGTAGAGCCTGGGTTCGCTATAGGATGGAGAGGTACAAGGACCACATCCCCCAGTGGAAGCAGACAGGATCTCCCTGAGGTCCTTTCCCACAATCTCTGAGGCCCATTCATTTGTGCAAAAGTCAAGTTCAAAAGCAGAGAGCTCAAGAGCTCCTATCTTCATCACTCTGTTGATTTATTTTTGTATCTGTTCTCCTAATTTAAATCATAGGCTCTTTTTCTGTCTTTCTTTCCATCTTCACCAAAGAGTGGTAGAAAAAAAGAATTCACCCTGGCATCGACAAGTCCAGATTTGAATAAAAATTCTTCTTTGAAATTTCACTCCAACTATTTAGTGTTCCGTTTCCTTCTCTGTGGAGTAGAGCTAATAATGCATATTTAGATTATGAAAATTAACATAAAAATATAAGTAATTCCCTAGTAAGTTGCCTGTCCCAAAGCAGACACTTAACTAATGTCAACGTCTCCCTCCTCTTTGCCCCATTCCTCCTTCAACATGGGGAAGGAAAGTCATGTTTCTATTAGGAAAACTGACACTCATCACTTCTCGGCCTCTTGGCTCAGATCAAGTGTAGAAAAACTGCCACACATGAAATGCTTTTTGCTGCATCCAAGTGTTTATGGTTTGCATGATTCTGCACCTTACAGTTCTTAAGGACAAGTAATCCCAACGTTTGAGAATATGAAGACTAGTTTATCTAACGATATAGTGGCGTGCCCCACAGGTGGCCTTGGGTTTTCATTTTATCCAACTGCAGCCCTTTCCGGGTGCATGTAGGGAAGTGGCCCTGACACGGCCACAGGAGCCCCATCTGTCCTGGATCCTCAGAATGAGGATCTGAGGTTTTAGGCTTCACAATGCAAGGATAATCACACTGGCTGTTAGCAGTGCAGATTCAGCATAGTTTTAAAAGCAAAATGATTGACCGCATAAAAAGAAAAACTGCATTGTTTTCCTGTCTCTCCATGGAATGTTACTTCCATTAGAGAAAAAGGAGAAAACCCGATTAGGAAGGATAGAAACATAAATGGAACTGTGTCAGGCCTCCCAAGCTTTCATTGATCATTCCACTGGGCAGATATTTCTCACCTCCTATTCAGGGCTATCTCCGCTAACAAGCGTTTTCATCACCAAAACAATAAGGGATAAATTAGACTGGTCAATTTGTCCCTTTCCTTTTCTTGGGCAAAAAGAAAATGACTTAACTAAATCTTTTTTCCTTGGGATGAAAAGAGATTTTAAAAAACATTCTAGTAGCAAATAGCTGTCCTAAAGTAAGTAAAATAGGAATCGATTTACTTAGCTAACATGTTAGTTGGACAGGTGGGAGGCTTACCTGAGAGAGGGTACGGGGCAGTGCTTTGTGATGGGCCGAGCCCAGGCAGCTATTATGGTCATCATCATTTTGGAAGGCATAGTTGCCATATTATTTGCCATTCCTACAATCACCCCTTTCTTCACTGGCGTGCATCTCTTCTACTTGGACATACAAACTCATAACACCATGATATTTTAAAGCTAATGGTAGTATTTTTCACATTGGTAAAAATATATATATATTTAAGTATATCCAAATAGAAATAACTGTAAGAATATTCTTACTCTTTGCTTGAGTAACCCCAAACAAAGAGATTCTGGGACTCTATACTAAGGGATAATCCAAACTGAGAGAATTTTTTTTCACAGAAGATATTCTTAGTAGCTTTATTTATGTTATTCACATTAGTCATAATTAAAACGGTCATGTCCATTATCATTGAAATGGTTGTTAAGTGATAGTCATATTTATTTTAAATAGTGGGTAGCTATTATAAAGGAGTTAGTAATAATGAAGTACTCATTATATGTAAAAGAAAGAATACAAGTATATATTTATGCTTTAATACAATTCCTATCAAAATCCCAGCAAGGATTTCTATAGGCATAGACAAATTTATCCTAAAATATATGTGGAAATACACAGGCCCCAGGATACCTAAACAATCTTTGAAAAAGAAGAGTAAAGCTGAAGGAATCACTGTAGCTACAGTAATCAGGACTGTAACACAGTGGAGGGAGAGACACATGGATCAGTTAAACAGAAATAGAACCACACAAATAAGCCCAGCTTATTCTTAATGAAGATGCAAAAGCAATTCAATGGACAGGGGCTAGCTCCTCCGGCAAAGGGTGCTGGGGGCAGTTGAACAACCACAGACAAAAATGAACCTCAACCTAAACCTTACACTTTATACAAAAGTTAACCCAAAATGGATCATGGACGATAATGTAAAATGTAAAGCTATGAAACATGTAGACAAAAAAATAGAAGGAAATATTAGGGACCTAAGGCTGGGGAAATAGTTCTTACACTTCATATAAAGGGCATGAACCCTAAAAGGAAAATTTGATAAATTAGGTCTTATCAAAATTAAAACCTTTTTCTCTGTGAAAAATCCTGTTATGAGGATAAAACCACAAGCTACAAATTAGAAAATATTTAAAAACCACATATCTGACAAAGGATTAGTATCTAGAATATACAAAGAACTCTTTAAACTTAACATAAAAAAAATAGCAATGAATCAAAGGAAATCAAGCAGGACAGGAGAGGGAGGAGGGGGATGTGCAAAAACCTACCTAACAGGTACAATGAACACTATCTGGGTGATAGACACACTTTTAACCTGGACTCAAGCAGTACAAAAGTGATCCATGTAACCAAAAATATTTGTACCCCCAAAATACTTTGAATTTAAGAAAATATATTAAAAAATGAAAAAAGCTCAATCAACCAAATTAGGAAATGGACAAAAGACTTAAGCAGATATTTCACCAATGGGCATATATATGTATCACATAAGCACATAAAAAATGTGCAAACTCACTAGCCATGAGTGACATGCAAATTAAAACTGCAGTAAGCTATCAATACACACCTATTAGAATGGTAAAAGTTAAAAAAAAAAATAGTAACACCAAATGCTGGTGAGGATGCAGAGAAATGAGATCACTCAGACCTTGCTGGTGGGAATGTAAAGTGGTACAGCCAGTCAGGAAACCAGTTTGGCAGTTTCTTGTAAAACTAAATATGCAATTACCATAGGACCCAGCAATTGCACTTGTAGGCATTTGTCCCAGAGAAATGAAAACGTATGTTCACACAAAACCTGTACACAAATGCTCATAGCAGCTTCATTCATATTTGCCAGAAATTGAAAACAACCCAGATGTCCTTCAACATGTGAATGGTTAAACAAACTGTGGGACATTCCTACCATGGGATATAACTCAGCAATAAAATGAATGAATTATTGATACATGCAGCAACTTGGAAGAATCCCCAGGGAATTATGCTGAATGAAAAAGCCCATCCCAAAGGTTGCATACTTTATGATTCCATTTATATGATATGGTCTAAATGACAAAATAATGGAAATAAAGAACAGATCCGTGGTTGCCAGCATCTAGGGATATGAGGGGATCTGCAAAAGAGAGGAAGAGGAGGTTATGAAATGGTAACATGAAGGATCCCAGTGGTGAAGGAACTGCTTTGTAGCTTAACAGTGGTGATGCATGCAAAAACCTATACATGTGGTAAAACTGCATAAAACTAAATGCATGCACGCACGCACACACACACACACACACACACACACACACTTGAAAACAAGTAAAACTGTGCAGATCGGAATAAGGTCAGTGGATTGCATGAGTGTCAGTATCTCAATTGCAACATCATACTACAGTTTAGCAAAATGGTACTGGTGAAACTGGGTAAAGATTATTTCTTGCAACTGCATGTGAATCTACAATTATTCCAAAGTTAAAATTAATTAATTAAAAATACATATTTATGTAGTTGTATGCATCTAAAAGACTAGAAGTTTCATCAATATGTTAAAATAGTTGTAACTATCCAGTGGGACATTAAGCATATTTTTTTTTCTACCTTTTACTTAGTTTTCTTGCCAGATTTTCCCTAAAGAGCATGTGTTAGCGTTTTAAAGAGGAAAAAAGCAAACCTGACTTTTTTTTAAAGTTCGTTGCCAAGTACAGCAATTTGCAGTATGTTTTTAGTTTATTCTGAAACAGTCTCCTCATTCCTTCCTCTCCCATACCCCAAATGTAAAGATAAAGCACACATACCATGTTTCCCCGAAAATAAAATAGGGTCTTATATTTATTTTTCCTCAAGAAGACACCCTAGGGCTTATTTTCAGGGGATGTGTTATTTTTTTTAAGTATGGTACAATAATCTACATTTATTCAAATATAGTTAAGTTGTCTTGTTCTGGAACATCATCATCACTCTCCAAACCCCGAATTCCATCCTGAATTTCTTGCGACTCTATTTCCTTTAGAACCATTGGCCCCGATCTCTCATGTCGATCCATAGAGCTCTCATGGGGCAGATGAAAAGGAGGGCTCGTCGTCTTTACTACTCCGTGACAAAATCATGGGTTGTGCAGATATGCTGTGTAGCCACGCCCATCACTAGGTCTTATTTTCGGGGTACGGCTTCTATTGCACAAATGCTTAGAAATCCTGCTACGGCTTATTTTATGGGTAGGTCCTATTTTCGGAGAAACACGGTATATACACACACACACAATCATGACCTGCTCTTGAATAAATACATTAGGACTCAGTGCTCAAATCTCAACATCAACAATTTGTAGCTAAAGACATAATGAAGTGTTGTTGTTGGCCTTGATGGACCTTTGGCATCGGGGAGGTTGTAAATGGAAAATATTTTCACATTATGTGAAAATATTGTGGTTTCTGTTTATGGTTCACATCCCAAGTCTAGTGTACAGGTAGGGAGGTGTACCTTGATGGATAGTTTAAACGAGTAAAGCCCTAACAAAGAAAATAATGAGGAAGGGACCATCTGGCAACATTTTATCCTCTGGGGCTGACTCTCTGACTCCTATCCTTCGCTGCAGATATAATTTGAGGAACCCAGAGCATATGAGTGGTAGGGACTGAATAAATATATAGTCTGTTGTATGGAAACAGGGCTCCGAAGCCCATAAAAGATTCAACGCCTGCTTCCCCTTAGGAGAGGTATCCAACCAGTATTAATATTTCAGAAATACTAGAAGGTAGAAGAGGAGCCATTATTCATCACTAGTATCTCCATGGTACTAAAATTAAATAATGGATTTTTTTTAAGACAGAATTGTGAAAGTTGTGGAACTATAAAAAATATTTCTCTCTTGGGGATGTTGCATTTTTTGCTTTTATCTTTCCTTCTCCTCTTGAGAACATTTTGATTTACTTCTGTGATAAGCTTGTAACAACCACGGAACTCAGGAGGCAGGATGAGCGAGGCTGGGAGGAGGGTGGTGACAGCAGCTTACAAATGAGCCTGGGTAAATGTGTGTGCTTCCAAGTCAGAAAGTGCTGGGACTGGGCACACGTCTGTTTTCCACTGTGGGGCATGTCCATCTACTCACGTGGGCCGGGGCCCCATGCCTGTAACAGTAAGTACTTGTGGTACCAGGTGGGCTTGGGGTATGAGCATGCTAGTCTGCTCAGCAAGACCCTTGCAAAGAAGGCCCAGCCATCCTCTCCCTGATCCAGTCAAAGCCTGGAAACAACCAACCCTCCCCCAGGAGGAGACATCTGTTTGAGCCATGAGGAATTGAGTAGCCAGGAGTTGGCATTTGACCATGTCTAGAGTTTTGGATTGAGCGGAATGATCTCAGTTTCCCATACCTGGCCCTGGCCCCGGCCCCAAACTAGCTGTGTAACCCATTGGACACATGACTTCACCTTGCTGGGTCTCGCTAACCTCATTTTTGAAATAAAAACAATAGTAAATTCCTGGTACAAGGCACAATAGCCTTAGCACAGTACTGGCATTCATAAGACCTCAGTGAGTGCAGTTGTTACTGAGGATGCAATTTGAAGATTTTTTTTAAAAAATCCTTTTACTTATAAAATTACTCTTCCTGATTTGTACATGTTGTTGTGTTGAGATGTGCCCTGATGATGATTGTTGACGTTGATTGTCTACTGCGTGCCAGCCGTGGGAAAATGTGCTTTATTTGTCTGGTTTCACTCTGTCCCCACCAGGACCTCAGGAGCTCAGGTCTATCACTCACAGTTTACTGAAGGGGGAACTGACACTCACAGGGGTGAAAAGATTTGCCCAAGGTGACAAACCGAGGACATGTTAGAGCCAGGGTACAAACTGACCCAGAAACCATTTTCTAAATGGTTGCTCTGCAGGGGCAGGAATGACGGCTATTGCTTGGCACCTAGAGAAATGGAGGCACAGGCAATGAAAGAGAATCCTTGCCTGACCACTGGGGAGAAGTGGCTGGGCTGGGTTTAAACAGAGATCCCTGGACAGCACCTCATTCCTCACCTGAGTCACACAGTGCTGACCCACATGTTCAGGGCTGCCCCCAGCTCTAGACTCAGGGTCACAAAGACCTGGTGTTGATGGTCTCTGTGGCACCTCCACCAGATGGCAGTGTGGGCCTGGTGCCAGGGGCAGCCTTGTCCATCACCAATCAGCAGCACCGTCAGCTAAATCTCTTCAGCCACAGGAAGCCTGCCTTCTTTTGAGCTGAAATCTGTCTGTTCCCTGTAACTTGCATTGATTAGCTTTTCTGAAACAAGACTAAGCCAATCTCCTTTTCTGCTGGTCTTCAGGTGATGCCCCAAACTGTACCTCTTGCCCCAACCACTTACTGGGCTCAACTGTGCTCGTCTTACATGGAACAGACCTCCTTGCTTGCCTCTCAAATATGTCTTTCCTCCTTATCCCCTGTCTACACTCAACTTCTACCCATCCCTATATCCCTGTGGGATAGAATTCACCACACAACGGTTTAGGAGTGATCACCCACAAGGCAGTTATTTGGCAGTTGTGTTTACCCAGGGGTTCGTTGGTTTGTTTGTTTTTGAGGAGGGGTTAGTCACTACAACTTTAGAGGAACCTAAAATCCAGACTTGCAATTATGGTGCATCTTCTAAAACATTTTGCCAAAGTCCTCATCAACTCACAGCTTGTATGATCTTCTCTTGTTGACTTTCCTTGGAAAAAACATATTTTAGCTTCAGAGGAAGAAAGATGTTTACCCAAGTTGATCTCATCTTATCCACGGTCCTGTTACTATTAAGTAAGGAAACTGCTCTAGTCTTATAAACATGTGTGTTATTGGGATCATTAAACTAGGAGGATTATGTAAAATGACTCTGTGGGAGGATGCCAGAGTATCTCTAGGAACTCAAGCCCAAGAAGCAGAGCTGGTCTCTGCCAGAAATTGACATGCCATTTTGAATGGTAGCTGTGCCTGTTCATGGATTTATACATTCACTTCTTTCTTCTGACCATATAGTCTCTCATTTCAGCTTCTCTTTACATAGCTTCTTTATTTGTTAACAAATATTTGGGTGTCTGCTATGGACCACTTTTCACAGCAGTGGACAAAATAAAAGTTTCTGCTAACATGGTACTTGTATTTAAATGGTAAACAGAGACGACAGACATGAATATGTCAGGAAATATATCAGGTGCTGATGGTTCTGTGAAGAAAATAAAACAAGGATGATGTTAGAAGGTGGCCAGGGAAGTCCTCTCTGAAGAGATGAGTATAAATTGAGACCTGAGGGGCGACTATGGAATGAGCTGTACAGATAGCCACTCGGTAAGGTGCTAGTGAACTGAGGCCATTTACCAGGCACCACTGGGAAAGGGGGCTGTGGTGTTTTGGTGTCAGGGTGTTATTTGAGACCAAGGCTGAGGCACAAGTTGGAGTGACATTGGAGAGGATTATTTCCAGCCATAGGGTGGGAACACACACCATGTTTGAGCCTGGACTGGCTTCATGCACACACAGGTGTTTATGACTCTCTTTCCATTTTCCCTGTAGGAGATATGGTTTCCCCTGTATCTTCTTTGCCAAGGGCCCCACAGAACCTCCCCAAAATGGCAGGCTCGACTTTCATGCTGATAAGAATTTAAGGGTCCTCAGTTTCTCACTGCCTCAACCCCAGGCTTCCCAAAGAAGTGATCTGATCAGCCAGGCTCAGCTTCTGGGTAGGAGCCTGTGGATCAGAAAAGGGAGACCCAGGGCTGAAAGAGAGAGAGGCCCAAGCATGACACTTTTGGGGAAAATGGCAACAAAATAGGATGACGGGATGTGTGTGTGGACACAGCAAAAGTTGGTGCTGAAGAGAGAGGCAGAGATCAGGCTATAAAGAACCCTAAATGCATCACTGAAGGGACTTGCATTTTCCTTGAAATCAATGGTGTGTGGGGCTCTTGAAAGATTTTAATCAGGGCATGATCCTACTCAAAGATATAGTAGCTGCTTCAGGGAATGAGAAACGTCAAAGCTGTCTACATGTGCCTCTAGCCAAAGTATATGCATGTTAGGCTTTTGAATGAAAGTGATTGAAATTTTATTTATTTTTGTCACCATTTATATTTCCAGTCATCAGTCTTCACGTTAAAAATTTGTGCTGAATTATAAGAATAAGTGTTGAAACTCTGAGAGAAAAGACAGTCAACATGGATTTCCAGGGAGAATTGTTCAATTGTTCATGCTGATTACTTGCAAATGGGAATAGCTCCAGGTTCATGATGCTGATTTTGTTACATGGCTTTCTCTGAACTGCGGTTCAGATAAGTGAATAAATACTTGGTTTAACCTTTCTCTGGGAACCATAAAAGTCTGAACTGATAGAAGGCAGAGGAGCAGAGCAACAGTGAGGAAGAAAAGTTTGGCAAGTTAGGAAGAGATTAAGTACATATTTCAACAGTGTCCAAGGGCATGATTAATTTATTATCCTTTCGGATGACAGAAAGCACATGGAAACCTTCAAATTGTGCCATTACTATGATAAATCTCAGGGGGTGTGAGAAGTTAAATATGTTCCTGCCAGGAGTTTGATGTACAGAGGGAACAGGTGACCCATTGGATACATATAAATCTGGGAATCAATACTTTGAAGTCCCCAAACCTGGCTCTGCCACTGACATAGACTTGAGATGAACATTTCTGGCCAGTCTTAATGGAGTGGCCATGGCACAGGGAGTCCAGACTGGGAGCTCCTCCATCAGCACTAGGTATGATGCCATATTGATTCTACTCCTGTGGGCGCTCCTACTCAACTCACCACATGCCTGTCAGTTGGCCTTATAGAGTATGGGTTAAAGTTCAAATCCAAAGTCTTTATCTGGGTGACTTTGGCAAGGTTGTGGGACTCAGTTTCCTCCATAAAACAGAGATTATTATCAATACCTACCCCAGAGAATTGTTGCAAGGATTAAATGAATGAACATATGTAAAATGCTTAGAATGGTGCATGGCAAAGAGTTGGTGTTCAATAAATTGTAGCCTCTGTCATTGTCATAGTCATCATCATCGATAGTCATAAAAAAACAATTGCCTTAAATTGTTGAGTGTGTTTATGTACCTAAGCATTTCGTATGTCTCAAATCATTTGCTTACCATAAGCCTTTTAACATAGGAATTACATCCCATTTGGGAGAGGGTAGGAATGAGGATCAGAGTGACCGCACAATTCCCCATATGTCCACATTGTTTGTGAGCTCTGAACTGGGACACACACACATCTGCACCTATCTCCAAACCCTGTTCTCCTAAACACTCTATGTATTGATCAGGATAGGTGAGGCTCTGCTGCAGTGATAAGCAAACCCAAAATTTCCATTGACCAGAGAGGCAGAGTTTCATTAAGCTCCATGTCCGTTGGGTTTTAGGTAGGGAGTGTGCTCCTTACTGAGCTGGGATCCAGGTCAATGAAGTCACCACCATTTGGAACATTGCTGGGTCACCATGCGGAAGGCAAAAGTTCTTAAAGCTTTTGCTTACAATTAGCCAAAGTGACACTTGTCACTTTCATTCACACTTCTTTAGCCAAGGCAAGTCAAATGGCCACAACCAGCTTCAAGTGGCCAGGGAGGTACACTCCTGGGCAACTAGAAGGAGAAGAGCTGAGGTCATTGGGGCAGCCTCAGTGACTACTCCCTAAAGCCATAAATCTGCTCCATGGATGGAAAAGACAGCAGGTATAGAAGATCTAGAGTTTTCACCAGAGAGTTCAAGAACCATCTTGATTTACTACAAAACAAGAGGCAAAGCCAAGAAAGATGTTTTGAGAGACCCAAAGAGCAGGAGAGTGAAACTCGCAACATGTGTTAAGAAACAAGAAATGCAGCAAGTGACACATAAGGATCTCTAGTTATTCACCTGGACAATAAAGGGATGCAAAATCATGGTACTGACTGATGGTCAAAGGATTCTGGGCTCAGACAAGTAAAGCATAGTGAATGAGTGACCCAAAGGTGACTTCCTCTTTCTCTGATCTGCTGTAGCATCTTTCAGCACATCTCCTGTGTTGCATAATACAGGGTTCGTGGAGTGTATTAAACTATGAGTCCTTGAGTGCTGTGAGTGCCCTGGAATTCAGACTGGTCAATAAATATTTTGAGTGGAAGAAAAGAAAGTGAAGAGAGACACTATGTTACAGGAATTTGTGTCCAAGGATGAAAACATCTTATTGAAAGTCATGATAGAAAAATCGGCCATTAGGTTGAGTGTATGTTGGTGTAGTTTGATATACATTATTAAACATGGAACTATGCCCCTATAGTGATAATAGCCTTGTTCCAGTTACCTATTTGAACATGTGGAGGCCTGGTGTGCTTCCAGAAGGGCAGCCATGAAAGGGTGACTCATATTTGCCGTGAGACCCTAGATTTCCTCAGCCAGAGGTAGGGATACTTTTGGCAGCCCTTCCCTTCTCTCCCTTGCTGTCTCTTAATATCATAACCATCTCCTGGAGGAAAAATGCAAGTAGTGACTGCCCATGAAGGCTCTCCGGACACTTCATCACATTCATGCTTTCTCTGATAATCTCGGCACTCACCGAAGACTTGCTTACGCATTATCTCGTGTTGCACTCCAGGTGCTCCACAGACTGAGAGCCCCGTGAGGATGTGACCACTGCATCTCACGCCCAGTCCAAAGCTCAGCCTGCCATTTGTACTCAGAGGTGCCTGACAGTCTTGTCCCTTAGGAAAATGTCAACATACATCCATTCATTTGACAAATGTTGGAGCAATCATTTTGTGCTGGGTTTTGCTCTGTGGTGCAACTGTGAATATGACCAGACATGGCCACTGCTCCCAGGAGCTTGTAGTCTAATCAGATAAATGGGCATGAGATCACAAAAGTTATATGTTACTAAAATTTCAGCAGTTTAGTGTTGCGAGGGGGAGGTAGAAAGTTCAAAAGTATATACTGGAGGAATTTGACTTTGGGGGGGGTGGGGATGCATGATTTGCTCCAATCTGGAGACTGAGAACAGTGTTTTCTCCTCTAGTGCCCACAATTCACAAGAGGGGATTGGCCTTCACTGTGCATCCAGACCATAATTGTAGGCAAAATGCACCCAAGGAGGACTGGGTAAAAATCGGTCACACTCAGATCAAAATACCTCTTTGAGAATGTGGCAAATCTGGAAGGCAACATGCAAGCAAGGACAGAGAGAATCTGAATAATTCAATCAATAAATACTACTAAACGTAGATAAATGTGGAACTATGTGCCCTACAAAGAGAGAATACGAATTCTTTTTTTTTTTATTATTGTGAGTGAAATATACCCAGCAGTAGCATTGAGTACATTCTACATTCCCATTGTTGTGCAACCATCACCACCATCCATCTCCAGAACTTCTTCATCTTCAAACCCATTAAACTGTATCTATTAACAATAACCCCCCACTCTCTGTCCCTGGAAACCTCTATTCTACGTTCTGTATCTATTAATTTTACAACTCTAGGTACCTCATATAAGTGGAATCATATAATATGTGTCCTTCTATGACTGGCTTATTTTAGCATGATGTCCTCAAAGTTCATCCATGTTGTAGCATGTATCAGAATCTCCTTCCTTGTTATGGCTGAATATGATCCTGTTATGTGTATACCAATTTTGCTCATCCACTCATCTGCTCATGGGCACTTGAGTTGCTTCCACACCTTGGCTGCTGTGGACAATGCTGCAATATACTCATTCTTTCTGCGTGTCCACGGATTAGTTAGTAAAGACAGTATTGTAGTTGGCCAAAAATAAGTTTTTTAAAAAAACTCTCAAAAGTAGAAATTTTATAAGCCACATTAATATGTTATGAATTGAAAATGAATCATTAAAACCACTTTACACACTTGGAAATTAGAACACGCTCTCCTGAAAAAATAAAATCCTGCAGCACAGGGAAAATAATCAAAAAATGATGAACTATCAGAAAATAATGCCAAAAAACCACCCACAGTGAACATTAAATCTTATGGAACTCTGCTTAAGCTATGCTTTGGCATAATCTTACATGTCTCCCACAAAAGAAGGAGGGAAACAGAGCTGGCACAAGGGCTGCTAATAAATGAAGGTCATGTATGTTAGACTCAGATATCCACTCAGTTGCTCGTGTTGCTGGAGTTGGATTTTCCTTCCCCAGTGCTCTGTCCTGCTCTTCACCTTAGCATGTCCCCTGGGCTGATGGAAACCATATGAAGTCAGTGATGGACATAGCCAGCCTCGGCCATTGTGAGCACTGCAGTGAGTGTCAGCTTAAGTCCTCAGTGGATAGCCAGGGTATTGACTTAGTGTTTCCTCTCCAGGGTATGGGGACCTTGGCACTGGGTTTTCCTTAGTTCCCCATGTTAATTTATAACCTAGAGTTTTAAAGTGGTTGAGCAGCATGAGAGTGAGAGAAGGGCATGGTATTATAGCTGCCCAAACTGCTGAATGGCTCAGTGTCTTCAAGTTCAAAGACATGTCAAGGACTAAACCACAGCTGAGAATTAATTAATGCTTACAGATCACCTTAGAGAACCACTCTAATGATAAACACAAATGCCTTTTAGCAAGTACAGGTGAGGGCCACAGTATTTTTTTTTTCTCTGTTTAACATGAAGTAGAAAACATTTTCTAAATTAGCTTATTCATCAAGCTCTAATAATTCCTCTTAAATGTTTAAAAAGTTATTTTTTTTACCATATAAATAATCTAGGCTCATTTCATAAAACTGAAAATATTGTAAAGGTGAAGAACAACATATTACCTCAACCTTTCCCCCACAAAGGCCAATACTGTTTTGTGTGATTTATTTCCTTTGCTGACTGGTAGGGAAAGTCTAATTATCTTCTTGTTTTGCATCTTTCTGATAATACTGCATATATATAGTTTGCTATTCTCTGAAAATGTATTTCCTGGTTTTCTACATAGGGGAGAAGGAGAAGCATCAATTTAGTTATATAGGACAGGAAAGGGTGCTTGGTTGTTGTCTAGAAGCTGTCTTGCATAGCAAACTCAATGTTTACTCAATCAGAGGGTCTCCACTTAAAGGGACCCTTGGAAGCTATAAGGATGAAGAGGGCACTGAGTCCCTGTCAACTCCTAGCCATTGCCACTGCCTGGGGTGGGGGGGAGTTAACTGTGGGGAATTGTAAATAGAGAAACGAAAAAGCACAGACATTGCACAGGTAAAGTGGCTGCATTTTCAAAAAAGTTTTGTACAACAGACCTTATTTTTAATTTGTGAATGTATGAAGCATTTTACAATCATCTAAAAACAGGCAAATAAAGTTGCACTTTCTCACTCAAAGTGTTAGGCAAGTGTCTTCTATGTTCTAAGCCTGAAATGTGAAAGGGAATAAGGAATAAATGGCCTGAGGGACAGTTACCACCACCCACAAAGAGGCCATCTGCTCTCCTCACTGCCATAGGCCTTGCTGGGAGGCGAGCAGAGCCCAGAGGAGGTGCAGTGGTGCAGAGTGGGGCAGGAGAAGGGGTAAGGAGAAGCCACAGTGTGTGGGTGATCCCTGGCATCCTGTCCAGGAAGATGAGGAAGGGTCCCCAGCAGACTGGGTGGGGGTCAGAAGTCCAACTGACACAGGTCCAGAGAAAGTGAGCAAAGCTCAGAAGGCCTGTAGCTCAAGGTCGGTTGTGAAGAAGGTCAGAGTAGGAGAAGTGCTTGGAAACCCATCTAGCAGGGACTGGGATGGGAAGTTTTAACCTGGGTACTGCCCTGGTCAGATTCGGGTCTGCATTTTAGAATGACCTTTCTGATTGCAGTTAGGACAGGAGATGGGAAAAGAGGGAAATTGGAAACACGGAGGCCAATTAGGAGACTACTACGACATTCATTAACTTATTCATGACACAAATATTTATTGAAAACCTGTGTAACATGCATTGTTCTAGGCCCTGAGGACAAAACAGGCAAAAGTCTCGAGTTGAGATCTGAGTTAAGGCACAGAAATGGAGGCTGGCAGAGGGTAGGACTGTCTCTTACAGCAACGATGATAGACAGAACTTGGTGACTATGTCGCTTTGATGTATCAAACACATTTTGCATAGGAGGGAAAAAAGTGACTGATGTCAATGCAATTAAAGAAAAGTCTGAACCTGCAGGGAAGCACCAAGATGTGTGATTAGAAGCCACACTCACTAAGGCAATGGGGAGTCCTGGGTTAAATTTTAGATCAGAAAAATGATAAACGTAGAATAAGTGGTGAAATCTGAATACATAAAATCTAAAGCTTAGTTAATAGTCAAGTATCAGCATTAATTTCTCATCTGTGACCAATCTTATCCAGTTAGGTAAGATATTAACATTAGGGGAAAGTGGATGCAAGATCTATGAGGACTCTGCACTATCTTTGCAATGTTTCTGTAAATCTAAAATTACACCCCCTACGAAGTTCATAAATGCATACACACATGTACATATATACCCCAGACACATTGAGTAGAAAAAGTATATTATAATCCATATATAAAGATCCTATTATGTAAAAACATTGAAAAACTGCTATATAGTTTATGAATGAGTCCTTAGGTATGTATGTAAATTCATTAAAAAAAAAAAAGAAAACCCTTAAAAACTGCGGTCCCCAAACCCTGGGCCATGGACTGGTACTGGCATGTGGCCTGTCAGGAAGCAGGCCACAGATGTCTGCTGCCCCCCAAGCCCCTTCAGTGGAAGAAGCGCAAGTGAAGCTTCATCTGTATTCGCAGCTTCTCCCCATTGTGCTGGCATCTGGCATCACTGCCTGAGGCCCCCCCCTTCCCGGCCCCAACCTGTTGAAAAATTGTCTTCCATGAAACCAGCCCCTGGTGCCAAAAAGGTTGGGCACGTCTGCTTAAAAACACATACAAGATGGCATCATCACTTACTTGCAGCAGAGAATAGAGGTGGGAACAGGGCTTAGTAGGGGGAACCTAAAGGGAGGTTGGCCTTATCCACATTGTATCACAATGAGCCAAAAGCATAGATCAAGTACACCCTTTGAAATTCAGATGGAGCCCTCACTACCTGCTGGGGCCTCAGTGTTTCCTGCCTCTCCCTGGATGCAGGACTCTGGTCCCGGCTGTGCAAGGCTACCCCCACAGCCTGCAGGGAAGTCGCTTCACCCAGGTGTGCAGCAAGACGCCCCTGTGCTGTTTACATCCCTTCCAGAGTGCTGCCAGCTGGGGTCCAAGTTCTTCCTCCTCATTAGCTATTTTTTCCATTCCAACTCAGAGAACAAGAAAAAAAAAAGTCCCACTGTGAAAAAGAAGTGTTGAACTACAAAGAATAATAGGAAAGACTGTAAAGCCCTGCTATGTGGTGTAATGGGTGTTAACTCCTATTGCAAGGGGAGACACTCATGGCAGGGTTTGTTCTGGCCAGAAGAGTGCCCTGGAGTGCTTCTGTTTCATCATGTAAAAACACCAACAACAACGAAAGGACTACAGGGTTGGCTGCTGAAGTTGTAGAGTAGCATCTGGACAATTTTTAGGAGTTTAACATAGTGTAATAAAAGTCTCCTGGAAACCCACTTAATTTGCATGGAATATTTTTTTGATGGGTGGCTAAGGACACCCCTAGGGTTATAGCCATTGCATAGCTGCTACCTCCCAGCTCAGCGAAGTTGGAGTGTGTTGGGGTCCCTCTGGAAACCCAACCAGGGACCAAGAATCCAGAGAGGTGGTGAATGATTCAGGCGACTCGAGCTTCCTCCTGAATCTAAATTGAGCCAAGACACCCAGTTTCTTCCTGAAAAGCAACCCTACACTCTCACACTTTCCTCTCGAAGGTTCCTCCAAGCCCTGGGGTGCCTTTGATACATGAAGAGATGTTGGTCTAGCACCTCTGAGAAAATACCTACTCTCCTTTACTGAGATCCTAGAAACAGGTTTTTAGAAGAGTTCCTGTTAGTGTTATATGTTTAAAATAGGTTTAGAAAGAAGGGAGCAAACAGATGCAGCCTATATTTAGCAGAAGGCTCCAAACAGTAGTGGTAGACACCAGCCTCAGTCACCCTGAAGAGGGATGGTACTGAAATCTGTCCAAGGCAGTTGTCCTCAAACTCAGGTGTGCTTGAGAGTCACCTAAAGGAGTTATTGAAGCTCAAGTTGCCAGGCCTCACCCCCTGCATTTCTGATTCAGGAGGCTGGGGTGAAGGCTGGAAATTTGCATTTCTAAGGAGTTCCCAGGGGTACAGACACTCTTCCAGGGAAGCACCTCTGGAGATCAATTGTTCCAGAGAGAATGAGGCCCCTCAATTCCTGGTGCTCCTGCTTGCACAAGGCTCATCCTTCTGGGATGTGCCTTCTGAGGACCAGGAAGCAGGTTCAACAAATATATCAAAAGATACACCCTTAAGAACACAAAAACAGAGAGAGGGAGACAGAGAGAAATACATAGAGACTGTGCAGTGCAAAGCAGAGGCCCTCACGACGGGGACTTGCTCTCCTTCCCTGGGGAATAAATCATTTGAATCCAGCAGCAAGTGCTAATTTGACAGGGTCCTCTCTCAAATACCCCAAGACCCTGCTTCCATAAGTTCAAGTGGCTCAAGCTCTGTGAGATAGCAAGAAGAAATGACCCAGATCCAACCTTGGTAGCAGAAGGGAAAAGTCATCCTCAGGGAATTTCTGAGTCCAGAATCCAACTTTTTGTGCTGGGCACCAGGTAGAGAAATGAGATAGTAGAGATATTTGCTCCAAAGGGCACACCCCCAATGGTGCTGCTTCCAGAAAGTCTGGGTGCTACGTTCCCAACTTTTTTGGGAGCAGGGAAGGTTTAAGAAGGGGGAACAAAGAGCACAGAAGGCTTTTCCTGGCAGGTCCTCACCAGGGGCGCCTGTGTCTGGCAGACAGATGGGGTCAGATGTCCGTTCCTGGGAAGCACAGTTTCTCCATAGCTCTTGTAGGATTCCCATGTTCACTTCCCATTAGAATGTGTTCTAGGTCAACAGGGCCTCTTGGGGAGGACCTGCCTATGGCAGGTGTGCCTAGGAGAACAGGAGAATCCACATTTGGGTGGAGGTGGGAAGGCAGTGGGGACCGCGATAACCATGGCAGCAACAGAGAAGAGCCGTGTGCACCCAGGGCCCCTTCCCACCCAGGGAGTCTGCTTCCAGAGCACTTCTCTTCAGGCAAGTTTGCAAGTTTTGTTTTTAAAAAGGAAATCAGTTCCTTCAGAAATGGACTTTTTCTTACACAATGGCTAAGATGCTCTTTATGCCTGCAGGCATCAGCCTTACCCATTAACAACGGTATGATTCTGCTGTCGTTATTACTATTAGCACTGCAATTGTTAGCTGTGATTGAGCCCCTTCTCTCTGCCAGGAACTGCACTGTGTGTTCACTATCTCATAAAATCCTCAGTAACCGTGGGAAATAAGTAGTGGTACCCAATTTTAATTATGAGGCAAGAGCTCAAGAGGCAAAGGACCATGTTCAAAGTCACACAGCTGATCACTGGCAGAGCTGGGATTGTGACATGTGAATGTCTGAACAGTGATATTCTTCACCAAGCAGATACTGGTGTCTGCCGCTGCTGTGTGCCAGGCACTGGGACCCCACAGGGGACCCAGTAAGCTGCGGCTCTTGACTTCATGGGGCTTCCAAGCTGGGGGAAAGAGGTCAGGAGAGAATGTTAGTTGGATTAAACCAAGTCAAGCAGTGATTAAAAATTCATATCACATACCTTATTTTTAATCTTCCTTTATATCCAATTTTCTGTTAATCTTAAAAATGCAAACATAGGTAATTGGTGTTTTATCAAAACATTCAATGTATTTTAATAAAGAATATTTTTTAATCAGAAAAAAAGCCTGTATTGCCATATGGAACTATGCCTTGCTGGGCTGCCATTGCTCCTGCCAAGTGAACCTTATCGTAAAGTTCATGCTGCCTTAGGCATGACTGCCACCTAGTGTCAAACATCGGAATTGCAGGCTTGGTGGCTGTAGAAATGGCTTCTGGGGGATGCTGATGTTGAGTGTGTTTCAATAGATGTCTGCTCATTTGTAAGTTGGTTGCAGCTGGATCTGTATCCAGATTTCTTTTATCTGTATATCCTGAATATCTATTGTGTTTATGACCTTTAAATTGTTTTGCTATAATCAAATTAACCTTTGAAGGTTCTGATGATAAAGTGACCTTACATGTAGATGAATATCTGAGGATAAATTCTAGAACCACTTATGCAAATAACAGTTCTCTCTTTAGTTGCAACTTTCAAATGCCATCAAAAGACCTCCCATAATTTGACACCTAACTATAATACTTCTCAGTCTATCCTCTATATAAACCATGCTAATGACTCACCATTTCTGGAATTTTCTAGGCTCTCCCTCTCCTGCCTGCTGCCTTTGATTGTGTTGTTCCCTCTACCTGGAACTATGCTCCTCCACTTTACCTTCTGAATTTATTCTTCAAATGTCAAATCAAGGCTGACTATCTGTAGAAAAATTCCTTAAATAAAATTCAGAAATGACAGCGTTATATTGCAGTATCTCCAGAGAAATGGAGATCTTTATCTCTTTATCTCTTCAACAGCTTTGACCATGGCCATCTTGCTTAATCTCTCTGTGCCTCACTGTTTTCATCCATTAAATGGGAATAATGTCCCTTGCCCCCAGCATTGTTTGAGGTTTAAGAATACATATATATTTTTGTTTTCTCAGCACTATGCTTTGTACCTTATTGACTCTATGGGGAAGGTGGCACTTTTGATGACTGGATACATACAAATATCTAGAACATCCCTCAATGATTGCCCAGTATAGGATTGTTGAATAAATTGTTTCCATTGTCTACTTGGTCTTGCTTGCAGAGAAAGTAAAACAGACTTCTATTTCCTATATTAAAAATAATATAAATGCCCAATTTGAAGTCATTGCCCTCCTTGGTCCATCACTACATGTCACCTGAGTGCTGGGAAGCTTCCCCAGCCGACAGCTGCTAAGATTTGGATGTCAGGATAAAACGTATTAAACAGTGATTCTATTTTTGGCAATGCTGCTTTAGTCAAATCTTTGCAGGCACCTTTGTGTTGTCACCCGTGATTAGTAGATTGGTCACTGAGTTATGTTTTTAATGTGCTTTCTCTATGTTTTCCAGGCAGTTTTAAATGTCACTCTGTTTCTCTGACCAGGTAGTCGATAGTGACAGACCAGAAGGGTCCAAGTTCCGGCTCACTGGAAAGGGAGTGGATCAAGAGCCTAAAGGAATTTTCAGAATCAATGAGAACACGGGTAGCGTCTCGGTGACACGGTCCTTGGATAGAGAAATGATCGCTACTTATCAAGTAAGTGCCCCTTACCTCCTACCCTGCGTGTATTTCAAAGATTATTTTCTTCCCACTGAGCTCATTATTTCTGCGCCTAACAAACCCAGGGCTGTATGGCTTTAGGGTGTTTCTGTGGGAGCTGAAGTGGAGTTGCACCCCAACAGGGTCACAGTGGGGGTCGCTGCCTCATCATTGGAGCCCCCAGGCCTTCATCAGACTTTGGTTACTGGACACCAAGAAGGGAGACCCTGGGGGCATCTCAGAGGAGGTCAGAACCTCCTCTGTGATGCCTTCAGGGTCAACGTTGGCTTTCCAGAGATAGCTTGATGATCTGGAGTTGTAAAAGGTATAAAACCTTGCACCAGATAATTGTATACTTTTAGAAATCTATTCTAAGGAAATAGGGAGGAATTTAGCTCAATTTTTGTACAATCATGCTATAGCAGGACATAGTCCTTAAAATGGAGACAATTGTTAGATGTTCAGCAATAGAGGAGTGTTTAAATTATGGCACATTTTGCAAGGCAGTTTTCTATAGCCATTAAAATTCTTTTGAAGAAGTTTTAGTTATATCAGAAGGATTGAAAGAATAGAAACAGAACACACAAATACATACGGTATCCTTGTTACAGATTATTTGCACACGTGTTATGTATGTGTTTAAGAAAAATGATAGAAAAACAAAGTGTTAATGGTTGTGCTTGGGAGTTATTGTTTTCTTTGGTTTTCTTACTCAACTACATTGCTGTGCATTTCTAGAGAGGAGAAGGTACGATAAGGACATTGGAAGCATAAAGTACTAGACAGACAAATGTTGTGTGGTAGCAGGATGGTAGGGGGCGGAGTCCCCACCTCTGGCGGATCCCATGCTGAGCAGTGTGCTCAAGGGTCCTGGTCCTGGGAGGATGAGGGTGCCTTCCAGACTTCCCCCTTGGACACCTTGCTAAAGGCTTTTCTGAGCATCTGTCTACAGGGGCATCACCTGTCAGTGAGCACTGAAGAGGGAGCTGTGGGTCCTCTCAGCATATACCCAAGGGAGAATCTGGTGGTTGTAGAAACTGATCGTAGGCACCCTCAGAAATTTCCAGTCCCGGTCAGCCTTGAATGCAACCAGAGGTGACCTGGCAGCTATGAGTGTCCAGCCACTGTAGGAAAAACCAGGAGCAGACCACGAGTAGGTGCCCTCTTCTCTCTTCATGCCTGTCTTGGGAGTATCCTTTAAGTTTCAAACACAAGGAACTAAGGAAGAATACAATAAATTTCATAATTTCATAGCATAGTGATTAAGAGCTCTGAGAGTCAGAAAAATGCCATTCAAGTCTCAGCGCTGCTGCTTACTGAGCTGTGTGATCTTGGGCAACTCTCTTACACTCCCTGATCTCATGGTCCTTGTGCATATAGCATAGCTAGTACTAGCACCTCTAAGGATCATAGATGATGAAATTACTAGCCAATTAGCTAGTACAAGAGAGCTGGGTCTGTAGCTTGGAGCTTCTCATACTTTTTCTAACATGCGGTCATATAATAGCAAAGTAGTAAAAACATAGATTCTATGTGCAGCCAGATTGGCTGTCCTCAAATCATGGCTACCATATACTAGCTGTGGAAGCTTGGCAGGGTATCTGACTCAACCTCCTAACCTAGAAAATAAAATAATAATAATAATGACATTATAGGATTTCATGAGGATTAAATGAATTATACATGTCAAGAATTTAAAGCATGCTGGAAACATATTAAGGACTGTATAATCTTACCATACGAGTGAGAGAGATTAATCATGTTAAAGTCAACAAAAGGCAAATAAAAACTCAAAGGACTCTGAGATGGGCCCAACCTGCTCATCTCACACGTGAACTTTCCTTGAATGATCTTGAGATTTGTGATAGTTACATAATCTACTACCTAGTACATCGACTGTTTGATCAATTCATTCATCATTCTGCACATGTTCTGTAGGGTGAGGACGCTCTCCAAGGTGGGGGGAATACAGTAGAAACAGGACACACCAGGTTCCCAGCTTTCTCGTATCTTGCATTTTAGTGCCTAGGCTTTGTTTCAGAATAAACTGATTTAAATTCCTCATTACTGTGTGTAGGTGACATGCCAGGATGCCGTGCCTTGTTGGTAGTATAGCCCCGTTTACTCCTGGCACAGGGCCACGTGTGCCCATTGGAAAGGCTGCTGGTAGTTGGTGGGGAAGCAGTTTCTTACTCAAGTACCAGGATGGCAATGGCCAAACTGGGCCCTATCCCCTGAGTAACTCCTCATGTGCCTCATGAGGGTCAGTTTCTAACGCCACTTCCCTCCATGCCTCCTCGTGCCTTTTCAGTTCTGCCATTACCTGGTTTTCTCCAAACCCTTGCTGACAAAGGTCCGTGATCACTCTGCCCTTGTTTCTCCTATTGATGGACTCAGTGAGAACTAGGTTGCTGTCTTGTTGATACACTTTGGGCACATGAATGTTGCAATCCCAGTCTATTTCAAGCACCTATTTAGAAATGACTTACTGTCTGGTAGTACAGTTAAGTCCATTGTATTCATGGCAGTCAGTACTGTTGGTAGCAAACCTGCTTCTTCAAAGAGCAGAATCCTAGGTCTCCAAATCTCCACATTTTAGCTTCTACTCTTATAAGTTTAAAAAGCTGAGTGTGTGGGTGAATGTCTAGCTATCATAATTGCTCCAATGTTGTTGTTTATTTTAACATTAAATGCTATTCGCATGCAAGTGCATGCTAATGTGTTAAACGTTTCCCAAACCCAACAGGAAAGCGCTTTGATCTACGCCTCAGGGATTTGTGTGATAAGAAATAAACTGGGATACATTTGTTCTTGGGCCCCTGAGTATGTATCATCATTGAAGCTCCTGTTTATTGAACACTACATGGCAGATATTGTGCTAAACACTTTGTATACATTCTCTTATTTAATCCATTTCACATAAGAGACTTAAGAAGTAGGTGTTAACACCATTTTACAGATAAGCAAATAACTGTTAAACAACTTTTTGCAGGGTCTCACAGCTGGTGTGTATTGGATTTGGGATCCATATCCAGCTCCAAAGCCCTGAATTTTCAGTCACTAAGAAACACTTCTTCCTATTTTACCTTCGTCTCTATTTTGATACATAATCTGTAAATTTCTTAGCCCCTTTCCTAGGAACTCTTCTTCCTGGGCCTGGGAAGGGGGTTTGCTTGGCCAGATGATCTATTACCTGTTAAATACCCTCTCTTCCCACAACCCATGGCCACCTTGCTGCACCTCCCTGCCCCAGCCCCCAAAAGGACTTCCCATGCTTCTGACCTGAAGTGGCACCTGGCAAAATAATTTATCTCTTGAAGTATTAGAAGCTGACATATTAATGCAAAGCCTCCTGAAATATTACTCATTATTATGCATTTTGCCAGCATTTGAGTGATTTGTGAACTCTTCATTGGAATAAAGTACTGTAAATGATTCATGAATGACCAAGTTTATGAAATTCTATAAAAATATTAGCAGGAGGTAATGATTCCCTCACACTGTGAGTATGATCTGCTGGCTGCAAGTTTGTCAATCGGGATGACAGCAGTGGAGTGGAAGACAGAGTCTGTTAGGCAGGTTGTGGGGGGCAGATGAGGGATTTGGGCTGTGCTCTTCCGAGGGTGTTAGGCAGGACCATGGTGGTGGACAGAGGTCATGGACAGGAGACCTTCACCCTGATCGTTTGTCCAGTGGGATCTCAGAGATGGGGGGAGAAGAGGAACACTTGGAAAGAGAGTGAGGACTAACAGTTATTGAGCACCAGTTAAATGTCCAAGAACTCCCTACATCCCTGCCATGCACAAGCCAATGAAAATGGCTTATTATCTTGTTTCACGGATGAGTTAGCTGAGGGCCAAAAGGGCCTCCTAGGTGTATTGCTGTTATCAATGTCAATGTCAACATTTCTTGAACATTTACAATGCACCAAGTCTCTGTGCTAATTATTATACTTAAATGAGTATCTCATTTAATCTTTATAAAGATGAGCTTGATACTGTTATCATGCTCAATTACAGAACAGGTTACTGGAACCACCCATGTTCTTGGCCACAGGGCAGAGGCAAGACCTCAGTGACTCCTTCTAAATAGTTGTTCACATTTTCTACTATGTGACTTGCTCTCCTTCAAGCCAATTTCTTGGTCAAGTTTTGACTTTGTGGCTAAGAGTGTTGCCATAAAATTGAAACAAAACTTGTAGTCAGAAGATATCTTTGCTCATATGTTTCCTTTCACTAATGTGGCTCTGCCCCAATCCCAACCCATCTGTAGCTCCAAGACAATTTGGCAGAAAATACATTAAAGTGAAAAATGCTGCTGTCATGTGGAAATTGGTGCATCATAATGTTAGTGATCATAAGACAATTGGAAGATGTAGATTTACCCAGATTAGAGAGTCATTTAGGTGATTAACCTGTTTACAATAATGTCTGTGTTGTACATAGATAATGCACATATTACCTCAATGGGATTTACTATGCTTGACAAGATTTGCACCTGGAATGCTCCCCTGCCCTCAATGGTAGATAGATAAGCTACATAATAGTCCAGCCCCCCACATGGCTATCTTTCTTGGTCAGAATTCTTGGTGGAAGAAAAATCAACAAAGTTCATTCCAACTAATTTACAAAGAAATGGATTGAAGAGTACAGGTTGAATTGCTAAAAGGGCCAAGTAACCTGGCAGACATGGCCAGAGAAGGTGGCACTGCAGGAAATACCCAGCCATATATTAATATGGTACTATTCTAGTGCAAGGTTTCTCAACATCAGCACTATTAACATTTTGGGCTGAGCAGTTCCTTTCTATGGGGGCCATCCTGTGCACTGTAGGATAAAGCCATGCCTCTACATGAACCCATGGCCTCTACACACTCAATGCCAACAACACCCCAAACTTGATGATCAGAAATGTCTCCAGATATTGCCAGTTGTCCTATGGTGAGAAAAAGTTTTCCCATTTGAGAATGGGACATTCCTCTACTGTTAAAGAGAAATGTCTTAGTCCATTTTGTGCTGCTATAAGAGAATATCTGAGCCTGGGTAATTTATAAAGTACAGAAATTTATTGGCTCTCATTCCTAGAGGCTGGGAAATCCAACATCAAGACACTGGACGGTTCTGTGTCTGGTGAAGGCCATTTTCATCTTCTGAGCCAGTGCCTTGCATGATGCATCCTCCAAAGTGGAGGAAGGCTGAATCCTCACATGAGAGTAGATGGAAGGGCCAAGAAAGAGTCCTCACTCTCGAAAACCTTTTTACTAAGACATTAAGCCCACCCATGAGGGTGGAGCACTCATGGCCTAATCACCTCTTAAAGGCCTGCTTCCCAATACCATTACCTTGACAATTAAATTCAACATGAGTTTTGGAGGGGACAAGCATTCAGACCAGAACAAGGAGCCACTATTGCTCAGGCCTTTTCCTGCCACTTTGCTCTGATGCTCAGAACTGGAGGTAGCAGGTCTGATTTGGCTGCCCAGAAGAGCCAGGTGACTCTGCCACATGCTTTCCAGAACTTCTGGTTTGCAGAGCACAGCTGCTGCCTGGCACCTCTGACTTTCATCAAGTCTCCTGCTGGCATGTCTGTGGGAAGGGCCTGGATCATATGCAGGGTTCTAGCTGCAAGAGAGCTGGGGCAATGTGGTTTTTAGTTTCCCAGGCTCTCCAATACAGGAAAGTCAGCTAGCCAAGAGATCGGGGTGGCTGCTGTCACCTACAACATCAGCCATGTCATGAGTACAACTTTATTCCAAGTGAGAGGCAGTCAGTGAGAAGCATGGTTATCCAGGGGCAGGTAACCTATTCACACTTGGGAAAGTGTGGTTTCAAACGTATGATCTTAACGTCTCTCATCATTATGGTGCTATCAATCAAGAACACACACATAGCCGAGGAAAAAGCCCTGTGCTGGAGGAAACAAAGGAGTGGGGTTAAAAGCCTGCACTTTGGAGTCAAACATGCTGAGGTTACAATCTTGACTCCACTATCAGATCAACCATATGAAATTGCCATTTTTATAGGTGAAAAAAGGGTGAATATCAGCAGTTTCATGGTTTGTACTAAGATGGTGTCACTTTGGCAAGTTATTTCAGTCTCTGTTTTCTCATTTTTAGAATGAGTAAGATTACAGCATCATCTCCTAGCAGTGTCAGAGTTAGTAAGTGAGATGTTGGTAAGTGGGAATCGCTCAGCCCAATCACTTTGTAAGTGTTCTGGAATTGGGAGCCTTCCTGCCACCTGTCAGTCTTGAGGTTTAAGCTCCCTGCAGGTAAAATGACGGTGGAAGCAGTTGGGAGGCATCCAGCTGGCACTTAAATAGTTGGATGCCAGCAACACTCTGCAGAAGGGAATTGCCTAATTGGGCAGTTTTCACAATGTGACCAACCCCCAGACGAACAGCATCACCTGAGAACTTAATAGAAATAAAAATTCTCAGACCCCTTCCCAGACCTGCTGGATCAGAAACTCTTGGGGTAGATCGTGCATTGCGGGTTTTAACAAGCCTTCTGAGTGAATCTGAGACTTGCTGACATTTGACAAGGACAGGTCTGATCGCTAAGGCGCCTGAGTAGTACATCACTACAGCTGAACTCATTCATTAACTTGCCTTGATGAAGGTGACCTTTGAACCAATTTCATTACAGTCCTGCAGGGGAATCTGTTTTGCCTTAAATGTGCTTATTTTCCCAAGTGCTCTTCTATGCCGTTGGACAGCCCTCTACATCCAATACAAACTCCTCCAAACTGCCTTGATTTTGCTTCATGAATGGCTCCTGAGAGCCAAGCAGATGTGTCCCAGGTGTCTATCTTTCACCGGCCTAGACTCTGGAGGACTCTTAGATGCCGTGTTACTCATGACAGTTTGCTCCTCAGAAACCACCCTTTCAGACCAGAGATGAAGATGTCTTCCGAAGATTAGAGCTGGGACAAGCTGAGACAATTCCTGATAGGAGGAAGTTGGCCGTGGGGTCAGCAGAACCAGCTTTTCTGCCTTATTACAGCTGCGACCTTGAACAAGGCATTTGAGGTGCTTGAGCTTTGCTGCACAGGAATTACCTGGGGGGCTTGTAAAACCCGATGCACAAGCAAGCTGCACTCCAAGCCAATTAAATCCGAATATCCTGGAGTGTGACCAAGCATCAGTAAGTTTACAAAACTCTCCAGGTGTTTCCACTGTGAAGCCAAGTTTGAGAACCATGAGTTAATACAACTCATCTATACCCAGTTTATTCATAATTAGGAACTGGGATGATAATGCCGGCCAGGAAGGTTCGTGTGAATATCAAATGAGATAACGTAGGCGTTTCTCACACATAATAGAAAATCAAAGATCTTATTTCCCCTCAAAGTACTGCTTAACTCTGAGCAAATATCTGAAGCGAACTACTTTCTAATGCCTTTTTTGACACAAGCATTTAAAAATAGGAACGAAGAGAAACAGAATTTGATAAACAAATGAACGGTTGCCTTCTGACTGCGTTGGAGAAAACTACTGGGTCGCACCCCCAGCCCCCGCGGCACCTCCACCTGCCTCTTTCCGGCTCAGCTCCTCAGATTCCCAAGCGCTTCATTTTGCAACCTGGCCTTATCTGCCAGGTGCAGCCGCTGAAACGGAGGCATGAAGAGGTTAAACGCCATTGCCGAGGCAGCCACATGCCTGGATTAGACTGCCGAGTTGCTTCTGACTGATTATTTATTTGGTCCACTAAGCAAAGCCGCTTCCTCACTCAGGGCTATGGAAGCATATTTTTCTGAACTTCATTAGCACAAACTCCTCGGAAGAGGTTCAACTTGAATCTTGGCAGGAGGGAGAAGCCCACCTTCCTTAGTTCTCTCTCCTCCACCTCCAGGCTGGGCCTTGCAGTCGAGGCGCCTGATCCAATTTGGGACTTAGCACACATTCGTGGAATGAGTAAATGGTGTGATGGCCAAATTTTCTTTTTTGCTTTAGTTGTCTAACCACAACCAAGTCTACTCCATCACAGATGCTGCTTCAAATGGCGTGCTGGCAATTTTTTTTCAAGGTTTTGAAACATTATCATACATCAGAACTGGAAGAAGCTTTAGACACATTTTATCTAACTCACTGAGTTTATAAATAAGAACAAGTTAAATCATTGGACAGCTGCTCAGGCTCCCTCCCAATACTCAAGATATTTCCTATTATTTATCCCTTGATAACAAGCATTGTGGCCAACCCCTCTGGGACCAGACCCTGCAGATGCAGACACGGCATCCAATCTAGCTCCCACCATGCACTATTCATCTATTTGCCATAATATGGAAAAAGATGCATGAAGATGATTTTCTTTTTTGGTAAAAATGAGCAGGGGAAGGAAGGAGTTTGTTAAGGGCATGGACTAGGAAGAGTAATGAACTAAAGAGAAGATAGAGATAGATCGTCCTCATACTATGGCACTTTGAAGTGGGTTTGAGATCCTTGGGTTTGAGGGTAGAAACTGATCGAAGTTATATTTTATGAGATACTCTGTAGGATTGAAGGTGAGGGCCAGAAGCTAATTAAACTGATCACAAAAGAGTGAGTAAGAATCTCAGTTTAAGCAGTATGGCTGTGCAACCAGGTGACAAAGGATTACACAGTTGGAAAGAGACCCCCTATTGTCTCCTTTTCCCCCATACACACAGACACCTGCAGCAGTGTGGCCATGGGAAGCATGGATTGTTAGGGGTGGATCACCATGGTGATGTTCCCTCCAGTGGCTCTGATAAGGAAGTAGCAGCAGTTGGCATGAGGTAAGGAAGCTGACTTTGATGGGAGGCCCTTGTGAAGCCAGCCTTGGTCTTCCAGGAAATACCTGGGAAATAATGTCATGATGGGGACTGAGTTCCCCTTGACTACTTCAGAAGCCTGGGTCCCTATGATTGGGGAGAAATGCAAATATGACCCATGTGTCAATGGAAAACAACCCAAACTCTGTAAAATCATTTAAAGAGGTTTATTCTGAACCAAGTATATGTGACCATGGCTCAAAGAACCACGCTCAAGAAGCCTTGAACAAGTGGTCTCACAGTTGTTGGGTTATAGTTGGTTTTATACATTTCAGAAAGATAGGAATTATATGTAAAGTCATAAATCAATCCGTGGAAGGTGTACATTGGTTTGGCACAACAAGGGAGAACATCTCAAAGTAGGTCGTTACAAGTTATAGGTGAGTTTAAAGATTCTTTGATTTGTAATTGGTTAAAGAAATAAAGCTCTGTCTAAATCCTGGAATGTTTTAAGGTAAGGAAGTCTATTAATCGGAGACAAGCTACCTGAGGTATATACCCAGACTCAACTGATCTGTTGAGTAAATTGATGACCTGCAGTTGTGATTTAAACCTGTAGATAGTCTCAGGCCTGTTAATGAGCTACAAAGGATATCTCCAAGAAGGGAGAGGGGCATGCCAAGGGAAGTCTGACCTCCTTCCCATGGCCAGCAACTCAACTTATGGTATTTCTGGGGTCCCCTTGGCCAAAAGGGTGTCCATTTAGTCAGCTAGGAACTCAAGATTTTATTTTAGTTCTCATGTTGTCATCCAATGCTGGGGAGCCCACCAGCCTCAGGTTACCCACCTCGATCTGGCCCACCTGTTGCTTAATGCTTAATTGGAGCAGACACGCGACTGCTACAGATTTGAAATGGGGAGAATCTGTGAGCAAAACTCCAGGGTGACAAGGAGCACCTGGCAGAGATACTCTTTTGCCAGCTGCATCTTCTCTCCCAGCGAAGAGAAGTGGAGGAAGATGGAGCAGCAGGTGTCAAGCGGGACAGTTCAGACCACAGAGGATGCATCCACGTGAGGCAGGGATTCAGATCAACCTGAGGATGGATTTATGCAGCAGACGCTGATGGATGCCCAGCGTGTGCTAGCCACCGTTTCCAGGTGCTGGGGATATAGCAGTGGATGGCCAACAAACCCTGCTTCGTGGAAGTCCGTCAACAAAAATGTATTAGTGTGCATATATCACATCGGGGGGCAGTAGGCGCTGAGAATAAGCATGTAGCAGATTACAGGCACAGAGAGTGGTGCAAGGGGCTGCTTGGTCCAGGAAGGCCTCCCTGGGAGATGACATTGGGGGGTGGGGCTAAAGCAAAGTCTCCTAAGGGCAGGAACCAGGAACACTGTCCCTATGTGTCAGGGACTCTCGGCAGCAGGGGTTGTCAATCAGACATGATTGTGTTTCCTCGGGGACATGTGGAAATGTCTGCAGACATTTTTGGTTGTCACACTGGGGGATGCTGCTGAACATCTGCCATGCACAGGACGGTCCCACCTGTCCACAGTGCCCTGCTCTGCAGGCACCCAACGTAGGGGCTGCCCCCCTAGAGGGTCTGAAACAGTTTATCATTTGTTCTCTCAGTATTCATTAGACTTAAATAGTCAAGATTGTGTTCGCCTCTGGGGTGCCATAAGAGACACCATCCCTGTCCTTTTAAAGTTCACAGTGTACCTGGGGCTAGACAGGCAGTGATACTGGTAAGGGGACAAGAATGGCCCTCCAGAGGACAAGAGGTCAAAGCAAGTACTCAAGAATGAGGAGTGACCCAGGTGACAGGGAGGTGGACAGGGCAGGAACGGTGCTCAGAGGAGAAGGGACAGAAGAAAGAGCTTATGGCATCTCCAGAGAAGAGCAGCTCATGACAGCTAGAGGCTGGGGTTGTGGAGGGTGCAGGTGGGAAGGAATGCACTTAGACATAATAGCCCTGTGGTGATGGTGCCAGATGTTGGAGGATTTGGGGCTAAAAAGCGACATGATCAGATTTGGGTTTTACATGGGCTGATCCAGTTGCCGTGCGGAGGATGAGCGGCAGGCAGCGACTCCTGTCTCTGGGTCTATGAAGCCAGAGTGACACACATCAGATAAAGGCCATTTTCACCCAGGAAGACCTGGCAGGCAAATGGGGTTAATTCAAACTCAGAGTGGAGATATTAAATATACTTTGGGATGCAAACAGGAGCAGGAATGGGGTGGGCAGGCCATGCCAGGCTTTGCAGGGCAGGGAGCTTGGATTTTATTCTAAGAAAGAAAGCCTCAGCCTTGGTGGAGGGTTTTCAGCAAGGGACCGACATCCAATTTGCATTTCAGGAAGATAAGATATATTTTGAGCAAGTCAACAATAACATTCAAATTTTCATGAAATAGAAATTAATTCAAAAATGCATTCATTTGTTGAAAACCCACTACCTACCAGGCACTGGGGAAAAGAGATAAAAGATAAAACCTTGCCTTCCCTGGAGCTCAGCCTTTACATTTCCTACTAGACATAGTAAACCAGAAAACCTTTCTTTATGTCTAAATCCACGTGGGGAGGGGTGGGGGTTATTTTCTGCTTTGCCTGGTCCTCGCCATTTAGTCTGGCTCAATCTCCGGGCCAAGTAAATATTCTCTTTTAAAATTTCAAATTTCAGTTCTTTTTCTTCTACAGGGGTTTATCAGTGAGCTATCTCAAAATTATTTATTAAACACAGTTGGTCAGAGCTGCTAGCTGTTGATTCGTTTGATTGATATCTGATTTAAGATCTTTATTATCGAGAAGGCTTATCATTCCTCACAGTGAGGCGTCTGTACCAGCGAGGCGTCCGTATTTCCATATTATTTTTTCTTTCTTCTGAAGGGGTGGATATTTGCATCAGGGATCCTATTATGCACAGTCCACTTTTTCGGGTGTCGTGTTGGAAAGACTATACGCTCACTGTGAAGGACCTGCTTGTAGTCAGCAACTCAAATGGGTGCTCTGTCCTCATTCCTGCGAACAAGGCCACATGGAGCCTGGTTCATGCACCAGACCAGGCGCGCTGGGGCTACAACAGAGGGAAAGCAAACTGGAGAGTCCTGTCCTCATTAAATGATTCATGGGACTGGGGTGACGATTTTTGACAGTTAAGGTGCTGAGAGGACAGCCCTGTGCTCTTTTGAAGCTGACCGTGCCCTCCTTCAGCTGGTCCCTAATGCCTGGGGGATAGCACGATGAAAGAAGGTAGACCCGAAGCAGGGGTCTTGGCCAGCTGATCTTTGAGGCTCAGAAAACTGGGTGACGGACATGTCACGATCACGATCGTTTGTGAATGCATTTTCTATTCCTTTTGAGTTTTTAATGTAGGGCCTAAGCATGAACTCTACTGAAATCACATTAGTCCCTCTTCAGTGTTTATTTCCTCCTGTTAATGTGAGGCTCTGGTAATTAGCGAGGCTGTTTCAGCCCCCAAAAACAAGGGCCAAAGTGTACGTGCTAACTCATAGAACCAGGCGCCGGAGGCCTGCGTGAAGTGGCTCGCTCCTTGCTCACGCAGCCTGCAAGTCAGCGTGGAAGAAGTTCCGTGTCGTCTTGTGTGTCCAAACTGACTGCCACCCCCACCCCGACCCAAATTCTGAGAAACATCAGGTAATATGGTTCCAGCAGAACTTGCCAATGCTCATTTTTTATTTTGTAGAGTTTTTTTTTTTTTTCCTAATTGCAGAAGACAAATTCTGTTTTCTTATTCCTGAGGGAAAACTAATTCCAGCAAAGGCCATTTGTCTTTGGTACCTTAAGATCTAGATAATTTACTGCAAGTTTATTTTTATTGAAAATTATGTAGATATTATTCAGAAACACAATTTCCAACTATACGGCACACTTAAGCAGATTATATTTTAAGTGTTAATACATATACTGAGGATATATGCTGGAATGTGCATTTCCCGAAGATACTTTTTCTTTTTTTATGACTCACTGCTTTTGAGATCCTCAAACTTGTGTGCTATGAAGTGCTAAAGGATTAAGATATTTTCAAATGGATATTGTGTTATAAGTTATGATTTGTTACCGTTTGACTGCAATTCAAACTCATGACGCTTTATATAGCTCATATGATTAATTCAGAAATAATTTGCATTTCAATGCATTTAAGATATTTAACTTGTGATTGCAAATGTGCCTATTTTAAGCCTGGCAGAAGCATTCCAATCTCTAAAGAGTGTGGACACTCTCCTCCTCCTCCCTAATTGTGTGGACCTGAAAAGGATTTAGATAATAATATGAAATCGCTTTTCCAAAGTATTTCTGACAACTTGAGAACTGAGAGATGTCCCCAGACCTACAGAAGCACACGGGAGTTCTGTGCTCCCCTAGGAACATGTGAGAAACATTGAAAACTACCATTGCTTCTTTAAAATCTGCAATGCACATTTATACGGTAAGGACATTTTGAAGACCTATAGTCGAGAAACCTGTATAAGCCAACATTTTACATACTTTTAAGAAAGCTTGAAGGTCTGACTCCTCGGGTGGGGCAAAGGGAATGTACGAAACCTAAACATTGGTACCCCTGTAATATGCTGAAATAAAAAAACATTGAAAGAAAGCAAATCTGTTAAAAAAATATTACCCTATAAGAAGTATTAACCATTATAGAAATCACACTTGGGATAATGTAGGTGAGAAAAAATTTAATTAGTGAAACCAGAGAGAAATGGTTTGCCAGGAGATGCCTTCCTGAGATGCTGTGTGGCTCTTCCAGAAAGATAGTTCTGGAAACAGATTCTGGCTTGACTGTCTCCATTAACATAGTGGGACACTAACAATACTTCCTGTTGTTTTAGAAAATCAAGGGGTGAGGGGAAGGACAACAACTGATGAATGGATAAATACACGGCGGATCTGTACAGTGGAATATTATGCATCCATGAAAAGGAATGCAGTGCTGATACATACCACAGCATGGATAAACCATTGGTGACATTATGCTAAGCAAAAGAGGCCAGATACAAAAGGTCACAGAACGTGTGGGCCTATTTATATGGAATGTGTGGAATAGGTAAAGCCACAGAAACACAAGTAGCTGAGTGGCTGGTAGCAGGGGCGGTTACTAGGGAGTGAATGCTTAGTAGGTCTGCAGTTTCTCTTGGGGTGGTAGAAATGTTTTGAAACTAGATAGAGGGGTTGATTGTACAAGATTGTGAGTACACTAAATGCCGCTTTAAAATGGTTCATATTATGTGAATTTCACCTCAATTTGAAAATCATGGACCATGACAAGAGGGGATGGGGGCCAGAGTGACAGGGCAGGAAAGCCCACGTGTGAGGACCAGAGGGCAGAGGGGGTGGGGCAGATGCAGGAGGGATGTTCTGCCGCGTTCTCCACAGCAGCATGGCGACACGTACATGTGTGAAAACAATCGGAGGGAATTACAGCCCAAAGAAGTGTCCGTAACCAGAGGGGGCACCGAGCAGAGAGCTGAGCGTACACCCACACCATGGGGACCCACGTTTGTGAAGTCACCGTAAACTAACGAGCTTACCTTTCAGGGTGCCTTACCTGTCATGTAAAGGATTGCAATTGCAGGGCTGAATTTGTAACTTATTTATTTAAATAGCTTCACTTGGCCGGTGGCTTTTTCACTGGAAAGTACAAGTCTCCAGTATCAGGAGTGAAAACTGTCTTTAGCATCATGTTTTAATATTAACTTTGCCTCTCACTAGCCACATAATTTGGGGCCAGTTGTTTAACCTGTAAGCTTTTGTTTCCTCATCTGTAGAAGGGGAGAAATGAGAGGATCTGCTTCCTAGAGCTATTATCAAGATAAAATGAGATATCACATGCTATTTGCACAGAACTGGACAACTAATAAAGTGCTCAATAAACACTATTTTTATTTCTTGATAGTGACAATCCAGCTATGCTTTACACATGGTGCTTTGAAGAAATGAGACCCAGAGAGGTAAAGTGACTATGCTCAGGGTCATATAACCAGAGGCAGGGGAGTGGGAGTTTAATCCTAGGTGTTCCAATGACAAAGTCCATTTGCTGCGGCTTTGTTCTGTGTCTTCCCCGTGGAATCCTGGTTACCAAATTAATCTCTACCTGGAGAATTAGACTCGGACTGAGGAACAAATCTCGTTTTCCCTTAAGATGGTCCATTAAGTAGGAACTGTTTAGGTGTTTGTTGAAATCCTGGCAAAACACATGATTGTGTGGGTGGGATTCTATCTCCTTAGAGGTTTCTTGCCTAGGCTGGTTCTAGGTAGGTTCTAGGCTGGACTTGTAGGGGAGATCCTGGTCTCTGTTATCTCAGGCACCTGAAGGTTCTAAATCTTTCAGACAAACCATTCATTCAACCAGTCTCTGTGTTTCATGGCATTGAGCTTTCCTTTTTGAATGCTTTCTTTTTCATTCTATATAAAGTTGCCTGCAAGTCATGGAGAACTTGGTCTGGCATAAACTGAGGCATGACAGTCTTCTCTCTTTCTATCTTCAATCGGGAGGGACTGTTCTCCTCACCTCTGGGCTAACAGCAGAGGTTGGGCTTGGGTTGAATGCTTTATCTTGAGAAATGGGTCGGGCATTGCAATGTGCCTTCCGTGACTCAATTGCATCCAGCGTCTCAATTGCATTCTTGGGGAATGTTTAAGAAGCTAAGACTCAGTGTGAGCCTAGAGGGTGGTGCTTCACTTCCCACTCTAAATACAGCCCCTGTCTCGCCACACTTGCTGTTTAACAGCCCTGCCATGTCATTCTTAAGAGAAATAAAGTGAGGTTTCATTAACGGGAGAGATCAGCAGTAGTTCAGTTGTAAGTTATCACTGCAGAGGGAGAGCAGCAGGTTTAGCTCCTCAAGTTGGAAATAAAAAAGATGAATGGGAGAAGGAAATGAAGTTAGTGATCTACCGCCTGGGCACTTTGTCACAGATGCGAGAGGGGAGAAGGGAAAGCCCTTTCTAAACACAGATTATGTACCAAAAGCAATTAATAACTTTTTAATCTCCCAGAAGGGTCACTTGTCATGGTGAGAGTCACATGGCTCTCTTCAACACTGTGACTCCAAGAAGGTCTTACTTTGCTACCCACCAAGCCTGGGGCATCACGCTGGCTATTCTCTGTGGCTGCGTTTAACTGAAAACCTTTCTCCAAGATTCTGAGGTTCGTAGCATGCCAAGGAGACAGACAGGCATGACCTCATTCCAGTCCATCTACTTCTTTTGAGCTCTTTTCTTCTGGGAGTGAAATTGTCTTTTTCACCTGCCCCATTCTCCTTTAGTCATTCATTAATTCAACTAATACCTATTTATCTCCTAGTACTTGCAAGCACTATTGAGGGTACTAGGACAGAGTTACTGCCCTCAGGGAAGTTCTAGAAGGAGAGCTGGCAGCTGCTGAGAAATGCCCCTGAGTAAAATTAATCAGGACCAAGAGCATGAGGAATACAGGGGTGAGTGATTTCCTACAGGGCTGGCCTCTCTGAAGAGGAGATATCTAAACAGCGTACTGATGAAAGAGAAAGTTGTGAGTTATACAGATATCTGCAGGGAAAGAGAGCCACACAGGTGGGTGGTGGCCAGCAAGGTGGCTGAGGGTCCTAACTCCTGAACTCAGCTGATCCTCCAGATCTTCCCATCTCAGTCTCCTGAGTAACTGGTGAGACATGCACCATCACACCCAGCTTCTTAACCATTTTTAACACATTAACTACCATGTGAGTTGTATTTAACTCAGGCTAGTTTTGAACCCGGGGCCTTGTGAAGCATATGTAACTCACATGTCTTCACCTTGGGAGCCAGGAGAACTATTTTTTAAGTTGCATATAACTCATGCACAGAAAAACAATAAAAAAATTTTTTTTAAATTTCATTAAATTAGAGAAGATCGTTTTGGTTTTCAAAGTTTTTACTCTATTTTCATAACAAAACACCGTGGTCTAAAGAAAAAAAATTTCCTAGTGTAGCAGTCAGTGTGTGAAGTGCATAGTTCAGTAGTGTTAAGTACATTCACTTTGTTGTGTAGCAGATTTCCAGAACTTCTTCACCTTGCAAAACTGAAACTCTATACCCATTAGACACTAATTATTCCTCTCTTCTCCCCTAAATCTTGGCAACCCAACCACCTTCTTACTTTCTGGTTCTGTTAATTTGCATTAGATAATTTATACAAGTAGAATCACACAGTATTTGTCCTTTTGTGACTGGCTTGTTTGGCTTAGTATATTGACCCTGAGGTTCATCCATGTTTTCACATATGATAGGATATCCTTCTTTTTAAGACTGAATAATATTCCATTGTATGTAGATACCACATTTTCTTTATTCATTTATTGACAGACATTTGAGTTGCTCCCACCTCTTGGCTATATGAATTACAGTTCAGTAAACATGGGTGTGCAAACATCTCTTTGAGATCCTACTGTAAATTCTTTCAGATGTATGACCAGAAGTGGGATTGCTGGATCATGTTGTAATGCTCTTTTTCACTTTTTGAGGAACCTCCATACTGTTTTCCCTAGTGGCTACACCATTTTACATTCCCACCAACAGTATGTTAGGGTTCTACTTTCTCCACATCTTGTCAACACTTATTATTTTCTCTTCCTTTGATAGTGGACATTCTAATGAGTATGTGAGGTAAGATTTCATTATGGTTTTGATATGCATTTCTTTTATTATTAGTGATGTTCAGCATCTTTTCATATCTTCATTGGCCATTTGTATTCCTTCCTTGGAGAATTGTCTATTCATATTCTTTGCCCATTTTTAAATTAGGTTGTTTATTTTTTGTTGTTGTTGTTGAATCATAGAAGTTCTTTATATATTCTGAACATTAATGTCTTATCATATACATGATTCACAAATATTTTCTCCCATTTATTAGGTTGCCTTTTCCCTCTGATGATTGTTTCCTTTGATAGATGCTTTACAAGTTTGATATAGTCCCATTTGCCTATTTTTGCTTTCATTGCCTGTGTTTTTGGTGTCATATCTAAGAAATCAGTATACAATCCAATGTCTTGAAACTTATTCATTATGTTTTCTTCTAGTAGTTTTATAGTTTTAGGTCTTACATGTAGGTCTTTAATCCATTTTGAGTTAATTTTTGTATATAGTATAAGGTAAGGGTCCAACTTCATTTTTTTGCATGTAGATACCTGGTTTCCCCAACACAATTTATTGAAGAGATTATCCTTTTCCCATTGTGCAGACTTGGCACCCATGTTGCAAATCCTTTGGCTATATATGTAAGGATTTATTTCTAGGCTCTCTATTCTGTTTCATTAATCTAGACATCTGTCTTTATGTCAGTATGTACAGTTTTGATTACTGTTGCTTCATAGTATGTTTTTAAATCAGATAGTGTCAGAACTTCAGATAGTGTCAGGACAAGGAAATTTTTGTCTTAGATCCAATAAAAGGGACAGATTGCCATTTACTGAGGTGAAGGTGACTGGGAGAAACAGGGCCCAGAAGAATGTCAGGAGTTGTCCTGTGCTACATGGAGAAGCCATTAGAAAAATGGATCAGTCATCTTCCAATGCTAAAACATTTTCCCCCAAATCATCTGAGTCGCAGCCAATATAATCTTAAGCCAGGGTTTTCTGAATCAGGTGTTTGGAGAGGATAGAATGGCTCAGTCAGAATGAGCTGAGCTTGTAGGTTCATGTAGAAGCCTGTGCAGAGCAAGCCCACCACCACTAGTCAGGAGATTCCTCGCAGCCTCAGGTCAGTAGAAGAGAAGATCCCCAGAGAATAGACAGAATTCTCTGTCTCAGGGACAATGGCAATACTTGGGAGCATTCCCAGAAAGTGATTGTTTTAGAGCGGTGGTCCCCAACATTTTAAACACTGGGGACCAGTTGTCTTCATAGGATTAAGCTTGAGGTCATCGTAGAATGCATTTATTGTCCAAACCTAGAGTACCTTGGGGAGTGAAAAGGACTATATTAATATTTAGGCCAGGATTACAGGTGTGGTCTTGTCTTGTCCTGAGCAAACTGGAAAATGAGGTTATTATGTTATACTTATGATCAGTTAGTATATGAGATCTTAGCCTCAGTGAAAGTGAGATTTTATTGGAATAAGCAACCTATTGAACAGCACTTTATCCGGCCGGCTTAAGTTGAATTTTTTTTTTTCTTTGAAAGAGTAACATCACTATTATAAGCATGTTCTTCTTCATTACCTATGAAGTCCTCTCCCACATGGGTTTACCAGTTTTGTAGGAAACACTTTCGTGGAACCATGTAATTCATATCTCTAGAAATGGAGAATTCTAAAGTCCATCCTCACTTCAGCCTCCAAAATTAGAAACAAACGTGTGTATCAAGCTTTCTGCTTGCTGAAGCTATATTGACCACTCTTTTTTTCTGCATCTGTTTGTTACTGCAGAGCTTTCTGTCTGCGTTTTCATCTACAACTCTGTCTTTATTGATAGTGTTTATTTTAGATTTGTGAGCTCCGAGAGGGCTGAGGCTGCATGCTTTAAATGGGCTTTACCGTATTGGCACAGCACTATGTAAATAAAGGCTTTATAATTCATTCAACAAACATCCAGCAAGTGGTTACTATGTGTGAAGCAGCGTGGATAGCACATGGCAGATATTCAAGAGTGTGGCCAAGAGGGTTCCTATTTGCCCAGAATGATATTATTTGCAGTAAGAATGGTGGAGTAACAGTATTAATGACTGCTTATTATAGATCCCATCTTATCTGCCAGACCATGTGCTCAGTGTTTGACATACATTCTCTCAATAAAGCTAGGCTCTTGGGTAGTGTTTCTCTAAGTACCTCCTTGGAACATTCATTCTGGCAAACTGTTGGTGAATGTCACATGTATTAATGGTCCCCAAGCCACCTTCAGATTTGGTGATTTGCTAGGAAGCCTCGTGGACTTAGCATATAGTTGTATTCATTGCTAAGATTTAATCTGTGGAAGGAATCCAGCAAAATCAGCACAGGAAAAAGCACATGGGCAATGTCCAGGCGAAACCAGGTGCAAGCTTCTAGGGTACCCTCTCAGTGGAGTCACTCAGGACACACTTAGTTCCCCTAGCAACAAGTTGTGACAACAAATGTAAAATGCAGCCTACAAGGGAAGCTCAGTAGAGTCTTAGTGCCCAGAGTTTTTGTTTGTGGCTGGTTACATAGGCACCCTCTGCTTAATATGTACCGAAAATCCTGACTCCCAGAAGGAGAGCAGGTGTTCAGCATAAACCACATTTATTGGCACAGTGTAGGCACAGTGAGACACTTAGAGTATAGTAGAAACCCTCCCCAAATCCAAGTTCTCAGATGCCAGCAAAGAGCCAAGCCAACCTTGCAAGCTGGCTTTCCAGGGACAGCTGTCTCATGTTTGCCATATTAGTTTTTTCTGCATGCTATGCAAAAACAAATTTTTTTTCCATAATCAAATAATTTTAAAATACCTGTATTGACTAAAATTAAACTGACTTCTTTACCTCTGGACTCTAAGTGCCCAGGCTTATTTAACCAGGCATACTCCCTGCAACACCCAATGGAACATCTCAGGAGACTTTTTGGCTTTGCAGGAAAGAACTCTAAGAAGAAGTTTTGGTAGGGGAATGACATCTGTTCTGTTCAACTTAACTGCTGGGAAAATCCATAGCTGAAAAGAACAATTTTAAAATTTATGAATTATCTTTTCTTTTACATGTCAGAGTTGACAGATAATTGTTGCATTTAAGTGATGTGTTAAACTTAAATAAATGTAATGCCTTAAATAAAGAAGTGCTGAAGCTGAACTGGCCTCCTTTGGAATATAAAAACCTGAAAAAATCTATCTGGACGTAGAATTAATAGATGTGGTCTTTACATACCTATAATCAAGTGGTTACCTGTTAAGTAAATAATTAGCTTTTTCATTTGAAATGTAAATTCGAATTGTTTCTCCATGCAGGGGATATTAACCAATGTTAAAGCTTAAGCTTTGAGATATAATTTAAATTTATTTTCAGCATATTAAAAACCTAATCAATTTCTTTTTTCTTGTGTCACCAGGAAGTTTTATGTCCCAACCAGAATTAGTTATTATTTATTGTTAAAATCAAGACTTTAGAATAGGTTTTTGTTTAGTTATGCATTTGGACTAGAATTTTCTCCATTCTCCAGATGCATTAGTTTTAGAATCACTGATGCAAACATGAAGCTGTTTTCCAATAACATTTCCAAGAGGGGAGCTTTAAAAATTCATCTGTGGGAAATTCTATGTGAAAACTTGAAAGAGACATAGTATTTTTCTGTTAGTAAATTATCATTTCCCCATTTAGAGGGGTATATGATTGTATGATTATTTTCTTTTCTTACCACTCCTTCCACCTGCATTTGCAAACATCACATTTCTAAGCTGAACACCATTAGCAGCCTCATTTTGATTTTCTGCTTTGCTGATTTCTGTACTCCCTGAGATTCTGTAACCTCTGAATCCTACCTTTGGCCTGGCATTCTTCCTTATCTCTGTCCTTCCCTTGGTTCATTCATCTCTGTTTTATTCTCCTAGAATATAGTATAATTTTTAGAAACAATCACCAGTTCCTATTGGTTTGAGCTATGAAATAGTTCAGCCTTAGTTCTATTTTTGGCACCATTTTCTTAGTTCTGATTAACTTTGGATTCACCTGAACAGGTAAAACTACTCTTTGGCTTTGAGATACCTGTATTTACTTTTCTGCAATGTTGCTGCCAGAGGCTTAACACCGGATCTGATCACTGCCTTGCTGAATCCATCAGTGTTTCTCCACTGACTTCAGGATGAGTCCACATGGGACTTTGCCATCTGTTACCTTCTTCCATTCTCCTTCCCTTCTGCTCCTGCCATGCTGAACTGCTCATCGTTTCCCTGACGCACCTCTCTGCCTCACTGCCTTTGCACATCCATCTCTAATGGGGAACTTGGCTGGCTTCAGCATCCTGGGTAGATGGACGATGGACCAGGAAGGATATCTGATTAGATGTTGAGGTGGTTGGTGGTGAGAATGGACGTAGGGATGTTTGAGTCAAGTATGTAGCTCTGGACGGGGGAGAAATATGGATTTTAGGTATCAGTGATCATTTTCATCTATGCCATTCCAGAAAGTAGGAAGAACCAGTTCACAGATACAGTTTTGAGCAAAGGAGAGACAAGTCTTTAGCAGGTCATTTAATTTAAGCCCACTAGAAGGAGACATGTGGGGTAAGTGTAGGAGACAGAGGCTGTGGATACATGTTCTGCTCCAGGCATAATTTATTATACTTAGAAGCTTGGGGAGAATAAGCTTCCAGAAGGGAACCTCAGTGGCTGAGCTGTGAAGAGCTGGAAATGTGAGAAACAGATTAATGGCTTTGTAGTGCTTCCATATAGCTCATATCCCACTCTTGGGTCCTAATCCAGTTACTCTTCTCTTCTTTCTGCTACACTCTTTTTTTTTTTTTTTTAATACCTAGTAAGATTGGCATCTGCTACACTCTTAACATCCTGAGAATGAAGCTCACACAGTCATCATTTTTATTAAAAAAAAAAAAAAAAAAACAAAACTGGGCAGTGTCTGACACACTGAAAGACTTGCTAAACAGATATGTGATTCAGAATTGGATGTTGCTCGCCCCACACACTAAATCATCTCTAAATACTTGGATTATTATTTATTTTCTACTGTAATACTTTTGGATTTTTCATGAAACCTGGAAAATGAGAAAATGAGGAAAATGAGAAGTTATTATTTATATAATTTTTAACTATTTTGTTTATTTTAATTTATTTTAGACAGAGTCTTATCCTGTGTAGAGTGTAGTGGCATCATCATAGTTCACTGCAGCCTCAAACTCCTGGGCTTACATTATCCTCCTGCCTCGGGATCCTGAGTAGCTGGGACTACAGGAGAGTGCCACCACACCCACCTAATTTTTCTATTTTTAACAGAGACAAAGTCTCACTGTTGCTCCTCAGGCTGGTCTCAAACTCCTGACCTCAAGCAATCCTCCTGCCTCGGCCTCCCAGAGTACTAGGATTACAGGCATGAGCCACCATGCCAAGCCTATTTGGTTTATTTTAAATTTATTCATAGATACAGGAATTGGCTTTCACCATTCCAGGGTCCATCCCAGCTATAATTCTAAATCCTTTCAATGGGCAAACCAAATAATACTTTAATAATATTGGACCCAGAAACCAAGAGAGCTTCAGTGTATCCCCTGAATATCAGCCAGTGAGTCACAGCAAATAATAAAACACATTTCCAAAGGACAGATAATTCTTCAATGAGAGTGCTGTTCTTTAAATGTCACCCATGTGCTCGGGTCTTTCCTTTTGCTCTGTCTCTCCAGGCCCCATCTATGAAGTCCGGGAAACACCAAGCTAGTTGACTAGAGAGAGTAGGAAGGGGAGAGTGAGAACATGAGAACATAAGGTGAAGGCAACTTGGGAGGAGCATGTTGATAGTTTTTGATTTCTGAGGGTCGCTCCTGAACAGTGGGGTGCTAACGATGTCAGAGGCAGGGGACTTGAACACTGTAGAGCCCACTGGTTGGCCCCACTCATAGCCCAAAATGTTCCCACCAGCCATGACAAGGGGAGAGAGCTACGGGGAAAGGGCATAAAGAAGAGGTCGGTGAGGGAGGCAACAGTTTGTGTGTGTGTGTGTGTGTGTGTGTGTGTGTGTGTGTGTGTGTGTGTGTGTGTTTGCACATGGGTAAGAAGAAGGAACAAAAGCAGGGGAGAAATAAAAGCCCTAAACTCCATGGCCATGTTCTTCACGAGTGGGTGTATCTGCTGCCATTTGCCACCTTCACTATGCTCTTGGGTGCTTATTAGAGGCTTCACCTACATCAGCAGCCCCAAATCACCAATAGGAGGTACTGTCATGTGCAGTATAATTATTATTACAGGAATGATAACTTAGAATGAAAGTAGGGCTCAAGGGCAGGCATCCCCAAACTACAGCCCGCAGGCCACATGTGGCCAGCCAAGGACATTTATCCAGCTTGCCAGGTGTTTTTGCCACCACTGCCTGTCCTGCTTAGCAGCCGACTCGTCCCGGGCCCACAGTGCGCATGTGTGGAACGTGTGCCGCACTCTCCAGAGGCCCTCCAGCGGTCTGAGGGACAGTGAACTGCCCCCTCTCCCTGTTTAAAAAGTTTGAGGACCCCTGCTCAAGGGTCTTCAGCAGGTTGGTAGATCAAGAACGTTTGTACAATGTGGTGAATCTCTTCTCTCTTGGTTTCTGGGACACTACCTTTCCAGGTTCCCTTTCTGCCTCTCGGAATACTTTTCCCCCAAAAGCACTCATGAACTCTTCTCCGACTAATCTTAAACTGAGATTTCCCACATTCCTTCCCGTTCTTTTTTCCTCATTCTGTCCCTGGAAATCTTAATGACACCATGGCTTACCCCATCACTCTGTGTGGGGAACTGCCCACTCTGGCACAGAGCTGTCCCCTAGAATTCAGTGCTGGCAATAGCCCACGTGAATCATCCTCAAGGAACCTCTGCCATCTTCCCCGTGGTGTATCCAAAAACTCAACACTTACCCTGTGCCCTTCATTTTAGCCAGGAAACTACTATTAATCATACTTAGTATTCCTTGAGTCCATAACCCCTCATCCCGTTTCTTGTCCTCAAGGACTGAACTGTAAATTGCGGTCTACTGTGTGACTATTAGGAATGATTTTGCCTACAGCCAGACTGCTAACACAGCAGTTCGCCAGTTATTCTGTGCTGGACCTTGATCTTAGTTTCCCCTGAGTGACCCCCACTATTTGATTCTCTTTTGCGAGTTATGTGTCATGCAGAACCTGTTTTTGACGTTTGTTGACCAGCCTGAGAACATCGTGCCCTCTGACACAGTGGCTGTGGTGCTGGAGCCAGCTCATGCCAGCTCTCGAGGTGATTGTCAACGTGTCTTCTCAACCCGCTGTTTGCAGCGTGATATCAGCCATGGCAGGATGGTTTTTTACCATGGGAATGTGCAAACTCTATAAACTAAGGCTTTTATTTATTTATTTTTACTTTTTCAGAGAGCTGGCGGGTAAGCACTTAGCAGCAGACCACTGTCCCCACCAAACATAATGCTCTCTACTGTTAGTAACAGCATTAACTTAGTCTGCTTAGAGCCATTCCATTAAAGCCTCACTGATTCATTTAATCCCCAACAACCTTATGAGAGAGGTGCCATCATTCTGTCTGATTTACAGGTTAATCAAATGGATGCTCAAAGAGTTAAGTCAAACCCAAGGCAAAGCAAAGACTTAACACCATGTATCTGAGAAAAGGCCCATGCCATTTAAGTAGATTTGTAGTAGAAACCTGGCTGGGGCTATTTTATCCAGACAGGGATATTTCTGCCTCTAAATAATGCCCATCCCAAGACAATGGTGCTAGAAATTGTGATGGATCAGACTTCACACATTTTTCATTCTTGGAACAAACAGTATTTGGAAACTTTGAAATTGATGTTAGAGGATTACCCACAAAAATTGTTCATGAGACAGGTCCAGTTTTCTGTTTGGATGACAGCTTCTCAATACAAGATCCACATCTGTTAATTGAATAACGTTTGAAATTCCAGTTCTTTCTACAAATGTTTTGGTAACAATCTCCCCAAAATAGCACTATTGGTAACCAACCAAGTAGTTGTTTCTTTGCAATAGGAGCATAATAAGAGACAGATCCAAAATTAACTTGAGTTATCCAAGATCTTTTGTAGCAAGACCTTTAGATGAATGACCATGCCCTTGGGGTAATAGAGTGATAGTAATTGTGAATTATCACTGTGTTTAAGATGAAATGATTTTGGTCTAGGTTAGATTTTCTGTAAACCTGAAGAAATATTAATATTTCCACCATCACACACACAACATTCTCATTGATCCAATGAGCATTTGAAAAGTCATTTTCTCTCCTTGTCACTTTTTCATTCATTAATTTAAAAAATATTCAATGAGTATTTAATTCATGCCAGCCACTGTTCCAGGTGTTGAGAATAAAGGGATGAAGGAGGTAGACAACATCTCAGCTTTTATGGTTTGCATTCCAGTTAGCAAACACATGGGATGAACAAGGAGCCAGATACAACAGAATTTCTGGGAGTGATGAGCACTAGGAAGAAAATGAAAGGAAGTGATATGGGAAGCAGGCAGTCAGGGGCTCTGCTTAAACAGGACTAATAAGACAAAAAAGGCATTTGAGCAGAGAAATAAGTGCTTTTAAGGAACCAGCCACACGGAGGTGCACAGCGAGACATACTTGATCAAGGGAACAGTTTGGAGACTGTGGGGCGCGGTGTTAACGCCATTGCAAGATGGCGCCGGCTTCCTGGTCACACCCATACTACAAGACTGATAAACAGGGTGAACCGCGCAGGTGTAGGGGCTTTTCCTGTCTCTCATCAAGTATGCTAATGAGGGCTCTTGCGTGAGCCAATCAGATTCTGCCTAATGAACTTAGTGCCTTTATAAGCAGCCGCCGAGACCGCCTCGGTGTCTTCCGCATGTAACTAGCTAAGCAATCCCCATTAAAGCGCTGTCAGAAGAACTCCGGTTGCCACGTCTTCCTTGCTGGCGAGGCGGGCAAGACAAGTGGTGCCGAAACTGGGAACTGAAACAACTTTGAGGCACCAGCGGAAGACGACCTCGATAGAGGTGAGTTCAGAACTGACGCGTGGGACGGAACCGAATTCGGACCTTTGCTGACCATCAAGACAGTACTTCAGAGTCAGACAAAGGGAGAAGGCCGAGAAAGAAGAAAAGGGAGAGAAAGAAGAAAAGGGAGAGAAAGAAGAAAAGGGAGAGAAAGAAATGTAAAGGTACCAAAAGAGAAGGCCGAGAAAGAAGAAAAGGGAGAGAAAGAAATGTAAAGACCTCGCAGAGATTTCAGGATCACAGCTGCAATTGTGACCGCAGTCGCTGCCGCTGCTGCAGCGGCCGCCGCTTCGGCGGTAGCCCTGAGTACTACTGTGCATACTGCTCAGGCTCTCAACAATCTATCTGCTGGAGTAGCCGCAGCCCTCGACACTCAAGCCACTCTGAATGCCCATGTGAAGGGTGGGATTATGCTTCTGAATCAGCGAGTGGATTTAGTACAGGACCAGGTGGACACTCTTTGGCAGATTGCGCAGCTGGGTTGTGAGTGGAAAATGACCGGCCTCTGTGTCACTTCTGTGCCCTATGAGAACTTTACCTTTGCCGCTAATCTTTCTAGACAGCTGTCTAGGCATCTAGCAGGCAACTGGTCTGCACAGTTTGATTCTTCACTCAGAGACCTGAGACTGGCCATTGTGCACGTGAACTCCACTCGTGTGGATCTGAGCCTTGCCACAGGACTGACAGCATGGATTCAACAAGCCACCCATCATCTGAAGGAATGGTCCGGTCTTGCAGCCGTGGCCGTCTTGCTGATTGCTGCGGCTGGCGGCGGGCTGTGGGCCATCTGTAGGCTGCAGGCCCAGAGACGGAGGGACCATGTGGTATTGGCACAGGCATTTGCTGCGCTTGAACTGGGACAGTCTACACAGGTGTGGTTGACCATGCTTAAGGGTTAGCCTAGGTTTGGGTTGCACCCGCTCCTACCCCCAGGCATTTGGCAGACATGGCCTTTGCACTCTGAGGGATCTCTCCCATTGCACCAGAGAAGGCATGTCCTCAGTCCCACAACCAGCCTTTGCACACCTCAGGGCTTTGCTCATTGCACGAGGTAAGGTGCTTGGTGTTGGGTAAGTGAGGCTCTGCAGCCTTGATCGCACTATCGAAGGACGGTGCTGAACGGTTGCTCAGTTCTCATTTAATTAATAAAATAGGGGGAGATGTGGGGCGCGGTAGCAACGCCATTCCAAGATGGCGCCCGCTTCCTGGTCACACCCTGCTGTTAGTCTGACAAACAAGTGCTCAGCGCATGTGCAGAGTTTGTCTCCTCCCTTCCAAGTGCCTTATCCAATCAGACAATGCCCAGTGTACTTACTGCCTTTATAAGCAGCCGCCGAGAACGCCTCGGCGTCTTCCGCATACTACAAGCAAAGCAATCCCCATTAAAGCGCTGTCAGAAGAACTCCGGTTGCCGCGTCTTCCTTGCTGGCGAGGCGGGCGCGACAGGAGACACCAACAACCTTGGGGTAATCAAGAATCAGAGAGGTAGTCATGGTGGTAGAAGTGTAGCAAGGGAGATGATGTTGGTTCACAAATAAATCCAAGAGGAAAACAAAGCCCAGACGATTTAGGGTCTCAAAGATTATGATTTGGGATTTATGCTAAGTGTGAGCAGGGGCCACTGGAGGATTCCAAGCAGGATAGAGACTTTGGCAACTTCTGTCTGTGGCTAGGCATCTATTTATAGAATGGTAGTCTAACTTGTACTCTTTCTGAGTTCAAGTGATATGGAACTGACTTCAGTTCTTTGTTGAAAAATCAGTAACATTGTTATGCAAACGTGGTAATGTGGATTTCACTGAGTCTTGAAACAAGTGTATTGAATTATATGGAAGTACTATCTTTTTAAAAACTGGGAGAAGAGACTTTCAAAATATGATTCTCATCTCTGTGATGTGGTAAACGTTCTTTTCCTGCCCCTCACCCCCTAGGCTAACCATCCTCAATCTATTCAGCCATTGCTGACTTTGGAGGGATAATATTAATAAAATAATAGCATAGGATCTTCCTGGTGGTGACAGAACTCCTCTGTACCTTAAATGTATCCCAGCTGGGATTTGTGTTATAGTTTTTTTCTGGATGTTTGCCATTGGGGGAAACTAGGTAAAAGGTACATGGGATCTCTCTGCATTATTTCTGTTTTGGTTTTTGTTTTGATAAAGAGTCTCACTCTGTCACCCAGGCTAGAGTGCGGTGGCATCAGCCTAGCTCAATGTAAGCTCAGACTCCTGGGCTCAAGGGATCCTCCTGCCTCAGCCTCCCGAGTAGCTGGGACTACAGGCATGCACCACCATGCCTGGCTAAATTTTTTAATGTTTTCAGTGCCCAGGTAATGATTTCAATTCTTTGTTGAAAGAAAAAGAACTTATTTTTTCCTATTTTTAGTAGAAAAGGGATCTCACTCTCACTCAGGCTGGTCTCCAACTCCAGAGTTCAAGCAATCCTACCACCTTGGCCTCCCGGAGTGCTAGGATTAGCGGCATGAGACACCACACCTGGCCTCTCTGTATTATTTCTTACAACTGCATATGAATCTATAATTATTTCAAAATAGAAAGTTTAATGGAAAAAAATAGCCCTATTCATTTGAGTATCTTACCAGGTACTAGGCACCATGTTGAGTATTTCACATAAATTATTTCATTTAATCCTTGCAAGAAATTTGTAGGGTGAATTCTAGCATTGCCCCATCTTACAGAGGAGGAAACTGAGGCTCTTAGAGGTTAATGGATTTGCCCAGTCACCCAGCTGATAAATGGTGAGGCCAGAATTGGTTCTGGATGGTCCATCTCCAAAGCTGAGGTTCCCAACCACACCCCCATGGGACACCTGTCTCTTCTCTTCTCACTTTGGTGGGTCCAACCAGGAGGTGTCTGAATCCTGAGCATCGGGAGGAAGTAGGGGCTGGGCCAAATTGGGAGGAGACAAGTCTCCTTTCTCTGCTGGCGAAACAGTCTGTGGTGATTGGCTCAGGCCTGGTTGAGTGGGCAGGCCTCTGAGATCTCGACAGCAGGACTGGGGAAGGAAAAGCTTGTTGTTCCACCTTGGGGACCACAGCCTGGTGGCAGGTAGGGGCTTTGCAACATTCTGATAGAATCAGGATATCCCATAAAGTCTCCTGGCAGAGGCAGAGGGCTGGGTCCGCCTGGAAGCAGAGGACATTTTTCTTTACACAAAGGCATCTTCCTCTCACCAAGCAGAGCTTTCTAAAAATTTAATTCTTAGCCCCCAAGGGGGTCCTTCTTTCTAATCCCTACAAAGATCCTTTTAGGCCAGGAGTGCCCTGCATTGACTAATCCGTGGGAAGCATCAAATTTGTAAGCTCTGCTATATCCTAGCTTTTACATCCTTCCCTTTGACATCTGTAAGTTGCTGTGCTCAGCATGCCTAGGGAGTCCCCCACCTCAAATACATTTTCATTTTAGGCTTTGAGTGGCATTTTTAAAATTTGAAGAGAAAGTCTAATTTCTCTTGATGTGTTTCCTACATCTTTAGGCAAGAATTTATTAGGATTTCATAGTTAATATAATCATGGCCATAACTTCCTAATGAATGCAAGTGGGAGAAATAAGATTTTATTAACCAAAGATGATCATCTTAAAACCATTATATCTTGTGCTTATGGAAAACATTTTAGGAGTACACCTGTTTGTTTTCCACTCACGGGGACAGACCTGTTCCTCTCTCTGGAACTTACTTTCACTTTGCAATGAAAGCTGCTCGTGTGGAAGTGCTTTATGCTGGTCATCACTCCGTTGCACCAGCCCTGCTTGTGATTCTTCCAAGCAAGGAGCCAAAGAACCAGGACAACTTCCCCAACCACACCTGCCACTGTTCTAAAGTGAATCCTGTTATCTTTTCTTGTGCTAAAAATGGCTGGAGACTGATGTTGAGCCAAGTCAGAGGTAACAAGCAGCTGTACGGTGTAGCTCAGTAAGGAACATTGTCTCGGCCCCAGTGGGAAGGTTCGAATATTGGTTAAAGAGCCAACCTGGGGTGGAGGTGATTACCCACTTGGGGGACATTTGGTCATATCTGGAGACACTTCTGATTGCCATGACTAGGGAGGGGTGCTACTGACATCTAATACATAGGACTGCTGCTCAACGTCCTGCAATGCACAGGACAGCCCCCTCCCCCAATAAAGAATCACCCAGCCCCAAATGTCAACAGTGTCAAGGGTAAGAAGTTCAGAGTTAAGATAGTGGGATCAGGAGGCAGAGCAACTTGTTTTCAAATCCCGCCTCGGTCCTTGAGTGGTTGACCTTAACTCTCTGAACATCTGTGTCTTCATTTCTAAAGTGGGCCGGATCATTACACCTAGCTCAGACAGTACTAAGAGAATTGAGGCAGTGTGCACCAAGCCCTTAGGACAGCACCCGACACAGAGTAAGCACTCAGTAAAATGTGGAAATTGTAGCTCTTACAAAGATGGTGATTGTTGTCCTCCTCAAAGTAAAATAACTAGGGAAAAACCTTCAAATCAAGCTTTATTTAATTTTAAGAAGTTGTAATTTTGGTATTAAAATCCTTCAAGCTGGATTTTCTTTGTCTTGCATGAGTCTGCAAATGGCTTCCTTTGAGAGGTGTGGTTTGTTGGGGGTACGGGGCTTGCCCTGTGCTGCCACCAGTGTAGGGTCCCTGACAGTAGGTACGCCTGTAATGGAGGAAGCACATGAAAGCTTAGAGTGTTGCCTGAGTGTGACCCTAGGAAAATGCCTCAGACACCTGGGTTTCTTATCAGTCATCTGGGTCAAAGTGAGAAGCAGTCTGTGTCCCGATGAGGTCTGTGTGTTTATGTTGAGAGAACCAAGCACATTAGCTGTAGGACCACCTGTGCCTTCCGCCGGGAAGCAGGTCCAGAGAATGTGAGGACCAGCGAGCCGGGGACATCGGAGAGCCGTCAACCTCAGGGATGCTCAGCCCTTCACTGGGCTTAGCAAGCCTCCCATGCCATTTTTTTCCCCATGCCATTTTGTCCTGGGTTGACAGAGCAGGCTACTGCCCTCCCCCAAATACCCTTAAGGTCACATGAGTTAATACACAGGACATGCTTAGAACAGAGCCTGGCACACAGTACGTGTTCTCTTAGCTATTAGTATCATTATTTTCACACAGATCTACCATTATATATACACACAACTGCCTATGGACATGTTCAGGTACATCTTATAATATGTTAATATAATTAAGAAAGTAGGTGGCATGCTGCATGTTACGATACATGAATGCACATGAACATACACAGTACATACAGATACAGTGGAAATTGACTCTCCCAAACCTTTGCAGTAGAAACAGTCTGCCCAGAGTCAGTCTTGGATGAGATCCCACACCCCAAGTCCAAGAGAATAAGTGGCTTGTGGATCTGGTCAGCATTTCTGAGAGAAGGAGGGGACACCCCAACATCTTCACTCAAAGGTGGAAGTAAGACAGAGAAAATTCTGGAGTATGGAAGTGAGCCAACCACCTTTGGAGCTGCGGGCTTAAATTCAGATCAGCTGGTTATCAATCATGGGACCCTGTGCAAATGACTGTGCTTTTTTGAATGTTAGCTTTCCCACCTAGGGAATGGGAACCACAACAGTGTCACTAGGCTGCGGTCTGATGTGTAAGAAAGTGTGTGCAGCTCACTATCTACCATCTGGTAGGTCATCACCTGAAATGGAATTTAGGGCTCATAGAGCCAAGGACCTCTTAGAAGACTCATGCACAAAATACCTTCTGACTTAAGAATGAGAAATCCCTTTGAGAAAGTGCTGTGTCTCCTCCTTCACCACCATCACCATGAGCATTTGAATTGTTTACTGACCATATTTCTCCTTTGTATTTTGTCTGACAAGACACACAGGGTTAAATTTGTGGTTCAACTGTGTTTACTGTCTGGGGGGATCCCTGTGGCTGGCATGCAATCTCTATCTCCTTCTGCTTTTCTCTTTTCTCTGATCCTTCTTGTCATCTGCTTGTAATTCCACATTGTCGCACTTTAGTTGCGTAAGCCACCTCAGAATCCAGTATGGATTGACATAGAGTATAAATAAATTAAAAAAAAAAAAACTCAAACCTTGAATCTGTTCAATAATTCTCCAGGATTTTGCTTAGTTTTATTGTACTTCTTCCAGTTTGAGACACCCCAACCTCTCCTATTGGCTGATGTAACTATAAAGATAACTGATTCCTATACCCAGTCTAATAGGATCAATTAAACTCCTTATAAAAATGTCCTGAGTAGGGGAAAATACTGGATGAGATGCTAAAACTCATCTGTCCAAAAACAAGAGGCCAGCTTTTGCCTGGCTTTTTTTTTTTAAACAGCTGATCAAAGTGCTCCTCATGCTTTTTGTAGCTTCTTTCCCCAAGGTGTCTGTGACAGATGGCTTGTGAAGCGGCAGGAATGCACAAAACCTCTGCTATTATTTTTAACAAAAAATACTAACTATAGAAGAAGTTGACTATTGAAAAGATAGAGGATTCAGTCCTTGAAACTAATTGTACAGAATCTGGGCACATTATGACTTTCCCAGCAGGGGCTGTGTGGCCGTGATGGTGGCTTTACAATTGAAAAGAGAAGTGGAGAGATGCCGCAAACAGCCAGGCCTCCTGCCCCCTTCCCCAACGTTGAACTGGAGCTGGTTGCAAGGTGTATTTATATTTGCATTAGAAAATTAGGAACACATGCAGAAAATGGCTTTCCCACAGATAAAAGACAATTAAGCCTCTTAAATGCTGGAAAATGTCTTTGTGAGCATATTCAGTGATTTGGCACTTACTCCACATGAGAACGTCCCTGCCATGATGCCCAGCAAAGAATGGATTGTGTGTCCTGCAGACTTGCTAACCTCCCTGCCCCAGCCTGGCTCCTGCTGCAAAGGCTGTGCTGGTCCAAACCTTAGCGCCTCATTTAACCCTTGAACATCACCCTCTTGGCATCTAGTCCGTTCTGTCCTGGTTCAATAGTAGGATGGATATGCCAGCATGTCTTTTGTTGCAGAGTTTTTTAATATTCCTAATAAAGTGGCACTAATGGTGTGGACAGCACTGGGTTCAAATCCCAGCTCTGCCTCTTCCTGATTAAGTAAGCTATATAACTTTTCTATATCTTTACCTGTAAAATGAGGATATGGCCTCTTATTTCCAGATAGATTGTTCTGAAAATTATATGAGGTGAGCAGGAGAAAAGAGAGTTGAGGCTTTGTGGACAATGAACAGAATATGCAAAGGCTAAGAGGAGGGGTGGGCTTGACAAAATTCAAAAAAGCCCTGTAAGCTGCCACTTAAGTAGAATGCATCTTTCTTTTCTTTTTTCTTTTGTTTTTTGTTTATTTACTAAAAAGTAAGTAATATTTAAAAATAAATAAGAAATGTGTACAAGGAGTAGAAAAAGCAGACCCCAAAGGCCAAAGTTCACAGATGTTGGTTTCCTCTTTGGGTTCCCCTTCAGCTTTTCGGTGTGTGCTTCGTCTCCATCCGTCCCAGTTTCTCAGTGGTGGGCCTGTGATGTAAGAAATTCACCCAAGAAAATGTTTGAGGAAAGGTCCCTCCATGAATCTTACAGGAAGGTGGACCCCCGTGAGGCCACGCATCAGCCACACTGATCATTTTAAAGATTTATTCCTGCATGCTCTTGGTTAAATGAGTGAGGTGATAAATTAACCCTTTGCACTCACTTGCTTTTTTCTCATTATCCACTCAACATTATCCACACTCGGCATCCGAGTGCAAAGGGTTAAACTGGGCCTTTATAACCAGGCACAAATTGGTGGTTATTTGGGGGCTGTTTTTGATGTAGACAATGACTTACAGTAATAGGATAGCGTTCATTAAGATGAGTGACGACATTGATTTAGCTGGAAAGCATAGCTCTATAGAGGCATAGCCAAGGTCTGACTATTGAAAAAAACATTTTACCACAAATATTTTCAGCCGAATGAGCCAAAAAAGGTTTATCTCATCTGAAATTACAACAGCCTATTGAAAATGGCCTGCTTTAACAGCCCTGGTTCCTGATTATTAAGATGAACCTTCTTAGTATACTTCATCAAATTAGACTCAAGGATAACTAGTGATGTTTAGCCAGTTTCAGTGACTGGACTAGAAAAAAACTAAATGCCAGTGAAACCTTAGCATTGAAAATGGTTGCGTTGCTGCTGACCGAGATGAGAACAGGCCATCTGCAGAGAGTCTGGCACACGGCGTTCTGTCGGATATGTGGCTTTCTGGTGTTGAGTGTGCGCCGGGACCATCAGCCCGTCTCAGATGTGAGCAACACATAGGTGCCAGGGACAATTAACGGAGCCGCAGTGGCAAACCCATTAACGCAGGAAGAGAATCTGCCATTCAGAGACATTAATTTAACATGACACCAACAGGGGTGTTTATATGTGCTCATTGTGGTGTCAGACATTCCGCTCTAATTGAGTTAATTAAAAGTTAATGGCATAGAGCACATCACGATGCTATAAATGACAGACACGTGACCAGTCCTCATACTCTCATTTGAATAAACCTTTCACTCACCGTCGGAGTCCACCTCTGAAAGATTCATTCCACATCACTGCCTCTCCTTCTCCCTTTGAAGAGGGCGAGTGCTGTTCCATTTGATATATAAACAAAGGGAACTGGAAAAGATAAAAGGAGGCTGTGTGCTATGTCATAAATATCACCCATCAGCCAGGCCTGTCCCTGAGTGTCTCGCTGGGAAGGGGGTGATGCCTGCTCCTGGTCGAGGCTGTGGTAGGACAGGGAGGTGGGTACACCTGCTGCTGCGTGTGGTGGTTTGGGTACGATGAGGGGTCGAGGGAGGAGGATAGGATGGATGGCACAGTGGCTAAGAGGATGAGGATTAAGTCAGATTGGGACAGATCTCATGGACGGGGAAACCACAGAGTTTCTCTGAGCTTCAGTTTTTCATCCAGGAGACGGAGCTAGTGGATATCCAGTGTCCACGTCATCAGTTGCTTCTCTGAATGAAACGGGGGAAATCTTTAAAGCACGTGACACATCCTTGGGCACGTGCTGAGTCTTTGATAAAGGTTGGCTGATGCTGATTGGAGAGTCTGTCTTCTGAGCATGGGAACAAACCCCAGGCATGGCTTTACAACCATCTCCCTTTTTCAGCATCTTTGAGTGGCCAAGGAATTCTGGATGTTCATTTTTATATGTTGGGTTGGTTGATTAATTTATGCGACAAATGCCTCTGAAAAAGGAATGTGCAACACATGACTACATACAGAGCACAGGCAGAGAAGTGCTTGAAAATCGTTCACTTAAGACAAGGCAAAGTCAATAGAAAAGTTTTCAGTCCTGCATCCTGGCTGAGGAAACTCAGTTTGGTGTGAAACTTAAGTCTTAAGTGCTGGGGCAAAGAAATCTATCCACACAGCAGCTTACTGAGTTCTCGTGTGTCTAGCACTGTGATCCATAGAAATTGAAATGAAAGAGGCAAACTTCTTTTAGGGCCTAAAATAACAGGTGAATTTGGGATTGGTCATCATAAAACCTCATGAACATAATTCTTGAGTAATTTTAACAACTAAAAGAGAAGAAAAAATAATTATTTTTTTTACATGGCTTTTTCTTGGGATGACTTTTGGTGAAGGTCAAAGATGACTTTCAAACATTTTTGACAGGGTCTTACAATGAAAAATACGTTTTAAGTTATAACCCTGTGCCCCCAACACACACGTGTGCATAGACACACGAAACAAAGTTTTACAAATAATACTATGTGTGGTGCTTTCTAGTTTCTATTCTACTGTTTCTCGTTATTTAAAATGCTAGTCATGACCTATAAATTGATTTCATGATCTAAAAATGAATTGTAGCTCCCGGTTTAAAAATGCTGATCCAAGATCTTAGGTAAGAACATATTTCTACAAAAGTACTTCAGTGGAGGGACAGGAATGAGTGGGGCAAGGTGTCTGGTGTTCTGGAAGGAATTAAATTTTTTATTAGTATCTATTGCTCATATTTCTCTGTCTTCTCGCCAGCACAGTCAGTTCTGCATGGCCCAGCATCCCACCCAGGGGAGCCCGTGGGAACACGCTGCTGGGTTGCTTTTAAGCCCAGTCCCTCTGTTAGTGCCTAAGCAACTTAGTGCATTTGAGCCACCTGGGATCCTAGCAGGTCTGGGAGGGGCTGAGGGGCTGAGACTCTGCGTCTCTAACCAACGCCCAGGTGATGCCAGTGCTGCTGGTGCCCCAAGGAGGCTAGACCACACTTCGAATGGTGAAGGAAGAGAAAAGACGAGAATGAATCCTTGGGTTTCCAAGCAGCCACCCCATATCCCCTTTTCTCCTTTAAAGTCATCATCTTATCTCATCACTCACTTTTGGAGACTGATTATGTCATTTTATATGTCTTTGATAAAAATGTTTATAAAACCACTTGGATGAGATTAAAAATCAACAAAGAATGTGTTTGAAAGGCATGAGTAGGTCCTAGAACTGACAGTGAAACTGAGGAACGAGGCTGTGAGGGGGACAAGCTCTGGGCTTTGGTAGCAGGAAGTGGGTGAGGCCATTGGAAAGAACCAGGACAATGGGTCCCTGGGTCCTTGCAGTAGATACCCAGATTCCAAGGAGAGTGTCCAAATGGCCAGTTGGGTCTGAGGTAGAGGTCCTCCTTTGATGCCAGGGAGGACAGGGCATCTTGACTGGCAGATTCACTGAGACTTTGTTAAAACAGGGTGGTCACAATTCCGTTATGATCCAAAGGGGCATGTGTGCCGGGTGGGCAGATGTAGCCACAGCACACTGAGTTGATGAAAATCGAAATGGCTTTGAGAGGGACAGAAGTGCTTTTGCTGAGCGCCAGATTTGTGACAAGCACATGATAGATGTGTTGACTTAATCCTCCAATGAGCCAGTTGTTCTCAACTAGGAATGATCCTGCCCTCCAGGGGACGGTTGGCAATGTCTGGACACATTTTTGGTTGTCACAACTGGGTTGGGGGTGCTACTGGCATTGGTTGGGTAGAAGCCAAAGATGCTGCTGGATGTCACGCAACACACAGGACAGCCCCCGTGACAAATTATCCAGTCCAAAATGTCACAGGTGCCACAGTTAAGAAACCCTGCAATAAACCCGCAAGATGGTGATGATTTTCTCTATTTTCCTCATTTTATGGATGACAAAGAGTTAGGTAATAGTTATAAGGTCAGAAAGCTAACAAGTAGCAGAGCCAGAACTTGCATCCAGATCTGTGTGGTTCTGCTACACCCTGCCTCCTTGCCGTACCTCTGAAAACTAGCCTCTTGCGTGTGCCTGCCAAGGAAAGCAGGGTTTGGGGGAAGCACTCAACAGGAATCTTATAAGCTTCATAACAAAAGTGTGAGTTCCCCCATAGCTAATCAGATTTGTTCTGTTCCATCCCGGATTCATGCCAACCTACTAGGTTTTAATTTAACAGTAACATGTGGGAAGGCTCCGTGTCTGAGGTTACCTGTTACAGCTGTCTTCACGCTGGCACAGTGAAAAGTTACCAAATGATTAATAGCCCTGGAGTTTCCCCAAACATCCAGGTGGAAGACACACAACCGGCTTATTCCCCTTTGATGTGCAGTCGCATACATTGAATATAACAGGGTAACAGCAGGCACCCCTGGAGAACTGGGCATGAGGTTTAGCTTCATGTGACCCCCTCTAAGCGCCATTTTACCAGACCCCATGGTGGGTAATGGGCCTCCATGTGTCTGACTTACCCATGGGGACGAGGACATTAAGTCTGCATGGCTGTGCCATAATCAGATGTGCAGGGAGACTCTGAGAGATGGAGGAACCGTTTTGCCAGGCTGTCTCACCTGAAATGCTTGTCAATAAAAGCAGCCTTGGGGAGGTATTTTATTTGAAAAGAGGAAATTTCACTTCATTTCAAATAGTGTATGGTCCAGGTGAAGAGCCTGGGGTTTTTCTAATTATACTGTGAGCCATTGGGAAGTATAAACATGTTTTACACTTTAAAAGACCTGGATTTTGTAGGAGACCCTGGGGAATGTTCTCACTGGAGTCCCCTTCCTTTTACCTTGGGAAGAACTATTTGAATTAAAAAAGAAATCTGAAGCAAGAAAAAAGTATAAAGAAATATGAAAAAAAAATTCATAACATTCAAGTAAAAGGGTTTCCTAAAAAATTCATGAGATAGGCTATAATAAACACTGGAATAACTTGTAACAAAAATATCAACAATTTTTCTTTTGCAGATGTGTCTCAAATACTTGGGGGTGGTTTCAATGGTTTTTAAAAGCTCTCTCCCATCGTTTTTATGTCTGTTTGTACCAGCAATTGAGTAAGATTTTTGCTAATTAGTCTAAATTCATTAGGCTTTAGCATAATTATATTTCAAACTAACCAGCTAAATTGATATGATGGTGTTTGTCCTAAGAATGACTACGTGACTGATAGCAAATAGTATATTCTTTTAAATTTGATATCTTGGAGCTTGGTGTACTGTCTAGTATTCAATAACATTTGTTAAATAAATGAATATAATTTAAGCAATGGATGTAAATAAGGAGGGAAAAGATGGATGGGCTGAATGTCATTATGGTAGAAAAACAGAAGTCAGAGCTCTTAACAAGACCTAGCAGTGGTTTCTATGAATTCATTGATACAGGTGTTCATATCAACTCTCAGCTGGGAAATAACAACAGAAAGTACTATTCCAACTTTTTGCACAGAACATCCTTTTGCTTGATTTGGTTCTTCAGTTTCTATTTCAAACATTCAGAATATTTCTGGGATTGGTGAATATATAACAGTAACCTTTCATTTTCAGAAAATCAGGCTGGTAGTATTGTATTGAACTCAAATCTGCCTTTTGAAAATATCTATTTCCTCCTGTTTCTTCCTCTTGAAATATGCAGAGATACCAGCCATTCCACATGACGGAGCTCAGATAATTGAGGACAGATTTCTTGGCCGTTATTCATACAAATCATCTTGACTCCTTCCTACCCACCCTCCTCTGGATGGTTTGATGTGAAAAAATAGCCTCTTAAAATATGACTTTCAGGATGCTGTTTGGGCAACAATGAAAAGCCATGGGGGCCATTACCTCTGCCACTCCTGCTAATAAGGCTTCTCACTGGCTCCTCTTGCTCTGCCTTCTGGTGTTCTCAACCCCTTGGCTAATTGTGCTGGCAGGGAGAATGGTGTAGGCTCTGGCCTCAGTCATAAACCAAGTGCCACATAAGGCTATCTTTTTCCTGCCTACATCTACTACAGGTTGATGGCCAGAATAAGAAGACATAGTGAAAGTCCCGACACTTGCTATTGCAGCAGAGTTTTTTTTAAAAAATGTTATCGAGAGTACTCCCAGAAAGTCTTTCATATAGAGGTTCAATTTAACTCTTTAATAAGTTTTTTCTAATGTCAAGATCTCAAGCTGCCTAGAACTTTTTCAGGGTTCCAAGATAGAACCATCCAACCTATTGTGGCTATACCCCCAATTTCTGTTTTCACTAGCATGGTGTTTTCTCAACATATAACCATTGTGGTAAGTTGGAGACCCCATTTTCAGAGCAGCTGGAATGGATCCGGGTTAGATAGCAAACACAAGAGTACAGACTGCTGCCATCTTATCTGGGTACGTCTTCCCCATCCAGTATGAACTCTTCTGATAAATATCCGCCGTTCAGTGGGAACTTAAGACAGGTTGTCATTTGAACAGCCAAGCTTTCTGTTGGATCATACTGAGTTTATGGTCAACTTGAACTCTCAGATCTTTTTTATATGAATTCTTACCAGTCTATGACTCTCCTCTCTTTGCTTGGGCAATTGCTTTTTGAAATATAACTTTATATTTAACTCTATAAATAACATATATGTATGTATACATACATGTATACATATAGTAAGTACATATAATGTATATATATTATATGTGCTATTTATTTCCAAGTAATAAAATTACTCCTAAAGTTATTTTTGATTAAAGAAATATATTTATGTAATTAATTTCAAGTCATATTCATGACTTGAAGCCCACCTGTGCCTACTCCTAATTTCTATTTCCTAAAGGGAATTCCTCTTTTTCCTGTCCAAAAAAAGGAGCCAAATAATATCATCATACTATTGTATTCTAACTTTGAATTATGAACATTTACTTTTTCATATTGAAAGTGAAGATTTAGCTCTTAAACTATACATAAAATTCATTGCCCCTTCTACCTACATTCTGAGTTTATGTCACTATGGCTATGAGAATCTGCTATAAATAGCATTTATATGGAATATGGCTGTGATAGTATTTTCTTTATTGTATAGATTTTTGTTTTTCCTGGTGTCATAATTGTCTTTTTGTTTTGTTTAGTTTTCTATATATTTGTTATGAGACCCTATGCCAAACATTCTACAGAACTATAGAATTCCTTCCAATGTCTTTAAATGTATCAAGCAATCTGTTTGTTTTTAGGTTTTCTTGGAATTCTGTGTATTACCACTTCAGTCTCCTCTTCTAAGCCTGCTTCTAAGTCATTGCCCCGACTGGCCACAAACTGGGGATTCTCTTTGTCTCTTCTGTCTTGAATCTCCTCTTTCTTAGATCCCTTATCTTTCTTCTTCCTAGTTGACTTATAAATTATTTGTATATTTTGCATGCCTGAAAAATCCTTTTTCAGCCTTCAGACTTGCAAGTTTGGCTAGCTACAGAACTCTAAGTTGAACACGTTTCAGTAGGTGATGGACTTGCTGGACTTACTTTCTAATTTCCTTATCCTTCATCTCTTTTTTACATATGTCTTTTAAAAATGTTTTATAAATTTTTTCAACTTCGTCTTATGACCACTCTGTTGATGTATTATTGTTTTAATCTTTGCCATCATACTTTAGTGTCTAATAGCTCCTTCTTATTCTTTCAATGTTCATTTTTGTAGTAATCTTTCTTGTTTTGTGACTACAAGAGCCCTTCTCATTTTTTCAAGGATATTATTTACAGGTTTTTGGTTTTAAAGATTCTTCTGTTTCCTATTGCTTCTAAATTCTCCTTTCTGTTTGTTTTTATCTGTGTCGTGTTAGGGGCTTTGTGTTGCTTGACGGTCCTTTGCTGTCCATTATTCTTTGAGTAAAGCACTGAAAGTCTCTTAAGTTCTGCTTGTCAACCCATGAATCTCAAAATGGATGATGGGGCCTGAACTCCAATGCCAACATCTGTAATTATTTTCTCTTTGGGGCAGTCAGTTTCTCTGGAGAAGAAATCTCTAATCTCCTACCCAGGGAGATCAAGCCTGTCTCCCAGCATTCTGAAAGTGGGCAGGGGCCCTGTGCCTCACCACTCAGTATGTAGACTTCCCCTAATCCCTTTCTGTGCAGCCCTTCTATCCTGGTGTACTCAAGTTCAGAGCCTCTTTGGTCCACTCCTTCCAGAGAATAAATCTCCTGTCTCTGATGTGGTGGAGGGAGGGGCAGGTGTGTGGATCCATGGTTCGGGGAGAGGCATATGAGAGTCTAACAGCCACAAATACCAACTCTAAACAGCCCTTCAGTTTCAGCCCCACCTCACCCTTCAGTCTTCAGAGTTATTCTTAGCTTTTCCAGGGTTCTGCAGGGTAAATCCACAGCTTTGTTATTTTATTCTCTCCTTTCTCTCTCTTACTGGATCTTAGCTTGAAGTTTTTGATGTTCTGCTAAGTCAATTATCTCTTGTTCTACTATCCTCTATATTCCAAAACTGTGTGGACATTTCTCTTCTGCTGCTGTGACCCATTTACCATTCTTTTTGTTGTTATGGATTTATATCTTTTTATCCCTGAAATATTATTTAGGTAGAATTTTAGGAGAGAGCAGAGATAAATGTGAATTAATTGGCCTTGTTTAACTTGGTTACATATGGAGATTTAAAAAATGTGAGTTGCTTTATATATTTTAATTTTTTCTATTCAGTGATGTTATTCCACAAATATTTATAGAAGATGTATATATATATATTGCAGGTACTGTCTGGATACTGGAAGTACAACAGGGAACAAGACAGACAAAGCACCTGTTTTTAGAAGTTTTTAGGCTATTATTTATATATTATGTCTTAAAACCTTAGAGAATAATGATTTTGTTTTAATTTTTTCTCTGTTTCTACTTATCATGGTTTTTAACAGTCAGGTCTCATTATAAAGGAAGATCTAAAATCTAAAACTGGATCCTGAATCAAAGCAAGATTCTCTCAGGTTGTTACAGAGAATACCATTTAGCAAACATGTAAGTGGCTAGCATGTGAGAATTCAGCCCATGCCTATCTAGTATTCTAACTACATACATATGTAATAGTGAATGTATGTCATGTATGTAGTACCTATTAGGTGCTACACACTGTGGTGGGCACCTCACTCATACATTATCTTACTCCATTCTCAAAACAATTCATGATTACATATACCATACCCATTTTACAGATGAAAAGACAGAGGCTCAGAGAGGTAAATCAACTACTGCTAAGGTCACACAGCTAGAAACAATTCATGTTTCTCTGACTCTGAAGAGAGTGCCATTAACCCTCACTCACCTATGCCTATATTTTCCTTACCTCTTCTACAAGAAATCAATTTCATTAACACCCAAGAACAGAGGTTTCCTTGGATTTAATCACTGGCCTGAGGCAGGGCCATAGCTCCTTCCATGGATATATGTCCTTTAATGTTCATTTTAATTTATGTAAATTCTACCCCACTGAGGAGAAGTTAATTGAAATTGTGGTCATTATTAAAATTGAATTCATCACTTAATGGCAGTTACATATTCTAATTATAATGTCCACGTCAGTGTATTCATTCACATGTTCCCCCAGAAAGTCCCTTTCTAGGGACAGTCCTCTGATGGCATAGTGTCCCCTCTCAATTCTCCTGGAAATAACTTAAAGGGCCAAGTCTACCTTTTTTTTTTATTTATTTATTTTTATCAAGCCTCATAATTAAAAGCAAAGAGTCTAAATAAGGAAAAAGTAACTGGAAAGTGTTAAACTGGTAATTCCCAATATTAAAGTTCCCAGCACACACTATGGCTGTCTTTTACCTCATTCTTGAAGGCTGATGAAGTGCACTTTCTTCTGGACTCCTCTCTTGCACCTACCTCTAAGTGCTTAAGCCCACTCTTCACTCACCATTCCCGGTCTCAAGTGGGCATGTCTTCTCCTAACCCTCTGCGTCCCAGGGGCAGCTCTGCCTCTCAGCTGAGCCCTCAGCCATTTTTCCTTCTACTATTCATGCTCTGATTGCAACTGACAGCAGTCGTGATCATTCTTGCCCCGAAAATCATCATCTACTTAAGCATCTTCATCTGCCTGTATTCCAGCCTTGCTTTTCTTCTCAGAATTAGAGATTTACTGGGGAGCAACTAGTGAAACCCAGAAATGCAACAGAGACCTGTATGCCTCATTCTTTGCTGCAACAGTTAGAATGCCTTCAGAAGCAAGTGACGGAAAACCCCAACCCAACTGTTGTAAACAATGAGGGAAATTTATCATCTCACAAAACACAAAGCCTGAAGGTGTAGGGAAGCTCCGGGGGTGGTTAATTCAACATCTCCCCAGCACCAAGGATTGAGCTCTTTCCATATTTCTGCGTTGACATCCAGAGCCTGTGGATTGTCCTCAGGCCAACTCTCTCCACGTGTGCAGAATAGCTGCACAGCCAAGAATGTCAGAGGCAGGCACATCAGCTCACAGTGTAAGAAGTGAGCATCTCTCCCTTTGTATGTCTGCTATGGTTTGAATGTCCCTTGAAGACTCCTGTTAAATTTTAATTGTCATAGTAATGGTCTTAAGAGGTAAAACCTTTAAAATGTGATGAGGTCATGAGGGCTCTGCTCTCATGAATGGATTAATGCCATTATTGTGGGAGTGGTCTAGTTACAGCAGAAGTACATTCCTGACAAGAAGGTGAGTTTGGCCCTTTCCCTCTTGTGCACTTACTTACCATGTTGTTCACCATGTTATTTAGTAGCAAGAAGTCCTCACCAGATGAGGCCCCTTGATCTTGGATTTCCCAGCCTGCAGAACTGTGAGCAAAATAAATCTTTTTCTTTGTAAATTACCAAGTCTGTGAAATTCTGTTGTCACAGAATGAAATGGACTAAGAAAATATGTTTTATCACTGCTCTCACAAAAGTTCCCATGCCCAGGAGATGTGCTCTTGTGCCTCATTGGCCAGACCAAGTAAAGTGTATACTGAGGGAAATGAGGTGACCATGAATGACAGGCTAATCGAGATTTATGCCTGAGTTTGGATGGGGATACCTTGTCTGGCCACATGACTACATGGGAGATGGTGGACATTCACACACATCAACACCCACATGTGGATATTAACACCGTGATAGATCCAGAGTAAACCCCTGATAATAATAATTGGCATAATTATAATTGTAAACATTCAAAAAAAGTGCACTGCAGTTTGACATTAGTACAGTGATGTATGTGTATACATGCACATATGTATGTGTATCCATGTTCATATTATATATAAACTTTATAATGCATAGGAAAGTTAGAAAGTTCCATGGAAATATAAACAAGAGACCAACTGGACGGTTATCCTACTCATGGGCTTTGTGCAACCTGATGTGTCTGGCACATCCTTGGTTATTTTCATAGAAACGCTACTCCCAGTTGGCACAAGCATGCCAGGACAGGCACTGCAGCTGTTATTACAGTTACCACGGTTTTTCCAAACTAACAGGATATACAATCTGATAGTTTTTTCCCTTATTTGTGAGTTTATTTATGTTATATGAATTATAAAAAATTCCAGATCACAATTATATATGTTATATGTTAATTATATGCTATATACAAAGTATATATTTATACATTTTTTGCAGAGCATTGATGACATCTAATGAAATACAAATTTCAGTATGTGCATAGCATCCTGGTCTCAATAATTTTGCCAAGTGTAGGCATTCCTGCTACACTAAAAAGCTATCAAAATTTGAATTGAACATGATGTGATTGACTAATTAAGAAATGATTTTTATTCTGTGGACTACTATTAGGTATAGCCATACATGGGTTCGTAAGAAGTTAGTGTCTGAGAACAACATCTCAGAGGGCCTAGAGTTGCTTTGCTCACCCATCCAGTTCTTAGGCTCTGCTTGGCATTCTCTGGTTCTCCACAGTTGGAGATAAACTCTGTCATAAGCCAACTGCAAGGGCAAGGTCCAAAGAAGAAAGATGGGAAGGTCATCAAGCATGAGGGTTAGTCTTACTCCATTCTGACCAGCCAACTTCCTCAGCTTTGGCTTTCAGTAATGAAACACATCTGTAAAGATGCCTTTATTGTTTGTTTTAAACAGAAAAATAATGACTTCATGAGTCCAGAACTCTCTAGTGTCTGCTTTTCTATCCCCATTTTTGAAAATATGAAGCTTTTTAGAAATTTAACTGTTATATCGTAGACTAACATAGTTTACACCATCGCAGAGAACTCAGTGGATGGCATGGCCCATCTTACAAGTACTCTTCTTAGGACCTCCGAGAACTTCTCAAGTGCAGGACAGATCCTGTCACCATGATTCGTATTATGAAATTTCGTAAAAATATTATACAATGTATTACTACTGTGTGCATAATAAGTAGACACACTGTCCTTCATGCCACAAATATTGATTGTCTAAATAATGCCAAGTCATCTATTTGCACCTGAGTATGTGAAGATGCAGTCTAGCGAGAGAATAAAATTCCTAAGTAGTTTCTAGAATAGGACGGGAAGTGCTCTAGTAGGGCACAGAGTATAGTGGAAACTCTTCCCAAGCCCAGCAAGAATTCCAGGGTCACCCCTTCCCAGAAAGCCACCAGGGGAAATATGGAAGTGAGCGCTTGGTGACTCTGGTGTCATAGTGCTTGCCAGTCCACAGGTGCCCACTGATCATGATAACCCCTGTCCTAATTATAAAATGGCTAATTTTGTTGGAACCTGGAAGATTCTTGAAGCCTTATCAGCCATGGTTTCTGCCTTCAGTTAATCCACCACCATGTGTGTAGCTTGAGCACCTGGCTTTTCTTCACCACACACTGTGGCTCTGTGTCTCCACCACTTTTATGATTTCAGAGGAGAGGAACACTGTCTTTATTGCTATTCTTTCCATACTTGTACCAAACAATTACTTTCTTAGCTTAAGCCCTCCAAGCCCACCTCAGTTGTAGTACATCCTTACCCAGGAGTCCCATTCATGGTTTATACAACAGGAGTCTGGGGTATGCCCCAGAAAATCCTGAATGGGCCCTTGACAAAGTAAATGTGATATGTTTTAAGAACATGGGATCTGGAATAAGTTTTGAATTTGAGTCCCAGCTCTTTAACTCACCAACTCTGATCTTGGAAAAATCTCTTGATGTCTCCTATACTGTAATTTTCTCATGGACAAAATGAATTTGGTGATTATAATATACCACTTCTAGGTACATTATAAAGAATAAATAATATATGTATAAAGCAGTTTGTAAAAGAATAAGGGGTATGTTAACCTTATTGTAGGTTAGGTCTTATCATTTCACACACAGCCCATCTCTACCTGACATTTCAAATGCAGTGTTCCATAACTTCATCTTTGACCTCTGACCAACTTTCCTTTTCCTCGCCTAGCTTGCTCCTCACTGTATGGTCCCAGATACATCCAGAGTTCATTCGGAAGAGTCGGCCACTGTAGAACAACTCAATCCCTTCTGCACTCTGGGGATGACCTGATCTGATTGGTCTGTCCTGCTTCCTTAAACCCCCTAAAAAAACATTTCTGTGCTAAGTTAAACAGAATTGATCGAGGCAAGATTTACTAAGTCCTTTGAATTGGTTCTATTATTTTGAATGCAAGAAAATAATGTACTACACCTCCTGAGAAATATATCTTCTGCAACATTTTCATTAATCTCTTTATTAAACTAAACTGGTTTCTCTTTGGAAATTAATTACTGAAGTAGTATTGAGAATTTTAATTTCCACAATATACCAGCAAGAGATACTGCTGTTTCTTTATACACTGTTACACAGCAGGGCAATAATCTATTGAAATAAACCCAAAAAGGGGGCAGCTTGTAATTAAAACAGTATAACATGAGTGTTTGATGACTCTCTTAGTGCTAAAATGGCCCTGTCATGCTGTGTTTGGGCGGAATAAAATGTATATTTAGGAAACAGCTCTATATGGAGAAGTCGAGAGACTCAGGTTTTACAGTTGGGGATGTGGCTGTTTCTCACTGCAATAATATGCCCACAAGGAAATATGGTTCGGTTTTTGCATCTGAGAATTACAACCATTGCTGTACGATGGGAAGCTGCCCTTATTAAGCCACCCCCATTGTGAAATTTAAAATATTTAAATCATGAAGTAGAGAGCATAAATTATAAACATCATATCCATGGAAAATATGTGATAACACACATGTGTAGGCATGAGCCCATGGGTGGATGCAGATCCTGTCTATATGCATGAAGGCACTCAGCGATGCAGATTTAGCACTTAATAATTCCCTCTCGTGTTTAGAGGGTGCTTCATATTTTTCAAGACACGTTCCTATCTATCATCTTCTATCCTCCCAGGCGTGTTTTCTCATGATAAGAATTATTTACACATCATTTACATTTATAGATTTGTTTCTTTTCCTAGTGCCAAACACATTTTTGCAGATGCTGTGTTTCTCTCTTCTTCCCTCCCTCGCTCCCTCCCTTTCTCCCTTTCTCCTTTCTTCTCTTCTTTTCTTCCTTCCTCCCTTCCATCCTTTCTCTCTACTTTTACAAGCACAGTAATTATGAATACATTTCCCCTTTACCTGTTTCTTTTTCTCTACCCTGTGTGCAGCTCTGTCTATAAATTTTCTGCAAACAAAGCCCCCTTATTCAGGGAAAGCTCTATTTCCAGCTCCACCAAATTTTTTAAATCGGCAAAATAGAACTGCCTGAAATCGGTGCCCTGACAAGACAAAGTAGCCTCTACTCTCCTGACTCACTGAAAGGGGCTCAGGGCAGGGCCTCAGCAGAACTGCATAGGGCTCATCCACACTGAACCAACCCAGGCAAAGGGAGGCCATAACCTAAGCCGTCTGGCTCTACGTGTCTCACCTATTCCATGGGTGTGTGCAGTGAGCCTTGGTGTAAGGATTAATGCTCTGTTTCCCTGGCATCAGTCATTCTCTTTCCAGCTTCGTGATTTCTCTTCCATTCAGGTGCCAACCTTACCTCTTCCTAATTCTATGATATTAATATCTGTGTAACCATAGATTTTGTGTAATACCATTGTTTATTATACATAAACATAAATAATAAAATTCAAATATTCATCCTTATACCATCTAAAATAGTCTTACCTGTTGCTGAGAAAAAGTGTCTGATTATGATTCACAAATGTCTACTAGACTGGGTTCCTTTGGGCCTAATCTTTAATGTTTGGCTCTAGAACTCTGTCAGGGATCAGCATGAAGTCATGGATCCATCCTTTTTCTGTTCTTTTTCTGTTCTTTTTTCTGTCTGAAAATTAGGCCAACACAGAGCACCTACCTACAGAGGATCTGGAAGAGGTAGTGGCTTTTCTTTGCTAACCAGGCCCCAAAACACAAATATATGGCAATGAACCAGATTCCACAAGTGTGAAAACATGCAATGAATCAGGAGACTTGCATTATCAGATGATTCACTTTTTATCTATTTGGGAGGAAAACAATTAGCCTCTTAGCCTATCAGATCCAAACAGAAGTTGCTGGTTGTAGGAACTGATGAACTTGGGTTAAGCAAGTGGGATTGGCTAGAGCTGTCAGGACCTTGGGCAGGATCATCGTTTGGTGTCATACCAAATTGATACTCTTTAGAAATGCTAAATATTGATTACAAGGGAGAAGGTGAGTCCTGCATGTGAGAATGAAAGGGGAAACTCTTATGGTTGTCTTCACCCTTATTTTCTGGCCTTGAATTTACATTCTTTCTATAATTATCTGCTCTGTGCTTACAATGACCAGGCCCCAGGTGCTAGGAATACAACCTTGAACAACATCAAGTCCCTGCCTGCTGGGGACCCAAATTCCTTCCCACTCAGCAAATAAAATCATATTTTTGGAAGGCAGTTCATTGATTGTCACTTCTGGCACATGCTCCTTTGAGGTTTTTGTCCCATTCTAATAGCTTCTCAAAGAAAGGATGCTACAGCTGAATCATGTATCATTCTTCCTGGATGAAGTCTATTAACTAAAACTGTGCTCACCTTATTGTATTTCTAGTGAGTCAGTCTTATAGACGAGTGCTCAGGGTGGCTCTCAAGCTGGACTTCTCTTTATCTTGCCTTGGGACCACACCAACAGCATCCTTGAATTGGATCTAGACAGTAACTGCGTCCTCCCCATTGAGGCAGAGGTGGCCAAAAAAATCATGGCTTCTGTTTAAGTCCCAATCCAACACAACAGGCTTCATTTAAAAATGTAGTACCTAACGTCATTGTCTAGGAAAGAAGGACATAATGCATACCCAAGACCATAAATCCCGGAAACCATAGTATTTATTGCTGGTTTCTCAACGAAAATAAGGAAATCTTTCATAATGCTTGAGGGCAATGTTGCACTTACAAGCCAGCATTATTTATAGACTCCTTCTTTTATCTTTTCTTTGCAAAGTCTTTGAGCAGAATTGTTTACTTAGGTTAATTAGAAAAAAAATTTCTGTAGTAAATTTTTCATGCATATTAACTACAAATCAATTCCAATAAAAATACTACTGTCCAATCATCTGTGCCACTGCAATTGGGAGGAAATAATTTATGTTCAGGCCTCTTTAGCTGGATTAATCTCTTCAAACCTAAGTGATCCATGTGAAGATCTTGTCACTGAAAATTGCTTTTGATCCAATGCATCTCACATATCATAATGCTAATAAATAAACATTTGTGTTGTGCCTTAGAGTTTACAAAGTGCTTTCCCATCCATTATCCCTCTTAATTTTCATATTGATTTTTATACAGTTAATTCATTCAGCCAATATTTGAGTGCTTCTTGTTTGTTTATTCAACAAAAAATTTATGGGGTCCTTCTCTCTGTGCTAGGCATTGGGGATGCCTTGGCAAATAAGGCAAAGTCTCCAGCTATAAAGCAACAACATTCTAGTTGAGGGAAACAGAAGATAAATTTCAAAAGTACACAAATATATGACCCGGTGTCAGGAAATGATAAGGCCTGTGAAGTATTAAGAAGCTAAGGGATAGAGATTGACAAGAAATGCCTGCTGCCTCTACATAAAGGGCTGGCAGCCCTGGATGAGGTGGCAGGGCGGGCCAGGAGGACAGCATTCTGGGCAAAGGGGATACCTGGTTCGTGCCTCCACTATAGTACTGCATTCTACACTTACAACTTAATGCCATGGGAGTATTTTACCATGTTGTTAAAGCTGGAATTTTGAAAGAGTGAAAAATATTCTGCTCTTGGATGTTTTTATGGATTTACAGATGTCCAAGAGCTGCAGTCCAGAGTTCATCAAGTTTTTCTGCTCTTTATAGAGCTTCGAGCCCACCAGGTTGCAGAGAAACAGCCAGCAAACCACAATCATTTGGTTAGTAGGTCTGCGTGGTCCTTAAAGATCCCATAAGCTGAAGAAACTACCCCCAGTTCATGGGGATTGGTTGGACACACAAATAGTCTTCCTCAAAAGGTATAAAAAAATAAAATAAAATAAATAAAAGGCTAAGCCATGGAGAAGCCAATGTGGGAAATTTAGTCTCTTGAATAGTCCTAGGAATTCCAAGCATAGCCGTTCTGTGCAGATCAATCATCCATGTGTGGATTTTAGAAGTGGATTTTGCTGTCAGAGCTAATAATGAGTTTGCTGAAAAACAACTTTTCCGTTTGCATACTCAATTGTTAACATATGACAGCAAGCATACTGCTGCTCAGATAACCAAACCTCCAGTGCCATCATTTGTGCTCTCTGCTTGTGGTTGTTGCTTATGTTATAGTTTTTGTCTCATAACTTCAGCACTTGTTTTGAGGAAGCACCACAAAGATGATATTTATTGAACAGTCTTTCACCCCAGTTTTGGTACATATCACTTCTTAAATCAAGCAAAAGGGTTCTAAAACAATATCAATTCTTGAGAAGCCAACAGGGTGGCCCATTTAAAAGCAGCCACATAAGGCTATGTAAAAGCGCAGACATGCTTTAATGATATGGTTTCAACTGTGTGTTGGTCTCTGTGGTTTCCATGGGATGCACACTTCAATGCTATGGAACATAGTGTTTTTTGTTTTTTTTTTTTTTTGAGACAGAGTCTCGCTTTGTTGCCCAGGCTAGAGTGAGTGCTGTGGCGTCAGCCTAGCTCACAGCAACCTCAAACTCCTAGGCTCGAGCGATCCTTCTGCCTCAGCCTCCCAAGTAGCTGGGACTACAGGCATGCGCCACCATGCCCGGCTAATTTTTTATATATATATATATATCAGTTGGCCAATTAATTTCTTTTGTATTTATAGTAGAGACGGGGTCTCACTCTTGCTCAGGCTGGTTTTGAACTCCTGACCTCGAGCAATCCGCCCGCCTCGGCCTCCCAAGAGCTAGGATTACAGGCGTGAGCCACCGCGCCCGGCAAGAACATAGTGTTTTTATCTTCACAACTGTGCTATGAGACAGGTTTAGTTATCTCTGCATGCAACAGATAAGAAAATCAAGGCTCAGAGGGGTGCAAAACATGCCCTCAATCAGTGGGTACAAAACCTTGCTGTCTAACCCCATGTGCAGGACCTCAAATGTCTTATCCATTAACCTATATTGCGTCACCATATGTCAGTCTGCAAATATTACCTCTGACTACATTGCTCACACTGTCCAGTCTTTCTCCCCATTCCTTACCTGGGGTTGGGCCCTCTTTCCTCCAGCTTGCTCCATAACAACAGCCCCTTCAAGCCAATCTCATACCCTCTGGCCTTTCCCCAGGCCAAGCCACCTTCCGCAACACAAACATCAAAGTCCTTCAGAAGGAGAGACCAATGGGGTGTCAACTCTGTTTAAAAACCTCAGTGACAACAGTTCTTCTAGGCAAGGCTGCAAGCAGAAAGGTAGCCTCAGGAGAAAGCCTGGTTTCAGCTGAGGCTGGAGATGGAGAGAATGTTCTACAAAGTCCTTGTTGATGGAAGGCTTTGTGGATCGGAGAGCCTCTCATTATCTCAGGCTCTTGCTGAATGATCTTCTCTCTGCTTCGAATGTTCTCCCTTGGACTTATCATCTGGCTCCTAGACCGAGTGAGGCCATTCTTCCCTCCTCTGCTAGGAACACTCTGTCAGTCTCCACTTCCTTCCTCTAGGCCCCTGAAAGCCCTCATGACAGTTGGAACTTACATTCCTGTGGCTGTCCAATTAATAGATATTACTAAACAATATATCCCATCAAGAAAGGGATTCTGTCTTTTCCCCCAGAGAAATCCCCACACCCAGCACCAAGCCTAATTTGTCAAACTTGCCAAATGTACTTAAAAAAAAAATTAAATTAATTAATGATTATGTAAATGTATTTAAAAGATCCCCAGCTCCCAAAGCTGTGGTTCCCAAACACCCTGGCGACAGGTAGAGTTTGTTCAATATGCATATTCTTGGGCCCCACCCCAGATCTACTAATAAAACACTTCAGGAGTATGAATGATAATTTCTAAGCAAAATTGGCCCCACCCCCACCCCCACCCCCACCCCACATGATTACATGAGCTCTTGAGGGCAGGATCCTTTGTCCCGGTTGCTCCTAACATATTCCATTCCAGAGTACAGAGCCTGGCACACAGTAGGCACTCAATAAATGCTTGAATTAATGCACAGTTTGCCCCATAGGGCATTGCAATGTTCAAGGCCTTATGCAGCTGGGAAAGGGGAGATGGTGGACCACTATAGCTTGAGATGATATTGACATTCTTTTTTTTTTTCTTTTTTCCTTTTGATTAGATGACACTTGAGAAATTAGGGCAGCAATCATACTTTCTCTCCAAATGCTGTTGGGTCATGTCCACCTAATAGAAAGGCAATTTTGGCTGCTAATTTCCTGTCTGATCAGATTAATTGAATTCCAACGGTGAGCACAAAGGGCCTCCTTCAAAGTAAACAAGACAACATTGATATTAATGCTCATTCAGGCTTCTTCACTTTTCCCTGTTGGGGAGCTGCGTTTTACCTTCTTACTCTGCTGAATTTACTGGAAAAGAGAGAGAAGACCCTGGGGACAAACAAAGCATGTGGGGGGGGCTCACAAAGAGGGGACCTATTCCCTCCCTAGCATCACTGAAAACTCAGGGTGAGCCTTGTGGCTCCAGCTTGGAAGATAAAGGGTGCCCACTCTGTCGATTGCAGTGACAGTGTTAAAGATTTGGTTATATCCCATTTCTGAACCCATGGAGTCTATTGCACACTGTGTGAACTAGACCTTTTATTTGGAGCAAATAAGTCCTCTGGGTGCTGAGCATGGGTTGAAGGGGGCGGTGAGGAGGGCAGAGGGGTGAGGGGAGAGTCACGAATAAGACATAGCCACTGCACTCAAGACCTTACAAACTAGTGAAGCACTTTCAATTTTATGCTTTATGTTCTATATTAGAAAAAACTGAGGTGGGTCATAGTGAAAACCACAGGTTGATTATGAACATTTAAATAATCGTAAGAAACAAATATGTAAGGAAAGGAGTTCAGTAGACCCTGCATACTCAGGCCAAGACTGGTTTACAGGAACAGGGAACATGGGGGTTAATAGTGAGCACTCAAACTCCTCCCCACACTGTCCATCAGTTGTCTCAGTCCTTTTGAGCAATAGCCCAGTTCATCCCAGTTGCTCCATCTCTGAAAGCTCTGCTTGAAATATCTCCTGTGTCAAGCCGAGATCTGCTTTTCCTCCTCGGCCCCAGCCTCGTTCCTTACAGGCCACCCAGAGCAACTCAGCCCTTCCACAGGGTGGTCCGTCAGTGAGTGCCTTGAGAATACCCTCTTGTTCTCTCGCTGTCTTCTCTCCACTTGTCTTTGGTGTTTCCCCGTATGACCTGCCAGCACCTTGAGCCAGTGACTGTCTCTCAAGCACCTTTGAGTTTCCAGAGCTGTCACTGTGCCTGTTGCTGCATAGTGAGTGCTAATAAATACTGGCTGGGTGGGTCAATGGTGCCCTTCTTACAAAAGGAGATGGACGTAATCAATCCAAGGTTTTCTTACTCGTGGTTACAACCTTGCACGTAGATAGGAGTTCATCTAATCTACAGATGGGTTTTAGCCTTCATGTGGAGGCTGAGCAAAGACTGTCTGAAGGTTGTGAGATAAGAGTGTTCCCTAGAGTATGAGCCGGTTATTAAAAACTCAGATGCCTAAACCACACTCCCAACCTACTGAATAAACACCCTATCTGTGGGGCCCAGGGAATCTGCATGTTAACAAATCCCCATGTACAACACAGTTCATGAATCTTATAAAGGCTTTAAAAAGGCAAAGATTTCTTAAAGTATGATCCCTGGAAATCCCCGAGACGTTTTCAGGAGGTTCCTGAGGTCAAAGCTACTCTCATGACAATACTGAGATGTCACGTGCCTCTTTCCCTGTCGTTTCTCACATGTGTTCCTGGAGTTTTCCAGAGGCCACCTGATGTGTACCTTCAAACCAGACCGAACGCTGATGTAGCTGAGAGAATCAAGCTGTCTTCCATTAAGCCAGATATCAAAGCAAGGCAGTATCCACTGCATTTCTTTTGTTTAGGAAAATATAGTTATTTTTCATTAAATATGTTGTTTATGTTAAAAAGTGATGGGTTTGTTGTTTTTAAAATAAATTAGTAAATATTAATATTTTTAGGTTTTATAAGGACATGAACAATGCTAACACCAAAAAGTTTGACATGTTTGTTTGCTATTGAGCAACAAACCAAATTTATTTAAAAAGTAATTTGAATTTTTTAAATCTTTATTCAGTGAAATGCTATATCAAATAGTTGATCACATATCTACTTAAGCTGTTTAAAATTATTATTACTGCTGTTGATAATGAGATCTGATATCCCCCCTTCTCCAAGAAAGCCCCAGGGTTTTGCAATATTGCCGCATAAGCAGGAATCGGCCACTAAGTATTGTTTTCCTTTTCTAGAAAAAAATGCTTTATAATATTCCCCAGACTTCTGGTAAATTTTCAACTATTCAATTTTAAGTTATATGTATGGGGGAGGAAACCTGGCTAGATTAAAAAAACATAAAACAGATCACAGGTCTGTCCAACTCCCTTTATCTCCCATTCCCCAGGCGTAAACCAAATCGAGCCCAAAGTCATCACATGGTTTCTTTTTCGCTCTTCCCCATCCATTTGGGCCCCTTGAACCAAAAGCACCTTCTAAGCAAAAGGCAGCTCCAAGACAACCCCAGAAGTAGTGCTTCCACAATGGTGTGGTGGTAAAGGTTTCACAAGAGGCTCGGAGAAGGTGAAAAGCAAAGCCCCAATATGAGGCATTTGCCAGTTTCCCTGGTGTGAATATTCCTGTTATGGTTGACTTTAAGCTGTGTTGGGGAGGGATGCATGCAACAGGCTCTGGAGGAGATAGCAGGAAGGCTTCATAATCCCTTCTCTCCTTCCTCCCAAGAGTCTACTGCGGATCCTGGCAAAGACCACAGATGTGGCATTCATTATTCCAGGGTAGTTTTTCATGTATGAGCAGAGAAGAAAAGGGTACAAGTGTAGCCGAATATGTTAGGGGCTAGAGCAAGCTCCTTGAGAACCTCTGATTCTCATTCTGTTAAGAACCCACACTCACAGCAAGAGACAGGGCTGAGCAGAGAAACTGAGACCCACTGAATTTGGAACCTGGCCCTGCCTCGGCAGGAAAGGGGCAAGAACGAGGTGTCTAGCATCAGTTTCTTCAACAGTCTTAAGACCAGACATAAATACAGAAAGCATGCAACACTCTGCCTGGCTCATAGTGTGATAGTTCGCTTTTCCTTTTAATTTGTTTTAAATTTTTTAGTGTAATGGATATTTTTTTTTGGAAGAATGAACCAACTAATTCTGAATTCAGGTTCTGACTACTTTTGTTCAGGCTCAACTCATGTTAACTTTTTGTTTTTCCTCACATCGTTAAATTTGAATTGAAAATTTGGTCATAGGAAATAGCTTTAAGTTCCCTGGGAGGCCAAAGGTAAGAATTCTGTGTAATAGATACAAACGAGTCTAATATCAGGGCAAGATTTATTCTAATTAAGTCATTGCAAATCGACTATTTTTATAGATCTGAAGTAAAAGAGAAAGTAAATACTCCATCCCTGAGGATTTGTTAGTAGAGATTTACGTACCTCCTTTCCACTCTTGAGTTTGAATTTAAAATATTCCCAATGCCAAGGGGCTCCTGGATGCACACACAAAGTAATTGTTTTAAAATTCTGTTAGATGGAAACCAGAGCCCAGTGTCTGAAACACAAATGCCAGAGGTTAGGGAGGACGTTAACATCATTCAAACACTGCATATACCTGCCACATTCTGGAAACTATTGCTAAAAATAGGCGTTAAATCTCACCTTAAAGGTCAGGGGCAATTTACCCATCCTTATTAATGAGTCCAAATTACCCTGGCAGAAAATGGTTATTAAATGCATGGAGCCGAGACAATTGGCTATACATCTGGAGAAAACACCATTAGCTTCCTATCTCACAACACAAAGTGATACACATTTTTAGATGGATATGACATCTAAAAATGAGAAACCATAAAACATGGCAAAAGATAATACCGGCGTACCTTAGAGATATGGCAGGTTTGGTTCCAGACCACCACAATCAAACAAATGTCACCATAGAGCAAATCGCATGAATTTGTTGCTTTCCCAGTACATGTGAAAGTTATGTTTACACTTTACTGCAGTGAATTAAGTATGTAACAGCATTATGTATAAAATGTGCATACCTTAATCAAAAATGTGTTATTGCTAAAAAGGAAAAAATGCTAATGATCATCTCAGCTTTCAGCAAGTAGTAATCTTTTTGCTGGTGGAGGGTCTTGCCTTGCTCTTGGTGGAGGCTGACTGGTCAGGGTGGTGATTGTTGAAGGCTGGGGGGAGCTGTGGAAATTTCCTAAAATTAGACAACAGTGAAGTTTGCCACATGGAACAACTGTTGTTTTCACAAAAGATTTCTTTGTAGCATGTAATGCTATGTGAAAGCACAGTAGGACTTCTTTCAAAATTGGAGTCATTCCTCTCAAACCCTGCAGCTGCCTTATCCATTACATTTATGTAATATCCTAATTCCTTTGGTGTCATTTCAACAGTGTTCACAGCATCTTTACCAGGAGTAGATTCCATCTCAAGAAACCACTTTCCTTGTTCTTCCATAAGAAGCAACTTCTCAACTATTCAAGTTTTATCATGAGATTGCAGCAATTCAGTCGTATCTATAAACTTCATTGCTAATTCTAATTCTCTTGCTATTACTACATCTTCAGTTCCTTCCTCGACTGAAGTCATGAACCCCTCGATGTTATCCATTAGGATTGAAATAAAATTCTTCCAAACTTCTGTTAATGTAGACATTTTGACCTCCTCCCATGAATCATGAATGTTGTTAATGGCATCTGGAATGGTTAATCCTACACAATGTTTTTAATTTATTTTGCCCAGATCTATCAGAAGAATCACTCTCTATGGCAGCTATAGCCTTGAGCAATGTGTTTCTTAAATAATAGAACTTAAAAGTAAAAATTACTATTTGATCCATGGGCTACAGAATGGATATTATGTTAGCAGTCATGAAAACAACAGTAATCTCCTTGTACATCTCCATCAGAGCTCCTAGGTGACCAGGGGCATTGTCAATGAGCAATAATATTTTGAAAATAGTATATTTTTTTGTGAGCAGTAGATCTCAGCAGTGGGCTTAAAATATTCAGTAAACCATGCAGCAAAGAGAAGTGCTGTCATCCTGGCTTTGTGTTTCCATTTATGGAATACAAGCAGAGTAAAGTTAGCATATTTCTTAAAAGCCCTCAGATTTTCCAAATGGTGAATGAAGGTTGGCTTCAACTTAACATTGCATTGGCCCTTAACAAGAGAGTCAGCATATCCTTTGAAGTTTTGAAGCCAGGCATTGATGTCTCTCTGGCTATGAAAGGCCTAAATGGCATCTATTTTTTAGTAGAAGGCTGTTTCTTCTGCATTGGAAATCTGCTGTTTAGTGTAGCCACTTTCATCAGTGGTCTTCACTAGATCTTCTGGATAACTCGCTGCGGCTTGTCCATCAGCACTTGCTGCTTCATTTTTGTGTTTTTATATTTTGAAAGTGGCTTCTTTCCTTAAACCTCTTAAACCAACCTCTACCAGCTTCAAACTTTTCTTTTTTCTTTCTTTTTGTTTCTTCTTCTCTACCTAGACCACTAGAACTTTTCCCATGTCAGCATTGAGGCTGTTTCACTTTCTTATCATTTTTGTGTGTTCCTTGGGGTAGCACTTTCAGTTTCTTTCATGAACCTTTCCTTTGCATTCACAACTTAGCTAACTGGTGCAAGAGGCCTAGCTTTTGGTGTGTCGCTTTTCAACTTGCCTCTTCACTAAGTGAAGACATTGCTAGTTTTTGAGTAAAAGTGAGAGACGTGTGACTCTTCCTTTCATTTGAACACTTAGAGGCCATTGTAGGGTAATTCATTGGCCTAATTTCAATATTGTTGTGTCGCTGGGAATAGAGTGGACTGAAGAGAGAGAGAGATGGGGGAACAGCCAGTGAGTGGAACTGTCAGAACACACACAACATTTATCAATTAAATTTGCCATCTTACAGGGGCACAGTTCATGGTGCCCCCAAACAATTACAATCTAACATCAAAGTCGATCCGAGATTGCCGCAACAGATATAATAATAATGAAAAAAGGTTGAAATACTGTGTTAATTACCAAAATGTGATACAGAGACAGGAAGTGAACACATGTTGATAGACTTTCCTTTCTCAAAGCAGAGTTGCCATAAACCTTCAATTTGTAGGAAAAAAAAAAGAAAGCTATTACCCGTGAAGCACCATAAGCCTGAGCACAATCAAACAAAGCATTCTTGTATAGGAGATGCTAAAAATACAATTTTAGACTATGAAAGTCTAGCAAGCAAGCCTCCAACCCCAAACACAGTAAATAAAAACATGTAAGTAACTCAAACTCCTATGTATTGGGGAGATCATAAGAGTACAAGATAAATGGCAATAGGGTGGAAAAATTTAGCAACATATGTAACAGACAGCTACTATTCTTAATACAAAAAAAGCTTCTGTAAATCAACAAGAAAGAGACAAATACCAAAGGAGAAAAGTTGGCAGAGAAATATTCCCTCCATTGCCCTGAGAGAGTAAGCCTTTCCTTACAGCAGACTTGGACAATTACAGGGGCTTCTAAATGCCTTGTTTTCTCTGCATTCAGGGCTCCCGATGGCTGGATTTTCATCAAAATATATTTTCATCCTGTCGTTCTCTTGACCAGATGGCCTCCATGGGCATCTGTGGTTGACAGGCCAACATGTAACCCCATAAATTTGGTATTCAATTAAATGAGTTAATTTGTGGCATGCTCCTCGCAGAGTTTAAGGTCATGGCAACCTCCCAATTAATTCACTTCTTCACCCCTTATTCATAGTATTGATGAGAGAATTAAGTAAGATTCTGTGTATTTAGATGCAGAAAAGTTCCCACCTCATGATGGGGCTGCTCAGTAAATGTTGGTTCTCTTCCCTTGAGACCCTGCCCCATCTGGCCTAATGCCTTAGGTCCTGATGGATTTTTTAAATCCCTAAATCAGGGTTCTGCCCTCCTGGCTGAATGTTTGAATCACCTGTGGAGTTGCTGGTTGACACGAACACCCAGACCCCCTGGCAGACAGGTTGAATATGAACCTCTTGGTGTGGAGTCCAGTGTGTTTTAAAAAGTTCCACAGCCAAGGGAGACATCTCCCTGGAATGTCCTTTAGAATTCTTGCTGTGGCGCCTTTATCCTTGAGGTTTCTTCTCCATCCTACTTTGCCATCATCTGCTTCTCTGCCTGTTGAATTCTTAGTTTCAGTGGGAAATCATCATCGTTTCCTTGGAACCCCTGCAGCATTTACATCTGTGCTACACATTGTAATGACACATACTTGCAAATTATCTTCCTGTCTAAAATTGTAAGCTGCTGGGGGCTGAGGATGTTATTTTATTCATCATGAAATCTGTCTAATGCCTATTCCAGCATTTGACACGTAGCAAGTCCTCAAAAACTGTTCAATGAATAAATGAATGTAAGTGAATGAGGACAGATATTTGCCTTCACACAAGCTTAGACCCAAACACCCTACTCCCTGGGATCTGAAACCAAGCCCCGGTAGTCTCTGTGTTATCAGATACAGTATTTATCTTCACAGACAGCCTTATTAGCCAACTTAGCCTGCACTTTTCAGAGAGTGTGGAATTGCCAATTCGAATTGACAGAGAGTGTGGAATTGTAATCGAATCAGGTTGACTATAGTTCTGGGAAGTGCTGGGCCTTTGTAAAACCCTCACTTTTGGCTTCTTGGTTTGGATTTTCAATCCTGAATGAAGAGACCAGCTAGGAGGAGAATCTGAATAGTCCAAAACAGGGAGTTGGTACTAGATGGTGAAGTCACTGGCTGACCATGGGCAAGTTACCTCTTAGACTTTAGTCTCCTCATCTGAAAATGGGAGTACTATTACCTATCTCACAAATAAGAATAAAACAAGACCACTCATCTGAATATATTTATCATAGTGCCAGGCACAGAGTGAACATTCAAAAAATGATGACCTATAAGAAATACGAATGGGATAAAGATTAAAGAGCATAGGCCACTATGAAGCGAAGGAGCATTTTTTAGTGGAAGGAGGGAAGGAACTAACATTTCCTACCTGCCAGCTGTGCCCCAGGCTAAGAATTTCTCTGGTTAAATCAGTGCAGGAAAAATGGCAAATTATTTAAATATATAACGAAACATAATATAACATAGTAAATATAAGGATAGTGAATATATTTATAATTAGTGTGATTGACATTAAGTATGATTAAGATAATATATGATTAATACAATACAAAATAATACAGTATAATATGATATAACATAAAGCTCTGTATATGTGCTTTTTAAAAAAACTTTCAGAATAAGTTGAAGGAAACACAGGCCTAAACTTGGTAGGGAAATTATTTTTATAATAAAATGAAGAAACTGCATAGGTTCTGTTGAGCTGGTTGCAGCTGTTTTCTGACTATATTTTGACTATAAAATATTTGGCCAACTTTCTCACACACTCTCTCTGTACAAACATTCGCTCTAGTTCGGAGACCTTTCTACAGCCAGCTATTCTCACACATGATTTCTTTTTCCTTTGGTTTTTGTTTTATTTTGGAATGGCTTCCTAACCTTTAGAAGAAGTACGTTGTGTCTAGGGGACCAGGGTATCGATGCGATCCTATCTGTAGACTCTTGGCAAGAGGAAAATGTCTTTATTAACGAGTAAAGTCCGACAGGAAGAAGAAAAAGTCTCACTGAGAAAAAGTCATTATGCAGTTTTATCTGGGCTCATAGTTGCCTGAAGCTGCCTGATCCTGGCCAGTTTCTTATTGGTGCTTCCAATTATTTTTTTCCATTTGAAGTGAACTTTTTAGGAAGTGATTATGAGGTTGTTTTAGGGACATGAATGAGCTGACTGCTCTGCGGTTGACTTGGGGGTGGGATCTACCCACTAAGTTCAGTTGTCCCTCCACATCCAGAGGTTCAGCATCCTTGAGTTCAACCAACAAAGGATGGAAAATGTCTGGGGAAAAAATTTTTTAAGTAACACTACAACAATTAAAAATATACATAATAATGCAATGTAGTATAACAAGTATTAACATAGAATTTACATTGTTTTGGTATAATAAGTAATCTAGAGATGATTTAAAGCATACGGGAGGATTTTTGTAGGATATATGCAAATATTGATACTATGTCATTTGATATAAGGGATTGAGCATTCCTGGATTTGGGTGAGGCCCTGGAACCAGTCCCTGCAAGTACCGTGTTTCCCTGAAAATAAGAAAGGGTCTTATATTTATTTTTCCTCAAGAAGACACCCTAGGGCTTATTTTCAGGAGATGTGTTATTTTTTTTAAGTATGGTACAACAATCTACATTTATTCAAATATAGTTAAGTCGTTGTCTTCTGGAACATGATCATCACTCTCCAAACCCCAAATTCCATCCTGGTTTTCTTGTGACTCTATTTCCCTTAGCACCATTGGCCCCGATCTCTCATGTCGAGCAATAGAGCTCTCATGGGTAGATGAGAAAGGCTGCTCATCTTCTTTACTACTCTATGACGAAATGCATAAGTTGTGCAGATATGCTGCATAGCCACGCCCATCACTAGGTCTTATTTTCGGGGTAGGGCTTCTATTGAGCAAATACTTAGAAATCCTGCTGGGGCTTATTTTATGGGTAGGTCTTATTTGCAGGGAAACATGGTACAGAGGGATGATGGTAACTGGATTCTAGAATGTGTTCTGTGTTTGTTGGCAATTTCAATGACCAGATTTGCACTAAAATACCCAGTATCAGTTACATCCTATACTAGAGTTGGCTTTACTTTGACAAATATTGTGTCCAATATTTGTGTATTTATGGGTGAGCAGAAAGGGTACTCTCCCAAGGCTTCTGCTAGCCCCTATGGTATCTTCGTGCAGTTTTTAAAAGGCATCTCTCTGATCAGACACAGCTTCACCGATACACAAATTTGGGCTGCAGAAGGTGCCATTGTCAACGTTGCAAATGTATCCTCTTCTTGTGGGTGGACTCACGCCTATGCCACGTGCAAAGTGAAACAGGGAGTGGGTTCTCAATTCCTTCTTGTCCCCTTAGCATCCCGTGCTCCTGTGCATGTTATAGCCTGTACCCCTGAGGGGATCCCGTCTGGGGGATGCTGTCCATCCATTTTAGCATCACCTACATGAGACCAACCAGGCAGATTAATGCACATGTGTGAGAAAGCCACACATGCTTGAAAAGCCTCAAATCACTTTATAGTCTACATTCATTTGGCAAACACTGGTGAAATGCTCTGGAAGCCCAGCCTAGAGACAGGCCCCAAGACGGCTGGGGTGAAATCAGAGACAGCGTAGGGCCTGGTGCCCACCAGCAGAGCTTGGACTAAGACAAGCTAAATGAGGCCAGTGTGCCACTCACTTCGGGGCCAAAAACCTTGGCCATGAAGAATAATATCATTGTCATGAAACATTTCAAAAACTCAAAACTGGTGCATGAATATCCATGAGGAACAAAATTTTAAATAAAGACAGAATCAAAACTAATGCAGAAAATCCATAATGAACAAAATATCAACATTTTAAAAAGACAACATTAGTGTTACTGATTTTCTTTTTCCCTTCGCCTCAGGCTCCAGTATGGCTTGTGTCAGCACTGTGACTGATCCTGTCTTTATTTAAAATTTTGAAGTTTTACGCATTATGGCTTTTTTGCAGCAATTGTGATTTTTTTTAAAATATTGCATTAAAGTATTATTTTATTACTGAATTTTTTTGGCATGTCCTTTCAGATGGTGCAGAAAGCTCCTCACTCACCCTCCCCAGTCCAGCCCCACTGACTATTAAGCCCTGCCCTTGAGCTCTGTGTGAGGCATTTGCATGAGGAGTTTTGCATTGCACCAGCTTGTTTTAATCCCAAACAACTTTATGCCATGGGATCTGTTAATAATGGAAGAATAGAGAGGTTAAATGACTGGCTCAAGGTCTACACTAGGTGGAGGAGGAAGAAATCAAATTAGGTGTAGAGCTCATTACTTGGATCATGTTGAGTAACAAAGAGGAGGAAGGTGGCAGAAATAAGAGGCTGTGCAAAGCCAAGTCCAGGGCAGAGACAGGACAGCAGCTCCCTCAGCCTCCTGGAAGTCATCCCCTCAATTGAAGGGGTTGTACATGCTGTTCATGCGAACCCTTCTGTGGTGACATTCACATGGCAGGGAGTTACCAAGAAGAAAGCACGCATCCCAAAACTTGTGCTTGGAAGCTAATTGCTTAACCTTTTCCCAAAGAATCTTCGGTAAATATTGCACACACCTCCGAAAATTATTTTTCCTTTCATAAAACTCAAGTGGACACGTCTCTATGTCCTTGCAAAAAGAGCAGCTGCAGTGCAATCACTTGAAATGTAGGATCTAAATGGAAATTAATGCTGTTGATGAAACCAGCAGTCTAAACCATTAAAGGATATTGGACAGAAAACACAATGGTATTTGCATCCTTTTGAACATTTGCCTAAGTTTGCATAATGGAGATGTCGGTTGTATTGCAGGAGATAAATCAACCTACCTGAGCTCACATTTACTGCCTGCCCACTACAGCTCCCTTAGGGGTTGGAACACCACCGTGGCTTGCCCTTTAGAAAGAGAAAAATGTTAAACTCCTGTATTCATCAAGTGTAGTCTTTAGTGAAACAGGAGTGAACTGCATCATGGGCTGCTGCCTGCTCCTGGCCTGTAAGAACCAAAAAGACAAATTCTTGCTGAAGGCAAGGACCAGGAGGAGTTCACTGTCTGCATAAGAATGTGCATTAACTTGGTCATCAGGAAATGAACAGTACATAACCCAACCTTGGGACCTTTTGGCTTGTACTGCCTAGAAATCATAGCACCAACTTTGAGACCCGATTATGTTAACCTCATTATTTTTGGTGTCTGCCAATAGCTTCTTTCTAGGATTTTTTTTGAGCAGTGTTTTGCAACCATGGATGTACACAGAATGACCTGGGGTGCTTCATAAAAATGCAAATGCCCGGGTCCACTTTAGTGTCAGACCCAGATAATGATATTTTTTCAGTATTTTTGAGGTGATTCTAATGCACAGCCAGGGTTGAGAATCACTGCACTACAGGGCCTTTGTTGCATTATATCCTTCTTCTTTTTTTTTTTTTTTTAAATTTCAGAGTATTATGGGGGTACAAAAGTTTTGGTTACATGAACTGCTTTTGTGCCATTTGAGTCAAAGTTATAAGGTGCCTATCACCAAGATAATTTGCATTGTACCCATTAGTTGTGAATTGACCCATCCTCTCCTTCCCCCTCCCACCTGCTTGGTTTCTGCTGAGTTTTACTATTAATACCATATGTGCATATGAGTGTTCATTGATTAGTTCTAGTTTTATAGTGAATACATGTGGTGTTTGTTTTTCAATTCTTGCAATACTACACTTAGAAGATTGGTCTCCAGTTCCATTCAGGTTGTTGTAAAGGGTATTAGTTCACCATTTTTTTATGGTTGAGTAGTACTCCATAGTATACATATACCACATGTTATTAATCCACTCATGTATTGATGGGCATTTGGGTTGTTTCCACATCTTTGACATTCTTAATTGTACTCCTATAAACATTCAAGTGCAAGTATCTTTTTTTTCCTTTGGTAACTACTCAGTAATGAGATTGCTGGATCAAATGGTAGGTCTACTTTTAGTTCTTTGAGGTATCTCCATACTACTTTCCATAGAGGTTATACTAGTTTGCAGTCTCACGAACAATAAGCATTCCTTTTTCTCTGCATCCATGCCAGCATCTGTTGTTTCAGGACTTTTGGATAAAAGCCATTCTCGCTGGAGTTAGGTGATATCTCATTGTGGTTTTGATTTGCATTTCTCTGATGATTAGAGACGTTGACCATGAAACTATAAGAATTCTAGAAGAAGAGGTTGGAAAAACACTTACAGATATTGGCCTAGGCAAAGAATTTATGAAGACCCTAAAGGCAATCACAGCAACAACAGACATAAATAAATAGTGCCTGATTAAATTAAAAACCTTCTTCACAGCCAAGAAAACAATCAATAGAACGAATAGACAACCTACAGAATGGGAGAAAACATTTGCACTATATATCTGATAAAGGGCTGACAACCAGAAGCTACAAAGAACTCAAGCAAATCAACGAGAAAACATCAAACAACCCCATTAAAAACTGGGAAAAGACATGAACAGAAGCTTTTCAAAAGAAGATAAACAAATGGCCAATAAACATATGTCCTTTTTCTTATTGGAGGCTGCTTTAACTTACTAAACATTTAGGATTAAATCTCCTAAGATGCAGAAGTATATAAATTTTAATCTTAATAATACCAGGAACACCTAAGGACATGTTTACCCAACTGTAGAAGCTAGGAATAGGGATCCTCTAATTGCATTACTTTCAGCCTTGAATAAATTGTTTAGCTTCTTGGTGCCTTTGTTTCCTCACCTGTGAAATGGAGCTAATAATTCCTATTCTGGTAATGCATGAGAAGGATTTATGATAGTGTCTATCATAAAGTTAGCGTGTAAATAATAAATTCTATTTTATGTAAGCATTACAAACATTTCTCTTTGTGAGCTATACTTCAAAACAGTGTACAGCTTGATGAGTTTTAACCAAGCTATCACACCTCTATAACCAGCACCCAGATTAAGAAACAGACTAGGACTTGTCCTCCTATTGCCTCTTGTAATTGCTGTGCTCTCCCGAGGTGGACCACGCTCCTGACATTTAACTGCACAGAACAGATGGACTTTCTGTTCATGGAACCACACAGTGTGTACTGGGGTTGGCTTCTTTCAGCCATCATGGTCAGTAGGATTCATTTATGTTGCCATATGTAGCTATAATTTATTCATTCTCATTCTCACCACTGTGCCATATTCCATTACGTGAATGTACCACAATTTATCCCAGACATTTGATTCTATTTTGTCAGTGTTTGCAAGGACTTCCTAACTGGGATATCTCCAAACAATTCACTCTCTAGCCCCTTGTACTGAGTTATCTCAACACAGTGTGAATGAGACCAGGCTCCTCTTCCTTGTCGAATGAAATTCGACCTCTTTGGCCCTATGTCCAGGGCTCTTCTTCCTGGGCTCCAAGTGCCTGGTTGTGAACATCATTCACCATCCTTGCACATACACATTTTTTTTTCCTTTCTGTTCATACTTATTTCCTCAGGGCTGTTCTTCTTCTTTGCTTTTCCCAACAACTGTTCTCTTTATCTAGAATGTTTTTTTTCCCATGTCCACTGGAGAACACCTATATATCTCTCGAAATTTGGAGTTCAATTTGTCTCCCATGAGAAGCCTTCTGCTGTTTTGTCCTTGGTAATCCATCCTTCTTTCAGTTCAATCATGCAGCATGTCACGCAGATTTCTGTTATAGCCCTCATCAGATGGTGTTTGAAGGTGCATGTCTATTTCTCTGCAAGACTATGCATTGGTTAAAGCAGCAAGCCACCAACTTGATCTCATTCGTCTCTGTGCCTTTCAACTATCACAGTGGTTGGCTCTTCTCAATTAATGAATGGAGGAATTGATGGGTAAGTGGCTAAGTAAACGTAATTAATTAGAAATCTTTCAGACATTTCTTCTTTTCCTTGAAGAATTGTTCTGGTTGGAGGTGACATGATGAACACCTGCAGGGGATTATACTTCATCTTCCAGGGAGAACTGTCATTTCCCTCATCCACCTCTTCTACTTACTGTTCCTCTTCCCCTACCCAGCTCCACTCACAGCCTTTAGGGACCTCTGGCCTGGCAACCCAGCTGCAGAACTGTCCCTTCTCCCCTCCATCACAGGATGGGGAGGGAAACAATAAACTCATTCATCATTAGGCATGTATAGTTGGTAGCAAAATGTTAGAAATCTTCAAAATAGCATTTGCATTTTCATATACTGCTTTGTTAACCCAATGCAAAGGTAATCCAAGGTAGAATTTTAGTAGATTTATTTCTACAGGTACAAAGAAAAGTTTCCTGGTGGCCCTCACCAGTGTTATAACTTAAAATAAAAGTAGCCCTGAGTACTAACTTGAAACGAATGAAGGTTAAGGGAAAGGGAAAGGCTGATAATTCAATACCAACTTACTTTGACCTGAATTTATGCCGAGTGGGAATATTGCCTGAATTATTCTGAAAAATGCCCTGGAGTTGCCCTTTAATTCATCTTGTACATTTGGTCTCTTATATATTCAAAAAGTGTTTTCTATGATTATTTTCCATATAGCTAATGTCACCCTGACCAGGTCAAAGTTCCCCAAAGTTATTTTTTAATATACAAATTTATTACAACACTTTTAACTATACCTGCTCCCAATGGTTATGGGTGATTGAATTCATCTACATAACTGAGAACTAATTCATATCATCCTTTAGGTGTTATTTTTCACTGCTGGCCTATGTCACCACTTTTGGTTACATTTAGTTCAGAAAGCACAAATGTAAGAATTGGCAGGTTGTAACAAGATGTAAGATCAATGCAGTTGGCTTCCGTTTAAACTTTAATAACTTCAACCAAAGCATAAACATAGACATTGGTAAAACCCAATAAATATACAGTTGTAATCACAATGGGAGTTAGTGGTATTTTCTCCCCTACACAGTGAGACTCTTAGAGTAGCTTCATTACTATTACAATTCTGGTTTGGGTTCTGATTTTTTTCTCATACTGCCTAGTTCTGGACCTTTCTGTCCTCTGTCCTGGGGTTACTTTTCCGTGTGGGCCTTTGGTGAAGCCGATAACTTTTTAGTATCTCCGTTGTCCTGCTAGCTACCAAGAACCCTCTTCCTACCCTTTGATTGCTTGCAGTGCATTATAAAACGGAGAAGCTTTCAGCCACAATGACAAAAAAATACAGGCCTATCTTTGTTTTGGACATCTATATCTATTTTGAACAAGTTGTCTCAAATCAAATGGCAGAAGCTGTACTTTTTCTAGATGTAGCCCACCAAATATTCTCACCAAATGGGCAATTTCTTTTGAATGATAAAAAATGATTACAAATATTTTAATTGAAATTATTGGGACTTTCATTAAAAATAACAACAGTAACAACTATCAATTAGCACTGCATTTCTATGAATTTCATCAGGATATATCTAGATAATCAGTATTGTAAGAGCTTGAACAGTTACATTAGTTTAGCTTGATTATACTCTACTTTTTTCTTTATTTATACTTACATGGCATAGTATATGAATAAGAATTAAGTAATTTTTTATGAAACAAATGAATTTTCTTTCAGAAAACAGTGTTTTACAATTCCTCTTAGGCGATTATATCCTAATACTTGATACCATGGTTTCTGGCATTGGATAAATGACTGAATTTATAATTAAACACATCTTTTGGACTGAAGTTACTAACCAGATACTTGAATCAGTTACATACCAGCAATGAACACTGTATTAGATGTTATCACAACAATAATTACTGTGCAACATTATATTGTATTTTGAAGTGCTCTTTTTAAAAGATGGGTTAACTGCAATGGGAAATGCATTGAGCTTTTATGACACATTTTTACACTACACATATCTGATAAGGACCAAATCCTCTGATAAGAGGTCAGAGACCTATTTGGCCATCAATAAAGGGCCTTCATTAAGTTATTTTTAACAGTAAGCATTTCTCGAAAGCTTACTGTGCTCAGGCTGAAGATACACAGACATCTGACCTTCCTCATGCCTTCTGGGGCTCTTGTTCTAATTTGGGATATATGACATGTGCAGAAAAAGATACATGAGGTAGCCTTCCCATTGGAAGAGAAGGGAGCTCAAATTCCCAGTTGTTGCTCACCATGGTCAGTTGTCATTGGGAATGGTCAGTTGTTTTATGTCCAGACCTGATTAGGAGCAAGACGTTATTTGGGTCAACAGTCTAGGATATTGTCGTCTAGATTCAGAACCACTCCAGTGGTGACCACCATTCTACTCTCTACCTCTATGAAATAAGCTTTTTCAGATTTCACATATAGATGAAACTATGTGGTATGTGTCTTTCTTTACCTGAGTTACTTAACTTAACCTAATATCCTCCAACTTCATGTTGTTACAAACTACAGGATTTCCTTCCTTTTATGGCTGGATAGGAACTTAAAAATAAATTTATAAATTCTTTGCCTAGGCAAATGTCTATAAGGGTTTGTCCAACATTGTCTTCTAGAATTCTTACAGTTTCATGTCTCAGGTTTAAGTCTGTTATCCACTGTGAGTTGATTTTTGTGAGAGGTGAGAGGGCAGAATCCATTTCATTCTTGTACATGTGGCTGTCCGATTTTCCCAGCACCATTTATTGAGTAAGGATTCTTTTCCCCAGTGTATGTTTTTGTCTGCTTTGTCAAAATTTAGATGGCTATATGAAAATGGTTTTATATCTGGTTTTACAGTTCTATTCCATTGGTTCTTGTGCCAATACCATGCTATTTTAGTTACTAGAGCCTTGTAGTATAGCTTAAAGTGTGGTAAGTCGATGACTCCTGATTTGTTCTTTTTGCTTAAAGTTGGTGATATCTCATTGTGGTTTTGATTTGCATTTCCCTGATGATTAGAGATGTTGAACAAGAAACTATATTCAGGATAAATGGATAAATTATTTTTATTAAATAATTGAGAGAATTTAAGCTGTATCTGGCTGAGTCTATTAGTCTTTCAGTAAACTACACTCTGATCATGAATAAAATCTCTCTGTTGCAGAGCTCCTATCATCTTCTATGTACAGATGACTTCATAGAGCGAATTTCTCTGACAAGCAACTTTCTACATTTTTAATATTCTTTTCTTAGTAACAGTGTATTAAGCCCTCACTTGGGACCATATTTTTTTTAGATGTTTTTCCTCCTGTTCTTTGTGTTTCTCTCCCCTCAATTTCTTTTTCTCTTTTAATTTTCGTAATTTCCCTATGACCAAAATTACACCTCCATTTTATGGATGAGAAAACTGAGTCACACTGACCTAGGGCAGTACCCCACCTTAGGTCAGATAGGCAGTGGCACAGTCAGAAGTATACTCTGTGGTCAGTGCCTGTAAGATAATTGCCAAGAAATGGTATCAGTCATAGGAGTTCAAGGTGGGAAATAATAAGCCTGGCAAGTAGTGAGTGTGCTTTAAGGGCAAAGGTATTTGGAAAGGCAGGGGACACGGGACATAGGATGGGAGGATGAGAAAGTGGAAGAATTTGGTGATCTATTAGTGATGTCTGCCAAGGAGCGTCAAGACGGATGTGCAGTAAAAGCATCTGCATATATCCTTCTGGCTGTAAGTTGTCAGTTCTTAATTAATACAACACACGCACACACACACTGCTAGTGGATCTCAGTCATCTACGTAGGGCACACAGTTTTCATAACAGGGATAATAATTTCATAATGACATACTATCACCAATGTTACTATAATTTGAATATTCTGCAACTTACGTCAGCTGTTAAGTACAATAACAGATGTGTGCCATCCTGGGGAAAAAGGATGCTCTGAGTTTAACTCATGGTGGAACCCAGTTTCACAATGGATTGGAATACTGCATAGACTGAGAACAATTACTGGAGAAAATGCAGAGCCATTGGAGCCTTTCTGAAGGAATGACGAAATTAGATATGTGTTTTGGAAACAGCTCTGTAGAAGATGGAATAAAGGAGAAAGCCACCTCTGGAAGCCTGTGGATCTATTTTCATGCAATAAGTGTAGGGGGGAGGAGGGGAGGAGAAACGTAGCTGAATGGGTACAAAGTTACAGTTAGACAAGAGGAATAAGTTCTGCTGTTCTATTGCACAGTAGGGTGACTATAGTTGACAATAATGTATTGTGTATTTCAAAATATGTAAAATAGAAGATTTCAGTGTTCTCACCACCAAGAAATGACAGGTGTTTGAGGTGATAGATACACTATTTACCCTGATTTTATCATTATACAATATATACATGTATGGAAATGTCACATTGTACCCCATAAATATGTGTAATCATTTTGTGTCAACTAAAAAGAAAATAAAACTTTACAGACAGTACCAACAGGAGGTGCAGAAGGTATGAATAAGAGCAGGGAGATGGGGTAGGGGGCAAGAATGGATGCAGAGAATGGTTCTCCAGTGGTTCTAACTTATCTCCCATGCACCAGTGCTCTCTGTTTTCCCTTGAACACTTTTGAGTGTCTACAATATGCCAGGCACTGTGCCCAGTGGTCTTTGAAGTTAGATGTCTTTGCCAACATGTTGGAGAGAGCCCTTGAAATGTAGAATCTGACATGGACATACTTCAATTAGTCAAGGAGATTTCAATGTCAAATAGGGCTTTGGTGCAAACAGTGCCTGGAACATAGATGCTTAATACATAGTCTATGAATGAATAAATGAACAGGAGTCCAGAGGAATGGAGTAAGTAGACTAATTGAAGGACATTCAAGCTGGACTTTTAAATGCCTGAAACTGTTTCAAAGTGAGATTCAGACCCTTCTTGGGCAATCCTATTTTTCTATTCTGATCAGTGCAGTTTGTGAAAATAAGGGAAAAGATAGGTGATATCAATACAGATAAAAATATTACATATCTTAGAAGGTAATCAAGGCAGCAAGAATAATAACTTTTGAGAGCAGTGTTTCTCCATATGTAGCCCTTAGACAACAGGCATCAAAATTTCTTGACTGTATTGTGTTAAAGTCTGGATTCCCGGGCCCTGCCCAAACATACAAAAGGAATCCCTCATAGAGGGTCAAAGAACTTGAAACAAGCTCCTCAGTTCATTTTGTTTCACTGAAAAATTGTAAGAATCATTGTTTTAGAGTTAAAACCAAGCTTCCTGAACACTTAAAAACCCCAAGAAGTAAGGATCTGTTATGGAGGTGGTGAATGTGGACTAACTGGATCTCCCTTGAAAACCTTCAAATCAGCAGTGGCATGATCGCTCTTGATTAATTAACCTCTGGACCTGGAGAGGCTGGCCTGCGGTTCAGGGGCTCAGATGGCCCCAGTACAAAACTCCTGATATATGCCTGTGTCGATGAGGATTGCATGAAAATGTTCTGCTTCCATGATCATTAAGTAAAAAGAGCTGTGAGGATTTCTCTCTACACATTGTGATGTCTTTTCCAATAACAGTATTAATAGGGAAATGTTATCTTTAGGGCATCTTCCTGGTTTTATGTATTTTGTAATAAATTTATATAACCTTTACTTTTTCTGAGTGTAAAAGTAATGCATGCTTGTGTTTTTGGAAAAATTAGAAAGTACTAAGAACCATAAAAAGAGTAAAAAACCAATAGTCCCACCGCCAAAAGATAAGCAATGCCGATATATCTCCTAGGAGACATTTTTAGTATGTAAATATGCATATAATTTTACCAAAATAAAATCATGCCATATACACTGTTTGGCAACCTGTTTCATCTAGTCTGAATGGAGATAATATCTTCTTAAGTCATGCATATCATCATTTTTAATGGCTGCAGATTCTATCATAGTGTGGATGTTCCTCTTTATTTTATTATTCCCTTATTTTGGATGTTTGGGTTGTTTAAGTCTCCACTTCAGGCCATGAAAAAATAAGGTGAATTCCCTAAAATAAGGGGAAAATAGGTAAAGATGACACTGACCTACTTCCTGGCTCATGTGACAGACCAATAGATACAGACTCCACATGGTTGCAGTGCATACACTGTTGCCATTTTCATTCTCTATGGGAGCCACTGTCTTTCCTCCAGGTCCCTACCACTCACCTACTTTTCCTTGGCATGTGATTCAGCTTCACTACAGATCATCTTGCTTCACTTGATTATCTACCACTCATTCCACAAAAATATATTGTGTATTTCCTGTGTGTCAGCACTTTGCAAGACTCTGTCTTTATTCAGTGATGATTAAAGCATCTATTGTCTTGCTTTCATTAAGATTACAGACTAATGATAAAAACAAAGTCACTGACCACAAAGGATAACTCGGAAAATACCAGTCATTATTACTATAATCTGAAGTACTGGGAATCCATGGAGCTTGCATTAGTTAACTATTGCTGCCAAACAATTTTTTGCAACACTTAGCGGCTTAAAACAACACATAGCTTCTTTAGATCAGGAATCTGGGCGTGGCTTAGAGGTCTCAGGCTGCAATCGAGTTGTTGACCAGGGCTGCAGCCAGCCCAAGGCTCAACCTGGGAAGGGTCCACCTGCAAGCTCAGCTGGGTTTTGGCAGAATTGAGTTTCTCATGGGTTGTCAGACTGAGGGCTTCAGTTCCTTGCTGGGTGTTGGCTGGAGGTTACCATCTATTTCTTGCCATCTGGGAAAGCCTCATGGCACCTGCCTTAAAGTGATAAGCTGATAAGGCAATAGACAGCACCAGCAGGATGGAAACCGTAGTCTTTTGTAACCTAGTCACAGGAGTAATGTCCCATCACTTTTGCCATATTCTCTTCATTGGAAGCAAGTCACTTGTTTTAGCCCATATTGAAGGGGAGGAGATTACGTGACAGTGTGCACCAGGAAGCTGGCATCATTGAAATCAGTGCTACTTTTGTAGAGTTTATAAATAATTATGAAACCAGAACAACTGACCAAAAAAGGCTAACTTAGAAAATGCCACTTTGACAGCTATCTCCCTTTTTTAGCTTCCATATATGACTGAGAACATGCAGTGTTTAACTTTCTTTTTCTGGCTTATTTCATTTAACGTAATACCCTCCAGTTCTATCCATGTTGCCATAAATGATGGGATTTCATTCTTCTTTGTGGCTGAATAGTATTCCATTGGTATACACACCATATTTTCTTTATCCATTCATTTGCTGGTGGGCACCTAGGCTCACTCTGTATCTTGTCCATTGTGCACAGTGCTGCAATAGACATGCAGGAGCAGATGGCTCTTTGATGTACTGATTTTCTTTCTTTTGTATAAATGCCCAGTAGCGGGGTTGTTATGTCATGTGGTAGTTCTATTTTTAGTTTTTTGAGAAAGCTTTATTCTGTTCTTGATAGTGGCTGTACTAGTTTACATTCCTCCCAACAGTGTATAAGAGTTCCCTTTTCTCCACATCCTCACTAGCATCTGTTATTTTTGATCTTTTTGATTATAGCCATTCTAAGTGGAGTGAGATGATACCTCATTCTGGTTTTGGTTTGCATTTCCCTGATGATTACTGATGTTGAGCATTCTTCCGTACATTTGTTGGCCATTGGTATGTCTTCTTTTGAGAAATATCTGTTCAGATCATTTGCCTATTTTTTAAATCAGATTGTATTTTTGCTGTTGAGATGTTTGAGTTTCTTGTATATTTTGGATATTAATCCTCTATTGTATGAATAATTCACAAATATTTTCTCTCATTTTGTAGGTTGTCTTTTCACTGTTGATTATTTTCTTTACTGCACAGCTTTTTAAATTTTCTATAATCCCATCTGTTTATTTTTACTTTTGCTGCCTGTGCTTTTGAGGTTTTATTCATAAAATCTTTTCCGAGACCTATGTCCTGAAGCATTTTCTCTACATTTTCCTCTAGTAGTTTTAGACTTTCAGGTCTTACATTTAGGTCTTTGATCCATTTTGAGTTGATTTTTTAAAAGATACAAAATCATAGCTAGATAGGAGGAATAAGTTCTAGAGTTCTATAGTATTGTAGGATGACTATAGTTAACAATAATAGATTATTATATGGCTTCAAGTAGCTAGAAGGATAGTGAATTTTCCAAAACAAAAACATGACAAATATTTAGGATGATGGATATACTAATTACCCTGATCTGATCACTATGCATTATATGTATTGAAACATCACTATTTACCCTATACATATGCACAATTATGTGTCAATTAAAAATAAATTTTTTTAATTTTTCTAAAAGAAAATGCCAATTTGTAGTTTGAACTACTGAAAATTTATCAAGCTTCACATTTCAACCTGCTTTTAAGTTTAGAGACATGAAGAAATAGCTCAAAATATTTATACTCGGTAAATGTGTACTGAATGTTGTTATGCTTTGTGGCTTACAACACGCACTTCTATGATAATATTTTCATTTCATGTTCTCAAACATGAAAAGTAAGAATGGAAGATGTTATATCAAATTTAAAGACAGATGAACTGAATCTTGGCAGGTTCAGCCAAGCTGAGTTGGCTACATCTTGCTCCCAGTTCATGCATTGGTTCCACAAACACATATGAGCGAGTCTCATGTGCTTGGCACCATACCAGCCAGAGTTCTGGGACAAAATGTTTGACAAAACCAATGTAGCTCTGCCATCCCAGAACCTAGTTTCTAGTCAGAATGCAATATTAATCAAATGACCTCAGGAAAGATGGGTGCAAACTTTAAACATTTTATAATAATGGATGTGAAGGTTATATATCATGATTTGTGTGCTTACATAGGCATGCTTATATCTTTAGAAATCACCCACCTGTACCCTTAAGATTTGTATAGATGACCATGTGTGATGCTTTTAGAACATCCTAGCGAGGAAAGAAAGCCTACATAGTGCGGAGATAGTTCATTAAAGAGAGGTGGCTGAAAGCAGGGAACTAGGGGTTTAGATTTCCCTTCCACCAAGTGGCACGTGTGTCCTGAAGATGTTAAACTGTGGGTATTTTATTGCACACATTGAGCTGATACCCATAACTTGGAGTTTCATTTCAGAACCTCTTACTTCCTCAGTAAATGTATCCACTCTGCCTCCCTCTCAGTGATTTCCCCTTTCAGTCGTGCCATGCAGGTTTTACCCCACCACCTTGTTTAGTTAGGGAGCTCATCATTTTTGAGTTTTTCTTTCTGTGTGGCTGACATGTGGGTCAGGGCTGTCTGGCTGCTACAGAGGTGGAGGTGCGTGGGGGTGTGGTGCAGCACGGTACTGATGGGCCAGGAGAGGGTGAGCAGAGCCGGGCCTTCTCCTCGGACATAGGAGAGGCTGCTCTAGGGAAGCCATCTGCATGGCACTGGGAGGCTTTATGAAGAATTCTTTAAATCTTGAGCGTAGAACTTTACTTTTATAATGGCCATACCTTGTCTCATGTTGCCTTCTGCTCTCTGCAGGGTTAGGAGCTCAGGATCTGGAGTAAAACTTGTTAGGGGTGAAATCCCAGCTAGTCATTACTTAATTTTCTTATGTGAAAAGAAGTAAATGATGACAGTACCTACCTCACATTGTTGTAAGTATTGTGGGGTGTGATGAAACGCAGACAAGCTGCTCAGCACAGTTCTCAGTGCGGAGTAAGCACTTCATGTAGAGTTATCGACCACATGACATCATAGAAAATGCTCTTAACCTAAAGCCAAAACCCCTAATTTTAAGCCCAGGTCCTGCTTACTCAATATGCATTCTTTACTGGTTGCTTTTAACCACTTCTTGCCTTACTTTTCTAAATCTGTAAAAGGGAAGTGCAATACTGATGTTGTAGATAATGCCAGGACAAGTAAATCAGGGAAAATAAGCGGAAGTTCTTGACACAGAATAGATGCTCTGTAAATATTTGTTGAATCTGACTCCTAATGTTACCAAGACCCAACATTTATGTCAAGAAGGCATTTTTCATACTGTACAAATGGGACTCCTTACATGCTAGCAAATAAGTATAAGAAAAGGTACAACATAAATTTTCTCCCACTTTGTATCCCTTAATTCAGAGCTATTCAACAAAGTAAATTTTTCAAAATGTTATAGGCATCTGCTTTTTACCAAGAAATAGAAAAGGAGAGATTAATAAGATCACAGTCCCTGCTGTTCAGGAGTTCATAATCTAATAGTAGAGGCAGACAAGTCAACAGGATTACAAAATAACTGCCGTGAGAGGTAAAGTTAGGAGAACAGTGAGGAGGACGCCAAGCCTTGGTAGGAGCAGAGATGTCAGAGAAGGTGATGAAGTGAGGATGCTTTAGCTTCCAGTAACAGAAATATCTAACTCCAACTCAGCTAAACATAAGTGAGAAAAGAAATTTCATCAAACTGGGAGGTCAGAAGAAGGGCAAACTCCCAGGCACAGTCACTACAGTGGCTTAGAAATCTTATCAAGATCTCGGGTTCTTTCCATCTCTCTGATCTTTCCCAGCCTCTGCCACTTCCAGTCCAATGACAGCTCTTGTTCCATATCAAGATGGCTCCAACAATGGCCAATATGCTCATCAGAGAGAGGAGGAGATATCTGTTTGTCTGTCATTTTGGGGAAAAGAAGGAAGGGAAAAGAAACCCCCTGCATACTTTTCAGCACATGCAGTGTGAGGGCCCAGGGAGAGCTTCCCCTCTTCCCTCTGAAAGTAACTGACAATAGGCAGATTAATAGGAGAAAAAGACATACAAATTTATTTAATGGGCATAAGCATGGGGGAATCACAAGAGGATGATTACCCATTAACCCACTGAGATCCAGGTGCTTTTATACACTTCTTCATAAGGGCAGGAAAAATTGGGACAATGTGTTAATTTGAGGGGTAGTAAATGATTTTTAAGGGGAATGAATGGGCCTAATGCTCAAGCAATGGATAGTATATAGTTCCCATTGGGATTTGAATGGGACTGAAGACAAAGTTCATCTGGGCACCAGGTGTGGTGTTTAAATTTCAGTCTCTTCCTCGTGATACGAGTTTTAATCTTCTCTGGTTAATGAAATTTCAGGGAGGGGATTGAAGGCAATTGTGTTCTTTTTTTGGTGTCTCCAGTTTCTAGATAGATAAGGGAACTTCAGAGAATTGCCTCATTCTGTGTCTGGGAGAGACAGAGGATTGAGAGACAGGAGTGAGGGGAGGTCACAGAAACCTTGAGGCTGCTGCATCTTCAGCCTGTCAAAGTACCATATTGGGGGGGGACAGGTATCATTCTCTGAGCCTCAGCACCTACCCACCCTTAAACCAGAACTTGGCAAGAACACAGGATTCTCACCACAGGATGAGATGGGCATCTCAGGGGGGGAGGGGCATTGAGGGGTAAGTCTCTACAATGACCAGGAAAGGTTTTCCCTGAGGACTTCAGACCTGGCCTGTCTTGTAGAATGAGTAGGAATTTTCCTGGTCTAAGTGTTAGGGATGGACAGAGAACTGTCCTAGGGTGTGCAGTAGCATTGAGCATGAAATAACATAATTATACAGGGAATTCCAAGTGCTCTTATCTGACTGGATTGTAGGGGTGGCATAGAGACCAGACTAGTGACTGGAGATTAAGCTGGAAAAGAAGGTAAGAGCTGGATTATAAAGGACCCCATAATCCATGATAGAAAATGGGGGTTTTGTTTTGAAAGAACTGGGAGCCCACTGAAAAATTTGAAGCAGAGAGAGCATGAGATGGGATGTGTCAGGTCCATCACGAAGAATCTACTAAATGCAACTGACAGTGAGTTGAGATTACAGTCTCAGAGAGCAAGATTGTGTTGGAAATTTTATGAGGAATCTGAATGGGATTAGGTAGCTGGTTAGGTGGGTGATTTTGGGGAGGGAAGGGAGCTCAAGGTGATAATTCCAGTTTCTTCTGAAGTCTTCAAGATTCCTTAGATATCTAGATAAAAGTAACAATACATCGGGGAAAATCAGAATCTAAGACTGGCTGCTCAGGTCTGATCTAGTGAATTTAGAGCAATGGTCATATAAAAGATACTGGTCCTCAATGAGTGTGGGATATTGGCCAACTGGATAAATAAATGAATGTCTTTTATAAATGCCCATTGGCACAAGTTCTTGACCGAAATGAGGAATAATGATAATGTTTGTGTTGTACAAGGGAGAGAGTGGATAAGATATTTATAAGCAAGGCATCAAGCAGATGTCCTGTGGGTTAATAGGCTGGGGTAAATTCATATGATTTAATAACCTTGGTGAAGCTGCTAATAAGGGTGAATTAGGATTCAGCAGCAAACTCACAATCTCTCTCTCTCTCTCTCTCATGTGTGTGTAGTTTTTTAAATCTTTAAGCATTCTGTTCATGGCAGAACTTTCCACCTTGCATATTTTGCAAAGGAGCTTTTTCTTTAAGCTTAATGTACATGCAATCAGAATGAGCTGTGCATTCCTCCAAGACCAGGAAGCTTTTGCCACCTAAAATAGAATGTTCCCAATGTAAGGTCAGTGTGTAAAACCAGAGCTGACTTGTTTGTAGGCATCCACATCCTGATGTTAAAAGTCTGTTCTACGGTTGATGACTCCTCACTATTAAGCATGGTTCAAACAGAAGCAGGGGAGTGAGGAAATCTTTGGTCATATTTATCAACATCTGTTTCCAGGCATCCAGCTGTGTGTAGGAGGGAACTGTTGACCATAGAACGTCTCTTGCTTGGGCACTTCTGCCTGTTGTCACTTTTCTGGAGGGACTTTTTAATCTGCTCGTGTACCCAGCATGCCCTGAAGTTTTGATCTAATCCCAGAATATGAACATACATGTCATACACTTTGGAAGGGTTTTGTCTTTCCTTACATGGCAATGTGGTATCATGGAAAATGTCTAGAAGTTGGAATTACACCTTTTGAGTTTGAATCCCAGTTCTGCTCCTTAGCAGCTATGACCCTGATGCAGTGGGATACAGGAGAAAGGGTATAGGATTTGGAGCCAGACAGGAGTTTGTATCTTAGTTCTCCCTGTTGATATCTTTGTAATCCTGGGCAGCTGATGTTCCATGTTCTTTCATCTGTGAAATGGGGTTAATACCACTTTTACCTTGTAGTTTTGGTGAACAGATATTATATAGTAAAGCTACTTAGTAGACAGCCAAGCACAGAGTAGACACTTAATAAATTATAACTATTGCAGTTATTGACCACTTAGACTCTGTGTCCTGATATGCTGCATAAGAATAACAAAAATATCTAACTTTCATTTTTGATGTGAGCACTACAATGATAATTCTATTCTAGCACAGGGTTTCTCAACCTCATCCTTGGCACTATTGACATTTGGGGCCAGATAATTTTCTGTTGTGCGGGGGCTGCCCTGTGCATTTCAGAATGTTTAGCAGCATCCCTGCATCCTGCCCATTTGCTGTGAGTAGCACCCTCTAGCCCTCATTGTAATAATAATAAATGTCCCCAGACATTGCCTAATATTCCACTGTGGTTAGGGGGATAAAACTGTCCATGGCTGAGAATTACAGTTCGAAAATATGGAGAAAAGTGCCTGACACATAGGAAGTATTCCATAAACAAGAGTAGTTACTGTATCTGTGCTGTGGTTTGGATGTGGTTTGTTTGTTCCCACCAACGCTCATGTAGAAAGTTGACGCCCAGTATATTGGAAGGTGTGGTCTAGTGGGAAGTGTTTGGGTTATGGATGAATTCCTCAGAGACTGGATCAGTTCTAATGGCAATGGACTGGTTCCCTCAAAAGTGGATTGTTACAAAGCAGAACACCCCTCAAGTTTCTTTTTCTTGGCATATGTCCACTTCCCCTTTGACCTTCTCTCCCATGAGTGAAAACCCTCCCAGTAGCCGGGACCATATCCTTGAACTTCTTAGCCTGCAGAACATGAGCTAAATAACCCTCTTTTTTTTTTTTAATAAATTACACAGTCTCAAGTATTTTTTTATAGCAACACAAAATGAACTATGACAATCTGGCATCTATAAAGCTGTGGAAAGAGAGGAAAAAATTTGTTTATTTTCTGAGCCTCTAGTAGTAATGCATAAATGAGAATAGTGGAACAAATTAAACCTTTTCAGCATGAATACACTCTTCAGAGTTCAGCTACAGATCCGTGCTATAGTTGGGTGAGGATGCCAACTTTCACAGAGAAGTTGTGGTAACATAACAGGATTTGCGGTCACTTCTGCTGCAGCCAGAGGTGTCCTGGGAGTGAAAATGGTGACACTCATTCCCCCACCCCTCTGGGGACCGCCAACATGTCCCCAGTCCTCTTTGGATGGTAGTGGAGATCAAGTTCCATGAGAAACAGGTCTGAGATTCAGCACCATGTGTTTTATTCCCAGCATGGCTACTTTCCCCTTCCATTGTCTTTAGCTTTTCCACCCACCTCTCCCAGAAAAATGTCAGTGCAGATATGGGCTCAAGGCAATGCTATATCACTTTCTCTTCACTTATCAAGTCTTACAGCAACAGGAATGTTCTAAAATTCCTCTACTCAATCACATAAAGTGTTAATTGCACTTGTCCACAGATATGTGAGTAGTTTTGAAGTAGCTTAATCTCACATTTTAAGGTAATTTTACTAATAGGAGCACCTAATCCTTCAGGACCAGGAAAACACTATTTAACCATGAATTTCCTCCCTTGGAGTTTCATTATGGTTGATAAAAAATATATATATGATAAAAAGCCAACACTGCTTCAGAGTCTGGAGAGGCATGGAGGCATATTCAGCCACTTTAGTAATAGAAATGGGTAAGTATTGTAAAAAATGTTTTTTTAACCTTGAAGAGAAAGTAAAGATACCCCATTACACACACACACACACACACACACACACACACACACACATCCCTGCCCTTGTTTGGCTGAGGCTAAATGAAGAAGAAATGTTCTTCTCCGCAGAAATGTTATTGCTCAGAACAGCATTTTAGCGGTATTATCATGTGATAACATCAGAGTAGGGAAGTAATTATTTTCCGATAATACACGTGCTGCACTTTAGCTGGATGTGGCAGAGCTTCCATGCTGAGATCTATGAAGTATAGATTATACATTTCCACATTTATTCAAAATATGTATATTTTTATGATTGATGAGGGCATTGCAGCATGCCACCTTCATAATGTGCATTTTTTCAAAAAATGGTTGTGTGTGTAAATCATTGGCATGTATTATCTCAATCAGAAGTCAAATGGTTCTCATTATAAAAACTCTAAAATATGCCTTTATTAAATATATTGTGGAGAAATCAGAGATAAATATGCCTTAACACATTTTTGTATTTCATTACTGTTCAATATGTATATTTTTTGCTATTTTAAAAAAAGAAAACCTCCAGTTCTTACAATACCATTACTGTCAAATTAAAGATTAGCCTTTCTCTTTCCAAACATATACATTATTTTGCTTCCATTCAAAACCAGGAATGACCTTTTAGGGGTTTCATTAGCAAGATACTTAAAGGAAAGAAAACATTCTCCATTTGATCAGAGAAAACACAAAGGAGAAGCCTAAACTCAGTTTTAATATGTGCTGGATTTTTCTGGTAAGATTTCAAGGTCCAACGGGGGATTCTAATTTTTCTGGAGAAATCCTACATAAAGACCCTCAAACTTGAAAATTGCATCTAGTCTCCTCATAAAGGGAGTAGGAGTTTTCTAGTATGAGGCAAATGGCAGGAAAAATACACTTGGGATTACAAAGCCAAAGACACTTTTACTTTTCAAAGGCTTTAAGAAAATGCTAATGCTGAGCCCTGGTGATTTAGAAGGCAAATCCAGGAAGCCTGCCTAAACCAGCATTTTAGCTAGGGATTGCCTGAGTGGAGAAAGGCTGCCCTCACTTCTGGGGGGACTCCACCCTGGCATGTGGAAAGTTCAGAGCTGAGTAAAAACCAGGAGGGAGAATCAAGTCACTAGACACACATGTCCATGAGGGAGCCTGGCATCTTTCCAGGAGTAGAAGCTAGAATGGATGTTTACTAAGATGTTGAACCTTAAAGAATGAAGTCCATGAACCAGAGGAAACCAGCCAGTTCACACTGGGTTGGTTGCAGAAAAGCCCCTCCCTCTGTCCTGGATCACTCCCTCCTGTCACCTTACCTTGTCTGACTCCACAGGACCACTCCTTACTGTGACTTGGTGCTTATCAGTCCATATGGTAATTCCACTTTGTGTTCTTTCGACGCTCCTGTTTCTGCTGCATGCATATGAGCCTGTTGGCATTGAGCTTGTGTCTGTTTCGTTTGTAACTTTATACCAAGTGCTTGCCTATCAATAGGCTCCAAAGTAATTTTGGAATGACTAAGGTTGAGATGGAGTTGGGGATATTGTGAGGTTCAGGAAAAGATCCCTATCAGGTCAAATCCACATGGTGAGGGCACTGTTGTCAGCAAATGTCCTTTGAAGATCCAACTCAACCTCTCACCGGTGGCACCACCTTTCCCTCTTAAAGCTGACAATGGTATGTTTTATTTCGTTCCTTAGAGCACTGAGGATATGGAATAACTCATTAGTATGTACACTTCAGCCCTCTGGAAGGGAGGATGTTTCTCTTGCTACAATTCCCATGGAATTGTTTTTTTCTTAAAACTTTGCCTTTGTAGACTCCAGAAATCCTTCCAGACAAATGGCTGCTTTATTTTGGGGGTGGTGATTTATATCCCAGGCAGAATAATCCTCAATGAAGGTATCTCTCCTTTATCAAAAAGGAATAATAAAACATTTATAAAAGGACAGAGCTTCAGATGAGTGGGTATAAAAGTTCTGTACAATATCAATGGTTGAAAGAATATGCATATATTAATTAAGAATTCCGACATACTTCTTTTACAAGGTCCCTTATGAAAGATAGACTATTTTCCACATTTACTTTGCGTTGGAAGTGACAGATGAAATTAATATGCTTCATAAATTGCCATCACAGAGGGTCAATTAACAAGTGAACTAACCTTGTGAAAGTCATTTTGAAAGACTAGTTATGTCTATAATATTCCCTGTCAAATTAGGTAAAAGTGGGAAAATTAGAAGGCTGTCAAATAAATAGCAGTCTAAGATACTGAGTAATTGCATTTTTGATAAGGTAAATTAGTTCCTGTGATTATTGGTTGAGAAACAGGAAATGAATAGTGGAAATACTAAAGATTTTAAAACACTGCATGGGTATGTATATGTGTGTGTACATGCACACACATACATATGTAAGTATACGTAACGGATGTATTTTATATATATATACTTCTGGGCACACATACATATAGGGAGACAGAGGGACAGACATATGAAGATTCAAACTGGAAGGGAGACAGGGCCCCTCTCCTTAGCCAAACAATTCCCTACTCCTCCACTGAGGCTTTTCCCCTTGGGTACTTTCCATGTACCTGGCCAGCTCCCACCTCCCTATCTTTGCTCACTTGACTCCCCTTTTAGTTATTTCAGCCCCTTCCCTTCAGTCATTCAAAATTAAGCCTCGTGCATGTACAATGGGCTGGGCACTGTTCTGGCCATGCATGAACAAGCACAATTGCCCCTGCTGCCCTGGAGCTCACGTCCCAGGGGAGGGAGCAATGACTCTGAAGCTGAAACTCTTTCCTCGCAAGCTATTTGCTTCAGGCTGGATGAGGACCAGAGAAAGGAGACCTCCTCCCAACCCCCATCTGAGCCAGCTTGGGGGCCGAAGGAGCTATAGCAGTTAGAAGACTATCTTCACCCAGTCCATCTTACAGATGGTTCCAGAAAGGTCACACAACACACACAACGGACTCTGATGGGAAAATTGTCCTCTGCTAGGGCAAATGCAGCTGTAGCTACACCCCTTCCTCCCTCCCTGGTGTAAGGGTTACTGCGTGGAGCCTCACTCCTCTCTTTCCTCAGCTGACACCTCGGTTCTGTCCTTCAAAACTCTGTCATGTCTGTGATATAATTAGGGCCTTGACTGGGCCTCAAGTTCCTAGTTGTCACATGAATCAGTAGAGCTTAAAATTCATCTGAAGTCTTGGTTGCCTGTCCCCATTCCTCCATGACATTCTGTGGCTCTTGGAGCAAGTCAGCTCCCTTATCAGGCTGTGCATTCTCTGTGTGTGAAATGAGGCTGCTTTGCAGCAAGGAGATTTGTTTACAAAATTAAAGAGTAAAAGTTATATTTTTGTGTGTACTGGAGCCCAGTTACACATGTGTATGTAGAGCAAGCACTTTGTATCCAATCCTGTTCCTTCCTCTGAGTTATCTCTTTATATCTTCCATTGTCAGCAAGCAAATCCCCAAAGGCGTATGTGCTGAATCTCTGTGTTGATAATGTATATGCACATATATTCACATAGACATACATGTAGTTTTGTTTTTAATGTCATCTCCATGTAACAGAGTCAAACTGAATGTCAGTGAGGGGATGAAAATTGTGTGTGGCCATGCAGTTATTAATAGTAAGATGTGGCATTAAGGATCGAACCAAATCAGCTTGACTCCAAGACCTGCACTCTCTGTGATACCCAGAATGCTCTTTTCATCACAGTCCATGTCCTCAGTTGGACAAATTATATACTTCTCCCTAATAAAGGAAGAATCTTGAGAAATAATATGCCCCCACTTTTTTTCTCTCTGTGGGCTGGCTAATGTATTCGTGTTCCAAGTTCCTTTTGGTATTTTCCACCTTTGATTGCACAATTCATTTCTCTCCCTGGTCTGTCCAATGTAGCCCAGTGCAGATGAGCTGGTTGAGTTTGTGTCTGTACAGATGTGGACCCGCTTAAAGTAATGTTCTCCTGTGAGCTGCTCACATGTGATTGAAGGACAGATGGGAACTGGCTAACTAAAGTAACAAGAGAATCATTGGATGAATCCTGGCCATAGTTTACAGATTTAAAATCTAGCAGCTGGGTCAGAAAGGACAGAAACAAGCTCATTTTAGGGACCCCAGCCAGGAACTCTTAGAGATTCTCTTAAAGGCAGAACTGGTGGAATAAGTTCTCTCCACCCACCTTCTGTTCCATGCTCCCTTTGCATGTTGAGTCCAGTTGCCAGGAAAGAACTTCTGGTTGGCTTAGGTTGGATCATGAGCCTGCCTCTCTTGGGAAGAATTGGAGGAAATAATACTGTGATTGACAGTCCTACCAGGACCACAGAGAATGGGGGCAGGTAATGGCCCAAAGATAAGAAGAGAGCTGTTTCGCTTAAAAGGCAGACAAGGATACTAGGAAGTTAACATTTCCCATATCATATGATGAAACAAAATAAAATTTTAAAAAGCTCAAGACATTCTCTCTTGCCTCCAAACCTAAGCTGCAAATATGCATGCAAAATTTGGCAGCAATAAAGGCAGCAGCTTGTGGGTGTGGGGGAAGCCAGGAGAGTTGAGTCTCAGAAAATTTGTGGTTGATTCCCAGTGCTGGCACCATAGCTGTGTTACCTTGGCCTTAGGTTCAACATTCCAGAGCCCACTGTAAAGCAGGGTTATCCCAATGTTTATCTCAGGGAGTCACTAGAACGCTCACATGAGATGTGAATTCTACAAGTGAATGGAGAGTCTATACCCATCACATCTGAATCTGCTGCAGAAAGGATGGGCATTAGCATCACAAATAACAAGGGAAGCCCATGCATGTGCTCGTGGGTTTGCAAACTGTTTTTAAACACCTGTCATATCTCCGCTGAGCCATTTGCTTATGTAGAAGTGGGAACATTGAATATATGACAGCAGTATTTTAAAGGGGGATCTTTGAATTCTGAATGGTAGATTGCACAGCTATTGATATTTTGCGAGATGTGTTGGTGACTTGAGATCTTTGAGAGCAATTATCTTTGAAATTATAAGCTCTGCAAAAGTAGACATTGATATCCAACTTGATATAGGCAACCTTCTCTACATACCACTCAAAGGATCACAGCCACCCTTCGTAAGCATATTGCCCCTAAACTTTCAGCTCTCCAGAAATCTAACAACTGCCTTTTCGGTACGATTATTCCCAACTAATAACCTAATAGAGCAATAAGACTCTTCAAAACGGATTGAGACTGCCATTTTAAAAGTTCTTAGCCCAAAGTCGTAGGGCCCCCCAGGCTATAGAAGATGTTTTTAAAGGAATTTTGACACAGAGAGTTAGATGGGAAGTGCCAATAGGTGACTCTCCAGGATCTGTGCCAACATGAAATGTTTGGAGTCCTTGATATTACCAATTTAAAATGCAAGAATTCTAGAGGGACACCACCTGTAATGAATTACAATTGCCTTATTTGCCATTGTTTCCACTGATGTTGTTACACAATGGTGTCTGGAATTGGCTAAGGAAGAACAGTTACTTGAAATATGTGCTATTTTGAATAAACTGATCCTGATTTAATGAGCTTTTACAGGGTTTTATGCATGACTTACTACCCATATTACATTGCTAAGGTAAGCTACTTAAAACTATGGCACAATATGATGTTTTTCAGTTCATTTGTCTGTTTCATTAATGATAGAATGTATTTTCCAGCACACAAATCCTATTTATGATCAAGACATTGTTGTTCTGTAGATCAACTTAAACCCTTACACTGTGTAATTTACCTGCTGTCAAATCTCATTTGAAGAGCTGTTGTCTAGCATTGCCCTAATCAAAAATATGCCCAAGTGTAATGAGCTATGCATGTTATGTCTAGTATTATTTATTTTTAATAAACTTTTATTCACCCCCCCACACACTTTGAGAAAGTGACAATCTATAATATTTTTTGTATTCTTTCTCTTTTTTAACCAAATATATTCCCAACTAGAGTAATGATTCATAAAAATGTGAATTTTTTAACTCTTTCAAATGTATCATAATGGGTAACAGCTTATTAGGGGAACATACAGGAGAAATATAAAACAATGATTTGATATTTAAAACAAGAGAGATAATGAGAAAGTAACATTCTAAACTAAGATAGCTGGAATAATATGTAAAGTTAGATCAGATGACTTGCAGGAAAAATGACCCTCTGAGGTTTGGGGATCTCAGCTCATTTGTTAAATATGATCATTGTGCCCCATATGGGCAGAATATTCCCTGAGATTTCATGTTGATGTGGTCAGCTGCCCAGTTTATTGAAGCCATTTCCATTTGCTCAAATCCCATGGCTGCCTATAGATGAGCAGATAACATCACAGATGCTTTTACCTCCTACACAGCCCTTTCTAACAATCTATCCCCTGTGGGTGCCATCTACCCTTCTTTATAGGCAGAAAATCCAGGCCCAAGTCACTGGGGGGAAGTTACATTGTATGCACATTCAGTTTATGCAAAGGCAAATATTTTGCTTGGAAAAATGAAGAGAGAGAGAACTATTGAAACTGTGTGGGTGGTGAGTGGTGATTCTTCTCCCTCTCTACTCAGTAAGCACATGCCCTCAGTGAGGGAGAAGCAACCTGAACAACTGCTGTGGTTTCACTGTGAGAGTGTATCTCCAAGCTGAGTGTGTGATTCTAGCATTCAAAGATATGCTATTGGTTTTTTTTTGTTTTGTTTTTTTCACCTACACACTATAAAGATAAGCCCACAACTTCATCTTGGGCTCTGCTGAAGGCCAGCCATCTGCTCCAAAACAAGAGAAGAAAATGGCTGTGTTGGACTTACTGAGAGACGGTTCTGTTCTGCACTGCACGGGCGATTTTGCTGATCTCAAGGGTACCTCTTGCTGCTGTCTTCACTCACATGTCGTCTCTACATTCCAAACTCTACGTAAGGTGCAAGCTCATTCTAAGAGCTTTGTGACAGTGCCCCTGCAATGGATTTTGTGCACAGCTCTTTCACAACACACTCTTCTTCAGTCAGTGGTTCCTATTGGTTCTCAGGCATCCACCTTCATGTCTTCAGCTTCTCCTCTGAGCAATGTCATATATCCTTGAAAGGACTTGGGAGTTGTGCAGAACAGAATTTGAATCCAGCTCCTCCTTGTGCAACCTTGGGCAGGGTACTTTCACTCAACCACAAAGTGGGCACTCTTGCTGACATTGCAAAGTGGCGGTGAGGAGTAACAGAGTTAGAGAGTGGAATAATAGACATTGGAGACTTGGAAGGGTGGGAGGGGCATGAGGGATGCAAAATTACTTAATGGGCACAGTGTACACTATTTGGGTGATGGTTACACTAAAATCCCAGACTTCATCTCTATGCTCTATATCTGTGTAACAAAACTGCACTTATACCCCCTAAATCTACAAAATTGTTTTAAAAGAATGCAAAAGAATGTCCAACATAATAGTAGCCTCTCTGTGTATGATTCTTACTATAATTGAAATCATCACTCATCCTAAATTCATACATGGGAGCCCATGTAAGGTAAACATGGAATCTTACCTGCACTCTCCACTGAACCCAAGGCAGACCCTCAGGCCCTCTGGTAAGGTGAGGTTTGTGGTGCTGAGAATTCTGCATGTGGAATTTACCAATCTGAAGATGAACTAATTATACTAACCTTTGATGTCATAGCTTATGTACTGGGCAAAGATGCACATCCCAAACAATAGTGTAGAACCTTGGAACTAAAAGTATGCATGTTTTTTAAACCTCACCTCCAACCCCTGTGCATATACTGATCATTTCCTGTGAAATCACTGCTTCCTTTCCCTGCATGACTAAATGTGATAGATGTTGTTTGGCACAATAGTGCCACATACTAACAGACACATCAATGCATGCTTTAGGAAGGATTTTCTTTGGGGGGAGATAAAAGAATCACCAAATATGTTGCAAACTCTGGATTAAAAAAAAGAAACCTAAGCCATAAGAAAACTTTTATCCTATTCTGAATGTAGTCACCCTATCATTGGGTTCTAAATGTTTCTTTCCATATCACCTAGTGGCATATTCTCTGGATAACCCACCTGAATCTTTTGTGATTTAAACAAGGCTCCAAGTGACCATCAATTTGTATCTACATTATTGGTATGCTTGATATGAGGGGTGAATGTTCTTTCAGTTCACTCCTCATTCATCCATCCAACCCAGAGGATTCCATGTCAGGAACTGTTCTAGGTTATACTGTCGTAGAGAGGCTAATAATATATGAGTGTCATATATTAAAATGCATGCACACAACTGCTGAATAATTGCCATTGTAATAGGTATACTGAATAAGTGTAGTTTAAACTATTCCATATATATATATCAAGGCTCTGGATTTCAAGCCTCAAACACCAGGGAGAAAGGGGAGACATGCAAAAGACAATCAAGAATACTACTTAGAGCTGGAGGAAATCAGCCTGGCTTGTTCTGGAAGCAAGAGTGGGACAGGTGTAGGCTACTTGGATGCAATAGTTCGACTGAGGAGTGTGGTCCAGGGAGCACAGTAGTGAGGGCCGCTGAGAAGGTGCTGGGGGATGATCCTGCAGGGGAGAGGCAGGATGCATCACGAGCTAGCTCGCTCCCGAAGGTGATCTACCCAGAGTCTAATGTGAAGGATATCAGCAGTGAGTGCCTCCAGTGTGCTCATGTACTCTGCGTTGCATTCTACCATGTATTTGACTTTGTCCTAACAACTACAATATCAATCAGGGTTGTTTTTGCTATGAAACAAACAACTTCAAAATCACAGTGGCTTATAATAACATAGTATTTATGTTTCTCATCCACATGTCTGTTGGTCAGCTGGGGTTCATCTGTGCTGGGCTGGGCATGTTTCATGGCTTCCTTTTTCTTCTTGAACAAGTGGCTACCCTGCTGTGAGGACATAGCAGTATGGTTCCTAACCTGGGAAATTGTCTTCTCCAGGGATTATCTGCCAGTTTCTGAAGACATTTTTGGTTATCACACCTGCAGGGGAGGGGCTGCTATTGGCATTTAGCAGGTAGAGGCTAGGGATGCTGCTAAACATCCTGCAATGCTCAAAACAGTGCACCATAATGAATTATGTGGCCCCAAATGTCAGTAGTGCTGAGATTGAAAACACCCATCGCAGTAGATCCAGAATTCCAACAGCCCAAGCCAAACCACCTGAACACACTTAGAGCCTTTGTTTATGTTACACATGCTTGAATTTCATTGACCAAAGCAAGTCACATGGCCAAACCCGAAGTCATGGGGCCAGGCTTTCTTCCCTGCCAACTCTCCTGGAGACATTTCAAGGTAGGTGACAGTGAGAGCCAGCCAAGAGCTGCAAGTGATGTTCTGATCTACACAGCAATGGTCTTCTTTCACAAATGAGAAAATTGAGGCCCAGAAAGATTGAGTAATTTGTTCAAGATCACCTAGCTAGTGAGGAACAGAGCTGGGGCTGTACCCAACCTTTTCCCAGATCCTCCCCAGGGAGTCGACACTGCTTTTGTTTGGATTTGGGTTACTGGAATTTAGCCAAAGGAGACATCACTGAAGGCAGCTACAGTCAGCCTCAGTTTTCTCTCTGTAAAATGGGGGGTAATGATACCTAACCCATAGAGTAATTAGAAATAGTGAAAAGATAAAGTATTCAGGACAGCACAGTGTCTAAAACATATGGAGTATTTAATAAGCTTGAGCTGTTGCTACAGCTATTGCTGAGAAAAGACGAGGTTGTGTAGGGCTTGTTTCCAGTGGGGAAGTTCTTATTATTTTTTTCTTGGGTGTGTGTGATCTGGGGAAATTGGTCCACTTTCTCTCTCATTGTTTTAAGCTTAAATCACATCACTCCATTTCTCGTATGTTCTTGGTGAACTTTAGTATTTGGAAGCTGTCTGCCTTCTATTGTTGATTAAAAGTCATTTCTGCTGTGAAAACTGAGTTAGCTATATTTCCTCTTCCAGAAGCAATAAGCTAGGAATTCACACAGAGTTTAGACAATCATAATCTTTTGAGGTTTGATTTTGAATGAAAGATACCAGGTGAAACCTTCTGATTCTATCTGTTTAACACAACTTTCTGCTTTCATTCTGTTGCTCAAACTTGGCCCCTGGGACATTCGGAAAGGAATCTCAGTGTGGTGCCCGATGCCCGTGTAGGGGCAGCTCTTGGCCCCAGGGAGTCTGCTGCATGGTGCCCCCTCTTCACGTGGCCTCATGGAAACCAAAGCGGAGATTTTCTTAGTGAGCTCTAGTACTGTCCTCTGAACTGCAGAATGTCTGCTAGGAACAAATGGCAAGGCACCAGTACTCTTGGATACAAGCAGTTTTCTCTCTCAGAGGGCAGACAATGGTGCCATCTTGCTCTTGAAGTCACAGCTGGGATGTTATGGAGTTATTCAGTCCAACCCTGTGCTGGGCACTAGCAAATCACAGATAGGTACGATCTTGTCCCTGACTTGGAAGAGCTCACAGAAACAAAAAGTAAAGTCCCTTAGCAAAAGAAATTAGTATTTAATCATTATTCATTAAGATATGTATGAAAAGATATATATATATTATATACACATATATGCAGCATAATAGATAGACTTCCAAATGATGCTCAGGCGATTGAAGGATTGATAAGAGTTATCTGGGCAAACATCTTATCTTATAAAGTAACACTCTTTTCTTGCCTCTTGTTGTCTCTCACTTGACTATAATTGAGAGAGACATTTCTTATTATGATGCTCATGGTTACCTACTAATATGATAACTTTTGTTCTTTTTTAAAAATCTTGGCATGTTTGTTTATCAAGGTCTTGACGTCTAGGTTTCACCTTGATATTCCCTATTCTGGCCTTCATTCCCTGGCATTTCACTACCTGGCAAAGGTAGCATCCCAATTTTACTGTTTGAGATGTTGAGACCTAGAAGTTACCAAAGCCAGTGAAGAAAGCAGACACGGCTCTGTCCAGTGGGCTGGTTTCTCTTATCCTAGTGGGAGAAGCCTTGGTTGTTCTTCCTGGGCATATGGAAAACACATGGAATTGAGTATCAGAGAACAGTAAATCACTGCTTCACAACCTACTTCTTGGACAGAGAAATATAAAATATTAAAACTGTTGATGTTTTTCATTTAGAACAAGGAGAATAAGATTTAAATTACTAAACAAAACTAGTGATAAAGGAATGAAGCAAATGTCATAAAACATCATGTCATATATGCAAAATAGGAGAAGCAAAGAAATATGCCAGGTAAGGAAGAAGAGAGGTGAAGAGAAAGAAGTTGTATATGGCATTAAGAATAAAAGGTCAGTGAAACCTTGAATAGACTCTAGGTTAAAGACCAGGTCAAGACTAAACCTCAGGGGCTAAGTGAATAGATCGCTGTTTCTAGGCCTTCACCTGCTTCCCTAACCTTCAAAAATCCCTACTTAAATGAAGTGGTTAATACAGCCCACCTGCAGTAAAGGCTAGGCATCACAGGAACTAGGCTTTGGGTAGATCTAGGATGATGCCACTGTACATGACACAGCTGGTCACACCTGCTTTTGAGTTCAGCTGTCTTGGACTATATCCTTTTAAGAACTAGTCTAAGGAACATGACTTTTTGTCCAAAACACATCTAGGGAAAGTATAGACTGTGTTGACACCAGACATTGCTAGAGAGTGGTAGACTAGACAGAGGATAAAGCAGGTGTCTGATTTAGAAGTAAGACAGATAGGTCAAAACAAGTGACATAAAAGAGACGATAATCTAAAAATGTGCGTCACCTGTGAAAGCATCATCTTGCTCATCTCAATTAAAACAAAAGAACCATTATTTCTATAGGAATAGACTTTTTTCTGATAAAATATAAAAATCCGAAGATTTTTTTTCAGATCATCAGTGCTGCAAATCAAAATAGGAGGGAACTAGCCGGGCGTGGTGGCTCACGCCTGTAATCCTAGCTCTCTGGGAGGCTGAGACGGGCGGATTGCTCAAGGTCAGGAGTTCGAAACCAGCCTGAGCAGGAGCGAGACCTCGTCTCTACTATAAATAGAAAGAAATTAATTGGCCAACTAATATATATAGAAGAAATTAGCCGGGCATGGTGGCGCATGCCTGTAGTCCCAGCTACTCGGGAGGCTGAGGCAGGAAGATCGCTTGAGCCCAGGAGTTTGAGGTTGCTGTGAGCTAGGCTGACGCCACGGCACTCACTCCAGCCTGGGCAACAAGTGAGACTCTGTCTCAAAAAAAAAAAAAAACAAAAAAAACAAAATAGGAGGGAACCCATCTGCTTTTGAGGTTCTTTGTCATTAGTTGCAGTTGCAGATTAGAGAATGTAGACCAAGCGAGAGGATGGAGAATAAGAACACATCACCATCAGCCAAGCAGTCAGCCCCAGACTGAACCCTGTTAGATCTTTGGCTTAGGTTACAAAAGTTGGAAGCTATTGAACTGATTTTAGGGATGCAAAGGTTTAGAAACTGCGGTGGAATAAAATATCCTAAGGCCAATGTCTTAGTTTGAATTTGAAGTCTTTGAAAGTGCTAAGTTATAAGTGATGTCTAAAGGATACTGAAGCCATGTGAATCTACCAGGTAATAGTTAATGAAAACTGAAGGTCAATGAAACATTTCATAAAGTTCATTGACAAAGTACATAGAAGACACATTATTGAAATTAAGGTGCCTCACTGATATCTCACCTTATTGTTTCGAAAACTACTTTGTATTCAAACTGAGCTTGAAAAAACAAAGGGCATCAATCCCCCTGTGAAACAATTGTCTATTATTAATATGCTAATTCAGATCAGGTCACCTAGAATTACCTTTCTAAAGTTGACTTTGTCTTACATCACTTCCTTTGCAGAGTTGGACAGAAAGCTCTTGGCAAGGTGCAACTTAACAGAATTAGTTAGTAGCACAGCAAATTGGTTAACTTGCAAGCAAGCCATACACCATTTGTTAGTGTTGAAATTATTTAAATTGGTGCTGATTCTATGTTAAGAGCAGTGATTTTTCTTGCAAAATTCTCAGGTGTTAGAGAACAAGCTGACAGGAATCATCTTGAACCCAAACAATAGAAAGATTCCCTAACTTGGGAATGTGAAGGGAAGTGAAGATTGGTCTGGAACCCACCACTGATTGTAGGTATTAAAAACCCAAATATCTATGACTTAGGAAGCTGCTGCAAATGAGTGCAGGTAACACCATAGAGCAAGCATGAAAATAAACAGAAACTCTCAGCCGTAGTTCTGGGATTTGGGGGACCAGCCTCTCTATAGGGGAATAACTGCCATGTTAGCAGATTGCTGCCACATAGGAATCATAGCCACCAGGCTGTCATATGTATCTTTTTTTTTTTTTTCTTTTTTGGTGTTGGGGGAGAATCTGGATATCTGGAATTCATTAAACAGTCCTGTTTTAAGACATTGGCAAATAAATTTTTGAGCACTGTAGGGACTACTTCCATGTGCATATCTCAGGGTCAGATCCAGCCCATAGATCACCAGGAGGTAGGAGGCTGGATTAGAGCCAGAGTGGACAGACTGACACCCCCTGGGTCAGCCATGCAAGGCAACAGGAGACAGCAGGGAATTCAGTATGGCTGGCTGTAAACTGGAAACTCACTTAGGGAAAAAAAATAACTGGCCATAGGAAAATAAGGGGCTGTTACTGGGAAGCCCAGAGTCTTGGGAAAATTGAGAGTACTCAGGAGCACAGTAGGAGGGAAACAGAGCCCCCCAGCTACAGATGCTTGATGTCAGTGAGAGTAGAGCCTTTGACATTTGTAGCCACTGTCTCCCTGGGGCAGCACTTGCTACCCTCCATGGGAAAGGAAACGATGTGTAAGGCAGACAGTGTGCACCTTTGCAATGAGGCCATTGCTTCAGTAGTTCTAGAGCAGCCAGAGAGTGTAAATGAATTGCCAGCTTCAGGGAGTATTGCTTATATCTTATTTCTCCAAAAAACAAAATCAACAAACAAAAAGCTCAAGTGCACTCATTCAATGATGGTTCATTTGCTCATGGATTGATTTCTTTCATTCCTTTATTTAACCAACAAATACTGAGCATCTCATATATACTAGACATTGGGGGAAAAGCAACAAAACACACAGATCATTGGGAGTCTAGTGAGAGATGTAGGAGTTTATACCTGCCAACAATGTCCCAGGAGCTGTCAACAAGGTCTCTGCAGTGAGCAGGGGGCACCCAGAAGAGGGATCAACTCTGGTAGTGTCAAGAAAGTTGCCAGGGAAGGCAACATCTAGACTTTCTTATTACTAATGTATTCATTTTTTTTTTAATTTTTTTTTTATTCCTTTATTTTTTTTTTCCATTTTCAGTTGGCCAATTAACGTTTTTTTTTGTTTTTGTTTTTTTTTTTATTTTTAGTAGAGACGGGGTCTCGGCTCTTGCTCAGGCTGGTCTTGAACTTCTGAGCTCCAACGATCCACCCGCCTCGGCCTCCCAGAGAGCTAGGATTACAGGCGTGAGCCACAGCGCCCGGCCTAATGTATTCATTTTTAAAAGCTTCATTCAGCCTGTGACTGTACAGTCATTATAATGTCAGGACCATCTCCTACTTTCATAGTACCTACAGGTTATAATTCATGACTGATATTCACAACAGTGATTCTGGGGCCCTCAGGAGTTAGAACAGCCTCCTGAATTTGCAGAGAAGGATTATAATTTGTTTAATTTAGTTGGTATTGAGTGTTTATCCTTGAGTTTTAATTCTCTGAAGCCTGGCATCCACATGGAATATACTGCTGCACACCGAAAAGTACTTTCATATCTATTTATATTAATTTGGTGCACGTGTAGGAGGACACAGGTTAGCTACTATTGCCATTTAGCAAATGAGAGAATGGAGAGTGTGGTTAGCCTAGGGTCTCAGAACCAGCTACCAATCTGGTAGATTTAGTATAACAAACTAATACTTGTTAGTATTACAAACAACCAAGATCTCGTACTCTCAACCTCTGGTTCAAAAAAAAAATTAACTAGAACATACCATTCTCTACATGTTCTCAGTAAACAGGAATTTTGCTCACTATTATTCCATCAAGGAAATCTCGACCCAAGTGTAGACCATCAGGATCTGTCCCTGCACCCTTTCAGTAGACTCTGAACTAGCCTGTCCAGTGTCCCCTTGGACCTCTTCAGTACATTCTCCACACCTTTCAGAATGATCTTTGAAAATTCCAATCTGAGACAGTCATTCCTTCGCCACCCTTCTCTACCTCCTAACCCATAAGAGGTTTTATTTTTAACAGCCTTATTGAGATATAATTGAGATATAACACACCACAGAATTGACACATTTAGAGTGTACAGTTCAGTGGTTTGTAGTACGTTCAGAGTTGTGCAACCATCACCACCATTGATTTTAGAACGTTTCCATCACCTTAAAAGAAACCTGTTGCCATTAGCCATCACTTCCTATTTACCCATCTTATTCAGCTCTAAGAAACCATTGGTTTGCTTTCTCTCACTCTACATTTGCCTATTCAGAACATTTCGAATAAATGGAATCGTACAATGTGTGTTCTTTTTTGTGTCTGGCTTTTTTCACTTGGTATAATATTTTCAATGTTCCTCCATGTTGTAGCATGTATCAGAACTTCATTCCTTTCTATGGCTGAATAATATTCTACTGTGTAGATATATATCATGTTTTATTTATCTATTCATCCATTGATGGCCAGTGATTTGTTTCCACAGTTTAGTTATTATGAATAATGTTGCTCTAAAGTGCTGTACAAGTTTTCATGTGGATATATGTTTTCATTTCTCTTGGATATATGTCTAGGAGTAGAATTTCTAGGTCATATTTGGTGACTCTGTGTTTAACTATTTGAGGCACTGCCAGATTGTTTTCCAAAGTGGCTCCATGAGAGGGTTTTAATGTTAAATTGCCCTTAGGAAAGAAGTCAAAATGTTTAGCATTGTCTACAGGACCCCATTTTGCCTGGCCCTGCTCACCTCTTTAGTCTCACCCCATGTCCCAGACCCTCTCCAGGTCTCCCATTCTGCTAGGTCCCTCTGGATTTTTGCAGTATTTCAAAGATGCTGACATTTGCACAGGCTCTTTCCCTCCTCTTCCCTGTCAACTCCCATCAGAGAGACCTTTTCTGAACAATCCCCACCCACAATCTAAATGGGATCTCCTTATTATATTATTCCATGTAAGTGATTCTTATTTTATCCTACTAAATGGTGGCTCCAGATGAGCTTAAGAAATCTTAAGACTATTTTAAGACTAATTATTATAAACCAAGGGGTCTTGCACAGAACCACAGAACTTGAGGTATAATAGGAGCACAATGCATATCTATTGTATAAATAAATGATAATGAGAGAGAGAGAGAGAGAAGACTTCAAGTGGGGAAGTTGGGTTTCGAATCTTCATCAAGATTCATATTTCTCCCTTGATATTTTACTGCTTCCTCCTTTTGCACTGAATGGTATAGGATAGGATCAAAAAACTTTTTCTGTAAAGGGCCAGATAATAAATACTCTAGGCTTTGTGAGCCATGCAGACTCTTTCACAATTACTCAATTCTACTATTCTGGTGCAAAAGCAGCCATGGATAATAAATGAAAGAGTGAGTGTAGCTGTGTTCCAATACTTTACTCACAAAAGCAGGCAGCAGGCTCGTTTTTTTTTTTTTTTTTTTTTTTGGCCTGTGGACTGTAACTTGCTGACCTCTATTCTAGAGTATTTTGATACTTGACACCTTGACACTCACAATTTTCTCTCCCTCGGATTCCATGTCCCCCTCTGTTTTTGTTTCTCCTAAAAGACTCTTCCACAACCTAGCTTGGCCAATACCTCACTTAGAAAATTTTCCTTGACCTATAAAACAGAATTAAACATTCTCTTCTCACTGAATTATGCCCATTTTTATGTTGCTGTGTGTCTTCGATTGTGTTAAAATAATTCCATGGATCTGCTCACCCCTGCTAGAATATGGACACGCTTGAAGAGTAAAGTTCACAACCTCCCTTCTTTTTTACCATCAGCACCAAGCATACAAAATGCTCCGTAAATGTTAAACTGAAAGAGAGGAGAGAAGATGATGTGTACAAAATGGATTATCTATACAAAGTACATAGATGAGCAATGAAATAAAGAAAAGAGTTTAAAATAGTAGGAAGGGGAAAGAAGGCATCTGAATGGAAAGCAATAGCAGAACACAGTATTGGGGGTAAACCTAGTGTTCAGGGTACAGGGTCTAGGTCTTCTATCCATCTTCCCAGAAGGCGAGATTATTTACTCTTCTTAACTAGGATTTTTTTTCACCAGACAACAATGATGAAAAAAATCTCATTGTTCTTCCTGGCAACTTCTTAGTAGCAATGCTTCCCCCAATATGCACCACACTCACACTTCTTTCATCCCATCAGTAACTTCTCTCCTGGGGCAAATCCTGAGAGTGCTAAGTCGCCCAAGTTGACTTATCCCAAGGGTTGGAGAAACATCATTGCCTTTGTAGTAATAGTTCAGGACCGTGGACAGTGACACATGGTGGTTTCATTGTTTTCAATGCTTTTGAATGTGAGAGTATTAGGCTGAACTCTATGAAATTACCGATATTTGATTGTCTGTGACCTACGGAAATGTCCGGATTATATACGATTCAATATAACAAAGTTCAGAAGAAAAGGGAGACGTCAGATAAATCATGGTTTAATGGGACTTACCCTTTGCACAGCAGTGGCATGCTTACTGGGCCATTCATTGCACAATATAGGTGGTGCCCAGGACTGTATTCCTACTTTCTCTCTGCGTGGCTCAGATGCATGAAGAAAGGGATGTCATGAGAAAAAGGAACAAGTTACATTGGCACTTTAATTCTGGGCTAACCAGGACATTCAAGGTATTTAGCTAGCACTGTGCCAGGGAAGTCTGGATGATACATAACAAAACCAAATGCAGGCTGATTATAAGATGGACTGTCTGTACTGTTAAACCAGGACCTGTGCACTAATCTGGGGTGGGGTTATCTGGCAAAAAGAGAGAAAATTATGCAATCTTGGTTAAAATCCAGAAGAATCTAAGAAAATGCATCACATTATGACACAGTCTTGTCTGGCTGCTTAAATTATTTTCTTGCACAAGTAAAATATCAGAGAGGAGTTGCTGATCTAGGGTTATAAGAATAGTCAAGAGGGATTTTATGTGAGAAATATGAGTCTATTTCTATAACTTGCATTGCCTCATTTATAAAGGCAGGGATAGATAGGATCACTTTGATGAACTAGAATTTGTATTAAGTTCCACTTGCTTTATTTTCTTTCATTTGAAGATGCTTATTAGTAATATGTGTGCCAGAACAAAATCATTTGCTATCAGTCATTGCCAAACAATGAATAATCCCATGTAAAATATGTTTGCACACTTTTGACAGTTAGAACAACTTCATTGAACTTGGGTTTTTTTTCCCCTTTGAAATAGGCAGAATGTGCTTTTGCTGAATCCTTAATGCATTGCCTCTTGGCTGAGTTCATTCACCCTCGGGGAATCCTCAAAGTACAGGTGTCATTTCTTTCTTGTCTATTGATGTGTCCGCTAGGAAGAAAAAAAGGATTTCCTTATAAACTCAAAGCTCTTAGCTAATTCATCGTTCATTTGTTACATTTTTTGAAAATCTATTTGAAAGACACTCTTATGTGCTGTAGGAACAAGACAGACACGTTCCTTGCCCTTGTGAGCTTACATTCTAGCAGGGGTGGTAGACAAATAAATGACTGCATAATAGACCGATAGCAATAAGAGCCAGGGAAAGGACACTGGGATAAAGGACGGGCGATGAGAAGGAGTGCCTATTTTTGATCACTCAAAGGTTTCTGTCTTGAGGAGAGATGTGAATGAAATGAGGAAGCAAGCCATGAAAACTCTTTGGGGAAAAAAATAACAGTGTTACAAGTGAGGGAACAGCATCCTCAAAGACCCTGAAATAAAAATTAACTTAGAAGTCTTGAGGAACACCAAGAAAGAATGTGTGGCTGGACTAGAATGACTGTGGAGAGAATGGTATGATTGAAGATAGACCCAGGTTCATATCAAGAACTTGTAGGGGTCGCAGTAAGAACTTAGAACACACAGCTGATGTGAGACGGTTGGAAAGCAGAACAGTGAAAGGTCCAGTTAACATATTTAAAGATAATTTATAAAGATGTATGGTTAATAGAGCATGGGGCCAAGAGTAAGAGCTAAAAAAGCAACTAGACAATCTTACTAACATGGGCAAGAGAAGGTGGCTTGGCCAAGGGGGTAACCAACAAGGAGTGAGAGATGGTCATATTCAGGATGTAGTTTGAAAGTACTGCTGATAGATTGAGTGTGTACACCCAGGATTGGGCATCAAGCTGGTGGGCTCTAGCTTCTTCCACTCAGTAACTGTGCCAACACTCATCTACAAGCTAATTTTGATTCCTCTTTTGCAAAGACAGTGTGTTAGTTTGAGAAGCTTAAGCAAAAATGTGAAAGATCAAAAGGAGTAACTCGATTGCATACTGGCATTAATGAAAGTAAGGCGGTCCTAAATAGTTCTTCATTACCATGAAGGTCTTATGGGGAAATGGACATTGATGAGAGTCAGAAAAACCATGGGAGGCCAAGTTTTTTTAATGCTTTTTATGCATGCCATGTGCCAGGTGTTTTGTTAAATGTTTTATGAACATTTATTTTATGTGAGACAGGTCTTACTCTTCCCCAGAGCATGGGCCTTGAACCGAGCACTTACCACCTTCCTCAGATCAGACTGGTTCTGGTAATGAGGACCCAGGGGAGGAGAGAGCTGGGTGGGGCCCATGACCTTAGCCCAATCCACTCCTCACATGCAGATTGGAACAGGGGACATGGCCCCAGGAAGCTGGAGTTTCCTCTTATTAATAATTGTAAATGAACTTCAGATTCACACAGGCAGTTTCAGCAACATGTGGAAGATTTTTTCCTTAGATGCTTGAGATTGTAAACCCTAGTGGATCACATAATGTTAAGGGATATTTTCTTGATTTACCCAAAACTTTAAGGATACTGGTGGCAACTATATTTTTAATGCTTGCCAAATGCCAGGTGTTTTGTCCAATGCTTTACGAACGTCTATGTGAGACAGGTCCTACTCTTCCATTTTAAAGATAAGCAACTTGAGATTCTAACAAAGTAACTAAAAGTCACAGGGCTGACAAGGAATAGAATTGGGACTTGAAGTCCAGTCTCCCTGAATCTAAAGCTCATTCTTGGAATCTCAGCTGTTTCCTGGTTCTCAGAATTTGTGAGTGAGATTAAAAGAGAAGCTTCAGAGAAAAAGCAGGCAATGATGACAGTGATAGTTAGGAAAATAAAGCTGAAGAGATCAAGTTCTGTCAAGAGCTTTATTACAAAGTCCTGTCAAGTGCATTGAGACTCTTTTTTTGTCCCCAAGTCAGAGAACTGTGAAGACTAGAAAAGCCAGCTACACCCTGTATTCTGCTTTAATACTGATGATCTCTTATATACTTAATGTTTGCTTATTTCTCATTAATCATCAATGCTGGGAGATGTTAGACATTCTGCAGTTTAACAGCTCCCTAGAGCTCCCCGTTTGTAATAAACTCTGGTCAATTTATAGTCACTGTCTAAGTTACAATTTTAAAATAAACTTGATTGATTCTTTTTTAACTCTGAAATTAACACATTCCCAGTATAGAAATCTAGAGAGTATAATGAATCAATAAAACCACTCTTAATATTTTAGCATAATCTTAATAGTGTGATACCTTTGTCTATATTTTGAAAATTGCATTATTTAGTGTATACTATTTTTCAGTCAGTTTTTTTACTTTACACCATGAATACTATACCATTAATATATTTTTACATTCCCTAACGTGTTTTTACAATGTAATGTTCTACTTTGTGCAGATACCATAGTGTATTTCACTAATCTCCTCTTAGAATATAGTGTTTTTATAATTTTTCCTATTTTTAAACAATTTTGATGTGAGTATACATGTTCCTATACACATACATACACACACACACACACGCATGCCAGGCTAAATTTCTATAAGTAAAATTTTCAAGGCTTGTGATAGATATTGACAAATTGCATTTCAGAACATTATTTTAATATCATTGGTAATGTATGAGAATTTATTTCCTTTGCCTATTGGCTTTTTCTAATTATTTTGGCAATTTTATAAGCAAAAAGATTTCTCATTTTAATTTTTTACTTTTTTGTTATCTTGTTTTGTTAATTGTTCTTTCTCTATTGGTTTTTAACCAACTCATTGTATATTTAAGATAATAAGTCTCTGTTTTATAATATGCAAATACTTTTCTCAGTTTTCTGTATATTTTATTTTGATATTTTAGTAATACAAAAACTTGCATTTAAGTAGTTTCATCTATCAATAATTCACACAATAAGTTATGCTTTTACTACTTAGAAAGGCCTTCTCCACTCTATTACATAAATATTCAATGTCTTTTTTTCTTCTAATACTTTCATCTATCTGGAATTCATTATGCTATACTTTAAATTTTGTATATCAACCTTAATTTTTGGAGAACGTCATGTGTAATAAAGCATTTCTTAATACTTATTTAACTAAATGACTTTAAATCTGTAATCTAAAAAAAAAAAAAGTATTGCATTTATTTCTATTCCTCTGAATTTCACTTTGGGAAAGAGAAAAGGGCAAGTGGAAGTAAAATACCCTGTTATTTTTCTCCTGTGGTTTTGTTTTAAAAATATTGTGTTTCTCATCTTTGCACAAAAAATCCCCTTAACCCTTGTACGTATCCTTAATGGATCTGGCACAATTCCATCATCCATGATTTATATAAATTCTATTTGAGCCAATTAAAATTTTCAGCCTGTGTCCCCTCTTGAGGCAAAGGATATTCTAGGACTTTACCTGAGCTGCTTAAATAAAATTATTTTGGATATCTGCATAGATTTCTTCCACATAATTAAAATGACTTCAAAGGCTAAATAGAAAAATGCCCTCAAAGTCCAGTGTGATTGTGAGCATGCATACACATAAGAAAAAAATATTTTCATTATGTTTGGTGAAAAAAAATATTTAAAATGTAAAAATTCAGATTGACGAAGGAAATCCTGTAACTCTACACAGAGCACGCTTTTCAATGAACATTTGATAACAGTATCAATATCTTTAATTAGTAATCTAACAAATATGAAACATTTATCACCCCTTTGATAATTTTTACAGGGAGCGATAAACACCATGTCGGGTCCACCAAGGGGAGGATTGTACACAGGGTGTATAAATGAAGGTGGAAGAATGTTTCAAAAGGCTAAAGATATCTTTTCCCTGGGAACTCTCCAGGAGTTGGTCCATAATGACATTTAACCTAGATAAGTGAATAAAGCTAAGAAAAATAACTTGAAATGGAAGTTTTTGGTGTCAAAGAGAAACTTGGATTACTGGGAAAGGAAAGCAATTTCAGAGGGGGTAATGGCTAACAAATGTGAACTAAACTGAGGGTACTGCATCCACATTTGCAAATTTCTAAATAAAGATCCACTGGGTGTGAATGATGTCCATTATGGCAGGGTTGGGGAGGGGTCCTGTGGGGTTGCCCAGCCTTCCCCTGCTTTGCTGGGAGACTGCCAAGGTATTGCTCATTGGACCGCCTTGGAAATTTTGGCCAAGGGCATGGCCCTGGCTGGTGGTGGTGTTGCCAGGCAGACAGCATGCCAAGCTCACCATCTCCCCTGTGGTCTAACAAATCTTTTTATGGAATTTCCTACCTGCTGGGAATTGTGCTACCTGTGTTCTTTTGTCTTTTCATTTCATTACCAAGTAGAGTGGTATTCTAAACACCATGTGTTGCATGTGCAAACTGAGACCTGGAGAACTGAAATTACTTCATAAGAAAGGATGACCACATGACCCAGCTTCCCTAGAACTGTTTTGACTTAATTGTTCATAGTACCTACTTTCATTCTAAAAAGATTCTGGTTTGGACAATAAGTTATATGGTCACTGTATTAATTTCCTTTTGCTGCTGTAACAAATAACCACAAACATAGTGATTTAAAACAACAAAATTTTGTTACCTTGCAGGTCTGTAGGTTTAGGCATGGGTCACACTGGGTTAAAATCAAGACATCTGCAGAGCTACATTCATTTCCAGAGCCTCTAGGGGGAGAATCCATGTTCTTGCCTTTTCGAGCTTCTAAAGGCTGCCAGCATTCTTTGGCTCGTGGTCCCTTCCTGCAACCTCAAAGCCGACAATGGTCAGTCAAGTCCTTCTCACGTCCCATCACTCTGACCTTCTCTTCTTCTTTCCCCTTAAGGACCCTTGTGATTACATTGGGCCCACCCAGATAATTCAGACTAATCTGTTTTAAAGTCAGCCGATCAACAAGTTTAGTTCCCCTTTACCATGTAACCTAAAATATCCACATGTTCCAACGATTACAACATAGAAATCTTGTTTGGTGGTAGGGAGGGCATTACTCTATCACAGCCTTTCTATAGGCAGCAGAATTGAAATATAAAGGCAGCCTTCTGATTACAATTCCAGTGTAATTTCAGTAAATTTCAGTAATCAGTAAGGGTGATGTTGTTGAAGAACATTTGTTCAATCTTTATGAGCTTCTGGGGAGTGGAAAGAAAGTGAAAAGCGCAGATACTCAATGAATTAGGAGGGCGAGGAGGGGATGGGTCAATTTACACCTAATGAGTGTGGTGCACACTGTCTGGGGCATGGGCATACTTGTAGCTTTGACCCGGGCAGTGCAAAGGCAATTGATGTAACCAAAGCTTTCATACCCCCATGATGTTCTGAAAGAAGAAAAAATTAAAAGAAACTCAATGAATATATCTATCAATATTTTTTTTGTACAGGCACTAAATTAGTTATTGAAGGGATATCTAGAAACCAGGGGTTCTGCCCCTCAAATTATTAGGATTTAATTGGTCTATGAGTATATTCTCATCTCTATGCAGAATACTCAAGTCTCTACCAAAGGAATCTATAATAAATGAATTCATAATATGGTAAATAAATAAAGACTCAGGTGCAAAAAGTAAGGGCAGTTTAACTGTCACATTAATAAAATGAGTTAAGACTAGTTTATCATTTTCTTTCATATCACAGCAAACATTGTATCCATGGTAGAAAATACTGTTTTAAAAATCTTCCAGCCACTCTCAACTTTTAGAAATCATGTGTCTATAAATAAATAATGTAGCATACTTATACAAAAATCTTTGCAGGCTTCTTTATTTCCATGGAATCTTTACAGAAATGTGTTGTTTTTTTTTTAAACTGTAAACATCTCTGAGGTTCTTGAAACACTTTTTTAAACTCTGTTCCAGGAAGATTGTATCAAGTTTAAATCCCCCTAGAGTGAGCCTGGGGTTTACATGACTGCCTCCTCACAAACGTTGGCTCCCGTCTTTTCTTCATGTGGGAGCAAACACTGGCAACTTAGTTTTCATCTGCATTTCAAGGTTTTGTGTGAGTCAAACATACATACGGTTCCTACGTCTGAATTTATAGTCATGTTTACCTGGAGATGCCCGTTGTCACACCTGTGTATAACCCTAATTGCACACAGTAAACGCCCAAGGATCAGTTTATAATTCCAGCATTTTGGCCATACTCAATTGCAAAAGATACTTGTAATGAACAGCATGAGATCCATTTTTGTTTGTGACTTATACACCGGTTCAAGTGGACGTATCTAAGGAGGAGGCCCAAAGACGGGGTAAACGACAGCATCATGTCTGAAAACTTCGTGTCCCAGAGAAGTAACATGGAGGGAAAGCATTCATCTTTTATGTCTGCAAAAGGGAAACTGAGTCACATGGTGTAAGAGTTGTAGCTAATGTATGTTCTTCATTTTATGTGATTCAAAAACTAATGGCTGAAAATCATGCATGCACACACAGTCCACTGACAACCAGAGGTTGAACTATATCACAAAAAGTGATTTGTGTGTGTGTGTTTTACTTCATTTGAATATTTTTGCCCAAAGAAGAATCAGAGTTCAAAAAGGTCATAGAAATGCTTCCTGAATTATTTTACTGCAGAATGACTCATGAGTCCATACACTGTGTGTGTCATGCTTTGGTTCTTGTTCCATTGATCCAGGCTCCACGTCTGCTGCCTGGGTCATCTCATATTATTTTAAAAATTGGCTTTTAAGAGCCAGCTTCCCCATTTTGGCTTTCACCCAAAAAAAATCTTGTAGCACATTTTGTTTTTCATCAGTTCATCCCTTTGGGTAAGATCACAGTGTCAAATTTTGTCAGACTAAATTGTGTCTTTCCTGATTGGAGATGAGAGGAGAAGCCAAAGGACGGGCGAGATGTTAGTAATTTGTTGTGAAGCTGAAGGCCAGCTTCAAAGGTACATGCTTTGTAATGTGGTTCATTATGTTCTTGTTTTTTTTCAAAGGGATCCTTCTCCAGCATTTTATGTAGAGACAATCTCTACATTGTTGTGCATTAATTGGTGCATTGTTGTTAGGGTGCATTAATTGGTTTGAAGAATGTTCAGTTTGCATATTGGGATTGGGTGGCTCATGTCCCTAGTGGTATATCCCCCATCCTGACCCCAGGGAAGGGAGGATAGAGGAACCAAGGCTCTGAGTGCCAGGAACGGTGGCCAAGTGGCCTTTTATTTTCCTTTTCCTTCTATGCTCATGATTCAGCTAAAACTGTTCTGCCAACTTAGCTTCCCTTCTGGCTCCCATGATTTTTCCTAACCTCCTCCCCCATTTCAGGAGTTAAGCCCCTTTTCTCCTCCCATATGCAGTACTCAGAAGATCAGGACTGACATCCTGGTGCCCATCTATTGTGCTCCCCTCAAGTGGAGGGCACGTTCACATGGTATCCTAATGTCCCACCCTTGGAGAAAGCACATGGTGGGTGATTTGCATGCCCTCCCCCTCCCCCTTCTATTCACCATTGTCATTTGAGAGTTAAATTCATAAGGATAACTTTTTTTTTTTCCTTTTCAGAAAGTCTGTGATATCGCAAAAGGGAACATGTTGTAGCTAGGATGATACTATAATATTTCCCAAACCATAGTCTGTAGCAGGGTGCTACATAATATATAGAGGCTCATTGTGTGGTTTAATATGTATTTTCATGTATATTAATAAAAATATATAATCTCATCATACCTCTAAATTCATGGGTAATTTTGCCATAGATGAGGTAAAAGTAAAGAATAGCAATCAATGTACAGCTAATTTACTATTAAGTAAATAGCACAATTAGTAAAGAGAATAGAGCAAAATATATAAGGGAGTCCATGTAAAAACATTTAACAAATGTGGACACAGTGGGGGAAGCATGAATTCTGGAGTCAAACCTAAGTTTGAATCCAGCCTGAGCATAAATAAGCTTTGTGACCATGGAGTCACAAATGTAAGTTATTTACATTTATCTGTTGCAATGAATAAACTGTTTTGAGCCAAATGAGATAATGCATAAAAAACCTGGACATGTAGTAGACGCCAAATAAATGCTAGTTGCCTTCTTTTAAAGAAGCAAGTAATCAATTTAATGTACTTTGATGTTGTTTACCACTGGGGTTCTTGTTCATCAATTAAAAATGAGCAAAGAGTCAACTGGCCTACAGTCCATGGAGTTGGACCAACTGTCAGCTTTCATATGCCAGGGATGGAGGGAAAGGACAGATGGCCAAAGCCAAGGCCAAAACTTTGGATTCCAGTCTCTTAAAGAGGTATATTGCCTATTCAGATGAGAGCTTGATGCACCATGTCGCTTCAGGGGCCTGTCATATGCCAGGCATTGGGTCTAGGCCTCCAGGATTGGCTAACGGGCAAGAACACTTGCCGCACCCCTGCCTTCATGGGGCCAGTGAGAGTCAGACATTAATTGGATTATCATACAAATATGTGATTAATGCTAAGGAAAGTGTTATAAAGGAAGGGTGCTGATACCATGGGAGTATAAGCCAGGGACAGCTTAGCTAGTCCGGAGGAGCAAGAGACGATCCCCTTGAAATTTAGGCTGAGGTCTGAAGGTCTGAAATTTGGGCAGAGGCAAGGAGGAGATATAGCTAGGAAGCCCATGCTCGGGAGGAGGGTCATACGTGAAAACGCCTGTGTCAGGAAGGGATATGATGTGTTGGAAGAGCTGAGAAAAGGTTAGTTTAGCTGGATGATAAGGAACAAGGGGGGATGTCTTATGACATGGAGTGACTTTTGAAAGTGGGCTGGAGTCAGATCATAGAAAGACTTTTCAGAGCAAAGGCATTTTCTGTTTATCCTAAGAGTGATAAAAAGCCATTGAAAGGTATCCATGATGGGGTGACATAAATACAGAAAAATTTTGCAAAGATAACCTAGAAGCCTAGAAGACAGGCAGCCATGGCTGTGCAGGAAGATGCATTCGGTGCCTTGTGCAGTGGCCCTGGTAACGGGATACACGCTCCTCTCAGGACGTGGGGGTTGGATGAAGAGAAGATGGTGCATTTAGGAAGTAGAACAAGCAACTCGGGCTGGGCTTGTTGACGGAGTGGCTGGGACAGGCTTTGTTTGAGCAAGAGGAGGACTTCTGAGTTTCTTCCTTAGTCCCTGGGAGAGGGACCATCCTCTGGATAAGATTTAGTGCAAAATGGTAAACATGCAACTGCATTTATCACACTCACTAGTTGATCAAGAATCCTTGCCACAAATAATGACATTTAAGAATATTTTGATTAAATTATTATAAATATACAATAATTCTATCCTCACTAGCAAAGGCTAAAGCCAGCCCCTTGAAAACTGCAGAGTAATATTTGGATTAAAATTCAGCACCAGCTTTGTATCACACACTTCCGTGTGTTATCTTACTTAATCTGTGCAAAGATCCTGGTAGGCTTTTATTAGTAATATGGAAACGAAGGTTCAGAGAGATGGGTGCCTTGCTCAGAGCCCAGATCCAGTGTGTGGGGAGGACTCAGTGTGAGGTCTCCCAAATCCAGGTGCAGGCAGGGCTCTCTCCATGGCTCTTAGAGCCCTCCACTCGGGCTTCGCTCCTCTGCCACTGCCACCAAGCCTGGGGGGCTCTCGTCCCCCTTACGCAATGGACCAAACTTTCCAAAGAGTGGGCAGGAAACCACTAACATCAGAATCTCTCCAAGTGCTGGATTAAATGTAAATTTTTAAAGAATATAAATTCTTAAAAAGTTTCCCCTAGATGATTCGTAGCCCCTCTAATGATAAAGCACAGTGAGTCACCCCTGCCAGGGATATTCCTTCTCAATGGGAGAGAATAACACCGCAGTGTTGGCCTCCGACAGTCACTGCAAGGCTGAGGCAATGCAGGCCCCCAACCCTCTGCACCATTCTCTGTGAACTTTTCCATCTCTGGGACCTCTCCATTTTAGTTTGTTTTCTGCAACATTTCACTTTTCAATTAATAAGCAATTCTCTTCAACCTATTTTCTATTTGATAGCTTCTCAGAATGTGATCAGACCAAATACGCTTTTTAAGTGCTCATCATGCACAGTTGAAGATTAGAAGAAGATGGGAAAAATTGGTATTTATGGGAAGCGTGTGTGAGCATGTGTGTGTGGTGTGTATAGACGTGTCTGCATCTGTGTGTGGCATATATATGTGTCTGCATGTGTGCGTGTGTACATGAACAGGCTTCTCCAGACAGATCCACAGACATCTATTCTGCCTAGCCTGTGTGCTTGGGGGTGACGAATGAGTCCAAGAGCCACACCATGGAATTCCTGGCAGATGGTAAGCCTCAGCCTCCTGTTTGGAGCTCATTTTCCTATTGCCAAACCAGAGAATGCCATTCTCCAGTTCTACAAGGCCCTTGGACTTCCATCTCTAGCCCCTGTGTCCCAGTACAGCATAGCTCAAATGGTGATATGTACTAGAATTCCCTGGAAATGGTGTCAAGATGGCTCAGTAGGCTCTAGGCAGGGCCCAAGAGCCCGCATTTCTAACCAGCTCCCTTCGGACTCCCACACTGCTGGAGCAGGAACTGAACTTTGAATAAAAAGGTACCAGAACACACAACACAGAGGTTGGACAAACATATAATTGGTCAGAGTTCAGGCCATGGAATAAGTTATTAGACACTCCAACCTTGGATAACTGTTTCTAGCTGTAATATATTGAGTGTCCTCTCTAGTTCTGGCTCCACGGCAGACATTTTTATATGTCACACCTCATCATTCCCAGGTAAGTCAACATTTGAAACTAAGAATAGAAATGCTCAAGTCTGAGGACATGGTCTAGAAATACGCAGCGAGGGGCTGAGTGGTTTCCATTTCCTTTGAGCAATTATCCCATTGCCGTCTGCCAATGTGTTGCCTTTTCTCACAGTAGGTTTCTACTAAGTGGCATCTCACTTCAGACATAAAGAACAAGCATCCCAATGCCTCCCTTTGAATGCATTTCAGCTTGTTTTGTTTTTGGAGCCCCAAACACAGCGACTTGAATCTATCATGTAATTCAAAGGAAACAAGCATTGTTCTAGTCTTTTCAAACTAAGGATTTGTGTGTTTGGGGTATTTCAGTTAGGAAGAAAGAAGGAAGGTGAGAACATCATTGAACATTTATTTTCTGATACCGGAGGTACCCGCTGGAATTTAAAAGCCTCGCTTCAGAAAGTTTGGCATTTGCTAATTGTGGGTCTGACCTTCACATGAGAGCAGTTATGAAAACTCACGGGAATGTCAGATTTCTTTATAATAAGTGATTGGGTAGATAAGGCTGTATTTACTAATAGCTTCTTCATGCACATACTTCGTTTTTATCCACATTATCAATAAGATTTTTAAAAACTTCATGCACCTCGGTAAAACACTAATATTTCCTATTATATGTTTTATTCAGTCTACTTTGTTTTTTCTGATAGGAACAAGCATGATATACCTCCCCTTCCTCATGTCTGCCTTGCCAGTAATTCACAGAAAAGTATGCACCCCTTGCCTTGCTCAAATTTTTCAATGCAAAGAATCTTGTATGGAAATAAACCTTAACTACTCCATTGGAGTTGAGTGGAGCCCTAATTCTGACTTGATCTTAAGCCATTCCCTGCTCTGAAATTAATACCAAGTTTGTTCCTACCTCAGGTTCCACCGGCTATTCTTGCTGTCCAGAGCTCTTTTTCTATACATTTTTGCATTGCTGTTTTCTTATCATTCAGGCCTCAGCTGAAATATTCTCTCAGCAGTAAGATATTCTTAGCCATTTTATCCGAAATAGGTGTGTGCCTCCCAACACACACACATTTTCTCAGTCATACTCCAGCCCAGTGCTAGATCTTTACACTGATGGAAATGTTCTACATCTGTGTTGTCTGATATGGTACACCCCAGCCACATGCAGTTATTGAGCACTTGACACATGATTGGTTTGACAGGAGAGCTGAGTTTCAAATTTCCATAGCCACATGTGGTTGGGGCTACTAGTTTTGGGTAGTGAAGCTGTAGTATAGAAACCTGTTTCATGGTTTTCATAGCCCTAATCTCTAACTGAAATTATCTTGTTCATATATTTATTTTATTTCTTGTCTGCCTCTCCAGGCTAGAGTATCTGTTTTGTTAACCACTGTAGACCCAATGTTCAGCACAATGGTTGACATGTAGTGAGTCCTCAAATAATTTTTTTTTAATTAACTTCAAAACGAGGGGATGCCACTTAACAGCATTTTGCTATTTTTAGAGAGCATTCCCAAAGTCTTGACTTCTGTCGATATTGTTCTCTGCTAAAAAGTCTGAAAGTCAAACTCTGAACAGTTTTGTAATATAACATACCATCAAGTTGTCTATTTGCATAATTGGTTTTTGGAGATTCAGTTCAACATTTTGCATTCATCCTGACCAATTGTATCTCCTTAGGGCCTGTTTTTCCAGAGACAGAGCTTAGAAACCTGGAGTTTTCTCCTCCAAGTAGCAACATATCTGTATATTTGGCAAATGTGATTTCTGATTCTCCATCCTACCTGTGGCTTATGATACTGGCCAAGTCTTGTAGATGGTTAGGATTTGTTATCCTTAGACATAGGTTTTTTTGGTTGATTTAAAGTGAAGTCCTTGGCTATTTGGGGAAGACAAAAAGCCAGACCTTTGTTATTACATGAAATTGTCCTCAAAGCTCCATTTTGATTGATTTCCTTTGTTAGCAGTACTCTCATAATAGCTTTAAAAAAAATCATTGAAAGTACACTTTCTGTAAAGTCTCTTTTGTGTGTAGATGTTTGAAGGCTCTGTCCACTTATTTTTTTCTTAATTTAATTTTTTTCTTGTATTATTTTATCTGCCTCTAGAAACCAAGTAGGGGTGTGTGTGTGTGTGTGTGTGAATTTTTGAGTGAAAAAAAAAATGAAATGTTAAAGAAAAATGAAAAAAAAAATACTCCACCCACACATACCTGCTTTCATTTTGCTTACTGCCTTCAAATTCTCTTCATATTTGTATGTTTCACAGGTATGATATACACGATGTTTTGTATATTTTCATTCAATATTCAAAGTAGATTAGCAGGTTAATAATTATTTAATGGCTGTATTCTAACATGCTGTTACTCAAATATGTATTCAACTCATCCCCTCCCACTGGACATTTAGCGAGAGGCCAGTATAATTTTATTATTAGAAATAACATGGCAGCAGATATTTTCATATACATGGTGCAACTTAAGTGGGATCAGACGTGCTACCTAAATGAAATAAAGTATACCAGTCTTTCATGGTTTGTGTTGACTTTTGCCATGCTACTTTCAAAAAGGATCATACTGGTCTACAATACCACCAAGTGGGATATGACTATATGGATTTGTAACAAGGGTGTTTCTCTTTGATTTTCTTAATTTGGGCTATTTTTGACAATAGTATCAATAAGAGTAACAGTAGCAACAATAGCAACAGCTAGCATTCTTAAGATAGATTATGTGGCAGGACTTAAATTAAGTGCTTCAGTGGTTAAAGATGTGAGCTCTGGAGGCAGACTTCCAAAGTTCGAATCCCCCACTTACCCTCTATTTACTTCAATTTCCTCCATTGTAAAATAGTTTTTAGGGTTCTTATAAGGGTCAGGAGAGTTAATACAGTATAGAGCCTAAGTAAGCACAGGACAATTGTTGGTTATTATTCATAATAAAGGATGTTGTTATTAGTCCCATTTTACAGATGAGGAAACTGAGATATTGAATGTCTTTCTCAAGGTAACACAGACAGTGAAGAGTTGGAACTGTCTTGGGAAGAGTTGGGACATTTGGGCTGAGATTCCAAATGTCCTTTTTCTGACCAAAATATTCTGTCACCTCCTATGCAGAGATCACCATTTATATCCAAGAAGAAGTGTTACTGTTAGTGCTGAGTTAAATCAAGGCTGAATTAAGTACAGAAAATGAGAATATGAGGTCACTGTGATCCCCTGGAAATGCCATGGCATAAATCTTTGTTCCCAGGACAAACAATAAAGCTGTTTCTGTATGGTGCCATCTTCACTGAGATCTGAAGGTAGTTCCATATAGAATTGTGAAATCCCCCTAAATCAGGCGTCCTCAAACTACGGCCCGTGGGCCACATGTGGGTGTTTTTGCCTGTTTGTTTTTTTACTTCAAAATAAGATATGTGCAGTGTGCATAGGAATTTGTTCATAGTTTTTTTTTAAACTATAGTCTGGCCCTCCAATGGTCTGAGGGACAGTGAACTGGCCCCCTGTTTGAAAAGTTTGAGGACCCCTGCACTAGATGATAAAGATACAAAGGACCGGGTAGGTAGACATCCCCAGGACTCATGCAGGGCCCTGCAAATGCTGTTTTCTGTTAAGGAAAGCCCTCTACAAATACCTCCTGACCTGAATTTCTCCTAAGTATTCCCATAAACACTGTTGGTTATCTCTTAATGTACTTGGTTCATAACTGCTTAGTCAATTATTTTTATTAGCATAACATTATTTTTAAGCATTATGATATTGGAAAAACAAACGATGTAAGCACATTTTCTCAGCTATGGCTGATTGCAAGTTGTGTTTTTGTTTTGTTTTTGTTTTTTTTACTTTCTTCGCAGATTTGATGAATTAATTATAAATTTCCCAAAGGGGATCTAATGTGAACCAATCTTTGCCTTTTATTCTCGCATGCTTAGTTTCCATTCTAGTCCCAGTGACTATCCATTGAGAACAAAGTTTATTGCCAAAGGCTCCTAAAATTGCTGATATAACATACGTTCTCCAGATAACCTGATTCCAATTTTCATAATGAACAAATGCCTTCTTTCTCCCCCCATCTCTTTGCTCAAATAGCTATTTGTGGAGACCACTGATGTCAATGGCAAAACTCTTGAGGGACCGGTGCCTCTGGAAGTCATTGTGATTGATCAGAATGACAACAGACCGATCTTTCGGGAAGGCCCCTACGTCGGCCACGTCATGGAGGGGTCACCAACAGGTATGTAGAGTTGGCTTGTCATTGGCATAATGGCTTGGAAAGTGGTACACTATGTTCTTTTGGGATTTGGCAGACTGTTTTATTGCTGTTCCAACTTGTTGGCATGTATCAACATGGACGTATCACTTCCCTGGGTAGAAGCTAGCATTGGAAGGCTGAAGTACAGAGCACGACCAGGGTGTTGCAAGCTGTGGAAATATCTTCCATTGTCTCTGACAATAATCCTCCAGTGATGACCGCCATCATCGAAGCGTCTAACGCACAGCTGATGCTGGGCACCACGTGAATATCTAGCTCACCCCTTTGAGGCCTGAGGCTGAACTTTGTGCTAGAGTGGAGCTTTGATGAGAATAAGGTTCCCACTACAAGCTCCTCACTTATTTCTTTTCATAATTGCCTTTTAATAAGAACTATTTTGGTAAAACAGGTAGGACTTTTTTTCCCCCTTTCTTGGAAGATGTACATGGAGAAGATGTTTGTCAAAAGGCCAAAGGCAAGATATTTTATCTCTCTCTGTGGAAATATTGGTACCTACTGTTACAGAAATCACTCAAGGTTATGACAGAGCTCCTGCTATCTTTGTCCTCTGTTTAACCCTTCTATCGGGGCAGGTTTTAGAATTGAGAGCTCTCTTTTTTGGTTCAGTACATAGTAATTAAAGTATTCTGTGGCCAGCAGCAGAAGTTACTTCTCAGTATAATGCTTGAGAATGTGAAGAATGAAATATAAAAATTCCTGTTAGGCTAGACTTTGACTTGAAGCTTTAGCATATATTTGAGTGAAAAAACACTGTATTAATGGTGACACTGTTGCTGCGTCTAGATTATACCCAATCAAATAAGGAAAATAGTCCTTTAGCAGAGATCAGATGAGAGATGGAAGCCTAAGAACTGCTTTCACTGTTTTTTCTTTCCCCCTTTCACTGACTTGATGGGATGTATCAATGACATGTAGATACATGAGGCTCTGGAAGCGTTGCCATGGTAACCTTCCTGGACTCCCAGGTGAATAATTGTATGCAAGATGCCTAAAACCTCCCTTCAGCTTCAAGGAGCTGGGTCTCCAAGCACTTCACCGGATCCCTCAAGGGCAGGAGCGACCCTCTGCCTTCCCAGCTTTGAAAACCTTCTGCAAAAATAAGAGTGGATTCCCCGTGCTGGAGAGTGTTTGGGGAAGTGGTGGAGGCAGAGGAGTAATGATAGGCTGGAGGGAAGGAGAGAGGGCAGGTGAAGGTAGGTCAGGTCACTTCAGGGCCGACTGTCCACAGTGCTCTGCTCAGTAGGCTGCTTTTGATGGCGAGATAGCTTCTGGTGAGAGAGAGCCTGGAATTTAAGTTTGATGTTTATAGAAATCTTCTTAAACAAGCTGATGTGCACAGCAAGTTCGGAGAACTGATGGGGAAAGACATTAAAGAGGCCAGAGTTTGAGCAGAACAGAGAAACCATTCCCTGTTTGCATCTGTGGTACCCCGGCCCCGGCCGTGACTGACTAGAATTCGGATGGGCCAGAAAAGTCTTCTAAATGTAAATGATGGAGGTGACAGTCAAGGCGGCCGTGCGCCTGCACATGTCTTTGTATATTATATGTGTATATGATTAGATGATGTCCAATTTTCCTGCCACAGTGTCCTTCCTTAAAGTTTAGGAAAGAATTTTGGATTTGATTGCTTTATATACACGGCATACTTTTGAAGAAAAATAGAATCTTTTATGCATATTGAATTTCTTAAAACACAAAGCTATTCAGTGACGGATAGATGCTTCTCCTGCAAAACACAAACCACTTCAAATGTCCATTTATGATTGTTATTATCCTATAAAACGCATAAACACTGGGATGGTTGTATGGAGTAACTTCCTCTGGCTATGCAGAATTTGGTCCGATGCATTGTTTTCTTTTTCAGCACCCTCTGAGTTTGACTATAGAGCAGGAATTGGTCATATTGGGGGTCAAGAATGTGGAAATGTTGCAAAACGCTTTTAGAAGAAAAGCTACTTATATTACTTAGCACCCTGTAAGACAGTTATAGGCAAGATGGCTCCTGACGCATTTGGAAGGACAGTGGGAATTTGGGAAAGAATCCCTTCTCTAACCAAAACCATTAAAAGTTATAGCAACAAACACTGGCTATGAAAACGATCAGCTCTCCTATTTCCATAATGCTCTCCTTAATTATGGCTCATAGACTCCTACATGTTGTAGACATTGTACAGACCCATTTTACAGAGGGGGACACTGACCCAGGAAATGTTCAGTGGCTTTTCCCAGTTCACACAAGTCAGAGATGGGGGACAGTGTTTGGGATTCAACCTTCATAATCTACCTTCAAATCACGTATTCTTTCAACTGTTCCACAAATTTTATGGTGAAAACAGCCACCAGACTATCATGGCATTGAGTCGAGCACTTACTATGTGCTAGGGGCTTTATGTCACCACAGCATCTCATCCACTGTACCACCTCCTACCCTTCGAGGTGGACACCACCATCCTTACCTTACAGAGGAGAAAACTGAACATCAAAGAGGTTTGGGAACTTGCCCAAAGTTCCACGGTTGGTGGAGGACACAGAATCTTTGTCCTTGCCTCTGGCTTCAGAACTTGATGAATAGTTCCTCATTCTGCTGATAAGATGCTGCCACATCTGCCTCCATTCTCTGGTCAGATTCTAGCCGGATCTGCTCTGGCCTCCTGCTCAGACTAGTCCACATCCATGCACAACAGCCCACATTTCTTCCTGGCCTTGGTTGAGCCACGAGAAATCTATCCGATCTCTTCTCCTGCTCCCATGGTTTGCACCATGGACTCCTCGCATGCCTAGTTATGGAGAAGTATTTGTGCAGTTCTATCAGGTGACCTAATTTAGGTCTTGATAGAAAATAAATAGCTCTTCTGATCAGACAGCTAGGCTCACTGAGTCACCTTCAGTATAATGGGATCTGTTGCTCAGGATCTAAGGTTAAATAGGGTCCAATATTGAGCCCTTGTTATCACTTACATCACTTTCTTCTGAGCCCACATAACCAGCGACATCTTTGCGGGGTGTACAGCTCACTGAGCCTCATGCTCAGGAGTTCCTGGTGCTTGGGTTAATGATCTGTTACCATCTTGAAAGTCTTAATAATTGTTGAACAAAGGGCCCTACCTTTTCACTTTGTACTGAGCCCTGCAAATTATGTAGCTGGTCCTGTTCACTGCAATGTAGCCTAGAGCTGGGTTGTATGCCTGGCTCAGCTCCTTCACAAGGTGAGACCTTGGGCAAGATGCTGAACCTTCTAGAAGCCTCAACTGCCTGGTCTGTAGTAAGGGCAAAATATAAAGTACCTACCTTAGAGAAAGATATGTGAAGATTAAATGAGACATTGTGCTTCACTCAGTGCTGAGAACATAGTATTCATGTTCAAGAAATGCCTTTATAGTATTAATACAGGGATTATTATTTTTGTTCCAGCATGTACCCTTTAGCAAAGGTAAAGCAAAGAGACTCGCAGTTTGTGTGAAAGAGAATTCATCTCCCAACAAGCCAAGCATCATTTTCATGTTCCCATGTATTCGAATGCCCTCAGGACCAATCCATCACAAAGGAAGGTCACCTGTATTCATCTGTATGTGCAGACAGGAAACCGTTCCCAGCTGCTCAGCACTAAACTCCAGGGTATTGTTTTGGGAAATCATTCTTGGATGAAGGAAGATCAACAGAAAATAATGGTCTTTGAACTTTGCAGATCATGAGCTGTTCCTTTTGCCGAGACATAGGCATTGATTTATGGGGCCCGAGCCCAGGCTCTGGCTCTCCATGGGGGCCAGCCAGATCTCTGTGTGAATCTGGTGTTTTCTGAATGCCTAAAATACAACAAGACCTCTCAGTATGGGGTGGAGGGCTGGGACCCTTGAAATTCCTGTGGAACTCTCATCTCCACAGTGGCTTTCTGGCACCAGTTCACGGTGGTTTGCCACCAGTAGTCTACTGAGCACCTTTGAGAAGAGCTGACCATGATAAAGGGCATGCCAGGCTCCCCCAAAGTAGACCCCAAGATGGGGATTAGGGCATGTGGTTTACCTTAAAGGTACAGGGACAGCAGATCAGAAATCGTACGGAGAAAGGAAGGTAACTGATTTGAGGTGCAATATTAGAGCTGCTACCCGAGTGGGCAATCGGAGCTTTATCCATTCGGGGGAGCTTCAAGAAATGTCATTAAATATACACATTGAAGTTATCCCAGCCACAGGGCCAGGTAGCTGGGCTGTCTATCCCACTAAGCCTTATGATGGGCATTGGCTAAGAGCTATCCTCAGGGGCATTTTAATTTCCAGACCCTTTCAGCCTGCCATCTACAGGGGCAACCTGCGGTCCAGCAGCAAGAGTACCTAGTACTCATAAGGTCTTGGCCATGGGGTAGCCCCACTATGCTCTTCCTTCATGCTTTTAGCCACCGTGAATGGCACTCCCCAGCCTGGACAGGTGGGGCAGCTTTGAGAGATGTCAGTGCAGAGAGGTCACGTGAGGAGTGTACCAGTTCCTAACCTGTACGGCTGAGGGAGATGAACATGGCGCTTACCTGGAAGTACATGTTCTGAGTCAGGAGAGATGCACGTCGCTTAGGTTATGTGCTGATACTTCTCGGGTTGTTGAAGACGAGCAGAGATGAGCAGTTACATCCTCAGCTTCTAACTTCTGAAAACCCAACCACTCACGCCCTCTCCTTTCCTCTCTTGCTCCCTTTATTTTTTTTTTTTCCATCCAGTATTTTGACTGAGCATCTGCTCTGTGCTGGCCCTGTTCTGAGCTCTGAAGTACAGCAGTGGACCTGACACACTGCTCCTGCCCTCCCGGTGTTCACAGCCAAGCATAGGGACAGGCAGTGGATAAATAAGAATCACAGTCGTGGCTAGTGCTGAAACATGGCCCTACTGGACACTTACCCCAGGAGGGACCAGACCTAGTCTTATTGTGCGAAATTCTTTCTGCAGGGGGATGTAAGGGAGTAAAGCTTTTTTTTTACTTTTATTTTTACTCCAGTATCCACCTGAGTTCCTCTTCAAGACACAGTCACTTTAATTTTTAAACAAGTCCTACTGTGCCAGATGTGAGGAAAAACAGCCGATCCAGTGCCCTTTGGGATAAAAGGCTGTCCTGAGAGCTCAGCTTTGCTTGGAAGTTGCTGCTTTCCAGAACAGCTTGAGCTGTTGTTGATATTTGATAATTGATGGTTGATATGTGATGCCTAGCTCAGTAAAAGTCTTCAGTTTATCAGAATGGCCTGGTAGTTAAGTCTCTTTTCTGGTTACCTCTTTATTTATTTGTGGTAGTAACTTCTTACCTCACTGACTGTAAACTTTTCTGTCACTGGCATTTTCAGACTTTTGCATCATAGTTTCTCCATTCTCAACTGTCCCAACCAACCAATCTCGTGTGCTCCCAGAGTATCAGGCATGTGGCTATTTTGTTTGTTTCTTTTCTTTATGAGATGTATCTTTTTAAAAATAAAGCAATTCAGCTTTTTTTAAAGTGAAAGACAATGCAATCACCCCATACCCCAACACACACACGCACACCACAATCCCACTATCCAGAGCTAACCACAGTCGACATTGCAGTGAGCACGGTCCCAGGGCTCTCTCTGGGCCTCTCTCCACGGAGAGATGCAGGGGCGCAATTTTAAAGAAATGGAACTCTACATGCTTTTCTGTAAATTACTCTCTTCACTCCACGGGTCTTATGGACATTTCTGTAAATCAATAAACACCGAGCCACACCATTGTTTTAAACAGCTAGTATCTGGATCTATCATCATCTAGTTAACCAATCCCCCATTTAAGTTGTTTTCCCTTTTCTACCCTTAAAATCAATTCCGCAGGGGAGAACTCATCTCTTCCCATGTGTGTGACAATTTCTTTAGGATAAATTCATAGGAGTGGGATTGATGGGACAGAGGATATGCCTGATTACATTTTGATCCACACTGGGTGATGCTTCTAATCAGAGGATTTTATTGTGTATCTTAGCTAAGCTCATTCATGCATTAGGGATTCAATAATCTTTCTTTTCCCACACAAACATACTGATGTATATTTTTGTTTGTTTGTTTCCCTGGATTCTATACAATATCTGCAAGTTTTTGCACTCACTTTACTAAGTGTATTTGGAGATTGTGGACTACCTTGCTGTAGAACCCTCCCTGGGCATTGTGTCTGAGGCAGAGGACTGCAGGTGGTGACACTAGCGCCTTCCCTCCAGTCCTCACCGGAGTCTCAGCCCAGAAGTGATGCCTAAGAACAGATGTCATTAACATGTCACAGAGCCCCTGAGACTGGAGTAGACAGTGCCTGAATTATGGTGCAGATCACTTCAGTGCAGATGACCATAAAACAAATTTTATGAAAGAGTTACATAATCCAATCAGAGCCCACTTTCCAAAGGGAAGTTTTAGAAATAAATGGTATGAAAAGTGTTACCCGAACTTCACTAGCTATTGACTCTACCTGGTCATTGACAATATCGAATCTTTGCCAAGTTGCTCCTAGCTATTTCTGAAGGTTCCCAGGTGATGTCTCACACAGCCTCAGAGCCACCCCATCAACTCCCTTGTCACAGCCATCAGGATTCCTTCATGCCCCTCCCTTCTCTGATAGGCACCACTGCATAAGTTGGAACTCACTGCTGCTGGTTCACTTTGGTTTTCAAGATACCAAAAGGTCTTGTGAGACGGGAGAGAATGCCTGACCCCTTTATTCTGGTAGAAAAGCACCCAACCAGTAGAACTGTATGGTCCTATCTTAATATGGGTAACATTGGAAGCAGCTATTTTCCTCTCTCCCCCTAAATTCCCATCTATATCCATGGGGCTAGAGATCAATTCAAGACACAGACATCACCTTGTTTCCTGAATCACTCTCCTCTCTACCCAGGAAGTCTTATACCTGGGCCAGCCTGTGTGTATCTCTCCTCTGTCACACACTCATGCTCATATCACTCATGTTAGACCTTTGTATCCCAGCTGAACTAGAGAGATGTGGCCCCTGGGCTCACCGTGATTCTTTCCTTGTAAAAGATGCTTGGGAGCCCTGCCCACTAATTCTTTTTGGATATCTTTTTGGTGCTCGAGCTGGAAGCCATCTTCCCATCACTTTACATTTGAGAGAAAGGGAAGGATTTGTGGCATCAAATATTTAAAAAATAAAAAATTAATTAAACTAATTAAAATAAAATGATAATTTAAAGTGGCAGTAGAGCAAAGGAACTCAATAGCTTCAGAAACTTAGTGATCGTACTACAATCTTTTGAAAAGATACATCTGACAGGAATTTTTAGCCAGAATGGAAATTGGGTGACGGTTAAGCAGCTGCAAAGTAAAAGTGAAAAAGTCTTTGAGCTGTTACAGCACAGAGCACGTTCACCAATGTCGTTGGAACCCTCCCTGACACCTAAGGAGTCGTTCTAACCAGTCTAGTGATTTTTGGTGCAGCAACTGAGTAAAACAGAGCAGCGAATCCACATGGCATTAAACAGTTATAATTTCAGGGAAATTCTATTTCAAATTAATTTCTCATAGCCATTTCATTGTGCAAATTCATTCAACAAAATATTTATTGCACAGTGTCTATCAGTCAGATAATAGTCTAGGTGCTGAGGATATAGTATGACCAAGACCATTTAGGACTTTTACATTTTACTGGGAGGAGAAAGATAATTAACAACAAAGGGAATAAACACAGATAATTTAAGTCTTTTGGATGCAATGTGATAGAATGATAAGGAGATCAAGGAAGGCCTTTCAAAAGAGGTGATGTTTAAGCTGAGCCCAGCAAGAATATAGGAGCCCACCAGGTAAAGGAATTGATCGAGGACATCCAGGCAGAGGCACCAGAAGTGCAGAGGTCGAAGCAGGAATCACAGGAGGGGGAGACAGAGATGAGGCCAGCTTAGTTGGAGAACATAAGAGTAGTGCCAGGTGAGTTCAGGGAGACAAAGGTGAGCGTATTGGGCAACAAACTATGGGCCATGGGCCAGATCTGTCCCACTGCCTGTTTTTTTGTTTGTTTTGTTTTGTTTTGAGCCAGAGTCTCGCTTTGTTGCCCAGGCTAGAGTGAGTGCCGTGGCGTCAGCCTAGCTCACAGCAACCTCAAACTCCTGGGCTCAAGCAATCCTGCTGCCTCAGCCTCCTGAGTAGCTGAGACTACAGGCATGTGCCACCATGCCCGGCTAATTTTTTCTATATATATTAGTTGTCCAATTAATTTCTTTCTATTTATAGTAGAGACAGGGTCCCACTCTTGCTCAGTCTGGTTTTGAACTCCTGACCTGGAGCAGTCCTCCCGCCTAAACCTTCCAGAGTGCTAGGATTACAGGCGTAAGCCACCACGCCCTGCCAGTGCCTGTTTTTTTTAAATAAAGTTTTATTGGAATACAGACATGCTCATTCATTTACATACTGAGCACTGCTGCTTTCACACTATGCTGGCAGAATTGGGGAGTTGGAACAGCAACTGTATATTCCACAAAGCCAAAAATATGTACTACCTGATCCTTTGGAAAAAAAAAAAAAGTTTTTAGACCCTTGATTTAGAGCCCCATAAGTTCTGATTGCATTTTAAATTCAGTAGGAAGCCCATGGGTGGTTTTAAGCAGCGAAGCAGTTAGATCTGATTTTACTGTTAAAAATGACATGTGCTACACAGTGGAAAATGGAAGTAGAGCAACAAGGGCTATCTGAATGTCCCAGGCTCGAGAGGACCATGGCCCGGACCAGGGTGGCAACAATGGGGATTGAGGGAAGAGGTCACATACGATTTTTGTGGCAAGCCCGTGACAAATGGGGGAATCCTAAATATCGACTCATTTTATGACACTAGCTTATTGTAACTAATGCTCTCTATGTGGAATTATAGTAATACTGTAAACCTTAATAGGTTTATAAATTTCCCTTAAGTATGAATTGGATTCTACCTTCAGTTTTCTTTCTCCATCATAAGCTTTAGGCCAGGGGGACCAGATTGTTTCTCTTCATCCCTCAATATCGAACATTTAGCAGAGTTCCAGTCACATGGTCACCACCCAATAAATTCCATTGAATGAATAAATGGCCCCAAATGGCAGAAAGCGGGAATCACTATAAGCTCCCCTTTTTATTCAATTATTAAATAAATGTTGTCTTTATTGGCAATTTATTCATTCCTTCAACAGGTATCTCTGGAGTACCTGTGCAGCAGATACGCTGCTGTTTAGTGAGGATGGGGGGGTGGGATACAAAGCAGACGTGGACCCTGACCCCTGACCCCACAGAGTGTGCAGACCAAGGAGGAGGTCAGCTGGTGAATACATCCTGGGCACTGTGGTCACCACCGCACAGGAGGCCAGCAGGCTACTGGGAGCATCTCACTAGGACTGAGAGATGGAGATGACGCCTGTCCCAGGGTGATAAGGCAGTGATAATCACCAGTGTATATTTCTGGCACTATTATATACTGGATACTGGTCTAGGTTCTATACGGACCTTCAGTGTCGTCCTTACACGGGTTTTACCATTGAGAAAGCAGACACACAGGAAGGTTAAGTTACTTGCCCAAGCTCACACAGCTAGTTGATGATGACGCTTGGATAAACTCAAACCTGTAGGTCTCTAATTTCCTGTGCTTTTACTTCCTCCCCATTCACAAAAGCCACTGTCCTTTAACCTTCTCACCCATGGTGATGACACAAGTGATCCAAAGCTGCCACCCTTATTCTCGAGAGCATTTCCATACACATGTATGTGTCCGTGTGTTTACACGTGTATGTATGTGTTTGTGTATATTTGTGTGTGTGTGTGTGTGTGTGTGTGTATGGGAGAGAGAGAAGGAAGGAGAGAGAGGGAGAAAGAGAACAACACCAATCACCAATCTTCTTTAGCCATTTTATAGCAGCCTAACTTCTCAGGTAACGCCACGCAGCCCATGGTTACTGCTGGTGACCTTCTCAAACAGAGCCAGATTCTCCCCCTAGCGGTAGTTTGGGAGATGCTCAAGGAGAACTCTCGAAGATTCATAAAGCCGCTGTGCCATCCATCAATCAAGACAGTCTACAAATGTCAGAAAAGATTTACAATCAGCAGAGAGCTTGATAAAGCAGCTTTTACTGCAGCACCGTTACTCCAAGACTACCATCCCTTCTGAGAACAGTCTAGAGCTGCAGCTTCCATTTATCTATACAAATACCTTTGAATCACTTCACCTTAATATATATACATACAGATAATAGATGTTTTTAAAGCTGTGAGTAATTTATGTGTAGCACTACCTTCCTTCTTAAGCAAATGGAAGAGATTCAATATGCTAAGTTCAATGGGAAGAGGGCACATAAAATCCCTTTCAAGTATATGTTTTAGAAAATATAGGTCATGAATTGAGTTTTCCTGTATCAAAGAAAAAATTTGAATAGACTTACAACTTTCTTGCTGTAATTATGGATGCATATTTTAAAAACCAAGTGTAGTACCCAAAGCTATTTTATTATTCAGAAGACTGGCTCTTTTCAGAGGTTTCTCAAAAGTTTGGCTTAGGGAATCTTCATGTTTTCTTTCTTGCTCTGGTTTTCTACTTTTCTTTATAGTCTCTCGCTGTCTTTATCTTCTCTGCCTCTGGCTTGTAGCAGGCTGCTAACGTGGATGCCTTCCTCTTGGTGTTGGCTCTGGGGCTCATGTTTCTGCAGCTGGGCTTTGTGCCCTTAGGAAAGGACTCTCTTTTCAGAACGATGGAGGACCGCACAGGCCCATCAGAACCACACGCCATGAGCTGCTTTGACGTCTGCTCTTCTACTTTTCTTCTCACTTCTGGAATTTTACTCTTTCTCTGGCTAAGGAGGTTAAAGTCTTAAGCCAGGGCTAGAGGCAATGATTTGAATGGGAACACATATGTCTATCTATGTATGTATGCATATACACACACATGAAATTAAGTTAATTAGGTTCTGTCTGTGATGCATCATTCAAAAATATTTGGGTGGAATTTCAATAATTTTGGAAACAATGTTTGGTGTAGTTTCATTTGAAATGTGGACCCATGCAATTAAAACTGAGGCAACCCAAGAGACTGCTGCCAACAGAGTTGTGTTATATGATTTTAGACACCATGGAACGGGTTCAAACTGGAATGATTTTGCCCCAGGAGACAGTTTTGGCTGTCACGCTGGGGAAGGGGAGGCTGCAACTGGCATCTAGTGAGTAGAGGCCAAGGCTGCTGCTAGACATCTCACAGTGCACAGGACAGCCCCCACAACAAACAATTATTTGACCCAAAATGTCAGTAGTGCCAAGATTGAGAAACTCTACCCTAAATGGGGAAAATGAAGAGTTTTAATTATGAAGCCCAAATCTAAAGTCGGAGGAGAAATGCTACAAATTGTAGGCCTTGCTTGATACCTCTTTGTGGTGAGCTATAGGAACCTACTCCTAAGCATGATCAGTTAGCATGTAGGTGATTTTAACAGTGAGCACTGTGAGTGGGAGCTGTTGCCAGGCCTTTTGCTAAGGGCTTTCTGTGCATTACCTCACTGACTCACAACAGCAATCCTTGGAGGTAGATGCTATGATCATCTCCATGTGTCCATTGATGAAATTGAATCTGAAAGAAGTTAGAAAACAACTTGTCCAACAGAGCAGAAACTATTTCCTCAGTATCCATCCTGCTATCCTTTAGTAACAGGCCACAACATACTATAGTAACAGTGTATCCATATAAAACTATATTGCTCAGACTCCCTTGCAGCTAGATGTGGCCATGTGATGAAGATACCCAGGGGTGTAGCTAACTCAGGAGGGAACATTGTCTTTGTCTCCTTCAACTACCACCTATTTCTTTTTGGTGTTTGGAATGGGAATAGCCTGGCTAGAACTCAAAGCAGCCACCTTGCTCTGTGAAGGGGCTTCAAGGGTAGAACCATGTGCTAGCAAGGTAGAATGAAAGATAGAAAGAGGATTGATTGTTTTGCCTGTGGCATGCCTTGCTGACCCCAGACTGCCTTTATCCAGAATTATTTTACATAAGACAATAATGAACTTACGTCTTATTTAACTCACTGCTATGTTGGATTCTCTGCATGTCTGGCCAAATCTAATGACAACTGGAATATCCAGTGTCACTCAGCCAGTAAAGATTACAGCCCAGACAATTTGTCTATGAGCCATGCTTTTAGACCACTGTGCTATGCTACTGAAAACATTCAAAAATCACTTACTCCTCTATATGCATTTCATGCCACCAGTTTTAGTATGGTAATCAGATAATTGAGTCTTTACTGGGACAGAAATGGTCTTTGTCTCCTCCATTATCTTAGAGTTCTTTCCAGAAAGCATTATGAGGTCTCTTTGTCATTAGATATTTTTATTAGATTAAAAAAATACCTTATGATGGAAAAATAATATGATAAAAAATGCCTTATGATGGAAACTTTCTCAGCAGAGTTATTTTGATTTCCTACTATCACTTTACTTTCAGATCATAGTTCAGTACTGGTGACCTGAAAATAATCCAATAATGGATGTCATTGTGTGGCTGTCATTTATGTCAATGTGCTGGTCTCATGTCCATGTCCAAGGGCCAGAGAGTAAGGGGAAGGGTACAGGAAAAGTTAAGAGGACTCTAGAAGGTTTTCAGAGAATCTTAAGTTTTTTCTTCCCAGTGAATCAGCTGGAAATGCTTCACGAGAATGTACCTGTCAGTTCATCAGGAGATCAATATGTTCTGACAGGAGTATATTACACAAGGCTTGAGACCAATGGCTCCCATCTCCAAAGACCTGGTTTTCAGTTATGTTCCCACTACTAATTGGGAAACACCTGACAAAATACTACATGTCATTAATGTCAGCAGCTAATGACTGCTTTTTTTCAATGATAGTAGATTGAGGGGAGTCTTAGCTCCATCACCCAGCACCTTGCAGGAATTGAAGGAGTTCTGAAGACCTGCAGAGCTGAATTCCAATCCTGGATCCTTTACTTATTAACTGTGTTCATCCGAGCCTCTGTTTCCTACTGCTGATTTGGTGGTAATCTACTGTGGCAGCGTTTTGTACAAGTTTGAATTGGCAAATCTGAAATGATGCAATATAGAAATATAAATAAAATCTCATTTGTACATAAATTTAAAAACAGTATGTTCTCTAAATTTTAAACATGTCAAGAATTACATAATTTCAAAATGGCTGGCAGTGTTTCTCTCTCTTTCTCTTTCTCTCTCTCTCTCCCCCCGTACCATATATATATATATATATATATATACACACACACATACATACACACACACACACACATATCTATGTGTGTATATATATGTGTGTGTGTGTGTGTGTGTGTGTGTGTATATATATATATATATATATGCATGCCAGCTTTACGGAGATAAAATTCACCTACCATACAGTTTACCAATTCACCCATTTAAAATGTATAATTTAATTGTTTTGAGTCTATTCACAGAATTCTGCAATGGTCACCACAATCAATTTTAGAACATTTCTGTCATCCCAGAAAGAAACCCTGTAGCCATTAGAAGTCATTCTTCATAGTCCTAGAAAGCCACAGATCTACTCTCAGTCTCTATAGATTTGTCTATACTTTGTGTGGGGAGAGTTGCACTGTCCGTGATCTTTCTGTTGGGCTTCTTTCACTCAGCATAATGTCCAGGGTTCATACATGTTGTAGGTAGCATGTATCAGTACTTCGTTCCTTTCTTTTGCCAAAGATAGGGTTCATTTTTGAAATACATCTATTCTTGCCACAACAGATGCTGCTTGAGCTTGTAAAGATGAATATGCTCCATTCTTTGTCAAGATTCATCTTGACTTATGCAAATTCTGAATTATTTGAGCTATTCAAGAATGTGCCACCTACGTAAAGTGTATCGGTGCTCTGCTTACCTTGCAGTTTTGTCGTGAGCGTGGAATGTGATAATGTCTGCAGCAGCAGGCCCCACTGTGTACGGCGATTCCCTGAAGAAATGGTGCCACCTTCTATTTGGTCTGTTTGATTGTTTCATAGCAAATCTATTTCTCACCTGCTTTTACATTTCTCTCACTTTAAGGAATCCCAATGTATGAAAATTCCAGTTGATTAAAGAAAAAATCACTCAACTGTCTTCTAAGGGACCTGCTCATTGAGTGTCTCTAAAGTGCTATTTGAAAAAACTCCACTTTGGACTAAAGCATCAGGCTTTCTGGAGCCCGTCCATGGTTCCAGTTAGACCTCCCTTCATGAATTTCCACCAATGCCCATGTATTCAAAGGGCAATGTGAGGCCTGCACCTTTGTCAACCTGAGCGCATTTCGATTACAGCAGTGTCACAGCCAAGTGTGAGAGCTTTAATGAAATACAGCTTTTGAAAACTACTATCCTCGAGTCTTTGCTGCCTTATTTCAACAAGGTATGCAGGTGAAAGACGTCCGGCCATGCCCGATGCTTTACCTCTTTTTGCCCTAGGCAATTAGGTGCCACATCAAACAGGCATCTTTGCTCCTTCAACAAGCCATCATTGCTAGCCTCATAGGTGAGAGCCACCAGGACGGGCACTGTCACATTCATTATCCCATTCCATCCTCCCGATGATGCTGAGTGTTTTTGTCTCCATGTTTCAGATGAGGACTGAGTAGCTCAGAGGGGTTAACACTGACAATCAGAGGAGGAACTGTGTGAGTCTGGATCTGTCTGACCTCAAATGCCATCTTCCTTCAAGGAGACTGCATTTCCTCTGTCTCGGTGTGGGTTAATTACTCCTTAGTATGCCTGCTTGTCCTCCATGATAAGACGTATTTATTCTTATTCAGTGGTCCCCAGCATAAGCATGTAGTGTTGCTCCCCAGCCAAGGCTGTGCATCTAAATAAGAAATGTTTATTTTATTGCTTATGGGAAATGCAACATGCAAGCAACTAAAGCCGCAGGGGGGTTTCAGGTGAGAGTGTGCAGGCTAAGAAGCTGCTCTAGGTCATGCCTGGCCATGGAGACTTTTCCTTATAGCATGAAACAATCTATCTGTGCCTGGTCCTAACTGCAACTTAAAACGTAAGGTCAAGTTACATTTAAAAAAGGGCAAACATCACCAGAAAAAAATGTTCTAGAGTTAGAAAAACCGTAACCAGGGATCTGGGAATTAAATTTGTCTGTATCAATCAGGGATGCTTTCTGTCGCAGGTAACAAAGTAGCAATTAACACAGCTTAAATACCTCGGGTTGATTTTTCTGGTCTTTCCAGAAGCTGGGAGGTGGGTGGCTGCTGCTTGTGCTTCAGTGACTTGACAATTGGCATTTCTGTGGGTCTTTGGACTTTCTGTTGTAGCTGAAAGACCTGTCACAGCTCTAGGCATTGAATCTGTATCTACGTTCAGAGAAGAAGAAAGGGGGAAAAGGCTATTTTTTTGTGTGCTTTTCATTAGAAATGCAAAGTCTTTACCACAAGTCCTCAATGGTCTTTTGTTAACAACCTGCCTGAGCAGAACCTTGGCATGTGGTTAACCATAGCTGCAAGGGAAACTGTGTACAAACCAGTATTTGTATGTGTCTATGTGTGTGTACATGCACGGTGTATATGTGTGTATGCATGGTGTGTGTGTATGCATGATGTGTGTGTGTGCGTGTGTTTGTGCGCGTGTATGCATGGTGCCTTAGGGAAAGGGCATTTGGAATGGACTTGGGGTTAACCAGTGACAGGTCTTCACACTGTACCCAAAGGTTAACAGACGTTTAAATGAAGGAGAAACCAGCACTTCCCAAGATTTTATTATGAGTTTGGGAATTAGTTGGAGGGCAGGGGTATTGCTGAAATGGTTCTTTGGTTAAATAAGTGAAGGAAGCAAAGTCCAACTGATTTCTGTTCTCATAGACATCGAGGTGTAATTAGGTATATAAATCTCCACGATAACTCAGCACCAGAGACTCTGTTACAAGCAGGATGCTCTGTGAGCCTGGCGCACCATACTCCAGAATGGCAGCTGAGGTCCCGAGCTGCTGGGTCGTCGCAAGATACCCGGGTAGGCAGGCTCCTCCTCCACAGAGGAGCAATCAGAGCCACAGCTTGAAAGTAAGGTGGCCTGAGAGCAGGACAGAGAATATCAGAGAGGCTTGTGGGGACTGAGGAGGCTCTGAGCAACTTGAGGGTAGGGACCATGACATTAATAATTCTTGACTATTACTCCCTCCACACTCGCCCCTTCAATTTAGCTAGCCTCCTTCAAAAAGCCAATGTTCAAAAATGTTTGCTGAGTGAATTAAAATGTTATATAAATGTCGACCCAAGAATTTTAGAGGTTCATTCATTTCACCTTTTCTCATGGGGATCAACCATTTGTCCATGTTCTTGGTAGGAAATTGACCACCCAGGATTCCAAAGGTGGACATAGTAAGTACAAATAAAAAATGACAGGGAAGTGTTTTCCCTGTGGATCTAAGCAGAACTGTTGGTAACCTGTGTTTAGGTCCACAGGTAGTCCTCCCTCACTTTCCCATTTCCCGGCTATGATGTAACTGTACTATGATATGTAGGATATGAAGCCATAGTTTTTACACATACCACCTCATCTCAGTCTTGCATTGCCCCAAGAAATGGATAAAGGGATTCTCATTTACAGATAAGAACCTAGAACTTAGTGGGCAGGAGACTTAGCTGAGTCTCACAGCTTCCCTCTGTATCATCCTTGAGACCATGTGAATCTATGAGTATAAAATAGAACTCATGATGGAAGAGGTGACTTTAAACTCACGGGCTTTTACCATTGGCCCACAGGAAAAAATGGAGCCCGACCTGCAGTTACTCAGTTAGTCTGGGGACAAAGGAAGGTAAAATGATAATTTGGGACTTTTATGAATATTTGTATTAGCCAGGGTTCTCCGGAGAAAAAGAAACAATAGAATGTGTATATGTATGCATAGAAAGAGAGAGACAGATTTGCTATGAGGAATTGGCTCGTGTCATTATGGAGGCTGAGAAGTCCCAAGATATGCGGTCGGCAGCTGGACAGCCAGGAGAAGCGAAGTGTAGCTCCAATGTGAGTCCGAAGGCCTGAGAACGAGAGAGCCAATGGCATAATTTCCAGTCTGGAAGCTGGCGAGCTCAAGACCCAGGAAGAGCCAAAGTTTCAGTTCCAGTCCAAAGGCTGGAAAAGGCTGATGTCCCAGCTCAAGGCAGTCAGGCAGGAGGAATTCCCTCTTAACTCAGCCTTTTGTTCCAGTCATGCCTTCAAATGATTAGGTGAGGCCCACCCATGTTCGGAAGGGCAACCTGATATACTCATCTAACAGTTCCATCATTAATCTCGTCCAGACATACCCAGAATAACAGTTGCCCAAATGTCTGGGTACCCTGTGGCTAGTCAAACTGACACAGAATTAATCATCCAACTGCTGTAGGCAGAATTTTGGCTCCCACGTTCTCCACACCCTGGTGTTATTTCTGTGGCTGTGTTTCCTCACTCGGCAAAAGAGACTTTGCTAATGTAATTAAGGTTTTTATTCAGCTGACCTTAAAATAGGGAGATCATCCCGGATTATCCAGCTGGACCCAAGTCATCACAGGAGCCCTTGAAGGCAGCGGCAGAAGGCAAGAGAGAGAGATGCAGCAGAAGAGAGAGTTCAAGAAGTGAGGCAAAGGGCAGTTTGGAGGGTTGCAAACCCTGAGATCCTGAGAATGATTCAGCCTGTTGCTGGCTGGAGATGGTGATGGGCCACATGGAAAGCCCTAGAAGGAAGTCCATCCTGCCAACATCCTGAATCATCTCGGGAGAGAATTCTCTCCAGACCCCGAGTGAGGAGCACTGCCCCGCTGAAACTTACACGGCGGCCGTGCAAGCCCCTAAGCCAAAACCCACCGTGAGCCCCGCTGAGGCCGGACTTCTGACCCACAGACGCTGCTGCTGTTGTAAGCCGCTCCATTTGTGGTGCTTCATTCCAGTCGCAGCAGAAAGCCGGTGCAGATGCACGTGACCTCACATACCAGTCGTGAGTAAAGCTGCTTTTCACAACAAAATAACAGGGATTAAAAACACACACATACAAACTCATAAACTGTTGGATAGCTATCAAAATTCAATTTCAAATAAATCACCAACTTATCATTTTTAAGTATTCCCAACACCGATATCATTCTTAAATTAAAGCAGCACCGGAAGCAATCTTGGGGACATGTTTAGCAACACATCCTAATGAAGCTCCTGTAATTATGAATACTTTTGATATTCATGCGATGCCACTAATTATGACGAACTCCCCTTTGAGGAGGTCCCGCTGGCTGCATGAAGGAGCTTTATGGGCGAGTGTGTAGGCCCGCTCAACTTTCAGAGGTCCCGTTACCACTTCCCACAGTTCACCTCGCTTTCCCAGAGTGGACGTCTTTCAAAAGATGCTGGAATTGGAAGTGGAAGTGACACTGACAAAGTGACATCGTCCCTGTGATTGGAGTAAACCACTATCATTAATGAGGTTCAACAAAAGCTTTGTTGACTTAACAGTGTAGCCGCTGGCGAGCTAAGGCGCGTGCAGCTTGCTGCTGCTCTCCCGACATTGTCCTGCGGATGTGTATAGAGCATGCACGTTGGAAGGAACCTTTCCTGACAGGCCCCTTAGCATGCCTGTTTTGGAATACAACCTCTCCTGGCCTGTTTCCTCTTCCAGAGTTCCTGGAGTGCCTGGAATGTGCAACAGGGAAGGTCAGGGTATGGTATTCAACACACAGGCATAATCAAAAATGTGAATAAATATGCCTTGATTTAGCACATACTGTGTGAAAGTGATGTTGCTCTCATTTACCCATAATTATGTCTAATCTCTATAGACCTCTTTTCGTTTTCTTTTTCTTTAAGTCTATAACAACTTTATTGCACCATAATTCACATACTATATGATTCACCCATTTAAATGTACAATTCAGTGCTTTTTGGTCTATTCATAAAGTTGTGCAATCATCACCACAATCAATTTTAGAACATTTCATCACCCCCAAAGCGAGATCCTGTGCTCATTAGCAATCATCTCTGGCTTTCCCACCAATTCCCCAGCCTTAGGCAACCACTAATCTACTTTCTGTCTCTATGGATTTGCCTATTCTGGATGTTTCATATAGATGGAATTGTATAATACGTGGCCTTTTGTGCCTGGCTTCTTTCACTCAGCGTCATATTTTGGGGGTTAATCTATGTTGTAACATCTATCAGTACTTCATTCCTCCTTATCGCTTAATATTATTCCATTGCATGGATTTTTATTTTATTTATAGTTTTACATTATGATTTTATAATTTTACTTATCAATTTATAAGTTGATGGACATTGGATTATTACTTTATAGCTGCTATGAGTAACGCTTTTCTAAAAATGCATGTACAAGTTTTTATGTGGATATATGTTTTCATTTTTCTTGTGTATATATGAGTTTATACCTGGTAATGGAATTTCTGGGTCATGAGATAACCTTTTGAGAAACTTGCATACGGTTTCCCAAAGCAGCTGCACCATTTTACATTTCCATCAGCCATGTATAAGGGTTCTATTTTCCTTACTCTTCACCAGCATTTATTATCATCTATTTTGTTTTTATTTTTGTCACCTTACTGTGTGTTAAGTAGTATCTCCTTGTGGTTTGACAGACATTGTATTGAATCACTTATAGACCAACTTAAGGAGTATTGCCATCTTAACAATATCGAGTCTTCCAATTCATGGACTTAGGATGCTTTTCCATTTATTTAAGTCATTAATTTCCTTCAACAATGTTTTGTAGTTTTCAGTGTATATCTTGCCTTTATTTCCTTAGATTTGTTCCTAATTATTTTATATTCTGATGCTATTATAAATTGAATTATTTTCTTGATTTCATTTTTAGATCATCCATTATTATTGTATAGATATGCAAGTAATTCTTTTATATTGATCTTGTACCCTGCACCCTTGCTGGAAGCTCTTTTTTAATATAGACATGCTTATTTTAGAGGTAAAGTAACTTGCTCAGGTCTCATAATGGAGCTATCTAAGCCAAGGCTCACTTTCTGTTTCTTATACTGTCATAATTCTGCAAGTATATGTATATGAAACAAATATCAAACAAATGAATTATGTACTAATATAATACTGTCCCAAATCCCCATTATATTTACTTTTCCTACATGTTAACCAATTACAGAAAAAATTTGATTGCTTGTTATAAGTCATGACTTAGGATGTATCTCCCACTCCTTAACTCTTTTATCTGAGCCACTATTGACTTATTTACCATTCCTAGTAGTCCTTTTTTTTTCCTAAACATTTGAAAATTGACTTGTTTCCTAAAGGCAATCTATCTTCCCAGTAAAAATGCCACCTGTTTCTTCCTAAGCACACCATCTCCTGTCATTCTTAATGCTAAAATTTAAGAATATAGGGCCAGACCTGTTCCTTCCCTTTCATATGACCAGAGTCCATTCTAGTCTCAATGTCTCTTCTATCTGTCTATAGACCCCTTCTCTAAGGTCACTTCCTGTGACCCACACCAACATCCTATCTTTAGAAGGCAGTAGCCATCCCCAAACTGTGAGCCTCGTGTTTGTATTTGTTACACATATTTAACACCAAGGTGAAAACAAAGTCAAGATGAAAGGAACTTGACCACCTGGCTTCATGCGTGACCTTGTCCCTAGACTCCCACTCTCTGCAGTAGGTCTTGCCCTCTACCTTAGTAACATAGTTGAAGCCATCTGAAAGACTCTCCCCAAACTTGGGTGTCTCTGCTCACATTTCTCTGTATCTCTAACATCTCTTGCTTCTCAAATATCTCAAGAAGGGAGTGTTTCTCCTTTTTATAATTCCCATATCTTAAATTCTATCGTCTTTTGACTCTTCCTTCACCTGTCCCTTTAATTCTATATTCTGTTGACTTTCTCATAGCCTTTCTTTGTAAATCATTGCTTTCTCCTTCTTGCATCGTCAGTCACATTCTCCATCACTCCTTTCACATTAGTGGACAAACATATCTAGGTCTTCCAGACTTGAGAAGAGCGAATCTACCCCAGCCCATGCCTTCTCATCCTTGCGTGCTGCCTATTATAAACTCTTTTCCTCTTTCATGCTACAATTATACTTTCTAAAAATGCAATGTTTCTTAATGTAAGCCATGTATATATCTGATGGCATAAAAGATAATTTTAGGTGACATAAAGATGAACTTCCATTATTTTAATAGGTATTTATTTTGATGTATAACTAAGTAATGCCTAGTACATCATTCCCATAATTTTATTCATATCATGGCCTAGAACTAGGTTAAATTTTAAAAATCAATTTAAAGTATATTGAAAATAAATAAAGAGTGTACTGGAAGTACTTACACATGAATTACTGAAATATGGGAAATCTTTGCATGGTAAAAGAAGCAGAACTTTAAAGATGGATAGACCTCAGTATAGATAGTCCTTCAAAAGGCTCTTCTGAGTGGCTCTGAGAAAGTTAGTTTTCTGCATTGCAGAAAGGCTATGAAGATTAGAGCTAATGTATTTAGAGGAACAAGAACATTGTCCAGAAAAAAAATAGGTATTCAATAAACAATAACTATTAATAATTATTTCCCAGCCCCTGCTTGGGACACTGCTGCAAATGCACAGAGGAAAATTCTGGAAAGGTAGGATGGCCCAGTATGTCACTTACTCAGTTTCACCTAAGTGGGTGTTCAGGAGATGTTTACTGAATTTTAGCATTATCATCATCATCATTAACAACAGCATTGTAAGGCTCACCAAGGGCCAACACTATGCTAAGGTTTTCACATGTACAGCTCGCTAATTGGCATTCTGCAACAGCTTTGTGAGGGAGATTCTATAACATCCACACTTTATAGGTGAGCACACTGAGTATCAGGGAGGTGAGGTGGTTTGCCTAAGATCACTTGACTAGTGGAATGTGAGGCAGAGATTCAAGCCCAAGATGTCTGGTTTCAAAGTCGGCCCTTCCAACCACTGGGTTATATCTCAAATCAAATATATTCACATGTCATGGTACTTGACATGAGTACTCTCTTTCTCCCTGTGCCATTCTTCCCCCAAATTCAGTGCGAGAAATATATATGCTGAATCTTTCATGGGCCAGGTCTACTGTAGTCATAGTAGATGCAGAGAGATGACTCATCTCTGCTTTCTGTGGAAAAACCAGCAGACAAGAGAAGACGACAGATGAGTGACGGCGTTAAACTGTGCTAAGTTGGCAAAACACAGGGAGGGAATCCTCATTGCCTATGAATATGGATCTAGGAAGGACAAGCAATGGACATTTTGCACAGTCAAATTGAATCTTTATAAGAGATCAGCAGAGATAGTGTAGAAATAAAGCACTAAGATCATTTCTTCTAAATGGTTCATTGTCATGTCCATAGAATTGATCATCTGCATTACCAGTTTAAATGTTGGCTTTGACAACTTTTCCAAAGCCAAAGTTTGGGAGTGTTTGGAGATTTCTATGATATTGAGAAAATGTTTTAAAAATGATATTGAAAATATTTGCTGTATATAACAGCATCCCAATAAGAAACAGATGGCATACTTAAATTAGGACAGTAGTAGGAGGGCCTATTTTAACAAGGGTCTATTTGCAAAAGGGAATTGCAAAGGGTAGGGGTATAATCCCAGTCTAGTAAGAACAGGGCTGTCATCGGCCCTGCACCTGGGGACAGTCACAAACCTGGAGGGAGCTAGTCAGGTAGAGAGCCACTTACTTGGAAGGATCAGAGACCCCCAGCATGGAATGCAGCCAGCCCAAGGCAACCCAGAAGGGAGGGACTTAAGGGCATAAGCACCCTGACCTCACTCAGCCTCCCCTTCTGATCTCCAAACCCAACAGGAAGTCAAAGAGCTTTATGGTCCATTCAGGGCAGCTTCCAAGGACAGAGGGCAGGGTAGGGATGGGCATAGTGGGCATGCTAAGGTGTCAAGCTAAAGATATACCACAGAGTGAAAACTTCTTGCCTATTCTTGCTGCTCTTCCCTAAAACAAAGACTGGATGGAGACAAGCCTTAGTCCAACCCTTTGGCCTGGGAATTATAGAATTTTGGAAAAATCAACAGCGTGCCCAAGATGTATTTAAATATACCTACATTCTAATCAAGATAGAAAGTTTCTTGTATCCATTTAACTATAAATGAATAACCATGTGACCTTCAAGAAGATTCTGAGCCAAATTCCACTGGTTTCTAAACTCTTAGAGATGCTTGCTCTTGGCAAAGTGAAGTATGTATTAATTTTTTATTCATGCCCTAAGAGAGACCACATTTTTATTTATCTAGTCAACTATCAGTATATGTGCTACTGCATTCACTATTATTTGACTAAATAATGCAAATATGTAGAAAACATATGCTGGAGTTATCATGGGTTGTACATTTTGCATTGTCAAAGTGTAAAGAGTATCTGAGTTAGAACTCACACCCTCTTTAGGGTATGAGAAGATGCAGGTCAGTGAATTGTTTCAAGGTAGAAGACGTTTAATGAATGTACCTTGGGCTGTATGTTCCTCCATTAGCATTTGTTATTACAAAACTATCATTCTGTCTTCAAATGCTTTCCCACACACCTGATGGTGTCAAAGAATGACAGCTCTCTCGTTAAAGATGCATAATATACTATCTCCTCTCTCCTCTCAGACTCCAACTTCCATGCAAGCATGATACAAACCAGCTAGATCCTAATCAAAATATCTCCTTCCTGCTATGTCTTCATGTGGACAGCCACAAACATGTATATATATTTGAAGTGCAAAGATTTTGAGTCAACTCTTTGTTTAATAACTGTGGGGATTTCGCATCTCAAGAAATTCTGAAAATGATGTAATGATATAATGTAGCAGCGGTTTAATTTGCTAGACAGGGATTAAGAGCTGACAAATTCTCTCTCTTTAAATTCCTTTAATTCCATCTTGCAAGTCAGAGCATTCAGTATATTCCCCAGCCTCCCAGCTGATATGCTAAAATTGGTTTCACTGTACCACTCTCAGGCATGCAATGAGCTAGGCCAAGCTGTTTAGTTACTTGTGATCTGTTTACATTACATAGAAGGTTAGTTAATTAGAAATAAGCATGTTTCTTAATTAAGGAACAAATTAATTTTTAAAGAAGTACTGAGACCCCCTTGGGTCACAGCAAACAAGGGACTGAGCATTTGGCATGTTGTCTGTGTAATTCTTTGCAAGGAGGGCCTGAAGTGTGCAGTGACACAGCCAACAGCAGCTGTGGATTCGTTCCACTGACATCTTATGAGGGTCTTTTGTGTGCAAAGAAATATGTTGGGGGACCCTGAGAACTCAAAGATAAGTAAGACAAAGTCAGATTTTTTATGGAGCTCAGGGTAAAGTGGAGGCAATAGGGTTGCATGTTGTATATTTAACAAACTGTGCTAGGTGCTAAAAGAAAGATGAGGAAAATCCCCAGGGAAACATGAGAGCAAAGTAAGCCAATAAGGTATGGGTGGGAGCAGAGAAAAGATCTAGAAACCTCCCAGGTAGAAGGTGATGGGTTAGCTAAATCTTGAGGAAATCCCATCTGGGTAACATGGGAAGCTTGTGTCAGGTACAAGAAACATATGTACCAAGACCTGAAAGAGTAAGGCATGATCTGGGAACACAGGTAGAGGGTGAGACTTGGGCATCAGCTGTAGGGATGGCAGGGAGCAGAAAAGGGCTGGAAAGGCCAACATGACCCAGGTGATGGAGAGAGGCAGGCATCATGCAAAGCGTGTGTGTTGGGACTCACAGGGTTGGTAGTGACAGAAAGTCAGCCCAATGACTTTAAGCAGAAAAATGATTGTTGGCTTATTCATTTAAAGGGCCAAGAGTGGCTGCAGGGATGGTGGTATCCAGGTGCTGTAATTATGTTCTCAGGAGTCTTTCTCACTTATTCCTTGGCCCTGCTTTTCTCTGTGTTGGCTTTCCCTAGATGGTAGCAAACAAAAACAGCCACTTGGCATTTCTACTACAACCTTAGCCACTGCAGCCAGCCCTCACCCTTTATGAAAATATTGTTTATGTGTAGTTCCATTTAAGTCCTAGGTGTGCCTCTGTTGGCCCAGTTTAAATCATGTGTTCATCCCTGAATTAGTCACTGTGTGCACAGGTGTGGAAGGCTCTAAGGGGCTAGGCCTGCCTCATATGCCCACACTCAGAGCCAGGTATGGGGGAAGGTGATACCAGCCTTCCCTTAACTTCAGGAACTTGCAGTAAAAGAAGGGTGGTAGCCCTAAGGAAAATGAGAATGCTGTGTTACCAAGAGCAAAGGGAACAGATGCAGGGCAGAAAAAAAGAAATAAATGACTACTATGTGAAGAGGTCAAAGTGAGAGCCCTTGATGAGTTTTGAGTAAAAATGTGACATGGACATATTGCCTTGCAAAAAAATTATTCTCGCTGCAGTGTGTAGAATGTGGAGAGAGGAAGAGATGAATGCTGGGTGAGCTGTTAGACAACAAGGACCAGTTCTAAGGTAGTCATGGTAGAGATTAAGGAGCATGAGGAATATTCTAGAGAGAGTTAGAAGGTAGAAAAGATGGACTTCGGGGTCTCTGATACACAACAAATGGCCACAGATTCTTTGAGTGTCTGTGTCCTCTCCCCTTGACTCTAGGTGGGCTCTGACTGCTTTGACCAGTCCAATAGCCAAGGCAGAAGTGATAGTCTGCCACTTCCTTGGTCTAGGCCTCAAGAGATGGGCAGATTTTATTTACTGTCTCTTGCTATACTCATTCTGATGGAAGGCAGAACCATGTAAGAAGTCTGACTGCCTGGACACTGTCCTTTTTGGAGAAGCTTTATCCATATAGAGAGGCCTTGAAGAACAAAATACCATATGGAGAGAGAGGTCAAGGAGCAATGAAGCATCTACCACATGAATAAAGGAGCCTTCTTGAAAGTAGATTCTTCAATGTTGGCTGACCCAATGAGGATCTGAGATGAACCACCCAGCTGAGCCCTTCCTGAATTCTTAACTCACAAAATTATAAGCAAAATAAAATAGTCACTATTGGGGGGGGGTGTCTGCAGCACTAAATAATCCAAATAGAAATGAAATGAAACATGAAAAAGACAGAAGGATTTATGTTATCAGGCAATGGCAAGCACTACTGCAGTTTTTAACAAATGTTAAGATAAATGGTTAAACCGTGCTTCTAGCCCATTCCCAGACCCTGTCTTCCTAAGAAATCTAGCCTATGTCTTCCTCTCCTTGCCAAGTTCTAAATCTTCATTTGTGAGTATAAATTATAGATATAGGCCACAGTCTCTCTTCCTCCTGGGATTTTCTCTTTGATGGGGCCATCAAATTCTTTGGTGAGCTTTATTGTAAGTCATAGGCACTGTCAGTTTTCCCATAGCTGTATTTCATTCAAGTACTTTAATGTGCCCACTGAAGGTGAAAAATTCTCTAACATGCAACCAAAGGCCATAAATGTAAAAATAAAAGTTATTGGGTTGAGAAACAGGAGATGTTTTGCAATGCTCTAGCTAGTAGTGGGCTCTCATTTCTTCTGCCTGACTGTGAATCCTATATTTATGCCATTTCTTGAGACTTGTAACCAGCAATCCTTGTTTGGGGGTTCAGTAGAATAGGTCTGAGGAAATACAAGGGTAGAAGAGGTGAGGTTAGTCTTTGTTCTGGTGTTGAGATGTCTGGTGGGAAGACCCCAGCACACAGCTAACCAATACGGTGCTTTGCAAAAATTAGAGAAAGGTATCCCCTCTGGGCAGTTAAATAACAGAAAAGTGCTTCTCTGGTTAGAAGCAAACCTCTGAGGTCTTGGCTTAATGAGTATAAGATGAGTTTGTGTGAAGAAAAATGGACCTCTTCCTCCAGGAAGTCAAGCAAGAGGAGAGCAGGCTGCTCTCCTTTGGGTCCCCACAACCATGGATGGTGGCTGTGAAAGAGCCAGGTGTTTGCTCCCTGAGAGTTCACCTTGCAGCAGAAATAGCTCCATCATCACTACAGTTTATTCAGCCCTTACTATGTGGTGGACAATGTGGAAGCGTTTTAACTCTAATGTTGAAACGACTATTGATGTAGATGCCACCACGGATGATGAAACAATGAGAATCTCGATGCCTTACCCTGAAACACACAGACTAAGAATGGGGGGTTGGAACTCAAACCTGACTTTTCTAGCACACTTGTGGGCTCCTCTTTAGTGGAAAGTAATTTCTTGGAGAAGTACATACACTTTAACATACATGTTGGCCATGAGTTTGTAGCAGTATTAGCTCTTGTAAGGACATTATTTTGTTCTAGTTGTCAGTAATGATAATGTATGTGACCATTTTTTTTTTAAATTTTACATCCCCAACAAATGGGTTTTGTTGAGTTGGACTGGCCACACCTTCAGGTAGGATGCAAGTGTGCATCTACATGCATGGAAAAGGAGGTAATGCAGCACAGTGGGGTGGTGAAGACTCTGAAGCCAAATATAGCTGGATTTGAATCTCTGCTTTATCTCTTATTATTTGCATGAGCCTAGGCAAGATACTTTGCCTCTCTGAGCTTCATTTTTTTCTCTTTAAACTGAAATGACTGTAGTTTGTTGTCAAAATATTATAGGTAATGCCCCAGGCTTATAGGAAACACATTAAACAATAGTACTATCGTGACCATTATCAGAAAGGTTTGTATAAATGCTCCAAACAAGCCTAGGATTCAGCTAGCATTCTTAGCCTTTTAAGCTCATACCACTGTTAATCTTATGCTTACCCAGAAACTTGGGTGTGTATTTTATATAACTATTGCCAAGATAGGTCTCTCCAACTTAGAGCTAGTATATATATATGTGTGTGTGTGTGTGTGTGTGTATATATATATATATATGCTTATGTATATATTTGTGTGTATACACATATGCTTACTCCTGATGTCATATTTGCCCATGATAAATTTTAATTAGCTTTATCCTGTAGAATTAATTTGATGTCTTATCTCTTCAACCTGGTTTGTTCCCAGTTATACTTAACTTTTCTGTTAATCTTAAAATCTGATAAGCATGTATTCTGAATCTTTACCAAATTTATAGCAACTCTATATGTTTTAGGAGGGCACTGACCACATATTTCTCAAGTGTCAGCTAAAAAAATATTAATTAGATATCAACTATGTGACTCTTTTATGTCCAATGTCTACCATGGCACATGGTAAGAAGTCACTCAAAAACATTGGACGGATTGGTGGATAGATGGATAGATGAATGGAGGGGTGGACGATCTGGTTATTGAATAGGATGTTGAATAAAATAGAGCTATAGATCTCTGTCACATCACAAAAGATCTTTGCCTAGAAGCCAGTCATACAGTATTTTGGTGAGATTGATCAATCAGTTATAAATTGAACTAGCTCACATTTTCCCATTGTATACATAAGAGGATTTTTCGAATGCCTTCTGAAATAATGATCCTATATATGTGCCATTCTCCTGGTTTATCAGTCTTGTAACAACAGGCTTAAAGAATAAAATAAACTCACACATGTTCACAAAGAGACACATATGAGGATGTTTACTGCTGTGTTGTTTGAAAAGCAGTAAATTGGAAATTACCTAAATGTGCATCAATAGAGGAATGGCTAATAAAATAAAAAGAATTAAATATTAAACTATAATTCAAAGGAATGAAACAAATATATATATAGAACCAAATCGTTTATGTAAACATTATATAGAGAGAACAAATAGTTTATGTAAACATATATATATGTGTGTGTGTGTGTGTGTGGTGTGTGCTCAATGAAGATAGAGCTCAAAACCAAGAAAGCCAATTCTGTAGCATATTCCATATGGACAGTTTTTTTTAAGTTAATAAACATATGTATAAAATAATATATCATATTGTTCTTGGAAACAATTATGTGCCTAAGATGACCTGCAATGGCTTGGAAAGAGGCATGCTCTATGAAAGTGGCTGTCATTGTGAAAATGTTGAAAAGGTAGAACAGGGTATGGTGGATAAAAGGACTTAAGCTTGATCTGTAATGTTTTCCTTCTTTCAATAAAATAAAGGCAAAGCAAATGTGACAAAATGTTAACAGTTGGCAACTCCAGATGGTGGGTATACCAATTTTTATGCTATTGTTCTTTGTTCTTTTCTGTGTTTTCTTAAAATTCTCAAAATATAAAACTGGAGAAGGAAGTTAACCCTCATTGGTTAACCAACCATCAGCCCATCTTTTCTATTTTTGCTTCCAGCTATTTGTTCTTTTTTTTATTTTCATTTGAGGATATAAAACATCACAGGTATACTTGAAACCTTTCTATCTACCAAACTAATTTAGGATTAGGCTGCATGTACCAGAAAATAAAATCTCAAACAAGAGTTTCTTTTTGTCACATAAAAGTCATCCAGAGTTTGGTACTGGGCAGTCTGGAGATGTCATCTGGGATAAGGCTCTGGATTCTCAGCAAGTGGTTTCCATCCTCAAGGCTACTTCATGATTCCAGATGGCTGAATGAGCTCCAGCCTTCACACCCAAATTCCAGACCAGCAGCACCTTCCCTTCCCAAACTCACCTCTGCTTTCAGCCCATGGGCCAGAATTAATCATATGGCCACATAGCTGCAAGGGAGACAGGGAATATAATATTTTATTAAAGTGCATTACCCACGTTTTTTTAATTAAGGAAAAAGAGAATAAGTATATTAGAAAGCAATCACCAACCCTGCCACAAAACTGTCCTCATCCTCCCTGAGCTCCCTCCCTTCCTAGTGGCAGATACTCCCTTGGAGTTAGTATATCACCTTCCTGTCCATGCTTCCATAATTAAATAACCATGTGCATATCCATTAACAATGCAAGTTTTGTTGATTTTAAAGTTTTCATAAATTCTGTAATTACAGCCTTCTTGTCTCTGATAACATGCTAAGTACTTAAGCTTATTATTTCATTTTGTCCTCAATAGATAAGAACAACTGTCTGTTTAATAATTAGTTGCTTGCTTTTTTTCTGAAAACTTTGGCAAATGTACCATTCTTTGATTTCTGAACTTCACACTCCCTTCTTGCCTTCTGGACTGAGCATATCTCCCTGCGCCCCACCACCTCCTCAGTGCCCGAAACTTTGCCAGAAGTAGGGGCCTCCCCTACCCTGCCTGCACCCCTGTGCGTCTTCCTGGCTCTCTGACACCAGGCTCATCCCGCCTGCTAACAGTCCCCGACCTCCCTGACTTCAGCGGGCAGCAGCTTTCTGTGTGGAGCTCTCTTGCTTTCTCTGTCTTCGCCATTCTTCAGAGCTGAGATCACACCAGTAAGACCCGGCTAAACCCTGGATACAGTCCTTCTGGACCTCAAGTCTTGAACTCATTAAGTGATAAGCGCTTTATGGATTTTTTTCTTTCTTCCCAATCATTAAGCAGCAATTACCCTTCACATCACCTCGTTCCCATATCATCTCTATAATTCCGGCCACTCTCACTAGAAAACTCACCTAACCTGCCAGTTGTCTGTCTGAGCCAAATCTTTCCAAGAAAAACCTGCACATGCCTGTAATTATGAACAGAAAAAAATGCAGTGAAAGGATAAGCACCCTCCTTTCTCTAGGAGTTCCAGGGTATTTTTCAACTGAATGCAGCCACTGCCACCCTCTATTTGGCTTTTATAGACAGGCTAACGTCTCTGACAAGCTGCTCCTTATACTTGAATTCATAAGTATAAAATACTATGGATGCCTTGCTCATCTTGCTGTTGATCTGTAAAGAGCTCTACTCATGCATTCTTTCCCTTCATCACTGAGTGCCTACTCCATCCCATGCCTCCGTGGATACAGGAATGACTAAAAATTGTCCCTGATGACCTGTAGTGCAACATTCCAACATGAATGGACTTCACCCCCAGCTCTACCAGTTATCTACCATGTGGTTGTGGGTAAGTCATCCACCTTCTAAGACCCTCCATTTCCTCCTCCATAGTAGAAAGGTAATAATTCCCCCAACATGGGAATGATTTGAGGACAAAATGGAATAATAGGCATGAAGTACTTAGCTTGCACACACAAAGACAAACACGAACGTTGACCAATATCAGCATCATCCTCATCTCTGCCATTCCTGCTACCCTCCTCAACTAGCTTGCACAGATAAGCCCACAAGCATGATTGAATCAGGTAAATTCATGAAAATATTTTGAGATTATTTCTAATTTACAGAAAAGTTGCAGAAACCAAACAAAGAACTCCTGTGCCCCCTTCACATTAATGCCCAGCGATTCACATTTCACCAAATCTGCTCCGTCTCCCTCTCCTTCCTTATGTGTGCTTATGTGATGTCCCTCATCCTGTGTGTGGAAAGAACATTCTCCTGCATGGCTGTCGTGCAAACCCAAAAGCTGAGAAGTCAGCACTGATGCAATACCCAATGCGCTGAGTAATACACTGATGCGGCGCCCAGTGCACTGATTAATACACTGATGCGGCGCCCAGTGCACTGACTAATACACCGATGCGGCACCCAGTGCACTGACTGATACACCGATGCGGCGCCCAGTGCACTGACTGATACACCGATGCGGCGCCCAGTGCACTGACTGATACACCGATGCGGCGCCCAGTGCACTGACTGATACACCGATGCGGCGCCCAGTGCACTGACTGATACACCGATGCGGCGCCCAGTGCACTGACTGATACACCGATGCGGCGCCCAGTGCACTGACTGATACACTGATGCGGCGCCCAGTGCACTGACTGATACACTGATGCGGCGCCCGGTGCACTGATTGATACACAGATGCGGCGCCCGGTGCACTGACTGATACACTGATGCGGCCCAGTGCACTGACTGATACACTGATGCGGCGCCCGGTGCACTGATTAATACACTGATGCAGCGCCCGGTGCACTGACTAATACACTGATGCGGTGCCCGGTGCACTGGTTAATACACTGATGCGGTGCCCGGTGCACTGGTTAATACACTGATGCAGTACCCGGTGCACTGATTAATACACTGATGTGGTACCCGGTGCACTGATTAATACACTGATGCGGTGCCCAGTGCACTTTTTAATACACTGATGTGGTACCCAGTGCACTGATTAATACACTGATGTGGTACCCAGTGCACTGATTAATACACTGATGCGGTGCCTGGTGCACTCATTAATATGCTTATGCAGGGCCCGATGCATTGATTAATACCCTGATGCAGTGCCCAATGCATTGATTAATACACTGATGCAGTGCCCATTGCATTGATTAATAGACTGATGCAGTGCCCAATGCCCAGGATCCCATCCAGTCACACCAGTGGTTCTCGACTGGACTTGATTTTGTACAACTTTCTCTCCCCACCCCGTCCACATTTGGTAATGTCTAGAGATATTTCTGATTGTCACAAGTGGGGATTGATATTGGCGTCTAGTGCTTAGAGGCCAGAGATGCTGCCAAACATCCTTCAAGGTGCAAGACAGCCCCTCCAAATTTTCTAATCCAAAATCTTGAGAGAGCTGAAATGAAAAAACCCTGAGCTACACGTTTCATTATCACATCTCTGCAGCCTCCCCCAGTTTGGAGCCGCTCCTCACCCTTTGCCTGAGTTTCCCACTCCCAGCAGTTTTGAGGAATGCAGACCTTACATTCTGTAGCGTGACCCTCAGCCCAGTCCATCTGGCGTTTCCTCGGGACCAGGATCAGGTCACACACTCTAGGCAGGAAAGCCACAGAAATGGTTCTGTATCCTCCAGGCATTACCTGCTGAGGCACATAAGGGGGACCCTTCCCAGACCACAGGACATTAACCTCCTTCACCTAGTCACGTTAGTGTCCTCGAGTTCCCGACCAAACAGTCTCTGTTTTTTCCCTTTATCATTCAATTTGTAGGGAGATGTTGATCATCCATATGCTGATGTGCTGCTCTCAGCAAACCTCACTCAGAAACCCTGACAACTCCCCGCCCAGCAGCCTCTGCTGTTTGGGAGCGGGACTTGCCATTTCCATGGCTCCCTCTGCATTTATGTGGCAATCTTCTGCAAGGAAGAGTTTCTTCCTCCTCCTCCATTTATTTATGAATTCATTTTTTATATCAGAATGGACTCATGGGGTTCTAATTTTATTCACTGTGTTGTTTAATGTTACTGTCTTTATTTTTAATGCTGTGCTCAAATTCTTTCATATCTGGCCAGTGGGACCAAAGTGTTGGGGCTTTTGATATTTCCTTATTATTTCTTGACCACTTTCTTACTTTCTTGTATAGTGAGATATTCTAGACTCATATTGTACTTTTCCTGCCCCAACCCTGGATTTAGTCGCTTCACAAGAAACCCTGGTTTTTTTTTGAGTGGAGGGTGGCACTTAGAAATCAATACCTGGGTGTCTGATGAGCTTGTTGCTGCTGGAATGTCATTGTTACTAGGCCCTCTCAGCAGACAGAGTGAATGTGCAGACAGACACACACACATACACACACATATGTGGACATACGTACAAACATATATATAAACACAGCTGTATATATAGACATCTGTATGTACTCATATATACATGCACACACATGTACACACATCTACAAACTGTTATTGTATCTGTCCGCATTATCCATCTATTATACGTAAAAGCACAAATTCAAGCTGACACCTCCAATTCCAGTCTAATGTCTCAGGGTTTTTTCTAGCCTTCCTACTTTTCTGTGCTTATAAATACCTTCTGCAACAGTGAGAAACCCAGCTATCATTATCCTCAACATATCTACTAATTGACTTGATCAAACTATGCAGTGTAACCAACCTCCCAACCTCTGGCCCACTTCCCAGCGCCCCATATCCTGGGCTGCAAGCAGGCACTGGGCCCTCCCTTCCTCTCTCAGAGCCATGCAGTGGGTCTACAGCAACTCCCTGGGGCCAGTGGAAGAAGGGAAAATACTAATAAGGTAAATTTATAGACAGAACAATGCAGGATCACCAGGAGGGTGAAGCCAAACCAAGGGCAATGTAAACAGGCTTCCTCCAAGAGTCCACGCCTTGAACTGCCCTGAGGACAAAGAGGCATGGGCAACATAACTGGGGTGCAGGTGTCGAAAAAATGTGTCTTCTTGGCAGTAGGAACAGCTTGGCCAAAGGCATAGAGGAAGAGGGCTTGGTCACTTCTGAGACTTGCATGTGGATCGGGGCATGGAAGAAGTGTCTATGAAGGGACAGAATGGCAGAGGTAAGGCTGCACAGGTGCACGTGGCCAAATGGTGAGCAGTTCCATCCATGTCAGCGTGGACCACTGATAAAACCTTCCACGTCTCCCTCTTCAGACTTGGCTTTTGGATTCTCATGTCTTTTGGATCCTCTGAACACCCTCAGATGAATCCATCTGTCATATCTGAAGTTATTTCCATCTCTTACGTATGAGTCTCATGAGTTGTCACATTTACCGTGGTACCTCCAACCTCTAAGAAAGTATCTGGCACACAGTATATGCTCAATAAGAATTTCAGGTTACCAGTGTCTATTTTTATCTCAAATAATCTCTTCCAGTCTACTGTCAAATCCAATCAGTTGGAAAAGCCCAGCCAGCTCCCAGCAAAAGGCAGCCCCTGCTATCTCGACATTTGTACGGAAAGGGTAATGGGTCATGAAATTGTATCCGTTAACATGCAGATGCTTATACATATATTTTGCAAACATTTTACCCTATGAAAATATGGGACCTAAGTATAACATCCTTGAGAGGCAGCAGCTGAAAGTATTAGTTGAAATTAGAAAGGATCATTGTTTCCATTAAGTAGCGCCAAATTTTGTAATGCAAGTAACATCTTCATGTTCATTCTAAGGAACTGTCTGCCTCATTAGGCAGATAAGGCATAATATGATTTGGGTGAAGAATAACTCCAGTGATAAATGCATCTCCTATTATAATAGCTTCCATATTACAATTCCTCCTTTTGTAAAAGTGCTATGAGTAAGGTGGCCTGATCACATTTAGTAGGCCCATTTTATCAGTCAGGATAAGCTCAGCTATTGCTGCAATAACAAGCAAATTCCATAATATCAGTGTCTTAATTAAATAATTTCTTAGTAATGAAATGTCTGATACAAATAGAGCTACCCTCCTTCTTGTTGCAGTTAACACCTCCAGAATATGTGATCTCTATGATCCCTTATGACATACTAATAGAAAGAAGGACTAAAGTGACATTCAACTCTTACTTACCTCACTCAACCCAGGGATGCAACATGTCACATCTATTCTCTATCCAGTGGCCAGTTCTAGTCATGTCACGTCAGCATAACTTCCAAAGGAGCTGAAGAATGCATGGGAGCCTCCTTACATGCACCAAATGGAATATTTGGTGAACACTGACCATTTCTGCCATTGCCAGCATGTCTCACTGTCTCCCATTTGGGCTCAGAAAAGGAAAAGGAACTGGCACACCATTGTATTGACTTCTCTCAAACCTGACTCCTGTTTCATCTTAAGCTACTTTGGGTGGTTATTAAGATGTAGTTTATCGAGCCGGGCGCGGTGGCTCACGCCTGTAATCCTAGCACTCTGGGAGGCTGAGGCGGGCGGATTGCTCGAGGTCAGGAGTTCGAAACCAGCCTGAGCAGGAGCGAGACCCCGTCTCTACTATAAATATAAAGAAATTAATTGGCCAACTAATATATATATAAAATTAGCCAGGCATGGTGGCGCATGCCTGTAGTCCCAGCTACTCGGGAGGCTGAGGCAGCAGGATTGCTTGAGCCCAGGAGTTTGAGGTTGCTGTGAGCTAGGCTGATGCCACGGCACTCACTCTAGCCTGGGCAACAAGCGAGACTCTGTCTCAAAAAAAAAAAAAAACAAAACAAAACAAAAAAAAAAAAAACAAAAAAGATGTAGTTTATCATGATAATGCAGAGTACGAACTTTGATTAACAGGCAGCCCTAGGTTCTAGACTCAGCATCTCCATTGCTAGCTATGGGTGTTTGAGCAATCACTTCATTTTTCCCCAGTCTCAGTTTCCTCCATCTGAAAACAGAGTAAACAACAGTACCTGCCTCATAGGGTTGTGAGGATCAGCTGGTTAGAAACATGTACATGAGGAGCAAACATGAGCTGTTGCTTTATTTGAAGTAGTGCTGGATTCGGAGTCCCTTGGGAGCCTTCACTATGACAAGAATTAACCAGCCTAGAGAAATACGCAGAAAGGATGTATGGCCATGGTCTCTTGACCAAATCCAGCATCAGAACCATCCAGAAAAAGCCAGCATCAGGGCATTGGCTACAAAGGAATGGGCTTCTCAGGATGCTTGAGTGTTGGAGGCAGAGCTGTTATTTAGGGACACTTGGGCATTGACCTGCTTCCTTCCCGTGGCTCAAGTTGGGAGTTTATAGTAACAACTCCTTTAGATGAAAGCAACTGTATTTCTTGTGTAAGCTCTTCTGGTATGATATTAAAACACATGCGTAAAGCGTTGTGGTTAGCAATAAGTGGGATTCTCGTTTCCAACCACCCTACCTGGAGAGTGTTATCAGCAAGGTCCTGCCATGAGGAATCCAGGAGCCAAGATAAGTTATAGTAAAATATAGCACCCTTGCTCTATGTGATCACCTCACTTTAGGTAAGATTTTGTGTCTTCATCTAACTTTATGAGCCATTACATATACACTGTAAGGTTATGTCTGGTTACAAGTAATAGAAAATATGGCCATGTTGATTTAAACAATTTGGGGTTGTTTGGTAGCTGCTGGCATTGGTTCAACCTCACAGCAAGAGCAAGAATAGTCTCACTGTGATTCTCTTAGCCTTTTGTGTAAGATGGCTGCCTCAGTGCCAGTCATCACATCTGTATTCACAGTAGAAACAAGGGAAGGAAGTGGTGTCCACACCATCTTTCCCATTGCATCTGGAAAGCCAAAGTTTCCCTAAAACATCATCTTTAGCTCACTAATACAAGAGCCTTCTGCCTACATTTTATTGGCCAGAATTGTGTTATATACCCACCCTTAGCTGCAAGGGAAGATTGGAAAATTAAATACTTGTATTCTTAGAGTCTGTTATAGAGGCAGGAAAAGAAGAGCAATAGTCAGAAATGAGTGTTAGGTCAACTAACTAATAATCTACAGTGGCTGCCCCAGGAACTTACCCAAGTATGTTATATGTGAGGGGGAGGAGGCATGATATACAGTCTTTTGCTCACCTGAGATGCTACAGTCTATCCCCTTTAACCCTATAAATCCTTGAGCTAAGGGTTATGTCTTCTGTAGAAAGAAAGCATGAGATGTGGGCTGGAAAGTTCTTATTCACCACTGAAAACTAATTTGCCTGCAGCAGGTCTCGGCTCACTTCTGGTTGTTTACTATTTTCCAAGTCACTGTGATTCCAGAAGGTATTGGGCCTCAGTGGAGCTCAAAATGGATATTAGCTCTTGGGTGCATTTTATTGATTTGGGCAAAGGAGGGAAATTATACTGCTGAGGATTGTCACCCTGGACAGTTAAAAATTTAAAGTAAATGAACTGAACAAACCTCCCCCTTAGATAGTACTCAGAAATCAAAGAGCTGAAAAAATGTAAATGGGATTCATTAAGAGCTACGGAATTAGTTTTCCTTGCACATCTCAAGAAGTTTAGCTGAGGGCGAGTCTTGGACATGGTTGAGAATGTCTGCCCTGTGAGTGGCTTCACGTGGACAGTGGGGGCCAGTGAGAGGAGGATTTCCATATACAGCCATCTCAGGATGTCTACTGGCCCCTACAACAGCCCCCGGCACTTCCCCTTTGCCAACCCTTTCCCTGCCTTGGTACACAGTGTTTACACAGCATGTCAAAGTGCTAGCTTGAGTTAATTTTTATTACACTCATTTTAACACAAAGTAGTTGAGTATTCTGGAATTTCTGTTGTCTTGGGTTTTTGCTTTCAGTGTCAGCAGAAACTATTTTTGGTTAACCTTCATCTTGTAGACTCCTTGGCTTTTCACGATCAGGGCTGGGGCAAGAGACCTCCTAGATATGGCATCCACTCTGAATGAGACCAAGAATCTGGCATCGAGAGCCTGAGGCTGGACCTAGCTGGCAGGAGTTTTGTTTTGTTTTGTGTGTTTCTCCCCCTTTGGATTGTTCAGTGTTTTAAAAAATAGGACATTTCCTTTAAGAATCCTATTCCTGGCTTATTTTGAAAAATGAGATTTGATGAGACTAGAAAAGTATTTGCATGGGGTGCCAATGTGCTGAGGCTGAACAGCAGTTGCCCATCTGGGTCATGGCAGCTAAAGTTCCCACCGTGCCCTGTCGCCTTGCCCTCAGCCCCTGTCTCCTAGTCACCAATCTCCGAGAGGCCCCTATAGGCATTTGCATTTGTGTCCCCTGTCCCCACAGTCTCCATTGTACAGCCCTGTCTAAGGACACAGCAGGTGTTTGTGTGGTGTGCTGAGATTCTCTTTGTGTCTTTCCACCATCCTCTCAAGCCTTGCTCCCCCAGGGGGTCTGGTGTGAAGCAGCGTCAGCATCACCTGGGAGCTTGTTATTTAAGTATTTTATTTTCTTTTTAGTTGACAAATAATAATTTTACATACTCATGGGATACTCATAGTGATGTTGTGATACATATAATATATGGTGATTAGCTCAGGGGTAATTAGCATGTCCATCATCTCAAACATTTATTATTTCTTTGTGATATCATTCAATATTCTCCTAGCTACTTAAAATGATATAATATATTATTGTTAACTATAGTTATCACCTGGGAGCTTGTAAGAAATTCGGAACCTTGGGGGCTCATCCACCGACCTGTTGTACAGTCTGTACTTGAGATTCCCAGGTGATTCGAATGCTTATAAAGATGGAGAAGCCCCAGTCCAAAGCAGAGCTTTTCAAGCTTGGCCGATAACAGGAGTGACCAGGGCACCTATGAAAAACCTGCCTCCCAGGCCTCCCCCAACACCAGTCAGAGCCTGCCAGGTGGGGCCCTGAGAACCCACAGGCTTAGCAGGAGCCCCAGGTGGTTCTAGGGCTCAGGTAAGTCAAGAAAACCTTGCTTGAAGAGTTGGTTCTCAAACTTGGGCATGCAGCAGCATCACTCACATTGCTCTTTATTTTTTTGATTAAAGGCACATTTTATTGTCCAAAGCATCACATGTGCATTGAAGGAATTTAGAAAAACTCAGAGAAACAAAAATAAGACATAAAATCACCACAGTCATTCCACCCAAAGACTAACAGTCTTAACACCTTAGTGTATGACCAAATTTTTAGGTAGGTGTGTGTGTGTGTGTGTGTGTGTGTGTGTGTGTGTGTGTGTGTGTGTGCATGTTATTTTTCCCAAAATGAGACAGTATCATAATGCCATTTTATAACCTGCTTTCTCAGGTAACAATGTCCATCTTTCTATAAGAATATTTTTCCCATTTGACCCCAAAATGTCCTTCACAATTAATTGTTCTATCTGAACTGAGATCCAATCCAGGACCGTACGGTGGGTCTGGTTATTCTATGCCTTAGGTCATTTATGATCCAGCACATTCTTCTCCCCCGCTCTCCACCCATATTTTTTTCTCCACATAATACTGACTTGTTGAAGGACTGGACCACTTACTCTGCAGATAGTCCCACCTTTTAGACTTCTTATCTGGTCATGGTATCATTCAGCTTGCTGTTCTATTCTGGGGTGTTTTTGCTTTTCTTAATGCAGTTTCCAGGACTCCACTCAAACTCCAATGAATTAAAAATCTTCAGGGGCTGGGGCCTGGGAATATGCATCGTTTGTACTTCCCCAGGTGAGTCTGAGTTTGAAAACTATAGTGTCCTGGCTCATTCAGCAGAGAAAGATGAGTCGGCCCCTTAAGCTACCAAGAGCATTGCCTTGTGCGTCTGGGTTCAGATAGGGTACCCATGACATCAAAGCTTGGAGTCTCTCTGATGCTTTGACTAATAGGATCCGAGCTCTGCTGTTTGTTCATATTCATTCTGTGATAAGAAAGTCAAGTTGGCTGGAAGGAGCCTCTATCCGAGGCGTGCAGCTGGGGCTCTTTTTAAGGGCTTAGCTACGCTTGTAATTTTCCCAGCAAAATTCACTTTCTCTTTGAGTTTTGGGTGATGTGTGACTGAGTGGGAATACAAGAAACCTGGAGCACTCCAGAAAATCTTCAGACACTGGATTTGAAGCTGAGGAATGAAAAAACACTCACTTTTGTTGAAGCCCCTTCATGCAGCTTTGAAAATATGCATTATGAGGTCTGTAGTTCAAAGGTACGAGCGCTCAGAGCTATGTCTGCTCTCCCAATGGGACCATCGGGGAGTGGTCGGCAAGAAGAAACTGAAACCCTGTGGTTCAGGCCAGTGCTCTGGAGCCTGGTCTTAACTTTTTGGGACTCTGTATCCCATTTCCATAATAAATATAATTTGTTTTCTTCATGAGAACAACCACAGGAACCTTTAACTTGCCTACAGGTAATGTGTGATTTTGAGAAGTGATAGGGATTATTATTTCCACGATAAACCTTTATCAACAGCAACTGCTGTTTGTGCCATCAACAGGAATATGCCTTCAAGCCAGGAGTCCTGTTAATCCCACTCTCATCTTCCCCACGGCCACATCCCAGGGTCAGATGATAATATTCAAGGAAGTTAAGAAAATTCAGTTCAAGATGCTGGTTCTCAAATTTCAGTATGCATTATCATCACTTAGATTTCTTTTTATTTTCTTAAGTAAAAGTATTATAAAACATTCTATGTATATTACAGAAATTTAGAGCAGTTGGATAAACAAAAATAATACAAAATCACAGAGATTATCATTGCTAACACTTTAGGGCATATTCTTGCAGATATTTTTCTAGGCAGATATATGTGCATACTTTTTGTGTATACATAGGTGTACATGTATGGATAGACCTCTTGTTTGGAGTTTCTTCATGGTGGAGGCTTTGATCTGCCTCAGGAGCTCACACCAGTGGCCTACCCTTCCAGGCTCTGGACAAACTTTCTGAAAGGTCAGGTTTATTCTTGTTCTTCCTCGGTGGTACCCCAAAGTATGCTCGATGCTGGCAGCCAGCCAACATGGAGCTCCTTCCACAATCACCAAGGTCCCCAAATCTAAGGGTATTTTCACTCTTTCTGCACATGTGTCCTATCTGTTCTCTTCCAGCGGGAGCTTCTTCTTCATCTCCGAATTGCAGGGCACCAAAAGCGAACAGAGCTAGGATGGGCCCCACCCTAGCGAGAGTCTTCCTTGCTATGGCGTTCACACTGTCCTTCTGCAGACAGAGATTGAAGTCAGGGCTGAAGGTGTTCCCGGTGTCCTTCTGCATCCTCAGCCCAGGAGGCCACCTCACTGGCCCTCTGTTTCCAGGGAGCATCCTGACAAGGCTGTTTCAATATCCATTTTGCTTCTCTTAAGTCAACAAAGCCAGGGTACAAATACACCCTAGATATACCCATGGGTGACAGCTGATTCTGCACACTCTGCCAGTCATCCGTGCCTCCAGGGCTCTACGTGCTACCTGCTGGGCTTCTCAGAACACAAATGGTCAGGTGATGTCTGGCCAGAGCTCTGGTGGAGATGGCTCTTTGCGGGGGTTGCTGAAGCAAGAGAGGCAAGAGCCCCACACCAGGCGAGGTCTGCTCCCACCACCTGCTCTTGAGCAAGGGCCAGTCAAATCCCCTGGCGCTGGCCTCTGGCTTTGGGCTGAGCAGGGGCCTGGCTCTCAGCAGGCCAGCTTCCTACACTTGGACTTGCTCTTCTTAGCTTTCAAAAGATCCCAGTTCAGATTCAAACCACACAACACACCGTATCTATGGCAGAGCAGAACGTGCGAAATCAAACCCACTCAGGCCAGCGTGGCCTCTGCTGCCTCCAGCCCCCTTCACCACCTGCTGCCCAGGGCACCTTGAGAGGCTGAAAATGCCTCTTAAGCCTCTTTAGTATCCTTCTGTGACATTTATAAGAGTTTAACCTGCCTACACAGATTTAAAAAAAAATAAGCTCCAATTATAATATAAAGGGAAAAATAATTTACAGTAGAATGTCTGAGTTAATATGTAAATGTTGAGAAGCAACCACCTTGGAAGACATAATGAAGTTACCCAGCCTGAGTACACACACACAGGGTCACCACGGACATGTCACATCAGCCGCAAATGCAGGTGGGCACAGGTCTGTTGTGCGTTCGTCACTCAAGTGCCACTCAGCAATGCCATCAGTTAAGATTTTCCGGAATCAGTAGGATTCCTAAGCCAACAAAAAATATGCTCTCCTCCGTTCCCATAAGGGTTGCGTTATAACAAAAAGAGTAAAAGTATGTGCAGTTTGGATATAAAATCGAGTTGGGTTCCAGACTCAGATAATCATTAATATAAACTGAGTTGGGTTTCCTTCCCTATCAGTAGATTATCTATTAGAGTCATTCGAAATTTATGCAGGACCGTTCTACATGGTGCAGAAGCTCCATGCATCACAGCAAGTCTGGCATCCATTGTCACCTCCCACTAATGCCAGGAACACCCTCAGTTATTGTGACAACCTAAAATCACCCACACACTACCAAATACACCCCCAGGGGTACTGCTTCTAGTCTTCCTTGAATGACTCCGATAGCCTGAATTGCCATCCTGGCCCTACTGTCTAATAGCTTTATGGTACCGTGCAAGCCACGTGATGCCCCCAAGCCTCGGTTTCCCCATCTATAACATGGATGCATAGAAGAGGTTAAATGATAGCTCCAGTCTCAAAGGATGCTTATCACAGTGCCTAAAAAGTTATGAGTACTAAGTGAATGCTAGCTATTATTTATAATTTATATTATATATTATTTATGATTGCTCTTAAAATTACCATGAATAAGTGCTTAAAAGCAATGAGCTAAGATTCTTAGTGCTATTTCATGGATTTTAGAGAACTAAATTAGATTCTAGAACCTCAATTATCATCATAAGGGCTCCCCTGATGGAGTTCTGAGACCGTCCTCCGTGAATATTCTCTCTTTCTTAGATGTGCGCACACGAGGTGCCTGAGGGTTCCCTCCGCTCTGCTCCAGGCCCTCATCTGGGACACGCCCTCCCCAGCCCGAGCCCTAAATTGCGACATGAAACAACAGAAGGCGCCGGAAGTACAGCGTGGTTCAAAGGCAGAACCAGCGCACGTGGCAGAGTAGCAGTGTACGAGCTTCTGTAATTACACGCTGAATTATGCGGTGCCATCTTTAAATTATGTAGGAAATAGAAAAAGGAAAAGCTCCGTGCTGGCTGGAGATAGCTTCCTGAAGGATGTGGGGAATCTGGGTCAGAATAGAGGATGGAGGAGGGGTCGTAACTAGATGGAGGGGCCTGGGAGGAGAGGGGGGGGGCAGGTGGAGGGTAGTGGGGTGCGAGGGCTTGGGAACTGAGACCTGCCAACAGCCTGGGCAAGGGCCCTTGACAGTTCTCTGCCAGAAAAATAAAAACAAATGCTATTGAAAGCAAAGCCAAAGTGTCACCAGTATCCAGACAGGGTGTCCCCAGGGACACGTGTAGGAAGGGCTATTCCCTGAAACCCGGAGCTGGTGCTAAGCTAATGCCAAGAGGCACTGCAGACGGGCCACCTTTGGATGGGCAGGGGCTTTTGGCTCTACTCTGGTTTCTGAGGTCTGGGAAAGGAAATGTCCTCATGGGAATGTTCTCGCCTCCGGGAGGAGCTGTGGGGACTTTTCCGGGTACACATGCTTGTTTACTGTGATGGATGACTGGCTCAGCAGTGAGCCAAAGCGATCCTTTTTCTGGAGATGGCATGAGAAACAAGCCTAAAATTTCTGTCACAGGCTGCTGCCAGAGTCCAGTGACTCAGAAATAAAGTTCATCTGGCATGCCATATCTGCAAGGAACTAGGGACGTGGCTAAGCCATCATGCCCTAGCACAGGGGTCCTCAAACTTTTTAAACCGGGCCAGTTCACCGTCCCTCAGCCCGTTGGGGGGCCGTTGGAGAGTGCAGCGTGCATTCCACACATGCGCACTGTGGGCCCGGGACTAGTCAGCTGCTCAGCAGGACAGGCAGCAGCGGCAAAAACTCCCGGTGGGCCGGATAAATGTCCTCAGGCCACAGTTTGAGGACGCCTGCCCTAGCCCAAACGTTTTGTGCTAAGGGGACACAGCATGTATGTGACTGCAGTGGAATCCCTACTCATGTCAGAGAATTAGGCTAAGCCTGTGTGTGCGTGCATTCACTCAACACACATGCATGCGCCAGGCTCCGACCTCACGGAGCATGTGATCTCCCTCTAGTGGAGAGAGACAGACAATAAATGTTCAAAGTATTAAATATACCAGGCAATGGGAGCTATAGAGAAAAACAAACATGAAAAGGGGTGGTTGAGCAGTGCTGTGGTCATGGTGGCAGAGGTACAGTTTTCAATAGAGTGGCCAAGGAAGGCTTGTCTGCGAAAGCAACATTTGAGCACAGCCTGAAAGAGGTGAGAGAGTGAGACACGCCAGTAACTGGAGGCACAGCATGCCAGACAGAGGAAAAGCACGTGCAAAGGTCCTGGGGCAGGGGCACTGCTGGTGTGTCAGAGGAACCGTAAGAAGGTGGCGTGGATAAAGTAAGAAGGGGAGAAGAAGCAGGGGGTGAGTTTGGAAGAAGCAGGGGGAAAAAAACGGATCATATCCAACTATGTAGGCATTGTAAGGGCCTCAGCTTTCACTCACCTGGAGAGAGGAGCCACCAAGAGTTTTGAGCAGAAGAGTGACATGATCTGGCTTGCATTTCACAGGACTTCCCTGGCTGATCTCTGGTAAAGAGACCAAAATGGATGAGAACCCACACAAGGCAGCTAGGGAGGAGGCTGGTACAGTCAGACAGATGAATCGACCAAGGCTGGTAGCAATGGTGGGGTGGGTAACCATCGGGATCTGCAGGCATTTGGAAGGGCTGATAGATTTACTGATGGATGGTAAGTGTGGCATGAGAGAAAGAGAAAAGTCAAGGAAGATCAAATGCTTGTGACTCCCAGGGATGGGCTAGAGACCCGAGTTCTCCGAGGAGGTTCCATTTGCCAGCGGCCACCCCATCTCCTCCACCGGTGCTGTCTGCAAGGTCTGATGGCTGGAAGTCCCCTCCTCTCTGATGGCTGATTATTCCAGCAACAAGGCTTGACCTCCTGGAGGCCTGGTGTGTGGGGTGGGGCGGTCACTCTTCTGGAAGATCCCGTGCCCAGCACGTCAAGGGTGTGGCCGAGGTCCTTACAGAGTTTTCCTTCGTCCTGGTCATTGCTCAAAGGTGCTAGAACAGAGCTGTAAGTCAGCCGGGAGAGCAGGCTGCAGTAGTGAGCTACGTAGTGAGTCAAACTGAGCTCGTCTAGAACCGGAATTCTAATGAGTTCCAGCATGACCATGAGAATTTATTTCACCTTTTTGAACACCAGTTTTCTAAACTGTCAGATGGAGGAGATCCATGCCCTGCCTCGCAGGATTGATGGGAGGACGGTGAAGCACTCAGCACCGTGCCTGGCACGGGAAGTTACTGAGTGAGGAAAGTGAACAAATAGTCCTTATCTGCCACCTGTCAGCTCATACCCTCCTGTCACTTCCAGGAGATTTGGAAGGTCCCTTGACTCATCTTTCCTCTCTGTTGCTTGGCCAGCTTCCTCCCTTTCAAGCCCTTCTCCTCTGTTTTGGGTCATCATGACCTTATTTTGAATCATGGAGGTCCCTTTTATTGAACCTCCACGAAGGGTTAAGCCCTACGTTTGGAGCTTTTCAAGAACTCTGTCCAGTCCTTCCCTCCCCCCAGCACAGTAATAGGGGGATAGCCACATAGCTGTAAGGCTTCTGAGGGTAATGGCTTCCCTGAGGCCACACAGCAACTGAAGGAGGACGATCAGATTTAAACCCTGGGACTGCAAGGGTGTGAGGTGACATCACAGGTGGTGAGGAAGAGGAGGAGGATGATAAGAAGAAGATGGGAGGAGAAAAAAAGGGTCAGAGGAAGAAGCAACCATGTGCTGCCCGGCTTTGTCATTAGGGCTTTCCACGTTTTACCCTTTCCAGTCCTCAGAATGACCCTTTAAGGTCGCTTCTTTAAATGACCCTTTAAGGTTGTAGAACATGGGACCTGAGGCTCTGCGAGGTTAAGTAAACTGCCCGAGGTCCCACAGCCACTGAGCGCTGTGGCAGGACTGGAAACCAAGCATCCTTGGCCCTGAGCCCAGAGCCGGGTTGCTCTGCCATCCCCCGCCCTCCGCCCTCCGCCCTCCCTCCCGGCTCACCCGATCTCGCCCCCCAGCGTGCCCATCCTCTCAGCCCCAGCAGCCTGGACTCCTTCCCGGGACATCTCTCTCCCAGCAGGTGGTGTTTTCCCAAGGCCTTTGAAGGTGGCAGTGGTACATTTCTGGCTTTGATTAAGAGAGAATACAGCCAGTGATAGACAGCCCCCCGCCTTTAGGCTAAATTGAAGCTAGTCGAGAAGTTCAACCCTTCAGTGGAAAGCAAGGGGCATTTCTCATCAGCCGAGGTCTGTTCTCGTTTGGTCTTGATGCATTTTGATTTCTCCCAAGGTACTCTCGGATGCTCTAATTTGAGAAAACACTAGAAAGTACACATTCACAAGTGAACATTCTTCTGCTCTGATGTGACTTTTATAAGGTCTAGTTGTTCTTGATATGCAAACTAATCTGGAAGGAGGTTGAGCCTGGGAGAGGAGCAGGATGCATTATTCATCGGGAAACAGCATCTTGTATTTTAGCAATGAGAGCGTGCCGGTGTTGATTTAATACCACCCTGGTGGTTAGGAGGAATTCAGTTAGAGATACACTTGTAGCTTGAAGAGTCGCTTATTTGATAAGTTATGAGAGTGTGTTTCGAAGACATTATGCTCATGTGAAGCTAGAGATGGAATTGTTTATTTTTGTATCTACTTGTCCCGTTTCTGCAAGGTGCTGGCAGAGCCCTGGATGGCAAGAACCAAATCTTGTACCTCCTTGTAACTGCAGTACCTGGCACAGTGCCCTGTCCGGATTCAGAACTACAGAAACGTTTGTCGTAAGTGAGGAAATCCCGCAGAGAACTGCCCAGGGGCAATTCGTGTTCCTGCTGTGAGACTCCAGTCTTGCCCCAGATGCTCAATGCCCACAGTGGGTCTATTTTCATCTCCGAGGGAGGCGTCTGCTGTCCTGTAGGGAAAATGGCCATTTCTTTAGCCAGCCATAAATAGAGCCATCTATTCAGTTACTCTAGACCAGCAATTCTCAACCTGGATCGTCCATCAAAATCACCAGGAAGGCTTGTTAAAGCACCAATTGCTAGGCCCCCACCCAGGTTTCTCACTCAGTGGGTGTATTAATTTCCAAGGGCTACAATAACAAATCACCAGAAAGTTGTGGCTTAAAACAACTGAAATTTATTATCTCACTTCCGGAAGCCAGAAGCCAAAGTCAAGGTGTCCGTGGGGTTGTGTTCCCTCTAAAGGGTCTAGGGGAGGATCCCTCCTGCCCCTGCCAGCTCCTGGTGGCTCCAGGTGTCCCCTGGCCCGTGGCTGCATCACACCAATCTCTGCCTTTGTCTTCACGTGGCCGGTCTCTCCTTTCCCGTCTCAAATCTCTGCTCCTTTCTTTCACAAAGGGCTTTGCCATTGGGTTTAGGGCTCACTCGAATAACCCAGGATGATCTCATCTCAAGACCCTTAACTTAATTACATCTGCAAAGACCCTTTTTCCAAATAAGATCCCATTCATAGGTTTCAGGGAATAGGACATGGACATGTCTTTTAGGGACCCACTATTCCATTCACTAGAGTGGGCCCAGGGAGGGGCCTGAGAAATTCACATTGTTGCGTTTCTAGCTTGTTCACAACTGATGCTGAAAGTTGCTCAGAGGTTAGATTATGAGGGCTTGAACTGCTGCTCTGAAGAGAGAGAAATAATACAATGCCTTCTTTGATATAGCACCTTTTCAGTAGAGTTCTTAAAATAGATTTTATCTCATGGGATTGATTTATGGTATCCATTAAGCCAGATGCATAGCTATACCACTAGAATTAATTTTAAAGTTGCTAACCCTTAATTATTTGCAGAGATAGGACAAAAAATGTTGGAAGCAATTTGGAAATAGTCTTTATATTCAGTCTATAATGGATGCTATTTAAAACAATGGCTTTTTCATATTCTTGTATAAATGGTGCTGCTAACATTCAAAGCCACAGAGTGTTCAATCGCTTTGTATCCTAGTAAGGAGACAAAGACCATCAGACTGTAAATTGTGATTTTTTTTCATTGCTATGGTGTGTTTCAGTGGATGGCATGTTTCTATAGAAAGAACAGTTAATTCTGGATTCAGATCCTGCGTGTGCTCCCTTTCTGGCTATGAGTAGTTGGGTCTTAGTTTTCTTGTCTAAACACTGTGGGTGATAATAATATTCTGTCCTAATAATTACCAGGCTTATTATGATGATCAATTAAGAGCGTTTTGTAAACTGTCAAGTGTTTTGAAATATTATGTCTATAATGATGAGTTTGCAAATAAATAAAGTTAATTTCTGAAAGTGTGTGCACTAAAAATTGGTCTTAAGAAAAACATGTATTTTAATCCAAAATACATGTTTACATACTGCAGGCCCTTCAGCTTCTGCCATGTGTCAGATTGCCTTTTTCAAAGGTGACCACAATATCTATCACCCATCCCATGTGGTCTTCTTCACTATGACCTTGGCAATTCTTTCATTGAGATATGGGGACTTTGTCTCATCCCCTTGGATCTAAGTGGACTTGGTTATAACCAGTAGGATGATGCCGTGTGACTTCTGGGGTGAGGTCCCACCTTGTTCTCTGGAAATCTTGCTCTTGAAATACTTCCCCCATGAAGCCGCCATGTTGTAAGGAGGCCCATGTTAACCCACACTGGAGTAGGGCTCCAGGAGAGCAGGGGCTCTGTCAGGTTCCCCTCGTCATTTTATCCCCTGCACCTGTCACGGTGCCCAGCACCTAGTAGACATTCAAACAGCTGTTGTAAGAATGAACAAACAGTAGTGGCTGAACCCAACTCATTCTAAAATGTTCTCAGGTTTAAATAAGTAATGTAAACAGGACATCATACGAACAAATATAAAAAAAAAAAAAAGGAAAAAGAAAACTATGTGATGCAAAATTGTACCTTATTCATTTCCTGGAATCGTATGGTGTCTAATGGTTACATGTTTTCTCAACTAGTCCCTTATAAAGCCTGCTTTATATTAATAATATTGCCAGAAATCAGAAGGGAAGGAGAATCCTCATGCCTGGAGAATTCAGACAGGTTTCTTTGGAAAGGATTTAACAGATATCTGAGAAAACTTGAGAGAATCTTGGGACTCTTTGATGGCCACAAAAGGCATGATTTTGAAAGAAATCAATCCCGGAGTGTTTGTGTGGCTGCCCTTTTTCTTCTCATTGTAAATTTCCTCACAGTGAACACAGATGTTGGAGATCAAACGTTTGGTTTTCTGGTGTTCAGATGCAGGAAGTTTGTCTGCTTTCTCAGGCAGGTTTCTCTTCTTGTCTCTTGAACAGTAGTAGCCTGTGGGTTGGGAGGGGTACCAGATGGCCCAACTTCCCCCACAAGGTCATAGTGTAGAATCTGTAAATTATGCTCCCTAGAGGAAAGTTCTCAAAATTGAACTAATACAATTTGGCAACGTTGGGACCTCCTCCGTCACGTGATTTCAGGATGTATAAGCCCTCCCATATCTGTGTTCCCCATCCTTTGGTCCTTCATCACACCGAGGCTTGGATAGATCCTTGAAAACACAGGATTAACATAGGCGAGTGCAAGACAGAACGTGGAATCAAGTGTGAATTGAGGCCCATAAATCCATATCTTTCCATCTGGACCGCTTGCTGTCCATGTTGTTTAGAATAGCTCGTACTTTCCCTTGACATGCGCTCAAACCTGCCAAGATTATTTAAAACTTTAAGCCAGTCTATTAATACCATTGTCACTACTAATGATGACAGAAGTCATAAGAGTTCCCTGAGCATACTCTTTACACCATGAAGTACTGTGTTTCTTTACACAAATTATCTTTTAATCCTCATGACAAGCCCATGAAGTATATGTATTAGTACTATTGGCATTTTATAGATTTTTGAAAACAGAGGCACAGAGAGGTTCAGCAATTTTACCAAGGATGCATTGCTATTAAGTGGCAGAGCTAGAATTTGAACCCAGCCTGACTCCAGAGCTTGAGATCTTGACAAACAGTTCTGGGACTCCAATGGCCACCAAAGGAATGACAGAGAGAGAGAGGGGGGGGGGAGAGGGGGAGAGGGGGAGGGGGGGAGGGGGGGAGAGGGAGGGAGAGGGAGAGGGGGAGGGGGGAGAGGGGGAGGGGGGGAGAGGGGGAGAGGGAGAGGGGGAGGGAGGGGGAGGGAGAGGGAGGGAGAGGGAGGGGGAGGGAGAGGGAGGGAGAGGGAGGGAGAGGGAGAGGGAGGGAGAGGGAGAGGGAGAGAGAGGGAGAGGGAGAGAGAGGGAGAGAGAGGGAGAGAGAGGGAGAGAGAGGGAGAGGGAGGGAGAGGGAGAGAGAGGGAGAGGGAGAGAGAGGGAGAGGGAGAGAGAGGGAGAGGGAGAGAGAGGGAGAGGGAGAGAGAAGGAGAGGAGAGATCCGGACTATAGATGTTGCTATCTTTTTTCTTTCGTGCTGTGTATTCCTCATAGTATACATCAGTGTGAGAGATCAACTTTTTGGTTTTCTGGTATCCAGAATGTCATTTTTAACTTCGAAGCTGTCAACTAGCCTGTTGTCATTACTGCTGCTCATCCTGCTGAGCCATCTGGATGGGCCAGAGCGCCGCCTAGTGGCCACCTCTTTTACCACCTCTCCTGCTTTGTGGCATACACAAGCTTGTCCTCACCAATGTTATAGGACAGGACAGAGAGGGATTCCCCTCAAACGAGCTTCCAATAAAGTGTTGTTCTTGTACCACAGGGAGGCGATTATCCAGGCTGCCTTAAATCCACCAGGTTTTATCAGCCACACCACATTTATCAATCCACAGAAATAGTGCAGACAAATTTCTTTTGCTGAAATTGCAGTACATTTTGTCTGTGGCGTTCTCCTTACTTGACCCAATCTCTCCTGAAAGGACAGCCCATTTGGCGTGATTTGTGCGTGGAGGACCCAGGTAGACCACTGCACCTCGTTTTTCTCATTGATAAGATAGTGGTAATAAATAATATCCACCTTGTAGGTTTGTGCCATTTGGATGGCATGGTACAAGTCAAGCATTAGCATTGTGCCTGACATGCAGGAAGCTAATAGGCATCACAATTTACATCTATTATCATTATTATTAATATGCAGTTTGGTTCTTAGCTTTGAATTTAACTGTATTACCTAATTTATGTAATGAGACTATATTTTCTTTCCTACCCCACTTTCATTAAACTTAGATATAAGTCCCCTTCTCCTCATTTGTGTATCCAAATTTGTAAATTTGATTTAGACTTTAATTTTTTAATCCCATCAATAGGCAGTTACGATCTGCCCTTCAGGAAGACATCACTTCTTAAAGCGTGTCTGAGCTCCCCCTCGTCACCCTGATTTATAATGTGATATTTAACACCCTCAGCTGCTTCTGAACCCCAAGGGGCAAACTGGTTACCTAGCAACCACAGAAATGCAATAGCTAATGGTACAGGTTAGCCCCATCTTGTCGTAATGAAATAATATGTCTTATGAGAATGAGAAGCCAAGGAGTGCTGTATGAAGTTAGTGCTTTGGAGAAAAGTGGACTCTTCAGGACAGATTAGCTAAGCAGGAGTCGTGCTGGTCACACCCCCTCACCCCCTACCCCTGCCCACAATGGCTCGTCATTTCCCAGAATGGAAGTCCCACCCTGTGAGACCTACGGCTGGGAGAAGACAGCGGAGGTGTTTGGTTTGTCCAGCAGTCTTTAAACAGAATGTAAATTTAGGAACCTTTGGGAGAGTGTGCGGTCCCACTAGACGTTTCGTTTCAGGCTATCTCCCTCCCACAAGCCTGCGTGGCCCCAAAGGCATCCGACTTGGTGAAGAGCATCATGATGCCCCTTTCTTCCATCAAAATGAAATCCACAGATAATATTGCTACCTACACACATAACTTGGAGAAAATGAAGACACTCAATGTTATGCCATGGCATTAATATAAAGGAAAGTAGTTTACCATAAAATAATAAGTGCTTTAAAACAGAAATATTCCGACATGACTACGCTGCAAGATTTAATGATATAGTCAAATATTTGCACCTGTTTAAAATGAATTAGCTTGAATTTAGGAGAAGTTAATATGAGTCAGAAACCACTCTGTAGAAGAGATACTGGAAATGGGAAATGCAGAGACATACAGATGAACATGAGAATGAAATTTATAGATTCCGTGCAGATTAAAATCACACAAAATATGTTTTGTTTATATGTAGAGTTAGGTTCTTGGCTCAGAGAATCATAAAGAAGTTTTTCACCTACATGAATGCTTGATGGGACCCTGAGTCATGCACAAAATGGGATAGTTCTTTGTTGAGGGGACTGTCGTTCAAGTTTCAGGACTTGCTACATCCCTGGCTCTGCCCGCTGAAAGCCAAGGAAAAATCCAGTGAAATCCTCCACTGATTGTAGCAACACAAACCCGCTCCAGAAATGCCCTGACTTCCATTGCAGTCTTCAATATGGGTCTGTCCTCCCTGCCTGACCTCGTTTTTCACCTCTCCCCACACATTCATGCATTCATCCAATCATTGATTCATTCATTCCTTTTTCTCGTAACATCGTCATTATATCCTTATCTCAGTTTTTCAGTGAGGGCAAATGACGTCACAGGATTTTAGGAATAACTAAGTAATCCGTGTAAAATGCTTAGTTCACACAGAGCCTGGCCCACAAGAAGAGTTTGATAAAGGTCATTTTTATCACTGCTGTATGGAATGTGTCATTTAGTACTTTCTCTTTGCATAGCATCATAAGACATGGGCGTGTGCACGCTCTCCCCTCACATTCAAAGGGGTATATAGTGAGAAATGCCTTCTCTGTGCCCAACATCTTCCCCATTTCCCTTCCCCAGGACAGCTGCTGGGTATTGTGTGTCTTCCCAGAGGTTTTTGTTCAGAATCAAACATGCACACCCTTTTGTGGTGCGTTTTGCCGGAGAGGAAGCCTGAAGCCTCCAGCGCCGCTCCCATTCTGCACTTCGCGCCAGCGGTCCCTCTCGGACTCTGCGCGTTGCTCTTCCTCACTCTCTTTAATGGCTATAAGATAGTTCATTTTATGGATGAGCCATCATTTTAAAAAACATTTGTTAGGTTGTTTTGATAATACAGGAATGTCTAAGGCATAAAACAAAGTAGCCCATACTCTCAGGATCCAGATAACCAAGTTAACATTTTTCTCTTAGCAAAATGAAAGGAATGGATGCAGATGGTAAAAATGAAAACGGGGCAGTGACAGCACAAAATGAAAAGTAGCAATCTCCGTCCCTCCAATCCCTCTCTCCCAGAAAAACCGGATCAACAGTTCTGCATACATTCTTTCAGAGAAAAGAATGAGAGACTATGGATATACTAGCTGTGTAGACTGAAAAATGCTTACTCCACCCCCCACTTCCCCAGCCCTGCAAAGATATGCCAGTCCTAATCCCTGGGAACTATGAATATGTTATCTTAGATTGCAAGAGGGACTTTGGAGATGTGACTAAGGCTCTTGATTTGGAAGGAGTAGTCTGCTAGGCCAAGTGTCATCACAAGAGCCCTTATAAGATGGACACAGGTGGTCAGAGAGGACAGAAGATGCTACCCTGCTGACTTTGAAGATGGAGGAGGGGACCATGTGCCAAGGGATGCAGGTGGCCTCTAGAAAAAGCAGGGAAACAGATTTTCCCTTCATGCCACCCACCAGAAGGAATGTGTCCCTGAGGACCCATTTCAGACTTCAGACCCCCAGACTGTAGGAATAAATTTTAAGCCACTGAGTTTGTGGTCATTTGTGACAACAGTCCTAGAAAACTAATGCCTTAAGAAATACTCATTTTTATTGGTATAAGTACCATACTCTGTGCACCAAGTTGTGTTTTGCTAGTAGTACCTTGTTATCTCATTTTTCAGGCATATGACTTTCTCCCAAATGAGGTTTACAAGCATTTTGAAGGTAGAGGCTGTGGTTGGCATCACATTGCATCCCTCTTGGCTCCCCTCTGGGCAGCAGAAAATATAGCTGCTTAGTTAAAACCAAGAAAGGATTTTAGAGGCACACGGATGGAGGTTCGAGCAGGTAGCAATGGTTTAGATGCCATTGTGTCACGTGCCCTCAGCCCTCCTGGATCCCAGTTGCAGCAGTGCCAGGCACCCCCTCCTCCACCAGCACCTTCCCACTCAGAGCCTGCAGCCTTGCTTTCCAACACAGGGCAGCTCAGAAGTGGGGAAGTAGTCCCCAGGGGTGGCCTCCAGCAGTGAGGACAGGGGTCAGGGGATCAGTGCCCAGCCCCATCTATGAAGTGGCGATTCTAAGATGTACTCTATGTGGTGCCTCAGCGGTCCCCAATGTTGATCACCTCAGCAACACACCTTTATTAGGTGCTATAGTTTTCTGCTTTCTGATCTCCCTCTTCTGCCCTCTCACCCCTGCTTCCTGAATGCACCCCTCTCCCCCAAATAAACCACCTACACCCAAGTCCTTGTCTCAGGTTCTGCCCTGGGGCAGCCCAGGTTAAGATGGAGCCCCAGTCCTGCCTCTTTATAGCTAAGGATGCTTTAACGAGACACTCTCTTAAAGCTGGATTTTCTTGTCTATAAATGAAGATAACAGAATCTTCCCCAATAGATTGTTGTAAAGTTTAAAAGAGATAATGTATATGAAGTGTCTAGCATATTGTATTGCTAAAATTATTTTATGACTATTACATAACAATAATCGCTTTATAAAAAGTAACTTAATGAAATACATACATCAAATGCGTGATGAAAGCTTAACTTTCTAAAATTGGTCTTGACCTTCTACAGATTCCTTATTTCTTCTACCATGTTTAGCCAATAGATAATTTTGAGCACCTACTATGTACCAGGCAGCCCTGTAGGAGCAGGAATACCGCAGTGAACAAAACAGACAGAAACTCATATCTTCCTGGGGCTCAGGTGCAAGTGGATTTGTTCAGCAAATGATATTTGCATCCTGCAGTTATCACGGCAAAGAAAACACAGTTGTTTCCTCCAGAAGCGTAATCTTCCTTCTGCCCATTTATTTAAAATATACACAGTTGAAAACATCGCTGTAGGTTTATTTTATATATGTTTGTTAGGCTCCTACTACATGACAAGCATTGTGCTCAGTACCTTCCTTGTATAAAAACAAGTAACTTTGGCCCCTGAACTTAAGGAAATATATATAGGCTGCTAAAGTAGGTCAATGAAGGAGCTCAGTCCACTTTTTCTAGCTAGATTACTGTGACTCTAATTCAGAAAAAAATTATTTCTAATCACTGGTTCTAATACAAATAAAATGTAGTGATTCATTAATCTCCTTAGCCTATAATTGCAAATTGAGTTTTCTCTAGAATATACCTAAAGGAGGTAGGTGCCCATTAAACAGTTCAGGGGAGTTTTATTTAAGCTGCAAATAAAATTAGTTTACTCATTTTTAATTTAATTCCCAGGAGGCATTTTGGAAGCCTTCCTTTCTCATTTGACCTAAAACCATTTTTAAAAATTATTGTTCTCCTAAATTGAAGCCCTTTTCCAGCATCGTACATTAGAAGTCTTAAAACTCATCTGTTTTCTTTTTTGTAATTGACTTACAAATGCATAATTGACTCACAAATGCATAATTGACTATGCATGGCATTTTAAAAAGGGCAAAGTTTCCATTTACTTCTTGATTTCTTTGGGGGTTTTCATTTTCCTAAGCCCTCTTCCAACAACATTCCAAGTGATTCCTTGGGTCTTCTTCCATAGGTGTCAACACCCTGATAGCATCCTAATGGAAGGGCCACTTCTCTTGCCAGTGGTAAAGGCACCAGAAGATTTAGCCAAGTTGGGGATGATGGTCAGAGCCCACATTTGCAACTAAATGTGCACTTGGTCTCATTCTGCCAACACATGGACGATTATTTCATGACCCATGTGACTATATCTCTGTAATCATCATTAAAATAGTCATTTAAATAGCAAGGAATTCTGAATACTGTAGATAATTGTAACACAGTGGTATTTGTGTAACTAAGCATATTAAATAGAAAAGGTACAGTAAAAATGCAGTATAAAAGATTTAAAATGGCACACTTGTATATGGCAGCTCCATTAAAATCTATGGGACCACCTTTATATATGTTATCCATCGCTGACCGAAATATCGTTTCATGGCAATGACTGTACTTAAGTAACTTTAACAGAAGCACAAAGAATATGCTGGCTGTTGTTTGGAAAAGGAGTTTCTAAAGCTAAGCTTCAGTTAGACAAGCCAGCTTAGTAGCACATGGTGGCTGTTCCCATTGCCTTATGTGGATATAAACCATATCTCCACCCTGGGTAAAAAGGCATCGTGGAACAGGAAGCAGGAGGCTTGCTAAGGAGAGAGAGAAGAATGTAAATGCTAAGCCAAAGTCACGAACAAAAGGCTTCCTTACTTAATCCAGGTGTTTCTGCTTGGGAAAAATGAATGATTGATGTGTGCTTTTCAGTGACATGGTTGAATTGGGGGACTGGGGGTGAGTGCATGTCTTGTTGGTGGTTTCCCAGATACAGACACTGAGGCAAGGATCTAAGCAGAATTTGGTTTATTTAGAGTGTTCAGGAAACACCAGTAGGAGAGTGAGGAAATAAGAAAGGGGAGGGAAGGCAGCCACTAAATTATCCAGCCAGCTGTTTTCATGGGAGACTGGAGTGCAGTCCCACCAGGAAACACTAAAATATGTGTTTTTAAAAAATAAAAAATAAGGCTTCAGAGAAAGATGTGGGAGCTGGGGTGTGCTACACCAGTCCCACTAGTGATCGGTTGAGGGCTGCTGCCAGGCGACATCAATTGCCCAGTGTTCCTGGCCTGCCATGCGCCAAGCAAAGCTGCCTTCTATGCTTTTGGTGCCCTCGTGCGTGGAGATGAAGGTACCACAGTCGAAAGTCTGCAGGCAGCAGGGAAGTGGTAAGACCTGGGGCTATGGGTAGGGCACCAACAGAGCCTGCTACAGGGGCCTTAAGAGTTTGTCTTGGAACGTGTAGCACTCAAGCACTCAAGAGGCACCTAGGTGATGGGACTCAGACCTCAGTAAACACTGACTTGAGTTTCACTGCTAATCTTTTTTTATTATTTCAGAATATTATGGGGGTACAAATGTTTTGGTTGCATGAGTTGGTTTTGTACTGTTTAATTCAAAGTTACTGTACCCGTTAGCTGTGAATTTACCCATCCCCTCCCCCCCCACCAACCCGCTTGATTTCCATTAAATTTTTACTACCATATGTGCACATAAGTATTGATCTATTAGTTCCAATTTAGTAGTGTTCACTACTAATTGTGATCCATTGACTAATCTACCCATTGTGTGTACTTCATAATGACTAAATTACCAGCTTACATTCCCCTAGCCCATATCCCGCTTAGAAATGTCACCTCCCACACAGTGAAACTCTTTCTTTGATTATATGGAACAAGACCAGGGAGTCATTCACCTTTTCCCCAGAAGCAGGATCTTTATGCCATTTCTCAATGAGCCAGAGGGATTTTATTCTTGGTATATCATTAAGCCCAGGTTATTTAACTAGCTTTCTCTATAATAAATCCTGACTTGTATCTGGTTCCTTAACCAGATTTAGGAGAAGTCATGGTGAGGTGGAATTTCTGAATTACAAGCTGAGAAATGTTTCTGGAAGATATTTAAAGCCTCCTTAGGCAGGTTAGTGGGTCTTATTTTCTGTATGAACCCAACTGTTATCAAAATGCATTTGACATTGGGCATGTGGGTGAATTGGTGAATGGGTCCCTGGGAGTTCCTACCACAAATCTTGTTAACACGTAATAAGATTATGAGCACAACTCATGTAGAACACATGGTTTTATCAGCTAAAGTGAAGCACCAAGATGCTTCCAAGTTGTTAATGGAATTCAGCATCTGTGTCTTTCATGGGTTCTAAATAGACAAAGTTCAATGCTATCCAAATTACCTACAGAATCAAAGCTACATCCAACTGTGGAGTGGGTATTTATTTATTAATACTACTCTGGGTGACAATAAAAGGCTTTTTGCTTTCTAACACTTTTTATGTCTTTATACAGCAATTCCCTTCCATCTTCTGAAAATGTTAGAAAATGAACCAAATGTGAAAACTCATGTTGCATTTCGAAGTGTCTTACCACAGTCTATAGACCTCAATAATGCAAGACTCTAATTACAGTGTTTAGCAGAATAAAGGTTATTGGCTAATGGCATTTTAGAAAGAAGGAAAAAATTGTATGTTGAAGGCAATACAAACCTCTATATTTTGTATTAAAGTCTTTCATAAGCAGCAGGCATACAATGCAATCATAGGATATTCTTTCTTTCTTCCTTTATATATTTTTTGGGTCACTTTAAATATGCCCCATTTATATATACTACTCCTAGAAATTCGTTATTCTCCATTGCACTGTTTTGGAAAGTATTACAGAGAAAGTTCGATTTAATCACATTCAAGCAACTGAGTCATTGGCAATTTGCTGCCAATTTTTTTTACTGTTTTCATGTGGAATTCAGTGATAGTATTGAGTACCCGGCAACAACTGCCCAATTCAGTCATCAAGATTCCCATGATGATAAGCAACCAGTATTAAAACGTCAGGATTGGAGCCGCCACTTCAAGGCCATACTTGCATGGCCCTCCAGATCTCCAAGCGTGGCCCCTCTACCAAATCCAAACTTCACAGAACAAATCCCTTCATTAAAAGGATTTGTTCTATAAAAAAGGCCACACTCAAGGATGCAGAACACCACGTGTGGTCCCAAGGCTGCAAGTTCTCCACCCATCTAAATTGTATGTCCAGTCTTTGCCCAAATACACAATATTGAAATTCAAAAGTCAACTCATGCCCGTGAGTTTTTCTCTCCCACATCTATCAGTCATTCAATCCATGCTGGTCCATCCCTAACAGTGACAGTCCACACCCCTGCCCTCCTTTAACATGCTCCACACAGACCAGGCTCTTCCTACTGCTGCTCAAGATGTCAAGCTCCTTCTTGTCTCAGGGGCTTCGCACTGGGTGCTCCCTTAGCCTGAAAAAGTCACCCACTAATCTCTGTATAACGGAAACCAAACCTTCTTGTTATTCAGGTCTTACCTCAAATGTTACTTCCTTAGGAAGGTCTTTTCTTATCAACCCACTGAAATTAGCATCCCAACATTGGCTGTGCTCTGTCAAACTTCCCACTTTAGCATTTGCCACCTCCTGAAAGCGTCCAGTCTGTGTGAGTGTCACAAGGTTTATAGTGAGCCTCCCACTGCCAGACTGACAGCTCTGTGAAGCAGAGGCCTTGCCTTGTCCTCAGAGAAATTATTAGTGCCTAGTATGCGGCTTTGCACATAGTGAGTGCTCAATAAATACTTAATATTTTATTTACAAACAAATTAATTCATTTGAAATACGTTACGATTTGTTTGGCAACATAGCACATGCTACTTTTAAATGTGATGAGTGAAATAGCCTATGATACTGTAAAAAACATTTGTATGTTCTTATATCTCCTTAGTACCCAGTACAATGTTTCACACATACTAGGTGCTAAAATAAACCAGTTAGTGGATGATGTGATAATACAAGGAAATCTAACAAATGTGGACTATCCCAGATGTGTACTGGCATTTTCCTTCTCATTTAATCCCCATAACAAGTCCCTAAAGCAAATAGTAGCATCTTCATATTATATTTGAAAAACATGAATTCGAAATCGTTGATCATGCAGCATATAAGGAAAAATCTGGAGTCCAAACCCATGTTCTCTGCAGGGCGCCATTGGTACTGCTCCTGATGTGATAAGAATAGGGTCTCTGTGGATGCTTGTGGAGGGGGCAAAGGAAGGTAAGGATAGTGATACGTTTATGGCGCTATTGTTAGAACTTCATCCCAATCATGACCACTTTAAGAATGAATTAAATTTATGTATGCATGTGCAATGTTGTACCTCCTTTTCACATTGTAAGAGTTTCTATAAACAAAGGTTTTTATAAGTATTATATTTATAACCACCATAGTGACATTAATGGAGCCACCTTGGAAGGGGATGCAGGTCACCCATCTATGTTTCTGGTCCCCCAGGAAAGAAGAGAAGGGGAGAGGCACATTCAACTCGTTGCAGGCAGACGTCATCACTAGAATAAATGCACCACTCAAAACGCTCCTCATTCATGGTTCTTAACCACTCTGAAGTCATGAGCTCCCTTGAGATTCGAAAGCAAAACAATCCATGTGCCCATAACTCATAATTTTACAATTTCAGGACATCCGTGGACCAGGGCAAGAACTGCAGCTTTGGAAAATTCCTAGAACTATGAACAGTAGAATTTTTTAAATAAAAGGAGCTATATTTTATGTTATTTCCTTTTTTAAAAAAAGAAATGTAATTGTGTTATATAACACAATAGACATATTTGTGAAAAAATCACTTACAAGCTTGTCATCATAACATAGCTATTGTTTTTCTTTGTCCAATATATTGACATTTTATTCCACTGTGCACATACAATTCTGCATTTGGCTGTTTTTACTTAATACATCATAGCATCAAATAGTTGTAATGCTATTTCACAATCTATATTTAATTGGAAGTGTTTTAGCATAATGTTATTGTAATACTCAAATGCAAAGGTACTGTGATGCAGTGAAGGTTGGTCTCTGTATTGTCTAAAATTATTTTAGAACCCATCAAATTTTGTAATGCACATTCTCTTCCATCTACAGGTCCTCCATAAAATGGCTTCAAATCTCACAATCGATGATATTTTAAAGCAGCACATAAGAGTATTTAGCTTTAATGTGCTCATTGCCTCAGGCCGTAATAAAAACAGAATTTTCCCCCAATTATTATCAGTCACTCCTCCTCCATACTCCATCATGATAAGACTGAGCGACTTTCATTTCTCACCAGGCAACTAATCATCCCTTTGCCGAGCATTTTTTATAAATGGAATGGAATAAATTTCATTATGAAACGCGGTAATGTTCCCCAACTAGAGATCGGGGTGTAATGATCTTGGGGAAAGTCACAGGCAAGAGCATTAAAACGTATGAAATTTAGAGAGAAATAGTGTCCTCATTACGGAGCCCACGCCCAGGCCACTCTGGCTCTACTCGCCCCCCCCCCACCACCTCACCTGCCCCTCACACCTACTGCTCTCTCTCTTTGTCCTTCAAAAACTACTAAAACATAGACAGTCCTTGTTGTTTCCCTGACAAATACCCACTTGCCATCCTGCTATGGTTTCATGAGACTACTCTCTCTGGAAAGGTACCAAAAATGTTCTCATTATTAAATACAATAGCTGCTTTTCTTATCCATTGTGACTGCTCCACACAAGTCCGTGTGCTCCATGGTGTCTTCTCGAGCATGTTTTTGATGTTGTTTAAAATGCAACTTTATTGAGATATAATTCACATACTATACAATTCACCGATTTAAAGCATACAGTTTTTTAAAGTATATTCACAAAATGCTGAATCCATCACCATAGTCTAATTTTATATTTTTTGGGGAAACAAATATATATGCATTTATTTTATTATGGTAAGAACACTTGCATATGATCTATCATCTTAACCGATTTTAAGTGTACGATATAATACTGTTGACTCTAGGTACAATCTCGTACAGCACATCTGTAGGACTTCTTCATCTTGCTTAACTGAAACTTTCTGCCCATTGATTGGTGACTCGCAGTTTCTCTCCTCGCCACCAGCCCTGTCAACTGCCATTTCACTCTTTGATTTTATGTATTTGACTGTTTTAGGTGCTTTATATAAGTGGAACCATGCAGTATTTATCTTTCTGTGACTAGCTTAATGACTAGCTTAATATTTTTCACCTAGCATAATGTCCCAAGGTTCATCCGCGTTATTACAGATTGCAAAATTTCCTTGTTTCTAAAGGCTGAATAGTGTTCCCTTGTATGTATTAATATATGTCACATTTTCCTTATCCTTTCATCTGTTGGTGGACACTTAGGTTGTTTGTGTATCTTGGCTATTGTGAATAACACTTCAATGAGCAGTGTAGCACTCCCATAGTATCTTCATAATGTCTTGTCAAGATCCTGATTCTAATTCTCTGGGATAGGTAATACCAAGAAGTGGTATTGCTAGATCATATGGTAGAAGAGTTGATTTTTTGAAAAGAGAAACAAAATTGAAAAACTCTTAGCTAGAGTAAGACAAAAGAGAATATTCAAATAAATAAAATCAAAAGGAAGGTGGAAACATTACAACATATGCCACAGAAATAAAAAGTTTCCTAAGAGATGCTATGAACAATTTAATCTTGACAAACTAGGTAACATAGAAGAAATTAATAAATTCCTAGAAATGTACAGTTTATCAAGAGTAAATTATGAATAAATAGAAAGTCTCAATGAACTTATAACTAGTATGGAGATTGAATCAGTAATCATAAACCTCCCAACAAAGCAAAGCTCAAGACCAGATGTTTGGTCTACTGAATGCTTAAAGAAGAATCAATATCAGCCCTTCTCAAACTCTTCCAAAAACATTGAAGGGAAGGGAACACTTCCACACTCATTTTATGAAGCTCGCATTACCCTGATACCAAAACCAGAAAAACACACCTCAAGAAAAGAAATATCTTTTCTTTCAGGCCAATATCTCTGACGAATATAGAGGCAAAAATCTTCAACAAAATACTAGCAAATTGAATCCAACAGCATATTATAATAATCATATGCCATGATCAAGTATGCATAGATACAGTGATGGTTCAACACACAAAAGGCAATTAATGTGATATACCACATACATGATTTTCTCAGAAAAAATAAACTGACAAAATTCAACTCTCAACAAGCTAGAAATAGAAGGCAAATACTTGAACATAATAAAGGCTATATATGAAATGTGCCCAACTAGCATTGTACCCAGCAGTGGAAAAACTGAAAACTTTTCTTCTATGATCAGAAAGAAGGCAAAGATGCCCACTCACATCACTTCTGTTTTACATAGTACTGGAACTTCTAGCTGGAGAAATTAGGCAAGAAAAAGAAATAAGACAACCAAATTGGAAAGGAAGAAATAAAATGTCCCTGTTTGCAGACAAAATGGTTTTATATATGGAAAACACAAAAGACTCCATAAAAATCTGTTTGAATTAATAAGTAAGTTCTCTAAATTTTCAGGATACAAAATCAGTATCCAAAAATTAGTTGCATTTCTATACACTACCACCAAATTATCTGAAAAGGAAACTAAGAAAATATCTTCATTTATAATAGTACCAAAAAGAATAAAATATTTAGGCATAAACCTAACTAAGGATGTGAAAGACTTGTATACTGAAAACTATAAAACATTGATGAAAGAAATTAAAAAAGACAAAAACAAATGGAAAGACATCTCATGTACATGGGTTAGAAGACAATATTTTTAAAATGTCCACCCTACCCAATCCAAAGTGATCTACAGCTTCAGTGCAATCCCCATCAAAATCCCAATGGCATCTTTTGCAGAAGTAGAAAACATAGTCTGTCTTCTTTCGTATTCTTTACTTTCATGACCCTGTTCACAGCAGGTTTGCCTGTGACTGTACCTCACTGTCTCTTGTTGGGTCTTGTTCCTTCTTGTGCCCCTCGTGTTTACGCATCCCCGGATATTCGGTTAATAACACCTTCTTCTCTCCGTAAGTGGAAATGGCTATGCCCAAAGATTTAGCAATTCAGAGAGTACCACTTCACTCTCTGACCTCCCTCCTGAGTATTCAGATTTGAATTTCCAGCTTTCTATGAGCATCTCCAAGCAGATATCCTTAAAGCATTATTAATAGCTTGAAAAGGGATGCAGAGTAGAGAGGTGAACAAAAGCATGCATGGTGGAGCCAAATCACTCAGGTTTGACTTTTGGCTCTGCCACTAGCTAGCTGTGTGTCCTTAGGCCACCTAATTAACCTCTCTGTGCCTGAGTTTGCTGTTTAATAAAATGTAGAACTTGCCTTATAAGATTCTTGTCATGATTATGCTAAAAAATATGTGCAAATTCTTCAGAATAGTACCCAGCACATGTTAAGTATTCTTTAACTATAAACTGCAATACAAATTAGTACTTTCTAAAAAACAATAATGTTGATAATATTTCCTGAATATTGTCTAAGTGCTTCACAAGGATGATTCTAAGTGCTTTGCTTGGATTATTTCATTTATCCACAAAACTATCCTATGAGATAGCCCCTATTATTAATCCATATTAGAGAAGAGGAAAGGGAAGCACAGAAAGATGGCTTAATTAGCCCAAGGACACCCAGCTTCCACAAGATCACATAGTAAATGGTGGGACCATGATTTCAATTGGCCCAGTCTGACTTCAGACCCACAGTTCTGACCACTGCACTCTGTTACTTTCCCTGATCAATTGCAAATATCAAATCGACTCATTTTCTTCTCCCTGAGACTGCTACCATCTCCTGTTTTTCTCTCCCCTCCCCGAGACCACCATTAGAGCCGCTTTCGCTTTCACTGGACAGTTAGCACCTGCTTACTCTGCCCTGTCCTATTCTTGCTGCCACTGACCAGTTTGGACCTTCTTCTCTGGCTTAAGCTGCTGTGATGCTGCCTCCCTGGTCACTGCGCTCTTGCCCTCTTGCCTTTGCCATCCATCCTGCCCACTGTCACCACCGTTACAACTTGGAAAAAGTAATAGAATTTTCAGCTTTATAACATTAAGGCAGAGAGGTTGCATCATACAAATACTTGAGCAGGTAAGACAAATAGTTTTAAATATTTTTGCAGCAGCTATAGAAATTCTAAAGCAGAAGCCAATGATTTAGACTGGAAAATTCTCTTATAAAGGAGACAGGCTATAGAGATACAACCCAGGGCTCAGCAAACATTCTGCATCTCTTGGTATGTAAGCAATCAGAATTTGCTATTCCATTTGGATAAGTTCCTCTCTGCTTTGATGGGGGAGCTTTGAGATGTCACTGAAGTAAAAATTCTGATTTATAGCAAAATGGTTCCGATCAACTGGATAGAGAGGGAAATAGTCAATAACTGTTTCTTTGTCCCACCCTAGCATCCTGCCCAACTACTCAATATGGAAAAACTCCTACACATTCTTCAAAGCCCAGGGAAAATGCACCTTCTCTGTTGAAGCCTTCTGTCAATTCTTTGAGACACTTCCTCCTTTGTAATCATCCAATAGAATGTGGTGGTGAAGAAAATGGGCTCTTCAGAAAATGTCCAATGTTCTAATTCTGGTTTTACTATCTATTAGCTACATGGCCTTCAGCAAGTTGCCTCACCTTTCTGTGCTACACTTTGCTCATTTGAAAAATAGGAAGTGAAAAAAATAAAAAGAAAAGTGGAGGGTGGTTCCAGGTCTTTTTTCATATGATGTTGGGAGGATTAAAATAGAACAAATTATGAAAAGCATTTGGTTCAGTAGCTGGTACTAATAAGTACCCAGTAACAGCTACCAGCTGAAATTTATATCCATAAAATAAATATATGCATCCTGGAAAATTGTAATACCCCTGGAAAACATTGGATTTTTTTATTTTTCAAATTTTTTTTTAAAAAAAGATAGAGTAGTCTTAGAGTAGTTTTCATTTCTCATAAAGGAAAAAGCAAATATCAGACTTTCTTACATTCTCAAAGATCAGTAGGTTGCTCCCGCAGCTGGGAGGTGCAGTATAGGGAGGGTGTGGGATAGACTTCCCGTTACAAGTTAGGGTTTGACCCAATGTCATAGGCATTTGGCTGGATCTGTACAAGCCAAGATTTTCTGTCCTTGAACTCCTTTGAAAAGGAAGCAATGTTAGAACTTGGCCTATGATCTCTGCCTTTAGTCTTTTTTGAAAGGAAGAAGAAAGGAAGAGAGAAAATCGTGGTGATGAGGATTAGGATGTTGTCACAGCTCTTTTAAGTGTGACCACCAGGTGACAGAGAAGACAGGGACAAGACTCCAGAGCTCAAATGAGAGTGACGAAGGGCTTCCCTTTCCTTCTTTTCTCTCTGTAAAGGTCATTTTCCTTCCTCGGGGAGTTGCAGGCCCATTTGGTAAATGAAGTGTCATATGGAGAATTTTCGGCAGATGCTTCTGTTCTGATGGGAAATGGCAAACGTCCCCTACATTCGTGAGGCATCTGCAGGTGCCTGCCAACATCTAACCGCCTTCATGACACCTCATCTGTTCTCTAAAACAGCTGAGCAGCACGCTTTGCCCTGAGTGAAGCGAGTGGAGTAGGGGCAGAAGGGGCCATGAGTGGAAGTCACTGTTGTCCTCCCTAATGGCCATGCATTTGCGCTGCCACAGCTTTCCTCCTGCAATGCCTGTGGCCAGCTTCATCCCAGTCCCACCCCATCTCTGTGGCTAGATTTTGAGTCTACAATACAGATTTATTGAGATGACATTTACTTTTTCATTGATTCCATCTTTGGAAGATGCCCCCTCCATCCATACAGGGTGTAGTGCATAATTAGCACTCAGAAGTGTAATTGACCACTCACACGAGACACCTTCAGTACTTTATTGGGGACCTAAGGATTGACCAGGAATACAAGTAGTGGAAAGAATGCCAGTATTTCTATGGATCATCTTGTTTAACCCCTCAGCAACCTGTGAGGTAAATTCTATTTTTACATCTTAGATCAGAAGCAGGATTCTAAGTCTTATGCTGATAGCAATTAAACCAGGCATTATAGAGCAACTGCTATACTCTCCCAATAAGAATACCTAACATTTGTGGAGCCAATAACATCTGGACCATGGCTATAGCATCTTTCTTGACAGAGAGGGGAATTTACTCACTCCCATTCCTGATATGCTGCCTAAAACTCACAGTATATAAGGTGATTTCACTGACAAGTTGCCCCAAGAAATTCCCATAGATACATTGATATTGTGGTTATATACTAAGAAATGCATGTTCTAAAAGGCATTTTTCTCTGGTTATTTCTTCCTGACAAGTTCAGGAGCCACCTAAAATTATCGGACACCTTACTTCCAAACCAAATAAACTGTATTGCACATTCAGCTCTATATAATAACAGGAATTTCTTTTCTCTGAATAGTCCAATCTTTTTTAAAAGATTTTTTTGTTTCATATATTACATATATAGATTCCAGCTTGAGGGAATTAATTGACTCACACTTCATCTTGGGAAGGTAGATTAACTATGCATCAATTTTAAATAATGATATTTAAATAGAGGGCAAAAAATTTCCTACCACAGATAGAATGAAAAATATACAATAGGAGAGAAATTTTCATGATCAGGACATAGAACTAGGTGCTGTAGAAGCTGAAAATAGAAATGAAGCTTAATCTCTAACTTCAAGGAATTAAAGCAAGCTGTCACATTCTCTACCAAGTGATTTGCAGGTGATTAAAAACATCACGGAGGTAGTCATCAGGTTAGGACATCAATTAAGGTCAGTGAATGTGTAATTTGGAGCAGGAGGTCTGGCTAGACACTGATTTGGAAGATTAGAAGCAATTGAAGTCTAAAGCAGCATTCAGGCACAGAGACTAATGCCCAGTATGAGGAAAAAGGATTCAGTACCCAGGACAGCTCCCTAAAGAGGCTCTTGTTCCAGATCTCTGGATAGAGCCTCAGGAATATTTCAGTGGGTTCTACTCTCTCTCAGGATAGTTTATTGTTCAAGATTTCTCATGTGAAATGTGTGCACACAAGCTAGCATACATTAAGTACTGATTAAATCACCAGTGTTGCCATTATAAATGTTTCAGGGATGGCTGTGTCTTCAACGTTGGCAAGAGGCTCCACCAGAGCCCCAGGTCTTCTAATTAAGAGAGCCTTGTCTTGTTTTCATCAACAAACTTGTTATCTAATCACTTGTTTTCATAATGAAAATAGATAGAGGGCCTTGGATAAATGTTAGGAGAAAAAGTTATATAATGGTACAAGAGTTAAATAGTCAAACAAAAAGTAAGCAATGTTACATTGTCAATTCCGCAAATGAAGATAACAAGAAGTGCTATTCCAATTGAATAATGAAAAAAGAAAAGTTTTTTTAAGCTGATTTTACATTTTTATTGGAAGTCAACATTTTCCATACCTTCTTCTTTTTAGAAAGCAGAAGGAAAGTGAATTCTTTATTCAGAAAATTCAGATAGCTAGGAAATGGGCCCTGCTGCTGCCTGCCACCTGGTGTGCCCTGGCCTGGATGCCACGGCATTACCCATGAGTGGGAGTTCTTGTAGATGTCTTCAGTCCAATCTACCCATTATAGCTCTGTGGGTTATATCATTGTGATTGAGGAAAGAGGAAATATTTGGTAGATATTTTCATGTAGGTAAGAGTAAAAATTGTGGAAGTGGATGTGATCATCAAGAGGTAATGTGAAGAGAAATGAGAACAAGGGCTGCCTTGAGAACCCAGGAAGAACACTCATATTGTGGGATCAGACGAGAAAATAGGACTAGTTACAAACACTTCCAGAGGGGAAGAATACTTACAGGACAGCCGAGTATCAATGAGGCCAAGAGAAAAACAAATATCAAGACAAGGGTAGATTGTTTAAACTACATTGAGCAAATGAATTCTACCAATAGTAGATTACACAATTCACATGAAGTGACTGGCAGTAGGCATTTAAGGGTGGTTACAGCTCATCATGCCATCATGAATCTAAAGTCTTTGCATCCTTCCACTTAATCATCCTCAGCATGTTGGCTTTTTGTGCTCTTTGTCCTTGTGTTTATTGCTTCATGGTTGCGAGATGGCTGCTGCAGCTCCAATCACATCAAGGTCACATTGAAAAGGAATAAGGTGACAGTAGGCAGTAGAGAGATGATTCGAAGTTCTTTCTTCTTCTATCAAGGAAGAAAATCCTTTCAAGAAACTCCTGTAGACTTCTTTTGACTTTTAGCTATTCAATACCAGATCATATGGCCACCCCTACTGCAGAGGAGACTGGAAAATTGTCTGCCTTGTCTATACTTTATTATTAGTATCCAGTAAGGAAGCAGCTGGGAGTGGGCTTTGAGGTGGTCAGACAACCTGCCACAGTGGCATTGGCAACATCAGTTTCTCCCAGGCATTAACATGCTTTTTCCTTGGTTAGTTCTTTATAACAAGCTAATAAAATAGTCACGATTACGCAGAGTACCTTCTCATGAAAGCAGGAAACAAGGTTTTAGCAAACATCAACCATGATATTTAGTTGTTAAAATTGATGACATTTCTTATTTGTTAAAAATTATCACCATATGAACAAGCAGTCAGCTCATATTTTTATGACATAAAGGTTAAGTCGTTACTCATTTTCAGTAGAGGTCTCATAAGAATCAGTAATTCAGAGAAGTTGGTAGATTTTGTGGATTTATCTAAGAATTATTAATATTTAGCTAAGAATTTATATACAGCTTAAAGACCATTTTCCTCTTCCATTAGGTATCCTAGGCCTCTGTAGTTTATCATAATATTATTTTCCGTAAGTTGTACTGTATAAAAATAATTTGCTTTGAAGATATAATATCATTGAGCTAAAAATCATATCAACACTCATTTAAGAAATCATAAAGTCATTCTCTTAATAGGGAAACTTAAGAACCAGGGCTGTTTCATGGGATGTTTAGGATATGCTCATTGAGTTTTGATCATGATAAACTAGAACATGTATGATTCTAAGTTGAGCAGGAGTCTCAGAAAGAAAGATCTTTGAGATGATGAATCAGTTCGTTTCTTACAGCATTAATGCTTATAATTTGAAACAGAATAGACTTTAATTTCTTGCATGAATTAATTAATACTTATGATAAATGCCTTGAAAGCTCTTTCTGGTGTCTGATCCAAAATTGCAGTTCTTCAGATCTATTAATTCCTTGTAAATGGAAAAGCTGGAAAAGGTTGAGTCACTGTGCTGCTAAAGTGATGTGTGAATTAGAGAATGTTTGACTTCTCCCCTGACCTTCAAAATCATATAGCCATTTGCTGACATGATATCTCATTGAGTTTACCTAAGCCCTGGTTGCCCCATCTCTAAAAGGAGGAAACTACTTTCCTCCTAAGACTGTTTTGAGAATTACATAAGACGCTTAGAATAGTGCATGGCACACAATAAACACTCAGAAATGTTGGATGAGGATGAGGATGATGACTGTGATAATGATGAAGGAGGGGGAGGACAATTTGACAATTGTTTCCTGAATACCCACTATGTGTCGTCGGATACTGTCCCAGGTACTACTAGGGTTACAAAGATAAATTAAACATACAGGATTTACATTCTATAAACTTTTATTTTTCCTTCTTTAATTTAGTACCTGTCTTTTTTCCATTTTTAATGTAGATTTATGTGCAACTGCAAATTTATTGTGAAGATGTTTTTTCCCCTCTGTTTTCTGCTATATGGGGCCTATATCTAGAATAACAAGAGTCCCACGGAAAGCTATTTTGTTTTGTTTTCTTTGCTGATGAGCACAGTTTAAGAATTATATCAGTTCTCTTCAGCCTGTAAAGCATCACAAGGCATTTTCAACATCACATGTCAACGCTTACCCAAGAGAGCATCTTTTAACTGCATCATTATTGAAAGTTCTCGTTTTGCTCGATTCTTCTGAAAACACAAAGAGGAGACAAAGCCTAAAGCGACTCATTCTTTGCTCTTTCAATAGCATCATCATTGTGTGATCTATCTTCTGCCTCTAGAAGGAAACTCCAGTAATCCTTGACCCCTCATCTTTTGAACTATTTCACAGAGGGTACCCTGGTAGCAAAAAAACAAAAACAAAAACAAAAAAACAAGCAAAAACAAAATCTGGGCTCGACAGACTTTTTCTAAAAGTCTGATATAAAAGTTTAAAACTAATTTTCAGAATCCCTGTTATTACATAGGCACACCTACATAGCTACCTGTAGAATGAGGTTATAGATACCCACAAAAGCATCTACTGCAGTCATGATTATATATCTATAGTAGTGGAATTCTTTATTAATGATTATATATAAAGCCCTAGTAAATATATAGGATTAATATATATGTCTCTCTGGTTGAGGGGTCGAAAGATTCCTCTTCTGGTGGCCCTTGGGTATCCCTGCCAAACATTAGGACTTTGAGGAGTGCCAGAATTGGGCAAAGAGAGAATTCTGATTGCCCAAGTCCATTTCCCAGCCTTCTATGGAAAGCTGGGACTTGGCTGTGTACTACAACTAAACCTCACAGCACCCACAAGTGAAAGATGTGAATGAGAACTTCCCCTAGAAAAACAACCTAACATGGACTGAAGGCCTGCTGCACCAGCCTACCCCTCAGCCATGGACTTTTACCATCACTTGTGCATCTGCAGTAGCCCAGAGCTCCATCACAAAAGCAGCCTTAGAGCCAAAATCAGATCATTCCGATTGCTCACATCAATTGGATTTCTGGCGCCCCTGCCATACCATTCTACTACCCCACCCCACACACTTTGGAAGCTTCTCTTTCTCACTATTTCTTTTTGAAGCTACTGTGGTAAGAGGTAATGCAGGATGGAATATTACTTAGATGAGGGTGAACTAGTATGAATAATATTCAGCTATTAATTTTGAAAGGATCACTAAGACCTATCAAAAATAAAAAGGAAGAAATTAAACATTTTCAAAAATGGTTTTGCCAAAATGAAAAAAAGAATAATTTTGGGTCCTAGACAAATGCTCTTGGAACAATATTGCGTAATGTGTGATATTTTTTGCCTCTCAATTATAGTTATTTCATGCATGTTACAGATGAAACCATTGTATCAGTCAGAGACCAATTGTAATCCCAAGGTTGATTAGACAGTTAGCTCTCCCCAGCTTTCACACTGTCCTTTTGTTCTACACTCACACGGCCATTGATTTGCACACGAATAAGGATTTAGCCTGATTCATTAGTAGAACGTCCTAATGAACACTTGGTTGCATTTAACCTTTTGCTGCAACGAAAGTCTCAATGTTGCCATAGTGATGGGGAATTAAATCCAGGGAGCTGTTCCTTCTCCCTACGTGGTTCTGGTGTGCTATCACACCTTAGCATGCCTGCGACTTGGGTCAACTAAGAGATGTGATTCTGCTGTTTGCCCATCGAGTTCCAAGCTGTGGGTGATATTTGCAAAAGGGCATTCTACTCTTCCATCATTAAAATGAATGAAACAGAGAGTGTGCAAATGAATGGGGGTGGGAGATGATTGTCTCTTTGGCCATTTGATGACTTAAGAATTAAAAGAGACCCAAGATGCCATCTAATCTTGGTTCTAGCCATTGGTTCAGCCATGGGATATTCCTAAAAGATGGTCATCTGGCTGTTGCTTGAAGCTGTGCAGAAAGGAGAGTTCAGCTCTGGAGGTAGACAGTTTTTGGTGTTCTTCCCCTGCAACCAGCCACTCACCTGCTGACTGCCCACTCTTAGCCAGGGGCCATTCATGAATCAATAAGCTCCCTATACCCAGGAGACTCGCAAAGAAGAGAAACCAAGTTACAGTATCCCTGCTTATATCACACCCCCCAAATAATTCTCCATTTAGCTCGTTGACTCCCTCAAATGTATCCTCCTCAATCTGCTAATTCCTCTGCCTTACCCTCTCTTCCTCTGTTGCCTTTGGAAATTTCTTTCCATTCTAAACTTCCTCATGTCTTTGGTCATCTCCTAGAACACACATTTCTTCCTCACCTTTAAAGAAACTTAGAGTCCTCTGACCTACCTGAATGGTAGTTGATATTCTCTTATTACAGATGAAGAAACTGAGGCTGAAAAGGTTAAGAAATATGCCCCAAGTGGAACCACTAGCAAATGGCCGAGTAGGGACCACGCCTATTTCTACACTTGAGACGTGCTCCTGGGGTGTAGAGAAAGTAGTCAAGGATGGACCCCCCACACACACTACTACAGCTGGGAGTGATAAAAACTGAAACTTAGAAAGAAAGCCTCTAGCCTAAAGTGGAGGAGAATCGTGGCCTGAGGGGGTCACCACGTGTCACTCTGGCTGTGACTGAAGAAAGGCATAGCAGACCCTGAGGCTCATACAAGTGTCATGAGCTACCCCAAAGCCCCCCAGGAAAATTCTAGAAGTCACAGTTGCATGCCACAGGCAGCTGGGTCTCTGGGTACATCCCGCACACGGCCTTGGTGGCACCATCCCTGATCAGGAAGTGCCAACAGGTGCTGGGAGTATTTGCGTCACTTTCAAAATCTCCATGGCACCATAAATGGGCATGGTTTGAAGAAAATTTTCATGGTCCTTACATCCCCCTCATCATAGTTAGGCAGATTGGAATTATATTCATTTTCTAAAAAAGAAACCAAGGATAAGGAGTTTGTATAACTTATGCTTTATACTATCACAAGAATTCTAGTGAGTTGATGTAGACCTTGGGCATTCTGCCTTTCAGTGCCCGTGGCCTTTACGCTTCTGGGGAGTGAGAGGCACAGAGAAGCCATCAGCAAATATCTATTGAGCACCTACTATATGCCAGATACTAGACAAGGTCCTAAGGAACAATAATAGACTAAGTCCCTGCCTTCCTAGAACTTAGAAAGAGTACTGGGACCAGGAAGGAATTGCCCTGAGTTCTTGCCCTGGCTATTTTATTAATGAGGATATGATGACCATTTGGTTGCCCAGCGTCTTAGAGCTTCACTTTCCTCCCCTGTAAAATGAGGGAAATGGCTCCTCCTGCCTTCTCTTTAAGGCTTGTCAAGTGGGTCCAATGAGCCAGCAGAACATTAAAAAAGAAGAAGAGGAAAGCTTTGTGGCCCCTAACTCAGCATTTACATGAATGTAGGCTGTCATTTATTGTTGCAGAAACACATGACCAGTGGACAAACCATGTCGACCAGCTATAAATAGAATCATTGTTCCCTCATGCACCTGCTGATCGTACCAAAGGCAGTTGGCTTCATTGCCTGTGACTAGAAGAAGTTCTTCACTTTCATTTTCTTTAGTGTGGGGATCAAATGGTTTCTCCTCTTGACTCAGGAGCACTGCCACCGGACGATTCCTTTGCCCAGAGAGAGAGAAAGGGGAGCCCTCCCAAGTCCAGTAGTGCAGACCTGATGACAAATGCAGAAAACTTAGGCTGATGCAGATTCCTTGAATATACCATTAGCTACTGTCATGTCACATTACACTTGTTTATGCAAGAACCATGCAGCAGATGAGAGTGTTCAAATGCCTTTATTACTTGGCATCGTGATATTGGTAATAGTTCATAATGATTTTTTTTCCTCAGTGCAAAACACACTCTTAATCTAAAAATACGAATTGCACTTAGTGGCTCATTGGAAAGTATTTTCTTTGCATGGGGGGAAATCAATCTTTTCTATTGCTTATTTTTCTTTTCTTTCTAGCAAGGTTAATATTCAGAGCATGATCTGATGGACTTTATTTCACAAGGTGAGAGGTTTCCCAGAAGTACAGTACAGGGCTTGTTAGTCCAGTGCAGGATAAATTGTTCAAAGTAATTTGAAGGGGCATCGTTAATAGCCCCGTCTTCTGTGTGCATAAACTGAGGTCCCACCTTGCAGCTCAGCTTAATGAGAATTGTTCAGTAACTAAACTCACTCTGCCACAGGTTCAAGGTGGACCCTGTTGGGGCCAGTTTGTATCACATCATGGAAAGACCGTAGGGTTTGGAATTGTGAGACCTGGGTTCGAGTCCTAGCCCTGCCATTCTGCCATTCATGGGCCATGTGATCTTGTCTCTGAACCTACTTCCCCTTTTGTATGATGGAGATGGTATATAAGAATGCCTTCTGCAAGGACCATTGAGGGACTAAATGATTCAAGTCCACATGCTCAGAATTTAACCCTAGTCCCTCCATCTCTAACTCAGTAGAAGACTGGGGGTCCACCCAGTGTGCCAGCGTGAGAAACCAATTAGTAGTCATGTGCGTAGCCCTTTCCTTATCCCCCACTTAGAGCCTGTCCATGGCCCAGCCCTGTGGAAGTCACCCCTCAATATGTCTGTGATCTGTCCATTTCTCTCTGGTTCCTCCGCTGCTGCCCTAGCCCTGGCCAATGATATGCCACAATTTCTCTCCTGGGCTCTTATAACAGCCTCATAGCTATCATACCCGCACCTGCTAACCCCCCATTCAATGTACCTTTAATGGTGCAGGCAGAGTGATCTTTCTTCTAAAGATTGGTATCATTGTCTTTCCCTTCAAAGCCCTTCTGGGCTCTTCATTGCTGTTGGAATATAAACCAGTGTCCAAGTATGAAGCAGTCCAGCCCCTGCCCTGTCTCTTCACCCCATCTCATTCTACTCTCCCACAGCCACTGACTCCACTCTGGCCTCCCAGAACATGTTCTCCCCACTCAATCCCAAGGTCTCTGTCCATCCTGTTCCCTCTGCCCAGCATGCTTTTCCCTGTACCCAACATCCATGTCTAGCGAACTCTTGCTCTGCCTCCAGATTCAGCTCAGCTCTCTCACCCTCTGTGAACCTTCACCGGGCCCTGGGGTGAGGCCAAGCCCCCTGTTATTGCCTCTCTCTCCACATTCACCGCACTTGTCCTTCTGCATTTGCCGCTGTCACTGGTTGGCCGTCTGTCTTCCCTAGCACTTTGTCAACTATATTGTGTGAGGATAGGAGTATTATCTGTTCTGCCCACCATGCTACCCCTACACATAGTAGGCACTCAATAAATGCATGGGGAATAAATGAGAAATAAAAGCAGGTCATATAGTTTTTATTCTTTGGTAGGAATAAGCCACTGAGAGTTTACTCTGCACCACACCCTGTGCTGAGTGTTTGCTCATGAGCAAGGGTGTACTGAAGCCGCTCATACCTGCTCACGAGAGCCACGCATGTCGATCTCTTCCAAACACCACCTTCAAGCTGCATTGGCAGCTTGAAATCATGTGGCCGTAGTGGAAGTATTTACACCACAGAATCGGCAAACCTACAAATCGGGTGGTGTCATACCCATCCCACCCAAGGGCTGTTAAACATTCATCAGCACACTACTACTCCTAAGTCTTTGTGACAGGTACTGCGTATTAAAGAGGTGGTGGCATCCTGATAATTATTCAAAACTTTAATGTAGTGGGTATGTCAAAGGGGAGGAGAAAATGGGGGGAGGGAGAATGCCTCTGCATGACTGGTGTCAAATGGCTCCTTGTCTTCCAGTCTGCCCTCCCCTTCCTCATAGCAGTAGGGTGCTTGCAAGACCACACCTTCCAGCGCCCCCTGCAGCCAGCTGTCGTCACAGGACCCGGTTCAGGCTCACAGCTGCCCTCAGGGAGCTCCCTTTACACAGTGTCCATGCTTGTCCCTTGTCATTCTTCTTTGATCCCTGTTTTCTTCCTGCTGGGTGAACTGTGGACAAGCAGGTGAGCACATAAGTAGCCATCTAGGGAGGGGGAGGCCCCTAGGCAGAGCGAGAGGATAGCAAGAGTTCAAGGGCAGCCCAGAGAGGAAGCCCCATACCTGCTCAGGATGTGGACACAGGACAGAGGCAGACTGCTCTGCTCTCCCTGAGGGTCCGGTCACAGCCGACTGTCTGTTGAGAAGAACGAGTGTGTGTGTGTGTGTGTGTGTGTGTGTGTGTGTGTGTGTGTGTGTGAGAGAGAGAGAGAGAGAGAGAGAGAGAGAGAGAAATATGTTTATATTTATGTATGTGAATGGGATAGCATGTATTGGAGAGATTGACTATTCTATACCATCAAAGGAAGTGATCTCAAACTACATCTGTTAATAGTCTGTTTGCAAAGTATCCTAGTTTATTGTTTTGTTTTTCATTTAAATAGCTATACATCTTACCTATAAGACATGGCAAAAGAATCAAATCAACCTTCACCCTGTGGTTAGGCGTATTCTTTTATTCCATGTTTCACTGTGTTTTGTTCACTGTACTTCCCCCAAGCCTTTCAGCTCACCAGCATATAATAGGCACTCAGTAAACAGTTGTTAAATAGACAAACATGTGGCCTCACAAGCCCTAATGATGATATTTTGCCGTGAAAAGGTTTCTGTAGCCAATCCCATTGAATAGTAATGGACTGCCCCCACTGCCTCCCAGAGACATTTGACAACAATGTCTGGAAGGATTTTATTGATGGTTGTCATGACTCAGAGGTGCTGCTGGCATCTAGTGGGCCGAGGCTGGGGATGCGGTCAAACATCCTACTGTGCACAGCGAAGCACCCACCGCAAAGAATGATCCTGCCCCAAATGCCAATCACACCGACGCTGACACAACCTGCTCTACAGATTGCCAAAAAGGCTATTGCCAAATGAAAACTAAAAGGAAGAATGTAACAAACAAATCCTTCTTGATCCTAAATTCCATTTCATCGAATGTTTCATTCTGGGGCTATTTCACTGCCTACGTCCCCCATGTTGGGGTTTATAAAGATGCACAGGTCATATTTATTCTCAAGGGCTGTCTTTTAAAAGAATGTATCAAATAGGGAAGAGCAACATGCCCAAGTACTGTGTTGTCTGTGTGCCGCGGCCACCGTAATGCTTTTCTCAAAGAAGCACAAGCTTGTCAATCTGGTAGTAAATCTGTTAGACTTACTTAGACTGATCAAGTCTGATCTCTCTTTGAAAGAACCTGGCATCCTTAAATGCCTATCAAATAGCGATACGCCAAGTAATGTGTTCCATGTGTAATTTCAGTTACCTGACAATGAAGAGAAAAGTTGGAAAACTTTGGTCGACTTTGGTGTTTGCGGCCGGGAGACCTTCCAGAGGTTTTCAAGGTCTGCTGTGAATGTATGATTTAGACCACAGCTCCTCAATTGTGACATTTAATCCATAGAGATAAATCATCACACACCATTGGTAGGGCTCTTTATGGATAAACAGACCTAAAATAATTATGTTTAAAACTCCATCGGAGCCTCCATCAGAAAGTCGCCACCATTTTTTTTTCTAATGTAAGAGTCTAGGATGATAAAACTGTTTCTCGATTGTGGTGCTTGGGACCAAATTAAATCAAAGTCAGAACAATATAACTGACTCTCCCTTGGCCGTCCTTGAGGTCTGCTGGGTGCTGGTTTTCCCCCACAAATAGGCTGGAGTTCATAAAGATGTAATTCTGACATCAGCCTCCGAGAAGAGGCTGAGATGTCCGATGCCTAAAAGCACAGACTCCAGAAGCCGACTCTCATTTACTGGCTGTGTGGCCTGGAGCGGGTTTCCACACTACTCTGTGCCTCAGTTTTCTCCTCTGTTAGATGGGCTTATGACAGTCCCTATCTCATAGGGATGTAATGAATCACAAATAAATTAATATCCATAAGGCATTTATAACAGGGAACATACTCAGCTAAATGCACATTTTTGATTAATAAACTACAAAGGCTTCACATAATGGGCAACCAAAGCCGGAAAAAAAAAAATGGACATCCTTGACTGCCCCTTTCCCACTAACCCCAGATCCACTGGATATACTATGCTCTGATCTCTAATAGTTTGGGCAAAGGATGGAAATTAATGTGGAATGCAACCTAGGGGGAAAAGCACATAAAGAGCGTCTGTTCTATATGAACGTATCCCCTCACTCCAAGACAGTCACCCCAGACCCTCTCACTTTTGCTTCTTCAAGATCTCTCAGTCTGCTCCCATCCCACTTCCTTCCGGCTGCTCCCAAGTGCACACTGCACCCTTCCCTCCTCTCTGCTGCAGCCCTCGCCTCCTCGCTCGCCTCCCCACAGTCTTGGCCCGCTCTGTTCCCCTCACTCCTGCAGCTAGCGTGGACTCTAAAACAGAAACCTGACCATGCTACCGTCTTGCCCCAGACACTTTGATGGTGCAAGAAGCAGCATATATCCAAATCAGAGACCCTAGATTCCTGTATCAAACTGCCTATAGGAGAGCCTGAGGGTCTCCTCCTGAGGGCTGTTCCAGAATCAGATGAGACTAAAATATTCAGTCCTTGGCATTTGCCATGTTCCATCAACTCACCTGAAGGAGTGATTTCCAGCTCCTGGACGTTTCACATCACAGGGTGGAGGGGAATTGAAGCTACCTAATGTTGCCTGAACGTAATGGCACCAGTCTGTACTGCTGACTTCTTATCTTCCTATGGGTTAATTTAGGAATTTAAGCACCAGAAAAGAATGCATTTGAGTTGGCATGGATGAAAGCACCTAGCACAGGGCCTGGTCACAGGTGACTCTCCATAATGACATGTTAAGTCAAGAGGTATATTTATTCATTGACCAACTACCTGGAGTCTTCTTCATTCCTGGGGTAACTTTTAAATTCAGATTCTCTCCTTAGTCAGATTTCGAAGACAAGAAATGGGACACATTATTTAAAAAGCAATAATACAAAATGCTGAAAGCTATTCATCTCCCTTATACTATAATAAAACCCGCATGTAGCACTTTCTTTCCCACAAATCTATACTTTTAAATATTTTCTCCATCTCACAACTGTATTTCCCAATATGGCAAAATGGTTACCTGACAATATTTCTTCTGATGCTGAACATATTCTGTATATTTGGGCTCATGCCAGAAACTCTATGAAGCAGTGACATTGAAAGACAGAGCAGAAATCTAAACTGCAAATATTCACAGAGGGTTGAAAACCTGGAGTAACTATTGGGAATGTTAATCATTGCGAGTGGGGGAATTATTAGCGGGAACACATTTATCATGTGTATCCTCATTACTAGCTTAGAGCACCTGACATAGTTGCTAAAGGAAAAGGAGGGGGAAAAAACCTACAATGATGAGAAAACATACAAGATTTGAAGTCAGGAAAGTGTGGGTTCAAACTGCAACTTCCCTCCAATATCTGTGTGACCTTGGGAAGCTATTTATCTAATCCAAGCCTCAGTTTCCTCAACTTTGCAATCAGAATAATAATAGCAGTAGCTACAAATGTTGTTTTATTGGGGGAAAAAATCGTATCTGGCAAATGGCAATTATTCAAGCAATTTACATAGCAATTATTCAAGGAAAAGAAGCTACTGTTTGTTATTATATTTCCACTGTCATTGCCCTTCAGCCAAAGACCACAAGGAACACATCCGTAATTAAACATGTCGGGTTTTCTGCTTATTGCATTGCAAACATACCGTGAGGAACTTGGGGGCGTTTTAGTAATAGGGTGTTAAAAAAGGATTACAGACTTCGGGCTTGCATTAGCTGCTCTGGAAGAAGGATCGCAGAAGAGGAGCATTGCTCTGCATTGGATGCTGTTGGGAGCAAGGGTCATTCTACGGGTAACTTACTAAATCTTATCAACAGGGAGGACTAGGGTGAGGCTATAGTCATAACTGGCAAGGAAGCAGGCATCCCTCACGTTAGCCGGGAAGGGGGATGGCTCACGTAATGGTCAGGCTTGTCTGTGTTCAGGCGTAATTATGGAGTGGTCTTGTTTTTGTCGTGATCCAGCATGGCCACAGAGTGATGACTGATGTTGTTTTTCTCTGAAATTGCTTAAGTTCGGCAGGAGAACGCCAACATCTAACTCACGGTACCAGGACAGCTTCTAGATGTCAATGACTAGTTTTCTTTTCTCACCTCATTTATCCAAGTATTTAGTGAGTACACTCTTGTCAACCCTGGGTGTCCCTTCTCTAACAGAATTCAAATTCCATGTAAAAAATTAGAGGTCAGTAAAACATGATGATTTTGGTGCTAAATGAAAAGGAAAGGTAATATGGTATGAGTGAACAAAGAGGAGGGCAACCTGAGTCAGCGTGGTCAGGTCAGTCCCCTTTAAGGAACAATGTGACCTGAGACTTCAAAGATAAGAAGTTGATACACCTCTGGGATCAGAGGAAGTCTGTTCCAGGGAATAGCAAATTTGAGAGGCAGAGGCCCCAAATGCCTAAGCTGATGGAAGATCTTGGGGGAGAGTATGCCAGGCAGAAGGAGCAAGTATTTCAAAGGCTCTGAGGTGAGAATCAGTTTGAAACTGAGTGTGGCTGCCTTCCAACGCAGTGTCCAAAGGGGAGTAGGACCCATGGAGCAGGGAGAGGTGAGACCTTGTGTGTCTGTGCAGGCCATCATAGGGAGACTGGCTTAGTATCTAAAATGATTTATGTTTTGTGTTTTTTTTTTAATTCTCTTGGTCCCAGCGAGGATGAAGAGTGGATTGTTAGGGGTTTAGAGAGAGCAAGGAGGAGTTCAAGACATGAAGCAAAGCTTTTGTCCTTCAAAAGCAGTAGCATTAGAATGTGGAGCACAGAGTTGCAAACTTTTAGACCAATAACACTGAAAGGGCTTTGGTTTTTCATCTGGCCCAATTACCTCTTTTACATGTAGGAAAATCAACCCTGACCGGGACAAAGTGACTTGCCCACACATCTGAATGTTTAGTTAGCTGCAAAGCTAAAAAACTTAAGCAGGGGCTGGAGTGCCAAGAGACCCCCACTCGAGGGCCCCACACCCTAAGTATGTGGGGACTCACCACATCAGGGTGGGGAGGTCTCTTCAATATGGCAGGGCACAGCCAGAGACAGACAGTAGCGGGGAGTGGAGTCCTTGTGCCCTTCTAGCACAATGACTTAGCCTGTCTCAATTGTCCACTTGGGGGTGTTTGCCAAAGGGAGGAAACATGAGCCCATGACTGTGACCCAACTGGAGGGCGAGTATCCCAGAGAGCTCACCCCCATCAACATCCCCAAGTCTGTATTTATCCTTTGACAACCACTGGGATTCTAGGAAATCAACCTCACGATAAACTTCAGGATATGTGTCAAGTTCTATCTGTTCTTTCATCAGAAAGGTATATGAAAGCAGAAATATATTAAAATAAAAAAGAAATGTTTTGAATAAGGAACTAGTTAAATTATGCACATCCTAGGTCAGCAGTCAACTGGTTTACCTTGTGTGGTTCTACGGGCTGTTCTTCCAAATCCATCCCAGTGGATACTCACGTTCTACCTGTTGTTCAACACTTTGAGTGCCACTCTGGTAATGGAATACGTGAATGATGGCACACTGCATAGCCATTAGAAAGATGGCTATTAAATTACCTGGGAAAAACTCATAATACATTTGTAATTGGCAAAATGTAAGTTATGAACCATCAGGACCCATTTTGTTATTAATATTTGGCAGGAACATAAGTTTATATAAAACTTATGTTCCTGCCAAATATTAATAATGACTTTTACTGAGTGGTAAAACGACAGGTGGTTTTTATTTCCCACTCTTTTGGTCATCAATATTTTCTAAATTTTCAATAAGAACATATGAATAACTTTTGTAATACACGAGAAATTTTCTTTATAATATTTTACATGCTATTCTTTAGAATTGGGTAGCTTTTACAAGTGGCACTAAGCTAACTAAACTCCCATTTTTCCTAATATGGCTTATGACTCACAGCTGCCACCAAGATGCATTGTAAGAATTAAATGACTACATTCTCTGAACCAAAATAGAAACATTGTCAGAGAAGTACAGGAGTACCTGTTGGAACACTATGAGTAAATTCTATGATGATTCAGCTCTGGAAAATCTAGGTTCCCCATAGCGATGGACTCCACACCCTAGTCCCAGAGGAAATGTTTTAGGCCATCAGAAGGGATGAATTCATGAATGAGTCCTTGCTGGGTACTGGTATACATGAGGCTTTGTTCGGGATATTTTTAAATATAGAATCTTATTGCTATAACCCCCTAGGAGGTGAGGATTATTAAGGAGGCTTTATAGATAAGGAGGCTGGAATTGGGAGGATTTGCATTATTTGGCCCACGTCACACAGTAAGAGTTGGGGGCCAGATTAAATGTAAGAGCCAACTCTTTGTACACAAGCAAAGCGGCCATTCCTGTGCTTGTCAGCCAGGTTGGGGGAACACAACGGCCGACTCTAATGAGTGTTGTCACCCTGCCCAGTGTCACCTTAACCTTAACTCTGGATTTGTTATCAATTGAGTGCATTAATGGGCACATGTCATTTATTCTCCCTGGACCTCAGTTTCCTCATCTGTAAAATGTGACAAGAAGGTATTTGAGGTAGACAAATTCTAACATCTCATCAGTCTCAAGAAGTATAGAATTTAGATGAGATCCCAAACCTTCCCATCCTGTCTCCCATCTCCATGAACAGCTATTCCAAAGCTCCTTATCGGTGACTCAGCCAGAAGAACCATCTATAAGGGGCACAAAGAAATCATTAGCCACTATCTTTCTGGGACTAATGGTTAATGCCTGAATCGAATGTCACCTTGGACAGCCTGGTGATGGATGAGAGAGAACCAGTTCTGACCCGGAACTCTTTCACATCGCAAGCTTTATTTATCCTTTTCTTTACAGATGTATAGTCAATACTTAAGCTTTTCCATGACATAAGGCTTGTATTTTTCTGTGCTAGATGTAACAAAGGACTCTCCAAACAATCAGTGACACCATAAGTTAGTGCTGCTTTTTGAAATAGTTCTTTAGAATCTCTGACTTCATTGGCAACAGTGAAATCAGAAACGTTAGCTGAATACTCTGCCAGAAACGCATGGAGAAGATGTAGAATGTTTATAAATGAACATCCAGTGGTGTGCACTTGGTAATTTCATTCAGAGAGGTAAAGGAAGAGATATTATAAGGGACATTTCTGTTATTTTGTCAAATGCTACTTACCAAAGAATAAAATTTCAACCTATATTCTTGACCTTCAGGGACTTATTTTAAGATCATATGGCTTTTCCTAAACAGCTGAATTATTTAGTGAGATTGAACTGTCAAAGACTTTAAAATAAAGCCCACCAAAATACCAGCCACTCTGGAGTGCTACAGCTGTTCAGGCCCCAATCTGCATATTTCATCTCAGCAGACTGAAGTTTGCAACTGAAAAATAGCTCAGAAAATACTTATCACCTTCCATGCCAAACGCAAAAAGGAATTCATTCAGAGCTGAGAATTTGATATAGTGGGTGACCTATTCCCACGGTGATGCTCAGAATGGCTGATGGAGTCCTAGCTGCATTTATGCCGCCTCACCCCTGTTTAGGACACACTTCTGAGAAAGGTTGGCAGCCACTGCCTCAGCAGGCCTTAGGGTCCCGGTGAACTAACATAAGGAGCAAGCTGGAGCACGGCACCCGCAGATACGACCATCATGCATAGCACATTTTCAGTGCATGTAGAAGGGTACATAGAGGTTTAATTTATACATTTTTTGGACTCAAATAGAGTGAAATCAAAATTTTTAGCACTAGGGAATTTTTACACATTACTAGCACCTCACTTTTCCCAAAGCATTGGAAACAAAACCAAGAATTCAAGATTATCCTGTCATGTGCCGAGTACTCAAGAGGCTTCCTGAAGAAATTAATGGCACCTCCCATCGAGACAGATGATGATGACGGTGGTGAAGGTGATGGTGCTGCTAATGAGGGGATGACAATGACAGTGATGGTGACTATGTCATAATCATGGCCAAGATGACAATAGTGAGGTCCATGGTGGTGAAGATACCAGTAACAAGGAAGATGTCGCAGCTATTGATGTGACAGCAAGGAGGATCATCACGACGATGGTGATGGTGACTTTGACGGCAGCGATGATGATCATCGTAATGATAGTAGCGGCTTACATTTATCAAGCCCTTCCCATACACCAAGTCATATGCTAAGCGCTTAAGCACTGAGCATCCATTATCTCATTCAATCTTCAGCACCACCCCATGAAGTACATGCTGTGATTTTCCCTTTTTACAGATGGTAAAACTGAGGTTCAAAGGTAGATGGTAAGGAACTTGCCATAGGAAAATACTTCATAAATTTTAACTGTACATTAGAATCACCTGGAAAGATTTTTCTTAAAATCTTGACCCGGAAATCAAGTAACATGGCCCAGGGCACCGAGCTGGTGAGTGACAGAACAGGATTTACAGCCCAGCTACTGGGCGCCAGAACCACACTCTCACCTCCCTGTGCAGCTCCCATGGTGAGGAGCCCGTCCCAGTGCCCAGGAAATCGTGACGGTCCTCATTGTTCGTGTCTCTTCGCCGTGCTGTTTTTAATAATAGCAAGTGGTGAGCTGAAGAGTACTGTTTCGAGTAGAGTATCACATCTTTGTCAGGCAGCACGCTGAAGCCAGTTTAAATCTCTGTCCACCATATTAATTTCCGTTTCATTCACAATATTCTGTTCCAAGTGGGAATATTCTCGCTGTTGTTTTCGCCTGAAGGTATAAAATTCCACCCAAATATTAGCTGCATAAGTGTCTCTAATAGTTAGAAGCCTGAGTCCCTAGAGCTGGGGATAGAAGTAGATGGTGCAACAAGACACTTTGAGTTTTCAAATCAGTCAGTGCTTTCCTACTGTGCAGAAAGTCCTTTAAGGAAAACTGAAAATGCCCCAAATGCTTCTGTTCCCACGTTGCAGGTAAGAAAGTCAAGCTCTTAAGAAATGATGGCAATGCTTGTCCATGTTCCTAATTCAAAGAGCTGGAATTTTTTTTTTTCAAATGAAACGACGCTATAGCTAATTAAGACTTTGCCTTTCAAGGATTATTTTTTATATTCTGAATTTTAAAACTAATATTTCCCATGATCGTGGAGTCTGATTAGACTTGCAGGTATGAGCTTCCTCCACACCAGCTGCTCCTCTCTCCTTTAATCCTCATACAACCCCCAGAGCCTGGTAGTAGTGTCCTCATTTTGCAAAGGAAGAAACTGAGGCTGAAAGTTAAGTACATAACTTACACAAAGTTAGTAACTGCATCCTTTTCACCTAGCTAAGCCGTTCTTATGCAAAAGAAAGAAAAGTTACTTCCAAAAGACTTCCTGAGTTTCCCTGCAATGAATTTCTGGCCTGGAAAATCAGATCCTGCCGTTTTTTCACACTTGGCCTCAATTTGCTCACACTTCTGTGCTGGGAAGAGGGAGCTTTATCACCTGGCTGCAGACAGGAAGCAGCCAGGATTCCAGACTGATAGCCTTCCCCGCTGCTTAGCATTCCACAGAGGCGACAGTGACAACTGGAGGCTAGTAAAGAATTTTCACACGTGGCTTTAATTTCTCCCCACACGTTTTTGTTGGCGATAAAGACAGTCATGTCTTTCCTTTTTCCACCTTTTTTTCTTTCCTTTTCTTTTTGCCTTTAGAATTCAGAAGGGTTGTCTGCATCCCTTGGCTAAGTAAAGCTGAATAGCTGAGATTTCTAAACTTTACAGTTAGAAGCTATGATAAGCATCTAAAATATTGTCACAAGGAAAGGGGAGAGAAATGTTTAGTGTAGACATATAACTCAAGTGTTCCAAGTCTTCACTGGAGGTGGCATCTGAAGAGACATTGAAGTAGAAGGGACAGGATTCCTGCAAATCAACCCAGACACCCTACAGTTTGTAGATATCAGCGCATGTTGATGCACAAAGGCAACTGAAAGATTTCCCAAGAATTATCTCCATCCTCCCCCCCCCCAGAATCTTTTTATGGGGTATAAAAATATACACAAAGAAGTATATTAACAAACTTTAGAATTAAGCCCTTAGGCTTAGATGGTCAGCTGAGCCCTTTTAAATGGAAGTTGCTTAATGAGATCGGTTTCCACCACTCAGCGTTAGAGTTCTGTGCCTCCCGTCTTACAAAATAGTTTAAATCATTTTGAGCCCCACAGAGGAAAATAAGGGACAGGAAATGAAAATTAGAGAAGAGAGGTCCATTCTTCTAAACAATGAAAGAAAAACCACCCAGGGATCTGGTACCATTTAACTCTGGGGCTATTTTGGGTTTTTCTCCATCTCTTCTCTTTCTGGCGGTAATCAAAGGACCAGGAGCTCCGGAAAGAAAGGCCTTCCTGGTAATTAACCTAAACAAGGTTCAGCGGACTTCAATTATCTAGTCTGCTACCACATGCGGAAGTGACTGAGAAAGGAACACTTGGGCAACTTCAGTGACTTCCATGATGACTTCATTAAGGAGAAAATGTAACAAATCCTAACAGAAGTCTTTATGCTGTTTGGGCTTTTCAAAAGTTATATCTTTATAATAAAATAAAAGATGCAGACCATGTTTACCCCACCTCGAGTGTTTAGTGAAAGTGTAGTTTCACTATAGTGACACGTTACTGCCACCTGGTGGTGGTGTACCTGTATTGAAGGGGGTTAAGAAGTGAGACAATTTAAATAAAACACATTCATCATCATCACCACCACTTCTACCCCTTTGAAACAAAAATCTGATCGAATTTATTTGATAAGATGTTTGATGGACGAGGCAGAGGAGTTAAAGTGGAGCTGGCCTATGGAGAGCCTGCCAGTTGGACAAGGTGATGTCTGAGCTGGGCAGGCTCAGATGATATCAGAACTTTAGGAAGATGAGCGTCATGCCTGTGCTCAGGAAGAAGACTAGTGTGAAACAGACAGGTGGTCCAGAGGCTTCTGCTATAAACCAGATGCAGTGTGAGAGGATCGAGGTGGTAAGAGTCATAAAGGCAGGAATGTAAAGTTAGAAATAACAGGTTTTTTAAATCAGTTACATTAAACACCAACTGTGTGCCAGGCACTCTACTAGGCCTTGAGTGGCATGCAAAAATGAGTGAGTCCAGTTCCATCTCTCAAGAACCTCCCCTATGAAGTTGTGTTGATCCAGCTTCTAGCCCTCACTTTGATTCACTCTGTGGTCTCAGCAGGTTGCTCCAACTCTCTGGGCCCCCTGTTTGCTCATCTATGATGAGGCAGTTTGCAAAAGCCCTCTCCGCTCCCACACCCCCACATGAGTTTGCCTGGAGCAGATGTTTCCAAGGGAAAATGGCAGCATGCTAGAGGCTGCCTGGCTCTGAATGGGAGACAAGGGAGCCAAGCAAGTTAAAAATCTTTTTTAATCCCGAGGTCCAAGACTAGCTATGGAAAGTAGGCAGGAAATGTGGCATCAATGATATCTAGAGAATCAGTAAGGAGGGGCTTATTTGCAGATAAAGAGGAAATAAAACCAGGGCAGGTGTGCAGATACCATCATGGCAGCTAAATGTGCAAATGCAGAGATCCAAGACCCTGACTTCAGTTCAGAGGAGAAAGCAAGAATGGAGAAAGATCCACAGTTCTGTGCATAACTGTGGGTCAGAGGACAGCCTGTAGTGTCCCAGTCACCTGCCTGCTGTCCCCTAGCTGTGTGCCCTGGGACGAGGTACTTAACATCTCTGAGCTTCACTTTTGCCACCGTGTAAGGCAGCACAATGATAGCGCCTCCTCACAGAGCTGCATTGGGTATTCCAGGGGTTGATATGGAAAGAGGAGCCCTGTGAGCTTTCAGTGCTGTCATGGCTGTTCTCCTTTCCTCCTCCTCCTCCTCAGTATTTATAGACATGGTGAGCTTTCCCAGGGAGAAGTGGCAGGGAGCAGAGTGACAGGATGTGTCTGTTCCTGCAGGAAGTCCCAGTTGGGGAGGATGAACTTGGGACAGCAACGGAGAATGGAGTTTGGAGGAGGGGCGGGGGTTAGGTTTACTCAACATGTTGGTTCTAAAGAGCAGCCTGTGAAGACTACAGGCTACTTCACGTGGACACCGAGGCGACCACAGAAGGGAGGGACAGGGAGGAAGCAATGGCTCACAGTTCCCACAGCCTGGCAGACCTCAGCAAGAGGGAGAACTGGGTTCATTTCAGAGACCGGAGAATCGATCAAGGGCGACCTGTGTGTGTTCTGCGGGCTGAGGCTTCCACATTTACCTACATTGCAAGTTTCTTACATTCCTCGGGACAAAATAAACCAGCCCTGATGCCATCCATTTCTGCAGTGGTCTATAATGATCTACGATGCGTCTTCTCGGTTAGAATGTCAAGCCCTCAGGGATGGGGCCCTGGGTGCTTCTTTGAGACCCAAAGTGAGAGCGTGGTCAATACAGGTAAATGATGAGTGTGGTGGTAAAGATCTGATGGTGCCAAGAGGGAGTCACCCGACAGGCAGGAACCACTGAAGTCCCTGCCCCTGGGCACAGGAGACTTGGCCGTCCTGCCTGATCACACATCTTGACCATGTCCTTCGGGGCCCAGGTACCGCTTTAACACAGAGCAGGAATATGTTGACTTTTTGATACAGTGCCTCTAAATATCACTCCATGTGTCAAAACAGAAATTATTAATAATTCTCTCCTTTAGTCACTACAAGCCTGGATTTTTAATCCTTGGCATTTCCCTCCTACCAACTGTTCTTGCGGAGTCTTTTGTAGCTCTAAGTACACGGCACCCAATTCTCACGTCGTCATCTTCCCGCAGAACATGGTGCTGCCAATACTCATGGTGCAGACAAGGCTCTGGGGCCAGTGTGATGGTTTCAAATCTCTCTTCTACAACTCCCTCACCTTGTGATCTCGGACAAGTCGTTTATCCTCACTGTGCCTTGGTTTCCTCGTCCATAAAATGGGGACATTAATGCTGAGGCCTATTTCACGGGGTTGTTTTGAAGAGTAAATGAGTTAATGCAAGTGAAGTAGAGCTCACACCAGAGCCTGGTGCGTGGAAAGTGCTGTATAAGTTATGGTTATTGTTGGGTTTATTTTTTTTTCCTTATTATTCTGAGCAGAACTCTAATAGAAAGAAAGAGCACTGGACACCTGAATCACAGGTCCTCACTAGGAGGGCAGAGGCAGGTAGATTGCCACCCCCAACTCTTATCCGTGGGCATGCAGGGATAAGTACAACAGCAGTGGGGAGCTTGCTGGGGAAGGCAGACGCGCATGAACCATTACGGCTGCCTGGAGTGATTCTCTGCCAGGGGGGATGGATGGAGTGTGCATTCCCAGGCAGCTCCTGCAGGGAAGTTGTGTGATTCCCCCAAACCCACCTGTGAGCCCTGTAATCCTAGATGTTCTCTCTTAGACACTTGGGCTCTATTCTTCCAAGATTGAACTCCACGGGTGTGTCATGGAGCATAGCTGTGCACTAGAGTCACATGCTCTTGGGTTAGACTACCAACAAGTGACTCAATGCCTCTGAGCCTTCGTTTGCTCATCCGTAAAATGGTTGGGGGTAAGGGGGGGCAATTTTCTCTCTGATGGGATCCTCACGAGGATCTATGTGAAGGGTGGTATCTGATTCGTTAGCTGGACTTTGCATATTTTATAGAACTGCCCAATACAGCCGTAACTTATTTTATTGAATCAAAGACAATTTTGAAAATCAAGTTTTATATTGAATGTGATCAGTAGAGTTTAGGACCTAAAATAATAGTTCTCAAATGTGCAATAGTTCTCAAACATGCATCAGCATTGCCTGGAGGGCTTTGTGAGAATCCAGGGGGCTGGGCCCTGCCCCCAGAGTTGCTGATTCTGTCGTTCTGGGTGGCCCCCGGGACTCTGCATGTCTAACAAGCTCCCAGGTGAGGCCACTCCTGCCGGTCTGGGGGCCACACTTTGAGAAACATCGACTTCAAGGAATTCTATGCTTCTAATGTAGAAGAGAATGATTTCTCTTCTTACTGATATTTTTCTTCTCCTAATTTTTATTTTCAAACTGGAAATTTTTATGTTTGAGGTTGACTTAAAATGGAGACTTCAGTGTATCTGGTACGTGTGCAAATTGGATCCAGGTCAGGGCTTTTGCTCTTCAGTTTAATCTCACGGGTCCCTGTGGAACCATGAGTGTGTTTCTGATTCTCTATTCGTAGCAAGTTGAGGCTCACAGGCCCAGTAAGCCCTAATGTCCTCTGCGCTCCCCACTGCCCAGTCACGCGACAGGGGATACAGTTCCATTCAAGGCTCCGAAAATATGATTGCTCACAAGACTAGAGAGAGAAAAGTTATTTGAAATAGTTTCATAAAAATTAATGTTTATAATCAACCTTGTGACAGTTGGTAGAATGTCGATAATTCAGATAACATTGTGTTTGTTGTTTTATTGTGTATATGATTGAGCTGCCCATAATCAGTTTCGTGAAACCTGATTCCTACATAAGATGATTCATTCTTTCATTTATTCACTCATTTGTTCAGCAAGTGTTTATTGATTATCTACATGGTGCCACATTCTATGCTAGGCTGTGAAAATAGAGACAAATATAGACATCATCTATTCAGCCAATAAAAACTTTGTGATGAGTTTTTAGTTAAGGACAAAGGCATTTATGATCATTTACATCATGTGTCACCTCACTTACCTGGTGTGTTTTGTATTTGGTTGATGCTTTTGTTGTTTTGTTACAGGATGGTGCTTATTTCCTACCAAGCAACCCTGGTAAGCGAATAATAATATCTAACAGCCAGATTTGTTGGGTTCTTCCAAAGATAAACAAGATATTTTTAAAAGCTTGTAATTAAATAGAAAAAATAAACACTTAAAAATATGTGTACAGTGCAGATTCTATTGAGTAGCAATAGAAGTAGCTCCATAGGAGAAATTATTTCTTTGTGATGCATAGAGAAGTCTTCCTGAATGAGGTGATACCAAAGAAGGGTTTGGAAAGGGGAAGTATTGTTCTCACATTAAGTGTCAGTTTCGGTCTGCTTCCTCTCACCTGGCTCTGGGAAGGCTGGGGTTCACCAGGTTGAGACTCATGATGACACAGGGCTTAAGTACAAGTCCAGCAGGAGAATCAGCTCTGCCGCTTTCTAGCTCTGTGCCTTTGGCCGAGAGCACTTACGTTTTTGAGCCTCCCTTTCCTCATTCAAAAAATGTGAATCCCATTACATCTCACACAGGATTATTGAAAGGAATAAATGAAATAGTGTTTGAAAACCACTTAGCATCATATCTGACATGTTATAAGCACTTAATAAAATTATAGTTGCTTTAGTTATTTTTCATCTGCATAAATTTATGTGGCACATGTGTGATTTAGTTACACATGCAGAGACTGCAGAGGGGTTAAATCGGAGCTTTGAAGGTATCCATCACCCAAGTAATGCACATTGCACCCATTAATTTCTCATCCTCTTTCCCCTTCCCCCTTTTGAGTCTCCATTATCTATCATCCCACTCTCCGTGTCCATGCGAACACATTTTTTAGCACCCACATATGAGTGAGAATGTGCGATATTTGCTTTTTTGTGCCTGGCTTGCTTCACTGAAGATAATGTCCTCTAGTTCCATCCATGTAGCTGCAAAAGTCATGATTTAATTTTTTATGTCTGAATAGTATTCCATTATATATAAGTACACACATATGTACATGTGTATGTGTGTGTATACACACACATTTTCTTTATTCATTCATCTGTTGATAGACACAGGTTGATTCCATATATTTGCTATTGTAAACAGTGCTACAATAAACATGTATGTTCATCAGAGATATTGGTCTGTAGTACATTGTAATTCTGTAGTACATGTAATTCTTTTTACATTATGTTCTTGTCTGGTTTTGGTATCAGGGTGATACTGGCCTTTATAAACAAGGTAGAATTCCCTTTTCGATTTTGGAATAGTTTCAGGAGGATTGGTATTAGTTCTTCTTTGTAGATTTGATACAAATACAGCTCTGAATCCATCCGATCCTGGGCTTTTCTTTATGGGGAAATTTTTTTATTACTTTTTCAATCTTGCTGCCCATTATTGGTCTGTTCATGTTTTCTATTTCATCCTAGTTTAGTTGTGGAAGGTTATATGCTTCTGAGAATGTATCCATTTCCTCTAGGTTTTCTAGCTTGTAAGCATATAGCCATTCATAGTACTCTCTGTTGATCTTTTGTATTTCTGTGAGATCAGTTGTAATGTCTCCTTTATTTCTGATTTTATTTGGATTTTTTCTCTTCTTGGTTAGTCTATCTCAGGGGTGCTCAAACTTTTTAAACAGGGGGCCAGTTCACTGTCCCTCAGACTGTTGGAGGGCAAGACTATAGTTAAAAAAAAACAAACTATGAACAAATTCCTATGCACACTGCACATATCTTATTTTGAAGTAAAAAAAACAAACGGCCAAAAACACCCGCATGTGGCCCTAGGGCCATAGTTTGAGGACATCTGGTCTAGCTAGAGGTTTATCAATTTTATTTATCTTTTTGAAGAACCAGCTTTTTGTTTCATTGATCCTTTGTATTGTTTTTTTTTTAGTCTCTTTTTCATTTAGTTCTGCTCTGATCTTTGTTATGTATTTTCTTCTGCTGATTTGGGGTTTGGCTTGGTCTTGCTTTTCTACTTCTTTGAGGTACATCATTAGATTGGTAATTTGTAATCTTTTTACCTTTTTGAGGTAAGCATTTAATGCTGTAAACTTCCCTCTTAGGACTGCTTTTACTATATCCCATACATTTTGATATGTTGTGTTTCCATTTTCATGTGTTTTAAGAGTTATTTTATTTCCATCTTAATTTCTTCATTGACCCAGTGGTCATTTGGGAGCATGTTGTTTAATTTCCATGTGTTTGTATAGTTTCCAACGTTCTGTCTGGTCATAGTTGTCTGTTCTCAGTTCTTGGTGTGCTCTTGGCTGAAGAATGACCAGGCTCACCAAAAGCAAGGCAAGCATGAGACGAGGTTTACTGAGGGAAGGACAAGACAGGTTTACAGAACAAGAGCAGGATACATTTGCCACAGACAACAAACGGGCCCCTCTATGGTAACAAAAGTGCTCTGGTTATAGACTGGGGTCCTGTTTTATACTGCCTGTATTGAGCCCTCCTCATGGTTCAGACATCACCACTGAACCACTTTGATGGACAGTTAATGACATGATAATTAGCCTTAGGTTACTCTAGGTCACTGAGAGTGGGAAGTCCCTTGCTATATACCTAACAGTTCCTCTTAGTATTGCTTTGTAGTTTTATTCCACTGTGGCCTGAGAAGGTATTTGATATGATTTTGATTTTCTTAAATTTGCTGAGACTTGTTTTGTGGCCTAACCTATTGTCTGTCCTGGAGAATGTCCCATGTGCTGATGAAACCATGTATATTTTGCAGTTGTTGGGTAGAATATTCCATAAATATCTGTTAGATCCATTTCATTATTATAATTATCACAGCGTTGATGAGTGGCATATGATACAAAGAGGATTGAAATCAGGTCTGGGAAATTAAGCCTATTTTTAGTCTGAGTATCTGTTTAATGGTGGGGTCCTCAGAGCCTTCCATATACAAGGAGCATTGTGAATCAGTGGGGGCTATGTTTTCTGCAGTATTCTCGAACTTGCTTGAAAAGAAAACCCTTTATCCACTAAGAATCTGTGAGATCTGGGGTTCCACATGTCACTTGGTTCAGAGCCTCCCCAGATTAGCCTGTCTGCCCAGGGGGCCACATGTTTCAGATAATGGCTTGCCTCCGTAATCCATGGTTGAAAGTTTACCGTGAGTCTATGGTGCCAGTTCAAAACGGTGCCATGCTGTGCTTCCTGCTTTCCCAGGCAGGGTGTGCCTGCAGGTACCTTCTGAGGAACTAGGTTATAGAGATCATCTCATCCTTATCTTTGTACTTAACCTATTGTCGCCTCTAAGTGACTTGGGTGGGCCATTGTAACTATGTGGAAAATTGATTCAATTTGTGTACTTTGTGAAACACTAGGAGATTCTCAAAAAGAAGCCCAACTGGCAACTGCAGGTATACAAAACAGGTTTATTAAGGGATGGCAATTCACTTCAGGACAGGAACTTCTGCTTTTAGAAAAGATCAACCAGAGGACACCTTTAAATTACAACTTCCCTGGGCATAGCTTGGGTGTCTTAGAAACTGATTCGAAAGTAAACTCTATTTTGTATGCATGATACACATTCCCAAATAAGCCCCAAAGAAATCAAAGTGACAATTTGACTTACCTTTTTTAATTCAGAAAATACCTTTTCAATATTGACACTAGAAATCAGCCCTAATTATTCTACTCTGACATTGCTATTTTTATGTTTTTTCTTCTAATCTGTGTCCGTTTGCATCTTACTGTGTCATACATTTTACTTTTTACTTATATCATAAGCATGTCCCAGATTGCTACCCAGTCCTGATAATTATAATCTTTAATGACTGCATAATGGTCCATCAAGTAGCTGAGCCTAATTTATTTGGCCATTTTCCTATGGTTAAACATCTAGGCCATTGATTTTCAGACTTTTTTAGCTGCAGAAACTGTGTTTTAAGAAACTCTATGTAGAACCCGGATATGTTCTATTGATTGTTCACAAATACTTGAGCTTACTTAATTTTCAAAAGTAACCTATGAAATAGGAACTATTACTGTCCCACTTTCTAAGGTGAAAATTGATGCTCAGATTCTAAAGCTTGCTCAAGAGCACAGACCTAGCAGATTATGGACTTGGGACATGAACCCAGGTATCTGTAATTTGACAGCACAGATTCTTGATCAGTGTGCAGTACAACTCAGACCGTGTGGGATGGGCCAAGGGAACTTGTGTGACCTAAGCAATTCACTAGAAACCCCCTCCAAACCTTCTTGTCACCAGTGGTAGCTAGACATACGACCAAAGACAAGCATTTTCTGAGCATATAAAATGCAGGTTGCTGAGCCTGGCATGAACGCTGATCTACCACAGGCTTGGGGGATGGACCCCCAGGTTCTACCCATTTCTGCCCTGTTTGCCCATTTGCAGTCTTGTCTCTTTGGCTTCCAAAGCTACCTTCTTCAACAATTTGGCTGTGCACTTGAGTGCACCTTCTGGATTTTCTTCTTCCCCAAATATTTGCTTTTGTGTATTCCCAGTTGGAAGCTTCAGCCATTGCCACAAGTGGCTCTTTCGCATGCTATTCTCTGCTTCCAGCTGCCTTTTCCACAAAGACATTCTGGTATCAGCAAATCCCTAGATCACTAAGAACCTCAAGCTTTGCAATTTGTCCCTCTTCAGAATCCTTTATGCCAGTGGCTTTAGGGGAGTGGGTGGCCACCTATACAACTGTTCCTGCTTTCAATTAGTTTTCCTTTGTTGCTGAAAGTGCAGACCCAGGGCAGCATCCCTTTTCGTTAGTGATGCAGCTTTCCCTGTGGACAAGTTTCCCTTTCTTTCACTGTGCTAGCTAGAAACACATTGCTAATTAAATCTCACCTTCCATAGCTCTGGAAAAATGACAGGATAGTGCCTCCAATTAATTTCTTAGGCAGTGTTGAGTAAAAGGCATGTTGCATCCTGTAAAGACAATAAGGCTAAGAGGTGGGGTCTCTCTCTGCATCCTGCATCTTACCCCGCTGTCTTCAGGGAGGCTGAAGTCATTCTCAGCCTTTCTTGCCTGCGTGCTGGCTGCTAGCCCTGGCTTGCTGAAGGTCAGGAAATCTACATTCCTTCATCTGCCCAACACTGATGGAGAGTCACTTGTGTGCCAGGCACTGTGTGCCTCCCACTGCCAGTGTGACAGCAAACAAAGCAGAAAGTGCTGTGGAGAAACTGCCAGACAAAACAGGGATGGCAGGATGTGGCAGCTTCAGGTACCTCTGAATGTTTTACAAAATCGAACGTACCAGGGCCAACCATATGAAGGCAGGAAAGGGATTGGTTGAGAAAACTGGGGTCCCATCTTAGGTAATGGAGATACAGAAATAAATCAACATGGCCCTGGCTTGGGGGAAACCCACACTCCCACACTCTGTTGGCAAAGTCACCTAAGAGATCAATTGCAGTGCAGCGTGCGAGGTTCCATGACAGCAGAATGCACAGGGACTGTGGCTTCGTGGAACAGGGTGTTTTGGCCTTCTGTGAGTTCAGAGGTAGCTTCAAGGAAAAGTAGATCTTGAGCCACTTTCAAGAGTTCACCAAATGGGCTAATGGAGAGCAGGCTGTTTAAGATGCTGAGAATATCATATGCGGAAGTCCAGGGCAGGATATGTTTAGGGAACAGTGATGTATTAGAAATGTATGTATTAGAAATATACATTAGGGACTGTACCTAGATCCGCTTCTTCTCTTGCACTTGGCACCTGGTTCTTTGAGTTATTTCTTTGCTGGACTGTTTACTTATTGCTTACTTATTTCAATCCTTTAAATTACCAAATTAAGTCATGCAAGTGGTCACAGCTCAAGGACAGAAAAGACTAAATTAAAATGAACACTTTCACCTCTTCCAGTCTCTCCCTAACACTTCCCAACAGCATTGCCCTTAGCAGTTTGTGTGTGTTCCTCTACAGACATTTTCCTTTTCTCATATATACATACACATCTACAGACAGGGCTTTGCTTTGTTTTGATTTGATTTTACAAAATGGTGGAGTTACAGACTGCAGTTTATCTTATAACTCTTACCCCTGCCCCATGAAAAAATTGTGATCCTCTTTCCATGGCAATACAAATTCTCATTATTTTTTTTAATAGGTACTGTAGCCCTGTGATTTATTTACCCATTTCCTATTCTCAGCCTTCTTCCTATTGTTTTGCCGACATGAGCCACCCAGCGACAATCTTCTGCATATACTATTTTCCATACTGGCACTTTTCAGTCTTAATGGTGGGATTATTATTTCTGTCATTCTGTCCCTTGATCCTGGGCCACAATACCTACTGTCTCTTTCTGTGACCCAACCCAAGTCTAATGACATTTCAGTTTCACGGCACCATCCAGCAAGGAGAAAACAGCCACCAGAGACTGCCTCTGGATGGTGTCAATCAAAGGAGGAGTGTCACGCGAAAGCCGTATCTATTTACAGATGATGAAATGACCATTTTCATGGAGTTTGTCTTTTTATTTGATATCTCAACTGTCAGTCCCAATATAAACACTTGGTTTTTTTTCCTCTATGACTAATCTAATTTAAATACCAAGATGGCCAACAGCACAATAGCAACTATTTTATTTTTTAAATACAGAAAAATTATGGACAAGCGTGCCACGTTACAGGTTTATAAAAAAAAGGGGGGGGAAGTTTTTATCTTAGTGAAACTAACAATTTAGAAAATCTACTGGTGTTCTGTCCAAAAATATTTTGTTGGCATTGGGACGTAGCAGTGCCATGGATAAGAAACCCACCTTGGTCACCTTTTGATGCTTAATGAGCCTTTCTTCTTAGCATGCATTCTAATGGGAGAGCGGACAGAGTAAATATGATTAAATTATCGGGCAGAAACACATGACTATAAATAATTGACTCTCTCATGTTTCATGAGCCTTAACCTCACCCTTCAGAATGTTTATTTCCTTTATTTCAAAATGTTTATTTACTTTTCTCCATGGACTTTAATTAATTTTGCCTTCGGCTTATAAACAGGTGAGACTGAAAACTTTTTTATTTGCATTTTTATCTTGAAGCGAGCTAACTAATTAAACTTTTCAATTTGGTTTCACTGTGCTGTCACAGAGCCATATAAAAATGGCCGACAGAGGCACAGATTTGTGACTGTTTTTCTAAGGAAGAAGTAGGAGGAACCTTTGGAAATGAGGATGGTTTCATATACATGCTAAAGGTAAAACCTGTATTAAGCTTCTCTTCATCATAGGAAGAAACATGAGCAAACAACTCAATTACAGAAAATGGTAAAAGGAAGGAAGGGTCTAGAAACTAAAACTACAAACCAGTGAGCTTCCCATGAGTCCCACAAAAAACACAGGGTGAGTGAAGATGGAAATGTACTGTGAGCATGGTAGTTTTCACTAGTGTTACTTACTGTCAGGAAAGAGGAATGCCCAAGGCATGCCGTGTATATAGATTTTAACCTGGTACACAACACATTCTTCCATGAAATGTTAGGGATTTAAAAAAAAACGGGGACACCTTTTTAAAAAAAAAAAAGGTAGAAATTCAAGGCGCTGTCTTAGAAAAGATATTTATAACACATTTAATTGACAAAGTATTAGTAACAAGATTATATAAAGAACTCATAAACTCAATAGGAAATAAAGTTAAAAACGTAATTTAAAAATGGCTTGGAGATATAACATTTTACAAAATAAGAAAAATAAATGACTAATAAATGTATAAAAAGCTGTCTAAACTCACTGATCATCAGTGAAATTCAAATAACAAATAGATACAATTAGATAGAATTTTATGTCTACCCAATTAGTAAAGATTAAGTCTAGAACTGTCAAGTGTTGGCAATAACATGAGAGAACAGAGACCCCCATTGCATGCTGTTGAGAGTGTAAATTGGAAGAACAGTTTTTCACCATCTACCAAAGTGAAAGATGTACGACCTATTCCAAGGAACCTGGGCACAGGAACGAGCCCTTGCACAGAAGCACTGCTAGCAGTAGCAGAAAATAGGAATTAATCCGCATGCTCACTGACAGAACCACAGCTAAGTAAAGGGCAGGGCAGGCATCTCATGAACTACCCTAGAGCAGTGGCAGTGGAGCTCCAGAACATGCGGGGATGTGAAAAGCAGAGTTTGCAGAAAAATGCATTTCTATACGAATGATTCCATTTAGAATTCACAAAGCATGAAAAACTAAAAAGTTCACAAACAGATAAGGAGTCAAACTCTGAAGCAAAACAATGGATAATAGATTTAAAATTCCAGGTAGCCATTGTCTTTGGAGGGAAGATGGGGTCTGACATCTAGGAGGAGCACACAGTGGCAATAGTGGCATCGAAATGTGATTTCTCAAGTTGGGTGGTGGGTACAAGCATTGATTGCATTATTTCTCACACTTTGCTACATGTTGTTTGTGCATATGTGTACATATATACACATTCATGTATACACATATATTCCTGTGTATATATAAAATAATTTTAAAAAGAAAAGAGAAATATGAGCTATATAACCTTTATCAGGCACTAACCTTATTCAACATTTATGTCAATAACTTATTAAAATCATAGCTCATCCAGAGTAGATGAGGGATGACAGATGATTGAATTAGGTTTCCTGAAAGGTGTGGATAAGCTGCAGCCATGAACTGAAGATTTAGTGGAACAGAGATGAAGATATAGCTTTCCCCCTGAGATTCTTAAAATCCAGCTTACTAAATCAGGGTGAGGCCCCCTATGTATGTTAAACAGCAATTCACATGAAAACGATGTTGGTGTCTTAGTTGACCACAAGCTCAAAAGGAGCCTTCTATACAAGTGCCTGCCCAGAAAGCTAATTTGCACTTTAGGGACAGTGGTCATCTTACCACAGCAAACATGGATCAAGCCATATCTTGTATATTTTGCCTCCAGAACCTTGATTTGAATAGGAAGTTGACACATTGTAGCATGGTCAGAGGATGGTGACTAGCAGTTAAAGATAGACCAACATATAAGTTTTTGGCTCATCAGAGGAGGATATTGAAGAATCAGAGCAGAACTAGAGGTTTCTAGAAGATTGACTTGGGCTCAGTGTGCCCAAGATCTCAACAGTGTCAGACATATAAACACACACACACACACACACACACACACACACACACACACACACAGAGCAGTGGGATGCCTTGCAGGGGATGAGCAGAGGTCCCTGGGTGTGTTTAGGTAGAGGCTGGACACCTCACTCTCCCTACAGGTGTACTGAAAGGTGGGCTCCCTGGCTATGACATCCCTTCCACCTCATGGCTCCCACGAGTCTGTAAGAATACCCAAAGAGAAGTCACAGGGAGAAAGTAGGAAACCATTTTGGTTTAACAGAGCCCAAGCGGGAAACGTGGACAGCACGTGGCCAGCATGTGACCAACTCCCACATTCAGTAACCTCCACACCTGCCTTGCAGTTCCCTGGAGGAGCAGGGAATTGGAAAACAGCACGTTCCCATAGTTCCTTTCGTCCTTTGTATCATTCCTCCCCTTTAAGTCTAAAAAGAAGACGTAAGACTTCCAGGCAAGACAGGCACCATTACTACAACTAATTCTCATGGGGCGCTACCCCTGCCATCTAGGCAGTCACTGTCCTCTCTCCTCCTGCCTCTGGTTTGTCTGTTTCCCTCAAAAACCACAGGCAGTGGGACTCCAGCCACAATCCAAGTAGAACAGTATCCAAGGGCTGGGGTGGAGGGTTATAACACTTCTCCAAAATATTTATTTCTTAATACAAGAAAGAAATATAACCCGTAACGGTTGACATTCAAGGAAAATATTCGTATCAAGCCCCTTGCTCTCCGTTAACTCGAAAGCCAGTTTCTGCTTAAATGTTTTGTGGTTCAAAGAGAGAAAAAAAAATACACTGTGCACATTTTTCTTTCTTTAAAGATTGGAAAGAAGTGAAGAAAAGGCTTGTCTCGTCCGTGTTTTTATAGAAATATAAAGCATGTGTCTTCTGTGACAGAGATATTTCTTTCCCTCTAAACCCAGCTGGCCCGTGATAGAGCTTAAGTGTGAGTAGGTGCCACACATCCGTCTTCCTGAGCCACTTTGTTGCATTTTTTGAAAAGATAACATAGCTTCATCAGGGAGTAGAAATCTTGAGATTTAGGAGCTGGCCCCTCACATGTCTTTGCGAATGGAGCCTAGAAAACACGTCCATCTTCGGCTGACCCTTAGAAGAAGAATTTACGACCCCCACAGGCAGAGGCCCAGGAGCTGTCTGTCTCTGAGTTGATGCTCAGGAAGCTGATGCCGAAACACCCTGTAGGTGCTGGGCGCTCGTGCGTTTCTCATGTGTGGGCTCAACCCTGTTGCTCCTGCCCGACGCTGCGTGCATCGTTCTTGGCTATAGAACACGGAACCTCACATAGACCCGAGTCCTTAGACGCTCAGACTCCAACCCTGGTTGCACCATAGCCCGGCTGTGTGACCTTGAGCCAGACACCTGTGTTTGACATTGACAGCAGGGGGGTGGTGAGAGAGTCTGCATGGGGTCAGGTGCGCACTGGTACTCGGCGCAGAGCCGCGGGCAGCGCACGCAGTCAGTGCGGCGGGCTGAGTCCCGGCCACCTGAGGAGGTGAAGACTTAATCCCGGGACCTTGTCGATGTGACCTGATTTGGAAAAGGCATCTTTACAGGTGTGATTAAGAGTCTCAAGGGGAGGGGAGGGGATTATCCAGGTTGTCCCTGGATGCCATCCCAAGTGTTCTTACAAGAAAGAGGCAAAGGAGGTCAACACAGACACAGCAGCAGCAGAGGGGACATGAAGACAGAGCAGAGAGCAATGCAACCACAAGCCAAACAATGCACACGGCCCCCTGGACCTGGGAAAGGCAAGAAACAGAGCCTCCCCTAGAGTCCTCAGAGGGAGCACAGCCCTGCCAGCACCTTGACCATGGACTTGTAGCCTCCGAATAAATTTCTGTGATTCTAGCCACCCAGTTAGTGGTACTTTATTAAATAGCCCCACAAAATGGATTTGGTCAGTGAAGGGTGAGCCATGAGCATCAATGGAACCTGGTCACACTGTGCGCAGCACATGGCAAATCTTCAATAGATAATTGCTCCATGAAATAGTTCACAGATTGCTGCCTTCCTGCCTGTCCTCTTCCTGTCTCTCCCTTCCCTTCTTTTGTTCCTGATGAAGTTTAACTGCCTGCAAATCATCCCCCAGCGGAAGCTTGAATCTCTCGTTTGATTGCCAGCTGAATCCTTTCTTCCATTGCCCACAGGGGATGGGTTTGTGACTGCCCATCATTTGGTAGAATGAGTCGTGTGGGATGCATGAACAGGTGCACGGGACTCGGCAGCTCACTTTGCTGTGTCTTTTCTCTGCTGAGGTGGCAATGCTTTTCAGTTCTGCTGGGCCATGTCTAAGGCCAGGCACGTGTTTAGAAGATTGAATTCAACAGTAGAACGTTCAAGAGCGTGGAAGATAGCAGTTCGCATGGTAGGTGCGCAGGGCTTTTCAACCCTGTTCTTTTTCAGCTTGAATTGCAAATACAGCCTCAGAGTTCCCAGCTCTTAAAAATCTTTAATGTGCCCACCCTCCTAGCAGAGGGGAGAATTTAAAGATATCCAATGTTGTTGTTTACCAGGCCATGATACCTCTTTGTGCCCAGTGAATGAGAAAGTTATTCTGTGGAAGAAAATATTTTTAAGGTTTCAATGCTGAGTAATAATAGAATAGTCAGAGAGCAAGCAGCCCTTTCATGGTAATGCAAAAAAAAAAAAAAATGAGAATGACCCCACCCAAATCTCAGCTGGGTATGACTAAAGACATTCAGAAGTCACTTTACACCACAGTGACCCACGTTACCCTGCCACAGGATGCTTTCAGTGTGACCTTGAACATGATTTTGGTCATGCTGCAGTGTGATTTTGTATTTAAGCATCTCTGCTTCTCCCAGTGGAATGTGGCCAGTTGAAGAGCTGGAATGGCCTTTTTCATCTTGTTACCTGCAGCCCTAGCACAGGGCACTCTGACCTCCAGAACCCTGTGCTGCTCCTTACCCGTGACATCAGCCAGCTCTCCTGGCTGTCCCCCTGCAGGGCTGCGGTGGAAGTTTACAATTCGATCTTGGTTCTTTCATTTAGCCTTGTCTCTCCTTTCTGAAATTCTTCCTTTTAGCCTAGATTCCTCTTCCAACAGGGTACGGTGTTCCCACGGTGTTGTAGGATGATGCATTGCCTCAAAGTCGCCACCTCTGAAAGAGTGTCCTGTGCCCACCCTGCTCGTGGCAGGAGGGAGGGTCCGGTACTGCTACTCCTGCTGCTGAAAGTACCAACAGCCACCACGCGCCACAGGCTCAGCAGACCATAGCCCAGGCCCTGAGCGCCACGTTCTTTGTGTCTTATTTAACCATCTCGGGTTCCCAACAAGATAGATACTGCTTGAATGAGTTCCCTGTTGCTGCTGTGACAAATTACCACTAACTCCAGGCTTGAAATGCAAATTCATTTTCTTCCACTTCTGGGGGTCACAAATTCAAAATCAGTCTCGTTGGACTAGAGTCAAAGTGTAAGCAAGGCCGGGTCCCTCTGGAGGTTGCAAGGGGAGAATCCGTTTTCTTGCTTTCTCCAACTTCCAGAGGTCGCCTGCATTTCTCAGCTCTTGGGTCCCTTCCTCCAGCAGTGCAGCATCTTCTCATCTCCCTCCTTGGCCTCTGCGTCCATCTCCACGTCTCTGACTCTCACCCTCCTGCCCCCCTCTCACAAGGACCTGTGACTACATTGGACCCACCCAAATAATCCCAGATCATCTCCTCATTTCAGGATCCTCAATGAATCACATGAGCAAAGTCCCTTTTACCATGTAAAGTAACGCAGTTATTCACAGGTTTGGAGAATTAGGATATGGACATCTTTGGGGTTATTATTTTTCTAACCACACCCTTATTACTGCCTCTATAATTGTTTAGTGACCTGCAGCTCGGAGAGGCTGAGCCATGTACCTGCACTGAATAGAAAAGCCAGGGTTGGATCTTGGAACCTGGGCTCTAAACCACTACTACACCAGGAGCTCACCAGAGCAATGCCTAAATGCCCACCTTATTTGCCAAACGTTTAGCAACTTGCAGGGAAGATTCAACTTGCAGGAAGAGTTTAATTATCTCTTGAGTCACCCTGTACATGGAGTAGATACTAGGTTATTGTTGGGGCTTAATATTGAGTCAAAATGGCCACCAGCTCCCTTGTAGAATAGTCTACCTCTATTTAGACAACCTAAGATTACCTTTTAAAAAAAAAACAAAACAGAACCATTTGGCACTAATCTTGCTTTCATCCAAGGCTTCTCTTCTGCTATGTTATCAAAAGTGGAGCCTCAGAGCCACACCCCTCCTAGGTTTTAGTAACAATGATGTTGTCAGAGAACAAAGTCCTAGGCTGAATATTGCATGTATTAACTGATTTAATCCATGCAGCAACCCCAATGGGTGAGTACCATTATTACCCCCGCTTACCACCATAAATCTCAGGCTCAGGTTTACCCAAGGTCATGCAGAATTAAGTGGAAGAGCCAGGACTAAAACTCAGGACTCTCAGTCTCCCATGAACACACTCCCAAGCCTTCTGCCTGTTGCCCATCTGGATGGAGGGCTGGTGGAGATTTACATTAGATGGTGCCCTGTGGTTGCAACGATGGAAACCAATCCCAACATTCCTTAGCAAATGGGCATGATGGGTGAATATCTGGCCATCAGACTTAATAAGAGACTATAGAAATAAGCTTGGGAAGAGAAGGATCCACAATGACTCTGGGGTCCCAAAGTAGGAACCAGAAGCTGACTTGTAGCAGCGGCAGTGGAGCCAGGTACCACCACTCAGGGGCAGGGGGCTCACAGTTCCATACCCAAGGCAGCGTCTAGTCTAACGAGCTTGTGTCATGTGCCTATTGGCCCTGGGGTTGGGGAAGCAGTGCCTTTGGTCTCTCCCTGCCAGGTTGTTCCCAAGGGGAAAACATTCCAATCTGGAAAAGTAGTGTTAGTATAAGGTAGAAATACACACACAGGCTAGACCTTTAAAACTGTAAAAATGAAACGAGTAAATATCCATACAGAGTATGCCAGAAGCTACTGGACCCCTTCTCCATCTGCTCCTGAACTAAATATATGCTGAGCACCTACTGTGTGCCTGACCGTGTTCCATTCAGTGGGGATCACAGGGTGAATCAAATGTGCGTTGTTAAATTTTATGTCTAAATTATTCCCCTAGTGGTGTCCTGATGGCTTGGAAGTGGTAATGCAGCTTGCAAAAGTGGCATTCATGGTGGAGAGAAATGAATCCCAGAAAACAGAAATGACTCTCTGGTTCTATGTGGCGTGGATGGCCAGGGAGAAGCTAAGCCCTACCCCAGGCTGCGAGCCTGGACAGTCCAGAGGATGCCCTCTTAGATATCAATCCCAACACGTTTAATTTCAGATTAGTGTGACCCTGCTAAAGCTCCTTCATCAAGTTTTATTCTTCATGAAAGATCCATTTCCCTAGACTCATAAAGCAACTCCTTCTAATTCGGTGTTATTTTATAAATACTTTCATTGCTAGTATCAATCACAGGCAGCTGACTTCCCAGCCATAAAACAACAGCTTGCAACATCACCATGTTACCCAATATGTATTTACTTATCAAGTTGAAGAACACATGTTTGCAAAATCAGCAACATTACAGCTTTACTAGCAATTTGCCGGCACTTTCTTCCCATTGAACACCGAGTCTCAGAAGTGCTGTATTTCAGCATCCTGGCTCATTTGTATCTCGTTACTGTAGCAATCACCAGTCCCTTCTCTCCACCCACATGCAAACCTCCTCGAGCCCCCCATTGATCATGCCTGTGGCTTCAGGCAGGTCATTTACCTAACAGGTGTGGTTCTGGAGTCATCGATCATCTGTCCTGCACTGCAACTCAGGGATATAGGTCCTACATGTCCCACGGGCTCCCAGATGTAGCTTGAGGATGCCACAGACAAGCTGTAGTGGGTCAGGGCAAGGTGCTCAATAGCAGGTCTACAGGGGGAGCTCTTGAACATTAATTATTGCCCCTGAAAAATGCAATGTGAAATGCCTAATTGGCATGAGTTGTGCTAGAGGGGAGTGGGAGAATAGGCCTCTGGGGCCACGCTGCCTGGGTTTGCATCTCGGCTCAGCCACTTGCCAGCTAGATAACTAGCATGGTCTCACCTCTCTCAGCCTCAGTGTCCCTCTGTGTATAATAGAGCTAATGACACCTGCCTGGGGGTTGGTGGGAGGATTAAACTATGCACTGCCCCGAACAGCCTGTGTGGCGGTAAGACTGTCGTAAAGGTCAGCTTTTTTTCACTTCTGCAGCCACTTCATTCTCGCAGCCACGCAGGATGCTTGTGGGCACCACCACCCCCAACACCTGCTCAGCCACTTGCCCACAGTGATCCTGGGCCGGTTCTTTTTAAAAATGGAGATGATCTAATTACCCTGGCAGGGCTGCTGTAAAGACTATTCCTGGTACACAGTGGGTCCACAGTCATCTCCCTCTCCATGGAATTACTATAAAGCCTCCCTCATCATTTCCCCCCTATAATTTTATGAGCATCTTTAAGCCAACTTCACACAGTCATCGGTGCAGTCAGCCCATTTTCCAGGTGAAGAAATTGAGCCTCGGTGAAGATAGATGTTTCCCAGATCACACAGCCAGTAAGTAGAGGGTCAGAGTCTACATCCGTCCAGCCCATGTCGGCTCCCAGGATCCCACTCTCTAGACCTCACACCAGGCCAGTGGAATCAAAATCTCTGGGGTGAGTTTCAGGCAACAAGAGTATTTTAAAATATCTCCAAGTGATTCTAATGAGCTGCTAGGATTGCACAGCATGGCTCCAGGCCACATGCCCTCAATGTCATCATTCTGGTGTGTGACCTACATTTGGTGGGTCTCAGATTCTCCAAGGAAAATGTGGGCAGAAATATCTAATTTAAAAGAAGGCAACTTAGGATCCAGCAAATCAAGGCAGAAGCCAAGGAAAGGGCAACTCTCTGGTGTCTAAAGTGAGCTCAAGAGCTGAGAGCCAGAAGAGAAAGTATGAAGCTGGCGCAGGTCTCCCAGGGAAAGGAACCCAGGGCTTGGGGCAGCAGGAGCCACCACTGGAGCATCGTTGATCCTAGAGCAGCCACCGTTCGCCTTCTGTGCTGGTGCATCCTGCTGCTCACCCAACAGGGATGCAGCCACTGGAGGAGTGGAGAGTTCGATGAGCAGGTGCAGTCCAGAACCATAATGATGAAAACAAAGGCAGTTGTGTTGTTGCCTGATTGGCAGAGTGTGGGCACTGTGGCCAAGGCATCAGGGCTCACTGAGTATCTAGGTGTGCCCCTCTATTTTCCAGGCTTCCTGCAAGTCTTGTTCCTGACTCTTAATCAGGACTGGTTGCATAATTTGCAGGGCCTAGTATAAAATGAAAATGCAGGGGCCCTTGTTTATAACAATGATTAAGAACGTCAAGAGGGTGACAATGTGTTAAACTGAGCCCTTCTGAGTACAGGGCTCTGTGCAACTGTGAAGGTCACCCACCCACAAAGCCCCCCTGCTCTTGAGCTTGCCTTAGACACCAGAAATCCAGCCAGTAGACTGCAGGCAATAATGATGTGTGTCATTTCTGACTGAAGCATTTAATGAGTTGGCATGTGACCTTGCGGCTCTCTGTTCCTCCCACAACAATCAAGAAACCATGTGTTCCAGATGGCAGGGCTACAAGGTACAAGAGTCTGGATCCCTAAGTCTCCACTTGGAAAGGATATGCTCTTTGAAGGGAACCCCCAAAGTAGACTGAATTTGAATGAGGAATTAACATTATGTGCTAAGCCATTTTGAAATTGCAGGGTTGGTTTGTTATTTCAGTCCAGCTGAGCCTAATATAGTCTATGATTTTAAAGAGCAAAACTGCTTCACCTTTGTCCTCAAAATAGATATAAATTATAGGTACAATAGGCCCATTGTTGAGAATTAAGCCAGGAGTTAATTAATATTTACTGCAAGTCAAGCATCATTTACCTGTTGCCTACTCTACCTTCATTATTATCTTAAGCTGTAAGGGAAGAAAGATGATAAAACTATTCATCCTTTATTAATTTATACATTTATTTATGCACTCATGCATTCAGCAAATGTTTACTAGACTCCTACTGTATACAAACCATTATCTTGGTGCCTTTGAAGATTTTCATACTTGTAGAATGTTTAGCAGCATCCCTGGCCTCTACCCACTAGGTGCCAGTATCATACCCCCTACCCCAGTTGTGACAACCAAAAATGTCTCTAGACATTTCCAAATGTCCCTTGGGGAGTGGATAAAATTACCCCTAATTGAAAAACACTGCTCTCTGGAGGAATATACATGCCTTTTTAAAATCTCTTAAGTTGGTTAAACAAACAAAAATATAGACACAGTGTCCTTTTGTTATTTCCAAGGGTTTATGGGAAAATATTTTCATATTTAAGAATTACAAATACTTCATGTTAATCCAATATAAAGATTTATTATTAGTTTGAAATATTGGGGATAGAATTTCTACTTAAAATTGTGCTTTTTTGAAGTGTTTTAGGCAAGACCAGTTAATTTAGCATAGAGTATCCTGTATCCTTCACTAAGAGCTGCGTAGAAAGGAATGATGTATAAAAAGATTAAATGAAATTTTTAATAGGTTTGAGGAAAACATTACTGAAGAATTCTGGATGAAATGAAGAAATTAGGACAATAAAGTGAATCCTTAGAGGAGAGACCCAGATTTGGTCACGTGTTACCTAATAATCTCATAAATGGTTACCTTTCCTAAAAGCTGGCCCGCCTCGGCTTAATTAAACAATATCTCACCGGAAAAGTAGGGAAAAGGCACTGTGAAAATTGAGCTGGAGCAACTAGGGATTGAAATAATCATGAGGTGGTTCTGTCGCCACTACCTCTTTATCAGCATAAAAATAAACAACCTTTGAAAACAGATGGGAGAGAATCATTGCTCAACTTGTCATAATTTATTACATATTTGACTGTCAATTTGTACTTAAAAAACCAACTAGCTCCAGGGAGGTAAAGCAAATTTGAGAGGAGAAGCCTATTGCATCTCAAATCGAGCCTGTGGTAATTGCAGCTGCACCCAGACACTTACGGCTGCTATTAAACGAAGTTCGCAACTGTCTCAAAATTTAAGGCATTCTCGTTTTTCAGTTGTGTTCTTATTTGATGGCATCTACTCAGCTCAGACCTACATCAGGAGTATGCACATTGTGCCAGTTTAATTCGGTGCTGTTCTCTCTGCCACCCAGCAGAAAGCAAATTCATTAGGCAGCTGAAGCCCTCAACAGTCAAGATACTGTGGTGCTTTAGTGGTGACGTCATTAGCAGCCCCAAAAGCCCAATGTTTGGGAAATACATTGCATTTTATGCTCATCAGTTTTTTTTTTGCACCTGTTCCTTTTTATTGTGAGCCACTCCTTCAACCTCCTTTGCTATTTGGCTATTTAAAATGGAAACTTCCATATTAAAAATAGGCTGGGCACGGTGGCTCACGCCTATAATCCTAGCACTCTGGGAGGCCGAGGTGGGCGGATTTCTCAAGGTCAGGAGTTCAAAACCAGCCTGAGCAAGAGCAAGACCCTTTCTCTACTATAAATAGAAAGAAATTAATTGGCCAACTAACATATATAGAGAAAAAATTAGCTGGGCATGGTGGTACATGCCTGTAGTCCCAGCTACTTCGGAGGCTGAGGCAGCAGGATCGCTTGAGCCCAGGAGTTTGAGGTTGCGGTGAGCTAGGCTGATGCCACGGCACGCACTCTAGCCTGGGCAACAGAGTGAGACTCTGTCTCAAAAAAAAAAAAGAGGAAACTTCCATATTAAAAATAAATGTTATCATTTTTAATTATGTAATATTTTCTAGCTTGCATATGAAGACTAATTTACTTATACACCTTTACCAGTTATCTGTTGCTGTGTGACAAACCATACCAAAGCTTAGCAGCTGAAAACAACAGCCATTTATTTGCTTATGACTTTGCCACCTGGTATGGGTTCAGCTGGGCAGTTCTTCTGCTATTCTTGCCTGAGGTTGCTTGCATGTCTGGCTGCTGTCATCTGGGGGCTCCACTGAAGCTGGATGGTGCAGGATGGCTTCAGCTTACATGTCTGATAGTTAGGGGAGTCAGCCAGGGAGCCTCAGTTCCTGTACACATGGCCCCTCCAGTGGGACAGCTCAGATATCTTAGATGGTGGCTGGGTTCCAGGAAGGCAAGCTATAATGAACAGGCACTTTTGAGCTTCTGTTTGTATGTTTGCACATTTCCCATTGGCCAAAGGAAGCTACACGGCCAAGCCTACACTCAATGTGGGAAGGATAATACAAGAGTATGTCTATGAGGGGTATGATTTGCTGGGGGCCACTAATGGAACACTTTTACCATACCTCCTTATATAAGGAGTGTCCCTGGATATGACATTTTAGATGAGTGGAAAACAGTTTGGATATTTGAACATACCTGAAGAAATGACTGGATATTTCTACTCTTGTCTAAATTAGCATCATCTAGCCTTAGACTAAAGCAATAACATTTACTTTATATGGTAATGCTAAGTATTTAACAAAATGTATCTATCTTCTTTAGTCTTTACTTCCTGCCTTTATCAGAGAAGATTTGTTTTGGCTGCATGGAACAGAAAACCCAAAATGACAATGGCACAAAAATGATAGGCTTTTACTTTTCCCTCGTGTTTTTCTTGCTCATGTAAAGAAGGCTGAGGGAAGTGGCCCATGCTCCCTTTGGAGAGGTGTGGTCATCAGGGACTCAGGGACTCAGACTCCTTCTATCTTTCTGCTCTACCTTCCCACCATGTGGCTTCCATTGTAAGAGCCACCTCATGGTCCAGGATGGTTGCTAAAGCTGTGCTCATCATATCTGCAGTCCAGGCAGCTAGAAGTGAGGAGAGGATGTGTTACAAAAGCCCACACCTTCTGATTGAGGTCTAGGAGTCGTACACACAACACTTCTAATTATAACTAATTGTCTAAACCCTAGTTAGCTTGGCCACATTAGCTACCAGAGAAGTTGGAACATCTAGCATCCCAGAAAGTCAGCAATGTAGACAGCTAAAATCAGGGTTGTGTTCCTAAGGAAAAAAAGGAAGAATGGATACTGGGCAGCAGCCTGTGGTCTGGGCAATAAAAGGAGGAGTCCCTTTAGCAAAGGGAGTTCAAGTCCTGACTAGCTATGGGAGGTATGGGCTTTGGAAGATTGACCTCACCCTTCTCAGTCTTCATTCCCTCATCTGTATAATGGGCTTAACAATATGACATACCTCCTGGGGTTACTATAGAATCAAATAAGTTAACATATAAAATGTGCATCACATATTTGTATCTTCAAGTCTCCAGTGCCTCCAACTTTGCTGGGTCCCGGGACTATATAAAGAAATGAGATGCTGTGTTTGCCCTCAAGATGTTTACAGTTCAGTAGGGGAAGATGAGGAGAAACTGAGAAGGTGCCATACAGAAGTACTAGCTAAGACTCGGGGAGCGTCGAGTTGGGAAAGGCCTGCAGTGCAGCCCAGACTTCCAGGAGACTCGGGGAGAAGGACCGTCTGTCTGAACCAGGTCGTTCTTGGGCAGATGAGGAATTTTCCTTTTCCAAAGAGGGAGATGGAAGGAAGAATGGCAAGAGGTTTACAGTGAACGTGCTCTTCTTTAAAGTTGGAATCTATCATTGGAGTTCTCATTAACAACATTTAGTTCCTGTCTTTGGGGGCAAAAAATCAGCTCCTACTAATAGTCAAAGTCCAAATTTTAAAACCGGTGAGCCTCAGACCAAAGTTTGCCATGACCTGTTTTGTCCGGCATTCCTAATCCCACCCAGTGATCCTTTATTTTTTCAGTTCGAACTAGTGTCTAACATGTAAACATTTTGACAGTTTATACAAAAATCCAAATTCCCACCTTTTCTGGAAAAATCAAAAGGTCTGGCTACTCTGGACTTGCATTTCAGAAATGCAGTAATTCCTTGGAGCAGAAAGGCAGCCTCTCCCTGGGGCAGGATGCACACGCTTCAGTTGGCCACAGTCCTCACTGCTCCCAATCGTCTTGAGGTCGTTTTACTCATGTAATTTACCCGTGTGGACATCAGGTAGCTGTTTGAGCTTCTACCTTCTGACTTAGCTCCCAGGACCCCACTCTGGGCACAAAGGGCCCCACCTTCAGGGCCAGTGGGACCAAGCTGCTGTCAGAGGAGAGGCCAAAGGTCATTGACATCTTCATCAAAACTCGCGTTATCAAGAACTTTCTGGGTTGAATGCACAACCCAACCACCATGTGAAAAATGTGGGAAGGGTCTTTGGGCTGGGAGTGACCGTCCCTGGATAATTCGGCAACAGAGGGGACAGGCTCCAAAGGGAGAAAGGGAGATACAGCCAATCTCCTGGGCCTTGCCTTAGGCCTTCGCCGGCTCTCTCTCCCTTCCCTCCTCCCCAGAGTCAGACCGGCAGCCCCTCTTCTCTCTGCCACTTTGCACTTCTCTACTCCTGCCCTCTGAGGCTCAGGGCAGAGATTTCTTTAACAGTCTCTACACCCAGCACCAAGAGCCAACCAACCTCCTCTGCCCACCCCACGAGCCAGGAGAGTGTTTAGAAGATGAGCAAAAAAAGCCATAAAGCTGAATGATGAGGAGTGGCTTCCAATTGGACATCATCTCAAATGAAGATAAAGCGGGTCTGAAATGCTAATGTAGGCCAATGGGAAAATGAAACGTTATTTACGATTGCTCGCGTGAGTGACTCTTCAGGAACGGGTGCACTGCAGAACGCGGCCTGCCTCTGGGTACCTATCAGGTTGGCTGACTATCTTTCATCACTAATCATTTGACTGTTTCCCTATGAATTGCTATCTACTCAGGAATGTTGACAAGAGCAGGGGAAGCTGATTAATGCAGGTATACACTCAACAGAAGTTTCTAGGATCATCTAAGGGAAGAAAGGAATTGTTTCTTTATGAGATTTCAGTGAATTCCTGCTTCTATAGATCCTCAGTGTGAATCCTAGACCTAGTACAAGTTGAACCAAGTGGTTGGGTCCCACAGGATGTTTTCCTTCTCTTGTTGCATTCAGCACTGGGTCCCCCAGAACTGAGTTCTAAATCCTGGTGGTCAATAAAAGTAATAATACAACTTACCTTTCTCCATTACTTACCATCACCCAAGCATTGGCCTTTGCATCCATTAATTTGTGCATTCTCAGTGAAGGTAATATCACTCCTAATGGAGAGAAAATTAGTAATTAGAGGAGAAAAATTAAAAATATTAGATATTCAATGGTTTGTACCCTGTAAAGGGCCATAGTACATAAAGTGATATATAGTATATCTATGAAATTATCATTTTGTGGCTGGTTGGAAGAGTATCAAATAGAAAAAAAATGTCTAAAAATGCTCTTGGGGTGAGGTGTTAATGGGGGAAAAAAGAGGTTTCAGAAGACTGCATTAATTTACTCAATGCCTCCAGCAACCCATGAGGGAGGAGCTGTTTTGTAAATGAGAAAATTGAGGTTTGGCCCAGCTGGTAAATGTTGAGGCCAGGATTTAGAACTAGTCAGCCCAGCTGCTGGCGCAGCTCTGCTTTGAGTCTGTGGATCTAGCCCTCTCTCCTCACTCTTGAGGACTCTTAGGAGGGAACTGGGTCCTGGCCACTTGCTTAGTCAGAAAACAATCCCAGATTGGTGCAACCAGTGCACTCAGCTGAGTGATGGCTGTGGCCTGTGTCCCGGGCCACTAAAGTTAGCCTAGCAACAGCTCTCGCATCGGCACTGTGCTGGTCATGACCACGAGATGTGTCTACATCTGAAAGCAGAACTTGGCCTACAGGGTGACCAGCTCATTCTGGTCAGCCCAGGACTGTCCTGGAATCCCCTCATTCCCAGGAAAGCTGGGCTGGTTGGTCACCCTGCATCGAGAACTCTCCGGCTAGACATTTAGAACCAGGATGCCCAAAACCCCTTCGACATGAAGGGGCCTCAAGGGAAATTAAGTTTCAAATTATAATCATTCCAACCAGATATACGCTAAGATGCTGGAGTTTAAAATAGCAGCAGCTTCTACGTCTGTATCACCTGGCTCAACAAACCGGGGTGCTAAAGGTCTACAGGCTTTTCTTCCACTACGAGGAGTGAACACACAAGTAATAAGTCATCCATGGAGTATCCATCAGCACAGTCTCCTGCTAGTAACCTTTGAGGCACATCCCTTAGATAATTCAGTAGCAGAAATTATTGTTTGGGTGGAATTAGAACTCACTGCCTCCTCTCACGAGTTTGATGTTTTACTATGAAGTGCCATTTTGTCACATCAAAGAAGTTCATTTGGTCACATCTGCCATCTCTGCTCATGTTTGTTTTACTATTATTACACCTCTCCCTGGAAAGCATACAGTTGCTCTAACTGTGCTACCAGAAACCCAGTGCCTGATATAGATAAGAACATCTGTGTCTCAGTACATGATTCGCTCATGGGAAGAGGAAGCCGGACATTTTTTGATCAAAGGAAATATTTAGGGATGAAGTCACAGAAATTTTAAGAAAAGAATAATTTTGTCTCTGTCTTGCAGAGCCTCCTCATCCTTGAGGCTGGCTGGACACAGCCCCTGGCTGTCAGCCGTGCACTCTCCTTCCCAAGGGCTTGACTGCTCGAAGGCACAGAAAAGCAAAACTTCAAAGGCTGGCTTTCAAGGCCGAGACCCCGGGCTGCACTTGCTGTAATCAGGGAGCTGCAGTCAAGAGGAAGGGGCTGCGTGACCAGGGGGAAATAATCACCCTTGTTAATCAGCCTGTCAAGTCTGCAGCCATGTCCTTCAACAAAAGAAAATGACAACCCAACTTGAGAATTTCCACTGGCAAACTGGAAGACTTATTTTTCTTTGGAGGGGCCACTGCTAGTTCATCTGGCTCAGGGAGTGACAGGGTGATTATCATTTATTTTGACACTCAGGAGAATATTGTGATGGGGGAAAGGACAGAAATGAACTGTGTGGAGGACCAACGCGTGTCTATCATGTAATTATCCTTTCTCTGCCATTGGGACGCACGAGGCAAACACGGATGGGAAGCGCCTGGGCTGGTGGAAATGAATCAGTCATTCTTAGAGTCCTGTACCTGGGCTTGGGCAAGGAGTGAGGCATCAGCGCCACCCACAGGCAGTTGGAATAGCTGCACTTGTGTCTACCTGCTGCACATCAGCCCTGGACCCAGCATTGGTATATGACCACGGAATTCAGTTCCAACAAGGGGTATTGAATGAAAAGCTCAGAGATGGTAGTGAAGCATGCATGGTTGTGAAAAATCTCAAGGCAAGTTGACCAGTTTCTCACTCTTCTCTGTAGAAAAGATACTGATGGCTCAGGTTAGCATGGAATGAGGCGGAGCTGCAGTGAATGACAAGAATGCAACCCAACTCAAAGAACACTGATAGGAGACCTACTTCATGTCATATACTGAGCTTCCAAAGATGAACAGAACAGTCTGTACCCACCACGAGCTCAAGTTTAGCACCATGTAGCCCATCACGTAAAGTTCTTTAAATGAAGAGGTTCCATCAATAGCAAAGTTGGGGGAACGCTGCAGGTTCCACCCTCTCTTGGAGATAGACCCTGTTCGTTTGCTTAACAAAGTCCCTAGACGTCCTGGGGGTATGGGCTGAGGTGGGAAACCTGCTTGGCTGTGTTTGCTACATACTTCCCAAATCTGTTTCTCTACAGAACCCAAGGAATCTGATTTAGGATTTGGATCTGATTTAGGAAATGCTTGCTTCAAAGGTTTATGCAGCCACTGTGAACCCTCCCTATTAGCAGGTGTGTCCAGCCATCGCAGAATGTAGAGGTGGGAAAAACATGATCCAGCCTCCAGGGGAGGGGTTGGCAAGAGCTAAACAGGGTATTAGGCTCAGCAGATAGACTGGGATTCAGGATAGAGCCTTAATCCTAGAGGAAGTAGTACCACATGGAGAAGTGGTGTAGACCACAGAATGAGTGTGTGTGTGGTGGTGTAAAGTTGCGCTCTCTGTAATAGAAACCCAGTCTGCACACGAAGACTGAGAAAAGTGGAGGGGAGAAGGGAGCGGGGAAAGCAGGGGACCTCAAGGATGAAGGGCACCTGGACTCGTCCTGCCCTACCAGGTTCCAGAATCTTTGGACAACTGGACTCTAAGCTCCTTTGTCTGAGGCCCTTGTAGGCACTGCCATGATTGGCTTAGAACCCAGGGCAGGGTTTGACAATAGAAGGCATCCTTCTCTGAATGCTAACGTACTGGGCACTATACCCAGTTCTTTAAATAGGACATCCCATTAAATCCTCACTACAACCAAAGAGGAAAGTGTTAATGTCCTCATGTAGAAAATGGGGAAATTGAGGCTAAAGGAGAGTTGAGTAATGTGCCCATGTCCATGCAGTTAGTGAAGACTTGAACCCAGACACGTCACCCCCAGGTCATTTTCTTCAGTCCTGCAAACCTATTTACATGACTTAGGCCCTCTGCAGGCTCCACAGAGGCCCAGAGGCCGGACTTACTCAGAAGTAAATTCAGTTATGTATTCATGTCTGGGTTAAGACAAAGGCAGGGCTTAAAGCCAAGTTCAATTGTTGCCTATAACAATTCATTAAAATAAAAAGCATCTTCTATGTAACCTTGGGAATTGTCCAGGATCACCTTTTGTTACATCATGTTATCAAATTTGTAAACACAAAGATATTCCTAATAAATTTCCTGGTGAAAACCAAAGACCCGTCAACCCGAGAGATCTTTTTTCTTCCTCTAATCATTTTAATGCATATGTCAGTTGCAAGCCATGATGACTTCATTTTTATACTCTCTATGACTTCAATTAAAGGCAGATTAAATAGGGTGCAGATCCAATCAATCAAGCATTCATTAGATGCTGGCCGAATGTGAGGCACCGGGTCAAGTGTACTTAACCTGCAACTGTTTGGTGTGGAGTTGATGGGGTTGAGGCCTCCTTCTATGCCTTTGGCCACACAGAGCTCACGATGGCACATCCCTGAGTGAGATCAGGGCCTGAAATCGGCCTCTCATTTCTGACTGGGCTCCTCAAACTGTCTGTCTGCTTAGCTCAGGAAGGCAAATAGGTGTCACATTTCATTCCTGCTCCCATGGACTGTGGGTGGCTTCCTGGACCACTGAGTTAAGAACGGATTCCACAGTCTGGCTCAATGGGAAACAGAGTTGTACCGTTCACTGCTGTGTTCCAAAAGCAAGCAGGGCTGCACCAGCCAAGAAGGTTCTATTCTTGCCCTGGACCCGGAAGCTTGCCCTGCAACAGTTTCACAGGGCAAAGAAACAGGGTAGATAGAAAATACACTTTGAGGCACCTAGATGAATGGCAACATTGTGAAATTAACTGAGACTACTTCACAAAGGATCCAACCCTTAGGATGGCCAGATCCCCCTTGCTTGCCTGATTAATCAGGCCTGATGGCTGATAATCGGATTCCAGTGGTGAGAAAACAAACTGGCTTTGCTAGCTGGAGAGGCACTGTTGTGTAAGGGAAAGGAACACCGGGATGGTGGCTGAACTAGATAAATTCTATGTTTCCTTTAGGCTTCAGCATTTTCTATGTGTGAATATTCCTGCTAGAAACTATGGGTCTAGGGCTTTGATCTTTTGTCAGTGAAGTCACACTTTGAGAGTCCAGAAGAGTTCAGAATCAGAAGATGGGGCCCCATATTCACAGAAGAGTAAACTGTGATTTAAAAAAAAAATTATGGTTAGGCAGGTGCCCTAAGCCAAATATGATAGCAACACAATTGCTATTGTCAGTTGTCAAGACTAGCAGGCAGATTTGCCTGATTTTGCTCTAAACCGTGCTTTTATTGGTACTTATAATTATGTTCTTTATAAATTAAATTTTAAATGCAAAAGCAATACATTCACCCTATACAAATAACTAAAACATTAAAAATTAGGCCAATTTATTTCCTGATGACCATCCCAAATCCCAATCCCCTCTCTCCTTCATGAGATTTAACCCCCCCTCTGCACAGTGAAGTTCACCTTTATAGACTTTGTTCTTTGCATTTATGACCGTAAACCATACCTGCAAAATGTAAAGTATCATGGAATTTTCTGTATACAAACAAGCCCACAAAAATGATGTCATCCTGTGGATAACATTCCATTGCACAACTTAACTTTTTTACTTAATAATATATCTACCCAAAAGATCAAAAGTCACTTTATGAAAAAGACACCTACACTCGAATATTTGTAGCAGCACAATTCACAGTTGCAAAGTTGTGGAAACAACCCAAGTGCCCATCAATTCATGAGTGGATTAATAAAATGTGGTATATGTATACCATGGAGTACTACTCAGCTTTAAGAAACAATGGTGATATAGCACCTCTTGTGTTTTCCTGGATAGAGCTGGAACCCATTCTACTAAGTGAAGTATCTCAAGAATGGAAAAGCAAGCACCACATGTACCCACCAGCAAATTGGTGTTAATAGATCAACACCTCAGTGGACATATAGTAATAACATTTATCAGGTGCCGGGCAGGTGGGAGAGGGGAGGAGGGGATGGATATATACAAAGTGAGTGAGATGTGCAGTGTTTGGGGGGTGGTCACTCTTGAGGCTCCAACTCAAGGGGGCAGAGGGGGCATGGGCAATATACATAACCTTAACACTTGTACCCCCATAATATGCTAAGATAAAAATAAATAAATAATAATAATATATCTTAGAGAGTTTTCCATGTTAGAGCATATTAGATGTACAACCTTTTTGAAACTGCTGTGAAGTATTTCACAGTGTGGGGATACTATCATTTTAGCAGTTCCCCTGCTGTTGGACAGCTAGGTTATTTCCAAACTTTTCACCATTATGGGTAATCCTGCTGTGAACTTTCTTGCATAAACCCCTTGCTGATACGTGCAAATGTTTCTTGAAAGTAGATACTGAAAAGGTGAATGCATTGTTTTTGCTATTTACTGCCCAATTATCCTTGAAAGGCTATAGCAGTTCTTGTTTGCATTGGCCGTGTGTCAGACCTGTTATATGACGCCCTTATCCATCCTTGAACTAATGAAATAGTCCACCTGCTTGTTACAGAATTAGGTCCTGCTTGTCTGGGGGGAAAACCCACCCTGTTACCCTCGTCTTTATGTCCAAAGTGCCTAAAATAACGTGGCTGCTACACAGTAGGTGCTCGGACAACATTTGCTCCCATTTCCCCATACCTGGAATATCTTTTCCCTTTGGGATCCCTTGTCCCTCATGTTCACATCCACTCGTCCCTGGGTGACCATGTCAGCAACCTTTCTCCGCACCCCATGCTGGGCGAGGCGGCTCTCCTCTGTGTTCACGGTGCCCGCTCTCGATGCGCCTGATATGTTTATCATTTTTCCCTCTGTATAGGCTCTCGCTCGTACTGATCTCTGAACTCCTGCCCACAGGGGACGTGTCTTCTTGCAGCTCTATTTCCCCAACACCCAGCCCAGGCACACATAGTAGGCATCGATAAGAGCTTTTAAACGGATGGGTATATACATACACAATGAGTGAGTTGTGCACCGTCTGGGGGACGGTTATGCTTGAAGCTCTGACTGGGGGTGGGGGGCAAGGGCAATATACGTAACCTTAACATTTATGTCCCCATAATATGCTGAAATAAAAAAAAGGAAAAAGAAAAGAAAATGAAGGCCATTGTCACAGGGCCACATCCACAGTGCAGTGGAAGCCGATGAAAATACACAGCACGTCAGCAGAAGGGAAAATGAAGCAGTCACTCTGCTGAACAGCAAAGATGTTTTTCTTTATTTCAGGTCTTTTCACGTGATGGAGTGGGGAGGGAAAGCTAAAATATGTCAAAGCTCAGGAAATACTTTTCTTTTTGAATTTGGAGAGTGATTGGCACATTCCTCCATTGCTCTTGCCCGGGTGGGGAAGAGGCTCTGACCATCGCTGCCCCCACGGTAACCATGTCCCGCCCTCTCTCCTGCCCCCGTAGGGACCACAGTGATGCGGATGACAGCCATCGACGCGGACGACCCGGCCACCGATAATGCCCTCCTGCGGTACAATATCCGTCAGCAGACGCCTGACAAGCCGTCTCCCAACATGTTCTACATCGATCCTGAGAAAGGAGACATTGTCACCGTTGTGTCACCTGCGCTGCTGGACCGGGAGGTGAGCTGAAAGGAATACATTCTCTTTTTCACAAGAATAGAGTGTGGATTTCACACAAGGGAACACGTGGGGCTTCAGTCAACAGCGCTTTACATGGTGAAGGCAGAAATGTGGCATTTAGACATGGCCGGGCAGGGACGATCTATAAAAGGAAACGAGATATTATGTGACCCAGGAAAACACACACTCTAAAAGGCCAAATCATTTGGAACTGTTTGCATTCGTTCAACCTGATGCCTCTGTTTCCTCTCCAACCCCTACTCTTTAGGCCCTTGTGGTGTTGGAATCTCAAGGGAGGGGAGTGGGGAGGAAGGAAGGGAGGGAAGGAAGGGGACTGTGTCCCCAGGGTCTCCGAGGCTCTCCTTGTCCCTTGTTGCAGGGTCAAGTGGCTTTGCCTACTTCTTTTCTCTTTCCAACCCTTAGCTGCCGACGTCACTGTGTCCCCTGGAACCTCTCTCTTCCTCACTCTCTGTTCTCGTCCCTTGGGCTCCCTCTGTGAAATCTCCTCCATCTTCTAGGTCATGTGTCACAAGCAGGTGACCCATAGGACCACAGTCAGTCCACACACCTGCTCTTTGGTTTGGCCCATGGTGTTTTGAATATTTTATAATTAATTGCTATATCAAAATATTTAGATTTCAAATTTCTAAAAAAAAAAATCCTGTTTCCAGGTTTTTTGAAAACCAGAAATTCTGGAATCTTTGGGGCCAATTTCCGTACATGCACAGTCAGTCCTATGAGATGTGACATTCACATAGATCTGGGTGTCAGTTGTCCTGTTTAGGTGGGACATATGCTCCTCCCCTGTCTACGTCCCCTTCTAAATGTGCCCCTCTGGCCCTGCCCTTTCCTAAGTTCAAGGTCCACCTTGTAGCTCACTATAAACTACCTTAAGTACCCTCGTGGCCCTCTAAACACAGCATAAGCCAACTTGTGGATTCCTATCCACCTGTCACCCCCTCCATCCACCCCAAATCTCTCCCATTCTGGAATTCTCTGTTCCTGACATCGCTCCATAGGCATGACACCACGGAGTCACCTTTGACCTTCTGCAAGCACCATCTACTCCAAGCTAAATGTTGGATTTCCCTCACATGCTCTGCATTTTACCCTCAGTGTTTTCAATTAAATAAATCAATGAGTCTTTTCCTCTCCTTACTATTTTTTTATATGTTGTAGCTTCTGACGAGATTCTGGGTAAGATCAACCCCCTCTAAGAAGCCATCCTCACCCACCTCAGTTTCCCACTGTCTTGTTCTTCCTCTGATCTCTGACCACCTTTACCTGTAGGCATCGTATGGCACTTGCCATGTGTTACTTTAAGTTGTTATTTGGCTCTGAAGAACATTCCCTTTCTGTTGGTCTAGACCTGAATTGCCCAATATGGTAACCACAAGTCATATGTGATTATTTAAATTTTTATTTATGTATTATTTAAAATTAAAATGTATAAGTCAGTTTCTTGGTCACATTAGCCACATTTCAAGTGCTAAGCAGTGACATGTGGCTGCTGGCTACTGTGTTGGTCAGTGCAGATAGAACGTTTCCATCATCACGGAAACGTTTCCATCTACGGGGTAATGTTGGCCTAGACCAGGCATCCTCAAACTATGGCCCACAGGCCACACGCGGGCCGCCTAGCACATTGATCCTGCCCTCCGGGTGTTTTTGCCTCCGCTGCCTGTCCTGCTTAGCAGCCGACTCGTCCCAGGCCCACAGTGCGCACTCTCCAACAGTGTGAGGGACGATGAACTGGCCCCCTGTTTAAAAAGTTTGAGGACCCCTGGTAGACTGTAAATTTCTTGAGAACAGAGATGGTGATCACAGGCATGCTTGCATCCCACTGCCTAGCACGGTGTGAGTACTCCGGAAATTCCTAATTGTGTGTTGGCACAGAGGAGGAAAGGCAAGACTGAACTGAAAATGACCCTAAGATTTTATACTTGAGGGTTGGGAAGCAGTTAGAAATAGAAAATTATTGTAAGGGAGAAAAGAAATTTACACTGAAACTGAGGTTGTCATTTGGAAAATGTAATTGTTTCTAGTTAAAAAATAGAGAAGTAGAAAAAATATTGAGTTCATTCCCTTCATTTTGTCTCCCATTCTCTAACCCTCCCTATTTTTATGACTGATGTATTTTCTTCTTCTTTGGAGGCAAGTAATGACTTTCCAGCGCTCTCTTGTTGCACACAAGGCATGTGTGTGCGCGCACACGCGGGCTCTCGCACACGCGCCGGCTTTCCCGTGACCCTGGGTGCTCCCAAAGGTTCTTGCAAGTCCTCACGGGGCAAAGATGAAACACAGTGATTTCTCCATATTATTCCACTTCTTAAGTTTAATTTGGAGACAGATATGTTTCCAGCTCATGATCTTTTAACTTGAGCTTTTGTTAAGTTGCAATAAGTATATAATTATGTGAGTTAAGTGTTTCTCGCCACAATATATAAACAGCGCTCCCTCAAAAAAAAAAAGATAAATGCAATTTAACTGAAATTGGAAAATCAATGAAAATGAATGAAGAGTGTCACTTTTCTGTGAGGGTTTCCAGAGTTCAGTGCTGATTCAGGCAACGTCGGTGCAATGCAAAGGAAAGAAACGTCCCTAAAGTTAGGCGAGCCTTGTCTGTTTGCTAGTGCTGTGGTAAGCTCCCCTTCAGCGTGTTTGCTGAGGAGGGAAAACGTGACTCCAAGTCCCTTGTCCTTAAAGGGACAGCACTTGCACATCACTTGCATTGAGTGATCTCTCCCAGGGTTTGCGATGTTTCTGTCTCACTGAGACTCAGCAGCCAGGCATAGTGGCATGATCCTGTTATCCCAGCTACTTGGGAGACTGAGACAGGAGGATCGCTTAAACCCCAGAATTTGAGGTTGCAGTGAGCTTGCCTGATGCCTTGGCACTCTAGCCCAGTGACAGAGCGAGACTCCATCACAAAAAAAAAAAAATTTCTATTTGGGACCCTAAACCCTTTGATATAATTCACATCAATTTTAGTTACCCTGTCTTCACTCGTGTATCTCAAATAGCGTGTTTGAGCACTGAAGATGGTGAGCGTAAGCAAATACATAGGGACTCCTTCGAGGGTGGGGGCTGCGGACACGGGGCAAACACTTTGCTCCAGCTCCCCCCATACGAGGGGGCAAGGCAGACATGTGTCTCCTGGCTTGTTGGGGGCGGAGGCTCCAGGAGCCCACTGGTTGACGTGAGCTCAGTTGCTACAATGTGAATTCTTCCTTTTTATTTTCCCTGTACTGCCTTTCCTTTTACATACCTACATCTCCCAAGGAGGACCCCCAGCAGGAGGTGTTTACTCAAGGCTCAGACAGAAATAAGACGTCTGTGCAGGTGGCGGGCACTGGGCATTTTCTTTGCACCTGCCCATCCATTCACCTTTCCTGCCTTTCACTTGTTTGCTTTGTAGTAAAGCTTATGAAATGAGGATAGTCCAGTACTGCAGTGGAGAAATGAACTTTATTATGTTACCACTCTGGCTGTTGTCCTTTCTTCTGAATCACCTGGGCCAACTGAGGCAGGTGTCCTCATCTGATCAGCTCCTTTTCATGCTCCAAGCATCAGGAGGAAAGGCTCATGTCTGGCTTGTTCTGTGACACATTCCTAGTCCTTAGCACATGAGGGATGTTCAAAAAATATTTGTTGAGAGATGAAAGACAGGAAGGATGTGAGGAAGAGAAGAAGATTCACAGCTGAGTTGTGGGAGCAGGTGACATGATCTTCCATGTCATACGTCCCCTTCCGTGTCATAGCTGAGCATTAATGGGCATCAGGTTTCCCTTAGAAACACGGTACATCTTCCATTATAAGCTCTTCCATTCACTCTTTTTTTTTTTTTTTTTTTTTTTTTTTTTTTTTTTTGAGACAGAGTCTCACTCTGTTTCCCAGGCTAGAGTGCCATGGCATCAGCCTCGCTCACAGCAGCCTCAGACTCCTGGGCTCAAGCGATCCTCCTGCCTCAGCCTCCCCAGTAGCTGGGACTACAGGTGAACACCACCACACCTAGCTCATTTTTTCTATATATTTTTAGTTGGCCAATTAATTTCTTTCTATTTTTAGTAGAGACAGGGGTCTCACTCTTGCTCAGGCTGGTTTCGAACTCCTGACCTCGAGCAATCCTCCCACCTCAGCCTCCCAAAGTGCTAGGATTACAGGCGTGAGCCACCATGCCCAGCCCATCCATTCACTCTTGCTGAAGCCCTGCCAGGATGTACACTTCCTGAAGAAAGGACCTTTATCCTGTCTCTGCAGTCTTGTTGCCAAATACAGTGCCAGAGAACTAGCAGGCATGCGGTAAAGATTAGCTGGACGGGCGAATGAATAGGTGGGTGAATGTCCTGTGTGCCTTAAGTGTGTATGATCTCAGAAGAACTGCAAGATCCACATTCCAGCATGGATATGTAAACGGAGGAAGTTACTTTATTTTAGTTGAGAGCTTAGCCTTACCCTGTGTAAGTATCCAATAACCACTTACGTTTACCTTGTGCAAGAACTGCACTTGGCTCTGAGAAACAGTGCCTTGGTCTACTTGGTGACTAGGATGGACGTGAGGACCTGTGCCTCTTGCTTAAATGTCTGTGGAAATGTTCAGAGAAAATAAGACCAATATATCCCACTAAATGAAATTGGGTTCACCGGGGGCACTGTTTTATTCTTTTCTATAGCCATATTCAGTTCCGCCATCCTGGCATTTCTTTCTGCGTTTTTAAACTATGTCTGGCCACGCTACAAAATAAGATCAGATAAAGTCCCTCGCATTTGTGAAATGGTTTATTTAGTTGATCATCTTGGCTGCTAGACTGAAATTCATCAGCTGAAATCTGCCAACTCTTCTGAACACAACCACGATTTGCAACTGCTCAAAGTGGCTAATGGTCATGTTTTTGTGGTTGTTGCTGTTTTTAAATAAAAACGGTCTTCAGGACAGACCCTTCAAAAGCAATCTTAACATTTGCATTGTGAAAGTATCATTAGTCTTTTTAAGGAGTTTGAGCTGAGCACTTTTCTATCCTTGTTTGAATTTGCCTTTACCTAATTACATATTATTTTGCTGATAATTGAAGGAAAATGATGACCAGCCCATGAAAATGTACATATAATAAAAGATATTAGGACTGTGAATGTAATTTATTTTCTATTTTCAGCTGGTAAAGGATTTTCTGAGACTTTATAATGCCCAAATTTTTAGGCCACATGTGAAAACTGAGAAAATTTCTTTCTTTCCCCAGTAAGTGTCACATAAGGACTGGTTTATAGATTTATGTGCATTTGTTTGCTGTGAGATACTCAGGAGTCCTTGAATATGTCAGAGAAGAAAATGGAAGATTGTTAGGTAGAACATCCTATGCAAAGTAGTCAATGAATGTGGAGGCATAGCTGCAGGCCAAAAGAGAACTGTGTGTTTGGTCAAAGCGATCCACGTTAAAATATTGTCACACACTACAGAAATCTGTCAAAATGATGATATCAAGTCAAGCTTCCTAAAATAATAATAATAATAATAATTATGGATAGCATTTCCCTCAATGCCTTAAATGAAAGATACAGGTAGCAGTCATACTTTTAGGAAAATAAATGTTTTTAGGCAGCTCTGATCTAATGCTAATATTTTTCTCATTATCATCATGTTTAAAACATTGGCAGTAATTACAATTCAATCATGCCATCAGGAACATTCTCTCCCTTTGTTTTGGTGGGTGGAACCAGAATTATTTAGATAGTAGAATTCTCACCATTTATGTGAGCTATTTACTCATAAATATTTTTGTTGGGATAATTTTCCCCATTTTTTGGTATCACTTGCTGCTGAGAAAATAGGGGAGAAGTTGGTATAAATAAATTGTCTTATTATTTTTTAAATAATGCATTATCCTTGCAATGAAACACGGGCAGTGAGCTGCCCTAGGCAAATTGCACATGCTCTGTTATGTGAGCAAATAGGACAGGGTATTTGTGAGGTAGGATTCTAAGCCCTGGGCACTGAAATTCAGCCACAGGTGTGCAGGCTCCTGCTGATGGCAGTGGGGACAGAGACACAGGACGTAGGGTCTTATCTCTTGACCTCATTCATTCCTCCACTCTGGATAAATTCTATAAGATCTTGATGAATCTTAGGACTCCGTTGACGATCCTAACCACTTCCCACATCTCTCCAAGGTTGACCCACCAATCTTTTCAAGCTAGGACTGTGTCTAGTGGCCGAGAGGGGCCTCCAGCTAGCTGCAACCTGGCCTGAGAGGCATGGGCCAAGGGCACAGCCTACTTCTGTTTTTTTATCATCTTTGAGACTTGGGCACATCATGTATCCTCTCTAAGCCTCAGTTTCTTCATCTGATACAATGAGGATAATCACAGACCCCATCCCGTAGGCTTGTTGAAAAGATTAAGTAAGATGTGTCAAGTACTAGCACAATGCTTAACTGATCCATAAGCAATCTGTGAATATCAGTTGATGTTAGTTATTATTTTCATGACTGGCAATGAGATTGAAGAAGCTGAACAAAATGGCATTGCTTTCTTCTGCAGAAAGTGGATTTATACTTTGTCCATGCAGCAGAGAATACGGCAGGCTCTTTAAGTTCAGGGAAACACTGAGGTAACCGAGCCCAAAAGTTCAGGGGTGAAGGCTGACAAATAAGTATTGAACATCCAGAAATGTCTGCTGAATACATGGTACAGTGCTGGGTAACAGGGGTGCAAAGACAGAGCTTCCCACCATGGGAGTAGAGCAGATGGGTCAACAGCAAACACACACACAGATGTGCTGTCTGAACTGAGCCTTGATGGGCAGGTGGAAACGTGAAGCAAGGGTGTCATGGGGACAGCAATGACGTAGGCAAAGGCATGGCACACTTGCATGCTACTTGAAGACTCAATTGGTATAGAGAGAGGCCAGCAAAGGGCAGGGAGTTGGAACAAGATTACAAAGGGCTTCTAACGTCATTCTAAGGATTATAGATATATCCTACTATAAATGGAAAAGCACCGTGTATTATTTAAACATTAAACACAGCTCTGTTAAACACAGCGTTTGCAGACCTGCGACTTGGAGAGGAAGCTCATTAAGCTGAAAGAGAGACGGTCAGTGACAAAGTACACGTATTTTGGAGGCAGGCTTGAGATGCTCGGTGACTGATAAGTTGATTCTCAGAGATTTCTAGAGAGATGAGGAGTTACCACTTGAATCTAAATTTCCAGCCTGTTAAGTAGATTAGTAAACAACAGCCTACAGGTATTTTCTTTCTTCTGTTTTTGTGCCTCTTAAAATCTTAGACAATCAGTAGTTACTTTGCACATGTTGAATCGAAGACACTTAACTATGTCATTAAGAGAGATTCATCTTTTTGGATTTAACAAATGTTTACTTCTCTAAGCTTTCTCTTTTTCCTTTTTCCTTTTTTTTTCTTTTTATATGGTAAAAAATAATTTCAAATGTAGAGTGATGATGAATTTAGAGTACTTCTGTCTTTTGTCATGTTAAATTTCTCCATCTTATTTTATGTGAAGTACCCTGAAAAGCTAAAGAATTTTTCAAGGAAAGTTCTTTTAGAGAGCTGTTTGTTTCCTTTTATCAGCCAAGTACTATGATTAGTGTATTAGTGCAGGTTTTGCTTCATCAGCAGCTTTCAAGCTATCGAACTTCAGGTAACATTGTTCTAAACACCATCCCTGGAGAGGTACCCTCCAATCTAGAAAGGATTCCTAGTTCAGTTCCAGCTTCAAACTGGCAGAGAAAAATAGGAAAAAGCTTTGTTCCTGCCATGTTGAGAATGACCACCATTTAAGGAAAGAAAAGTTGGTGTAGAGTATTTAAAAAGTAATCGTGTCATATTTACATGTAATGTTCCCAGTGTGCAGCCAGGACCTGGGCTCTTGTAACAGCTGTTGTGTGTGTCCATTTTGTAGCAGTGTGTGGGAGGTGGGGGTGACCGAAAGCTGCAGCACTTAAATTAAGACGAACTAGCAATAGGCCATTTCAAGACTTCACGACATCTCAAAATACCTGGGATCCACATTTATTTCATTTCTGTTCTAAGGGGTATCTCCTATGCTATAACTTTCTATAGGGTAAGAGTGTGTTGATGGTATCACTTAATAGAACACATTGAGGTTCCAAAAGGCATAGTCAACTTTATTGGGCGTGTGGCACTATGACGTCACATTCAACAATAAATGGGACTTCAAGTTACAGGATGATCCCTATTAGACCAGAGGTTAGCAGACTTTTTCTTTAAAAATCAGGTAGTAAATCTTTTAGGCTTTATGGGCCAGCAGGCAAAATTGAGGATGTTATGTAGGTACTTACAGAACCATTTGAAATATAGCCATTAAAAAATGTAAAAATCATTTTTTCAGCCCACGATCCATCAAAACATAGACAGCAGGCTGGATTTGGCCCACAAGGCATAGTTGGCCAACCCTGGTCAATTAGATCATTGTCAAAACAGCTGAATAGCAGCAGTTTCATGTATTGATTATTGTATTGTATGTCTTCGTGTGCCTGTATCTGCAGTCTACTCTCAAAATATTAAATCACACTTATTCATCACTGCCTTGAAGTGCGATTATAGGGACAGGAAGTAGGTCATGGATGATGGCTGTGATTCTGCTGCTTTGGCAGCATAGTCCGTTTCCTCCATGGTTAAGAAGCAGATAACCTCAGACACTTGGTAATGAAATATAAACTCAAAATTTGGTTACAATAATTTAAAAAATGAGTTCAAGCTAAAAATAGTAAAAAAGAAAGTGCTGTCTAGACATGGAGTAAATATTATATCCAACCATCTTGGAATGGCTGTTTTCGTTATTAAATCATTAAATCACGTAAAATGATGTTGTAAAAGAATATTTAATGGTATGGAAAGATGTCCACAATGTGTTAACAGCTGGTTTGCAAAATATTATTAATACATAAACTATTATACTGTGTGTGTGTGTGTGTGTGTGTGTGTGTGTGTGTGTGTGTGTGTGTGTGTCATCATGGTCCAAAGTGTAAACGAATTTGTATGATATTTTGGGAGTGGTCATTTTAGGGCTACAGGTGATCTCAGTTTTCCTACAGAACAATGTCTAAGATGACAGCCATCTGATCCAAGTTGCTTGAGTTTGAAGTTCAACTTCATCTCTTCCCAGCTCTGTGACAGGAGGAACATTATTATTAGCTTGAATAACCTGTTGCTATAATTATGATTTGCATGTCATTAAATAGTGTTCTTCCATAACACTGTTGATGCTCCCAGAGAATTCCATTGCCCTACTATAGAGAACAAATCCCTTATGGTTGGAACAGTACCTTGGTTTCTTTATCTGTTCAATGGGAATCATAGTGATGCTCCTCTCACAAAGGCTGTTGTGAAGGTTAAATGAATTAATATGAGCATGCTTAGAAGAGTAATAGGTAAGCATTAGCTATTGCTGTTGTCTGTATTTTCTAGTTTGGGTGCAATGACCAGGTGTCATTTTTGTGATACAAACACAATTCTGTTAATCATTTTTAAACACAGTTGTGTCTGTGGTCCTGAGAGAGGGGATGCAAGGTTAGGACACACACCATGGTGGATCGAGGGTGACAACGCCATCACCTTTGAGTTCAGAGACTGGTTTCTACAGGAGCCAGTTTATTTGTTGACACAACAGTGGGAGTCGTACCCGGCATTGCAGCCTCCGCCAGTAGTGCTGAGATCACAGGCAAGGCATTCCAAATGTCAGGAAAGAATGTTTTTAAAGGTGTGCTAAGGCAAATCTTGTCAAAACATTCCCACTTGAAATGATAAGCATTCTCGTTTCTTTAAGTGTCACGGCCACGGCGGTGGCTTTCCTCGGCTAAACACGATCGTCACGAACACACGCTGGCCAGCTGCTTACCTTTTCTTTCACAAATTCCAACGGGCAGCTTAATAGACAGATTGTGGTTGTGTGTTTCTGTGTTTTGAAGACAGCCATGGGAAATAAAATTGTTTTGACCTTTGCAAAGAACAGCTGGAGAAATGGCTGTTGAAATTCAATGAATGGCGTCTCTGTTTATGGACCTTAAAAGCGGGAACCAAAATTAAATTCCTTTAGATATTTTCTCTCTTGTGTCTTCTGAATTGTTTTGTGGGCTGAGTTTTCTTCTTGGAAGACTCCCAGGGTCCTAGATTCTAGTTTTCTGTCTTCCTGGGCTCTGGCATTCTGAGATAGGCCAGGGTCGAGAGGCTTCTCCATCCTTGCTTCTTGCTGGTGCTGGCATATCTGACATGCGAGGGGGCGTGTGCCGTGCTCAGCATTGGGCAGCCACAGTGCGCGTGATCACAGCACCCATTTTTTCAGCTGGGCATTGAATCAGGCTCACAATACTCACGGGAGCTCTGTCAGGCTGGTATCGCCATGCCCATTTCCTCCAGGGGTTTCCAAGTTCCCAAGGCCTGGTGGCCTTGCCCGAGTCACATGCTGGAGAGCCAGGGGTCTGGATGTGACCCCAAAGCCTCTGCCTTATCTACTGTCTCGGGTTGCCATTTTTGCCATTTTCATCCATATGAAAAAAATCTTGACGGATATCTAAAGGACAACTTTTTACTTTATAAAACTTATTTTAGGGATTCCTGTGTTATTTGCTCAGAGACTTTTTGCACAAATGGGAAGCTTGACTCAGTTTCCCTCAGCTCTCCCATTGGCAAGTCCACATGGTACTGTGGCTCAGAGTGTGTGCATAAGAATTCTAGAGCTGTGAGAAGGAATCTGAGCTTTGTATCCTATTTAGTCCCCTAAATTGTCTTAGCCTCAGTTTCTTTGACTGTAAAATGGAACACATAATAAGACCTGTGTAGAAGAGAAAATATGGCCCTCCAAAAAAGTCCTCATCCTCAAACCCAGAACTCATAAATATGTCACCTTATAGGGAAAATAGGACTTTGCTGATCTGATCTGATTAAGTCAAGGATATTGAGATTCAAAGATTATTATGAATTATCCAGTTGGGCCCAGTGTAATCACAGGGCTTTCATAGGTAATAAATCCATGTTGTCTTAAAGTCACTAAGCATTGGTAATTTGTTACAGCAGCATTAGAAAACTGATACAACCTGCTTTGCAGGATTTGGAGGCTTAAAAGAGACAACGTATAAAGCACGTCAGGTTTTGGAACATTTAAAGCTCTCAACCAATAGTAGTTGATGTCACGGTAATAATTTTAATGACAAGACTTGCGATGACATAGGTGTGTTCTAACCAGAGGCAGCATCCCCTTGACAGATCTTTCTCAGGTCTGTGTATTGACAGCCCGAGCCCCTCTGGAAGGTTGGGTAGCTGCCATCGTACCCAACCAATCTGCCCGAGTTGGTGAAAGGACATATGAATGTTCTCTCCCAAAGGGCACTGCGGAGCCCGTTGGTTCTGCTTCCGTTCCATAAACCCAGCCTGGCAGAGTCTATAAGGGAGTGTGGGTCCAATGGTCCTGTGGGTCTGCACATTGTATGTTGTTGAGAATGGTCACATCATCAGTTAATCAAAGGGCATAAAGTAAGGCCTTGATGCATTCATGTAAATGCTGCAGTGTAGGGGGGCCAGGAATTGGCGAATAGAACCCTCCCTTCCCCTCCCAAATTAGAATCACCTGAAAAGATACAGGACAACTAGAGATCAAACCATAGACTTTATTATCAATGAAGTTGATTGAAGAGGAAAGTCTTGAGTCTATGGCCAAATAAACCTGCTAATACTTTATACCTGAATTAGGGATTACCCCCCTAGTCATGGGTGGGATAAGAACTGCCCCCCCCCAAGGAGAGCCACCCCAGGAACCCTCCATCCAGAGGAGGAGGAGGAAGAGGGGAGGAAAATAGGGAAGAGACCCAGCCAAGGAGATGCCACACTCCCCAGTTAGATCCCTCCAACCCTGTGTCCAGGGTGCAGTGGGGGTGGGAGGAAGGTTCAGGTAGCCTCTAGCCCACGGGCTACTTCCGTACAATAGGAACAGATGCCCGTCCCTCTGAGTGGACGCAGCCCCGAGCCAAGGGCATGGCTTGGGGAGTGGACCGTTTGGATCCAGATCCTCAGCTGTCTGCCCCCTTGGCTGAACACGGGGCACTGGAGAAAGCCCGGAGCACACACAGTCACATCCCTCCACAAAGGAACTTGGGGCTGGAAAAATGGAGGTTCCAGCCTAATCCTTAGTTCTTCTCTTCTGCATGAAGTATTTTGGAGGGCTCTCTTGAGCCCAGAACACAGCAAATTTCCTGTTAAAGAAAAGGGTGAATGCCATCAGAAAGCATCCAACCTGTCAAATCTCCCTACTGCTGGACAGGCAGCAGGGGCCAGTTGTGGCTTTGATGACAATTTCCTTTGCTGTGGAAGTAGAAAGTGAGCCAGATGTTTATGGCCTGGACTTAGCATTTCTGGGTTCTTGAAAGATGGGACTCCCCCGCCACCAGAGGCAGGCGACAGATAATAGCTTCGTCCTCCACGGGACGCCCAGACAGAGCAGCCTAGGCCCCGACAGCAGCATTGTTAGCGCAGATAATGAGATTACCTGGGCTCTGCTGGGCGACAGGAGTAGTGGCTTCAAAGAATCTTTTTAAAATAACATTTGTTTATAGTGGTGTTTTTAAAAACAGGAAATATATTCATACAAGCAAGCAATTAGTGTCCTGCTAAATAAGTCTCATGGTGACATGTCAATGTAATTTGTTTTTTAAAAAGTCTGCTTCAAAGCATCAAAATTTTCTGCTCTAAAATCTTCCTTCTCTGTAAAAATGGGGAGGGGAGGGGAGGAGAGAAGGGGCAGCATCTGGGAGCTCTGATGCCTGATTTCAGTCACCCAGTGGCCTGTGTCTTTGTCCCTCACTCTCATGCAATGGACACGTAGAGGAAACGTGATTCTGCTCATCCTCAAGCTCTGGACTTGGATGTGAACTTAGGTACCCTTGTCTCTGCTTTGAGTTTTTAAAAACCTGGGCTCCAGATCCAACATTTGTTCTTCTACACCCAGAAAATACAAGAATTCTTTTCCCAGTTCTAACCATGCCCAGCAGGTGTCAGCCTATGACGAAAGACAGTCAGGCTCACCTCCACCTTAGTGGCCACCAGAGAACACTGTGACTCAGGAGAGCTTTGCTTCTGACCTCCAGAGGCCAGTGGAAATGCGTGCAAATTCCTCAGCCAGGACCCTCACAGCCAGATGAATGGTTAATGTATAGGAACTGGCCAACATCTAAGCACCAGAGGGAACATAGCTGGTAAACTCTGCCAAAAGAGAGCAATGCTTGTTAGGTTGGTGAGCTTCTTGGTAAACTTTCATCCCAGCCTCGCAGGATCATAGAAATAGAAGGGAAGGTGGTAAGTAGCAGATAGGATGTGATTGTCTAAAGGTATCCTCTGTTGCCAGGTATTGTAAATGCATTAGCATTCCCACCCTTTCAACATTCCATCACACAGTGTTGTTATTCCCACTGCGTACCCAGGAGAAAGTTGAAAGTCAGAGGAGGCCTTGACTTTTCTGAGTTCACACAATCAATGGGTAGAAGTGGAATTCGCACCCAGGTCACTGTGAGCCCAAAGAAACTGTCATAATGGTTTTCTGTTCCACTCACAGCAAATAGGATTTGAAATTGTTCCAGACAAGGCAGGACATTAGGCCACGCAGGAATAGAAAGTCAAAGGGTGGGGAAGAAGTCTCTTGTCTTCTGGGGCTTTAACCTCTTACTCTCGATTTAGAGCAGGGCTGGTCAGAGTGTAGGTGTGAAAGGTGTAGGAAAGCTCCTCTGTACTTCTCAAAGATGTGGAGTCACTTGATCTCTCTGGGAAGCCACTTCATGAGGAAAGGGCTCATTTTGGGGGAATCTAGTTCTTCTATGAATGCTCCTGGCTCCTGAATTCAGATCCCAAGAGATGAGAGGGAGAAGGGACCAGCAGGTACAGTGGCTATCTTTGTCTAACCTCCTTGATCAAACTACAATCTGACCCATACTCTCTGACTTTATATCCTGCCACTATTTTCCTAATTCGCCCTTATTCCAATGGCATCAGCATTTTCCCTTTCCCTTGAAGACGATGCACTTCTTACCTTTGCATGTTATGGAAGCTAGCCTCCACAACGGCATGCATGGCATCCATGCTCTTATACAGTCCCCTTCTACACTGCATAGGGATAACCTATGTAACCAACAGGACATAGCAGAAATGACTTACTTGTGTGAATTCCGAGCCCAGGTTATTCTTGCTGTTTCTTACTTCTGGCAAAGCCAACCTCCATGTTATAAGGAAGCTCAAGTAGCCTTATGGAGAAATCCACATGGCAAGGAACTGAGACCGCCTGCCAGCAACAAGCACCAATTCCCCAGCAATGTGAGTGAGTCAAATTGGCAGTAGATCTTCCATCTCCATCAAGATTTTAGACAACTATAGCCTCACCAATGTTTTGATTGTTAATTCGTGAGAGATGTGGAGCCAGAACCACACAGCTGACCAGCTTCTATATCTCTAACCCACAAACACGTGTACAATCTAAATGTTTATAGTTGCTTTCAAGCACTAGGTTTGGGGTAACTTGTTATGCATCAATAGATAACTAATACACAGTGCTGTTTTCTCAGTTAAAATTGCTGCTCATTTATCTGCTACCCTCCCAAACGTGTTTTGAATATTTCTTCCACTCTGGATCTTGCAACCTTCTTTGGATGAATTAAGCCCTCCCTCTTCATTTTCTCTTACACATTATTTATCATCCTATTAATAGAGTTATCACAAGGAAAAATAATGCTTTTTTGATAGTCTCTCTCCTCTGTCAACTCTGAGCTTCTTGAGAAAGTTTGCAATGTGTTTACCCTTCAAAGAATATTGTTCCTAATAGGGGCTCAGAAGAAGGTTGAATGCATTAAGAGTATCTGTTAGAACCTGGGGAACTTTAAGCCAAATACATTTGGAGCCAGTGGTATTTTCAAAGCATATTTGACTAGAAAGACCAATTTCCTTAAAGGGCTTACTAGCAAGCAGCATTAACTAGTATGTAGTCTTAATCCCATTCTTAACAGCAGAATAATAACAATCGGTTGCTTCCTTGGAAGGGAAGTAGAGAACCAAGGAAACATTTCCAAAGGCAATTAGGATGCTCAGTTTAGCTGGAATGTTAACATCTAATGCCACTTTGCCCGTGGGCATAGCATCCCAAATTGCTTGCCCTTGTCTAGTGGCTCATTCTCAGACATCCTTGTTGACAAATAAAAATTGGCCACCAAGAAGAGTCTTATCACTTGATTTAAAAATAATTTTTGGCTTAGTCAATATTTACTAAATGTAAATTTACTAAATATATTTAATAAACGTAGAGTCATCAAATAAGGTCAGCAATTTCCTTCTAGTTTCCTTGGTTCAATAACTTACTTATTGGGGTTTTGGAAGGGAGCAGTGAAAAGGCAGGGCAGAACATTAGAGGTAAGTTTTACATCCCTCATGCCTGCTGAAGTAGTGTGGTCCGCAGCCTCAGCTCTCTGACTCTTGGGTTGCATATTGCAGTAGTGACTGTGGGTGGCTCACTGAGATCAGAGAGACTGGGTAACTCGCTCAAGGTCGCATAGCTGGTAGGTGGTCAGGGAGCAGGACCCTGGACAGTGACTTGGGAGCATGCTGTAGCTGGAACAGCTCCTTTGTGTTTGTCATTAACTCCACTTAAATGGACTTTTAAAAAAACTGTTTTTGCTGTGTTTTACAAATAGAATTTGATTTCTTGACTCAGCCCAGTGGCCCTGTGAATGGATGGCTGAGATGTGTCTGATGGCTTTCTCCTGGGGCTATTTTGTAAGAAATAAAAGAAAAAGAATGAGATATTTAAATTCTTCAGGGATATTGGTTTTGAATAGATAAAGTGAAGAACATTTTTTATTCATATTAGAAGTGATAGTTGGATATGTGTAATTTTTTGCACTCTGAGATGGAGAGAGAATACAGCACAGATTTCAAAATGTAAAATATGAATTTAGATGACATTTTGAGAAAACTGATAAACACACCATTCCACAATTGGACTTACCTTGCCTACGAAAATCCTTCTGTGGTCCATGAAATTATAGAGATAAGTGGTCTAAGTCTAATGGAATATTAAAAATACACAACACACCAATGAAAGAATAATTTTCTTTTGCAAAAATTTCATTTCTCAAAATGCTATCAGGAAATTAGAGGTAACTTGACAGCTAACAGTAATCCTTGGTGTAAGGAAATGTTAAAAAAGAAGGGCTGCAGTAGTTGTAAAATCCTGCCTGGAATGGATCCATGGACAGGAGACCCAAGGGACAGGGCTAGAAGCCGATGTCCTCAGCACCGTTGTTCATTTCCAACACGTGCCTCAGGTACTTGTCCACCTGTTTTAGGTAGAACCAAACTGTCTAACCCAAATAGCAGGCTTCCTTCCACCGCCCACCTGTGCAGATGGTTAGTTCTAAAAACTGTGTGCAGTGTGTGTGTGTGTGTGTCTTAGAAAAGGTAAATGCAGAGAACTCAGAACAATTTCCATACACTACAGATCTTTCAGAGAAGCAGAAAAATAGGTCAAGAATTTTTACAGTTTGGAATTTCACATAAAATTCCCCCTCAAAAACTTTGGGAACTTAGAGAAGACTACCAAGTTTTTGTTGCACCCTGTAAGGACATTTTAAAAAGAACTTCCAACCCTGCTATTTACATTTTTCTCATGAAAGAAAGGACAGTTCATCCACTCACGCACATTCACATATTCATTTAGAGCGTGCCATTAGAATGGTAAAAATTCTGATGTTAACATGACAGAAATTAATGTAAGGTGCTAAGAAGAAGAAGAGAGTAAGTTGCAATTGTTATAAAAGACCTAATGAGGAATAAAATCCCGAAATAAATGTGGAAGAGGTGAAGGTAGGGTACTTGGAAAACTAACAATTAGAATCTGAATGTTCAGTAAGAAACAAGCCCAGCACCAGCAGTAGGTAAGGACTCAGGCTCCGGGGTTCATCACTTACTCGCTTTGGAGCCTGGGTAGGTTGTTTAACCTCTTGTACCCAGGAAGGGTGCTCGTAAAGGCATACAACTATTGGCTGGTGAGTGGTTCCAGAACGTGGTTATCCCTCAGTGTCAGCTAGCTGCACTGGAAACTACTACAAAAAAAGAAAGAAGAAGAGAAGAAGTATTTGGGGAAGGAGTACGTCCACATGAGCATTCACAGGGACGTTGATACAGATAGTGGTTCTCCAAGCGTGGGCCAGAAGCAGCCACATCACCCGGGAGCCTGTTGGAAAAGTGACCTCTCAGGCCTCACGCAGACCCCTGCGTCAGAACCTTGGCAGGGGCCACCCCACAATCTGTGTTTTCAACAAGCCTATATGATGCCAGTTGCACTAAAATTTGAGAACCTCTGATAGAGCCCAGCAAGCTTTCTTTTTAACCCCGATCCTTAACAATCAGCTAAATCCAGAAAAATATCTCCCTCATTGGGCAAAAATAAAGGAAGAAGGAAAAGCGAAGGTCTCTTTGGGTTGAACCTCACTTTAAGCCCCAGGATTATGCTGGGAAAACAATTCAAGAATTATCTTTGAGCCTATAATGCCTGCTAGTATGGTGAGGAAATGGATTTTGAAACAAAGTCAGTCGAGTTGGATTTACTTTTTTCCCAAACTCCAAGGGATCAAGCAAAGATAAATGGTCAGGTCTGACTGTGATCCTAATCACACAACCTCTGACTCAGTGCCTGGCCATGTGCTGCTGGACAGGAAGGCCGGCAACATAGGACCAGAAATGCCATTTTCTCAAAATATCAGCGCCCCTGTAGCAGACCCCTCATCGATGATGATTGTGTGCCGGGAAAGTTCTCCAAAAGGCACAAACTTTTCATTGGGTTCAAAGACAAGCACCACCATGAATCAAGTTCCAAATCACCTTTTTTGTTTGCCAACGCCCAGTCCTGAAATGGCTGATATAAAAACAAAACAAAACAAATTATGGGGAATCAAAGGCAAAAAAGGTAAAAGAATGTTTTAGAGCAAAATCTGCCTCATTTATCCAATAGGGACCATCTGGAGGCTAAAAGTTTGTCACCAGAAGCTGAAAGAATTGACAGTAGAATGAAAATATCTTGCATGCTGTGTACGAATACAACCTGGGCTTAGTGCCAATTACTAATGCAGCCAACATTTATTATGCTGTCACTATGTGACAGGCCCTGCTCTTTGTTCTTTGTATTTATTCACATACACTTAATCCTCATAACCATCCTATGCAACAAGTGCCATTATCACTTTCTGTACTGGGTTCAGTAGTGTCCCCCCAAAACTCACATCTACCCATACCCTCAGAATGTGTCCTTTCTGATGTAATTAGTAAAGAGGAGGTCATACTGGATTAGAGTATTCTTTTAAGAGGAGAGACACCCCGAAGACACAGGGGAGAACACCAAGTAAAGATGGAGGCAGAGGTCAGAGTGATGTGTCTACAGGCCAAAGAATGCCAAGGATTGCCAGCAAGCCACCAGGAGCTAGAGGCATGGAACAGATGCTCCTTCAAAACTTCCAGAAGGGGCCAGGTGCAGTGGTTCACACCTGTAATCCTAGCACTCTGGGAGGCCAAGGCAGATATATAGCTCAAGGTCAGGAGCTCGAAACCACCCTGAGCAAGAGCAAGACCCCGTCTCTACTAGAAATAGAAATAAATTAATTGGCCCACTAAAAATATATAGAAAAAATTAGCTGGGCATGGTGGCGCATGCCTGTAGTCCCAGCTACTCAGGAGGCTGAGGCAGGAGGATCGTTTGAGCCCAGGAGTTTGAGGTTGCTGTGAGCTAGGCTGATACCATGGCACTCCAGCCCGAACAACGAAGTGAGACTGTCTCAAAAAAAAAAAAAAAAAAAAAACTTACAGAAGGAAACAATCCTACTGACTCCTTGATTTTGGACTTCTGGCCTCCAAAACTGTTGAGTGAATACGTTTCTGTTCTTTTGATCCTCCCAATGTATGGCACTTTGCTATGACAACTCTGGGACACTGATACACCCCCATTTAGAGACACTGAAATGGTGACCGAGAGAGGCTGTCTTGCCTAGGCACACCCTGCCAACTCGTAGAGGTTTAGGATTAGAGGCAGCTGGGTGCTATGAATCTAGAACCTGCTCTTGTCACCCGCTGGTATGTCCAGGATACTGTAGATCAGCCGGGTAGGGCTGCGGGTAAGTCATTTCACATTTCTGAGCTCTGTTTTCTCTTCTGCAGAAGAACTCTGTATATGAGAACTCGTGCCTCAGCTCGATGGTGGGATTGAATGCCTTTTAAGGTCTCTCGTAACCAACCCCGAGCCTCTTTGATTAGGATTCTGTAAGCTTTGAAACCACCCCTACAAAATTCATTTGCACAGCATTTCCTTTTTAAGCATTGCACTTCTCTCCGCAGTAACTTTGCAGTTACTGTCATTTTTATGGACTCAGGAAGAGTTAACAAGCAATAATAAACAGGGCTGCTTCTCATTTCAGATGTCTGCGTGTGTTCAGTCTTTTCCGTGACACAATTGAAGGGGCTTCTGTAATCAGGAGAAAACTTTATGCTGTGCTGTAATTTCCCTTGATACAAGCTGGAAAAAGACACTGGTTTAGATTCACTGGGGTGATTGACTAGAAAATTGCTCCAACTGTCAAAGTTTCCAATGTTAAAAAGCAATGTAAAATTTCTCAAATACTTAGAATTTCTAGATGTCACAACAGAGATGTTACCAAAATATGAGAACCAGGTTTTTCATAAGCAAGGAAAAAAAAAATACATTATTTTTGTACAAGCTGCAATATTTGGTTCAGTTCATGAGAAATAAAAAGAAAACTACCAAGCAAAGCATTCATTTTGTTTAGAAATAAATTCATAAATGGGCTTCTGATATTACATTCATATACTCTATCATATTAAAAGATTGCATATCACAGTCAAGCCACAAGAAGAAAAGAAATGATAAGCTGATTTGGGGGTATAATATTACATCATCTCATTATCCACAGTCTCTTTTTTGGATTCCTTTTTTCCCTTTTTGTTCTAACCCAGAAAATTAACTGAAGAATTGTTCCTGGTGGCTTAGTCAAAGATTTGGTTTTCTAAGTCCCTGTCCGAGAGCATGTGATGGGTTCTTATGTTTGTCATTAAAGTGTGTAACATAAAGGGTGTCTTCAGTTAGCTCATGGCATTTGTTGACTCAAGGGGGTGTGAGTAGAAAGTTTCCTCCAAGTATTTCATAGTGTTTGAAATTTTTTCTTGGTGGTGCCAAAGAGTGAGAAGCCCAAAGCAATTCAACACTGAGACAGTATGAAGAGTGTTGCTCCAGTCTGAGGCGCTCTTCTCATCAGAGTTGGGAGCACCCTATAATTTTAAGATCATGAGCCTGGCTTTCATGTCATCTCTCTTTGTGAACACTCCACTGCTTTCTAGCCCATAAAAACAGTGCCGGCAATACAGTAAGCTAACGTACAAGGCAGGATGAAGAAGCCAAGGATCTGATTTTCTTTCACATTTCTGAAATGGAGCTAAACTTTGCAAAAAGCAATTTGTGGGGAACAATTCTTCACAGCAAGAGTGGCAGGCTGCCTCAAAGGATGGGCATCCCCTCTTCCTAGATATGGGACTTCAAGGTGAGAGCTCCGTTACTCGTGTTGAGGAGGGTGGCTATCTGAATTGTTCTCCCTGTTATTTACAAAGTCATTGTTTGGAAGACAACTTTTTAAGCACCTCCTCTCTTCCAGGCACAGTGTTTGAAAGCAAGGGTGCAATCGTAAGGAAGCCAGCTGCTGCCCCTGTCACCATGGAACTTACAGCTTAGCAGAAAAGACATTAAAGATGGGATTGCGAAGGCTCTGAGTGTTCCCAGGGCAAGTTTGGAGTCGCATCAGAGTGTACGACAGGTAGATGCTCACCTAGCTGGGGGAAGCAAGAAATGTTTCCCGGAGGAAGTGGCATATAGTTTGAGACCTGAAGATTGTTAGCCAGGAAAGGAGGTGACATAGTGGGAGCGGAAGCAAAAAGAGTGCCAGCAAAAGGACCAGTAAATGAAAGAAGTTACTTTTTAAAGGCATAAAGAACTGAAAAAAGTCGGAATGCATTGACTGTCATGTTTTCTTGGATGAGAGTCCACTATTTCTTCCAAAGCGGCGAATGAAGTGAGTTCCTAGAATCTCTTGCTGACCCCAGAGAGACTCTTTAGTGTTATTGGTCATGGCCAGGTCTTTCACTGGGCACACCCAGTTCTAGTATAAAAGGGTGCTCACAAGGGTGACTCTGGGAGGGGGGGGCAGGTTATATTCAGCGTGAGAGTCCTTGCAGGACAATTCAAGGATGCAGGCTGTCTAAAAGAGGCTCATTGGCCAGGTGCAGTGGCTCACGCCTCTAATCCTAGCACTCTGGGAGGCCAAGGCAGGAGGATCGCTCCAGGTCATGAGTTCGAAACCAGCCTGAGCAAGAGTGAGACCCCGTCTCTACTAAAAATAGAAGGAAATTAATTGGCCAACTAAAAATATATAGAAAAAATTAGCTGGGCATGGTGGCGCATGCCTGTAGTCCCAGCTACTCAGGAAGATGAGGCAGAAGGATTGCTTGAGCCCAGGAGTTTGAGGTTGCTGTGAGTGAGGCTGATGTCACAGCACTCTAGCCCGGGCAACAGAGTGAGACCGTCTCAAAAAAAGAAATAAAAATTCAAAAATAAATACAAGAGGTTCATTAGCAGATTGCCCATTTAAAAAAGCAAAGTTAGTGTGTTAATCAGGACTAGACTAGGTTATGCTGCAGTAACAAGTTAATCCGCAAATTTTAGTAGGCATAACGTAACAAAATTTCTTTCTTGATGGAGCCACAAGTCCAACGTGGGTCTGCTGGGAGCTCTGCTCCACGGAGTCATCAAGAGAGCTGGAATGGCAGAGGCTCTGCCAGCTTGTGCCATGTGCATACATGGCTCCTCTGCAGCTGTGGCCAAAGGAGAAAGAGCTAAGGTATTAGACGCTGGATTTTAAATGCGTCAGCCTGGACAGGAGGCTTCCCATTGGCTAGCACTAGTCATACGGTCCCACCTAATCAAAGAGAGGGTGAGAAATGAGAAACACATGGCTTGTCACCAGGAAGTCACATTCTCTGTTGCAGTTAGAGTCTCGGAAACAACGCTGAATGGTTGAGAGGCTTGAAGATGGATCCAAAAGGCAAAAACTCTAAAAGAGAGAAAGAATTGCTGAGAGTCTATAATAAAATGATAGGAAGCAAAGTGAGACATGAGTGGAGGAAATCGGCAGTTGGGAGGCTTTCTTTCAGCAGCGATGACAATAGACGACACGAGAGCACACTCCCAAATGCTGGGCATCGGGTGTTACACAGGTGGTCCCATTTAATTTTCACAACAACCCTCTGAGGTAGGCACAATTATTATTCCCATTTTACACATGAGAAAACTGAGCCCTAGAGTGATGAAGTGGCCCACCCCAGACCCATGGCTCATAACACTGGCACTAAGATTCATTGATTCCAGGAACCCAGTTCTCAGAGCCACTAAACGTAACCAGTGCTCTTTTGCCACAGGCCAAAAGCTTAGAATCTGCAGGGGTGAAGAATGGAGTTTTAAAGGGGCTGGGACATGTTGGAAATTAAGATCTTTTAGTTGGTGGAGAGGCAGTCACCACACAGGGATAGAAGGAGAAATGTCAGGCGTCCTACCTTGTCTCAGCAAACAAGATGGCTTCAGAGAACAGGATCCGGCCTGTTTCCCAGGCCTAGCGTGAGAGCTCAGTGACAACCATGCTGCAAATCGCAACATGTGAACACAAAGCAGCCTCTGTTTTTGGAGCCTCCAGAAGAACAAGTGGTGTCTGCAATAGTCCAGATGCATAGAAAGAGCTAACACTTCAAAAAAAAAAATACTTATACGAAAATGAATTTCCTATCACAGTTTTACATTCCTCATTTGAAGGTATTTTAGCAGGCTAACAGAGAGAAAAAATTAGCCACTTTATAATACTTTGAATATTAGACTAATCCAGTTATGAGTTTATAGACCCTTTGATCAGGAGCCAGAGCAGTTGCCTAGAAAATATGGGAAAACTGCTTCTAAATTGTCCAAAAATAGCTATTCAAAGAAACCTATTTTTTATCAGACCTAAAATATTCTGGGTAAAAATATAGAAACAGAGAAGGCTGTTCTAGGGCAGTAGTGGTGGGAAAAGAAGAGGGAGACCCCAATACAAGCAGCGTTGCGAAGGTGCTAGACCCCCAGTGTGAGTGATGGGCGTGAATGAACGCAACTGAAGAATATGTATGAGGAATGCAGCCGTGAGTGGTTCCTTAGAGCTGGGGGACAGAGGGAGAGATGCAGATTGTCAGAAGGAACACATGAAGTCCTTTGCCGGCTGTGTCCAGTTTGAAAAATATCTGAAGAGAATTCTGGCGTGAACAGACAGCAAACCATAACAAATAAAGGTCTAATGGGAAAAGGGTCTGGGCCTTGGGGCGTAGGCCTGGGTAGCTTTAAGATATAAGTATTCCCCACAGCTAAAATGGAAAGGGCAGATAATATAAGTGCTGACAAGGATGTAGAACAACTGGGACTCTTGCGTATTGCTGGTAGGAGCGTACGTGCAATCCCTTTGGAAGCATTTGGCAATCCCTTCTAAAATCCAAATGTCCTTGTGCCCTGTGACCCAGCAGTTCAACTCCTCGGTGTGTCCCCAAGAGAACTGAATACTTATATCCACCCAAGGCACACGTGCAAATATCTTCAGCAACGTTGTTCACCATAGCCCCGAACTGGAAACTAGACATATGACCCTTATGGTAGGATAAATCAATAAATCGAGATAAACAGTAATAAAAAGAAGAAACTACTGCTACATGCAGCATGGGTGACACTCGTGGGCTCGACATGGAGCAAAAAAACCCAGATACAAAAGAGTACATTGTGAGTCCATGTTTATGAAGTTCAAGAACAGACAATAGCGATTTATGGGGATACAGGTTAGAATGGTGACTACTGCCTTGGGAGGGATGGCAATTTGGAGAGGACAGAGGAGAGGCTGCTGGGCTGTCCTGTGTCTTCGTCTGGGCGGCAGGTACATAGATAGGTATGCAAGTGGTCTGCAGGATTTGCCCTGAGGGAGGTGCTTGAGCTGTGTCTAGTCTTGGAAATCATGAATCGTATGTTTAAGCAAAAATAATCTATGTCTAGATGTCATCGCGTGTATCCACTCTGTTACAGCCAGTTTCTTGTTTGCATACAATTTTGCGGAAGTGAGTGTTTGCCGCTTGATTGCCAGTTCTGATTACAGCTCCTCGGCCTGTAAAATTGTCCCGGAAGGGTTTAATGGAATGCTTGCAGGAACGTGGCATCATCAATTTCAGAGCCAGAACGGGATTTGGCCAGCTTTGCAGCTGACCTGGCAGGGTCTGGAGAGTGCTGAGGGCCACCAGCCAGGGACAGGCACAGGACCTGCCATGTGGCTCTGGCCTCGACCCTGTCCAGCTCAGAGTCTTCATCCAAGTAAAAAAAATAAATAAATCCCTCAAAAAGGGAGCAACAGGCTGCCCCACTAAGAGGAGCTTTCGAGGGAGAGGCCTCTCCTTAGGTTTCAACCATTGTCTCCCAAACTTCAGTTTTTTAAGTTTCAGCTTCATAATTTTTGCCATATCTATCACCTGTTCTAATATTTACTTCATGTGCTTTTTAGAACAGTATACTTTCTTTAACTTCAGTAAATTTTTTTAAGAAACACTATATTACCAGTGGGCCACTGTCAATGGAAAACCAACATTTGGCCAACATGTATTAAGTTTAAATTATTATATGTATTGCTTTGTGGAGTAGCTCTCAGTAATTATTTCTCATCCTCTTAGATTTCTTCCAGCTTTAAGGCTTTATGGTTTTAAATTATAAAGTAATTGGCCACCCTGTATGACTGTGAGGTCCTTCAACAGAGAAGTTACCTTTTGCTCTTTGAAGTTTAGAATGAAAAATGGAAAAACTAATAATCTAAAAAAAAAAAAAAAGCTCTGAAATCTTGTGCTAATATTAGTAGTAATAGCCAGGTGGCCCTCCGCAGGTGCCTTAATAGTGTGTCAACAACTACAATAAAATACAGGGTAAAGACAGCTTATCCCATGGTGTGCTATGAGAATTGGATGACAATCTCATCAAGTCCTTTGTGAAGTGTGAAGGGATGTAAAAGTCTTATAAATACTGATGTGATCATTGGCTAATGGAGCTGGATATTAGAGAAATGAATCTAAATCATATATGTAGATACCAGCTGTCTGCTGAAAATAACATGGGTAATCTTCTACATGTTGTTTTTTTCATGGGACACAAGCTAGGTGAGTGGAACCAGCGCTGGCTTCAGAGTTAGACAGACCTGGTTGGTGATGATCTGCCACTCACCTTGAGCTCAGCGACCTTGAGAAAGAAATCTAACCTCTGGGATCTTCAGTATCCTCATCTGTAATACAAGGCTAATAGTCCTACTCCATTAGGTCTTTGAATTTTAAATGAAAGAGCATGGAGTCTGCTTTTGGGAAGTGTTGTTATTTTCCAAATGATTTTCTAAAAGCCACGTGATGGATGCAGAGATGAGCTCATCGGCCATTCGATGCCTCCTCTTGGTTGCCAGCCACCTTTCCTCCCAGTTAAGGTGTGCAATCCAGTTCCTCCTTGGTGCAGAGACTGCAGGTGCCGTGCCCACCGGGGGCTGCCTGTCAGGGGACTCAGCTCCTGCCTGAGCTTTAATGCCACGTTTAACGCCCCCTCCACTGCAGCCTCCATGTTTTTCTCGAATCTTTACAGAAGGCCATAATGGCTGCTTCAGATCCATTATAATGGATCGTGTCAAAATGTATCCTGCCAGTTTTTTTTTAAAGCCATGTATTGTTTACCTGATAGAATATATATGTCTATCTTATGTCAATTTGTGTTATGGACTGTCAAAAATTAAGATGAGTATACATAGTAAAACAGATTGGGGAACATTTCACAGCATAATATGCAGCTGCAGAGTTTCTAATCTTAATAATTCAGGGGGTGCCAACAAGACCCCGTCTCTATTATAGACTTGAAGCTGGTAATACTTCATTTTAAAAAATGTAACCATTTTTGAGTTACAGGAACACAAAAATGGTCTGTGGCCAATAAATGTCTAGTTTTATACTGTTCGATAAATGAAAATAAAAAAGCACAGCAAAGCAACTGAGCACGCTGGGCTGTAAACACCTGTAGAGTCATGTGTCATCAGCAGGTGGATGGCACAGAGTTGACAGCTGCTGGCCCGGTCAGGGTCTGACCTCCAAATTCAGGCAGTGACCAATGTCAAGCTGGCCTGGATTCCAGCCTCAGGGCTGTGCCTTCTTCCAGGGGTTATTGCTGAGGCCCTAACCCCCACCTGTGGGTTCAGTTGCCCTCAACCACAAGGACTTAAATAACTTCTTCCCAATACCTTAGAATTCAGACCCAGAACTCCACCTCATGACTGTTCTCAATGTGGTCCCAGCCAGCCACACCGCGTCCCTTTTAGGCTCATGACCTTAGTAGGTGCTGTTCCCTCTGCCAGGACTTGCTCCCTTTATATCCTTGGCTGGCTAAATTATATTCACCCTTCAACTGTCACTCCCTTGAAACCTTTCCTGACCCCCATACTCCCTATCACACCCTCTGCTGGTCCCCCGTCATAAGTGCTGCTTCCTCTTGCACCTGTCCCTGCCGTATCTACATTAGTAAAGAGAGTGGATGTCAGCCTCCCACCCACATATAATGAGCACAGGATCACATCTATTGTGTGCTCCCTACAGCTCTAGCACCGCGCCTGGCGAGTCCACAGTAGGAGCTCCGCTCATGTTTCTGAATAGAGGAGCGAATGCCTGGATGGAGGAAAGCAAGTGAGGCTGGTGGCTGTCTCAGCTGAGCAACACTCTCTACCCCTGACAACTGAACCGTTGGTCTTTGAACCCCGTAGCTAAATCCTCTTGAGATTTTCTAAACCCAACCCTGTGTCATCCTGTGCCCTGTGCTTTCCATTTTCCTTTGAGAGAAACTCACACCCCTTCCTGGAACCACTGGGGTGGTCTGTACCCTGCCAACTAATGCTCCCTTCACCGGGACTGCCTGCCGCATATGTGCACCCACCAAGTGCTCAACTCCCTGCTCCTGCATTTGGTCCACTCCAGGAACACCCCCTCATTCCATGGGGCACCCTTGGTGAGAATTGGCTTCTGTGCCCAGGCTGTCTTCTGGGTCACTGACAGGTGGCGTGGGCTTTTCCAGACCTTCAGATTCCACCCAGTGGGTGTGTCCAGTTGCACACCCCAGACCTGTCTCTTTTCTGCATCCTGCTGCGTCACTCTGTGCCCCACACTGAGCACCAGGAGGACATGGAAGCAACCCCAAACCCCGGTCCCTTGTTACCTGCTCCTAGAAGCTCCTGTTGTTCTGGGGAAGACAGAGCAGCCAGAGCCTGTGCCAGGACCTTAGAAAGAAGAGTCACCTTCTCTGCCTCAGCCCAAAGCAGAGCTTCCTGCCCCACCAAAGGCACCAGTGTGATTTGTACCTCCAGGCCAAGATCCTCAGATCATAGCTCTTAGTCACTTACCCTGCAGTCTACCCACAGGAGGTGGGTACTGTTTCAGTTGTGTAAATTAGTGAAACACAGACGCAAAGAGTTGAAAAGTCATCATATCTGTCACGACCTTACCATCCGACAGATTTGTTTTCGCAGAAAAGCTTGTGGATTTGCATTGTGTGCAGCTAAGAGAATGAATAATGCATTATTAGAAGAATAAATCAGCCTATAATATACGTAAGTAATATATTCATGCCAGGCCCCGTGAAGGAGTAGATACTTACTCGGTGTTTATACAGAAATGGATTTAAGGATGTATAACCATAGTGTTATGAGTCCTTTATAGTGATAGGAGCGAAAGGGTGATGCATGACTTCCAACCGGTACAGTGTGGACTGAACAAGTAGGAGCTTCACGTCTCAGCACACCTTCTTACTAGTTGAGGGGCCTTGGCGGAGCCTGCGGACTCAGAAGGTCAAGTTGCTTCATCTTTAAACAGGGACCAGCATCTAATATCGAAAAGCCGCGAGGATCAGACAAGAAATCATAGACAGTGGAGTTTAGTGGGCTGTGAATCTTACATGAGCATGAGATAGGAAGGCCATAGATTCCTGCTGTGTCAACCTGGACAAAATACTTAATGTCTGGGGTCCTTGATTTTCTCATCTATAAAGAGAAGTTATTGGTCTGATGTGTGCACAGTGGAATCAGATGGCAATTTTCTAGGAATGAAAACTTCTCTCTCCCAATGTCCTTATTGCAGCCCCAGGGGGCAGACTTAGGTTGGGTCTGTTCGGGTCTCATGCCCTCCCTTGGAACCTGTCAAGGTGACTAATAGAATGGAGTGCTTGGCTTGACCAGCAATCAGAAGTCTGAGACAGCTCCCATCAGTTTCCTGATAACTGCCACTGACTGAGCACTTTCTCTATGCTAGATCTCCACGGTAAGCATAGTGTATATGCTTCACATATGATATATTATCTTATTGAACCTTCTGAACAACAACATAAAATAAGCTTTAGTGCCACACCCATTGTGAAGATGGAACCTCATAGAAACTGACGGAGAGAGAGGTTCAGTAACTTACTTGAGGTCACATAGCACAAAAGCAGTGAAGCTGGAATGTTCAGGGATTCTTTTTCCAAGTTGTGTCTACCCATAGCTTTATAGAGATGACCCAGGGCAGCCTGGGCCTGTTTCCTCGTTTGTAAGACAGTGATAATAGACACACCCAGCTCAGAGGTAACTGGGAGGACATGTGAGCAAACACCGAGACAACATCCCATCCGGGGCTTGGTACCAATAAGCAACTCCATAAATGCCAGTCCCTGTCACTATGATTGTTGCCATTAGGGTGACAATGGCATTCACCAAATTAAATACCTTCGGGATCACTGGTATCTGTATCACACTACGAAATGGAAGCAAGTCTATATTTTCTCACTAACACTTTAATATTAATTTATTATTTAAGTACCAACTAAACTTCAAACAATATTAGAACCAGAAGAAATCTTATGGGTCTTCCTTGAACAAGTTCAGTGACTTTCTCAATGGCGCACAGGTAGCTCATCTCGAAAGCCAGGGCTAGATGCTTCGGGTTCCAACAGAGCCCCCCAAGTGTGCTCCCCACACGCACACGCACACGCACACCTACTCAGCTCTATCTACATCTCCAAAACTCGTACAGACTCCTTAATAATCCTCCTAATAGCTGTATAACTAAACATACTCAGTTTTAATAACAGTTGCATGCATGCCTTCTCCCTTAAATCTAAATAATGCGTCTGCTGCTATTCCAAAAGGAATACTATAACTGGCTATTTGCCATAATAAAGATGGGGAAATTTTGGTTAATCACATTTTAAAGGGGAAAGTGTATTTAGAGAGATTTTAAACTGCAAAATTAAAAATGCAAACGTGAAATGATTTTTCCATTAATGTCTTCTCGTTGGGGAAATGTCTCCCTCCGTGGCAGTCGGGCTGTCTGAACGGCGGGTTACCCTCGTGTGGGTGTGTAGCAGAACATCCGCTCCTGTGAGGCTCGTTCTCAGGTGCTGAAAAAATAATAGTCCCTAATGGGCTCTTCTAAGAGCACTTGTGAAAACACTTATATTCGCATACATATTGCATAAATATTGTTTCAGAAGGGATTTACTGCTGTAAATATGCGATCATCTATCTCTAGATGCTCCAACCAGTGAGGCGATATAATTGCAATGAACAACATTTAAACACTGAGCACTAAAAAAAGAGATATTGTGCTGGGTGCACTATTGTTTTTGTTCTTATTTCTGAATAATCTATTTCTGGTTCAGCACTGGTTGAAGTCAAGACAGAAACCATTCAATGCTAGTTTCTCCTTGTCTGTTTTTGTTTTTGTTTTTTTCATTATTCATTATGGTTGAGGGATCATGGCTGTGTACTGTTTAGTTAGCAGAAGTCACCCTGAGAAATGTCCCAGGAAGGGTCATGCCCAATTACTAATGTGGTAGCTGTATGTAAATTGCTTGGCCAATCTGACCTAAATACAGTGGATTCGTTTTAGGGAATGAATGAATCTCTCAGATTAGAAGAAAAGGTGGAAGTCATTCCACCCAAACCCTCTCCCTGTGAATCTCTTTCCCTTTTTTTGAACATTGCAGGTCTAGGTAAGTGTGTTGCTTTGAGAAATTTAACCCCCTTGTTAGACATCTCTGAAGCTGGCTGGAAATTCAGACTCTGGGGCCCAGTGTACATGGGTTTGAATCCTACTTCTGCCACCAATAAGCTAGTCTTATGCATTAAACTTACTAAGAAGCGTTGCCTTTTAGACAGCAATCTTACTTTTGCAAAAGCTAGCCTGAAAAAATAAAACCTTAATACTTGAGTATCTATGTGAGTAAAGTTGTTTGTTGAAGCATTATCTTTTGTAGGTGCAAAAAATAAAGGAAAAAGTTAAATGTACATCCATAACTACACTGTACTACATCTGTTCTATGAAATATTACATGGATCGTAAAAATAACTGAAAGTATCTGTGATTTACTCACCCAGGGCAGTGTACATGGCTTACGTAAAGAAATCTACATGCCATTTTTTTGTGTAAAAAATTATAAAAATTCCCTGTGTGTGTTTTTATAGAATCCTGTGAGGGGTGTAAATGGCACAGATGATACGTACTGCTGTTTTCTCAGTATAAATGGAAATAGAGATTTAAAAACAACAAAAAGGAAAATCACCCATAATAGAATGTTACAATTGAAAAGTTTATCTATTAAATGACCACATATAAGAAAAAAATATGGATATTGAAAAAAGATTAAAAGGACTATCAACAAATTAAATACTTGGTCAGGTTATTATGGAACTCTAGCCTTTGTTTTTCTTAGGTTTCTATTATTTTAATATCATATTTGTAATAAAATAACATTATTATAATTCATTATAAAGAGAAATTAGAAAATACTGTCCTAGCTAAGTAGGAGAGCAAAAGGTCTTGTTAAATGGGATTGAGAAAGAGTCTCATGGCTTCCAAGAGTTGCAAGCAGGGGGCAGTTCACATAGACGCCAAGATGTCCATGAGAGGTGGTCTCTGAAAAATTATCATCTGTCTTCCCCCCAACCCATGGCTCTGTGTCATCGTTCCCAGAGGCCCTTGAAGAGGTTCATATATTTGAAATGAGCATTTTGGGGGTTTCAGCTTGGTAATACTCATTATAATCTGTAATAGGTTAAATGCTTTCAATTAAAGCTTAAGACAGTGAAGCTCTCAATTAAGAAATACCAGAAAATGGAGTGGACTGTAAAGTCGGTCTCTGTAGGTCTCCGTGGCTTGAGCTTTATGAAGTCACCATTGAGCTGACCTTGTGCTGAATTTTGTGATTCTCATATTAGACACCTTCTTAAACATTTGGGTGGCATTTCCAGCTGAGCGTCTGGAGTCACTTCATAGTCACTGAATCAGGACCTCGGCATCGAGAGCCAAAATTGAGCTTTGTTCCCTGGCCGCACTGTGGCTGCGTCCTTGAGGACCCCAATTTGGCCTGCGTGAAGTCGGTGACAGCAATTATCAGGGTTAATGGTCTTTGTCGGTCTACTCCTTGTACTGCCCAGCACCCAGCCTGTCACGCCCTCCACTCTCCAACCAGCATCACAGCAGCTGCCTTCATCTGCCCATGTCCTCGCTGTGCACACACGGCTGCAGAGTGTGAGAGCTGAGAGTAGAATTCATCTCGCTGCCTCCCTCATTCCACAGCTAGCAGCTGAGGTCTAGAGAGGGGCAGTGACTTTCTCACAGCACTCAGTTGTTCCTCACAAAGCTGGACTCGTCCGTGGGTCTTCAGACTCCTGAGCCAGGGTTCGCTTGGCCGTCCCAGATCGCCACCTGCAGCCTCCAGGTTGAGGCGATCTCTGCCAGGAAATGGCCCCTTGGCAGAGTAACCCACCGGGGAGGAGGTTTGCGCATGGTGGTTCAGAGGCTGAGCTGTGGACTCACGCCGACTGGATTCAGTTGCCAGTGTCTTCATTTTTTAAGCTCCGTGACCTTGGCTCCGTCCTTTGACCTCTCCACACCTCCATTTCTTCTCTTGTGCAAAGTGGAAATGCTGAGAGTGAATTCTCCCAGGGCAGCTGCAAGCAGTAAATAATATTCCTCCAGTAAAGCCCTCGACATAGCGTCTGGCATCAAATGAACAATCAAATGTCACAGTTGCTATCTCCATTGTAACACCTGCTCTCCCTGGGCAGCGCCAAGATTAAATAAATATACATAGCTTGACTCTGAAGTGATGCCTGTCATCTTGATGCTGTCTGTTCACACATAGCTAGACCCCTGCTCTCAGCCAGTCCCGCGAGTCCACTCAGTCTTTCAGCCTTCCTCCGGGTCAGGCCATGCCAGGGTGATAGAAAGAGCACAGCTTTTGTGGTAGGCTGAAAAACAGCTCCCAAAGACACCTGTGTCTGATCCCTGGCACCTTACGCAGCAAGAGAGTGTAAAGTATGTTACCCTACTCAGCAAAAGAGACTTTGCTGATGTTTTTGCATAAGGATCTTGAGATGGGGCGAGTACCCGGGATTATCTGGGTTGGCCCCAAATGTAATCAGAGCTGTCATTAGAGGCAGAGCGGTGCTGACTGCAGAAGGGGATGAAGGTGATAGAATGTGACCACGAGCCAAGAAATGAGTCCAACCTCCAGAAGCTGGAAAAGGCCAAGTACAGATCCTGCCCTAGAGCCTCTGGAGGGAGGATGGCCCTGCTGCCAGCTTAATTTTAACCCAGTTCTGGCCTCTGGAACTATAAGAGAATATATTTATGTTGCCTTAAGCCAACAAGTCTGTGGTGCTTTGTTACAGCAGCCACAGGACACTCATACGATCTATTAATAGAAGTCACTCCTCAAAGGACACTCCTCCCTTCTCCACCCCTACCCCAAGATTAGCACAGGCTCCCCATTATGTGTGCACGTCGCACCGTGAACCTCATTTTCAAGGCTCTCATTACACTGTGATTATCGGTTTAGTGCCCAGCACCTAGAACCAGTGCTTGGAACATGATAGGTCCTTAATGAAAGGTCATTGGATAAATGAATATTTGTCTTCCCAGAGCGACAGTGAGCTTTTTAGAGGCCACATCCATGCTGTTTGCTGCTGTGTCCAGAGTGTCTAGCTTAGGACAGTCACACACTAGCTCCTCTGTAAATATTTGCTGAATGGACGGAAGGCTGTCTGTCTCTCCAGATAGACGTTCGCCACGGCAGCAGCATCCGCTATCTCAGCAGCACCTTGCGCAGTGCCTGGCAGCACTCGGTGCTTCACAGGTACTCGGTGACCATCTGCCTGGATAGCTGTGGTCATCTCCCGCTCTCCCTGGCAGTAGAGGTTCTGTCCCATTAAGCCCTGTGAGTCCCACCGGTATGTGTCACAAGCTGTGCATTGTGCCAACACCCCGGCAGATGGAAATCAGCAGTGCTACCGGGGACAGCCAGTGGCCCCCGCTGTGTCTGAGTCGTGTGGCTTGTTAGTTCCCAGTCCTTCAGCCACCAGCTGTTTCTAACACAAACCCGTGGGGACAGAGCTCTGTGTCGGAGACGCTAACTGCGGTTGTCGGTATGCAGAGCGTCAGGCATTGCTAAAAGGATTCCAATCACTGTTCTGTTCTGCCTGCTTCTGTTAGCGTCTGCCTCAACGTCAGCTCTGATTTGGGAAGAGGAGAGCAGGATGCTCAACTCCATCTCGACCCACTCTTATGCGAGAAGACCAGCAGATGACAGCAGTCAGTGTCGTGCCAGAGAAGGGCAAACGTAGAAAAACTCCCCTTGATGTGATGTTCTGCTTTGTGTTGGTGTTTATCGCATCCAAACGTGCTCAGAAAAGCTTGATTCGGTGTGACTCCCAGCTCCCTGCTGAGCTGCAGGTAAACACTGAGATGCCCAGAGGCAAACCCTTTCTACAGGGTATCCCCCCCAAGGACAAGATCAGATGGGGCTCCCAAACCCTTCGCCGCCTCCTGCCCACGTGACAGGTCCCTGCCCGAAGCCAGCAGACAGGAAGTCAGGTAGGTATATATAGTAGAATCGGCATGTTTCTCAGCACTCGTAATGATTCGCAGGCATCAAAGTAAAGGACCTCAAAGTGAGGAGGTAGTGGAGTGGTGGAGCACACTGTTTGCTTGGCTGTGAAAATTTTAAGGATTCAAGTGTTATTTATGTTATTAGCTTTTTTAAAAAAAAAGTTGCACTTATTTTTACAGTTTTTGTCATGGTAAAATCCACATGGCATAAAAATTAACCATTTCAAAGTAAACAATTCAGTGCCATCGAGTGCACTGACAATGTTACATAAGCATCACCTCTATCTCTGTTTTCATCACCCCCCATAGAAAACCCCTTCCCACTGAGCAGTTGTTCCCCATTCCCTACCCCCGGCCCTGGGAATCATTTTCCGACTTTCTATCTCTGTGGGTTTGCCTATTCTGGAATCATACAATGTGGTCACTTGTGACTGGCTTCTGTCACTTGTCACGTGCGCGAGATACACAGTAATGTCTTACTGATATCCGTGGTATGTGTCGTATGTGTATTATTAGCACTCTGTTCTTTTTTATGGTTGAATAATATTCCATGCTATGGATAAACTGCATTGTGTTCATCCATTCTTCCACGAGTGGACATTGGAACTGTTTCTACCTTTTGGTTGTCGTGAGTAGTGCTGCTATGAATATGCGTTCTCAGGTAGTTATGCTTACTTAAATGTGAATTAGCAAAGGTACGTATAGATACAACTGGGTCACCAAATTCATGACTTTATTGATAATGATCAAGCATTTTCTCACAAATGTCAATGTGTAGGATAATATTATAGGGCAATATGAAGAATGCAACAGCTCAGAGGGAATGCAGATTGGTAAAGGTCCTTAATTTAATCACATCTGCGGAGTCCCTTCTGGCTGTATGAAGGAACACTCACAGGTCCCAGGGTTTACTAGGCCCTGGATATTGCTGGGGTCATTATTCAGTCTGCCCCCTACAATGTGGCCTGAAGGGTCCATAAGAGTTAACTGGTAGACCAGAGGGTGAAGAGTGCTCCAGCACCAGACACGGCATGTGCAAAGGTCCTGAGGCAGGAAGAAGCCTGGTATGTGCAGGAACAAAAGAGAGGCAAGGCTGGAAAGAGATTTTTATCGGCCAAATTAAGGACTTGGATCAGTAACCAAAGGACAAAAAGAAGCCACTAAAGAGTTTCAAGAAAAGGGGTGATAGTCTGATTGGCATTTTAGAAGGTGCTGTGGCCACAGAGTAGATCAGAGAAGGGAAAGAATCGTGGATTCAGGGAGAAGTTAGGAAGCTGCCGTGATAGTTCTGGTGAGACGTGGCCAAGGTATAGGTTAGTGTGTGACAGTGAGGACCAAAAGAAATGGACAGACTCAAAAAAATGTTTAGGTATCTGTGTCTTGTGATAGACCAGCCTTGCTACTTTATTCATTAATTCAGTAATTCATCCCACAAATATGTATTGAGCTCTTAGCAAGTGGTAGGTATCATGCATGGTGCTGGGAATATAATGTGGAGCCAACTGTATAATCCTGGACAAGTTAATGGATATCTAGGCCTCAGTTTGCCTAGCTATAAAATGGACATATGATGGTGTCCATCACTTAAAGTGCCATGAGGATTAAATGAGTGAACGAATTGAGGACAATGCTTGACAAAGAGGAAGTGTTTGGAACACCTAAATAACACAAACACATACAGAAATAATCACCTGACTTTGGCTTATTTCTCTCTAGAGAAGTCAGTGAAAAGATTTCACCCAAGAAAGCATTTGAATAAACACCCATGATGGCATATGGCATTTGGCATTATGAAGCATTAAGAAATTCATTCTGGGCTGGGTGCGATGCCTCACACCTGTAATCCCAGCACTCTGGGAGGTTGATGCGGGAGGATCACTGGAGCCCAGGAGTTTGAGGTTGCAGTGAGCTGTGATGACACCACTGCACTTTAGCCAGGGTGATAGAGCAAGGCTCTGTCTCAAAAAAAAAAAAGAAAAGAAAAGAAAAAATCCATTCTGTAAATATCTATTGAGTATATACTATGGGCTAGCACTACTCCAGCTGCTATTCAAAAAATGAGCAAAAACCAAACAGGTATTGTCTTTGTGGAGCCTACAGTCTAGTTGGAAAGACCAACATTAGTCAAATAAGCATACAAACCCAGGTAATACAAGCTAAGAGGGAGGTAACAATGGTCCCAGAGGTTAGTTGACCTGGCTAAGGAAATCCTGGAAGGCCTCCTTGGGGAAGTGATGTTTGGGTAAATCAAGAGCATAAGGTGTTATTAACTGAGTGAGGAGGGAAAGAAAGAACACAAAGGAAAAGAGAAGAATGTGAGCAAAGGTCCTGTGGCCAGCGTGAGCACGTCCGGTAAAAAGACCTCAGGAAGGTCCATGGGACAGAACCCTTAGGGGCACAACAGCCCAAGTGCGGGTGAAGCTGGAGGGGTCAGCAGGGGCTGGACTTCGTGGGACTACATGGGCCATGTTGTTGGGTTTCGTCTTTATCCTAATGGAAATGGGAAACCCTTGAAGTATATTAAGTGATATGCAAACACATCCAGGCATGCATTTTGGAAAGATCATTCTGGTTTGCATGTTTAGGAGAGATGAAGAGGGAGGTAAGAAAAATGGCACTTAGGGGACAAATGCACTGTCCCAAACAAGAGGTAACAAGGACATGCGCTGACCTGATGGTGGAGATGCAGAGATGGGCGCCACCTTGAGGGCTGTTTAGAAGAGAAAATCTACAGCACTAGGGATGGCCTGAATAGGAGGGGTGACAGAGGGCCAGGTGGCCGGGACGACACCAGTACTTCTTGACTGGTGCAATCCAAATTTGAGGTGGGGAGTGGAGGTAGCACATGTCACATGTCCTTGATCTCAGTCACACAGAAGCCTGGCTCATTTGCTGAGAAAGAAGGTATTGAGAGCAAAGGCAGAATTTTAAGGGTGTGCAAACGTTTCTGAATGGCAGCTGTGGGGATTCGAGTAACAAGAGCGACTCGCAGAAGTGATGACTTAATTGAAATCAAATTGAAATACATGGAAACCATAGATTTGGGGCAGGCATTTCATCTGACATATCTCCAAAGGCCCAGCAGTATGCTCTGTCTATAAAGCAGGTACAGAATAAGTGTTTGTTGAGCAAGTAGATAAAACTAAACAGCAATTTCACATGACTTTCTCAAGTCAACCGAGACAATATATTGGCTGATCTATACAAGACAATTTGTCCTGCTATATTTCTTTCCATAGCAATCCCTGTGTAGAACTTTAGGCTGCAACTTAAAAGGTGAAATGTACTTAATTTGGCTTGAATACTATACTAGGATTTTTCCTTATTGGTGAAACCTGAATATATAATGTGTTAGAAACTGAATTCAGTAGACATATGGTTGTTTAATTCTTGGGAACTAGAATATGGAGGAGAGAGAGAGAGAAAAGGAAAAGCAACCATTTGCCCACACCCTGGCTAAGCTAAATATGGTTTCATTACTGCAGGATTTCTCAGAACCTTTACTATTCTAAGGTAGAAGCTTCTTGAACATTATTAATTCTACAGAAAAAAAATTAGTTGCAAAGAATAGCTACATATAGTTATTACCTAATATAGTATCATTCTATGGGGGAAATAACTCTATAGTAGATAGACTGCCTTGAATTTTATAATATCAAATTTTAGCCTCTTGGAAGGGATTGTACTCCAGAATTATATCTTTGGAATATCTTATCAGGCCATTATACCATTCTTCCCATGTTTTCCACCATATTTCTAAAAGAATATTATTTTATACCATAACTATATTCAAGATTGTGCCTATTTCTCTATTGCCTTCCTAGGAATTTAATTTTGTTGTCTAAATGGAGGAAGTCTGTTTTCTTTCCCAGTTATGGCCCAAATAATAAATGTTGATGTTACCATGCTATAAAAATATGTCCTCTATAAATTGCTTTGCTTGTCATTAAGATGTTTCCTAAACAAGTTGAATACGCACTATGTTTTTGCCAGACACTTGCAGCAATCTTAAATTACCTGCTGTGTCTATACATATTCAGAAGGCCATAATGGAAATGTGCCAAGTGGCTCAGGAGAAAATCATTTATAAAGATTAGGAGGGGACTTGGGAAACTCTGACTCTCATTGCTTGGATTGTGCACAAAAGCATTTGTTTCTGGGTATCTTTAGGTTGTTTCTTTTCAGATTTATTTTGGTTTGCACCGTTTGCCAGGCATTAGTCAGCAGTGTCACCTGAGGCAGTTACACACTACTCACCTCCACAGATGATCAATCAGAATCTCGAGACTGACATGAGCAGTTAAGGCAGACCAACAATCAGTTGATCTAGTGGAGAAAAAAAAATGCAGTCTAAACTGAGAGGACTTTTATGAGATTTCAGTCAGATGATTGAGCCCAAATTTATAGTTAAAATATAGAGTGAAACTTGAGAGAATGTTTTAAGGAAGGAATGCAATCCTCAGAGAGTAGGATGTCCTTGTTGGTGGGGGTGTGTTGGAGAAATACGTAAGACCGTGCAGGAAAAGTATAGATGGGTGTCACCTTAGTGCTCTCCTGATCATTTTTGTCAGTGATTCGGATGTAGACACAGAAGGAAAGACGCCGTTATCACATTAGCAGCTGAGACAAGGTTGGAAGGGATGCTTGTCCAGGGATAATGTATAGTCTCTCTTTAAAGACATATTAAGCTGAAATGATCCATGTGTAAGTATTCATCCAGCTTGGATACCCAGAAGCAGAACTCCTCGTTGAAGGGTATATAAAATTTTGTAAAAAATTATATTAGATGATGACCAATTGCCCATCACAAATATTAATACCATTCCAACTTACATTTCAACTACCGGAGCACGCACTTGAACCCATAAAACAGTTGTGTATTTTGGGGATTTTTTTCAGAATTTTTATTATACCAAGATATACTGTAAATCTTCGAAGGACTCATCTGTTATACAAAGTGTCTCCAAAACTTTCTTTTTCAAGGAACTCCTACTAACACCTTGAGGATCTAGTATCCTTAGAACACAATTTAAGAAATGCTAGTCCAAATGAAAGTGAAAGGTTGGGAACTTTCAGAGAAGGAAGGGCTGAAAAATTATAAGAGGAGAAATCTAGCAGGAGTAGGCAGAGGTGAGCCTGAGAGCCACTTTCTAAAGTGTCATTAATAATGATAATCCTAGCTGCTGTTTTCAGAGTATTTGCTATGTGTCAGGCACTCATTTAGTCCTCACAAGAACTCCATGAAGGAGGAACTATAATTATTCCCATTTTACAGATGCAATGGCAGCATAGAGAGATGAATTAGCTTGTTCAAGGTCATGCCGATAGATTAAAACTTGTTCTTCCCCTGGCCCCAGAGCAGGGATACTTCCAGGAAAAGGGATTTTAGCTCAGTATTGAAAGGAGGGCTCTGGCGGTCATAAACTTGGCAGCATCTATGAGGAATATCAAAAAGAGGATTTTTGCATCATTTGGGCATCCTCCATGCAATTCCCTGACCTACCATGACATGATTCATCTCTCCAAGGACTTATTCTTTGAATTTAGATTCAATTCTCTTAGCTGTGAATTGCTCTGATAATTTTGGTGGTTTGTCCTGGACAAGGCCAATTTTAAGCAGTGTATATTATTGTCAAACCATGATACCAGTTTGTTTGGTAAAGGCAGCCACAGAGCCTACTGTGATGAGATGCAGAGACTGTCTGGGTATCACCTTGATTCTCCTGGGTAAAGTGATACGTGCATTCCTGCTCTGTCCCCAGGTCATGAGCCAGGCTTGTCTCGGACCGTCAGCCCAGCTGTCGGCTTAGCCTCTGGCCTGTGTCACTGGTGCAGCGGTGACCAAGGATGATGAGAATAAAGCCAGACACATCTAACCCAGATGCTTACTGAATATTAGGAAGGTGCCCAACACTCTTCCTTAGAAGAGTTTTAGCAAGTCATTCTAGTGAGGCATTAAAGATCTAGATGAATTATCATAATTGTTATTATAAGGAAAATGATAACAGAGAAGCTATGGAATTTTGATCAGTTTATTATCCTTTACCAAACTTTCATGGTGTATTCTTGGTACTTGTCATTCTCACCGGTCCCTTTCTTCTTCACCTGGCCAACCTTAGTCATCCTTTTGAACACATGTGGTAGAGACAGTATGTTTACCAAACTCTGTTTTCTTTTCCTCTTTGCCGTAGAGTTAGACTGAATATCCCAGTGTTACTTGCAATTAGGCAGGGCCATGTGATGGAGACTATGGAATTTGGTAGAAGTCATCAGACCACTCCTATATCTCCTCACCTTCTTTCCCCATCCACCAGCGAACTGAGGACCACAAGGACCTAAAGGAAGGCAGAGCCCAGGATGGAGGGGCCTGGGTCCCAGACTCGCCCATGCCAGTGAGCACACTGGAGGAAATCAATGTTTGTTAAGCTGTTGAGAAATGGTGGCTTATCTGTTGCAGCAGTTAGTGTTGTTCTGCCTTATATAAAACCCCACTGTATCAGGTTTCTTTGCAGGTAAAGTAAGGTCTTCTCCTATGGGAGAGCACACAGCCCTAGACAGGATTTTCATCACAGCTTCAGAACCCAAGCCCCAAGATGAGCCACGTCTTTCTTATCCATTGTTGTGCCCCATTCCCTAGCTAGTGCGTGGCATTTGAAAAGCATTCAATAAATATTAGCTATTAGTACTATCCATTTAGTGTTAGTATTATCTGGCCCTTGCTCCTGAAAGAGTTAGCCATGGGCTAGCACAGCATCACCCCAGATGTTGCTAGAAATGCAGAGTCCCAGGCCCCACACTGGCCCTACTGAACCAGAATTTGCATTTTAACCAGACCTCCTGGTGAGACCATCCCAGCTGAGCTACACACACTGACATTGGAGAGACATCAGTGTAGAACAATAGTTCTCAGCCTTGGTTGCACATTAGAATCGTCCCATCGGAATCTCTAAAAGACTTTTTGTTTAAGGTTCCAGGTGAAGCTCATGTGCAGCCAGGGTTGCAGACCATAGTCTAGCTCGGAAGTTCTCACACTCCAGTGTGGGCGTGGGGGTTGTTAAGACACAGACTGTGGAGTGCCCCACTCACTGCAGGGCCTGACGCAGTAGGTCTGGAGTACGGACCAAGAATCTGCACCAAGAATTTCTAACAAGTGTCCAGGGGCATTTGTTTCCTAAGGCTGCCAGAACAAAGTACCACAAAGTAGGTAGCTTAAAACAACAGAAATGTTTTCGCCCACAGTTCTGGAGGCCAGAAGTCTGAAATCAAGGCGTTGGCAGGACCGTGCTCTCTCTAGGAGAGGGTCCTCCTTGCTTCTTCCAGCTTCTGGGGTTTGCCCGAAATCCCTGGTGTTCCTCGGCTCGCAGATGCGTCTTTCCAGTTTTCTGCACAGCATCCTCCCTGCGTGTCTTCACGTCATCTTCCCTCTACGTGTGTCCCTCTTTGCGACCTAATTTCCCCTTTTTGTAAGAACACCAGTCATATTGGATTAGGGCCCACTAAATAGCCTTGTTTACCTCTATTTCCAAAGACTCCATTTCCAAATAAGGTCACATTCTGAGGCACTAGGGGGTTAAGACTTCAACAAAGCTTTTTTGAGGACAAAACTCAACCCATAACACCAGGTGATGCTGATACTGCCAGTCCAGGAACCCCACTTTGAGAACAGCTGCTTTACTTAAGTTACAAGAATGCAAGGACAGTATTTATTTCTTTCAGCACATTCTACCCAAAGTCTAGCTTGTGGCTTGGTGCCTAGTAGGTTTTCAATAACTATAGGTCGAATTCATTAATATTCCTTCCATGCAGCGATTTGGCCTGCATAAAGGTCTTCAATCTTTTTCCGATGCTGCCAGAGACTTAGTATGTGACATATCTTATAGCAAACGCTCAATAAATGTTGCATGACTGCATATAGCTGTCACTCCTCATTAAAAATTTTTAAAAGAACTTTACTGGGTCCTCATGCTTTTATTCCACCTTATGGAGCCAAGTGACAGAATGCTTATTAAATGACATGGCTCCTTTAATGGGAAATTAGCGATCTACAAAACACGGTGCATTCTGTAGCGGAAGTCTGACGAGCTAACTGGCTATGACAATTTGTTGCTTACCCTGCCTTCATTCCCCAGGGAGAATTCATCTCTGTTTAGCAAGTGCTATGAACTATTCCAGTAAGGGAAATCTTTTTCTTTGAATCCTAGCAACCTCTGGCTTGCTCTTTAGCTTCATAAATCACTATTAATTTCCACCCAAGTCAGTGGTTTTCACCTGAGGGTGGTTGTGTCCCCAGGGGATATTTGGCAATGTTTGGGGACAATGTGACAGTGTTTGGTTGTCACAGTGGGGGCAGATGATGTGCTACTGGCATCTAGTGTGTCGAGGCCAGGGATGCTACTGAACATCCCATCATGGTCAGGCCAGCTCCCACCACCATACAGAATTCCCAGCCTTAAATGTCAATAGTGCCAAGGTAGAGAAGCCCTCGCCCAGACAAAGAAAAAAGGGACATGAAGTTGCCTCAATAGGCAAGACCACAATTTCTGAGCCACCCCTTCAGTGACATTTAACGTGGCCAGCAGCAGGAATGCCAGGGGGAGCACAGCTTTGTCATTTACTATCTAGCTCTTTAGAGGAGAGGGAAGAGGAACCTCTCTCAGACTAAGACCGAGACCTTCCAGTCACTACTGACTGAGGAAAATGAAGTGTATCCAGTGGTTTCCAGGTGTTGGGCTCTATGCAAAGTGCTTTGTGTACAGAGATGGTGCCTCTACTCACAATGCCTCTAGGTGAGAACTCTTACGGTCCCTCCATTGCAGATGAGGAACCTCCAGCTTTGAGGCTGAGTAGTTCATCCAATGTCACACAGGGTTGAGCGTTAAAGTCCTAAATAGAACCCAGTGTGTAGGATTCCCGCATCTATAATTTTCATCCCTGTTGTATTCTGGGTTTGAACTCAGATTTAAATCCATGCTCTGCTATTTACTACAGATGTTTCTCAACTTATGATGCAGCTATATCCTGATCAACCCATAGTACGTTAAAAGAGCTTAAGTTGACAATGCATGTAATCCACCTAACCTACCAAACATCACAGTGTAGCCTAGCCTACCTTCTACAGGCTCAGAACACTTTCAGTACAGCATTCAAAAATTTACATGTGATATTCAGTAATTTATTATGAAACATGCTTTGTGTTAGGTGATTTGGTCCAGTTTCATGAGAGAGTATCATACCACATGCCACTAGCCTAGGAAAAGGCCAAAATTCAAAAATCAAAGTACGTTTTCTACTGAATGTGCATCACTTTCATACCATGGTAAAGTTAGAAAATTGTGTAAGTCAAACCATTGTATGTTGCGGACCATCTGTAGTTGTGTGGTCTTGACAGTGGGTTTAACCCTCACTGCCCTTATTTCCTCCTCTGAAAAATGAGGAGTAATAACAGTTCAAAGTTTTCAGCTAGGATTAAAAGATGTAAAATACCCGTTTGGCCACAGTATGAGCTCAGTGAGTGCTAGTCCTTACCAGCCATTACGCTCACAGGTATTAAGAAAGACAAATTTATAAATAGGATATGTAATTCTCTTAGTTAATAAGACTTTTCTTAAACTAACTAGAAGACTCCATTTACTGGAATTCATTTAATGATGAAGATTTTATTCTGTTCATCTCCTTCAGGGAGTACTTAAAAATAACTCACAAACTCACCGTTAGAAGCTCATGTTCTTTACCCAGTCGGGACTTAATTAGTCCTTCAGCTGCTTGGCCCTTCTTAGAAGTTGTTCAGTGTTAAATCCCACATGACCCTTGGGTGGGAAGATGAGAAAACCTTCCAAGCACAGTTCCACATGCCCAGTGACTTTACAGTAAGAGTTAAGGATTTTTAAAGATTGCTGATGTCAATGAAGAAGAAAAAACAGATTTTTTGTCGATGTGCTAAATTAGATATTTACAAAGTGTATTTCTCTCCTCCAGGGATAGATTCATTAATTTTTGCCATAGCTAGCTTCATTCTATTGGGCCACCAGAGGATTTGTGGATTAGAGCTCCCGTCCCATCTTTCTCATGCTTAAGGACATGCCCCTGCGTGCATTGTCCACAGAGGAAAAAGCCAACTGCCTGGAGGTGGCCTTCATGTCTGTTCACAATCCTCCCTGGCCTCAGGGCTTTTACCGTTGCCTGTTTGGTTACAGCGATGGCAGGGCTGTAAGTGAATTGTAATTCACCTGGCCACCTACCATATCTCTTCTGCCATCCTTTAGACTCTACCCATAAGCCTTCTTCCTGCCACCTCCAAGTTTATCAATATTTATACCAAGAGGTCCCTCCTTACCTGCCCACCCTTAGTCTGCCAGAATAACTCCAACGCCTACAGCCAGGCCCAGTTCAAATATCACCTCCTTTCTGCAGCTTTCCTCAACTTCCCCAGGGAGATTTGACAGTTCCCTTTCTTTGAGCATATTCATTCATTCATTCATTCAGTGCCAACTATCCACCAGGGGCTGTTCTAGGCACTGGTTATGGAGGCAAGCAAGAAAGTATAGAGCTCACATTCTAGCTGGGGAATGAATATAAAATCAAACATAAACTAGTATTTAAGGACAGAGGTTCAGAGAGTGGCACATGTTCTAAAGAACATATCATGGAGTAGCAGGAAAGAGTGTAACTGGCGGGAGAAAGGGTGATATTTGATGAGGTGATCACAGAAAGCTGCTGGGAGGTGAGGTTTGGGCTGAATCCTGAATAAAGAGAGGGAGGCCTCCACACCCAGGTACAGAGCCAGGGACGTCTCTACAGACGTTTAGGTGGCTCTTCCCTTCTAAGAGACTCCTACCCTGCTGGGTAGGCATTGGATTTCTGGGGAGACAGTGTGGTGGAGGGAAGGTTGTGTTAGCTTCGTTTCCCCTGGCCTCAGAGAACACACTAGCTCTCAGCACGGCCCGTTCCTGGTACTTACAGGCTGGTGTTACAGGGTTGATGTCTGTTTGTGCCACTAGACAGGGGGCACCACGGCCCCTCAGCCATGTATCTTGTCTGAAATATCCACAGTGCCCATCTGTATCCGGCACATAGTAGATACTCTGAAAAGACTCGTGAAATGAATGAAAAGCACAACCAAAACAGGGTATGAAAGGGACACCTCTGGTCCTGCACGACCATGGCTTCGTGTTCAAGGACCACTGTTGTCTTGAGTTTTGCCCCAGCAGGCCATCTCCATGTGTTTCATGCCTTCAACAGAGATTGGCATGCCCAGCGCTGTGCTTGGCGCCAGGGAAATGATGGTGCCGTAACCCACGTGGTCCCAGCAAGTCACAGAGTCCAGTGGGGGAGGCCAACCTTAATCACATGGACACAAATAAATGTGGAATTAAAGAGCATGGGGAAAGCTCAGAAGGAAAGATAAACGTGGCTTGTCTCCAAGCCCACCTGTGAGCCTGGACCTGGGAAGCCTGGGACCCTGGAGAAGGGACTTTTGAGCCTTGACCCAAAAGGCTGAAATGGGTCAAGGAGTGAGGAGGACGTAGCAGGAGGGGACACCAGGAACTTTCCTGGGCATCAGGGACTGATAGCAGAGGGACGTGGCATGATAGGAGCAGACAAGGCAGCCCATGGTGGGCCTGCTCAGCTCTGGCTGGAGTCTTCACCCATAGCTCAGAGCATATGAAGGCTATCAAGGGATTTCAGTGGGGAGACCACATAAGCAGAGTTGATTCTGGACTCATCCCCTGGGCTGCTGTCTGGAGAATGGATTGGAACAGGAAGAGTGGCTGGCGCAGGTGTGCAGGTGTGAGACAAAGTTCGCTTGAACCCAGTGGTAGAAATGTCTGGAAACTTTTGGTGGTCACAACTGGCTGGGAGATTGGGAGGAGAGAGGGGGTGCTACCGGATCTGACAGGTAGCGACCAGGATACTGCTAAATATCCTACAATGCACAGGACAGCCCCTCCCCCAGCCACAAAGTTCACCTGGTTCCAAACGTCGATAGTGCTGAGGTGGAGAAACCTGGCTTTAGATGTAGAAAGATCGAGATACAGAGCTGGAGATAACCCTGTGATGTCTTGTCTTGCAAGCAGGGTGAAAGGTCATGCCATTCTCTGAGATCTGGGGACCCTGGAGATCCAGTTGTTTTTTGTGTGGTGAGTGAGGACCGTAAGATGTCTGAGGCACTAGGAGACATCTGAGTGAGGAGATGGCTTAGTTCCTTAGTTCTTCCTAAATTTTTACCAGCCCCAGGAAGGCAGCCTTCTTTCTTCTGTCAATGTGGTTTCCAGCCACCCTAGCCCGGTTGTCACCTCCCCCCACCCTGCCTTCTAATACCCCACTCCCTTGTGTCTGCCACTGAAGAGAGAACCACAGCCTTCCATTAGAAGGTTTTTGCTACTGTCACTGTAAAAAAAATAGACAACAGTGACAAGACATTTCACTGGAGTATTTTATTTGCCTCCTCATGTGCCGTTTTCTCCTTAAGAAGACTGAGGAAGAAGTGTGATTTGTCCTGTCACCTGCCTCACTTCCTCCCCATGTGCTGGTCCGATCTAGAGTGCTCTGAAAGCTCACAGGAGCAGCAAGTGACCCAGGTGACCAGCGGAAGCCACACTTAACCTCTGTTCACAAGCCATTAGCTGCACTCGCTTGGCCCTGGGGCCACTGCCTTGAGGGAAGGATACAGCCATGGCAAGATGGTGTCCTTGGGTGTCCCCTGTGAGCCCCACCTGTGAGTGGGTTCCCGGAAACAGCGCCCTCTTCAGGTCGCCTCTCTCTGCTCCGCCCCACCTCCCTCCCTTTGTGCAGAGCACCTCTTAGGAAACAAAATACCAGCTAGAAAGGAAAGACCTTTCAGAAGAAAGTACCATGTCAGCATTTTGAAGGGATGAAGCTGAGAGCTTGCTTGGAGGGGACAGGGTGGTGTGATGTGAGCCCCCAGGCCGCCCGCTGCCTCCTGCAGACTGCCATATGCTCCACCAGCCTGTGCCCGCGAGTGGCTCCCTTCCGGGGTCCCCAGTCTGGCTTGTGATGATATTCTAGCATGGAGCACGCCCCGCCTGTAGCACTGGGCCTTCAGCTTCACTTCTCACATCATTTCTGCCCACGCTAAAACAAAAATTCTGCACAACATGAGAAATCAAGTTAATGAAAACACTACCACATTGAATTGAATTTCCAATAAGAAAACAGCGAAGCAAAACTTGTCAACTAAAAAAAAGTGGCATTCACTGTAATCCTTTAGTGGAGAGGTGGGAGCAGGAGTGATACAAAAGCTTGTTACTGTAATCAAGGCATTTGTCACTCTTGGTGGCACCACTGGGAAAGAAAGAGGTCCCAGAGGGGAAGAATATGTGGTTGGTTTTAACTGTATGTGTGCCATTCTTCCCTGCTAGTCTTGCTGATGCAGTCCAGATTGTCCATATAAAAAAAGAGACAGGATTTGCCGCATTTGGCTGACCAAGTAGAAAATACTAATTAGCACCAGCTGCCCAGGGTTGGAGGTGCTCTTGCCTTCAAACCAGGGGGGTCACAACTTGTTCTGACTCTTCAAGATTCACAGCCTTAGATGAAGAGAAGCACTTCCCTGGGAAATGCATTCTGTGAAGTAGCTGTGTGCATCGGTGCTCAAATATTGGTGAAGCCCCAAGTGTTTGACAGGGACAAACAAAAATGCCCCTAGAATCTACCGGTCAGCTGTCCAGCAGGGGCTTAAAGCCAGGGCACACCAGAAACATTGTATCTCCTAAGGAAGAGGGGATACAAGCAGGGGGTACCGATGGAAGTTGCCGGCACTCCTGGCAAGGCCTTTGAGCGTCTGCTCTGATGTCTTAATCTTCATGGGAGGGGTGACAGGTTTCCACATGGCAACATGCAGCCGTGGAGCCATCAGTGACATGTAGTGATTGAACATTGCCGATGGCAGTGTCTTAATGACAAAGACAGTTGATTGATGGGAGGTCAATTGCCAAGCAGTTAATCAGATGGCAAATTCTGTTGATAACGGAGGAGCTGGCCTGGGTGTGCAGCTGGCATGGGGAGATTCCTGGGGTTCCATCTTTGGGCCGGTGGGGAAGTGGAAATATGCCAGTCCTTCCAAGGAATGCCTAGCAATGTTATACTTGTGCAAACGAGATGGAAAGTTCCGCGAGGGCAGAGACCATGTCTCTTTTGTTCACTGTTGCACCTTTTGTGGCTGACACACAGTGGACATCTAGTAAACATCTGTTAACTAGAAGAAGCAGCAAGGAGTTAGATGCCACCTGACTCGGTGTGTTTTACTTCCAGGGGTCTCCTTTTTCACCAAGGGTAAACCTAACCTGCCAAGTTAGAAGTCTCTGAGTTGCCTCAGACCCCTCCCTCTCCCTTCCCTGCCATGTCCTGTGTACTTCCCCCTAGGAATACGTCACTAATGTGGCCCCCATCAGCTCCCTTCAGAACCAACCCAAGTAGTCTTCTTCACGAATAAGCCCACCGTGAGTCTATGCTCCATGCCCCCTTAATTCTATTGACATATAAATTCCATCACGTTACAACCCTGATTTAAGACAATCAAACTAACAAATAGGTTTTGACCTTAGGCTATGATATTTAGGCCATTACAACTTGCCTACTTATCACTGTCCTAGTCTCCTTCACATTCACATTTCAATGCACACACTTGATGCTTTGCCGCATGGCGTTTCTTACCTTTCCACGTTCCCACCTTGCATCTTCATGTCCCCTGGTCTTTGCTCATGTGTACACACAGACTAGACTTTGGTCTTTTTCTTCTCTCCCTGGAAAAACATGCTCTTTGTTTAAGACATGGCGTCTGGGGACCCTTTTCTGATCCCTGTACACTCTCAGCGAAATCAAATCATCTTGCTTTCCCTTCTTCCATTTTTCATCACTTTGCACTATAATTATCAATTTGCATATGCATCTCACCCACTGATCCATGAGGGCATCAAACCAGGGGCCCTAGCATCTTTATCACTGTTCCCTCCCATGACTCAGTAATTTGTGTTCCTGACACATAATTACTTAGTGTTAGTTGGAAAAAATGGATGAATGAATGGGTGGATGGGTAGATGAATGGATAGATAGATAGGTGGGTTGGTGAGTGGGTTGCTAGATCAACAGGTTGGATGGATGACAAAATGGATGGAAGAACTAGTTGGATGGGTAATGAATTGATTAATTCCAGGACAACACTAATAAAGTAATTTAACAACCCCATCACCTCCCGCTTTAGGATAAATGATGTAGAATTATCCAGGGAGGGCTGAGTGTCCTTTTGGTCTATTTGTCATTTGGACAAGGAATTCTGGAGTTCCAGGTACACAGAATATAATCTAGAATAAAGCCCATGGCACCTGGCTGGGCACATTTGCTTGGTCCCGGGGACTCTTTGTGTCATGGGGAAGGGCATGGTTTGAGGGGGGTCAGAGTGGGGCCCCCTAAAGTGTGGGACTTAGGTCAAGTCCCTTGTTGCTCCTATCTAAAGACATTCTCCCATCAGGGAACGCTGGAGACACATGGCCAAGGAAATGCCAATGCATTAGTCAATCCGGCGACTACTGTTACTGTCCGTCCCAGCAGAGGATGTGCAAATTCGCCTGTTGCTTACAAGACAGATATCTTTTCAAGACGTCACCCTGGCACACCCCTCTGTCTCCTAGTCAGGCATTAACTAATAGGAGAAATGCAAAATGTTGATACTGCAGAATACAGAGACAGACAAGACTCGCACTGAAAGTGCAAATTACTTTTTTTTACGTTGAGTGGAAAGTCACAGTACTCTAAGAAGCTGCCTAATTATCTGCAATTATGCCCAGAATAGTCAAGCTAGTTTGCTAGCCAGTTGAGGAATTGCATCCTGAATGAATTTGTCACTAGAGAAAGAACAGCGTTGAAACATGGCAAAAGAGATTACTGTATTTCAGGGGAGAGATGAGAACAGATCATGCCCAAGCTGCATCTCTAAAAACCTGGGATTAGGTGTAAACATCTTTGCTAAGGAAGCATTTGTTACAGCTATTCAGTGCAAACTCGAAGGTGAGGTCTCAGCTGTCCTAATATTCACATAGTTAAACTTATCTGTGACTGGGATCTATTATAATGTCTAAATTGAGATAAAGAAATTATTTTTGTATATAGGACTTTTTTCTTGATTGAAACAAAGGAATCCAGCTGCATTGTAGAAAACCCAGGAAATACAGAAGTTATTTTAAAAAACGTATCTATAATCCCATCATTCAAAGAAAACTATTAGTTAATAGTTGGGTGTGTTTCCTGCTAGCTCTTTTATGTTTTTTTCTTATAACACTGGAATTTTAATATATACACATTGTCTAGTTATATTTTTTCACTTAACTTTGATGAGAATTTTCACCTGTTGTGTAGGCATCGGTGATGATTTTCAATGCCAACATATTATTTGCCATTTTAATATACCTTCATTTACTTAATCACCAATTTATTGTAGGCTGGTTTTTTTTTAACTGCTACTATAAACAATTCTGCAGCGAACATCCCTGTATGGATATCTTTGCCCATGTCTCTGCCTGTTTCTTAATAAATGCCTAGCAATGGGACTAATAGGCCAAAGGGTGTGATCGTTTCAGGAGATCATAGATTTAGATCTCAATGCAGTGGCACTACTTCTGTCCATGAGACTTGCTTCTTAAGTCTTTCTGAGCCTGAGTATAGAAATAGAAGACAAAATTCTCTCGGGCAAAAAAGAATAAGAGTAAACACTTAAATAAATAAATAAATAACCAACTGAGGAGAACCAACACCTGAACTCAGGGAACCATGGGATCCCTGGAGGCAGGAAGACTTGCCTAGAAGGCGGCATATATCGGTGAAGGAGGCCGTGGGAAAGTAGACCAGAAAAACATCTGCCTACTTCTACTTTTGTGGAAGTTTTCAGAATCAAAATGGAGTCACTTATGTTAAATTAAAAAAAAACAAAAAAACTGATAAATCGAGCCAGAGTAACTGGCATCACCCTTGCTATTGATCTCTGTAGCCAGGGATAATTATGTCAAAATATTTATGTCATCCCCTCTTTAAAACAAACAAACAAACAAAAAAAATCTTTTGTCTTCTTTTTATCTCCCTAACTACACATACAGTTTGCTGTGGCACACATATTCCCATTGTAATGCCCTGCTCCCTGATAAATATCTTTTTTTGTTTTGAGGAGCCTCTCTCTTTGTCATTTAGGTTGACACTTCCCTGTGCCACAAAGGCAGGGCTCTGCAGGGCTGGGGGTGGGGTGTGGGGGGCATTGAGTGGGAGGACCCCTCAGGAATCTACCAGCCTGCAGCTCCTCGTGGACCACCTTGCGTTGGCAGAGAGCTACTCTGCTGCTTTCTCAACCAGAACAGCTGGGCAGCTTGGAGGAGGGGAGATCTTTCAGTGTAGCAGAGACAAGTTTATCTACAATGTGTAAGGAGACTGTGGTTTGTACAGTGGCAAACTCAAGCACAGAAACAGACCGAAATGTATCTTAGAATCTTACTGCTCAAAGTGGACCAGCAGCATGGAAAACACCTGGAAGCTTGTTAGAAATTCAGAATCACAGGCCTGCCCACCCCAAACCCCAACTGAATCTCGGTCTGCATTTTAACTGGATTCTCCAGGTGATTCACACCACACATTAAAATCTGAGAAGTGCTGTTTCAGAAGACGCCTTTTCATATGAGTTTTAAACTTTTCTGGTGCTTGGATTTAAGAGTGCTCATCTTTCTGATTCAGTGTTCACCAGAAAAGCCTAAGGTTTATGTGAGCGCTTGTAGCTGACTGAGTCACGTGTGACTGGAGAAGAGTGATTTCAGATATACAATCAGAACATGATGTAAGATACTTGGCATAAGTGGAGAAAACCAGTCGATAAGCCCAAGGCTGCATGAAACCTTCCTGACTTCTTGAGAAAAGCAATCTGCTTTGGGGCTACTTTCCAAAGTCCATCAGAACAGGTGTCACTAAATCAGGTTTTAAGCAGAGGATAGCAAGTTGGCTAGTGTTATTTCCTTCTCAGCTCCCAACCCCCGAAAGTAAGATATTTTGCTATTGGGAATTGTAAACATCCTAGAAAATTCCAAGCACTGTACATGAAATATCCATGTAAGGATGTTCTATTCTGTTTATATCATCTTTTTATGTTTCTTCAATAAAAAATAATTTTGGAACCATGAGCTTACTGGAAGCTGGTAAAGCTATGGCTCAGGGAAGCAAGAGTGGTACCCAGAATATTTTAGCTGTTTTCTCTTCTTTCCTTAGTGACTCAGCCTGTGCACCCAGATTATTAATTTTACATGGTTTTACAAAGAGACTTAATGAGATAAATTATGTAGGCACAGTAGGAAAGTTTTAGTTTTTCATGTTGTTTCTGCCTGCAGCACTGTTCAAACTCAAACGTTAGGAGGTGTTTAGAGACAATTTGGGTCTAGCATCAGGCCAGAAAAACTACCATTTTTAATTATTGTCATTTTGGAAAAGACTTCATAGGGTTTAGAGTATGCCAACACTAAACGTCGGTGCTCATGTTTGTAAGTGGTAAGGGAGATTCCACAAAGTTAGGGTAAGGCAAGGAGAAGGGAAGGGAAATGCCAGGGCGGAGATTCCTTGAGATAAAGCCACCATGGTCACCACCATCATCATGAACATACACTTTCCGTGCATCCTCTGATGCTGTGCTCAACCCACCAATAAGGTGAAGGTTGTCCCCTGTTCCCAGGTGAGGAAATGGAGACTTGGAGGAGTCAAATAGCTTCTCCAAAACTGCACAGCCATTAAGGTGCTTAGGCAGGATTTGAATCCAGCTTTCACCATAGCTAGTCATCATAACGACCACCCTCAGTCATCGGTAACATGTTAAATTGTGCATGCTAGTCCACGTGGAAGCAAATAGAGTTGTCTGTAAGCCTGTCTGAAACACTCAGTGCATATATGCAAACAAGGACATTTAAAAGTCTTCCACTGGGCTCCCAGGATGGCACGTCCAACCTTGCCCTTTGCTGGAGGAAATTGGCCCTGAAGCTAAATCTGGGAAGGTACTGGGGAGTGTCTCAGCAGGAGAGAAAGCAGCAGTGATGGGCTGTTTTCCTAGATCTTACTGCTACTTGGTTGGTACCTTTCATCTCAGTGGGCATTTGTGATACCCATTTGACCCCAGCAGTACCCAATCCCAGACTTCCTCTGCTACCTGAGACTTAAAGCGAATACAGAGGCAATTAGGGACACATGCTTTGATCATTTTGAGTGACAGAAAACTATATAAAGAGGAACTGGTTAGGGTCTCTGGGGTGAGGATCTGTAGATCTGTCACTTCACAATCAAGATTCCACTTCTTGGCTGTTTGCTGAGACCTGGGTTGGGACCTTGGGCCCCGGACAATGGATGATTGTCCAGCATTATATGCGAAAGGGCACCCACGTGGGCTCACACAATCTGCAGGGCTCATTTCTTCCTGCAGCAGATGAGCGTTCCTACAGCAGCAAGAATCCTTCCGGCTGGACATAATAAGTCATCTCTTAGTGAAGGGACTAGAGTCTGAAGCCATCATGTTTGCTTTCTGCAAACACTTAAGATTTAAGAGTGAACCCAGATCATTCCTTGGGGTGTTCACAGGTGATAGTGGTAAGATTTGATCTGGATGGCAGCAGTTCATAGAGAGAGCTGATGCTTTTAAAGAGATTCCTCCAGCAGCCACAAACATCTGTAGGAGATATTACGTTTCACATGCAATACCTCTGAAAGATATTTCCATCCAAAGCAAAGCTGGAAGGCAAGAAATGGAGGACATTGAGCGTATCTAGATTCATCTGCTATATGTCACAGCCTCTCCTCTGACTGGCTGTGACTTGAGCAGCCTCGATGTGTATAGAATGGTACTGAATGCATAAATTATGTATAATGTGTGTGTCGCTGCCTTAGGATAAGGAATGTGGAGCACAAGTCTTGGACACTTTAAATAATTTACATTTTAAATCTGCAACTGGTTGGAGAGTAGTCTGAACCTGCATGTAACATTTATGAACACAAGTGTAACTTTTAGTTCTACTTTTTTTCAAAGCCAACTTGCATTTATCTGAGTGTTAAGTGTTTGTGTAAATTCAGTTAACATAATTTCAAGTTTGTTAGAATACCTGGTACTTAAAGTAAGTCACTGTGGGCCCTTGCTAGGATTCAATGAGAGAAGCAGAGAAATGGCTCTGGGGAAGGGGCGCATCTTTCAGTAATTAGCCGCATGGGCCGGTGAGACAATGGGATCTGTGGTCACAGTCAGTGTGCTGGCATTGAGAGCTGCGTGTCTGCAGTTACACCAGGGCCCCCGTGTCTACAGTACCAGGGCGGACAGAGAGACCAGTGTCCAGCGCCAGGAAGGACCGCACGCTGGCCTCCCGCACATAGTCTGTGTCTCATAAACAAGCCATGCTGAAGGCTGCGGGAAACAGGAGGCCTCTCCAGGAGTTCGTGGAGGGAGGTCACACTGCTTTGTTTTGCACACTGCTATTGGGATAAGAGCTGTTCCATGAAACTAGGACAAACAGAGTGAAGATTGAGAAATGCAAGGATTTTATTCCAAAAAGTTAAGGAAGCAATTCTGTGGCTGCTGATGGCTAATAATAATGTTATTATTATAGTCACCTAGTCACCTCACATATTTCATTTTATTTAATCTTTATTTAAAGAAGTAAAAACCTTGAGGTAGGTACCCTAATTCCACCCGTTTTCCAGATGAGAAGCGCAGAGTGGTTAGGCAACTTTTTTAATGTCATGAAGAACAGGGATTTGAACACAAGGAGTTAAAGGAACCCGTGGAGTCTTCTCGAAACTTCATGCTCCTGCCTTCTCAAATTCTCTGATTGCGAATGAGTTTTTTAAAATAAAAGATTAAAGTAGGCCGCCGGGCGCGGTGGCTCACGCTTGTAATCCTAGCACTCTGGGAGGCCGAGGCGGGCGGATTGCTCAAGGTCAGGAGTTCAAAACCAGCCTGAGCGAGACCCCGTCTCTACTATAAAAAAAATGGAAAGAAATTAATTGGCCATCTAATATATATATATAAAAAAAAAAATTAGCCGGGCATGGTGGCTCGTGCCTGTAGTCCCAGCAACTCGGGAGGCTGAGGCAGTAGGATTGCTTAAAGCCCAGGAGTTTGAGGTTGCTGTGAGCTAGGCTGACGCCACGGCACTCACTCTAGCCTAGGCAAGAAAGCGAGACTCTGTCTCAAAAAAAAAAAAAAAAAAAGATTAAAGTAGATCAAGCAATTGGCCAATCAACATGTTGGTCACTCAAATGAATGGGGACTCATTGTCTATTATGTCCCGTGTTGACAGTAGAAACATTGGACCTTAGGATTTGAAAGGCTTTGGAGCTCCTGAAACCCTCATCCATCCAACACTCCAGCTCCTTCAAATGGAATGCATCTAACCCCTTAATTATTTATGCAATAAATACATATTGAGTAGCTCACTCTGGGTTAGTCCCTGGATGAAGAGCTAAGCAAAGTCAATAACTACATAGATTCTTCCCTTCATGAAACTTAGAATATAGTAGATTATTGATAGTTCTCATTGAGCAAAAATCTTCCCTATTAGTTTTATCCATAATTTCTAGCTCTGTACCCTAGTTGCATTTGGTATGTACATACAAAGGAATATCATTTGGTGTTTAAAATGGAGGCAATCCTGCCATATGTGACATGGATGAATCTGGAGGAGGTTATGCTAAGTGAAGAAAGCTAAAGACAAAAGGATAATACTACATGATACCATTTATATGATGAATCTAAAATAGTCTAACTCACGGAGGTAGAGAGTGGAAAAGTGGTCGCCAGGGGCTGGGGAGAGGGATAAATAAGGAGATATTAGTCAAAGGATAGAAAGTTTCATTTGTTTATGCAAGACAAATAACTCTTAGAGATCTGCTATATAGCACAATGCCTATAGTCAACAATATATAGCACATACTTTAAAATTTGCTAAGAGGCTGCATCTTATATTAAGTGTTAACACAAAAAAATAATAATAAAGAGAGCAGAAGGAAACTTTTCAAGGTGATGGGTAGATGGTGATGATGGTTTCATAGCTGTACACTCATCTCTAAACTCATCAAGTTGTAAGACATTAAATTTGTGCAGCTTTTTGTATGTCAACCAGACCTCAATAAAGTGTTTTTAATTTTTTTTAAGTTGCATGTCGGCATGCAACTTAAAACATGACTGTACTTCAAATATGTAGGAACAGTCACATCCCGCTGAGTCTCTGTCAAGCATAATCCACCTTCTCTCAGTTCCCTAGTGGTCTCCAAGCCTGACACCTTCTACCCAGTGAATATGCAGCAATTCATCTTGCATGTGTACTCAGAAGTGAATGTAGAATTACACAGTCCAGTCTATTTTACTGTACTTTGCTTCGGTTAACCATAGATCATAGCAAGGATCATTTGCTTGTAAGGAGTAGAAATCCAGTCTACCAACTCAGAGAGTAAAGGTAGCAAGTAGCCTCCCGGCCTCCAGGGAAAGGTAAGCCACGAGGCTTCAGGTGTGGGTATATTTGGCCTGGCCTCAGAGACCGAGCCATAGGCAGCTCAGGGCCTTCCTTTTGTATGCTTTGCCATTAATGTGACTTGGCTGCTTTCTCTGTGTTGACATCTTTTTGCCTTGCTGCCTACTTAGTCTCTCGAAGTTTCAATTCCAAATTCCAAGAGGCAATGATGATTGACTCAACCTGAATTGTATGGGCTGGCCCCTCTTAGGGTAAGAAAGCTGTGGCTCTGCCCTAAGGACACATGTTCCCTAAGGTAGCCCGCTCTGGGGCTGAGGGTTGAACAGATCAACCCACAAGGGCAAGGGTGTATCTAGCAAATTGGAACAACTAGGAAGTATAAATAATCTATAAACTCATGCTATAGCTTTTTAGAGTCTATTTCTTTTATTTAAGTCTCCTCTCAAACTTTCTGTACCTCCCAAACTAGTAGATCATTTTTGATTGACTATTGTTCTTTCCTTCCTTTGAAAAGTATCCATTCAAGTTCTTCTCTCACTCCTTCAAAAGACATTTAAAGGCAAGCAGGGGGTGCAATCAAAGTATATTTTCCTCCCCCTCTGCGGGGGCATAATATGTAAGTCAATAGCAACACAGTATAAGAAGAAAAACTATTATGGACTAGCATTTATTGTTTACTAGCCTATTAGCACTTAAGCACTTTACATATTCAAATAGTCATTTTCTACAGTAATCTTAAGCAGAGTTTTCTCCATTTTCTCCCTTGTAGAATGGTGATAATACCTATATCCAGGGTGATGGTGAATTTTGAGAGATAATGTAGCTAAATTTTTTATTAATGCAGAGTATGTGCTGGAAAAATGATGCCCCATTATCACTGTGATGGTGTCATCAACTACAACAATGTTTCACAGCTCAGTGACGATGCTGTTCTATAGTTCCTTAAAAGAGACGACTGCTCTGATTCTGACTAAAGGCAGAGCACCAAGCTCATGTGGGGACTCAGATATCCAAAAGGCAGGAGATGAATAAAAAAAAAAAAAAGTGGTTAGAATCACAAGTTGGAATCCAGGGGCGCTACAGTGCTGCCGAGCTGAGAGCCCAGAGAGCAGAATTCCAGGAAATCGGTGTTCAGGACCCTGGAGAGCTCTCAGTCACATTCAAGTGTCTTCCACAGTCTAGAGCAATGAGTAGTGCAAAACTCGGCATTCGGGACCCCAGCCTTGGAGGGGGTCTAATCTTTTGTTTAATGTAGAGGTTCTAATGATAGTGGAGCTCTGGGTGCCAAAGGGATAGTGCAGAACTAGAATCTTCTGAGCTGTATAGGGCAGTGGAATTCTTGTCTGGATTAGAAGCGGCATCAGGATCCTTGTCAGGGAATAAGAACTTCTCATCTTTCATCTTCCTGTCCCAGAGGAGTTCAGCTCTAATAACCCAGAATAGAAAAATAATATCAAATATATATATGTGTGTGTGTGTGTATGTGTGTGTGTGTGTGTGTGTGTGTAGAGAGAGAGAGAGAGGGAAAGAGAGAGAGCGAGAGCGAGCGAGCAAACAACACCATCTCCTTTTCTTATGTAACCCAGAGTGTAGACAAGAGACAAGTATCTCAGCCAGGCTCAGGAAAAACACTGGGTTACATTTGGATTCCGTATATTATGAAATGTTTAATTCCTATTTGCCTACATGTACCTGACCACACATAAACTTGCAGAAGAAACCCATGAAAATAAACAGTCCTGCAAATCTAAGAGTTAGGATAAAACATATCTTCAATGAAGGAACTGTCTTTTCTCTTAATGAACCTTGATGCAATATAGGCCAAATGAAGAGTTTCTGTGGTTTGTGTGCTAATGCCCACATGGAGTGTTTCTGCCTATTTGGATAGGAGACATTTAAAACAAAAGTAATCGTGAAGAGAGGAGAATGTAGAGAAATAAATCCTGTTTGTACTATGATAGCACTAATACCAAACATCGCTAATGTGTGTCAGAAACATAGCTAGAAGTACTATACTACTGTTAAAACAAACACCCCGTGAGTATTGTGTATTTGGTTAGACTATGGGGCAGGCAAAAGGGAAGAGCACTTGAATCTTGTTCTGGGCTTCTGGCTGATAGGCTGAGGGACCTTGGATAAGTCCCCTTTTCTCTTTATCTGTAATAGGAGAAGGCTTGGATTAGCTTTCATGATCAGATGTATGGAGTAAGTATGTGAATGAGTGAATTAATGAACAAACTGCTTCTTATTGCCATATTCCAGAAATAGCTGATGGGTTTGTGGAGAGGGGAATATACCAGCTGCTTCCTCTTCTTAGGAGCCCCTGTCCATCCTTTTCATGTGTGGAGGCATTACTAAGTAATGACTGTGTGCAGTATTACTCATTTTGAGTTAATGATTATTCTTTTTGAGGAGTTAAGTAGTCATGGAACCATGGACTCCTACAATGGTCCTGCATTTATTCTCCTCAAACTCAGCATGATAAAAATATTTTTGAAGCTATACTTTTGCATCCTAGAAAAAGCCTGAATTTAAAGCAGTATGGACTATGAGCAAATGAATTAATTAGATTCTAAACATTCACATTTACCATCAAGTAAATTCACTCATTGGTTAAGGTGAGGTTTTTGAGATGGTGACAGTTATCCAATCTCTACTGGTAGTCTTTTTCTACATTTTTTTTTCATTTTTTTTTTTTTTTTTGCATTTTGGGGGGATTTTGTTTGGATTTTTGTTTGTTTTTTATTGCTTTTTGATGATTTTTTTCTACCAATAATCAATGTACTTGAATTACACAGATTGACGGCAATTGTACATGTCATTTTATGAATCCTCCTGACTAATGTGTGAGTTTCTCTAGACCACTCTTAGGAAGGCGCGCGCGCGCACGCGCGGACACACACACACACACACACACACACACACACACACACTGGATAGCAAGACTTCTTGAAAAACAGGCCAACAACCAAAAGCCTCCTGTCCCATTTTCTGCCTTTCCTCTGCCTCCTGCCAGGGTGGACCTCCCCCCTCTCTAGGTAACCCGGCACCACTTCTATCCAGCAGAAGCAGCAGGATGGGACATTTCATTTATTCAGTGAAGTTACCATGAGTGTAGACCCTGGAATCAGAGAGATCCAAGTCTGAATCTAAGTCTCTTCACATCCTGCCTATATGACTTTAGATAAGCAACCTTAACTGTAGGTTTCCTCATCTGTAAAATGGAAATGCAGAGCCTTCCCACAGAACAGGTACGAGGGTAAGTGAGGTCACATATGTGACATGATCACACATGCGTGGTACTTTGTGAGTGTTCAGTATATGAGAGGTGCTACTACTACGGTGGTTATTACAGTTGTTATTCACCAAGTGCCTTCTGCAGTGCAAAAATCTCCAGGGTTACCAAATGGGACCTAGTCTGTGTTTTCAGGGAGTTCAAAATCCAGCAGCGGCAGGAGGAGAGGTAATGGTGGGTAAACAAGTCATGATGAAACAGTAGGGTAAGTGATGTGACAATAAGGCATTGGCATAAACCCAGACTAAGGGCAGTAAGGAAATGAGGGAGGACTGCTTGGAAAAGGTAACACATGGCATGAACCTTAAGTCAAGTGGCAAAAAGGTGAGGACCTTGTCTGATACACTGGGAACTCTGTTCCATGCGGAGGCCAGGGTACAGAGTGGAGGGTAGGGACAGGCAGCCCGCCCCTGCCCCAGCTCCACAGCCCTCATGTCAACCCCAGCACAGTTCTCCCAGGCCAGGGATAAATGTTGTCAGCTCTTATTGTTATGATAGTTTCCCCAAGGAGAAGCAGTCTTGTTTATGCAAATGGATGCCACACAGGGCCACCATGATGGGGGCCGGGGGACACTCTTCTTTTGTCTCTTATTTTTCAGTGCCTTTGAGTCTCTTCCTGCAGCACTCCTGTCCCTGCACCTGCCATACGTCTGGGTACTCTTGCATGGCAGCCATTCATGGGTGCTCTTCAGCCCCAGCCTTCTCAGACCCTGTGCTCTAAAGAGGCAGGTCACACCTGGCCCAAACCTTCCTCCTCCGTTCCTGGCTAACACTGCCCTCCTCAAAGCACCCTGACACCAGCCTGCTGCTGGATGCCAGCCACTGGGGACGGCCAAGCCCTCGCCTCTGCACAGGTGCACACTTCTCTCTGCAGCCTGGCAGCTCTGACCTCAGGGCCCGCCTGGGGACTTCCATCCCGTTTCCATTGTTCTTCGTTTTCTTTTTTCTTGTAGAGCTTTTCTGGAGGACTGATTACCAAGTCACTTCTCTCCCCAGAAGTGTTTCTTTGTCACAAATGATTCCACTCCTTGAGGACATTTGGTGACATTTAATTCATCTCCTGTTCTCTGCTTGGATGAATTCTTGGAACTCCCTGAGAGGAAGGACTGGGCAGTGGGACATCTGAGAAATGCAGTCTCTATGTGGTGGGTGAAAGTGATGGATTTCCACCCCCTTCCTCACGCTCTTTCCTGCTGCGTGGGGACCTCTGGGCCCTCCCCCTCCTCTCCCCTGCTTTTCACTGATGTATTCTTTTCTGACTTATGACTTTTCTTTTTCATGTGTAACTTGTCTGATTTTTCTTCTTTGATTATCCAGCTCTCATTCCATGGCTTTTGCACAGTGTCTATTACGTATTGTTCAAGGCCAGGGCTCAGCTGAGCTTTAAACAGAAGCGAGGGCCTCTGTAAGGCTAGACAAGTGTGTTCATCCCTCTCTTGGCTTGGACTGTGGAGGTTGCCGCCAGCTCAGATGCCCTAAATGGTGTGTGTCTGTTGACCCGACAGTCCCTCAGTGCCCAACCCATTTCCGGAGGACATCCAGGCACGTGGTAGTGGCAGCCCAGTTACCTGCTCCTCTGCTCGCAGTGGAGAGAGAAGTAGGCATTGTCCTCTAATACCCACCCTTTGTTGGGAAGGGAAGGACTGTTTTTCCTTTTCTTGACTGTGAACTTCAATGAATAGAGCATGTCTGCCCCTTTCCCCATACGGATGATGAGTTGCTAAATGATTGTGGGAGTCCAGCACATCCTCTGGGCCGTGTTTATGGTTAGATAAGATCCCTGCATCTCAAAGGCAGCACCCCAGCTCCATTCTCCATCCTTCTTCCACTTTCTCCTCCCAGGTACAGCAGGCCCTTTCTGTGCTTCCTGCTCCTGGGATCTGAGCACGCTGGACAGAGGAGCTGGTGGGAGGTGCGGGTCAGTCTCAGGTGGGGCTCTGCACCAGCTCAGTTTATAATGGCATCTGCCCTCAAGGTTGTCATCTCCCTCAGATATTAACCCCACCCATCATTTCTCACCTGCCTAGTGTTCTTGCATGTCACCTCCAGGGATAGAATCCCAGGAGAGAGGAGGAGCTCTGAGCCCCCTGGCAGCCCTGTGCTCCCCTCTCACAGCCCCCACCCTCATCTCCCCTCTCCACTTCCCTGCCCCCCCCTCCACTTCTCTCCATTCTCTCCATCCCTGGGGGATTTTTCACTGCCATTCCCTGTGGCCCACACAATTCCAGGCTCTGGGCTTTTTTCCTGCCTTCGCCTGGAACACCCCACAGCTCCCCATTTACCGCTTCCTGCTGGTCCCCCAATGCTCTGATCCAGCCTCACTTCCTCCCAGGCCAGCTTAGCTGCCCCTCCTCTGTGCTGTCCCAGTGCCCAAGCTGTCCCAGGCATGGCTGTCATCGCTGTGTTCTCTACAACCATTGACTTATTCCTCCCCTGCCCTGAGAGTTTGTGAACCTGTTGAAGAAAAGTGCCATATCCATGTGACTTTGTGTTCCCAGTGCCTGGCACATTACGTGGGAACTGACAAAGGACTGAGACACTCATCAGAGGTTAATGAATGCCCCTTTAGTACTGAGCAGACCTGTCAAATAGGAAAGGTCTGCAGGTACAAGGTGCAGACAGGGAAACCAAGGCAGAGGGCAAGTTGCTCACACAAGACTTCACTAGTAAAGGGCAGAGCTGGTGCATGTGAAGATTCCTTAGGCAGAAACATGTACTTATTTCAATTGAAAAAGAAAAAGCAAGAAAATGTCCACTCACAGGTTCTAATCCTGTGAATTTTGTTGCCCCCAACTGCAACCAGAGCCCCAGTTTGCTCCGTTCTGCACAGAGCGCGGCCCACATTCCCCCAGGGAACGTCAGCGTGTGCGTCCTGTTACTTCACCCGGGTCGCAGGCCCCGGGCAGGCAGGAGGCTCAGCGGGCGTCCAGTTCGCAGAGCTTCACATTTTAATCAAATCCCCTCCTCCCAGGCTCTCATTCCAAAGGCACGCGTTGGTCTGCACACAGGTGCTGGTGGAACGAAATGAAACTCACCCCAAAACAAAAGGGAAAAAAGCCAATCTGATGCAGAATCTATCTGCATTTCAGAAGCTGTCAGGATGAAAAATGAAGCAGCGAGTTTGGCCTTTAAAAATATTAATTTCTTACCGAGATGAACTAGAAAGTGGTGGAGAGAAAATTCCCTTATCTCCTAGGAGGAACAAATGGGACCAAATTCCGATCCTTCTCCTCGGGTCTCCTATGTCGTTTCCAAATTCAACAATTTCTTGTTCCGGGTTCATTTATGAGGTTGCTAAGCATCATGAACGTCCACAAATGTCATTGAGTTACAGACGAATCTTCATTTTTATTCTGAGCTTAGTTTATACAGTCCGATGTGCGTTGGCCACGCTGCTGGCTTAGGGGAGGATGATTAACCCAATAGATGCAGATCTAGCCAACTTCTGACGGGGCCGGGCGTTTGGGCTCAGCTAAGGGCACCAGCGCCGAATGCCTCGCTGCTGATAGACAGGAAGGACTGAGAAGACAGGGAAATTACATGCATGCCGCTAACAGTGGCCTGTCTACCTTAAAGCAACAGTTCTGTTTCAATTGAGTACCTTTTGCAGAAGTTATAAAAGGTCCTCTCCTCCCCTTCCTCTCTCCCACCCAGCCCGTCCTCCAGGGACTGCTTGTGGCCGGCCCTGAGAGACACTCGCTGCTCTGCACCTGCGAGCCTCTGTCCCCTTCCCGCCCCTCACCACTCTCCCCCTGCACTGCTGGAAACTCTCCCATTGCCCCTCTGCTCCCAGCACCATCCGTCCTCCCCTGCCTCTGGAACATTCGCCTTTTTTAAAACACTGTCCTCTGCTTGAACATCTGATGGCTCCATCTCACCTCGTGGGTCAGCTCCAAATTCCTTATAATCAGGTCCCAAACAACTGTCTGCCCTCCTGTCCTTCTCCTCCTCTGCATACTCGAGATTCCTGCCGAATAGAACGCTGTTATTCCACAAACACACCAGGCCCTTGCCTGCCCTCTGTCCTCTGCACCTGCTGTTCCTGCAGCCTGTGTGCCCGTCCCTCCCTTGTGCACCCGGGGACCTACTCCACTGTTCCTCAGACCCAGTGCAAATGTCCCAAAGCTTCCCTGCTTCGTCAACATGGGATCAGTTGTGCCCAGCTCAGCGCTCAGCTCCGGCACGTCACCGTGCACGTGGCCTGTGTCCTACCAGATGATGGACAGATTGTCCTTGTCAGCCTGTCCACTCAAGGCCATCTCTGATACAACAGCGTGTCCCCCTTCCCCAGAGTCTAATTTTAGGCAAGTTTCGGGGACGTACAGACTTGTTGCTATCGTTTGTCTGGAAAGGATGCTGAAAAGATACTCCTATGAAGGAAATAATGAATACGTTTAGCAAAAATACTTTTTTTCCCTAAAAGCCCCATGTACAATTTTTATCAGGCCCAAAGGAAAATAATCCCTCCAGGTTCCCAATTATCTTCTCCCAAAATAACAAGCCTTTGTCCTCTGTTCATACAGACGTAGGATGCGGGCTGGGAGATACCCAGGCACCTGGCGTTCTGCCTGCCTCCCTGGAGGAGCTCATGGTTTTATTAATAAACCGATCATCCATTCCCTTTCCCAGACTCAGGTTTCTGCTTCTGTGTAGCCTGTATTTTCCTAAAGTACAGGAAGAAGTTCCACTGTTGGCCAGAAAGCAAAGCAAAGGGAACTAGGTACACAAGATTCTAACTCACGCTGTGGGTTTCATTAGCACAGGTCTTGCATCATCGTAGATGGCAATCAGGGTCTCCACTTCCCTCGGTGGCCAGAGAAGCACCTTAGAGCTAGCAAAATGCCACAGAGGGTCTTTTCTCTGGGCACACCCTGCCTTGTAAAATCCTCTAACTCTCATAGCTTATATGTGATGACATTTTCCCCAGGGGCTTGACCCTCTGTTGTCCCCACAAGATGATGCCTCAATTAACCATTAACCAAACCCTTCCTGGGTTCTGACCATGTCCCAGCACCATGCCAGGCAGCAGCATGGTAAAGCCAAGTAAAGTGCTCCCACAGCCCTCCCCGTACTCTTGACCTAACAGGGAAAGAGCCTCACTGCCTCCGTGGGCTATGAGAGAAGAAACTAGCACAGTGTATGCAATAGCTGAGAAAGACAGCTGGGGAACTCAACAGGCAGAGATAAAGCCCACCCTAGAATTCCAGAAGGTTCCCTCTTGTTCTTTTTTATGCAACCCTCTGGCCCCAACCCAGAGGCTGGCCAAATAAATGTTCAAAAGCAGAGAAGCCTCACCCTTCACCAGTGTGCAGAGACTACACTCACCAAAGAAAGCCAGAATGGACTCTGTTGACATGCACACCTTCCACAAACGCCAGAATAGTCCTTTTCGTTTTATGTGATGACCAAAATGTTTGGAAGTAATTCCCAATGGAAATCCTCACCCAATTTCCTCCATATATTTCGGTATCATTTTGCTACCAAGAAAGGAGCCTAAACTTTTTACCTGCAAGAGAATTAAAAGGTGGAAAATCTCTGCAGGACAGAGAGAACTGCTTGTAGGCAAAAGCAAAATGGACAGCTGTGTGCTGGAGGAAGCTTTCACCAGCTTCTTTTTGTTCCCGTTTGCTTGGTGTTGGTCCAAGTTTTTACTCCTTTAAAAAAAAAATCTGGCAATAGATTTAATTAAAATTAAGGCAATAGATATCAATCACTGGAATCATCTGTACACTGAATGAGACTAATAATCCAAGCAAATTTGGAAGAATGGTCCTGACAGTGAGAACGCAGACCCCGAGTGAGTACCTGCAGGTAATGGCGACCATATGCTTCACGCGGCCTGATAATCATGAATTGCAGGGTCTGCCACTCGACGTGAAGCTGGCATCACCACGAGAATCCAGAACAGACAATTTGCTACAGAGGAGGAACAGGCCTAAAGTCTGTTCTCTCCTCTTCCTTCTCTACTGAAACTCATCCCTAAATGAGCCCCTCTCTTGCCCTCCAAAACTGCTTTTTTTTTTTTTTTACCTCCATTTCCCGTGCTCAGTTTCAACTCTGTTGCCCCAGGTGCTCCCGCTAGAAACCGCCCCCACGCTGACACCTTGTTTCCACAGCCCCTCACGTCGAATGTGCACACCAGCCACGGAGCTAGACGGTTGCCCCGTGTGATCCTGGCCCTGTGACTTCTTCTGGACTAACTAGGGGAAGTCATCTAACATTTCTGAGCGTTGGTTGTCTCATCTATAAAAGGGGATGAAGGTGACACCCATGTCACAGGATGCAGTGAGAGTCAAATAGGAGTACCATCCAGACACCTCACGAAGCCTGATGTGTACTAAGTGATCAATAGATGTTATCTATTTTGACGATCATCGTCGTTACCCTAATTGAAAGCTAGGTCTTTTGATTCTACTTTCTAAAATTTTCTTTCATTCCTCTCCCACTCTATCTCCTGAACCATCTCATCTCACGTGGCTAGATACAGTATTAACGTGAGTATCAGACTCATCTAAGTCCCCGGTGCCAAGCACAGGCTCTGGCACTTCATCACACCAGAATAAATCCCTGTTCTGTTGAATTCAGTATTCTGGCCTTGGCCCTCTGGTTAGTTGGTGTCATTTCTGGCAACTTCCAGGACACAGGCAGTGGGAAAGCTATTGAGCACATATAATGGCCAAACATGGCATTCCCGATTTGGAAGAATTTGGAACAGACCTGAAATACGATTTGGAAATTCAAATCATATATCATTTCTCCTATAAATTTCAGTAATCATTTCTGTTTGGTTTGTTTTAAGGATTCGATGCATTTAAAGTTTAAATGTGGGAAAGTTATGCTTTTTCCCTTCTTTTATTTCCTGGTACTATGACCAATGAGGCAAAGAATCCAAACTCATTAAGTTTCGCACATAAAGAATTGAAATGTATACAGTACTTACAGGGAGTACAGGCTGAATGATGGAACTCTCTTTTTAGGCCTTGAACGTGTTGACACATTCAATATTTTTCAGCCACGGAATATAGTATGAGCATCGTCTCACACCATGAAACATTAATATTATTTTTATGACTGTGCACAATGCAGTGACACATTGCTGAGCTGCTGAGAAATTTAAAGAATAAAAAAGATTTAGACACTGAAAGAACCTTGAATCATTGAATTTGGGGAGGCAGAGAAGAAGGTTGGTGTGTGTCTGGCTACTGATTATATGGCTTCCATGGAACGAGCTAGAGCCAAGCACTTGTTTTGTAAGTGGTTGGGATCCTCAGGTTTAGTGCCAGTGGGTGTGGCTCACCGCAGCATAGTCAGCACTTGGTGGCGGGTCAGGACTCCAACCAGTTCAGCAAACAGCAGGCCGAGGACCTGTCAGCGTAGAGATAACCATTGAACCTGTGGAAGGTAAGAAAATGACCAGGGGAAACAAACCAGCACGCAATTGTGACACTTGTGCTCCCGCTGCCCCTTCCCGCGCCCATGATTTGACATCACAAATCAAAAGCACTCTGCCCTTTGAGTCCAGATATAACCCCAGGATCCTACTTAACACAGGGCCTGTGTACCATTGCCATAACTGATCCAGTTAGCTGTACAAACTGAAACCTACCTAACGTTCTGAAACTATATAAAATAAAATAAAAAACAAAGGCAGAAGGAAGCCTGAGTTTTGTAAATAGGGCTGCATTTTTTAAAATGTTATTAACTCTTTTCTTCTTGCCCAGCAAATTCTTTAAAGGCAAAAAGACCAGGTTTGTTTACCTGTTGTAGTCCTTTGTCCAGACAGCCCACTCATTTATCTGATAAATTATTTAGTGAAGACCAACCGCATGCCCATCACGTACATGCTACTTGGGTAGCTGCCCGCTTATCTTGGCTGTTCCCAGCACTGAGCCTTGGGACAGGGAAGCCTGGACTGTCTTGTCCCAGATTTGAGTGAACTGGGGAGACTGGGGTCCCCAGAAACCCCCTGCTCAGTCTCTAGGCACAAGGGTGTCTCCAAGCTGCACCTTGCCTGGGACACTCCCTAAGCCCTGAGCCCCTCGTGTCAGCTGTGAAATGACAGACCTGCAGGGTTGCCATGGAGATTCAGATGAGGGCCTAGCTCATGGAGGATGCTTTGGGCACAATAGCAGATATTGTCACTATGCTGACATTGCTGCTGTTGTCATTACCCTTCTTCTCTGTGCACACTCTCAATGGGTTAGACGGGAACACCAGCTCTCCATGCTTAGAAGCTATGCTCATGACCCTGAGCTTGCCTCCAAAGTCTAAAGCTCAAGATCAGCATGATTATGGACACGTTTGACTTCCCAGCTCTGAGCAGGAATGACCCTCCAGGACCCTAGTGTTAAAGTTCTCTTGGGAGCCTATGCCTCAAAAACTCTACTAAAAAAAAGTAGCTGTGACCCTGGGCTGAGGACCATATTCCATACTCTGTACAGGGTGGGCTGCTGATGGCTGCCGCTCTGAGCCAGACACAGGCTAAATCGTGGCCTCATCACTTACCAACTACACAGTTATGAGTTACTTCCACTCTCGCATCTTCAGTTTCCTCATCTGTGTCCCAGGGGTCACATTCATTGTCATGGTTCCCTCTCCCCCCTTTTCCCCTCAGTGGCAGCTCCCCAAATCACTCCAAGTCATGCCAGGCTGTGAGGAATCCCGCATAACACCTCCCCGGGGAAACAATGAGTGGGAACCTCTGATTTTGCATACAGCTTGTGGGCTCCACACAGCTCCCGAGTTCACTCCTGGGATGTCCATGAACTTGAGTTCTAAAACTCCAACCCATAGCAAGTAATTTTCAAAGAGAACAGCTTGTAAATACCCAAGGGAAATACATACCTCCACACAAAAACTTGTACATGAATATTAATAGCGTTAATAGTCCCAAAGTGGAAATAACCCAAATGCCCATCCACTGAGGAACACGTCGACAAAATGGGGTCTAGCCATACACTAGAATATTATTTGGCCATAAAAATGAATGGAGTACTGAGATGATGCCTTTCTGTCACTTTAAACTGCCCAGTCTGTGATACTTTGTTCTAGCAGCCCTGGGAAAGTAATGTAGGTGGTGACTGCTATAGGAATGGGATGTTTTAGGGGGATGATGTTATAAAATCAATTATGGTGATGGTCACACAACCCTGTAAATGTGCTAAAAACCATTGAATTGTACACTTTAAATGGGTGAATTGTGTGTTATATGAATTATATCTCAGTAAAGTTCCTAAATAATATACCATTGCTTGGATAGGCCACATTTCATTTTTCTATTCCATCAGTGATTGACATTTGGGACTATTTCCACCTTCTGGCTGTTGTGCTGTGCTATGAACATATGTGTACATATATTTGTTTGAGTGCCTGTTTTTAATTCGATGGGAAAGATACCTAGGAGTGGTGATTTTATTTTTAACTCTTTGAGGAATTATCATACTGGTTTCATAGCAGTTACACCATTTTATATTGTAACCAATAGTGCTGAAGGGTTCCAAAAATATCCTTGCCAGTACTTGTTATTTCCTGTTGTTGTTTCTTTTTTCATAGTAGCCATTCTAATGAGTATGAGGTGCTATCTTACTGTAGCTTTGATTTGTGTTTCTCTAATGGTTAGTGGTGTTGAGTGTGTTTTCATGAGCTCATTGGCCATTTGTCTATCTTCTTGGGAGAATTGTTTATTCAAGCCTTTTGCCCATATTTTAATTGGATTACTTGTCTTTTGTTGTTGAATTGTAATCGTTCTTTATATGTTCTGGATATTAGACCCTTATCAGTTATGTGAGTTGCTGAATATTTCCTCCCATTCTATAAGTTGTTTTTTCACTTTCTTGATACTGTCCACTTTGTTATATTTTAAGCTGACGAAATAACTAATAAACCCAGAGCAGACATATAGATGATATTTGTGGACAAAACAATCAAGTGCTTCCATATTTGATCACTAATTTATATCTCCCTGAGTACCTGGGTGTTGGGAATCCACCTGCCAACAGGTTTTTAGTTCCATCCAAACATTCTGCAACATGGTGCCGTCATGGCCACAGAATAGCACACGGATGATGGATGTCTTGGTATAGGAAGGGTTAAATATCCTCTGTCCTCCTGTTCATGTTCATTGACCAGGTCGCCTTCATGGTTTATGGATGACCGCATTAAAGGAAGAAGAGAAGAATAGGAAAAGACCAAGTTTCCCAGCATGACCTTTGAAGGACCCCCATGTCACGCCTCGGTGCCAATTAACATTTAGTTGAATTCTTGGTTCCCTCCCCAACAGCTGTTGGCTCTGGCTCTCTAGGGATGTCTGAGATAGAAATGTTCAGACCTGCACACTGACATTTAAAAAGCCAACGAGAGGCATGCATTCTTTATTTAGCACCTTCTTCCTATTGTAATCTGAGGTCTTTGCAGATGCCCCTATTGGAATTACTAATGGCCATCACATCTTGGTTCAAGGAAATGGTTGTCTGTTTCTAAGCAAAGCCTGGCACTCCTGGGGTTGCATGGCTTCACGGAGGGCCACGGAGGAGAGAGGACTAGGAAGGCCACATCCCTCACCCAGAACCACGCACCTTGTGATTCCTCCCTATCAAAATCCCATAGATGAATCCAGAAGCCCTTAACCATTACTGTTTACTGATAATAAAACTTTGTCTCTTTAATGACCACTAAATAATATATGTTTATTTTTTTAAATTAGAAAATTAGAAAGGGCACAAAGGATAAAATAAAAATTGAATAAGCACATCATCCACAGATAATTGCTGTTAATAACTTAATTCTCCTGCTTTATTTGTATATTGTGATATATAATTACATTTTTTACAAAAATGGCATCTCACTATTCATACAGTTTTGTAACCTGCTTTTTCTTCTCAACAGTGTAATAGAAACATTTTCCATGTCATTAAATATTCTCCTACTATGCATTTATTTTTAATGTGTGTGCCTCTGGCTTAAACAGCGGCAATCTTCAATGCTGCAAAGAGCTATGCTTGCTGGATTTGAATACATTTTTTTCTCAGGGTATTATGAGAATGTTTAAATGGTACATTTGTGAGAATATTCTCTGGCCGGCCATTCCTGGTTGGGGGCAGCGTCCAGCCATTCTTGACTTCCTCAGATTTTGTAAAATTAACCATTTCTCACAGCCACAAGACACATTCCTGGATAGTACAATTTTCTGGGGCTTAGGGTCCCAGGGTACAAACCTAGCAATGGGTTGCTGGCTGATTTATGTCTCTGCTAAGGGGACATGGCTCAACAGGCCCAGCACATCTTAGGGGCTGGTTAAAACTTAACTAACCATTGAGGGTCCAGGCTGAGAGATGTTACAGAGAAACAGAGTGATCAGAGCTGAGCATCAAGAAGATCACTCTAAGGAAAATGTGCTTGAGGTGGCAATGTGGAGCTCAGGGGGCTTTCTGTGACCTGAACTAAAGGAGAAATAGTGAGAGGAAAGGATGGACAAATACAAACAAATTAAGGAGGCAGAATCGATCAACTTGGTAATTGATTAAATCGGGTCCAGGAAGATCCTAAATCTAAGATCAAGGCAACTCGGCACCCATTTTTATTTGTTCTAATAAGTCGTTTATTTTGCCTCTTTTGTGTGTTCTTAGTAACGTTTCCATGAGTTGGAGTTGATTGGAAGTGGGAAGTTGAAAATAGCCAAATGTTTGGTGGGTTGCTGGGCAGAAAAGCGATACTGAGCATGTTAGATAATAGATCTCTCTTTGTGGGAGTTAATATTTTATTAATATTATAAAACAAAGAAAGGCATATCCCCCATAGATGGTGACATTTATTCTGTTTATTTTTTAAAATGCTTTTATGTTGTTAAAATTTCAGCCTTTGATTTTGGAGCTATAATGAAATTTGGGCAGACTGTATTTCAGCTGGCATTGAAGGAAATGTGCTTTATATTTACTTTGGAATGATGCAGATCTCTCTTTTTTTTACACAAATCATGACTAAATCTGTTTATTGAACCCATAAATGCATATGAGCATGTGGAAATCAGGTCTGGTGTCTGCCTTCCTAAAGGCAGACATAGCAAAGTGAGACACAATAGTGACCTGAATCAGTCAGGCAAGGGGTGGGAATAATGAGAATGGGCTAATGTGAGATCCTTTTCAAGAGAGAGTCAACCAGATTGAATGCAGTGGGGTTGAGGAAGGAAGCTAGGACACAAGGGCGTCCAGCCTGGTTGCCTGGGTAGAGGGTGACACCATTTACCAGGACAGGGAAGGGGTGTGCTTGGTTGGGAAGCTACTGAGACTGCTTGGGACATGCTGTGTTTGCAGTGCTCATGAAGCATTCAGGTGGAAATAAGTGCCAAGCAAGCAGTTAGAAGCATGGATCTTGGAAATGGAGAGATTCGGACATAAAAGAGACAGGTGGTAATTGAAGCTGTCAGAGCCAACAGGGGTGGGCAGAGCCAAAGCTGAGGGGATAAATGGGGTCTCCATGAATAGGGCTGACCTTTAGAGACCTGTTGGAGATCGCTCAAAGAGCTGCCATGACTGGCAACCTGTCCCTCCAAGAAAGGCTCTCTTCCTCCCAACCCAACCCATACAGAGCTGGTGGGAACAGCTGGAAAATGGGTTCCCCTATGGAACCCTTGGACTGTTACCAACAGGGGCTTTGGGTTACTGTGTAGGTGAGGAGTACTCTGTCCTTTGCAGAGTGTAGCCGTTGAGAGTGTAGGCTAGGCACCCAGAAGTCCAGTTCCAATCCCAGTGCTACCGTGTGGGAACCGCCTGTCCTGGAAAAACACAATCCTCACCTGTGCAATGGGAACAACCACACCAACCTCTCAGAAGTATCACGAAGACCGACTGGGGTAATTCATATAAAGGGTTGAATACCATTTTCAGGATATAGCAAATGCTTGATTGATGTAGCCATGATTATCATAAAGACAGAGGGTCTGAGTGGAGCCCAGCTTTACTGGCAAGGAAAGGGTAGTTGCAGACTAGAGAGGGAAGGTCCACAGCTTGGGATCTGAACCAGGAGGGGGCATGATGCACAGAGGTATGTCCCCGCCCCCCAAGGGCTGAGGACTTCACGCCTGTCCCCACACTGGGACAAGCAGCTGAGGCATTGGGACTTCTCCCAGAGAGGTTGGCAATAAGAGTTCGGTTCCCCTCCACTTTGAAAAGGGCCCTGGAGTAGGGCTGGAGGAGAGACAGAGACTTCGTTTATTGTAATTTTTTTTAATAAAATGAAAAAGAACCCTCCCAGGACACGTTCCTGGGTTTTATTATTTGCAAAGAAAAACACACTTGTCTTTATCAACATTCTGTCTGTCTTCAAGGCTGAGCCGAAGAAGGGTACAACCAAACATTAAGTCATAACATTTGACTCCCTGTTCCTGGCTCCACTAATGTTTCCGGGTGTTAATAGGCTTAGCCGTTGTCAACAGAGCCAGGACAACTTCAAGAACAAAATGAGCGGCGGAGCCCAGGTCACACAAGGGACACCCCCTGGGCACAGGCCGGGGGATCACTGTCCATTAGGCATCGTGTACAAATGATGCTAAAGGTGATTGGAAGAGTTCCCCATACCAGGCATTTCACCATCAGAGCCTTCCAGAATAATCTACGGCCAGGTTATTCGTGTTGCCTCTTCTCCCTCGTATATATTGAATTAGCTTTTGGAACAACAGCCGTGGTGTAATTGGAATCCATCTTATGTGATTTTTTTTTCCCTGAGATGATTTAGAATTAGTTCAATTTATTTTCAAAGAGTATAACCAATGACAGCAGAAAGGCGGTGTCTAAAATTGCTTTCCTGTCCATGGCTGGGGTGGGTGGGTGTCATGGGCTGATTTATTACTCTCTCAGTGGGCTCCTTTGTTTCCAAAGCTACCTGGAATTATTGCAGGCAATAGAACTCTAAACCAAAGTAAGCTTTGCATAAAAATGCATTTCACTTAAGGGACCATGTATAATGCTGATTAAAAGTAACCCTGGGCGGCAGACTTTGATTAGGAGATCGCATCTGAATGCGAACAGGTTCTCAGAAATGGAGGACGCGTCAGGCTCCGCAAAGCCACTTAGACGGGGCTTCTCTGGTGCAGGATGTAGTACTGATTAAGCACCTGAAATTAATGGGCAGGGACCATTAACATGCAGAGGACGGATGTTAGGCAAAGGTTGTAAAGCTGGAATTGCTGCAAGTTGTAGGCATTTAGAACCTAATTTTAGAAACATCCACCAACCCTTGGTGGGCTCATGTGCTCTTGTCATTGGGAGTCAGTAATTGAATTTTCTGGACATTTGGACCAGTATGTAACTTCGTGAAGCTGATTACACAGCAGAACACAATTTTTAGCCTGACCTTAAAAGCATTACCTTCTGCTGTGTGATTAGAAAACACACAAAGAGTGCTGCCCTTCTAACTGCACTTGATTTTGGGGAAGAGAAAAGAGAAGAAAAAAAAAAACACCTTGCTATTTCATGTAACCTAGTAAGATTCATTTAGATTCTATGCAGATCATTTAATAACAGATTTTGTAAAACCTTAACATAAGGAGCCACCATAAAACGTATTATCTTTTATTACCCATACAGAGAATGACATTTTAGACGGTAATAAATTGAAACCCAAGGAAAGCTATTTGCTTTCGGAGGGTGCTTGGTGAATGACAGGAGCAGCGGTTTCCCGGTTTTATACAGTGGCACATACGGCCCCCCCAGCGTCATCTGAGACAGCCCCCCCACTGGCTTTTTTGAGGTTCATCTGAGCAACATTCTCTTGTCCCTTTGTGTGTATGTGTGTGTGTGTGTGTATGAAAGGTCATTTCTTTCCAAACCTCACCACCTTAGGATCCAGTTGTCCCAGCTGAATGTCCCTCTTTCCATCTCACACACCTCAACATGTGTGACTGGCCTTGGGCTGCGCCTGGGGTTAGACCAAGCACAGGGACTCTGCCTCAAGGTGGCAGAGGACACAACCCCTCAGATCCAAAGCACACAAAGGCTCCCTTTGCTTGGACCTCTCTCCAAAGGGGAGGGAACTTCACTGCTCACTCTTGGAAAGCCAGAGCCTGCCACCCCACCTTACTCTGCCTATCCAGACTCTAGAGACTGGCTTAACCCTGTCTGAACTTGCCCACGTCCTATCTCTGGACCCACAACCCAAAGAGCAATCCTGAGACCAGGTTTACTGTGTAATAATCGGTATAACCCTTTCTTGATTTATTCATTCATCAAACATTTACCGAGAGTGCCGGATAGCAGACTAGCTTGTGTGATTTCTTTTTCCCCTGGCTGATTTAGAATAAGTTCAACTTATTTTCAAAGCTTGTAACCCAATGACCAAGGAAGGCAGTGTCTTGGGACCTCAGTGTCTCAGGGGGCTAGGAACTGGGGATGTGGCAGGAATGCATAAGAGGCATGGTCCCTGCCCTCACCGAGGACTGTAATAAATACTTAGAAAGTGACTGACAGATTGGAAACCGCATACAAGGAGGAGAAGATTCTCCAATATTTGATATTTGCCACTTTGTGGATGGGAGGACATTCATCTTCCTGCTAGACAGATTTTTGCAGGAAAGGTCTGGTTGACATTACACTTCAAAGAATTGAAATAAAAATATTTTCCGGAGATGAGATAGAAGACGCTATTCTGGAAGGGGAGGGGCCGTCCCCTGCAGGAGGCAGCGGGAGCGGAACTGAGTCGCCGGGACGCCGCGTGCCAGGCGGAGTGGGAGGCCGGCGGGCAACTCCGCTCTCGGGAGGCCCCGTGGCAGCTCTCCAAAGGTGTATTAGTTTCCCCTGGCTGCCATAACGTATGATTCACAAAATGAGAGGCTCAAAACAACACACATTTATTGTCTCACGGTTCTAGAAGTCAGAAGCCCAAGGTGGCTCTCACTGGGCTAAAATCAAGGTGTCATCAGGGCTGCTTCCTTTTGGAGGTTCCAGGGAAGAATCCGTTTTCTTGCCTTTTCCAGCTTCTAGGGGCCACATGCAGTCCTTGGCTCATGGCTCCCCCCTCCACCTAAAGGCCAGGAGCTTAGCCTCTTTCTCTCCTCCCTCTCCCTCCTCCTCTGCTGCCATCCTCCATCTCTTCTGACTCTTCGTCCTCCCTCTTATAATGACCCCTGCAATTATAATGAGTCCATTCGGACAATCCAGGGTAGATTGATATATCGCATGTCAAGACACTCAACAAAGTCTCTTGCGCCACCTAAGGTAACACATTCACTGATTCTGGGACTTAGAACGTGGCCATCTTTAGGGGCTTTTATTCTGTCTATGGTAGAAGATATGAAAGCTTCTAGACCCAAAAGCGTGATGGCATTTTGTGCACTGTGCTTGATACATGAACCTGACATTGAGCATCTCACAGCATAATCATGGAGACAGACATGTGAAGAGAAAATTGCTGTGCAGTGTCATTAAGGCAACCGAGAGAAAAGCGTTCACCGTGATCCACAGCCAGGGCTGACACAGGAGGAGGAGGGGGAGCTCTGGGAGGACAAAGAAGCTTCATGATGGAGGCAGCGTCTGAGCAAGGTTTGTAAGGACAAGTGGTCATTTGCCAGGAAAAAACTGTGCTGGGAGGTCAGAGGCTGCAGCGTGAGCAAAGGTGTGAAGATGAAGAGAAGTGAAAAACCACAACACGGTGTGGATGGCCAAGTAGTTCAGTGTTACGGGAGTCCAACGCTGAGTGGGAGAAAGAGAAGATAAGGCCATGGAGAGCTCGACCTTCATGCTGGAAGAACCTGCACACTGCCCGGCAGCCACTGAGGAGCCACGGAAGGGTTTTATGCAGAGTCCTGTGGTCAGGTGGTAGCTGAGACAGCTCTCTCTCTGGCTTGGCAGGAGAGAGGGGTCTAGAAGGGGGCAGAGGGTCCAGTCCGGATGCTGTTGCAGCAGCTCAGGTGAGAAGGGGTGAAGGCTCGAAGTCATGCAGTAGCTGGGGTGACGGAGCAAAGCGGATGGACTCAAGGGAGGCCGGGGAGAAAGATGAGTAGCACGTGGTGACTGGGCATGTAGGACAACAGAGAAAGGATTGCTGAGGATGACTCCTAAGTGCCATCAGGAAGAAGGCCAGGCGGCAGGGGAAGAAGAGTCTTGGTGTTGGCCCGTGAAGGAGAAGGGAGGGTGTCCAGTGGACATGTCTAGAAGAGGATTGGAACAAGCCGGAAAGGCGACTGTGGTGCTGTTTAGTGTCTTAAAGAGAGGACATTTTTTGTTTCTAGAAAGTGGGGAGAAAGGAAGTTTTATAGTTAGAGAGAAAACTTTTGGAAAGCCATGTTTTCTATTTTTAGTTTAAATTGCATCATAAACAGGTGAATTTTAAGTTAAAATATATAAGAGTACGTACCAGCTTGCATTTAGTCACATGTGCATTCAGAACGGTGCTAATCAAAGTGTGTGCCCCACACCAGATCGGCATCTCCAAGAAACTCATGGAAAATGCAGATCCTCAGGCCCCGCCCTGGACCTGCTGAGCCATGGGGCCCGGCTGTGGGCCAGCAATCTGTGCCTGAGTGCACCGGCCAGAGGGTTCTGATTCGGGCATGTTCAAGAAGCACCGACTCAGACTATGTGTCCTGACGCCTCTACGGACCAGGCATGATGTTGCTAGACGGGGCCAAAAGGTTAGCAAGCAAAAGCCAATGTGGTAGCAGTCGATTGTGAAAATATAAAAATCATCGAGAAAGAGCATTTTTACTACATTAAGTTTACTTCAACTTCAGGGGTCTGTGCTCCCTCGTCTCAGTCAAACAATGAACCCAAGAAATCCCACAGCGTGTCCAGCTCGCTCCTCAGCAGCATGTGCTGCTGAGGTTCCCTCCCTCTCCTCACCCCGTGGGTTCCTTGCAGGTGAGGCCGGACGAGGTGGTCTCCGAGGTACTTTCGAGAACCGATAGCTTCAGTCTCCCCACCTCCCAGAGCTTGACTCCAGCCACACTGGTGGCCTGTCTCAGCCTGCCACCTCCCCGCTTGTCCCCAGGCCCTTTGTCCTTCTCTGCATTCTCCCCCTTCACACCCGTCCTTCGGGGCTCCGCTGCAGCCTTGCAATAACCTGACGCCACCGAGCAGCCACCGAGCGCTCGTAGCTGTGCCATTCCCATTGTGAACCTACTGAGTTCACGGCCAGCTCAGCACGTGCTGCCTGCAGCCTTGAGAAGCTGCTTGGACGTGTCTTGTCTTCAACTAAGCGGCGGCTTCCTTGACTGTAGGGAGTACACTTCTTGTCCCCCACCCCCTCCAGTGTCCCGACTCACAGTTAGCCTTCAGTTCTTATGCAGTGACCGAATTGAACAGTTTTAGGATTAATAGTCCCCCACTTTCTTCCATAGAAACTGACTTCTACTTCAAGACCCCATTTCTCATCCTGTAGGAGGACAGTCCCTCCTGCAGGACTCTCTCCTTAATCTCTGGGAGCCCCGGCCTCTCCACCCAGAACGTCTAGCTTTGTTAACACCACAGAGCTCTGTGCTTGCCCCCGTCTCATTCTGCTGAAATGATCTGCCTATTGGTCTCACACATTAGACTTGATTCCTGTTACTTACTCTCACCCTCCCGCATGCTGCCTAACGCACAGTAAGTGCTCAGTAAATGTTGGATGAATTAAATAAGCTCCGTGTAGCCTTCCTGAGCATCCCACACCCTGACCCTTTCCACGTAGACCTTAATTGCTACCATCTTGATGACATTCATCTCATTGTACCTGGCAGACTGGCTTTTTGTTCATTTCTCTGAACAAGAAATGCATCCAAAGCGAGGTCTGTATTGTTCATCACATCCTAGCAGAGTTCCTTGAACCTGGTAGACACTAAATAAATGTTTCAGTGAAACCAAACTGAGTGTCAAACATTTGCTTCCTTTAGTCTAAAGCGGATGGTTTTTCCAGGTATGCTCTGAATGCCGTCGGCAGTTTATTTACTGTAACTCATCAGTGACATCAGAAGATGCACACTTTGCCTGGAAATGTTTTATTGGATTTTGGTGTCCCTCAACCTCAAATCTATCACTTAGGTTATTCCAACTGCATACGTCTGAGAGGCAGTGTTTATTTCCCCTGCGACTTCCCCGCCCTGCCGGCTTTGTCAGCAGCCAGTAAATCTGGGGAAATGAGCTCTGCCTTCCCTTTCCCCACCAAGCCCCTGCAAGGAATGAAAACACAGCAGGTGACAGCCAAGAGCATGAATGTTCACGTTAGCACTGAGAGGCGAGGTGACAAGAGGCCTGGAGACAAACACAAGTCGCACCAGACTCGCCCTATTGCATGGGAAGACGGAGGAACGTCTCTCAGCAGCTGCGGCAGGAATAAGGCTCATTTTATGAGGACACGCGTGCAGTTCCTACTGGATTTATGGACGACCTAGTTCCAGTGTTATGTGGCCAGAGTGGGTAAATCAAACTCCAGGCAGACAACAACTCGTTCTGCTTCAGATAATGTTTCCACCAATCTGTTGCAATATTTATAGAGCAGGTGCCAGTTGCAGCTGACCTGGAGAAGGATGTGGCCCTTGCTTGGTCCCCATATTGTAAGGAGTCGTGCGATGCCCAGTTTATCGGGGCAAAGCTGCAGAGTAAACAAATAAATGAATTACATCGTATCTTTGCTACATATCTCGTGTCATTATTGCTCATTAACAATACCTTAAATGTTAAACAACAACAGGATCTATTGACAAAATTGCCTTCTTATGGCTTTCCTTGATTCCTAATGCAGAATTTCTGAATGTATGCTCGGGCCAGTTCTTAACCAACTCACAATCGCTGGTTGTATGGTATCTCTTTCTAACTACACACTTTTGGAGGGACATCACATGGGTAGCTTGAAATCAGCCACAGTAGAAGTAAACCACCAAAATTAACAAATACCACACATCAGTAAAGTCTGTTATTAAGCATTTACAGGTACATCATTCTATGTAATTGATTGTTCTATAAAAACATACATATATGTAAAATTGACCAATCATTACATAACTATGATGTCCCAGGGCTGAATTAATAACTGAGAGCTAAAGCTCTAAATGAGCAAAGCCCCTGTTCTCATGGAGCTGAAATTGTCATAGTCAAGATAGCCAATAAACAGGTCATTAATGAACAAGAACATCATAGACTGTGGTAGTTGCTGGAATAAAAGCCTGTATTCGTTATCTATTGCTGCATAACAAATCACCCCAAAACTTAATGACTTCAAACAATAGACATCTGTTATTTCACAACCTCTCTTTTCAGGGAGGTGGGCGTTTCCTAGCTGTGTTCTCTGCTTTATGGGCTCCCACAGAGATGCAACCCATGTGTCGGTCCAGAATCTGCAGCCTGATCAGAAGTTTTGTCTAGGGAAGAATCCTCTTCCAGGCTCACTCGGTGGTTCTGCCAGCATTCAGTTGCTTTTGGCTCTTCCTGACAGCCACCCTCAATTTCCTGCCACATCTTCAGGAAACTTCCCAAAGATTCTGTTAACGAATAATGGTAACTGTCTCTTGGGCATTTGCATATGCCTGGCTCTGCACCCGGCACTTGGCCTCTTTTAATCCTCAGCTACCCTGCAAGTATTATTCTTCTCCCCATTTTACAGATGATGAGACTGAGTAACTGGGCTGGGATCACTCAGCTACAAGTAGTGGAGCCAGGGTCATAATAATTGATCAACTACTGATGGCCTCCTTCCTAAGTGTCAGCCCCCCTGCTGTGCACTAGGGTCCCTGCCTTCATGGGGCTTCCGTGCAGTGAATGACCATCAGCAAATGAACAGGCATTAGGCTGGAGGAAGAAGTAAAGGAGAAAAGTTCAAAAATAAGAAAAAGTGGGGTACGGCGGAAGGAAATTGAGTCTGGACAACCCGTAAGGAGAGATGTGGAGGGCAGCTCCAGATCGAGCAAGGGAAGGGCAGGCGACTGTGGATTAATGAGAAAAACCTTTTCCATGTAACATTTATTTGTTGATTTCCCCCCACAGCTACCATTATTCTTGTTATTAGTGATAAATGTTCCATTAAGTGCATGCTCATATGGAAGTCATCATAGCTGTGTAAAACATCAAGGGCCGGGTGATTGATTGTATGCCACACTTAATGACATGGCTTGATTCTTTTTTCAGGATGAAATGTTTGGTTTTCCAATCAGTGTGATCAGTGAACCTGGCCTGTGTCTGTGGAGATTCACTCAAGGCTTTCTCTTGCAGACATACCATCTTCCTTTTGTTTCTAGGATATATATTAACTGGTAGCTGGGAGACACCCAGGAGGAGATAGCAAATGCAATAGAAATGCATGACTGCGGAGCTCAAACAAGGAGAGCAGCTTGACTCTCTTAGATATGTCTTACAGATCAGATAGCTTCAAATAAAATCACAGGAGCCGATTTAATTTTCCCAGTTTTGACACAGTGCCTTTCTTCCTCAAAATAAAATCCTATCTCCTTGAGCTAGAGTTCCCCAAAGTATAAGCCATTCCCTGAGAATAAATGACTTTGCTTTGGAAATGCCACTGATGTGCTCAGACCTTTGAGAGATAATTTAGTTCAGGGAAACAGTAATATATCATCATTATCAATAATGAAAGTAAATCGCCCACCTTGTGTGCTGAGCATTGGCTGGGCATTGTGGCTAAAGGCATGGTCCTTGCCCTTGAAAACTTTGTCATCCACTTAGGAAGACAGCAAACAGGCATCCAAAATGAAAGAAAACAGGAAACATAGCCTTCATATTAGTCAAAGTAGGCTAGGCACCATATGAACAGCCCGTAAGCCTCAAGAATGGCTCTTTTTCTTGCTCTCCTCTCAGGCTCAAGCAGGTTAGCAAAGGGGCCCTGCCTCACAGTCACTGGGAGACCCAGGCTTCTTCCTTTTTGGGAAACAGAAAGTGGGGGGTGGGTTATGTGGGAGGTTTAGGAGCTACACCAAGGACATCACTTCTGCATATACTCCCCTGGCCAGAATCAGTCCCACAGATCCATCTTACTGCCAGGAAGCCTGGGAATACAGTCTAGCCGTGTGCCCCCAGAATCCAGGGAAATGGGATTGGGTGAACACACAGTGTTGTCTTCACCACAAGTGCCTTTGGTTGCAAGCAACCGATACCGATTCTGGCTGGCTGGCTAGCTGGCTTCAGTGAACACACACTGGGATGTGTTACAGAATCAGGGAAAAAGCTGAAGTCAGGGGCAGCCAAGCTCCCAGATCTCAGCAGCCACGCTTGCATCTTTCTGGTTAGAGCAGCCCCTTTTGCATAACTAGGCTCGAAAGTTCTTTGAGTTTGGAGTTGGTTACATCCATTTTCTGTCCGAACCTTGAACCAAACAGACACAAGAATCAGGTGAGGCCCATAGAGAGTGTAGCCGGACCTTGAGAGGACAACGGTGTGTCCTCCTCACTGTCAAGTTTACTTGACAATGTCCGGGCAGCTGAACAACTGAAGGTCTTGCTTTCCAGAAGCGGGGTGCCTTCCACATGGCAGAGAGGAGTGCAAGGATGGTAAGTTTCCTCCCAAATTATTCAAGAAGGCAAACTCCCTCTATTGTTCCCAAGAGTTACATGGAGAAAGGCAATGGGGTGTGCCCTACATTCTGTCTCTGTGACTCTTGGTTCCACATTTCATATTCCCAGAGTCTGATCATCCCAGCTTAGATTAGGGGGTCCCCTGTGAATTAGACAACTCTTGTCAGTGGAGACACTCATGACCATGGCCACTGGGGACTGTTTCTCTGCATCACGGGTTCCTCCAGAGATGGGGCCGCCATGGGCTGGACATCCAACCTTAGAGGAATCTTTCCCAGCAATCTTCCCTATGGGAGTGATAAAGAATTAAATACATATGCATATTGCAAGTAAGAGTGACAAAGAGAGGTAGGGAATTAGGGGTGACTTCTGGAAGAGGCACAGCAGGAGTGGGAAATAGATCGGACGTAAGTGGGAAGTATCCTGGTCACCCAAGAGCGCGGGAACTCACGTGGCATTTTCTCTCATCTTTCAGTATGACTGGGTCTTTTACATTCCAAAGGAGGTTACTTTTATTCTTGGTGGTTTGGTTTTTTGTTATTGTTGTCCTCATTGTGAAAGCAATAGTGTCCGTTAGAGAAAAATCCGAGAATACTAACGAGCCAACGAATTTTTTTATATTAGAGTTGCTTTCGAAAGTGAAATTTGGAAGCAACTCAAATGACAAGAGGGGCCGATTGAAGACATTAGAGTGGATTACTACAGGAGAGTAGTATAGAGCTGTTGAAATGAACAGGCAGATCTGTAAGCACTGAGATAAGAGTGATATGGTAAAACAAACTGTGCAGCTACGTAAGTGGTATCATTCCCTTTAAATATGTGTGCATAGAAATGTGTGCTGCATGTGAGGGTGTATCAAATGTATCCGTGTGTGTACTTGTAATGTGCAGGGAAAGCAGCAGGGAGACACACTTCATTATTCCCAGTTCCCTCTTAGGGGTAAGGTTGGGTACGGGTGGAGGCAAGTCCTCAGTTTCCACTTTAGAAATGACTGTATCATTTTGATTTTCCTTATAATAATTGGATATTACTTCAGTAATAAAAGCATTTTTAATGGTAGCCTTAAGTTTGCCAGAAAATGGAGACTTTTGGAACATTTCATCCCAAACCTTGCAATTTATGTACTTAGTAATCTAATTGATTCTCTACAAGGTTAATCAATCTATTTCACATTGCAACTGTAGAGTTAATTTTCTTCAAGAGATGGAGATTGACTGGTTCCTCTTTAAAATTATTTATAAAATGTGTTTAACTACAAGAGAGTTATGCCCATGCATCCCATTGTATGATCATGAGAATTTGTACATACCTCTGCTTAGCTTTGACTGTATTTTGTTGCAGTTATACGTGGACATGACTGTCCTCAACCCCATGCTTTGAGCACCTTAAAGAAAAGGGACCCTGTTTTTCCATCAGTATATCCCCAACACCCAGCACAACATTTAAACTAGATGTTCATTAACCACCACTTAAATGGATATATAAAATAATAAAAGAAAAAATTATGGTAACTTTCTCTGGGGAAAAAAGTCTGTGCAGAGGAAACTGTTAAAAGAGAAAATGATGTGTTCATGAATGGTAGGATGCTGTTGTGAAGAGCCCACTGCGATGCTATGGTGTGATTTGGTAGCTCTTAAGTTTCTTACTAATAACCAGATAATTGACCATAGTATTAGTTGCAGTATTAGTGGAAACTGCCTTGTTGCTACTCACAGAACATCTAAATCAAGTGTCTGGTGGAAAGGAGAAATTTATTAGCTCATAGAACTCACAAAATCTGAGGAGTAAATTCTGGATTCAAGGATGACTATTAAGGGCCTCAAATGATGTTTTAAAAACCAACTCCATAAATCTCTACCTCTTGTTACCTGCCTGTGTCACCTCCATTCTCAGGTTGACTTTCTCCGTGGGGTTAAAAATGGCCCTTACCAGCTCCAGCTTGATGCCCTACCACCTTCAAGTCTAACAGAAAGAGAACTTCTTTGCCCTAAGCACTCTAAAAGAAATCCATCCCAGAACTGAATTTCAATGTCAGGGTGGCCTAACTTAGGTTACATGCACATTCCATGGCTATGGGAATGGAAAGCCCTGATTGGCCAGGCCTGAACCACACACCCATCCCTAGATGACGGGCAGAGCCAACCCCACCTGAACTCCACCTGTACGGAGAATGAGGACCAGGCGATGCCCTCAGGGAGTGACAGCGTAGGTACAGGGAAAGGGAGTGGGGTCTGAGAGATTGAAGAGTACCCGCCTGCCGTCATTAGTGTTTGAAGCAGTCTCCATTGTGAGCTATACTCCCAGCTGGAGGAGAGTGAACGCTGTGAGGAATTTCTCTTCTTCTTAGGTAGCCATCATAGATTAGTTCCCCCAACTTGCTTCATGGGGCAATTAACAGGAGTTGTGCTTTAGACACAAGCCCTGCCTGGGATCATAAACTAAACGTTCTGGTATGACTGGTATAAAAATTCATAACATCCTCTTGGAAAACAATATTGAAATGTAAACAAAAAGCCTTAAAATACTCATACCCTTCACCCCAGTAATTCCACATGCATCTTGGAATCTATTATTAAAAAACAAAACAAACACAACCAAAAATAACAGCCAAAATATATAGAAGGCTCCCTGAATAAAGATGTTCATTTCAGTGTTATTTAAAATCATCAGCATTTTTAAAACACTGTAAATAACTTAAAGACCTAATAATATTATATAAGATGATTAAGTAAATTATAAAATATCTATATGATTATATTTTACACAACCCTTAATGTACAAGAATTATGTTGATGATTATTACATGGGAAAAATGATATTAAATTTACCATGATCTCTCTAATATTGGGAAAATCTACATAATTTCTTATTTCAATAGTTGTTTGCTATCAAAAATATTTATGTCTTGGGACATAAGTTAAAATCTTATACAAGATATTAGGCTTATGATGTGCAGGCTAGTGGTTAGCATGTCCAGAGACACTCAAGAAAGATTTTGTAGGTGGCCAATTTACTGGTTTCATGTGGTCCAGCTACTATTTATGGCAAATAGTAAATCCAATCCAACTTGTCAATGATGATAAGTAGGAAACTTTACATTAGGGTAAAGTTTCCCAGCTTCAACTTGTGAGTGGATGGCATTTCAAGCACCCTTACAGAGAAGTACCAACAGACCCAGGCAGAACCAGAGCTGGGTCTAGTGTCAAATTTCATTTGCACTCAGCCATCAAAGAGCTTTGGGACCTTTAGTCCTGGTGGAGCTGGAATTAAAACCAAAACATCATGTGCCAAGTGTGCAGCTGTTAAAGAGCATATCAGCATCACACTCATCATCCTGAATTTAAGTTTAGGGACTTGGCCTGGCACAATGGCTCATGCCTGTCATCCCAACACTCTGGGAGGCCAAGCTTGGAGGACCGCTTGAGCTCAGGAATTTGAGACCAGCCTGATTAAGAGCAAGACCCCATCTCAACTTAAAATCTAAAAAATTAGCCAGATCTGGTGGCACAGTGCTGTAGTCCCAGCTACTTGGGAGGCTGAAGCAGGAGGTTGCTTGAGCCCAGGAGCTGGAGGTTGCAGTGAGCTATGATAACACCACTGCACTCTAGCCGGGGTAAACAGAGTGAGACTCTGTCTCAAAAATAAAAATAAAAAATAAATTTAGGATCTTACCAAACTGTCCAACAAAACTAATACTTCTTAAGTTAGTAGTTCAGAAGCTACTTAGAAGTTAAAGAAACACCAATTAAAGATGCCCCAGGGAGCAAACAGCTAACTACCCTTCAAAAATACTTCAAAGTTTCTGAGAAAGCTAGCACCGTGCTATTAAAATTTACTGTGTAAACTGATGGCTTTAGCAGAAAAGTAGAGACCCCCTGTTGCTTTTTTGTTCTCTGCTCCCTGTGGTATTTCTTAATTATTAGTTGGTATAACCAACTGTTTTTGAGGCTGTCGTACTGGTAGGACTATTTATGTGATTGTAAACACCTTTTATTTTTGTTATTGAAGGTAGTTCCACTCAGACTCTCTGTGTGTGATTAAGAAACCAATCCAAACTGGTTTAAACAAATAAGGAAAATTAATGCCTTCATTAGCTGAAAAGTCCGTGGGCAGGGCTGGCTTCAGGCATGGCGTGATGAAGTGGCCCCCATATAATCACTGAGAACCATTTCTTTTTGCCCCAAGGTTCAAGCATAATTCCCCCAGGAAATGGCTTCATTCTTAGACTTGGTCCCCTGCACCACACCTGCTGTGGCCATGCCATGGCTCCTCTAGCTGCCCCAGATAGATGCTTCCAGGTTCCCACTGTGGGGAAACAGCTTCCTGTCCCTGACTGCCAAACACAGAACCCGGACTAATCATTACACCCCTGGCATGGGATGTGCTTGTCAGCTTCTCCTCATCAGAGCTCAATCCAGAAGTTCACTGGGGAGAAGGCAGTCCAACCTTCTCAAAGCAGAGAATAAGGGAGGGGTAGGACCCCAAAACAAACATGGGGTGCTGCCTTGCCAGAAGAAGAAAGGTGTGCGGTTTGACCAAGACAAGCAGATCCGCTACAGAAGGCGATTTAAATGCAGGGGCTGTTATCTGCCGGCCACTGCACTCTCCGTGGCAGCAGCAGAGCTACGTGGTTAGTTGTGTTGAATGTTGGAATATGGTGGCTAAGTGTCTGTCAAATATTCAAATGAAAAACATGTATACAAAAAGAGACAATAGTGCAACATTGTTCGTGTTAAATTTTTCAGATCATGGTTAGATTAAATGCATCTTCCAAATTTAACATCCTATAAGACTAAAGTTACCTGAAAGAATGCAATATAAGTGATTCTAAACCTCAGTTGTTTTTTCCCCATTTGTAGAATGGGAAGAATAATTACAGTCTGACCTGCTTGCTGAAAAGATTAACTATAAGGATTTCTGTAAAGTACAGTAATACAGTGTCTGTGCCATCCAATTGTTCAGTAAATGTGAGTTCCTAAAGCTGCCATCTTTGTCCTAAAAACTCACCATGAAAGTTAACCCGCATTTCCAGGTCAGCTTCATGAGGTCACTGTGAAATGACAGACGTGGGTATAAAAATTAAGCGTACAGTGTATATAGCCCAGCACAGGAAATGGAACATTCTGGAATGTATCACATGTTCCCCTATACAGGAACAGTAAATAGGTTCTGTCCCCCACCCAGCTCCAGTCCATGAATAGTGACTGTCTTGTATTGGAGGGGTCCTTAAGGCGCATTTATACACAGCAGGGAGTCCTGCAGTGGCTGCTTAAAGACGCCTGCCCTCCACGGGGGAGGGGGAGAGACAGCCGGAGCCACGCATCTGCCACCTTCCCAAAGCAGCACCCCAGATCTAAATGCCACCGTCTCCCTCTGTGCTTGTGCTCTGCAGACTCTGGAAAATCCCAAGTACGAACTGATCATCGAAGCTCAGGATATGGCCGGACTGGACGTCGGATTGACGGGCACAGCCACAGCCACAATCGTGATCGATGACAAAAACGATCACTCGCCAAAATTCACCAAGAAAGAGGTAAGCCCCTGCTGTCACCACCGTCGCAGTGACGACCGCGGTCACGGGTCGATATTAATTCCGTATAATACTGCTGGCTCCCTGTGTGCAAAATCAACACACTCCTTTGCGGGAGAGAGAATGGTGCTTTGCTGGAGTTCTTCCTCACATTTTTATCGTGTGTGTTTGTGTGTGTGTGTGTTTGTGTGTGTGTGTGAGAAGCTGAAACACCAGGGCACTGTGAGAACAAAAGCACTAAATCTTGTTAAAGTCCACAAGAAAATAACTTTTAATGCCCAAGTGCCATTTTCATAGTTTTATGGGTGTTATTTAGCACTGAGTTATGAGAGTCCCATTGTGATTTTAGCATAACAATAACTATTTTTTTCCAGCAAGTACAGATTGAGAGGCCAGACGGAACAGCGGCGAGGAGGTAGAGCAGACTTTCTTGCCAGTAACAATGTGGCCCAGGAGCTTATGAATAACAGCCAAGCGGGTCTGTCTAGGAGAGCCATGACTTATTCTCAGCCCCGTGCTTTTATGACAGTGGATCGTGGCTGTTGATTCCCATTTATTCGAATGGAGCGATATTGGGGGAAGGGCTGAGTACACAAGATCGCATTCAGTTGCTGAGTTTGTACCCAAACTAGGAAGCCATGTGCACTATGCATCTGATGGCAGATCACAGCTTCATTGGGGGCGGGGCCAGGGCCCTGGATTAGATGCCTTTCTCAGGCCAAGTGAAGGGCCTGGAATAGGTACAGGGGCCCCTGACATTTGCCAAGCCTTTGCTGCACCCATCATGGTGCTCTCCTCCTGCTGCCTCATGGACTGGGTGAGCTTGGTTTTGCATTTTACCAATGAGCTGATGGTTAAGCTCAGAGGACCTGGAGAACAGCTGCAAGGTCATGGGCACAGTAAGTGGCAGAAACGGGAAGTGAACCAGGTTCTGTGGCTCAGATGCTGTGCATCCTTGTCTGCCACTGGCGTTTACACCTTCCAGGGCATTGGGAGAAAAGGCTCCACCTGTGGACTGGAGGTTGCCCCACCCTCTCTGGAGGAACCCCAGGGCTGCTCCGGGTGGCTTGGGACAGGTAGACCGACCCTCTCAGACTCCCAGATCTCCCACTATGCAGCCTCTCGCCGCAGCAGCCCTCTACACCTTATTCAGGGTGTAGACAACTCCCTTCCTCCCCATGATGTCTTGGGCGCTCAGGATTCCAGCCTTAAAACAGCAAGGTCCGCGGTAGCCTGGCACACTCTGTGCCCTGACTCCCCCGGTGGTGTTCCTACAGGTGGCTGGTGCCTTCTGTGTTTCCCAAAGTAGTGTTCCAAGAAATCGGCCCCACAGGTCACACCACAGGGGGTGTAAAAAAGGATTTCTGGTTCAAATAGATGTGGGGAGCACTGAGTTGAATAGTTTAAAAGCTTTCTCTAACTGCAGGACTTCTGGTTCACTTTAGACTACTTCGTGTTTCTCTAAGAGGGTTAGGTCTGTAGGGTTGGCCTGGGGACAGTGTTTCCTGGACCAGCTCATTGTGTCCTGCTACACCGGTGCTCCGTGGGTAGTCACTGGGGAATATTGGTTTACCTGCAGAATTTCCTGTCAACCTATTTCAAAATAAAAACTCAAGGTACATTGTAACAGTCAATACAAACATGGCAATGAAAGCAAAAATAGGATAACTTCGTTCGAAAATAAGAAGACTTATCCATGCTGTCAGCTGTGAGAGATTGATTAGTTACTTCGGTCTGGCTCTGAAGTTAGGTTCTGTGACTCAGAAAAAAAAGAAATGTGTACTCAGTCAAGGACTAAGCACTGTGAATGATCCACTTCTGTTGTTTGTTAGTGTCTCTGAATCCAAGGAAGAATTTAAAATAGAACTTAAAGGTTAGCTACCATTCCACGATGTGTGGGTATGTATATACTTCAAACACATACACAATGAAAGCATACAATGTTATCTGTTAATTTGAAAAATTAAATTACAAGACAAAGAGACTGACTAGCATGAGGAAAATGTATTCCCCTGTAGAGATTAACATAGGCACAAAAATTTTCTTCAAATGGACATTAGACAATAAGCTTGGGATTCCCAAAGGGCAGAACTGATGTCTAAACTCGTATGGAGACATAAATAATAAAATGAGAAGCATGGGTAGCTAGCAAGTACATTAGACTCTCTCGGATATTAAATGTCCCAAAGGAGTCTTTGTCCAATGTTGGATAAATTAAATTCACAGCTAAACTTTCTAACACGTTCCTGAAAGGCTGATGTTCTTCTCCGTCGAAGAGGGAGTGAGAGAGTCCTACATTTTTGATACCAGATCTGCAGGAGGAGGCAGAATGGAGAGGGGAAGGGGTGGGCTCTGGCGCCGGAACTGGATTCAAATCCCGCTGCCCAGCGGTGTGATGTGAGCGCGTTGACGACTCTGCATCCAGGTTTCTTTACCTGTTGGTCCAGCACTCTAGCACAGAGCTGCCTCACTAGGTCTCTGCGAATGAACAAGTGATGACAAGCGCTCGGGGCATGTCAGCTGGTATTCTCTAGAGAGTTGGGGATGAGGATGGTGGTGATGAGGATGGTGGGGTGAAGGCAGTGATGAAGAAGAGGATGTGAAGAAGGTGGTGGTGAAGAAGATGCTGATATGTTGACAATGATGTTTCTAAAGTGTCAGATGCCAAATGACATTCTTATCCAAAGGGCCATCTCCCTTCCCTGTTGTAAGGCTGCTGTGTTCCTTTAAAGTGATCCGTGAATCTGCTTAAGCACTTCAGAGTGCGTGGCTAAGACCCTAGAGTTCTGGAGGAGAAATGGTAGAGTCTATAAAATATATTTCTAGGAGATCAGGGCTGGGGACACAATCAAGAAAGGCCCAGAGAATCTGCTGGAGGAAGAAGAGTGCTGGTGAGGACTCAGCCAGATGGGGTGGTCTCTAGGACGTGGAAGGGATAGAACAACAGAATGCGCATGAAACAGAGAAGGAACGTGAAGCTTGTGATATTGACGTTGAAACGATTTTTAGAGATGAAGGTCAGGTTCATTTATTCCAGAATAGAAATAGTGACCATTTGGAGTTGAGCGTGTCCAGAAAGCTGTCCAAGATGTTGTTCTATACAAATTTCTACGTACATTAGGACATTTCTTAGGAAATTCATACGAACACATGCTTGTTGGAAACATACAGGTTTTCTTTAAAACTCTATTTTAGATGACCTTCCATCTCCAGAGAAATGCATATTTTTATCTGTTTTAAAAATCTATTTAGGCTGGGTGCGGTGGCTCACGCCTGTAATCCTAGCACTCTGGGACACCAAGGCAGGAGGATCGCTTGAGCTCAGGAGTTTGAAACCAGCCTGAGCAAGAGATCCTGTCTCTATTTTAAAAAAATAAAAAAAATATGTTTAAAAGAGGAATTATGATTAACTGTTAATAACAGAGACTGGAAATAACAGTGTTAAACAAGATAAAGACATAGTTTCTCTCAGATAGAAGTTTGCAGGTAGACAGTCCCGGACCAGCTAGGTGATGTCATGACATTGTCAATTTCCCAACTCGTATTCCTCAAGGCTGCCTCATGGTACAAAAGGGTCACTACAGCCCTAGCTATAGTGTCCAATAACGGGCAGACAGAAGCAGGGAATGAGAAGAGTGAAGGAGTACCTGCCACCTAAGAAAATACCCCTTAAAGAGCTTCCCTAAAACCCCAAGTGACTTCTGCCTGCATCTCCATACCTCCCTTACCTGTAAAGGAGGCTGAGAAAGAACTCCAAACATCTTCAGTTGGCATGTTGCAACCCTTGACAATATAGTGGTTGCTTAAGGAAGGAGATGTTTCAACAGTTATTTTAAAATTAAATTCTTAGTGCAAGGTAGGCTCATTTGTTTATTTCCCTTGTGTTCATTTACACTGACTGTAAACTCACTGAGAAACAAGGGTCACATCGCTCTTATTCTCTGTTGCATCCCAGTAGGCACTAAATAATTCAGTATTTGCTGAATGTTTCCTGAAGACAATTTTAACTTGAGAACAGTGTCACTGGGTACAATGAACCAAGATTTTACTTAAAATTGCTACCAATACATGAAATCAGTTTTTAGTCATTTACTTTCATGGAAACACTAGCTTCTCTGTGGAGAGTTTTCTGTGAGTTTTCCTAATAGCTTGTACACATGGGTTCAACTAAATGTTAGCTTTGAATTTCCTGGATAAGATATTTTGGAATGATCTTAAGAAATCGAGTTAAACTCTCTAAACCCAGAGTTTGAAATATAGACAAGAACTTTAGACCCATATAGAGCAAAGTGACTTGTTTATTCCTGTCTCTAAAGTTTTTTCCTAAGAAATAATTTATGATTCGTGTCTAGAACATAGTTGATACCCAACAAATACTTACTGAATAGCTCATGTTTTCACATAAATCTCAGGCCATGGGAATTAATGAACTTCATATTAATTTTAAGTGAATGTATTTGCAAATGATTATAAGATATAAAAAAATGAATTGAGCATTTTCTCCACTTAGTCAATCCATTTTTTTTTTCCAAATTGTACCTTAAAATGGTGATTGGTAATTTAAATTTAATGATTTAGGATTTGGCAATTTGATGAGCTCATTCTTCCTAAGGTAAATGTTTTGGTGTTTGAACTATGACATTACAATACCCATAATAAAAATGACATAAAACAGCCGGGCCCAGTGGCTCATACCTGTAATCCTAGCATTCTGGGAGGCCAAGGTGGGAGGACTTCAGGAGTTCAAGACCTACATCAGCAAGAAGGAGACCCTCTGTCTCTACTAAAAATAAAAAATTGGCCGGGCATGGTGGCACATGCCTGTAGTCCTAGCTACTCGACAGGCTGAAGCAGGAGGATCGCTTGAACCCAGGAGTTTGAGGTTGCTGTGAGCTAAGCTGACGACACTCCACGGCACTCTAGCCTGGGCTAGAGAGTGAGACTCTGTCTCAAAAAAAAAAAAAAAAAAGACATAAAACTTAGAAGGTCCTGTTCTCCAGCTGGAAAATGAGAGCTGGGTAAATGCTCCAGTTGTCACAAAGGGACAAAGGTAAATGGCAGCAGCCGGAAGCTGTCAAGCTGAAATCGAGCCACAGGCAGATACATCAGCTTATCAAATGAGTGCCAGGGGACAGTCCTCACTCTCCAGACGCCAGTGTGGGGTCTTCTAGAGCACATGATGCTCCAAGAATCTTATGTTTCTTTAGGGGATTAGCCTTTTTTAATAAAAAAGTATTATGTTAATCAGCTGCCTGATATATCCTGTAATACTTTTTTCTCTTACATGTTTAGCTGCAAACCTATGGTTGCTTTTTCATATTCTAATTCTATAATACCATTTACTATAGAAATATGAGAACAAAAGGTCTAGTCTTTATCAGGGTCGACAGAAATATTCTCTGTGTCCTCGATAGTTTAGAAACGTTTGTTTGACCTTCACAACACATTTCCTTATTGCAAGCTTGTATAAATGTTGAGGATTGTTGTCAAATTTGAGAAAATTTCTGTCAAGTTTCTGTCACATAGATGAGCTATACAATTTCCAGTGGTTCTTGCGTAATGACTAATCTTTAAGTTGATGACACTTATTAACCAGGTTGTCATCCATGTCCCTTTTGGGGGGCATATTATGAGTTTTATGTTATCTTTACTGATGTCCATATGGCAGATAAAATTGGCAAGAATTTAAGTCTTTTTCCAATGTATTCGTTATGATTCACTCATTCATTAGTAGGTTTACCAGTCAAGGAGCTATTTTATTTCTCATGTTAGAAATGTACCTTTTCCTCTTAATGAATTATCTGAAGCACAATGATGTCAGGATAGGCCGGGCGTGGTGGCTCACACTTGTAATCCTAGCACTCTGGGAGGCCGAGGCAAGAGGATCGCTCAAAGTCAGGAGTTTGAAACCAGGCTGAGCAAGAGCAAGACCTCATCTCTACTAAAAATAGAAAGAAAGTACTCGGACAACTAAAAACATGTAGAAAAAATTAGCCAGGCATTGTGGCACATGCCTGTAGTCCCAGCTACTCAGGAGGCTGAGGCAGGAGGATCGCTTGAGCCCAGGAGTTGGAGGTTGCTGTGAGCTAGGCTGATGCCACAGCACTCTAGTCTGGGCAACAGAGTGAGACTCTGTCTCAAAAAAAAAAAAAAAAATGATGTCAGGATAATATCTACTTACTCTATTTCTTAACTTCATCACTCTTGCATATATTCCATTAAGTCTTTTTAGTAATAGCTATATTGAGATAGAATGCACATGCCATAAAGTTCACACTTTTAAAATGCACAATTCATTGTTTCTTAGTATATTCACAAAGTTGTGTAACTATCACTACTATCTAATTTCAGAATGTTTCCATCCTGCCAAAAAGAAACCCTGTACCTGTTGACAGCTACTCCTCGTTCCCCTCTCCAGAGCCACTAATCTACGGTCAGGCTCTATGGATTAGTTTATTCAGGACGGTTCCTATACATGGAATCATGCAATAGCTGGTCCTTTTTGACTGGCTTCTTCTTTTTTTTTTTACTGTATTTTGTGTGGCTGAGTAATACTCCACTGTATGGATGAGCCACAGTCTGTTTCCCTATTGAGCCACTGCCGGACATTCGGGCAGTTTCAACTTTCTGGCTATGGCGAATGATGCTGCTATGAGCATTCATGTAGAGTCCATTAAGTTTTTTATCTGCATTTTCTCCCAATTCCCGAATAGCTAGAATGAAAAAGAAGTTACCCATAATATTGCTGTAAATTAGTAGGCTGTAATTTCTCACTTGTTTTATTGAAACATTCCAAAATGCCTTTCTAAATTGCAGTTAATACGGCTTATTCAAGATTTATCAACTTCTTTTTAATAAATATGTAACTTTCATACCAAACAATTACCCAAATCCTGAGTGATTTAATTCTCAACAAGCCAAGCACAAAACGCAAATCAAGAAATAGAATATGATCCCCAGCCAGAAGCTTCCTAGGGCTCCTGCTAGCACCACCACCTGCTCTGTAAAACAACTCCTCTCCCGACTCTTTTCACTGTAAATTAGTTGTTCCTATTTTTTATATTTATATGAGTGGAATCACGCAGTGTGTACTCTTGTGACTAACTTTTGTGAGGTTCATCTATGTGGTTGCATGTAGCCATGATCTATTCGTGTTCATTACTGCACGAATACATTTCAGTTTATCTATGTATTCTGTTAGGTGTAAACATCTGGGTTGTTGCTAGTCTGGGTAAGAGTAGAATAAGCACTCTTGAATGTGTCTTTGGTGCCCATACGAATGCATGTATGTCTTTTTATTTGGGGCATACCTACAGGTGAAATTACTAATTCAACCTTAGTTGATACTTTCAGTTCAATTTATATTTATAAATTTATATTTTTCTACTTATTTATCCTGTATATTAATATTCATTCTTTCCTGTTTCTGTGCCTCCATGTGGGATAATTTTCCTTCTGATTAAAGTATTACTTTTATTTTAAAGATAGTACAGTTCTGCTGGTGACAAGTTCTCTCCTTTATTGTTTGTCTGAAAACATCTTTTTTGTCTAAATTTTTTGAAGTATACTGTCACTGAATATAAAATCTTTATTGACAGTTATTTTCTTATAGCACTTTAAAGATAATGATATTTCATTGTCTTTTTACATCTATTATAGTTTGTCAAAAGGTTAGCTGTAAGTATTACTTTTTTCTCCATTGAAAGAAATGTGTCTTTTTTCTCTGGCTGCTTTTGAAAACATTTCTTTGTCTTTACTTTCAGCTGTTTGACTATGACATGCTGAATTGTGATTTAATTTGTATTGACTATACTTATTCCTTAAGCATCTTGATTCATAACCATACCTCTTCAAATATTTCTTCTGACTCATTTTCTGTTCTCCTCTGGGACTCTAATTTTTATATATGTATATGTGTGTATATATATGCACACACACATATACATATATATACACACAGACATGTGTGAATTTATACATATAATATAGAGATTTTCTATGCTTCTATTGACCTATTTTTTTTAAGTTCATCAAGCCTCTCTTCTGCACTAATGTACTATTCTACCCATCTATTGACTACTTCATTTCACTTATTCTATTTTAAATTATATAATCTCTACTTCTTTTATAGAATAGAATTATCTGCTGAAATTCTCCATCCTACCTACTTTCTTGAATATTTTAGTCAAGTCACTTAAAATTCAACATCTGATAACTCCAGTATCTAGATCACTTCTTTGTCTATTTCTATTTTCAGTATTTTTCTCTTCATTTTTGGTCATTTGTTATGGTCCCCTGGCATAGCTAGTAATTTTTTTATTAAATTATGGGCAACACGTATGGAAATTTTTAGAGATAATTTGAGGCTCTGGCTGTGATTCCTCCAGAAAGGATTCCCTTTTGCTTTCTGTGAGCAGATAAGAGTAGGAAAAGATGACTTTAAGTCAGGCTGAGACTGAGTTGGTTCACAGTCTCGGGTTTTGGTCTTTCACGAGGGCTGCTCTGCATTGCTTCCGAGTCTCCATTACTCCTCGGATGTGGATACTTCCCTGGGTCCTACCCGAAAGTCTGGTTGTGTTCACAAGGGCTCTTCTACCTCTGCAGACCTTGGATTTCACTTGCCTTCTCAGTCCCTTGACTCTGCTGAAAGCTCTGTGTGGCTTTCTGGCCACTAAGCCAGTGCTTTCTGCTCAGATTCTTAGCCTCTCATCCCTGTGCCCTGACAGTTTGGTAAATGTCCCAAAGTTAAAGATTCTGTTGGATATCAAAGCCTCACTTCAGTGAATTTCCCTTCTCTCCAAGATCCTGAATTCTCAGGTTTTGTCTGCCTCAGTAGCTCTTTGGCACCTTCAAATAGGTGAGGGGTGTTGTGTTAAATCTTTATTCTGAAGCTATTCTAGATTAAAGAGTTGGTCTAGAAGCTTGTCCCACTTATCATAAACAAAGGGAAAAAATCTGGATTAGTTTTTTAATCTGGAGTTTCAGAACAAAGCAGTAGACATTGTGTATATGGAATTCATTCTGGCACAAAGCGTAATATTTTCATTAAAAATATGGTTTGGAGAAATATAATTGAATAGTTTGAGAGTACCCATCCCCTCTCATAACAATTCATTTCAAAGAGAACTTATTTTATTAAAAAGTTTTAAATTTTTTTAAGTGTCTCCTCCTTGATGTTGATAATCAAGAAGTGACTCTAAATCCAAGCAAGCCAAACTACGTAATTAGAAACAAGCTTCTCTGCGTGATTCCCTTCCCTAAGTCAACGTGACTGTCTGGAGTTCCCCTAATGCTTTTGGATCTTTTCATTTGTTTTTGGTAATTTAGTGGCTCCAGGTATGAAGTTAGGAAACACACCTTTGTGTTACATCTTTAGCCAGAAGTCCAATCGAAGTAAATATATTTATCCAGTTCTCTAAGACTTCCATGCAGTATTTTGAGACCTTTAGATGAAACTCTCCTACTTTTATTTCCCTTAGGAGAGCTCTTTAAATTCAGATGTGCCTGTGTCTAAACACTGACCACATCATTACACATTCTGCTTGCTCAATAGAGATAAATCCAGAAAGCCAACCACATATTTCTTAGAAGATCGAACTCATTTCAATTATCTGACTTTTCTGGAGGGTGGAGTCTAAGACATTTTAACAACCAGATAAATCTTTTGAAGATGATTAAATGTTTTTCCAAATAGTCCAAACTCTCTCTTCCCATGAAGCTTTTTATAGTCATTATGGTGAAATATATAAGACTTGTTTTCTGTGATACTGTGAAATCACATATCTGACAGCTCTCTCTGTGGCTGAGGTTTTAAATAAAACCAAACATACGCCATGGGGATCTCTGTCTCATGCTTTGTATAGAGGGATGGGAATCCCAATATGTAAAGAAATGGAATATTTGGGGAGTTTGGAGAGAACAGAACAATGTGATTTCAGTGTGCAGGTACCAGCAATTTCCAACTCTGTAAATAGCAACATCACTCCCAGTTCCATCCGTTCCTAGTCTATCTTGCCCCAGTCAACACTTTGTCCAAGGACTCCAAGGAGCTCTCTATTGCAAATTGCATTCCCAACCTCCCATCGCACAACTGAAGAGGGTTTAGCTGCAAAACAGCCAACACCCTCGTTCCACATTTATCTTCCCTTGGAAGGAGTGAGTTCATTACTTTTGTCTCCTGTACCAAGGTCACCGAAAAACATGAAATCATCAACTAAACCTCCTACTGTTCAAATATCAGAGGCACTTGAAACAGCAGGTCTGCAGCTGGATTTCTTCACTAAACGAGAGTAAAGGGAAACATTTTACAAATATAAGCAGTGATATATAAATAGATTTCATCCTCCAAATACTACAGTTCCAGCTTAAAAAAAAAAGATGGTGTTGGCATTGCTGGATTTAATTTTTCATAGACAACAGGATGACATATCTTGCATTGTTGAAAATGCCCATGCTGATTATAAACTGTGTGTGTAATGTCAAAACATCTGGATTTTTTTAAGTGAAAAAAAATGCAATCTACCCTGTGGCTGTTTCTTCAAGTCACTCCTAGAGGTAGACCAGACAGCTGGATGATTTATGGCATTAATCACTCTTTCATAATTGTATGCATGATATGTTGAGCCCCATCACCTCTGTGTGAGCCTCTATGCAAATTCAGTATCTCTGCTAACCCTGCGGATATGCTCAAGGGTCAGCAGCAACTCAGTGGCAATAAAAGCAATTTTTCACTGCAGCTGGCGAAGACTTACCACTAACCCACTCCATAGCACAGCGGCCTCTGAAGACTTCATCCATCTGCTTCTGTTCAAAGATAATACCCTCACATTAAACAACAACTGCAAAGCTATAAAACACCTACTTTTTTAACTCTAAGAATATAACATTAGTACACCCCCACAACGCAGTTTGCAGAATGAGAACTTAAGGGTCCAGAAATAAGCAGTCAAGAGCAGCAAAGGCGGAGCACGTTGGAAAATGAAATGTCCAAGCCTACGCTGCACCAGGAAACCATCTCGTTCTGAAAAACTCTAGAAATGAGATCATCGGGTCTTATGCACAGGTGGTTTCAAACACCGTCCACCTGGCCATAGCCTGCCTTCATCTCAGGCGACACGGAAGCTCGGTTTACCTCCAAACACGCCAAGCTTTGTCATGACTTCTCACCGGTGCACATTTTGTTCCCTTCTCCCTGGAATGCCTTTCCCTTCTTTTGTGCTTGGAAAACTCCAATTTATCCTTCAACCTTTAAATTATAAGTCCCCCAGGCGGTTTGTTTTTTCCTCCTCTTGTCCCGTCGCACATTAGACCTGCACTTAGCAAAGTATTATCGCACTATCTGTTAATTCTTACTCACAATCTATCTCCCTAATACCATTCGAATGCTCTGGTATTTGGGGACATGTCCCTTTCATCACTGCCTCTGGGGCCAAGAACAGGGGTGACATGACATGTTCAACTCAAGATGAATTTATTATTCATGCAGCAAATACTTATTACAGGCCTGTTTCAGCTTCCACCATACTATTAATTATTTTATTCCATTTTATAGACAGTTACCTGTATGCCATTATATTTGTATATATGTATTATTCTATTATGTATTCTATTCTATTGTGTACATATGCACATCTGCTATTCTAACATAGAATATGGAATATTCATCTTCTAGTGTGCTATGTCATTATTTACTTCTTATTGTCACCTCCCCAAATTAGAATGTAAGATCCTCGAGAAAAGAAATTGCCTCTTCCATCTCCTATTGCGGCCTTAGCACCCAGCCTGGCATGTAGCATATGCCCAAATAATTGATGAATAGGTGAATAAATGATAAATGCTTGACAACAGAGACAATCAAAGAATTAAAGATTCATGTTGTTGAAAAGGACTTTGGAAAGAATCTCATCCAACCCACTGGTTTTATAGATAAAGGATGCTGCTCAGGGCGGATAACTGATCCCAGACCAATCTCATTGTGGCACAAAACGCTGCTGCCAGTGAAAAGTCAAGGCCCTACACTAACATAACCAGTCACGGATGATCCTGAAATTTATCATTTTACTATGGTATGCTGAGAGCCGAGACGGTTGGAGTTAAATTCCTTCTCAAAAGTGAAGAAACTAATCTACATAAACTGCAGAGAGCCCTGAATCTACTTCTTTATCAATCAAGTAAAAAAAAAAAAAACAAGAAAACTCAATGTTAATAAATAATACATAAAGGAATCGTTAGCACGGAAACAGGCTCAACTTATCCTGTGAGTTTTCTTTTTTAAAAAATGAAAGTGAGACAATACTCCATAGCTCCAGTGTTCTGTGAGTTCACTCTTCTAAGTGGGATTAAACAAAATAATCCAGAATTGACTTACTATATTCATTTCTTTCCAAACTAAAATCTATTTCAGTTATAGACTAAATATCAGTTTGCCCGATGTTGGCAGCATTTTATTTTTGCTGTTAACCTGCAGATCTGAGAAGATAGGATTGTATGAGAAGTGCCTTCTTCAGCCTGCTCCGCCTGAGTGCGCACATGTGTTACCCGTTAGCACACGACGCTGTTGCTGTATGAAGTGCATTCATTTGCTCACCTGCCTACCCATCAGACGTGCTCCATGCCGCCTCTTTGCCAGCCTCTGTGTCCGGCTGGAGTGCAGGGTGGTGAGGGAGACAGAGTCCCTGCAGTTAAGGCAAAGCAGGGTGAGGCAACCAGCCAACCAGCAGACAGATCCATGATGACCCCTAGTAATAAGACGAAACAAGGCGAAATCACCATAGGGCCGGGCGGGCACTGCAGGGGAACCTGCTGTGGAGCTCAGGGAGGTCTTCTTGGAGGAGGTGACATTTAAGGTGACTATATTATTTTACTGTGCCTGCCATAACAAAGTATTACAAATTGAGTGGCTTAAACAACCAATTTTGATTCTCTCTGGAGGCCAGAAGTCCAAGATCAAGGTACTGGCAGGGTTGGTTCCTTCTAAGGGCTGTGAAGCAGAATGTGTCCCAGGCCTGTCCCCTTGCTTCTGTGGTTCGTTGGTGATCTTTGGCATTCCTTGGCTTGCGGCTGCTTCACCCCGATCTCTGCCTTCGTCTCCACGCGGCGTCCTCCCTGTGTGCACATAAGGACACCAGTCCTATTGGATTAGGACCCCCTATAATAACCTCATTTTAACTCAATTCCCTCTGTAAAGACCCTGTTTCCACATAAGGTCACACTCTGAGGGACCGAGGGTTAGGACATCAACATATCTTTTTCAGGAGATACAATTCAAAGCCCAGCAGCGAGACTTGGAAGGACACAGATGCAGAGGGTCCCCGTGAAGACCCAGGCTGGGAAGAGCGAGCCTGGAGCGGTGCGAGAGGGAGCAGGCGTGAGGCTGGAGAGGGTGGCAGGGCCGAATAACGAGGGCAAGGTGAGGGCGGGGTTTACTCCAAGTGCAGAGGGAGGACATCTGCAGACACAAAAAGGCATAAGGAGTAATATTGCAAGACTCAGAGCCCCGCACTGTTGCCCACAAGGGTAAGTGACTGGCCAGAAGGTTGCTGGGGACATTGCTACCATCAATGACATGTGACCCCGCCACGTATATCCTTCACAAAAGTGGGAATAATACCAACCACGGGGAATCACCACTGGCAGACATTTGCATGATAATGTTTCAGCTTAGCTGAATGCTTCCGCATTGCAATGCTTCCGCATTGCACGTGCTCTCTCTCTAATACTTGGACAGTAAAGAGGGGCTGGTTCTGTCCCGTATGCAGATGAGGAAGCTGCGGCTGAGCAGTGCTGATCCCGTCCCCAACGGGGACAACGTCCCTGGAGAGCTACAGGTTAAGACTCTGTCTGACCTGTGCATCTGCTTCGTCCTTGCAAATTCAAAGGGATGCCTTCCCTCAGTGTGGCGAGCGGCCCATCAGTAGCGGCAACTGTCGTGAGTTCTCGTGAAAGGCGAGACCAGTCATCCTATCACTGCCGTCTGTTCAGCACCTCTGGACTTGCTCTTTTATGCTCTGCATTGTTAAAACTAAACATCTGAAGATCTGAAAGCACCTGCTTTGCGCTCATCAGGGGCAGAAATCTCTCGTACCCTCCTTCTGTCACTCCCGTGGGTGCCGAGACAGGGTGCTGTGACTGCAATACCCCTTTCATGGCGTGGGGACGGAGACCCAGAGGGTGGAGAAACTTGCCCAGACTAGATCCCTCACTCCCAACCCTCTGCAAACCCCCACTAAGTGCCTCTGTGCGGTGAAAAGGTTATCAACTCACCAGCTCTGCGCCAGTAGAACCCAATTTTCAGAGCAGTTCTGCCCGAGTCAGCTGCAGCTGTTCCATCCCATTCTGTGGTCTCGCCCTGCAGGTCAGCTCTGCAGGATTCCCTGCCAGGCCTATTCCTCGGGGGCAGCCATCCCGTTTTTCTTGTTACATTTGAGCACCAGGGGCTTGCTGGAGCAGCCCGGGTCTGTGACCTCCATTCTCCACTGTACTTGAACTTACAAACTCCTACTTACTGCCTGCCTCCTGCCCTGACCTCACCTGCTTTTCTGTCCAAATCAGAACAGTGTTTTCTGCAAACCCTGAATATAAGTACAGCATTAAAAAAATATTCTCTCTTGGGCTCACCAGGACAAGTTTAAGTTACTCTTTCTCCCTCCATAATTTCTTCAAATTAAAAAAGGAAGGCATCTTTTAGTAGCCACTGACTTACATTTTTGTTCTGATAGGTCCAGTGGGCAAATATAATAATCATTTCTTATGAGCAAAGAGTATATGAAAAATATTTTCATCCATACAGCTAACTTTTTAAAGCTAATAATTATTAAATGCTTATCTCTGTGAGGCACTATCCAAAATGCTTTGAAAGCCTTAACCCATTTCATTCTCACAACAGGCCTGTACATGATTACTGTTATTGTGCCCATTTCATAGATGAGCAAACTGAGGCACAGAGAGGTTTTTAGGAGCATGCCTGAGGTTATAACGTGGTGGGGCAGGGATGTGGACCCAGAGCACCCAGTACCAGAGGCCAGTGCTCAACCCCTGTGTTCTACTCACCTTCCAAGTTTCCATCCTTCATGCTGGGCCTATGGAATTCACCAAAGACAGAAGCCAGGCCCCAGCAAATTAGCCTTCTGTCAGGAGACTCCAACAAGTAAGTCAAAAACCTATGTTGAACACAGCAATGTTCTTGAAAAGTATTAACATTTCCACACTTTAATACATTCCTGTGCATACCTACTTTAAAATCTTCCTGAATCACCATCAATAGCTTATAATTGATACATCAAATATTAGACATCGTGATTAAAATCCAGGTTTTACTTACTGGAGAATTTGGGCAAAGGCCTATAAAACAAGAGAAACGTTTGTTCATTAACCAGGGCCGTTTTTATATTAGTCTGTTATCTCTACATAACCATTTTTAAATCCTTTTTAATTTATGACGGTCATTACTACAGGCCCATAATCATTAATGAGATAATGTGCTTCTTCAAGTTCACCAATCTTTGTGAATTTCATATACTTGTTCCGAGTTAACAGGGTTGGAAGCAGCCTCAGCTTTTTCGTTCACTCACTCGCCACGTGCGCATCCAACACAGGCCGTGAGCTGGAGGGAGAGCTTTAAACAGGACGGGGGAATTACTGACTTCGTGAGACTTAGCCGGGAGGACAGATGCTAATACTGCAGGAGGGATGAATCGTGCAAATACATTCAGAGTGCTTTGGAAACATGACCTAGGGGAAACAGACCTAGTCAGGGTCTGGGATGGTCAGGTCATGAAGTAACTTATTGTCCTTTAAGTCTTGGCTCTACTAGGTAAAGTGAGGAGAGGTGGTAACGGATAGTTCAATCTGGGCAGAGCAAACAGCATGTGCAAATGGCCTGGGGTACACAGACCCCGCTTGAGGGACTGAGGAGGCAGGGCTGAGGCTGGCTTGGATAGTGTAAGCCAGGGATAGGTGGGAGAGGAGGCCCATGCCCAGGGAGTCTGTTCCCAAATGACAGACTTCAGGAAGCCATGTGCCTCCCCTAAGTTCCCCTAAATCATTCCCCCATCAGAATTAACCGGCTCTCTTCTTCCACTTGGGCTTTGCCAGCGTTATGTTCCCCCCTGAATCCCAGAATGCACTGGGCGGTGTTATCAGCGTCCATCTCTGCCTCTTGCAAACGGGAGTTCCTTGAGGCAGACACAGCTTCGTTGTCATGGTGCCCCCTTCAGCCACAGAGTGGTGTGCACAGCGGGAGCACGAGGAACATCCGTTGCTTTAAATCACGTCTCACAAACAGGGCTCTCTCCCAGCTTCCCCACAAATAGGAACAGATGTCTTTGCTAATCGCCCCTGGACGCATGGTTTCACACAGGTCCGATTCAGCGCGGCACATGTATAGATCAGAGCCAGGATCACTTAGCTGTCTGGTTTGTAATAGCCAAGCGCCGGCCTGCCACGGCGCGGGCCCTGGGCCCTGGTGCTCAAAAGAAAGTCTCGAGAAACCCAGCGAACTGAACTGGCCACTTGTCCCAGCCTCAGAGAGAAACGGTCAGAATCTCTCTTTTCCTTCAGCTCCAGGAACCTGAAAAGACAAATCATTAAAGGAAAGCTGAGACTGGAGGCTCCCTCTTCCTCTGGAAAATGTACTTTTAGTTTCTCCAGAATCAAGGATCCTCTGTTTGCACTTGTTTTGTTGGTAGGGGCAGAAATCCACTTTGAAGCAGCAGGAGCAAGGCCTGGAGTGCATGGCGCTCGTCTCGGGGCTTTCTGACTTCCGGCGTGGCTGCGCCCGGGGGCTCAGGCCATGTCGTCAGGATGCTCTGTCTGCAGCCACATGTCCCAGCTCTGCTTGTCTCTCTGTGCCAGCTTCATTCTCTCCTCGTGGCAAGGAAGCAGCCTTCTGGCAGCCCTGAGCTCATGTCCTCGTGGCTTGTACACAAAGGAAGACGTACGCATGCCCTCTCCCCCAGGTCTGAAATATTCTGGTTTTGCTGGGTCACAGGGCCACCTCAGACCAGTCACTGCATCCCAGGGAGTGATGAGGTTACTGTCCTCCCCCGGGTCATAGGCCCACCTCTGGGAGACTGAGGGGAAAAATGAAATCTGTGATCGATAGCACCAGCATGACCCCAGGGAGCCAGGTGGGGCAGTTGCCTGAAGAAAGAGATGCCCACAGATGGAGGCGACATGTCCCATATGCTCCAGAACCTGTTCAGAGGGAGCCAAGTCCCTTCAGCCTGGCCATCGTGTGAGCGCGCAACACAGGGGTGTGCTGGCACTGGCCTGCACCTCTTGGCAGGAGCCGATTGGCGCATGTCCTGCCAATTCTGCATAGTGCAAGACACCACGTTGGCCCTGGGGGGAATATTTACACCACAGAAATGGGCAAATGCTACAGATCAGATTTTTTTCTTCCCTGAATTGCTGGTCATTAAACATTTACCAGCACAACACCACTGTGGGTTGGTCGCCATGTGTCCCCACCTAACGAAATGTGTGCGCGTGTGTATGTATGTGAATAATTTAAGCCAAATTCTATTTAAATGGATCTACCCAAAAGAACAAAAGTCACTCTATGAAAAAGACACCTGCACTCGAATGTTTATAGCAGCACAATTCACAATCGCAAAGATGTGGAAACAACCGAAGTGCCCATCAATTCATGAGTGGATTAATAAAATGTGGTATATGTATACCATGGAATACTATTCAGCTGTAAGAAACAATGGTGATCTAGCACCTCTTGTATTTTCCTGGATAGAGCTAGAACCCATTCTATTAAGTGAAGTATGCCGAGAATGAAAAAATAAGCACCACATGTACTCACCAGCAAATTGGTATTAACGGATCAACACCTAAGTGGACACATAGGAATAACATCTATTGGGTGTCGGGCAGGTGGGGGGGAGGGGATGGGTATACACATACATAATGAATGTGATGCGCACCAACTGGGGGATGGACACGCTTGAGGCTCTGACTGGGGGGGTCGGGGCAAGGGCAATATACATAACCTTAACATTTGTATCACCACAATATGCTGGAAAAAAAATTTAAAAATTAAAAAAAAAACTCTAAATGGTCCCTTTTACTGCTCACTTGGTGGCTAAACTCAGTCTTCTCCACTGTCACCCCGGCTCCCTTTTGCCCCGTCTCTCTTTCTCAGCAGAGGACTTTGCCTCCACTTTCTGATTCGAAATAGATCCCATGGGAAGAGCCAACAGAGCTATGATCAAAAGCAGATTCTGGGTCCATGCTGCCAAGTCTCTTCCTTCACTAAATCCAGCCCTAACCCCTGCAGACGCCCTGTCCGCACCCCTCCTGTAACACCCCTGAGACTGTCCCCCTGATGTCGCTGTGCCCCCACCCCCCATGCTGTCTGGACCCCCTCTGCTTTGGCATTTTGACCACACCCTCGTAAGCCTCCCACCTGTCTCAATTCTTTCCCAAAGCACATGCCTCCTGGCTGGTTCTTAAAAAAATTCCTATTCATGGACCTAATGATCCCACTTCCTGGAATGGGAAACCAGACGTGGATGAACATGGATATATAAAAACAAGATTCCCAGGAGGGCTCTGATCTGAATGTTTCCACTTCTAGAAGTTATTTACAAAAGAGATTTAGTTGTCAAACTTTCTGGGGTCCATTTTCTTCCTTCATCTGGGTAACCCACACTGCTGCCCTGCCTGGGAGAAATCTGGATGGTTTATTTTTCATCTCTGCACAGATCTGTTCTCTGTTTTTGCTGATGGGCCACATCCCAAGCCCCTCTCATCTCTGTGGCCTCTTGAGATATCTAGATTCCCCCAGACCTGGGGGGCATGTCGTACATCTTTGGGCAAAATGTGTCCCAAGATAATAGTTAATTGTCTTTGATTCTAAGACTAACCACAACTCTGTCACAATCTGTAGTTTTTATTTCCAAGCTTATGGGCTGACACGTGTCCTCTATATCTATTCAGCATTTCATTCGCAAGCAAAGATGTACGGGAGGCGATCTGAGAGCTCTCCTAGCTGGGCTGGGCTTGCCTGCTGCCAGCCGGCTCCTCTGGTTTAGTTGTACCCTTTCCCCACCTGAGATTTTGAGTGGCTGATTTGTGAAATAAAATTGAAATTGCTCAATCTGTCTAAAAGCTTTCTATGGCCTTAATACTTACCTATTTTTTTTCTGAAGAAATTTTAATAGTGCCCCTGGGTTTTAAAATCAGCAGGCAATCTGCAATCAGGATTGCTATATTTTCACCAATATCAAACATGGGGTGTGTAAGCAGGAACTCAATACGATTTGTTGAATGAGTAAATTTTCATGGTAACTGGTAATTGCTGGTCTAGAAAAGCTCTCTTCCTTATGTTTCTGCTACTGAGTAAAAATGACTTTTGTATTTATAACAGACTAGACTCCTTTCAAATGGAAATATTAATCTGTAATTGCCCTTGTACGAGAAGCATCAAGTTCAAGGCAGAAATAACAAAAGCCAGTTAACCATATGTTTCATACCTGCCCAATTTACCTAAATAGAGATTGCCCAAAGAAGTTTTGTTCACAGTCTGAAAACTTCCTCGTAAGATTTTAAAAATATGTTTCACAGTCAAGATGTTGCAGCATTCTCCCAGGACTAATTCATATCAGGCCAAGAAAAATTACATTTTCCCATTTACATTCCAAAGTCTGAACTTTTATTTTATAAATGAATTTTCCCTCCAATTCAGAAAGCACTGGCTACATTACAAATTTTAATGCTACTATTATAGGATCATAATTTTAAAAACCCAGGGTTCTCCAAGGGCTACATCAGCATGCCATCTCTCCACTTTATTAAAATGAATGAACAGATGTACAATTTATTTCTGCCTAGCTATCATCTAAATTCATAAGCTATTTCTCATGTGTCTGAAATCCACGTTGGTTTCCCATTTTCTTTGCCTTGGAAAAAAAATTACACTCCCTCATTTATCACTCTGGGGGCATAAACGAGAAGTCTACTCTCCACTTCATTCACTTTAGACTAATATCCTCGACACAATTTAAATCCCATCTCTTCAAGGCTATTCAATGAGAGCAAGGCAGTGGAACACCCAGCATCCAATTGAAAAACTCCTTGGCCATCTATGCAGAAGATTGACAAACTCAGTCACATGAGCTTCCGCCTTAGCAGATGCAGGTGGAGGGAGTTTACAACAGCCTTGAATCCGTTTAGATGGATAAGGCAGTCTAGAACCATCAAAGTTGAAAGTCAGTGTCAATAACTGAAATGTATTTTAGCTTCCGTCTTTTATAGAACCCTCATGCCATTCTTATTCCCGTGTGCTACCTGTTACCAGCAGTAGGCTGCCGGTGGGAGGCAATTAACAGATTCATCTTGGGTTAATGGACATTTAGCCACGCTCCGAAGCCCCACATCTTGATCTCAGACCTGCTTTATCTCCCTACACCACCATTTCCTGGCTGTGTGAGATTAGACATATTATTACTTAATCTCTCTGAGATCCAGCTTATTTCTTAGAAAATTGGAGATAAACAGACCTACCTACCCTGTAATAAGGGCTAAATGAAGTAGAACATTTCAATGCCAAGGTCACTAATGTATGACAAGCACAGTGCCTGACATGTGGCTTAATAAAGGGGCCATTGTAATGATCATGGCATCCCAGTGATCATCCCTGCCCCATAACAGTTGGGCTAAAATTACCGAGCACCCCCCACCCTTCCTCAGTCTTGTATTTGTTGGCCTGGTCCAAGGGAAATGTAAGGAAGGCCTTTGAAGGCAGCAAATGCAATTAATGCCTGTAACTTGGAAAGGAGACAGAATGAAGCCCTCAGGTTATCTGGCAGAATTCTGCTCCCTGAAGAATTCTGTTTATGAGATTCTGCCGGCACTGGGCAGTAAAACTTGCCTGTGTTTCTAGGTTGGCATAGAAATCTGCCCTGCATCTATAAATGCATCTCAGGTTTGAGACTTTAATAAGATTTTGAGCATTTGGATTTTTTTTTTCTTTTTTCCATGGCCCTGTTCTTTGGAAAAAAAACATCGTGTTCACTTCATTTGCCTGAGCCTCTGTGCCCACCCTGTAATTTCAAACGTGGCTTGTCCTCTGCCCACATCACATTTTGGTGGGGAAAGGTAGGTTCTCCTGGTCTCTGGAAGATCCTCGTAAAAATGATGGAGTTTGTTCATTTAGCAGAGATGTAGCTTCACAGGGACAGTGTCAACAGGGCAGGCTCCCCAGAGAGCAGTAAAGCTTTGGCAGGGAAGGGAAGAGGGGAAGTCACCTTCAGAGGAGGTGCTCCTTAGGAGTCAGTCATTGAAGTGCCGTTTGTCTGAGTGCACGCAATAAAATGATCTTAAAGGTAGCCAGCTGTGGTGACTCGTGCCGGCTCCCGGCAGAAGTCTGTCTATGTGCTTTGGCAATAGTCCCCTGATTAAAGCGGTCTCTGTTGCTACCAGTGAGCTTGTCCCTTGTGGGATCAGGAGCCCTGGACAATTCCTTTACCTCCACTTGACCAAATCATGTGTCAAGGTTGTGTCATTCACCAGCTGAGCAAAGTCATAAAGTAAGCTGTCCATGCGACAAGGCTGCTTTTAGGCTCTGAAATCCCAATGAGAAAGCAGATGCCACTGCCAGGAATGTGAGTTTGAGAGTGCAGGATTTTTAAAAATAACAAACCCAATTATTTTGATCCATGAAGTCTCAGAAGATAGAATCCAGGGAGCAGACAAGTGGGGAGAAAAGGAGAAGGGGCTTAATTTGCCTGGTTCCCAGTTGTAGTTCCATCAAACTGTTGGTTTGACTAGAAGGACAATTTTTATTACCTCAAAATTCCAGTTTCACTTCTGAGATCTTATATTCACCAGGCAAGATGAGACAGCATGGTGGGGATGGTTTGAGTACTAGGTGACTCTTGGTTTCAGTCCATCTCCCTCCGTCACCAGATCTTGGATATCGTGCAAGTTCCTCTGACCCTCTTAGCCTCAGTGTCGTTAGCTGTAAAATGGGGCAGTTGGTGGGGAAGGCCACCAGCTCTGTGCAGAACAAGATGCTAAGCACTTTCTGTGTGTTCTCCTGTTTGATTGTCATGATCTCTTTTTGAGGTGCCTTCTGCTAGTCACTCCAGTTCACATATGATGCAGCTCAGGGTTACCCAGGTTACAGCAGGTTACCTTCAAGGTCAGCCATGGTCAGTGACATTTTATCACCTTTGAGCCCATATTGCTGAGTGTGATTAAGAGACATTCCATCACTCTTGGATGAATAAAGACTGTCTCAATATTAATTTTATTGGCTAAAACTCCTAAGAATTGTCCCATGTATGCGGTGGTTCGGGATGTTTTCAAGTCATGGTTGAAGAGCACATCTGAAGTTATTATTTTGAATGTATTGACACCAGTCTTTTGAAACTCCCCGTCACTTTCCAATAGAGCCTCCAATTAGCTGGCTGAGGACAAAAGGCGTATTTGCCAGATCGGGAAAGAGTTTGTTTTCATGTCGCATGGAATGTTTTCTTCTAGAGGTTCATTTTACCACCACACACACACACGCACAGGAAATCTGTATGCGTATGTGCAAGCAAACACATACAACCACACACGCACACACACAGGAAGTCTGTATGCGTATGTATTTGATCACGCATACGCATACAGACTTCCTGTGTGTGTGCGTGTGTGGTTGTATGTGTTTGATTGCACATACACATACAGGTTTCCTGTGTGCTGTATTCTCTTTGGTGAAATGTATAATAATCTCTTTTGCCATCTTCTAATTTAATTGTTTTTACCACTGAGTTTTGAGAATTGTTTATTATATAGAGTCTATATACAAGTCTTTTGTCAGAGATATGGCTTGCAAGTATTTCTGCCAGTCTGCGGCTTATCTTTTTATCCTCTTAATACAATATTTCACAAAACAAAAGTTTTTAATTTTGTTAAAATGCAGTTTATAATCTTTCCTTCCATAGATTGTGCTTTTTGTATCAACTCTAAGAATCTTTTGTCTGTGTGCTCAAGATTTTCTCCTCTGTTTTCTTCTAAAAGTTTAATAGTTTTATGTTTTACGCTTAAATTCATGATCCATTTTGAATTGATTTTTGTATAAGGTGTGAGGTTCAGGTTGAGGTCATTTATTTGCCGATGGATGCACAATTGCTCCAGGACCATTTTAGAAGGGGCTATCCTTCTTCTGTTGAATTGCTATCATCCTTTTGTGGAAAAAAAAAATCATTTGGGTGTATTTGTGCCGATCTATTTCTGGGTTCTCTACTCTGTCCCGTTGATCTGTGTCTCTCTGTCCACCACCACCACATTGTCTTGATTACTGAGCTGAAGCATAAGGCTTAACATCAAATAGAGTGATTCCTCCTGCTTTATTCTTCTTTGCCAAAAGGATTTTATAAAACAATTCTAAATGCACATTGAATTCAATAGCATTTTATACCCTCCAAAATTATTTTTTCTGATTAAAACATAATGTTTCCATTGTAAAGAAACATTAAAATATCATAAACATCTAATAGAAAAAGGTGTAACAGATCTCTCCCCTCACCTGAGAGATGACTACTATTATGTTTATTTTTCTCCCTGTGTACATATCAAGTCCTACTTTTTTATTTACAAAAATGAGAACATACTATGTTCACTGTCTCACAATCCATATCAGGATTTTGATCTTTTTCCTTATCTGTAAAATGGGAGAAATATCATAATACTCCTTATTTCTTTGGTCTGTGGGAAAGATCAAGTGATAGAATTCATGTAGAAAGCTTAGCTCATAGCACAGTCATAGCATTGTTAATAAAAAAAAAAAAAAAAAAAAAAGAAAGCTTAGCTCAATGTCTTTGTTGCTGTTATTTTTATTTTTCCCCCCTCTGGCTTTTGCTACCTGCTTTGGGAGATCTTGGCCTTTGTTTAAGGCAGCAAAAAGCAGAGAAACCCTCCATAATGTTTAGTAGACCAAGGAAATTTGCAGAAGCCATGGGGGTAATGGGTTCTTCCATCTCCCAGTTCAGGTTTCCTTCCAATTGACATGAACAAGACACGCAGTATTGCAGCTTCTTAGTTTGCTGACATTAATGGTGCCATCGAGCGGGTCACCAGCATTCCAGAGTTTCCACAGCTCCTTCATATTCGATTCAAGTTGAGTCCTGGGATTGTGACCCACCTGTTCACTGCACAGCCACCCACGTCCCATAATTGCTACCCAGCCCCTCCTCGAGGTGGGATCACCCCCCACCCTGGAAGATGTTGTTCCACCCCTAGAGATTGCTGAACTTGCATGTGGCTTGTGTCATCTTCATATCTTTAACCTGGGCTCTAACCAGAGCAACTGGGAGCAGAGCCTACCAGATCAGCCCCTGCCCCTCCAGTGAGCGAAATCCAGCTTCATCTTTGGCCCCTGCGGCCTAAGAACATAAAATTCTGTAACCTGCTTCTCTTGCTTTCCATTTATCCTTCATATGTGCCCCTCGAATGGCCCATGTTCTCCCACTTTCATTAACTGAACAATTTCATTTCTACTAAACAAACCTAAGGCATTCCATAATCCAATATAACAGATTTACCTGCTAACCCATCATGCCAAACAATTTCCTACTTCATTCCTTTCAGTGACTCCATGTTGTGCTCTGTTTTGTGGCTATCCTACCATTTGATGAGCCCCCACCCATGGACAATTTGGTGGCTTCTGATCTCCCCTTTTTATAAATATACAACAGTGAAAATACTTGACCGTGCATCTTCGTGTACATATATGAAAGTCTTTGTAGGATAAACCCTCAAAAGTGAAATCCCTGGCCCCAAAAAGTATGAGTGTTTTAAACTATATTTTATAGCCCTTTTTCTAACATGATCCAAGTGCTTTCAAATTACTTTCACCTTTGTCATCCCTGGGCTATGCTGGTTTCTGTCCTTGCATAGATCTCTCGCCTGCACTGCTGCAAACAGGCTCCAGTGGGTACACAGAGGACAGAGTTCACGGTCCAGAGAAGCATCTGGCATGGGGCAGAGGTTAAATTCTAGACCTGCCAAAGGCCCCACGTCAATAGTGAGGGCCCCTGGAAAAGTGGAATTCCCAAGGGCCACCCACACCAGTCGGATGGGGACTGATATCCTCTGGACCTCCCTGGGCATGGACTGGAACCTCCAGCTCTGAGAGGAGCTGGGGGAGGTGGAGACACAGCAGGAGCAGATATAAAGTTTGCCTCGTGGCTTGTGACTCATCTAGAATCCAGGGGCTGCTAATTGTGGGGCAGGCACTGAATATTCCAGGCTGCCCCCTGTTTGGGACCTAGAACCTGGAAACTCCCCGATCTTGACCCTGACTCCATCCCTGGGCTTTCTTCTACCCATCCCTGAGTCCCAGCAGTCCACACCTAGGCCTCCCCATCCCTGAGCTACATTCAATCAAAAAGGCAAACACATCAAACCCCCACCTTCGGCACCCTCAGCTGTGGCATCACCGAGACCTTTGCAGGTTCCCCGGCCCCACCCCAGTCACGGGAGCACCTGAGCTGCCACCAAAAGAGCCAGGCACGTAAAGCCTGCTAGCCCCTGCTAATAGTGGTGCAGTCAGATCATGTGGTATGTGGGAAGGAGTAAAAAAAAAAACAGGAGAGAGCATCATGGCCTATAAATTCACCATAGGCTTGGTGAGCTTAGACAGTAGAAATACTAAAGAAGTCAAAAGGACCCTCCTTCTATCATATGCAAGGAAAAGGGAGGCAAAAAATTTGTTGAAAATCTTTCTGGCATTCCTTAGAAGATAGACCACAGAGCATCTTTTCCTGTTCTTGAACTGCAGCTGCATGAACTAGAGGAAATGCCTACTGTAGCTCCGAGTTTAGTCTCACAGCCCTGGGAGAAGTTTTGGGGCCGTACAGATTGGAACTGTGTGGGCACGAGTGTCTTTCTCACTGTGCCCCTGGGGAAACTTTGCTGTCAACACAGTAGGGGACCATGCATGGAAGCCACCAAGGGGGGCTGCATGCAGACTCTAGGCCCAGACTAATCTGGGTATGATCCTGTCTCTCCACTCCCTAACTCTCTATCCTGGGCAAGTGCCTGCACTTCTCTATGCCTCAGTTTCCTCATCTGTAATTCAGAGCGCATAACAGAACCTACCCTACTGGGTGAACAATGAGCCCAGGTGATGACACAGAGGAAGCCAGTGCTAGCTGTGATGATCTCCGTTCCACTAGTAATATTTCCGTTGCTGCTGTTCTATAGAGCATGGCTTTCTTTAGAAAGCAGTCATGTTTGCACCCTGCCATTTGAGTTTGCTCAATTCGACAAAATCCCTATCCTACAGAAGGTTCCAGCGACTCCACGGCCATGAGCCTTGGTCCGGTGGCCTCTTTTCTTGCTGTTTGTACTAGAAGAAGTCAGCACCCACCTGTCACCTTTACCTGCTAATAAGCCCTGGAGCCTGCAACCCACCTCTTGGCATTGCTTATTTTTCTTTTCTTCCCTGGAGGTCTGTACCACACAGCTGGACTTCAGGCCTGTTCTCTTCCATGGGGCTTAAAGTATACTAACATTCCACCCTTACCCTGCCTGTAGAAAGTGTAACGTTGTTCACAGGTGACCGGGGGAAGCTTACCTTGTTGTTTTGTTTCTGGAGGTTTCTCCTCCATTTCATTTATACTATGCTAAATCATAGCAATGATGGTAGATGTTGACTCACTTTGTAAACACCCCCTTCCTGCAAAAGGAGTATGAGTGTGTGTGTGTTGCATTGAGTTACTTATGAGCTTGGCTTCCTTGAAACCTGAGGGTCAGGGGTCTCTGTCTCCATTCATAAATTGCTGTTATTGACAGAGAAGGAAGGTTAGTAGATTTTTCCACATGCAGGGATACCTAGGATGTGTATCCCTTTCAGTGGCTCATCTTTTTATCCTTAGCAATCATATCATCGGTGACACATGAAGTGCTGTCCAATAGGTGGGGATTAGCATCGATGCTAATTTGGGGGTGTGTCTATAGGGAGCCCCACAGCCAAATAGGAAGAGATGCTGCCCAGGTGACCCAGGTGACTGGTTGTTCCATGAAGTCAACAGCCACCGTCCCTGTTACAGTCCCTATCACAACCCCAGTGCCATGCGGACGTTGTAGACACACATCTGAGACACATTGCAGACACAGTCCTAAGCAGCTAATAGCATTCTCCCAGTTCTTCACACAAGGCAACTGGAGGCTTACGACCGCAAATTTTTGTTGGTTCCTTGCCTCAGAACCTCTCCTTAAATATTCCTTCAAGGAACGTTTTGAATTCAGGATTTCGTAACGACAACAGAAACACAAGTCAATGGGACCCAAACCTACACCTTGGAAGGACCCACGTGAGGTTACGAAACATGGGTGTCTCATTGTCCAAACACCCAATTTCCACAAACCTGGCTGCGTATTCCCAGAATCACCTGAGTGTCTTTCCTGCAAGGTGACCCAGAGAGCAAGCCAGGGGGTGGCCTGAAGGCAGAATAGCCTCTCAGGAGAACCTTCCATACGGGCTCTGATTTTTAAGGGCCGTTTTGATTCAATGCAAGTTTGCCTAATGCACTGATTTTAGAAACTGTAGAAAAAAGATCAGGCTTCATGGCAGTTAACCTAAAGGCAGCAGCCAGTGCCTGCGACTTGCCAGAATCTTTCCTGGGTGGTGGCAGTGGTCCCTGTCACACTCACACACATCCCAGGTCCCGGGCTGAGTCACTGAATTCTCAGTCCCTCTACCTGCAGTTGCTCAAAGTGGTTACTCAGACGGGATGGGGGTTTCGACCTCTGGGTTTCTGTTGAGATGGAAACTTCCATTCTTGGTTTCCACTGCCACAGACCCCCGGGAGCCGGGAACACTAAGGCAGGGCTCTTCGTCTGCAGGGTTTGCTTGTTTAAGAAAAAGAAAAATTCTCATGCAGAAATTGAGTGCTGCTTTCTTTTTTATTCTCTCTCTCTCTGCAGACACACACACACACAAACACACACTCTCCCTCCCGTGGTCCCTGGCAATTCCTACTAGAACTAAAACGGGACACCTTGTCACCAAGGAGGGGAATCCAAGCTGAAAGAGTTCACCTTTTTACTTAAAATCCTTTCGCTCTGTGAGTGTTCCCATTTTCCACATGTATTATAAACTACAGCCCGCTCCACCCCCCTGCCCGCAGGTGGAGCGGCCAGGTGAGGGCGGCGCAGGGCTGAAGGATGGGACTTGCCTCCCTGCTCGTGTGGGCTTCATGGAATGCGCCCTGGCACCTGCTGAATCAGATCCCATAAGGATTCTTGAACAGTGCATTTTCTACTGTAATTACATCTCAACAATGACCAATTACATCGTTCCTTGATTGCAAATAGATTTACAATGCTTATTTTGGTGCTCCCCAACCTCATAGCGTCTTTCGGGATACTTAATACTCTTTAATCACACAGTGGGAGGTGAGCAAAAGCAGGGCCCCTCTCGGGAAGGGAATGCGGGGGTGGGAGGGTTGAGGGTTGCTTTTTCTTTGTTGTGTGTGTTGTTGTTTTTAAACTGGAGAGTCTTGAACATGTTTGTAGACTTGAGGGGAGGGATAAGTGGATGGATGGGAAAGCAGGAAGGAAGGAGTCAGGCATCCGGGAGTAGAGAGTAGGTGGGCCCAGGGCTAGGGTTCACTTTGCACAGAAGGGGAGACAGCCCCCTGTGGCCAGGGGAAAGAGGCAAGAACCGGAGAGGGGGTCGCAGCTTCAGGTTGGGGGTGATGAACACAGAGGGCACCTGCATTCCTGGACTCTCTTTCTGGGTGTAGACAGAAGGGTCTAGAGTAGACTTCTCTACCTTGATGGGACACACAGCCACCTGGGGGTCTGATTCCAGACGGTTAGGGTGGGACCCAGAGTCAACATTTCCAACCAGCTCATGGGTGACACTGATGCTGCGGGTCCAAGGACCACGCTTTGAGCAGGGAGGGTACAGTGAGAGGGGAGATGGACCACAGATAGATATTAACTCCTCGTGGCCAAATCAGCTGCAGTCTGAACACAGTTCTAATTGGACCAAATGGAAAGCACCCTGTTCTAATTTTGTGAGGCTATTCAGATGGCCCCAAAGGTGACAGAGCTGCCCCCTGAGCCCCTGCTTCTTGGGAGTTCAGTGAAACTGCACCGGCTGCATGAGCAGGATCTGTTAGTTATACCTGAGTCAACTCGGCACCCACAGGTGTGAGATGTATTTACCGAAGTGTCAGGGAGAACAGAAAGCAAGACAAACTACCTTTCTTCTTTCATAAAAGGGATTATCACTTCCTAATTCAGAAATTGTAGAGTAATGAAAACTACATCAATAATTTTCATAATAATTATAGCCTTTGGTTTTACCCTTGAATGTTTTCCTGGCAATGTCTGATTCAATTACCCCAGAAAATGTTATTATGCCATTTCAGTGTTTTCCTGTGAGGTTTGAGTCTAGGATCAACTTGCCGGTAAATCTTGTCCTGGGGGGCTTGTAGTCTTCTGTTCCCAGGCAAATGGCAAGTAGGGATCCCTGTCTTGCATGGTGTAGATAGATTAGTGATTCTCAACTTTGTAGCTAGATTAGTGACTCTACACACACACACACACACACGCGCGCGCGCACACACAATGTCTGGAGACATTTTTGATTGTTGCAACTTGGGTGATGCTACTGGCATCTAGCAGATAGGAGACACGAATGCTGCTAACATCTCATTATGCACAGGGCAGATGCCACCCAACAAGCAATTATCCAACCCAAAATGTCAATAATGGTGAGGCTGCAAAACCCTAAGTTAGAGTAAGAATACAATTAGGAAATAAAAAGTATTGGTCAGGACACTTCTGGTTATATGTGACACTTGGCTCTAAGTAGTTTAGATGACAAGGGAACTTTCTATTGGCAGGCATATTATTTAGTGAGAGACTAGGCTATTATAACAAAAGGACTCCAAAGAATAAAGTTTATTTCTTTGTTCATGTTCCTTATAATGATGTTCACTGTAACAGACTTCATTTCTTTGTTCATTGTATCCATGTTCATTATAACAATGTGCATTATATTGTTTATTATGTGCTTGGCATTCATCTAAGCATTTTATAAAAATTCCCATTTAATCATCATCACAATCCTATAATGGTACTGTTATTTTTCTCATTTTGCAGATGAGAAAATTAAGACACAGAGAGGTTAAGTGACTCACCAAAGGTCACACAGCCATGTGATATAGCTCATGTGTCATTAAACATGAGTCACTTTCCTCATTGGTCCTTTTCAAAGTCACAGAGTGCCATTAGGGCAGCCATCTCCCCAGACAGATTTCCATTGTGTTACTCCACCCTGGGGTCAGAGCCCAGAGGGACCAAGAATGATTTTCCTAATCCTGCCCTGCTGTCTCATGCAGCCTGAGGCCCAAGGGAATGTTTCTCATCCATCTCGTTTCCCGGTGGGACACAGAAATTCCGTAAACCACCTCTGGAAGAAACACACGGCTGTGCTGATGGGAATTACAGTAGGGCCCATGGGGTCTATTTGAAACCTGAATCAATGGTGCAGACACAGAGAATGGATTTAGAGCAGTTTCTTCTGACTAAGACATTTGGGATTTAAATATAAATTAGAAGCTGTAAGTCAATTCCATGTATGAATTTGTACAAATCCCTTGTAATGGAAGCAGAAGGTTTCTCTTAGCCATATTTGTACTTGGGCGTTAGCATCAAGGGCCTAACCAAGTGTGTCGATTTCCCCGCAGCGCAGGAGATTAAAGATGTACTTGCTCTAGTTAGAATGGGTTGGAAGGGGCGCGTGGGGAGGGGCGCGCATGCTCCGTGGGCTCTAGGGGGGTCTGTCTCGTTTCTGTATTGGCCTGAGCAAAGCCCCACGGAAATTCAGAAGAAGGTGGCTCCCCACTGTGGTTCAGTCAAAGGGTTTGAAAAAGATAAGGCTCTCCTCGCACTCTCTTTCCCAGCCCCTCATGTCGTTTGGAGAGGGTGGCCTCATTCTCGAGCGTTGATTGCCTCTCCTCGCTGGGGAGCCAGAGGCAACAGTCTGGCTCCAGGTGACATCAGGTGATCGAAAGGGACAGTGCTGGATCGCATCGGTGTGGACGGAAGACTCGAATCCGTACCACCCAAAACAGAGTCACCCTGTGGCCTGGCAATCCCACTCTTGGGCATAACCCCTTACAAAACTTGCACGTGAATGTTCCCGGCAGCATTATGCACAGTGGCCAAAAAGTGGAAGCATACTAAATGTCCACCACCTGAGGAATGGATAAACACCATGTGGTCTGCCCGTATCATGGAATATATTCCCTCCACACAAAGGGAAGAAGTACTGATCCATGCTACACTGTGGGTGAACTGTGAAAACGGACGCTCGGTGAAAGAAGCCGACACAAAGGGCCACATATCGTATGAGTCCATTTAGATGAAATGCCTGGAAGAGGCAAATCCTTAGAGACAGAAAGTAGAAGAGCGGTTGCCAGGGGCTGGAGAGGGCTGAAGAGTGGGGAGTGGCTGCCAAGGAGGGTGGGGTCTCTTTCTGAGCTGATTAAAATGTTCTAAAATTGATTGTGGCGATGGTTGCACAACTCTGTGAATGTACTAAAATCCATTCCATTTTACACTTTCAATGGGTGAATGTTATGGTATGTGAATTATATCTCAATATACCTGTTACCAAAAATATGCACAGCATCATGTCTGCAGACTAGAGGTGACATCACCCAAAGGGCCACCTTTCTAGAATGAACTTGAGATCTTCTGAAGTTTTGAAAAATCACGAGCTGTTTGAGCTTGAAATCCATTTTTTTTTCCTCCTTAGCTCAGAAATAAAACCAGATTGAGCAAAATCTTAATTCTAGGAACTCTAAAAAGATGGGAAAACAGAGCTTAATCTATAGAAACTTCAGACCTAGCTCCTAGAATCAGGAATTGTAGCTTATTTTTAATATCACCAGCATCTCCTGGCACTTAGATGTTGAGGAGTTGATAGGAGATGGGACCCAGGAGGTCGATAAAGAATGAATTTGTTGGAAGGAGGTTTAGAAAGGAAGGAATCACTCAAGAATTCTCTTGCCCTGCTTTATTTTTCTTCAAAGAACTCAACAAGCATGGCATTGTTTTATTTATGCATTTGTGTATTGTCTCGCTCCCACATAGGAACAAAACAGAGCAGGGACCTGCTATGTTTAGGCCACTTATGTGTGCCCAGTGTCAACAGCAGAGCTCAGCACAGCATCACGAGCCATAGATACCTGTGGAATGCAGGAATAAGGGAAAGAAAGCTCCAGTGGGGGAATAGTGAAATGGATAGTGATGGCGAGATAACCACATGGAGAGTGAAATGAACAAGGGACTAGGAACATACACATGGAGAAGGAACAAATGGATGTGATAACAAATGCACAAACAGGAGAATTAACACATGGATGGGGATGAAGGCATAGGAGGGAGATGAATGAATCATTAGGACAGTGGCAGGCAGCCACCATGACTGAATCTGCTCGGCTCCTTTTGCATCTGTGAGCGTGTCTAGTGGGAAGGGCTCTCCTGCATCCTCACATCACGGGGCTTGTCTGAACATCCAGACGCAGCCCATGGTTAGGGCATCCCTGAATTCAGCAAAGGAAGGCAAGTGGGGTAGGTCAGGAGATCGGACTGGCGGGTTTCCCCTCCGAGACGATGTGTAAGAAGGGACTTCATCCAGGCGCTGGGCAAGATGGCAGGATCACTGGTCCAGGGGAGAAGGCCACAGAAGGTCACAAGAAGAGTCTTCTCCTTTGAGATGACTAACAGGCTGTGAGTCCAGCTCATTGTAAAGAAATAGCCATATGGGTGTATGGGTGACTTAAAGTATGGTAATTACTTCAATACAGGACAGTTTATCTGTAGTGCCACCCATAGCTATCATTGTTCCTAAGCCAGGTGTCCTGACTCCATGTCTCTGGAACAGTGAGTGGCATTATTTAGACAAACAGGGTGTCCCAGTAGGGACCCAAGAAGACAGGCTGCTTCTTTTCCAGGATTTCCACTCTGATCCCACTGGGAGAGCTTCCAGATATATGACTAGGCAGAAGCCCACTGAGTTCCTAGTCCTTCTTTGGCCCCCAAAGTAGCACTTTAGGCATATAGTCTACCTACACTCAATGATGGAAGCCAAATACAGCAGTTCCATAGTGGTCCTCGAGAATCAATTTCTACTTCCCTGAGTGGTCCGCCTTCCTCTGTGGCAGTCCCCCTCTTTGCTAGAGAGGCAGTCGGGTGGAGGTATAGAGAACAGAGATTGGTGGGTGATGGGGTGTATCTGCAGAAATAAAACAGTTGATGAAAGAGATGACCCCCAGGAGACAGCCCTGTGATTTCCTTGGCAGGTGTATTTCACGGGTCTGTTAGCAACTCCTGTGAACTCCTTGAGTGTAGAACGGTAAGAATTCCCAGGGTTCCCCACCAGTGGTATACTCCGGCACTGCCCACACCCTGTCTCCACCTGCAGGGACCCAACACAAGCTACAGCGGGTCACCAAGATCTTTTAACATTGGATGATAGCTCTAGGAGGGAGCTCGGTGGTCACCTCGAGCAGGTGTCCCCAGCCCTGGCTGTTCACAAAAATCATCTGGGGGAGTTTTTAGTGTACAAATGCCTGGGTCCAACTAGAGAAAATTGTCTAAAAGCTGGACCTAGACCATAAATAGCACTTTAAGCTTTTCAGGTTATTCTAATGTTAAGAACTGTAGCTCTAATCTGATACCCTACCTCAGATAAGCAAACTGGGACAGAGAAGTTATGGAATTTACCAGAAATTTACCCTTGAGTTAGAGGCCAACCGGAATTTGCCCCATTTCATTGAATTCCCCACTCTGGTGAATTTGCAGAATTGCATAAGCCAAACTCCAATGTCTTAGAGCAGACAATGCTATTGTTCCTAAAAAGCCATTCTTCATCCAGATTCAAATGTTTGTGGTCAAATCAGTATCTCTACAAAAAAATCTCTTTGCTTCTCAAAATTAAACTATTTTCAATTATCTTGTCAGATGAACAAATGTGTTTTGCATTTTCTTTCATTTTTTTAGAAGAAAGAAGCCCAACTAACGGGGAGACGCTAATGTCAGATGAAATAAAATGTCTAAGCCTGGAATTTAGAGAAAAAGAAATGCAGGCATATTTGCTTCTTGGTTGTTTTTTTTCCACTATCTAATGTAATATTTATTTTGTTATTCCCCTAAGGCATTGATTTTCAAACTTCTCTTTAAAAGAAAACCTTTTTTTTTCCCAAGTAAAATCATAGCCAGGAATTCTAATATGCAAAACAAGTAAAACATAACAGATTCCTCAGGTGGTTTAAGTTCTTGTGATTTTTTGGGAATACTTGATGTATTGTCAGAGAACTCCTTGACCATCTCAGACATTCTCAGTTCCTGGGAACATAGTTTGAGCACCACTGCCCCACTGCCTTATTTTTCTGTTGGTCTTTGGTGGCTATGTGTTGTCATTGTGTCTTGCAGGAAAAAAGACATGCTTTGCTATGTGAGCCTCTTCTCCCTGAAAATTCTCTTGTTTTGTTTTGTTTTGTTTTGTTTTGTTTTTGTTTCTTGGTTTTGCAAATGTGTGTGTCTGTATATTGCAGATTTGAGGAGTTTCGGTAGGCAGGCTTATGCAGAGGAAGAGTACAGTCATTGAAGGTAGACTGTCGGGCCCCAGGGAGCCCAGCCAGCCAGCAGGGTGTCTTCCCCGAAAGTCATTTACTCGGCGCCCCCCTATGTGTCTGCAACCAACACGTGGAAATGGCTCATAGGAAATGAACTGACCAGAAGTGTGCACTGAGAGGAAGGGGGGACAGTTCCTGCCACAGCATTCCATGAATACTGTGTCCCTATCTTGTCCAATGGCTCATTCTCTGCACCTGTAGAGCCAGCAGGTTGCAGGAGGCCTGGTCTTTCCTCTTGGTGGAATGGGACCCACAGACAGCAGCTCTCCAGGAATGTGGTTTTCCTTCCAGCTCAGAGTTACCAAGGGTGGGTGGGTCACACCAACTAGGGAGACATTAGTATCGGTCCTTCAGGATAAAGAACCACATAGCCTAGGGTGCCAATGAGTGTTGAAGAACATTCCTTGCTCAGGGCACGTTTCTTTATTGTTGCATTGCTACTCCTTATTATTATTGAACTGTTTCCACATTCGGGTTTTGCATTTCCTTACGCTTTTAGAAATGGTGGGTGGCTTGAAACATTCGAGTGAGAAAACTCTAGTAGCGCATGGAGATGTTTGATAGACTTTTCTGCAACTGCCCTTTGCCATAGCTGGTAGGTACGCTCTCTTTGCATAATACAGATGACGTGCAAACGCTTTTAGCAAAGCATCTGGCACAAAAGAAAACCACAGTCATTGTCAGGAGAAGAAATCAACGTTAGTTGGATCAAGGAAGGACTTTGATTATGTTTTCTTAAAAAGAATCTTTGTCTTTCAGACTGAAATATTTACAGATACGATGACATGTCTGGGATTTGTTCCAAACAATGAAGGAACCAGGAGGGGTGGCTATGGAGGTGAAACTATATGGGCGGGAGTTGAAGGTCTCTGCAGTCTGATGACAGGCACTTGGGGTTTATTATTCTACTCTATCTGCTTTTATAAATGTTTTAAATTTTCTGTAACAAGATGTAAATGAGAAAAAGGGAAAAATGTTTGAGAAGCCATCTATGGAACTCGAATTATCATCAATAGGCCCACACTTCTCTGATGAGAATGGGAGGCGTCTACATTGTTTTCACCAGGGCACCATTGTCGCAAGGAGTAGAAACCCTCTCCAGGTGGCAGGAGTGAAGATGAGGCTGTCAACAGGTACAGAGCCCCCCACAGACAAGAAGGTTCCTCTGGGGAACCTTCAATCACGGTATTGAGAGCACAACTGGGAAACCAGTCAGAGACCGAAAACAAAATCTGTTTTTGTCTTTGAGTGCCACAGAAATCTCTCTTCTGGATTTTCCTCTCAATTTCTCCATTCTTTTGCTGTTCTATGCACAGCATTGGATTTCTCTGACGATTCATCAGTGTCCAAATGACAAAAAAATGGCCACCCTATGCTCAACCGCTCAGAGGCCTCTATTTCTCTAGGTTCAAATTTTTAAAAGAAATAATCTAATTGTTCATGAATCAGCCAATGTGTTGGTCCCCTAAGCCAGGTGGTCACCTCTGGGTGCAATCCACTACAGCCAAGAAACTTGGTACAGAATGGCCTTTTAGTAGCACGCTCTTCAGCAGAGACTGGGAGGAGGTTTAGTTCCCCCAAAATGTCTTATGGATTATGCAGGCATCCTGAAATATGTCTACTCAAAACCTTTAAGATCTTCAGAAAAGGAAAACTCTCACTCACCATTTAGAAATTCTATCATCTCTGCCATTTGAACTACAATTCAGTTCCCTTTCCTTTTGCTCAGTGGGCATAAAGAAGACCTAGTCACTCTTCTTACTGGGAGACCCTCAAACACCTGTACATCTCCCCCCGACCTTGGGTTTTTGTTCTGCAGTCAAAAATAGTCCCAAAATTGAATTCATAAAGTGCTCTCACTTTAGAAAAGATGTGGCACTGGGTGTTTCGAGGAATCAGATACGTGACCCAGTCTTCCCAGGGGCTCACCAGTGGGAGGGCCTTGCACCAGACTGTCTCCACTTGCGAGAGCAGCAGAAGGGCCTCTGTACCAAGGCCTTTTTGCTGGTGGTTGCTGGAATTCCTGCCTCTCACATATTATTTATTTCTTCACTGTGTAAGCAGTCTCCCGTGGGTGTTGAAAGTCAAACCTGTGACCCACTCCTTGTCTTCAAAGAGAACAAAGCATTTACATAATTTTATCCAGACAGAAAGGAAACAGATGTTCCCTGATGTCTGGGGCTATGATGAGCTGGTGGGTTCTGGAATGTTCTCTCATTGTGCTCCTACAGTCACTTTGGGGCCTGGCTATGCCTGTCCTACTGGGACATGGCTAGGGAAGGACTTAGTGGGTTCCAGTCATCTTGAGGGATGGCCACTGGACAGGCCATGGTTCTCAGTCAAGCAACCTCAGAGTCCCTTGTGTAGCTCTGCTGCCAATCACTTCCGAGACATAAGAGCATTTTTAAGATACCAAATGAACTTTATTTATAACTCTTTTCTGTATACTTTTAAATTTTTATGTAAATATTATATGTATTATATATAATTATACTTTCTACTTTTATATTTTATATATTTATTTTATGTCATATTACATACATCGATAATATTATATATAAGTTGCATATACACATTGCACGTAAGTCAAATGAAAATGTTCTCTTATGTTTTCTTCTCAAAGCTTTATTGTTTTGCCTTACACATTCTGTGTAAAGTGTGAGTTAAGGGTGAAGAATTGTAGTTTTCTCTGCAAGGGTATCCAGTTGACCCAGCACCATTTATTGAACTGATCATTAACTGGATGTCTGACAGTGGAGGAAATGGTTTTAGGAATGGTAGAAAACAAGTTGTCTGGTTGTGCCATAGGTATGCAAAATGTAAAGAAAGTGGGCATGAAGCGGGAATCCTACCCCGTGCATTTACTGCTGCATTTATTTTCCTTGGTAGAGTACCCAGCATGCAGTAGATGCTTGGTGAATATTTATTAAAATGAATTCTTGCATCTTTCCATCCTGAGATGAATCCTAATCCTAGACAGAAGGAACCCGGATATCTAATACAATTATCCTTCCTAAATGTGGGTGCTGTAGATTGTCCTCATTTGCTTTGGGTTTTGTTGTTAGAGAAAGAAAAGAATAAACAAGTGAGTGAGTATCAGGTGTACAGAACTGAAAAGAAAAGAGCTTATCCCACACAACTCAAGGGAAATAAGGTATGTGCACAAATATAACTACAGTATAAGGCAGACTGTGATAAGAACAGAAAGAGTCCCAAGGGTTTGAACCATTATTCTCCAATTTATTAGTAAGAATTTCATATAATACAGAGTGAAATCAATCATCATTATCATTGCTAACAAATATTGATCCCTCACTATAAATGTGCCAGGCAAGTTGCCAAGCTTCTTAAATGCATTATCTTATTTATATCAATCAGCGTCTGTACCCATTAGACTATCAGCACGAGGTTAGATTCTTCAAATACACCGTGTCCTTTATGTAAAACACAGACTCAAAAAAAAGAGTTTGCAAGTTAAATTCCCGATGGTCTCTCCCCTACCTTTTTATCCTCACAAAGAAAAGTTAAGTTAATAAATCTTTCTGAGACTTTATCTTTTTAATTTTCTAAAACCGAGACCCAGGTGACTACATTGCAGCTTTTCAAGTTCAGCATCGGTTCTCTGTAAACCTTCAGGTTTGGCAGCTCAGGAGCCTGGACTCGCAGTCAGGTCGGGCACATAAGCTGGCATACGGCAGTCCTTAGAATCATCCTCTGTCGCTTCTCCCCTGCCTGTGGCTTTCCAGCCTGCCGGTCACTGTTTCCATCCCCCGGGTTAACGTGAAGACCAACTCTTTGCTCTGTGGGGAAGGACGTGCATTCTTGGTGTATAGTAAAATTCAAGTTCCTCTTTTCCCTGGTGACGACCTTTGTGGCTAGTCCTAAATGCCACCATGTATCTCAGCCCACCTTGTCAGGGAAAAGAGAAAGAGATAACTCAGTTCTGAATTTGCTGGAAAGAGCTAACAAGCTGACGTCATGCCGATGAGCCGACGCCCAGCACGGCTGTGTAAAAGTCCATTCTACAGCTGGTGTTTGATGGCATGCAGTTTAACAGGAAAGTAACTTTATCTATTTATTTTCAATTAAAGGAAGTAATGTTACAATCAATAATTCCTCCTGCTCTGGTGTGGTAAATTAATGTATGTCTATTGTTTTTAAATCACAAAGTGAGCATTGCTATAGAAATGTAAAATGGTACTATTTCATTTTAATCTATTTAATTTTCCATTCTTGAATTACATAATGGGGTTAAAACATTGAATAGAATTAATAAAATGAGTGTTTAATTAAGCAATAATGAGTTTCTAAATGGATGCTCAAAGAAACCAGCTTTATAAGTTTATGCAGGAATCAGATAATGGTCTTAACAATTACTATAATAATTGTGTTGAATGTTTTCTATATTTAAAGATTTTTTTTTTCTGAATTCTTTCAGGAGTAGATTTAAACATAACCCAGTTCCTTGATTAGACTCCGTTTTGCTTATAAAATAAATTCCAAATGCCTTTCTATGGCCTGCAAGGCCCTGCACAGTCTAACCCTGTCCACCTCTGTGGTCCAATGTGACACCGTTCTCCCCAGCCCCGCCTACGTTCCAGCCACACCCAGCTTCCTTTTGTTCCTCACATGCACCTGGGCCTCCCTGTGCCACCTGGCCTTTGTTCCTGCTCTTCAGGTGCCAGGAGCACCCTTTCCTTCTTCACCTCGCCAGGGCCTCCTCTTCTGTCAGTCCTCGGGGCCTTTCTCCCTAATGATCCTCCCCGGACTGACTCAGGTAGCCCCTCCCATATACACACGCACTGCTACAGACTCCCCAAGAACTGTGTGATTTCTGTCCTAGCAGGTAACGCAATTTTATAATTATACATTTATCTTATATCTGCCTCTCCTTCCAGCCTGGAATTTCCATGAGAAAACATACCATGTCTGTTTTGTTTACTAGTGTATCCTTGATGGATGGATGGATCACTCGATGGATGGATGGATGGACGGACGGATGGATGGATGGATGGATGGATGGATGGATAGGTAGATGGATGGATGGATACATGGATGGATGGATGGATGGATGGATGGATGGATGGATGGATGGATAAATGGATGGATAGCAGGTAAATGTGGCTGTGGACCCCCTGCTATATCTAAGGACACATGAGGTCACGGTACACACTTTTGAGAATTTCTAGAACATTACCACTTTCCCATTCTACTTGGATTCATTGGTCATACACTAAAAAGGTATCCTATGCCAGCCCCTTTGGTAGACTCTGTAGACATGAAAATTTCAGTGCCATGGGAGAAGCTGCATGGGTTTGTCTCACTTAGACATAGCTTAAATATTAATTTTATTAATCCATCCATCCATCCACCAGATCTTTAGATCTGGTCATGTGTTGGACATGGCACTATCTATTGAGGATCAGGGCTGTCTTATCCATCAGGCACCATTGGCACAGTGTTAGGAAACTAAAATCAGGAGGGGAAAAAAATAACTCTTAGGGCAAGAGAAATTTTTAATTCTTTTCCTCACATCACAAAAATAAAATGTTTAAAGACTATAAAAATCTATTATGGTAGGAGGGGCCAGTACAGGCAAAAATGCTTAGAGTTGACAAATGTCACCATGCAACTCTGCTGGAGCACAGGGAAGATCAGTCCATCCCTGCCCTCCCGTGCACCCAGGCAGGTGGCAGAATAGGAACCGGTCGGCATGTCAGTCCCTCATAGTCTTGCTCCTGTGCAGCTTTATCCCTTCACGTTCTCTCCCAGCTTTCCCCTCTGCTGTCAGATCCCGCTTCCTATATTTAAGACCATTCATTCCTTTAAAACATTTCTACTGAGTCCCTTCTCTGCACCTAGCAGCACTCAAGAGGCTGGAGATAAAGTCATGAACAAGCCAGATGCACGTAGCGCCTCCAGCTTCCTCAAATCATGATTTATTATAGTCTTTCCTTCTTGGCAGTGCGGCACTTGTGTGCTTTGACAAAGCACCTTCTCACGTATGTACTGGACGTAACTGCATTTCCACCTGAGAGGTGGCTCCCAGCATCCTCTAGTCTTAGCACACTCCACACCCACGAAATTGGCTACCTGGTTTCGTAAGGTACAGGTGTCAGAATAGCCACAAGGGCAGGTTATAAGGTGATTTCTACTGTGATCAGTAGGGACGGAGAACCAGCCCTCTGGCTCTAGACCACAGCAGGGGCGAAGGACTGGCCTAAGCGAAGGGGGTCTGAGGTGGGCACAAGTAGCAGAACTGGTTGGGAGCAGAGATCACTGGGATGCATTGATCTTGAGTCTGATCTTTGGTCACTAAATGACATTGGAGGAGACCGTTCCTCCTTCCTTCTCTGTGCAGTCATCGTCTTCTGTAATCTGCAGGGATTCGATAGCACTGTGTCCCCATAGCTCCCTCTTGGACGTGCCTCGGACAGCTGGTCACAGCACTCCTTCCTGTTGAACCCAGATGCACCGCAGGCCGCTGAGCCGGGGCTCAGGCCGCCTCACCCTTGCTGACACCCGCGTGCCATCCTTAGACTTGCAGTCCTTCTCATTCTCACTCCAGACTGCATATCGGAATTATCCAGGCAGGTTAAGAAAATATTGAATCCTAGGCTTCGTTGTCAGTGAAATAACACTCAACGTTTTTTTTTTTCAAACCCCCCTAGGAGATTCTAATGTGCAGACAAGCCTGAGAAGCACTGGTCTAGTTTTCCAACTCAAAAACTCTATGATTTTTGCGAGAAGAGGGAAAGATCAAAGATAGGAGCAGTAGACCTTATTTAAATTGCCCCCTGGAGCTGTTTCCATGTGACAGCGTCCTCCATATCCCTCCTCATTCCCGCTATTTTCCATCCTCCGAGCATCTTCTAAGACGTCTCCAGCACCCGTTTTATGAAAAACAAGCAACGCGCCCGGGTTTGCCTAAATGCAGGAGACAAATTAGCTCCTGTCCCCACCCTCTCCCCTGCAAGGCAATGGGATTAAGGCTTATGATTAATGATTTGCAAGTCAATTAATCAGCCACTGCTTTTGAAACCTCATTTCTCAAATTACTTCTCTTTGAACACAAGGGCTTTTTGACATCATCTGCCTGTCTCTAGATTCACTTTCCTACTAATTGAAATTCCAAGATATTTCTTCTTGTTGTCAGCTTATTGGTATTTCTTGTTTATAAAATATTTGCAAACAGATTACTGTTCACCTGTAGCATGTCAGAGGTGAGCACCGAAACAATACTTTATGCTTCCAGCTCAAAGGAATGTGCTAATGATAACTCATGAAATTCTCTATCTATGGGGAAAAATGATTTTTCATCTATTGATTTATTTTTGCCACACCTACTTTCAACAAGTATTTGAGATGTATTACAATAAAAACACAGGTACAACAAGGCTCCAAACAATTGATTTATGTGATTCTTTAGCAGGTGATTTTTAAGGTCCTATTAGGACAAGGCGTGGGAAGAATGGGACTGGTTTTCTCCATTAGGGAAGACGGCCGGGTCTAGCAGAGGCTCTGGGGTCAAACACTGCGCTTCGGATCCTAGTCCCCCTACCTACGAGTCTTAGCGCCCCACTCATCTGGTCATCTTGCTGTTTAGGGCAGGCAAAGCTGCAAGAACTAATGCAAACCAAAATGGCTTGAATGCAATTGAAGTTTGTTGCTCACTCAATTGTAGTTCTGGGCCGGTGTTCTCAGCCACCAGGCTGTTCCTCTGCATATAGTGACTCAGGCACCCAGGCTCCTTCTGCCTTGTGACCCCCACTCCCCTCCTGTCCTGTGGCACTCTGCCTTCTGGTAGGCAGGGGCCAAGGAGGACAGAGAGGAGGCACAGTCTCCCAGCCCTCCCACCCCCATGCAGCCCAGCCCAGTCCAGCCAGCATCATTTCTGCCCTGCCCACGTTCTGTAGGAGAGAAACCAGTCTCTCAGACCCATCTGAGTTTAAGGAAAGCTGAGAGGTGGAATGCAACATCTTCCAAGCCAAAATCCCCCTATGTTGTCATTCATCATTAAGTAAGATGATGTGTGTAAGGTCTCCAATACAAAGTATGTAATAAGTGGTCATTGCTATGGTTTTTCAAAAGAGTGACAGTATCCCTGCTGAGAGCAAATGTTAAAAACAACAACAACAACAAAAAAAAAAAAACAAAAGAGTGACAGTAACCGTCTGCTTTGTTTGCAGTTTCAAGCCACAGTGGAGGAAGGAGCCGTGGGAGTTATTGTCAATTTGACAGTCGAAGACAAAGACGACCCCACCACGGGTGCATGGAGGGCTGCCTACACCATCATCAATGGAAACCCCGGGCAGAGCTTCGAGATCCACACCAACCCTCAGACCAACGAGGGGATGCTGTCCGTCGTCAAAGTAAGGGCACTTCCACCGGCCCCTTTCTCCTCCTGTGGGCACAGGGGGTCGTGGAGTCACTGAGTTTAGAAGGTCATGAAGAAATTCTCCTCTTCTCTTCCTTTGAAAATTAACGAAGGAAAAGGCTCAGGGCTTACGGGTGTCCTTGTATCCTCAACAGCATAAACCAGCAGCCTTAAAGGGAACCTGTTTTACAGATTCTAAAAAATCTCAAACTCATGTGTAACTTTAAGAAAACCAAACTTAAGTTTTAAGTGAAATTCTTCACACATCTGCTAATCAGTTATCAAAAGATCTACTAAAATGGGATATGTGAAGTTTTTTTGTGTGTGTGTGTTTGTTAAGATCTATGCTCAGAATGGGGACTATTATATTTCTTCTTAATCTTTCTTAGCAGACTCTCAATTATTCTCTGCAAAACACACACAAAATAGTTCTTGGTGGGAAACCCTCTGTGAGCCTTGCTAGCTGGCACGCTGACCCCTCGCTCTGGGTGTGAGTGGAACTAGGGAGAAATGTGACCATAAATGTGAAGCTTGTGCTTATCCAAATGTATCAGGTGGGAGGATGGGGGCATAGAAGGGGTGGCCCAGGTGGTCCTGGTTCCTGGGGGAAGGGATCTCATACAGTCCCACTCCGTCTGGGAAGTTCTGGGGAGAGTTTCTGCCAGAGACCAGGACCTTCATTGGAACACAGTTCCTTTTCTAGTGCATGAAGCCGATTGCCTCAAAAGCAGGGAGCCCTCGTATTTCTAGTAATAATAGCAGTGGGCAGAGCAGAAAGATTGCTGCCTACTCTACTCCTTATATGTCCTTGGCCAAGATCCCGAACTATGTTTTCTGTGCTTCAGTTTCCTCAACTGTAAAATGAGAATGATAGTATAACATACCTCTTAGGGTTGTTGTCATATCCATTACGACAACATATTATTAATATAACAGAGTACTATAGCTCAGGTGGCTTACAGACAATAGACATTCATTGCTAACAGTTCTGGAGGTTGGGAAGTCCAAGACCAAGGTGCTCTCTGACACCTGGAACTGTCAGCCAATCTTGGACTTGCCTACCTTCATCAAGTTATAAAAACTCTTAAACTCTCTTTATTACTGAAGCCACTATCAGGCTGGTGTCCTGTTACTTGCAGCCGAAAGCATTCCTAACGGAGGCCTTGGGTGCCCGGCACCATGGACAGCACCAGAGGGCATGGCCAGCCCTCCCTCTAGAAGGCTGCCTGGAGCTTTGCCTCACATGTACTAAGAGGTAGGGAGAGCTCAGGGCCCTTCCTATGGATTCATGTGGCCAAAGGGAGGAGGAGCCTGCACCCCAATTCTGTAGCAAAGGGAGTCTGCTCACTAGGAAAACTGAAGCCCAGTGAGAGTCCCAGCCTCAGTGGGCACCTCCTCCCCCGCGGTTTGCAGAGAGGGCACCTCAGATGCTTATTTGGCTTTTGCCTCTTGGACATAAAATAGCTGCCAAAGCCCCTAGCATCGTGTCCTCCCACTGCTGTGCCCCAAGGCAGGAAATAAGGAGGCAGCCAGACAAGTGAGAGAAAGTGCTTTCATGTGCCCCTCTCCTCTTATCAGGGATCCAAGAGTCCCTCAGCCAATTTGTCGTGATGTCTCATTAGCCAGTGACACATGTTCACCCTTAACTTCAAGGAAAGCTGAGAAAGTCTGAATCTGGCCTTTGACCTCTACAGTAAGAGGTGGGGAAGGGCAAAGGGGGTTGTTAACGGCTGCTGGGCAGCCGGCCACCAGTAGCCAAGCACTTCCCCGGCCAGCTGGAGTCCGGGTGCTGAAGAACCAGCTGGAGTCTCAGGCGTGTGCTTGTTTCCAGCAAAGTCCTGTCTCCCAACAGGACTGAATCCTAACAGTTCTGGCAAACGAGTACGTTTCATCTTTAAAACCTTCAGGTTGGAAACACCCTTAGTTGCTTTGTAAACCCATTGCAAAACTATCAAAAGGTTCTTGTTTCAGCTGACTATAATCAACCCTGCCTTTTTAAGTCTATTTTATCTTCTGTCCTCACAGAAACAAGCACCCCGAAAGCACCCTTGTTCCCCAAACCTGTCACAGACTTAAAAATTGCTGCAGGACCCGTCTGAATCTTCCCTCTTCCAGCTAACAAATGCCCCATCCTCCACCCTTCCCATGCGGGACAGCTTTTCCAGCCTTTGAATTTTCCAGGACAATGATCCACATCCTCTCTTGACACTTGAAAAAATATTAATTGAATTGCATCTTTGTAGCTTCCATCAAGAGCATTTTCAATTTCCTCCCATGCCTGACACAGAGGCCCAGCCACAGACAAAGCACATTAATAAGGTTGTGAGCTGAGATCGTGGAGGGCGACTTAATCCAATGTACAGCTCACAGAAGGGACTAGGAGGGGAGACCTATGTCTCACCAGCTCCAGGTGGTCTAGCCCTGGGCATCCCACAACTGGAATTATTAAGTCCCACCTTGTGCAAATGTAAATAAATGCTAGAGAGGCTCTGCTCCCTGCAAAGACCAGCCTCGTGTCGGTGGCACTCTGCCTCCTGGGACTCGGGTGCCACACCACGCTAGGCTGAGCTTATGATTGGTGCCTGCGGGGGGTGGAGGTGGGTTTCGGGAGCCTGGGGCTCTCCGTGTCCCAGTCCTGTGCGGGGGACTGGCCTTCGATGCCCTTGCCACCCAGCAAGCCAAAGGTTTCTGCCCCCTTCGATATCCTAATCGAGACAAATAGCTGTGGGTTCCAAGCCTGGCAGCTCCCTGGCAAGGAAAGTTCAGCAAAGTTTGAAAGCTACTGTACTGAGGTTGCGTATCTCAGGCATCCCTCGAGATGGGCAGAGATCCGTTATTAGAATCCACAGAAAGGAGGATGGGATGGTAGATTATTCTTGTGTTACAGGGACGAAACCAAAATGTAACTGGGCAGCTGCTAGGCACCAACAGCTTTGCATCTGTGAACTCTAATACTAACCCTGCTGGGAGTTGCTCTAGGGGAAGCGAGGAAGTCCAGTTACAACCAGGAAGCACTGTGTGTGTGTGCGTGTGTGCGCATGTGTGTGTATGTGTGTTTGCACGCACGTGATCCTCCCCATGTGTGGAGTGCTTAGCACTGTGTCCGTGTCAGCTGTAATTATTGTGAAAAGTAATTTGCCTCAAGTCACTGATCATCCTGCTGGACTCCGTTTCCGGCTCTGCGCCTGCGTAGCCCCTTCCCCAGTTTCAGCCATCCTCACCTCCCTGCTCCCAGCTTTCCGTATCTGTTGCAACCTGGACAGCTGTTGTTTGCTTACTTTTAGTTGAGTATAAATCATATCCCTTGACTCACTTCGTCTTGCCCTCCCTGCCCTCGTGTCGTGGGTCGCATGAATTGGCTACTTGTTTTTCCTAGTGAACATGAGAAAAAAATAGTAACGATGGAAATAAGAAGTCTGCCCTCATCCTACCTAAAGGTCTTGCTGGGCACCCCGGCGACAGGAGCCCTGCTCTGGGAAACATCACTCTCACTGCATGATGTGGCTCTGATGGTTTGGAAAGAGTGACGCTCAGTGGGCAGGGCCACCATGTTAATAATGTTCGTAATGGGGTTTCCTTGGCATCCTCTGATTGAATCCCACACTGGCTGGGGGAGGTGGGCACTGTCAGCCCCCTTTGCAGAATCATCTAGAGTGGCCCTCATCGGGGCTTCCCATTGGCCCTGGGGCAGGATGATCTGCTATTGTGTGGGACTGTCTGGAGCAGTGTCTGGCATCGTTGTCCCCTGCCCAGCAAATGGCTGCAGAGCCCCCAAGTCATGGCGACTATTGAAAATGCCCCTATACACTTTCAAATGCCCTCAGATGGGGAAGGGCCCAGCAGCTTAACCCCATGTTCTTAGACTCTCAGCTACATGACACTTTTCCCTCCATCACACCCGAGCCAGGAGACATTACACTCTAAAGTGATGTGAAGCCCTTTAGACTTCACAGCGAGTGAATGAGAAACATTCAAAACGTAACCTCGGTTTGCCTGTTCTATTTGCTGTCCCGTTTTATCAGAGGTAGGGCTATCTTACCATGAAGACAGCGAAGCTTGGGCTTCAGGGCCTCTCATTTCCCAGCCCCCGTGAGTACCGGGTGCTGTAGGGTTACAGGTTACAGGCGGGGAGACTTTCAATGTCACCGTAGCCAGAGAGTTGTCTAAAGAGGTCCCAGAGGGAAGAACCTGGATCACTAAGGTCCAAGTCATCTGTTGTCACTTGTTTCTCAATCCAAAAAAACACAATGAGAGACATCCATGCCTAATTTTTCATTTGCATGTGTCACATTCTTTTTCTTAAAGAGGACCCCAAATTCCATAAAGCTTAGTCCATTCCACATTGTTTATGGAATGTCAGAGGAACTTTGTGCAAAACCATCTGCCTTGGCGGCGCGTGCACGCCCTGAACCGCTCTGTCTGCCTTGCAGCCTCTGGACTACGAGATTTCTGCCTTCCACACCCTGCTGATCAAAGTGGAAAACGAGGACCCACTGGTACCCGATGTCTCCTACGGCCCCAGCTCCACGGCGACCGTCCACATCACCGTCCTGGATGTCAATGAGGGTCCGGTCTTCTATCCAGACCCCATGATGGTGACCAGGCGGGAGAACATCTCCGTGGGCAGCGTGCTGTTGACTGTGAACGCCACGGACCCCGATTCCCTGCAGCATCAAACCATCAGGTAGGCGATCGCTCCGGAGCCGCAGGCGGGAGCCGGGTAGGAATTGCTGCTTCTTCACGGTTGCAGAAGCTGCTTGTCAGGAGCAGATACCATTAAATTAAACTTGTTTGCTATCTGAGCAAGGGAGAGGAAGTATCACAAGGGAGAATTGGTGCCCGAGGGCTGCAGGGAACCGGCTTCCCTGCAGGGGGGACTGTGCTCCCCTCCCCGACTCCACCTGGGAGGAGGGTGGCTTCGGGCTGTGTTCCCAGTGACCAGCCAGGCCTGCCAGCACTGGCACAGTGCTGGAGGGAGAGAGAAGGAGCCGCTGTGTGGATGGCCTCCTGCATCTCAGACACTTGACCTACTTTATCATGTCCCCAGCATTGTGACAAAGGTGTGGGCTGACTCCATTTACAGATAAAGGTATTGCTGCGAATTCAGAGAGGTTCGATAACTTGCTCAAGGCAGCCCAGCTTGGTGGCAGAGGAATCAGGATGGACAGGGGGCAATCTGCAAAGTCCCTGCTCCTCCTGCTGCTGAACACTAGTTGGCTCTGAGCCAGCAGAGGGGAAGGAGCAGAGACATTGCCCAGCGCTTAAAAGTGGACCAACAGTGTCTGGGGTTTTACCTAATGAATGACAGGCTAAAAAAAAACAATGCCATCAGAAATCAGAAATTTGTATCTTCATTTCTTAAGCTCTGCCCAGTGCTCAGATAGAAGGTATTTTCATAATGAGATTTAATTAAATGGTCATTACCTGGGGTGCATCTAATGCTGGTGAATGCAAGATACCCTCGCCGGTGCGCCGTTTCATAATAAAATTAAATCGGCATGCAGGGCCAAACGCACGCCTGTCTCTGCAAAAAAAAGTTATTAATCTTCCTCTTCCAAAATCTAATCTTTTCATATGAGGTACAAATAATCAAGTATTAGACACACTTATAATAAAACATGTGCCTTATTTTCCTGATTTGAAACACCTGAAAATGTGGCCATCTCCAAGTCAGCCACTTTACCGTGGAGAAAAAGAAAAAGTTATTTAGTTTATTTTCCAATCCCAAAAGTGGATTTCTTTTTACAACTAAACTTTCCGAAATCCCGGATGAACTAGATAAAAGTGCAAAATAATACCAAATCCTATAACAAGGTATATCTGAAATATTCATTTTTTTTTCCTTTTCTCCTTTTTTCTCCTTGCTCTGTATCTGGCAAAGGAAACATGCAATTTAAACATCAAAGAGAAAGCTTTCCTTTGGTATATACATGGAAAAACCTGTAGCTTAACAGACTACAAGGTAGTTGGACAAATTCAGGGGAGCTTAGCTGTCGTTTTGTATTTCTGCAATAGGAAGTAGAAAGGTAGAAGCAGGCAGCTCCTGGGGGGTGGGGGATAAAATGTATTGAATTGGAGTTGATTTTGCTGAGCCTGGGACTCTTGCAATTGCTGTCACAACTTGGGATGCTGCCAGGCACCAAAGGGTTAAAGTTTGGGGGAGGGGCTGGTGGAGGTGTCTGGGACCCAAAGCTAGAGGTCCCACTAAGGCGGGACAGACAGTGGACAGAGGTGGGTCACTCTGAGTTGTTAGATTAAGACCAGCCCCGGCTGACTTAGGCTAAAGGGAAATTGAAGGATTCTATGGATAATTTACAGGATGGAGGGATGTCTGAAGAACCTGTTTGAGACAGCACAGGACGTAGGGCAACCTCAGGCCTTAGGTGACAGGAACAGACAGGCTGGCACTTCAAGATCTCCTGGGGGGAGTAAGCCAGCTCCAGTCCTTTTCCATTCTCGCGTCACTTGGCCCACGGGCCACGTTCCCCGGGGTGGGCCTGCTGTGCTAGAGCTTGGGTCTTGAGCCTCCCGGCTCAGGGCGTCTCAACTGATGGTCACCCAAGATGGTGTTTCCAGATGTGGCTGCTGGAACCAGTCCCGGGGAAACTGAGTCAAGGACAGACACCCCTAGCCTGGTGGGTGGGGTTGACAGGGAGAGCCAAGACATTAAGGGACAATGAGGCCAGGACCTGAGCCGTGGAGATCTAAGCCCCAGTCGCTAGGCCTGGGAGCAGGGGTTCCCCTCCTACCACGTGTGAGAGGAGGAGGAGGCCAGGGAAAGCAGCCTGCGGGTTAGCAGAGGGGAGACTTGTGGGGAGAAAGTTCTGGAGATCCTCGTGTTTCTGCGCAAGTCTGATCGTCCCAGGTGTGACCCTCAGTCACAACTGACCAGGGCCCAACTCAGAGAACACACGGACTCCCCCACTTGATTGCAAGGCCCGTGGGGCTGGGGCCTCCAGCGTGGCGCGATTCAGATCACGCTCTCTCTCACCTCTTGGCTCAGCTTCACCCGCAGCCACGTCTGTGCGTGTCTGCAGGGAACAGGCCCAGCAGCGCCTGTCCTCGACCCTCCAGCAGAAAGAGAGGCCCATAACCGTCCGGCCCGAGGCCCAGGTTTGGGTCTCACTGCGCCAACCTGAGCACGCATCTCTGAACCAAACAGCAGGACTTGCAGGGGCTGCTACCCAAAGAAATGCTGATGCTCTTTCCAGGAGGTGGGGATGGACGCTGGGTGACCAGGAGCCACAGATGGCCGCTGAAACCCAGTCCAATCTTGTGAACCCGTCAGTAAACAGAGCTGCTTTGTTTCTCTGTGGCTGCAGTGCCTGAAAGGTCTCGCATCTACAAATAGGCCTGGCCGAGCAATGGCTGGGCTCGTCCCTCTCTCAGCCTTGTAGCAAAGGAAATGTGTGTGCGTTTGTGTGTGTGTGTGTGTGCGTTTGTGTGTGTGTGTGTGTGTCACACACGTTTCTCTGGCCTGATTCCTCAGACATATTCCTTCCTACTGGTGACCAGAGTCCCCAGCAAGTGCCCCTTTCTCAGCCTGGCACCGGCTGGGCCTCCTTCCCCCACTCCCCTATCCCTCTCCTCTCCTGGTGCCGGTTCTGAGCTCATATAGCAGGGAAGACATCACTGACAGGCCGAGCTATTGTCAGTTGTCACGGGAACTCTTTGGGAAGAAGAGGCTCATTAATTATTTGCAGGCTTTGATCCTGTGCACGGGGAGTGCCGTCCCTGAGCGCTGTGCGTGCAGAGCAGGAGTGGGCCGGGCTGGGAGGCAGTTTTCTAATAATCTAGACTCGGCTCCCTAGAAGTCTCAGGCAGATGCGATGACCCTGTGAGTTGTGTTGCTATTGTTGTTCTTTTAAAGATTCTTCAGGGAACAGGCATTGGAAGAAAAAGAAACTTCACTCTGGGAACTCTCTGACATATTTTTATCTCAAGGAGAGCTCCTCCTCTTCCTCTTCCTCCTCTTTCTCCTCCTCTTCCTCTTCCTCCTCCTCCTCCTCTTCCTCTTCTTCCTCCTCTTCCTCCTCCTCCTCTTTATCCTCCTCCTCTTCTTCTTCCTCCTCCTCCTCTTCTTCTTCTTCCTCCTCCTCCTCCTCTTCCTCCTCTTCTTCTTCCTCCTCCTCCTCCTCTTCCTCCTTTTTCTCCTCCTCTTCTTCCTCCTCCTCCTCTTCCTCCTCCTCGTCTTCTTCCTCCTCCTCCTCTTTTTCCTCCTCCTCCTCCTCTTCTTCTTCTTCTTCCTCCTCTTCTTCCTCTTCTTCCTCCTCCTCCTCCTACAAAACAGGAATCAGGCATCTCCCAATGACATTTTAGCATCTCTAATATCTTTTTCTTTTCCTCTTCCTCTTCCTCCTCTTCCTCTTCCTCCTCCCTCTTTCTCTTTCTCTCTGTCTCTTCCCCCCCACCCCATGCCATCTCTATCTGTTCACCGGCCCCCGTGACTCAGCTGCAGTGACTCCACCTCAGCTCACATGACTAACCAGCCCCCAGAACCGAAAGCCACGGTGAGAGACGCTCCACGGGCCAGGACCCTGAGAACCTCACTCAGGTCCTGCCTGTCCTAGCGTCACTCTCGCCCCCTCCCTGAGCAGGGCGCCTCCTGTGGTCAACATGGGAAGCCTCCTCCCTGCCCTGAACCCCTCCACAACTTGGGAGCATGCTTGTAGCTAAGTCCCGGTCCTGACCTGTGTCCTGTCTCTTGCATGCGAGGAAATGCAGATTTCGGGCACAACTGTTCCCTGCTGGCCACAGCTAGTCACTCTCTCATCTCAGCAGGGAGTGTTCAAGTCAGCAGAAGGCGCCTTGATCTCTGAGAAACCTGTAATTCCAGAGACAGGCGATGTCCAGGCGGCGTCAGAGTGAATATTCGCACTGTAAAGCCCAGGACATTAAGACTTGTTAAAAAGCCCATCACGTCTCGCTCTTCGCCTAATCAACACGGACAGCAGTGGTCTAGTGACAGATGAAATTCTTCTTTCTAATGACTTTTATCTTCTTATCCTTATTATAAAGTTAAGATAGTTCATGGAGGAAACTTTTGAAAAGGCAGGTAAGAATAAAGAAGATAATAAAATATCCGTAATTATCCAAGACCAAGAAAATCCCCTTTTAACAACTTGCGTCTATCTCCTTCGATCACATCTGCGAGAACTTTCTTTTTAATTGCCACAATTGGCTGGAATCATCCATCCTGTTCTGGAATCTGCCATTTTTACTTCCCAGTATATGGGTAAACAGCTTTCTGTGGCAAGAAATAGCCATTATTTTTAATCACTGAACAGTATGCTATTATTCTATTACATGGATGTATTCATTTATTTATTCATTCTCTTGTTGGCTATATTGTCTCCTCTTGTTTGCAATATTTTTTAGAAAACTTCCTGGACATGCTTGTAGCTAAATTGTTTAATGCATCATTAATTTTTCTAAAGATAAGTCCTTGAAAATAGTTTGCTTGTGTATTGTTAATGCTTTCTTTTTTTTTTCTTTTTTGAGACAGAGTCTCACTCCATCACCCTGGGTAGAATGCAGTGGCATCATCATAGCTCACTGCAACCTCAAACTCCTGGGCTCTAGCGATCCTCTTGCCTCAGCCTCCTGAGTAGCTGGGACTACAGGCACTCACCACCATGCTCAGCTAAATCATTTCTGTTTTTGGTAGAAATGGGGTCTCGCTCTTGCTCACGCTGATCTTGAACCCCTGATCCTCCCACCTTGGCCTCCCAGAGTGCTGGGATTACAGGCATGAGCCACCACACCCAGCCCTAATGTTTTTTGACATATACAGAATTCTTTGTTTTGATATCTAGGCAGTCAAATTTATATTTTTCTTTGTCTAAATGGATGTCATGGTTAGAAAGTCCTTGGGCTCCAAGATCATGTTCATATAGACATGTCCTCAAGCAGAGCTGGTTCCCACGCTGAACTTGTTGCTTAACTGACTTATCATTGGAAAGAGTAGCTCAGTGATAATTATGCTAAAATGGAAATAACCACATTTACTCAATTTACTCTCCAACAGTGAAATAAATAATGGGACTAGGCTTCCACCAGATCCCTTGGTCTGGTTACATTGGGGATGCAGCTGGCAGCTAAGTCATTTTGGCTAGTCTAGGAGGACTCATTTGATTTTCTCAGCTATCAGGGGATTCTGTTGAGGCAACCAAGTAGCAATTCCTAACATTCTAAACATTTTGCAGGCAGAACTCATCTTCTCCAGGGACCATAGTAAACAGTTCTACAGCAGAGATGTCTCTTACACATGGAATGTATGAGATATGTGTTGAGAAAAAATATTGTTCCCACCCATGTAAAATTTCATATCACTATTCAACATATTTTTTGGAAAGGGTCATTCATCCCGGGAGCCCTGCAAGTGTGTGTCAAGCACTTTATCTGTGGGGACTAAGTTTGGCTGAATATAACAGGAAAATTCAAAATGGCAATGGCTCAGAGGAGACAGAGGTTGAATTTTTTCTCACGTAAAATAAGTCTAGAGCAGGCATGTCAGTCCAGGGAGGAGTTACAGTCCCACACAGCTGTCAGGAGCCTAGGGTTTTTCTTGCTCACCATTCTACCACTTCTAGGCTGGCATCCTCCTCCTCAAAGTCTATTATGGTTTCTAGTGCTCCAACCTACACATCTGCATTCCAGACAGTAGGAAGGGTGAAAGGGGAAGATGGGGGATGCTTCCTGTCTTTTAAGGAGACTTCCTGGAAGTCAACCGCATTGCTATTGAAAACTCATTGGCCAAAACTAGTCACATGGCCATGCCTAGCTCCAAGGGATAGTGGGAAATATGGTTATTTGGGAAGCAATGTGCCCAGCTTTTAAAACTGAGGTTCTTTACTACAGAAGAAAGGGGAAATAATATTGTGAAGAAACTAGCAGTTTCTGCCACAAATACCTTTGTAAACTGAACAATTTTATTTAATTAAAAAAAACTACAGGCCGGGCGTAGTGGCTCACGCCTGTAATCCTAGCAACTTTGGGAGGCCGAGGCGGGCGGATTGCTCAAGGTCAGGAGTTCGAAACCAGCCTGAGTGAGACCCCGTCTCTACCAAAAATAGAAATAAATTAATTGACCAACTAAAAATATATATACAAAAACATTAGCCGGGCATGGTGGCGCATGCCTGTAGTCCCAGCTACTCGGGAGGCTGAGGCAGTAGGATCGCTGAGCCCCGGAGATTGAGGTTGCTGTGAGCCAGGCTGACGCCACGGCACTCACTCTAGCCTGGGCAACAAAGTGAGACTCTGTCTCAAAAAAAAAAAAAAAAAAAACTACAGGGTAAATTTTAAAAGGAAAAAATATCCCATGATGTTAGACTTTTGCATAAGCAAAATAACAGGTAATTGTTTTACTAAAATTCTTCTGCTAGACAAAAAGCATAAGGATTGTAGTTATCCATTCACTCGTTCATTTAATGGTATTTATGTGCCCACTGTGGGCCTGGCACTGTACTAGGTGCTGTGTGATTGATCACTGGTGAAAGATATGGTCTCTGTCCATAGCCTCCCAGGGAGCTTATGGGCATAAAAGCAAGAACTTTTCCTGCAAATGATGATGCCCGAGGAAGGAAGGAAGGGAGAGAGAGGGGGGAGGGGAGTTTCCTTGGGAAGTAAGACCAGTGGTCGGTCCCTAACTAAGAGGGAAGACCCAGTGACACAGATTACTTACTTCCAATCACCACGACCACCTCGCTCATCACCAGATTGCTGAGTTCCCCCAAAACCCTGCTACCCCATGCTTTGCACAGGCCTCTGCCTCCTGGGACTCAGGTACCAGACCAAACTAGGCCAAGATTTCCATCACCCCCTGGAGACATGGATTTTGAGAATGATCATAATAATATTGCTAGTATTATGATGAAAATACTTAACATTTTTGTGTCAAAGTTCACCCAAAGTCCTGTTACCGGTCTTATTGAATTCTCACAAACACCCTACAAATGAGAAAATATTAATTTCCCTTTTTACTGGTGAGGAAGGCATCACCTCTCTGAGCCCTGGTTTATGGAAGGAGAACATGGAAGCAGATGGCCAGGGACGGAATCAGTATGGAGGATAAGAAGTTGGAGCTTCATTGGCCATGACTGTACCAATTTCTGATGCTGGTTTAGGGCTTTCTGAACATCCTTTAGTGTAATGTCATCATGCTTTCCTGTTCCTTAATTTACCATCTTGCCACTAGACTTCCAGCTCCATGAGAGTAGCAGTCATCTTCACCTCCTGCCCTGATAAACCACCACGGTCTCCTCAGGACCATTGATTAATTGAGCACTTTCGGCCCAGCACTAAGACCTTCAAATTTTCCAGGGGCCTATAAAAATGGCAAGCACCTGAATGCATAAGCTGTCACCTCCAAAATTTGAGAGAAAGAAAACAGCAAACTTTAAATTACTACCCATGAACTGTCCATAGCATCTTGACAGCTTTAGCAGGTAAATTTAATATTTGCAAACATGTCTCTACATTTGTAAACCATTTGTAGAGCTCACCTTGCAAGAATGACTAAGTAGACCCCAGAAAAATCATAGGCAACTACTAATGAAATATTTCTTACAGCCAAATAATTCAAAAAGCAAAAGTAAAAAATAATTTCAGAGGGAAAAAAATGTAATTGCAGTGTGGGTACATTTTAGTATGCTGGATATGATTTGAGGTGAGGCCCCCATAAAAAGAGAAAATTCTTAGGGGTTCAAAGGTCTTCAGTCAGCCCGAAGCCAGCAGTGATCCTGGCCTGTGGCAATTGCTCAGTAAATGGGTGCAGAATGGTTTAATAGTCGCTAGGTTGGAGGTTTCTGCATGCAATTATTTTTGTGAATAAGCAGACATAGGTTATTATTATTATCATTTTATATTCAAACATTAACTAAGGTCTACCAGCCATGAAAACATTTGCATTTGGCCTTGTTTTAAACCAGTCCTGAGAAGGGTAACCAGTCCCTGGAGAGAAACCTTAGCAGGACATACAAACCTCTCCCTGAACTTTCCAGATCTATGAAAGTTACATTAAAGAGCTATTTCTGTCAAGCCACCTCTTCTTCTGAAGCCTTGATCCAAATTGAGCCTATTCTTTGAACACAGAATATCTGAATCAGATCCAAATTAAGTACTCATCTCTTTGAAAATTACAACCTGCTTTGTCCTGATTTCTTTGGGGCTCCGTACTTTTATAAGTCATTTCCTTCCTCCGGCTCCTCTTCCTCCTCCTTGGTTGCTTTTGAACTCTATGGTGGAATCACGCCTACATTCAAACTCGTAAAGAATGCAACATAGAATAATGAAATTCAGCCCCAAAAGATTTATTAAAATGCCCCATTTCAATTTTTGCTGGTCTTCCTGTGACTCATCAAGTCCTTTTCTTTAACATCTTGTTTAATCTAATATTGGAGTCATTCAAAGGAAATCATGAAAAATGATGGGAAATTGAGCAAAAATCATTGTCGATTGGCTATGGGACATTCTATTCTGTATCTTCTAAGACCTTTGGAAGTAGAAATGCGAATTTTGTCATCACTGGCATTCTCAAAACCAGGGGTTCAAAATATATAGTAACTCACCGTTTATTGGAAGGAAGGAGGATTTCCAACCCCAATACCAGATTTCAAAAGCAGACTTAGGAGTTTAATTTGGGGTGACCCCCACCTTTTAGATTTTAATCAGAAGTTAAAGGCCAAATAATAATATTTCTACCTGGGGAAATTAAGGAAGAGCCTCTGTCTATGAAAATATATTATTAACACTTCATCATAATTAAATGTGGTTACTGACCTCAATAATAGGATTTGGGGTGAAGTGATTTTTTTTGTTGTTGTTTTTTAATGAGTTAAGATTTTTCTTTCTTGAGTCAACAAACACAGAGCTTGGAAATGTAAATGAATTGTTTACAGTGGTGCCTTTGTAATTTTTAATTAAAGTGATGTTCTAACATTGTAAGTTTATGGTGGCAATACCTTTTATTGCCTACTCTGCTGTGGAATGTTTAATTATTTATGTAAATGTATTAGCACCGCTGACTGTTACTTTTTAGTGGTCAGATTTTCTGTTACAAGGGAGCCAGTGGGTAACAAGTCCTAATAAATTAAACAACTGCATTTTTAAAGTTTTAAGAGCATGGCTGACTAAAAATAGAATCTGGGCTTTTATGACAAACCAGAGACCTAAGATTTTCATTAACTTGGACTAAATGTGCTTGATTTTGCTAATATGTAACATCTGACCATTTGGATAAATAGTGGAAAGGCTATTTTACAAATCGACCACCTTTTTAACACCCATCTACATATGTTGTTATAAATTTGCCATGGGCCAGACTTTCATTACAGAAAACGTGGTTTCAAATTGGCTGTATTTGAATATAATTATGATGGTCCTTCTTGTCAGCCTGAGAAATTAATTCTCAGAAGCAATATGGAAAATATTGACAAATGTTAATATTATTTCCTGCCCAATATTTTCTAAGCTGTTAAATCTGCTTAGCTTTCTTTTTTGGTTTTAATAAAGGCATTTGAAATAGATGAGGATTGCCACAGAAGCTCCCAATATGGCGTTGATGAGAAAGCCACATAGCTCGGGGTTGGAACGGAAGCGAGTTGGATGGGGAAAACAGTTGATTTATTTTATTATCTGAGTTTGTCTGTCAATCACCACCACCAGCCAGCCAACAAACCCATCTCAGGGTCTCACTGGAGGCTTAGCACGGCATTAACCCAAACACGAGTAATGAAACCGCAGGCCGCGAGTCGTCTAATTCAAGAAACGCATTTCATCTTCTGCTCCCAGTTTGCTTTCCAAATGAATCTCATAGCTTGTATTTTCAAGTGATGGACTCTAAACTACAGTTCTCCTACATGTGTCTAATTGGGGGATTTCTTTGTGCATTCTGATCGTGTTGGCAGCAGTCTCAGTATAAGATCGGACCTTACACTGCTGGCTTTAAACAGTCTTGCATCCCTGTGTGAAGATCCCACGAATGAAATGGGGGCCCCTGGAGTTGGACTAGGGCTACAATGGGAGAACCCATCCTTTCACTCATTCATTCATTCATTCATTCATTCATTCCACAAATATGTAATGAGCACCTACAGCATGCTGAGTACTTTTCTAGGTATTTGGGGGGGATACAACAGCAACAAAAACAATTAAAAATATCTGTTATCATGGAGATTATATTCCAGTAGTGGGGAGAGAGGAAGCTGCCCAGGTGCCTGTAAGAGCCCCGGGGAGGCGTTTGGACAGAACTCGCTGGACGAGAGGTTGCAGGAGGCCCCATGGATGACTGACATGTAATCTCTCTGGGCCTCAGTTTCCCCACCTGTAAAGTGGGGGGGGGATAATAATATCTAGGTTATAGAGTCACTTGTGAAGGATAAATGAGAAGATAATTTGGGGAAAATGCTTAGAGCATAGTGCGTGGCACATAGTAGGCATTTAATTAACCAATTAGCATTTTTAACAGAAAGGGTATAACGTGGCCATTCTCTAAAGGTGTCTCTTTGAGAATGACAGGAGTACTTTCCTAAACTCTGTGGTTTTCATATTTTATGGATTTACAATAAAGCAAGTGCATGCAAACACTTAGTAGGGGTGTTAGCAGAAGTTAGTGGCCCCTCCCAAGAGTGATCATGGTTTTCCACCTTTGTTCCTAGATAACCCTGTGTTCATCCACAAGCCAGCCCCAGTATCTCACTGCTAAAATTCCGTGATGCCAATCTCTTCCCTATTCCTGGGAAAATTTAAGAGAGTAGATAGAGATTTCTAAATATTACGTTTTGCCATCTGCTGTTTTCCTTCCCTGCAAGCAAGCACTCAGAGATGACAGAGCCAATGAATGAACGGTGAGCTGCTATTAAAGATAAGATTCAAACACCTGATTTATGAAGGCTTATAGCTTGGCCCCTTGGTGGAGGTATGCTTGATTTTGCAATTTTTCTAGAGCACACATATAACACAGTCATATTTTCTCCTAGTAAAACTGTTCCTGGTTTGGGCATTGGGGTTAAATTTATCAATATTTTAAGATGTTCTGCAAAGTACATCATGCTGTGCAAATAATACCCTGAGTTGTGGATACTGTGTTACCCAAACATTTTTAGGATCTGGTTGAATGTTTGAAGTAAGATGAATCAAAGGAGACCATTACCTATGAGCAAAAGAGGACATTACGATTCAGAACCGCTAATCATTTCTAGGCCGCTATCTGTCAGGGCCCATGGTTGCAAGCAACAGAAATCAGCGTCAGCTGTATTAGGTGGAATAAAGCAAGAATTTACCAGATTGGAAGTAGGCACCCGGAATGGACAGGAGACCAAAGGATGAGCTGGAAGAAAGGAGTAGTCACCAAATAGAACCCAAGAGGGGAGGCAGTAGGGACCACCGTGACGGGAACAGTCCCATTCTCATGTTTTATTTAACATGTTTCCCATTCAGTGAACATGACCTCCCCCTCCCCCACTGAAAAAGCATCTGATCTGCTGCAACTGTCTCACGTCCCACATCCACTCCTGCTGCATTCGGCACGGATGGGAGTGGGTTAATACCTCCCCCCACCCACAGGGCACAAAACGGGATTTCTGCAAAAAGAAGGCTGGGATGCTACGAGGAATGGTGAAGGATACTGAGCAGCCAGGAATGACAAACACCTACTCCAAACCCCTTCCACAAATGCAAGTCTTCCGCAAGGCCTGTTACAACCTGTGCAACCGACCTGCAGGTCATGACAGTCCCTTGTAGCCCTCCGTGAGGACGGGTGCTTACAATGGCACAAATATTTGCATATTTACTTACTGCATTAAAGAGCATCTCTGTCACAGAACAGGCACAGGTGCATGGGGCAGAGGCCAGTTAGTGTCCCCAGGGCACCCAGGGCTGAGAGTGCTGCAGAGCAGCCCGTGTGGCTTACAGAGAGCAGGACGTGGCCCTGGGCAGCCTACCAGGGCGGGAGAAGGAGCTCTGTCCCGTGAGCTCCCACCAGGCTGGGACGAGTGCTGCACAGCCAGGCACTCATCTTGGGCACAGAAAAACCCAGTCATCAAGATAAATTACATTTTAATGCAATAGTTTCTAGATCAATATTAATACAAAAATCCACGCTAAGCAAAATATCAAATTCTTAAGTGAGCAGGCTTGACATTACTGATTTTTCCTTTTGCATCCAGCTCTGATTTGACTCAACCTGGCACAGCCTAGTACAGACCACTTCCCCACTCTGGGCCTATTTTTTTTTTTGTCCTGTGAACATAAAGAGTGGGATCAGAAATGCTCTGTGACTCTGTGGATCCCTGCAGCAAGAGCAGAAGTGAGTTCACCCTGCACAGGGCATCCTCTGTCCTAGGACTGGCCCAGCAGCCTGGCGGACTCAGTGGAAACAGGCATACTTTCTGTGACAGGCAGTTAGAATGCTGGGTGAACTGTGATACAACTAGGCTCCAAAGAAAAAAAGAAAAGAAATCTCTGGATTAAAAAAAAAAAACAAACTAGACTATAAAATAGTCATGTTTAAAATAATTAGGGGAAAAGAGCAGAAACCACACACATACACACAAAAAGAACATAATGAAATAGGGCAGATGTAAAAAGTAGCTAAATATAATGTCTTGAAATCTGACAGAGCATAATCTTGTAGATACTTTGGGCATCCCATGGCGGGGTGGGTGGTGGTCATCCCTGTTTTATGGATGAGGGAGGGAGGTCCCAGAACAGCTGAGGTTGAACTATTTGTGAGTGAAAGAGATGGGATTGAAATCCAGATATAGGATATATTTGTGCCACAGAAGTTTTTAACAGGAAAACATTTCTTTTGCAAGAAAAGATACTGTTACTAAAGAAAAAACAAACAACAACAAAAAAAAAACCCAAAAAATCCACACCCACTAGAGTGTATGGGTTCTTTAAGCTCCATGAAATCTCTTTATAATTCTATCCAAGGTGGGGTCTTCATCTCATCAGCCAAGCTGAGGGCCAGGGTGCACATGGTCTGTTTCATCTCGTTCTCCATTCACCCCCATTCTTAGCCTCTGGGGCTTACTTGGGAATCTGTAAAGATGGGGGGACCAGGGGGTCCAAGAGGGCGAGAATGTGAGAAAATAGCCCTTGATCCCATACTGGATCCAACTGAACAAAAATCATTCTGTCTGTCTCGAATTACAGTCAGTCTCCATTATTCATGGATGCCATACTTGTGAATTCACCTACTCGCTATATTTAACTGTCACCCCAAAATCAATACTCATAGCGCATTCCTGGACTAGCACAGAGCAGGAAAAAATTTGGGTCACCTGGTATGTACATTCCCAGCGGAGGTCAAACAAGGCCTTTGTCTTCTTGTTTCAGCTCTCACACTACAAATCAGTGTTCTTTTTAGTGCCGTGGTTTGTTTTTTTTTTTTTCTTTTTTCATTTTTGAGCTTTTTCTTGATGATTTCGCTTTTCAAAATGGCCCCAAGCACAGTGCTGCAGGGCTGCCTAGTGTCCCAGGGCACAGAAAGCTGTGATGCGCCTTACAGAGGGGTACACGTTAGGTTAGCTTCACTCAGGCATGAGTTACAGCGCCGCTGGCCGTGAGTTTAGTGTTAATGAATCAACAATATATATTAAGGAAGGTGTCTTTAAACAGAAAGGTACCTAAAACAAGGTTATGTGTTGATCAGTTGACAAAACGTTATGACCAGAGGCTCACAGAAACCGAACCCTATGGTTCTCCTAATAGCAGTGGTTCCGTGTTTGGTGATTGAGGGTTTGCATTGACTTTATAGGACATAACCACAGTGAATGACAAGAATCAACTGCACTTGCCTACCTGCATGGTCACTGCCTTTCACCCTCAGTAGACCATAAGCCCCCTGGGGGCAAAGATCACACTGGTTTTGAACTGTGCCTGGAACATAATAGGCACTCAATAAATCCTTTGTTTAATTAATAAATGAGTTGCAAATAAATTATTTTTAACGAAGTCTTAACCAGGCTTTAGACTCTAGCGGGTCTTGTTCAGGAGCTAATATTTAATACCTTTTTGCAAAGGATAGAAAGGGATTTCCATCAGGGTCTGACTTTAATATAAACAGTGCGAATGAATGCTAATTAAATGTCTTCATTTAATTAGTACTTGCTGCTCTTCCCTCCCCTTTGGGCTTGAAAAGATGAAAGAAACTGCTTCTGTTTCTCCAGTCTCTCCCAGTGTCACTGACCAGGCTCCGGTGGCTTTGATGAATCTCCCTGAGGCCACCACGAGAGACCGTGTTACGGGTGCTCAGTGCTGAGTCTCTCATGGTGCTGCCGCCTTGGAAAGCGGATGCAGGGCCAGGGGGTGCGCTTCCCCCTGGGGCAAGGGGCTGCCCTTGGAGGCCCATTCTGCTTCTCACCAAATCACACAGGCGCTGATCTAGCCTGGAACTCTGAGAGTGGTGTTTGATAACAGGCAGGGTAACTCCCGGGCTTCTTACTTTGGTCATAGTTTCTTGCTCTGCATGGTCTTCTGTTAGAGCAGCGGTTGGCAAACTTTTTCTGGAAAGGGCCAGATGATAAGTAAGTAATGCAGGTTTTGTGGACCACACAATCTCTGTCTCAACTATTCAACTCTGCCCTTGTCATTCAAAAGGTGCCGCGTCAGTGAATAAGTATGGCTGTGTTCCAATAAAACTTTATTTACACAAGCAGCCAGAGGCCCAGATTTAGCACATGGGTCATAGTTTCCTGATGCTCATAGTACAGCCCTACCCGTATGGTGGTGTCATCATTGGTCTGTGTTCTCTCCTGCACCATGAGCTCACTCTTTTCACTGTTTTCATCCCAACATCTGGTACAGTGCCTGCCCTGTGGCAAGCCCTCGGCCACTGTTCGCTAAATGCATGACTTACAAGACACAGCTCCCAAAGCACAGGTGTCGTGAAACAAGCTAAGCAGATGAAAAGTGATCTGAACCCCAGTGGCAGCCTATCTACCCATCACCCTGCCTCCTCTTGCCCGTCCTCAAAATAGCAGCAGTTGCTACTCTGTCAACAAATCAAAATAATATTCCTGTGTTCATTCAACAGCCATCAAGTATGGGGGTAGCCTCCAGATGTCAGCTGGGATCTGCCTGCCTTTGAGACCTAAATAAGCTTCGTATAAGTCCTGATTCTGTGCCCGGTAGCAGTCCAAAGGCTTCCCACGATTTATGCAAATTCTGGAGGGCTGGAGAGGGAGGCCCTGAGTTTCCAGAGGTCACTTCTAACTGCCTCGCTTTCCCGCATGTGCCAGTCTGCTGCATTCCACATTGCTCCTTTCCTTGACCCCCTCCCCTGGGCACACACGTGCGTGCACACACTTGTACACACACTCACTGTCATCAGAATTGGGTGCATGGGGTCCACTTACTTGAGGACTTTGGGAGGCATGGAAAGAGCAGTTACAGCCTATCAAATAAATTCAGCCTGAGTCCTAGATAGCCCTCGACTTTAAATTCTTCTCGCCAGCCAATTGCTCTCTATTTTTCACAGGACACATCACCCCAAAAGGACCCCAGCCTCAGCATATATTGTGACTGCTCTCCTGTCTCCAATTCCCCTTCTCCTCTGCACCTTCTCTCTTTTTTTAACAGCTTTGTGGAGGTGTGCTTGATTGACATCCAAAAGTGTGACTTGGTGAGTTCTGACATAATGTAAACACCCATAAAACTGTCACCACGATCATGACAGGGGACATACCCAGAACCCTCAAAAATGTCCTTGGCTCCTTTGTCATCCTCCTTACTGCCCCTCCTTCTTTACCTCACCCCCAGACAACCACCAGTGGAGATTAATGTGCGTTTTCTGGAGTTTCATATAAATTAAACCATAGAGTATGCATTCTTTTTTGTCTTATTTCTCTCCCTCAGCACAATAATTTTGGGACCCATACATGTTGCTGCCTGTGTCACGTTTCTCTCCTAAGAGCAGAAACAAAGATCTTCTGTAGAACAACTCAATTCTATCCAGCCCCTGCCTTCAAAGAGCTTTGAGCCCCCTTTTAACAGATGAAAACACGTCAGAAGACCAAAAGGGCCCTGCTCTCTGTAGAAGACTGTGGTGGTTTTAAATAGCCATTTTTCTCCCTAAAGGATGAGTGTCCTCTCACCCTTTAGTGGATTCCGCAGCTGCTTAATTATCTCCTACCATGTGCCAAGCAATGTTGTTGGGACATAGTAGGACTTCAGGTATCCAGGGCCTTCCTCTCGGGGAACAGTCAGAGAATTAGTAGGTGCACTACTAAAAGAATGTTTCCAAATGTAATAGGTGTTATGAAGAAAGTAGCAAATGGGGAGTAGGAAAAGCATCCATATATTTCCTTTGTTTACAGGTTTTTAGAATGCAATCCCATATTTCCTTTTTTTAGTCAATCAAATACTTTTTAATATACAATACATCCTCATTATATAAAAATTAACAAACACAGATCAGAATAAATAAAAAATTTAAAATCACCTTTAATCCTACCCCCCAGATATGGCCACCATTATATTTCATTTTGTTAACTCCACGAGCAAGGAGCAAATAAATATGTTTTGTTGCATTTTGTGTAATTAAACAGGGCCTGGGAACTGCTATCAGCTTCCTGGGGAGCTGAGTTGTGTTTATTTTTTTTAAGAGCTACTAATTTTTGATTAACAAGGATGAATGTAACAGTTAAGAGGAATCTAATTACACCCTCTTCCCTTTCTCCATGAAACATTATTCCCCACGAAGTGTGGAGTCAAGACTCGGAGGGAGTATGGCTCTGAGCTGGGGAATTATAGGGGACATTTTTCATGTCACTACCTAGACAGTCGTGTGAGTGCCCCAACAGTAAGGTATCTCAGCTGCAGGTTACATACCCCGCTGAAGCCAGAGCCGGATAATAACTCACTTTGTCATTACTTAATTCTGTGATGGCTGCAACTACTGAGCCAGAATAAAAAGCCGAAGTCCCTGAAAAGATGAGGAATTCAGTGTCAGGATGTTTGGGAACAGAGGAAGCAAGGGGGCAGCTGAGGGGGGCTGTCAGGTGGCTGCATAAAGAAGTGCAGTGATGGATGTAGTGATCCCAATTTGTGTCTTTTCCAAACGACATATTTGCATGACTCCTTCATCAATTCATTCAGGCCACACGTATCTGTGGACTGCATCCTGTGTGCCACTCAGAGTCACAAGCCAGGCCACGTGTGTGGTGGTTCTACCCTGGCTGCTGCCTGTACAGCCTTTTGCCCTGTGGGAGATTGAGGGTATATGTATTTGAGCTAAGACTAAAACCCCTGAGGTCCCTGCATGGATTCGCCAACATCTGGTGGTTCCCCAAACACATCAAATTCTCCTCTGCTAAGGCAGCTGACCTGAGTGACACCCCTCGCCCTTTCCCACTATTCCCCTTCTCGCCCAGACCAAGCTAACAAGGTACGGCCCCACTTCAGCACCATGGACAGCATCTACCAGGTGCTCAGCACCCCTGCTGATTGGACGCTCAGTATTTTACGTACCATCTCTTCCCTGTGCCTTTGCCCACTCTGCTTCCTCCGCCCCCTCGCCCTCTAATTAACAGCCTCCTGGCTGATGTCTGCTCACACGCTGGCAGCAGAGTAGCGTGCAAGCACACTGGGGTTGATAGCCAGCTCTGCCACCGAGGGTTGTGGGACTTTAAGTAAGTTACTTAATCTCTCAGATATGAAAGGAGATGATACCCAGAGTCATTGGGAGGATTAAATAGGCTAATCTAGCAAAGCTCTTACTACAGTGTCTGGAACTTAATAAGAACCCAATACATACCGGCTATTATTGTAATCCTTCAAGAATCATCTCAAACATATCTTGTCCTAAAAGTCTTCCCTCATCACCTACTTCCAATCCCAGGTGGGGCTTGGATGACCCTCCGTGGTACTCACTTACCATAGCTTTCATCAAACTGTATTTTGCAATTTCTGGTGAGAGTACCAGTCAAGATAAGTAATACTAGCTGCTGTAATAGATAACCCCCCAAATCTCAATGGCTGAATATGAAAGTGTATTGCTCCCTCATATCATAGTCCATTGCAGGTGTTGGGGGTATGGATGGCTCTGCTGCAGAACATCACTCAGAGATCCAGCATCCTTGGCTCCTTCCATCTCACAAGACCACCCCTTCAGTTTGTGGCCTCCAGGGTTGCTATGGAAGAGAAATAGAAAGGGAAAGAACAAGGAGGGTCTTGCCGGGGTTTTGCAGCCAGGCCCAGAAGTGACATTATCCCTTCTTCTCATTTTCCTTTGCCCCAACCTAGCTGCAAGGGAAGCTAGGAAATGCAGCCTGCCTCTGTGTCCAGAAGGAAAATATGATAAAATTGTCTCTGCCCATGCGGGAGCTTCTTGTCTCCCCCATCAGACCAGGAGACACTCAGCTCAGTGACCATGTGCCTTGGGTCTCTCATCCAGTGTTTGTTCCATTCTACTTTCCCTTGGGCTGAATGTTAAGAATTAACTCCAGAGCTGACCAGGTGGCACAGTGGGGAGCGGCTTTCCAGGCACAGACGATGGAGATGCCAAGGGATAGAGGGGCGGAGAGGAAGCTGGCACCTTCAGGGAACTGAAAGTATAGCAGCACTTGCTTGGACTGCATATATATTGCTGCATAAAAGTAGCTCGTTACCACATTAGCAGAAGGTGCATATGAGGATGCAAAGGGAGTGGGGGGAAATGAGCCAAGCCAGCTCAGGAGAGCAGAGCGTCACCTGCTGAGCAGAGGCCAGTGTCTCTGAATCCATCTTCCTGTGCTGTGAAGCCTCCATGGGTTCCAATGGCAAGGCTAAAAAGAGCTTTCTTCTTCCTTGGGTCACTTCTTTCTTTGAATAGAGCTGCATCCCTGAGACAAGAAAACACACTGTGTTGAGTTGTGCTTTAAAAAACAGCTAGGCAAGGAATGCAAATTAGTACAAACTTTCAGAAAGACACGTTGCATTATGGATCAACTTTTTTTCATACAGTTATACTCTTCCATACCCGTAATTCCACTCCTAGGAATTTATCTCAAAGAAATAATCAGAAATGGTGTCAAAAATGTCTATACTCAGGAAACAGATTTATGTGCAGAGTTATACACTGAAGCCTTATTTATGATCGCAAAAAAGTTAGAAAACAGCCTCTGTGTCCAACAGTAGCAGGCTGGATAAATAAATTATGGAACAGCCATATAATAGAATAATATTCAGTGTTTAAAACTGTTTTATAAAAAATTTTAAGCCAGGGAAATTGTTCCTGATATAAACTGAAGTGGGAAAAATAGGTTATCTAAGTTGGTTAACTGTATGATCCCAATTATATAAATCACATGTGGAGAAGACCTTGAATAAAATACCCAAGGTTAGGAGTGGTGTTCTCAGGCTCCTGGGATTATTGATGATTTAATTTTTTCTTCACACTCTCTTGGATTGTCAAGTTGTCAATGTTGAACATGTACATTATATCTATAAACAGAAAAATGTTATTTTAAAGAAGTAAGGAACAAGGAAATAGTTAGAAACCGTCCTTTCTCTCAGCAGACCTGCTCAGAGGTACTTTGGTCCTTTTTCTGAGAACTCAAATGCTAGCCTAGACCACCAGGGCCCTGAGTGTGTAATGTGCATGCAGTAGCAATTACTGAATAGGGGCACAACCCTTTCAGCCTCCAAAGCATCCATTCCGTGGCACAAAATGTATCAGCTAAAACCCCATCCAGATAACCCTACACACATCACTTTTTTTATACAGCGAAATGAAATAGGCTTATTCCTTTGTAAGTTCTATAAAGACATTTCTTGGCATCTCAGAAATGACAAGGATCCTTCACCCAGATTTCACAGCATCCCTGTTCCTAACCTTGGTTATGGCTCAAAAATGTTCATGGATATTTGAAAAGTATACCCCCCTTTTCACCTGAAGCTGTGCTTCCCAATTTGGGCTGGAGGATAGAACTGTCTAAAGGCAAGTTAAGGGATAGATAAGTGTTTTAAGTGCTTTCTCTTAGATTGGGTTTTTAATCCAGTATGGTTAGGTTGTCAAGACAAGAGAGAGAGAGTGAACAAAAAATAATAATAATTTACCCTAAAATGTACAGTAAAATGCACTCTTGTTCTCATCTTGATGTCAGAATGTAAACGCAGAGATGGTTCTTCAAATCCCATGCACCAAGCCAATTATGAGCTTAAACTCGGGTCCTAGGAAGGAAAGTTTAGGTGGTTCAAGGGAAATGTTTGCCATGCCCCCAGGGTGTGGATTCAACCTGACTCCCAATCTCCAAGCAGGAGCCACTCCAGTATCCCACCAGGGAATCGTTCTGAGACACAGCCTTCCTGCAGCCCCCTGCCACGGGCTGCAATGCTAGGAAGAGTGACGTTACCCCATCAGCGCAGTTCCAGGAATTAAGTACTCCTTCCTTGCCAATTACATGGTGACTATTCTTGGAATTGAATTGAAGCTCTGTTAGAAAATTGTTGAAAGCCTTCATTGCTCATTTTTCACCAAATTGAACTCCCTAATGTTACCATAATAGAAAAAAATCTTCCAAAGTTCAATTGGAATTTTTTTCCATTAACTCCATAATAAGGGTCCAATTTCAGGAAAATAGTTTCAGTGTGAATGAAATACAGTGTTTGTTATGCAGCATCAAAACTGTCCTCCAACATGTGGTGGAGGCCTATGCTCCCTAGGGTTGAACTTGCTGGGAGACCAACAATAATTGGGAAGCTTCTAGATTTTTCTGGCATGTTCTGAGAAAAAGCCATTTCACTTAGATGAATTATCTGCGAAACCAAAGTTCACCCCTTCAAGGACTATATCTTTGTATATTTTGACTGGGTCCCTAAAACATATACTTTCCTGATTCTTAAAACCAAGTATGGGAATAGAATTTAAGGTTATATGAGGTAATTGTTCTTATAGGTTGATAAATGGACCGATGCAATGCATTACTTGCTTTTGAGTTTTTCTGTCCTTTGTGTTTATCATACTGTGATCACTGTGCATGCCTCTAGGAATCCCCTAGGAAAATAAACTAGACAACCAAGCTTTTTAAGAGTTATGACTTTTTTAAAAAAAGAAAAGAAAAACAATGATATTGCATGGAAAACCTAAGAGAGAGAAAATGAAGCTTTACTGAGCAACTACTAACCACCAGGTATTTTCTGTGCATTTTATCATTTCATCCTCCAAACAATGCCAAGGCAGGTCTCTTTGTCACCACTGCATAGAAAAGGCTGCTGAGGATAAGAGGCTACACACATTTGTTCCAAATCACATAGCTAAGAAGGTGCAGGTCTAAGCCAATGTTCTGCTGTAGATCTCAGAACATAGACCTATTCTAAGATCTCAGCAAATATTTTCTCTTTCTCCCAAGTTGGGGCTTGTACCCTAAGGACTAAGAATGGCCAATGATGGCCCTTCACAGCAATAGGGTTATGCATATTTGCTACCCAGTCTGGGGTAGGACTTGCTGTGGGTTTTCTCCTGTTGATATGTGCTCTCAGCTACCCCCGGCTGTTTATTGCAACGGCAGCTGGGCACCAGCTGTGTTTTCCTGGAAGAGGATGAGTGACAGAGCGATGGCCCAGCCATATCTCCTTTGGGGCACCCTTGGCCCCAAGTTAATGGCATCTCAGCTGACTGGATGAGGCAAAAACAGAAGGAAATGGGTGATATTCTAAATGAGTGTCTCCTACTACGTGTAGAGGGAGAAGTGAGCACCGCATGCATTCATGCATCCATTCAGTGGGTCAGTCAATGCGTATGTATTAAGAATCTGCCTATGCTAAGCCTGCCGCTTTGTGTCTGTGGTGAGAAAATCGCTGTGTGGATTTGGGTAACAGCCTCACCTCCATTCTCTGTTGAGTCCATTCCTGTCCTCTGCCCGTGATGGGCTCCCTGACACCCATTCTGATCATGTCACTTCCTTCTGGAGGGACTTCTCAGTGTTCTCAGGCAGACTAAGTTCAACATTCACACCTCAGCTGACCATCGGAAGTTCTGTATGGTGGGACACCAAGAGGCGATTCTACACTTGCACCATTCATTCTACCCTTGACTCTAAGGAAGAAAGGAGGGGAAGTTGGGCCAAGTGATCCCCAAGGTTCCTTCAAGCGACAACAACCTATAGGTCTCCCATCCTAACTTAAATTTTATAAAATAAGGGATATCTTTAGGCAGGAGAGTGGATAAATCTGCCCTAGGGCCGAGTGCCTCTTTCAGCTCCCACTGGGTGCAAAACAAGTCACACCAAAACTCAGTGGCTCAAAACAACATAATTTATCATCTCTTGTGGTTTTGATGAATCAGGAATATGAGCAGGGCACAGTGGGGACAGCTTTTCTTTGTACCACAATCTCTGAGGCCTCAGCTGGAAACCCGAAAGGCCGGGAGCTGAAATTATCTAAAGGCTTTTTGTTTGTTTATCCGGCAGTTGATGCTGACTGTCAGACATCTGCACGTGGCCTGGGCTTCCTCACAACATGGCGGCTGGGTTCCAAGGGTAACCGTCCCAAGAGCAAGAACCTAGTGGAATCTGTATCACCTTTTGTGACCCAGCCTCAGAAACCACACAGTGTCACTTCTATGACACTTTATTCATCAAGGCAGTCATAAAGGCTGGCCCACATTCCAGGGAAGGGAAGTAGACTGCACCTGTGGAAGGAAGGAGCATCAGAAATATCATCACAGCCATATTTGGAAAATACAATCTACCATAGAGCCCAAAGCTACATGAACAGAGCATGGGTAGGGAGTTAGATGGACCTTAGTTCAGATCCCAGCTCCTTGCTCAGTAGCTCTGTGGCATGGGGACATCAGTGAACCCTTTCATGCTGTTTTCTCATCTGTAAAATGACTGTGATTTGTAACTGATTGCATCAGGCCATCCTCTCAGTCAGGGTTCTTTGGTTGCAAGCCACAGGAACCAACCCTGCTGAACAGAGGAAAATGCACACACACGTGCCTGTGCACACACACACAATGTAGGGAAGCTGAAAGAAGCAAAGGAAGAGATGATGAAGCAGGCTTCAGAAAGACCACAAAACAGCTGCCTCAGTGACCCAGGTTCCTGGAGAAACAGGTGATGTCTTTAGGTCCTCACAATCAGGGCGAATCAGCTCCCAGTATTTTCCATTCCCGTGTCCCTCTGCAGATTTTGTACATTCCCAGGAAATAAAGTCATGGTGGCCTGTCTGGAGTCTTGAACTGACTTCACCACTTGAGCACAGGAGACAGAGGCACCATGACTTAAAGTCCCACCAAGACTGCATGAAAATAGGGGACAACCCATGGAAAAATAAAGGTGCCCTCCCCAGACACGAGGGGAATGCACAGGCAAACAGCATGTCCATGCTGGTCATTTTAAGGACAAAGAAGGATAATGGATAGAAAGGTACATAAGGCAGTCCTATTCCCTCTCCCCAACATGCTGTTCATGTTTTGTGCTCTAGAACAGGATTGTCACCTTGACTGGCACGGCTCCTAAAATATCTCCCTTCCTGCCTGTACCCATCACAACCTCATCCGTCTTTCCAGGCCCATTTCAAACACCTCTTGATCCACAAAACTTTTGGTGAGTAAGAAAAGATCTCTTCCTCCTCAAATTCCTTAATAATTCTAGTTTGTACCTCGCTCAGGCCATTAGTACCTTCTTCCTTGTTTTGGTCATCTCCATTCTGCCTCATCCAAGCATTTCCCAACACAGGCACCTCATCTCTCATACTGTCTCTGCCCTCTAGGTACTGTCACTCACTCAGTGTTTTTAAGTTGATTTCAAATTGACTCGTTTTATCTTTGTACTCAGCCTCAGCCTAGCAATGATGTCTGTGATATGCTAGCTAGATTTTTACCATACACATTAAAACAAATATGACTGCAGTTTCAGAATTAACTGTTGACCCCCTGTTCTATTGCCTTTCCTGATTCTGCCTCAGTTTCCCATGAGACAGAGAGATCAGCCCTCACATTCCTCGTGTAGCCCTGACATTCAGCCCAGTGCCATCGATCCAGTTGCCATTCAATAACTGTCACTGAGTGAACAGATGGAAAGAGAGAAAGAGAGAGGGAGGAGGAGGGGGAGATGAAAGAGTGAAGTTAAAGTAAATTGGACACATCTTTTGCGACAGACCCTGAAGGCAAAAGTAAAGCTAGGAAAGTCAGATTTTGAGAAAAGCATAATGATCATTTCTTTTTCTTTTAATGGCACCTTCTCTTTGAACTTAACCTTCTATGAGGTGTCAAGGGGCATGGGGAGCAGTGTAAGTAAGCAGCAACTGCCAGAGTGCCTTCATCCCAAACAGACTTGCGCAAGGCACTAGAAAGCACGAGCTCCCTGCTCCCCAGCCCGAGGCTCTTCCAGCCAGCGATGCTGCAGCTTGTAACTGACTAGATCGGGTTGTACCATCAGCTGAGGTTCTTTGGCTTTATTTTTACCTGGCAAGTGCAAGACTTGTGACCTACACAGGCTCCCTGCAGAGCCACCAGGAGAAGCAGACCTCATGACCTCATCATTTGTAGCACAAACTCCTCCCAAATGCCTCCCAAGACCTTTTCCCAGGGGAGCGTCAAGCAGACCACATGTGCTTCCACAGCTAATGGATGTGTTCCTCGTCTGCCTGGCTTGGACCTCATTGTAATGTCATCAGCATGAGGAGGAGCCTGGTTGTCCAGGTTCCTGGACGCTGGGTTGAGGCAGTCCCCTCCTCTTCCTCCACTGCTCTTGGCTCACTTTTAACATATATATTTTTTGTCTTTTTGTATTTTTCCCCAAGTTCTTTGCAATGGGTGCCCTCTTTCCTGAATTCATAGCCTTCATACTTTCTCTTCCCCCTAACCATGCTAGTGCCCCGTAATCCCCAAAGATGTCCACACCTCCATGTCCCTGGAACCTGGGAATTTATGACCTTACATGGCAAAGAGATGCTGCAGATGAACCTAAGTTAAGGACCTGGAGATGTAAAGATTGCCCTGGGTTTTCTAGTCAGCCCCCTTTAATCACAAGAGTCCTTATAAGAAGGAAGCAGGAGGGCCAGAGCCAGAGAAGCAGATGTGATGACAAATGCAAGACGCTGGAGCTGTGCAAGGAAGGACCCACAAGTGAAAGGCTGCAGGCAGCCTCTAGATGCTAGAAAAGTCAAAGAAACAGATTCTGCCCAGAAGCTTCCAAAGGGAACACTGCCAACACTTTAATTCTAGACTCTGACCGCCAGAACTGGAAGATAATAAATTTGTGTTGTTTTAAGCTGCTGGGTTTGTAGTCCTTTGTGATAACAGCCATAGGAACTGAATCCACTAAGACTCATCCATTTCCTTCTTCCAATCCCTGGGGGTCCCCTCTGTCATCGATGCTGCCTGTTCAGCATTCATCCGCGCACAACTACAATCTCCCACGCCAAGGGTACCATAAGGGTGTGCTGTGTTTGAGAAACACTGCCTCAGCCCAGGAATCTCATCTTAATCAACCCTGTGTCCCCATGGTGCCCCCATGGGCCTTCTACATAGCAAACACCCAATAAACACTTATTTAATTGCTTAGAAAGCTAGTATTCCACTGCTATCCACAGTGAGCCTCTTAAAACACATTTGTCACCAGACCTATTTATATTTGTCCAGAGCTAGTCACGCATGATGGTAAGAGAATGAAATGAATAATTTCATTTTTGCCATGAGGAAGTAAACATTTTGCTCACGGACTTTATCATCCTATGCAATAGAGTCTGAGGATTCACTCTGCATCTCAGAACGTCAGACGTATGGAAAATCCATCTGATATGTAGTTCTCAGTTCCTGACCTTATGTCTTTCTCAGTTCATTAGATCTACCTTTCTCTAGCTGGCAGGATTTGTAGAAAGAATGTGGATTTTTAAGAAGAATTATTCATTCCTCCAGAGTCTTGGGGATTTCTCCAAATAGCACAATGCAAATGGCCCACCTTTAGATGACTGAAATATGATAAAACAGTGGTTCTTAATCAGGGGTGGTTTTGCCCCCCAGATGACATTTGGCAGTGTCTAGAACATTTGGGGGTGGGGGGAAATGTTGCTACTGGCATCTAGTGGGCAGAGGCCAGGGCTGCTGCCCCTCTGCAGCAAAGACTTATCCGGCCTCGGATGTCGATAGTACCTAAGTTAAGAAAACCTGGGTAGAACAACATGCTGAAACTTGGCCAAATGACCTCTGATTCAAAGCAAGATACTGGCTTAAAACCCATTCATGGCCATTTTTTTTAAAGCCTAGAGGCTTTCGTTGACTGCAAGTTTGGCCTCGGGCAAAAGTGTCTTATGACCTTAGGAAAGCTAAGAGCATCTCGAAGTCCAACAACTGGCATGGAACAAGAGCCATCAGACTGCTGGCCCTCCGTGATTCGCTGAACACAATGACTGCCATCTCCTAAGCCAGGGTCCTCAAACTTTTTAAATGGGGCCAGTTCACTGTCCCTCAGCCATTGGAGAGTGCACACTGTGGGCCCGGGACAAGTCGGCTGCTAAGCAAGACAGGCAGCTGTGGCAAAAACACCCGGCAGGCCAGATAAATGTGCTAGGCAGCCCGCATGTGGCCTGCAGGCTTTAGTTTGAGGACGCCTGTCCTAAGCCCTCGGTAAAGAGACCATTCATGCTCGTTATTCAGAAGCTGGGATCAGCAGAGGAACGGGTGAGGGACAAACACAATCACCTCCATGCAACGTCTGAAGGAGGAAGGAGGAAGTCTCCAGTGGACTGTACTAGAATGAATGGAGCAAAACTCTTGGCGCACACTGGGGCTCACACTGGGAAGACCTTCAGGCTGCTGAAATATAGAAGCTGATCCTGGTGGCAAGCAGAGATGCCAGTTGGGGCAGGGGCCACTGCACTGGACCATAGCCTGAGTGGATGACTGCTAAGGTCACCCCTTCTCCACTTTCCCCAATTAGAAGCTTCTGTGAATTCCGGCGCAGGGAGATTTTGAAGACATGCCATTTCGGAGTTCATAGTCTGGCTTCCTCGCTCCTCAGCAGGAATGCCCCATAATCAGTCAGGCGTGCGGGAGGAATAGAAACCCCCTTTGTGCACTGCATTCTGTGAGCAAACGACAGTGTCGAACAAATGCCAGTGGCCCATTGTGGGGGTAACAGATGACAGAATAGGAGTTGGTTCCTTTCAGGGGGCTTTATCTTAATGTAATCAGTCAATTAGCAACTTTCCTAAGGATTGAGACCACATTGACTAGCACATTTGCAGGTACTTAATGGATACTGTATTAGTTTTCTAGGGCTGCCATTACAAAGTACCATAGACTGGGTGGCTTAAACAGCAGGAATTTAATTCCTCACTATCCTGGAGGCCAGAAGTCTGAGATCAAGGCGTTGGCAGAGTTTGTTCCTTCTGAGGGCTCCCTCCTTGGCTGGCAGACAGCTGTCTTCTTCTTGTGTCCTCACATCGACTTCCCTCTGTGTGTGTCTGTGTCCTAATCTCCTCTTCTTATGAGAACACCAGTCGTATTTGATGGCAGCCCACCCTACTGATCTCATTTTAACTTAATTGCCTCTTGAAAGATCCTGTCTTCAAATGCGACCACATTGTGAGAGCTGTAGCTTAGAACATCAACACAGGAATTTGAGGAGATACAATTGAGCCCCTAACAGACACCATTAAAATTTGGGGCAACCCCTTTTAAAGGGGCCTTGAGTGGGTAAGAGAGAATCCGCGGGTCATAGCAGCCATCCGAGCTTTGGAAGCTCTCATGACCTCACAAGACCAAACTCCAGGACCTTGAACATCTGGCCTGGGACAGCCTCGATTCAGATTTGGAAACAGGATCTATGCACAACAGGTACGGTGGAGAATGAGGCAGGCATCTAAGAAAAAATGCAGGCAACGTAAAAATCCCCAAACTTTGCCTTACTTAATAGTATGTTAGAGAAGGAAATGTCCCAGGGCAAGAGCCATCAGGGATGCTGTGTGTTGTCTGTTCTTGCTGTGTTTCGGGAGCGCCCCTCCAGGTGCGGGCAGACCTGGGCGCTGCACCTGTGCGAGCTAGTGAGGCAAGATGCCCGGCTGCAGGGTGTGAGGCAACGTTTTATATCTTACCTACATTATTCAATTTCTCTACACATCTGTCCTTTTCTGGAAAAAGCCTGTACTGCTACTTGATTTTCAGTGTTATAGACATGGTTTTCCTCTAGGCGGCTAGACTCTGTTTAGTTCCAGTAAAATTCCTGGGCTGGCTGTCACCGGCCCAGGGTGGATCACCGGCCCAGCTGAAAACCATCACTGGCCCCCGGCCTGGCTCGACCCAGGGAAGCTGGTGCAGGGACAGCTCAAACCAAAATCCTGGGACAGTGTGGGGAAGGGGGGGGCTGCCCAAGCAAAGTGAAGCTGCTCTTACAAGAGGAAGGGGAACAGATGCCACAGAAGCCACGACAGTCACACCTCCTGCAGATTACACGATAATACACAGCACCTTGGGCCCTTTCCATGGTTTCTGGAAATGCTGAGAGGATTGCATTGCGTTAATGTCTTGCCTCAAGTGTCATTAATATCCCTGTCCTTGAAAGATCGATTTTATTATTGACAGAAATACTTAACACCCGTGAAATCTACACTCTCGGTAATACGCAGCTGACATAATCAATCACTGCGAGGCACTTCCAAAGTGATGCGTACCTGGGCATGGCGGCCCCTCGAGCTCAGGTGTGTTTTCATGGGGGTATTGGGTGAGCCTGGGGGGACTGTTTCCCAGTTCCCCACAAGTGAATATTCTTCAAATATCCCGTAACTGAACATATGATGCTTTCGACCTCTGTCACTGTTGCTTTACCTGTTGAGATGGACTCTCAACTATCTATAGGAGACATGATTTTAAAACATTCACAATATTGTCTATAGAGACTGCAGCACATATTACTGTCACTAAATAGACTCAGGAACTGTGAAATATTCATTAAACAGGCAAAATGATTGATGTCCTGGCGCCTCCCTGGGTTTCTTTGTTTCACATTTAGTAGCTTTTTTTACTGGAAGACAGAAATGCCAATGATACTCATCTATTTCCATCTTCAATAAGAATGGATCTTTAATTCCTAATTAAAAATTTTGCCAGCTACCTTTTCCCATTTCTCCTGTGTTTTTAAGAGAAAGGAAAAGCATGAGTGTGCTCCATCTATTTCTTTACACCGTTGTAATCTCACGTAATAGTTACTTGCTGAGCAAGGGTTTTCCAGCTAGGACCGGATAAAGTGGTAGCCGGGTTCGAGAGTGAGAGTTTTATTGCTATCATTTAGTGTATTTCTTCATTCATTCATGCATGCCTTTGATCATAAATACCCCCACCTCATTCCACAAAAGATATGAAATGGAGCTTTATTGCTATGGGTTCGTGCTGGCATAAATATTAAACTCTGTGTAATAATCGCTTGGGCTATTCCTATACTTTGTGCAGAGTAACTTATGGCAAACGTAGAGTCTGTTTTCCCATCGGAGGCTAACGCTCCCCTTTACTTGATTGGGATTTGGGTAATGCTTCATTCTCAGCTGTTTTCATTTTCAAGAACCGTCTATTTTGCCCTTGCTGACCTTGCCCCAGCAGGCAGTGCCGGGATTTCCTCTAGGCAGTTGTTAGTTTTAACATTTTCAAGTATTTATTCTGCCTGCAGTGAGGGTACTGGGATTTTTAACCCCAGAGTCTGGAACTCATAACTACCAGGCCCTGGCACATTCTCTCACTAGTAGCAGCAGTGGCGTTAGTAAAATGCATTTCCCAGTAGGGTCCTGTTTCTGAAATGGTCTTTTTATCCATTGGAGCTGGATCCAAGCAGCAGAAATTAACTCTGAAGAATGTATCAAGGGTGCAAAGAGTGTATCGAGGGTGACACAGCAGCTGACAGGCAGGTGTGCCAGAGAGGGGACCTGGGTGCCAGCCTCGTTCCCAGCCCCAGCCATCGATCCTGGCCAGGCGCCACCCTGGAGAGATTCCGATGGCCTAATTTGGGTCAGAGCCCACCCACTAGCCAGGGGATGGTCGATCTGATGACAGACTGTGACAAGGGAGGGGGTGTAGAAATGAGAGTATTTTTATCAAAATGAAGGGAGGAGAAATGCCCTGCTGAGTGGGAACAAAAGGAAAGCTGTCCATTGCCCTCCCCTTTGGCCGTAATTTCCCCCCATGCTTGATGACTGTTCTATCAGCCACTGTTAAAAATTTCCCCCAGCATATGCAATTTACCTTTGATGTCATCTTGGTACAATCTTCCATTTTGCTGAGTTCATTTTGTTTTCCATAAAGCCAGGAAAACTTGCACTTGCCTACTTTTTTTAATAGAGCTTATTTTTTCAGAGCAGTTTCAGATTCCCAGCAAATCTGAGCAAGAGGTACACAGGGTTCCCCCATACTCCCTGCCCCTCCAGAGCAGGGCCTCCCACGTTACCAACACCCTCTAGAGTGGCACATTTATAACAACCAATGACCCTACCCAGACACATCATTTTCACCCGGAGTCCACAGTATACATCAGGGTTCCCTGGGCTCATATATTCTGTGGTCTGGACTCCGCCTCTGGAGTATGGTACTGGGTGGTATCGGGCGCTAAAAGTCCTCCATGCTCCGCCTGGTCATCTCTCCCTCTCTCCCTCCGACCCCTGGCAACCATTCATCTCTCCTTCCCCACCCCCACCCCGCTGGCCTCATTCACAATTTGGGTTTACTTAAGCAGGTACCACCCTCCAGTCTTGCTCATTCTTTCCAAAATCAAAAACTCTTTGGAAATTGCTAGATTTTCAGATTGGTGTCATTTTCCAACTTATCCCATCAGGTCCAGCGGGAGGACTGGTCTCAATTGCCTGGTTCTCCAGACAGGACGGCCCTGCCTCAGGTTTCTTCTGTCTCACAAAGCAGACTCGGAGCACCTGAGAAATGGTCCCAGGCCAACGTGCCCAAGGACCGTGACAGTGCTAGCACATTAGGGAGAAACCAGCAATAATATTAAGCGAGCATGCACCAGGGGCCAGGCTGGGTCTGGACACATATTTTCTGTTTTTATTCTTACAGCGGCACTGTGAGCTCCTTTAGCCTCTCACTGCCTCAGTTTCCTTCTCTGTAAGTAGTAACGATAATACCTTCCTCGAGAACTGTAGGGAGGGTGAGGGAGCTGGTTTGGGGAAAGTAGGCCAATTAATCAGCTCCCATACAATGCGAAATCTGTCTCTGCGCTGGGGCAGCTCTTTAAAACCTGGCCCTGCAAGGTCTGCCAGAAGCCTTTCTCTGGATTTTCATTCACAAACCTTCCCTCCCCACCCTGTTTGCCTCCTGCTGTGCTCTACTTGCCTCTGCTGTGGTTGAGACACTCCGGAGAACCCACTGGAATTAATTCTCCAATACTGCCAGATGAAGTCATTTCCTGCTGGTCCAGACGTGGGCTTCTGGAAGAATCAACCACCGTCTGCTAGGAATTCTACTAACACAACTGTCTTACTTTGAATTGCCCCAGAAGCAGATGCTGAGACAAGATTTGGGTGAAAATAGTCTGTTTGAGAGAAGAGCTCATAAAAGACCAGCAGGGGAGTGGGAAGTGGGACAGGGAAGGGACACGGCCCAGGCACTCTACATGGGGTAGCCAGCCACCACTGGGGGCAGAGCAGCCGGATCCCACTGGGGAACTCGCACCCCAGCTTATTCCCTTGGGGAGCAGCAGAGCCAGGGTATTTATACCCCACCTCCGGTCAGTCATTGGTCGAGGGCTGCTCCTGGGGCGGGGCTAATTCCTTGTCACATCCGGCCTGCTGCGCAGGTGGGCAAAGGGCTTTGGCTGCCAGCGCAAGTTCCCCGGCAAAGGGGTGCAGGTGCTGTCGGGTGCAGCTGGCCTGATGTGCCCGGATGGTCAAGCATGCCTGGGCACCCCAGCATCTCTTCAAATTAGTTCCCTACTTAAAACTAACTCATTCATCTCCTCATGCTTCTGCCTCTTTTTAAGACAAATTATTGGTGAGCATTCAGTGGTCACATGGAATTCTATTGAGCAGGCACATCTGACAGTGACACTTTGATTCTAGAACTTGTCAAGCTTTGCTGTCAGAATACAACCAGATCCGAATAATGTCTATCCTTTGTTGAGGGGCCACACCAGGCCCTATGTGGGGTATGTCAAGTCCGTGACCTCCTCCAACAGTGCTGCAAGGAACCACCACGGTCCCCAGTTTCTGGACGAAGAGAGGGAGTCATAGGAAGCTCACGTCACTCCCGTCATCCAACCACAGCCCTATCAGTAAATGGTGGAAATGGGTTCGCACCCCAAATGTCTGCTTCACACTAAAGTTCTAGTTCTCTTCCAGCACTGCGCTTCCCGACACAACAGCCAGATCAGATAAGCGTTCGCTTATGAGCGTGAGTTAGGACAAAAGGCAAGGGACATATTTGCCGAGTGTTTCCTATGCCCTGCACGCTGTTACGTGCACCTTAGGTGTAATAATTTAAGCCTCCATAACAGTGCTGGGAGGCACATAATGACATTACGCACAACAGGTGAGGAGGCTGTGACATACAGATGCTCAGGGCCGTGTCCTCAGACACCTGGTATACCAGTGCCAGCCCCGAAACCCGTGAGCACCAGTCCTGGCTATCTCCAATATACATGGCCACCGTGGATACGCTGATGTCAGCTGAAGTAGCCCCACTCACGGTGGGGCAGAGTTTTCCTGGACCAAATTCCTGGGATCTTCCCAAGAGGCACGGCAGCACAGGGGACAGTGGAGTTACACTCCGTCCGAATCTACATCCCCCTACTGTGAGACCTTGAATGGGTAATTTGACTTCGGTGAGCCTGTTTCCTCCTCTTCAAAATGGAATCAAGTCTGGTTTCCTGGCTGATGAAGATGGAATTAAATGAAATGGGCAGAGTGTAGGCACCAAATCCTTGCTGCTGCTGAGTTTGGGGCAGGGGAGCTGGTGGCCATCTGAATGGCAGCTCTGCCCACACCTTGATCCCATGAACATGTACATGCACACATGTGCATGCACATACCAGACATGCATGCACATGTGCATGCACATGCCACACACATGCACACATGTGCGTGCACATAGTGCACATACCACACATACATGAACATACATGCACATGCCACACGTGTGCACACATTCGTGCACATGCCACGCACATGCACACACATAGCACATATGCATGCACAAGTTCATGTATATATCACACATGCACACATGTGCATGCACATATCACACATGCATGCACACATGCATGCACATGCATGCACATACCGCACACACATGTGCATGCACATGCCACGCACCTATGCACACAGATACATGTACACTCAAGTAGGTTTTTCAGGGTCCATCAACATTACACCCCAGTCAGCACTTACTGAGCACCCATTGCATACCAGGACTATACCAAGCACTAAGGATCAGGGGAGTCCAGAAATAAAACAGCCATGTAGAGGAAGACAGTCTCACTTTCACAAGAAACAGCAAAGACAGGCTGCCTGACACCTCTGGGGACATTCCAAGTCCAACCCCTACTGGTTTCCACTCTGAGAGAAATGAGAATTTGACTCATGACAGCCAGACATGGACTCAGTGCAGTCCCAAACCCAGGGCCAGTGCATCCCAAGAGATAAATCCCATCCCACAGGGCCTGGTGACTGCCTCCTCCTTCCAGCAAGTTCCTGACATAATTTTCCCCCTGACGCAGGCTTTATGGACTGGATTGTGACTGTGTCTGAGATGGGTTGAGCTCCAGTGCAGGTTCCTGGGGGAGGGAGGCATTGGCACTTGGACACACATCTTCCTGGCCCTGGGGGATTTCACATACGCGCCTACGTCATCGGTAGTGTCCTGTCTATATATCGTCAGAACCCAGCACTCTGCTTTCTGGCTGGAGTGGTTGTTAGATGCAGATAGAAATATAGGTTCCGTAACGAGCACCTGGTACACCGAAACGGCACATTCAAATGTCAAAATGACGACTAGCCACGCTCCTTCTAGGCTTGACCAAAGTCACCCGAAGGTCACAGCCAGCCGCCATCCAGAACAGCTTAATCTGGGGTTGGAAGCCCATCTGCAGTAACACACTGCCTATATTCTCCAACCCTCCGTGGATTGCAGAACTGAGTTATCAGGAACCTTGTAACTCATCCCCAGAGCACTGCAGATTCATCTCTTTTGCACACCCAGGCATGGAGAAATTGCCTTCTCTTGATCTTTTTATAATATTATAATATAGGTTATTAAGTATGAAATGTCTGATTTCTTTAAGTACCAGGTTTGACAGTTGGTATCTCTGACATTTCACTTTGACACTTCTTGTTTTATTTTTATTGTGAAGGTACATCCTCATTCTTTCAAACACATGGTTTGACTTGTGATTATCTTTCACATGTTTTTTAGAGCAATTTTGTGAAACCATGGATAAGTCAAAAATGCATGTTATTTTTTTAATATGAGTTCTGTCGTGGCACCATGCTGTGCAGACAGCTCAAAAATATCAACAAAGTATTTGGGAAGGATGTAACTAATGAATGCAAAATACATCAGTGGTTTGAGAAGTTCTGTTCTGGTGATTTTAATCTAGAAAGTGAGCCACATGGGTGACCAGAGAGCAAGGTGGATAACGATGAGCTGAAAGCTGTGGTGGAAGCGAATCCACCTCAACCTACACATGAATTAGCAGCAAGGTTTGACGTTACTATTCCAACAATATTGGACTATATGAAACGAATCAGCAAGGTAAAGAAGCTGGATAGATGGGCACCACATGAATTAAACGAGCATCAGAAGAGAAATCATCTTGAAGCTTGCCTTACTTTGCTGTCATGACATAAAGGCAAACCATTTCTGTGCTATAATGTTATGTGTGATGAAAAATGGATTCTTTTTGACAATCACAGGTGTTTTGTGCAATGGTTAGATAAAAATGAAGTGCCAAAACACAGTCCAAAACTGAATATTCATCAAAAAAAAGCTTATGGTGTCTGTTTGGTGACCCAGCTCTGGTATTATCCACTATGGCTTCATGCAACCTGGTCAGTGAATTACTGCAGATGTCTGCTGCAACCAATTGGATGAAATGATGAGGATGCCTGCGATTAAGCAGCCGAGATTGCTCAATAGAGACAGGCCAATCCTCTTGCAACACAACACTTGACCACATGTCACACGAACAACTCTGTTCAAACTACAGAGGCTGGACTTGGAAACTCTCTGTCATCTACTATTAATCACCAGACCTTGTACCAACTGACTACTTCTTCCAGGCTTTGGGGCACTTCTTTCAAGAAAAATATTCGATTCTCAACAAGCTGTGGGAAATGCATTTCAAGACTTCATCACCACTCACTCTTCAGGCTTCTTCGCTGTTGGCATAAACAAGCTACCATTAAAATGGCAAAACTGTGTGCATAGTTTAGGCACACATTTTGATTAATTGTACTGCTTCTTGTTTGAGATATAATAAACTATACTTTTTTCAGAATATTACAGGGGTACAAATGTTTTGATTGCATGAATTATTTTTGCACAATTTGAGTCAAAGTTATAAGTGTGTCCATCACCCAGATAGTGTGCATTGTACCTATTAGGTGTGAATTTACCCATCCTTTCCTAACCCCCAATCTACTTGATTTCCATTGAATTTTACTATCATATGTATACATGAGTGTTGATCATTTAGTTCCAATTTAATAGTGAGTACACGTGGTGTTTGTTTTTCCATTCTTACGATACTTGACTTTGGAGTATGGTCTCCAGTTCAATCCAGGTTGTTACAAAAGGTATTAGTTCACCATTTTTTATGGCTGAGTAATACTCCATGGTACACATATACCACATTTTATTAATTCGCTCATGTATTAATGGGCACTTAGGTTGATTCCACTTCTTTGTGATTGTGAATTGTGCTGCTATAAACATTCAAGTGCAAGTGTCTTTTTAAAATGTTTTTTTTTTCCCTTTGGGTAAATATCCAATACTGGGATTGCTAGATCAAATGATAGGTCTACTTGTAGTTCTTTGAGGTATTTCCAACCTCCCTAGAGGTTGTTCTAGTTTACATTCCCACCAACAGTGTATAAGTAAGTGTTCTTTTCTCTCAGCATCCACACCAGCAACTGTTATTTTGGGACTTTTCGATAAAAGCCATTCTCACTGAAGTTAGGTGATTTCTCATTGTGGTTTTGGTTTGTGTTTCTCTGATGATTAGAGATGTTGAGCATTTTTTCATATGTTTATTGGCCCCTAGTCTATCTTCTTTTGAAAAGCTTCTGTTCATGTCTTTTGCCTACTTTTTAATGGGGTGGTTTGATGTTTTCTTGCTGATTTGTTTGAGTTCTCTGTAGATTCTGGTTATTATTGGATGTATAGCATGCAAATATTTTCTCCCATTCTGTAGGTTGTCTATTCACTCTATTGGTTGTTTTCTTGGCTGTGCAGAAGCCTTTTCATTTAATCAGGTCCCATTTACTTTTTTTTGTTGTTGTTGTTGCCATGATTGCCTTTGAGATCTTCATAAATTCTTTGCCTAGGCCAATATCTATAAGAGTTTTTCCAACCTCTTCTTCTAGAATTCTTATAGTTTCATGCCTGAAGTTTAAATCTGTTATCCATGATGAATTAATTTTGTGAGAGGTGAAAGGTGCAATCCTGTTTCAGTCCTCTATATGTGGCTATCCAATTTTCCCAGCACCACTTATTGAATAGGGATTCTTTTCCACATTGTATGTTTATCTGCTTTGTCAAAGATCAGATGGCAATATGAGAATGGTTTTATATCTGTATTCTCAGTTCTTTTCTATTGGTCTATATCTCTGTTCTTGTGCCAGTGCCAGGCTGTTTGGATTACTATAGCCTTGTGGTATAGCTTGAAGTCTGGTAAAGTGATACCTTCAAATTTGTACCTTTTGCTTAAGGTTGCTTTGGCTATTCAGGCTCTTTTCTGGTTCCATCCAAAGTGTAGAATTATTTTTTTCTAGATCTGCAAAAATGTTATGGTATTTTAGTGTGGATTGCATTGAATCTGTAAATCACTTTCGGTAGTATAGACATTTTAACAATGTTGATTCTGCCAACCCATGAGCATGGTATGGTTTTCCACCCGTTTATATCCTCTGCTATTTCCTTCCTCAGTGTTTTATAGTTCTCCCCTTAGAGGTCTTTCCCCTTCTTGGTTAAATATATTCCTAGGTATTTTATTTTCTCTGTTGCTGTTGTGAAAGGTATTGAGTCTTTGATTTGATTCTCAGCTTGACTGTTGTTGATGTATAGGAATGCTACTGATTTGTGTACATTGATTTTGTAACCTGAGACTTTGCTGAATTTATTTATGAATTCCAGGAATCACTTGGCAGAATCTTTAGGATTTTCTAGAGAAAAGATCATATCATCAGCAAAGAGAAATAGTTTGACTTCTTCTTTCCCCATTTGTATGCTCCTGATTTCCTTCTCTTGCCTGATTGCTCTGTCCAAGACGTCCAGCACTATGTTGAATAGAAGTGGTGACAGTGGGCAACCTTGTCTGGTTCCAGTTCTGAACAGGAATGCTTTCAATTTTTCCCCATTCAGTATCAAAACTTTTGATTTGAAATCGAACATTTCTTATTTGATGACCTATAGTTTAGAAAGAGAGAGAGAATGAGATTTTCTGTTTAAAAATAGTTTTTAAAATAGCTTGAGTTTGTTCTCTTAAGGCTACTATTGGGTCCGATACTCCAGAGAAGGAGCATACTTCCTTGCAGTTACTTTGCCGTGGTCAAGGCAGGTGTGTTCTTTTCTGAGCAGTTATTGAACACCGGTCTGAGCAAGTGACTCTTGTATCATTATATATATCACACTGTCTTTGCCCCTGCATGCAGTCTCCTGATATCTGTAAGAAATCCACACCTGCAAACAACAGAGTTTTTGTAAAAGCCACTGGTACTAACAGCCAAGCCAGTGGTCCAGGTGTGAATCCTACAGAAGCTCAAGGGAGGAAGAGACTCCAGGGCTAACGGAGTCAGTCTAGAAGGGCTGGCAGGAGGGGTCAGTGTTTAAAGGGGACCATAATAGATAAGTGGAATAAGGAAAAGCTAATAGGACAAGGACAAAGTCAGTGATCTTAGTAAGATGCACTTAGTCCTGAACTGGGGGTGGACAGTTATGTGTGCAAAAGAGCACTGTGGGAGGATCCTAGGGAAACTGGAGCCATGGAGTTTGTCAGGAAGCAAGATACTAATCCAGGGAAGAAAGAGGAGGACTCAGAATGGGGGAAGGGGGAGCATGCCACGTGAGAGGTATGCATAGCATTCAAACCCCAGCTCTTGCTGCTTTCTAACTATGCAAACCTGTGCTGGCTACACACTCTTGTGAGTCTCAGTTCCCTCATCCTTCAAATGGTAATGCTAACCCCTGCCTCAAACAATGAGGCCATTAAGAAATATGAAATGCCACGTATACAGTGCCTGATACAGTGGCCAACCCTGAGTAGAGGGGTTGTCCTGCCGTCCCACACGCATTGTGGCTTTGTTCATCTGGCAGTGTCGCGATGTCTTATTCAGGTTCTCTGTCCACCCACCCCCCTCCCGCCCCAATCCTGAGCTATTTGCAGACCAGGATTGGAGGTTGGGGGAGGATTTCAATGTCGTCTTACTGAAAAAGTTTACTAATAAAAAAAAAAATCTATTGTTAATATAGCAGCTTAAGATTTCTCCCAGTTTTTAAATTCAGCAGCAACGGATTGAATCGTTGACTTGATTTTACTATGCTGAGGTCCCACTGAGGAAGGCCGAGTTCCTAAATCACGCCCCTGACAGGTGCCATATTTCTAAGCCCAGAGCCAAGCTGTGACCTTCTAGTTTCACAGTAACTAGAGCCAGGTGACGTGTATAATAAAGGGAGTACATAGAGCATTTTAAAAATATGGAATGAAGGCGAAAGCACACAGAGGTGTCAGTCTGAAACTGGTCACCGGAACCAGGTGATCAATCTTCCCGCCTGTCTGATGGCGCTGTGTAGAAGTATGATCGCCTTCACTTGGCAAAGGGATTCTGAAATGTCCAGGCCTGATAACCTACCCCACCCCAAGGACCATGCTCTACGTACGATCCAACCTCCCGCCCACCCTGTGAGTAGGGTGTTAGTGTCTCCTTTTCACACACAGGGAAACAAAAGCTCAGAAAGGTCAGCACCTCTCCCTGTGACCCCCAGACCTTTGGTAGCTGAGCCAGGACTTGAGCGCGGGGCCATCTGACTGGCCTCGGCCCCACCCATGATCTCCAAGCCACACCCAACTGGAGGCTCCTCCCTGACATCAGCCCACAGAGGGTTCCTCTGCCTGGAATGTTCTCCCTCGCCCAGACCTTCCCACAACTGTCTCCTCTTCACTTAGGTCCCACCTGCTGTCTCCTCTGTGAGGCTTTCCTTGATCACCCTCGCCAATGTAGCCCACTTGTCACTGGTCACTCCCTATACCACTGCCCAGTGTGATGGCTTTCCAAGCATGTATCCATCTCTGAAGTTACGGCATTGTTTGTTACATGTTTTCTGATGATCTCTCTCTCCCTCTTCTAGAACATAAGCTCCATGAGAACAGGACTTCCATGTCTTGTCCTCTTCATAGATGCAGTATACAGAAGAGTGCCTGATGTATAATAGCTACACATGAATATCGAAAGGATGGTTGAATGGATGGATGGAGGGAGGGAGGGAGGGATGGATGGAGGGAGGAATGCATGGATGGAGGGATAGAGGGAGGGAGGGAGGGAGGGATACATGGGTGGATGCACAGACACATGTAGACAAGTGATAGACACATGGATAGGTAGGTGAATGGATGGATGGATGGATGGATGGATGGATGGATGGATGGATGGATGCATGGATGGATGAAAATGTCCAAGCTCAAAGTGGCTCAGATTGGAGGGGACCCCTTAGTTGCAGCCCCCTGTGACTACACTGTAGCCTGCCTGAAGGGGTCCTGGGCAGCTCTCTCTCCTAGAGATGTGTGTCCTTACCTTCCCCTCCCCTCCCAACCTAAGCAGCACCAGCCTCCACAAAGGGACAAGATTAGTGGTGGACAGAGATCAGCAGGGACACAGGTGGCTGGGTGAGCAGGGGCTGTGTTGCAAGCAGGGCAATTCCAAGAGGAGACCTGGGTAGGAGCTGCTCCCTTGAGATGGCCTTTGGGTACAACCTTGTCTCCCTTCCCAGCCTTCCTTCCAGCTCCAGACCATCCTACTCCCGGGACTCCCTTCCTGGTGCCCTTATTCAGTCAGCAAATGCAAATTAGCCCCTAATTCACAGTCACTGGGGATATACAGTCACCACAGCATGTATGGCCTGCCCTCCAGGTTCAGCCAGTCTAGAGGAAGGGGTAGAGGTAGAAACCGACCGTTTCAATGTAAGAGTTGTACTGAAAGTAATATTCAAGGTGAAAAGAAGATGGTATGACAAGGGCAGAGAGAAAGACACATGGGTACAAGTTGAGGAAGGAAGGGACAGCTGAGACTTGAAGGCAGAGCAGGGAAAGGAAGCTGAGGCGGAGGGAACAGCACAAGCAATGGCACGGAGGCTGGAAGGTGCCGGATCTGTTCACTAAACCAGTGGGCGGGACTGGGAAGGGTGTCGTGTACCCTGCTGCGGAATCTGAGCCTTATCTAGAGGCCGTGGGGACAACTGAAGGCCTGGACTCAGACAGCTGTTGCAATCTGGCCTGAATTTTAGAAAAAGATCATTTCTGGGGAAAGAGGGAAGAGGCTGGGAGACCAAGTGCGGGGCGATGCTGGCCTGGCCCAGAAGAGCAACTGAGAATTCAAACACGAACAGCAGCTGAGAAACGCGAGGAAGGTAGAATCAAAATGAGGTGGTGATGAACTCGACAAGGAAGATGAAAAGGAAGATTCTGGGTCATTTCCCCAGTTGGGAAGAAGGGTCCTGACCTCCTCACTCATCTTCCTTAGACCTGGTACCCTTGACTCTACCCTTAGCCTGAGAGCCTTGGCCTTGTGGCTGCTAGAAGGAAAAGGCCGGGGAGCCCCAGCTTCTCAGGGAAACCCAGATGCCTGTCTCTGCCCCGGCTGCATCAGAAACCCACAGGAGGGGTCAAAACCGCAGAGTCTAAGGCCGTGCCCCAGACCCACACGTGATTCTGGGATCCACTGCTATGGGGCACTCAGTCTGGGAAACACAACTTCTCCACTAACATCTGGGGAGAGGGGGACACGAGCCAAGTGACACCTGGGTCTCCACCCGCTCCAGGCCAGCACCTGTGGGACCAACACCTGTGGGCTGGGTAGGGGCCGGTGCACAGTCCCGGACTGACCGGCCCCTCGGTTTTGCTCATGTGCTGGGCACCAGCTCCGCGTCCCCCACCTTGTCATACACGGGCATGGCATCTCTGCAGGGGACAGGCAGTGTGACCTGTCCTGGCTGGTGATTTGATGTTCATTCCAGATGTGAAGACGACGTGGAATGTTCTAAAGCAAAGGCAGTCCTTTCCCCGCCCGATACTGCCAGAACATGAGGCAACTAAAACAACAACAAACCAACGGGCCAAACAGTCAAGTTTGGGAGCAGCTTTCACGACTAATTGCTAATGAGAATTTCAAAACACTCATTTTCCAGAACAGAAAATCAAGTTGTGCTCATTTATAACCCGTCATGCGCAAGGAGACGGCGGATATTTCTTCCTGTGCTGTCAGTTAACTTTCTGAGCCGGTCAGAATACAAAGCGTGGCGGCTGGCCATAAATCAGACCGTTAGGGACTGATAAATGGATATTGTGCGGAGCCTGCATTTGCATTGGCTCCCGGGACATAAATCTAATTCTCATGATCTTACTTTAAAAAAAAATTATTCTCCTGAAGTCAGAGTGAGTAATTTATATAGGCATTCTCTCCTGGCTATTTATTTTTCTCACCTTTAATGACTGTCTTCTCACTTTCTGCACTTACACTGCGTTGTAAAATGTCACACCTCGTGTAGGAAAAGCCACCAGCCTTCAGTCTGAATCTTCCCACCAGGGAGAATTTTGTAACTTTTTTGCTCATCCGTGAATAACAGTCACTTTGAGAAAGACTGTCATAATTTATTAGAGTCTGAAGGAACCTTAGAGACCATCATTTAGCGTGCCGTTTGTTTTATAGGTGGGGAAACCGAGGCCCAAGAGTGAAAGTCATGTGCCACACGTCACAGGCTAAGTTTGTGACAGGACCAGGGCTCTTGTTTAGGTTTGGGGGAAACAAGGACCTTAGGCAGGGGCCATTTAGGCAAATGAGGATCTCAGCCCGTTCTGGGACAGTCACCACACATATGAACAAAGACCCTGTGGTCTCGGCATTTGCCAAGCAGGCAAAAGTGGAAGAAATACCTCTGTCACTTTGGGGCCTTCTGCCATTCAATAGTATTCTGAAGATCACCGTGGGAGGAGTATTTGGTTTTTGTCTTGCTTTATGTTGCTGTAGTAGCCCTGGAAACCACTTCCTCAAGAGGGTTTTTCTTACATGTGACAGCGTTCATTCTGCAGCAGAAAAACACGCATGTGGGAAGGGAAGCTGCTCAGAGCATGGACAAAAGACACATTCATCATTCTATTTTTTTTTTCATCAACTTTATAAGCGTTTTCAAATGTGGAAATGTTGAAAGAACTTTCCAGCAAGCGCCCTGTCACTCGCCACCAGAGCCACCAATAACACGTCCTTCTACTTGCTTTATTTAGCACACACCTGTCCCCTGCCCCATGAATTGCCCCTCAGTGGTGGGTTCTCAAGGGAGCGGCCGCCAACCTTCCCATTTGGAGAAAGAAAATTGCTCAGTTTTGAAAATAAAATATCAATGTAGGAGATTTTAAAAGCCAAGAATGTTAGTAAGTCGACATTAAAAGCTCTGGAAGACAAAATTGTGTTCAAAGTACAAAAAGGGCTTAGACGAGCTATCCAGGAAAAAGCTGTACGTTCAGGACCTGAGGACTGAGGACTCACCAGGCTTGGGACCAACAAATCCTTTGCAGGGACCAGCTGGCAGCTCTGCTTGGAGTCAGGGCAGGGAGACCCAGGGAGCGGCCCGGGGGGTGTGAGGAGACCGCAGCCTTTTCTGCCCCTGCCACAGTGCTGGATTCTCAAAGGAGCTTCCGGGAATCACGGGTTTATTTTAAGTATCAGTTTTGACTCGTGCATTTGGAGGGAAGAATTGAAAACTGCCCGAGGGAAGGTGCTTCTCTGTTTCTTTTGTGTCACAAAAGCTTTTGAAAGGCATGTGACTGTACAAAGAGCCAGGGCTCCTCCGAGGAGCCTGTTACGTGGCATCACACGCTCAGACACGGGCGGGAGGCACCCGGTGCATGGAAGGAGAAAATAGGACACTCGGTGGCATCGGAGTCACACACCACGTCACTCTGTGCCTCGGAATCTGTCCTTGACCACAGGGCTTAAGTCCCTGATACACACAGGGGCCCTGGAGAGAAGGCGCCTGCTCTCCCGGGCTGGCCCACCAGCCTGTGAGCGGTGTGACAAAGTGGCGAGTGGCACAGATCATGTGTATGTGTGTGTGTGTGTGTGTGTGTTGTTGAAGACACATTTAATTTGAGTTCCCATCAAATGAGGAGAAAAACTCTTGATGAACAGTTCAATAGCTCCTGCCAATATGTGCCACGTGATTCTTTTGAGGGAGTGAATTAGCCTTGATATAAACTACCTTCAAGCTTCTGTTGGAACAGTATCATCTTCATGAATTACCCATCCAGCCACCAGTGCTGACCAAGTGCCAGGAGACACCTGGGGGAAGAGAGAACAAAGGTGTTTAAGCGTGAGTCCTGGCTGTTAGAGAACTCTGTCCCGTAGGGAGGAAAACACACGGTTATGGCACGTTGCTTTGATTGTATATACGTGTATGTATTAGTGGGGTCATGTGAAATTGCTGCATTGCCTTAGGTTTTGACCAGTACAAATATCCACCTAATATTTATGTTGTATCGTCTTAGCTCCAGCTGCCATATCAAAATATCATAAACGGGGCAGCTTAACAGACATCTATTTCACACAGTTCCAGGAAGCTAGACGTCCAGGATCAAGGTTCTAGCCAGTCCCGTTTCTGGTGAGGGCTCTCTTGCTGGCTTGCAGACAGCTGCCTTCTTGCCTGTCCTCGCTAGTCTTTCCTTGGTGCATGTACCTCTAAGAGCATGGGTGACAGGAAGCTCTCTGGGGTCTCCTCTGATAAGGACACAATCCTATCCGATCAGAGGCCCACCCTTATGTCCTCATTCAACCTTAACGACTTCCTTAGAGAACCTGTCTGCAGATACAACCACACTGGGAGTTAGGGCATCAGCATATGAATTTGGGGAGAACACAAGCACTCAGTCCACAGCAAGTATAAATGGACATATTATATATGTGTATATACACCATGTATAGTGTTATACATCATATATATGATATAAGACATGCATGTTATATATACACACACATACATCTGGTGTTTATATCATATTCACACGTCATAAATACACTATCTAGAGCAGGCGTCCTCAAACTACGGCCCGAGGGCCACATGCCGTCCGCCTAGGACATTTATCCGGCCTCACTGGGTGTTTTTGCTGCCACTGCCTGTCCTGCTTAGCAGCCAACTCGTCCCGGGCCCACAGTGCGCACTCTCCAACGGTCTGAGGGACAATGAACTGGCCCCCTGTTTAAAAAGTTTGAGGACCCCTGGTCTAGAGTATTAAGGTAGCACAGCAGAGAGAATAGCTGAGGTTGCCAAGAGGAAAATGGGTATATGGAGATATAAAGGAAGACATCTTTGTATTACCAGGTTTTTTATTGCCAAAAAAAGATTCCTTATTGCAAAAGGAATATACGCTCATGGCTATATTAGGAAGGAATATAGGCTCATGGTAAAAATTTTAGAAATTCAGATAAGCAAAATTAAGAAAGGTATAAACCCTACCAGCCAGACACCACTACCCCTGAGACCTGGGTCAGACAGCGAGGCGCCACAGTCCAGAGTGGGGGGCTGAGGATGGGCCACTCCACCACTTGCTAGCTGTGTGACCTGGAGCCAACTGCTTGGTCCCTCTGTGCCTCCATTTCCCCATCTGTACAATGAGGCAGTGGTCCCAACCGTGTGAAGTCATTGTGACAGTTAAACAAAATGATCCATGGAAAATGCTCGGGAAGTTTCTGGCACAAATTAAATGCTCAATAAATATTATCTGCAGTTTTATTATCAACATCATTGTCATAATTACTGCTGCAGCTGTCGCTAGCACTCCCTTCCAAGGCACTTTCTCAGCCAGCAGCAGTAATGGGTTTGGGATTACATGTCAAGTCCTATGAACAAGAAGGGCTCAGCACTCAGGCATGGTACGAAACAGGGATTTTGAGACTGACGTGGTCATCGGGCACGCCATTGCTGAGTCTGAGAAGGGGACAGCAAGTGTGCCATGTGTTTGCCTGTAGACCCTCACTGTGTGACACGTACACCTATCTGCTACAGAGATAAAATTCTGATCTGCCATCTTCATTGCATGTGCATAGTCATCTTGCCGTGTCCTGCCTACCACGGTTTTAATGTCTGCATAGCATTCCATTGTCACTTTTGATAAAGTTACCTGATCTTTTTAATTTTCCTATAGTAAACATTGATGGAGAAAAAATAATCACTTCTAAATATTTTTGCCAAATAAATTTGAGTTATGCTTTATTTTGAGGCCTTCTCTAAGAACTTTACAGTGCAAATCTGTATATTCAAGGCTCTGAGAAGTCCTGCAAAGCAGGGGGGGAACCTATTTGGCTTTATTAACCTAGCATTCCTCAATTTGGGGAATTGCTTTTTTTAACTATTTGACTTCAGGCTAAATGATTAGAGGAGGAATTTCTGGATCAAAGATATGTACAGTTTAAATGGATTTCCATTTATTTCCTTCTAGAATGTTGTTTTAGGAACTAAGAAACTTGGAGGTGCCTCTTTGGGGGCAGAACTGAGGCTTTCTTTTAATCACAATTAGAAAAGTTCAAGGTACTGAAATGTATGGCGATATTCTTTTAAGAAACTCAAACAATTAAAATGGATACAAAGGATGACCTGGGTTCTTTCTGGATTTTCTGGCAAGTCAGTGTAGAGGACGTTGATTCATTCTGAAAGTATAAATTTCCCTTTTCTAGATTTCAGATGGGAAAACATAAGATGAATGAAATTCTCTCATATGGACTGTCTCAAAGGGTCACAGAAGATTTAAATGCCTCATGGCAGGTACTTGATAAATGCCAATTGCAATTCTACTTTTCACGCTAAATAACAAGACTGAAAGTAAGCATTGTGAGCGGGCTGGCTGCTCTCCTTATACGTCCCACCTAAAGGCAGTCATACTCATTTATTTATTTGACAAATACTTGCAAAACTTATGCTATGAGCTGGGCCCTACCTGGTCCATTTCTGCTCTTCTTTCTTCCCAGTCATCGCCTGGGAAGACAGGCAATGACTAGACCAGTGAATGTCTGACCACGCGACGGTGTAATTACAGCCCACAGCAAGTGTCTGCAGGAGCGAGAGTAATTGGGTGAGGCCGCCTTCCACAGGCTGGTTAGGAGGGAGGTGAGGTGTGAACTGGATCTGAAGGGTGATAATGAACCAGCAGAGGGGCAGAATTCCCAGCAGAAACCAACAGCTGATACAAAGGCCGGGAGCACCAGCTAGCCTAGCCGGCTTTTTTGGGGGCGGGGGGCGCGCAGAATAGGATGAGTTGATGGTGGATATGGACAGGGGTCAGCTCCCACAGACTCCCAAGGGTTTGAACCTGAAAGGGACCTGATTTACATTTTTTTAAAGCTTTCTCCCACTGTGCTGTGGGCAGTAGACTGGAAACTGCAGTAGGATCATTTCTACACTCGTGCTAGTATAGACGCGCCTTCATCCACGACGATGGCGTGGCTGAGCCACATCCTCCCAAGGTGGAGACGGTGGCACCCTCGTGCAGAGGGAGGCTCCCGGGCCCAGGGCGCAGCTCAGCTCCTCCGTCGTGGTCTCTGTGCTTGGTACCTCTGACCGCATCGGGGGCACCAGACCCAACACTCTTGTCCTCGCACTACCCCGCAAAGCCCTGGAGAGCGATTCCTTCGAATTCTGTGGGCTGCTCTTCCCACATTGACCTTTCTGCCCATTCACTCGCCCATCGGTTCAGCTCACCCATCACGGACCAAGGCCAGTTATAGGCCAGATACTCGGCTGGTCCCTGCCTATGAGAAGAGAGGAGGACACAATCCATCCCCCAGGAGGCCACCGTCGCGAGGGAAAATTACAACATCAGATACCGAATGCCCTTGGGGAAGGTGATCGCGATGGGGAGAGGCAGCTCCCGCCTGTTCACTGCCAGCCCCCTGTTCCTAGCAGAGTACTGGGCACACAGTAGGTGTTCAAAGCATGTCTGTCGAATGACCGTGTGACCTCAGTGTGCAGGGCTGAGAGTCTGTGGTTCTGACGCTCTGTGGTGGGAAGTAAGCCTTCAGCTCCTGCGCAGAGGAGCCAGCAGATCACCCGTTTTGGGGACAGACACTGGACGTGTGCACCCAGGCGAGCTCTCGGCACGTGCAACCCACACGCTTTTGGCTCCCGGGAGCCCTGCAGCTCTCAGTGTAGCCCGCCCAGCCTCTGCCAGGAGCACAGTCTCTGTGGCTGGCTTTCTGCTCAAACATCACAAGAGAAAGAAGTCCAGCCGCCCCCTAAGCCACACACAGCTGCCTGTGAGAGCCTCCTGCTTGCCGGCCAGCCAGGCCACTGCACTGCCCTTCAAGGCCTCATGCAGGGCTTGCCCATCTATCTCGCTGTGGCCCCAGTGGCAGCTGGACTCGTTTATTGACTTCCCAAAAGCGCCAGTACCTCTGCTCAGCTTGGTCTGAGCTGGGCTCAAAGACGTAGGTGACAGAGCAGGGGCCGTGGCATGTCGATTCATCACCCATTAAAAACAAACTCGGAGAACAAATGCAGAGGCGTGATTAACTTTCCCATTCTGGTCTTCTGACATCCTGGTTTGCTCTCCCAAGGAGTGTGTTTGTTTGAAATAACCCACGCTGGGAGCCTGAGCACCGGATGCCACCACGCCATTGGCACAAGTGTCCAAAAGCCAAAGGGGACCTGCAAGCTGCATAGCCCAAGACCTCGGCCATGTGCCGTGGGGGGCCTGGCCCAGCAGAAACCTGGAAGCACCACGCTCCTTTGTTTTAATTCTGCTTTTTAGCCTTGTAACGAAGTGAAGCTAAAGTTTAGTCACCGGCTAAACCCCAGAGACCTGCTTCCCGCCTTTGTCCAGCTCGTGTCCTCCAAATCGTGAGTCCAAGAACAGGGGCCACCAACAGCCCTCACCTAAAGGAGACAGGTAGCACAAAAGGGCCACTTACACACATCAGTTGCAAATGAGGACCAAAGTGGACTCAAAACTGAGAAAAAAATTTGTTGATTAATACTTTATTCAGGGAACAAGTAATGAAAATAAATTTGTTTATAAGTTTATTGTTAAACCCCAACCATAGGCTGTTTCTCAGAGTGAACACAGATGGACCAAGGATTGTTTTGCTTTTGACATGATTTTTCCAACAACATCCTATGACGTGCTATTACACTTCACCTCATGCTCAACGTGCATTTTTAAAGAGGCCGTCTTTGCAAACCATTTGAAGGCTCTGTCCGGTTTCCAAGCACCTCTCCTAAGCTGTCAGATCACTCGTTGAAGTCCCCATGTGCCCATTCTCCTTTCTGCTCTTCAGTAGTTGACTCTCTTCTCTCCGTTGCATCTTTACTTGTCCTGGGTCTATTTAGGGTTCCTTTTATTTCTCTTATGATTACCTTATTTTTAATTGACAAACAGTAATTGTGGATATTCGTGGGGTGCAGTGTGATGGTTTGGTCTGTGTGCACATGGAAACTTTGATCTACATCTCCCTTCCCCTCACCCCTCGCCCTCACTCCTCCCCCTATCCCCACCCTCTGCAACCACCTTCTCACTCTCTGCGTCTGTGAGTTTGACCACCTTAGATTCCACGCAGACATGAGATCATGCACTATCTGTCCTTCTTTGCCCAGCCTGTTCCACTGAGCGTAATTCATCCTGGAACCCTGCATCTTAGGAGCTCGACAGCTGGACATTGTGCTAGACCAGTGCTTACTTGGGGTGGTTTTAGGCACCGGGAAATGTCTCAACTAAGTCTGCTGACCAGGCAGACGCCAGGACTAAGCAGGATGTCGGGAAAAGAGAGAATTATAGGCCTGCTGAGAAGTGCATTCAAGATGTCGAAAATGGAACACTTGGGTGATGAGCTATCCTTGAAGTCTCGTCCATGTTTGGAGTCTCAGGCCTAGGAACACAGTGAAAACGTGCTAAAATCTCCATTAAATGAGTGAACAAATGGACAAGAGTCCTCACACCGAGGAAAGCGTACGTTGCTACCAGCTCGTACACATTCCAAGTGATCCTGTTCTTGGCTGAGTGCAGCTTCTAGTGCTTAGAGAAAGCCACCAACCTGGGTGCGTGGATGTGCGGATTTCACCCTGGCCCTGACTGTGCCTACTCAGGGAGCCAGGCTTGATCAGTCATAACGACATTAATAATAATGATGGTAATTAACAATGAAAACCAGCTGGTGGTTGCATATTTAAATCATCTCTTTAACACTTTCACCACCACTGAGAATGTTAATCCACGTTTCCATCTAGAATGGATCTGTGTGTTTCTGGATTTCAGAAATCTGAACTTTTCTGAAGTCTCTGCTTATTATTAAAAAGTGCCACATACTTAGTGTCTCTATCAGGGTCCCAGTTTCCCGACTTTTTATGACATTGTTAAATCTGTGGCTTTACTGCATTGAGTCTGTTTTTCTGTATTTCTCTGTCTTGCTTTGTGATCAACTTGGCCTATGGCAATAAGGAAATGATCCTTTAAAGACATGTTATAAAGTATCTCTGTGAAGACTTTGCTTTCCCTCTTTAATAACTGCAGTGTTCATGTAGGTTTCAGAAAACAGGCCTAGGGAGGGTGGTGGTGGCAAGGGTGGGGTCAGGGAGAGACATTGCAAGTCATCTCTGGAAATAAATTTGCAGAGTAGAGATGAAGCCCCCAGCTAGAAAGAGCCTGGTAACAGAAAAATCCTGGTGCAGGCACAAAAACTCCTGTTGCAGCTGTCGTAGTAAGACCTTTGGTAAATTCTAACAAGGCATTAATGGCCTCAAACAAGAAGCCAAGCCTGACCTTTGCCGGGAGAATCCAGGAGCAGCCTGGTTGCCCAGGAGAATCCTGCTTGCCGGGAACAGGTGGCAAAAGGGTTTTTAGACACGGTGCGGTACAATCACTGGCAAGCAGCTGGTGCCTGAGAAATGTCAGCCCCTGGTTTAGCAGAGAAGGCTGGGTGCACACGGGGCTCCCAGGATGGAGGAGCAGGTCAGAGAGCAGACAGGAGAGGGTGGAAGCTCACAACGGTGACACTCAGGTGTCTGTGTACGGGCACACCCCTGATTCTTGCTGATCCTGTGCACAGGCTGTGGTGCCCCGAGGTGGCCCTGCCACCTCCTGTCCCACTAGTGAAAGTGACTACGTGAGGAGTGACTGTTTTCTAGAGTAAATCATTATCAGATCTCAGCTACTGTTGAGCATTATCAGACACAAATTCCGCTATACCTGCATCACAGCTGAGTAGCTACCCCAGTGGTGACTTGGGCGTTGATAGGGCCTCCCGCCAAAATACCAGCTTAAGCCAATAGTGTCTGAGAATTGCAAGGAATGAAGATATTGAATTCGAACATATTTGCTATCGTATGTCAAACCTTTCTCAAATGTGTATGATTTTTATAAACAGAAATACAATTCCAAAAAGTTGTATTTAATATTATCAATTTAATAGTTAGTTTTTTAAAGGAAATATTACCATTCTGTAGATCCCAATCCTTTGTTCCTGAGTTATCCCCACTAAGGAAAGCCCAGGCATGGGACGTGTCGCTGGGTCTCAGCTCAGAGTTTTCTTGTTATTCATAGAACGGTTGTTCTCAAACTTTGGTAAACCAGAACCACCTGGAAAGCATGTTAAAAATGAAAAGGCCCCATCACAATTCAGCAGCCGTGGTAATTCTAATCAGTGCCCGAGTCAAAGAACCAATGGCGTGGAAGAATGGCCAACCCACGTGGCCTACTCTCAAGGCAAACAGAAAACACAGTTTTGCTGCTTAAAAGCTGCAGGACTTGGGCAAGCTCCGGGACCACTCTGAGCCTTTGTTTCCTCATCTGTAAAATGAGGGTGATAATCTCTACCTCCCAGGCTTGTGGGTGACACCACACAATAACATATGTGCATACATTGTGTGGCGGCTCCTTGGTGATCAATGACTGTGAGCTTCTAGCGGTAGCGCCAACAACAGAAAGTAAATGCTGAAAAATAGAAAATCACTTGCAGTCCATGATTTATTATGGGAGAGAAAATATTTATATGGTCCTTGTCACAAGTGTAATTAAATAGCCATTTGTGTAATTACTAAGTAATATCCTGGCTACCTACTGGAGTATAAGATCCAAAACAGCAGAGAATCCACGGCTGTATACTCAACACCAAGCTCAGTGCCTGGCGCATAACAGACACTCAGCAAAGATTTATTTCAAAACAGTGCAGGAACTGTATAGTCACATGAAAAATACATGTGCGTGCATGTATATATCTACACATAGGCTAGAAACTTCTAGACCAAAATGTTAATAGTGCTTGTCTCTGAATGTGGATCGGAGTGATTTTAATTTTCTTTTTCTTTTTCTTTTTTTTTTTTTTGTTCATCTGTATTGTCTGAATTTTTTTTACAATGAACACAGAAGACCAAATCCGTGTTTCCCTGAGTAAATGTGAGTGAGGTTGAAGCCAGACACCACTGTGCCTATGAGAGCATGTTCATGATTTCCAGCTCCCTCAAGGGTTTTCACATGTAGTCTGTAGAATTAAAAGGGTTTTAGGAGAAATAGGAATTAAGGCATCTCTAAAGATAAGTAGAATTTCTGTGATCCGGCAGTTTCCTTGTTCTGATCGTGGACTGTGGACTATGCGGGAAAGAGCTCACACCGCAGGCCTGAGCCTGCTGTCGCTGGAACTGCCTGCTTGCAAGGTTGGCAGGGTTGGCCCTCAGCTGGCATCTGGAATCTTGAATGTGACACTCTGGGCTGTGATGTGCACTGCTGCTGTCACGGTAGGGCAGGAATGTCTGCAGAAAGCTAAGCCTCGGTCCCTGTGCCATCAGAAGATGTCAGCAGCTGCGTGACAGTCAGGTTGTCATGTGGTAGAGCCTCTGGCAGGTGACCACGGGATTCCACCAGGGGCTCAGGGATGCCTGGAGACGGCGCTCAGGAAAGGTCTCGAGCAGTCGAGAGCTGCTCCTTCCCTGTTCCCGGCTGTCACTGAGCTGTGGCTGGGCAAGGCAAGCCAAGCCCACCTTCCCAACCCCAACCGCGAGAGGCCCTGCCCCGGCTCCCGGCCACATCTGCCGGGCGTGGCTTCTCTCCACCCAGGGGAAATCCTTTCTGTTTTCTGAGACTTTCTTTGGCTCTGGTTCCCTGGGAGAGGGAGAGAATGCTACCCCTTCCTCACTCCACAAGCCCTGAGCAGTGACAAGCTGTGGCTGTCTACCTAACCTAGGAGTCTGGGGTTCACCGGCCCCTCAATCCCATCTGCACATGTTGTCAGAAGATTCGAAACATCCCCTTTTTTTTTTTTCCCTTGGAGCCATGGCTACAAGAACTATTTTAAGACAGTGTATTTTCTTCAGTTGGGAATTCTATACCTTTCTAGCTCTGTTTTAAATAAAGTAGCTGATTTGAATTACCCAAGCAGGTATTTTATCCAACACAGGGGGGCCCAGTGGACTGGAATGACGTGAATGAGCTACATATCCACCTGCTGTTTCCTTTGTTCCCCGAAGTTTCACAGAGTTGCTTGTTTCCCTCAATAGGCATATTCCTTCGGTAGGAATATAAAATCACTCCATATTTCCTCTTTCCTAGTCCTTAATTTCCAGGGTTCTCATAGACTTTCCTATCCTTACAGACTCCTCTTTAAGAGTAAGCAACAGTTATGCTCATGTCTCAAGTGCTGGTCGCAAAAGCCAGTCCTCCCTGCAACATGTGACCTCAGCCAGGGCCTTTCTAGACCAGCACTTCTCTACCTGTGGTGCGAGTTCACGCCCTGGGGAGCTGGGACTGGCTTCCTGTGACACCGGCCCCAACTCACATCCCCTCCCCAAGGTAACCTTGCGTCAGCTTTGTGAATAGCTACCCAGACCGCTCTCTACACATCTGCATATGTTCTAGTACGTCCAAGGGTCAAGGGGCACAGCATCTTTCATGAATGAAGCCACCATGTCCCCCAAAGGGGCTCTTCAACTTTGCACAGTTAAGCTGCACATGGCAGTGCAAGAGAGTTCCCGGCTCACAGCATGCTCACCTGCACCGCAGCAGTTCGTGTTCGCCCACCTGGTGGGTTCAATGCGGTGTCCCCTTGCTGTTTGAATTTCCACGTTCCTCATTCTTCGTTGCTATAATAGTGAGACTGATGTTATTATGTGGGTTCGTCATCATTCAAGGATCCCCTCTGAATCGCCAAATCATATTCTTTTTTATCTTTTCTTTTCTTTTTTCTTTTTTGAGACAGAGTCTCACTGTGTTGCCCTGAGTAGAGTCAGCCTAGTTCAAACTCCTGGTCTCAAGCAATCCTCCTGCCTCAGCCGCCCAGGTAGCTGGGACTACAGTTGCACAACATGACACCTGGCTAATGTTTTCTATTTTCCATAGAGACAGGGTCTCGCTCTTGCTCAGGCTCCTCTCAAACTCCTGACCTCCAGTGATCCTCCTGCCTCGGCCTCCCAGAGTACTGGGATTACAGACGTGAGCCACCACGCCTGGGCCATTTCATATACTTTAGACTGCTTTTCTGTTGTTTTTTGTTTTTGTTTTTTGTGTTTTTGTCTTTATTATATACATTTCTTTTTAATTGTTGACTATGTAATCCATTCACATAATTCAAAAAACAGCAACAAATTGTACAGTGAAGATCTGCCCCCCACACCCTGCCATCTGCCCTGGACCCCCGGCCTCTTTCCTCACAACCAATTTGACCAATTCCCTGTACTTCATTCCAGAGTTTCTCCATGCAAGGATATATTTTGTCCCTTTCTTACACAAAATGTAGCATACCATGTGTACTGTCCTGCACCTTGCTTTTTACTCTGTATCTTGGTATCTTGGAAATATTTCCATTCTGTTCAAAGAGCATCTTCATCCTTTCCCACAGCTCCTTGTTGTTCTCTGTGTGGATGCGTAATACCAAACACATTCTCCCAGTCCCCCAGTTGGAAACAACTCTTAGGCTTGTCTCGGTCTTTTGCTATTACAAACGGTACTTTAACTAACAAACTTGTATATGTGTTATTTCATATGTAAGCAGTTACATTTGTTGGATAAAGCCAGGGATCTGAGATGGTCGGGTCAAGGGCTAAATGCATTTATAATCTTGGTAGAGATCGCTGTTTCTGTCCAGAGATATTGACCAATTTGTGCCCCCAGCAGCAATTGACGAAAGTGCGTCTGGTCAGCAAAACAATGATCCCCAAAGATGTCCGTGCCCTAATCCCCGGAACCTGTGTCTATGTTCCTTCCATGACAAAAGGGACTTTGCTGATGTGATTAAGGTTAAGCACCTTGAGGTGGGGAGATTACCCTGGATTATCTGGATGGGCACAATACAATCACACGAGTCCTTGAAAGCAGAGGACACTTTCCAGCTGTGATCACATGGAAGGCACTCAACCCCCGCTGCTGGCTTTGAAGACGGAGGAGGTGGCATAAACCAAGCAGTGTGGGAGGAGACACGGAAACACTCTGCCCGGAAGCTCTAGAAGGAGCACAGTCCCGCTGGCACCTTGATTTCGGCCCAGGGAGACCATGTCAGACTTCTGACCCCGTATGAGACTTCTCCCTGTAAGAGAACCAGCTTGCGTTAAGTCACCAAGTCTGTGGTCATTTGTTACAGCAGCCGCAGGAAACTGACACGGTGCTTTTCTCGTCTTCACAAGATTGTGTTGTCAAACCTTGGGATTTTGTTAATCTGATAGGTAAAAACTAGTATCTTAGTACAGTTTTAATTTGTGATTCTCTCTTAAGTGAAATTGAATGCCCTTTCTTATGTTTTGAGGAACATCTTCTATATTCCATTACCATGAATTTTCTGTTCGTGTCCCTTGCTTATAGAAATTCTTGCTGTATGCTGGATGGAAATCCTTGGTTATTTGTGTTGCAAATATTTTCTCCTTTTATCTATATTTCCTTCCAAGTTTTGTGTTTGAGCTCATCTTGAATTTAGTTTTGGCACTGAGATCAGAAAGATATCTAAGCAGGGGTGGGAAACCTGTGGTTTTCTGTGTCCTTAAGTATGGCCTTTTGACTGAATCCAAATTTTACAGAACAAATCCTTTTATTAAAAGGGTTGCAGCAGAGAAAGATGAAGCTTTTCCTGCCTCCTTTGGTGCTTAAAAAAGAACAATCTTGAATCAGAAGGCCACAGGTCCTTTCTACCTATGTATCTATATCAGTATTATATAGTGACGTATAAAGTGATAGATGGATCTTTATATACCATAGATATAAAAAAAACTGTGCCATTTCTTGTGCTCTATTATATTGCATTATCTGGTTATCCTACACTATATTTATCTATATTACTTTATAGTATTTTTAAGTTTAAAATAAAGGAGGGCTGTGCTAACTCATGTAATGTTGGCACCTGTGCTGCATGGACATGGGTCCCCTATGTCACAGAGAGTGACCCCCAGAAGACTGCAGAAGGAACTTGTCAGATCTTTGATTTCTTCCCCTTCCCACCAATACTGGGGCCCCTGAGGGTGGAGGCTGGCAGCCTCCGGCCCTGGAAGTCCGTCCAGGTCAGCACCTGGTGCTGGCCACTTGCCTGGCAGCTTCTTTCCCGCTCAGATGGGCCCTGCTGAGAGCCAGCCAGCAACCCAGCGCGGTGCAGGGCCCCGTCCCCGCCCCTCCCCTGCACGGCTCCTGTTGATCAGGCTGCCCCCAGTCTCCCACACCGACACCCAGAAGAGGCCAGGGCTTGGCAAGCACTCGGAGCAGCTTCTGTGGAGCTACATTACAGACTGAAATGAGCTCTGTTTTTAATTTGATTTTTTTTTCCTGTAACAAGCAAAGTTCACATTACAGATAAATTGCCTGGAAATTCCAATTTAATAAGGCATATGCATTTTTCAAGCCTAGAAGCGTAGAAAACATCTTGCACACTGGTATTTTTACACTGAAAGGTTTATTAAAAAGACAGCTTTGAAAATGTCAGAAATTTACATAGCGTGCCTGGCCAATTGGTCAAAAAGGCTGATTTGACAAAAGTGCTCAAAAGGCAGGAAATGGAGGAGCAGGCCGGTGGGTGGTCTCGAGCTGAGCTGTCCTCCCTGGGCTGGGGAGGATGTCGCCCACCCAGCGCTTAGTTTGCTCAGGGCAGAGTGTGAACCAGCTGCTGGGAGCTCGGGAGTGCTGAGCGATGGGTGTCCCTGTCCTTCCCTGCCCGAGCAGGAGCAGCAGCTGTGACACAGGCGTACCACCAGGGCTCCCAAGGGAAGAGGCACCAAACAGTAAAATAAATAGAGGGAAGCAGAATTAAAGGGTCCTGTGAAAACACAATTAAATAGCACAGCTATGGACACTTGATTATTTTTTCAGGAAGAAAAAGAGTGCAACGGCATCCTGTAAAGACCAGCCGGGCCTGGCTCTCACTGGAAACGTTAGAGGATCGAGCCCCCGGTCCTGTCTCCACGCATCTCACTCCTTGTACACGAGAACAGACAAACACGTGAATGCTGCACAATTATAGCAGCATAAGACCAAAAACAACGACAGAGGGAGCACCGAAGGTCATTGCTTGTGTGCCGCTGTGAAAAGGCTAGGTTATTTAATTCCGTTTTCATTTATGTTCTAAACGGAGTTGAGGAATCAGGGAATAAAATATGGTCCAGTTAAAACTGTCATTATTTCAGATATGTTGAACTACCACAAAATACTCCTGGGTCAGCTATGAACTCATTACCTGAAAAGACAGGCTACCTTTCCTTGCATTTTCCAATTCCACGGTTGTTCCGACTGAAAGAAAAAAGATGCAGGGAACATTCGCTGGGCACCCACTGAGTCCAGGCACGTGACTCAGCCCTGGGAAGGCACAGTGGACGATACCTGGTCTTAGGCGTGAGAAACAGACCCAGTTAAAGCCCAGCCCCTGGGATCCAGCACGCCTGTGTTAAATTGTAGGCCTGTCACTTCCTAGCTGGGCTGCTTTTGGTGAGGTGCTAAGCCTCTCTGATCCTTGGTTACATCATCTTCATCCGGTTGTTGTGAATCACACAAATAAATGTGGTGATGCCCACGAAGCGCTCAGCACAGAGCTGGGCATGAGGACCATTCTTGCTTGCCTTTTACTGACTATGACGCGGCAATCCTGACACCAGGAGCTTAGCGTCAGTGACGGCGGCAGACCTAGGAGGGCCCATACTGTGCTCTAACGGGCATTTGGATCCAGGCATGTGCCCAGCAAGGACCTGGGGGAGGGCGATTCTTTGTACCGGGGAAGTCACATGTGGCAAATGAGAGCACACATGAGCAGGGTCTTGGAAAATAGTAGGGCTTTGCCAGGTGGAAATAGAAATTACTACTGAAATGAGAGACTGGAGTTTTTAAAGCAGCTCCCTCTCATGAGTACTACGTCGCTTCTGTTTTCACAAAACAGTGAAATGATAATTAAGGCGGCAATGTGTGTGGGAAGCCCCGCGTTAGCCTCATTCATTCTCGCCATCTGTCCCCGTCACTGTCGCAGCTTCAGAACACTGTCCCCCAGGGCTCCGCTGAGTCGGATATTTCCAGAGCATTCCGGGGAATGGGGCAGATCACGTAAGAAGAGGGCAGGCGAGGCCCCGGCCCCAGTGAACCACCGACACGTCCGCAGCCCGAGGCTGAGGCTCCAGGAGGGGCTGGTGACCGGGTCAGGGCCGTGGGTGAAGCGCCATCTGCCCTGGGCCACCAGCAGGCTCTCGGCAGCTGCACAGGTGCCCCTTCCCTGTGACAGCCCCTTCCCTGGCCGTCCTTCTGGGCGACCCGAGTTGGTCATACCTGGCCAACTGGGTCGGTGGCCGGCCGTCACCTTCTGAATCAGCAACTGTAGCTGAAATGACGTTTTTGGATTGTGGTTGGGCATGACCCAGCACCTAGCATAGCAGCTTGTATCCAGCACTCAGCAAATGTGTCTTGAACTCATTTGAATGCAATCTGACGGTGCTTTGGGTTCTTTTCAGGTATTCCGTTTACAAGGACCCAGCAGGCTGGCTGAATATTAACCCCATCAATGGGACAGTTGACACCACGGCCGTGCTGGACCGCGAGTCCCCGTTTGTCCACAACAGCGTGTACACTGCCCTCTTCTTGGCAATTGACAGTGGTGAGTGATTTGAAAAAGACCATCGGGAGTATACTTTTCAGTTACAAATATATTTGTACATTTTTAATTTCTCCTGAGACACCCAGAGGTGTTCTTGAGAAGGATATAAATGCATGGGAGCAGGGAAGTAAACGTTTAAACATGTGCGCATTGAGTCAGGAATATCCCCAAGTCCTGGAATCCCCGGGTCTCTGCGGAAGGTAAGTGACGTCAGGGTGGGGCGAGCTCACTGTGCCATCTCAGGCGGGCACCAACGTTAGGAAGCCACACGGATGTCCTTTGTCTACTTCATTCCATGCTGTCATTTGCAGAGAGTTCTTTGACTTCATACAAGTTGAAAGACAGTCCCACAGGACATTACTGACCCTGACAATTGAATTGTCCCCTGGGCTTTTATCCTATTGTAATATGCTACCATGGAAAGGCAGCAGGTACACTCAGCTCGTGGCTTCCTAGCCATGAAACAATTGTTCTTCCTTCAAAAGCTGATAATGCAAAAACCGTGGGCCAGGCCCTGATTGAGATGCTGGGAACACAGCAGTGAGCAAAACACATCCCGTCCTCTGGGAGCTGACTTGCTGGCGGGGAAAGGAAAGAGAGTTCAAAGGGCTGTGACTGTTCCCTGCTCTGCTGAGACCAGACTGCAGGGGACAAGGAAATCAGGAATGGTCATTCCATCGACAAAAACAGGGAGCTCGTGTCAGGGGATTGCTCCCATCCTGTTCTAGAGGGATGACATGTTGGGATTATGTCCCATGAGAGACGGCCATACAGGAATGGAATAAGGAGAGGAGATTTGCATAGGGAGTTGCCTGTGCAAGAGATGAGAGTCATCAGAACAAAAAAGCTTTCCGGAAGGAAGAGATCTAGACAGAGTACGAAGGACGTTAACAAGAGATGACAAGAGCCAAGGGAATGTTTAAAATGCCGTATAAATGAAAAATATCAATGCTAGATCAGCTGAAGTAATGACTTTAGGGTTCTACATAAAACTTCCTGTACTCGTAGAAAAATTTCTCAGCTAAGAATGCCACAAAAGAAGGTTGAAATAAAGCACAGTAGAGTTGTCATTGCCTTATGAAATATTTTATGCAATTATTCATCAAAAAAATAAGAAACGCAGTATACTTACTTTTTGCCAAAAATGAGAGCCTTCTTTCCAGGCATGCAATCATCAATCAGTGACACTTTGTGTGCATCCACCTGGCCCCCAAATAGTGAGGGGAACCAGACCCTGATTTACACTTAAGAGCCAGACACAGAATGTAGGTGACTTTCTCAAAGTCATACCATTAAGATCTGATTTTCCTACCTTTGGTTTCTTGCATCTTTAACATTCTTTAAAATTTCTACCTGGAAGTAGCAAGCAGGTTTTAAGTTCTACCATGCCACTTACCAGCTATCCGACTGTGAGGAAATAGCTTACCACGTCACCAAGACCCAGCGACACCTTACGACCACACGCTTCAGAGGAGGAAATTCAGTCTCATCTTTATTTTCTCAACATTCAGGAGACACCCACACGAGCCGTCTGGCTGTGTGACTGCAAATGCTTCAGTCGAGATTTCTACAAAATGAGGAAGATAATTCCTGCGTAGAACCCTGTTATGAGAAATGGCAGTGAAGTGCTGGGCCCTCTGGATTCTGCATCAAAAGCCATGTTAAATGTTCACCAAATGTTAATCCCAGCCCAATTGGGGTTCCAGAAAGGAAAGAGTGAAGCCAAGAACGGTCCTCCCATGACTCAAGAAAAACACAGCTTGCGTCTACTTCCTGTCTAACTCTGTTAATACCAATATCAGACAAGGAAATTTAAAATCTGGTGTCACAGCTGTTTCTAGAGGACCAAAATGTCCCTAAAGATGTATGGTAAATAGAAACCAGGTTGGCATTAATATACAAAACCATCGTTAGGGAGAATAATCTTGAACAAGGCCCAAAAGACTTAGAGCAAAAAGAACATGATTTTTAAAAAGGCCTCATAGATCAGAGCAACTTTCATTTAAAAGCTCTTTTCTATCAGTCACTGAAAACTTATCTCTAGGTATTATGTTTAGCCAGGAAAAAAACAACACTTACCCATTCGATCAAAGTTAATAGTACCAAGTGATGTCTCAACTTTATCCAAAGTGAGCATTTGTTTCTATTAATTGTATGGAAATTCAATTTATTTGATGGAATGAAACAATAAGGGCTTTTGTCAGCTAACTCTAGGAAAGCTAAAGCAAAATAAATTGATATGCTCCAAACAGGGAGTCACTCTGGAATTTATGTGAAATCATGTCAATAAAATATATGGCTGTAGGTACTTCCGGGTAGGGTGTGTAAGCCAATACGCCCACTGTAGAACTAGAAAAATCCAGATAAATTACAAAAATCTTATGATATAAAAAGTCTTCATCGTAAAGGCATTAGAGAGCTGCAGAAGCCATGGAGCCTGGATCAACTAAAATATCAAAGGGGAAAGAGTCATTCCAAGGAGAGTGTAAGGGCCATAGTCCCCCACCCTGGGGACATGTTCTGATTCTGGGAGAGAGCCAGGCTGGGCTCATGCAGAGGGCCTAGGATGGCGGGAAAGAAACCGGAAACACTTGTTAGATTGGGAGTGGGGAGCTGGTGTGACAAACTGGAAACTTAAGAGGCTTTAAACACACGGAAGCTTTTCCCCCAGGGACAGATGCCCCTTCAAGGGCAGAGTGAAATCTCCAGGCATCTCACGGGAAACAGCTACCAGAGGAAGCAAGCTCTCCGCACACACACGGCCTTCTCCCGTTTCAGACGTGTGCCGGACTCTGAAGGCACGAGGGGTTGGAGAGTGGGACGTCGAGGGGGCAGGGCTACGGTGGTAGCCACTGAAGGGCACAGCCGGGTCTCCTGGGGGCTGTTCAGGGCTCAGATACTCCGGGCTGTCGGTCACAATCCCAGGGGACCTGCTGTCGCCAGACCCAAAAAGATGCAAGAACACGTAAGTGGTGATCGAGAGGGAAGTCAGACTGCAGAGCACCCAGGTATCTGAAGTAGCACATAAAGACTTTAAAATAACCGTGATTGCTCCGTGCAAGGAAATAGAATAAAAGACAGATTAAAGCAGAGAGAATCACACCAGAGATTTGAACTCTGTTGGAAAGAATCAAATGGATATTTCAAAACTGAAATATATATTATCTGCTATTAAGAGCTAGAAACACCCCAGCTGCCTGAACATAAAAGAGTATACTTCTAAATAATCCATAGTAAAAAAGAATGTTGAATAGAAAATATTGTGGAAAGAATAATGAAATATCAAAACCTATGGATACACTATACCAGTGCTTAGAGGAAAATTCTAGAAAAATAGGAAACAAACATACAAGACAAAATCAACAAATCCAAAAGCCTTTCTCTTGAAAAAATTTAATAAAGTTGATGCAAGTATATCAAGACTGATAAAGAAACAAAAAGAGAAAAAAGTACAAATTACCAATGTCAGGAATGAAAAAGAGAATATGACTATAGATATCAAAAAAGATAAAAGAATATTGTAAACAACTATATGCCATAATTTGACAATTTGTATGTAATGGACAAGATTCTCCAAAATTATAACTTATCAAAAATGACCTAGGTCAGCTGTGGTGGCTCACACCTGTAATCCTAGCACTCTGGGAGACTGAAGCAGGAGGATTGCTTGAGATCAGAAGTTCAAGACCAGCCTCAACAAGAGCAAGACCCTATCTCTACTAAAAATGGAAAAGAAATTAGCCAGCCAACTAGAAACAGAAAAAAAAAATTAGCCGGGCACGGTGGTACACACCTGTAGTCCCAGCTACTTGGAAGACTGAGGCAGGAGGATTGCTTGAGCCCAGGAGTTTGAGGTTGCAGTGAGCTACGATGAAGCCACTGCACCCTAGCTCAGGCAACAGACTAAGACCCTATGTCCAAAAAGAAGAAGAAAGAAAGAAAAGAAAGTGAAAAGGTAACCCACAGGCCGGGCGCTGTGGCTCACGCCTGTAATCCTAGCTCTTGGGAGGCCGAGGCGGGCGGATTGCTCAAGGCCAGGAGTTCAAAACCAGCCTGAGCAAGAGCGAGACCCCGTCTCTACTATAAATAGAAAGAAATTAATTGGCCAACTGATATATATATAAAAAATTAGCCGGGCATGGTGGCACATGCCTGTAGTCCCAGCTACTCGGGAGGCTGAGGCAGAAGGATCACTCAAGCCCAGGAGTTTGAGGTTGCTGTGAGCTAGGCTGACGCCACTGCACTCACTCTAGCCTGGACAACAAAGTGAGACTCTGTCTCAAAAAAAAAAAAAAAAAAAAAAAAAAAAAGGGTAACCCACAGAATGGAAGATATTTAGATACTTATAACACAAAGAATTCTACAATCTGTAAGCAAAAGACACAACCCAAAGAAAAGTGAGTAAAAGACTTAACAGGTACTTCATAAAAGATGTACAAATGCCAAAAAACATATGAAAAGATGCTCACTTAATTAAACAAGAATATAAAAATTAAATTATACAAAGATAAATTAAAATACAAATTAATCAAGGAAATATAATGAAATGCAATACAGCAACACATCTACAAAATGCCTGAAATGAAAAGATAGAAAATACCAAGTGTTGGCAAGGATGTAAAATAATTGGAACTCTCATACAAAGGTGATAGAAGTATAAATTGGTACAACCACTTTGGAAACAAAGTATCAACTAAAGCTGCGCCCTATATACGCTTCTGATCCAGGAATTACACAACTAGGTATCATATATCCAACAGAAATATATTCCCCAAAACACAAATGGCAGAATGTTAATAGCAGCACTCTTCATAAGAACACAAAATTGGAAATTATACAAATGCCCAGCAAAAGTAGAATAATATATTGTGGTGCATTCACAGTGGAGTCTATATAATGACAAGAATGAATGATCTGTAACTATTCACAAAAACATGGATGAATCACACAAACATGTTGAATAAAAGAAGGCCAAAACAAAAGATGACATACTGAATGATTCCACTTATATAAAGATCAAACTCAGATGAAACTAATCCTAGCTGTCAGGTTACCTTGAAGATAGATTTCTGGGGTTTTGTTTGTTTGTTTGTTTTTGAGACAGTCTTCTTTGTTGCCCAGGCTAGAGTGAGTGCCATGGCGTCAGCCTAGCTCACAGCAACCTCAAACTCCTGGCTCAAGCAATCCTCCTGCCTCAGCCTCCCAAGTAGCTGGGACTACAGGCATGCGCCACCATGCCCGGCTAATTTTTTGTATATATATTAGTTGGCCAATTAATTTCTTTTCTATTTATAGTAGAGATGGGGTCTCGCTCTTGCTCAGGCTGGTTTCGAACTCCTGACCTCGAGCAATCCGCCCGCCTCGGCCTCCCAGAGAGCTAGGATTACAGGCGTGAGCCACCGCGCCCGGCCTTCTTTTTCTTTATAGTAGAGACAGGGTCTTGCTCTTGCTCAGGCTGGTTTTGAACTCCTGACCTCGAGCGATCCACCAGCCTCGGCCTCCCAGAGTGTTAGGATTACAGGTGTTGAGCCACCGCGCCCAGCTGAAGATAGATTTCTTGATGTGGTAGTATTGGACTAACCGAGTATAATCAGATTGTGAAAATTCATCAAGCTGTGTATTTATGATACACGAACACTTCTATGTGTCAATAAGAAATTAACAACAACAACAACAAAATGCGTGACCACAGAGACAGAATGTCCCTTGTCTGTTGGAGAACTGTAACCGTTCATGTATTCTCTAAGTACTTGCTTACACTCTAGACAGACTCTCAGTGTCTTACTATTCCAAGGAAGGACAGTCCTGGTCTGCTGACGGGCCAGTTCTGCCAGGAACCGTGAGTGATCTGAGTTATGCGGAGGGAGCAGAGCAGAGCACTCATCCGGCAATCCCTACGATACTTTGCAAAGGGCAGACGTGACACCATCATAACTTGCTACACACAGCTCTACTTATTCAGTTCAGAAGAATTATAAGACAGTACCAAAAATGCATTCTTTTAAGTGCCTCTTACAAGCTAGAAACTATGAGATTAGAATGGAGTGTGTAACAGACAGGACAGGGCTAGAAACCTGACCTGAAGTCAACATAAATAAAGAGCCCTTTTGATTGACTTGCTTGGGGCCCCAAAGCTAGTCTAGATAAATTCTAGAATCATGCTTCATAATCTTACTGATCATGCATGGGTTACAGAAGATTTGGGAAGTAAAAGACACTTTGTTACCAACAGCATACTCAAGGTACTTTTCTTAAACTGTTACCAATTTTCATGAGCTACAAATTAGCTAACAACATTGTTTCAACATAACTTACATGCTATTGTTTTGCTAAATCAGAACTGGCTCTATAGCCAAATGATTTGATAAGTAAAGCCTTTAATTCTATAGATTAATAAGGTATGACCTTTAATGTTGGCAAGCATTTCATCTGTAGAGATGAATCTCACCATTTGCCTTATATAGGCCAGATTTTCTGAAAAGGTTAAGACAGTGCCGTCAGAGTACAGGAATGCTTTTTACTCAAGACTTCAATGCAAACAGAATTGCTGCCCTCTCTTAAGAAAGGAAAAATAATAACAATAACTGTCAAAGAAAAAAAAAAACCAAGATGTAGAGAGAACATTCGAGAATGCAATAAAATGGAGTCCCTTTGGGGATGTGCTGTCAGGGAGGCAAAGCGGGAATAATTAGCATTAGCTAAACCCCAGCGTGATCACCTCACATCATCACCAGGCAGGTCAAATGTTAGTCCCACTGTCTTATGTGGGCTGAAAACCGTCACAAGCGATTTCTCGCATGAGTTCTGGAATCCCACTGGGGACGGTGGGTCATGGGCAGGAAGGGTGTAGCCGGCTGCTCTTCCTGTCTACCAGCGAGTGCCCAGAATTCTATTAGGCTGCTCCCCTGCCTCCTTCCCCCCTGTAACCTCATCTCTCACTCCGCCTTCTATTTGGAAATCGAATAGGGCTGGCTCATTGCTGTCCAACGGGGCTCTTGTCCTCTCAGAGAAGATCTAAATGGTGACTCCAAACAACAAAGACAAATATTTTATTTCAGCAAACCCAAATGTCCTCGCATGCTCTGCAGAGAGTTTAAAGAAAGGAGGGGAAAAAAAATTATCCATGTTAGCTCTTTCTAAGGCTCAGTGCATACGAAATAGTTTGAACAAGGAAGCTCATACCCTCTCTGGAGTCCACTGTCAGTTTTTATATGTTTATCAAACGTGTCATGTTTGCCATCTGTTTTCATTTAAAAGAATAGGAGATTCTTTAGGGACTAAGGAAAGGGGGAGAAAAGGATAATAAAAAAAGAAAAGAATAGGGGAGTGATCACTTAAAAACAAGCCAAATTACCACTAAATTCAGCAGCATGTTTTCATGACTTAGCAATGTGTATAAAGTATATCTGAGTCTGTCAGTGAAAAATGTGACTTGGGCTATCAAGAAGACACACAGATACAGAACCAAGCATAACAGCTGTAAAATTAAAATGGAACAGACTAAGATAATGATTTTTCATAGGCTAAGATATATCATGTCCCAGCCTGCCTTCTCCCTCAGTCCCCTATATGATAGATGTTCTGATAATGCCAGCTGATTCAAAATTGAAATATTATTCAATGTATATTTAGATTGATTAAAAGGGGAAAAAAACATTATTCAGCCCCATAGTGAAATGAGTACAGAACCACGGAATTTACAGCCCCCAAACTGGGGCTACTAGGAGCTCTGAACTGAACTTCAAGAAGATACCTCAATCTGTGGTCCCTCCCTTTTTACAGATCAACCAAGCTCTAGACCACATGGGGGATGTAGTAAGATTATTTAGATGGATTCAACTTAAAAGATGCTAGTTTGGATTGAATCAAGCCATTAGTTATGGTGGCAACCCAATTAAGCCAGTTTAATACCCCTTATCTCAGCTGTTCTATTAATTGATGAAGAAAAATAAATTGAAGACCCAGCCGTCATTCCTTATTATTTCAAGCACCAGTAAAGTATCAATCATGTTGAAAATACTAGCTACGATTTTGTCACTGACAGAATGGCCCCATAAAAGAACCCTTGAGGTCTGGTGACAGACAGGGTGCAGTCACAGCCGTGGCAGGCAGCACACTGGTGCCTGCTATGCCTCGGAATGAGCCCAGCTCCCCGCCTTAGCCGTGTGACTGGCTGCAAGCATGAGACTTGCGCTCTCTCAGCCTCAGTTTCCCCACCTGCAGAAAAGGATAATGCCACCTGCCAGCTCGGTTGTTATAAGGACTAAAAATCATAGATGCAAAATTCCTGGTGCGTGTAAGCACCTAAGGCAGGCGTCCTCAAACTACGGCCCTCGGGCCACATGCTGCCCACCTAGGCCATTTATCCGGCCCACCGGGTGTTTTTGCCGCCGCTGCCTGTCCTGCTTAGCAGCCGACTCGTCCTGGGCCCACAGTGCGCACTCTCCAACGGTCTGAGGGACAGTGAACTGGCCCCCTGTTTAAAAAGTTTGAGGACCCCTGACCTAAGGAATGTTTCAATGAACTGACTTGAACTGAGCTACTTGAACTGATTTTATAAACTGATAAAAAGTTACAAAATCATCATTGTCTGAGGCAGACCACGAAATGCCACCTAATGATCACTCTGGTGGCCATCTGAACATTTTTCTAGGGAAGGGATGGGGCCACAGAGCCCCCCACTCAGAGTAGGGTGCTAAATCAGAAAGTTTGCCAGAAAACACCTCCTCGGACACAGGCATCAGTTTCCGGAGCTTGCCTCTGGCTGAACGGGCAGGTTTAGGCCTGACAGCAGGACGTTTCCACGCTGCCCAAACAAATCAACTCTCCTGAACATAACAATTTCATTCATTTTTATGAGAAAGAAACTGATTTTGGCATAAAATGCTGTCACCAAAGTCCTTCTCTACCAGCTCAGTTCATCCTGCCCCAGCGTCTCTTAGTTGTGCTCTTCTGCTTTCCCCAGTCCCCCACCCCAGCAATGGCATCACCACCTGCCCAGTGCCCAAGCTAGAACCCCTCCTCCCTGAGCTCCCACAAAACCCAGTCCTTCCTGTCTGCCCCGCCCCCGAGGCCAGCGCTGCCCTCCCTTCCTGTCTGCCTTCCCTGCGGTCCTCCGTGAGGTCCCCCGCAAGGTCCCCCCTTGCAGGACCGGCCTCCCAGCTGGTCTTCCTTTGCCCTCTGTCCTCACTCGAGTCCCTTCCTTCCCCCACTGCCACCTCCTCTGCTTTTTCTCAAGCCATTCTCCTGCTTACGTCTTTGAACTTCTCACAAAATGGCCATGCCACTTAATTCCTACTAGAACCTTCATCCTCTCCACAAAGTCTTCCATGGCACATGCAAATGCCACCTCTTCGTGGAGGCTTCTGATCTTTCCCCAGGCAGTTAATTATTCCAAGCCACGAGCATTTTACTATCATCTCTCTTCCTGCACTTGTGACGCCATCCTGCATCTGTTCACATATCTGTCCCTGCCATGCCGCTAGCGTTCGAGAGCAGGCACCTGTACCATTGGCGACAGTGCGTCTCCAGCCAGGCGCAGGGCAGAGTCCCAATATGTGATTAGTGACTGAATGAATAAAATGAAATCACCATGCTTAAACTCGGCCTTCAAATCAGTTCCTCCCCTATTTTCTTCTTTCCTCCATAGTCAGTAAAATAGAAACAAAAAGCCATAAAGTTGAATTAAAAAAAAAAAACAGTTCAGTTTCAGATTATTGTCTCTTCTAAAAGAATTGTTAAGTCCAAATTATGGAGATAATTTCTTCAGTTCTGCATCAAGTACTACACATGAAAACCTGGCATTATATTTTACAAACTTATTTTCTACCAGGTTTTATTTTTTTGTTGTTGTTGGCTTTTACTATTAAATTTTTTTAATATATGTACTCCTAAAATGAAATTGGCAAGCTTTCTATTAACAAAGCAATAAAAATGCTTATGAATTAAAAAATAATGATATCCTCAGCTTATGGGGCACAGGCTAAAAATAATTTGTAAAATACTGGTGCCAGAGAGCCATGCTAAATAGTGCATGAGACATAAACAAAATAATGCAAAGCATAACTTTCTAAAGAAGAAGCCTGGTTCACTCTCACCTTTAAAGCTAAGGCGAAGGCAAGTTTAGAGCCTGTTCAGATGATCTGGTGTTTGTTTGCTGACAAATACTTATTGAAGGCTCAAGTGATCCTAGAGGGAGTGGGGCGCAGTGGGTGGTCCCACCCTTGCGTCCTGTCCTTACAATCAAGCCTCACAGCCTCGCCGCCATGCTCAGCGCTTGCTCAGCAGCCCACTGCTGAACTTGGCTCCTTGAACTTGGCTCCTCTTAAACTGGTCCTTCTTCCTGATCATCTTCCAGGATTTGGGCCTCAAGCTTCCTTGAGACACCAGCTGTGGTCTCTCTCCCTGTCCCTCGCGTGGACTCCCTGTTCCAAGTCCCACTTCCACAGACCCTGCCCCTCCACACACTTCTTTCTGCCCTGAGTTAGGAAGGACTTGAATGTAGACACAGTCCCTACTCTCAAAATAGAAGCAACCCTGTAGAAAGACAAATACATGGGATTATAAGTATGGGAAGAGCTGTGCAGCTTCGGTTGTTTCAAATCAACATAAATTAATTCAGACATCTATGGGGCACTGATTATATCCTAGGACTGAGAAAAATCCTGAAGCTCAGACTCTGCAAAGCTCAGAAATGGGCTTCCTGTTTTTCCTGTTCTCTTTCTCTTCCTACATTTTATTCTTCACACAGGCAATCTCCCTTTGTACAATATTCCCCCATATAAAACCACATTTGCTCATGATCCCCAAGATAAGACACGGGCCTTGTGCCTCTAGGCCCAGCTCTGGGAAGATTTGGCACCAGTGACTAGAAAATATACTAATTTGCAAAACTTTTCAGTGCTAACTCCTGAAAATTCTTGTTGAGAGCCTAACATTCTGGGTATATGGAACCAGCCCATCCAACTGTGACAATCCCAGGGATCCGATTCTTCTAAGGAGATTCTCTTGGGAGATGTGCTTGGTGTCTTGCCTTCCTAGTCTGGAGATACTGTAGCGTGTACAAATCTGGTCCTTTGCGTACAGATATTGATAGTAGCGTTATTCATAACTGACAAAAAGTAGAAGCAACCCAAATGTCCATCAGCTAGTGAATGGATAAACAAAACATTGTCTGTACATACAACAGATTATTATTTAGCCATATACAGGAATGAAGTACTAATGCCTGCTACAAGTATGAGCCTCAAAAACATTATGATAAGTGAAAGAATCCAGACCCAAAAAGACTGCTATTGCATGATTCCATTTATATAAAACTTCCAGAACAGGCAAATCTATAGAGACAGAAAGTTGATTAATGGCTGCCAGGGGCTGAGAGTGGCCATGAAGATTTAGTGCAAATGGTCCAAGGTCTCTTTTAGGGGTAATGGCAATGTTCTAAAATTAGACAGTAGTGATGGTCACACAACTCTGTAAATTTACTGAAAATCAGTTCATTGTAAAAATAAGTAAAAAACAAAAGAAAAGAGAGTAAAGTAAAATTGGAAAAAAATATTTTTAAGCCTTGTATAACTTTGGAGCTTAATATTTTTGTCTGATTATTATAGCAATTATGGTTATTGTAAAGAAAATTAAAAACAGAGAAAAGTATTATTTTGACGTTAATTACCTGGAGAGATAATCACCACTGAGGTTTTTATATATTTCTTTCTAATCTTTTGCTAATCATATATATTTTTTAAAATTAATATCATACTGTGTTTTTAGTTGTGTCTATTAATGACAAGATAGAAAGCTTATATCTGTGGCTTCTGAATAATGAACCCTATCAGAAAAATCTCAGTATTTTTTGGCTTTAAGCAGAAATACTGTTTGGTCAAGATTCTGAATAAAATGAAATTACTGAGATTAAAACAAAACAAAATAAAACACGTGGCCCTGCTTCTTGTGACATCCATAGTCACAGCATCGAAGCAACACCAGGGGACTCCTGTGTGGCTCACGCTTCTTCCGGTACCGGCTTTAGCCCCACAGGCCTGCCACACGAAGCAATATATCATTGCCGTGTGAGTCAAGAAAGTGCAGGAATAACTTTCTCAGCATGAATAAATAACTAAAAGGAAAAAAAAAAAGTAACAACAATAATAAAAAAAGAAAGTGCAGGAGGCTGTTTCTATGCTTTCTACCAATGCTTATTGTCAACCCCCATGACCAGAACACTAAAACTCTGAGCTCTGTGGTTCTGGCTCAGATGGCTTGGGCAGCGGGGTATGTTACAACTGCCAGTCACTCCGTTGTTCACCTCGTGGAGCAGCCAGAGAGCTTCAGAGATGGAAATGCCATGTCATCAGGCCACACTTCTGAGTCCCCAGCCTCTTCTTCTGGAAAATGAGAGAAAACCAGAAAGTAAGGCCCCGGGTGCTCAAAGCAACAACCTATATGGTCTGCTTAGACTTTCCCAATCTAAATAATGGCAGGTGCTCAATTCCTCTACACATATCTTCACCTTTTGCTAGTTCTATCATCCTGCTTCTCTTAGCAGATGCACAGCTCTGCCCCCACTAAACCAGGAGCACAAAAGGCTAAATGTAAAATCGTGACCCAACCAGACCGAGAGCTAGCCCGGCTGGCCACGGTACGGATACGACCAGGCCTGCGGCTGAGCACAGGTCGCCAACTCGGCCATCTCATCTCAGGAGTGAGATGAGGAAACACAAGTTAAATTGTCCGCGTTTGAAATCCAGCAGTGGAAGCCACTTGTTCCTATTTGGTCACGTAATGTGCCACAGTTATTAGAAGCTGTCAGTGCTGACTGGGAGCAGCAAAGCCAGAAACAGGCAAGCAGAGGTCGGGTGCCAGGAAGACTGGGGCAAGGTGCCAAGTGCATAAAGCAAGAGCCACCCCCCTGGCCTTGCAGTGACCGTCCTGTGGATGGAACAGATGCAGTAGCTCAGACCCAGAGGAGAGAAAGTGATGACCACCATCCCTCCCCCCCCCCAAGTCTGGCCATGGCTTGGCAGCACGGGGGTCAACAGCAAAAAAAATAACTCACCAAGATACACAGGCTGGAGTCTCTTTGTCAGCAGTGACAGGCTCTGGCTGGAAATAAGTCAGGAGGACAACTGCCATTCCTAATAAGCAATTGTCAATAGGCGTCGTTTCCAGACATCCCTGCCTGCAAGCCTTCATTTCCTCTTTCAGAAATTGGACTTGATACGGTTGTACTAGGAGGTAAATTTCAAAATCTCTGTTTATATCCCATTCATGGTGCTGCATGACAATCACCAACCTTGTAACCAAAAGCAGGTCTTGAGAACAAGGCATCAATAATACAAGAGAAAGGAGATCCCAGCAGCAGGGTTTGCTCCCGGTTTGTTTTCCCCACGGTCTCTCCTACCCCAATGCATGCTTTAGGGGTAGGGGAGGATGGGGGAGGTCTTTCTAGCTTTTATATTTATTTCAGAACCTGAAGTCAGATGCCCATAAAACTATCCATGTTCACAAACAGTCTCAATATTAAGAAAAGAAGTGGTATGAGACTACAGCACATTCTTAAGAGGAAGGAGGGAACCGTGAGACAGGAATAGAGAAATGAAAGAAAAACTACACTAGTGAAAGTCAAGTTAGCTAGGAGGAAACAGGAAATGGAGGTGCCCAACCCTCATGCCTCTAGAAGCCAGGGAAGAGGTAGTACACTGGGAAGGACCAATGTCACCTTCAGAGAACCTGTTCCATTTGAAGCCATTCGGATAAAAACAAGCATTGTTAGAATACCGCACATCCCAGAAACACAACGTGTTAGCAAACCCAGTGCCAGTCTGCCACTACTGGTTAAGAGAAAAATCCCATTTCTTTTAGCACTGAAGATAGATCAGCTGAAACTCCCAGCTTCAAAGCAACTCTAAGCATGAAGACGTCTAAGCAGACGTTTTTACCAAACACTTCCCAGAGCCTGGTGGATCCATTCTGTGTTCAATTTTGTTCTATGAATTAAAATCAAATCATGTTAAAAGCAATCTCATTAAATTGCTTGCAAAGTGGTGCCCGTACTCCAGCACTCCTGGCGGGACGTGACCACTCCCGTCATTCATTTGCGGAACCTTCCTTTCTTGGCTCCACCAGCCCTCACCTCATTCCGCTGCCTCTGCCTCGGCCGGGTCATCACAACCAGATCCTCTGCAGTTCTCAGCCTTGCCAACAGCGGCACAAAGAAAGATTGACAGGCTAGCATTTAAGAAGGCAAAGACTATACTCAAGACTGCAGTAGGGGAGAGAGATTGAACTAATTGCTGGAACAAAAGGTGGGAGGGTTTTTAAGCTCCAGGATGAATGGGCAGAAACGTACTGGAGGGTTTTGGTGAAACGCTGCCACTACGATCAATGGGGCCATCTGTTTGCTAATTGGCAGGTGTTGAAGTTAGGTTCCTCTCGTGGAGACTGGGAGATAGGGACGCTACCCTCCAATGTCAAAGAGACACCCTCTCCCCAGTTTTATGATCACTGGTGGTAAGACTAGCAACAGGCTCCAAGATTTACTTCTCAAAGGGGCAGAGAAGGAATTTATAATTGCAAGTTCTCTAAAGTAAATGCTCCAAGAAAAGGGAGATCAGGGGCCAGGAGTCCAGAGGAAGGCCGGGGAACATTGGGCCACCTTGGCCAAGCCTGTCCTTAGGAGGTAATAAAGTTCTTTATTACCTGCCTCGAGCCTACGGTGAGTGCTGGCGTGTGGTGATCCTCCCGGTGTCTGTTGCCCACGTCGTGAGGCCCTGAACCCAAATTGGGGCTTGGTGGTGCAGGCTGCATCCTGGGTTCCCTGAGGCATAAGTCATGATCACCCCATGGAAGCCCAGTCCTATAACAAGCTCCTGCTCCCACGATTCCTGCCCTCTTTCCACCCTCATCCCTCTCCCTTTCCTGCCCGGAGTGGTCCTCTGGCTGGAGGATCCAGCCTCTGCTTTGGAATCTAGCTCCTATTTCACTGACCGCCCCAAGCAAAGGCACACCTCCCGACCACGCGGAAGACCCGCCGCCTGGAGCCGTGCGTCTCCCAGGCTCCCACCCAGCTCCTGCCATGAAGACAGAAGCCCCTGCCACCCACAGCCACACTTGCCACGCATTTGGAGGGTGGACTGCCTGTGACCCTCGAAATCACCCCCTGAGAACACAGCCCTGGGCTCCCCCGAGGGAGCTGCAAAGGGGAGATACCGTTCCAGCCCCACAGTCCAGGTGCTTTGCTCAGATTGAGGCTTTTTTCTTGTTGAAATGAAAGATCAGGAAGGAGGGCAGGGTCCTAACCCATCAGAATGCCTTGGTTCTGATGTTTGGTCATGGAGTAGTCTCGGGGGCTAGAGGACGTTCATGGAAAGTGGGAGAGAGAAAGGGAGGGACTTTTGCTAAATATCTGGAGCATACCTAGAAGTCCCAATATTCCCTGGTCCTACTGGAGCCCCGTGGGCCGCTGCGGAACCGTGACATTGTGAATTGCATCCAGACGTGGGAGGTGCTTCTTCTCCATCCTGTGAGTGTAAACGGGGCGAGGCTCTCTTTTAGGAATCCTGTCTTTACCTAATCCCCCGAGAAACAGCTCATTTTACTGACTTCAGAAAAAGCCATCGCCAGCCTGGCCTGGGAGGGACACATGGGAAACTGAAGACAGTAGTATAATTTCACCAAAGGCTGGTTCTTGTGGCCATATTTCACATGCTCGTAACGCCCTCTCATCCATTCTACCAAACGTCTTGACTTCGTAATATATGCAGAGAGAAAAATTATAATGGATTCTTCTGAGATATTCAATTAGTTCTATAAAAAGAGGAAAGTAATTTTTCAATAAAGAAATGTAACCAAATGACTAAAACTGCCAGAGAAAAACCAACTGCAAAGTAATTATGCATTTCTTTTGAGTTCTTACTCTAAAAGGTTGATGACGTGCCACCGTTAGAAGTAGCCATCCTGTGGACGATCCGCTGCATTTGTGTTCCTGTTTACACTGACATTTATTCGAATGTTTACTCTGAAACTGTCTCTGGGCATCAGCATATTTGAATTACCCCCAGCCCCGCTAAAGAGGATCTGTTCTTTCTCCCTGCTCCATAACTCACTGCTCAGCTTCCTTCAAGCTGGTTTCTTCCCCACTGATGGAAACCTGTCCCCAAAATGTCCCCAGTAATATTCTGTGTGTTGAATCCCATCACTCCTCTTTACTCCTGATCGCGGTAGAGGTCTTTGTCTCTGCTTCTAATTCGACTCCCCTGTGTCTCCTGCAAAACTAGCATCTGCTCTTTAAACTTGGGGGTCTCCTAGGATTGCCCCCCACTGCCCGGCATGCTGGACGTTCCCCTTGGGCACCCTCATTTCTTGGAGAGGTTTCAAAGGATGTGGACGGCTCCCCAACCTCCAGCTGAGCCCCGGCACCTGTCCCGAGCTGCGCACCCTGCACAGGCGCGTTGCGTTTGCAGGGCTGTTAGCGCCATCAGAGCTGAGCTCATCTTTCCACGCCCCGCTGCCCTTTGCTTTCATTCTGGCAGCCCCACCAGAGTGCCCGATCTCCAAGACGTTTGTTTCCTGTTCAAGCTGCCCATGTCATGGCTCACTTAATCTACAGCCGGCCTCCCTGCCTGCAATGTCTAACATCTCCTCTCGACACAACTGTGTGCTATCTGAAATTAAGTCAGGAGAGAACGTTCCACTGCCTTCCTAAGAAGCCTCTGATGGCTCCCTGCAGTCTGTAGAATCAGTATAGGGCCCACTCAAGGCCCCAAGCCCCTCGTGCCATCCTTCAGCACCACCTGCTGCAGAGGGACAGTGCCACCTTGGCACCTGATGACCTTGCGTGGGGAGCCACGGAGGGAGGGCTTGGCCCGCGATGATCCGAGTCCTGGCAGAACGCCTGTGATCCTGCCAGCCAGCTCCTCATCGCCTTCCGGGCTCTATGAGGACGGGGCTTTCTGCCCGCCCTCTTAGGGCACAGCTGCCGGCTGTGACACTGCTGAGAAGCACATGCAGCAGGTGACCTCCTTCCTTCCTGTTGCAGTGGCCCGGCCCCTTGTCTCTTCCCATCACCTACACAAAGGCCTTTCTCATCTCTGTAAGTAACGAACCGACTGAATCTAAAGAGGGCTCATCGCTTCTTTCTTTTTCTTTCTTTTTTTTTTTTTTTTTTTTGAGACAGCAGCAGCGTCTAGAATGTGCGGATTCATCTGCCTGTGAGAAGTAGGCGGGAGAGAGGTCAATGCGCTTTGAGGTGCAGTGACCCTGCCCGCGAGGTGGCGTGGCCCGATCGATTGTCCTGGACTCTGGCCACCCAAACTCATTGCGGCGCTACTAGGCCTTGCCTTGTCTTCACACCTGGAGGACAGCTTCGGTCAAATACTCACTCTCCTTCTAACCCCCATGTGATTCCACGTGAAACGTAATGTTGGCCAAGCATGGTGGCTCACGCTTGTAATCCTAGCCCTCTGGGAGCCTGGAGCAGGAAGATTGCTTGAGCTCAGGAGTTCGATGCCAGCCTGGGCAAGAGTGAGACCTCAAAACATCTCTACTAAAAATAGAAAAATTAACTGGGCATCGTGGTGCATACCTGCAATCCCAGGTACCTGGGAGGCTGAGATAGGAGGATCGCTTGAGCCCAAGAGTTTGAGGTTGCTGTGAACTAGGCTAATGCCACGCATTCTAGCATGGGCGACAGAGCGAAACTCTGTCTCAAAAAAAAAAAAAAACCAAAAAGTAACGTGCATTTCAAAAAATAAATATAGTACAAGATAAAATAAAATTAAACTTGGAAATCTGGTTAAGTGCATATAAGGACGAAAAAAATAAAATGGATCCATATATTAGGTTAGTATGGTACAGTAGTGCTGTATAAAATTATAGCACTCTAATTTTAGAGGTACATCAAATCCTTTTTGGAATAAGGCAAATCTGTACACTTAAAATTTGTGACCTACAAATTTGGCTCTGACTTTTCACACAGAAAATTGGAAACCACTAATGAATGGTTTGTCCCAAGAGCAAACCTCTAACGCACTAAGGATTAAAAATAAATTTAGAGAAAACTTAAAGTCAAGCTGAGTCTTACTAACATTAAACACCGTTTCTTTAAGTGAAAGCCATTATTAGATTGGTGATTATAAGGACTTCTTAAAATAATGTTCCCTAAAATGAAAAACATTTCAATAAGTAACTGAAATAATGAAAAAAAAAAAAAAATAAGGTTTTAAAAGTAGAGCCCAAAGCATACATGATAATTGCTTTTCCCGTCCCAGTGTTCAGCCAGTGGCCTCATTTCTGATGACTAAACCACTTTCCTGACTCTGTCCTGTCCCACTCTGTCCCACACCAGCCCCTGGTGGCACCAGCAGCCATCTGAGACCCTTTTTCACCCCAGAAGAAAATCCCCTTGGATTAGACCTTTTGCTCTTTAGTCAATTACCTAGTTAGGGTAGGGCTACACCGATTAAACCACGGTCTTCTCTCGTGGAAACTCCATCCTCCGTTGACCACCAAGCTATGTGACCACCTGGCTGTTTAGATAAAAGGTTTGATTCGATAAGCAAGGAAAAGTCACATGTTGTTAATCTCCATTCCCTGAGTGACCTTCAGTGTTCGTAGGATCTCTATGTCAGAAGCTTAGCATTCTAAAGGTGAAGCATTAAGCCTGAAGAACTTCAATCAAAAGCCTTATATATGATAAAAAGGGTTTGTAAGCCACCAAACTTCATACAAAAATGTAATCTATTATTGTTAGTCCCCCCCCCCCCGTTTGCAACTGTGAATAATAAATGCGAAACGTGCTAAGTACACATTGCAAAAAGTAAGCACTGTGGTCGGTTGCACTCACGTATCCACATTGCACCCTGACATCTCCCCTTCTTCCCATAGGCGACCCTCCCGCCACGGGCACTGGAACCTTGCTGATCACCCTGGAGGACGTGAACGACAACGCTCCCTTCATTTACCCCACGGTGGCCGAAGTCTGTGATGACGCCAAAAACCTCAGCGTCGTCATTCTGGGCGCGTCAGATAAGGATCTTCACCCAAACACAGACCCTTTCAAGTTTGAGATCCATAAACAGACCGTTCCTGATAAAGTCTGGAAGATCTCCAAGATCAACAGTAAGTCTGGGGAAAACATTCTGCCCTCATTCTTCCGGCTTTGACCTTAGTTTCTCCTTCCTGAAATGCTTTTCCTCTACTACTTCCTCTCCTGTGTTTTCACCTGGTTTGTTTATGCATTATAAGTACCGACAGTTTTCCCACCAGCAAACAAATAGAATTCGCAGAGATACTGACTCTCAGTTTCTTATAAAAGCCAACATGGAGGTTTTCTCTTCTGCTTCCCCCCTGAGCTTTTCTAGACTGTGCACCTGTGCGGTTTACCTGCATCATCCACTTACGCTCTGTACTACAGACTCTACCCTGTACCCCGAAGCCCCAGCATTCTCCTGACTGACCTGTCGTCTCTGCGTTCCCATCGTCCCAGAGTCCCCGGACTGTGATTCTTTCTTCTTCCCCTTCCTCTTCTTTGTTTTTCCTTTTAATTAAACTGCACAGATTGTTTCTTTGCAACTGGCTTGCACAAAATATTGGCCAACCTACCCAGTCGTAGGCCTTCAAAAGCGAGGGGTCTCTGCTTCTCCCCACATGCCTCTTGGCTCTGCTGTCTCTCCTGTCTCAGAGACAGAGAACCACACCTGCAGTAACTTTCCCCAGCGCGGTGGAGAGAATACTATGGTGCCTGCCTTCCAAAAAGACTAAAGAAAAGAGAATCCTTAGGACAGCAGTCCTTAAAAGCCTCCAGTCTCTGATCTTCCATTCCGTGTTGCAGACTTCCTCAAACTTGACTTAGTCTAATGACGACCTTGGCTCTTCTTTCAAATCCTTGGCTTTCATCCTTGACTTTGGTATCTCCTTCCGTATGTCTCCTCTCTCCTTCATGAAACTTGCGAGCAGTGTCTCTTTCTACCAGTCTTTCCACATGAGCAGGTGGAATTCAAAATGTGACCCAAGATTTATCATCCGCCTTATTAAGAAGGAAACACCAAAGTGTTGGATTATGAAATATCCCAGTATCCACACTGTCTCACCCACTTTCCTCCCCAAGTGTGAATGAGCTACTAGGTTCACCTTGTCTTCCAATAAAGTAAAAATAAATGAATAAAAGAACTCACACATTAGGTACACACCCTCTCTTCAATATACTGCTTTTAACCCAGTCAGGGTCTGACTTCTTACAGCCGTGCTAGAAGTTTTGGAGGAAGACAGTGAATTACCCATTTCATTAAGTTTTGAAATATATTATACAACTGTGCATAAAATTTTTTTATTTAAAAAAATCTCATACTTATTGTTACACCCTTATCTCACGTCTTATTTTATTATTGCCTTTCTCTGGTTATTGATTCTATTTGCCTGTTTGTCTGTTTTATTGCTTTTTTCAAGAATGGATTCTGTTACACTGATTATTTTTAATTAAAGCAGCCCTTCTTTTGTTCGAGGGGCTAGTGTTTTATTTGCTAGTTTTTATGGCTGTGGCTGATCTGAATAATTATCACCGGTTCTTTCCGACTGGAACTTTCTCGTTCAAGAGTTTCTCCTCTGCTTGAGGAAGATGGGGAAACACTCCTTGAGTTCATCTGCCCTGTTACTGGGGTGGCCGTCCCATTGGTCCTTTCTGCTGCTGTCACCTTCCGGTTTTGGCCATGCTTCATCCGTTCCTATTTCCATGTCACCACGCTCTTGCTCTCCTCCTGATTTCATTTAACAGAGAAATGCCTTCTAAACTCCTTTTGTTGTCTCACTTTTTTTTTTCTAAATACTTAGCCTTGTTTATGCCCAGAAAGGGGCAGCTAAAAAAAAAAGAAGAAGAAGCAGCCTCTGTCATCTGAGTGACTGAGAAGAGAACAGCCCGAGGCTAAAGAGAACAGTGGGGGTGGCCACTGGGGAGCCTCACCGTCACTGGTGGCCTGGGCGATGGCAGATGGTCCCACCTAACACGGGATCAGGGAAGTGCAGGAGAAGCTTAAAGATCTGGTCTCCATGCTGTGGTTCCCACCCAAAGATAGGGCTACGGACTGAGATAAACATGCAAGCCACAGAACCCATCTCCATGACAACGAGTGGGGGTCCTGTCACTTTTAGAGCAGGTAGATTTTCACCTTAGCTTTCTAGGTGTTGAATGCAGGCCTTGTCAATATGCAGAGAAGAGGGCCGGGCACAGTGGCTCACGCCTGTAATCCTAGCACTCTGGGAGGCCAAGACAGGCGGATCACTCAAGGTCAGGAGTTCGAAACCAGCCTGAGCAAGAGCGAGACCCCGTCTCTACTAAAAGATAGAAAGAAATTAATTGGCCAACTAAAATATATAGAAAAAATTAGCCGGGCATGGTGGTGCATGCCTGTAGTCCCAGCTACTCAGGAGGCTGAGGCAGGAGGATGGCTTGAGCCCAGGAGTTTGAGGTTGCTGTGAGGTAGGCTGACACCACAGCACTCTAGCCCGGGCAACAGAGTAAGACTCTGTCTCAAAAAAAAAGATGCAGATAGGAGTTCTTGGTAATCATCTTCACAAAAGTAGATACCCTGGAAACTGATATACTGGGGCCACCAGCCACAAGTGGCTCCCGAGTACTAAGAATGTGGCAGGTGTCACTGAGGAACTGAATTTATATTTTTACTTGATCTTAACGAATTTAAATGTTAAATTCTAAATTCTAAATTAAAATGTAATGCCTGCTTTTCCTTGTCTTTGCAGACACACACGCCCTGGTGAGCCTTCTGCAAAATCTGAACAAAGCAAACTACAACCTGCCCATCATGGTAACAGATTCAGGGAAACCACCGATGACGAACGTCACAGATCTCAGGGTACAAGTGTGCTCCTGCAGGAATTCCAAAGTGGACTGCAACGCCGCGGGGGCCCTGCACGCCAGCGTGCCCGCGCTCTTGCTCCTCTGCCTCTTCAGTTTGGCTTGTAAGTTGGCCTAACTCCAGCACGTGCACAAGTAGGAAAATGTAACCGCACCGGGTTCATGAAGTGGTTTTTTTTCCCCCCATGTATCTTTTTAACCCAGAGGAATCATGCATCTTTAGTTTGTGCCTGTGTGATAGAAAATGTCACAGGTAAAAATGCTCCAACTAATGTTTGAAGGCATCTTAGCAATCTCCCAGCAGCCAGTCTGAGGGATTGTGCAGAGGCTCTCGTTGCCATCCTGCAAACCAGGTGATAAGCAAAACTTCCTGCAGATGCCACTCAACCTGAGCTAATAAAAAATGTGCCCGGATTAGTTAACTGGTATACCGGGGGCCTGTTTCTCTCTACATTGTGCAGAATGATCTTTTGCAAGGTTAAAGTAGATACCAGGCCTTTCTAAGAAAAGTCATGAGAATTCATGGACGGAGGCTGGGCTGTAGGGAAAATGATAAATGTATAATTCACCTTCTATTTTTCCTCCCACTGACTGGTAGTAATGACTATAATATAGTGAAACATTATTTTAAACAAATGAATTATTATGCCAAGTAATATAGATGTGAACATAAAATGAATAAATACATGTCAAAGATTTCTTATTTATGAAAAACTAATTCAATTTTAACTCTAGCAATTATTCACATAGAGCGATTGCCATCCCAAAGCCTTTTGGGGGCCTGGGTATTTACGTTGTGAGAAGGTGTCGGTGTAAGTGTGAGTTAGGAAGTTGGGAGATTGACAGAAACAGAGAACAGAAGGTTTTACGTCCCGTTGACGGCGGCAGGTGAGTCAACAGGAAATCACATATTCCAGCACTGGACACTCGCCGTGTGCACAGATCTGTGCGGACCAGAGTCCTGTGCGTGGAATTAAGAAGGAGAAGCCTTGGCAGCCTCTTGATGGCACTTCAGGCTCTTTATTTCCAAAACAACATGTCATCTTTCCCACCGACCCTCAACCAACCCTCTGCCTGCCCTGCCTTTGAAGAATGTGCCATCCCTATCTCATCATCCCGTGTCTTCCTGCAAGTCCGCCCGCTGCAAAGCCCACCCGGGTGTAAGGGCCCCACCTTCTACCCACGCTGCCCCGCCCTCCCATGCCCGGTTCTGATCGCCACGTACCTGCGTGTGTCGCTGGCTTTCTAACTACGTCTCTGCGTGAGGACTTAAGGGACAGGCCCTAGGCATCCAAAGACCTGCCCTTGGGTGTCTCTCCTTAGTCTTCTCTGTAAAGGAGGAGACAATTTCATCTGCAGAGGAGGAAGGGATAGAGATGGGGCTTGGGACAGATTGTCAGAGGGCAAAGGACTGGGCTTGACGAGAGATGGACACATGGGTGACCAGGAAGCAGGGATGGTGCAGAGGAGCTCGGACACCATCTTCATCTGTTCAGGCTGCTATAACAAAATACCATAGAAGGGTGGCCGGTAAACAACAGAAATTTGTTTCTCATGGTTCTGGAGGCTGGCAAGTCCAAGATCAAGGTACTAGCGCATTTGGTGTCCAGTGAGAGCTCACTTTCTGGTTCACACATGTGCCCTCTCCCTGTGTCCCCACGTGGTGGAAGGGGCAAGGCAGCTCTCGGGGCCTCTTTTATAAGGACGCTAATCCCATTCACGAGGGCTCTGTCCAAAGGCCCAACCTCTTACGATTACCACGGTAATAATATCACCTTGGTGATTAGGTTTCAACATACAAACTTTGGGGGACACAAATATTCAGACAGTAGCAAATGCCATGAATGTATAGCAATATATCATGCTTATTAATCCTTTGCTGACAGATATCCTAGACCTAGATTCCTAGAGCCGAGAAAAATGTCCTTTACGAGCGTGGTACCTCTGGTGCCTGGTTTGCTAAGTCGTCACCGTCAACTGGCAGGAGGTCATCCTCATATGCTATCAACCAGGGAGCGGGTGGTGGTTCTCAGCCATGGCCTCGCAGTGGAATCACCCGGGCAACTTGTCAACGTGCATCTGCCCGTACCTGGGCCCGACCCTGCAACGGGAGGTGAGGCTCGCCGGGTGACTCTGAAGCACTGAGAGCGTCTAGACTGCCTCGTGAGGGACTCCACCCTGCAGGAAGTGGCTCCTGGTTGTCCCGGCGGCATCCTCTGCTCAGGTCCACAGCCCGGACATGTGCTGTCCCTTTAGTTTGCAGCCCAGTGGGACAAGGAGCAGGAGGGTGGATTTAAGAACATGGTGTGAAGATATATACTACTGACGGTGCTGGGAAACCTCAGCTCCAAGAAGGAGGATGTAGTGAGGTGACAGAACACATCGGTATGAGCGTTCCTATAGCACCAGCCACCCAAAGCTATTGAAGCAGCTTGAAGAATTAAAACATGGGCAAGACAGAAAGTTAAGTTAAACTTCACAAAGAACAGAAACCAACCAACGTCTCCAACCAGGAAGAGTTGGAGACAGAGTTAACGGACCCTAAATTTGGCCTGAGTTTCCTGTCGGCCGAATTGTGCTTGCTGTATACAACCGCCACTGAGTGACAAGAGCCGTGCACTATTGGAACAGTGGTTCCTAAATGCTGCTATAGATCACAGCCACTCAGGAAACAACTTTAAAATTAAATTGCTGGGCTCACTCCCCTAGAGATTTTGATGTGTGGGTCTGGATCAGGACTTGGGGTTGGGGTAGGAGATGAATGGACATATGGACAGACAGATGAAAGGAAATATGGTTTTTTTTCTCTCTCTTCCTTTTATTCTTTTGTTCTTTCTTTTTTCTTCTTCCTTCCTATCTTCCTTCCTTTTTCTTCAAGCAATACAGTATTACAGACAAAGACAAAATCCTCTCTGTTTCTCTCCCCAGGTTTATTACCTGTTCTCTCTTCCCAGAGACAATAGCTATTATGAGTTAGCCATCCATGTGTCTGCCCGGATGTTGTCTTACACTTGTACTACACACACACACACACACACACACACGCACGCACGCACGCAACACACATTTCTGTCTTGTGCAGTTTGTTAAACTTGTTGTAGTAGTTCGCATTGTGTTGGGCACACTGTTCTGCAACTTGCTTTTCTTCCTCCCTGCATTACATTTCCCGGGTCCATCAGTGTCACCCTACTTCAGGGTTGGCAGACTTCCTCTGTAAAGGGCCAGGCAACAAACATGTTGGGCTTTGTGGGCCACATCAGGTCTCGGTCACATATTCTTCTTTGTCGTTTGTTAATTTGTTTGTGTCTGTCGTTCATCTTTTATCTCCCTTTAAAAATGTGAAAACCATTCTTAGCCTTGGAGCCGCACAAACACGGGTTCCAGACCAGTCAGTCCACTGGCTGCAGTTGGCCAACCCCTGTCCTGCTCAAGTATCCTGTCACTTGGACATGGTGCAATGGATTCCTCTGTCACAGGCACCTTTGAATCATTTACAGCGTCCTGCAATGACCAACTCAGCTGCAGTAAGAGATCTCTGTTTTCCACCAGCTCCTCAAGCGAGCGCTAGACAAACAGCAAACCCGGCACTGCTCACAGACAGGCGCTTAGAAGCCGCTGCTCTAGAGACTGTATTTTCAGAGCTCTAGGAACAATTGGAACTCACATAAAACGGGGTGGATAAACTAGAGGGCAGTACTTCCTATGTGATTGCAAAGAGGTTCTGTGTGTGTTTGCACGTGTACGTGCACATGTTGCGTGTGCACGTGTGTATACAGAGAAGATTAATTGAGTGGCCACATCACACGTTCCCCTCTCTAAATCCAATTGCAGGACATCAAAAGCCTGTCTCTTGCCGACATCCCTTTGAAGAATAAGGCTCTTTGGGCCACTGTTCACACATCAGCTCCTGTTCCCCGGCACTAAGAGTGGACCCCACAGCCCCTGCACCACTGCTTGTTAAAATACAGATTCCCAGGCCGGGCGTGGTGGCTCACGTCTATAATCCTAGCACTCTGGGAGGCCGGGGTGGGCAGATTGCTCGAGGTCAGGAGTTCGAAACCAGCCTGAGCGAGTCTACATCTCTACTAAAAATAGAAAGAAATTAACTGGCCAACTAAAAATATATAGAGAAAAAATTAGCCGGGCATGGTGGCACATGCCTGTAGTCCCAGCTACTCGGGAGGCTGAGGCAGGAGGATCGCTTGAGCCCAGGAGTTTGAGGTTGCTGTGAGCTAGGCTGATGCCATGGCACTCACTCTAGCCTGGGCAACAAAGTGAGACTCTGTCTCAAAAAATAAATAAATAAATAAAAACAAATGAAACACAGATTCCCAGGCCCATCCAGCCTAGGATTGCAACATCCCAATGACGGTGGCTTCCTGCACAAGACCCAGTGTTTGTGTATTTTTATACAATATTTTTATAATAATATATACTTCTGTTAATATCTATCTATTAAATAGTAGTAAACTTTCATTTTTTTAGATTATTAGAAATATAAATAGGCATGGCAATATTTTCTTCTTCCTAATAAGGGATTTTCTTGTGCTCCTCACTTTGGAGAGCCCTGAGCTACAGATATCAAAGGTTCCGAATGTGGCCCATTTCTCATCTCTCTCAACTGAGCTCTGGGATCAAGTTAATCTAAAGCAGAACAGCCCGATAACCCCTAAAGACTTGTTTCACGGTTATTATCATTGATAAAAGTTGCTGCACACTCTGTTTGAGATACCAACTGTGTTTATGTTCTCTCCTACTGCAGGTAGGAGTAGCTATAGGTAAACTCAAAATTATTCCCCAAATGGAGCTCTTGATTTCCCTCGGCAACAGGAAAGGTACTTAGTGAACACTCCAGTGTTTTCCACCACAAAAACAGGTAGCTTTAGTCCAGAAAACAGTTAAGAAAAAGGGTTACCACTTACCTCCTTGACTTCAAAATGGCCTTCAGTCCGGCCCTATATAAAAGGCATAAGATTATTTAATATTGTTCATTTAAACATTAGAGATGCCTGCCAAATATAATGATTTAGTCTAAGATGTTCTTCCTAAACCAAAATGGGACGTACATAGTAAGACATTTGAGAAACTGGGGCGGAGCTGGCAGGAATAAACACACGTGGGTGCTGCACCAGCCGGACGCCATCTCATGAGAGCAGACGTCAAAGTGGCCAACCCACATGTGCCACTATTAACGAATATTGACAAGAAGCTGCACAGAAATTAGCCTAAAACCTTAAGCAAAGGCTGGGCAGGGGACGGGGGGTTTCTAAAGGCACTGGAATTCGATTTTAAGTGCAAAGGTAGGATCACTTCCTAACTCAGCCACAGTCCTTGAAAGAACTTTGGGAGCCAGAAAGTAGAATCTGTTTTATGTTGCTTTAAAGCAGGGTCAGCGAACTAAGTGCACAGGCCACCTGGTCTACTACTGCCTGTTTTTATAAATAAAGTTTTATTGGAACACAGCCATGCCCATCATTCACATATTGCTCATGGTTGTTCTCTGCCACGGTGGCAGAGCCGAGTGGCTGCCAGAGACCATACAGCCCACGGAGCTGAAAGTACCGACTCGCTGGCCCTTCACAGGAAAGGTTTGCCAGCGCCTGCTTCAAAGCACCGCTCCCAAAACCTCCGTGTGAAATAGAAGCAGCAGATCCCGTTGTGCCACGTGGCAAGAAAAATGGATTTTTCTCCTTTCCTTGAAGAGTATTTAGATCCAAGTAGACTTGCATGAACCAAACTGTCCTGTGGCTTTTTTCAATATTTTCTTCATCGGTCTGGTAACTTTATCCCACTTTACAGATGAGAAAACTGACGCTCAGACAGATCCCGTGGCAGGTAATCAAGTGAGGCCAGCATTTAACTGTTAGCCTGCCTCCTTTATGGGAAAAGATAAACCAAAGCATTTCGGTTTATGGCGATGCCGTAGATGGCTTTATTGCAACTGAGAGTGGAACTGAGGGATCTGCATGTTCTCCTTTGACATCTGAAAATAAAGGGAATAAAACTAATGATATTGGAAGTAATAAACAATGTAAAGGAAATTATTTTTACTGTCAGTCGTTGTATAAACTTGGAGTCGATGGCATCAAGAGGATGCAGGATTTGTCCCTGGCCACCCTCCCAGCAGAGCGGCCGGCCTCGTCGTCCTGCTGTGCTTGACGCTGTTCTAGCACAGCTCCTCGTGGTAGAGAGAGTCTCAAGGAAAAAACCTGCCCAGAAACCTTTCTGACCGTTGCGTGAGGCTTAACTCATCACTGACAGCGGGGACAGGTCAGGCAACCCATCTAACAAGTACCAAAATTAAATGTCTCTGTGTTGGGGCTGGGGGGGACAATCTCAATCACAATAAGCTTAAAGAGGTGACCAAGCTGAGCAAAAAACAGCTACTAAACATTTTTTTTTAATTTTAATTTTTAATTGAGATGTTATCTGCATACAATAAAATTCACCCATTATAAGTATACGGTTTGATGGATTTGGGTAACCGTACACAATTCTGTGGCCAGGACACAATTAAGATACAGTTGCCTTTGCTGTTGACCCCTCTCCCCGACTCCAGGCTCTCACCGATCTGCTTTCTGTAATAATTTTGCCTTTTCTAGAATTTCCTAGAGTCTATCAGTAGTTTGTTCCTTTTTATTGGGAGTATATTATGGCCAGAGAGGAGCCTGAGAAAGCATGATGGGGCAGAGGGGGCTGTCCTCAGCCTGCAGATGGCCCCAAGGCAGGACATGCAGAGGCGCTGTGGTCCTTTAAAGGGATAGAACTTTCCGGACAATGACAGCTGACCCTTGAGGGCTTTCTGTGTGCACGCTATGCACTTAGCATAAATTATACAGATTACCCCGAGTAATCATCTCAGTAGCCCCAGGAGGTAGAATCGTTTATGTGACAGTCTGACTTAAAACAGGAATTTGAGACTCTAATTTGAAAACAAGGGACTAGAGACTAATTTAGTGCATTTTTATCCAGCTATATCCTTTTTTTTTTTTTTCCCCTATTTTTAACTGATTTGCTCCCTGAGAGACAGTTGGAAATATCTAGAGACATTTTGATCATCATGCCTGGGAGGACACCACTCTTGGCATCTAGTGGGTAGAGGCCCCAGACGCTGCCAAACATCCTCCCATGAACAGGACAACCCCTGTCCCCCCCGAAAATGACCAGCCTCAAGTGTCAGTTGTGCTGGGGCTGAGAAACCCGCTCTAACCAAAATTGAACACAGAAAGTGGAGACATTGTACCAGCCTGACAATACTAATGACTTTTAACCATTTAAAACACAAAAAAAGAATTTTCTCCAACCTAAAAGAACATCTTAAAGAATGTTCTTCCTAATAGACTTTTTTTTTTTTTTTGAGACAGAGTCTCACTCTGTTCCCCGGGCTAGAGTGCCGTGGCATCAGCCTAGCTCACAGCAACCTCCAACTCCTCCTGGGCTCAAGCGATCCTCCTGCCTCAGCCTCCCGAGTAGCTGGGACTACAGGCATGCGCCACCATGCCCAGCTAATTTTTTTATGTATATATATTTTTAGTTGGCCAATGAATTGCTTTCTGTTTAGTACAGACGGGGTCTCACTCTTGCTCAGGCTGGTTTCAAACTCCTGGCCTTGAGTGATCCACCCATCTTGGCCTACCAGAGTGCTAGGATTACAGGTGTGAGCCACAGCGCCCAGTCCCTAATAGACTTGTTTAAGAACAGTCCACATGTTACATGTCTTGCAACTTGGCGATAAATGAGACCCAGTCATTGTAAACATGAAAGGACCACCGCAAAACATGTGCAGTTCCGAGTAGAAGGTGGCCTGTCTTCCACAGGCACTTTGGATGGAGGCAGGTCTGGCTTTTCTGCAAGAGCAGCCACAGAGGTCTGGGGACAAGCACACAGCACCTGTGGACTGACCTGTTCTCCCCTCTTCCCCCCTGGCTGGAGCCAGACTCCCCGACGGAGCCTGAGAGTGAAGAAGGGCCTTGGTGACTGTGACCGTAGACACGAGAATTCACTCAATTCCATGAAATCCTAGTCCGGGGCTGGACTCCAGCACTCCTCTTCTGGAACTGCGTGGACACAGAAGTGTTTGGAAGGAGGCAAAGACGGGCTGGATGTTCAGACTGGAGCTGGGCATCCTAAGGGCAGGGCTGCTCCCCACTGACAGCGTTGAGTTGAGCCTGACAACACTGCCCCAGCCCTCACAGGTGGCCCTCACAGGTGGCCCTCACAGGTGGCCCTCACAGGAAGAGCCCTCAGCAGCAGTGGGGATGACAGCTCTTGGGCGCACCCCACGCTGATGTCCCCTTCTGAGATCTTTCCCTGTGAACGATGTGTTCTCGTGGTCCACAGCGGAGTTTGCCATGTGACACCTTATTTCCTTGGGAACACAGTGCTACTTTCATGGTTCGATGAGCAGTGGCCCCAAAGATGTCCTCAGCCTCCTCCCTGGAGTCTGTGAACATGTAACTTTATGCAGTCAACGAAACTCTGCAGAAGTAAGTTAAGCATCTTGAGATGGGCGGTTATCCCAGATTAGTCAGGCGAGCCTGATACAATCACAGAGTCCTCATAAGAGGCTGTAATCCTAGCACTCTGGGAGGCCAATGTGGGTGGATCGTTTGAGCTCAGGAGTTCAAGACCAGCCTGAGCAAGACCCCGTCTCTACTAAAAATAGAAAAATTAATTGGCCAACTAAAAATATATAGAAAAAATGAGCTGGGCATGGTGGCGCATGCCTGTAGTCCCAGCTACTCGGGAGGCTGAGGCAGGAGGATCGCTTGAGCCCAGGAGTCTGAGGTTACTGTGAGCTAGGCTGACGCCACGGCACTCACTCTAGCCTGGGCAACAAAGTGAGACTCTGTCTCAAAAAAAAAATAAAGAGGCTGGAAGGAGGAGCAGGAAGCAGTCCGTGTGGGGACCGAAGCAGAGCGAGGTGTAGCTGGAGTGAGAAGACGCTGCAAGGCCGGCTTTGAAGATGGAGGGAGGGACCCCGAGCCCAGGGATGTAGGGGACTCTCGAAGCTGGAATAGACGAGGAAACGGATTCTTGCCCAGAGGCTCCAGGAGAACCGCAGCCTGGCCAACACCGATTTTAGTCCCATCACGTTCGGACTTCTGACCTCCAGAAATGTAAGAGAATATATACTGTGTTATTTTAAACTGCAAAGTGTGTGGCCGTGTGTTACGACATCAACAGGATACTCCTCGTTTGAAGAGCCACCAATAGGCATCTTGCTCTGTGACCAAAAAAAATATGGTCTTCAAATGTCATGCATAAGAAAACGTTTTCCCAAGGTAGTGCGGTGTTCGTAGATGTGTCTGTTGCAGCTTATCAATCACGTATCCGGTTTTTAGCTAAATGTTTTGAATGGAGTTGTGATATTCCCAACTTAACTCTGACCCTTCTCCATTCAGGTCTGTGAGGACTCCTGGCATCCGAAGCTCGACTCCCAGGTTTCCATAGCAACAGGAAAAAGGAAAAAAAAAAATTCTATCCAAATCTGAAGATTGCGGTTTACAGCTATCGAACTTCACAACTAGGCCTCAATTGTTCCAGACTTTTGTTTTCTTTGCGATTTGATTTAGTCTCTATTTCATCATTTTGACAGCATCTCCCCCTTCCTTGTTTAATTAATGGAATCCTCTGAATTTTCCCTGGCTGTTTAAAGATCATGACATATACCTTGACCTTCTGAGAGCAGGAACGATGACTACTTTTTCCGATGTGTTGACACGTCGCCAGCGAGTGCTCACGCGCCCGCTGTGTCTGTGGGTCAGTGTCTGTATATGTATGAGTATCTGTATGTGTATATACACGGTATTTATAGAGACAGACTGTACCAGGCCAAGCAAGGACGGGGCGGACACTAGGACAGCCGAACCCTCTGGGCCCCGGCTCCGAGACAGACCGCAGAGCTGTCGCCTTTGCTCCGAAGCTGCTTAACGGCCAGCCAGGCAGGGCCACGGGGAGGGAGAGGGGAAGAAGTCCTTTCTCTTTATCTTGCATGAGGACTGCAGCCAGCCCCCACTGCCACCGTACGCCCCGTGATGCTGAGCCACGGCAGGGTGGAGCAGAGCAGGAAATGTCACCTTACAGGCCCAGAAACCCTTTCTGCCATATTCTTTCCTGGGCATCGATCTTCATTAGTATGTGTCCCGGAGCGGCAGACCCCCTGGTTCTCACGGGGACACAGATCACCGCAGAGAATCTCTCCCTCCTCGGCATAGGTACAATGGCAAAGGTCATCTCGGAGGTCACATGTGCACAGGAAGAGGTCTGCAGGTACCATCTTGTATACACATATTCACCCACATGTACAGACGTACATTTATGCACATACACTCCGTTCGTTTCCTATATACATGCATTAAAATAGAGTAAATACAGGTAGTTTTAAAAGTACCCTTTTGTGTGAATTGACTACCGTTGTTTGCAAACCTGAAAATAAAAGATGTTCATTATGTATGAAAAGTAACTGATTTTTATTCTGTGAGCATGTAGAAGTAAGAGGAAAGTTAGTGCTTGTACTAAGATTATCTTCTTGTTGATAAACTGTAAATGAATCATCAAAGCTCACACCAAATTTTTCTATCGAAACTAGTGACAGCCTGTGGCTTTTTATTAGAGCTCGCCACAAACTAGGGTAAGGTAAGTGTCTTAGCATATTTTAATGCAATTGCTTACTAAAGGTTTTAACCACACACACACACACACACACACACACGCTTTCTTATGCAATCTATGTTTGCACTTGTGCTTTTCAGTTAGCCTTCTGTAGGAAGTAGAAGTCATATGTTGTCTTTGTTATAGTGAAATTATGCAGATAGAATTCCATATATTGTATTTGTTTCAATAGTAAATCTTTTTGGAGCATATAGAATGAAGAGATTTCTTTTTTCCATTAAAATAAATGGGTATTGGTGGTTAAAATGCTGGACAGTAGCTTTTCTCTGATTTCTATGTTGTGTCTAATGTCACTGATGCCGGGTCTTGTCTTAGTGTAAGTTGACATTATTAACTGACCTGTTGGGGTCCCCTGCACATCTCTGGCAGGTGAGTGTGTCTATAAAGGCAGAGGCAGCGGCACATAGTTGGGCAATTTGTTCATCCTGTCCACATCATGATATGATTTGAGCATGTCACAATCGGCTGTGAAGATAACTGCACACTCAAAGACGAGAGGGACCGTCCTCAGGTTGATGACCACACGAAGCACAGTCACAGCCATCTGTCTACAGTCTCCCAAGATATGGCAATTTTTCTCTTGAACAAGTCCTGCTGCTTAATCAAGAGATGCCACACCTTAAACATGACGTGATCATTCTCCACAAGCAGGTGACCCCAACTCAGGGGATAGGGGAATTTAAGCCTGTGCATTGGCGCTTTGCAAGATTTCCTTTTCTGGCATTACAGGGCCCAACCCTGTGCCTCCCTGGGCCACCTCGCTCCCCTCTTCTGCAAGGCAGGGAGAGAATGTTCACTCCTGAACCAACCAAGGAACATTCTCAGACCACCAGGCGGTTGGCAGCCTGAGCCATTTGCTAACCAACAATCAGAGACCCCGCTCTCAAGATGCACTTGAGCCATCTCCAGGGAAAAATACAGAAGCTGAGTGACCCATCCATGGAAGGAAACAAGTGCAGGTCTCCCCATTCCCTCTCAAGCCAGTAGGCTTTCCTGCACTTTGCAGATCAAACCAGAAGCTTAACTTAGCTTAGAACTCAGAAAAATAGGAGTAAAGTGCATACTACATTAGTAAGTAGAATATGCTCCAGTGTTTTCTTATCTAAGTATATTCTCTGTCCCTGGAGTTCTATCAGGACAAAGATATTTCTGTCCTGTTATCCTCTTTCTGAAAATAAAAAATAAAGAAAAAACTAGACTAATTCTTAGAAGCCAACTTGGTAGCATTTCCTAACTCGTAGGATGTTTTTTGTTACCCTGCTAGAATACATTACCTTGTTTACTGAAAGCCACAGTAGAATCAAAATGTTATTTCATTATTACCTATGCATTTTATCTTAGTCCAAGTTATTAAAAAATAAAGTAAGAACCAGAAATTGCTTTTCCCAATTACCGAGCACAGACTGCGGGTTTCATTCCCATTGAGCAAATAGTCACAGTTCCTTCACTTCTCTTTATTAATAGATCACGCACCTTAGTTGATTAAAAATTACATTTTCTCCCCATTTTACATATGATAAATTAATCATTTTGGATAATTTGTTTGAACAAGACTATGGCAAACTCTTTCAGATTGCAACAACAGTTACCTTCCACACTGTTGGTTCCCCCAAGTGTGTACCCTTCCAGGCACCAGCCAGGCTGAACCAAATAGCACAAATCCAGCTCAGTCTCACGGTAAGTATCAAAAAGACTTTGACTCTTAAAGAACATTGTTAGAAATTTTTCGGACTCTTCCCATCCCTTCAAAATGTCATTTGAGGCAGTGTGGTACATGGAATAACCATCCACCACCAACCACACGGAGCAGATCAGATTGCATTTCTTCCAGAATAAATGCATCGGGTCTTGATCTTAAGACCTGAAAACTAAAACATTATTAACAAGTCTATGTTTGTGTTTAGTGCAATTGTACCACGTGCAAGCTGTCCAGATGATTCTGAGGAATGGCGTCTACGTTTTCCTGGGGTGTATGAACATGGAACCAAAAGGTGATTCATAATTATAATAATAATGGTGTACATTTATTGATCATGTATTATGTGCTCACACTGTGTACCAAATCCTTTATACCTAGCAACTCATTCAATCCTTACAACAACACTGTGAGGCAGGTACTATTATCTTCTCCAACTTATAAAGAAGGCTGAGGGTCAGAAAAATCAAATGACTGACCCACGGTAAGTGGCCTCCAGAAATGAAACCCAGGACATTTGGCTCCGGGGTTCATGTTCTTCCCTCTGCAACACAGAACCACTCTCAGCTCCACAGAAAAACCAGACAAAATGCCTACCGCAGACCAGCAAAACCCAGTCTGAAGCATGTCAGTTAGCGTGACTTTCCAGCTATTATACAACTGACCGTTAGGCAACAGTACCTTTTATCACTAGGTACCTTTGACTAACAGTACCTTCTACTATTAAGTGCCTGCTATATTTCTTAATTCTGACAGATTTCTGTTAAGAACTGTTAACATTATTCTCTATGAATTTGGGGACCTTAGAAAATGTCCTAAGGCAGCAGCATTTTCTTAAGTCTTTCCCCACCCCTTCCCCTCCATGGCTTGTTAGCAGGTCTGCAAGGGGCTTCTACTAGATTCTACTAGCTCGATGAGCTTTTGAAGCTTTTTTTGTTTGACTTTCCAAGTGCAAGCTGGTCAGGAGGGATAATATGGTGAGATGCAACAGGTGGAATAAGACTAGGGTCATTGTCACTCTGTGGCTGCAAAGCCTTGGAGAAAGTGGCTTGTAGAAGCACTATAAAAATAAGCTGAAAAACTTCCATTTTCTGCTACTTTTATATAATTCTGTATCATGCATTCAAATTATTAGGGAGAGGAAACTGAAGGCTACATGAAATAAAATTCTGTGTTAAGAAGCTCATGTCAACACTGTCCTGATGGGAAATCGATTGATCAATCATAGACAGCAAGAAGATTAGTGAGATTCCTAAAAAAAAGGATGGGCAGGGTGTTAACATTTAATAAGTGCTTCCTATGGGCCAGACACTTTACATATTTATGTAAACATGTGTATATACATAGTACTTTATACATTATATTTGCAACTTGTATGTAATGTATGTGTAATATAGAATTATACATTGTATATGTAACTTATATAATTCATGGGATATTGAAATAGACACTGCTTCCATTATATAGTTGAAGAAACTCAGGGTTGCCAAGTTAAAACTATGTCACAGCAGGTCTCACACCTGCTAGGTGGCATGCACGACTCCAGTCTGGTACTTTCTGCTAAATCCCAATGCAACACCACCCCCCTTACCACCAGGAACAAAGCGAACTGAGTTTGTATCATCACAAACAATGCCTGAAAGTGATGATGACTAAACAAATTGATAATGACAGAGTCAGCAGGGCAGGGGAACCCCAAACTTGCAGCGCTGGTCTATAGGAACCGTCCCCTTCCTCCCTGGGCAGGCTGTCTCCAGGAAACCACTCGTTTTGGGTAAATAAATAGGAAACTGATTCTTTGGCAGCTGGTCATGGAAGCACTAATTTGCAAAATTGCCTCAAATGAACATAAGAAACATAAACCGACACTTTAAACTAAGAGCAAAATAATTTAAGATGTATTAGAACACGGCCAATCTCGCCATTCTTCCCCAGAAAAGCAATTTTCTGTGCTTTCGTAAACACAGCCGCAAAGAGGCCGCCTCCAGCTTTCGTACACAAGTCAGAATATTCAGTAATTCAAGCCAGCGCACGCTCCGGAGAGCCTAGCAAAGCTGGACTTTTATTATACGTGGGAATGCAAGCCCAGAGGACTAGTACCGGGATGGTGGTATTTCTAAATTCAACCTGCCAGAACTGGACTGTTCTCTCTCTGGAACCAAGCCCTGCCTTGGCCTGGATGGTGAGTACCCTGCCCACATCCCCTCCTGGTGCCAGCAGGGCAGCGTCCTTCCTCCTGAGGCTTCCTGGTACCCTGAAAGATTGTTCTACACAAACCAGACACCCGGCACCTGCAGAAATTCCAAGCTGTGCGGTCTGACTTTATCCCCAAGGGGAAGTGACTCAGTGTTACCCTGAGGCGGCAGCATTTCCTCGTGCTTCCCCCTTTTCAAATCATGTAACAACCTCTTTCCCCTTCGGGTCCCTGTCTTCTCTTAAGGCAGAATTTTCTAAACTTTAATCCTAGGAGAAAGTCCTCACTATTTAGCCATATTCCTATACCACCTCTCACCACCCTCGCTCACTCCGCCCTATCGAAATCCCGCCTGTACCGTCAGCTACAACAGCTACAACTACAGTTTTAAACCATATAATTTTAAATGTATAATTTTTGCTTAAATTTACTTTAAAATATTAATATTACTAAAACTGTACGTTACTACCATGAGTGAAAAGCCAGTATCGCTTGGGATACACTAAAGTAGCAATCAACATGAATACAATGAAAACAAAACGAAGCAAAAGTGTGATTACCATGTAGCTATTGATAGGTACTAAATCTACTTAAGGTCTGCATGTAAGACCCTATATTAAGAGGAGAGATGACTGAGGATGAGAGAGGTCTCAGAGACACAGTATCACCCAACTGAGACCCTCTGCTTGTCACAGTCACTCAAAGAGAAATGAAGATGGAATAAGTGTCTACTATGTGAGCCACACTTGCATAGTGCCATGTCCACGCCCCACCTGGAATCATTTTAACAGAAACAAAACAAGCAAAATCGCATGGATAGGAGGTAAGGAAGTGGATCCAGTAGCTGAAGACGACACTTCCTTCTCTTCCCAGAACTTTGCCTAGAGGCAGTAGCTCAAGAAGGGCATGATGCCAGGGGAGGTTCACCTTGGCTGGGGTGGTTTTGGTTTTCTATCTGGTTTTTATCGCTTTTATCCTCTTCCACCAAGAGGAAGGAATCGTTGGACAAGAGAAGGTGAATTAAGGAAGCAAGTTCCTGGCGTTGATGGAAGAGAAGGGGCCTCAGGGCCCGGGTCTCTACTTTGGACAAATGCAGGGTCCTGCTTGTGGCGAAGACACATCTGCCTGAGAAAGGACTGCAGTGACACAGTGCCAAAGCATGGCAGATGGAGATGCAGGGGTTTTGACTGAATGTTTCATTTTGTCCACAAAAATAACGTAAAGGCATCCTCTGAACGTGAAGCAGGTAAGATATAAGGTCTGGGAGACTGGAAAGGCTAGAGCAGCCCAGGCCACCAGAAGGAAGAGGCACCAGGTCCTGCAGGGGCTGCAGCGCCACCACCAGGTGTGGCATTCTCATCGGCAGCATGTGCCACCTGGGAGAAAAGCAAACCAGGTGAGCAGAAGCCTGGCCCCAGGGCTGGGACCTAACAGAGCTGCTACAGCTGCCAGTAGGGAAAGAACAAGAAGACGAACACACAAAGCACCCTGTCGCGTGTGGCCACACGTACACGTCAACGTCTTCCTTAGTACAGATCCAAGAAAGCAGAGGCGTTGAGAGAATGCCCCAGCTTGAACCAAAAAGCTATCATTAAAGTACCATAATAAGCGCACATAAAACCAAACCATCTTGAAAGGGAAAAGGAAGTTACAACATGCAATTAATCTAAAAAGAGCTAAAAAAAAAAAAATTGCTAAGAGGAGGTAAGACAACTATGACACTTAAATAAAGGTTAAAAATGAGGGCTGTTCAAAACTAAGTTTAAAGGTTAATTACCAGTGCCCTACACGTAATACAGCGGTTTTGTTAATGGAACAATATTCCATTAGGTTCGGTGTGTCAGCCCCACAAGGTAAGTATGTCAGCCGTGACTACAGATTAGTGAGGCCTTTGTGTGAAGCAGCTGTTTATAGACCTTCGTCTCCACACAGAAAAATCACACTGCCTTTCAGTTTAAGTGCAAAAAATAAACAAATAATGTCTCCACTAAAAGACTGTCAAGTTTATTTGCTGTTTGTGTAAAGAAAATTTCAATCAAAATAATAAAAAAGGTTGGGTGAGATGGCTCACGCCTATAGTCCTATCACTCTGGGAGGCCAAGGCGACCCCGTCTCTACTATAAATAGAAAGAAATTAATTGGCCAACTAAAAATATATGGAAAAAATTAGCCGGGCATGGTGGTGCATGCCTGTAGTCCCAGCTACTCGGGAGGCTGAAGCAGGAGGATCACTTGAGCTCAGGAGTGTGAGGTTGCTGTGAGCTAGGCTGATGCCACGGCACTCTAGCCCGGGCAACAGAGTGAGATTCTGTTTCAAAAAAAAACAAGTCTCCTGCCACAAAAAAAAAAAAAAAAAAACCTCCAGGCTCTGGTGCTAATTCATGTTCTTGTGTTGTTCATGGCCCTAAGACAGATATGATCTGTCCAGGGTGCGGGCACCCAACTTCCTGAGCATGAGAGCCCAGTGAGATTAGGGTCCCAAGTCAGAAGCCTGAGGCTCAGCTTTGCCTTGGCTACTCACTAGTTTTTAAATGACTCTGGAGCTTTTTGAAAACTCTTTATAAAATAATAATTGTGATCCAAGTTTAAGATGGAATTACTTTACCAACTGTGATGGGTTGAATTGTGTTCCCCCAAAAAAGACACCTTGAAGTCTTAACCCTCAGTACCTCAGAATGTGACCTTATTTGGAAACTAGGTTGTTGCAGATGTAATTAGCTAAGATACTGAATTAGGGTGGATGCTGGTGTCCTTAAAGGGAGAGAAGGCAGGAAGGGGGGGCAAGGGGAGAGAGAAAGAGAGAGAAGGTTGTGTGAAGATGGCAGCAAAGATCAGTTTGATGCCTCTACAAGCTAAGGAACCCCGAGGCCTGTGGTCATCACCAAAGGCCAGCAGAGACATGGGACAGGTACCACAGAAGGAACCAACCCTGCCAACACCGTGATTTCAGATTTTTGGCCTCTAGAACTGGGAAAGAATAAATTTATGTTGTTTTAAGTCACTCAGTTTGGGATACATTGTTACAGCCACTCTAGGAAACTGTTCCAACCTTCAATCTCTTTCAACATACACATGGGAACAGTCTTGAGAAATGGTTGTAGCAAAAATAAATCCAAGCTTGAAGAAAAAAGTGTGCAGAATTCTAGGCAATGCTCACTGATTCCTTTAAGTGTTTTTCAACAGGAAGTGATTCTGCACCATGACCCCCAGGAGACATTTGGCAATGTCTGGAAGATATTTTTGGTTGTCATTACTGGGGTAAAGACAGGGAGGGGGGTGCTTCCAGCATCTAGTGGGTGGAGGCCATAAATGCTGCTCAACATCCCACAATAAACAGAGCACCCCCTCCCCAACTCCCCCAACAACAATTACCTTACTCAAATGCCAAGAGTGCTGCTATTGACAAACCCGGCTCAAAGCTCAGAAAACTCACGGGTTTCCAGAATGACAGGAAAAGAAGATACGGAGTCAGAAAATCCGGCCTCTCTTACTTCCTTAATTTGATGACCTTGTTCCAGTTTCTTAGCCCCTCTGTGTCTGTTTTCTCAAAATGTGAACTGGTGATAATTATGTCACAGGGGTCCTCTGAGGATTAAGTGAAAACACTGAGACACGTTTATTTCCAGCAGTCTGCTAAAGCACTAACCAAATACCAGCTAACAACAGACAGTCGTAAAAAGTTTTGCAGCCTTGGCACAGGAAGGAAGATCTCTCTGTGCGGAGGGGTGTGGGGGGCGAGGGGTTGAGGGCAGAGGTGTGGGTGAAGGGAGTGGAGTCTCATGCCTCCAAGGCCAACCTCACGCCAGGGTTGGTACAGTCGCTGTGGGTTCCCCTCCAGCTAAACTCACACCGGGGCTGACCTCCACGCCCCACGGTCCTTCAGTGAGGTAAGCATGTGAAAGGTGCAGGAACACGCCAGGCCTTGAGTCAGGGACTCTCTCCTATCCCCTCGCCATGAGACCCAAGCCCAGACCACCTGTGCGGCTGAAACTTGAGGTCCCCACCCAGCAGTGCCCACCTCCTTAAACACCCAAATCCAACCTAACCCTCCGACTCTGCCCGCTCCAAGCTGGAAACCGCCCCGCGCCACAGCAGGCGGCGCCTCGTGGAGTGGAAGCGCCACTGGAGACAGCGTCCTGAGTTCCCTTGCGGGAAACCGACGGGCAGCAAGTCAGGACACTGGTCACCCCGGGCGTGTGGGGGTGACGAGGAGTGGGGAGGGGGGCTGGTGGCTGGTCATGTTTGTTGACCTGGGGGTGGTCACAAGGGTATGCTGGGTGTGCTTGGGGGGAAGAACCCCAATACGTTCGTCCCGACGGGACAAAGAAAACCAGAGCCACCTTCCCACCCACTGCAGCTCGTGCACCAGGCCGGGGCCAATCCCCGGCTCCTTTGCCCCACTTCGGGGCTCCGTTGCCCCACTTCCGCGTTCCGTTGCCCCACTTCCGCGTTCCGTTGCCCCACTTCCGGTTTGTGTGTCCTTTCTCCCCCGCAGGTGCGGGCAGAAGGGGCAGAAGGGGCGGAGCGATGGGGAGCGGGAGGGAAGAGCGGGGCGGGGTCGTGCCCCGGAACGGAAGCGCGAGACCTCTAGGCTCTTCCGGTGCGTGACATGACTACAGCCCCCACAATGCCTCGCGGTCCCGCGAGTGGCGGGCGTCGTCGCGAGAAGAGGTAGCGGGGACGTCTGCGCGGACAAACGGAAGTGCCGGTGACGGGTTCGAGGCATCACCGCCAAGCTGGGAACCGGGGAGATGGCCGAGACTGACCCCAAGACCATGCAGGACCTCACCTCGGTGGTAAGGGACGGCTGCGCGGGCCGGCATCCCCTGGTGACCGCGCGCGGCGTCTCTGGAGGCCGGTGTCTGGAGGCTTGGTCCCCCGAGGCTCCCGGCCACCTGAACCCCATAGCCGCCCGGTGCGGCCCCTCGCCCCGCTGGCTCCCCCAAGCCCGACCCCCTTCCCCTAGCCCCACTCACCTGCCCGTAAACGCCCCCTGGTGACCCCCAGGCCCCGCCAGCTCCCCATGCCCACACCCTCAGCCCTCCACCCACCCCACCCCACCCTTCAGCTCCCCACTTAGACCCAGGTGCCCCCAAGCGGCAGAGACAACCTACAGCCCCGGAGCTTTGAATCGCAGCGACCCCAAAACGGAAGGGGCCTCCCTGGCCCATCAGTCTCACTTAGTAGACTGGAAAACTGAAACCCGGAGAAGGAAATTCCTTGCTGAAGACTGCGCAGCTGCTATGAGTCTGAACTGGGGCTGGAACCCAGGATCCCAGTCTCCTCTCGGGGCTCCCAGCCCGATCCCAGGAAGGTGTCTCAAGATTAAGTGTGGATTTTGTTTATTTGCTTTGGTTTTTCTTAGGTGCAGACACTCCTGCAGCAGATGCAAGACAAATTCCAGACCATGTCTGACCAGATCATTGGAAGAAATATCCTTTTTATTTAAAGTTGGCTTTTTATGGGCCATTGGATCCTCTTTGCTAGGTAGTGGTGGGGATAAATGGGTGGTTTGCGGGCCAGCTTCAGCCAGGCACTTACTGAGCTTGGATGTGCCCTGTTTCTGAGAAGTACTGGGTTAAGGGCTAGGGATACAGCTAAGCTTAGACAGATCCCTAACTTACAGCCCACCCTGGGTAATGTCTGGTATGGTTCACTGTTGGCTATGAACTAAGTACTTTGTGTGTGTCTCCTTGTGAGGCTCACCGTGACCTTACGAATATGTTCATAGTGTTATCATCTTCTTACAACAAAAGAAGAAACTGAGGTTTAGAAAAGTGAAAGACCCTAACAGGGTCCGATCCCTGGTAGGGGTCAGGGCTGGAGTTTATCCCAGACAGCCTTGCCTCGGATTTCTGTACTCTTACCCATGCCAGACTATAACAATATCCAAAGGAAATTGGAAGACCCATTTCCTCAAGACAGCTGTGTTTGAGGCCATAGTCTACAGGGCCCCGAGGGAAAAGGATGAGAATTCAAGAGATGTTGGTGTGTGTGCATCTTTAACTTCACCACTTGATGACATGAGTAGTCGCATTGATGATCTGGAGAGAAACATCGCCGACCTCATGACACAGGCTGGAGTGGAGGAACTGGAAGGTGAAAACAAGGTACCCGCCACACAGAAGAGTTGAAGGTGAGGGAGGAAGGATTATGTTTTTTAAAAAGAGAGAGAGAGAGATAATCCGTGTGATTTTGATGCAGTCACACTTTGTCTAGATCATTCCCCGAGATGATCCCAGCAAGCGTCCCTTTTATTGTTCCCCCTGTAGACTCCCGTGTTTTGAAATTTGTCATGCCAGACTAATTTTTCACATAGAATTTATTTTTCCAATGTTTGTTAATTAGCCCTCTGTCACTGTTAGTTGAGACCATTGATAAACATTCACTAACCACTGAGTTTACATCACTCCAACCAATAATAAATGTGGTTTTTTGGGCCTGAAAAGCCTGTCACTGGAAGATTTTTCACTGGGTTTTTGTTTTTGGGGGTTTTTTTTAGAAATAACAGCTAACTCAAGCCACACCTACATTACCACCTTCTTAAATGCCTTAAATTTTAGGGACTCTTTTATCAAACTTATGACATAAACTAGAATGTGACCACATTAAGTTTCTACTCTGGAGTTGATTTAAATGTCCACTGTATAGTTTCAGGTATCAGAGTAAATAATAATTAAATAATTTTTAATAACAATTAAAAATACCTGAATAACAAGTTAAATGCACAATAATCAACCAACACAGTTTCTTCATTGTAAGCCTTTTCCTATATTTAACATGTGTACACACTTGGTGATACCTCGTTATAACCCAGAAATAATTTTTAAACTCACATTTCTTGCATCCCATTTGTAGCATTCTAATTAACTATAAAAATAAAGTTTACTGAGAATTTTTTGATTACCAGAGCACCAAACAGAATATGTAGTAAAAGATAACCTAATTTCTTGTTTTCTGGGCATGTCCTGGACCAAGTTTTAAGTAACTGTGAAATAGAGGTCTGGGAGGTTAAAGACTGTTAAATTTGCTGGTATCTTAACAGTAGAGTGGGTTGATTCCCTTTGTGAGTAAATCACATCACCACTTTGCTGTGGGTTGTGTGATCTTTATTATCTAGAGATAATTTGGAAAATATCCTGTCAGCCTTGGAAGCTTCCCTGGGTCTCTTTTTATTATTATGTGACAGTCAAAAACCCTGTCAGTCAAGTGAGAACATCTTCTCAAGAATTGCCCTGTTTAAAGACTGTGAGAAAAGAATGTGAGTAGGAAACAGATTCAGAAATTTTTATAATGACTATTTCTATTTAAATCAGAATTTTTGCTAGAATATTGTGCAAAGGAAATAAGTTTAATTCAATAGAGGATGCTAAAAGGATTTTTAATTGGTAGCTCTCTGTGCCATTTTTATTTGTCCTCATATCATGAAAAAACATGTTGATGATTTTTCCTTCTTCAACAGGTTGATAGTAACTTACACTGAAATCTGCAACAGCATTTTTCCAAGCCAAGAGAAGACCGGAATGGCTTTCTGCAGCTAACTACTATGTGTAGACAGGTTTTATATTATAATGTGTGTTCTTCTCACATACTATATGGTTAGTTTATAGAGTGATTTATCCCACAGTTTCTTGAACATGGTACCTTCACATCTTGGACCTTGGTCAGTTGTGCTATTAATTATTAAACACTAAAACTTTGGTGGTTCCTGCATAAAAAATTGTCAAATTTTTTAGTGTATTTTTGTGAAGTCATTTTTTTCCTACCATTCCTTTTGTAGTAGTTGTTGTTTGATAAAAGTTGCTGTGTAATTTTTTTATTAAACAGTAAATCCTCTGGTTATAGTTAGACCTAGTTAAGTAAGACATTTGTAGAGTTTAGGGTTCTTTGATTCTCAGCACAAAGTGACTGTTTAGCTAACACCAGATAGTGTGTTGGCAATACTTTTCAAATGGCTAAAAACATTTAAGAATTTTTTAATTCAGAAATATCTGTTACTGCTCTCTTGCCAAAACTCAGAATTGAACTTTTGACTTATGTCTGAGTTCCTGAGATCAGATGCAAAAGTCAGTGAAAAGTAACCACTGCCACTTTCCTGTGTTAGAACTTACTTAAAATACAGAAAATAACAAAATAGCCTGATGTGATGAGACGTTTGTTAGAGTTTTGCATGATTTTTAATACTTCAGTAGGACCCTGCATTATTCATCTCCAGTGGTTATCATAAAAAATCTGGCAGGATTTTAAAACTCAGTTACTCTATGTTTGAACAAGAAAGAGAAAAGGAAAAGAGACCATTTCAAGCTTGTGCCAGTTGCTTAGCTAGAAAATGATAAATAACTTATACAATAGGCTCAAGTTTTTAAGAAGCACTATTTTACTTAAACTATTTCTTACCTAAATTCTTGCAGAGTTTATTATGGATTATAGAAGACAGGGATAATAACTCTTGCCACTCAGAAATGCAGTGTGCGGTGTGCCAAGCCCAGAGGCCAGTATTGATCTGGATTGATCTGGCAATCCATATGATTGCCACCACAAAGTGGTTGTGTATACAACAAAAACCTGAAAGATTGTAAAGGTTGAGGAATGGTATGGTCCTTCCTAAAGGGGAACCCTTAATGAAAACAGTATGGGTTTTTTTAAGTTTCCCATATCACCAGTCATGATTGTTTGTATTGCAAATATATAAAGAAGTAATTTGTCCTATTTATAAATTATATGAGGAACACAAAGGAGTAAGATTCTTCTGTTAAAAAAAAAAAAAATGAATTCAGCACTATTATTAACCACCTACAGAGCCTCCTTTTATTGGTCCAGTCAGTTGTGCCGCAGGATTTAGCCCCTCAATGGCCCACCTTCAACTGGCCGTGACCAGACTAGCTAAAACCCGAAGGCAGACGTATTCTGAGCCTCGCGAGTGGCAAGTGGAAGTGACATGGCTGGTTGCTGCTGTAGGAGAGTCAGGACTTGGGCAGGAGTTGTCCTCCTTATGTGATAGATTTCAAAGGCAGGCTCCCTGACCAAAAATACCTGCTGTGAATAAAGGTGCCTGAAATCCTGCTACTGAAGCTTCCTTTGTGTCAAAAGTTTGTTTGGTTTTTCCAGGTTTTCACATTAAAATGCACTGAAACCTCTGGAAGGATTAAATACAAGTAGCCAAAGGCAGGAAAGGGGGGTTGGGGGGGCGAGGCTGTGTGCTAGAAGGGACTGCTGAGGGACACTGAGCCTTGGGACAGACTGACTGAAGGAGCCTTTGCCCAATTTTGTTCCCCGAAGCACTGGTCCCAGGAGAAGCTCCAGGAAAGATGGGTTTATGGTCACTTGGGTTTAGAAAACTTGCCTCAGTGCACCTTGCAAATGAGCACGTTCAAGGCTCTGAAAGTGCAGAGCAGGGGAAATCAGATTTGACCTCCTCACCTGCACATTTCCAAGTTATTCGGCCAAGGATCTTCTTTGTACTGAACACCTAATTAGCATTTCACTGAATCAGGGGAAAATAGATCTTAGGAGATGAGTTAAACTGACCCTACGAACAGCTTTGGGCTCCATGTGTAAACATGTATTTGTCAAGTACCTACTCACCGCCCCAAAGCCCCGACCTTATATGAAATAGGTTTTATAGCCCTGGTGAGACCTTCACATCTGTGGGAAAAGATGGTTTCCTACTGTATACCTGTGTGGGTGAGAGTACCTGAGCCCACAGATGACCAGACACTCCACTGCCACCTCCCAGCCAGTCTCGGCCTTTCTGGCACTCCCAGAAACAGCTGTTTTCCCCTGCAGCCCAGGATGGCATACACCCTCCTTTCCCTGTAGCCTCTGCTCAAGGAAACCCACTTCCGGCAGCTTTTCCTTGGCCTGGAAACAGCATGTATCTGTATGGCCCTTCCCTAGTTCTGGGCATACTCTGTGCAGGAAAACCTCTCTGCCTCTTTTATTCTCTAACTGGTCAGTGTTCATTAACAGGCTAATGAAGATTCTATTGAGGGCTGATAGGTACAGAGGAGCTCGGAGGCTCTCGCACCAGGGAAGCGGCCTTCCCTGTGAGACACACAGCTCCCAGGCCCAGGGGACCGTCCGCTTCCTCATTTGGCCCCTCAGTAATCCTTCCCTTCAAGCCACAGGATTTTAAGGTATTTTAATCTTACTTTCTTATCAATCTTGTTTCTCTTTTGTTTCATTGCTAGTGAGGAAAATTAAAAATATTTTACCCCAAAATACGGTATTTGGATGCACTGGACTGACTGTAGAAGCCTCAAGGTCTCTCTGACCTTCAAGTTAGTTTCTTTTTTTTTTTTTTGAGACAGTCTCACTCTGTTGCCGGGGCTACAGTGCCTAGCTCACAGCAACCTCAAACTCCTGGGCTCAAGTGATCCCTTCCACCTCAGCCTCCAGGTAGCTGGGACTACAGACATGCACCACCATGCCAGGCTAATTTTTTCTATGTATTTTTAGTTGTCCAGCTAATTTCTTTCTATTTTTAGTAGATACTGGGTCTCGGTCTTGCTCAGGCTGGTTTCCAACTCCTGACCTTGAGCTATCCGCCCGCCTGCCTCCCAGAGTGCTAGGATTGCCTGCCTCGGCCTCTCAGAGTGCTAGGATTACAGGCGTGAGCCACCGCACCCTGCCCAACTTAGTCTCTTTATCTTCCTCAGATCCAGACCCACCTAAAAGAACTGTCCTTTTCTCCCCCTCTGTGTAAGCCCAGGGATGTGACCCCACGTAGACTCTAGGAGGATGATGTCCCATCCTTCAGACTCATTCAGATTGCAAAGAGAACTGTTTACCGGTCCACTCTCCTCCCCAGCAATCCTTTCCTGCCCCTGAACGGACTCTTCCCTCCGCCCAGAACCCATTTTAACAGAAAGACAAATAAGCTTCTACATTTATTTGCCTTTCACTTATTTGCTTTCACTTATTTCCTATTACACTTATTTGTTGGGGAGTTGAATCTTCATTCCGAGGGTCCCCATATGTACACTTTAAATAGATTTGTATTTCTTCTCTCCTATTAATCTGCCCATGTCAGTGATTTTTCAGCAATCCTCGGGGGCAAGAGCCTCTGCTCCCTACATGAGTAAAGCACCAGGGACATTTGACCTGTCAGGACAAATGCAGTTCAGGTAACTAAGGGTTAATTTGCCTCTGTGAGTCCTTGGAGCACTGTTGCTATGGGAACATAGAGTCCTCCAAACAATCAACTTAAAAATTGACGTTTTAAAATCCCGTTTGTAAGCTGAAGCCTTTTAAACATATTATGTTCTTTCATTTTGTATTCTGTAGTTTACATATTTTAATTAGATTAAAAAGGAGGAATTTGCACAATGTGTTGTCATATCTAACCCTGAAAATTAACTAGCAGCCGATTACTCATTCACTAGCACCTATTGAAAGCTGTGAACTAAAAGAAAATCTAGGGCCCCCAGGGGACTGAATGGACACTGTCTTGGCCAGGAAGACCCAGAAACACCTTAAAGCTGAGTTGCTGGCCAGGAGGAGAAAGGTCAGACAGGCCCCGTCATGCCCCCGCTGGGAGCTACTCTTTGTAACAAGATACTAAATCATTAACAGGCCTAGGACCATGCAAAACAAAACTTAAACCACACCTGCAGACCATGTATTTATTTACTTTACAGATTACTTAAATGTCCTGGTGGCTTTTCTCTAATTAACAGACATCCTTAACTTAAACATTCCAAGGCTTTGGACAAAGCTTCATTTCTTTAACCAATTACAAACCAAAGAATCTTTAAACCCACCTGTAACCCGTAACCAGCACCCCCCCTCCCCAGATGTCCTGCCTTTTTGGGCCAAACCAGTGTACGCCTTCCACGTATTGACGCTCTTACGTGCGATTCTCGTCTCCGTGAACGTATAACACCAAACTGTAACCTGTGCTCCGGCCCATCAGTCACACACTCGCTGCTCAGAATAAGCCTGTTTTACAGAGTTGGGGTTTCTTGCCCCATTAACAAAGCATTTTGTTTGCACTATTTGGCTTAATCCTCATGACAACACTGAGTTGGGTTTCTATGTGATCGGTCCCATTTTATTTTATAGAGACAGGTCTCATTCTGTTGCCCTGGCTGGAACTCTGAGCTCAGACTCTGGAGTAGCTAGGATTACAGGTGCTAGCCACCATGCCCAGATAATTTTCTTATTTTTTGTAGAGATGGTGTTCTCACTGTGTTGCCCAGGCTGGGCTCAAACTCCTGGCGTCAGCCTCCCACAGTGCTGGGATTACAGGCGTGAGCCACCACACGGCTGAGTCCCATTTTAAAAAAAAGGAACCCAGGCTGGGTGTCAGTTGCCTGACATCACACAGCTGGTAGATGATGACCCTGGAATCTGCCCGCACAGCGTCCTTCCGTGGCTATGCTATTGCCTCTTCCTGTGAACTGAAAGTTCCAGATCCTCTGTCCAGGCTGTCTGGGAGTCATGAACCCCGCTATCTTGGGGGATCTTGAAATTTAGATTCAAAAGGTTGATTTCACATTTTCATTTACATTTCATTAAACATGACCTAAGTTAAGTAATTAACATGCTTGATATGAATTTTTTTCAGAATTTGAGCTATTCAGGACTGGTAGAAAATGTGTTTTTCTGGACTAGTGCCTTTTTTCCTCCGGATAAGTTATTTGAGAACAACTGCAGAAATAAACTCAGTTCCTCAAATGTTTGCCTTGACCACAACCACAGGGAGCATGAACCACTGGTTTTCACATTCGTTTTCCTTGCTAACACACCATCGAGCCTCTGACTCAAAAATTATTGCTTGAGATCCACCCTGCGGGGTGGGAGAAGGCACCTCCCTCCATGACCTATTGGCGTATCATCCTATCAGGTCACTTTTAAAAAAAGAAAAAACAATGAATACAGAATTCTTAAAAATGTACTCAAGCAGCTGTGGACAGAAAAACCCAGACACTGTAAAATCATTTAAAGAGGTTTATTCTGAGCTAAATGTGTGTGATTTTGGCCCAGAAAACAAGCTCTCCAGAGGTCCTGGGAAAATGGGCCCGAGGCAGCCAGATTACAGTCTGGTTTTATACATTCATGGAGACAGGAGGAATCACAGGTAAAACCGTGAATCATTGGTATGCACTGGTTCAGTCCAAAAAGGTGGGACATCTTGAAGTGGGGGTAGGGGGTCTTACAAGTCATAGATGGGTTTAAGGGATTCTTTGGTTGGCAATTGGTTGCAAGAGTCTACTTTGTCTACAGACCTGCAGTCAGGGGAAAGGAATGCTTGAGTCAAGATAAGGGTGTCTTCTACCTGCCGTGGATGTTACACTGGAATCAGGTTGGAAAGTAAGCCTCTTCACACAGAGATAATAAAACGCATTTTAATGAGATTGTATTGTTTAGAGGCATGACTTGCCAGGGCTCTTAGAAAGGAATCTGTAAGAGTAAGAGGGGAAAGGGCCAGAGTTCAGTCCTCACACCCGTCACCTGGAGCCCTAGACTCCGTTAATGTCGAGTATCTGGTTTTAGTTGCAGCCGCTTTAAAAACTCCTTTATAACGACTGAAAATGAGGGAAGGGGAATGTGAGTCACCGCCCAAAGAGGACCCCACGAATCACATCGGAAATAGGAAAGGAGTTTGTTTCTACAAGTCAGGGCGACTATATTATTTAAAAAAGAAAAAGCAGCAGCAATTAGCTGGCTCGCAACAACAACGTGGTTGCACAATTAGCATCACTTGGGCCACATCCCAAATGCCTGGGACCAGCCAGCACCCCAGGCCCCGCCCACGGACTTCCGGTGGGCGGGCCCAGCCCGCTGAGTGTGTTTTCCACGTGCAGTTGGGGTTGCAAACTCTCGTCGAGAAAGCACGGCTATACAGCCCACCGTCCGATGAAGCCGTTCACCAAGCAAATTCCATGGGATCCTACCAAGCTTTCTGTCAACCCAGCTGACACTTCCGACTTGGACAGGTGAGACTTTGGCTCCTGGCATTCAGTTCAGTTCATGTGTCACTTTTGCTTTCAACAACTTGACTGTGTCACCGTTGGAATAACGGGATTTCTGATCCGTGACAGGTGATGACTTGTTAGCCAGATTGAGCTTGAGATTGGCCTGACATTTTTGACGCCCGCCAGGTACAGCACTCGGAGCGCCCACCTGCGTCATCTCAGCAGCTCCTCAGACACCCTCGAAGCTTGTTGACATTATCGAAAAGTTTTCCAGCTGGAATCTTCCTCCCTCTAATTGGCTTTCCAAAATCCCATTCCGAAACCATTGCTGTCGTTTTATGACCTCTTACCTTGGTCTTTAGAAGTGGCTGTCAAAACCCAGTGACTGTTTTCCAGAAAGAAAGTTTAAATAGTAAATATCTTAGAACTGAAGGCCTGGTATGCAGAAGCAAGCCCAGTTAATTCTGACGAGCCAGGGTTAATCGTCAGAAGAGTCATTTCTGGAAATGAAAATAATATGCTTGTTTCTTTCAATAGTACGTTCTCCCGGAAACATAGGACCACGGGACTGATTCTGCTCCAACATCCTATAGAGGCTAAAGGACGGCCCGAATTCTTCATGGAACATAAGAGCAGGGACGGTCTGGTACACAGATTGCAAAGTGGTAAATGCTACAAAATGACATCCTAAGAGACACCAGCCTTCCCCTTGGTAGGCAGACGTCGCTCACATGAGCCACACTCAGATGCTTCTTCAGCTGGAACTGGAGTTCACTGGGGCATAATGAAGAATCTTAAGGAGAAAGGATCTTTTGAAAGCCGTCTGTCAAAATTACACTGTCTTGATAATTAACTTTTTTTAAAGAGGCCCGTGGCTACCGCAGGTGGTCCCTATGGCCATCACCAGGGCCAGGCCTTCTACCGGATCCTTTGTCTGAGAGGTGGATTGTATGAGATGTACGTTTTGCCAGCATCACCCAAAGGAAATACCGTTAGGATTCTTGCAGTGGGTCACTGTCATTCTTTCAAGCTCGGACAAGGCTTAACAGTGATCTGTGACCCAACTTCGTCTACCCAGAGCTGTAGAAACTCTCTGTCACGGTATTTCTGGAACCACAGGCCGAGAACATTTTCCTCACCATAAACCCTGCCAGAGATGTCTTGGGTTTGTTCAAGCTACCTTGTATTCCAGAACAATTCTGGAAAAGATCTGTAAGTAACGCCTCCAGCAAGTTCAGAACCTAAAGAATCTCTCTCTCTACTGACACTAGTAAACTGGGCGGGAATTCTGCACAGCACCTGACAGCACAGAGACTGCATCAGCGAGTGGTTGGGCAGCTGTATGCTGTTGTTAAACCCCGTGGAGATGCAGAGAGTTTCCTTGCTGGGGAATCAACCGGACTGTTCTCTTCTGGATGTCACAGTTTCCTTAGAGGTAAGTGCGTGTTTGGTATTGGTTCTCAAAGATTTTGCAGTGACACATAGGTGCAATCACTAACACTCTGACCTATTCATTCTTCTGCATGCTGCGGCTACTTGTTCTCTGTACTTTGGTCCGAGAGTGGCAGGTATTTGTTCTGCCTTGGATTTAAACAAGACATGCTTGGGGAGAGAAAACTGCTTTCCTTGGAGGCGTTTACCTCCAAGGAGGTGGCAGTGGTTCTCACAATGCCGTCTGGACCCAAAGTGTCAGCATCACCTGCGAACTTGTTAGAAACACAGGTCCCGGCGGTGCTGGCTCACGCAGGTCACCCCAACACTTTGGGAGGCCCAAGCAGGAGGGTCACGTGAGCCCAAGGGTTGGAGGTTGCAGACAGGCGCGGTGGCTCACGCTTGTAATCCTAGCACTCTGGGAGGCTGAGGCGGGAAGATCACTTGAGCTCAGGAGTAGGAGGTTGCAGTGAGCTAGGCTGTTGCCACAGCACTCTAGCCCTGGTGACAGAGCAAGACTGTCTCAAAACAAAACAAAACAAAACAGTTGGATGTTGCAATGAGCTGTAATTGTACCAGTGCACTCTAGCCTGGGTGATAGAGTGAGACTGTCTCAAAAAAAAAAAAAAAAAAGAAAAGAAAAAAGAAATGCATACCCCAGACCCTGCCTCGACAGACCTACTGAATCAGGGACCCTGGGAGGGGGCCAGCCTGTGTCCTAACGTGTCCTGCAGGGACCTGGTCTCCATCAAGCGTGAGAGTGAGGACATCAACTTTGCTTGTCTGACAGCTTCAGGGGTCAGAGTTTCCTAACCGTAAGCACCCCTGGGACCTCGATTAACACGCACAGCCCAGGCTCCTCTTTCGTAGACCCTGGTCCCATTACATGGGGCAAACGCTGGGCGTTCATATCTTGATAAATTCCGCAGTTAATTATTTTTATGTATTGTTTCCCAGTTTATATTATCATTTCCCGTGTCTACAAACATTGCGCAGAGAAACGAGGCGGCCGGGATGCCGCGCTCCCGCTGTGAGCCACTCCGGCGTGGGCCAGTCCTCAGATAATTGAAAAGGAATTGATTCTTAATTACCCAGAACGGCCAAGGTCGGGGACGAGGGTGACCTTTTCCGCCCTCTGACCCGGGAGGAGGCCACCCCCGGTCCAAGGAGCTGAGCGTGAAGAGCCCTCACTCCATGAAGGCTTGAATCACTTTAAATCAATTTGCCTCTTATTAAAATGTACTTCAGTAAAAAAAAAAAAAATCATTTCAACTCTTAAGCCACAAAAGGATATCCAATCATTTAAAGCTTCCCGAGTGTTTCCGTTGATTAAAAAGGTTTTAAAGAGCATGGTAAATATTTTACCAGAAGGATAAGTTATTCAATAAGGAGATTATTTATTAAAAACTAGTAATTTATTAGTTCATTTATCTTTATTTTCACGAAAGTGCATCCTTCTAATCTGGGCGCACTGTGTTTTCTGTTCCTTCAGCGGGTTAAGCTGTGACTTGATGATTCTGTAATAGAGAAATATATTTAATAGAGAAATATATTTAAATATAATTTAACTTGTGAAAATAAGATTTTACTGCTAATGGGAAAGACAGCTATAAGATTACACTTCTAAAGAACTTCTGGCAGGTTTAAAGCACACTTCTTGTGTTTAAAAAGCAATCATTTTTGCTGTTTTGAAAAAAAGAACAAGATTCTCATCTGTCTTTTGGGTCATTGATCCTGAAGGAAATAGCTAACGGGTAACTTTCCCGATCGCTGGAACGGAGAGCGTTTGATGCGTGAGCCCAACGTCAAGGCGCCGAGTTCAAGTACTTACGGTTAAATATTTTATTTCTATAATAAAAACGTGAGGACACTTTTAGCTACAAGCAATGGCTAAAAACGGCTTAAACCGTGAGGACACTGGGTGATCTCAGGAGTGAGAAGTCCAGAGGGGGTGTCCCGGGGGGATTAGGGACATGTCCCCTGGGTCAGCCTCCCCCATGCCACGCTCCCCTTATCTCTCTCTGGTCGGGCCCTGGCCACACGCCCACCTCTCAGCTGTCACTGGTAGAGGGGACTGGGAACTGGCCGGGGGACAACCCTGCCTTCTCTGAGCACATGATACAGTTTACAGAAGGGGAGGGAAGGCGCCCGGGAAGCACTGGCTGCCGACCTACCCACACAGGTCGCCGCAGGCCGGCCCGCCGTGGTGCGGCCACTGAGTTCTCGGTGTGGGCCTCCACTCGCCGGGCTCCCGAGGGGGGAGGGCAGCGTATTCATTTCTGATGAGAAATAAAAGCGTGAGAGTTCTCTGCTCGCGGCCTGCCTGGCGGCTGTGCTCTGTGCAGCAGGCAGCTGGGGGGGCAGGTGCTCCCAGAGCAGGGCAGGTGCACCCACCTGCGCCGCAGGGACCGGCTCTGGGTGGCACGCACACTCACATGGCCGGCATCCTCTCCCTGGCAGGCAGGGGCACGGTGCCAACCTCCCCTCTCCAGCCCCCTCTGCCTGGGGCTCCCGTGCCGACCCAGCTCCTCTTGGGTGCTTTCTTGTTCTTTATCGGTAACGTTAACGCTGTCGTTCGCGTTCAAGACAAAGCTGGGTCCCGGGCCATCCCCTGCATGGTGACCGCAGCAGAAAGGAGCGAAGGGGAATGGTGGGCACAGGGCTCTGCGCTAAGACGACGCGTCGTCATTTGGGTTAAGAGGCGTAAGAAGGACCCTGTGTCTTGCCACCAAGTGCAGCACCAGAGTCGTGCTGGGCATCGCCGGGCGGAACCTGGACCCTCTCTCTGGGTGCTATCGTCACTCGGCGTGAGTGTCCTGGGGCTGCCTGGACAAACTGTCACAAACTAGGTGCCTGAAAACAGCAGAGATGTATTGTCTCTCAGTTCCGGAGGCCAGAAGTCCGAGATCCAGGTGCCAGCAGGGCTGTGCTGCCTCCGAGGGCTCGGGGGAGGGCCCTTCCCGCCTCCTGCTCCTGAGGCCCCGCCATCCTCGGCTTGCCTTGGCGGCAGCCGCCTCACTCCAGCCTCCGCCTCGTCGTCACAAGGCCTCCACCCGTCTGCGTCTGCGTGTCTCCACGTGGTGTCCTCCTCCCTGTGTGTCTGGGTGCAAACGAACCTCTTCCCACAAGGCCCCTGCCTACTGGATTAGGGCCCGCCCCAGCCCATGTGACCTCACCTTAACTGACTACATCTGCAAAGACCTCACTTCCAAATAAGGTCACATTCACAGATGCTGGGAGGTAGGATGTCAAGATTTCTTTCTGAGGGACACAGTTCAACCCACAACACCGTGCCTCAGTTTCCCCAGCTCCCATGTCTGGGGCCACCCATCCAAATGTTAAGTACAGAGCGGGGCTCTCATTGGCCCAGCTTGGTCGAGTGTCAGTCCGTGGTCCCGGCAGGCTGGTGGGCAGTTTCCAACGGACGGGAGCCGGGGAGCCTCCCAGGTGGCAGCTGCCTCACACGATGTCCGTTGCAGAGTCCACCCCCAGGTTGTCGGCGGCATGTATGATGCCTCCACGTGTTGCCCATGTATGACACCTGGCACCGAAATGTGTTCACACTGCTGCTGTCTGCCAGGGCGTTCCTGAGAGTTCCCATCTGGGACAGTGGTCACAGTGGTCACAGTTCCTCATCTACATTTCCTTGGGACCCATATATATTCTGACCCAGTCATTAACCAGAGCCCATCGTCCTGCTCATTGGAGCTGCTGTCCGCACCTGGGTCACCTGTGCCGTCCGCATTCGCCCTGTAACTAGACGTGGCAGTCCCCGTCCCCTTCATCCATGCGTGGGTCCTGCCATGTGTCCTGGGAGCTCTGAACATCTCTTGCTCTTCCCAGCGCTGATCCATGCGAACTCTCTCGGCATCTTACAGCCATTTTTTAGACAGAATCATAACTGGTATGCCAAGGGCTGATATGATGTGGAGAAACTAAGACTTTTTTTTTTTTCCACAAGCAAGTAAATTGGGAATTAGATCTAAAATTCACTTGCGGCTTCTGACAGCTTGTCTGCTGAAAGTCATGGCTCTGGAGCTGGCGACCTTAGGATCAAAAGGAAGCTGAAGAAAAAACCAAAAATTGCAACAGAAAGAGAGAAATATTAAACTGGAATTGAGTTCATTTTTTTCCCAACATTTTATTTTGAACATTCGCAAACGTGCAGCAAAGCTAAAAGAATTTTCACAGTGAACACCTGTCCACGCACCACCTAAATCCAACTTCTGACGCGTGACGGCACGTGCTTTTTTGCGTCTCGGACTCAGGACGTGGCGTGGCGTGAGTCAGCCAGGGGCTGCTGTTAGAAGAAGGTTCCAGGCACACAATGCGATGTGCCAACATCTCAAAAGAAAACTGTCCTCAACAGAACCTGTGTTGTCAGCGTCCAAAGCCCTTAAGGAGGCCCAGGTCGCCATGAGATCCTTGTGAAAATATCCATCTCTCTCTCCCGGTAACACCAGCAGCTGAAATTATAAACCAAAACGTTTATTGCATGTTTCTTCTTTTTCTCAGTTTCTTCTCATGACTAGTGTAGTAAAATTTGGCTGCCTACTACTTGTTTACTAAAGTGTGCAATAGGTTTAGGTATTCTCGCAACTGTTTAAAATAATAATAATAATTGAATAAACAGAATGCTGCCATACCCTGCAGCCTATAATTCTGAAAATTGTCTAATGGGCTGCACTGGCTTTTCTGGGCTAACCTAGAAATATAATCATCTTTGCAAGTTCCGGCCAGCATAGCGCCTGGCACGAAGTAATGCTCAGCAAACATTTGATAATTGGACATATTATCCAGTTGGATGTATACTGGAAAGCTGTTGTCGGAGGAAAAATGAATCCCAAGGAATTTATTTTTTGAGACAGCATCTTGCTCTGTCGCCTGGGCTAGTGTGCAGTGGTGTCATCATAGCTCACAGCAACCTCAGACTCCTGGGCTCCAGCGATCCTCCTGCCTCAGCCTCCCGAGTGGCTGGGACTACAGGTGTGAACCACTATGCCCAGAAAATTTTTTTAATTTTATTTTTTTGTAGAGATCGGGTCTTCTTGCCCAGGCTGGTCTCAAACCTCTGGCTTTGAGGGATCCTACTGCCTCTGCCTCTCAAAGTGCTGGGGTTCCAGGCGTGAGCCACCACGCCTGGCCAGGAGTCTCTATCATGGTCTGCAATTGCACTGATGGGGGAGGAAGTTTCTCAGCTAAAGGCAAAGCTTAGATGCAGGTGTGGCTACCTGAGACTTGGACACTGTACTTTGAACGCATCTCCCACGCTGGACTGAATATTCATCCCCCACAAATCCCTGCAGGACACTTTGTTCAGGATGTTTACATTCCTTATCACCAGCCTGCTGTCAGCTGCAAGTGACCAGTAATCTGCCTCCACACACTGCAGCAAAAAGGGGTGTTCGTTGACACCTGGAAAGTGGGAGTTTTGGGGTAGATTCAGACATTGCTGAATCCAGGTGTGCAAACAAACTCATCAGGAACTGGCTGCCACCAGTCAATTCTGCTGTCCTGAATGCTGGCCCTGGCCATCGTGGTGGAATGGTCACCAGCCTTTACAGATTGCATCCAACCCTCCCAGCACCGACCCCTCAAGGACAAGCGTGTCTCTGGGCAGAGGTTCCCACACACATCCGGGGGCTGCGTCTCATTGGTCTGGCTTGGGCAGATGCTCATCTCTGAGCCAATCACAGAAGCTGAAGGGGGTGGAATAATCTGATTGGCTGGGCCTGGTTCAACTCCCTGCAGGGAGACCAGGGTGGGACTGATGCACTCAGCTGAGATGGAGAGACAAGTTGCCAAAGTGGAATCAGGTGCTATTCCCAGGAGATGCGAATTTAAGGCTCACCAGTGACCAAACATCCCGTTCAGGAAGGTGCAGCTAATTTGCAAGTCCTTCCCACTCTCTCCCTCTCCTCCCCACTGACCTGACCACCCCCCATTCCAACCAACCCCAGGCGCTCCCCCTACCTCCCGGCAAACTCCGGGCTCCTCTCCAGACACACACGGACCCCAAGGGTGAGTCTCTTCTTTCTTGTTCACAACTCAGTTTAGTTATCAGCGTGAGCCCTCCAGTCTATCCACAGCTCTCAAAGATTGGAAGACATTTAGTAAACACCCACTGAGTACCAGGAACCCGACCAGGTCCTGCACTAATTGGTGCTCCATTCTGGTTACTCACTAGAATCACCTGGAAAACTTCCACAGCAATGCCAGGGCCCCACCCGCAAGTCTAGGCCATATGCCCAGAGCCTCAGTAGTTTTCCAAAGTCCTCCCCCACAGGGTGTGCAGGGCCAGGGCTGAGAACCCGTGCCTTGGGAAGCGAGGTGCCTTCTCCCTTAGGCGATGGAGAGCCGCCTTGGGGGCTGAGCCCTGGAGATGCCCAGTGTGCATTTTAGAAAGAGCTAAGAGGAGGCAACAGAGCGCTGGGTTGGGGTCTGGGAGGCGGGTCTGGTTTGAACCCTCAGCTCTGACAGCCGAACTGGCTGCAAAACTTCCCCGGCCCGGGACAAAATGAAAATGCAGGATAGTGTGTTCAAAACTACAGTGATGGCGGGGCATGAAAGCACTGTGGGGTCTATGCACGGGCCACGAAGCCAGCCCTGTCCACCGGAGTCATTGCTCATGATGTTGGGAAAGTCATTTGACCCCTCCAAGCCTCCTGACTCTCATTTCTGCAGAGGGGGCAGCAGTAATTAATGCCGGATGGGGGTTTGTGCAGAACGAAAGATCATGGACAATGGGTGCAATGCTTAAGCACCCATTTAGTTGGCAAGAGGAAGAAGAGAGAAGAGGGAAGGGAGGTAGATCGAATACCCAGGGCAAGTGGAAGCCCCATCTCCACGCGAAAACTGAAAGCAAAGTCTGGGGTTCATGCATGTTGACCCGCGTGCTGCCCAGCTCAGCTGCGCCCAGGCCTCTGGCTGCGGCCAGCAGAGGGCGGCGTCAGGCAACGAAAGCCCCAGGAGCCCGGCAAGTCCCCAAACTCCGAGGACTGCTTTGCTAGAAGGCATGGCAGGGAGCCTGCATAATGTGCTCCTAATTCTCAAAGATGAAAGCAAACAAAGCCCCAAGAAATGACACCCAGGTGGCACGTGACCCCTATGCAAATAAGGAGGCCGCAGGAAGTAATCACTTTCCCCTCACCCTCTTCTACCCAGGAGGGGAAACCCCAGAGCCCCGAGTGGGCGCCCAGGGCTGGAACGAATGTTTAATAGGCGCTTTCCCTGATGAGCTGAAAGGTGGGCATGTTTGCACACTCCTTTGTTTCTAACCAGTAGAGTCAAAGATGCTCTGAGAGCTATTTTGGGGCTAAGCTGGACTCCTTCCCATCCCACTCCTACCCGCTTGCAACACCTCCATCTCCTCGCGTCTCAGCTCCAGCCTGGCATCCTCAGGGAGCTGTGTTCCAATCCTGCACACGCGCCCAGCGTCCTTGCTTACTGCTTCCTAAACAGCTCGTTCTTGCCTCGCAGAGCTTCTGTCCTGGCACACACGTGTATGGCCCATAAGCACCAAGAAGGCGAGAACTGTGTGTGTCTTTGCTCATCTTGACCCCCTAGTCCCCCGGCACTGTCTGCCACACCCCACAAACGTTTGTCATCTGAATGATAAACCTGCCCAAGGTCAGGCAGCTGGTAGGAGGAAGAACTGCCGTTCAGCCCGGATCCTCTGACCCCAAAATCAGTCCACTTCCCACTGTGTCTTGTTGCCAAATAGGAGCAAATGTCAAAAATTGGGGTTTTTTTGTTTTTTGATTTTTTTTCAATGATAAAGCCTTCCACTGAATTACCATGTCAGGTTTTTTTGAACCCATACAAAAAACACGAGCCAGCCCCACAGAGACAAACCCCAGTTTTGACTGCTTCTCTGCCTGGAAAACATTAGTAGATTTAAAACGTTAGAATAGACGAGCCAGGCAAAGAAGCTGTCGTTCAAAGGCCGGGGTTGGCAGAGGAATGGCAGGCTGAGTCTCTACAGCCCCAGAGACGCAAAAGGGTTCCGGTTTCCCACGCATTCCGAGGGGGAGAACCTAGGCACAGAGAGGTGAAGTGACCTGCCCCAAGCCACACAGCTAGTTAGTGGCAACATAAATCTCTTATTCCCAGATATAAGATCTTTCTGCGATTCTGCAGCCATAGGTGGTAGCAGATCCCTGTCGGGAAGATGGATGCCTTATTAACCCCTTCATGGCTGGCTACCTCCTCCCTTCCTTACACAGGGAAGCGGGAATGAGCATCTATTATCTTCTTCTGGGTTCACCCCTAAGCAAACCCTAAGGATTCAGGTGTAAGTATTTGAGAGGTGAAAGAAACACTTACAGGGGAGTTGGAAAGTGAGAGAAGAAACAGACGGTAATGGGTGGGTTATCCAGGCAGCTGCCACTGTGGGAACCCAGGAGCCAGGGAGGAGGGGCTGGGGGACTAGACACCACCTCCCACCAGTCATGGCGTGGGACTGGAAGGCCCGCCCCAGCAGGAAGTGGGGTTAATTCCCTGGAACAGGCACCGGCAAGGGTTCCAGTGGCAAGAGAAAGCTCCCGGGCAAGGAAATGCAGGTGCTGGCAGTCAGGTGCCAGGCTAGAGGTTCCTGGAGCGGCAAAGGCGGGGCATAGCAGGAGGGCACCATAGGGTAGAACTGGGTCCCCCCCAAAGATATGTGGAAGTCCTGCCCCCCACTGCCTGTGAATGGGACCTATTCCATCTCTGTGTGACTCCAGAAGCTTCAGGGAGGACGGAGGTTTGGAAAAAGGGTTTTTGCAGATGTGATCCAGACGACCGGATTAGGGTGGGCCCTAAATCCAACGACTGGGGTCCTTCCCAGAAGGAGATTTTCACAGGCACGGAACACCCAGGGAGAAGGCCTTGTGACAGTGGCGGCAGACATGGGATCCCGAAGCTGCTGGCCAAGGAGCGGCGGGACCACCAGGGGCTGGAGGAGGCAGGAAGGACCCGCCCCTGCAGGTCCCAGAGGGAGCATCCTCCGCTGACACCTCGATTTGGGGTTTCTGGCCTCCGGAACTGTGAGAGGACAACTGTCTGCAAGCCCCCCACTCTGCGGTACTTGTTCCAACAACCCCAGGAACTGAAGCCAGGCCCCGACAATGCCACGGCTCTTGATGGGCGCTTTGCACTAGAGATGTGGAACACCCACGCAGCGCCTGGAGCGTGACGAACTTTTGTACGTGGTTGCAAAATCAGCAGCTGGCAGAGCCCAGATTTCCGTGCTGTGATGTCGGCCCCTTGAGGCCAGGGGGCAAGCTTCTCTCCTTTTTTTCCACTCGCTGGTACCCCCAGGTTTGCAGAGCAACCCCCAGGGGACTTCTCACCCCATCTCCTCCCCATCTCCACGATTAACAGGGTGTGCAGGGCCATGTGCGGGGCGAGGTGGGGGGGGGTCCCAGAGTGGCACGGCCATCTGGGAAGCGACATGCAAACTTGGTTCCAGTTCTCCACCCCTGTCAGAAGCCACTCGGACACAGCAACGGGGTTTCCGTCCGTCCCTCTCCAAGCTTGGCCCGGGAACCTGCAGCCTCCGGAGTCTACTTCACAAATGCACCCCTCAAAACGGTCAGTCCAGGCGGGACCCCCTGGGAAGATGGGGGAGCGGATTGCCCACTGGCAGTGCTGGGTCCTCAGAATTGCTTTAACGGCCCGACGCCACTGAGGCGGGGACCTTCATGATACCTGGGCCCGGCCGACAGGCAGAGAGAAGGGGGCTGAGACCTGGTCTTGAAGATAGGGGCACGTAAGAGGAACAGCCGCACCGCAGAGCCAGCTTCCTTCAGCCCACCCCCCGGGCTGCAGCGAAGGCCTCTGGGACCCCAGCCGCCCACCTTCCTCCCCCGACCTGGGCCGGCGTTGCTGGCTGGGAGCACAGGCCTAGGAGAGAAGACACTCTGCACCTGACTGTTACAGGACAGCAGAGACGCACTGGCTGCCGGGCGGGCACCGTGGACTGGGGGCTGGCTCAGCTTTGACCAAAGGGAGAGAAGCCGTGTAGCCTGCACAGCCCTCCCCTGCGACACACGCCAGGTCACACTGCACCTCAGGAGGAGGAGTCCTGGTATCATATTAGAAACTTCCATGTCCGTGTGGCTCCAGAGGGCCCAGGGAGGGCGGACAGAATCCTAAGGAGCTGTCAGGTCGGAAGCTTTGGGGACAGGCTTCCTCCTGCCCCCTCACCGCCCAGCCCCGTCTCCTTTGATGCACCCGGGTTTTCCGCTAGGAAGGAGGCGTCCAGGTAAGTCAGCATGAAAGGACATCAGCGTGTCCACCTGCAGGGAGAAGGGAGAAGGGTGAAGAGTGATCTTTTATTTTATATGTTTCTTTATCATTTGAATTTTTTAATGGACACACATATTCGTGCATTACATGCATCTGTAGTCAGTGTTAACTCCCCACCAGGTGGGGTGGCCGAGCCTCGTGCTTTCCTGCTGTCTCCCCCATGGGAATGGGCTGGGGAGGAGAGAGGGGGCTGGCAGGGTCCCTGCGGCGACAGGGAGATCACCGTTTTGAAGGTGCCTCTGGTGCAGCCCGACCTAGGGGACCGCACCTCTCGCCGGGCCAGGTCAGTCTAAGTTCACCACACCGGGACAGCCATAAGTCGTGAGCTCCATCCTCAGGGCCGTGGGGTTGGGGTCAGAGTGCACGCCCCGCGCGGGGAGGGTGGGGGGCGGGGCATGGGCCTTTACCCTTGGCTGGGGGCGTGGCCACGTGCCGGCTTGGCCAATAGGCTGTGAGCAGAGTGCTGAGCCCATGCCGGCCCTCGGCGCAGGACTGGCGCTGCCAGGTGCGCCCAGGTGCTGCGTGCAGGTGCGCCTGGTCTAGTTCCAGGCCGTTGGCTTCGTTCTTTAGACAGACGGCGTTCTTGCGGGAAAAGCCTGGCCAACGTGACCCGCGCGAAATCCCCTTGGCCGATGTCAAAGCTGCAGTAGAATTGCCTCTTTCGTGCGTGACTCTGGCGAAAAGCCACCTGCCTTGTGCAGGTGACATGACAGAGCCCTCCTCCCCCCGCTGTCCCTTATCCAAGGGTCCCTGATCCGAAGGTCCCTGATCCCAAGGCGGTGGCCAGAGCGGGCACAGCGGGTGGCTTGGGCGGGCGCGGATGACACACTGGGTTTCTGGTGGTCTGACTTGCAAAATATGGGCGGAAGGGAGAGAGAAGGCCGGTTGCTGGGGCTGCGACGTCCTCAGGACGGATGCACACATAGGCCACGCGGGCTGGGTGAGTGGGAGGAGATGGCAAAGACCAACGTGTGTTTAAATATCTGCAAAAGATACCATTATGCAACTTCACTAACAGTTATATTTAACATTCATAAAATGTATTCGAGAGTAAGTTGTAGGTTTGTGTTTTCTCATGTGGTGAACATGCTCAGGCATGCTTGGTAACTTTTGAGAAATCACTGCCAACTGTAGACGGAGTGGCTTCAGTCGGGAAGGCTTCCGGCGCCCCTCCCCCCTCCCCGGTGCCAGGTCAGACAGGGAGGTGTCCGTCACATACATGCAGTCCTGAGGGGAGCAGATCACACTCTCGTATATGCATGGCTCGAGACGGTATCCTATCTGTTGCTGATCCAAATATTGGTAAAGGGAATTAGATGGACTTATCTAACAGAACACTCTGTATCAGGGGTCCTCCTAAGCACTTTACGGTATGAACGCAGCGCTCCTACGGCCACGGTGAAAATGTCTGTAGTCATTATCCATGTACTTTACAGCTGAGGACACTATGGCCCAGAGAGGTTAGGTTACCTGCTCGAGGTTGCACAGCATGTAGGTGGACACATCTGGCTGTAGAATCTGTATCCGTACACACTGGACGAGGCAGGCACATCCTGGAGCCGGGGGTAGGAGCAGCTGTCCCCCGTCTCTGACCATGGGGAGACGCTGGAGTGAAGCTGGAACGCCGTTAGGAAGAGCAGGAAAAGACGCAGCCTGGGTCCCACCACTGCCCCTCCGTCCCTTCCTCCCTCTGCCCCTTCTTCTGTTTTTCTCTTGGCCTCCTCCCCCGGGGAGGCGCTTGCATAAAGTGGCAAAACCAAAAATCCAATAATCCCCTGTCACCTCTGTGACCTTCATTGCCCCGGCCCTCCCTCTCCCCTCCCCTCCCCACTCTCTGTCTCAAATAATCCAATGACTTTTGCAATGTCAGCCATAAATAGATAATGAGAAGAAAATCTTTTGTTTAAACAGAAATTCTAATTTCCCGAAAGGTGGTGAATAAACACTCTGGAATGCATTAGAGATCAGAAAATCTTGTTTGCTTAAAATCATGCTTCGGTTTCTGTGTATAAGCAGAAAATGGTAGCTCTAGACGTCCTTGCCAGAAGCTTCTTGGTGTCCGAGAGCACTGGTCTCACCGTCCCAATGCGTGTGGCCCAGGAGATGCTCAAAGTCCCCCCCCCCAGCCAGGTGGGAGGACACTTCTAAGGGGACCAAGTGAGTCGGAGGCCTGTCCCGGGACACCGAGAGGCTCACTCGTCCCTTTCTATTGAAATGACTCAATCATTTCAAAGAAATGCATTTTTAGGGGTGAGAGCGATTTATAAATTGCCTTTAGCAACGAGAAGAAACACTGGTGGCCTGGACCCAGGAGGACCGAGTCCCAGGGTCAGAAGAGCCCCGAGTGGTTGTTTGGTCAAAGCAGAATGTTCCTTTCAGCGCCTCTCCCCAGCGGCTGCCGCGTGTGCCTAAGTCGCAGGGCAGGCAGGATCTTCAGTGCCATGCTTGGGTGGACATCACAGAAGCCGCCACGGTTCGAGACCAGCCTGGGCAACATAGCAAGACCCTCTGCGTAAGCAAAATCGGCATGCCCATAAAAGGGCAGGCGAGTGTCCTGGCAGCAGGGGCAGCATTCCAGGGGCCTGTGCAACGTAACACGGGACCCAGACCTGACAGCATGAAACGGCTGATATTTTGTTAATGCTGGCTGATCCTTCCGATGGGAAATTTGTATAGCGCGAAGCAGGAAGTGCCTGTCCCCTGCTCCAAGACTGGAGCCACCATCTCTCACGTGGCTGGTGGCTGGTGCTCTGTGGTTGGCTAGGCCCCCGGCTGGCACTGTCAACAGGATTGCTACCCCTGACATCGCCCCATGGCCTGGGCCACCGCGAGGAGGTGCCTTGAAGATCTCCAGCTGCAGGGGGGGTGGCCGCCCCACGGCCCCAGCTGGTGAATCCTGAAACCCACTGCCACATTGGGGCCAAGGCCACACTGGCTGTGGGCTGCTCAGAGCCGGTGACTGAGTGTGGCAGCAACACTGAGCCAGGCCCATTCCTGGGGTGGTGGGGGGCGGGGGGCATGCAGGACTCCTCCGACGGGTGACCCTGGCTCACGGAATCCCTGACAGTCTCGCCAGAGCTTCCTGAAAACCGTTCCGTGGGGGAGCATAACTCCCACTGCTGAGCTGTGGGCTGTGTGCTCCAACTTCCCTCCTTCCAAAGAGGGGGCAAAAGAGTAACTTAAAAGAGTGACAAACAGGACCTCGGCCAAGGTCAACATCAACACTGATGTCTTGTTCATAGCAGATAACCTTGATACCATGCAGCGAGAAGAGCACTTTCCCTCTGCAATGTCTAAACTCACATCCCCAGGCCGGGCACAGTGGCTCATGCCTGTAATTGCAGCACTGTGGGAGGCTGAAGTAGGAGGATGGCTTGAGGCCAGGAGTTCAAGGCCAGCCTGGGCAACATAGCAAGACCCTTGTTTATACAAAAAAAAAAAAAAAAACAAATAGCCAAGTGTGGTGCACGCCTATAGTCCCAGCTACTTCGGAGGCTGAGGCAGGAGGATCCCTTGAGCCCAGGAGTTTGAGGCTGCAGTGAGCTATCATATCATTGCACTCCAGCCTGGCCAACAGAGTGAGACCCTATCTCAAACATAAAAAAAAAAAAAAAACTCTGAGAAGTGACTTGTTGAGATTTGTGGTTTTCATAACCCACTGTGTAGTTCAGGGATCCTCAAACTTTTTAAACAGGGGGCCAGTTCACTGTCCCTCAGATCGTTGGAGGGCCATTGGAGAGTGCGGCCGGCATTCCACACACGCGCACTGTGGGCCCGGGACGAGCCGGCTGCTAAGCAGGACAGGCAGCGGCGGCAAAAACACCCGGCGGGCCGGATAAATGTCCTCGGCGGGCAGCATGTGGCCCATGGGCCATAGTTTGAGGACGCCTGGTAGTTGATTTGCTTATTCCAAACCAATCACTGCAAGGAAAATGGGGCTACCCTAATTGGCTTAGTTAGACCAGCCACGATCCACCCCTGGGCTGGAGATGCGGTCACTTCCCTTGAGTTCTTGGGTGTTCTTAGCAGGCAGGACCTGGCAGTTGGTTGCTGGGTGGGCGCCAAACTGTGGTCATCCCCAGAGCCAGAGTGGACACCCAGACCACTAGGAGGCCCCTGCAGTGCTCCAGACGAGAAATCATCGAGGCACCTTGGGAGGACTGGCTGCATCTGGTGTGTATTTGAGAAGTGGAGTCAATAGGACTTTTTGATGGATTAGGTAGCTTGGTGCAAGAAATTAAGTCTTTATGTGCATTAAGTATTCCATGGTTGTTTTCCTAAATTGAATTTCCTAGCAGTCGTACCCCAAAACCACCCCAGAAAAACACTATCAATGTGAGCCTGCAGAGAGGGGTGCCCACGTTCCCTATTGGTGACACATGAAATCCCGTGGGAAGAGCAACCTAAGACACTCGGTATGTTGTCTCCCCTTCCCACGACTTCACCAAATGTTCCAGTCCTGGGCACACAGAATCATTTCAGCCCAATTTGGGGTAATTTTTAAAGAAAAAAAAAAAACAAAGAGGCATTGCTATCCTCAATTCCATGTTTAACAAAATCGTGCCACTTAAGACTTCAATGTGATTAAATTTAAAGTATCAATGCCCAGGTACAAAGTAAAACACAGTGGCTTTTATTAAACCGGTTCCAGCCAAATGCTCGGTGCGGATTTCCTGCGGTTTCTCATCCGCCTTTCCTGCTGAGTCATTCTTTTCGTGAACAGCTTCTGAAATGATAAAGCCTACCTTTATCAACATGGGTACTACCGTCCTGTCTGGTGCAGAACATTCTCACGTTTATTCCGCTCAGAAGCAGAGGTGGCCTGCTTGTTCACGCTGTCACCCCCACACAGCCGTGCACGCCCCGTTCGTATGTGCCCTCCTTCCAACAGGAGCCTTGCGAGTCCTCCCACTTTGCTCTGAGCTGCTACTCTGATAGCCTCTTCAGCCTCACATTTTGCTACAACCCTTAAACTTCATTTGGAGGCAATTCAACCCTCAATTTGTCCACAAACTTTAAAAAAAAAAAAAAAAAACAGGTGATTTCCCAAAGCAAATCACTCCTGAAACAGCGTGAGATGGTATCTCATAAACATGGCCCCTTCAAAACATATAAGCGCTGTAATGGAAATTAGGGCAATTCAAATTCAATAACTCAATAACGACAGATAGGGGCTTTTTGTTGTTGTTTTTTTTTTTTTTTTTTATCCTATTGTGTTTTCTTTTTGTCCTTCTGAATGTTGAAAATTGTAATGATCGATAGTATCTAGTGTTGGCAAAGGGGCGGTTATTCTCATGATATGCTGATAAGATGCAAATTCATTCAGGCTTAATTGCAAGGCATCCTGGCAATAGCTATTAAAATGTTTAGAATGCACATTGCGTTTGTTGTGACAATTTTGTTTCTAGTTATTAGACCAAAGAGAGACTAACGCGCGTGCGAAGAGGCAATAACAGAGGTGGTCCTAGCATTGGTAGCATTGGTTGCGGTAAGACAAAATTATAAACAACCTAAACTTCATCAAGATTTAAATAAGCAATAGCATATATATGTTCCAAAAGATACGCTAGGCGTATCAAACTGACAGTGATTATGAAGACATACCGTTGAGAGAAAAAAGTAAAAAATGAATCCCGTTTGAACCCATGTTGGATGATGCTCCCCTAACTAATTTTCTGTTGAAGTATATATTCTTATTTAGGCAAGTGTTTGGAAAAGGGTTTGGAACTGGAGAGTCTAGTAGGTGCTCAATAGTTGAACAAGAGGCCAGACGCAGTAACACGTACCTCTACTTCACCAAATGTTCCAGTCCTGAGCACACAGAATCATTTTAGCCCGATTTGGGGTAAATTTTAAAGAAAAAAAAAACAAAGAGGCATTGCTATCCTCAATTCCATGTTTAACAAAATCGTGCCAGCTACCTCCCAGCTACTGGAGAGGCTGAGGCAGGAGGATCACTCGAGCCCAGGAGTTTGAGGTTGCAGTGAGATGTGATCACACCACTGTACTCCAGCCTGGGCAAGAAAGCAAGGCCCTGTCTCAAAAAACAAAAAAATAAGTTGAATGAACAAATGACTGAACTAATATACATTGCTAAATATGGGGGGGGGGCTATCTGTCTTTCTGATTTTGCCTATGGAATTTTACAAAATCTTCCCTCCTTTGACTTTGCTCACCTGTAACAACCCCCAGAATAGGGCAGGTCACCTGAGACACATGCCCTGTGGGCACCCTGTACCCCTCCTTCTTGGTACTCACCGTCACACTGTGATTATACTAACATTGGGTGAGTCATAACATTAAACTAAGAAATATTCCTAAGACACAAAAAATAATGTTAGTAGAGTTGTATACAGACCACCCAGACATTTATACATGTTTCATCCATTCAACTTCTCTCGCTCCCTGACCCAGCAAATTATTTACCCTCTTTGTGCTTCTGCTTTGCTTTTCTTTTCTTTTTGAGATGGGGTCTCACTCTGTCGTCCCAGCTAAAGTGCAGTGGCGTCATCATAGCTCTCTGTGGCCTCAAACTCCTGGGCTCAAGTGATCTTTCTACCACGGTGCCTGGCTAATTTTTTCTATGTTTGGTGGAGACTGGGTCTCACTCTTACTCAGGCTGGTCTTGAACTCCTGAGCTCAAGAGATCCTCCCACCTCGGCCTCCCAGAGTGCTAGGATTACAGGCGTGAGCCACCGCGCCCGGCCTCAAACTAAGTTTAAATACTAAGTACTGGGGTGCTTGTTACCCAGCACAAACTAACTGATACAGTTACTATTGTATCCTAGAGGATCCAGGACACAGGGCTGGCTGTAGTAGATGCTTAATTTATGTTCATTGAATGAATGAATGAGTCTGTAATAAAAGGGGGAGGGAAAAAGGAGAGAGAGGAAGGAAGGAAGGAGGGAGGGAGGGAAGGAAGGAGGGAGGGAGGGAAGGAGGAAGGGAGGGAGGGAGGAAGGGAGGGAGGAAGGAAGGGAGGAAGGAAGGGAGGGAGGGAGGGAGGAAGGAAGGAAGGAAGGAGGGAGGGAGGGAGGGAGGGAGGGAGGGAGGGAAGGAAGGAAGGAAGGAAGGAAGGAAGGAAGGAAGGAAGGAAGGAAGGAAGGAAGGAAGGAAGGAAGGAAGGAAGGAAGGAAGGAAGGAAGGAAGGAAGGGGCAGCCCTTTTATTCTGTCAGGAAGATTAATTCCACATAGTAGTAAGATCAGGTTACAACAGCCACGATCTCTTTTTGATTGCTGATTTCATAGACTATGTGCTCAGAAAGGGAAACATGACCAGCGTAATTGTCTAACCCAGGGGTCCTCAAACTTTTTAAACAGGGGGCCAGTTCACTGTCCCTCAGACCGTTGGAGAGTGCGCACTGTGGGCCCGGGACGAGCCGGCTGCTAAGCAGGACAGGCAGCGGCAGCAAAAACACCCGGAGGGCCGGATAAATGTGCCAGGCGGCCCACACGTGGCCCGCAGGCCATAGTTTGAGGACGCCTGGTCTAATGGCATTAGAGCAACTTGCTGTGTCTTTTTTGTAGGTAGTAAAAGAACATCCACATTTCAGATCCAGCTCTCCTAAGATGGCTTTAAAAAACTAAAACGTCCATTAATACATTTCAGGAAATGCTACTCAAACTGGTTATCTCAGTTATTAGTAAGGTTAATATTTCCACTTCCCTCAACCACAGATGGAAATCGCCACCTGGGAGCACTGACGAGCATCCGACCTCCGCAGGATTATTCGGTTTATCTGTATCGTGTATAACAGCGATCCTAATTCTCCACCCGCTTTAAGCTCTCCTTATTCCTGAGGCAAAAACTAGAAGGCGAAGAAATCTTCAAAGCCTGTGAATCGTGTTCCTGCCTTCTCAGATTTCAGCTTTGAGAGTCGAGAAGACACACACATTAATTAATTCAAGTGTCACCATTGTAATTATCTAATTTGGTTTCCTCCCAGATTCCCAATATTTTAAATTCAGCCAATAGTTACGTCCTGAGGATTTAAATGGCATCAACCGCCATAAAACCGAGGTTTCTTTTTAAAAATTATTTCCTGGGGCTGATCACGAGGGGAGTAGGAAGAAAAAAATAAATGGGCCAGTTTTCTCATTTTTCTGGCCAGAGAGTCAATAAATACCATCCAGAGTTAAAACATGCAATTTCAGAAAAGGTGAATAGTTTCAGCCTCTGTGATTTTTATAATTTTTTTTTTTTTTACTTCAAAGGGTTAGAGAACTTGTTTCTTTTGAGTGTGTGTGTCTGTGTGTATGTCTCGGCGTGTTTCTGCCTGTTGTGTGTCTGTGTGTGTGTGTGTGTGTCTGTGTGTGTTTATCCAAACGTCAGCAATTTCCTCAGTTTAACATTAGCTTCTTCCACCGGCAAATCTAAGTGAAATCAAATGCTTTCTCTTTAAAAACTAGCATGCATAGTAAAATTCCCCACTTTCAACAAATGTCTTTTTATTTGTTTTTCATCTATTATATATAGCAGAGACCCAGTATTGATGATAACGGCTATTTCTGGGGAGTAGGAGGTTGATGGCCTCTTTCCTTTAGCATTATCATTCCTTGCACTTTTATGCATCATCCAATTTTTTTTTAAAAGATCACATATCATTTTGTGAATACTATAATTACTTTAAAAAAAAATAACTACAATCTATTTCCGATGTTCCTCCAAGTTTGACCGCGACTTCAAAACTTCTGGCTTTGAAAGCATACAGCAGAGATAATGTTTTCGGGAAGTTCAGCAGATAGAGGAGGGTTGCAGCCACCTCGGGTGAAGTCACGCAGAGGGAAGGAAGGGAGAGGAGGGAACTGGGGGGGGTCCACTTTCTCAGGGGGGGCAGCAGGCACGAGCACTGGAGGGGGAGCAGAGGGCTGGCCCGACAGCACCGGCCCAAGGAAGGGGACTTGGGGGACCTCTCACCTGGAGTATCCTCTCCGGTTGGCTCATATTTTTATTTCTTTGAATCACAAGAAGATAGAAATTTGAGGACACTGCATGCCGGGGACCTGTCACAGAGAAATCCTAAGGTTGAGAGGACAAAGCAAGGTGACCAGACAGAGACCTCCGGGGCTCACCCTCCGCACGAACCCCCAAGTGAACACACATCCACACAGGCAGCGCCTTCAGAAGAACTAAAAAAAATCAGGCGAGTGATCATAGTGCCTGGCTTCAAGGCAAGGGCACAAAAGACAGTCTCGTGTCGCCTACGCCACCTGTCCCCTCTTCCCTGATGGAAATGAAATGCACCAGTGTGCCAAGTAGGGACCCGTGTGCCCGGGGGAGGGACAGCAAAGTGACTGTGGGACTTCGCATTGGAGCCCAGGGCCACCCACCCATGCACAGCGGAGCACAGCCCGGGGCGGAGTTCTGCCAGTGCCCACGGAGGGAGCATCTAGACCAGCCCGGCCAGAGAGGAGCTCTCCGCCCTGGGTTCCAGCTAGTCCCACCACTGGGTGCCAAAAAGCCAGCTGGGAGCTGGACAAAATGTGTAAGGCAGTCAGGCCACCAAGGCTGCAGTCTTCGGGCAATTTCTTCAGCTGTGTGGCTCAGAGCCAGGGGACTTAGGGCGCATGTGATCTAGCGGGACACCAACAGTGGTGGCCAAGCCAGCGCCTGTGTCACCCCTCCCCTGACTCCGGGCAGGGCGGCTCACAAAGCCAGGTAGGGGTCACGACCATGGGCTTTGGGTGAGCCCTCCCCTACAGAGTCAAATTTTTTAAAGAATACTGATAACTATTGTCTAAAAGTGCATCCAGTAAAAAAACAGCAACTGAATAGAAAAATAGGCAAGACTTTCAACAGAAAAAAACATATATATATATATATGTATATGTATATATATAGTCCCCAGAAAATAACAAACAGTAACTGCTCTTAAATACATAAGAAGCATCGCCGTCTCACTTGGGGAAAGGAAAACACAACTTGCAATTAGGAAAGAGCAGACTGGATGGGGGGCGGGCGTGCTGCTTGTGTTTACTGTGTACATTTAAGTCTTTACTGGGACTTTGGGGATTTTATGCCATGTGCATATTTTGCCTTTTCAAAGCGGAATGTGTTTGGAATGCAAGCATGCAGAATTCCTAAACAGAAAGGTTTGAAATGGAGAATTTGCAAATGTGACTCCATCTCCCACAGGGCAGCTGTTTGGCCGGCACCTTCCTTTGCGCCACAAACGTTCACAGAGCAATTACAGCGCCTGGCATTGCCCTGGGCCCTGGGGAAACCGCTATGAAGAAAAAGTCCCCCCCCCCCCCCCCCGGGGCCCTGGTGTTCTGGCAGCAGGAAACAGACTATAAATAAACTGCAGGTGATGACAAGTGACATGAAGGACAGGCAGGGAGGGGAGGTGGGGAGTGCTGAAGGAGGGGGGGTCAGGGTGCACTTTACATGCTTTGTTGCATAGGTTGCTCAAGAAAGTCCCTAGTGAGACGATGGCATTTGAGCTGAGCTCTCAAAGAAATGGGGGAGGCAGCCATGGAGATAATCTGAGTGAGGGGAAAGCATTAGGTAGAAGGAACAGCAAGTGCAAAGGCCCTGTGGCAGAAGTGAGGCTGGGGTGATGCAGGGCCAGTGATGCTGGGGATCAATAGACAAGAGCGACAGCGGGAAGAGATGAGGCCAAGAGGCCGTGTAGGGCCAACCAGGTGGGACTTTGGGCATCACTCTAAGGACAGGGTGAAGCTGGCTGAGGCCGTGGTGTGGGTACCACATGCAGAATGCATCCTCCTTGGTAAGCATCTCTAGGGCTTGACTTCCAAATGGGATGTGTCATTGTGTTAAGGGGAAACAACTCTTAACAACTCTCTCTCCACTATTTTATGAAAAGCAGGCATTGAATCTTTTTTTTTTAATTTTCTGCTTCAATTATCAATAATGCTTTTACACACTTTCTCTTGTTCAGTGATAAATTACCTTAAGAACAAAGCCTATCGGGCTTTGGCGACTTTTCTCTAATGAGTGGTTTTATGCCCATTGGTAAAATTGTATCAAAGCCTTCTGCACAAGAGCTATTGATCTGTATATTTTTCAGAAATGGGATTTTTCATGGTTCTAAAATATTCCATCATAAGAGGGTACTGTAGTGATTTAACTAAGTTTCTGGGATTAAATATTAAAGAAAGGTTTGCTTTAATGGTCTCCCTCCCTCCGTCCCTCTCTCTTCCTCTTTCTCACACACATACAAATGGGATAACAAAGATTATATATACACACATATGGGGTTTTTTGGGGGGTTTTTTTGAGACAGAGTCTCGCTTGTTGCCCAGGCTAGAGTGAGTGCCGTGGCGTCAGCCTAGCTCACAGCAACCTCAGACTCCTGGGCTCAAGCGATCCTCCTGCCTCAGCCTCCTGAGTAGCTGGGACTACAGGCATGCGCCACCATGCCCGGCTAATTTTTCCCATATATATATTAGTTGGCCAATTAATTTGTTTCTATTTATAGTAGAGACGGGGTCTCACTCTTGCTCAGGCTGATCTTGAACTCCTGGGCTCAAGTGATCCTCCCACCTCAGCCTCCCGGAGTGCTAGGATTACAGGCGTGAGCCACCATGGCTGGCCTGGGTTTTTTTTTTTAATCGACAGGGTCTTGCCATGTTGCCCAGGCTGGAGTGCAATGGTTATTCACAGGTGCAGTCATAGCTCACCAAAACCTCAAACTCCTGGTGATACCAAACCAAATTGGGGTCTTTTCCCCTGGTGCAGTGAAGCCAGACACTGAAGCTGAGTGTCGCAGCGAGAGAAAGAGGCTGTATTCGCAAGGTGCTATGCAAGGAATATAAGGCAGCTGACGCTTAAAAGCTAAGGCTGGAAACCCCATCCCCGGTGCCTTGCAAGTCCGGATCTTTAAAGGCAGGGAGGGGTACGTTGCAGGCCGGCAAAATTGCAAATCCATAAATGGAGGTTATGCACTGGCCTGGCCCCCAAACTCAGGATACCCTAAAGCAGGGACGAGACACAGGTAGATTCAGAGATTCTAGGATGAGTGGAAAGGAATGCTAAAGTGGATTTCACAGGCCCCTCGTGGGGGAAATTTAGAACACAGAATGGGGGTCACAGTTCATGTCCTCGGTTCCCCTCTGTTGGGGTGAAGGGAAAACTTCCCCCTCATCCTCGGCCTTGGAAAGTTTGCTGAAAAAAATCAACTCATGATAAAGCAGATTAATAAAAGTTACCAAATTTATTTTAATGTGTGTACTCGGGAACGCTCAGCAAATGAAGATTCGACCCCCCGACGGGGTCCGGAGCTTATGTGCCTCTCTGGTGAAATGGATTACAGGAAAAGAGGGATCCAGCGCTCCCCGCCTTTGCGCCGTCCCTCGCTGGCTGCTCCACGCACGCGCCGGCGTGTTCCCAGCTCACCTTCGCCACCTGCGTCCTGCCGGGTACGCAAGACGCCTCTTCTAGTCTCGCCCCTTCGGCAGCTTCACCTTGCATGGCCAGGACAGCACAGGACCAAACAGGAACCAGGGAGCCATCGGCACGGGCTTTCCCCGGGTAGCAGTTAGTCTACCCAGTGTCCTCGTGCAACTGAGAAAGAGGTACGCCCTTCCTCAGGATACCTTACTTCTATCTAGAGGGGGTGGAAATGCTATAATATATTTATTTTGTGTCTGTAAAACTGTCAGGATAAATCTACCAATCTGATTGTTTCTGCCATGCATGGAAAGAGCCCATTCGATGAGTTCCTTGCACAGTGCACAACCTGCACTCCTGAGCCCTGCCTTCCTGGCTGTATTCTCTTACCTATTATTATGCACGTGTGTTCTTCCCACCTCTGCTGTCATGACTGAGCACCAAGCATTTCTACATCTTGGGAGCAACTCTAGGGTCAAGTGGTCAAAGCCAGGGTCTTCCTAGAGAGAGCAAGTACCACCTGCCCTGTCCCGTCACAAGGGTGATAACATTCCTGATTTAGCCTTAGGAGGCGGACTGCTTCAGGGAGAGCTTGTGAAAAGGGGGACGTTAAAATGTGTCCACCTAAATATTGGCAAATATAGTTCCACCTTTACACATGCTGGAGACGTTACTCATGTCAAGCCTCACATTCTCCACCCCATTTTACAGATGGAGAAACTGAGGCAGCCGGTGGCTCACCAGCACCACCTAGTGTGCATTGTGAAATGCTATAGGGTGTGGTTCTTCCTGCCTTCGAATGCGCTAACAGCTCAGTAAACTGGGACACAGCACACGGGAGATGTATCTACTGGGACTCTCTGCCCCCAATTTTTTTTTTTTTTTTTGACGTGGGCATTGGGCATTTGTGGCTGTCTAAATGCCCGGGGTTGTGAGCTCAGATGTCAATTTTCACTTAGGGAAAATTTTTATACTGCAGTCAAAAGCCATTTAAGAAATAAACGCCGGGAAGATCATAATGGAAGCTCGGGGTAACCTTTAATGATGGCGGTGCTTGCAAAACGCATGGTTCAGGAAGGGCTGATGCGTGATCCAAAAAGCTCTTGTTAAAATCCAATCTTCTCCAGCAATGAGCATTAGCAGGAAAATGCCTGCGAAGAACAAAAACACAGGAAAGGTTAATGGCCTTCTTTGCTGTAACGATCTGGGATTTTATCTCACGTTCCAGCTTATCTTCGGATCATGCATATGCTGAAGAGGGTGGTTTTTTTTTTTTTTTTCTATTTGCTAATCAGGAGAAAAATTGATTACCAAAATTATAATTAAGAGCTGGGAAAATATGCAACAATTTGGCTGCTTCATTTAGCACATATTTCAGGTTAATTGCATGATTTTACTAATGAAGATATTTGCATGAATATTTTCAGTGGCTACATCCAACTTATTGTGTCATGAGCTCTGCTAAGCAAACGACTTCACTGTTTGTTGGACTTAGAACAAAGGCTGAAACCTTCAGAGAGACATGTAGAGACTGCCCTGGGATTATGTGTTGGCATCCTTCTATAATATTTGATTGATTGATTGAGACAGAGTCTTGCTCTGTCACCTGGGCTAGAGTTTAGTGGCGTCAGCCTAGCTCACAACCACCTCCAACACCTGGTCTCAGGTGATCCTCCTGCCTAAACCTCCCGGGTAGCTGGACTACGGGGGCAACGCCACCACGCCTGGCTAATTATGTCTATTTTTAGTTGCCTGGCCAATTTTTTCTATTTTTAGTAGAGACAGGATCTTACTCTTGCTCAGGCTGGTCTTGAACTCCTGACCTCAAGCATTCCTCCTGCCTTGGCCTCCCAGAGTGCTGGGATTACAGGCATTAGCCATCACACCCGGCCCTTTTCTAATTTTTAAAAAGACTGAAAGATTCCAAAGAAAGTGGGAAAACAATCCTTACTACCACTTTTTAAACAAGTATGTTAAAAAAAAATACTCATACCTATGCAATTCCACTCCCCAGAAGTAATCGCAATTTCCATTTTTTAATAATGTGACTTCTATAAAATTATAGAGAGATTAGAAAATATTTTTAAAAAGAAAAATGATCCATACTTCTACTGAAAGGTAGCCACTGTTAAAGTTTAGGGGTGTTCTATACTAAATATTTTTCCTTTGTGTGAATATACTTTTTGTTTCTTACCAAAATGGATTATATTATACTGTTTTATATTTAGACTAGTTTTTCACTGAACAATAAATTGTGAACATGTTTTATATCAGTAAACATTTTTCTATCACCATGTAAAGGCACAAAGATCTTCATAGTGTGGACAGGCCATGATTTATTTAAATGAGCCTCTTTTGTCGAATATTGAGGCTGGACCTGATTGTTCACTTTAATAAGCAGCAGGTAATGAACATTCTTTTTTTTTTTTTTTTTTCATCAATGATATGGTGTTTTATGAACATTCTTGAAGCTCTCTGAGCACATCCATAATTATTGTATTAAGATAAGTTCATAGATACTAAATGATTTGAAAGCGTTGATAGAGGTTGCCAAATTTGACCTGGAGGAAGATGTATATTTAAAATCCCACCATGGGTGTGGGGTAAGGCTCATTTTCTCGCAGTCTCACCAACATGGGGGGCCAATGTGGTCATTTAAAAAAAGAGAGAGAGCTAAACAATGTATCTCTTTGTTGATTTAATTTGCATTTCTTTAGCTCCTAGTAAAAGGAGTGATTATGTATGGGCCATTTATGGTTCTTTGTGAACCGCCAGTCCAAGTCCTTCGCTCATTTTTAAAAATTGGGGTTGTGCATTTTTCTTTCGTTGTTCTGTACAGTCTGTGTTTTAAAGATACGGCCATTCATCGGCTATAGATGGCACAGATATTTTTCCATTGATTTTTGTATTTTTTTTTTTATTCTTGCAAAAAATAAAACGGTGGCATTTTGTTTAACAAGCTTACTCTGTGTACAACACCCTGGCCCAGAGGTTGGAGCCATCCTGGTAAGGACTGGCAGGTCTGCGAGATGAAGCCAGCTGGTCTTGAGGTTGGCTCAGCAGACCACAGTCACTGTCACCTACCGAGCTTTACCTGCATTAGGTCACTTGGTTGCCACAACATTAACATCCGCATTCTACAGCTGAACAGACAGAGGGGATTCAAAGTCCTTGGTCAGGCCGATCAGCTGGGCGGGGAAGAGCCAGGATTGGAACCTCATGCATCTCCAGGGCCGGAACCGGGTTGCAAGACGCCGCTGGTGTTATAGTGAACGACAGTGGAACAGGCATCCGTGGTCGTGAAGTCCAGGTTCCGGCCAGTTCAACCTACAGGAACGTGTGTCCGCTAGGAATGACTGGCACAAATCACACACACACAAAATCCAACTACAGCTGCTCAAACAAACACAGGTCGCCATAAAGGGGTGTTAATTGTCGCTACTCGAGACAAGTAAGAGGTAAATTGTGCATGAACGCGTCTGTCAAAACTTTGCGGCGTTTTTGCTGGCGTCTGTGGCGACGTGTGTTCAGAGACGTTGAGCCCCCTGCGAGCTGCCTCCGGGTGGGAGGCTTGGAGGGAGGCAGAAGACGGCGCAAGGCACAGCCGGTTGGATGCACTTGGGGGGCGTTTCAGGCGCTGCAGCACTCGGTCCCAGTTCCAGTGGGTACACCAGGGACGCGGCACGGGGCTGAAAACAACGTGAGCATCTTTGATTGTCCGGCTCTGATCAGCCTAAGGCTGACCTCTGAGCCAGCAACCCAGCTCAGGTGCAACCCGTGCCGAGGCCGGAGCCCTCGCTCAGAGGGAGTTTGGACTTGCAGCACCTTTGCTTGTCGGTGGAGAACGACAGTGGGCCTGAGAACCAGAGGGCCACGTGCCACCGTCCCCCAAGCCACCATTAGTGCCCTGGGGCGCAGGTGGAGAAGGCTGGGTGCAGACAGGGCTCCGGGCTTGAACCCTGCGACAGTGGGCCACGCTGAGGTTGGGCTGGGAAAGGCTTTTGTTTGTTTGCAAGCAGGGACCCCCACATGAGTTGAATCTGGAAAACATCAGGAAACCTCCACAAAGCACAAAATATTGTCTCTTTAAAAAGACATTTTAGCATGACTCTGAAATGCAAAAATGTTGCTAGACAGCGTAGTATTGAACAATGGAATAGGGATTGTTATTTAGATAATAGTACTGAATCAATAGCGAGTTTCCTGAACTCGATCACTGTATTGTGATGATAGAAGAGGATGTCCTTGTTTATAGGGGACACACACTGCAATAGTGAAGGGTAGATAGCATGACGTCTGCAACTTATTCCAACTCAGAGGTCAAGGCAGGCTTCCGGAGAGAATCTAGAAAGACAACATCCTTGTTAAGGTCAGAGGCCTAGGTGAAGGGTGTGTGTATACGCCATCCATTGTTCTGTTCTTGCAGCTCTTCCATAGAAAGGATGATACATCTTTCCAAATTAACCATTTTAAAGATGCTACTAAAATTCTCACCCTAACAACCGTGGGTGTCAAAGGTGAACAGTCACTGACGGAACGAAGCCCGGATCCCCGAGTTCTCCGTCTCAGGGGCAGCAGCTTCTGGGGAGCCCGACCTGCCCCGGGCTCCCAGCCCTGCCCCCATGGCCTCCCCTCACACCCTCACGTCCCTTCCCGACTGGCCGCACGAACATCACATCCCGCAGAGGTGTCTTTCTTGAAAACAGCCTTATCTGAAACATTGTGAACAGGCAAAGAGAGGACAATACAGTGAGTGCCTGTGTGGCCCACACACAGTTCTGTCAAATCTTTGCCGAATGTCACATTGTCTCAAATCTCTCTCTCTCTCTCTCTCTCTCTCTCTCTCTCTCTCTCTCTCTCTCTCTCTCAAGGAATAAAGGCCTTTTTCCTTAAGGAATAAGGATTCACTGAAGCCCCCCTGTGAATCTGCCTTAAAACCCTGTGAGGGGGAAAGGAAACTTCCCCTTCACTCCAGAAGGTTCCCCGAAAGATCAACTCACAGTAAAGCAGATGGATAATAGAAAGAGATTGATTTACTTTGCCCAAGAGGCGAATCACAGAGCAGTTACCCAGTGGGGTCCAGAAGTTTATCTACCCTCCTGTTAGAGGGTCGGGGGATGAGGAATACAAGTCATTCTGCTGAGGGGTGATAAATGGGTACAGGGAGGATAAATGGATACTGGGGAGAATGAATGGATGGGGGAAGCAGACTGACTCGTAAATGGGTCTCTTTGGAAATTAAACTAGCCTGAGAGACAGGTGTTGCCTTGAACATGGGTTAGGAGGTCTGGCTGCATCTTGATCTTCTTTCCTGCAACGTAGTGAGATCACAGGGAGGGCAGGGAAGTCCACTGTCCTTTCTGATGGGTCTGTCTGGTGTTCTGCAGACAGAGGGAAAGCCCCTTCCAAGGCCTGTTGAGCTCCAAGGGCCTTTAATTCAAAATACTCTTCACACCAAGGAGTCGTACTTTTTTTTCTTTTTTTTTTTTTGAAACAGAGTCTCACTCTGTTGCCTGGGCTAGAGTGCCATGGCGTCAGCCTGGCTCACAGCAACCTCAAACTCCTGGGCTCAAGCGATCCTCCTGCCTCAGCCTCCCGGGTAGCTGGGACTACAGGCACGCGCCACCACGCCCGACTGATTTTTTCTATATGTATTTTTAGTTGACCAATTAATTTCTTTCTATTTTTAGTAGAGACGGGGTCTCGCTGTTGCTCAGGCTGGTTTCGAACTCCTGACCTTGAGAGATCCGCCCGCCTCGGCCTCCCAGAGTGCCAGGATTACAGGCGTGAGCCACCGCGCCCGGCTGCGGAGTCGTATCTTGGGATGAAATTCCTGAGCTCCTTCAGCCTTTCATCCCCACCGTTCCTGAGGGTCTCCTATCATCCACTGGGTGTTTCTCCTTCACATACACATTTCTCCGTGCATGGTTTTATATTACTACTTTTTTTTTTTTCCAAACAAGTCAGTTGTCTGAAATATTACTACTTTTAACACATATTTGTGCATCCATAAACAGTATGTGATATTCCTTAGGTTTTGAGTCCATGTAAATATTATCATTCAGAACGCGTCATTCCACAACTTGCATCCAAGTGAATATATGTGGTTCTAACCCGTTCGGTTTTCCTCCTGTCTCATTGAATTCTACTACGTCCTCGTAGATTTTATCCTTTCTCCTGTAGATGGATGCTCGCGTGCTATCCATGGCTCCCCTTTACGGGCAACGCTGCCATTCACGTCCGCGCCCTGGGCTCCTTGAGCACGGTGACGGTGTCGCGGAGATGTGTTCATCTGTTGGGGAAATAAATTGGGGGGTGGGGAGGGGTTGCTGATGGCATTTAGCAAGAAGCCACCATCTGAATCTCATGGCTCAGAGTTTGGGCCACGGACTCAGGTCCCCGTTCTCATTCCTTTCTCTGCCTCTTGCACCTTGTCCCCAGCACCAGGCACAGCTACTGCATCAGTCAGGTTTGCTGCGGTAACGCCGCGGAACGAACAGTCCCAGGTTCCAGGGCTTATGTGTCTCTGTTTCTCATTCATGCACCAGGCTAATCTCCCGTGCCGGCCATCGGCTAGGCTGCAGTCTGCTCCGTGGGTTTCTCATTCCTGAAGGTCCAGTGGCTTGCTGGGACGTGCTTGTCTCATGGCGAAAGGAAAATGCACAGGAGGCCATGCCAAGCCACAACAGCGCGTGGAAGGCTTCTGGTCCCGCGTGGCCCATATCATGTCCGCTCCCGTTCCATCGGCCAACGCAGGTCCCTGTCCTGTGGTCAAGCCCGCGGTGCTGCCTCGGGAAGGAGGCAAGGAAAGCTGTGTGCAGATGCCGCCGTCTACCCCAGGCACCGACCTCCTTCCGCCCCTCGGGTCCTCTCGCCACGGTGACGCGCACACGAGCACACACACTTCTGACCCCTCCTCCCCACTCACCTGCTGCCCCTCCCCCGCTGCTCCCAGTTGTTCCCAGAGCAGAACTGGACTGGACAGTGATGGGCAGCCGGGGGCTGGGTGCTCTGACGACAGAGGGGAGCGGACACCCCCAAAAACCTCCCCAGGAGACTAAAATAATCCTTTGGAAATAATATCATGCTGGGCCCCCCGGGGTGGAGAGTGAGACCCCCCCACGCTGCCTAGGGGCGATCGCTTTGATGAAACGGACCAGGGACGAGGTGGTCAAGCTGGTCCAGAGCCCCGTGCTGAACGGCTTAGAACTCAGTGCGCGCTGCCAGGAGTCCCGTTCGTCCCAAACGGCTAAGGGCTCCAGACAGAAAGCCACTCGGAGACTTCGTGCCACCTCTTACGCTGTTGGGGCAGAGAGGCCAGCGTCAGTTGTAAAGGGCAAGCTATTTTTTTCTCTTCTGGTGGCAACAGAATTAAAATACCAGAGAGAATATTCCCTGCAAGTGTTTAGCTTCACTTGACAAATATTTGCAAATACTCCTCTTGCCTGATGGTGGGAACAAGGGTTATTTACCAAGGCTTTGACCGGGGTCCCTCTTCTACGAGAAGTGGACGCCGGCTGTAAATTCCACCCCGCGTTGTCAAGAAGCTGCGGCTCCCAGGCGCCCAGAGCTACGACAGGTGTGCAGGGGGCGGCAGGGGGCGGCAGGGGGTGGCGGTGCAGCTCGTAGATCTTCCATTTAGCTTGTTAACGAGTATGAGGCTGTACGGGCCGGAGCGCGCCCGGGGACTGGGGTCTGTTTAATTAAACGATAAGAGCATGGTATAGAAATCAATACTCAATTCCATTCTTAAAAGCCAGAGACTCCCGAACTCTGGATAGGTCACTCGTGCTTCGTTCGGATGAACGTGCTCCCAACAGTAAGCCAAGTGGCGTCTCTTGGGGTACCCGGCCGCTTCACTCAGCTCCGGCTGGGGAGAACGGAGCCATTAGCGGCATGGCTCCGGGCGCGGACATCGATGACCGGCAGATTGTTGATAGGCAGACTGCGTCCCGCAGGCTGGGGAAACCGCCCCGGGGCTTTGGGAGAGCGATTGCCGCGTCCCTCGGCGGCGGTGCAATGGCCAGACACTTCCCGCTCTCAGGCCCTGTGCCGGGTGCACCAGGATTTATGGGGCTTTTGTAATATCTAATTGAGATTGGTCACAAAACCCTTGCTTTCGCTCTGGGTAACGTTTCAAGCGGTCGTCAAACCTAGACGCAAAGGAAAGAGGAAACAAAAATCACACCCGATCGTAGGAATTACAGGGAAGGGCGCCCAGCAATTGACGTCTTGCCTTGTACCGTATGTAAGTCATCGCCTTTGACCTTCACAGTCGACAACTGTCGTTTCCGTCTCAGAGGTGATGCAACTGAGGCTCAGAGAGCTGCACCGACGTGACCAACGTCGGCAGAAGGGTGGCAGGGCTGAGACTCAGAAGGACATCCGAGTAGAGAGGCCACACCCTTGCTCCTGAGCCTCCTGCCAGGATTTCTGGAAGCCCCCATGTTTTCAGGATGTCGACAAGATGCTTGTAGAGCAGGAGGGACAACCGTACTGGGGACAGTGCTGGGGCTCAGTGACAGGATGGCGTGCAGGTCAAGCATAACAAGTCCAGAGCAACTGCCACGCCCCCCACCTGCCAGTCCTCCCTGCGTCTGCTCCCAGCACCTTAACACGGCCACGGGCTACACTCACTTTGTGGCCACCAGATCCCATTGCTTGTCTGGATGTCCCTAAACCTCCCACAGATTTTTCACATGGACTTCTCTTAAGCTGGGTCTCCCTCATCCTGTATTTATGGGGGCTGAGGGTAGACAGCCTTCACCCTGGTCTGATTTATTCCAGCTGGTCTCCAGCTCTCCTTTCAACCTGCTAAGATTTGTCAAATCTTAATTCTGTCATCCAGTGTAAGAGCCCTCTCTTTTTGTTCAACAGTGTATCTCACCTCTAAATCTGATAAATATACCTTCTGTTTCAACTGAGATGGGCGGACTGATGAGTGTACACTTGAAAATGAATGGTCAAGGATATCGTCTATGTAGGATCTAAGTGGTATGGTCTAGAAAAAAATTAAAAGTAAAATAAAAAAAAGAATATGTTCTGTGCAACACACTAACACTCAGCCAAGAAGTGCAACTTGGGCAAAGTCCTGCCAAAGCTCTTTAAACTCCTCCTCCCAGCACATTCTGACCCGTAATAGTGCCAAGCTCCTGTCTGAAAGCCCTACAAAGGCAGGGACTGTGTCAGGTTATGCTCACCCCACATCCAGCCTACTCAGCTGTGCACACAGACGTGTGTTGAATGAATGAAGGGATGAAGGCATGATGCCACACTGTCCCTCTTCAATCCCCACCCATGCTGTGCATCCTATCAGGGTCGTAGGTTTGGATGTAGGCAACTCTGTTGGGTTTCTAGAGTGGCGGTTCTTGAATGGGGGAATTGTCACCATGCCCCCCAGGAGGGTGGGAGATGGAGGGGAGTTGTCTGGTTGCCATAATGTCTGGCATGAGCGGTGGCCTTCAGAGGGATGCTAGGTAGTCTGCAATGCAGAGAACACAATCAAGACAAAGCTGCCGGCTGGGCGCGGTGGCTCAGGCCTGTAATCCTAGCACTCTGGGAGGCTGAGGCTGGAGGATCACTCAAGGTCAGGAGTTCGAAACCAGCCTGAGCAAGAGCGAGACCCCGTCTCTACTATAAATAGAAAAGAAATGAATTGGCCAACTAAACATATATAGAAAAAATGACCTGGGAGTGGTGGTGCATGCCTGTAGTCCCAGCTACTCGGGAGGCTGAGGCAGGAGGATCGCTTGAGCCCAGGAGTTTGAGGTTGCTGTGAGTGAGGCTGACGCCACGGCACTCACTCTAACCCAGGCAACAGAGTGAGACTCTGTCTCAAAAAAAAAAAAAAAAAAAAAAAAAAAAGACAAAGCAGCCCCTATCCTGCAAGATCTTCTGTTGTTTCAACAGGCATCCATGAAGATGTGTTTGCATGTAAACACGGGGCATCTTTTACACAGCTTTGACATACATAGAATATAGCGTTTATATTTTAGTGTGGACGAGTGCAAAGGTTAGCAATAAAGATGTAGCAGAGGCCTGAGGATAAGAAATCGAGTGTGTGATGAGAATGCACAGGAGCAACTCTGCCTCCTCGGGGTGGACGGGGAGGCTGCCGCGAGGAAGGGCCGCCGTGCGGGAGGGTGTGAAGGCATTCACGGCGCGCAGGCGAGGGCAGGGTGAGCCAGACACAGGAAACAGCACGTGCGAGTGGGACAAGACATTGAAGACAGATCGCTATTTTTTATTCTGCATTAGATTGTGTTGGCTAATTTATTTTCGGGTCTGATCCCCACATTGGATTGAAAGCTTTCTAAAGGCTAAGACCACCTCTTAGCCATCACTCTGTCCTGCCGGCACCTTGCACGGTAACCAAAACCCCATCCATACACCAGGGGTCCTCAAACTATGGCCCACAGGCCACATGGGGCCCGCCGAGGACATTTATCCGGCCCTCTGGGTGTTTTTGCTGCCACTGCCTGTCCTGCTTAGCAGCCGACTCGTCCCGGGCCCACAGTGCGCACCCTCCAACAATGGTCTGAGGGACAGCGAACTGGCCCCCTGTTTAAAAAGTTTGAGGACCCCTGCCTTACACACTCAAAAAATGTTAGTTGTCATTGACCCATGGTCGGGAGACACTGTGAAGACCAGGCTGTGCCTGAGGGGAGGGACAGGAATCCAGGCCCCCGGGTTCCCCGTAACCTACAGCTTCGTTGGTTTCATGAATCATTTCGTTTCTGTGGGCCTCAGTTTCCCCTTCTATAAAACACAAAATAATAGATCATCTGCTCAGGAGGCCCTTCCTGTCCCTGCCCAGCGTTACCTGAAACATGCCATCCATGCACGATCGACACTGAACACAGCTCTTAGTGACACTGCGTTTGATACAATTAGGTGCCTCGACATGAGACACAGCGCTCTGTTGTGAAACGGAACTTTCCTTTCCAAGGCCGGGAGAGGAAGGAACACGACCAGCTGCCGGCCACTCTGCTCAGGGTTAGCTTTGGGGCGTCACGGCGTTGGGGGTCTGTCTTCACCCTCTGTTCCTTATTCCTTCCACGGAAACTAAAGGGCCTGTTCAGACTCGGGGGTTTCTTGGGGCCACCCCACAGGCTCTGAGATGCTCGCCGTTTCAGACCTAACCGTAAAGAGAACGCCATTCTGAAGATCTCTGCATTAATTACCATTGTTGGAGAGACATTATCTATATTTACATAATAGCTTCCCAGGTTCTCCTAGTTTCGAGTCAAGCTAACAAATTTGTTGCTATTAAGGAACACAAATTGCTCCGGTATGTTTTCAATCCTGCAAATGGAAAGCCTTGCCTGTTTGGAGAGGTGGCTAGACCGACCCCAGAACAATTAGTGTCTAATAATTTGTTAATGTTGGAGATGAGCTTAAAGACACAGTTTAAAACGTCTACCTTAATGTCTCGAGTGAAAACAGAATGGCATCTGCAGAAGCCGGGATTGTGTCAGGCACATTAATATGATTACGTAGCCTTGCAAAACGTGAAAAGCTCCTGTTATGTCTTTAAAAAGGGGCAGATGAAGCCAGCATCCTTCTTTTTAGCCCTCAATTACCCTGCTTGGATACTAATGATCGGCTGATGATGGCTAATTGTTGGAGGCATGGGGGTGGGAGCGCCGCTGGGTTTGGGGGGGTCCGGGGTTGAAAGCTGCCTGGCTGGGAAGGCTGGCTGGCTGGCTGGCTGGGGTCCCCACCCTGTGCACCTGTCATGGTGAAGTCACGGGACTCCATGGTCTGAGTGCTTGCAAGCTGCAAGACGTGATCTTATCACAACTCGGTTAAGGCCGCACACTGCTGTAAGAGGTCCAGAGGAGCTGGTGTCATATTCCTGTCTTCTTCCTTCCTCTAGAATTAGCAGCTCCCACTGATCTAGGGCGGCGGTTCCCCGAGTGGTGTGCGTCCGGATCACCTGGAGGAATTGTCAGCCGGATTCTAATTCGGTACCTTGGAGGCGGCCAGCGTCTGCCCAAACAAGGTCCCAGGTGGCGCTCATGTTGCCGGTCTGGGGACCCCTCTGTGAGGTGGTGACTTCGTCCCTGCAGGAAGCCAGCAGGTGTAACCTGCAAAGGTCATGTGACCTAAGATGGGCCGGCCCGTGGGTTGTTCTCAACGAACGTGCCCCTCCCTCTCTCCGGGGAAAGTGGGAGCTTGGGAACTAGGTCCAGCTCACGGGCAAAGCTAAGAAAGAGAATGACCGCGACAGGCAGAGAGGGGGAAGACAAGGCAGAGAGGAAGAGTTCCTGGCTCCAGCCCTGGCCCGCCTGTCCTTTCCAAAACTTGACAACACCAGCTAATAAGCTGCCACTTTTGCCTAAGGTAATTTACATTGTATTCCTGTCACCTGTAACCAAGAGGATTGTGACCACGACAGAAATGCAAACCAGAATGCCAATTTCCGAATACACAATGAGGCCCTAGGTGACACGGTGGCCTGAGCTGCTGCTCTGTCTCCCGCTGGAAGAGGTGGGGGGACAGCGGGGTGGAGAGAGCAAGAGCTCTCTGGGGTTCCCAGATAAAATGCACGTAGCTTACCCAAACTTCACAGAACATAATATCTTTATTAAGGACTTGTTCTGTGACAGGTGAATACTGTCAAAAGGCCACACTCAAAGATCCAGAAGGCCACATGTAGCCTGTGGCCCCTAGGCTGCAGGTTCCCCGCCCTATATGCATGAGACACGTTGATCCTAAAACACATCATTTGGTGTTTCTCTGAAATTCAAGTAACTGCACATCTTGGTTCTTTTGTTGTGGTTTTCTTTTTTGGTTTTTGGTTGGTTGGTTTTTGGCAGACTGCAATGGTTTCAGAAAATATCCTGTATTTTTATTTGCTAAATCTGGCAACCCTAGCTCAGGAGCAAGGCAGGGCGGGGTTTGCCCCTCAGCTAGACCCCCCTGTGACTCCGGGCTGCATTTCCCAGCCCCCCTGTGCAAGCTGCTCTGGCTGCTGGAGGCACTAGTACTAATGACAGGGCAAAACTGTAAGGCACTGGGATGTGGCCGCTCCCCCTCCCCCCTCCCCCTCCCCCCTCCCCCCTCCCCCCTCCCCCCTCCCCCCTCCCCCCTCCCCCGGCTGGTGGCGGGTGCGCACTGTTGGGGCCAGGCTTGGCAAACCGAAGCCTGCTGTCCGGGCCCATGCTCAGTCCTCCGCTGCCTGCTCCTGTAGTCTGGCCTGGCTGCACGATCTTGATTGGATGTTAAAGCTTGTTGCTGATTGGATGTTAAAGCTTGTTGCTGATTGGACACTTTTTGAGTCCTACCAGGGGTATAAAAGCAGGAGGAGAACAGGGAAGTGGGGTCAGAAGTTGGCTGAGCCTCGTAGAGGAGGAAAGACTATTCTCCGACTCTTCGTGTGCTGCTTGGTTCTCTCCCTGGTCAAGAGCTGTAACACTAGCTGTACACTTTGCCGTAACACTAACAGAGGTGGGCAGAGGAGTGGGGGGAGAGATGCCAGAGCTTTTGGGGCCCTCTCTGGCAGGGGCTGCCTCGCCTCCAGGGTTCCAACTGTAGCCAAATAGCCCACCACAGATCTAGGGCTCCAAATTTGCCTATTCTGCCTTTTCTCACCCTGGATCAGTTCTGTTTGTCTAAGACTCCACATAACTGAAATCGCATACTATGCACTTTGGGGATTTGGCCTTTCCCTCAGCGTAATGTTTTGGAGATTCATCCATGTTGCGTTTGTCAGTGGTTCATTTCTTTTCATTGCTGAATAGTATTCTATCGTCGGAATACATCACTTGTTTAAAAAATTCCTTTTCCCGTTGATGGGCATGTGGGTTGTTTCCAGTTTGGAAGTATTATGAATAAAGCTATGGGGAACATTTCTCTCCACCTCTTTTGTAGAAACATGTTTTCATTTCTCTTGGGTAGATATCTTAGAAATGGGATTGTTTGGTTGTGGGGTAGGTGAATGTTTAGTTTTAAAAGAAAAAAAAAAACACCTTTCAGGCCTTTTTCTAAAGAGTTTTGCCATGCAACTCTACACGAGTATTAAACTTGCTTTGAGGACACACGTCTTGTGATGAGGCTACGAATCAGAATGGCTGAGACCCTTCCCAGTCTGGGCTTCTGTGTCTCTCTTCTCATGCCTGTGTCAGTATTTTCTAGCGCAAACTTCTCCAGGTAATGAGGTCTGCAGAAGGTGGCTGAGTAAGGGCAAATCCGCCCTTTTCCCAGAATGTCTGCAAGGATCAGAAATGAGAGGCAAGAACTCCCGCCGCACTTTATATCAATACGTTTCATTAACATAGCTGGGGAGGTGGGCGTGAAGCTGGCAGGTTCCCGGTTGTCAGCCCCAGCGTAGACAGTGGCCTTGCGAAGAAGGGGCCTTTCCGTTCAGGCTGCTGTGAGGCACACAGCTCCCAGTCACCCCTGTGCAGACCTCGCCAACCAGGAAAATGCCCCCAGGCCCCGAAGAGCACACAGAGGCATCCCAGAAGATAACAGGATGTAGCAGTTTCCAGATTCTCTCCAGCTTGGAAATGACCAAAAACAACCCCAACAGCCATAAATAAAAAGGGGAGCCATTTTTAAAACTTTTTATTTTTGCTCTCATCATGGAGGACAGGCAAGGCTGAAGGAGGAGCTCAAATGACACCAGTGGGCTTGCTGCCAGCTCGTCTTCCCGGCTTTGGCTGTGTTTCTAATCCGACTTGCCCCTGGTGGTCCCAGGCTACATGCTCAGGCTGTGCAACCTCAGGGCAACAAGAGCATCTGTTTAATAATATTCCAACCAGTGACATTCCAGTGGAGTCTCATTGGCCTGGCCTTGGTCACGTGCCATTCTTGAGCCAGTCAGGGCCAAAAGGTTGGAGTAGGCTGATTGGCTGGGCCTGGGTCACATGACCATCCTTGAGCCAGTCAGGGCCAAAAGGTTGGAGTAGGCTGATTGGCTGGGCCTGGGTCATGTGCCTACCTGGATCTCAGTGGGCTGGTGGTAGGTGCATAGCAATTCCGTGCACTGAGAGGAAAGGTGAGTGATTACACCTGATCAAATTGAAGTGCTGATGGGGCCCGGAGAAGTGAAAGCTGGACCAGCCAAGCCTTACACCTGACACTGTGCCTGGAGATAACTGGCTCACAAGGGTCAGAGCTGTCATGATGGGCAAGACCTTGAAAAAGTAAACAGCCAGGACATGAATACGAAGCCACCTCAATTTTTTCCAGTACTATGTAAAATCAGGCAATGCTCACTTACTCTAGTACTTTATAAAACTCTGAATATGATTATAAATATACAAAAGTCTCTTTTGAGATTTCCTAGTAAAAGACAAAAGAGACATATGCCATTGGGGAAATGCTTGTTCTTCCCGCTGCAGTGAAAAATGGGTAAAATAATAGAAAAATGCAAATAGTAGAATGCATCTCTTTGTCAGCATTGCCATTGGAAAAGGCATAGAAAACATTGAACATCTAAAGGAGCTGGGATTAGAAGAAATTATGTTGTGTGGGAGGCTTTCTATACAACTGGATAAGAGTATATTTTTTTTCTTAAAAAAAAAAACCAAAACATGTCACAGCTAATGGTATTTGCTAGATTTTGTTTCCATAAAGAAATACACAAAAGACCACTTTTTTAGTGAGCCATTAAATAAAAGATGTACCAGGGAATACATATTCTCAGTAGTAGATTATTTCTTTAATGGAAATACTGTCTTATGGAAAAGCTGTACAAGTAGAAGTAGTGATGGAATAAAATAGCTCAGGCCTGTGTGTGTGTAAAAAAATTTAATATACAATAAAGGTAGCACCATAAGTGGATAAAGCATTTGCTTAATAGATGATATTAGGAAAACTAACTCACTAAGACAAGATTTCTACATACTTACTACTTTATAGAAAAGTGGCCTCCAGTGAATTAAAGAATTGAAAGTGAAAGATAAAACTATAAAGCTAACAGAAGAAACTCAGGAAAATGTCTTCGGGAGCCAGGATAGAGGAAGAAATTCTCAAAAAAAAAAAAAAAAAAACATTTTGCAGCATAAACCATAAGACAAAAAAAAAAAAAATCAATGAATTTGACTACATCAAAATCAAGGCTTTTGTAAAAACGCAGGATACCATGAATAAAGTTAATAAAAACGGGACAGAATGAAAGACGACATTTACAATGTCTCAGATGGATAAGGCCTTAATACCCAGTCCAGCACTTTTCACTAGAAATATAATGTGAGCCACTTATGTAATCAAAAATTTTCTAGTACCCACATATAAGGAGGTGGTTCGTAGCCCCCATATTGGACAGCACGATTGTACAGTCAGTCATTCACAGGATTCCCGAGAACCAGTATGAAAAAGAGAGCAATCCCAACAGGAAAAGGGATAAAGACATCAATAGGCAACTTAGAAAAGAGGAAACCCAAAAGGCTCAGGAGCCTCTAAAAAGAGGCTCAAATTCATGAGTAATCATGGAAATTAAAATACAAACATTAAGTACCTGACACCTCTTAGACTGACAAAAATTAGAAATCGGAATAATGCCAAGTGCTGGCAAGGCTGTGAGCACGTGGGAATTCTCTTGAGCTGTGGGCGTGGAGAACAAAACGGCGTAATTATTTCAGAGGGGAGAACACGGCACTTACCCGGATCAAAGAAGCCGCACGTATCCCGTGACCCTGAAATACTATTCTTAGGTCTGTTTCAAAAAAGTGCTCATACTGATTTTTTTTTTCCGCTTTATTGACAGATAAAAATTGTATATATTTACGGTATATGACTTGATGTTTTGATATACATTGTGAAAGGGTCACCACAATCAAGCTGATTAACATCCATCACCTCACATAGTTACCGTGTGTGTGTGCCCATGCACATGTATGTGTAGGGTGAGAACACTTAAGGTCTACCTCCTTAGCAAATCTCAAGTATACAGTAGAATATTGTCAACTATAGTCACCGTGCTGTACATTAGATCTTCAGAACAATTGCATAACTGAAACTTTGTACCCTTTGACCAACATCTCCCCATTCCCCCGCGCCCCAACCCTTGGCAACTACCATCCTACTCTCTGCTTCTGTGAGTCTGACTTTTTTCAGATTCCACATGTAAGTGAGGTCATGTGGTATTTGTCATCCTGTGTCTCACTTACTTCACTTAGCATAATGTCTTCCAGGTTCATCTGTATTGTCACAAATGACAGGATTTCCTTTCTTAAGGCTGAATAATATTCCATTGCATATATACCATAATTTCTTCATCCATCCATCCGTGACCACTTAGATTGTTTCCATATACTGGCTATTGTGAATAATATCACAATAAACTTAGGAGTGCAGATCTCTCTTCGAGAGACTGATTTCATTTCCTTTGGATACATGTCCAGAAGTGGGATTGCTAGATCACAGGGTAGTTTTTGAGGAAACTCCATATAGTTTTCCATAATGGCTGTATTAATTTACAATCCCACCAACAGTGGACAAGGGTACCCTTCTCTCCTTATGCTTGCCAACTTTGTTATCTTTCATCTTTTTATAATAGCTATTCTGACAGGTGTAGGTGATAACTTGTTGTGGTTTTGATTTGCATTTCCATGATGAATCAGTGATGCTGAGCACTTTTTTCCCCCCATATACCTGTTGCCCATCTGTATGTCTTCTTTTGAGAAATGTCTTTTTTGGTCCTTTGCCCATTTTCTAATCGGATTGTCTTTTTTGCCATCGAGTTATATCGTTTCCTTACACACTTTTTCTCTTATTTTTTTTAAATTTTGTTTTGGTGTAATCCATACATGTTTTTTTATATTAATCCCTTATCAGATCTGGTTTGCAAATATTTTTCTCCCATTCTCTAGATTGTTTCTTCATTCTGTTGATTTTTTTTTTCCTTCACCATGCAGAAACGTTTTAGTCTGATGCAGTCTTGCTTGTTTGTTTCTGCTTTTGTTGTCGGTGATTTTGGTGTCATGTCAAAAAAATCATTGCCAAGACCAATGGCAAGGAGGCTTTTCTGTATGTTTTCTTCTAGTAGTTTTATAATTTCAGGTCTTCAATTCCATTTTTAGTTGATTTTTGTATAAGAGTGAGCAACATTCGTTTAGATTATCCTTTCCCAATTGCGTGTTCTTGGCACTTTTGTCTAAGATCAATTGACTGTAGATGCATGAACTTATTTTTGGGCTCTCTATTCTGTTGCATTGGTATGTGTGTCTTTTTGTGCCAATACCATACTGTTTTGATTACTGTAGCTTTGTTATATATTTTGAAATCAGGAAGTATGATTCCTCCAGATTTGCTCTTCCTTTTTTAAGACTGCTTAGGCTATTCATGGTATTTTGTAGTTCCATATGAATTTCAGGATTCTATTTCTGTAATGAATTCCATTGGGACTTTGATAGGGATTGTGCTGAATCTGTAGATCACTTTGGGTAGTGTAGACATTTTAACAATATTAAGTCTTCCATGCCATGAACACAGGATGTCTTCACATTTGTTTATGTCTTTTTTTAATTGCCTTCATCAATGTTTTATAATTTTCAGTGTATAAATGTTTCACCTCTTTGGTTAAGCTTACTCCTGTTTTATTCTTTTTGTTGCTATTGTAAATAGGATTGCTTTCTTAATTTCCTTTTTGGACAGTTTATTTGTGTATAAAAACATCACTGATTTTTGTATGTTGATTTTGTGTGCTGCAAATTTACTGAATGTATTAGTCTTAACAGTTTTTGGTTAACTCATCAGGGTTTTCTATATATATGATCATGTCATCTTTGAACAGAGATAATTTTACTTTTTCCTTTCCAATATGGATGACTTTTATTTCTTTGCCTTATGTAATCGCTCTGGCTAGGACTTCCAGTACAATATTGAATAGGGTGGCAAGAGTAGGTATGTTCACCTTGTGCTGGATCTTAGAGAAACAGCTTCGAATTTTTCCCCATTGATTGTGATATTAGCTGTGGCCTTTTCAAATACAGCCTGCATTGCATTAAGGTAAGTTCCTCCTGTACCTATTTTGTTGAGATTTTTCATCATGAATTTGTCAAATACTCAACTTTGCCAAATGCTTTTTCTACATCTATTGTGACAATCATGTGTTTTATATCTTTCATTACGTTAATGTGGTATATCACATTGATTAATTTGTGTATGTTGAACCATCTTTGCACCCCCCCGGAGATAAAGTCTACTAAGTCATGGTGTGTAATTCTTTTAATGTGCTGTTGAATCTGGTTTGTTAGTATTTTATAGAGGATTTTTGCATCTATGTTCATCAGGGATATTGACCTATAATTTTCTTTTCTTGTGGTGTCTTTGCCAGGCTTTGGTATCAGGATGATGCTGGCTTTATAAAATCAGTTTGAAAGTGTTCCTCCTTTTCCTTTTCCTCCTCCTCCTCCTCCTCCTCTTCCTCCTCCTCCCTTCTCCTCTACCTCCTCTTCTTCTTTTTTTGTTTTGTTTTGTTTTGTTTGTTTTTGTTTCTCTGGATGAATTTAAAGAAGATTGGTGTTAATTCTCCTTTGACTGTCTGGTAGAGTTGTTCACCCATGAAGCCACCTAGTCCTGGGCCTTTTGTTATTATTGTTGTTAGGAGGTTTTTAGTTATTGAGTCAATCTCCTCATTTGTATTGATCTGTTCAGATTTTCTATTTCTTCTCAGTTCGGTTTTGGAAAATTTTATGTTCCTGGAAATTTATCCATTTCTTCTAGGTTATTCCATTTGTTTGCATATCACCGTTCATAATAGCTCCTTATGATTCTTTTTATTTCTGAGGCATGTGTTGAAATGTCTCCCCTTTCATTTCTGAATATATTAATTTGAATCTTCTCTCTTTTTTTCTTAGTCTAGCTAAGGGTTTGCCAGTTTTATCTTTAAAAAGCAACTTAGTCTTGGTGATTTTTTTCCCCTATTTTCTACTTGATTGCTGCTCTAATATTTATTATTTCCTTCCTTCTGCTAACTTTGGGCTTAATTTGTTCTTCTTTTTCTCTGTCCTTGAGGTATAAAGTTAGGCTGTTTATTTAAGATGTATTGTAAACACAGACATTTATCTCTGTAATTGTCTCTCTCGATACTGCTTTTGCTGCACCTCACAAGCTTTGGTATGTTACATTTTCATTTCCATCTATCTCAAAATATTTAAATCCTCTTTGGATCCCTCTTTGACCCAATGACTGTCCAAGAGTGTGTTGTCTAGTTTCCACATATTTAGGAAATTTTCATTTTCTTACTGTTATGGATTTCTAGCCTCGTTCCACTGTGGTCAGAAAGGATATTTGGAATGATTTCAGTATTCTTTGATCTATGAAGACTTGTTTTGTGATCTAACGTGTGGTACATCCTGGAGAAAGTTCCGTGTGCACTTGAGAAGATGCAGTATTCTTCTGCTGTTGGGTGGAAAATGGTGTGCATGTATCTGTTGGTCCATTTGGACCATAATGTTGATCAAGTCAGCTGTTTCTTTATAGATTATATGTCTGGATGTTCTCTCTAACCCCACAGAAAGGGACAGATACAAGGATGTTCAATTCGTGTGTGTGTGTGTGTGTGTGTGTGTTTGCGTGCGGTGCCAAGGAGTCCAAAGCAAGCTGGAGGCAGCTATGAGAAAAAAAATATTAATAAAATATGGGATTGTGCACCATGGCAAGGAGTTATAAGGACCAGTTTAGCTTCATACACAGCAGTACAAATGGACCTATTATAAAAACAGATGCTCAGTGAAAAAAGTAACGAGGTATGATACCGCTTACATATATAAAAAATACATCACACCAAACAACAATATATATTTTTCAAGGCCATATACAAAAAGGAACCCACATTAAATACATTAGAAGAGTTACATGGTAGTCTAGAGAAATGAGAATGATCTATGGGGATCAAAGGGAATAGTTTTTTTTTAAATGCGAAACCATGGATGGACCAGTGATGATGGTGTGTTATGAACTGAGGAATTTGTTTAACCAAGGCATCTCTACCCAAAGTTAGAAAAGGAGGAGGAGGAAGAAGAGGAAGGGGGAGGGAGGAAAAGGAAGGAAAATAGGTTGGTGAAGGGAAAAGCACACCAGGCATCATTGCTCCGCTTGTCGCTGTGGCTGTCACCTTATGGAGTTCATTGCTCACAGTCGGATGGGAAGATAGGAAGAAGCTGCACAGACACATTGACTACCTCCTGGCAAAGACCATGGAAGAGCTGTTGAACTTGAAGTTTTACACTTAAAAAAAAAAATGACAAGTGTTTCAAATTTTCTGACACTTTCTATAATGACAAGTAGCTCTGAGGAATATATAACCCAGCAGATACTGTAATTTCAAAAGAATAAACATATCAATCTGTCCCGTGAAGATTCCACTTTTAATACAAATGAGAAAGTAGTTGCTTTTCTAAGGAAACTCCTGCTAAGGAGAGAGCATTTTTGCAAAGTTTTTCATTATTATATTACTTTATTTACCCCCCCCCAAAAAAACTCACATTTAAATCTATCATCTATAAAAATCCTCATAGCTGCAAGCTTAAAGTCTTAGAAATAAACCATTCTAACTATTTACAAAATCTTCCAAGTGAAAAGTTTTAGTGGGTTTTGAGCCCACTTGTTAAAAATATCAAGAGGAAGTGCCTTTCAATTAGTTTGCAAGAACAACATCAACATCGTGAAACATGGAAACTGACCAGCCAGATGTCAACAAAAATCTTTGCAAAATTGGCAGTTGGGATTGAAAAATGAACACCATTAGCTTCATCCACGCAGAGCCACAACCTCTTGTGTGACATGTTTTTCAGTTATGATAGCCTTTCAAACCATGCATTAAAATCTACTGAACCTTAGAAATCAGGTCCTTAAATTGCAGTATCAGAAAGTGTTAAAGAATTTAAAATATAACGAAGCGGATTTTTCTTCATGCATAACCAGATTCCTAATGAATTCTTCACTCTGATGAGAAATATTATTAATACTCTAATACCACTAATTTTCATGATAACCAAAAGGGTTTTTGTACTGTTAAGACAGTAAGACAAAATGCAAAAATGCATTTTGAAACATTAGTTGTATCCTGTTTATTTTGTCCTTTACAATTGCTGTTTACATTTGCTTTATAATGTACATCGTGTGCCAGTACAATGGAAATTTTTTTACTGATGGGTATGGTACAATAAAAAATGCTTGGAGACTGTATCAGTTTCCTATTGCTTCTGTAACATACAATTGTAACCTTTGTGGCTTAAACCAACACAGACTTAGAGTTTTTACAGTTCTGGAGGTCAGAAGTCTAAAATGGGTCTCACTGGGCTAAAATCAAGGGGTCAGCAAGGCTGGCTCCTTGTGGCGGCTCCAGGAAGAATCTGCTAGACCTTCTCTGAGGTCTTGGGTGCCTGGGCCTCGTTTCTTCACTACCCAGTTCCCTGCATTTAGAATCCAGTGGGGTTCTCCTGGGGCGTCCACGGCACCCGACTCACTGAACGAGCAGGGCTGGCAGGGGGGGTGGTCAGGGGTCTTTCAGTGTAGATTTCAGCCCCACTCCAGGCTCCTTCTAAATCTTAGGAGATTTAGGAGATGGATTTGGGGTATAAAAATCTCCATAAAAAAAAACAAAACAGCATCCTGGAAGATTCTTAGACATAAAGTTTAGGAACCACCAGTTTAGATGCAAAATGTATTCCATATTTAATTTTTACCTGTCCTTACTAAATATTTGCAGTGAAATCCACAAGTTCCTGCAGAGGGGGATGTTACTGCATAAAAGGAAAAAAAACCTTTGGCAGGAAAGTGGGATTTGACAAGCCCCGTGTTCCAGAGCAGGAAAATGAAGCCGCTTCCTCCCTCAGAGAAGGTGTCTGGCCAGGAAAGGGCTGCTCCGCCACCCACTCACTTCCATGCCTTTTCCAGCTTCCGGGCTCACAACCCCGTACTTGACTCCATCTTCTACTCGCATCTTCCCACCGCCTTCTCCGACTCCTGCCTCCCCCTATAAGGACCCTGCGCTGATTGATGCTGAGCCCGCCCAGGATCCTCTCCCGTCTCAAGGTCCTTAACCCAGTCTTCTGCTACCTTCCCCACCAGGTAGCACATTGGCAGACCCTGGGGATTAGGACATCCATGTCTTCGGGGGCCATTGTGCTGTGTCTTTGGGGTTTTTTGTACTGTTAACACAGTAAGACAAAATGCAAAAATGCATTTTGAAACATTAGTTGTATCCTGTTTATTTTATCCTTTACAATTGCTGTTTACATTTGCTTTATAATGTACATCGTGTGCCAGTACAATGGAAATTTTTTTACTGATGGGTATGGTACAATAAAAAATGCTCGGAGACTGTATCAGTTTCCTATTGCTTCTGTAACATACAATTGTAATCTTTGTGGCTTAAACCAACACAGACTTAGAGTTTTTACAGTTCTGGAGGTCAGAAGTCCAAAGCCTGCCACAGAGCCTGCCACAAAGCTCTGGGGCAGAAACTAGAAAACCAACCCAAGGATGAAAGTCACTGCCATCTCTAGGGTCAGGTTGGGGGTGCGAGGTCCCCAGCAGGGCGGTCTTGGTGAGCTCAGCTCCTGGCCTCGGCCTTGAGGAGAAGCTGGGCCTCGCCGCCAGCTGATGCCTGGGGTATTTCTTTCCTCCAATTCCCATCCTTTTGGCTGAAAGTAATAAACCTCTTGTTGAGGTAAGAGAGGGTAAGAACGACTGCTGCTTTTGCTTTCTACAGAGTCCGCGAGCCCCACGTGCTGATCTGGAGTCAGGCTCTTAGTCCCTGCGTGGTCTGGGCGGATTTCCCAGCGCCTCTGATCTCCAGTTGCCTCCTCTTCAAAACGGAGACGCTAATCCGGATTTTGCGGGATGGTTGAGGATTGGAGGCTACAACATACGAGCTGCTTGCACAAGGAGCCTGCTAAAGAAACGTCAGTTTCTTTCCCTCTTGTAGTTAAAATTTCCATCCATTCAGTCCTTCATCCAGGGACCAAGACTCATCTATAAGGATGCAGGAACGTGAGAGCAAATTAAGTCCCAGAGTAAAATGCTAGTGGCAACAATTTCTCATTTCATACGGGGATTAAGAAACGTACAGCCTCATTCACGGCTGCCTCAAAAGAGTGCCAAGCAGGACAATAAAAGCGAACAGACGTTAGAACACGGCACACTTGGCACGCCACAGGTGGCGAATTAATTTCCCCCAGACCCCCTTAAAGACAGAAATCTTACTGATAGCGTTGTGCTTTGACATTTTTGCAAATACTTGGAAGGAGAACACACAGAGCAAGGCATTTGTTCTACAAAGTGTCTGGCTTCTCACCTGAGCTCCCTAGGAGGCTGGGCGGCGGAGAAGCACTTTCCCGGGCAGACACCTTCTGCAAGGAAGCCGCTTCGTTTTCCTGCTTTGGAACACGGAGCTTGTCAAATCCCACTTTCCTGCCAAAGGTTTTTTGGGTTTGTTTTTTTTTTCCCCTTTCATGCAGTAACATCCCCCTCTGCTGGAACTTGTGGATTTTGCTGCAAATATTTAGTAAGGACAAGTAAAAATTAAATATGGAATACATTTTGCATCTAAACTGGTGGTTCTTAAACTTTATGTGTAAGAATCTTCTGGGATGCTGTTTATTTTTTTTTTAATGGAGACTTTTGTACCCCAAACTCATCTCCTAAATCTCCTAAGATTTAGAAGGAGCCTGGAGTGGGGCTGAAATCTACACTGAAAGACGGCTGACCTCCTGCCAGCCCTGCCTAGAAGGAAACAGGGAGAGATCTGGAAGGAAACAGGGAGAGATCTAGAAGGAAACAGGGGGAGATCTAGAAGGAAACAGGGGGAGATCTGGAAGGAAACAGGGGGAGATCTAGAAGGAAACGGGGAGATCTGGAAGGAAACGGGGAGATCTAGAAGGAAACAGGGGGAGATCTAGAAGGAAATGGGGGGAGATCTAGAAGGAAATGGGGAGACATTGGTTTAAGCTCAAGACATTGTATCTTGATGGCAGACATAAAAGAAAGGGAAGGAGGAGACACTAAAAATAATAATGGCGGAACACTAAAAATAATAATGGCAACAATAATTGTGTTAGTTTCCCACGGCTGCTGGCGGCAGACGTCCAAACTCAGGCTCACAGGGCTAAACCAAGGTGCAGGCCGGGCTGTGTTCCTTCCGGAGGCCCCAGGGCAGAATCCGTTCTCCTTCCTTCTCCCAGCTGTAGCAGCCACTGTGTTTCTTGGCTCCTGGCACCTCCCCCATCTTCAAAGCCACTCCGCTCCCCTCGCTGCACCTCCTCCTCCGACCCCCACCGCCCTCCTGCAAGGACCCTGGTAATTATATATTGTCCCCCCTCCCCCTCCAGATAATCCAGAACCATCTCCCCAGGTCTATATATGCACATGAAGTATTTAAATGTGTTCAGTCCTGGTTGGTTAAAAATAACCGAGTCTCAGTTGGGTAGTTTCTAAGCTGGAAACCAGAGGTCACTCTGTTGGGTGTCCCTTTTGGGCAGCTGGCGCAGCTGGTGGAAGGAGTTTCCAGCAATGGGTCCCAGCTCCGGCAGTAGGTCCATCTTAGCCCAGAGGCACACGCGGGGTGTTTGCTGGGAGCTGCCTTATCTGGGAGCAAAGGGCACGTGACTGCCCTTCTCTCATTCCCCACGGCTGCTGGGTTCCTGTCCTCTTAATTTGGGCATCTCTGTCAGTCACCAGGAGTCCATCTCATTTGGGGAAACTGAGGTCTTATTTGCAGTTTCATTTTATCTTTTCTTTTCTTTTTTTCTTTTTTTTTTTTTTTTGAGACAGAGTCTCCTCTGTTGTCCGGGCTAGAGTGCTGTGGTGGTAGCTCACAGCAACCTCACACTCCTGGGCTCAAGCGATCCTCCTGCCTCAGCCTCCCGAGTAACTGGGACTACAGGCATGCGCCACCATGCCCGGCTAATTCTTTCTATATATTTTTAGTTGGCCAATTAATTTCTTTCTATTCATAGTAGAGACGGGGTCTCGCTCTTGCTCCTGACCTCGAGCAATCCGCCCACCTCAAATTCCAGAGTGTTGGGATTACAGGCGTGAGCCACCGCGCCCGGCCGGAAGTTTCGCTTTACAACCGCATACTCTGTTTGGAGATTCATCCCAATTGTGTGAGATCCAGGTTGTTCCTTCACAGAGCTGCGGGGTGTTCCATCGTGTGAGTGTGCCACACTGCATTCCTGCCTTTGGCAGATGCGGTGGGCAGACCGCAGGTGGCCCCCAAGACCCCCACCTGCTGGTGCTCATGCCCCTGTGAGACCCCCTCTCCTTGAGAGGGGGCAGGAGGTGCGACGTGCTTGTAACTGACAGAACACAGCCACTGTGATGCAATTCGCCTCCGCGGTTACGCGGCATAGCACTGTGACCGCCACCTTGCAAGGGGACTTCCTCCCTTGCAGGCTTTGATGAAGTCAGTGGCGTAGTGGGGAGGCCCAGGTGGCAAGGAACCGAGGGTGGCCTCCCGCTGACATCCAGAGGGAAACTGAGGCCCTCGGGTTTACAGCCACGAAGAACTGAATTCTGCCGACAAGCGTGTGCGCTCAGAAGCAGCCGGTACCCTGCTGAGCCTGGAAACGAGACCCCTGCCTGGCAGACACCTTGCGGTGGTCTGAATGTTTCTGTTCCCCCCAAAATTCATATGGCAAGATCCGAACTCCCAAGATGATGGTATTAGCAGGTGGGGCCTTTGGGGGGTGATTAGGTCATGGGGGGCAGAGCCCTCACCAGTGGGATCAGTGCCCCTCATGAAAGAGGCCTGGGACAGGACCCCTCAGGCCTTCCACCACGTGAGGACACGGCGAGGAGTCACCTGTCAATCAGGAAACGGCCGAATCTGCTGGTGCCTAGATCTTGGACATGCCGCCTCTGAACTGTGAGTGGCAGATTTATAAGCTCCCTGGTGTCTGGTGTTCTGTGTCGCAGCCGGAATCGAGTAAGGCACACCTGGATTGCGGCTTTGTGCGGTTCCGAGGCAAAGTCCACGCCCGAACTCCTGACTCTCGGAATGGGTGAGGCCAAAAATATGTGTTGTTTTAAGCTGCACTTTGCCACGCAGCAGTGTGAAACTAAGTCAGCGGACATTTGGACGGAATCCAGGTTTGGGTTTTTAAAAAACCCTGGGCTGCCATGGACATCCGAGTCCATGTCTTTTGGTGAACATGTATACACACACGCTTCTGTTTGGTGCATGCCTAGGAGGGGACTGCTGGGTCCAAACGGGGGGCTTACCACGTTGCCCTCTGGTGGATTCTGCAGACAGTTTTACAGAGCATGTTACATTTACATGGATGAAGATGAGATCCGAAGCCATTCTGCTGAGCTCAGAATGGATACCGTGGCCTGGGTCAGGATTTGGGGTGGGCCAAGGAGACACAGGGGCGACTTGTCTTTCCTTAGCATCAACCACACGTGTCTGTATAGCTCTGCAGACGCTGGCCAGGAGCCCATACCTCATGACAGTCGTTCCTGCTGTTTTTACATTTGGGGTCTCATAATTTTGAGTCTCGTGATTTTAACCCCAGGCCTGAGAAACACCCTGTGTTTCTCCGATCCATGAATGTTTGGAGCGTGTCTTAGAATGGATTCTCATCACAATTTAATTAGAAAATGTTGAGATTGCTATACACGTTTATTTCCAGGTAGCTCAGCGCTGGTCTATATCGCTAATCGTAGCTTGCTAAGCAGTAACACATAGTACACTGAGCACCTACTATGTGCCGAGCTCTCAGAGTGGCAAGGTTGCTTCAGTGTTGTGGAAAACAACAGGCCCCAGGCTCACATACCTCAGTCCGCGTGGTTCTTGTACCAGTTATCTATTGCTGCGTAACAAATCAGCCCCAAACTGAGTGACTTAGCACAACAAATTCAATGGGTCAGGAATTCAGGCAAAGTCAGCTGGGCAGTTCTGGCTCAGGGTCTCTCCTATGGTTTCAGTCCAGTGGTGGCTGGAACTGGAATAAGAAGAAACTGGAGTGCATGAGGGCTGGTCAGGCATCTTTCTCTGTCTCTGTCTCCCTCTCTCGCTCTCCCCTTCATGTGGTCTCAGGGCTTCTCCATGTGGTCTCTTTGTGTGGCCCTCTTGGCAAGATTCTAGAATAACATGCATGGGACAAGAAGTATTATTCTAGCCATCTTTGGAACATAAAATTTGCTGTAACACATGAACAGAGCTGGAGCGTGGAAAAGTGGTGGTACAGCTCTGGCCTTGGAATCAGCCCAGAATGGGTTCAACTCTCGGCACTTCCGCTGACTGGCTGTGTGACCTTGGGCAAGTTACATAACCTCTCTGAGCCTCAGTTTTCTCATCTGTAAAATTATGGAGAGAATAATAAAGCCCATCCTTCATGGAGTTATCCTGAGAATTAAATGAGATCAGACATGTAAAAGCTTAGCACCTTGCCTAACATGTCGTTAAGTGTTCAGAAGGGATGAGATGTCACTATTATTGAAAATCGTAACAATCTAAGACCATTTAGTCTAAGGAGTAAGCGATCCCTTGTGTCAATGCAGGAGCCCCCAGGAACCTGGCGAAGTGTATCCTACACACGATAGGGATTTAGCCCCAGCAAACAATTTCACATTAACTCTGGTCTCGGTGAGGACACTGAGTTATCAAGAAGAGATCGGATGGGATTGAATCTAGTTATTAAGTCAGAAATCGTGCGCTTTTATAAACGCCAGAACACTATAAACACTTCGGCACTGAGCTCTCTAAAATCAGGCATTGTGTTTTATTTGTCCTCCTGACACCAAGGCCGGCAGCTGGCATGAGTCAGCGCTCCCAAACGCTCCCAAATGTTGAACCGCATCTGATAAAGGATGAAACTCGGCGTGCTGGAAGATGTACAAACTCATAACATCTTAGGATGCTGGATAAATATAGGTTCTTTTTTCCATCCAAAATGGAAATGCAAAAAAAAAAAAAAAATACAACTTGTTATTACAAGTCACGCATGCATGTTATAAATTAAAAAAAAAAAAAAACTGGCAACTCAAAAATATATTTAAAAGGCAGTTAAAAAAAAAATCACCAAAAACTAACTACTGTTAACATTTTGGTGAGCTTTTTTAATTTTTTCCAGAATGCTTTTTTAAAAAAATAAAAATAGCATCATGGTATAATGATGTGCAATTAAGTATTTTTCACGTAGCTACGTATAATCACCAGATGAGTGACAGCTGACACTTGCATTCACGGGGAATCGACACAGGAGCAGGAGGAGAGAGACGCCGGGTGGTGGCTCTTCTCTCGCCGTTTGCACGACCACCCTGCAGGTGCCTGGATGCCCAACCCGGGGCCCACCCCTGCCCAGCTCTGCTCTTCCCTCTCTGTCCTGCCAGCCGCTGCCTCTAACAGGGTCTCTTCTTGGTCATCCCCACCCTCCTGGGCTGTGCAGGGTGCATTAGACTCCCTGCCCCCCTCCCATCTCTGAGAAGCAGAAGGACAAACACCTGAGGGTTCTTGAATCCCCAGCTCTGTGCCAAGAACTTTACGTACAATATCGCAGTCAGTTTCCACACTGCTCTAGGAGGGGTGTCACCACCACACCCACTTTACAGATGGGAAAGTTGAGGCTGGAGGGGTTAAGGGACTTGGCTACTGTTACAGCATGCAAGTGACGGATCTAGGATTGGACACAGAAAGGGAGACCCGGAGTCTCTGCCCTGACCCCTTCACCACTGTCCTGAACTCCAGAACTAGGTGGAAATACATTTGTCGAGTGCTTTCTCAAACTTCCTCGTGCCACTGAGATGCTGACCCTTTAAGGAAGGGTGTTTTGTTTTATGACAAGGAGCACAAAGATCAGAGAGGTTAAACAACATGCCTGGAGAGTCACAGCTGATTAGCCACCCAGCCAGCCTTCCAACCCCCCACTGCCGGATGCACCAGCTGATTAGCCCCACGCTCACCCAGGCTTTCCCATTGGAGAGCCCCTCGGTCACCCCCCACCACATCTAGAAGGGCTGCAGGTCTTACTGGAAAGAAACAAACCTTTGGAGCAACCAAACACGAGCATTTCAGTGTGTTGCATGCAGTCTGCAGCCGGACTGCCTGGGCAACCTCGGACCAGTCACTTAACCCCTCTGGGCCTCACTTACCAGATCTGTAAAACATGCAGATGAAGGCAGCACCTGTCTCACGGAGTTGTGAGGGTTAAATGAACGAGCTTACGTGAAGCACTTAGGACCACGTCTGGCTCCTGGCCAGCGCAACACCAGGCCTTGCTGCTATGACTATACATAGCGGCCGGAGCCCAATACAGAGTATTACTTTCCCCGGCTGCATTGCCGGCCTTGGAAGGTATTAGTTTCCTATAGCTGCTGTAACAAATGACAGCTTTATTCTCCTACAGTTTTGGAGGTCAGAAGTCCCACATGGGTCCCACAAAGCTAAGATCAAGGTGTCAACCAGGCTGCCTGCCTCCTGGAGGCTCTAGGGGGGCCTCTGTCCCTTGCCTTTTCCTGCTTCTAGAGGCTTCCTGCATTCCTTGGCTTGTGGCCCCTCCCTCCCCCCTTCCTCAGCAGCACAGCATCTTCAGATCTTTTTCCTTCTAACACCTGGATCGTCCAGGATAATCTCCGGGTCACCTGATTAGCGACCTTAATTCCATCTGCCGCCTCATTCCTGTAACCTCACACACCCACAGGTTCCAGGGAGGAGGACATGGACCTATTCAGGGGGACATCTTTCTGCCAGCCACAGAATGGTACCTGGGAGCCACTGCCCACCCCATGTCCACTCAACTTCTCTTTGCCCAGGGCACCCCATTGAGGTGACGAGGAGGTCCCTCGTGGCTGCCTACCAGCCTCTATGGCCTAGAGATTTTGGTCTTTCAGAGTTACAAAAAGGAAGCCTCTACCAGTTCTCAAACTTGTGGATAAGTAACCACCGCCATCAGCCCGACCCTGAGGTGCTGTGATGAAAAACTTCATCTCCAACACTGCTTATAAGCCTGCTTCTCTTTCTGTTGGTTCCAACAACTCCACAGTGTTATTTAGTTGCAACAAAACGGTTACCTACTTCTAATCATTCAACAACAAATATCATTAAGCAGCTACTGTGTACCAGCTACTAGGTTGGGCAACAAGAATTTAAAGGGGGACACAGGCTCTGCCTTTGGGAGTTTAGTGTTGGCGCACAGGCAGTGGGAGGAAAGCAGACGTGTGTTCAAAGAAAAAAAATGTCCTTGGAAAACAGCTTGTCATTGTAGTAGAGACCTGCAACCCCGCAGTTCCCCTAAGGCATTTGCCCCTGTAGTTTTAAACATAACTAAGGCTTAGCTTTTAAAAATCCACATGCCCTGCTCTAGACCAATTAAATCAGAACCTCTGGGTGTGCGGGCCTGGCGTCAGTATTTTGCAAAGCTCTCGGGTGATTCTAGCGAGGAGGCAGTGGGGAAAAACTGGTGTCTAGCACCGTGTCCCTAGGGGTTCTGATTTAATTGGACTAAAGTGCAGTGTAGGCATTGAATTTTTAAATTCCCCATGTGATTTTAAAGTGCAGCAAAGTTTGAGACACCCCCCCCCAATAGTCCAGAGTGGCAGTTCTCAGAGTGGGAGGGGCGGTTTTGTAGCCCAAGGGGAAATCTGGCAATGTGCAAAGACATTTTTGGTTGTTGCAACCAGGAACTCCTCCTGGCATCCGCTGGGTCCCAGCCAGCAATGCTGCTAAACATCCCTCAATGCACAAGGCAGCCCCCAGAGCAAAGAGTGACCCTCCCCAAACGCTGATCAGCTCAAGGCTGAGAAACTGGTCTAGAGAGACCCAGGCACATGCGCCCCAGGACCGGGAGCCGTGTCTAAGGATGTTCATAGTAGCTTTGTAACAACACAAACAAATGAACCTGGACTTAACCCAAATGAAGATATAAATCTACAGCAGCACGTGCATGACACAGACAATGTCAGTGAGAGAGCGTTGGGACAAAGGGGATAAACACACCAGGGCTGGGAGAACAGGGGCTTAACCTGGGCAGGGAAGGGGTCTCCTGGGATTGTAGCCGCGTTCCCAGTTAGCCCCATGAGGTTAGGAGTCTCTTTTCTTTCTAAGATGCTCAGCTAGTTTGACATTTCGTGGGAAATTTTATCCTTATTTGGTATTTTTAAGTAATTTGGGCAATTCAAGCAGAGGGGAAAAAATCAATATGCATGAAAGTATTTCCTACAGTGTGGCATATATATATATATATATATATATATAAAATAAAAAATAATTAGAAATTATGTAAATATCCAGAAATGGCAAAGTGATTAAGACGATTATGGTACATCAACTCAATTGAATGTTATGCAGCCATTAAAAAGGATAATTATGAAGGTGATTTAGAAACATGGGAAATGTTTGTGATACGGCGGGAAGTGAAAAGAACAGAAAATAAACAGCACAAGCACAGTGATTACAACTCTGAAAAATATGTTGGCCTGTGGACAAGTACTGGAAGGATTTGCAGAAATAAAAGCTGCACTGATTAAAATGCTAGGATTGTGGGCAATTTATTTTTTCTTTTTTCCAAGATTTTCTTTAATGCTGTTTTTCTTAAATACTTAAAGCAGGCATCTTTTTGGGACAACTGCCCAGCCCACACGCCTCTCGTCTCAGCACTGTGTCCCTGCCCTAAAGGGTAAAGCCCCAGCAACCCCACTGGCTGGCTGTGACCCTGTATCCCGGGGTGGTACTTGGACATCTGATCCAGCACCCACAGATCACTGGGTGCCCTGTTCATCCCCCCTAAAAGCAAGAAAGCCCTGGCCCTCAGAGCCCACTTGCAAGACAGAGAATCTTGTCCGCCATGTGTTCTCAGAGGGCTCTTCCGTGCTCTGCGATCACCCTTTGTGCCTAGAGGAAGCTTCTCTTTCTCAAAAGAGCACAGTGGGCTCCCAGGCTGGTATTTCTTTCGAATTCCATTAGATCTGCCCTCCAGACCTTCAGACACCCTCCAGTCTCTCACAGCCCAGGCCAGAAATCTCCAGCAGGGAGAGATTGTCGGAAAGGGGTGTGTGTGCGGGGACATAGGCCAACTGTGATTCCAACTGCCATCAACGCCCACACCACCCACCTCCGCTCCCTCCTCCCAGTCCTGTGCCAGGCCTCCCTCAGTTTTGAAAGTCTTTCTCAAAACTGGTCTCACCATCTAAAAATGTGGGAGCCCCAAGTCTAGGGAGTAAGGAACACGAGGCAGAAAGACCATAGAAGATGCTAGAGAGGGGAGAGGGGAGCAGGAGCCACTGTTGCCAGGCTCTGTATGTTATGCTAAAGCATTTGTTTGTTAAGCAAATGAATGCCACGTTTCAATGGAGAGTCTGGAAAGGTCACTCAGCAGGTGATACAGAGCAGAGCATGGATTGGACAGAGCAAGCCTGGAGGCAAAGAAATGACTGCAGTGGTCCTGGTGAGAAGTGACAGGGCTAAAAGGACAGGGGCCGGCAAGTAAGGTTCCATCCAGGAGTCCTTTTAAAGTAGAAATGGATAAAACTTGGGTGTTAAAATGAAGGGCAGGGCAGAGGTTATAAAAACCCTCCTTTAGAGCTTGGAAAAATGGATGGGTCTGTTTTTTCTTTTTTTGATCCCAGAACTATTTCTGGTCTCAGCTTAAATGTTATGTCCTCAGAGAGGCCTGACCACCCTGACCATCCTGACCACCTCCCGATCCACAGCAGGAGCCCAGCCCTGCTCTGCCATTTTATGCCACCGTTTGCTTCCTTTACAGCACGTATCACAATTTGTAGTTAGTTAATTATCTTCATCCTTCACTGGGCTGTAAACACCATGAAGGCAGAGTCCAGTCCATTTTTATTCCCAAGTCTAGTACAGGACCTGGCACATACCAGGTGGTTAAGAAACATTCTTTTGAATGAATGAATGAATGAATGAACGGAGACCAAGGAAGGAGGGACAGGCTGGGGAGCAAGATGCTTGGGAGGGCCCTCCAGCAGGCAGTGAGAAGTCAGGAGGGCTGGGGCTCTGGGAGTCCCCTGTGTAAGAGGACCCTGACAATGACTGAAGAGTGCCTAGTGTAAACTAAAAATGAAGTCTGGGGCCCCGCCAACCGACTGAACCCCCTCTTGGACAGAGAAACCCTAAAAACAGGGTTCCCAGCCATGAACAGACGGGAGATCAGACTCTCCTCATTACACCCCCTCCCTTTCGCACTTTAGACGGGACAACTGACCAGAATGAATGTTAAAATAGAGATCACAGGACTGACAGAATGGACTCTGTGGCAATAAGACATGAAATTATAAACAGCACCTAAGGCCACGCCCGGCAAGGCCAGCACCTAAGTCACGCACCCCTACACTTGAAGAATAAACTATGTTCTAACTGCCACGAGGCTTTCTTTTCTTTCTAGCGGCTAAACGAGCTCTGGCCTTGGGAGAAGCAATGTTAAAACAACTGTAGCTTCACCAGGCGCTGCCCCCTACTCCCCTGCTCCACAAGACAAGCCACGGCTTTGACTGGACCGGAGACTGATTCCGGTAAGTTTCCCCTAACGAGATGACCACCAGCCGTGGGACTGGTTGTGTGTGCAGTGGAGTCCTGAAAAGACCTTTTGAAGTGTAGGGCTCCTTGTAATACATTTAAATGTTAAGTGTCCACCCCATGGTGAACATGTGTCGTATGTAACAGGCATGTTTATTCAGTATGCATGCATGAGGGCCGCCTTCATGAATACTCATAGCTCCTCCTGCAGTCTGTTCAGTAGGTAGACTTGGCCAGCCCTTTTAGCTTAAGTCCCTGTCTTACCCTTCCCTGCCTGGAAGTGCCTGTTTCCTCGGCTTCTGCGCTCCCCAGCCTGTCGGAACGGCCACCTTGCAGGCTGTAACCCTTTATAAGAAAGAAAGGTCTCCAAGTTTATAAATCCTGTGATGTTTATTATGAACCTGACATTTATTTATTTATTGTGACCCTGCCAATGTGGACACAATCGTGCGGTTTTTAACACTGGGCAGGGGTCAAACAAAAGCGTGCCAGAGGGTTGCTACAAACCCTTCTACCGCCGCAGAGTCCGAGGCTCCCAGGTGAGACGCACAGGTGCGAGAATCCCGGGGATTCTGATGCTCAGAGCGTAGAAATCCGCACGCGCGCGCGACGGTTCCCAGGTGACTTGGATGCACCTGGAGGTTGCCGGGGGAACAGGGTAGGGGCTGAGACAGCGGGGGCCTCCAGATAGCCAGGTGTTAGGACACGACGCGGCGGGAGGAGGCGCCCGCGGCCGCCCAGCAGCCCGGCGACCGGCCAGGACCTTTGGCCACACTTGGCCCCAGGCCGCACTCGCCGCCCCGCCCCGCCCCCGCCGCTCCGCCCTCCGATTGGCCGCCGCCCTGCCCGTCCCCCGGCCTCGGCCAATGGGGCCGGCGCGCGCCGGAAGCCGGAAGCCGGAAGCGCGGCGGCGCCGGCTGCGCGCGCGGGCGCGCCCCCAGCAGCTGTCGCTCGGCGCCATGCGGGGCCTCGGGCCAGGCGGGACGGCGCGGTGCCTGCGCCTGCTGCGCCTCTGCCCGCGGCCGCCCGGGCCCCGGCTGTCGAGCGGGCCGGCGGCGGCGGCGCCCGGCGCCCTGGAGCGGGCCATGGACGAGCTGCTGCGCCGCGCCGTGCCGCCCACGCCGGCCTACGAGCTGCGCGAGAAGACGCCGGCGCCGGCCGAGGGCCAGTGCGCGGACTTCGTGAGCTTCTACGGCGGCCTGGCCGAGGCGGCCGAGCGCGCCGAGCTGCTGGGCCGCCTGGCGCGGGGCTTCGGCGTGGACCACGGCCAGGTGGCCGAGCAGAGCGCCAGCGTGCTCCAGCTGCGCCAGCAGCAGCGGGAGGCGGCCGTGCTGCTGCAGGCCGAGGACCGGCTGCGCTACGCGCTCGTGCCGCGCTACCGCGGCCTCTTCCACCACGTCAGCAAGCTGGACGGCGGCGTGCGCTTCCTCGTGCGCCTGCGGGCCGACCTGCTGGAGGCGCAGGCCCTCAGGCTGGTGGAGGGGCCGGACGTCCGGGTAAGGCCCCGCCCGGGCCACCCTTGACCCCCAGGTAGCGGGCACTCGGCAGCGCGGGCTCCTCCGCGCAGTCCTCACCCACCCCCCAGCCTCCACCTTCCCTGCCTCCCCTCCTTCCCGTGCTTTCTGAGGCCTGGTCACCGCAGAGCGCACCCCTGTCTCCCCCCAGTCGCGCCTTGCAAGCCCTCACTCACACACTGCTTGCTGGACTCCCGGCGCTTGTCCACCTGTAAGGTGACTGTCATGCCTTGTATCTGATTAGCGCGTTCTCTGAAGTCGTCTTTATCACTTCAGCTGAGAGGTGTTTGTTTCGTCTCCGTGGTATACCCGAACTGGAGTACCACCGCCAGCCTTCTGAAAACCCAGATGGTGTCAGCAAAAGTTAATTGGGGCACCCACTATTTGTGAGACATCGTCCCAGGAAGTCCTGTGGAATGCAGGAAGATGACGAGGACTCAAGGTCACCACTGCCTGAGTCTGGGTGCCTTCTGTCCTCTCTGCCGCATACCTTTGGACAGGGCGCTTAACTCCCCGAGTTCAGCCGGAGTGCGATGCTTCTGAGCTGACATCTTGAGGTAGTCAGGTGTTAGCACAGTGCCTTCGTTTCAGATGCAGATAAATATTTTGAGGTTTAAAAAAGTATGACCTGAAAAATTGCCTAGAGTTGCATAGAGCCCTTTTATACTATTAGTATTGAATATGGCAGGAACACGAACCTGCCCTTTTAGTGAATGAAAAATGATGTAAATGTTTCAGAGCGTTTCTGACGTTCAGAACTTTGTTATGTGCAGTTGACTTTAAAGAAATCGAACAGTTGAATGGTTATGTCCTAACTCACTTAAGAACTCTCTAACAATGGCATAATAGTTTTCACTCCATCGGTCTTAGGTGGGTGATAACTCATATCCCCTTTTACAGTAAAGTAGATAGACACTGAGGTTTTGTGACTTTTCTAAGAACTCAGAGCAAATAGATGTATCTGTGATCACCCACCGAAATCCTGGGTTCTTAGCACTACACTTTATATCACCATCATGCTATGTGAGTTAACCAGAAATAGTTTATCAGGAACTTACCTGTTTTTGGCAACTTATCCTTGGATGCATAAAAATTAGGTGTGGATAAGAAGTCCTCATGATAGCAATTTACAATGCTAAGTGTTAGGCCAGGAGCCTTTAGCCATAAGATTCCTAAACTGAGAACCCACAGTTTATTGCATGACACGAGATCAGTCATGGATTCTCATTGTGCTGTATTATCATTTCTGGGCTTAACCCCAGTCTGAATGGCTGAGCTTCAGTGTTCCACACACTGCAGACATAGTGCTTGAAATGTATTATCCCCCAGTCAGACGATCAACCCCTTGGAAGCTGGGAACCTTGTCTTAAATTTCTTGCATAGCACGATGATAAATGAATCATTGAGACAGACTCCTGGGAGCGACGGTGTGCAATACACTTGGCACTGGTCACTCGGGATCTATCTTGGGGTCAGACTCCCTCACTGATTTCTAACATCCCATCCGGTTCTGGATCCTGTGAGGTGTGTGGAATACACCCCTCTCCTCTTCCTTGTGTGGCTAAACTTGCTTACTGTGTAGAAGGGAAGGAACAGCGCAGCAACTGAGCACTGTCACATGGAGACTTGACTTGTTGACCGGCAGCAGCTGGCTCCTGGGAAAACCTGTTGGCAGTGCTGTGTCCTCAGATGTTCACAGGTTTCCTTGTTTTTTTTTAACCAACTGTCCCTACACGTAAGGGAAAAAAACACCACATACTGTCAGGCCTAAAGTCGTGTGGAATAGAGATATTTATTGAAATGAGAATGAATAACAGCAGCCAGACCTTTGCCCCTCCACATAGTTTGGACGTATCAGCCACAGAACCCTTTTCTAGTTGCTCTATTCCCCCCTTTTCTGTTTCTCTACCCAGAAATCCCAACTTTATATGCAGTGCATGTAACTGTTAGTATCTCAGTCTGTTAATTCCCTTCCCCTTTGCTCTATGTAATTATATAAAGTTTTTAAAAATTCCTATCATTCTGAGAATAGAGGGCTTTCTTCCTATACGTAGAAATTACTAATTGGGATCTGTTATTGTGCTCTATCACCAGAATCACTTAATGTGTACAGTCTGTTTTTTAGAAATACAGATTTTATTTTTGAGAGCAGTGTTAGGTTCACAGCAAAACTGAGCAGAGGGTAGGTACCCCAAGACTTCCCGTGTGTCCCCTGCCCGTGCGCCTCCCCTACCGCGTCCCCCACCGGAACGGGACATTTGTTACCTTCCACGACCCTGTATGAACTCATTGTCACCCTGCGTCTGTGGTTTACAGTAGAGTCCACTCTTGGTGGTGAACGTTCTGTGGGTTTGGTGTACAGTCCGTTTTGATTCTGTTCCTTTTATTTCATTCTGGATTTTGCATCCACATTAGAGAACTTGACTAGAGTAGGCATTCGGTGTTAGAAACCACCAGAAACTCAACACATGAAGCTTTTAGTGCCTGGTTCTCAGATCCCAAAGGGCTTTCTTGAGTGCTGAGTGCTCTCGGGGGAGTGGCACGCTCGCTCCTGGACTGCCGCCAGCCCCAGCACTGCTGGCTGTGTGCACACTGCCCCGTCACACACAGATACACCTTGCCTGGCCCCTTTTGACTTCTGGACTTGCGAGATAATAAAGTCAAGTGAAGTGCACTTGAAGGTGAAGGTGCACTGGCTCATGGGAGTGCTACCCTGGATGCATTCAGTCCACTGCATGGCCCATTCCAGGTTCTTCCTTTAATGGAATTCTGTAGTTACAAAGGCACTTTTAGAGTGAGTGGCAAATGAGAGGTCACAGATTGATGCTGATTCCATATGTATCTTATAGGACGGTGGATATAGTGGAACTGAACAGGGAGGGGAGCCAGTTTCTAGTCCCATCTTTGCCATCTCAGAGAAGTGATTTTAGGTGGTTTAGCCTTATCACTTAACCCCCTTGGGGCCTGTTGGCTCAGCATTGAGATGAGACACTCAGTTGATTGTCAGTAGGCCCAGCCAGTCTGCTGCTAGTCCAGGGAATGCCCTGGGGGTACATCGGAGCTTTGCTAAGAATATGGTGTGCACATGGGGCCACAGTTTGTCAAGACCTTGGTGTCCTGCCAAGGGTGTGATTATTGGAAATACAAGAATCCAGAAGACTGGCATTGCTGTTGTGAGTGTGGCCCCAGCATGAGGACCGAGGGAAGGCGTGTGGCCAGGCTGGGGCGTATTTCTTTCTTTGGATATTTTCAGCCGGATAAGGTTTCTTTCCTTTCCCTTGGGGATTCTTAATCCTTTTTGATAGGAAATGCAGGGGCAGTGTCAAGTGTTTTTTGCTAGGAAGATACAAGTGCTGAGTTGAAAGTTTTTACAATGTGGCAAAGGTCAAGTACTTGTGTATTTCAAGATAGCAAATCCAGTGCGCACAGAAGGTGGGTATTACCCACCATTAGTTACAAGGTGTTAGAAGTCAGTGTGTCAGATTTGTATCAAATCTCCATGCTGTATTCTTCTGATGTAGATTTCTAGACTACCTTGGATTACAAGTGAATTGATTTTAATGGATTTACTCCAAGAAAGGAATTGTAGTTGTTTTAATAATGAAGGAATTTTTTAAAAAAGATATTTGTCAATATCCTTGACTACCGTGATCACAAAACCTGCAATTTGAACCTGTAGAAAATGGAACCATAAATGAATTATTTAGTGTGGGGAGTGACATAAAAATCCATAAGGCAGCTTAATCACACCAGGAAAAGAAATACTCCTTTTGGTCACAAAATTAAAAGTGCTCTTTGTTTATAAAATGCTCTTTTCCTCTGTCGAAGTTTTTAAGTGAGTTTAGAGGCTTGTTGCCGTGCCTGGATCGGTGTCCTTTAGGGTGGAAATAAGTCCAGTTTTGCCATCTGCCGACGCCTGCTGAGTGTGGCGCCCTCTCGGTTTGCGGTGTGAGTGTGTCCGGTTCTGCGTGACCAGCGCCCGCCCCTGGCTGCGCGTGTCCCAGCGGGATGGGGGCGCGGCGGCTGGGTCATCGTGGGTGGGCGTGGTTTATAGGCTTTCGGTTTTCTCCAGAGACATTTCCAGGTGCCCATTTGGTTGATAACTTAAGTTTCTTAGAGGTAAAATCCCATCAAAACCAAGTTGAACCGCCAGTAGAGGCGAAGGTGTGAGCACTTCATTCATGACTGGTGTCAAATTAAAAAGACAAAAAAAAAAATTACAGGACTGGTGATCGGGAAGTAACAGGAAGGGAGGATGAGAGATCGTTTGCCAGGCACTGTGAACGGCTCTTTATTAAACTGTGATTTCTTGTATTTGACTACAATGGTTCTTAATCTTCCTGGGTTCCTCTCGCACTCCTGAGTAAGTGTTAAAAACCACAGACCCTGTCCTCAGAAAAATGCACACACATTGGTGAAAGTGTGCATACAGTTTTCTGGGGATCAGAAAATGTGGCGTGGGCACTCGAGGGACGTTGGCCGTTACGGTGCGGGAAGGTCTTCTGATGGGTGGTTTGAACATACAAGGCGTGGCAAAATGAGAGGTGCTCCGGCCTTCCCAGAGTTCGGGAACTAGAAAAGGAACATGGTGAACGTCCCCACCGCCACAGGTACCCGGCCACACTAGGCACTGCTGTGCGGCCTTTTTGGGTGGGCTTCTTTGCCTCTTAGTCAATATAGCACTCCTCGTTGGTTCTAGTAAATTCTGCGCTTAACTGCGCTAAACGAGAACTTATTTTTAGACGGGGAGGCGTACTCCGGTACGTGCAGGTATACACCTGGGGAGTGGCCGCTCGTGTCACGTGGAATTGTTCCCCAAGTTTCGCAGCCTCTGCCGAGTCATCCTCACCAACGGCCGTGAGCTCTCCTCCCCAGCGTAGGGCTTCTGAGCGAGGAAAAGTAACTTTTCTCTTCACCTTCTAAAAATAGGCACATGTGATCACGTCGGCTGGCCTAAACACAGTGCCGTGGGGGACAACTGGAGTGAGCGGCACAGAGCACGCCGAGACCTGACCCGGACTGCAGCATCACCAGAATATTCGCAGCAGTTGTATTTTTCAGTCTTGCACTTTTGAGAACTGGTAGCTGAATTAATGAATATAAAGCAGGAGCGATTTCTCCCCCCGGTGTTACTTGCGTGCCAGCCACCCCGCCCGGACAGCTGCCGCCGGCGTTGGAACTTCTAACCTTTAGCCCAGATTCCCAGTCCTCGCGTCCAGCGTCACATTTTATAGCTGTCAGGAGCCCAAAATAGAGCGAAGAGACTTGCAGAGGGCGAGCTTTCGGCAGCCAAACCCTTTCTCTCATAGTGAACACTGGATTAATGCTGAAACCAGGTATTTCCGGCTGCTTCCTATCACGAATGTAGCAGAGATGCCGGCACCTTACACAGAGCTCAGTCCACCTCTTGACCCTTCAGTGCAGAAGCCCCTAACCTGGGGTCCCCAGACCCCCCGGGTGGGTCACTAGATAAAGTATCCAAGGTGTCCGTGATCCCCAGAAAACTGTATGCACACTTTCACCAATGTGTGTGCATTCTTCTGGGGACAGGGTCTGTGGTTTTTAGCACATAGCCAGGAGTGCGAGAGGAACCCAGGAAGATTAAGAGCCATTGTAGTCAAATGCAAGAAAATACAGTTTAATAAAGAGCCGTTCACGTTGCCCAGCAAATGGTCTCTCATCCTCCCTTCCTGTTACTTCCCAATCACCATTCTTTTAATTATTTTTTTCTTTTTCATTTGATAACCCATCCATTAGTGACTGTTTTGGAAGTTGTAGAAACGAATCAGAAATGGACTCTGCCCATATAGAGTGTACGGCTGAGTAAAGGAGATGAGATTACGGAGTTTAGAGTTAAAAGGAATTGCGAAGATCATCTGGTCCAGCCTCCTCTCGGGTGCTTAAGTCCTTTTCAAAACAGCTCATCCAAGTTCCCGTCGGCCCTGTAGTTGGTCACTTCCGGTGGTAAGATTCACTGTCTCAGCATGACATCCCTGGACAGCCCTAGTTATTCACAAATTCTTTACATTAATTTCAGCCCAAGCCTGATTGTCCATAATTTCTACCAGTTGGGCCTAGATTTGCCCTACCCTGCCCCACGGGGTCACACAGGGCAAATCTGTGGCCTCTTCGGCGCCTAGTGCTTAAATGTATAAAGATAGATGATCTCACATCCTTCTGGAAACTTCCCTGAGCCGCCAACCCCATACCTGTAACTTTTCTTCAGGTCACTAAGTTCTGAGTCCTTTCACCTTTTAACAGGAATTAAAATGTGAAATGGTCCTATAAAAATTTTACAGCTGTTGTAAAACTGCTTTTTATAGGTGCTGTCCATCATGTTCTTTATCATCCTTATAGAAAGATTGAGAAGGTCAATTCTGTACTGGATGTACTGAGCTGTTTACTGTTAATAACATTCAGTGTATCTGTTAGTGTGTAGTTCATCTGTGAGTAACAGAGATCCAAAGTAACAAGTGGTTTGAATGATAGAGAAGTTTGTCTGGCATGTATGAGTCTGGAGGTGGCACCCAAGCCTGGTTCAGCTCTGTGGTGGTCTCAGTGAACCCAGATTTCGATCTTGGTGCTCTGCCCTGGAAAACCTTCATCTGCAAAAAATCACCTCACGGCCCAAGGTGGCTGCTATGATGCTAGCCATCATGCCCATGCCTTCCAGCCCAAAGGGGAAAGGGCATGATCCTGCCAACTTCAGGGTTCCCCAGAACTGTGGCAGGATACCTCTGCCTACAACTCATCAGCCAGAACTCAGCCACGTGGCCGTCCTCAGCTGCAATGCAGTCTTCACTCTGCGCGGCCGAGTCCCTAGCCGAAAAATGAGGCTTCTGTTAATGTGGAAAACAGACACTGGGGAAAACAGGCTGCTGGCATCCTCGCCACTCGGGCTCTCTGCAGCTTCCTGCTGCTCCACGTTCGGCTGTGCTGGTGCAGGGCGACACTCAGGTGGCTCTTCCCCTGCGCACGTGCCTCTCGTCCTTCTGTCCTCGCTTGAAACGTTTCGGTGCCAGTGCATCTTTGATGGTAAAGTTGACTCAAACCAGTTTTGGAAGTAGATACGTATGAATAAGTGAAGCGAAGTTAGGATAGTTTCATCAAATCCAAAATGCACCGACTGCCAGGCACACTTGTTGTTTCATGTCCCACTAAGGTGGATGAAAAGACTGCCAGTTCAGCTGCGACCCACCATCAGCTGAGAGATGCACCCTGACCTCAGAGATGTTAAAATACGAAGATGCGCGTCTTCAGGCTGACGCAGTAGGGCTCCCGGAGCAAGTGCGCACTTGTCTCGGGAAATAATAACGTTTAATAACGCAGCCATAACGTTTTAACACGTGGAAGAGTATTCCCGACAGGGTTAGGACCCGAGCCCTGTGCTCTGTTCGTGTTTCCCTGTGAGCATCTTTCATCGTTGGGTGAATTTTATGTATCTAGTGTGTTCACTGTGGCGGAGGAATCGGAAGCGTATTATTTGATTTGGGCAGGTGAGTTCAAATCGAGTATTCCCATGCGGGTAAGTCACAGACTGAAGGAGTCACATCTGCCTGCAGAGTTGGCTTGAAGGCTGACTCGGTGTGAGACGAGGGTCGGATGGAGGTGTGTCGGGAACGGCTGCCCAGCAGACCGCCCCGTGCAGTCTTCCCTCGTGTCGTGTTTAAGCGTTTCGATTCCTGTGCCGGCCACCGCGCGGAGACGGGCTTGATCTGTCGCAGCTTGAAGGCCTATGTTCCATCTTCTCCTTTTCAGGAGATGAACGGGGTGCTGAAAGGCATGCTCTCGGAGTGGTTTTCCTCAGGGTTCCTGAACCTGGAACGCGTCACCTGGCATTCCTCGTGTGAGGTGCTGCAGAGAGTCAGTGAGTAAGTAGCAAGGGTTTTCTTTTCTTTGTATATATATATATAATGCATATGTATTTACGTGTTTTCGTATGTGTTGAAAGCCAGTCTCTGTTCACGTGAACATTGCACTCCAAGCCCAGTAGAATCCAAACGCAGTACCCACGAGCGCCGTGGCTGTCGTGGCACAGGATACCCAGAGGAGGAGGAAAGAGCTCGAACAGAACCTGCTCCGTCTGCGGGGTCTTATTTGTTTCTCGTATTTGAAGCAAGCAGCCTCGCGCTAAGGCTTCCCGAGACCCCGTTATCAGGGTCGTGTAACTCACCAGACCAAGCGTTTGCACCAGTAAGCAAAACAGCAGTTAGCCACCTAGTTCCTAAAAGTCCTCCGTCGGATAAAGTCTCCCCATGAGCGATATCGTGCGTCCTTACAGTACACCCGGGACACGGCCCGCACGACCTGGAGACTTCTTTCTACCTAAGGGCCTCACGTTCCGTGCCGTCCTGTGGATTCTAAGGTTTGAAAAACGTCCCATGTGAAGTGTAACAGATCCAAAGGGCTGATAGCGCCTGCTGCCACTTCGCACGCTGAAAACAAAACCGCGTTTGGATGAGGTGCCTAGACAAAAGGAACCCAGGGATGAATACGGCGACGTTTGCAGCGCTGACAGCTGCTCCCAAACTACAAAGATCCAAAGGAAAGAAAAGACGCGGAACGTTCGGCGGAGAAGCCTTTGATTAGATCTTTGTGACTCTCTGCCGCCGCATGAACGCTTCCCGGGGGGCATCGCAAACCGCTCTCAGAATCGGTATTATGAATCAGAGCGCAATTTCGTATGTAAAATCGTGGTTCTCGCAGCCAGGGCCGTCTCTCATTGAAATGATTTTCTTTAAATTTCCCAATTAATTTTCCCAATTAATTGAGAAAATTTTAATTTTCTCAATTAAAGCTGTATTTAAATAATTCATTTCACTAAAGTGAATAACATGGATAGGAGTCAGCACTCATGATCTAACTTGTGAGTCACACACGTCCTCTCCCCGTGTGCCGTCACGCCAGGTCCGAGGCCGTGCACCCCGTCAAGAGCTGGATGGACTTGAAGCGCCGCGTCGGGCCTTACCGGAGGTGCTACTTCTTCTCCCACTGCTCCACCCCGGGGGAGCCCCTGATCGTCCTGCACGTGGCGCTGACCGGCGACATCACCAGCAACATCCAGGTACCTGCAGGCAGCACAGGCACCCCGCGACGTCCCTTAAGCTGCTTTATTTTAAACTTGGTTTTGTCCGCTTTTTTTAAAAAAAAATGAATTGCGTTAGAATGTTTTGGACTTTTCAGTTGAGTAGGTTAAGTCTCCAGATCTGCAGTCATAGAAGGTAGACGTGCAGCCTGTAGGCGGTGCGGGAACAAGGAGAGTACTCATCTGGCGGTGCTGAGCGTGAGCTGAGACACGGTTGAAGTCTGTAGGGGCAGAAAGTGGCTGTGAGGGAAGAAGATAGAAGGATGCACACAGTTCAGCTTTTCCACACTTGTTAAGTGCCTGCGAGGAGTTCCAAAGATACGTGATTGAAAAATTGAATGACATATTCCGCCCCCTACACCTGATATTCCGCCCCCTATTCCCAGGGTGCAGCCTGGGAGTGGAGGTCGTGTTGGATGGTCCCTTCCGTGGCGACCTGACCGCCTCCTGTGGGGTCTGGCGAGGATGTCTGGGCCGTCGTGCCGGCCCCTGGGGGCAGGAGAGCCGGGGCCACATCGCAGGGTCTGGCCACAGGAGAGCAGGGCTGGCGGAGGGAGAGACAGGTAGCACGGGGAGCTTGAGACCCCCCGGGTCACAGTGGGTGTGCGCAGAGCAAGAGGACGCAGCCAGAGCTCTGGGGTCAGAGTCGCCAGTTCAGAATCCAGATGGACAAAAACACGTTTTAAGATGAGTGCCCAGGCAGAGGTTCCTAGTCAGAGAAGTTAGAGAGATTGAGGGGGGCAAATGGGCAGATGTTCTTGATCACCAGGGAGAAATTAATTCCCTTAGGATTTTTGTGTTTGGAGGAGTCGCACTCTCACAGGCTGTCGGTAGAACTAGAAGTCATTACAGCCCCTCCGAGGGCCGTTTGGCAACGTGTATTAAATGCATGCATGCCGAGTATGCATTCCTTTCCCCCTGGAAATTCCATTCTTCGGGACTTACCCCGGGGAGATACTCAGACCTGGGTGCAGGCCGCTGCTCATACAGCGTCCTCTGCGGATTTTAAAGCCCGGAGACGATAACGCGGCCGTCCTTTGCGTGCATTTAAATATCGATATAGGTTTATATTTTTTGCATGGAAAGCCAACCTGGCCTTACTGCTGAGTAGAAATTCAGGTTACAGAATAGCATGTGTACTGTGGTCATAATTATTTATAACAATTATGTTAATATTAATAACATCTATTGAGTATATGCTGTGTGCCCATCCTGTCTGCGGAGCACGTCTCATGTGCTGCTGCTCGGAGCAGGCTGTGACTTAGGTGTTACTATCATTGGCCGCAGTTTAGACACGGGAAACTACGATTGAGGGGCGTCAGTAGCTTGCCCACCGTCATGGAGCAAGTGAGGGCGGAAACAGGACTCAGACCCAGCCCATGTGCCGCCCCCGGGGGAAGGTGCCTTCTGGCTGTGTAGGATTGAGCACGTGCATTTGGGCACGTGAGCACACGTGTGTGCACCACTACATGTAGAGGCATGTTTAAGCATGTACACACCCACAGCCAGAGACGGCCCAAAGATGTCCACGAGAAGGTCGACAGCACGCGTGAGTGTTAGATTCTGGAGTAACTTGTGCTTTCTTCTCATACATTTATTTTGTGCCTCTGTGACGTTATACATACCTTGTTTGAGTAACTGGAGACAGACTCGTTTTTATTTTGAAAGCTTTAAAAAAAGATTGCTGGGAATTTTTGCATAAGGATCCGAAAGATGACTTTGTTGGAAAGCAAAGGGGGTGACCTGACGAGGTGAAGGTGAGGAGCGATGCGAAGCGGGCCCTGCTCTGTGAGCCCTGGCACTCCTCCATCAGACAGTGCAGGGCGAGGCCCGGCACGGCCGCAGAGGGTCCCCCCTGCCTCGTGAGCCTCCCCGCTTTCCTGGCAGCAGGAAAGGTTATCACTGACCCTGTTGAGAACCTGAAGGAGCTGAAAGCTGAGGGCGTTTTCCCCCGGGCAGATAGGCGCATGTTCCGTACAACCGTAGAAAGTTTGTGGACCTCTAGACCCCATCCAGGGTTCTGGGCTAAACACTCTTGCTTCAAGAATCAAACATAGCTGGTAGAAGCGAACGCTGAGGCTTGGTTAAGGGGCTCTAATGTGTTCTTCAACAGCAAGCTGGTGTGCCTGCCTTGAAGCAAACCCAAAGGTGACGACCTGCTATTCCACCATTCTCAAGTGAGCTTCAGAGTACTAGGGATCAAAAACCCATCCAATCAAATATGACAGTAAGGCAGGGCGCGGTGGCTCATGCCTGTCATCCTAGCTCTCTGGGAGGCCGAGGCGGGCGGATTGCTCGAGGCCAGGAGTTCGAAACCAGCTTGAGCAAGAGGGAGTAGTCTCTACTATAAATAGAAACAAATTAATTGGCCAACTAATATATATAGAAAAAATTAGCCGGGCATGGTGGCGCGTGCCTGTAGTCCCAGCTACTCGGGAGGCTGAGGCAGGAGAATTGCTTGAGCCCAGGAGTTTGAGGTTGCTGTGAGCTAGGCTGACGCCACGGCATTCACTCTAGCCTGGACAACACAGTGAGACTCTGTCTCAAAAAAAAAAAGACAGTCAAATCAGACTTCAGCTACTTTCCAGTGTAAGTCCTTTCTTACAGATTGCCTGTGTGTCTGTGCTGATGTATGTTGTCACGTAGGAAAAACAAAGATGTTGGCACAAAATCAAAAAGAGTATGTAATAAAGTCATAAAAGGTAAATCTTCTAAAAGGAAATTTATATAGGACTGCATATGGCCTGTTGAGAAATTTGAAAAACTAGGGTTCAGAGAAAAGGAGCAAAAACAACTGAAGGGGAAAAAGCAGGCCTTTAAAGAAAAGCTGAAGAAACTGGCGCTATTTGGCCTCAACACGGGGTCACTGTATGATCTCTCGGTATCGCAGGGGAGTTCACGGAGCAAGTTTCTGTTTGCACCAAGGCCTAAAAAAAGACAAAAAGGGACATAAATTGCTCTTCAGCAAGGTTTGCGCTAGAATTTCAAAATGGTAGAGGTGACACAGCGCTGAGCAGACAACCTGGGGAGGTCGTGTGGTCATCTCCTCCAGAGAGTTTCAAAAACAGAACAGTTTGGTCTTTATCACCTAAACCCGGACTGGGAGGGTCCCAGCTCTTTGAATCCCCTGAGAATTGTCCCATGGCCCAGGCGGAAGGGCTGTGACGTGAGCTGGCGAGCTCGAGCCCCCTCTCAGAGCCCCCGTTCGTGCCTTGCAGGCGATAGTGAAGGAGTGCCCTCCGTCCGAGACCGAGGAGAAGAACAGAATCGCGGCCGCCATCTTTTATTCCATCAGCCTGGCCCAGCCAGGACTGCAGGGGGTGGAGCTGGGAACGTTCCTTGTGAAGCGAGTCATCAAGGAGCTGCAGGTAAGCCCGCAGAGCAGGACGCGCCTGGCAGCCGGGCCCTGCCTCGCCAACTGTGGCCGGGCCCGTCCGCGAACCTCATGGGGGGTCAGGTGTGATGAGTGGTGGCAAGTCCTGCCACGGCTCTCTAGGCACACGGGCGAAGACAGGAACTAAAGGGACAGGGAGGAAGTGGAAAAGTGCCAGATGCCCCTCGGCAAGTCCCAGGAGCCACGAGACTCCCAAGAGAGACGAGAATGATGCTGAGAAGAAGCATCTAGAATCCAGCTTCTCGGTTGCCTGCGAAATGTCCCCTGAGGACATGCGCTCTCTCTAGGGTGACCTCGTCTGGCTTGCCAGGACGTGCCCCGTCTCGTGTGTCGTCCTTGCGTCCCCAGCTGGCATGATGCAGTCATGGCCATCCTAGCCACGCCTGGCCTCCTCCCCTCCCCGCCCACACCCCCCAGTGTCCCCGAGGGAGCGCCCAGGTTAGACCAGGCGGCTCGAAGGCAAGTGCATTGGCTTATCTTGACCCAGCTCCCTTCTCTTTGCTGTTCTGCAAGAAACCTCCGCCATCCTGCAGCAGCAACGCGGAGGTTCGCTCTGGGCCTAGGCTTTGGAAAAGCTGTCTCTCGTCAGAGGCTTGGACGAACCACAAAGAGTAGAATCTAATTATTAAGTAAAAACCTGGATTGCTAGTAATTGGCTCAGAACGTGCTGCTCCCTGCGCTAGGTGCCGCAGACGGTGCGGCCGCGGCTCCTCCTCAGAGACGAGAGTGGGGTTAAAATGTTTGCATGTTTTGTATTAGATTCGTCATCAGATTTAAATCTGAGAGCGCAGGGTTCAGCTGGGTGTCAGCTTCATTATCACTCTCCACCGGTTCTCCCCAGAGGGGATCAGAAGCCACGTCTAATTAACGGAAGCTTGGCATTTCCTCTTTGCTGAAGGTGTTCATGAGCAGGGCGGGGAGGGGCGGATCAGGTAAGAAAGGCAACGAGAGGAGGCAGGATCCCAGGGTCTGGGTAAACGCACCCACGGATGTTTCTGAACCAGGGCGGCACCTTAACCCACCCGCCATGCTGACCGTGTCACTTGCCTGGCACCCGGCCGTGAGCTGGAAAGTCATCAAAGAATCTGGAAGGAAGCTGTGTCGCCCTCTCTGCTCGGAAGTGTCCCCTGGGATGTATAAAAGCAAAAACTCGAGAGCCACCTTAAATGTCCCGTGAGAAGAATCTGGCTAGGCAAATCAGAGTATAGTCTTTTGATCTCTTAATATTACTCTGTTGTTAAAATTATAGTTTTGCATTTTCGATGATGACAAAATGCTCATGATATAAACTCATAATGCATGATGCAAAATAAGTGTCTGGCCCACGTAAAAATTGCATAGAGAAGCCAGAGGAATTGTACGTTCTCAAGCTATTGAGAGTGGTCTGCTCAAGAGTAGTGGAGTATGATGGATTTCTTTTCTTTTGTCCTATATTTTTAAAAATTTTTTCTACAGTGAGCATGTATTACATTTATAAACAGGAAATACTGAATTTTTTGGAATGATCATTGAGATCTCTATATAGTTGAGCAGTAATTATATGATTGTTCTATTGAGCAATAATGGCTGAACCGAGTCGTGTGATGTGGGAAAATGCCCGCAGCCTCCCCTCCGCTCCCCCTCGCTCATCCATCCACCAGTCACCGGGCATTTGTGTGCCAGGCACCACGGCGGGGGCCTGGTGTGACGCAAAGACAGGCTCTGGCGTCAGAAACGGCCAGGTCCCACCTCACAGTGGTCGGTTCCCTGGTCTTAAGCAAGTCCCCGACTTGGGTCTCTGTTGTGCCAACACGGCGATGGTCGGGACAGAGACACCTTGTCTTGGGGACTCAAGGTGCCTCCAGGGCCTGGCACACGTCAGGTTCCTAATACATGTTCCTTGAAAGGAGAAAAGTGGCGCGTACCCAGCGTCCCTTTGCCAGTGTCCCTTTGCTAGGCGGCAGCACACAAAGGCCAGTGACACGTGGACCGTAAGTGGAGAGCTGTCCCGTGTGGGTGACACGCCTGCTGAACTTGTGTGTTTTCTCCGCCCCCCTCCCGCCACCCCATGCTTTACAGAAAGACTTTCCTCACCTGGGGACGTTCTCGAGTCTGTCGCCTATACCTGGGTTCACCAAATGGCTTCTGGGGCTTCTGAACTCTCAGACGAGAGAGCTGGGGAGGAGCGAGCTCCTCACAGACTCGGAATGCCGCGAGCTCTCCGAGCTCACCGGGGGCCCCGCCAGCGAGACGCTCAAGGCCCTTCTCGGCAGCAGCGAGTGGGCCAAGTCCGAGAAGCTGGTCCGGGCGCTGCAGGCCCCGCTCATGCGGCTCTGCGCCTGGTACCTGTACGGGGAGAAGCACCGGGGCTACGCCCTGAACCCCGTGGCCAACTTCCACCTGCAGAACGGGGCGGTGATGTGGCGCATCAACTGGATGGCGGACACCAGCCCGAAAGGCCTGAGCGGCTCGTGCGGCCTGATGGTCAACTACCGCTACTACCTGGACGAGACGGGCCCCAACAGCACCGCCTACCTCGGCTCCAAGAGCATCAAGGCCTCCGAGCAGGTCCTCAGCCTGGTGGCCCAGTTCCAGAAGAACAGCAAGCTGTAGGAGGAGGCCTCCCCCGACGCCCGCGCCCCGGCCCAGGGCTCGGGAAGGAGACCTTGCAGGGCGGGGCGGGGGCGTGCATCAGAACGGGCTCTCTGAGTGAAGCCAGAGTTGACCCGCGGCCTCTGGCTGCTGCCCTGGGGAAGACGCACGGCCCGGCGCAGGTGCACGCGGACCGGGCGGGGTCGCTGTGCTCTCTGCGGAGATTCTGCTGTGGCCCTCGGCCCGGCCCCCTGCCCGGGGCTGGCGCTGGGGCACCTGCGTGTTCAGGACGCTCCACGGTCGTCCCCCCAGGGCGGGTCTGTCAGCCTCCCGAGGACCAGGGCGAGCGGTCCAGAGGAGAACGGATTTGACTTCGAGCTTCTAGAATGTAATTTGGCAGCGATTGCTTTGGCCATTTTTTCTCCATGCCACACAAAAAGGGATATAGGGCTGTGCTGTGTTTTCCCAGTTAAATTTTACACTTTGAAGCTCATAAACACATGAAAGGGCTTGCGACTTTGCACAGAGGTAGCGGGTTTAATCACTGAACACAAAAGCTGTTGCTGCTTGAGGCCTGCGTTGGATTATGGACTCTAAAATTGTAGGGATTCAAGTTCACAGTGAACTGGATAGTAAAGAACAAGTTTGTTCTGTAAAGCATTAAACGCGATTATTTCATCGTGGTCGCCTTTGGGGTTAGAGACTGCTAAGGCTGGAGTCGGCCCTGAGATGTCAGCTGCTCGTTGCGGGGGTCCCCAGCCAGCCCTTGGGGGTGCTGGGTGTTCTGGGAAGGGGCCGGAGCGTGTGGGGTGAGAAAGATTCAGGACAGCTGCGGCCGTGGGAGGAAGGAGAGCGTCTGTCTGTCAGTGCGTGTCTGTGCGTGTGTCTGTGTGTGCGCGTGTCTGTGTGCCCACGCGCATCTGAGGTTGCGGTGCCTTCGCTGTCCTCAGGCAGACAGGTCCCCTTACCTTCATTTTTCATCTTTAAGATCCGTTCAGGGTCCTTCTCTGCTGTCATCTGTGTGGGACACGTTGCCTCGTAACAGACGGTGTGACGGTGGCCACTGGGATTTTCGCTTCTCTGAGCCCCCGTGGCAGCGGTCTGGTGCCTCCTCGGGGTGCTCGGGGCTGACTGGGGAGGCCCCAGGGCGCTGGAACTGCTCACGGGCCCGCCGCCCAGGGCCCTGACAGCCTGCCGGGCCCCACTTCTGCAGGCAGGTGTCCCCAGACCCTCGTCCGTCCTGAGACCTGCCTCGGCCGTACGGTCGTCTTTCTCAGCCGTTGGCCTAGATCTTAAAGACGACCAGCCATCTCGTGTGTTTTGCCCCTTCGCCTCCGAGATGTCGTGGGGAGATCACACGTTCCGGAATGTGTTCCAGAATGGCCTTGCCCCGGGAGAACGCACGCACCGTGCGCGGTCTTCTTGTTTTGGGGGGTTTTGCTGTTGGGTTTTGTTTTGCAGTTCCGGGGAGCTCCTTGACCTCCCGCCGCTGCTGTTCGCGGAGCCAGCTCTGTTGGGGTAGAAGCGGACGGCCGGGGCTGCTGCCTGCCAGCTGTGTGAAAGACAAACGCAGCCAGAACTTTGTCCCTCAGGGCGAGCCCTGTCCAGCAGGCGGAGTCCTGAGACGCCCAGGAGCGCCCCAGCCCGCGCCCGTCCTGGTCCCCGAGCCCCGCCCAGCCTGCCGGGTCTGGTCACTGCCGCGCCAGGGCCTCCCGGGCTGAGACCGCTGTCTCCAGGGAGCTCGGGAAGAGCCGGCGCGGCAGGCGCCCCGAGACTGCAGCTCCCTGCACCCACATTTCACACCTCATCTCTTCCTTTAACCTCTTGCTATGGAAAATTTCAAACACGCACAGAAGTAGGGAGAGATCATAGTCACTATAGTGGCCCTATGTACCCGTCACCCAGCTGCCACCATCAGCGGCGGCTGCCTACCTTTGCAAACTGCTTACAGTGCTTTGCGTTCACAGTCGCTCAGGGAAGACGGGACGGTGGGTGGGTGGAAGGAGGGAGGGTGGGTGTGCTGACGTCCCCTCTCTGTGGCTCAGTCCACACCGCTGCAGGAGGGAGGCCTGCGATGGCTCCTCATGCTGCACCGAGCCGCACGCGCCTCACTGACGTGCGTTATGGGAAGCCCCTGTGTGTGCTGCTCGCGCTCACCCTGGGGCCCCTGCGAGGGCAGAAGGTGACTTCTGGTTCCCCAGTCTCCCTGCGGGATGATGGGGTCCCCCGTGTACGCCACCCTCCCCACGGTGAGAGACCACAGCAGAGCGGGAGGCCAACTCGGACGGTGGCCAGGTCTGAAGGAGACAGAGGGTGACTCACTGGGCCCTAGAGTTCAGAATGTACGTCCTACAGGAGGGAGCCACCCAACGCCCAGGTGAATCATCACAGTGAGCACACAGTGGCCGGGAGGGCAGGTGCTCAGTCTTTCAGGCCTGGTTGCCATCCCGCTTGCTCTCAGGGGCGCGCCAGGCAGCCACTGACCACAGAGTCTTCCTCTGCGACGTGCCCGGCCGTGTGGCTGGCTCACAGGAGGTGCAGGGTAAGTTGTTATCATTAGTATTATCAGTTAAGTTTCCACCGGGTCCCAAGTACAAGGCTGAAGCCACACCCTACCCTGGCACGGAGCTTGCTCCTCCCCAGTGTCCCCTACCCAGTCCGAGGCATGACCTCCGCACTCTGGAACCTTCCTCCGCTCCCCTCCTCCTGCACCCAAGTCCCAGCTCTCCTTGCCTCTCAGAGCCACAGGGTCAGACAGGCCCCAGCCCCCTCCATCGCACCCATGGGGGTGTCACCAAAGGCTCAGGCCTGGGCCCTGCCGGGGTTCAGGCTCCAGGGGTACAAGTGAACTCGGGGTTCACCGGCTCTGACTTATCCTCGGTCCCCTTTTCTTCTAAAAGGCAGCGCAGGGCATAACGGTGGGAGTCACAGGCTTTGGTTCCAGCCAGTTCAAATCCTGCCGCCACTCCCAGCTGGGTGGCCTGGAGCAGGTGACCTGTCTTCATTTTGCATCAGTGTCCTCTTTGAAAGAGGGTAACCATGGTAACCATAGTACCTACCCCCCCTACCCTATGCTGAGAGGCTCAAAGGAGCCCCTGGCAGGCACAGCATTTGTGTCATCGGTACAAATGCTCCTACAGCTGGACTCCGGGCACCACGGTCACACGTGCCTGCACGAACGTTCTGGGATCTGTTGTCCTCTTATTTGTGTATTCAAATGGTGGTTGGTTTTCTGGCTCCTGTTCCCAGTTTCTACGAGATGGCTAATTTGTTCCCTCGGGAGGGAGGAGGGGGCTGGGAGTGGGAGCCTCACGACCCCGTGACTACGCGGCGCCCACGCTGTAGAGAGGGGCCCAGAGTCCGGGTCACTCTGAGGCTGCTCTGTCCTCCTCTGTCCGTCCCTCCCCCTCCTTCCCTCCAAGGGTTTGACCCTGACCTCCTCTTTCCCCGAGGGCTGGCACTACCCTGCAGGGGTGGGGGTCCCTGCCTCCTTGTTCTGTATGTCGCTTCAAAAGAGGGGGGAAATCTCCATGCTTTTTGCAAGCATCAGCTTATTCTGGGCTCTGTTCGAAATTAAATGTAAGGTGTATTTAAGATCTAAGTTGAGTGTACACCTCTGTGATTTTTAATCAGATTTTGAAGCATTCATGGGAATATGAAGTTCGTTTTGATCTGAGAAACAAAATCTGCCCAGTGATCTCAGAAAGTCGCTGCATTATTTGCAATTCAGCAAAATCGGCAGGTGACCCCAGATCTCTTTCTCTTCTTTGTTTTGTTTCCAAATTGCATTTGCATTTCTCACCTAGCTAACTCTCAACATCTGAGGCAGGAAGGCAGAAACACCATTTATGGGGGCTCTGCTTCAGGCCAGGTGTTCCTTTCCTTACCTAGAGGGTCTCGTGCCCCTCTGTATCCAGCCCGAAGCCAGCACGAGTGTTTCTCATTTACATCATTTACAGATGAGCACACGGGCTCAGACTGGGCCTGGCAGCTGGTGGGGGCGGAGCTGGGCCCAAACCCAGGCCTGACCTGCACCCGGGTCACCTTTTGCCGCCACTGCTCTGCCTCCTGCCAGAGGGGGGACAGCCACAGCAGCGAAGGCCCAGAGGAGAGAAGCCCAGCCGGGAGAACCAGGCGAGTGGCTCACTACGGCAGGTGTCAAAAGGGAGTGAGGAAAGTCAGAGGGACAGCCTTGCGGGACGAGAGGAAGGCAAAATGCTGGCATCTGGGGCGGGGGGCGGGGGTCCTCGGAAAGACCGTCCCAGGCTCTTGCGTCGTCTGTGAAACTGGAGCACGCACAGCGCTGGCCGTACTGGTCGGAGCCCTCGGCTGCCAGGGATGGGGCCCCAGCTCCGGTGAAAGCAGAGAGGCCAAGCCCGAGAGGGCCAGCCGGGCCCGGGAGGAGCAGGAGCCGGGGCTGCTGCACGCAGGGCCCCCCTGCCCCGGCCTGCGCCCGGTCTGGCCCTCGCTGAGGGACAAGGGCTGCCCACAGCTCTGCCACCCCAGAGACAGGCTCCCCGGGTGCCCGGACTCTCACTACCCTAGACTCAGCCTTGGCCACGGTGGGGACGACGGTTGGTCCAGTTTGCACATGGGGAAGCCGGCCATGGGATGGGTCCAGCCGGAAGCAGACGTCTCTGGAGCAGTTCAGGTCCACTCTCCGAGATGAGTGCCTGAGACAGTTCCCAGGAGGGAGGCAGGTGGGGCAGGCAGTCTCCCACCTGGGAGGAGGGCTTGGTTCTGACGCCTCCTGCGACAAAGGCCGTGATACCCTGGCTCGTTCTTTCGAGTCTGTCACTGTAAACCTTGCTGCAGCGCCTGGCACGTGGTGTGGGCTCAGGAAAGGTTTTCGGTCCGTTGAACAGATGCAATCGTCCTGGCTGCTGCTCAGACGGCCCGCCCTGGGAGGAACACGGTGCTGTCTTGACAGCTCTGGCAGGAGGGAGCGAGACCAGAGCTGCCTCCAAAGATGCCAGCAGTTGTGGGGGAGGAAGTAGGCACGTGGGTGCTGCTCCAGAGACCACTGGCCGTTCCCACTCTCCGTGTCCCCCCTCCTGCGGGAGGCCACCCAGCGGGGCTCACGGTGCCTCCTCTGCTTGCCAGTGCTCGCTGAGGGCCGCCGCAGTGACCTCTGAGCAGCTGAATCCAGCCAGGCCCACGCGGGCCACTCGTGTCTTCTCTGAGCCCCTCCCCCACCCCTGTCCTCTCCCACCCTTGGCCAGAACATCCTTCCCTTAGGGGGTCTCTCCAGCCGCGTCCTCCCTGCCCAGCACATGGGCTGCCCTCCCCCCTGCACAGACAGTGCTCTCCCCCTCCCCAGGGGGCATCCCCGGACTGCCTGGCGAAGTCCCATCCCCACTACTGGCTCTCCCAGCTTGGGGGCCGTGGTCACCTGCTAGAGGGCCTCTCAGTGCTCACGGTGCGGTGCACCCTGCTGCCACCAGATGGCGCTCCCGAGCCGCCGCCGCCCCTCCCTCCTGCACGTGGGCGCGGCGCCAGGTTCTTCCCAGGAAACGGCCCACCCAGGCGCTGGACCCGGGCTCAGAGCCCGAGCAAGCAGCTCTTCCTTGCGGGGTCATTTGCAGAGCAGCAGGAGTGTGGTCATCTGCAAATCCCAGAGGACCCCCCCCCTTCTGTCCCTCAGGTGGGTCTCAGTGCAGACAGACTGCGGGCGTGACTTCCCTTCAGGCAAGGAGCCCAGATCACAATCCCAAATCCCACGAACACAGGGGCCCTGGGGCCCAGACGGCAGGCATGTGCTGGCCACTGGCACAACTTTTTTTATGTCGCTGCCATAAGTAAAAACTCGGTATTTCTTGCCATTAAATAGCAGTTAAGAGCAAAAAACACAAGAGCAAAAACAACACTATTAAATTTCAGCTATAAACAGTCACTTTCTCTCTGCAAGGTCAATAAATGTCAGGGAGTGTTAAAGGTATACTAACTACCGAACGGACTTTCTGAAGGTTCAAAAGGTCCTCAGACGACTTGTGAAAGAGCTAGAGTTGGAAAAGGACCAAGTGAGACGGTGGCTCCAGCTAAGAGCCCCGAGATGATTGCGTATCTCGCTCCTTGGGCCGTACTCGGGAGGCTTTTGTCCCTGGACACACACAGCGAACTTTTCCTTTGCGCTCATCTAAGGCAGTCGCTTCCTTAGATGTGTCCTCGAAAGCCCAGGAGAACTCAGAACTCGGAGGGACGTCCCTCCGTGACCAGGAGGAGGGTGGCCCCCAGCACGGCTGGGCCACCGATTGGCACAACAAGCCACAGAAACAAGCTGGCTTCGGAACACACCAGCAGCGGATGTCTCACGCCTCCCGTGTCCGGCGTCTGCAATCCCCCCAACTGCCCTGGGGCTGAGAGTTAAGATTTTTACCCGCGGCCTTGGGATTGTGTGGCCGCCACCCTCCAGTGCTGTAGCAACGAGGACACCGATCGGTGCTGGCTGTGGACCCAGGCGGGAGGGGGCCCTGCCCAGGGACCCACGCTGGGCATGTCGCAGCAAGACGGGCCCAGACCGAGCGCCCACTCTCGCACTGCCACCGTGCAAGCCCCGGAGAAACTCTCTCCACATCTCCCGCTTCACGCCCTAGAAACAGGCCACGGTGTCCAAATGCCCGGTGGGGTGGCTGGCAGTGCCGTCACCAGCAGAGGCAGACGCCGCTGCGGAGGGAGGGAGGCTTTGAGCGGGCGGAGAGATGAGGTCGGGGGAGAAACACTCCGGTCGGAGCGTCCCGCCCTTCCCTTCCGAGCACGGGAATCCAAGAGGCTCTCGAGTGGCCAAGTGCGGCTTGCACGCGGTGGCCGTGTGATTTACGAGCTCCCCGGGCCGGCTCGGTTACTCAGCTGAGAAACACCGCGGGCCGAGCCTCGGGCCACACGGTCAGCTGTGACACCGGGCTGACCCTCCGGCCCGCGCAAACCACACCTCGCCTCACCAAGTTCTCTCTCGACTTCGTCATCGCAAAGGAGGCCAGACGCCGGAACACACTTTCCTAGGATCCAGATCTGAGTTTCTGGCAAATACACACATCCGCTTTAACGTACGAAACAAACGCAAGCCAGCACGATGCGTTCTCCTAATGGACAATGCTTCGTGCTGGCATTTCCAAGTGAGGGCTTCTGTGGCTGCCTGGTCAACACAGCTTGGAAACGTCGAGAAGGCAGGTCGTGGGCCCCTCCACACGGCAGCGGCAACCCTGGGGCCCGGGCAGCCTTCTCCTTCTGCCCTCGTCCCTCCCCACGTCTGCCCTGCGGGGGGGGGCCCAGCTCCGGATGCTGCTGGCTCCAGGCGCCTCTTGGAACGAGCTGTGATCTGTGACTTTGCTTCCGAGGCTCTGCCCAGAGAGCTGCAGTCGGTAGGGACGCCGAGTGCCCCATCACGGTCCGCAAAGGACGCCTCTCCCAGAGGCCCCGGTGCCCGGGGCCCGTCCCACGTGCGCAGCGTGTTTCTGACACCCGCCAGCTCGTCTCCCCAGGATGTGTGGTCTCTTTATCACCCTGGGTCCTGGGGCAAATCGCTGGTGCCCACGTGGGGACAGGGTAGGAGGTGGCCCTGGGGGTGGGGATTGCAGCCGAGAGCGGGCAGCAGAGAAGAGGGGGCGCCCACTCCTCCCTCGGGGCTCACCCGGCAAGGGCAGCTCCCAGGGGAATAACGGCCATGGCGGTTGGCGGTGAGTCCCTGGAAGGGGACACAGAAGCCTAGTTGAGGGGGTTTTGTCCCTCGAGGAGGGTCCTGCTCAGAGCTCCCCACGGCCTGCAGCCTCTTGGTCCTTATTCTGCTAGAGCAAGGTTCCGGGCCCGCGTGGCTCTCGCTGTTTCTAAGTCCCGTCCAGCAAGCTGGGAATCTGGGCCCAACAGGGACGTCCCCAGTGAGGAGGCGAGTTTCCTGTACACAAGGGAAGGGGCAGGGCAGGTGGGAACGTCCAGCCCAGCCTCCCGAGAGAGGGCCTGGGTGACGAGGTCGGTCTGGGCTTGAGCCCTGCTCCGCCACCTGTGAGCACAGGTCCACAGGCGAGGGACCTCATTCAGTGAGTGTTTAATGAGCACCTACTATGTGCTAGCGTATGCACCTATCATCAAAGCAGCCCAGCCCGCCCCTCGGCCTCACCTTGGTGAGATGTGCCCATTTTCAAGGTGCTACCCCTGAGGCCGCAGCTGCCCTGGGGAAGCCACAGAGGAGGACGGGAGCGGGGCTCGACCGGGCCCCTCCCGCACAGCCTCTCTGAGGCCTCCCCCGCTGGCCAGGCACCCTGGCCGGCGCAGGGCAGGACTTTGTGATGCGACAAACAGCCCAGCCTGGCCTCAGGTGCCCCAGCCCCCTGTTGCCACATTGGGGGCCATTCCCCCGGGGGAGGGCCAGCTCCACTGCGCCTGTCCTCCCCGGCCGGCAGGTCACCGCTGTCACCTTGCTGCCCCCAGCCGGTTCGTCATCAGGTAAGGGGGGCTCGCGCCAGGGTGCAGCGGGGTCTGGGGGGGTCGGGGGCTAGGCCCGGCCAGAGAGCAGGGGGCTCCAGAGAGGTCCAGCCAGGACATCTGGCCCCGGAGCAAGGAGGGTTAAGCCCCAGGCGTCCTCCAACTGCGGCCCTCGGGCCACATGCAGCCCACCGAGGGCATTTATCCGGCCCGCCGGGTGCTTTTGCCGCCGCTGCCTGTCCTGCTTAGTAGCCGGCTCGTCCCGGGCCCACAGTGCACACTCTCCAACGGTCTGAGGGACGGTGAACTGGCCCCCTGTTTAAAAAGTTTGAGGACCCCTGTGTTTAGCTCTGGCCGTTAGCCTCAGTTTTCTTATCTGTAAAATGCCTGCAATAGCAGCTCCTTGGCAGGGCGCTGAGACACTGGACCTGGCACAGGTGGGGCGTGAGCTCTGCCATGGTCCCCACTGGCTGGGCCGCCCGCCCCGGGTCTGGACGCTGGGCTCCCTCCCGGCGCCACCTTTGAGATGCGCTCACCCCACAGTCAGCGGATGGCACCCCACTCCCGGGCCGTCCCTCCTTCCCGTGTGAACGTCTCCAAGGTCGGCAGGTGGGGCCACACAGCACGGCGCTCCCTTCTCCTTGCGAGATGCTGCCGCCTTAGGCGAACGCCACGCCCAGCGTGCTCTGCCCGGGGGGAGGCAGGTGGCCTGGCCGGGCGGGAGGCGAAGGCTGCCGTCCCCCCCAACAGCCCCGTTCCCCGAGCCCGCCCGCGTCTCCCGTCACGCCTCGCCGGGCCCCGCAGTGAGAGCCGGCTCCCGCGCCTGACACCCGGCGAGAACATCTAATCCTAGACACAATCCTCGTCCCGCCCGCCACTAATCCCCGGCTGTCCCTCCCGAATGACTCTCCCGTAGCTGACGCAAAACACGAACCCGAACCGGGAGGCTTGAAACAACAGAAAGGCGCTCTCCCACGGGTCCGGAGGCCAGAGGTCACCGTCAGCGTGTTGGCAGGGCCCCCTCCCTCCTCAGTGACTCCTCCAGCTCCCGGTGTCGCCAGGCGTGGCTTGGTGCCAGCCCCCGCCTGCGAGCACACAACCCCTCCCTGGGGCCGGCGACCCTCCCCCTTTCTTATGGGGACACTCGGGCACGGCCACCCCGAATCCAGGATGGCCTGGCGCCTGGGTCCTGCACCTACTCACACCTGCACAGACCTTTTCCTAAATACAGTCCCATGCATGCACAGGTGACCGGGCTTGGGACTGGGGCGTGTCTTTGGGGGCCGCCGCTGAGCACGAACCCCGTCTCCCCGCTCTCCAGAGAGGGCGCTGTCTGCAGCCTGCCTGGGGACCGCTCAGGGTCCCGCCAAGACTGCTCACTGGGACGAGTTTACTGGTCCCGACAGTGGGCGCGGCACACTCCCCACGCCACTGCCTATCGACGCGGGGGAGGAAAGGGTTTCTAGAACACTCCAAGTGTAAAGTCCCTTGGAGGGAACCGCGCCCGGCCCCCTCGTCTGTGGACATGAAACCTCGAGCCGGGTCGTGGCTTCTGAACCAAGCTGTCTCGGACCCGTGCGACTTCCCACGCCCACGCCACCACCCGGCATGGCTCTGCTCTCCCGCCTCCACCCGGCCCTCCCCGTGCAGCCAGTGGGTGGCCTCCCCACGGTCCCCATGGAGCCCCCCCCCCGCTCCTGCCCTCCCCGGCCCCCGCCCTGTGGGACAGTGGTGCCCCCTTCCGTACCCCGAACTCTGCCATGCTCAGCCCTGCTGCCCCGCTGCTCGCTGGGGCACATCCCCTCGCCAGCCTCCCTGCCTCGCTCTTCCCGTCTTTGGCCTCACTCCTGCAGGGTCTCCCAGCCTCCCCTCTGCCCGCCCGGCAGTGTGCGTCACGGTTTGTGTGTCACCTCCCGTCTGCTGCCCTCAGAGGCCGAGTCTGCAGGCACAGAGAGGTGAGTCCCGGAGACGCCCCAGCGGTGGCCACAGTCGTCTCTCGTGTAAGGAACGCTCGCAGGCCCAGCTCAGCGTTCAGGGAGCACTGACCGCGTGCTGGGGCCTAAGCCAGGCATTTGAGATACAGAAACCCCCTCCCTCTGCGAACTTGCGTCCCAGCGTGGGGCATCCAGACAGATAAACGAACAAGTAAGCGCGTAGAACGTGAAGTGGTGGCGAGGGCTGCGCGGGAGGGAGCCAGCCGTGTGGACGTCTGAGGCCCAGGGAGCAGCAGGTGCAAAGGCCCTGGGGCAGGAGCGTGTTGGGGCCGCGAGGAGCCCAGGGTGGTGGAGGCGGGGAGAGGGGTCGGCCAAGTGACACTGGGCCAGCGGGGACGTGCTCATACCCCAGGTGAGAGGGGCGTCACTGGAGGGTGAGGGACGCCATCAGGTTCTGTTTGGGGGTGGCCACCTGGCTGCCCGGCGTGGGACACTGTAGCGCCACCGCGGGGCGGGGGGCGGAGCCAGGTGGTCACACTCGGGTCTGTGTGTGCGTAGTGGGGCGGGATGGCTGGTGGCAGGTTGGTGTGAACTAACGAGGACCTGGGCTGATTGCGGGTTCAGCTTCAGCGACTGAAGAAGATCGGCTCTGGGGACACAGGGGTGGCCCGGAGGGCAGGGAGGTGGCTTTGCACCCGGGAGGGCAGGCAGCCGGGCAGGTCTGCCAAGGGGCTCACCCCTCTCCCCCTGGCTGCCCTCCCTCCCGCCAGTCACAACCTGCCCGAGCTGCCGTCACCGCCGGGCCCAGCCCCACCCGGTCCGGCCACAGCCAGGCAGGTGGCACGGGGGGACCCGCATCCCTGCGTGCTGTGACACAGGCCTTGTGGCCGCCTCACCTGCTGACTTCGAATTCCCTGCCAGGCAGCCCCAGCCCGCAGGGACGGCCGGGCTCCCATGCCCACTGCCCAGGACGCCCTGGTGTGAGCCGCACAGCGGCCGCCGCTATCACTCTGGACAGGACCCAGACGCCGTGGGGGACCTCTTCCGGCCTCGGGGTGTGCACGGGGAGGAGCAGCTGGGACAGCAAGGCCGCCCAGCACCAGGCCCGGCTCCGTGTCCCGCGCTCCTCCATTGTTAATGGTGATGATGATGGCGGAACTGATGTTTCTGCGGGCTCGCCGTGCGCCGGGCATTCTCAGTGGCTGCTCTCACTGTGTCCCTGCTGCCCAGGGGGAAACTGAGGCCCGGAGCAGGCCAGGCACTCGCCCAGGCTGCGCGCTAACTCGCCGCCTCTGTGCCCCGTGTGGCCGGCCGGGCCAATCTAGCTCATCTCTGTGCCCACCTGGGACGCGCCGTGCTCCACCAGCCACCGGCCTGGCTGCCTGGAGTCCCCTTCCCACGGCCAGCTTCAGGTCTCAGGGGAAACGTCCCCGCTTCAGAGAGACCCTCCTTGGTAACCCTCCTTCCCCCCCGCCAGCCCGTCCAGGGCCCTTCCTGCCGTCCCAGTCACCTGTCCATCCAGCGACTGCAGCAGGGGACAGGGGTCCAGGCCTCGCCCTGACCCCCTCAAGGCTCCGCGTCCCCGGGCTGCGGCCAGCGTCACCCACACTGTCACCCTGCCCCTCCCCCTTTGTCTGCTGCTGCTTAAATATTCGCCGGCTCCTTGAACGCGCCCTAGACCGGCGGGCACCTGGGTGCCCCGGAGAAGCATTTCTCAGGCTTAACCGGATGGTCCCCACTCGCCTCCGGCTCTTTCCACCCGCATGTGCCACTTCCGCCCTCAGTGAGCCCCCGCTGCTCCTCGTCAGGAAGGCAGAAACGCCACCGAGGCTTCAAAGACAAGCTCCCCCCGTTGAAAGAGCCGAGGGCAGGCGTGACAAACGGCAAGCCCCGAACCCCAGTTCCCGCTGCTGCGAGGAATGCCAGCTGCCTGTCTGTGCAGTTCGCCAGCGAGCCCTCGTGTAAGCCCCTCCGGATCTTGTTTTGAGTCTCCTTGCTGTATCGGTTCCTCTTTGACTGAGCGTTTCCCAACTCTCAGGTGTTTCTGTTAAGCTGTTGTGGGGCTCGGAACCTGGCACGGCTGGCCGAGCAGGGCCAAATCAAGCAGGACCATCGCCCCCCACATTCTGCAGACTATGCCCTTATTAATATGACCCAAGATGGGTATACACAAAGATCCTCTTTCCTTCCCCCTGAGCCTGGCTCTAGAGCAGTGGCTCTCACCCCCGCCTACACATTAGAACCACCCAGGGAATTTTTTTAAAATCCCAGTCCCTGGCCACACCCCACACCGACTAAATCAACACCTCTACAGATGGCTCCAGGTGATTACCATGAGTGACCAGGGCAAAAAGACAGAGGCGCTGGTGTCCCGTGACCTCCCAGTCCTCTGGGCCTCCACCAACCATCCTCGACCCCCTGAGACCCTGGTCTCCAGGCCTTCAAAGGTGACAGTTGGTATTGATGCAGACGGCCAGCCAGTGGTTCCCAAAGTGTGTTCCAGGGAACACTCGCTCTGCAAGATGTCCCGTGACGAAACAGGCGCGGTCAGTGAATTTGGGAAACACTGCTCTAAAGCCATGCTCCCGAGCTGGTTGACCAGAGGAGTCTGGGGGGGGGAAGCCCTCCCGCCCGGTAACAGTGGAAGGAAGGCGTCAACACCGCGAACTCGAGCTTCCTGGAGAACTAACCGGAAGGACTGTGCCCATAGAGAGGGGGCCGGGCCCAGGGGACAGTCACTGCCCGGACAGTGTGAGCGTGCCCCCGGGCCAGGCACTGGGATGGCCCAGATGCCGTGGGGTGTCCACGGCACGTCTCTCGTGCCTGCGTCAGGAACGGCTGCAGAACGCTCCATTGTAAGAACATGCCAGAACCTATTTAATGAGTCTCTTCAGGACTGACGGCTTGGGCCGCGTCCCATTTTCAGTTCTGCTAAACAATGCCATCATGGATACCTTCGGACAGACATCATTCCGCACGGGGGCCCGTCTGTCGGGCGGATACCCAACAAGGCCACGAGCATTGTCATCATGGCAGGTGCGGCCCCCTTACCTGTGCAAGGGGCCGGTTTCCATCGTCACGCCCACCGGCCGTGCGGAGGGGTGCAGTCACTTTTGCTGAGCACCTGCCTGCCCTGGGGAAGTTTGCCCGGCCCCCGCGGGCTCCTGTTCCTCCGGTCTCAGAACCGTTCCTTCCCACGAGATCCTACGCAGAAGGTCGATGGCTATGAAATCGGGGGCGGGGCCGGAGTGACAGCGGCGCCCACATCTGCTCTGCTCGTCCCACCCACCCCTGGGCCAGCGGCGTGCCCCGGCCAGCTTGCCCCCTCTCGTGAGGGCCCACCGGTACATTTCCAGGAATTGTGTGGGCCAGTTGTCAAATGCATCTGTCATTAAAAAATCACATAAATTTTAAATAGTGAATAAAGCGCATCCAAAGCCCAGGTGATGCAGACTCGAAGCCCAGCACCTCCTACTTTACGTTGCTGCGTTGTACTCCCAGCTGCGGCGCCGAGGCCGCCTGGGCCCGTGCGTCTGCGCGGCGGGCACGCAGGGCTCTGGACGCGCCGAGCTGCACGTCTCTCTCCACCTCCGCTGCTCAGAGACGCACCGGTGACTTGAGACTGACTGTGGGGGCAGCATTTACACCACGGAAACCGGCCGGCGACACCGTAGAGCGCACCACGGTGCCCCGCTAGAGCCGGCTGGCAAACGTCCGCCTGCCAGCGCGCCACCACGCGACCGTCTCTGCTCCTGCCCCCTGACCTCCCGACGCTGTCCCCCAGGGATCGGACCCAAGCAGAGGCCCCCTGGCCAGGGCGCCTGTGGGGTGCGGTGCCTGGGACTCAGGCTTCCGGGGCTTGAGAAAGCAGCCACTGGACCAGGAGGAGCCGGTGCAAATAATCATCCTGCCGGGCCCGCTGGCAGGGAGACAGGACACCCGTGGTCACCGGGGACCCAGCTGGGAACCAGCCGGACCATGGAGGAGGCTCCGGCGCTCTGCTTCGCGGACGGACCACACCAGCCCCAGGTACCAGAACCTGTTTTTATTTTTTAGGATGATAACACGCTTCTGCTCAAAGACAGCGGTGTTCCACCTTGATTAACTCATCGCCAACACGTTCTCACGCTTGGGCGGCATCAGAACCCACGGGGCCGTGGAGGTGGGGGTGGCATTGGGAACAGGATTGCCGCGCCCACCCCCTGGGGTTTCTCATTCTGTGAGTGGAGGAGGGGTGCCCGAGAACATGCGTTTCTGAGTCCCCAGGGTGCTGCTGGCCCGGGGACCCCACTTTGAGAACTCACTGCTGGGAGTGGGCGAAACTGTAAGACTCCCCTCCCCCGGCAAACGAGGAGCGCCTGGCCGTGTCATCGCAGCGGCAGGCCCGGAGGGGGCGGTGCTGGGGGGGGTCTTCTTCCTGCGGAGAGAGGTGACACTCGTGGACCAGGGTTCGAAACGACCGAAAGGCCGGGTGGCTGGGAGGAGAGACGGGAGGCCTGGGCGGACAGCCCGGGAACTCCCTGTGAACCAGACCGGGGCAGGACGAGGCGCGTGTGTTTCGAGGTTATTCGAGTTCAAATGTCCAGGATTTCAGCAGTAACTCGCTCTCTAAGGACAGAGAGAAGGGGCCCTGTCCGCTCAGAAACCAAGAACACACAAAGCCCCACTTGGCTGGGGGAGGACGCAGGCAGTGGGAAGCCCAGGGAGGGGACAGTCGTGTCCGGCTCAGGGACATGCCGGATGTCCAGGCAGAGGGTGAGGCCTGGGGTCTGCCTCCCCCCGCAGGGGCGTGGGACGCGGACGTGTCTCAGAGACACGCCGTCAAACAAGACGGCAGACACAGAACGTTCTGTGTGAGCCCATTGACGTCGAGTTCAAGAACAGGCAAAGCTAATCTGTAGGGACCAAAAGCAGAATGGGGGGTAAGAAAACCGAGAGAGGCCCGAGAGAGCCCTCCAGGGGGCAGGATGCTGCACGGCTAGGCCTGGGCGGTGGCCACACGGGCGTGTCCTTCATGTCGGACACCCGAGATGTGCACGCTCTGCCGTGTGGACGCCTACCCCGGCACGGGCCTGCGTGCTACCCCGGCACGGGCCTGCGTGCTACCCTGGCACGGGCCTGCCATGCTTGCTTCGCTGCTCGGCTGTGCGTTTACTGAGGCCCCGTGTGCCAGGCTCCCTGCCGGGCCCCGAGGACGTTGCTGGGGGGGCTGGGGGGAGTCTCCGTCCCTGCCCTGACCCCCACCAACAACGCCAGCCCCGTGTGCTCGGAAAGCGGCGGCCCAGGTGGCTCCGAGGAGGCAGGTGGAGCTTCAGGGCCTCGGAGAAGTGAGCAGGTGGGAAGATGCTGTGGAGAGACCTTAGATGGCGGCGGGGGGGGGGAGGGAGGGACACGTGCTCCAGGTAAAAGGACAGTTGGTGCAGCAGGTCAGAAGTAACGTGTGCTTGGAGAACTGTGGGCATGTCACCGCAAGTTGCAAGTCGTACTGCATTTTACAGATAATATAATGACAAAGTGGGGGGAAGAGGACCGGAGTCTGGGGCGAGGGACGGTCAGGGGTCGTGCTCTGGGGAGGGGGCGTCTTAGCAGCAATGCGTTCGGCCATCGGGTCCCCGGCTCTACCGGGGAGGGGGGCAGTGGGTCCCCAGGCTGGGGCACTGGGCGGGCGCCGTGTAGGGGGTCATGGAAACCTTGGGAGTGGGGCTCGTCCAAGGCCGGCGCAGAGTGAGGCCAGCAGTGCGTGCAGGCTCCGGGCCCCAGGGGACGCGGCGCGTGCCGACCGAGGCCGGCATGGGCGCCTGAGTGAGAGGAGGAAGAAACGAGCGGGTGGGTCAGGGCCAGCCCCGGGGGGAGTGTTTTGCCAGGGACGTTTCTGGCCGTGCAGAACCCCACTCCCGCGGCCTCGGGGAGGGCTCTGGCCAGGGCCGGTGGCTCTCTCAAGCCCCACGCCGGGTGTAAGTGCTGCCGCTGTCCCGACGTTCTTAGTCGTCTCTGAACAAGGGGCCCTACGGGATCGTGCCACCAGTCCCGTCCCTGGCCCCGGCCCTCGGCAGCCGCAGGGAGGGCGCGGAATTCCAGGACTGAACTAGAACCATTGTGTGGGGTTGGGGGCCGGGACCCCCAGACTCGCGCACGTGCTTGGGGACAGCGAGGAGATTCGGGGTGGAGCTATGATGGTGTTAGGGGGCAGAACCTGCACACACAGACCCTGCTGGCCCCGGGGCGGCCCTTCTCCCGGGGGTCCCCAGAGGAGGCCCCGGCACAGCGGGCGAGGGGCCATGCTGCCAGCTGGCACGTCGGGTGGGAGGCGGAGGCTGGACTCTGGGGGCCTTAGGCTGTTTGTCCCCAGCCAGACGTGGAAGGAAAGAGGGAGCGTGCGGCGGCTGCCCACACGAGCACAGGCCACGCAGACTCGGGGACGGGGGAGAGCCCCGCCGGCAGCTCAGGACCCTTGGGGAGGAGGACGCCTCGCCCCCCACCTGGGCTTGCCACCCCGCCACAAGCGCTGCCCACGGGAGCTGCAGCCCCCGCCTGTCCCCGTACTCCTCTACACACGTTCGTGCGCACACACACGTGTATACGTGTTCCTATACATACGTACACACATGCACACACACAACACAGGGCTTCCTCCGTGGAACATGGATGTTCTCAGGCAAAGCTTATTCCTGGAGAAGGGACGTGGCCATGACCTTGATAGACCTTGGGACCACTGCCACGGCGCCCCGCCACGCTTGCCCTCAGCCTCCCCACAGTCTTTTTAAAAGGCAGGTCCCATCTTGTCACCCTCCCTCAGGGCCTTCCCTTTGCTCTTAGGAGAAAACCCGAACTCCCTCCAGGGCCTCCAAATCCTCGGTCACCTGGCTCCCGCCACCCTCTCGGGCCTCAGGGGTGCCTTTGCTCAGCCTCGGGGCCTTTGCACCTGCCGCCGGCCCCGCCCGGAGGGTCCCGGCCCAGGTGCGTCTCTCTGGGGAGGCTTTTCCCAAGGCCGCGAGCCCGGCAGCGTGTGACCGCGAGTCTGTCCCCGTGCTCATTGCTCATCTCCCCCGGGGCCGCCAGCTCCACGAGGGGGAAGTAAGGGTTTCCTCTGCTCCCCTTAGCGCAGCCTCGGTGTGCAGGTGACTGCCGCAAAGCCCCCTCCGGAGGTGGCAGCCATGTCAGAGGGGACGTGGAGGGGCCGAATGCCAAGGCTGTTCCTGGTGTGTGAGCCTGCACGAGCCACGTCCCCGGCCGGGCCCCCGCTTCGCCACCGAGGACAAGGGGCGTGGCTCTGCGGGCAGCTCAGAGGCGGCTGCCCTGCCGTGTGGGTGAAGGGAAAGGCTGGGCCCTCGGTGGGCCGCGGGGAGCCCAGGGTGAGGAGGGCGCCCAGCCAGGGGGGATCTCACGATGGCCCCCGGCTGGGCCACAGAGACCACCCGCCCTGACCCAGTGCAGGCTGTAGGCGGGGACTCCAGGAGTAGGAGGAGGCCTCGGTGGCCTGGAGTCACCGCTGGGGGGGACAAGCCCCACCTCAGCGCAGAGCCGGGCGCAGCCAGACGGGGCTGTGGCCTCAGCACCACGGACTCCCCCTCTCGTGCAGGAGTGATCTCCAGGCAGGGACGGGCCACCCCCCGCGGCAGATGCCCCTGCAGCTCCTCGCCCCGGCCCCGACCAGGAGGCAGCTCCTCCTCTGCCTGCCTCGCAGGGCCCTGCCCGTGCCTGCCCGTGCCGGCCCCGCGGGAGGGCGCAGCGGCCAGGGCCAGATGGCAGCCTTCCCGGCGGCTCCTGGAAGGGTGTCGGGCCCAGGGCCTGTCAGGTCCTGCTAGACCCGGCCTAGCGTCGGGCAGGGACCACGTCCGTCCAGACCAGCGTCCCCTTGTCCCGGCGTCCCCTCAGCCCCACGCTTGTCACCGCGCCCCCAGCCCCACCACTGGCGTGCCCCCCACGGAAAACGCACACGTTGTGTCTGGTCGTTGCCGAAAGCGTGCAGACACAGCCGAGCAACAACCCGCCACCCACCGTCAGTGCTGCCCGAGACACGGCAGATGAAGATGATGGCCATCATGGTGGTGAAGATGATGGTGATGGTGGCGGTGATGAAGACGATGGTGATGGTCATGGTGATGGTGGTAGTGATGAAGATGATGGTCATGGTCATGGTGGCGGTGATGAAGATGATGGTGATGATGAAGGTGGTAGTGATAACAGTAAGATGATGATGATGATGATGGCAGTGACAGTAATAGCCACAGGGTCGATGATGAAGATGAAGATGATGATGATGAAGGTGGTAGTGATAGCAGTAAGATGACGATGATGATGGCAGTGACAGTAATAGCCACAGTGGCAATGATGAAGATGAAGATGATGATGGTGAATATAATGAAGATGATGGTGATGGTCATGGCGATGGTGGTGGTGATGAAGATGATGGTGATGATGAAGGTGGTAGTGATAACATTAAGATGATGATGATGATGATGGCGGTGACAGTAATAGTGACAGTGGCAATGATAAAGATGAAGATGATGATGTTGGAGATGATGGTGATGATGAAGGTGGTAGTGATAGCAGTAAGATGACAATGATGATGATGGCGGTGACAGTAATAGCCACAGTGGCATGATGAAGATGAAGATGATGATGGTGAATATAATGAATGTGATGGAGATGCTGGCAGTGATGAAGGTGATGACGAAGATGATGGTGAGGATGATGATGGCTAACCAGGGGCGACCGTCCAGGGCCCTCCCACCGCAGCCCGGATCGCATCCAGGTGCCTCTCAGCCTCTGCGCCCTGGCCCGGGCCACAGCCCTCCCCTCCTTCCCGGCTCCTAAGCAGAACAGCCCAGTTCCCAGCCTGGGGCTTCTGCTGTGAGCGTCCTGCCTTCCCCCGACCTCACAAGCCCCCTCAGCCCGGCTCTCCCCGGCCCTCCCCGCCACCAGCCCCGTCCCAGGGGAAGTGCCACCTTTCCAAAGGACTTTGCGTGACGCCTCCCACCCCCTCATTCTCCCCAAAGCTGCCTCGTATTTTCTCCCTCCCCAACTCGGGACACTTGGGCAGGAAGCACTTGCCGGCTTGTCTGGTGGGGTCCTGGGGGGCAGGAGCCTCACAGCTCGCCAAGAGCCGCTGGTAAAGCACTTGGCTGGCGGGCGGAGAAGCAAGCTCCAGCCCCGCTGCTGGGGGGGGCGGGGGTCGTCTCTGCCTCTCCGCACAGCAGAAAGCCAGCGCTGGATCTAGAGAGGTCCGCCCAGGCCGGGGTCAGGCTAGGAGAGGCTTCCAAGCCCGGCAGCTGGACAGCTGGCAGGGGACGCAGGGGTAGCCTACCATCCCGGCCCAGGGCGGCTCCTGCAGGGACCTGCGGGGCCAGCTGGGTCCAGGAGGCCTGAGGGCAGCGGGGAGCCCCGGAGGATGTTGAGCAGAGCAGGGTCTAATCTGTGGTTTGGGCCGGCACGGTGGCTCACGCCTGTAATCCTAGCACTCTGGGAGGTGGGCTGATCGCTCAAGGTCAGGAGTTCAAGACCAGCCTGAGCAACAGCGAGACCCAGTCTCTACTAAAAATAGAAAGAAATTAATTGGCCAACTAAACATATATAGAAAAACTAAGCCGGGCACGGTGGCACATGCCTATAGTCCCAGCTACTCGGGAGGCTGAGGCAGGAGGATCGCTTGAGCCCAGGAGTTGGAGGTTGCTGTGAGCTAGGCTGACGCCAAGGCACTCTAGCCCAGGCAACAGAGTGAGACTCTGTCTCAAAAATAAAATCTGCAGTTTGTCAGAGACTCTGGAGGATGCGGGGCCTCAGTAGAAAAGGACAGGACTTAAGAATCCTGCTTCGCACAATGACAGGGCCCGAAGCCCAGGAAACTTCTGGACTGCCGGCTCTCCCGGTATCATCGCTCCTCTGCGTGAAACGTACAGCGTGCTCGCGGGCCTGCTCGTGGGGCCTGGCTCACGTGACACTAGGTTAGGCCACTGACCCCACCTGTCCAAGAAGTCAAGGCCTGGAGCGTTTGTGAATCCTGATAAGGGAGTAAACAGGTTTGGGGTTTTTTTGGGGGGTTTTTTCTAGCAGTACATGGGGAAAAAGAAGAGAAAGCGCTGGCGGGAAGGGGCCGGGCCCTTCTCCAGGGGTGGGACCACGGGGACAGCCATGCAGGCCAGAGAGTGAGTCGCTCAGCAGCCCAGGACTGCCCCAGCCTTGCTGTGGGGGCAAGGAACTTGGACTAGAATGTTCCACACACCTGTTAAGGGGCATGGGAAGCTTGGGCAAGGGGCCAGAGTCTGCAGGCCTCTTGGTGCTGCAAAATGACCTCCCAGCTTGCAGGGACCTGAGCACTGGCCCGTGGAGCCACTGTCACAGCCACAGGAAACCGGCAGGACCCTGAGGGCAGGGACAGGCCGGTGAGGCTGTAGGGTTCAGGAGGAAGGAGCGAGGTGCTGGGATTCCAGACCCGGGAGCTCCAAGCTGGTGCCTGGAGAACACCAGCCTGCAGGGGTGAGGCGGTGGTGGCCGGAGGGTTTGCCCTGCATTGCCCGGGAGCAGCCGGGTCAGATGCTTGTCACGGTTCCGTGTCTTGCTGTGTCATCCTGTCCTAGGTAGTTCTCAAACCTGAGCAAGCATCGCGACCAGCCACAAGGCTGTGACCGTGCGGATGGCTGGGCCCACACCCAGAACTTGGGAGTCCTCATTTCTGACAAATCGGAGGACGTCCGTTAGGAAGCAGCAGAGACAGCGGGCCCGGAGCTGGGGGAGAAACTCCGGAAGGCCCGGACGCCGGTGGTCCACGGCGAGAACCCACCGCGTGCCATGCGCGGGCTGTCTCGGTGGACAGACGTTATCGTCCCTATTTTATAGACGAGGAGATTGAGGCTTAGAGAAGTGAAGTCGAGGGGCCTAGAAGTGGCAGTTCCCGCAGCGGCGGACCGAGCGCACGTCACAAAAAGCCGGGCCGCCGCGTGGAAGGTTCTGGTGAGCCCAGCACCTCCGAGAACCGGGCAATTCCCAGGCTGAATCTCAGCCCGTCCCCCGGCGTCCCCAGGGACGGAGGCTCCCGTGCCCGTGGCCGGGGCGAAACCTCCGTGCCCAGCCACACCCCGGCCCAGTGATGCCAGAGCCCCTGTTGGTGCGTTTCTGAAATCTGCCCAGGTGATTGCCATGTGCGGCGGGGGACAGCAGCGCTGCCCCAGGTGGGTGCCATCGTCCCCACCTCACAGCTCAGAGAGGCTCAGCCACCTGCCCAGAGCCACACAGCTGAGAGCGCTGGAGCAGCGCTCGCCCGGGCTTGTCTGACTCCAAAGCGCAGGCTTTTCGCACACGGGGGCTGGACGCCCCGTCCACGCGGGCTCCAGGGCAGGCACCTGCACGCTCCTGCTGAGACTTCGCCCGGGGCCTTCTCTAGGGAAAGAGGGGAGAGGGCAGCGGAAAGCCCGGGAGCCTTGCCAGCCAGCGCGCCCTGTGTCCCAGATGCTCCTCCCGGCCTGCCCCGCCCCCGTCCTCTCCGCTGGGGGGCGCCCCGGGTCCCAGCTTTGGTGCCGTCTCCCCCCCCCCCCAGGGATCTGCAGTGAGCCCTTGAGCTGGCTGTTGTCCCCTCCCCTGGCCGGGGCCCGGGCAGCTCACACTGGTGTCCTCGGGTGGCTTTGCCTCCAGACAGACCGAGTCTGCGTCACCTCCCCCGCCTCGTAAACTCAAACTGTCACTGAAAACACCTGCCCCCAACCCCACCCCCGCCCAGGCTGCCGGGAGGGCCGACGGGCTCGGGTGGGCGGCCGGGCTCTGCACACGCGCCACGCTGGGCAAATAGTGGTGCTCGTGTCAGGTGCTAGGAGGGCCTGGTCTCCTCGTATCAGCGTTCCCGGCAGGGCAGGGTCACAGTCCCAGCTCTGCCACTCACAGTGACCTGGGGCCACACCTCGCGTTCTCAGGCCTCGCCTGGAAATGGGGAGATCATGTACCCGGGACGCCGGCCCCGCTGGGCTGGGGTGCGGGTGGGCTCGAGGGTCTGTGATGGGGGTGGCCGTGGCGAGGGGAGGGCCGCTCTGGGCTCCTGGACCCCAGCCTTGCGCCCGAGACAGGAAGGGGAGGCTGCCGTCTTCACTCCTTTCCCGTCTGTCTTCCCCCCCCCCGGAGGCCCCCAGCTCAGTGCCTCGTGCTGTGTGACCTCAGGCTTGAGATCAGCCTCTCTGAGCCTCGGCTGCGTATAAAGAGCCCTCTGTTCCCGGCGCCTGGCACCTGGACGTGCCCAGCAATGGCAGAGAAGGGACGGGGAGGGGCCGGAGAGGCCCCTTCCAATGGCCTCGGGATTTCTGAGGGGCTGAGGGGGGGTCCATTCCATGCCACGACCCCGGGAAGCACCCCTCCTACTCCTACTCCTACCCTGGCCTCACGGTCCCAGCTCCTGCGCAGCCTGCAGGGGGCCGGGGAAGGGGGCAGATGATGGGGTCCAGGGGGGTCGGGGCTGCAGCGTTTGAGCTCCTGCCAGCCCCAGGACAGATCAGCTCAAATCAGCTGCTGTCACCCACACTGGCAATGCCAGTGCACAGATGGGGAAACTGAGGCATAGAAGGAAAGCACCTCTCCCGGGTCACACTGCCCAGGCGCTCCCAGTGCTCCAGGCTGACCACCTGTCCTGGTTTGCCCCTGCCCGCGGGGCTTCCTGGGACACCAGTGGCTTCGGCGCCGCACCAGGAATGTCCCAGCTGGTGTCAGCAGCGGGTGCCAACGTCCGGCCCAGCACCGTCCAGCTGGGACCTAACGAGACATGAAACAAAGGAAAAGAAATGGCTGAAATTAATTGTCATAATATATTTCATTCAGCTCCCATATGTCAAATAGTTCCCTTATTTTCATGCCAACGTATAATCCATATAAAAACTTTTAATGAGATTATTTTACCTTTTTTTTTTTTTTTTCCTGTGCTAACTCTCTGAAATCTAGTGCATATTTTACGCGTAGAGAGCTAGAGTTGCCTGATAAGATACAGGCCGCCCAGGTCAATTCAAATTTCAGGTGGACGAAAAATACACTTTGTGTGTAAGTCCGTCCCATGTGATATTTGAGATATACTTATGCTAAAAGCGTCTTTCTTGTTGATCTGAAATTCAGATTTCCCTGGACGCCTCTATTCTTATTTAGGACCTCTGGCGGGCACATCTGAATTCAGAGGGTCACGTTTCAGGTGTGCAACGGTCACCTGAACTCTCGGCCTCCAGGGGCACAGGGCAGGTGGGAGGGGGGGGGACAGAGCCTCCAGTGGCACCCAGGGGAGCCAGCAGCACACAGAGGCGGTCTGCAGAGCCCCGCCTTGCTCCTTCCCCACCGACCCTCTGCCCACCGCCCTGTCGCCCGCCTGTTACATTATCTGCCTTGGTCTGGCCGAGCTTTCTGGAAGCAGGTCAACAATCCTGTTTCCCATAATCGCCCGGCAGGCAAACAGGAGGCAGGGAAGAAAGTCCACGTCTAGGCCCGCGGTTCACCGTGTCAGCAGATTTCCAAAGCCGGGGACAGGAGTCAGAGCCCTCGGGGACAGAGCAGGTGTGGGGGGGGGGAGGGCAGGCCAGGCCTGGGAGACGGGGTCCAGGGAAGCCCACCTCCCTCCGGCTCCCCCTCCCATGTCCCATCCTCAGCGAGCTGGCCGCGCCGGGTGGCAGTCCCTGACCCTGGGTGAGTGTCTCTCTCTGCCTCAGTTTACACAGCCAGCAGCACGGGGAAGTTGCAGAGCAGGAGCCGAGGGATGGGGCCGTGGGGACAGTGAGGCCACTGCCGGGGAAGGATGCCGCGGGGACCGGAGGTACGTCCGCTGCCGCGGCTGCGCTCCCCTCCACTCCCATGGGGCCGCCCCAAGTTCCAAGCCCGCCTGGCGGGGGAGTGCGCGTGGGTGTTAGGGAGCGTGGGTCACAAGGTCGCGGCTGGAACACGGGCCCAGAGGTCGAGGCCTCCTGCCCCAGGTCACACGGCACACCCGCAGTGGGGCTAGAAGCTCGCTGGGCCCCTCTGCTGTGCACCGTGTCACCCTCGTGGGTCACCGCGCCCATTTCCCTACGGGTAAAACTGAGGCTCGGAGGCTGGACCAATCCTGTGATTTTCGGGCCTGGGGCGAAAGGGAAATGCAGGACCCCTCGTTGGAAATTCGTTAAGACTGTTTAAGCAGTGACAGCGGAGCGTTCAACCAAACTTGTCGCCCTTCTGAGCACAGGGCCCTGGGCGCAGGCAGCCCCTGGGGGGGAGCGGGCAGGCAGGAGGGGGGCCCAGCTCAGGACCGGCCATGTCCCCAGCCTCTTCCCTGAGCCCAGCTGCCCTGCTCACCCCCACTCCTCATTCTGCCCCCACACCCTCCAGGCCCTCGCCCCTAGCCAGGAGCCCCTCACTCTGCACCAGAGCCCCCATGTGCACATGCACACACACATAAACATGTGCACACATGCATATGCATGCACGCACACATGTACACACAAACACGTGCACACGTACACATGCACACACATAAACAAGTGCATACACATACATGCACACACATAAACAAGTGCATACATACATGCACACATATACACACAAACATGCACAATACACATGCACACACATAAACCAGTGCATATACACATGCACATACATAAACATGTACATACACATGCACACATACATACACATAAACATGCATAAATGCATATACGTGCATGCACACATATACATACAAACATGTGCACACATACACAGGCATCCACATAAGTGCATACACACATATGCACACATGCACACACAAACATGCATACATACACACATGCATGCATATACACATAAAGATGTGCAAATGTGCACACATGTATTGCACATACACATGCGTGCACGCATGCACACACATGTAGGCACATGCACACCTACACACATGCACACACATATGCATACACCCATGCACATAGATACACACATGCACATATGCATACATACATATGCATACACATAAGCTCTCACTCTATCTCCCCCAGCCCTCCACAGGCCCCACTGGTTTCGCCTCCTCAGGGGTGCTTTTCCCCAGGCCCCGTCCCCAGGCCTGGCAGTCAGACCCGGCGCCCCTCCTCACCCCCACCCTGCCCCTGCAGGCGGGTCCCCGAGGCCCTAGGGCCCTGGCGGACAAGGGCGCGGAAGGTGAGGCATCACCTCAGGCACAAGATTTAAGGAGCACCAAGGCACTTCCATAATCAGGACATGTAATGGGTTCACTCGGTATTTTTTAAAATCAAAATTCATGGCAAAGAAAAAATCCAGGGCCGGGCTCGGTGGCTCACGCCTGTCATCCCAGCACTCTGGGAGGCCGAGGCGGGAGGATCGCTTGAGCTCAGGAGTTCGAGACCAGCCTGAGCAAGAGCAAGACCCCGTCTCTACTAAAACAGAAAAATTAGCTGGGTCTGGTGGCGCGTGCCTGTAGTCCCAGCTACTTGTGAGGCTGAGGCAGGAGGATCGCTTGAGCCAGAGGCTGAGGTTGCAGTGAGCTGCGATGACACCACTGCACTCCAGCCCGGGTGATCCTGTCTCAAAAAAAAATCCAGGATGAACAAAATATCCAACTTTTAAACAAAGGCAGCATCAGGAGTCCCGGGTTTTCCTTTTGCAGCAGGCTCTGAAACAGCTCAACAAGGCGCTGCTCCGAGTCCCGTCTTTGTTTATTTGGGCTTTTTTTTGGCGTCAATTTCGATTTTTTAAAAAAACTGCATCAAAATATTATTTTCTCGAGTACTGTTTTCTGGCACCTCCATAAAGTTTGCGCTCAAAGCCAGTGCCTGACCTGCCTCCCCCAGGCACAGGCCGTGGAGAGGAAGACGGGGTGGCAGCAACATCACCGCTGAAAATAGCAGCTACCGAGCACCGCGGTCCGAGGGCCAAGCGCTGTCCTAACTTCCTCCCTCCCTGCCCCCTTCTGGTCAACAAACCCCGCGCCCTGCTGTGTGCAGAGCTCTGTTCTAGACACGGGCTGCAGCGGACACAAACACACTTCCCTGCCCACGCCAAGCCCAATCCGTGTGTGGGGAGAGAGACGGTGGAATGGCTAAGAATCAGCACAGTGTCCCACGTGGGGACACTGCACAAGGGAAAGGAAGTAAGAACCGAGGCAGCCGCTGTCTGTTAACCCCACGCCCACCCCAGGACGGGGGAAAAACAGAGAGTATGTCTCTTAGCCCCGTTTTTCAGATGAGGAAACTGAGGATTGGTCCCCAAGGCAGCATTTGGCGGGGCCGGTGCCGGTGCGCTTTGGTGGGTGTGGGTGGGGGTGGGGGTGGATGCCGAACTGGAATCCAGGTGGAACGAGGGAACCGGATGGTTTTCCGCCACTCAAAGGGGATGTCCCTTTAAGCATATTCCAGGAGGCCAAGCTGTCTCCTCCCCCCTTACGGGAAAGGCCAGGTTGGCGCATTCAGGGGTCACTGGTTCCTCTTCCAGAGAGGGAGCCCCGGGATGGACACCGCACGGTAGCAGGTGTCCGAGAGGTCCCCAGTCCCCCGGGGCAGGTAACCCAGCAGGGGCCCTTTAAGGCGGCCCGGGGGCAGGCAGCGTGACACTGTCCTCCCAGTGTGCAAGTTCATTCATCCCGGCCCCTGCTGACTCACGCTTATGAAAGTGATTTTCCTGGCCCCGCCCCCGCCCGCACCGCCTCCTCCCTGCCCGTGAAATACCCTCACTTCCCCCTGGCCTCGCACAGCCTCTGGGATCCCCGTGGGGGGACGAAGTGTCCCGCAGGCGCGGAGGACACGGCGGCCCCCGGCTCTCAGTGCCCCGCCAGGCCAGGCTCGCCGGGCCCCTCCACCCGCCGCCTGTCAGGTGAGTGGCCGGGCGAGGCACCAGGGGCATGTCCCGCCAGGGGCGGCCGTGTCTGCAGGCCCCAGGGCCAGGAAGGGGCCCAGGCCGTCCCGAGTGGAGGCCCGCCCCAGGTTTGGGGGGGCGGCACGATCCTCCGGGCCTCGGGCTGCTCCAGGGCTCCCGGCCACGTCCGTGTGCCTGGCACGCTCAGCCCAGCAGCTGCCCGGCTGCCACAGTCCGGCGTCCCCCGCCCACGTGACCGCAGCTCTTGGCAGGAAAGAGAGGTGTGGCCAGCCCGGGCTCGCTGCCCGGCGTGTCCCGAGGCCGCCCGGTCTGCAGCCGGGCTGGGAGCTTCCCTCCGGTCTCGGGCGCTCTGCTCGCTCTGCTCGCGGCAGGCAGGGCCCCGGGGCGTCCGCATGCAGCCCTCGGCCGGCGGGCTCGGGCCTGGCTTCTAACGGGAGGCTCCGGGGCGCTGGGGAAGGGGGGTCTGAGTGCCAGCTGGGGCGAGCCGTGCACCAAGGATTCAGGGCAGGTGGCCTTGGGCAGACAGAGCGCCTCCTCATCCTCACCCCCCAGGGCTTCGTGCCACTCTCTTGGTGTCACTTGGAGGGGACAAGGTGTGGCCCGAGATGAGGCTCTGGGGCCCCGGAGCAGGCACCCAGGGACACAACTGGGGACAGGCACCCAGGGGCAGAACTGGGGACAGGCACCCAGGGACACAACTGGGGACAGGCACCCAGGGGCAGAACTGGGGATAGGCACCCAGGGACACAACTGGGGACAGGCACCCAGGGGCAGAACTGGGGACAGGCACCCAGGGACACAACTGGGGACAGGCACCCAGGGGCAGAACTGGGGATAGGCACCCAGGGACACAACTGGGGACAGGCACCCAGGGGCAGAACTGGGGACAGGCACCCAGGGACACAACTGGGGACAGGCACCCAGGGGCAGAATTGGGGACAGGCACCCAGGGACACAACTGGGGACAGGCACCCAGGGGCAGAACTGGGATGTGTGCACCTGGGTGTGGTCTCCAAAATTCCTGGGTGACCTGGGGCGAGACACCTGCTCCTTCCGATGTCAGTTTCTTACTCTGCACAGGGGGATGGGACATGCCACCTCTCAGGGTGTCATTAAAGTCAGATGAGCACGGGTCACCATAGGCGCCCGATAAATGCACCCGTGCAGGTGTGTAGGAGTCCTAGAGCGGTCTGAAGCTTCACTAACCGCAATGCTACAAACGTGAACGAGACATCAGTCGAAGGCGCAGCTATTTCTTTCCTTGATGCTCATGTGCTTTTGTGGAATTTGAAACATCGATTTTTAATGTCAACTCTTTTTCATCGCCATCTGCCATCTTCAGATGGAGGGACTGAAAAAGATGGCATTAAAAATTGACGATCCCAGCTCCCCCACACTGAAAGGAACTGAAATGGTGAAACTCAAGTTCTCTCCTGGAAGTCTGCGCCCATGTTAACAGTCGTCCGAGGTCACGAGTGGGAGCGTCCGGCTGCTCCCGACCTCGGGGCGTCCTGCACCACTCAGCACAGGAAGTGACCTCTCAGGTCCGCCCCCGGGTGGTGACCTCATGTATGTGGCATCCAGGAGCTTCTGTTCAGTGCCCACGGGCGGTTCTGGGAGGGAGCACTGGACTTGGAGCCCAGAAGCCCTGGTGGTAAATCAGCACCCTCAGCTTCCCGCACAGGGACAAGGGGCAACTAGCTCCGATTCCTCATTGGTCCACGGGCTCCCGCAGGTGCCTTCCTCATTGGCTGGGGGCGGGGGAGAGTGCAAAAGAACGAAGGAGGGACAGGGTGTGGCCCGGGATTGGGCCCTTGAGCAGGTGGCAGAGCTGTTTCCGGGTAGGGTCAGGGGGTGTCTAGGTGGCTTTAGTCTGCGGGTATCAAATTTCGGTTCCATCACCGCCAGCTCTGTAGCCTGGGGTGTGTGGCTTCAGTGCCCCAAGCCTCAGTGTGCTCATCTGCAAAGTGGGTCGTTAGGAGGATTAAGGAGAGAACGCACAGGAAGCAATGTGCCAGGAGGTCACATGCTTCCCGTTGCGCTGATTCCTGGGGACAGTGAAGATGAGGACGGAGGGGCCCAGGGGAGGGAGGAAGCACTCTGGGAACCACGGTCCTGTTCCCCAAGGCCCCTGCGCACACCCGGCGCCAGGCGGTCAGTGAGAAACGGTCCCCTCCGAGCTGGAGCATTGGAAACACCAGCTGCCCCCTGGCGTCCCTCCCTGCCACCAGCGCTGGGACAGAGCAGTGGGGCAAGCTGGGACGGCACCTGCATGCTTAGCCCGGCCAGAGGGACCTCGGCTCTGGAGCGGGGCGATGGGGGCTCAGGTACAGCTCAGCCTGCGAGAGCTGGGGCAAACGCCTGGCAAACTGTAAAGGGCCGTGAGAAGCTCTCTGGGCCTCAGTTTCCCCATCTGTAATGTGGGAGTGATTAAATTAGGGACTGTGCGTGCAGTGGTTAGAACATGCTGGGCACCTACCCCACTCCGAAGGAGTACAGGAATGCTAGCTGTCTGCTGTCACGGTTAGTACTGCTATTATTATTGGCGGTCTTGTCACCCCAAATCCCCTCCCCAGGCAGAGGCACGGGCCTCGCAGGGAGCTGGGATGGAGAAGATCCTGCGGTCCCCAGTGCCACCAGGCTGCCTGCCCAGGGTGGGAGGAGAAAGTGGCGGGTGCTGCTAGACAGGACGGGGGAATGAGGGAACCGAATGCTATTGCTTAGGTGTGAGCTCCTTGCAAACTGTAGAGTGCTGTGAGGAGGTCAGTTGTTGTTGTCGTCACTGTGGGAGTGACACCCAGGTCCTCTGACCGGCCCATCTGTGCAGCTGTCCCCCCACCCCCCTTTGGAAGCAGGACTGACTTGGTGTAGGGAAAATGCGGGTACACCTGCCCGTCCGTGGAGCTCTGGCGCCCTCTGCTGGCCACAGGCCCACATCACTCACAGGGACCCAAACGCAATTCCTAGAGTTGCAGGTGCCGAGGGGTGACTTGACTTTGCAGGTCTGTCTGCTCAGGACCCGCCCAGTGGGGGACACCGGTGTCCCTGTCACTCTGCACACATCTGAGGTCACCCACTGGCCTCACATGTGTTTTGTTAGCCTGTTCAAAGATTTTCAAGGAGTGTGAATCAGTTGCCCACTTTCCAAATCACATCAAAACCCAGATCCCCACCTGCTCTGGAAGAGTCCTGGAGGCCGGTGACCCTGGGCTCCACCCAGCCACTCTGGGAGGTCCAGGCCCGGCCCTGTCTGCTCCCTCCTTCCCTGGGAGGGTGTGGCCCTCCACGGGCCCAGCCTCCTCTGGGCTCGGGCTGAGTGTCGTGGGCGGTGGCTACAGGTGACCCTGGGCTTAGGAGTCAGCTGTGCGGCACGGATCGGCCTGTGCGGACTCTGAGCACATTCGCACACCTGTGACGTGGGACACTGTTGCACTTTCTGCACAGGGTCGATGTGGGGAGATGAGAAGAAACCGTCAGATACCCAGCACCCAGTAAATGCTAAACGCCCGCCATCCCTCACTCCCGCGCGGGTGTTGCCCTGTGGCCCACCGCCCGCTGGTCTGGGGAAAAGGTGTGTCCTCTCAAGCACCTGCAGTTCTGAGACCCGAGTTCGGGTCCCTGTGAGTGATTTGGGCCTGTGGCCAGCAGAGGGCGCCAGAGCTCCACGGACGGGCAGGTGTACCGGCACTTTCCCTACACCAAGTCAGCCCCCCTTCCCAGGTTTCCCGAGTCCACAGGTTCTAGCCCAGCCCCTGCAGCAGGCAGTAAACTCTGGTCCTTTCCCGGTGGCAAATCTACTCCAGCCAGGTGCTTCCGTCCCTCGACAACCCCACGAGGTAGGGACTCTCGTGATTCCCATTTTACAGATGGGGAAACTGAGACCCAGAGAGGTCCAGGAGCGGGCCCCACAGCCACCAGCTAGGAAGCAACTGGCCAGGGCCAGGCGATGACCCGAGGTCCACCCGAGGGCTGGAGCGTGGTGGGGGCTGCAGCCAGCACGGGAGTGCTGGGCGGGCTCCCGGGCTGTCACTGCCCTGCAGGGCAGGTGGGCAGAGCAGCGTGAGGCCCAGAGAAACGGCGGCGGCGTCCAGGCCAGTGGAGGGGAGGGCGCCCCTGCTTGGGCTGGGCAGGAGGGACCAGGGGAGTCACGTGATACACTTCATGGGGGGACCTGGGGCCTGACTGAGGTCCACAGGCGGCCACCCTAGCCGGGCGGGGGCTGCCTGACACCCAAGCCTGACCCGATGGGCCCTTCCTCCCCTCTGCCCCGCAGGTCGCCCGCCAGCCCCCCGCCCCCCGCCGGCCACAGCCATGAGCTCCCCAGGGAAGGAGCACCCCGGCGCCAGCAGCTCGGAGCCCCTCACGGTCATCGTCATCGGTGAGTGGCCTGGGCGGGGGAGGGGCTGCCGAGCCCCCGGGGTCTCAGGACAGGAGCGGGGTGGGGCCAGGCCTGGCCTCCTTGCAACTGCTGTCGTTAGACTAAGCCACTGAGCGTCCACTGCCGTGTCTCCCCGACAGTAAGCCCTCCCCATGAAATAAGCCCTGCCAGGGTGTCTAAGCATGTGCGCAATGGAAGCCCCAGCCCGAAAATCAGCCCTAGTGACGGGCGTGGCTGCGCAGCGCGTCTGCACGACCCGTGCGTGTCGTCGCGGAGCGGGAAAGGAGACGAGCAGCCCTTCTCATCCGCCCCGTGACAGCTCTAGTGCGCGACAGGAGAGATCGGGGCCGGTGGTTCTAGAGGAAACAGAGTGGCAAGGAATTCAGGGTGGGATTCGCAGTCTGGAGAGTGACAGTGATGTTCCAGAAGACGACGACTTCACTGTATTTGAATACATGTAGACGCTTGTCCCGTACTTAAAAAAAAAATGACACATCCCCTGAGAATAAGCCCTAGGGTGTCATCTTGAGGAAAAATCAATATAAGACCCCGCCTTGTTTTCGGGGAAACTCGGTGCTGCGTGGCCGCGCGGCGCTTAGCAGTTTATATAAACTGTCGTTCCGAGAACGCGGGGGGCGAGAACGGAGCCATCCGGCTGCGGAGGGGCGGGGGGGGGGGGCCTGTCCTAGCCGGGCCGGGTCTCCACGGCCACCGCCCCGTGCCTGGCACTGCGCTGGGTGACCCCGCACGGCCCCACCCTTCTCCACGGAAACCGGGCGGACACCCCCCACCCCCCCTCCCATCCCCACCCCCCCCCCCCGCCACGCAAAGCTGGAAACGGATTCCCACGGTCCCAAACAGCGCTGCACGCACGGGCGAGTCTCTGAATGGGACAAGAAAGTGACGAGAGTAGAACAGGCAGGCAGCCCGGTCCCTGGAGCCCGGGAAGCAGGCAGCCCTGAGGGGCACAGCACCCCTCTCTGTACACACCTGGCACGCTGGCCCCCGGGCTCGCCGAGTGTGAGCCACGTTCTACACGTCCGCCTGACCGCACGGGCGGCCAGCAAGGACGGGACCTGTTCCTGGTGCCATGTCGTCCGGGTTCCCTTGGTCTAGGCTCCGGTCCTGGCTTGTTGGCTTTGCCAGCTGTGTGACCCCAGGCAAGGTGCTTAACCTCTCTGTGCCCCAAAGCTCCCTCGACAGCCCCGCACACAGTCAGCCCTCAGCAGTGGCTCATTGATTAGCTTTTCTCTTGATTCATAGCGGGCACGGTGTCCGGTGCCGGCTAACGGCTTAGTAAATGTCTTGTTTTTGTGGCTGAGGCACCATCGAAGGCGTGTGGGCCACGCTCAGCAGAGTGTCCTGAGAAAGCCACCCCCCGCCCACCCTGTCTCCCCAGGCAACGGCCCCTCCGGCATCTGCCTGTCCTACCTGCTGTCCGGCCACACGCCCTACGCTAGGCCCGGTGCCGCCCACCCGCACCCCCTGCTGCAGAGGAAGCTCGCCGAGGCCCCGGGGGTCTCCATCCTGGACCAGGTAGGTCAGGCGCGGGTCTGGCCAGAGCCCTGGGGGGACCGCACCCCTCTCGGGAAACGGCCCCGGGAAAGGCAGCAGCCTGTGCCTGCCGGAGCGAGAGTGGGCACGGGACGGAACCAGCGCGGACGTGCGCGGAGCGGGGAATGACACGGCCCGCGTGTCAGCTCCACCACCCCCGCCCCGCCCACCAGGGCCTGCAGAGCCCCCCTCCCTGCCCCTCAGTGCCCACGCCCCCTCCAGGCAGGGCCCGCCCTCTTAGTCCCCCCACGCACCCCTGAGTTGGGGGTGAGGGAATACATCTAGAGCATTTGATCTACATTGGCATTCTTCTGTGCCTTCTACGGCACGCCAGATCCTCGGTGTGGTATGCAGAGAGAAGTGTTCCCACTCATGTAAATCTGGGAGACACTGGGGTTTGGCAAAATGGAGCAGGACTTGGCAAAATGATGGCTGCAGGACTTGTCAGAGCCTTTAACGTGCTGGCCTGCATGATCTACTTGTGAGAGGCAGCACTTCCCCAGCTTATCCGACCACCCCGTATTAGGGCAGGAGCGTAGCCCCAGGCAACTGCACCAGCCCCTTCTAAGCTCGCCCACCTGGCCTGTGCTCTGGCCCCTTGGGCTCCGAGAGACACCCCGAGCGAGAGCTCCCACGTGCCCCAGCGGGGACGCTTCTCCGAGACCAGGTCCCTCCAGCGCCAGGGGCACGGCCCAGCCCCAGTCCCCACGCTCCCCGCCCTGCCCGGCCTCCCGGCAGACGGCCCTGACCCGCGCCCGTCCCCAGGACCTGGACTACCTCTCCGAAGGCCTGGAAGGCCGGTGCCAAAGCCCCGTGGCCCTGCTCTTCGACGCCCTCCTGCGCCCCGACACGGACTTCGGGGGCAACCTGGACTCCGTCCTCACCTGGAAGCACCAGAAGGAGCGAGCCGTCCCCCACTTGGTCCTGGGCCGGAACCTTCCGGGGGGAGCCTGGCACGTGAGTGGGCGGCGGGGGGGTGCACGGGGCCGGCCAGATCCACTGCGAGTCTCGGGGAGAACCCACCCCCCCCCCCGCCTCCCTGGTTTTCCCGTGTGGGGCCAGGACTCTTCCATCCCCCATCCTCATTCGCCTCCTACCCTGTCCTCCCCTCCCCTCCCCCACCCCGTCCTACCCCTCCCTTCCCCTCCCCCACCCCGTCTTCCCCCTCCCCTCCCCTCCCCCACCCCGTCCTACCCCTCCCCCACCCCATCCTACCCCTCCCCACCTTCCTCCTCCCCTTCCCCATCCTCCCCCTCCCCTCCCCCATCCTCCCCTCTCCACCCCATCCTCCCCTCCCCCAGCCCTCCCCCACCCCATCCTACGCCTCCCCTCCCCCCTACTCCATCCTAACCCTCCCCCACCCCATCTTACCCCTACCCCCTACCCCGTCCTACCCCCCAGCCCCAGCTAAGGCCCACCACCCCACCCCCGTGCCCTCTGGGGCCGGCAGAGCCCTGAGCCAAGGGACCCCTTTCCCACGCAGTCCATTGAAGGCTCCATGGTGACCCTGAGCCAAGGCGAGTGGATGGGGCTCCCGGACCTGCAGGTCAAGGACTGGATGCAGAAGAAGCGAAGGTGAGCAGCCCTGGGGAGCCCCCAGCCTCCTCTGAGCCCCTCCGGTCTGCCCTCCTCTTCCCCCAGGGGGGAAACTGAGGCTCAGACAGGGAGAAGGCTTGCCCAGCACCACTGAGTAGGAGAGAGCGGCAGGGCTGGGCTCTCCAGGACTCCCTGTGCAGTGCTCTCTCCACCTTGCCACGCGAGCCCCCCGGCGTGGCCTCCCCACAGCACCCCAGCCAGCCACTGCCCCCTACGCCCTGGTCCCCTACGTCCCCCCGTCCTTCCGGCCTCCTGCAGCCCCTCCCTCCACTCTGAGCCTGGCCTGGAACCATCTTTCTAGGTCAGCTAAAGGAATGCACTTCCTTTTTCATTTAATGCTCTTGCATTAAAAACCTGACCACGCTGTAGAATATTAAAAATTGAAAAAAGGGAAACAAACCCCCTCCCAACCCTGCCCTTCTGCCCAGCCCTGTCCCCTCTGGGGTGTTCTCTCCCCGTCTGGTTTCCTGGGCCCCGGTGGCCACGCTGCACAGCGTCCAGCGCCCTGGAGAAACGGCGGGTGGCTGAACACCCACGAACGGCCCTGCTCTTCCGGGCTGCATGTGGTGGGGCTGTTCCAGGGAGAACCCGGGCAGGCGGACGGGACCGGGCGGGTTGGGTTGGCTGGCGTGGCCTCTGTCCGGAGGGGACGTGGTCCGAGCTCACACCACAGCCGTGGCACTGAGCCAGGCCGGGCTGGGCCAGGGTGTCCCTTAATCGAGATCGTCCTTAACAGCATGTCCTCAGGTCGGGCAGATTAACACACAGAGGTCACGAGTGGGGGCTGGGCACTGCGGTCATCGCTGCAGGCGGCATGTTTTTAATCAGTTTTTTAACCGACTGCATATAGAAAAGTGTGCAGCTCGCATGGGTACAGGTCGGTGACATTTCCCAAGGCGGGCAAAGAGAGCCGAGAAATAGTCCCCCTGCCAAACCCCCTAGTAACCCCAGGGTAGCCCCGTCGTTCTGCCTGTTCCTGAACTTTACAAACCCGCGGTCATATCTACCCAGACTGTTACGGATCCTTTCGAGGTGACAATAACGGTGGCCCGTCCTCACGTGGCACTCACTCCCAGCCTCGTTCTCCTCCGGGCGCTTTGTTTCTGTTGGTTCATCCAGCCCTCTGGACGATCTCACGAAACAAGGGCCTGCCACCGTAGCCACCATCCTCATTTCGAAAATGAGGAAACCGAGGCCCGGGGTACTTCCGGGCGCAGCTCAGTGGCGACAGAGCCAGGATCTGGACCGGGCCGCGAGGCTCTGGTGCCACACTCCGGCCCCACCCTGCCCCTGCGGCAGGGGGCGCCCCAGTTAGCCGGGGTTTGCAGGGGTCACTCGGTCCGGCCCGGTCCTGCGGCTGGTGGGGGACGTCCCTGGTGGTCCATGTGCCACGCCGGCCCGCCCTGACCCCCGCCCTCCCGTCGCCTCCCCTACAGAGGTTTCCGCAACAGCCGGGCCACGGCCGGGGACATCGCCCACTACTACCAGGACTACGTGACCAAGAAGGGTCTGGGCCACAACTTCGTGTCCGGCGCCGTGGTCACGGCCGTGGCGTGGGCGACGCAGGAGCCGGGCCCCCTGTTCCAGGTGAGCGGCTTCCTGGCCACGCGGGACGGGAGCCAGCAGCCCTTCTCGCTGTGGGCGCGCAACGTGGTGCTGGCCACGGGCACGTTCGACAGCCCCGCCCGGCTGGGCGTGCCCGGGGAGGCCCTGCCCTTCGTCCACCACGAGCTGTCGGCCCTGGAGGCGGCCACGCGGGCGGGCGCGGTGACCCCGGCCTCCGACCCCGTGCTCATCATCGGCGCGGGGCTGTCCGCGGCGGACGCGGTGCTGTACGCCCGCCACTACAACCTGCCCGTCATCCACGCCTTCCGCCGGCCCGTGGACGACCCGGGCCTGGTGTTCAACCAGCTGCCCAAGATGCTGTACCCCGAGTACCACAAGGTGCACCAGATGATGCGGGAGCGCTCCATCCTGTCGCCCAGCCCCTACGAGGGCTACCGCAGCCTGCCCGGGCACCGGCTGCTGCTCTTCAAGGACGACCGCCAGGCCGTGTTCCGGGACCCCGAGGGCGGCGAGAAGGTCTTCTGCGTCTCCCTGGTGCTGGTCCTCATCGGCTCGCACCCCGACCTCTCCTTCCTCCCCGGGGCCGGCGCCGACCTGGCCGTGGACCCCGGCCAGCCCCTGAGCGCCAAGAGGAACCCCGTGGACGTGGACCCCTTCACCTACGAGAGCACCCGCCGGGCCGGCCTGTACGCCGTGGGGCCGCTGGCCGGGGACAACTTCGTGAGGTTCGTGCAGGGCGGCGCCCTGGCCGTGGCCAGCTCCCTGCGGAGGAAGGAGACCAGGAAGCCGCCCTAGCGCCCGCCCGGCGCGCTGACACCCAGGCCCTGAAGAGGAGGGAGATGACCGGGGCCCTGCCGGACGCAGGGGCCGTCCAGGGTGCCCCGGCGGCGAAGGGGGCGGCCTCTCCTGGCAGGAGACGGGAGGGGCTGCGGGCCACGCACGGAGGAGCGGGGAGCCCGGGATGCCGGGACTCAGACCATTGGCCCAGGCAGGACGGTGACCACAGGCCAGGCCAGGCCTCGACCTGGGATTTCGGGGCAAGCTGCCAGTGTGAGCGGCAGGAGGACTCCAGGCACGCTCCTTCCAGAAGCAGTTTCCAAATAAAACCAGTGCCTGCCTCCACGCACGTGTCCGGGGACTCTGTGCTTGGGAGGGAGCTGCGTGCCCGAGACCCGGCCAATGGGGGGGCGTCACAGGGTCACATGGGAGTGGGATGAGGCCTACGGCTGGGAGGGTGAGGGGCAGGTGATGGTGCCCAAGTGTGGGGGCAGTTGAATGGGCAGCTGTGCTAGAGCTTTGGGGGAACAGTGGGTACAGGGAGTGGCATCCAGGAGGTCGGTTACAGCCCCACCACCCCTCCAGCCTTGCCTTCACCCCCTTCCCTTCTCAGTTCCAGCTGCACTGCCCCCTTTAGTCCCTCCTGCTCTCCTTCCCCTGTTCCTGCCTGCCCCAGGGCCTTTGCACAGGCTGGTCTCAGCCCAGGCTACTTTCCCTCCTCTCTGTTACTCCCTCTCTTTGAATCTTTCCACCTAGGAATTGCTTTCTCTAGGAAACGTCTTCATAGGGACACAAAGCCCTCCACTGCCACCAGAACAAACCCCCCTCTCACAGTCCAGGGTGCCACTTCTTCACGGCAGTTGCATTTTAATTGTACGTTTATTTGCAGAATCATTTCAGTGTGTGGCTCTGCCCACTTGGATGTAAGCTCCGGGAGGCCACGGCCCCTGGCTGTTTTGCCCATTAGTGGAACCCAACGCCTGCCACGCGCTGGGCACCTAGTGGGTTCTCTTTAGTCTTTTAGCCAGATGGACACATGCATGGGTGGGTGGATGGAGGGATGGGTGGGTGGGTGGATGGAGGGATGGAGGGATGGGTGGGTGGAGGGGTGGGTGGGTGGAGGGATGGGTGGGTGGATGGAGGGATGGATGGACGGATAGAGGGATGGGTGGGTGGGTGGAGGGAGGGATGGAGGGATGGGTGGGTGGGTGGAGGGAGGGATGGAGGGATGGGTGGATGGAGGGATGGATGGGTGGGTGGGTGGAGGGATGGGTGGGTGGATGGAGGGATGGGTGGGTGGGTGGGTGGAGGGATGGGTGGGTGGATGGAGGGATGGGTGGGTGGGTGGGTGGAGGGATGGGAGGGATGGGTGGAGGGATGGAGGGATGGGTGGGTGGAGGGATGGAGGGATGGGTGGATGGAGGGATGGATGGTGGGTCGGTGGAGGGATGGATGGGAGGGTGGGTGGAGGGATGGGTGGGTGGGTGGAGGGATGGGAGGGATGGGTGGAGGGATGGAGGGATGGGTGGGTGGAGGGATGGAGGGATGGGTGGGTGGAGGGATGGGTGGGTGGGTGGAGGGATGGGAGAGTGGGTGGAGGGATGGGTGGGTGGGTGGAGGGATGGGAGGGTGGGTGGAGGGATGGGTGGGTGGAGGGATGGAGGGATGGGTGGGTGGGTGGAGGGATGGAGGGATGGGTGGGTGGAGGGATGGAGGGATGGGTGGGTGGAGGGATGGAGGGATGGGTGGGTGGAGGGATGGAGGGATGGGTGGGTGGAGGGATGGAGGGATGGGAGGGTGGGTGGGTGGGTGGAGGGATGGACGGATGGGTGGGATGGGTGGCAGGGCGGGAGGGACAGCGGTCCGGGCGGCGTGTAGCGGGGGGCTGAGCCCGGCTGCGCGCCCGCGGGAGGCGAGGTGGGCGCCGCGGGCGCGGGGAGCCGGTGCGTGGGCGCGGATCGCGCAGGCGCGGCCGGCAGAGGGCGCTCGGGGCCCGCCGGACACCTGCGCTCCGGCCCCTGCGGCGGCGCCACGGGGGGGGGGGAGGGGGAGCGGCGGGAGACTTTCGGGGGGCAGACCGCAGCGACGCCCCCCGCACCCAGTCCCCCGCCCGCCGCGTGCCTGCGGGGCAGCCCCCTCCGCGGCCGGGCTGGGGTCCCGTCGCCAGGCCCCGCGCCCCGCCGCGCAGCCCCCCGCCGCCGCGCCCGGCCGGCAGGGGTGGGGGCGGCGGGACGGGCACGTGGCTCGGGGTCCGGGCGCCCCCCCGCCCCGCCCCCCGGCGCCGGCCAGTCCCCGCGGTGTCCGCGGCCGCGGGGCAGCGGCAGGGAGGGCGGGGCGGCGCGGGCGGCGCGGGGAGGGGGTCGCGCGGGGCGGGCCGCGGGCCGGGCGGGGGTCGGCGGGCTTCCGGGCGGCGGCGGCGCGGCGCGATGTGCGAGCGGGCGGCGCGCCTGTGCAGGGCCGGCGCGCACAGGCTGCTCCGGGAGCCGCCGCCGCAGGGCCGGGCGCTGGGCGGGCTGCTGCGCTGGGTGGGCGCCAGGATGGGCGAGCCCCGGGCGCCGCTGGCCCCCGACGCCCCCGCCGCCCCCGCCGCGGACCCCGGCCCCGGCCCCGCCGCGCCGCGCGGGGGCACCGCCGTCATCCTGGACGTGAGTACCGCCGGCGCGGCCCCGCCGACCCGGACCCCCGCTCCCATCGGGGGACCCCGACGCCGCCCGCCCCGGCCCCGCGGGGACCCCCGGCGCCCCCTCCCCCCCGAGCCGGGGACCCCGGCCCATCCCCCTCCGCGTCCCGAGCCCGGCCCCAGCCCTCCACGTCCGGCCGGTCCCCACCCTGCCGCTCCTGCCTCCACCGGGGCGACCCCTCCTCCGCCCCCCTCCACTCCTAGGGATCCTCCCTGCCCACGGCGGGACCGCGAGCCCCCTGGACCTGGCCACTGTCCCCCCACTTTGGTCCTCGCCAGCCCCCCACCCTATACCCCGAGGGACGCCTCCACCCCTCCTCTCCATCCCGAGCCTTGCCCGGAGCGATACTTTGCTGCGACCCCCGTCCGTCCCTGGACCTGCCCACCTCTCTTCTTTGCTCTAGACCCCGGGCCCCCAGTCTCCCCCAGAGACCCTCTGCCCCCAGCCACGGCTGCTTGAAAAGTGAAGCCCCCTCCCCACCTCCTGTCTTCCAGCTCTTCTCCATGGAGCCAGAGCCGTCGCCCTGGCCCTGAGCCTGCACCCCTCCCTGCGCTCCCCTCCCCACTCCCCTCCGCGCCTCTTTGGTCCTCCATTTCCTTCCTCACCCCCACCCTCCCCTCCCAAGACCTCGGTCCCCTCCGCGGACCCCAGACCCCACGAAGCCCCCTCACCCCTCCTAGCTCCTCTGGGACCCAAACCGCCCACCTCTGGGAAGCCCACCTGACCCTGCCACCCACCCCTCCGCTGAGGGAGGAATCTTCAGGGTGGGTGGCTTGGGGTGGGAGACTTCCAGGGAGCCCTGGAGGGGAGAGGGGGCTTCGTGGGGGTGTGGAGGTGCCTGTCCCGGTGAGGGGCCCGCTGGTGGGGGGCCTGGGGCCAGGGGAGGTGTTTTGCGTGTGTCTTGCCGGAGCGTTGTGGGTGTGTTTCTACCAGTGTGTGAGTGTGCACACGTGTGTACCCCGCATCCCTGTGCGGGGGGAGCCAGGATTCCCTCTGCCTCCCTCCTTCTCTTCTCGACTCCTGGCTTCCGTAGCTGGTCCGGACAGGGAGGGCTGAGTAGGGCAGGGCAGGAGGAGCACTAGTACTCCAAGCACACTGGTGCACGCACACTCACACTCACCTCTGCACACTCACGCAGCTGCACGCATGCACTCTGCTTCCTGGGACCCCAGCAGAGACCCCTCTGGAAGTCCCAGGCTGGGCCGGGCAGACCCAGGCCGCCCTGCGGGGAAGCTGCCCAGACCCCTCCTGCCTCCCCCGCTCCGGCAGTGATGGGGGTGGGTGGGCTCTTCCCCCTCGTGCTGGCCGTGTGGGCTCCCAGCCTCACCTCCTCGTTGTGAAGTTGGGGTGGTGAGCCAGGGCGGGGTGCTCCTGCAGCCTCCTGGAGCTGACATCACCAGGTGTCAGCTGTGCCGTGTCATTCATTTGTTTAGCATGCACGCCCAGGGCAGGCACCTGCCCGTGCCAGGCCTCAGGGAGCGTCTGGGTATCCCCAGCCTCGAGGGGCCTCGCCTAGGCAGGAGCAGGGCGTGGGGGTCTGATGACTGCCACCCCTTCTGGTTCAGCCAAGTGGGGGGCGTGTTTCGGGGGGCCCTCCCTGAGCTGCTGCTTCAGTCCGACACAGCCCAGGTGCCTGATGACGGATGGCCCAGGAGGCCCTGTCCCGGTGCTTGGGGGATAGGGGTGGATCGGGCATCGGCCCTGTGCCCCAGGGCAGGGACCCAGGTGGGCCTCATGCATGGCTCAGTGCCACCTCCCTGGGTTCTGGGAAAACAGTGGGGGAACTGGGCTTGTTGCTGCCCTTGCCCAGGTCTCTGTGTGGTCCCTGCTAAAATTAGCCAGCTAGACGGCGAGGGCCACCCCATACCCTGGGATCCCTCTCAGACGTTACAGTCCCCCAGGGCCTGGCTGCAGGGCAAGGGTCTGGCTCAGTGGGCCCCGGGCGGGTCGGACATTGTGCATTTGAAGCAAGCTCCTGCAGGACCTGGAGCCGAGCAGGCGCTCAGCGCAAGCACAGGTGGCGACCCTGAGTGTGCCCGGGAGCCTTAAGAACGCCGCCACCTGGGCCTGCCCCAGCAGCCTCGCTGCTCTGGGGTGCGGCCCGGGCTGAGGGGCTCTCAAAGCTCCCCGACGATGACTGCCTCGGGCTGGGAAGGGACGGACCGCTACCACCGCCACCTGCCCTTGAGGGACGTGGAGCGGCTCTGTCCCAGGTATCCGGAGGCCACCGGAAAGGCCAGAGGAGGAGGCTGCTGGTCTCCCAGTTGAGGCTGGCGTGCACTGAGCCGCTCCCCCTCCCATCCCGGCCTGATGCAGCCCCGACCTCGTCCATCCACAGCTTGTCTCCTGCGCTCTGGGTGGCCCACTTCTCCCCCACCCAGAAAAGAGCAGGGTCCTGCGTGGCTGGCCCTGTCCCCAGGCCTGGCAGACGCCTCCCTCCAGCCTTAACCCAGCCTCCCTGGAGAGAGCCGAGGTTCTGGCAGGAGTGCGGCGGTGGGGGCTGTGGCTGTCCCGGGACGCTGGTTCCGAGGGGGGTGGTGCGGGGCTGAGCGGCCGGTGGGGCCGCGGGCCCGAGGGGGGTGGACGGGGTGCGTGTGGGCGTGAGCGTGCGGGCGCCAGTGCGTGTGTCTGTCCGCGTGGCCGTGGGCAGGCTGGTGGCGCAGAGGGAGGGGGCGGCTGCTTCCGTGGAGGCCCCGGCAGGGAGGCTCTCTGCCTGAAGCCTCCCTCCCCCGCCCTGGATCCCAGCCCCGGGGCTCCTCCTGGAGAGAGGGACTCGGGGGGCTCAGCTCTCCCACCCTGAGCTGCTCCTGGGGGAGGAGAGGGGCCTCGCTTCCGGTCAGAAGCTGCTGGAAGCTGCCTGCCCCTCCGTGGCCCGGGGCTGACTCGACCTCTCTTTTCTGCAGATTTTCCGCCGTGCGGACAAAAATGGTGAGTGGCCCTCCCGGGTTGCCCGCTGAGCGGGGACCGGCTCTTTCTGTCCTGAGCTTCCGGGGAGAAGGGGCTGGGGGAGCAGGCGTGGGCAGCCTTGTGAACCTAAAGGTTAGCAGTTACAGAAGGCCCAACCCTGGTGCTGGTCCGTGCCTCAGTTTCCCTGTCTGTAAAATGGTCTGCTAATAGTTCCTACTCAGTGGGGGTGCCGTGAGGGTTCGGGGAGGTGGCGTCTCGCCCCTGGGGAGCGTTTGGTGTGCCTTACCCTGCACGTACGGAGGAAGCCCCGGCCTCGGGCCAGGCCCTTTGTAGGCCTCGGCACACTTCCTGCTCAGGGTGACCTGATGCACTTGGTGCTGTTGCCCCGTTTTATCGGTGTCATAGGGGCCCAGAGAGGTTAAGTGACTGGCCAGGGTTGCCCAGCTGCAAGAAAGCCATGGAGGCTCTCCCACAGACCTCCCCCCGCACCCACACGCACACACAGTGTGAGCAGCACATTGCAGCCACGGGGTCCCTCGCTCTGACTCCTGGGAAGGCCCCGCCCACCCCCAGGTGAGGGGCTTGAGAATGGGGCAGTTTAGGGAGAGGACTAGAGCAGCAGAAAGCTCACACCTTATTCTAATGACCTTAGTTGTCGTTATCAGGTTCAAGGCAAGCGTCTGGACTCTAACCAGGGCATGTTCCCTGTCCTGGCCTCAGTTGTCTCATCTGTAAAGTGGGGTGATGACACTTGCCCCGCCTACTTCCCTGGGCTTTTTGGGAAAAGCCAGGGAGGAGATGTCAGTGACAAACGTGTTTAAAGAGTTAGGGAGTGCTCTGCGTGTGTTCCTTCGTTGAGAAAATGCGCACCAAGCACCACGCCCGTGCTGTCAGAAAGTAGGCAACGGAGCACCTGCCACCTGCTTCCGGGCTCTTGGTCCCCAACACCTCCTCTCCTGCACAGGCTGGAGTTCAGGATGGCAGCTCCGGCCCGGGGCCCGGCACCCACCTTGTCTTGGGGAGTCACCATGGCCCGTGCCCCAGGGTTCTTGGGGGAATTGGAGGGTTTGGAGGTGGGGGGAGGAACAGGAGGCAGGTGCACCAGTCTGGGCTGGAATCGGTGCCAACGGGCCTCCCTCCCTGGCCTCCCTGCCCTGGGGGTGACAGGGACCCCCCAGGCCTCCCGGGGTGAGGGAGCATCAACAGCAATTCTGTATGGAGCAGAGGAAGCGGGGGGCCGTGTGCCTGGGACGGCTTAGAGACGAGCTCGGGTCGTCAGCGTGCGGTGGCCTGGGGCTGTGTCCTCATTGCCCGCGAGACGTCCTTATGGGCGGGATTTGGGGCTGTCCCCTGTCCTGGGCCCCGTACTTGGCACCTGTCAGGCTCTCGGGGAACATCTGTAGACTCACAGTCGCCGGCTGCCTTCGCTGGCGGAAGGCCCCTGTGCGTGTGGCTTTGGGTGGCGCCAGCGTGACCGTGGCCGGTACCTGCACAGAGCACGCGTGGCCTCTCACCCTGCCCTGCACGCCGAGTCCTGTGCACGTGCACAGCTCTCCCATCGTGCGGCTCTGCGCGGGCCCCTGCAGTGCGGGTGGTGGCACCCAGGTCCCCGTTTGGGCACAGATGGGGGCCCGTCCTGCTGTGTGTGTGCCCCTCCTCGGGGCCGTGTTTCCACCCCCTGAACACAGCTGGGGGACCCTAGGTTTCATTCCTGCGGCCCCCATGGAGGCCGAGCCTGCTCCTCCTGCTCCTCCTCCTCCTCCTCCTCCTCCTCCTCTTCGAGCCCTAAACCTTCCAGCCACCGCTGTGTGCCCGCAGAGGGTTGTCACCGGGGTGAACGTGGGTGTGAGACGCCCGTTCCCCGAGAGCTTCCCAGGGCTGGGCCCCTCCTCTGTCCCCCTCACGGACAGCGTGGCATCAGCCGGGAGCCCAGCTGCCTGGTTTAAGTCCCCACTCAGCAACTCAGACAAGTCACCAGACGCCCAGTGCCTCAGTTTCCCCATCTGTTAATGGGAATAACAGCAGCAGCACCCACTGCAGAGTGCTGTCTGGGACGGAGAGGTGGGCTCCTGGCTTGGCTCGTGGTAAGAGTCAACAAGTCCCAGCTAGTAGCACGGGACGTCTTGGCAGAGGCCGGCTGCCGGCCTGGCGACAGGTGTTCCGTGCCCACCCTGTGCTCAGTGGGGAGTCGGCTGTGGTGGAGGCTGCCAGCAGGTGCATCTCGTACGCACCAAGGCTTGAGCGGACTTGCTCCTTTGATGTTCGCTAGGGTCCTGCTGGGACGAGCAGCGCCGCCCCTCCCCCGTCCGCAGTGGGCAGAGGCGAGGCTGGGGGGAGGGGCAGGTGGGGGCAGCAGGTTCTGATTCAACCCAGCGGCGTTGGACCCAGGTGAGGCCGCCCTGCCCAGGTGCCGGCGGGAAGGGCTGATGGAGGCCCCGGGTCCCGGGAGAGCCTGCAGGAGGCCTCAGTGGTCGCAGGAGCCAAGGCTGGGGCCAGCCCAGCGGGCCGGTTCCCATGGCAGAGACTGGCTTGATTGGGGGGACACCGGGCGTCGGCCCCCGGGGGGTGGGGGGGAAGGTGGAGGTGTGAGGCCCGACCTGCAGCCCGGGACACAGGCACAGGAGGGTGGCGCAGGGCCGAGGGCCCGACAGCTGTCCCTCCAGGACTCCGACAGCCTCCTGGCATTTGAAAGGCTGGCCAGAAGGCTTCGTGATCCGGGGCCTGGCCGGCTGCAGCTCTCCCCCAGGTGCAGAGGGGACCTTGGCGCCCACACAGGCAAGAGGAGGTGGTGTGGCCAGAGGGAGGCTGGGGTCGGGGCTCGCCGGGACTCCCCTGCCGGGCCCGTGGTGACTGCCCCTCACCATGTGCTGGGTAGGTGGGGGTCTCTCCAGCTGTAGGGACCCGGGCAAGTCCCCTAATGGCCCCGAGCCTCAGTTTACCCCTCTCTAAAATGGGGTGTTTATGAAGAGTAAAGCACCTGCTAGGTAGGTGGAGGTCTCTCTAGCTGTAGGACCTGGGCAAGTCCTCTGATGGCCCTGTGCCTCAGTTTACCCCTCTCTGAAAGGGGTGTTTTGAAAACTAAAGCACTGAATGTGCGGGAAGAACCCCGCGTGTGTGCCAGGATCCCGCACTGTGGCTCCTGGGTTTTGTTCTCAGTCTTGCTGAAGAAGCTTGGGGCGAGCCGTCACTCTCGGAATGCAAAGAGCTGGCGGCGTGGGTGTCAGGCACCTCACAGCTGATCTGTGGGCTTTTCAGAGTTGGTTGGGTTCGGGGTCTTTTACGTGGGGAGGGGGGTGGTTGGGGTTTTTTTTATCTTGTTTTTGAAAGTTAGGAATTCCTTTTTTCTCTGTGGCCTTGAGATTTGAGCTGGGATGTCGGGGGGCCATCCCTGGTCCCCCATGCGCACGTGTGTTCATGTTTTCTCTCCCCCAGCCCCTGACAGCTTGTGGCTTAGGGGGCCAGAGAGAAAACGGGTGGGTGAACCCGTGGCCGAGTCTGAGGGCCCCCCTATCCTGAGCGTGTGCTCTCGCCCTGCTTTGAGCAGGAGCAGAGGCACCCAGAGCCTTTGAAGTTTGAGAACCACTTCCACTCTGTGCCCAAGTGGGTCTGCCACGTCTGGTTGGGCAGGTTGTGCACTGCACGAGGGCACTCCCCTGAGGAAATGGAAGGCTTCCAGTCCGGGCTGCACTCCTGTGCCAGCCAACCCGTGTGCCCTGACGATGGGCTCTAGCCCCCCCACTGCAGAAAGGGGTGTCTCATCGTAATCCACAGGAAGGTGCCATGTGGACTCACTCACGGGGTCCCTGTCCCAAGGACCAGCTTTGATTGCAACCCTGTTGACATCACGGAAGGGGTCTGGGTAGAGGCTGGAGGCCAGGAGGTGTCACAGGCTCCCCCTTCTCCCTGACCTCCACTGCCCCTCACAGACACGGTGTCCCTTAAGGATTAGCAGGGACCATTCTTAGATCCTGGAGGGAAGGGGGTGGTGGCTGCAGGGCGGGCGGGGACATGGGCTTGCTGGGGTCTGGGGACTGCCTCTCCCGGACTCGCTGGTGTTGTGCTTGAGCCGCCTCCCTGGGTGGCCCAATCTGACCCGAACCCACAAGACCTTCCTCAGCAGGAGGGGCACAAGTGTCCCCCACGGGTACAGGTGCCCAGAGTGGGGCGGGGCTGGGACAGGTGGCACCTGTTGGCTTGGGGGGGGGGCTTCCTATGGAGCCTCAGCCCCCAGCCCAGACCTGGCACTTCCTTCCTTTATCACTTGGCATCTTGCCTGGCCTGGAGGTGACGGCGAGAACTCTGTGCCAGCTGTCAGCAGGTGTCCCCTGTGTGAGCCCCCACGAAAGCTGCCTACAGGAAGGACCTGACATTGGCCTTGTGGATGGGGCGAAGAAGATGGGGGTCACTCCTCCTCCCAGAGTCAGGGCTCGGGCGCTGGGGTGGAGGAGGAGGTGGAGGAGGACGCGGGGAGACCGTGTGGGCGTTCGGAGGCAGCAGGGCAGCGGTTCCCCCGACTGCCGGCTGTGGATCCCCCTCCTACCCGTGGTGTTAAGTTAGGCAAATACCGTGGTACGACTGGGCTGCCTTAAACAGCACCTGCCTCCAGGTGGTTGTGTAAAGTGACCGAGAGAAGATTGCTTGGCAAATACTCTTTTTGTTGAATGCATGAAAATTACCTGGTACACGGTGCACCCCGGTGAACTCGCCGTTGCCGTGTGCCGTTTGCTGATTTGGGGATTATCCGGCAGTAGGCGTCGGTCAGCCGTTGGGGAATTGGCTGGGTGAGTCAGTGATTCTCTGAGCTGGAGTTTACTGGTCAGTTTGGGAACTAGCTGGGTGGGCAGGGCTTGTCTAAAATGGGGTTTGTCCGTTGGTGCGGGGATCGGCTGCGCGGGCAGGGGTCATCTGAGCTGGGGTTGATCAGCTGACTGGGGAATAGGCTGGACTGGGGGCCATGCATGCGCCACCCCCCACCCCGCCCCCCACCCCCCCACCAGGCTTCTCTCTGCAGACCCCAGCCGCTTTCCCATCTTGCTTGCAGATGACGGGAAGCTGTCCTTGGAGGAATTCCAGCTCTTCTTTGCAGATGGCGTCCTCAACGAGAAAGAACTGGAGGATCTCTTTCACACGATTGACTCTGACAACACCAAGTGAGCCCGAGTCCTGGCTGCCGGAGGAGGGGTGTATGTGGGCCTTGGGGGTCTTCCTCCTCCTCATCCAGTCTCCATTTTCCAGTCTCCTATAGGGTTAGGGGAAAATCCCCAAATTTGCTAACCCAAAAGTCAGATCTATTTGGCCTTCACCTCGTGGGGTGACGTGGGGAGTGAGTGGGCAAACTGGTGTGGCGTTGGCTACTATCGCAAGTTTGTCTTTTCTGAGCGCTCGTGGCCAAGGAGAGGCTCCCGATTTTGCACGGTGTGCGTGGGATAATGAAAATGGGACGTTGGCAATGACCTCGCCCTTCTCCCTACCCCGCCCAGTTCTGGCCCCGATGCTGGTGCCTTCTCCCAGTACCAGAGTGAACTCTGCGGTTGAGCCTCACCTCAACACTGACCCCGTTTTTAAACCAAACTGGAACCAAATGTACTACTAATCCTGACTCTATCCTGGAAGCTACCGCCATCCCTAATTAAACCTTTTCTCCAAACCAGTCATAGCCTGACTTGCATCTCAGAATCAGCCAGTGTCTCTGGCTCTAACCCATCTCTACGTCAAGTGCAAAATGCACGTTCTACCCAGACTCAGCCCTGACTGTTCCCCAAACTCGCCTCCAATCCCTTTCCTTGGGATTCACCAGACAGGACGGATCTGAGCCCCCCTCCTCAGCCCCTCCTGGTCACCTTCCTCAAGCAGACCCGGGTGACGAGGATCAGAGCTTCTGGGGAGGGGGGCCCTGCTTTGGGTGGATTTTCCAAGTTGGGGTCCCCTGAGACTGGCTAGAGATGGTCTGGACAAGGAGTTGCCACCATGACAGTTTGTAAGGGACCCAGGACAGTGGTGGCCTGGACCAGAGGTCGGGGCTGAGGGTGTGCTGGGAGGGGCTGGCTGGGGACCAGGATGGTGGAAACAGGCTTCCTCGTGTGGGGAAAGGCCACTTTGAAGAAATGGCTTCGGGCTGGCAGACTCCAGAGCCGAGGGCTTTGTCTCTGGGGCCAGATGGAGGTTTCTGAGCTGTTCCCGCAGCCGCCTGGGGAGCTTTGAAGGGGCCGAGGCAGGTGCCCGCTGATTTATTCTTTCTCACTCGGTGCCTTTGTGCTGGGCCGGCAGGGTGGAGGTGGAGGGAGGTGGGGGCGCTGCTTTGAAATCGTAACCCTGAGAGTACGTGTGTTGGGGGGGGGTGGCTGCACCATTGTGGGAGGTCCAAGCCTGAGGACCTTTAGCATTATCCTCTCGAACATTCCCCAAAGCATGAGCTGCAAGCATTAGCTCCTTGGGATGCTGTATTGGCTTTCTGCCCACAGAATTTACAAAACAACAAATCAGAAAGATTTGTGAGATGCTAGTTTAAGCAAAATTACAGGCTTGCTTTCTGCAGGACTTGTCAGGACTCTGAACATGCAATGCAAATTGGGGAACCTCCCAGACAGAGCATGCAAAGCCCACATTTCGTTGGTCACTTGGAAGCCTTCTATGCAGATGCTTCTCGAACCTGGGTTCCACTGAGCACACGCTGTCCCAGGCCAGCCGCCACCTCCCTGAGAGGAGGGAGCCAGGGCCCAGACAGGGCCGGCGTTCCTGGTCTCGAGGCTGTGCATGCCCCCTCCCTGTCGTGGGGGCCATTTCATGCTCGGCCTCCTGTCCCGAGACGACAGGACCCTTCCCCATGCTGCGGGGGCGGGGAGCAGCCCCCAGACCCAGCGGGCAGGGGTGCCGGGGGTGGGGCGCAGCTGTGAGTTTTGTTGACAGCCCATAATAGTCACGGGGACCCACTCTCCTTCCCTCCCCCTCCCCTTTCCTGACCCGGCTCCATCCCACCCTTGTCCCATCTGTTCACGGCATGGTCTGCCCATCCACCATGGGGGAGAAAACAGAAATGGGGGTGGGGGCGGCCAGACATGTGTGGTCCCTGCGCAGTCCTTATGGAAGGTGACATTTGCCTGCCACCCCTCAGCTATGAAGTGGGGCTCACGCTGCCGGCACAAGAGAGCAGGTGTGGCAGGTGGTTCACAGGCGGCCAGGGCCGGGCCTGGGCCTGCTGACTCCCTCTCTGTCTGTCATCTCTCTCCTTCCTCTCTGCAGCCATGTGGACACCAAGGAGCTGTGTGGTAGGTGCCCGGCCATGCAGGGACTGAGCTGGGGTGCAGGGGTGGGGTGGGGGGAGAAGGGCCGGAGGAGGGGAGAGGTACTGGGAGCACAGGCCGGACCAGCAGGAGGGCCCAGCGGGAGGGGCAGGATGCCCTATGACCCCCGACCTCTGCCCTCCCTCCCCCAGATTACTTCGTGGAGCACATGGGGGACTATGAGGACGTCTTGGCCTCCCTGGAGACCCTGAATCACTCTGTCCTGAAGGCCATGGGCTACACCAAGAAGGTCAGCAGGGGTGGGTGTGGGCGGGCTGCCGTGGCTGCAGTGGTTCCCGGGCATCCTTACCCAGGGGTGCCTGGATTTGGGGTGACAGGCTCCGGGTGGGCCTGGCTCGGGTGGGCTTTGCTTGGGGCTTCCATGAGGGAGCAGAGATAAACTGTGAAGTGAGTAGAGCAGCTTTGTGAATGGCCCTGTGCAGACGGTGCCTGGCTGGGAGTGAGAGGCCCCTTCCTGGAGTCGGGCTGGTCCTAGGCAAAGGCAGGGGCCGTCACAGCGAGCCCCACGGGGTCTGCAGCGGGGGGCCGCACCTCCTGGGGCCAGCTGCAGAGAGGAAGCAGGGGAAGGGAGGGCTTCGAGCGTCTGAACTTGACCGGGAGTCTGACGGTGTCTCGCGTGAGAGCGTGCGGGTGAGGCGGGAGCCATGAGGGGTGGTGGGAGGCGGCTGCGTGTTCTGGGGGAGGGCTCTGACGTGCTCACAGGTCCCTGCCCACAGCCCTGTCACCCCTCGTCTGTGTCGGCGCCCTGGAGGAGGACCTAGGACGGGCAGGCCCCACCCTGGGTGCTCAATGCTCAGTGTCTCGTGTAATCCTTGCGGCAGCCCCGGGGGTGGCTGTCACTCCCCCACTGCACAGCTGTGGGGACAGAGGCTCCAAGAGGGGAGCTCACAGAGTCACACCCAGACAGCCCTAGCTGCTGGCTGGGGTGAGCAGGGAAACTGAGTCAGGGACGTGGCGAGAGGTATGGTGCAGCCTGGGAGGGGGCCGGGAGCAGGCAACGGCCAGGGACAGGCAGGTGCTCCGGGGCCGCAGCCCACCTGCACCCCGAGCTATGGGAACCCAGAAAAGCCTGTCCCCTCTGCTGGTGGAGGCTGGGAGCTCGGCCGATACAGTCAGCCAGACCTTGGCTGCAGACAGGGCACGAGGCAGCCGTTTCCCTTTCTGAGCCTCAGTTTCCCCACCTGTGATATGGGAGCATCTACCTCCTAGAGTCCTTGGGAGGAGCGAATGAAGTCAGGCCACTTCTGAGCTGTTTAGCACAGGGCCTGGCACAGAGCAAAGGTGTGTCGTCATTAGGCTCCTACTGTATACCCTGATACAGGTTAAGACAATTCCGCGGGGTCTTCCGTTGCCGCGCAGTTCCTGCCCTCGCTGCAGCCGAGAATCCCTTTCTTGCCATTATGTCCCCAAATAGCCGGGCCTCGCCCTGAGCCACCCCTAGTCCACATCTCCACATCTGCCCTGGCGTGGCACTGTTCTGAGTCTTTTATTTATTTATTTATGAGACAGTCTCACTCTGTTGCCCAGGCTAGAGTCAGTGCTGTGGCGTCAGCCTAGCTCACAGCAACCTCAGACTCCTGGGCTCAAGCGATCCTCCTGCCTCAGCCTCCCGAGTAGCTGGGACTACAGGCATGCGCCACCATGCCCAGCTAACTTTTTCTATATACATTTTTAGTTGGCCAGTTACCTTCTTTCTATTTCAGGGTCTCGCTCTTGCTCAGGCTGGTCTCGGACTCCTGACCTTGAGCGATCCTCCCGCCTCGGCCTCCCAGAGTGCTGGGATGACAGGCGTGAGCCCCCGCGCCCGGCCTCTAACTGATTTTTGTAGAAATGCAGCTCATTGATTTTTTTATCTTACGTGCTTTTCTTGTCCTTACTGATTCTAGTTGATTCTTTGGCCGTCGCTGGGACGCAGCCATGACGTCATCGTTGCCTGGTGGCATCATCCGTGCATCTCTAACACGTGTCCCCTCGTTACCTTGTCACGTCCTGTCGCATTTTCTCCACATTCTAAAACGCCGTGATTGGGCCGGGCCAGGCGTGCTCGTTTCTGATTTTCAAGTCTCTCTCTAGTATTTCTCCACCAATTAGGATATTAATACCAGCTCTTATTTTAGAAGCCTCTGCAGCACGTTAGAGAAATAAGTTTTGCATTTCCCTTTGTTCAGTTTTGTCTTGGGAGGTGGTAGTGAATTTTCTCAAATGCCTTTTTGGTATTTTTAAAATGATCATAAGATTTTTTTCTTTCCCCTAAGCCATGGATGGGGCGGACGCTATTTTTAGCGTCCCTCCTGTTGAACAGTCCCGAGCTCCCTGTGATGAACCCTAATTGATACATTATTCTTTTATCACATCGCTCAGGCCTTGTCTCCTGCTGAGCGTTTCATCTGTGTGTCTCCGCCGGGAATTAAGATTGGATGTTAAGTTTGGGGATGATTTGTCAGGTGGTGCTGAATGTTTTCTGTGTTGTGATTTTTGCTTCTCTAACATAGACTCATTTTTCTGCTCAGAAATAGAATTTATCCGTAAGTCTTCAGTCAAGGTGTTTAAGTAGGGAAGGGGATGGTTTTCATAGTTATTTTAAGGTCAACCCTAATTGTAGTCAAGCTTTTTACTTTCTGTGTCCATTTTTTTTGGGGGGGGGTTGTTGTGAGAGAGGGTCTCACTCTGTTTTCCGGGCTGGAGTGGCTGGCATCATCGTAGCTCAGTGCGGCCTCCAACTCCTGGGCTCAAGCGATCCTCCTGCCTCAGCCTCCCGGAGTAGCTGGGACTACAGGTGCACGCCACGCCCAGCTAATTTTTTAAAAAAATTTTTTTGTAGGCGTATAGGGTCTTGCGATGTTGCGTAGGCTGGTCTCAAACTCCTGGCCTCAAGCTATCCTCTTGCCTTGGCCTCCCAAAGTGCTGAAATGACAGGCATGAGCTACCGTGCCCGGGCCATTTTAGTGCATTTTTAAACAAAGCCATCCTGGACATGTTCAGTTTTATGATCACTTATGCATGGTGTGGTGGTATGATTATTTAAAAAATCCAAAATGTTGTTTGACACAAAACAGGCACTTAATGCAGATTAACTTCAATAAAATGTGTGCTGTTATAGCTTTTCCTACATTTTAAAACCTTATATTGGACAGTTTTTCCTGTTTTAATTAGCTGTTTCTAATAACCAGCTCCTGGCACACTTATTTACATTTCATGATATGTTATCTAATACATTTATAGTCCTGCCATTATTATTTTTTTCCTCCTGTTACTTTGGGTTTGTTGTGGTTGCTGTTCTTTTTCTTATGTGGAACGGAATGCTTTTATTTTTGATAATAAAGTTCAAAAATTTTTTTAATTTACCTTTGGTATTTTCATGGCAGTCATAGATTTTTAATGTGTAGTTCATGCTGAATATTTATTTGAATATTTTATGTTCTCATTCATTTCTCGTTTCATTGTTACGATAAAACTAAGTGACCAGTAAGCTCTCTGCTCTGTTTTTTTAATATATTGAGATGTCTTCATTACATAATATTTTGTTTTTATAAGCATCTCATGGATGCTTGAGAAGATGTAGATTGTGTTTGCAGAATATCAAATTTAAAAATAGCTATTCTTTTTCTGTTATGAAATGTGCTGTTAAAGGACAGTTTTTCTAAAAAGCTTAAGGTCGTGTCTCTTCCACAAGTCTTAAAATGTGCACGTCAAAAATTTTCTTTAATTTGTTATTGTGAAAACCAGTAAAGTGTTACAACTGGCTCAAAGCGGAATTCGAGAAACACGTGCACGTATGTACAATACAGGCAAGTGGGAGTTCTGAAATAAACTCACGAACAAACACAAACCTGGCCACTACAAAGGGCCGTGGTCAACTGCGCTCGGCCAAACTCAAATGCGTTTTTGTGAAAGAGACTTATTTGCATTATTATAAAATTTCTGCATCTTAATAGAGTTTTTTTGTTATTTTGTTATTTTTTTTTTGAGACAGTCTCACTTTGTTGTCCAGGCTAGAGTGAGTGCCGTGGCGTCAGCCTAGCTCACAGCAACCTCCAACTCCTGGGCTCAAGCGATCCTCCTGCCTCAGCCTCCCCAGTAACTGGGACTACAGGCATGCACCACCATGCCCGGCTAATTTTTTCTATGTATATTAGTTGGCCAATTAATTTCTTTCTGTTTATAGTAGAGACGGGGTCTCGCTCTTGCTCAGGCTGGTTTCGAACTCCTGACCTCGAGCAATCCGCCCGCCTCGGCCTCCCAGAGTGATAGGATTACATAGAGTTTTAAAGTAGTTCCAAAATAAGGAAAGACTTAGGAATGCAGAGAAGTTTACTAGATAAAAAACACAGAATTTTTCTGCCCGTTTAAAAGACTGTCACTATTTTTCGTGACAAAGCCTTTGCGTCCCTATTCATTAACTAACTTATCTGTCCCATGAGACACTGGTGAGCTCATTTCTCACACCGAACTGTGTTTTCATTTAATCTTTCATTTCTAATGTTTTTCCTTTCTATATTTTTAGCCATGTTGTTTGCATATAGACGTTTGCTATGTTTTTATGTAAATGGTACATATTTGATATGCAAAATGTAGGAAGTATAAAGAAAATTTCAAATCATTTCTAATTCCCACTATCCCTAACCACACCATTAACATTTAGTTTATTACCTTCGTGCCTTTTTCCACGTGTATTCCTTAATAGTTATAATCTGTTTATAAAAATTTATTTCATGCTTTTTTTTAACCTAATAGTTAACAGTTTTCCCATGTTAACAGTTTTCCCATTTTAAATATTCTTATTTAAATCTACTTATTTTTCCTCTATTCTTACGCATGTTAGATTATATTATTATTTTTTTTTTTTGCTATTGTAATACTGTCTTTAATACCCTGGGGCACACATATTTGGACACATTTTGCACTCTGTTTTATGGATAGATGATCAGAATTGGGGAATTTCCAGGTTAAAGAATACAAGCAGTTTATATAAGGCTCTTGATATTAGCAAAATTGCTTTATAAAATGTTTGTATCCATGCTGGTGATCCTAGCTGTGTTTATACCCATGTCCTCTCCCAGTGTATGAAAATTTAATAATGTCATGTCCTGGTTATACACTATGTCTTTTGCCATCCTATTCTTACCTTTCTTGTTTACGTAATACTTTCTCATTTAAATTCTACCTGGATAGTGATACTGCATCTTGTCCCGTTCATTTGATCAAATTTGATCACAGTATCTTTGCACTGGCTTTCCTTAGTAAATCCTCCGTGCTGCTGGATTTAGGCGCGATTCTGGCTGGATCTTATTTAATCAACTCTGGGACTCTGTCTCCCGCCATGGGGGAATTTAGACTACTTCTCTTATTATGATTGTTCTGTCTGGTCTGACTGCTCTTATGATGTTTTATTCCCATTTTTCATGCTTCCTTCATCTCTTTTACATTTTACCTTGTGATGGTCTGCTCCGTTTATATCATCAGTTACAATTTAGAAGGTAAAAAAAATCGTAGTTTTCATTTTACTAATGACTTAAAAAAATACATCGTTAACCTTCTCAATCTGATTTTTATACTTGATAAAAATAAAAAATAAAAAAAAAATAAAAATATAAAAATAAAAGACACTTTCTGTTCCCTTAGTGGATAAAAGGAATTTTTAAGGTTTTTGGCTGTTTTTTTCTATACTATATTAACTTAATCTAATATAGTTGAAATCAAACTGTTAGTGGTTAATATTCTGATTTCCTCACATGGGATAGCCATCCTGTTGAAGCTGAGTGATCACCATGACTGCTCTGTACAACTTCCCTATTCAAGAATTCTTTCTCGACCTCAAGCCTAGACGATTTAGGAGAGATTCCTTAAGCATTCTTTGCAGAAAAGGCGCTCGTCTGCTAACATTTCAGAGATGGACAGGTTTCTGAACATTTTCCCTGTTCTGCAAACGAGTGACTTATCCACTGGTCTCACACTTTCTAGATGTGACCCTCTCGGTCTGCAGTCTGGGCTGCGGCACTGACCGTAGCAGAGGAGAAATCTGTAGAAGCTTCCCTCTTACCCCTGTGCAAAGAACTTGCTGTCTTCGAAATTCACCGAACCAGTGACACTTAGTGATCCCTGACCACGTCCTCCGGCCCTGGTCTGGCTGCTTTTAGCACACTTCAGCTCGTTTTTCTGCTTGATCTGCTTCTTAAAAGCCCCTTTTTTGTGTGTTTAAATTTTTTATGGGGTTATGTCTTGTTCACCTTTGGCCATTCATGTGTCTGGAGTCCATCGATCACGGCATCACGTGTGGTCTCGGCCGTCTGCTCAGAAGGGTCACGGGCCGTGGCATCCATCGGGCTGCTAGAACCTGATACTCTCTCGGTTGCAGAGTCTTCCTCCCCTGGGGGCCATCTGGCGGGCCCTGGTCTGGCTGCCAGCGGACGGACGTCTACCCCCCTGCCTGCCCCGAGGTCCCCTGCGCCCCCCCCCCCAGGCTGTCTCTCAGCCCTGTCTCCCGCCGTGCAATTATTGCTAATTAATTCCCAGTCAGAGTGATGGATGGTTTAATTTGCTCTCCTTGAGAGCCCTGTTTTCTCTTGCCTTGCCAGGGGCTGGGCAGAACTCCAAGATGCCCCGGGGGTGCAGGTGGCTCAGGAAGGGGCGGGGGTCTCAGCCAAGGAGGCTGGGGGAGCAGCCACAGGATGGGGTGCGGGAGACCCAGAATCCCCCTACTCGGCGTCATGTTTGTCGTCTTGTCCCTGCGTGACGTGGCGGAGCCAGAGCCTTCTCCCTCCTGCTGTGCGGCGGGCAGCCCAGAGACGCCCCAGCGGACGCAGAAGCCTTGAGACCTGTCTCTGCTGAAGTCTCGTGACAACGGGGACATTCTGTCCCGCACCACGGAGCCAAACTCGCGGGAAACCCTCTTTCCTGTCTTTCCTGCAGAGTTCTCCTCCCTGTGGCATCTGCTAAGCCTCTCTGTTCCCCCAGACTCTTCTCTGACCTCCTCTTTTGGATCTCTGAGCCCGGGAACCTTCGGTGGGGGCCTCTGCTGGCTGGTTTTGATCCTGTCCTGCCGTTTCTCTGAGTGGCAGCAGGAAGACAGGGAGCCCAGAGAGTCCTTGGGAGGAAGGGGAGGAAGGAGGCAGAGGGCGGCGGCCCCCAATACCCTATCCCGCCACCACCAAATCATTGCCGCCGCCACCGCCATCATCTTTGTCATAGCAGCTACTGTGTTAGCATTTGCTAGTGACAGGCACTGTGCCTAGCATGTTGCATACGTTCATCTTCACCGCTAACTTGTAAGGTAGACACTACGGTGACCCGGTTACGCTCAGAGCCGCAGAGCTAGCACACGGTGAGGCCAGGGGTTCACACCTGGGTCTCTGAACCTACAGCCTCTGGATTGGAGACTCTGCAGCCTCCAAGATGCAGGAAGTGGTGGGAAGTCCCCGCTTCCTGCCACAAGGCACACGCGCCGACCGCCATTGCCCCCCCCAGTCCTGTGCTGGGCGCCACGCCCGGCCTCCCTGCCAGTCCCGTCCCTTCCCTGCAGGTGTACGAGGGCGGCAGCCATGTGGACCAGTTCGTGACCCGCTTCCTGCTGAAGGAGACGGCCACCCAGATCCAGTCGCTGCTGAGCTCCGTGGAGAGCGCGGTGGAGGCCATCGAGGAGCAGACCTGCCAGATCCGGTGCGTGGGGAGGCCCCGTGCGCGCGCCGGCCTGCTGCCCGGCCGGGCCCAGGGGCCGGGGGACCTTTGGCGAGTTGCTTGCGTCTCCCTGTCCGCCCCCGTTGCTCCAGCTGTAACATGGGGACAACGGTATACCTGCCCCCTCGGTCACTGCCAGGATTGGATGGGGACGCCCGGTGTGCGTACGCGTGGCACGTGCACACGGCTAGCTAAGACGCCGCTTCCCAGACGCCAGTCCGCTCTGCCGCGTCCCCGCGTGCCCGTGGTTTATGATTTGGCACGCTTGTTTAAAGCTGCAGATAGATGTAGGAGCTGGTATATGGCTGCGATAATTGGAAAGTAAGTGTCGCACACCATAGGCGAGGGAAGCGTAAGAACAAGCGCCCGTCGTTGCTCACGGCCAGCTCGGACCCTGCCTCCTGCCCCCTCGGTCGGGAGGAGAGGCTGGGGCACCGCCGGAGACAGGGCAGTGCCGCGGTGACACTCTCTCAGGAGGATTGAGAGAGAGGTGAAAATGGAGCGGCGTCCTCACAAGACTGTGTTACATAAGGCCGTGTTGGTGCCCTCTGAACCATGGAGAGGCACCTGGGGCCCCTCTCGGGCGGCCGTTTTAAGGGGAGCGGTTGTTTTCTACTTCCACTCGGCAGTCCCAGCCCCCAGGGGCCACGACCCCTCCCGTTTGCCGTCCCAAGTTGAGACACCCCGTCTCTGCCCTGCTCTTCCCAGAACAGCAGCTGTGCCCGGCCCAGAGGAGAAGTAGAGAGAGAATGCCCGGGTTCTGTTGCGCCTTGAATGTCCCAGGCAGAGGGGCGTCCGGGCCAGGACGCCCGGCTGCAGCGGGCTGGAGGGTGAGCCTGTGTTTTTGGTTGGCGAGGAGCTGGTCCCAATCAGATGTGATGGTGGAGGTCGTTGCAGGATCCTTTGCTCCCCAAACCGGTTTGTTGTGAGCACCTGCAGCCAAACACCTGGGAAACTTAAAATGCAGATTCCTGGGCCCCCGGCTCGACCCGCTGGTCACCCTGCATCTGTGATCAGGGCTGGGACTCTGAGGGTCCCCGGCTGACACTTAGATTCCTTTGTTTTCTGTTATTGTCTTGGTCAAAAACTTGCTGCTGTGATCCTGCCACAGAACGGACAGTGTCGTTGCGCAAGTTCGTAGCGCCTTTCTGCGCTGTGCCGGCTCTGCCACACGTCAGGGGCTACCCCGTCTGTCCCCACGTGGATGGCTACCCCTGTCCGCCCCCACGTGGGGACCTTGTTGCGGGGCGTTGGTGGAGGGGGTGGCACGTCATCCTGGGGAGATTCACCTGCTCCCTAACAGCCTCCCCCGATCTGAGCTATTCCAGCTCCCGGCCACCGGTCCCCAAGGCCCATCCCGTCTCCTGGCCCCGAGTGGCCTCCCGGACACTGTGTTCGGGCACAAGCTGCCGGCTCACACCCTGCTGCCCGGGCCCCCCCGAATCCTCGAGCAACCCTTCATGGTCTGAGGGACACATTTAATTTGCTGGTTGTTTGTAGCGACGCTGTGACTGACAGCTCAAAGACTCTGCCAGCCCTTGCCCCCCACCCTCGGGGGAATTGGGTCTGCTCCCCCTGCACTGGGGAGAGACTCGAGGAGCTTCCGGGGCTCACGGGAGGCAAATTCCAGAACACACGGGGGCAGCGGTGCTCAAAGACGGGTGCAGGGGCATGCGTGCGTGTGCGTGTGCGTGGCGGTCTGTGTGTGTCTGCAGGGACTTTGCCAGCATCTCTTTGCACGTGAGCGTTGGGTCATTCACCGAGCAGGTGTTGAGTCCTACTATGCGCCAGGCGTGCCAGCGTGTGCGTGGCTGTCCAGCGAGCTGTGCCTGGCAGGGCACGCAGGGGGTGTGCCCACCAGTGGGAGGAGGGGAAGGGCCCGGCCCGATCAGGATCACAGTTCTGTGTCCTGTTAATAATAATCCTCCGTGTGTGTGTGTGTGTGTGTGCGTGCGGGGGGGGGGGTGTCGTGTAAGCTCGGGTCCCCCCACCCCTGAGGACACCAAACACCAGACTGGCTTCCCCTGCGGCAGGCAGGGAGGTAGGGACGCTTGGGATTGCCACAGCCCGGCGGGTGCCTACGCAGCAGTGAGCCGTGGGTGGGGCGGGCGCCCGGCTCAGCCCTGCCCAGCCCTGGGACTCAGTGTCGGGACCAGGCCCGGGCCGTGGGGTCCTGGCAGGAAGCCGAGTGCGAATCCCGGCTCACTGCAGGCCCCGTCCCCTGCGTCATGGCCCCCTTTCCTCCTCTGTAAGGACAAAGGCCATCATGCACACCTCTCGGGGGTGGGGGTGCACATTTTAGCCACAATCGGCGCTTAATAAATGCCTGTCAAAGCTGCTGGAAGTGGCCAGGGCCCTGCAGCTGCTGCCATGGTCCGTGTTTCCTGACTCCACTGCAGGCAGAACCACGGCAAGCCCAGCCACGGCGCCACGGAGACCTGGTATGGGAGCCCCACGCCCCCCTACGCCGCCAACCACAAGCTCATGGCCACGGAGCCAGGGAAGAGCCTTCCGTCTGGTGAGAGCAGTGGCCCGGGGCGGGGGTGACACTGGCCAGGGGGTCGTGAGGAGTCCCTTGATGGGGACTGGGACTCAGGGGGGGCAGGGGCATGTTGGGGACCCTGTGGTGGGGGGCTGGGGGAGCCCCTCCTCCCCACGGGCCTGGCCCTGCCCAGCAGCTCGGTGTGTTTCTCTTTCTCAGTCACCGAGGACTCGAAGGAGGAGGGCCTGGAAGCCCAGATCAGCCGGCTGGCGGAGCTGATTGGCAGGCTGGAGAACAAGGTGAGCCCCGTGGACCCCAGCTGGCTCCCTCCTCTCCTCTCCTCCCGGCCCCCGGGGAGTGCAGAGCGAGGCTTGGAGCTCAGGAGGGAAGTCAGGGCTGCAGAGAGCTTGGGGACCCAGTGTGGAGCAGACAACACCCAGGTGGAAGGGGGGCGGTCCAGAGCCCGAGGAGCAAATGCTGGGACAGGCGGGGCTGTCGCAGGGGCAGGCAGGAGGGACAGCTCCAGGGGCAGAGAGCGGTGGGCAGGGTCCCCTGCTGCATAGGGCCTGCAGTCCCAGGAGGCTTTGCCCTAAGGCGGGTGACCTGAGCAGGTGGTCGCCAGGTCAGGGTGAGCGAGAGACGTGGTGACTTAGTAGTGCGTGGAGACGGGGGAATGACTAGCCGGTAACAGAAAATGACCCCGCCCCTGCAGAACCAGAGAGTAGCGAGGATCATTGTCAGAGAGTGTTTCACGCCTTGGGAGAGTACTCACAGTGTGGCCACTTGGTGGAAGAGAAGAAAAAGTTTGCCTTAGGCCTTTTAGGATGGATGGGCTCAGGTATCAGACCGTCACCATTGGAATTCTGGCTGTGTGGCGTTGGGCCAGTGCCTTGCCCTCTCTGAGCCTCAGATTCCTCCTCTGGTGGTACAGAATGTAATCAGGAGAGTGGGATCCCGCATAGGGACCCTGCTAAGATGAAATAAATGATGTCTTGGCGGCTCAGCACAGAGCCCTGTGTGGCTGGCAGTTAATATTGGTAAGGTTAGCAATTATCGTTAGACACGCTGCTGCTACCGCCACCTGCACAAGGGCACACGCCACACCCGTGTACATACCTACAGCAACCACGGGCACAGGGATCTCGGAGCCCCAGGGTTGGGTGGTTTATATGTCCTCTACTTTGCTGTATTTCTTTTATACCTTTTACAAATGGTGTTACTATTTTGCTGGGTTTGGGGGTTAGTTCTGAGGGATTTGAGGGGCTCCCCCCACGGAGGAACAGACCCATGCCCTGGAGCCAAGTCCGTGGGAGGAGGCGGACGATACTCCCTGCAGGGGCCAGGCCGAGGTGGGGTCACCCCCCCCCACCTTGAAGCCCGCTGCGGGAGGGCTCTGTGGGGACCTTGTGGCCCGGTTGTCATAACAACTCGGTGGGCGCCTCCAGAGGGAAGCTCTTTGAAGCTTATTTTTAGCACCCGGGTCGCCCTAACAACCAGGCTGGCTGGTAACCACGGAGCACCTGGGCGTCTTGGAGACGGGGTGGGGGGCCCCCTCGCCAGCCTCTGATTGGCCCGGGCAGTAAGCGGGGGCCAATCCGGGCTGGGCTCTGCCTGGGCTGGGAGGATGGGGGCGCTTGGGGGGAGACAGAGAGAGAGGGGGCAGATATGGCTACTACCGCGCCTGCCTCTTCCTCTTACGGCTCTGCCTGCTGGGAGAAGCCGAAAGGAACCGGCCCCAGCCCTTCCGTCCAGGAGTCCGGGACCATGGTGTAAAAACCACGAAGACAGACTTGTCCCGGCCAGGCGCACCCTCCCAACTTAGGGGAGTCCATCCCTTGTGCCCTAGAGAAGTTGGAACCCTGTCCAGGACAGGCCACTCTAGGGCCCCCTGTTTGCACGTGAAATATTTGAAGGTGGCAGCTACTCAGGTCACCAGCCCCTTGTTTTCCTCAACAGCCAGTCTCTCACGTGTGCTCTCCTGGGATTGTGGCAGACACAGTCTGTCCTCGTGGAGGAGGGACAGGGACGGGCACAGAGGTGCTTACCGGCATGCCCAAGTTGAAGGAGGAAGAGTCATGATCCTGCGTGTCTGGCTCTGACCCCCAGCTCTCGTGCCCTCAGAGCCAGGGTTCCCTGCGTGCCATGAGACCTCAGAGCCTCAGTGGGCGCTCAGCCCTGCATAGGGTGGCGAACGCAGCCACCGTGGCTCCCCCGATCCTGCAGCTTAAAGTGGGCAGCCCCTCCCGCAGGGAGTCGGGAACATTAGATAAGATGTGTTTGCAAGCAGTTTAGTTAGGGCCTGGGGAAGGCCGGAGACAACAGCTCATCCCAATCACACGGTTAGAGTGAGGAGGTGCCAGGGCTTAGGGTTTGGGGCAAGCTGTGAGTTGAGGGGGGAGTCTCAGGGCTGTGGCAAAGCCCAGCATCCTGGATTCGGGCCTTGTGCGTCCTGTCGCTGCCTCTCCCGAGACCTCCCCGTCCCAGCAGAGCTCGTGGGGCCGCCTTCACGCCCCCTGCAGCCGGTCAGCTTGGCCTCCCAGTGACCCCAGAGGGCAGGGCCGGAGGGACTGTCTGCCACTTCCTCGTTCTCCCAGCCCTGCCTTCCCGGGTCCCCTCTGAGCCAGCGCCGGGGCTGGACCAAGGCCTGGCCCTGGGATCCCAGAGCCCCTCGCACCTTGGGGCAGAGGGGCTGGAGCTGGGTGGTGGCCCCAAGTGCGCCAGTGTCACCGTGGTGAGTCCTGGGGCCTTTGGCTGTAGCATCACTTGTGCTCCGGTGTTTCAGGCACTCTGGTTTGACCTGCAGCAGCGCCTCTCGGACGACGAGGGCACCAACATGGTGAGGCCCGGCCCCTCCCTCCAGATCTGGGTGGATCGAGATCCCCCCACCATGGGGCCCCCAGACCCTGCCCCGGCCCAGGGGCCATTGCCCCCCTGCAGGAACATTTTGGAGGCCCTGAGGTCTAGAACTAAGTGGTCAGCATGACATGATGGCAAAATACAGATTCCATCAGAAACTAATTCTGTTGGTCACCGGTTTTGCCGTGTCTTGGCGACCTGGGTACGAATGTCCTTGTCTGCTAGTCACCACTCTCGGGGGCTGTGTTCTGCGCTGGCTGCTTTTCTATCCCTTTTTGGCCAGTTTTTATGTATAAGAATGGAAAGGGAGGGGGGTTGGCCCAAGAGCCCAGTCCCTTCATGAGGGAGGTATGGGGGGGCGGAAGGGGCCTTGCCCTGGGCCCCCCACACTCATTCCTGCCCCGGCAGCACCTGCAGCTGGTCCGGCAGGAGCTGGCCGTGTGCCCCGAGCAGCTGAGCGAGTTCCTGGACTCCCTGCGCCAGTACCTGCGCGGCACGGCCGGAGCGGGGACCTGCTTCCAGTGAGTGGCGCAGGGGTGGGGGCTCTGCCTGGCAGGGGACAGGTGGGGCGAGACCAGCCTCGCCCCCAAAAGCAACTACTCCCCACGGAGGCGGAGAGTGGACTGGGTGCACCAGGCCTCCCCCAGCTCCTCATGGGCTGAGGATCGGCTGGTGCCAGGATCTGGGGGGTGGGGGGTGGGCAGGGCCCCCTCCCACCCACCCAGGACAAGAGACCGTGGGCTGTGCCACCCAGGCCTGGGACGCTCAGGGGCTTGTTTTCGGGATTAAGCGAGACGATTCCAAAGAGCTTGGTGGGAGAAGATGCTGTCTTGATTTTTAAAGGGAGCATCTTTGTAAATGAACAGGCCGCATTTTACATTGTTACATGGCACTTTCCTTCAAGTAGAGACACTGGCCGCTCTGTGGGGCCAGGCCTGCTGCTGCAGGTGGGGGTGCTACTCCTGGCGGCTCCGGTCAGGCAGGCAGAGGCAGCCCCAGTGTCTGCCTGGCTGGAGGGTGGGGTAAGGAAGGTTGGGGGCGGCCCGGGGCGGCCCCGCGTGAGCCCACAGCCTCTCTCACAGCATTGCCGCGGTGCGGCTGGCCGACGGCTTCACCTTCGTCATCTACGAGTTCTGGGAGACGGAGGAGGAGTGGAAGAGGTGAGCAGAGTCCCGGCCGTTTTCCTTGACGCCGAGTATCCCTGTGGGGGAGGGTAACGAACCCCCCAGGAGGGCTGTGTGCGGGCAGGTGGAGGCAGGGTTGCTCCCCTCCTTGTCCCATTCAGCTGGGCTCTTCCTGCAGGTTCCCAGCTAAGCCCCCCTAGTGTCAGGCTTTGACACAAAGGTGGGACTCTTGTATGTGAAAACTGCTGTTCTAAGGGTCAAAATCCCTTCTCCAAACCCCCAGCCTCACCCATTCCAGCTGCGAGGTCTGGCTCCAGTGCCCTCCTACAGGAAGCCCTCCTGATTTCCCCAGAGTTCCCTCTTCTGTGCTCCTTAACCTGGAGGGCCCAGGCTCTGCTTTACCTAATGTCTTGTGGAGTCTAGGGCCGGGCCCAGAGACGGTAACTCAGCACACAGGATCAGTGGCTGATCTGTGGGCCAGGAGGTCAATGCTGGCGGCTGCCACTGGGCTCAAGCCAGGACTCAGGGCACTCCTGAAAAGGCCCTGAGCGTTCCTCATTAGCCAGACCCAACCCTGTGCCTCCATACCCCACAGGCTTGGGGGAACATTGACCCCATCCCCACCCTCTGCTGCACACTCACGGTTTGCTGCCTGAGCAGTAGGCGGCCCCGGGAAGCGACTTGGGGTCTCCTCTGTCCACACTTCACCGAACCCACTTGAGGCTTCAGTGTCATTGATCCACAGCCGATGACAGCTTCACCACTCCCTCCTGGGGGAGATCAGGAGCTGAAGTCCCCATGCACTGAGGACTGTCCTTGCTCCCAGGGTGTGTCGGGCACAGGCCTTAGTTTTGGGTCGTTCCTGTGCAGACGCTCCCTGCAAGGAAAGGAACGGGCTGCAGCCTCCTGCCTGGCCTTCTCTCCCCACTACCAATCCCCCTGGCTCAGAGCCTTGGAGTTAAGCTCCCCCCAGGCAGATCCAGGACTAGAATGGTACCCCCGCCTGGAGCTCCTCCCCTGGAACCCCCAGCCCCACGACTCACCCGCGCTCCCGGCTTGCAGGCACCTGCAGAGCCCCGTGTGCAAGGCGTTCCGGCACGTCAAGGTGGACACGCTGAGCCAGCCCGAGGCCCTGTCCAGGATCTCCGTGCCAGGTAAGGGTGAGGGCCCGGGGCTGGCGGCTGTGTGGACCCCTGGTTCCGACAGGAGCCCAGGGGCAGCAGGCTGGGCAGCGGCAGCTCCAGCGCACAGGGCCCAGGCTCCCCCTGACCCTTCTGCTTGCGTGGCCGGCAGGGCTTGGCACCACTGCCACAGGTGCAGATGGGACCCAGGGCCAAGGCCAGAGCCTGAGCCCCCAGGAAGAACAGAGCAGGAGGAAAGCAGGGTGCCCCCAGTCAACCCTGCCATGGGTCTTCCACCCACCTGACTTTACCTTCATAGCAGCCACCTTTGGGTCACAGGCAGGCCCGACAGCGGCGGCAGCCCTGGCCCTGCCCCAAGCTGGTCCCGGTGAATGGGCAGGTGCTCATGGGGAAGTCTGCCTGGCCACCAGGTCCTGCCCCTGCCAGCTCCGTTGCCCACCGGGGCTGCCCATTCCCTCAGCCCGCCCTCTAACCCGTTTCCCTCTCCCCCTCAGCCGTGTGGTGCACCGTGGGCCGAGACTGACCGCCTGCCTGCGGCCGGGTCCGCCCCTCCTCTTGTGAAGGACGTCCCCTTTTCTAGAAACTTTGGAACACGAGCTGTCTTCTCTCTTCTCAACACGAATGTACGTCCCTGCTGTGTGAAGTGGAGGAGGAACCCCGCTCCCCCCAGTGAGTGGCCACGCACACCCAGCCACCTCCCTCGTAGTCTGATGGCTGAGGCCACCTCTGTCCTCCCCTCGTTGACATTTCTCCACCTGGTAGGAGCCGTGACCCCGTAGCGCCCAACCTAGGCCAGTCCCGCGTCTGTGGCAGTAGCGCCACCGTAGGCAGCCAGCGTCTGCTGGGCACAGGCACCAAATAAACTGTGGTTGGAAACATCCATGTGCTGTTTATTTCCCATTTTCTGGCAGATTCTGGCTGTCAGTACACGGGGGACCTGGGCGGTAGCCAGACACCTCTCATTTGCGCTGTGAAACCGTAACAGAGTCCCCCAAGCCTCAGAGGAAGGTGACAACTCCAGGGGGCAGGTGTTCCAACATGCGGGCTCGTGCCTGCTGCAAAACTGAGGGGCCTTGAGTTCAGTAATTCCCTAGAAGGACCCAGCAAAGCCACCATAGTTACAGTTCACGACAGCAAATGAACACCAGCCGAAGTCACCAAGGCTCTACCAGGCACAGAGCTGCCAGTGACATCACACCGACAGCACTTAATTCTCCGAGCAACGAGGTGTGACCACAGGCGGGAGTAGTGCCAGCCAGGGAAGCTTGCCCGAGCCTTTGTGGAGCTCAGCCCCACGGCCGGGACTGCCCCCCACGCAGCTGCCTGGGCTAGGGGCCCCTCCAGATACCTAGCACGGCTGCCCCGTGGGGTACAGGCAAACAAAGGCACTCTTAGCAGGCAGGACATTCCAAGGCCCTTAGAGGGGACAGCAAAGGCCAGGCCTGCCTGTGGGCACAGTTAACCCTTCACTGCACACCTGTACATCAGCCATTCCGACAGGACAGGAGACACGCCGAGACTCTGAAATACCGTTGTATTATTCTGGAAGCTTTATAACTTCTGTTTCACTGTCACACACAGAAGTTCAAAGGAGAGGGTGGTAGGTCCGTGTCCTAAGCCAGGACAGGCACGGTGCGGGGTTGGGGGAGGAAGGCAGAGCGCTGGTCCTGCCCAGCCTGGGACCAGGGACACCGTGGGAGCCCGGGGAGGCAGGGCCCAGGACGAGCATCGATCCTCCCACACCAAGCCTGGAGCCACCAGCCAGTGAAACGCAGTCATTGTCATCGCCACTCGGCAAGGTCCCCGCCCACGCTGTCCCGGCTGTCGGGCACCCTGCAGCCCTGCTCCCAGGGCAGGTGCACCCTGGCGCCAGGGGTCCTGCCACTTCCTTGCAGGCTTTGCCGCCAGCCACTCGGGCTCACGCCAGCCCAGCAGAACGTGACACGAGCCTGCAGCAAGAATGGGGTGGGGACAGACGTCCCATCCGTATGTCCCGGCACCAGCCTCTCAGAGCCTCTGTTTTCTCAACTGCAAAATGGGGAGAAGACCCCTCTTTTGAAGGACCAGGGGCTTCATGCTGGCTCCTGCTGGCACAGTCAGCAGCCGCGAGAGCCGCACTGGTCTGCTGAGGCTGGTGTCGTTCCAATCCGCTCAGCTTTTTTTTTTTTTTTTTTTGAGACAACGTCTCCTTTTGTCACCCTGGGTAGAAAGCAATGGCGTCATCCTAGCTCACCTCAAACTCCTCGGCTCAAGCGATCCTCCGGCCCTGGCCTCCCAGAGTGCTAGCATTACAGGCGTGAGCCACCGTGCCCGGCCAGCCCAGCTATTTTAAGAACGACGTTCTCAGGGGGCTGAGGCGCTTTGGGGTACAAACGAGGAACCCCCGTTTAGCTGAGTGTGTCACGCCCCTTCCACACACCACGCCCACCTGTCCGGGCTCTGCCCGCTCGGTGGCATCTCTGCTGATCGCAGCCCACGAGCACCTGGAGCCCGAGCCCGAGTGGGTGGGAACGGGTGCGGAGAACAGATCGCAACCCCAGAAGGGGTGGAGCGTCCACTTAATGCTCACACTCCGGAGCACAACACTTGGCGGGCGCCACCTCCCTCGATGCTCGCTGTGCCGCCCTGGGCTCAGCAAGTGGGGAAGTGGAGGCACAGAGAGGGTAAGTAACGCACCAGGGGTCACCCAGCAAGTAAGTGGTTCAGGTGAGGTTCAAAATCCAGAGCCACGTGCCCCAGTCCTGTGCCCAGCCACCTTGCTGCTCGCGGGGAGGCATCCGAGAGCTTCCTCAAACGGTTATGGGCAGGATCATCACGTGACCCAGCAATTCCACTGCCGGGGTGATACTGTACCCCAAAGAACTGAAAACGGCATTCCAGCAAGCAGCTCTGCCCAGCATTCATAGCAGCACTACTCACCGTGGCCAAAGGCGGGAACGACCCACATACCCATCAGCCAGGGCAGGGCTCAGGGAAACAAAACGTGGCCCACGTGGCCCGTCCATACCACGGAACAGGTTAGCAGTCGCCAGGGTGGGGACGAGGTTTCCTTTGGGGTGACGGGAATGGTTGGAACAAGGCAGAGGTGATGGCACTACACCGCAACTACACTAAATGCCGCTGAAAAGTAACCATTTTATGGTACACACTTCAGTTCTATGAATTTCAGCTCAAGTTGTAGGAATTCCAATCAACTCACTTCTGGAAGCCGTTCACCGCCGGAGTTCACAGTCGGTAGAGCCACGTCCTGGCCGGGCCCGGGCAAACCCAGCCCGCCCCCGGGGGCGTGCAGAGGCTGCCCCATGCTGGAGGCGGGCACCCCCCCCCCGGGGCGCTCAGGGCCAGCGGCACCCGGCTGGGACCCTGAGCCAATAGAAAGGGGCCTCCCCGGGCACCCAGAGCCCCTGCAGCGCTCAGAGCGGGGACCCAGGTCATTTGCACTACAAAGTGTCACTTGGCCATGTTTGAAGCAGGTACTGGAGACAGGTCCCTGCACGCACACACAGCTGTCACCCTTGACTGGGCGCTCGTGACGGGCCAGGCTCTGAGCCGCAGGTCCCCCTCCGGGCTCTCTGCAGAGGGAGGGGCCGGCTGCAGCTCCGTCTTGGAGGAGGACGAGACCCAGGGCGGGAGGAAGGACGCTGAGACAGAACAGCTCGGAGGCGGGGGTCCCTGGGTTACCCCCTGCCCTCTGAGGACGAGCACTGTTCAGAGAGAGACAGCTCTCCTGAGGCCGCACAGCTGGGAGGGAGCTGCGGGTATCCGAGGGGGACACCAGGCAGCTCACACCTTCCGCCGTTAGGTCAGACAGCAGAGGGTGGCATCCCAGCCTCTGTCTCTGGCCGCATCAGTCCATGTCCTTACGTGACTAGCTGCAAATTAACCCTCGTAATGCAAGGATCACGTCTGTACCTGTCACAGAAGCGAGATAGAGACCTCTGTCCCCACCCCCACCCTTGCCTCCTCTTTGCATTGGGAGCTGGTCCTTTTCGCTCCTGGCATGCTTTCCTGTCTTAGGTGGGCAGCCCTCGCATCCTCATGTTTCCCCTTTTCCCTTGCCTGCCAGGAAGCTCAGGTACTCCTACCAGTATCAACTTAGGTTTGCTGGAAATAAAGCAACCGTTGCTTGGGTCCCTCCACTGTGTGAGGAGCACCCCACCCCAGCAGCTACTGCAAATACACCGCCACCTTTAGTGTTCACAGCAAGTCTACGCCACATACAACAGACCTGCTCTATCTTGCCGAGAGGGAAATGGATTCTTAGGAAAGGTTCATCAGTCGCCCAAGGCTTTGAGATAGCAAAGGGCAGAGCCAGTGTTGAAAACCAACACGGTCCAACTCCAAAGCCAGTCCACACATAGCCCCCTCTTCACGACCCCCGCCCCACCACGCTTTGATCTTCTAGGTCTCTCCATAAACGGCCCTGTCCCAGCCCCAGCTTTCTTGGCCAGGCCCTCAATGCCACTTAGGAAGCAGACGGGTATAAATGACAAACGAGTGACCGTGCAGCCTCACTGCCCCTCCAGGTGACACATACCCACTAGAGCGACCTGCCTGGCACGAGTCCTGGTCCCAGGGCCCTTGCCCAAGAGGACGCCCTGGCCCCTGAAGGTCGGGTGTGGTGGGGCTGGTCAGAGGGGACTCGGAGAAGGGTCCTGGGTCCCCTCAGAGGGTCAGAGTCTGCACCTGCAGCCACACTGCCCCTCCCAGTGGCCAAGGGTACAGGCTGGCAGAGGGTCCCACCCTGCCCCAGCGCTCCGGCCCCTCCCCAGCCTGGTGCAGAGTGGAAAGGAACGCACCGTGGAACCGAACCTCAGGTCGCTTCTAATCCCAGCTCTGTGCCTCACGGGACAGGCGGCCTTACACTTTTTCAAGCGTCAGTTGCTTCACCTGTAAAATGGGTGCATCTAAAACATCACGCCAAGTCACGGAGCCAGACACAAAGGCCCGTTCACAGCGAACACCCAGAGCGGGGGAACCCACAGAGAGTAGAGTTGAACTCAGGGCCCCGGGCCAGAGGGAGGGAGGGAGGGGGAGGGACCGCTAACAGGTACTTGGTTTCTTTACGGGGTGATGAGAACATTCTGGAATTGGTGGTGGTGGCTGCCCTCTGCAACTATGCTCAAAACCACTGAATTGCACACTTTAAAGGGGTGAATTTTTATATTTTAGCTCCATTTTTTAAACTCATGCATCTGGACAGGCTGGGAAAAAAACACCCCAAAATTAGGTCTGTCACCACTAACCTGCTGCCTAGCCCCAGGAAGGTGTCCTCAAATGTCATCCCTCCCCCTGCCCTGGCTCTGGCACTGCTGGCTTCTAGGAGGTCAGCCCAAGACAGAGGATATCAAATTCAGCCACACCCAGAACGTTCCCTGGGCCCCATGCAGGGTGAGTGCCAGCTCAGCTGGGTCCCTGCCTGCCATCCCCTCCCTCCCCCGGGCCCTGCGGCAGACCCTGCGTCCCCTCTCACCCTCCTTGCCTGACACTCAGGTGGGCGCCACAGGGCCACTTGCCTCTCAGGCTCTTTGGGTCCAGCTAGTGGCAGGGTAAGGGGACTCTCCTTGGGGCCACCCACCGCCAGCCCACTGGAGCAAGGACCAAACACGTGGCTGTGTGACTTGCCCTGGACACACCCCTCCGTGGGCATCTCATGGCACAGGCGGGATTTGGGCTTTTCCCAAGCCCCGGCTGTCCCCAACGGATGCCTCAAGGTGTCCTCCGGGGCTCATCGGCTGTGCACGGCCCTCGCCCGGGCTCTGTGACCCTGACACCCCCAAAGCAGAGTTCTCCGGGCCTCCACCCCTGCCTCCCTTTTAAGGGGTGACTCGTAGCCCCTAGAAAGACGTGAAGCTGAGCCCCAGAACCTGAGCACGTGCCCTTGTTTGGAATTGCGTCTATGCAGGTCCTCACCGAGTGATGACGGCGAGAGGCAGTTGGGCTAGGATAAGACCGTACTTTTCGGGTTTTTTTTTTTTTTTTTTTTTTTTTTTTTTTTTTTGAGACAGAGTCTCGCTTTGTTGTCCAGGCTAGAGTGAGTGCCGTGGCGTCAGCCTAGCTCACAGCAACCTCAAACTCCTGGGCTCGAGTGATCCTTCTGCCTCAGCCTCCCGGGTAGCTGGGACTACAGGCATGCGCCACCATGCCCGGCTAATTTTTTTTATATATATATCAGTTGGCCAATTAATTTCTTTCTATTTATAGTAGAGACGGGGTCTCGCTCTTGCTCAGGCTGGTTTTTAACTCCTGACCTTGAGCAATCCGCCCGCCTCGGCCTCCCAAGAGCTAGGATTACAGGCGTGAGCCACAGCGCCCGGCCCGGGGTTTTTTTTTGAGACAGAGTCTCGCTTTGTTGCCCAGGCTGGAGTGAGTGCCGTGGCATCAGCCTAGCTCACAGCTACCTCAGACTCCTGGGCTCAAGCAATCCTCCTGCCTCAGCCTCCCGAGTAGCTGGGACTACAGGCATGCGCCACCATACCTGGCTGATTTTTTTTTCTATATATATTAGCTGGCCAATTAATTTCTTTCTATTTATAGTAGAGACGGGGTCTCGCTCTTGCTTAGGCTGCTTTGGAACTCCTGACCTCGAGCAATCCGCCTGCCTCGGCCTCCCAGAGTGCTGGGATTACAGGTGTGAGCCACTGCTCCTGGCTGAGACCTCACTGAATTGGGGGTGCTCATTTCACAGCCGGCATCCTTATAAGAAGAAGGAAAGAGGGAAATCTGGGCACAGACACACACGGGGGGCGGGGGGTGACACGTCACGTGAAGACAGAAGCAGAGACTGGAGGGACGCAGCCACCAGCCAAGGGCACCAAGGGTATCCGGCAGCCACCAGGGCTGGCGGGGGGCAGGAAGGGACCCCCACTCCCTGTGGCTGTCAGAGGGGCCACAGCCTGTCAATGCCTTGGTGGCTGCAGACTGGGCCTCCGGCACGGCGAGGCCACGCGTTTCTGTTGTACGAAGCCACCTGTGTGGGGGAACGTGTTACAGTGGCCGCAGGAGCCGATTCCGTCCCTTCCGCACGTTTGCAAAAGAAACCCTCCGAGCTGAGCCCGAGCGAGCAGCCCGAGACGGCGGGAGGCGTCGTTCCTCCGGCATCTTCAGGGCGGAGAGCAATCGCGCTGCGGGGGCCGCTCCTGCCCGGCGAGGACGCCCATCAGAGCCGCCCGGAGAGCGCGGCCGCCGTGCTCTGGCCGAAGATGAAGGTGCCGAGCAGCACGCAGAGCGCGCCCCAGGCCTCCAGGCAGCACCTGCCGAGCCAACAGCCCGCGTCAGCACGCCGCCCTGCGGTTCCGTGCGGGGGCGGCGAGCGCGGCCTCATCTCATCATCGGAAGCCCACCGGGTCACCGATTTGGAAAATGATCAGACTTTCCCTGTGCCAGGCGGTTTTCAAAAGCCCTCTCCCCGACCTGCCGTTTCACAGCCTCGTTCTGACCCAACAACATTTTGTCAAATGAAAGAAACGGCGGGAAGGAGACGCTATCCCAGCGTCCCTGCCTCCCTGCTCCTCGGCGTCCCCAAAGTAGAGGAGGCGGCGGCAGCTCTGGGCACCCAACACAGGGGCGGCGGAGGCTGGGGGACGAGGACAGAAGAGGCAAAGATGGCCGGGGTTGGTGGCCACCAGGGCCACATGTGTGAGCTTCCTGATGTCACCGGAGACGGCGTGAGACTCCCTCGAACGGCAGGGCCGTCCACCAGGGCCAGGGGATCATCGCCAGGGAAGGAGCGTTTCCAGCCGAGCAGCATCTTGGCCTTAGAGCTGCAAACGTCCGTTCATCTCAGGGGACACGAGGCCGCCAGCGTGCCCCTGGGCCACGCTCCCTGGCAGCCTGCATGGATCAGGAGGACTGACGCAGTTTTAGAAAGGAAAGCATCCGGGAAGCTCATCCGGAAAGCTGCCGTGAGCTTGGATCAAGGGACAAAAGAAAAGCAGGAAGACTCTGACGAGTGCTGCAGGGCAAGAGCCGCCTGCAGGGCTGCCAGTCATTTGGGGAGCTGGCTCTAAGCGCAAGTCAGGTTAGGGACATCCAGAAAAACGGCCCCAACTCCAGCAGGGGACCACGCCCAGCCCGCACCTGTGGACTGGGCAATCCCGGACCCGACGGGCTGGGGGCCGGGGCCGTCTGCGGCACAGGCCTGCAGCTGGGACCCGAGTCCACGCTGCTGTCACTACGCGCATCTGTGGGGGGCCGAGTGGCGGCCCCCAAAATCCACATCCACCTGGAACCGTGAGCTTATTTGGAAACCAGACCTCTGCAGATGTAGTTAAGTCAAAGGTCTTTAGAGGTGCTGGTCACCTGGGATTCGGCGGAGGCACCCTACACCCAGGGACCGGCAGAGGGAGATCAGACACGCGCCGGGGGAGGGCAGAGTAAGACGCGGGGGGAGCCTGGAGTGGCGTGGCCACAGCCAGGGAGCACGCAGCCCGCAGCCCTCGGAAGCTGGAAAGGCCTTCAGAGAGCCCGGCCCGGCTGGCGTCTTAACCGCAAACTTCTGGCCTCAGAACGGTGAGAAAATATTCAACCCCGTCTTCACCCCCTACGGTTTGTGGTCACTTGCTACAGTGGCCCTAGAAAACTGATACGGCATCTCTTTAATCCCCGGCCCCAGTGGTCACATCTGTAGCATGGGGATAAGAGTCACACGGACTCTTGGAGGCCCCGGGGACTTGCTGAGGTATGTCACAACATTGGCACAGGCGTTCTCCTTTTCGGTGGGGTCAGACAGAGGCGCTCAGTGACAAACGACGAGGTCTCAGTCACGCCCGACGCACAGGCCGGCCCAGAGGCAGCGCTCTGATCAACGTTGGCCAAGTAAGCGGAGGATCCAAATTCTCCCACCCACCAGCGGCGTGTGCCGGGGAGCGGGGGAGCCTGGGCTCGGGTCCCGAGGGCTGGGGTTGAGGCCAGCTCCGTCCTCGCCGGCCTCCCGCCACCCCCCACCACCCCCAGCCACCCCCGGCCGTAGGAAAAAGACGTCCCAATATGGCAGGGAGGTGAGCGTGTGGAGGGGCCTGGCGCAGAGGAGCCACCCAACAAGGACCTGCTGCCGTGACGACAGGACACACGCCCCCCCCCCCGACGTCCGGCCTGCCACGGGGTCTCTGTTACTCAGGGCCAGCCTGCACCCCCCGATCCTGCCTGGGTCCGAGCCAGGTGGCAAGGGGGCTGGGGACACACCACCGGGGCCTCCAGAGGCCGAGAAGACCCCGAAGCCACGTGAAGTCCCAACCACAGACCCTCAGAGCGGAAGGGAAGGCCGTCACAGGGCTGGGTGTCACTGGCCTGGGCTCCTGTCCTGGCTCAGACCCCTCGCACCACGGGACAACAAGACCCCTCCCCGGGGCCTGCGGGTTTCTCCTGTACAGGAGGAGGAGGAGGAGGATGGGCAACAGGATGTCCTCCACAGTCCCCAGGAGCCCCTCACTCCGGCCCCTGGGCACACCCAGGTTGCCACCCCCATCTCGGGGACACTTACTTGGTTCTCGGTCCCACGGGCTCGACGCCCATTGCACAGATGAGGCACAAACCTGCAAAGGACACACAGAGTCACCCCCAGATCTTTCTTATCGAGCCCAAAAGCAACGAGAGCCCCCGAGAGCCGTCCCCAGGGTCCGGGAGGGCAGCAAGGCTCTGCCCAATGGCAGCCCCGCGGGCTTCATACCCCTGGAGAGGCAGCTTGGGGCGCTGGGTGAGACTCTGGAGTTGCAAAGATGGGGGCTGGGGTCCCAGCTCAACGCCCCCCTACCACCTGGCCAGAGGGGTGGCAGCAATGTGGCCTCCCAGCCTCAGCCTCCGGGTGGCCAGGGACTGCGAGGAGAGGGCAAGGATCGGAGCCCCACGCGAGGAAATGCTCAGCAAGTAGTACCTGCCACTGTTTCAGTTTCCTCTCTTTCCCCCCTTTTTAAAAACGGTTCAGGCCTGTAATCCTAGTTCTCTGGGAGGCTGAGGCAGGAGGATAGCTCAATGTCAGGAGTTCAAGACCAGCCTGAGCAAGAGCAAGACCCCATCTTTACTAAAAATAGAAATAAATTAATTGGACAAGTAAAAATATATAGAAAAAATGAGCCAGGCATGGTGGCGCATGCCTGCAGTCCCAGCTACTCGGGAGGCTGAGGCAGGAGGATCGCTTGAGCCCAGGAGTTGGAGGTTGCTGTGAGCTAGGCTGACGCCATGGCACTCACTCTAGCCTGGGCAACAAAGTGAGACTCTGTCTCAAAAAAAATAAAAAATAAAAAAAGTGGTTCAGAAGGGGTTCGAAGCCAGGCAGCCCTGCCTCAAGCACCCCCAGAGTCCTGTCGGATCCCAAACCCGTCCTTGCCCGGCTTTCCAGCGCAGATGTGGCCAGAGCCAAAAGGCGCCGCCGGGACACGGCCCCAGACTGGATACAGCAGCCCAGACCCGGGGCACGGGAGAGGAGCCGTGTGCCGCACCCTCACCTCACCAGGGAAGCCCCCAGAGCCAGGGCAGAGTGGGGGGCCGCCCGGCCCCTCCCTACCTCCGCCCCTACTCCCAGCGGAGCCCCGTCCTACAGGCGGGTCACACGCTCTAGTCCCCACATCAGGCCAGCCCCAATCCCTAACTCGCCCACCCAGAGCCCGCCGATCACACCCCACGCGAGTCAGTCTCCCCGATAACCGAAGTTTCTCTGTGGCCCCCAATCCCTCCACCGTGTGCGAGGCTGCTGAGGAAGCTATCGCCGCCTGAGTCAGGTTTCATCGTCCCGTCTGAGTTAGGGGGAAACCAAACTCTACGTGCCCTTCCTGCGCGTTTCCCCGCCGGGCACCCGCTTCTCGCCCGTCTGCTATGGGGCAGGGTAGGGGTGTCGGGACTCTTGGGGCTAAGAGTCCCCAAGTTCAAGGTCTGTCGGACGTGGGTGCACCCACAGCAGAATCTCGGGTCCACTCACGGCACACACTCACGGAAGCCGCCGTGTGCTGTGCGCCCACTGTGTGCCGAGGGCCTGCTGTGTGCCAGGCACCCACCGTGCGTGGAGCCCGGAACGCCCCACCCCTGAGGGCCTGGGCACCCTCGGGTCCCTGCAACGCTTCTCCGGCCTCGGCCGCGCGGCTTCCCGTCTGGGCCAAGGCCAGCCCTTGCGATGAGAACTTCCCGCCGCTGCTCAGTCACAGCGGGAAGGTGGCGTGTGGCAGCAGCCACGGGGAGTTTGCCCCCAGCTCCTGGACACAGGATGGGGGCGGGCTTCCCAGTGTGCCTTTTGCATCTTGGGCCGTGTGACTTTCATGCACACAATTATTTTTTTTTTTAAATAAAACAATATCCTGCAGCAGAAGGCAAAGCTGTAGGAGTCAAAGTACGGCGTTGACCCCCAGCCCCGATACACACTACCTGTGCCCCCCCCCGTGTGCCCCCCCCGGGGGCTTCTGGGCCTCAGTCTGCTCATCTGTGCGATGGGATGACAAAGGTACGCCTGGCAGGAGCTCTAATCCTACCCACGTGGGGCTCCCACCTTCCAGAACCTCGACCTCCAGCGCAGGGGTCCCCACACGAGTGAGAGGGGCGGGGGCAGCAAGCCCGGAAGGCGGGTGACTCACCTGGGAAGATGAAGATGAAGAAGGAGCTGAGGCCACCGGTGATGCTGACGATCTCGCTGAGGTCGGGCACAAACAGGGCCGTGGCGAGCGTCACGCCGACCCACAGCACGGTCAGCGGCATCCGGACCCACGGCCCCGAGGGGTCGGCCAGCGCCCTGGGCCACCACGCCCCCCGGCAGCTCCTCCTCCACAAGTCCTGCATCACCGACCTGGAGGCCATGCCCACCACATGCACCTGTGCCCGCCTGCACCTGCCGGCGCCGGGCGCCCCCATCCTGCCTGAGTCCCCCACCCCCCCGGCAGGGCTCCTGCTCCACACCCACGTGCCCACCCCCGGGGGACCCGGCCAACCTCAGGGTCTCTGCCACCAGCAGGCAGCCAATGGGGCACAGGCTCGAGCAACTCTCTGAGTGACTTTGGGGAAACGACCTAAATCCTCTGTGCCCATTGTCTCCTCTGTACAACGCAGATGACGCAGAGTCCCATGACGTGCGCCAACACATGCCCGGCACAAAACGCTAACCCACGACACATGTCTGTGAGCCCGGCCTCACCTCCCCAGGAAGAGCACGATGGGGTAGACGGTCACGACGGACACAGCGAAGAGGACCCGGGCGACGACAATGACCACGTCATCGCCGGGGTAGGACATCAAGATGTCAGCAGAGACTTCCGTCCCGAAGGTCAGGAAGCCGTAAGCCCCTGGAGGTGGGGGACGGAAGCCGGGGGACGAAGATTAGAGAAATGCCAACAGAGGGACAGGGTTCCCTCAGGGAAGGTTCTCCTGGGGAGCCGGCACTCTGGGAGGCGGAGGCGGGCGGATCGATCAAGGTCCTGAGTTTGAAACCAGCCTGAGCAAGAGCGAGACCCCATCTCTACTAAAAACAGAAAGAAATTAATTGACCACCTAAAAATATATAGAGAGAAAAAATTAGCCGGGCATGGTGGCGCATGCCTGTAGTCCCAGCTACTCGGGAGGCTGAGGCAGGAGGATCGCTTGAGCCCAGGAGTTTGAGGCTGCTGTGAGCTAGGCTGACGCCACAGCACTCACTCTAGCCTGGGCAACAAAGCAAGACTCTGTCTCCAAAAAAACAAAAACAAAAAACAAACAAACAAAAAAAAGAAGGTTCCGGAAGGGTTATCCAAAGACTTTCCTGTCCTCAGTAGACACATGACTCTGTCCCATCAACTCAAAACTCATGCAGACAAATCTGCCACTCACACTCCTTTCGAGTCGCGAGCAGGGCTGGCGCGAGGAGCCTGTTCACAGAGCGTGTGCTGACGGGGAGCATGAGCCCTTTGCAAAACCCAAACTGGCCTCCCGTGCCCTGCCCACCCCACTCCAGCAAGCACCTGGCCGGGCACCCATTTTCCAGGTGGGGAAAACCAAGGCCCAGGGCGTCAATGATGGCCCAGAATCACAGAGCTAGTAATGGCAGAACCAGGACCAGAGTGCCAGTCCCCTCTCCCTGACACCATGCTGCCTCTGTCACCCCGTGTCACCTGCTTTGTCCCGAGACTCCCACCTCTGGCCGTGCAGGCTTCTCTCTGAGCCCTTGTAACAGGTCCCAGGACCTGGTACTCGGGCCATCTGGAGGTGACACGACATCACCGAGTCACGACCCTCTGACCCCAGGGCTGCAGACCAGTGGGACCTCCCCTGCTAGGGACGGTCACCCAGCAAGCGTCTTGGGTTCACAGTGTCTTAATCCGTTTTCTGTTGCTTACAAGAGAAAACTTGAAACTGGGTAATTTACAAAGACAAGGAATTTATCTTTTGACGGTTCTGGAGGCTGAGAAGTCCGAAGTCAAGGGGCTGCACCTGGCGTGAGCCTTCTTGCCGGTGGGGACTCTCTGCAGAGCCCGGGGGTGGTGCCAGGTGTCACATGGCAATGGCACCGAGCACGTTCAGATCTCTCTTCCCCGCTCTATAAAGCCACCAGCCCCGTGTCCATAACCCATTAACCCACAAATGGATTAATCCATTTATGAGGGTAGAGGCCCCATGAACAATCCTCTCTTATAAGCCCCATGTCTCAATACCGCCACACCGGGGGTTAAGTTTCAACTCGAGTTTTGAAGGGGACAGAGATTCAAACCACAGCACACAGGAGTCGGAGGCTGCCGGACAGATTCGCCGCAGACCAGGGGCTTCCTGAATCAGAGCCCCGATAGTGGCTAAAAAGGACTAGACCAGAGTGGCCGGCCAGAAGCCAGCCATGCCCGAGCCCTGGGTCTGAGCGTTGGATGTGCTGTGTGACCTTGGGCATGTCACAACCCCTCTCTGAGCCACACATTCATCACCCATGAAGACCCTCTGCTTTCCACACAGAGTCGTGAGCCCCTAAATCATGTCCTCAAGCATTTTATAAACCACTGCGCCCAGATATGAAGCTACAGACCATCACTCCTGCTGTGTGTTGAACAGCGTGGGTGGAGGGTGGTGCAGGATATAAGGGCAGGGGCTTTGGAGACAGCCAGGCCAGAGTTCGGGTCCCAGCTTTGCACATCTAGTTAAGACCTTGGGCAAGCCCCGGAAGCCCTCGGAACCTCAGTTTCCCTGTCTGTAAAATGGGGCTTTTCCTGCGGGGAGCTAAGGATCATTCACATATAGGCGCTCAAATCACTCAGCATCGTGCCCAGCATGTAGTAAGCTCTCTGGAAACACCCGTGGTTGTTCCCGTTTCTACGGCTACCCCCACCCACCCGAGGGCCCCCCAGGAGGCCTTACCGGTGAGCGAGTAAACGAGGCAGCAGGCCAGCAGGGACAGCGCGGACAGCAGCGCCCAGCGGGACAGGCTGCGGGGGCGCGTGCTGCAGTAGACGGAGACGGCGGCCTCGTGGCACTGGAAGACAGGGCCTGGCTCAGCGGGGTCCCGAGACTCACCCGGGACAGCTTCGAAAGATGGGGACTGCCCCACGTGGCCACCAAGAGCGGGAGGCACGAGTAAAGTGCAGGGTACTGCCTGTGGAATACGACGCGGCTCTGAAAAAGCACAAGGGTGCCTCGCACCCCGACTCGGAAGCAGCTCGCAGGTGCACGGTCAAGCAAAAGAAGTTAGATGGCAGAGACCGCTTCCACTGACGTGAAGCTCAAGTCCAAAGACAGATCTAGACTAAGGTTTCTCAGCTCGGGGCTGCTGACGTTGGGGTGGGGAGGGGGCCTGGCGGTGGGAGGGGGCCTGGTGGTGGGAGGGGCCTGGCGGTGGGAGGGGCCTGGCGGTGGGAGGGGCCTGGCGGTGGGAGGGGCCTGTGGGTGGGGCCGCCCTGTGCATTGCAGAGTGGCCTGCAGCAGCCTCCCCCTGCCTAGCCATGACACCCAAACTATCTCCAGACATGGCCAAGCATCCCCTGGGGGCACAAGCACCAGTGAAGAACCAGCTCTGCGGTGACAGAAGGCAGAGCGGTGGTTTGGGTGGGGGCAGGAAAAGTCACGGGGCGGTTTCCAAGTCGGGGAGTGACCACATCACACAGAGCACACGTGCTCACGGCCCACGTGCTTGACGTGCAACGTGCCCTACGGCGGTAAGACGCAGGCAGCCAGCGCCAGGAGCACACCTGCGACACAGCTTCATCTGTCTGGTCCCAGGAACTGGCATTTTACAAGCAGCCGAGGGGACGCAGAGCCAGGCTGAAAGGCACCGCTGTGCCCAGACACACATGCGGGTCCTGGGCTCTTCCCAGGCTCCCGGGACACAGCTCCCACCAACACGGCCACACGCGCGCTCCTGGTCAAAACCCAACCTGATAGTGCCCCCGCCCACTGGGCTCAGACATCCCGGGTCTCTGCTGGCTGCCTCAGGGCCTCTGCCTGTGCTACCCCCTCTGGCTGGGGCACTCCCCTAGTCCGGCCAGCTCCTACCTGTGCTTCAGGACTATTCCTGGCCGGGCCAACTTCCCGTCGTGTGGTACGGTACCGCATACTCCCCGTGAGCAGGGGTGGGTGTGTCTGCTCTGCATGTACCAGCCACACAATGGCAAGGCCACACCCGCCTTGCTCAGGGCTCCGAGTGCGGGCCAGGCGCAGAGCCCGGCACACAGCTGCAGGAAGGCTGAGGGCCACCCACCCAGCCATCCCACGGCCGCCTGCACCCAACCCCAGCTCTGGGCACTCAAATCTCACCAGTCCCATTCGGCGAGAGTCAGGGCGGCCACGTAAACAAGGCCCCTACCCACGAAGCACACGCTCTGAGGGTGGGGTGGCCCTCCTGCCTCGTCCTTGCAGGGTCCAGCCCAGACGGGCTCGCTCCTCCCTGACCCACTGGCCTGAGGCCGAGGCGCACCCTGCTTCTGCCCTGGGGCTTCCCTGGCCCAGGGACCCCCGGCTACAGGCGAACCCAGCCAGACGGTGGGGGCCCAACGCCCCTGAGGTGCCCTCAGCAGCACCCCCCTTCCCTGCTCCTGGACAGACACCACCAGCCCGGCCCCACTTCCCGGGGACCAGGGGAAGGGAGTCCTCCCTTCGTCCCGTTTCCCTGCGACTCCCGAGTTGGGTTTCCGCTGGTTTTACAAAGGGACACAGAGCAGGGCCCCAAGGCCGGGGCACCTAGGAGGCAGTGGCAGTGGCCGCAGGCTCTCTCGTCACCTGGTGATGGGAAGAGACGGGGAAGAGGACAATCCCCAAAAAGCGGGACAACTAAAGCGTCCATGGAAGGGCAAACAATTCGCGGGACGTAGCGTGTCCACTGAGTGGAACGCCACTCAGCCGTCACAAGCAACGGCGCGCCGGGACACGCTACGACACGGACAGGCTCCTATGGTGTCCACAGAGACGGAAGCAGACGCGTGGCCCCGGGCTGGGAGTGGAGAACGGGCGTGGCTGCTGCCGGGGAGGGCGTGTTTGGGGCGAAGGCTCTGGCATTGCCTGCGGTGACGGCTGCATGAGTCTGCATACACAACAAGCCATCGCAGCACACACCTGGGGAGGCGAATCGGATGGGAGGTGGACTCCGTCTCCATTTAAAAGCCACAACCACAAGCCCCATGAGGTCGCACGGGGCAGGAGTGGACCCCACCCCCACCCCCACTCCTCCGAGGCCCCTCTCGCCGGCGCCGCACAGGCTGGGGGCTGCCCCCCATCACCAAACGTGCCTGTGTTTGGGGGAGGGTGGTGTGCGAGACTTCCCGATGACAGCAGGTGACCCTCTCCTTCCTCGAAGCCCCTTCAGACTTGCTCCGTTTCCTGCCACCTTCATCTATATGCCCCCCCTGCCCCAGACCCCCAAGTGTCCCAGAACCAGGTCTGGCAGCCCCCGCCGGTCACGCCCGCTCCGGCCTGCGCCCCCGCCCATACCGCCCATCCCCGTCCCTCCCAGCGCATCTCCGCAGCCTCGGCATCCCGTGTCCCTGGAAACCGCAGCCGGTTGCTAGGCGAGTCGCCCAGGCTGCGGGAGGCGAAGGTGAGGGGGCCCGGCCCCCGCGGGCATCTGGGAAGCGGCCCCAGGGCGAGTCTGCCGCAGCAGATGGTGCTTGGGCAGAGGGAGGGACCGTTCAACTCGATCCAGACAAACGGTTGACAGCAAAATCAGCTCCTCAGATCTTTCAAAATATTGGGTGTGCAGGCAGCAACGTGAGAAACCGTGCGGGCCGCCCGCTCAGCCGTTGGCAGGGGAGAGAAATGGAAACGGTTCGGGGTTTTTTTCCTTCTCAAAAGGCTTCTCAGAGCACACACAAGAAGAGGGAGAGCAGGAGCAGCTGGCTGCTGAACGGGGACAGGAAGAGAACGACTCCCGGGCTGCAGAGCCGGGACACTGTTGTGAATCCCGGACTAATGTCCCCGGGGACTTGATCTTACTTGGTGGCCGTTTTGTTGGTGCTGGTGGTGGTGGCAGTGGGTGGCTGGTTTTTTGGGGGTTTTGTGTTTTTAAGAAGTAGAGGCAAATATTCCTTAAAATAAGCAACAAACGACAGAACTGTGTCCACTGCCACCTGTGCTAGGAGGGCTAGGACGCAGGGAGCTGGGCCCAGGCACTCTGCCTCCCCTCCCCAGCTGTGTGTGACACCTGCCACACCGAGCCTCTGCAGGTCCCCAAAGGTCCCTGGGACCTTCGCCCCTCTCAACCTGGCACACCCTCCCCGGCTCCTGGCCACCTTGCATGTGTCCGAGGCCTCTCAGGTACTACCACCTTCGCCGGCACCTCTGAACCTCCCCCTCCACCTCATTCCATGTGCAGAGGCCCGTCCCCACCCTCGTGACAGTCTAGACACAATTCTGCATGTCCTGTCCCTGTCCCTGTCCCCTGCCACTCAGCCCCTCCAGGCAGTAAGCCTGACAAGGCAGGGGCTGTCCCTTCCAAGGCGCAGGGACAGAATCCACCCACGTAACAGTGTTCTGCAGGGCCAAGTGGGCAGCTCCAGGTCCCCAGGCATGGTGACAGTCCTGTGGGGGACTCTGCAGAGGAGGGGACACAGCTTCCAGGATCCCCACTGTCTACCAGAGACCCCACGAACGTGGTGGTGCTGCTGGCTGGCAGGCGGGCAGGGTGGGGGGAGGGTTGGACTCCCAAATTCAGTGGCGATTCACGCCTCCCTGAGCCCAGGGGACGCCAGCCACCCCGCGCCGTCTCCAGAACACGGCCCTCTGGTGTCGCATCCCAGAACGGCCCCCAGACGTCCCCCCGACAGGGAGGCCGAGCTCTCCCGAGGGGGCAGAGAGTCAGCCACAGCCTCCGAAAATGCCACGGTCTTCGGCACAGATGCTGAAGTTACCTGGAATCCGAAGCAGATGGTGGGGAAGACGCTAAACGCAGAGGTCCAGGAGGAAGGGCTGCAAAATAGACAGGAACAGGTGTTTATTAACAGATAGTCAGATGCAAAACCACCTTCAACGGGAGAGGATGCATTTCAAGTGACACCAGGAAAACCTGCCCGGGTATGGCCGCAAGATATGTTTTTAATGACCGTGTCCGTGACTGTGTTTTTGGGGAATGGAAAAAGGATGCTCGTTAAAAGCTGCACTTTCTAAATATGTCTTTGCTGACATTTGGCAACCCGACATTCCCCCCGTGGGCAGAAGGAATTCCCAGCTTCCCCCGAGGCTGCCTGTCGAAGGCGGCTCGGCACCAGTGGCGTCTGCCCGACAGATCCCCAAGAGCACACGGATGGTTTGACCCCCATCCGAGCCACCTAAGAGGACGGAGATGTGCACGGGCAGAACCTTCAGGGAAGGCTCTCTTGGGGACCCCCACCTGGTCCCCAGCTTCCCTGGACAAGTTTTGTGGATATGATTAGTTAAATTAAGGGGAGGTCGTACTGGATCAGGGTGGGCTTGAATCCAGGGACCGGTGGCCTTATAGGACAAGGACACAGACACACAAACACCACGTGAAGACGGAGGCAGAGACTGCAGTGACGCATCTGCAAGCCAAGGGACACAGACTGCTGGTGGCCACTAGACGCTGGGAGAGGCGGGAAGGATCCCCCGACCTGGGAGCCGTGGGAGGGAGCCTGGCCCCACTGACACTCGGATTTCAGACTTTTGGCTTCCTGAACCGAGAGGGAAATTTCTGATGTTTTCACAGCCACGACGTGTGTGGTCACTGGTCCCAGCGACAATAGGACATTCATGCAGCCTCCTAACTCACCGCCCTTCTGTTACTGTCTCCTCCTCCTCCTCCCCGCCCAGTGCCGGGTGCCACCGGCCCAGAGCAAACACCGCAGCGCCCATGGCCTTCGACGCCTTCTCTGGCCCACGTTGACCACACTTCTCCCTCCAGCCCGGACCTCTCTGCCCGAGCCCAGACACACGGATCCGACCAGCCGGTCAGCATCTCTCCGAGGCGTCTCAACGCGGCGTCTCCACCCGCCCAGCAAGCTCCGGTCGCCTTGGCTCACTCGCTCCCCGACTGCGACCCACCCGGAGCTCAGGCCGCAGAACTCGCGGGGCCTGGTGCGAGGGGAACGTGCTGGGCCCCTCGGTGGACAAGAACTAAGGGTGTTAAGACGGCGACAGCAGAGGGTTAAACCGAGCGTGGGGCCCCGGGCGACCGCTCACATCAGGCGTTCACCAGCCGGCCCGTCCAGTAGCAAATCTGACCTCAAGAATGACCCCGTGTCTGACCGCTTCACTTCTCATCGCCTCCTGCAAAAACACCTGCTCTGGCCGGGCGCGGTGGCTCACACCTGTAATCCCAGCACTCTGGGAGGCCGAGGCGGGCGGATTGCTCAAGGTCAGGAGCTCGAAACCAGCCTGAGCAAGGGTGAGACCCTGTCTCTTTACTATAAAGAAAGTAATGGGCCAACTAAAAATATATAGAAAAAATAAGCCGGGCATGGTGGCGCGTGCCTGTAGTCCCAGCTACTCAGGAAGCTGAGGCAGGAGGATCGCTTGAGCCCAGGAGTCTGAGGTTGCTGTGAGCTAGGCTGACGCCACGGCACTCTAGCACAGGCAACAGAGCGAGAATGTCTCAAAAAAAAAAAAAAAAGAACGACCCCGAGTCTGATCACTTCACTTCTCATCGCCTCCTGTAAAACCACCTGCTCCGAGACCTGGATCCTGGAAGGGCCTCCTACCTGGTCTCCGTCCCTCTGTCCGAGGACACAAACAGCCAGAGTGACCCTCTTTAGAGCAAAGTCCTGCCGCATCCCTGCTGTGCGTCAAACACTGCAGCGTCCCCCGGCTCATCCAGAGCTAAACGAACGTCCTCGCTGTGGCTCTGAAGGCCACCCCCTCCCCGACACTCCCAGACGCTCTCTGCCCTTGCCCAGGCTGGCCTCGCCGTGGGGACACGTCTGCAGCAGCCCGGGCTGGCCTCGCCGTGGGGACACGTCTGCAGCAGCCCCGGCTGGCCTTTAGTGGTCTCGCGCCCCTCGGCCTGTACCAGGTCAGCGACTGCCCACCGTCCCGCAGAGGGACAGGGAGCTTCCCTGCACTTTATCGCCCCAGAGAACGGAAGAGTCACATGGGGTGGAGCCCGGCTCTGCCGCACACATGGGGACGCCTCCTCCAAGCCTCCTCTGCTCCCCTCTGCACCCCCACCCCACCCCAGAAGCCACCACTCCTGCAGACTCACCTCAGCGAGGGACGGGGCTCGCGGACCAGACCCGGGGGCCGGAGGTAGTACTGCACGGTGATGACCAGGGCCAGGTAGCAGGCAGCCAAGGTGCCCAGGATACTGCAACAGACAAGGACAGCGTGAAGGCCTTGTGGCAGGACGACCCAGGCCGTCAGCACACAGACGGCAGGTCTGAGCCCCAGCCCCGCCTGAGCCAGCACGGCACCCACATAGCCCTCTCCCGCCCGAGCCTCAGTCTCCCGCTCTGTACAATGGGGCTGCTCCCAGTTCCAGAGGTCAGACGTGTTGAATCCCTAATGGCACCTGCACCCTCGGGGACAGCAGCTGTGACTTTCTTCCCACCCACGAAGGCCAGGTGGCCGCCCGGGGTTTGGCTAAGTTAGGACACCACTGGGCTCAGCCACACCACAGAGGGGACGAGGACCCTGGGCTCACCTGCAGGTGACACGAGAGCCTTTGCAGGGCCTCAGGCCTAGTTTGCACCTGCCGTCTCTACGTCACGTTTCCGAGCTGGGAAGCCTACTGTTTGTGTACGGCAAGGGAAAGGCGGGTTAAAGTCCCGGGTAGATACTGTTGTTAGGCTTTATTTTTTCAAAATATACATAAAGCCTCAAATCCCAAGATTTAAAAAAAAGCGTGCATGTCTCTCTCGGCCTCTGTCCGGCTCTGCGCCTATGCACGCATGTGCGTGAGCCCGAGGTCTGCAACGACGAAATAACCACCGCAAGCAGCGCATGGCGCTGCTACAGGTCATTTTCCTTCGTTGCTTGTGTTTTCTACCACGGACATGTTACTTGAGTCATGTTTTACTGATCTCCCCTTCTGCAAACGGGAGGGCCAACCCCGCAGCTCCTCTGATCCCAGGCGGGCAGAAACCCTGGCGTCGCCAGCGCCTGCCAAGGTGGGGCCCTGGCCGGAGGCGCCGCAGTCCGCTGGGCAGGTACCTGGTGTGTTTCTGGAAGGCGATCTCCCGCGGGGCGGACAGCGGCAGGACGAGCAGCGCGCAGAGCAGGGGCAGGGTGAAGTGCTGGTCAGCGTACCAGGGCCGCGGGGCCGGCGGGGCACCGGGCAGGAGAGTGTCACACACTGGCGGGGACACGGGAAGGGCTGAGCCACCGGGCACAGGACAGCCGCAAGGGTCCTGATCCCCAGGTGGGGCTGGATGTCGACACTAACTCAGCCCCCAGCCTCGGGTCCCTTGACAGGTGAGACGGGGAGGGCCACGGGCCCCATGAGGGAAGGAACCCGCCACCAGAATCCATTCACTGAGCTCTCCCTCCAGCCGGGCTCTGCTCTAAGTGGCAGGATCGGCCACCAACGAGCAGACAGAACACCTGCCCTCGAGGCGTCTGGGCAAAAGGCCCTTTTCTGTTCTGCTCAGGACTCAAAGGTGTCTGGGGTCAACCCGGGGCCTGGAGGAGCTTTGGGGCCGAGATGCTGGGCACAGCCGGCCTGCTCCCTCCGCCCTGCCGGGCTCTGCTGTTGGGGCTCAACAAACCGCGCCAGAGCCTGGTGGTTTGGAACCGCCACCATCCCGTGCATCATGGATCGCAGGGAACAATCAGCGCAGGGTGGAGCCGGCCAATCCTGCTCCACGTGGGACTGCCTGGGGTCACGTGGGGTATCTGGCTCATGGTGGGACTGGTCTGGGACCCTCGATGGCTCCACCCCACACCTGACACCTGGTGGGGACGCCTGGGCCCTCCCTGCAGTCTAGAGGTGGCAGGGGTAGGGGTCTCTCCACGTGGACCCTCTAGCACTCGAGTCCAATGTCTTCCGCGGCAGCTGGGGGATCCCAGAGACCAAGGTGGAACCCGCCGTCCTCTTAATAGCCAGGCCCGGAACTGGCATCAAGTCCGAGGGTCCAGTCCCTGCATTCGAGAGCAGGGGACACGGGCCCCACCGACCTCTCAGGGGAAGGGGCACCAAAGGATCTGGGCCCACTTTTATTCTGCCACAGTAAGATGGATAATTTGGAGCTGATCTCAGGGGCCAGATAGGCGGGGGAGGGGAGGACAAAGGCAGATGGCTTGAGGCTGCAGCCATGCTGACCACACAGGGGAGCAGCTCCCCCCCATCCTGCTGCAGGGGAGGCTGAGAGGTGAGAGATGGCCTGCTTGGGGTTGTTGGTATTGGCTGCGATGTAAACCCTTTTGTTCTCAAACGTTCCACCAAGCCAGCCATGCAAGGAAATAATAGCCATTTCTACTGAAATGACACAGAGGAGAGGTTGTATCCAGAGGCATCTATGAGCAAGGGCAGAGCAGGTGTCTGGACCAGAGACGCCAAAAGAACACCCCAAAGGGACTCGCGCGTGCTGTGGGGTGTGGCGGGAGCCCTTCTTATCCTTCTGGACTGCCTGCACCCAGGAAGCCTCAGCTCTGATACCAGACTACACCAGCTCCTGCCTAAACCCCAATTTTGTAGGACATCCCCTGAGGTCCTCTGCACCAATGACATGTGTCATTCGTACCCAACTCATGCAACGACCCCCCCACCCAACCTCTATTTAACGCCCTTCTCCCAGAAGCTTGGGCTCGCCTACGAAAGACACATCCCCAGACACCCAACCAGAAACACGCAAGCGGTGCTCTCTCCCCCCGGTGAGCCCACCCAGAGCTGGGGTGGCCCGTGTCCCGATCAGCATTCTAACCAGTTGGGGTGCTCAACTCTTGATCCTCAGAATCCTTCTCAACACAGCAACACTACCCGTCCCTGGAGATGAACTAGCCGCCGGCAGGTAGGGAGTTTCTGTGCCCATCTACCCACCAAGGAGGTTCAGCTACACCCACCTTGGAGCTCTTAGGTGTGACAGGGTTTCCCAAGACGTGGCAGCTTTTAATTTCAGTATCCCACAGCCAGGGACCCTTTTGCTAATGGGTCAACAGATGGAACGAACAAATTGCAAGACGGGAGACCCCGATTCGACCCTACCGATAATTGCATTCCAATTAGAAGTCTGCACAGTCCAATTAGGAGTCTGAGGCTGTCAAGATGCATACGAAAGCAGGACCCAACCATATGCTGTCTATAAAGAAATGCATCTGAAAATCCCCGGCCACAGTCAGGTTCAAAATAAAAGAACGGGGAGAGCCGCACGTGACACTAGTCTTATACTATTAATAGCAGAGACGGTACGGCAAAGATGAATGCTTTGTAATAACCAAAGGACGGACCTAATCACAGAGCTTAAAAAAAAACGAGGAAACAAAGACTGACAGATTCAAAGGGAGAAATAGGCAAAGCTGAAATCACCACTCATGATTTTAACACTCTTCTCTTAGAAATCGATAGAATAATCACTAGACCTAAAAAAAAAAAAAAAGAAAAGCAGCCAGGTTGCTATGGGAGATCTGAACATAACTGTCGGCCACCTTGACCTAAGGGACGTTCCCAGCACACTGTGGCCAGCAGAACACGAGTCCTTTAGGAGCACACGGGCTGCTCCCCGAGACCAAGTGCGCCCCGGACCACAGCGCAAGTCTCAGCAGACCTCAAAAGATTAAAGTCACACAGAGTATATTCTCTGACCACAACACAATTGAAGAAGAAACCAAGCAGGCAGGTAGAAAACTCCGAGGTAACTGGAAATTCAACATCACGACTCTAAACGTTCCAGGGGTTGAAGAAGAAACCATGGCAAAAATTAGCAAATATTTTGAATGGAATGACAATTAAAATAGAGCACGGCAGAATTAGCAAGCGGTGGCAAAAGCAGCGCTCAGCGGGAAAGCCTTGGTTGGAGTTAGGGGTCAAGGTCGGATGGGGGCTGGGAGCCTCGGCCATCCCAAAGTTGAAGGGGCTCCTACCTCTCTCCCCCCAGGGGCTTCCTGCGGTGGCTCCACGGGACATCCCAGCTGCAGCCATACCTCTGATGCCACGAGCCTCAATTCTGAGCCTCCCTCCCCACCACGTCAGGAGCTGGGGTGTGGTCTGGGCCTCTGCTGCCCCCCCCACCAGGGATCGACCTTCCGCTCAAGCCCACAGGTCACTGGGGCCACCCCAACTCCGGCGAGGGTACTCACGCTTCTCCAGCTGGTCCCCGATCACCCTGAGGAAGGCCACGGAGATCATGAACAGGTTGACGAGGAAGCAGGCCTCACACAGCCTCCCGACGGCCGGGCCGCACAGCCCCCTGACCGCGCCCTGGTAGGTGGCCTGGCCGCTGACAGAGGCCGCGTAGCCCAGGACGACCAGGCCGCTGACCAGGAAGACCAGGGAGACCTGCGGAAGGGACCCTGAGCTGTAGCAAGCCCGAGGCCCATCTCCCCCACCTCACGAGCACCTTCCCCGTGGCCTCTGTCCGCAGCCTAGGGGGCCCCCCGGCAGCCCTGCCGCCAGCGCTGCAGAGCAGGCAGATTCTGACGGTGTCTCCAAGGCCGGGAATCTGGGGCCCCAGTGCCACCCTGCCCCCGCAGGACAAGGGAGACGTCAAAAACCCAGAGAGTTTACATCTCTCTCCTAAAACTTCCTGGGTCACGAACGGCAGGAAGGTGGGGTGCTTGGGACCCACTGGAGGAACGGGCAGAGTTGGGTTCAGATTCTGACTCTGCCGCTGACCTGCTGTGCAGCACGAGGCAAGCAGCAGCCTCTGTTTCTCCATCTGTGAAATGGGCACACCACCACCCACACTGCAGGGCGCATCAGGACTGAGCAAAGTGCTCAGCGCCTGGCACGGGGTAAGTGCTCAAGAAATGGTGCTCTCCCTGCTGCAGCTTTATCTGTCCAACGCTTACTAGGAAAGATTTTCAAGCCTACAGGAGAGCTGAAAGAATCCTACAGTGAACACCCACCACAGACACCCACCCCCTGGGTAACATCTCGAGCCACCCACCCACGCCTGTGAGGCCAACAATCCATCTTAATTCCTGCATTTTGAAGTTGCCGATATCAGCACCCCCTGCCCGAACACTTTAGCCCACCTGTCACTCATCGGAGCGCGTTGTCTGCGAACAGCCCCCCTCTCTCAGGGGTGAAAATTCACATATGACGAAGTGCACAGAATCTCACACGTACCATTAGAGGAGGTACAAGTGCACACGCGCAACCCAAACCCCTACAGACGGAGCATGACCACTCCCTGGGACGGTCCCCTAGGACGGTCCCCGGGTCCCTTCCCAGTTTCTGCCTCCATCCCCTGCCCACAGATGAGACCACCGATCTAAAATTTCCCTACATTCATACATTTTCGTATCTGGCTTCTCCCACTCAGCATGTTCGGAAGATTCATCCACAGTGTGTCCGTTTATTCCCGTTTGTGCAAACAGCCCATTGTGTGAACGGACCGCAGTTTGTTCCGCCCACGTCCTAATCCCTCGCACCTGGGAATGCTGCGCGTTGGCAAGTTCTCGCAGATGTCAATAATGAGAGTAATTAAATGAAAAGGGTCTTTGCCCACGCAATGATGGGCCTCGAGATGAGGTCATCTTGGATCATCCAGGTGGGCCCTAAACCCAACGACAAGTGGCCTTATGGAGACAGAAGGGGAGGCAGAGACTGGGGTGAGGAGGAAGGCCTGGGCCCCAGGAGCTGGAAGAGCCTTCAGAGGGAGCGAGGCCGTGCCCACACCCCGACTTCAGACCCCTGGTCTCCAGAACTATGGAAAATGTGTGTTTTCAGCCCCCCTTTTGTGGATATCTGTTAACGGCAGCCACAGGAAACAGACACCTGCTCCCCTGCAATACTGCGGGGGTCCCCAGCGACTCTCACCCACCAGACTCCAAGCTCCGTGAGGACAGGACTGTGACTCTCCTGACCATTTCGCCCCGGGGGTGTCTGGCATGTGCAGGCACTCGGCCAACGGCTGTGCTTAGGGGAGAAGGAGCTTCAGCCCGAGACCCATCCCCGGGACCGGGTGACCCCGAGAGGGGCCCCTGTCACTCTGGGCAGCAGGACAGCAAAGCACCCTGGCCCCCCTGCCAGGCCGGGCCTCTCCACAGCTCGAGAGAGGGTTGGTCCTGCTGTCATCAAATGTCATCAAACCTCCCACCCTGATGAGGTCCCACTGACTGTGCTGTTTAAACACTTCCAGGCGGAGGTCACTCCGGGTAAAGGGGGAGGCAGGCTCCCTCCAAGTGTTCCATCATTCATGCTGAGGGCACCCGCCTGCCCCACCCCCTCTCCCTGGCAGCTCTGGAGGGACAGGAACGGCGTTGGCGGTGGGTGGGTGCCAGTGGCCAGCCTGGCTCTTCTCCTTGTGAGCAGTTCCCACTTGTCCCTGTCGGGGTCCCCTCCCCAGCCTGCGGGAGGCAGGATCTTCAGTCCATCCTGTGCAAAGCAGCCGTGTCGCCCAGCTGCAAGTCTCAGGTCCACCCAGAACCGCTGGATCGCCATCTGCATGTCAGCAAGAGGCCCGGGACATGGCCGTGCGCAGAGCTGAGGAAGCGGGGCCCACCTCTCCGGCTCACAGCCCTCGGCCTGGCCACAGACCTCCCCCATCACGATCCCTTCGTGGCTGGACATCCGACTTCCTCCTCGTGGTCCTTCCAGCGGCAGCCGAGCGGGGGGCGCTACTCCGAACGGCGCAGAAGCTGGTGCCGGTTCCACCGGGGCTGAGCCTACACCACACCCGCTCAGAGAGCGCCCGTCACACGGCCCTCCCTGCGCAGCACACCGCCTGGGGCTCCACCTGACGACGCGTGTCCCGTCTGACTGCCCATCAGAGCAGAGCGTCACGAGGACAGGGACCACACCGCCCTGTCCACCCCACGCCGGGCCCAGAGCAGGCACTTGGCCAGCACCGGGGCGGCGTGGGTTCCCCCTGGGCACCACACGGAGCGGGGCTTGGCGGTTTCCAGAGGGTCGTGCAGAGCCCTGGGGCCCACAGACGGCGGGAACTCGGCCACTGTCTGGCTGCTGTAAAGCGTGTGCGACATGAAGCTCATCAAAGAGCTCAATATACAACGCAGCGGCTCCCGCCGGCCCAGGGGAAGGAGTCTTAGTAAAAAGCGCAGCTGTGCTCCTGGTGGCTCAACACGCAGCCCCTGGCCTGCCTTGGAAGGGAACGCAGGCACGTAGGAGGTGGCAATATTCTCCGACGCTACTGCGCAAGGCCTGGCCCAGCTCTGGGTGGGGCGTGAGGATGCCGCGCCAGTTCTAGGCTCCGTCTGCACCCAGGGTTTCAGCTTTCGTTACGGAGCCGGGACGAGCAGGCCAGGAAGAGCACCTGGCCGGCAGGATGCTCAGAGACGTCCCCCGGCTGAGATGCCGGTTCGCAGGGAGCGGGCAGAGGGTGCTCTCCGCCCAGGGCCACCGCGGGGCATCTTCCCCCATGAGCTGAGCAGGATGGAGAACAGAGTCCCAGGGGCGCAGTGTAGACGACAGCGGCTCTGCAGAAGCCACGCAGAGGACCCCACCCAGAAAAACCAAATCCACCTCCCCCTTGCTCTAGGAGCCCCCCAAGCCCCCCTAGAATGCTTCCTGGGGACTCACCAGCTCCACCAGGAAGGCAGGGAGGACTCCGCCCGCTTGGTGGAAGGCCCAGGGGAAGTTGAGCAGGCCGGCCCCCAGCGCCGACTTGAGGAGAATGAAGACGGCTCCCACGGGGGACAGCGTGGCGGAGAGGGGCTTTTCTCCAAGGCCGGTGCCTGGGGCCGGGCCCTCCATGGCTAGAGGCAGCGGGGTCCGGGGGAAAGGGCAGTATGCAGGCTGCCGTCTTCTCCCAAGTTCACGGTGTCGCTCCTGAGACCCGCCAGGCCCCTCTGCCATCTCCCCCTCCCCAGCCCCCTCCTCCCCCTCCGCCTCCCTGAACTGCCGGTCCCTCCCCAAGCCCCACTTTATATCCTCTTCGACCCCAAGGTGACCCTCACCCCTCCCTCCTCCCCCATCTGTCCTCTCCCCCCCTAACCCCTACCTGCCACCCCCTTTGCTTCCAGCCCCAGCCCTTACCGCCAAATCCCAACTCCATGGTCACTCCAGCTGGTCTGGCTGCATTTCCTGGGCCTGGAGGGGTGGAAGAGGGAAGATCCCAGGTCACCCAGGGGTAGGTGAGTGAGTCACTAATGAACAGAGGTGTTGAGAGCCTGGGTTGGGGCCGGTCCCCAAACCTAGGGTGGTCTGAGTCACCCGTCCCAAGGAACGCGCTGCTTTTGCAACTTCTGACCTGAGCAAGAGAGTCTTAAGACCCCATCCCCCGCAGGCCCCTCCCGGGGGTGGGGTTTTCTCAGGCCCTGGAGGGTCCCAGGGGCTCGGCTGGCAGCCACAGCGGCAGGGTCACGCCTGAGCTCACCTGACCCCCAACCATCTGCAGAGAGGGGGCTGCACAATCAGTCTCCTGTCACCTTCCTCCTCTTCCTCCAGCTCCCACCGTGCTCCTTAAACTAACCTGTGCACGAGACCCGCCGGGCCTTGTTGAGTGCGTGCTCTGATTCCTTCCACCTGGGCGGAGCCCGAGACCCCCGAGTCTCTAACCAGCTCGGGGGCAGGTGCTGGTCCCCGGCCGCACTTAGCAGAGACAGCCTCTCGCTGCACTGATGGCCAGGTCAACTGCGATGGCCTCTTTCCAGAAAATGCAGGTGCATGGAGGTCAAGCCTGGAACATGACCCTGTTTATTCCTGTAACCCAGGTGCCCTCTCACCTCTGCTGATAAACGTCAGCTGGCATCATTCGAACTCAGAGTCTCGGCCTCAGCGGGTGTGGCTGGGCCCAAGCATCCTCGCTGCTGACGCTGGGTCCCCTTTGAGCACCACTGCTCTGAGTTAACCGTCTTCACTGCCCGGAGCCTCGCCTCACCCTGTCAGCCCTGCGTGTCCACACCAGTCAGCCCCCCAAAAGCTTTTTATTTTCGACACAGTTTCTAACGGTCCTACCCGACTGCTGTCATCTACCGAGTGTCACCAGCTCCACGTGGCGGGGGCTCAGTCACCGCGCCCTGCTGAGCACCCAGCTTCTCCTCGGGGACACCGGGCAGGAGTACAAGGCTCAAGGCTGCTGCGTGTCCCACATGGCACCCACGCCGCCACCGCGTAAATGTGCCACGAGAGCCAGGCCTCGCACGAGTGTTCACGCCGGTTCCCAAGGTGGCATCCTGGCCGTCCCCACCACATCGAGCAGGACTTTGGCTTAGGTCCAATATGGGGCTCCAAACGTCACAGCAGGCAAGCGGCAGGACCGGGGTTAACCCCCGAGTCGGTCTCGTCCCAAAGGCTGTGATGTCACACTGCCTCCCTGCCTTGGAGCTGACTGGGACAGTGCCCAGGATGGGAAGTAGCGAACGACTGAGTGAGGGAATGAATGCGCCAATGCACAGAACAGGGAACGTTGTTTGGTTTACTTCCTCCCCCCCCACCCCCATGAGGCTCCTGTAACCAAGTGTCACAAACTCGGTGGCTGAGAACAATGGGAATCTATTCTCCGATGGTTTTGGAGGCCAGAAGTCAGAGATCAAGGTCTAGACAGGGTCCCCTGGGTGACCCAAGGTGTTCCCATCTCAAGATCCTCAGTTACCTCTGCGAAGACCTCATTTCCAAATAAGGTCCCATCATAGGCTCCGGGCATGGCGTGGACGTTTCTGTTGGCGGCCACCATCCGGCCCTTGGCACCCCCGGTACCTGGTGTTCTCAGTCAGTCATTCCACAAACACTGATTAAGCACCTACCCTAGCTGCGTGCGGTGGCTCACACCTGTAATCCCAGCACTCTGGGAGGCCGAGGTGGGAGGATTGCTCCAGGTCAGGAGTTCGAGATCAGCCTGAGTTAAGAGCAAGACGCCGTCTCTACTAAAAATAGAAAGAAATTAGCTGGACAACTAGAAAATATATAGAGAAAGGCGTGGTGGCGCATGCCTGTAGTCTTAACTACTCAGGAGGCTGAGGCAGCAGGATCGCTTGAGCCCAGGAGTTTGAGGTTGCTGTGAGCGAGGCTGATGCCACAGTGCTCTAGCCTGGGCAATACAGGGAGACTCTGTCTCAAAAAAAAAAAAAAAAAAAAAAAAAAAAAAAAGCACCTACTGCATGCCAGACCTGGCTGGCAGTTCAGAGGTGAAAGAGATGAGCAGCCCTGGCCCAATGGGAGAAGGATTGGGCCGTGGACCCGAGGAGGGTGGGGGGACTGGAGGGGCGTCCTGGAGAAGGTGCCGCATCTGTGCCCCAGTGGGGAGTGGCTGGGGGCTGCTCTGGGCAGTGGGGACCCCCAGTGCCAAGCTCAGCCAGGGGCACCAGAGGCCCACAGTGGTCTGAGGACCCCTAGGGGACAGACCCAGGTTGGGGCTGCCCTGGACAAGGCCTGTCTTACTACCCAAGGAGTTTAAAGTTCATGTCCTCCTCCCTGGGCAGAGGGGTCATTAAACTGTGTGACCAAGGCGCAGGGCACAGCAGGGAGAGTGGGGGCTGCGGGTGGCGAAGCAGGTTGGGAACCCCAGGTTGGCGGGTGGGGACCCCCCCCCCCGGAGCCACACGTAGGAGTCACACTGCTCTCCCAGGCCCTCCAAAGAGCCCACGTCACCCCCTCTTCCCCCAAATCAGGCCTCCTGAGAAAGCAGATAAAGCCCCCCGCATCAGTGGCTGGGGGCTTTGTACTCCTTAATCTCGGCTCTGGGGCTGGGGGCCCTTCCCTGTCCCTGTCCTGGCCCCTCATTAGCTGCCCATTAACGTGCATGACTTAGGAATTGGCCACCGGGCTGTGAAATCCCAGGCAACGGGACACCTCTTAGTTCTGAGGGGCTTTGATATGCACCCTCCGCTGGCATCACAGGGCCGTGACCTTTCCCAGCCGAGGAGGGCGCCCTGCTGGGCCCCATCTGCAGGCGCGGCTGCGGGGGTGGGTGAGCGGCCACCCTCTGCCCGCCCCGCCCCGCCCAACTCCGCCCTGCCGGGCCTGGTGCAGCAGGAACTCACGGGGGACGCACAGAGGCGTCGTGTGGATAGCCCAGGCGGTGGCGCGGCCCAGCACCTGCCCGGAGCACCCAGCACATGGTGGCATTCTCCTCTCTGTGCTGCAGGGACTGCAGGGGAAGCACTTCTACAACTAGCGCCCTCGGCTCATTTCCCCACCCATTAGAACATTCTGGAGGACAGATGAGGGAAGGTGGAGCCCCAGTCCTGGGCAGGCAGGGCCCACGACCTTCTTTGCTGTGCGTTGTCCAGCCGGGACATGCCGGCTGCAGGGAGCCTCCTCAGGGGACAGCAGTTTAGGGACTGTGAAGGGCAGAGGCACCTGCAGCAGTTCTCTAGGGAGCCAAAGTCCTTGCACAGACAACGTATGACACCTTAGAGACAGCGAGACCCAGTGTGGTCGCTGAATGACCGCACCAAAGAAGTCCTTGTCCTCCCCTCCAGGCCTGGTGAGTATGTCACCCCACATGGCAAGAGGGACTTGGCAGACGAGATTAAGTTGAGGATGTTGAGGTGAGGAGGTTATCCTGCGTGTCCTTGCAACAGGGATGCAGGAGGGGTCAGAGGTCAGAGAGGAGGCCTTGAAGATGGAGGCAGGGACAGGAGTGGTGTGCTTGGAAGACGGAGGACAGGGCCTCGAGCCCAGGAGGGCAGCAGCTGCTAGAAGCCAAGAAAGGCGGGAAGAGGACTCTCGCCTTGAGCCTCCAAAAGGAACCACCAGCCCTGCTGACATCTGATTAGGCACAGTGAGGCTGGATTCAGGCCTCCAGAGCTGCAGAAGAATAAATGTGTTGTTTTTTGTTTTTGTTTTTAGACAGAGGCTCACTCTGTTGCCCAGGCTAGAGTGCTGTGCCGTCAGCGTAGCTCACAGCAACCTCAAACTCCTGGGCTCAAGCAATCCTCCTGCCTCAGCCTCCCGAGTAGCTGGGACTACAGGCATACGCCACCACGCCCAGCTAATTTTTTCTATATATTTTTAGTTGGCCAATTAATTTGTCTCTATTTTTAGTAGAGACGGGGTCTCGCTCTTGCTCAGGCTGGTTTCGAACTCCTGACCTCCAGCAATCCACCCGCCTCAGCCTCCCAGAGTGCTAGGATTATAGGCGTGAGCCACCACGTCCAGCCTAAATGTGTTGTTTTAAGCCACTGGCTTGGTGGTGACTTGTGACAGTGGCAACAGGAAACGAATACGGCAGCATCCTGAGTTCTGACCTCGGGTAACACTGACAGCAGAGGCCCTAGGACGCCCGCTCTGGGCTCCAGGGCAGAGGTGAGGCCCTCAGGGGAGGCAAGCGCAGGCCTTGCCAAGTCCCTGTGCCCCGTGAAGCGCTGGTACTAGTTGGGAGTCCTACTTTGGATGGAGGAGGAAAGGGACTGGAAGTTTGGGAGTGAAGCAGTCTCATCACAACCTTCAAATTCACGCTCCCGCTGCCCCATGGAGGAAACGCACCCGTGGTGTCAGCAGTGGGAGCAGGGTGGGGCCGAGCCCTCGGGGTCATCTCTGTAGTCCTGAGCCCGGGGGTCCACACCGATGCTGGGCTCCGCAGGGCCCCAGAGCGTCTCCCAGGGGCTCACCTGTTAACGTTCTCTGGGCCAGAACTTCCTTCCACAACCACAACACCTGCAGTGTTGGTGGGACGTTACCATGGAGATCAAAGAAACTTAGTCTACCTAATAAAAAAATATTTCTTTAGTTCAATCATATTTGTCAACATTAAAATGCATGATCCTGGTTTCAGGCTTCTTTTGAGACATGCTGTCCCCGAGATGGGGCCTGGCGCTCCAGTGAGCCCTGGGCCACATGACCCGCTGTTGTACACCTGGCTGTAACTTGCTGGGGACTGAGAGCCAGTGGTGCGCAGGCGGCCCCAGCTTCACGGCATCAAGCTGCAGGTGACCGGTGAGCATCCCACATCTGCTGAGGACGGGCAGGGAGACGAGAGGCTGCACAAAGGCCAGTGTACAAGCCCCTCGTCTGGATAAGCAGAAGGGGCGCTCAGACCCACGGCCACCTGCTGAGGACAAACAGGCTACCATGTGCCAAATATGCATGTCCTCAGGGCTGCCAGTGGTGCCCAAGGAACTGTGGATGGGGAGCCCTTCAAGTCCTGGGAGCCACGGCAGCGTGAGTGCAGGGAGAGCTGCAAGGTGGCCCTGTGACCTGCCGAGCAAGGGAGGGCAGGGCCTTGGTAGCTCTGTCCCGCCCCTTGGCCTGCGCTTTTCCTGCCTGTGACGTCGTCGGTGGCACCCCACCGGCACCCCACAGCCTCTGCCCTTCCCAGCTCACCCTCGTCTGCAATGAAGGGCTGGTGCCTGCCCAGTCTGCACCTGAGTCCGCACTCAGTGAACATGCCGGTCAGGCACGGATTCCACGGGACCAGGCGGCCTGGGACCAGGCATAGGCTTCTTGGATGAACCTAACACACCAGCAACCACAGAAAAACACAGAAAACCTGACTTCATCAAAATGAAAAATTTTATGCTTCAAAGGACACCGTCAAGAAAGTGAAAGGACAAGCCAAAGAATGAGAGAAAATACTTGCAAGTTACATATCTGATAAGGGACTTGTTGTCTGGAACAAAGGAAGAATTCTTACAACTCAGTAATAAAAAGACAACCCAATTAAAGCTGCAGGCAAAGGCTCTGAACAGAGATTTCTCCAAAGAATATATACAAATGTCCAATAAAGACATGAAAAGATGCTCAACGCCGTTAGTCTTTAGGGAAATGCAAATCGAAACCACACTGAGATACTACTTCGCGCCCACTAGGATGGCTGTAATCAAAAAGACGGATAATTACAAGTACTGGCGAGGATGTGGAGAAATTGGAACTCCTACACGTTGCTGACAAGAGTGTAAAATGGTGCAGCTGCTTTGGAAAAAAGTTTGGCAGTTCCTCAAAAAATTAAACATAGAGCTATATGATCTCACTTCTAAGTGTATATCCAACAGAAATAAAAAACTTATGTTCACACAAAAATGTGTACTAGAATACTCACAGCAGCACTATGTAACAGCCAAAACGTGGCAACAGGTTCACGAGCTGAGGACCAGATATGGAAAACGTGGTCTAGGCACACAACAGGAATGGTACTCGGCCGTGACAGGGAGTGAGGTACTGACTGATGCCACGGCACGGGAGAGCCTGGAAAACACACCGCCAAGTGACAGAAGCTGGACAGACAGGACCACGTACCGTGTGATTCCATTCGTGAGATGTCCAACAGGCAGGTCCAGAGACGCGGGCAGACTGGGTGCCGGTGGCTGGGGGCAGGGAGGAAACTCGGGGGTGACCACTGATGGGTACAGGGTTTATTTTGGGGGTGATAAAAGTGTGCTAGAATTAGACAGCGAGTGGTGATGGTTGCATAACCTTGTGAATACACTAAAAACCACTGAACTGTGCACTATAAAATGGAGAGTTTTATGGTATGTGAATTACATCTTAGTAAAAAAAATTAGGAAGCTGACTCAGAACCCATTCCCGGTAGTCATCAAGAGAGAAATGGACGAGCAGAAAGAGTCTGTTACACAATCAATGCTTTTCAGCTTCATACAGGTAGTACATATTTATTGAAAATTCTCTTCACCGACAATGGTGAAATCAAGACCCCAAATTACAAAACATGGTGGCAGTTGATACTTATAAAAATAAAGCAAAGGTCTATATTTCACAGATTTGTGCAAGTTTCCTTCAAATCTCAGTCTGTCCTTTCATCAAAAGGGAGATTATGGAATCTGTGTCATTCCTCATGATGTAATAGTAAAAAACTGCATTCCATTGACAAAAAAAAAAATAGCTTTGTTTCCAAATAGTACAAGTCTTTAAAGTGACTTTTTCCCAACAATAAATATAGAAAATAGCCTTTCACAAGCGTTATCTTAGCTTGGTCAGGTTGTTTCATGTGTTTAAAAAGTCCATGCTTCCCCTCAGGTCCGAAGGGCCCAGTCAGCCTCCCACGTGCTCCGGTTGGTGCTCACAGCGGCGCGGTGTCTCGTCCGAGGCTGAGTCACGAAGTCCCTCCTGCGGGGCCTCCGAGACGTACGAGCCCCCACCGCCACAGGAGGAAGCTCATTTAGGATGGCCCCTCACAAACCTGCAGCTGGAAACTGGATCCCTTTTACACGGGCGGCTCCCACGGAAGCTCTCCACGGCTCCGCCTACCCCCAGCGCCGGCCCCGCAGGTGCGCTCTGGCTCACGGTCGGCCAGTCTGGCGGTCACACGGAAGGGGTCTTTGGTGGGTGGACCTGCTGCATGAGCTGTGGGCGCTTGACCCTGGGCTTCCTCCGCTTCGGCCTGCTCTTGGCTTTGTTGATTTGTACCACAAAGAAGGCCAGGACCACCATCGCTCCCAGGAAGGCAAAGACAGGAATGGTCTGGCCCACCTCCTGGTTGTAGCGGCCGGGCATTATCCCTGCGAGAGAGCAGCCGGGGGACAGTCGGTAATGCCACAGAGCTACCACTATGCCTCTTTTTCTGTGACAGCTGGATTCATCAGAAACTAGACGCTAGCTAATTTCATTAGCCAGGCTTGCAGGGCACACAGCATTTTTAAACCTCAGCTACAGTAAGCCAGGCCATCAATAAAGCACGGATGAGAGGCAGTGCAGCCACGCCTCCCGTGCGCCCAGCACGAGCCTCCCTGCGGGGTGGAGGGGTCTATGCTCCCCCTCCCTGGGCTCACCACAGACACCAGGATGGCCTTGCTTCTGTCACGGAAAACCTACAATAAGGGACCCAGAGGTGCTTTCTGTTTCCCTAAAAGCAATGGAAGGACGTGTCTCAGTCCAGGGGAAAATGAGGGGTGTGGGTGCTGGACCAGCTGACTGAGAGGAAAAGGAGGGTGGCAAGGCAGTGAGGTGACAAGGACCACTGGCCACGGATAGGGCGTGTGAGTGAAAACCAGAGTGGCCACAGGAGGACCCGTGGTGTAGAATGTCACTAGGACCCTGTAACTGAGCGATGCTGAGGGCTCCAGAATTACCCACAGGCAAGGCCTTCAGGATCTTGCTGTCACCACACAAAGCTCCCAGACTGCATGGGCTGGGGCACCCCATCCTGATCCCCAGTTTCTGGCCAAGTCCTGGAACCCAGAGAAATCCCCACTGGTAGCTGTAAACTCTCGGGAAGAGTGTAGGGCTTTCCACAGCAAAAGAGAAAGACTTGGTACCAGCTGTCCCAGGTAAGGGAAAAGAATGTGTTCCAAAGAATCTATTCAGGCCAAAGTCATTGTCTACAGAGGGGACAGTATCGGATCACCTAAGGGGCACACCCCAGCTCAGTCAAGCCCCATCCCAGGTGGGCCAGGACAGAGAAATGGAGGAGACCTCCAGGCTGGGGGCTCAGGGTGGCTACTGCCAACTGGCTGGGACCCAAACCAGCAGACAGGCGTCCCTTGGGGACATACTATATGCTTTGCAGAAATATGAGTATGCAAGTTACTCTGAAAGATTTTAAGTGTAACACTTGGTCATTGTAAAATACATTCAAATTTGAAAATCTGGCCAGGCATGGTGGCTCACGCCTGTAATCCTAGCACTCTGGGAGGCCGAGGCGGGAGGATTGCTCGAGGTCAGGAGTTCAAAACCAGCCTGAGCAAGACACCGTCTCTACTAAAAATAGAAAGAAATTAATTGACCAACTAAAAATATATATACAAAAAATTAGCTGGGCATGGTGGCGCGTGCCTGTAGTCCCAGCTACTTGGGAGGCTGAGGCAGGAGGATTGCTTGAGCCCAGGAGTTTGAGGTTGCTGTGAGCCAGGCTGACGCCACGGCACTCACTCTAGCCTGGGCAACAAAGCGAGACTCTGTCTCAAAAAAAAAATTTGAAAATCTATGTAAAACTTTCTAAGAAAACAATGATGTCTTAATCTGTTAGTCCTGCTTTTGGCCTTGCTGATTTGTACCACAGAAAAAGCCAAGACCCACTGCTCCCAGGAAGACAAAGGCAGGCACAGTCTGGCCTACCTCCTCGGGGAGGGAAAGAAGTTACTTTGAGCAAAATTCAAGATTTAAGCACAACAATAAAGCACCTAAGAACTCACCTCCAGGAATGTCCCAGGCGCCACTTTCTCCAGGGGACAAAGGTCTCACTTGAGGGCGGTTCGATCGGAAGTTGGGTAACACCACTTTGTCCAGGTCGATGGAGAGTAACTTTTGATGTTTCCAAAGATTACTTCGGGAAAATGGATTAAAACAAAATTACAATAAACAACTGTACTAGCCTAGGAAGTTAGCCAATACCTTAGAAAGACTGACCTAAAGAGAAACGTGCAATGATGTTTCCATCTACATATACCTATATGCCACTGCACAGCAACTGTGGTGACACTGCCACGTCTCCACAGAGAAATGTCAAAATCAGGTCCCTGCTCACGAGATTTTAATATTCCGAGGAGGGATCAGCTCTACTGGGTTTATAATATGGCCAACAGGAGTTCATTTTTGCTTAAAGTTGGAAACACTGCCAAGCAATGCGGGAGGACGTCCCGGTGAGCTCTGAAAGGAGGCTGTGGACAGGACAACAGCAGCCTGGTGAGTGGACACGGAACTGGGCTGGAGGGTGGCACAGAGGCACGAGCCGCAGGTGGAGTTTGCTTTCTGATTAACGTGAGGCACGCAGTGAAGGCGACTCCACGACCACCAAATACAGAAGTGGGCACAATGGTGGCAGGAACCAGACACCATCTTTGTCCTCAAGGAAATCAATGTCCAGAGGGAGAATGTGACAAACATACAGGTAACTGATTGGTCGAGAGAGTCTGAGCAGCAAAACTGGGAATTGACGTCTGCCTTGCCCGCAGGGCGGGCTGACGGACGACCCAGTGAACGTGCGCTCTGTAACAGGCACCGACTCGTCGTGGTAGCAGTATCACCACGGACGTTAGATCTGGAGAGCCTGTCCAGGCCACTGTAACTCAGAATGAAGAGCACAGGGGGCTGACACAATGTCAACAGCAGCAGAGAGCTAGGAGGACACCTAGGTTAGAGCCAAGTCCGTGAATGGAAAATGTGAATGCCGCTCTTAAGTGAGGGAAAATAAAATACAGTATGTTTGCAAATTATGAACTTCCTATGTTTCTGCCGTTTATTCATTTGGAAACTTTCAGCCTTTTACTCTGAGTGAGTGAAAGCAAAGACGTCCAGTCCCATCAGCAATCAGACTGAAGGTCCACGAGAAGCTGGCGGTGACTGGCTACCGGCCTTTTGGCTGAATCCAAATTTTACAGAACAAATCCTTTTAATAAAGGGATTTACTTATTCTGTGAGGTTTGGATTCGGTCAAGGGGCCACACTTGGGGATCTGGAGGGCCACATGTGGCCTTGAGGCTGCAGGTTCCCCACCGCTGCCTCTGTGAAGAGGCTTCGCAGGCAGGAAAGAAAGACGCTGCCACTGGATACTCCCAGCTGGGCGGCTGCCTGAATGCCAACAAGTATTCATTATGACCTGTTCTATTTTATATGATTTAACTTTACATTCAGGCTTAATCAGTCTGAAAATTAAACCAACAGTGTTAAGTTATGGAATCAATGACATTAAGGATCATGACTTTGCAGCTGAACACACATGGGCTGCGTTTTCACTCCTGCAGTGCCATCCTATTCTGGAACGTAATTATCTGCTGATGGCCCTTCCCAGGCAGCAGTTGTGCTAAGGCCACTCGCACAGCCACTTGGGACTATCCCAGGGTGCTGACGGAGGGCGGGCCGCCTGGAGCAGGGCCGATGCTCCTGCGGCTGCGATAGGCGTGGAGGCCCAGGGCCCAACAAAGGATCCAGGAAGACGCCTGCTCGCTTCACACCGACAGAAACCTGCCCTCAGCGTGGGGCTGACAGATGCCTGCAGCTGTCGACTTGTCTCAAATCTCTTCGAGAGATTCAGAATATGTCTCGAACTAGGTCTCTGAGGACTGAGAATAATTTTCAGCAAGATGTGAAATATGAGATAAATGAGAAACCCAGCAGAGTATTAAGGAGAAGGAATTATTGAGAGCGACTGTGAAAACCAAATTCTAGGAGCTGTACGTTATCTACTTCCTTGATGGGCCAGTTCAGTGTGTGATGGATTATTTGACGTGGACAGCTAGATACCAGACGATATCGTTATCTGTGTCTCAGAGTCCTGAACAACACTGTGGAGAATAATTGCGTTTCTGGAACTTTAGCTAACACTGACTGTCCACTGAGTATGAACTGCTGACCATGGCTGGAATATAAAATCTGGTTTGAATGCTAGAATAGAAGATTATAAATAAATAGGATGCAAAAATGGGAACTTATCAGAAATTTTTAAATGATGGAACATTAACTGGAATGGAAAAGTACTCAGTAATTAAAGGTTCAGGAAGAAAATTGCTGATGAGAAGACAATGTGATGATTCTACAATTTTGCTGGTTTCTAAGCATAGTCTAAATGAAGACATATGGTCACTAAGTGTTGTATTTAGCACTTTCTGTTCATGACAAATGGCAAAAGCAGAAGTAGAGCTCCGCCGCCCTCCTGCAGGCATCTCTCCTCGTTACAGCGCAGTGGTGCTGTCCTGGCCCCACAACCCTGGGCCACACCAGCACTTCCCTGAGGCTCACCCAAGCACAGAGCAGTGGCAGCCTCCAGGTGGCATGGGAAGCAGGCAGGCAGGGGACCAGGCTGGAGGGGAGCCTACTGCCTGGGGGAGGTAGGAGGGGAGGGGCGGATACCAGGCCAAGGGGCCCGGAGGGAAGGACTCCTGCCTGGTAGTGCCTGGTAGTGTGCCTGCCTGGCCAGGACAGCTCTGACAGCTGTCCCTGGCTTCTTTGTATTGTCCTGCTCAGGCAGGGTGGGATCTGGAGAAAACAAGGACCAGCCACAATGCACTGGCTCGCCCTGGCTGCAGAGAGAAGCACCAGGGGCAACTCCAGTGTTAGCTACGGAAAGAGGCTGAGTCAGCGAGATGAAGCAGGAGACTGAGCAATGCTTGCGGGGTAGCACACAAAGTGCAATGACAGACAGAGGTCACAGCCTTCCATCAGAGGGGGGTGCTTTCTCCCACAGCCGTAAGCAGCACAGAGAGTTAACGGCACAGAAGCACACTCTTCACGGCCAGGCTGCGACAGCAGAACCCATACCTACACAGCACAACCTCAGCCCCCAGGTATGAGAGGAGAAAGGACTTATCTGTATTTTATAATCAACTTCTCACACACGGTATACAACTGAACATGGTAACACTCGATGCCCCGACCAAAGGAGTCAGAGCTTCAGTTCAAATGGCATTACTCTGCTGGATCACAGCTTGTTAAATAAGAATTAACCAAATGCGGCCGGGCACGGTAGCTCACACCTGTAATCCTAGCAGTCTGAGAGGCCGAGGCGGGCAGACTGTTTGAGATCAGGAGTTCGAGACCAGCCTGAGCAAGAGCCAGATCATGTCTCTACCCAAAACAGAAAAAATTAGCTGGGCATGGTGGCACATGCCTGTAGTCCCAGCTACTCAGGAGGCCAAGGCAGAAGGATTGCTTGAACCCAGGAGTTTGAGGTTGCTGTGAGCTAGGTTGACGCCACAGCACTCTAGCCAGGGCAACAGAGTGAGACTGTCTCCAAAAAAAAAAAAAACCAAATGTAACAAAATGCAAATTATCTATCCAAAGCACTTCTTCATGCAAGATACCACCAAGAGCACATTTCTAAATGTCAATACGGGGGCTTACTAATGTCAATAACCATCAAAATGACAAGTTAGAAGATCTGATTATTTGATAATGATGTCAGTAAAATTCCATTCTCTGCTATAAAAAAAGGAATGACTCATAAGCCCTGCAGAAAGAGTGGAAAGGCGCAGGCAGGCACTAACCTGGGTGCTGTCTCGTTTAAAGGCTGCGGCTTGGCCCAAGACAAATGTGGACAGGCTGGCAAAGGCCGAGGTTTTGGATCTCCCAGATGGGCCTCAAGAACCTTTGAGTACCGATGAAGATGGTTTCCTGTGGTTGGAAGCAATATCAACAAAAAAAGAAATAAACTCTATTATTAAAATGGAAAGAAAAGAAATACACCTTTATGAATCTGTCTGTCTGCTGTCCTGCCAACAGGCCCCCGTGCTCTGTTCAGCTGTCTCCATGTGCTCAGGGACCACACCTGCTCGGTTCCTCCTAGACAACGTGTGGCTTCGCTGCTGAAGGTGGGCAAACGAATCAGAACTGTTCCCTGCCGGATGGCCACCGCGTGTGCGGCACTGGCTGGTCAACCTGTGCTGACCACTAGCTACACGTACCCGGCCACACTGGAGGAATCTAACCTACAGATAGGCTGCATGGAAAAATCTCTCTCTCCTGAAATATTTAATCTGCAATTTCAAAATTCCTTTTATGCCTTAGATCTGTACCATCCAAAACTGTACCCCCTAGCCACATGCACCTACCAAGCAATTGAAATGAGGTGTTACATATTTAAATAATATTTTTCATGTACTAAGCTAAAGTGTCTTATTAAAATGAATTTCAGCCATGCTTCTTTTTACTTTTTTTTTTTTTTTTTGAGACAGAGTCTCACTTTGTTGCCCAAGCTAGAGTGCCATGGCGTCAGCCTAGCTCACAGCAACCTCAAACTCCTGGGCTCAAGCGATCCTCCTGCCTCAGCCTCCCGAGTAGCTGGGACTACAGGCATGCACCACCATGCCCGGCTAATTTTTTCTATATATATTAGTTGGCCAATTAATTTGTTTCTATTTATAGTAGAGACAGGGTCTCGCTCTTGCTCAGGGTGGTTTCGAACTCCTGACCTTGAGCAATCCGCCCGCCTCGGCCTCCCAGAGTGCTAGGATTACAGGCGTGAGCCACCGCGCCCGGCCTCTTTTTACTTTTTTATGTAGCTCCTGGAAATTTTTAAATGACATCTGTGGCTCATATGAGTCTTCCACGGACAGCTCTGTAAGGATCGGAACATTAGGAACTTGCAGGCACCTTCCACGGGCCCTACTATGCGCAGAGCAGTCGGGGCCCCACAGAACCAGCACAGCCTCAGAAGCGGGTTTCAGGCTCCACTGCGTGCCCACCCGGGTGATGGCAGGCAGCTACCTAAATTCTTTGAGCTCCTGTTTCCTCATCTGTAAGGTGGAAATAGTACTCTGCACCTTCACAGCGCTACTGAGAGGAGCTAGTGAGGAAATCCGCCTAAAGCACTCCCAGCCTGGTGCCTGGTACCCAGCGAGTGCTCAAAATGCTGCTGATTCTTCCTGAAGACCCCAGGAGCCGGTGTCCTCATCTGCGAGGGTGGAGCAGCAGACACGGACTGGGAAGGGTGTGAGCAGTGGGGCGAGCCTGCACCTACATACAGGGCTTTCAATAAACGTCCCTCCTGGGACAGGAGGATGGCTCCCTGGAGGTGAGGGCCACTGTGTGCGGGTCCCCCTGCAGCCGTCAAGAAAAACCCTCAGTGGCTCCTGACACCTGGCTCCTCGTGCTGGCAGGCACGCCCGCTCTCTGCAGCAGCACTGTGCCAGGCCGGGTCCAGGTCCCCTCCCTGGGCACCGTGCGGTCCGCTCACCTTCCATCCTCTCTGGAGTGATGGAGCCCACTCCACTGGGAGGCCGCTGCCGGTCCCCAGAATGACTGAGGCTGGGCGGTGTCACCCCGTAGGATGTGTACTGAAGGAGGGCATCCAGGAGCCAAAAGCAGTCTGCAGAGTCAACAAGCATGCTGGTTAGAAATACAATTCTTTTAAAAAGATCTCTCTATAGGAAAATAAAAAATAAAGTTAGCTCCCCAAAAGAGGGAGAAAACAGGAGCTCAGAAGTCAGCAGTTCAGGTCAAAGTAAACCTGACACGTTCCTGATCCCCTGTTCTCAGGAGAGTCGCGTTCTCCACGGGCAGCCCGGCCCGCCCAGCCCAGCACACACAGGCTCCGCGTGACCGTAGGCTCGGGAAGGTCAGCACCACTGTCCGTGGGCTGGACCTACCTGCCCAAGCACCACACTCGGCTCTGGGGCCCTCCCGGGCGAGGACAGAACGGAGCTCACTTGCAGATGGCAAGACCATGTGACACCCACTGAGAAAGGAATGGCCTCAAGAGCGGGGCTCGGTGGCAAGAGGAAGAGGCGAGCAGGGGACCACTGGTCCAGCAGCGCTCCAGGGACTCTCCTGGGGGGGAGCGGGGCGCACACGGGAAGGGGACACCTCCAGGGAGGTGAGGGCGAGGGCAACAGACGGGGAGTCTATTAACTTGAGCGGGGCTTTTTGTCAGGGGCCCCCGACCACTGAAGTGTGAAAGCAGAGAACTGTCACTTTGTTTTCAGGGACTTCTTAGAGTCTGCAGCTCCCAGACACGACGGAGCCTTCCATCAGGAGGCTGAACTCGCTGAACGCACTGTCCCATAGATAAACATGGAGTTGTGGGGGGTTTTTTGGTTTTTTGTTCTGGTGCCTTTTGAGCACAGGGTAAAAGCTGGAATTTCTGTTGCCATCTTGTTTCACCTATGTCTGCCCACTTCGAGTCCCATTAACATCAACTTGGACTAGACGATTCGTGAGAGAAAAAATGCCATTAAGTTCTTTTCTGTCATTAAAGAACACTTCTGGTCAAGTGCTTAAAGCCTCTAAAAGATCCTAAAAGCTGCCATTTGAAATTTAAGGACCAGGACAGTCCTCTTAGGTATTTAAAATTTTAATAAGGACTCTTATCAGGAGATCTCAGGTCTTAAAATAAAATCTCGGTGGAAATAAAACATTAATCTTCTTTCAACTGTGATTTTAACCCTCACTTTTGATGTTTAAAAAGACTAATCATAGTCTAAGGATTTACCTAAATGCTAGGAACTTGATCAACTTCAAATGAAAATCAGAGTGCAGATGCAGCCCTCGGGGCATGCCCTCGTGCCTGCCCCTCTGCAGCTGAGCTGCACTGCTTGCCAGCACAAAGGTGTGATGTGCCCGCCTCCCCCGTTCTCCAGCGGTCATAGTGAGTGACAAGACTAGGTTTCAGTCCTGGTTTAGTCATCATTTTACCAGATAAAAACGTGTAACACTTTCACCATTCCAGTTCCTCCTTTATAAAATGAGAAAAATAAAGTCTGTTCCAAGCTCAAACACCCAAATCTGGAGGATGCGTCAATCAAGACAGACTGAAAACCAGGAGAGGTAGGAGAGGACTCGTTTGTCCCTTCTTTGCCTCCCCTTCACGCCTGAAGATGATAACAAATACTCCTCACTGGCAAAGGCTCCCAACAGCCCAAACTCCCAAGTCTGGGAAGAAAGCCAGGAGCAGCTGCCCAGGCAGCAGGGCCGCGGAAAGAGTGGGTCAGAGCAGAGAAGGGCGCCCCCCTGTGGCAGTGCCCACAAAGTACAGACAACCCAGAGGGCTGCATGGAAGGGCAGAAACCAGTTAAGTCGGGTAAGGGGCCAGGCTGACCCCAGCCAGCCTCCACTGGCTGCAGCGGAGAAAAAGCATCACAGCCCATGAAAGCAGTTTAGTTTTGCTTATTAATCATGGCCAGACTTAGATACCTATCAAAATATTCTAAGCAATCAAAGCAACTGGAACTCCCCCAGCTGACCGTGGCTCATGTGAGCAGGTATCTATTTATTCCCCAGCATCTTATCAGCGCCTTCCCAGGGACTACGGGAAGAAGAGATTTATGTGAGGGACTAAGGGAAGAAGAGATTTGTGTGCCCAAATCACTAAGCTCATCTGCTATTTTCCTACCCTTCTGTCGGTGACTGTCATCCAAGCAATTGGAGTCTCCGTACAGTACAATCCGGCCTCCACCGTCGGCTGGAATCTGATAAAGTCCCAAAATGGGGACATTTTCAACAACTGCCGTTTCCTGCTTTAAAACTTCCAATCCTGAAACACAACAAAAAACGGCAATGAGAGTTTCTGTTGAGCAACGAGTGATTTTCCAGTTGCCATATGAGATTTAATCCATGTGACCAACTAAAAAAATTAGCAAAATCTAATATATAATCAAAACTGCAAACTTTTAGGATAGGAAAGCAATGTCTTATGTGCCATTAATTTGGGCTTTAGCAAAATTTACTTATATGTGTATTCCTATATCCATCCTCATTCATTTTCACTTGAAATCATGGTATATAATATTTACAACCGAAAAGGTGTCACTTCTCCCCCTTTTTATCCTGAAAAAACAAATTTCTGTCGTCTCTTAATATGCTGAAAGGCCTGTCTTCAGACTGCTCATACAGGGGCAGCCAGCCAGCAGCTCTTACAAAACATACAGCTATCTCTACAAACGCAGTCATATATACTGATACCCAGGTTTGGTGTTTTATTATTAAATGCTAAGACAAATGTAACTAATTTTTAAAAGTATGTCCACATAATATTTTGAATTTAGATTTAAGATGTTACATTAATTTCACAAACAGACATGCTCCAACAGCAGAGCCTTCTTAATTTAAAATGTTTAATGAGTCAAGGAGTTAAAAAAATGTATAAATGCCATGGGCAGCATCATCGGTGGTACCATCAGATAGTCTAAAAGTCTCTGCCCTAAAGCAAATGCTGTCCTTAGCACTAAACAGGATACACATCTTCGTCGGAATCCAGTATTGTCTGTGTTGAAAACATCTAAAATGTCTGCAGCTATATAAATGCAACATTTCCTGCTCTCTGTGCAGAAACCCAGTAGGAGGTGAGCAGAAGAAAAAACATGATTTCCTTTGGAGTGAGGGAAGGACCAATCGGTCAGATAGATGAAACAGGGAACACATGCTGCCTGCCATTTGGCCGAGTTTTGTTTCTGACAACAGGATCTTTTCTGATCCAGCATAACCCAAATTCCTATTTCGCACTCAAAAGATTATTCAACTTTAGACTGTACCAGAACCCCAAAATGAAGTATGCATCCGTAAGTCTACTTCTGATCCCCCACCCCCACCCCAAAACAATTACATACCAGAGGGCAACAGGCCAATGAGGAGAACGCTGCTCTCACCCCTCGTTTATACCTAGTACCTGCGACAATGCCTATGAGAAACCGCGTTCAGAAAGAATCATTAACCCACGGTAAACCACGCCAAGTGATTGTGAAAACATAATCACTATGTGCTTAAGTTTAAACTATAACCCTATGAAATATATCTATTCACTGACTGATCTTGCTTTGATAAAAGGAAAAAACCGCTTCCAAGTAGTAAAATAGATGCTATCTTGCAGTTGCAAATATGTATATAAGTTGAAAAATCCTACCTTTTCCTCATTTTCAAATAATAAAACTATCTTTAACTTCCAAGTAAAAAAAAAAATAGCAGCCATTGCTATGGGCCCTATCGTTCTGAAATACATAATATTAGCTTGCATGAGGAAAAGGATCCACCTTGCACATTTCCACAAGACTATGGTCTGGAGCATACAACAGTATCAAAGCTCTCAGAAGAAGTGAGAGTTGATACATGTGGTTCAAAATAACAAGTCTGGAGTGACAGGTCAAGGAAGGATGTCCTGTGGTTTCTGCTCACCTGTTCTTACTTTCCTGCACCTGGCCCTTGGGAAGGCAGAGGTGGCCCAGCTCACTCCCCACTGCTCCCTGGCTCACTGGGTAGGCTCTGTGAGCACTGAGCACACAGTGGTATCACAGACGCCAGGTCTAGGGGAACTGGCATGGTGCCATCCTGGGTGATGCTTGCTTACAGTTGAAGCAAAACTGAAAGCAAACACCACTCTTATGAGAATTTTAAAAGGTTACTCTATGCAATTAAGAACTTCAAAACATGGTCAAATTTTTCTAAAATCTCAGTAACCTGGCAATCACAGAAGCAGAACAATTCATAAATAGCAACAGAAAATTCAGGTAACTTTGAAGTACTCTGTAGTCTTTTAAAAGCTACAAATAAATATTTTTGCCCCTCTCCTGAAGGAATTTAATTTCTTTTGTAGTAGTCACTATACATACATACATATACACACACACACACACACACACACACACACACACATCTATAAAACATATTCAACTTATCAGCAAGAGGCTGTCTTATCTTTGTACCTCCCAGAGCCCCTGTCTAGAAGTCATGTTGTCATGCCTAAGGTATGTAACATACAAATAATATTACAATACGTTTTAAAAGAAACCCAAACTTCTAACCGGTATGGGATTTCTTTTTGGGGTGATGAAAAGTAGAGAGTGGTGACGACTGCACAATTTTGTGAGCACACTAAAATCCATCGAATTGTACGCTTTAAGAGGGTGAAAGTTGTATATGTAAATTATATGCAATAAAGCTGAGGAAGGGAGTGAGGAAGGAAAGGAGGGAAGAAACCAAAAAGCCCACGAACAGCATCCTTTACCTTGGTCCTTAAAAGTCTGTGTTATCACTATGCCATCTTCTGGAAACTTAGCGATACTGCACCCTGATGCATAATACACTAGAAAAGAGGTATTCTAAGTTATAGGAACGTAGAAACACTGTAATCAACAGTTACTAATTCACCTAAAATGCATTCTTTAGATTTTATGTATTTTTTAAAAATTATTTTTAATCTTAAGGAGCTACTATTGCCTTGTCACACTTAAACTACCAGTAATCACCTAAAATTCAAGTAAAAATTATTATTAATATAAAGTTTCTGAATAGATTTTGTAAGTCAGAGCAGTCAGAGACTCAAAACAATCTAAGTAGGAACTTGAAGAATTATTAACAATAATTCTCAGGATGATGTTCTAGAAATTAGCTACCAAAAACTTATCTGTGAAGAAACTCTTAAATAAGAAATGCAAAGTTATTTCATAAACAGAATTTTATAATCATGAGCCGATGAAATATTTCCTATTTGAAACTATATATAGTACATAAAGACTCTAGTAAGTAGCACATTAAAATTAAGAATGCCCATATAAAATATTTTCATTTAAAAAATCTGGACAAAACTAGAGCTTCACAGATGTCCTTTGTGAAAATATTGACTAGTTCTTTCCACAGATTCAAGCTTATTGAGGAATCACATCAGAACTCTCTCTGAAACATAGACTGCGGAGGTGTGTGGCTTCCACTCTCACACCTCTGGGAACGCTGAGCCCTATTAAAACACAAACCCAGAACCTACTGTCGTGGTTTGCCAGGGTAAACTCCCCTTCGTACAGGCCGTCGCTGAATCCCATGTTCCACACGGACAGCAGCTCATTCAGAGCCGGGATGTTGGAACCTCCAGTATCCGGCATCCACCACTGCCTGTAAAAGTGACGAGAGGCACAGAGGACAAAAGGATTAAGATACTCCATGTAGATGAGTCTTTTCATGATGAAATTAAATTTCTCTGGTCACAATACAATCCATCCACACTAAGGTTTCAACTAAAACTAACTGTCTGGGTTTGAGTAATACTGCAAATGTAAATGCTTCAGCCAATGTGCACAATAAATTAAAGACAAACTTATTTTATGAAATGAAAATCAGTACTGAAATGCATCACAAGTTATCTGCTTAGCCGAGACCTAGCAAGACTCGGCGAAGGAAAAGAGATGAGAGGGAAGCTTATAAAAGTTCAAGTCACAGACTCTAAAAGAAAACAAATCAAAATATAAGGGTGATATATTTATAATACATTGTGAATCTCTGATCTCAATGTATTCTAAATACACAACTAATTTATTAGAAGGAAATAACAGTTCCTTTGGTGCATTAAATTTGTACATATTCAGTAACAGAGAGATGGGAGGATGGAGAAGAATAAACACAAATTTACAGCTCAAGGATCTACGCGACCAATAGGAAAGATGATAAAGACTCTAAATTAGTGGTCAGAATCAATACACATCTTACTCACTTCACAAGCAACTTTCAAGAACATCTTTGCTGTATAAAGAAAGAGCTTTTTTCTAGCCTAGCTCTCTGAACATGTCTCTGCTAACTTTAAAGACCACCAACAGGTCAAATAGTCACTTAAGTATGTACTGAGAAGAATTTCATTCCCAAAAAGTCACATTTCTTATTCAAATACCAACTTTTATCAGTACCTTGTGTTTTCATCATAAAACTTCACTTTCCTCATAACAGAAGTGTTATACCAGTCACTGAAGACGACGAGAGAAAGGCCATTGTCCACATCCCTTCTCAGCTTGGTGATCTCTTCGGGGAAGTACTCCTCCTCACTGTCCACCATTAGCAAAGTTCCTGACAAACAAAGTGCCACGGTTTGAGAACTGTCACCTCCAAATGACAGGATATCACTGTTTCGGCAACACAGCATTTCACTGGATCCACAACTCAAGATAGATACTGACTCCTAACATTTAGGTGTGTACCACCCTGTACCACTGTAAAAGGGGCTAAAAAATAAAGGAGCAGGGTCCAACAAAACATAGGAACCAACTAACTGAGATCTTCTGTTTCCATTTGTGCTGCTCAAAATAAAGAGTTTTCACTTACTGGAAGAGGGATAAAATACAGTGCTAAAGCTTAAAGGAAAAAAAGGGTACAAAGACCCCAGTCTCCAATCAGCCGACAATTCAGCACTTTAGTTGGACGCCACACCTATCCCCATCAAGTAGGAATGTGCCTCATTCTGTTTCAGAGCCTTGTCCCCAACCTCTGCTAGGACACGGAGCTCACACACATGCTCGTTTGGCTGGCCTCCTGCTGGAAACCGGGATTCACTTTCCAAACTTTAAACAAACATCCAACTTGAGCAGAAAGAACATCTGGCTAGCATGTCGCTGCTCCTCACCATACTGACTGGCGTCAAAACACGTGAAGGGGGAGCCGAGGACTTCCACAAAGTAGCCCATGCTTCTCAAATGCTGGTACATATCCCTGAAGTTTGTGTGGATGTGATCACCATTCCTGAAAAACAACAGGCCTCGGCATTAATATGATCCATCTCTACTGGCAATAAAGGTGTATCTAGCCACAGGGCCGCCTCTGTGGGAGCACTGCGTCGTCACCACAGAGAAGGCCCAGGATGTCTGGCTCACTGTGACAGGTGTCAGCCTCCCCAGACATGCGTTCTCTGGGCTGGACATATGGAAATGGGTGGTAAGAGGAAATCATGTACATGCCATGTGCACAAAGGAGATAAAATGATGACAACAGAGAGCTAAAGACGTGTTTTAAAGTGCGCTGGAGCATCACTTTAGTAGTGGCATCCATGTAAACTGCTGGCAGCTCAGCTGCATCTGACAAATGAGCTTATTAGCATGTGGTAATGGGCGTGCAGGGACACTAGGACAAGCCACACAGGGCGAGTGCACTACACCGGAAGCGTATGACTAGCTGGCATCACTGCTACTGATCACCTCTGCATCCCTGTCCCTCCCAACTGTGCTCACTTTCCCATCGGACACTCCATGTACACTGTTTACCCCAACGAACCCTGGAAAAGCCCAGGGGTCACGCCGTCCCCACCTCACAGCCCTCCAGAGCCCAACTCCTCAGCAGCACTTACCCCACGTGCTCCTCTGCAGGCCCACAGCCTCACCCTGCTCTATCAACCTCCCACCTTCTTGTCTACCTGTCTCTGGTCTGAGACCCTCCAATCTGTCTCCCAGGGACGTCTTATTTTAAAAGGCAAATCTGACCCTAAAAGTATGCTAGTCAGACCTTTCGATGGCCCCCTTTCCCCTACTTTCAGCATGGAGTCCAAACACTAAGGCAAAAATGAGCTTGGCCTGTGGGCCGAGAGAAAGTTGACCCAGCTGCCCTGCAGGTGCAGTGCAGGGAGGGCCGTGTGAGGACCCAGGGAGGGAAGCGGCCCCAGGTCCAGAAGCATCGTGCAGGGCACGCCAGGATGTCTGGCCATGTGAGGAAGTCTGAATAGGCAGTCACTGGAGAGTTGGCTGCCAACTGTGATGGAATTTATTTTTGAGATTATTATGCTGCTATATGGGGAGTGGAATTTAGGGGAGCAATAACCACAGCAGTGAGACTCATCAGGCTACTGAAGCCATCCAGGCAAGAGACGACAACAACTGGGACTAGGCTCGGAGCAGAGGAGAAGGCCGACACGGAAGGATTCAGGACATGGTCTGAAGGTCAGACTGATGGGATCTGCTGACTGACTCAAGGGAAGCAGCAAGGGCGAGAGAGCAGTTAAGGAGGACTTTAAGGTTTTTACTACACAATTATCTGAGTTTCGAGAGAAGTCAGGCTGCCCTAAGCATAACAAGGGCCTGCAAAGTGTAGGGGCCGCGAGAGTCCAAGCTTAATGAGAAGCTGAGCAACGTCTCCTTCCCACCAGTCACGGGAACAGCGGCGCCTTGTCCCCCGTGGCAGGACCGAGGAGGAGAAGAGCATCGGAGTGTGGTGCTTACCAGTCCAGAGGGTCATTCTTCATCCTTAAGTTATCTCTGGGGAAGTAGCCAGGTGGATAGCGGAGATTGTGGTACTGATCCCAGAGAACTCTCTTGCTTCGTGGGGGAGTGGGAATTATCTTCACCTTAATCGGGAGCTTCACCGTTGAAGTCTGTTCTGCACCATTTTTTGACTAAAAAACATTGAAACCTGAAATGCCTTCTCTGCCCAGAAAAAAATTTTCAGATTTAAAAAAAAATCATTTCCATTTATCAATTTAACCCAAATAATCTGAACACAAGAATTTCCAATTACAAACATATGACAGAATATTCATGTATCACAATTAACTGCTTTCCAACACTTAAGAGTTTAAGACTTAAAATTTAAGACCCTTTCTGAAAACAATTAGATTAACCCTACATTTCTTTTCAGAGAATATATATTTCTGGTGCACTCATTTTGAGCTTGAAATCTGGAACAAAACAGTGCTCTCCGCTGCTGTGTAACAGCAGAATAGCAAGCACTATCAGTCATGTATCGAGATGATTTTTTAAACTCCAGTGGCTCTGCAGGCCCTGGAACCATCAATCATGGCCATCAAGGCTAATCTCGTCTGTCACTTGTACTTTAAATTGAGAGTCTAAAGCATTAAGCCTGCCCACCCGCTTCCTGGCAGGTGACGGTAAAAGGCTGAGAAAAACAAGCCACTTCCCTGGGGCGTCCTTACTTCCGTCTCTGCTGGGGAAGCCACGGTGATCATGACGTGGCCCTGAGCAATGCCTTCCCAGGAAGCCGCTTTCTTGGTCACAGAAATGGAGATGGCCAGGTAGCCCGACCAAGGCCATAACACTGAGGAGTAAGAGAAAGCGACTTCAATGTTGTCTCCATTCTGTGGCAAATAGGGCTGCCAGTCAGGCTGCAGGAAAAAGAAACCAAGCAAAGGCTGAAGTGAAATGTTACAAGAGAAAACATTTGAAAATTAGATACGCTTCAATTCCTAAATGATCTAAATCAGCTTTTGAGAAATATTACATTCAATGGGGTAAAGTAAAATTTATATACAGATACTAAGTAACCTATAACCAAAGTAACCTATGGACTGCCTGGAACACACCCACTAGAAAAGTCTAGCAACCACTATTTCTAATAGCCTTCAATTTTATGAAGACTTCTTTTCCCATTATAAAAAAAAGAGGGGACATGTGTCAAAAGTTCCTTGATGAAGAATTTTTATCTGAGTAGAGAAATTATATAAGTGAAAACTGTCAGATTGAGCTTAGATCCAAATTAGTTGTACTTTCACTTAAAGAATCATATTAACTGAAAGCAATAAAATGACATGTACACCAGCTGTCCCCAATCAAACTCTGAAGCTAGTGACAGGCAGCTGTAAGGTGCCGACCCTCTCTGTCCCTCCCGGATTTGAGGAAAGCAGAAAGGAAAGCTCAAGTAGAGACCATCTGGAAGAAACATGAATGAGCTCTTAAAACTAATCAATATTTCAAACAAACCTAAATTACTTATTTCCCTCACAAGCCACATAGCAAGAACATATTCCCCAAGTGAGTGAGCATATCAAGAAAAACATTCTGGAAAAGAAAAATATTTATAGTATATAGCATCACAAATAATGAGGAAGGAAAGAGATTTTTAATGAATGCTCTTGGGACCACTGGTTAGTAAGTGAGAAAAAAGTTAAACTTTCATCCATCCCTTATACCACATATCAAATTAACACAGATGAAAAATTAAATATTTAACAATCATATAAATGAAAATGAGTAGAAAAATAAAATTGAGATTTTATTTTATCTCTGGAGGGATAAGTTTCTAATCTTTGAAACAATGGAAGAAATCACAAAAGACAAAAATTCAACTACATGAAATGTAAAATTTTTATAGAAAAATTAAAAACCACTACGGTAAGTAATATTAAAGGGAAAGGAAAAGAATAACCTGGAGGAACATTTTGCATAAAACACAGCACAGTTAATTTCTCTATAACAGAGAGAGATCTTGTTAGGACTGACAGAGAAAAATCCCAACTCCAGTAGAAAATGAGCCAAGAAAACAAAAAGGTAATTCACACAAGAGGAAATACAATTATTAATAGTAAACACATCCAAAGATACCCACCTCACAAATAACTGAAGAGCACATTAAATAAGATGCTCATTTCATCCCCTAAATTTAAAGTCGAAAGATATACCACTTAGTAAAGCCAAATGCCCATCAACAGATGAACAGATAAACAAAATGTGGTCTAGTTCATAGAATGAAGTGTAACTCAGCTATAAAAAGAGGTGAAATATGAATCATGCTACAATTTGGGTGAATCCTGAAAACGTTATACTGAGCCAGACTCCAAAGAGCAAATGCTGTACAATTCTCCACTCACATGAAATGTCCAGAGCAGGAAAACCCACAGAAAGAGAAAGCAGACTGGTGGTTGCCAGGGGTGGGGGAAGGAGGCTGAGAAGGTGGGAGAAGGGAGTGACTGATAATTATAATGAGGTTTCTTTTGGGGGGCAATGATAATGTTCTGGAATGAGATATTGGCATAATCTGGGGAATATACTAAAAACCACTGAACTGCAGGGTAAATTTTATAGCATGTTAATTATATCTCAATTTTTAAAAAAAGCAAAAAAAGATGTTACCACCCAGTACGGACCTGATGGAGATGTTTTCCCCCTGAATACCACTGGCATGCAGTCTAAGCTGATGGGACAAAATCCTCTCTCCAATACAGAATTTGTTAGTATGTGCCAAGAGCCATAATAATGTCCACACCAAGGGTCCTCAAACTTTTTAAACAGGTGGCCAGTTCACTGTCCCTCAGACCACTGGAGTGCTGTTGGAGAGTGCGGCGCACATTCCACACATGCGCACTGTAGGCCTGGGATGAGTCAGCTGCTAAGCAAGGACAGGCAGCGGCGGCAAAAACACGGCGGGCGGACCGGATAAATGTCCTTGGCAGGCTGCATGTGGCCCATGGGCCGTAGTTTGAGGACACCTGGTCCACACCCTCTGATTCAGGGAGTGAATCCAGGGAGTTTACATTAAGGAAATAATTCAGAAGAAAACAATATATGCAAAGATATTCAGTGAAATGTTTATAGTTGAAAACCACCTAACTGTTCAAACAGGGGGAAAAAGTAAATAAATTATAATTTATTAATTCTATACAATATTAAATAACCATTAAAAGGTACACTGCTACTGCGTACATAGTTATATTTTTATATGTTTATAATATAATGAGAACTAAAAAAAAGATTGCGAAGTTTTGCCTACCGCACAAACATAAGAAGAATATGTATTTCAGATAAAGGCTGGAAAAGAATATTTTAAAAATAGAGGCTATGTTAGTGTGCTAGGGCTAGAAATGAGTTTTCTGTTCTTCTTCCCTATCCTTTATTGTTGTGATAATGTCTATGCAGTATTTTAAAATTTATATAAAAAAATTCAAAAGAAAGGCTATACTTTCCAAACACAAAGGCCAGTCTACGCTCATTAAGGAATAAAATAATTACAACTGGGCCTTTAATTATAGGTGGAAAATTGTATAGATGAAGAATCAAATGCGATTAGTTGATTCAGGGGCCAAGCAAAAGATGCCAGAGCAAAAAAGTAAAACTGGTTTCATTAAAGTATGCCCTGACTTACTCTGTAAGGGACTTAGTAGTGTAACAAACCACTACTTCTAATAGCCCTGGGACCCTAGACAGGTAAAAGGGAAACTTTCCTCTTTCAACTTCAGGAGAAATAACTAAGGCATAAAGGTCAGGGCCACATCTAAGTTCACCACCAAGTCAGACACCAAGACAGAGAGAAGCTTCACCTTATCTACAATTCTTCCCGTGACTCCCATGCCGTTGAGGATGGTGACATTAACAATTGTTGGCATTCCTCCATAGTAGATGGGTTGGGAGCAGTAGGGCCACATGTAGGGACATTCAGTCAGATCTATGTAGCTGGGGCTCAAACTGAAATAAAGAATACAGTGTTAGAGTAGACCATATTAGAAAACTACAATGAAGCAATACAACTGTGCAAGAAAGAGGTAATATAGCAGACCTGAGCTTTGCCAGGGCCTGCTTGCAGGGGTGCCCTTGGCTGGTGTCTGGGAACGTGGCTTTGGAATGCTCCTGTGCTGATAAGGTGCTGTGCCAGCCCACTAGACTGTATAAACAGCATGATGTGTGGGGAACACCTCTTTCCTTCTGCAAGTCTGGAGCTTCGGCCCTAACGGAAACCTTGGACTTGAGTCTAGAGGGGATTTCCCTGGGCAGAAATACACGATGTGGCGATGCAGTTCACTGCTGGGAAAGGGGCCAGCTCCATGAGACCCTGCCTGGCAGGAGGGAGGGGTGAGCTTAGGAAGCCTAAGCCTGGATTTCACCAGACTCCCTCCACGTGAGGACCTCTTTCTGTTACAGATCGACTATCCATCCTGGCTGTGCCACTGTAATGAATCTTAACTGTGAGTACAACCACAGGCTGTGTCCCACAAGTCCTTCCAGCAAAGCACCAAGCCTGAGAGTGGTTCTGGGGACCCTGACATAATTTGTGTCAGAAGTGCTGACACAAGTGGCTCCCCCAATTTTGTTTGTTCCACATTTTCCCCTTATCTGAAATGAATCTGTGGTAGGTTAATATCATTCTTAACACAGCCGCAGTGTCATCTATGCACAAGTAAAAAGATAGGTAGGAGGCGAGTGCTTCAAGTAGGACATGACCCAAGACCACCTCATTGGGAAGGTCAGTGGATCTTGCTTACCAAGCTGCACCTGTGTGCAGTGGGCACATGAACCTGACCACCACTCTATCTTACAGAAAACCCAAACAAGTATCTTCAGGGATACTGTGACTTCCATGGGCAGTTATAATCAATACATACCATAATTAGTCATTTAAAATAGATACCACCTAATTTTAAAAATCATGAGTAGCCTGGCCATGTGGCTAACAGCAAAAGTACCTCTTCCACCTGAAACACATTTGTAAATTTTGCTGGTACTTGTGCTCTGTAAACAGTTTAATTCAACTAATAAGATTCAATTAACAAATCAATATTAGCAAACAGAATTCAACATCATACTAAGAAAACAATACACTAAAATCAACTGGGATTTATTTTAGGAATGTAAGATTGATTCCATACTGGGGAATTCATTAATATCATAAACCATAATAATAGGTCTAAACTAGTCACATGATTACTTTTAAATGTTGAAAAGGCTTATAAAATCCAATGCACAGTCCTGATGAAAAACACTCAAGAAAATAGCAATTGATGGGTAATCTACTACAACATATATATCTCTATAGATAGATAGATACACCTTAGTCATGAAGCAAGCATCTTATTTAATGGGGAAATAAAAGAGGCATTTCCACTCAGCTGAGAAACAACACAAGGATGCCCACCATTCCCACTGCTATTCAACACTGTGCCAGAGATATTAACAAACACAACTAATCAAAAGAAATCAATAAAGCCTTAAGAAGTGGTAAGGAAGAGGTAAAACTATTTCTATTCCATATGATATATGTTAGTATACCTGAAAAACTAGAAAAATCAAAATAAATAATAATCCAGTTAGGTAGCAGGATATAAAATTAACATATAGAAAGAAAATCAACCAGTTAAAGGATATAATAGAAAACCCCACCAACAATGACTACAAAAATTATAAATACTTACACTTACCAAGAAATGTGTAAAACCCATAGGAAGATAACTGTAAAAACCTCCTGGAAGACACAAAAGGCTGGAACCAATGGAAACACATCATCCTCTACTCTTGGAAAAAATAACTCAACATTTTCATAAAAATATCACTTCTAAGTTCATTTAAAATTTGATGCAATCCCAATAAAAATTCCAATAAGCATCTTTCATGGAATTGGAGAATTTGATATGAAAAGTCATGTGAAGAAAACAAACATTCAAGAACAGTCAAGAAAACACTAAAAATAAAAATTACATGGCGAATTAACCCTACCCGACATTAAAACATGCCAGGAAGCCTTTCAGATAGACCAGTGGAATGGAACAGAAAGCCCAGAGATCATCCAAATACATATGAAAATTTAGTACATGATAAAGACAGCATCTCAACTCACTGCACCGAAGATGGACTTTTTAATAAATGGAGCTGTTTAACAAATGGGTGGCCATTTGACAAAAGATAAAATTAGATTTGTACTTCATATGGCAAATGAGAATAAACTCTAAATGGATCAGGGAATCTCAAGTAAACAAAAGAAAGCAAACAAGTATTAGAAGAAAACCTGGGTAAATTTCTCTTTTACCTCATTCAGTGCAAAGACAGACTTTCTAGGACTCAAATCCCAGAGGCCTAACGACAGCAAAAAAACTAACAAAATTGACTATTAAAAAACAACAACAAAAAAATACCTTCCACAAAGTCAAAGGACAATTGACAAACTGAGAAAAAGATTTGCAACATATAACACTGACAACTAACCCTAATATATAAAAGAACTCTTAAAAACTGAGGGACCAAAAACCCCATAGAAAAAGAGGAAAAAGACAGCTACCCAGGAGGCTGAGGCAGGAGGATCGCTTGAGCCCAGGAGACTGAGGTTGCTGTGAGCTAGGCTGATGCCATGGCACTCTAGCCTGGGCAACAGAGTGAGACTCTGTCTCAAAAAAAAAAGAAAGAAAAAAAATGAAAAAAAATGAACAGACAATTCATAAGAAAGAAAAATGGCTCTTAAACATAGACATTAAGTGTTTAAACTTACTCATAACTAGAGTAATGCAAATTAAAACAATACTGACATACCATATCTCACCTATCAGACTGGCAAAAAAGTAACAAGTCGGCTTTGGGGAAACAGACATTCATTCCCTAACACTGCAGGGGGAACACAAACTGGCATAACCCTTTTGGAGGGGAACACAGCAATACCTAACAAGGCTACCTGATGCACTTAACTTTGACCCGGCAATGACACTTCTAGGAATTTACTCTGAAGAAATACCTCTAACAAAACTAAGACATAGAATCACAAGGTTATTCATTGCAACAACTCATAATTACAAAATATTAGAAACATCTTAAGCACCTATATGTAAATAATTGTGCATTGACATGATATCACTGTAAAAAAGGAAGAAGAAAATCTCTATGCACTGCCATTCAGTGATTTCCAGGATATCATTAAGTGAAAAAAGCAAAGTGCAAATGAATATCCACAGCCATGCTATCCTTCTGTGGATGTGCTCGGGTGCAAAAAGGAATTCAAAAAGGATAAACCAAAACCTAATGTGACTTTTACCACAGGGGTTCGTGGAAGCAGGGTGGAGAGAATGGGAACAGTTATACCTCATGTGCAGTTCTGACCTTTAGAACCACGGGAATGCTCCAACACCCAATGAGTAGTTGACATCAACCAGGATTTGAGGTAGGGGAGCGGGGAATCCAAAAAGGAATACGAATACTAGCAAACGAGCCTAACCATATTAAAAATGAACAGTAAGAAAAGAACCTAGGTAACTCTGGAAAACACTATGAGTATATTCTGTAAGGCTAAAGATAAAAAAGCACTATCACAAATACTGTACTTAGTAAATGCGTTAGTCACGAGGGTATGGGTAAGCCATTCTAAAGCTACTTGATATGTATATACTAGGACGCAGCAAGTAAGTGAATAAATATATCTCAGATAACAAGAACCAGGTTTCTCACTGTTGGAGAAAGGAGTTAGAAACAAGGAGAGGGAAGGTTAGAACAAACACTGTGATGTGGGGCGGACTCAGGAGACAGTATGAACTCATGTTTCCAATATAAACACAAATGGGCAGATACAGAAATAGGTACACATGTATACACATACATTTCCTAGGTCTGTCTGCTAAAGAGCCTAGAACAACTATGAGCACAGCAGCTCTGAGCACACCTAGCACCCAGGTCTGGGTTTCTGAATACCATTCTGCAATTAAAGGAACAGGGCTGCTTGGAGAAAGAAATGATACCAAGGCTGCAGCACAGAAATACATCACGGGACATCCTGTACTGCCAAAAAGAAAGGAAGTGCTCAGAAATGATGACGATGTGCTGAACAGACACAGAAGCCAACTAGAAGGAGCTCCCAATAGCCACACCTGGGACAATATGAGCAAAAACCTAAATAATGATATTAATGGATTATAATCCACAGAGTCAAAAAAAAAAATCCATGTGTCCATACTGACATAAATAATTGAATAAATAAACAAGCGAGAAAGGACAGCTCTTCCCTCCAGCAGAATTCCAATTAATAAATGCAGAAGTAATAAGGGAAACAGAAAATCATCATGTGTCAAACTTCTCAATAGTAGGTACTGTGGGCAAGAACTATCAATGGATACCAAAATCAGTGAATAGAAGTACGTTAAGAAACACGATCATCTCAGAGCGTATCCCCACAAGATACTTAGTAGTCACAAAGGGAAAACAGGAGCTACAGAGTGGACACACCTGGCCAACGACACCACTGAGAGCTCCTGCTGCAGGAGCACAGGTGGCTGACACTTCTAGCTACAGCCCTCGAGATCCTCCACCATGTCTGTGCCAAAGCCACACTCGCCCCGCTGCTCCCAGCTGATTCTGAGCAAAGACTGTACTCAGGCAGGCCCATTCCCAGGCAATGCAGGACTCCTCCAACAGGTGACTTTGGTTCAAGGATTCCCCATCAGCCAAAACCTTCTTAGACCTGTACTGCAGCCTGAGGCTTTCTCCCCATCCTCCCTCCCCTACTCTCTCCACAGGTGTCAGATCAGCGCCCCAGTCCTAAGACTCCGTGCCTACTCCCACTCCCTTCCCTCTGTCCTTCACAGGCCTCCCTCCCCACAATAAGCTCTTGAACTTCTAACCCCATCTTGGCGTTTGCTTCTTGGAGGACCCAGAGTGACAGACCACATTAATCAAATAGTGGAAATTAATACTACCAGTAATAAACCAAAGAAAACTGAAGAACTGTCTGTGATTAAATAAGACTAAAAAGACATGACAACTAAGTGTAATATGAGATCTCAGATTGGATCCCAAAGGACCAGAGTGGGACAACGGGCGGAATCTGAACGTGGTCTGGAGATCACCAGCAGTGTTGTATCAATGTTAATTTCCAAGCTTAGAGGCTCATACCGTGGTTATGTACGATGTCAACATTAGGGAAAGCTGGGTGAATGATTAATGGGTTCTCATGTGCTATTTATGAAACTTTGTTATAAATCTAAAATCATTTCAAAATAAAGGGTGGGAAAAAAAGTCTTATTAAAAAGACTTTTAAACCTCAAACTAATCATAAGAAAATATCCAATAAACCCACAGTGAGAGACGGTCTACAAAATAAGTGACTAGCATTTTCCAAAGGATTCACAGTAATAAACGAAAGACAAATGAAGTGTCAAAGGTCAGAGCAGACGGAGACAGACGGCTAACTGCAACATGGGTACTGGGCCCACAAGGCACAAGAGCTCAAGGAGGACTGGCAGCATGTGCAGTCTGCAGATTAATTACAGTGTTCATCTGTTAGTTTTAATGGTTGTACTACGATCATCCAAGATGGTGGCATTAGCGGAAGCTTGGGCCAAGAGTATCTGAGAACTCCTTTATATTTTTGCAAAATTTCTGTAAACCTAAGATTATTTCAAAAGCTTAAAAAGTTAAAAAAAAAAAAAAAACCCAAACACTTATCATAATTTTTAACCATTTATATTGAAGATAATAGAACATCAGTAAGTTGAAAGTAGTTCCAAGGCCTGCCAGCCAGCACCCTAATAGAAGCAGCATCGTGTTTTAAACTCTCATCGAATGCCCCAGGTACTGTGATCAGTGACCATCTGTTTTGAGGCTAGTATTTTGTGCAGAAGGAAGCCCTCAAGAGCCCAGAGAAGAAGAGAAAGGCCTATTGAGAGGTACAGCATACTGACCTTGCCTGTGGTTTGTAGCTGTTGAGGATCTGATAGGCCCTGAGCAGATCAAGCTTGCCATGGCCTTGCTCAAACATGTTGACGCCAGGAAGCCTCCGGGCTGACGCGATCAGGGCCTGCTTCATACTGGCAGGATTCACCAGCTCACGTTTCTGGACTGTGCTGGGGGGAAAATGAAGCATTTGTTGGAGCCCATGTAAGATGAGAATAAGCATCTACTCATTTCTGTACTTGCTTCAGGACCAACTACTTAGCAACCCAACTTCTATAAGGCTTTTTTTGAAGTCACTTATAGGCTAGTGCCTGTTTATACTAAATGTATCAGCAACACACATTTTCCTGATAATTCAACTAAATTGAACCAACAGGTTGCAGAAGGCAAGAATATATAAGAGGTACTGGCTCCTCAGAGGAGAGAAAGCCCAATGGCCAGGAGAAGACACCCCAGGACACCACCTGGCTGGGAGAAGAAAAGGAGCACAGATGAGTCCTGGGAAGGAACCACAGCGAGGGATGGGCAGCAGGCACGGGGTCTGCATGGAGACCACTGCCTCCAAAGCTAACTGTTGCCTTTTTGTTTCCAGATTGGCGGCATCGCCCTGGTGGATACCACCTTTTACAACATTGCAGACCAAGGCCACCTTTAGAGTTTCACCATCAGAATGTTATCTGAGCAAATTTTAGCATAGAGCTCTACCTAACTGGGTACTTAGGTAACACTACCATGAAAACGTTCATTTTTGTATATCTATGTATTACAAATGCAAGTAAATGTTAATCCCTAAATTGAAGGGAAAAAAAATCAGTAAACAAAAAAGGAAAACTTACTCTCCTAAGTTCCTAAATATTTTTATATGATGGTGGTTGGTCTTGGAGTCTAGGCAGGTTTTCTAAATGGGAAATCTGATATAAGGAGAAGTAAGAGGAAATAAAGTAGGATTAATTCTTAATGACAGAATAAAAAAACTGCTAAAATCTCTAAGTCAACAATCTTCCCCTTCTTCCTGTCTATAAAGCAAAATCAAAGGCTAGGTTCCATTTCCTTTCAGAGTGCTGTACAGTTGGAAGCTCAGGAAGCTCTCCTTTGTTGTTTAGCATCTATTATGAGCTATTGTCAAGCCACAAAAGTATTCCTGAATGATCACAGTTGCATTTTTATCTGCTGCAGGAAGATGAGGAGAGTGAAAAGTTTCCTTGCTGCTGAAAATACCTGTACTTAGAGATGCCACTGGGAATGGAAAACACAACCTCTTCATCTGCCCACCTATTAACAGTAAAGAGATTTGATAGGCTCAAGGGTAAAGCTAGAACCCTCATTTTCTGCTAACAACCACAGCAAGCAGGAGAAATGAACCAGTATTTTCTGTTTCCAGAATCACCAAGATTGGAAACAGGAGCCCTAGCTGAATTGTACCCACTTGGCAACTACAAAAGCTCAAATGAAACAGGTAACCCATGATCCACCTTCACTTTCTTCTGTTCTTCACTTTATGTAACACAAGGGAGAGGAAAACAACTGAAAGAGAATACAATGTTTCTAGCAAGCATATGGTTAATCTCCAAAGATTACTCTGGCCAATGTCAACAGTTTCAAGAATTTGGCTCTGATGTAAGAAAAAGATAGGGAAGCAGGAAAGAGGCAGATATGTACTACCTTTATCAAGGATTCAAGATATCTACTACCTTTATCAACAAAATCATCTCAGGCTTTAGAAGCTAATATCAACATACAATTTACTTTTGAATACAATTTTAAACAAAAAATTTGAATATCAGTTACTTATTTTAATCTAATTTTTAAATTAGAACATATTTAATAATTTTCAAATATGCAGAGCTTTAAGTGTTATCACAACATAAGAGCGCTACTAAAACCTCATCTAGATAGAAAAATTAAGATTTATAGTGGGGGGAAAAACAGTCACAAAATAAATTGCAGGCCCCAAAGACATCTTTTAATAACTCAGAATAAGGAAACATGGCCCATCCAACTAAAAGAGCCTGTGAGCTTCAATTTCAGTCTCCCAACTTTGAGAACTTTCTTCCAGTTCCATAATCTGCAAGATTAAGGGCCAATCACTAAACTCCATTCTAGCCATATATGAGATTCAATGACACAAAGAGGAGCAGTGACTGTTAGTCTCTGACAGGTTTGACATTCTTAGCTGCTCACAGAGTACGTTAAAAGGTGAGTCACTGCCACAAAAACAGCAGCAGCAGAATGGTTAACCATGTGAGAAGATGAATATGTTAATCTGCTTCACTATAATAACCTTTTTCTAGCCATATGTATCCCATAGCATCATGTTGTATACCTTATATATCCATAATAAAATTTACTTTTTTAAAAAAAGGTGATTCCCACAGGAAATGGGGATATGGCAGAGAAACATCTTACTTTTTGTTTTCTGCCTGATATATATACTTGTTTGAATATAAAAAGCACAGTTCTGGCTGGGTGTGGTGGCTCATGCCTGTAATCCTAGCACTTTGGGAGGCCAAGGCAGGAGGATTGCTTGAAGCCAGGAGTTTGAGACCAGCCTGAGCAAGAGTGACACCCCATCTCTCCAAAAAAACAGAAAAATTAACTGGACATGGCAGCATGTGCCTGCAGTCCCAGCTACTTGAGAGGATGAGGCAAGAGGATCACTTGAGTCCAGGAGTTTGAGGTTGGTTGCAGTGAGCTATGATGATGTCACTGCACTCTAGCCTGGGCAACAGAGTGAGACCCTATCTCTAAATAAATAAAGAAATAAAATTTTAAAAATTTTTAAAAAGCACAGTTCTAGCACATAAACAGCATATGTTAAAAAAGTACAGAACACAAATAAAAGTAATAGGTATTCTGCCTTTGTACAGTGCTATAACGGTTTAGTTTACAAAGTGTGTTCACATACATGTCATCTAACTATAAAAGAAGGGACTCCTACCTCTTTTGTAGACGTGAAGAAATAGAGATCAAAATCATGATGTGCCTAAATTCTCTAATCCAGCCAGGGGCAGAAGCAAGACTCGATCCTGCTGCGCTGGCACCAAGTGCTCCTGTCCTGACACTAAAGCTGCTGGTCTGTGCCAAGCAACACTCACCTCACTAACAAGGTGACAGCACCTGCAACCACTGGAGAGGCAACACTGGTCCCCGAGAGGGCCCGGCACCCCCCTTTCACACCAGAACCCCGAACTCCAGCACCATAGGTGACGACATCAGGTTTCACACGACCGTAGCCTCCTGGTAGTTCCTGTGAACAAAAGCAGCTCGGTTTCTACAGTTCATTCATTGGTACACAGCCACGTGTAGTTATGAGTGAATAAAGCCAGAAAAGAAATACGGGTTATTTAAAAATGGTGTAGCTTTAGGAAGGTACTGGGTTTAATCCGAAATTCACTGTGATACAGAAGGCAAGTTTAGATGATAATGTAGAAAATAAAACTATTCTTAGTATGTTTTATAATAACCAGTATAATAACAAGGGCATCAAGCAATTAAAAAATAAATATTTTAATTTTGCTCACAGGCAAGGCAAAACTAGAAATTGGATACTGACTGATCAACAAGACCAAAAACTGGAAAGTAATTTATCTCTAGATAAAGTAAAAATCAGAAATACGTTCAAAAAATTAGAAAATTACAATTAAAAATTAGAAAAAAACTCAAACATGTTTCTTTACAAAGAAAAAAGTACATGGTATGACTGGATGTTTCAAACTGTTATCAAAAATGAAACCATTTGGAATGATCAAGATAACTGTACAACTAACTTGGGATAAGATTTTAACTAAGTACTCTCTTAAGCTTCCTAGAAATTATGGCAAAATGAAAAGTACAATAGGGTCTCATATTACATTGGAAAAAGTATACCAATTTGGAGTGAAAAATCTTTCCTGACAACCAACCATAAAGGAATGTGTGAGTGAGAGATCTGCTCTTGTGGTTCCATGGATGACTGAGGAACATTTCTCAAAATGCCATTAAAAACAAGCTCTTGATGAAGGCCAAGGACACCACACCACATCACAGTTCAGTGAAAGCGCTTACAACAGGGAGACAGAGACAGACTGGTAGACACATCGTTTCCTAGTATTCGACAGCACAAACAACATGCTGAGGGAGCACAGTCCTGGGACTGACTTGCACCTAAAAGTGGGGTCTACCAGACCACGGCATCAAGTCAGAGGGTCAACTCCAGGAGGAGGCATTTCAGCGTGTAAGGTGGGGACCCCTGGGGGGCTGACACCCTCAAGGTACTAAGGTGCAAGTGGAAAACTATCCCATAAAGCACTGCAGGGGTGGACAAGGCAGGCCCACAGTGTTCCCAGGAAGTGTGGATCTTTCCAGGACTTACCTCTGAGCTTGGCACCTGTCAAGTAGAGTACCAAGAGATGGTCTGCCCCAGAAGAACGCCAGGGGTAGGTGCTCCCCTCACCCGCTCAGTAAAAGAACCTGCATACTGCTCCACTGAACATCTCATTTTGAATCAAACTTAGTTTTGAAGGGTAAATTAGTAGCATAAATAAACCCCAAGCAGCTGAGTTATTAACTTGGTGGAGTTATTTCAATTTTGTCCAGCTAAATATAATTATTTCTGTGTTAGTAGAGTTGATATTAAGCTGTTCTCAATGTCTTCTCCCACTTCTTAAGGCCAAAACCAAAAAATCATCTCACCTAGCACTGAGGAGGACTTGTCATCTTACTACTAGTTAGGACAAGTGGGCAGAAATCCAATTCACCCAAAAAGTGAGTTACTCAGAAATACATTAAAAGAACTGGGAAACACCACCCAGAATCGGCCGGTGCTCTGTGAGTGGCTCTGGACTGGCCAGTGAAGCAGCAGATGTCGAGGGGAAGCACTCCGGTCCTCATGGCAGGGCCAGCACCCAAAGCTCTGGCTCAACCGTGAATCTGAAGGCTGGTCTGCCTTACAAGCTTACAATCCATGCACTTACAAATGCACCCAGGGCTCTTGAACAAATGGATCCATTAGCCACATGAGACTAACAAAGCAAAGCATACCCAGGTTGTCATTCCCCTTGAAGAAAAGCGAGCGATGTTATCTTCAAAGTCAATGCCGCCTACTCCGATCACATCCATCTGATCAGCAGGGTTATTCAGCGTGCTAAATTGAGTCACAAAAAAACAAGGGAAGAGAGACAATTTAAAATGAATAATTCAAATACGATCAAATATCCCAAGAAAAATCTAAGACTTTCGTAGGTTCTTCTGTGAGGAGCCTTGTGCAACTCTGACAGATTGCTGCTCCTCACTGATGTCCTATGAAACACCACGTTCTCTGCCACCTTTGTGTCGTGCTCAAATTATGTCCTCCCACCTGGAAAGTCCTTCCTTTCTCCTCCTCCCTTGTCAACGTTATCACAGTTGGGCCCAGCTCAAGGCTCACTACTCAAGGCTTTGAGGATCTCCCCTTGCCTTGAACTTCACAAAACTTAACATGATTACAATTCACCAGCTAATGACACATTCTTACATCACTTTCTAATTGTTCCTAGTATATCCATCTTGCCTCCCCAACTAGATTTAGATACTTCTCTGGGAAGAAACCATATCCACACATTTGCATCCACTACGGGCAGGAAGTTTTGTAAGCTTTCAATTGAGCGTTTGCAGTGGTGTTCCACCTTCCTCACAGGGACTGTGGGAATGACTACCATTACTCTGTAATCTTGAGCTCGTTAGAGGAAGACATAGGATACAAGGAAAAAGCTGTATACTTCTCTCCAATACCACAAGTGCACTAGATCTGCAAAGAAATTATAATGAAATGAATAATGACAAAAAATATGTTTAAACTATAAAGACGAAGTTGAACTATTTGAAAGTATGGAATAATCAGTTATTAATCTGCATTTCTAAGCTGTATCTATTATAACTCTACTACCAAAAAATGAACTCTTTGACAATTCAATAACTACAGCAGATTCCAAGTGGCTTAGGAGATATTAAATAATAGCAAGAAGCTCTAGCGCATGTGCTTTTAACCAAGGATTCCAAACTATACCGAATCAGCAGTGGCACTGCTTTCTCAGCTCACTGGCCCCGAGTATGCTGTCAAGTGGTCATTCAGAGGATCTAACAAGTGACTTTCTACTGGCTGCTGCTAGAAACTTACAAATGTCCATGAATTCAAGGAGCAGAAGGCAGTACAAAAGTCACTGACAGAAACATTCACTGAAGTTGACCAAAAAATGCCATCTTCCCATCCTCCCTCTACCTGTCAATCCAAATACTTACTGCACTTTAAACCCTTAAAAAATAAGAGAAGGCATCAAGAGAGAAGATCTAGGAAATAAATGACTGTTGGTATTGAAACTGAGGAAGCTACAGTTGCAGACTCACTGGCACCACAAAGTCTAAGAGTGCCAAGAATGTGGGACCCAGAGAAAGAGGGGGAAGGGGTCCAGGGGATGCACGGCTTATTTCCAGAGGTGCTGCTGTGAGCATGTTACTGCCCTGGGACCAGAGCTGGGAGCAGTCCTACTGGACACCCAAGCAGTAAAACACTTGCTGCCACAGACTGGGCTACAAAGATCACGTGCCATTTCCCGTCACTACTAGAGTCCAGGTCTGTGTGAGGCACCATGAGCATACACACAAGGTAGAGATGGGCTTTCCTCTCAAGTTTTTTTCCTCTAATTCACAACTCTTTGATAAGAATATCAAGTGCAACAAAAAGCCACGGGGTTTTCGAAGGGCAACTGGTGTGTGACAAAGCAGTCAGGACAGCATGTGAAAGAGCTGGCAATCCAGACAAGTGTGAAACATGGGATCAGCAGTAGGGACAGGCAGAGGGGACTTGAAACACACAGTTTCTACTGGAGATATGACAGGAAGCCCAGATTTGAGGAAGATGTGCATGGAGTAGTGGAAAGTAACACTGAGCCAAGAGAATTCTAGCGAGAGTTGGCAAACTCTGGCCCGTTTCTGTCGACACAGTTTTGCTGAAATCCAGCCATGCTCACTCGCTGACACACCGCCTATGGCTGCTTTCGCGCAGCAGTGGCAGAGCTGAGTAACTGCGATGGAGACCGTATGGCCCACGAAGCCTAAAATATTTATTATATGACCCTTTACAGAAAAGGTTTGCAATTCCAGGCTAGAATATTGAGGACTTTGAAAACCAAGAAGAAAAATTTGATCTATTAAGCAATAATAATCCATTGTAGATTCTTGAATACAGAACTGCTAGAATACATGTTTTAACAGTAGAAATACAGAATAAAGGAAGAAAAAAGAGCAGCTACCACTCACAGAGCACTGGCACTCTGTCCTTTCCCTCTACTATATAATTTCATCCTCACAGTCACGAGGGCAGGTCCCATGCCTCTGTGACAGAGGAAGCTGAGGCTCAGAGAAGTGAAGCCCCCTCAGCCTGAAAGTGGCAGGTGGGACCTGTCTGTTTCCACATCTGGCTCCAGGCCTGTCCATGCTGGAACAGCTGGGGTGGGCAAAGACTATAGGTAGGAATACAGCCTAGGAAACACTGACAACTTGGGTAACTCTGAATTGACGAGTGCCAGCCTCGAGTGGGAACATCAGAAATGGGAGAAACATTTGAAAGGGAAAACAAGAAAACCTGACAAGATGACTTAATAACTGTTTGTCACCGTACAGCTACAGTTAGAGTATGTCCAGGCCACTTAAATCTATGAATCACAATATGCATCACTGATTCCATGGCAAAATCCAAACCCTGGACCTCTTACGAGGGACAGGATCATTTACCCAACTACTAGGCTGGAACCATGTGACTGCCAACATTCATGTTTTCTGAGCTATATAAACATTAACTTCACAGAATTTAGCCTCATACCGTACCCTGGATGATTTACATGAACTCCGTTAATCCCCAAAACAACTTGCTTTTCCCTGGCAGGCACTGCTAGGATTTCCCAGCAAGACGCGATGAGTGTGCCCACATCATAAACACACATCCACCCCATGTGCACCACAAATGAGCACACTCACGATACAAGAGGGCACACCCCTCTCTCTCCACTGTATCATGGCATGTTGAGCACACACTCTGTAAGTTTCTCTTTTTTTCTTGGTGGTTACCTTAAATCCTTTGTCACAGTACCAAACTACATACATCCTGGGTACTTAATAAAGGACAGTAACAAACATCCTCTACAGAAACCTTTCAGCACAAGAAATTATTTGCATACATTATCTACAGAAAAAAAATTCAGAGCTGCAGGTAGAAAGACAACTGAGATCTCTAACCAGACAAAAGTTGATTGGCTGTGAATGACAAATGTTTTGCATCTCATGCTGTTCAAACTCACCACAGCAGCCTGGTACAAAAGTGTACCTCTAGGCCACCATCCTCCCTGCTGCCCTATCCGATCCCATGTCCACGCCCTAAGCACCATCTGTGTGTCTGATAGGCCCCAGCATTCCTCCCTTGTCTTGGTTTCCTTGTTTGCACTTGATCTTTCCCAGAAAGGAAGGCCCTCACCTCTCTGCCTCTTCACTGCCTGTGCATGTAAATAATGAGTCTCATAAATACAGCAGAACCCATTTCTCTCTAACAGATTTACTTTCCTGACTGATTTTGGGGGGAAAAAATAGAATTAAAATTACTATTACTATTTACAAGCAAAGTTTAAAAAAAAAATTAAATGGAAGACTGACCATGGGCTGACAACTCCTGAAGTAAGTGGTAAGTACTTGGGGGTTCACTATACATTCTATTTTTTGTATGATGAAAACATGCCTAATATAAAGCTTTATACAGATAAACAGATACACACAGGCAGGCACACAGACAGACAATAGCTTTCCAGCACTGGAGGGGAAAACATCCCTAGGCTCATCCCTGCTGAGGCTACTCACCCATAAAGAGGTCCGTCGTTGCCAATGGCAGAAACCATGATCACATTGTTAGCTGTCAACTCCCACACCTATAAAGTCAGAAAGCATTTATTCAATGAGTATAACACTTTTAAACAATCCGCATATAATTGTAAAAAAAAAAAAACAAAAACCCACAACATCTAAAAATAGTCCTAAAAAAGAAGGAATGCCTCCTCAAAATAAAGCACTAGAGACGGAACAGGACCCTGTCCCAAAAATAAAAAAGCACTGGATGATTACAGAGGTGAAGATGTCTGATAAGTGCCACGCCCAGAGAGGACAGCAGCCCAAAGGCAGGACACAGAGCAGATGTTGGCTTTCCTGGCTTCCCAGTCCTTTTCAGGAAAACATGGGGTTACATGTTTAGGTAAGGAAGAGGCAACACGGCCCCAAGTGCTCCTTATGAACACCTATTTCCCAGGCCTCTAACCCACTGAATTTATGACATGTAAGCCATTAAAGTTCATGTTATTAACCATTAGTCCTCACAAAGCTGCCACCACTTGGGAGAAAAAAGCTACCAGCACACTAGAAATGACACAAAGTGGGGCTGCAACAGAGCAGGAGCCGGCATCCAAACACGACGTCCATGTGCAGTGACCTGACTGACCTTGTCGACAAAGGGGTGATCCATGAAGTCAGGACCGCCGATGCTGAGGTTCAGCACGTCAATCTTCTTTAAGATGGCATAGTTGAAGGCATCCAAAAACCAAGACGTATAAGATACCTAGTTAAATTTTAGAACAGCCCTTTTAGTGTTTCAGTAAATGTCTCAAAGTGCTATGACAGTTTTTATTTCTAAGACTCTTAAAAGTATAAGGTATTTCTCTTAATATTCTTTGATTGACTTAGAAAAGGATGTATCCTAAGACACTTCTATTAAGTTAAACACTCCTATATAGTATAATGTTAGGCACTTCCAAGTAGTATGTTCTGTCTAATATTCTTTATTCCTAAACAGCCTGAAGGATAAATGACAGCAATAATAGTTATTTCACAGTATTAGTTCTCTGATGTTCAATTCTTCCTACTTTCCCTACAGAAGTCATATTAGTTTGTAGATCACCTTAAATTTACAGTAGGTAGAGAAGCAATGTAATGATTGAGAATGATGTTTTCAAAAGGCTTTTGAAAGACCACATATTTATATTTGTTTATATATGCAAAAGAAGTTCTAGAAGGAGGTATAAGAAATTAAGAACACCACCACATGGGAGACGTGGGGAAGTAAGGTAAGAATCTGCTACATAAGGACACGGCTGGGAGACTTATCACTACATTGCTTTCTGATACTTTTGAGCTATGTATTACTTATTCAAAAATTAAATTAAAAAAATAACAAATACTAGGCTCCTCCTTTTTCTATCAATAGTTTCCAAATGAAGAGTGAGGAAACAAAGCTTTTAAATTCCCATTACCCATTCCCATTACAAGATGTTAGGTGCGGACCACAAAGGATATTAAAACAGGCCCCACCCTCAAGCTGGCAGGGATCTAAACAGGGAGGCAAATACACAAACATACGATGACTCTACCATGAAAACACAGGACACGGAGGCACAGAGGCCCTGAGAAAGCCTGCAGGTGAAGAAGAAATGGGAAATCACTGTACGTAGTAGCCTCGGAGTAGGGTCTTAGGGTTCAAGTTAGGGCAACAAAGGGAGTGGCAGGAGAAGGACAGGGCCACGTCGAGGACAGAAGGGATGGTAAAGAGACAGTGTAGCACACAAGGGGTGCAAGAAGTAATCAGCATCACTGACATATGCTGCTTTTAAACAAGTGGATATAGTCCCGTGTTTTTACTGATTTTTACATTTCAATACCAATTCCTTAAAAGATTCATGACTCCTCAAAACACCTACCTGATTATTGGTAAAGACCCTGAAAATATGAAGTTCTGCATCTGGAGCAAATCCTTGGCATTCCCTCATACTGGCTATCACACCTGCCACAAATGTGCCATGGCCCAACCCTGTAGCCCGTAAGGGGAAAAAAATTCCATTAAACACAGTTGATGATATAGGCCACAATGCAACACTCCAAACCATCACTTCCACACAGACTCTTTGCTCCAAGTCCTGGATGGAGAATCTCCGCTGCCACTTCACTCAGAACTCACCCGACACGAGCACAGCTTAAAGGGCTAGCCATACCCACTCTCCTCTAGACAAAGAGTTGCTCCTCCACAAGGCATCCTCCCACGATACCCTCCCCACCAAATCTATTTTCCAACATCCTCTGAGATATTCAGAAAAGCATCTGTTATAGCTTTTGTTATAGCTTGTTTCTGTTAAAGCTTTTGTTATAGCTTCTGCTATAATAATAACTAGGGTTTGTCTAAATAACTGTTGGACACAGACTGTGGGATCATTAGCACATAGAGAAACAGACCTAACAGACAGGATGGGGGTGATGTCCTAACTCTGTACATCACCATGTTCTCACCACCACACTGAGACCTACCATCGTCCAGGGTTCGCTCATTGGTCCAGTTGGTTCTCTCCTTCACATTTTTGAAGTGGGGATGCTTCTCACTCAGCCCAGTGTCAAAAACAGCAACTCTTACGTTAGCACCTTTATTCCAAGAAGAAAGAAAGAAACTGTGTTTGGAGAAATCATCTTTTTTGGATTATTACCTGTAAAATACATTCCTTCCTGGGACCCACAGAAAATGACATGTCATTCCGAAGCCTGCCCAGAATGCATCAGGTTAGGTCAGATGCTCTAGGGGTTAGCTGGCTGAGCCAACACTAAGAAAAAAGGACAGTGGGAGAAAGGCCACCATTTGCTGCTAAACGAGATTCGAGGGTAAACAAAATCTCTCTGGACCCTCCTCAACTATCCCCAGGACTCAGGAATGGAACAGCCTGGCCCACTCCTAGAGGGCTCCTCCAGGCTGTGGGATGCCATCTATGACTGATCTTCCCTGGTAATTTACTACATGTCTCCGTCCCCCTATCTCCTTGGAGCAGAGCGTGGCAAACAGGGAAAGGAGAAATTATTCCTATTCCTCACAAGGACAGCAATTTACTCAATGCTGCTCACCTGGGACAACAAACGCTGCAGAGCAGTACTATTAACAACATGTGCGGTTAATTACATTTCAAGGAAAATCATGATAGTGTGCACTTTTCTGTAATGATGAGTCTATTTCAGATACCGGCTAAAAACCATCTGTACCAATGTGAAATATGATTGGCCTGTCAGATAAAGAAATTCTAGAATACATCTAGAAAAAATACAAGATACTTGTATTGTTGAACAACTAACTAATGTAAAGAGGATAATGTCTTTCTGGTATGAAGAGTTATTTACATAACAATACTATGTTAAATAATCAATTACACAGTGATAACTATCAAAATTATTGCTACTTTTTAAAAAAGCACAAATAAAACCAGAAACAATTTGGTTTTGGGAGAATGGTTTTCTAATGATTAGAGAATTTGTTTCGTGAAGCAGTTCTCACTCTAAAAACATAAAACCAAGAGGAGACGAACATTTTAATAAAATGTCAGTCCACCAAGAGTTAAAAATTTTCAGGGTGCTAAGATCAAAGGAGAGGTAAGAGTCTCTAAGACAGGGAGATATGAGAAAAGATACCTAGACATATGTGACAGTCAATTACTTGGTCATTCTGCATACAGGGCACTTAACTCACGTGATAAACTAGTTTTCATGAAACTGCCCCTGTCAAAGTGACCATCTTTGAATTTGATCTTTTTCCCTGAGAAATTACAGACCTTTGCAGTACTGCCAGCCAGCTCAGGCTGTGAGGCAGTGCTGTGTGTGTTTGTGTCAACAGAAGAGAAATGAACACAATCTGCCCCTTCTAACATCAGAAATGGTAACAAAAATAAGACATACATGGTGACAATTACGAAAGCCACAGAAACAGATGCCTGGCATAACAGGAATAGAAGATGAGGGGTCAATGACTACGTCCAGCTCAGCAAACAGTAAGAGGGACGGGCGTGTAAGGCTGCAGAGCATCAGCACTAGGCCCTCCCACAGACGGAATCCCAGGACACCAGACCTGTGATGCTGCCCCAGTGCACAGCACACACCTGTATAGCCCATCTGCCAAAGCACATCTGCCTGCAGTGTCTGCGCAACCTGGCGTGGAATGGCTCTCAGCAACCGCCTACTGGAATGCCTCCCTGTAGCGTGCCAGAAGCCAGAGCCCAGGGAGAGACTGGCTCTTCGCAGGGGACGAGATGACTGCCACTTCTGGCTCCATCGCGTTTCATTGCAGGGCACTATGGAGTCAGCTAGAGACAAGAAAGGTCAGAGCAGAAGAGAAAAAACAAACTACATTACACCTGTGAGGCAAAGCAAACATTCTAAATGCAGTAATGATGATCTCTTGAAATCCTATTTGAAGGAAGTGTGATTTTCTCCCTTTTCTAAAAGAATGTTCTCAATGTAATTATAATTATAGGACATTATTTAACTGTCATATTATTCCCAAATAAGTCTTTATTTGAAAATTTTGAACCAAGGTAAAGCAGAGAGGAAAATAAAGCCAATTGTAATACTAAAACTAAAGAAAAACTTGATTTTTCATCAGTAACTTGTTCTCATTGAACCAGAAAGGGGACAAAAGTTGAAAAAAATGGCCACTAACCAATAATGAAGTTTTAGTTTTACTGGAACTTTTAATAGATTTCTGGGACAGAAAAAAGCCATGTTATCCAACTGAACACATCTCTGGCCAAACAGCAACAGGACCTTTTTCAAACTGTATATTGCTCAATATTCTCAGTATTCTTATCTGCTAGAATTTCACCTTTCAAAATACAAAGGAGTGAGGGATGGGGAATTTCTGATGGTAATGGAATTATTCTATACCTTGATTTTGTTGGTGGGTATGTTTGCCAAAACATGCCAAATTGTACTCCTAAAAGATGAATTTTACTACCTGTAAATCTATTTTTAGAAAATAGAGGAAAAAAGCAAAAGAAATACCACAAGTTTTCCCTTTACCTTCCAAAGTCCATGTTATAATGAAGAACAAATCATATTTCAAATGCGTCTTAAGAAGAAAAATACTACTGCAGTTCTACTTCTAAAGCAAATTCCTACCATTTTTATTCCATCCTTGCCAGGCTACACCCATGCAAGTACAGGGACCGAGAAAAATATACAGTTGTGTCAATTCTATTAAGTAATTATTTGCACAGTTCAACAGAAATTGTTCTGCATTGAAATTGCCATGTTGATTCTGATCTTTAAGTCAACAGCATGAGACAATACTGGAGTTACTAATTGAAGAACAACATTTAGAACAAGGAAGGGATCTATTCTGCTTTGCCTTGAACATAGCAGACTAAACCTGAGGTATTATATTCAGTTCAGGGCTTCACAGTTTAAGAACAATTTAGGAAAACTGTATTCAAAGGACAACAAATAAAATGGTGAGGGGACTTGAAACCATGTCATCTGAGTAACTGCTGAAAGAACTGGAGATTATTAGCTTGAAAAGAAGAAATCGTCAAAGGAAATACCATGTGTATCTGCAAATATCAGGAAGACAGATACCTTCACAGTATCTTTAAATGATGTCTTGTGGAAAACAGGTTAGCTCTGTCTTACGGCCCGTGGGATACAGCCAAATGGATGGGCTCCAGAGCGAGGTATGTTTCAGCCCAAAATAAAGCAAAACCTCTACTAATAATTTTATTACTCACAGCATCCTGAACACTCTGCTCAGCTCTACTCACAGTCATTATTTCTCCTCATCTCCATGAGCACTGTGAAGTAGGCAGTATTGTCTCCATGTTATGGCTGAGAAAACCTGAAAGCTTAAAGATGAAAAGGAACTTCCTGCTTAAGGTCACAGCTAACTCCAACAACAGGCGTGTCAGTATGTGAGTGTCTCCTTACGGGGGTGTCAGGCACGCCCGTGACACACACAGTGGAGATGGTGTAGAAGGCATGCACACCTTCACCGGCCCAGGAGGGTCGGTCTATGACTCTTGTGCTAAAATTAGCTACCTCCATGTCTCCTAAAGCATTCTAGAGCTCTTTAAGATAAATGAAATAAAATAAAAATAAAGTCAAGTAAAATGGCACAACGTATACCACCTTTGGCTAATTATACCAAGTTTGATATGCTTTTATCTTCCTGAATCATTGTGGGGGTATTACTGCTTTTTAAGAAGAAGAATACAGGCCGGGCGCTGTGGCTCACGCCTGTAATCCTAGCTCTTGGAAGGCCGAGGCGGGCGGATTGCTCAAGGTCAGGAGTTCAAAACCAGCCTGAGCAAGAGCGAGACCCCGTCTCTACTATAAATAGAAAGAAATTAATTGACCAACTGATATATATATAAAAAAAAAAACTAGCCGGGCATGGTGGCGCATGCCTGTAGTCCCAGCTACTCGGGAGGCTGAGGCAGAAGGATCACTCGAGCCCAGGAGTTTGAGGTTGCTGTGAGCTAGGCTGACGCCACGGCACTCACTCTAGCCTGGACAACAAAAGTGAGACTCTGTCTCAAAAAAAAAAAAAAAAAAAAAAAAAAGAAGAAGAATACAAAATTATCTAGACTGGCATAAAAGGGTCTGAAGAAGTCACACACCTGAAGTCTACAACTGACTCAAGAATTGTACTATGCAAAATAGTTAACTTTTCCTTGGTGTTGTTTTTCTTATAAAATGCAGCAAAACCTTGGAGGCTCTCAGGCCTAGTATATGAAAGACAAAGGAAGAAGAGTAAAATCTTATTTCTTCTTCCTTTCAATGAAAGAAATGATAGTAAATAATAATAGAACCAGCAATTTATTGGCCTAGTTTATGATAAACAGGAAAAATAATCTTTCCTTTGATAATACATATACTTTGGAAAATATCGTGTAATAAATATGCAATTTATTCTTTGAGGATAAACTTTATCTTGATGAGCCCAATTGTAATGAAGTAGGAAAGACTAAGCCCTCAAGCTGAAAAGCAAAAAACCAGATTCCTTCCAACCTCATACCTGCGCAGCTGATGACTTAAATAAACCCAGCTGAGGCATGACTGTTCATGGTCAGGAGACTTTGAGAAAAACAAAATGAAACCTAAGGAAAAGATGTTTTATAAGAGTGCCTTAAAAATTAAAAACACATACTGAGAGAAGCAAAATGCAAGCAAAAAGAGACACAAAGACATGGTCTTTCCTTTCAGCATGTGAAGAGGGGTCACAGCTTCCAAGTCTAAAGGCTCTGAGAAAAACCTAGATGAAAATCATTCCAACAGAAACATATCACTACCATCCTCTACTGTACACCCTCAGATTTTTTTTCCACCATAATAGCATGATGCCTCTAAAAAAAAAAAAAAAAAATTCTTGCCAGGAAAATGTTCATAATTGGTGAACTAGATGAAAGGACATGGGTATTCACTATACTATTTCTCAATTATTCTGCACTTTGCAATTTTCAAAGTGAAACTAAAGTGATATAAAAACTTGCCTGTGATCACAATACTCACATTCAGCATACTTGAGGGAACGAAAGACTTTCCGTTGGGGTGTTACCCGTTTGATGTTTGGATGATCTTCAAGTGTCAGCAGCCCCGCTTTCTGTTTTTCTTTTATCTGAATCACCTCAAAATCACTAGGGTAGTCACTGGATGGATTGTTTCGAGGTATAATTCTCCAATTGTCTACTTCACTGCTCTTCAGGGCACTGGAAATAAATGAATTCCTAGCTTTGGCTGTAAAGTATCCATTGAAAGCCACAATATATTCTGAAATCAATGACCATAAATAAAAATAAGAATTTATGTACATATATTATAACACAGACTATATTATATCTAACCTAAAATCTGGTAAAAGAAAAACTATATATCTTAAAGTCCACAGTAAAAAAGAACAAAAACCAAAAACACCAGTTCAAATGCCCTGACAGCTGTTTGCAGAGCTTGAGCTAAAGCGACCTATGTGAGCCCCCTAATCACACAGAATACATCACACAAAACCAGGTATGCCTGTGATAGTTTTTTAAAAAGCAAGTATCTGCAGATGCTTAAATACACAGCAAAGAAATGTGTATTTTTTCAAATAGAAAAAAAGAATTCAGAGAACTGAATGCTCAGTTTTATCTTAATGAAAATAACAAAATTCCAGAGTGGATTCCATGAGACTACTTCCTTAGGTATTCACATCTGGTCACTTGAACTTTATAGCATTCACATTCGGCACCTCCAACCCCCCCACCCTCACCAGCTACAATGACATCTGCTCCATGGAATCAAGTTGTAAGTAAATAATTAAGAATGTCAACTTCCTTGTTTCACGTAAGCTAACACTATAGAGAAAACAAACGTAAGCAAAGTTAATATCCATGTGCTATGCACTTGCCCCATTTGAAAATTTATTGTAGAAAAAAGGGACATGTTCTTTGACAAAAGCTAGAGTTTATTATATTAAGTTTGACCAAAAAATAGGGTAGGAGGTCCTAACATTTAAGACAATATCATTACCATATTCCACAACTGTTGATGAGAATTCCACCTTCAAAGTCAGGTGGGAACAGCCAGGGCATGGGGCCTTCTCAAAAGATTTCTTTTCCAGTCTGTCACCCAGATGTTTCTTCCCACAGAGCAAAACCACTAGCAGAAGCAGCCAGATGTTGACAAGCTTCATGGTCACAAGAGAATACGGTCATAAAATTGCATAAATTCAAATCACACTTTTCCTCCTTGATTAAAAGTGAATTTTTGTTTTGGCTAAAAGCTGCAACATTGCTGATCAGCCATCTTACAGTCTTGTCCAACGTAAAAAAAGTTAAACCCCATGGCCTTCAGTGGCTTGGCCTGAAAAGAGGCTTTCATTTCTTTCTCCGCTTCTTCTCCATCTTGGACATGAGGCTTCTCTCACTCAGGCCGAGACGACTGAGTCCTATACTCCATTTGCACCACAAAACCAAAGTCCCACGGAGCTGATCAGTCACTCTGTGAGCCAATCTATGAAACAAAAAACAGCACCCATCCACATCAGTAGCGCACTGACACGGCCAGGTACAATTTACTTATATTTACAGTTTAAGTAAAGAAGGTCAGCCAGGCACAATGGCACACCCCTGGAGTCACAGATACTTGGGAAGCTGAGGTGGAAAGACTGCTCTGAGCCCAGGAGTTGAGTCCAGCCTGGGCAACATAGTGAAACACAGTCTCTAAAAAAGTAAAACAAAAATCAATCAAGAGGGTCAAAAAGATAACCCAGTTATAAGACAAATGAATGTGTAATACAACCATAAAACGTCTTATTGTTTCATTTTTATTTACTCATTCTTCACTGCTTTCAGGAAAAAATAATGTTTTAAGGCATCTTCAAAAGTAAAAATGGATAAAATGAGAAAAGTGGAAAAAACCAAGGATAACAAAATAACACCAGGCATATTAAGCATGTTGTCCCTGAGCATCCAAGCAGCCAAAAAGAAGAGGGAATCATGACCCTTTGCTTATGATCCTTTACTCTGCTTCTGTTTCCCAGTCTGTATTTTCCTACCACTTGCAACTCTTCATCTCCAGGACATTTCCCAATCAGCACTTCACTTCCCACAAATTTCACCAACTTTTCAGACAAACTCTTGGTATACACCCTTACTTTCTGCTGTAAAATTAACACCCAAGAACAAACTAATTTCCATATAAGTTGATTTGTTCTTAGGTGTTAATTTATATTTAATACCTTCTTTAAGGGACACTGTGCTTTAAAATTACCCAGATTTTAAAACATTTTCTGCCAATTCTATGAAAATAGCATAGAAGGGTTTTTATTGTCATTAGATTTATTTTATCTGAAGCCTCAAACTTAAAAAAAAATTAACCTGCTAAATCTGTTACAAAACCAGATTATCTCTTTACTGGAAGTGACAGGCGAAGACAGTTTGTGGGAGAAGCTACTACTAAAGAAAAATGTTATCTGAGTATTATATTACACAAGGGCATAGCTATCTTACAAATTATCTGAACTGTAAGAAACACTGTCATTCTTCACAATGGAACAACAGAGCAGCAGTAAAAAATAATGCTGGTTGCAGCATGCCCAGAAAACTCAGCTGTACAGATCACACCTGAGACATAAGTACTCCAGCAAGCTGGGATGGACAAGTTAAACAAGATAGGCCTTGTGCTGCTCCTTGTTTTTGGAAAGAAAACACCTAGGAAAAGGAGTCAGCCATCTTTCAAGAGATGTATCCCAAGGTGTTAAACTCATTCTTCTGGTAGAAACTGGTGCTTTATAGCAACAAAGAGTTTTTGGTTTCTGGAACTATCCATCTGTGCTTCTACAAACATGAAAACATGGATAAAATACTATGAAGGGTTACAGTATCTAAAGAACTTTTAAAGATTTATGAAACAGGACTTTCACTGCTGTAACAACGAACAATCACGAAAAATAAGCCTATCTCTAGAACTCACACCGGAGACTAAGGTTAGTGGGAATAGAACTCAATGAATGAAATTTTTAAAATTATGTCCATCTCAATGAACTTCAACCACAAGAGCAAAGACTTTAAAAACAAAGACCAAAACAGAAAGACCAGAGAGAAAGAGCAGAGGGCACCTAAAGCTACTCTTAACATATTTTACCACAATCTACATAGGAGTGAGCCCTGATATTTTAGTTTGTTTATGCTTGACACTCTCAGCAATGGGGTATCACAGAATATAATCACATGAAGCATATACCTAGCTTAATTAAAAATTACTGGTCAAAGAAAATAAAGCTGGTGATAACAGTTCTCATGTTATAGTAAATGAACGTATATTTAAAAGACTTAAATACGTCTGCCAATTAAGGCAAGGTTTAAAAAAAAAAATCTCTTAGATCTCTTCTGCCTCAATCTAAAGAATCTATGAAATATTTGAGCTGCATAAAATCCATATATTAGTGAGCAATACTAGTGAGAAAATCTTAGCCCTAACTGGTAAATCAACTTTAATTAAACCTGTTTCAAAATAATTCACTCACAAGTAAAGACAGTGAACTTAATAGTATAATGTAGCCTATGCAGAAGAGATAGTTGATACTCTTACAACTTAGGCACAAGCCTGACTTTAGAAAGAAAGACACAGAAAGAGAGGATTTGGAGTTTTTAATGAAAAAAATCCCTAAGGTAATCAGTTCTCCTCCAAATACAAAAGTAAATTTTAGGTTTCTGGAAAACAGGATACTGAAAAGGTAGTATCATAGGATTTTAATTTACTCATTAAATCACGCAATTTTATAGAATGTTTACCAAGTTAAGACGCTGCCAGGTGCCGCAGAGCAAATACATATTATTAGTAAGTCAGGGACACGGCCCTGCAGGTGTGATCCAGCAGAGGAGGCCAACCACAAGAACTACTGAACAAAATGCAGGAAAGGAAAATGCCAAAGGAGAGGCACATGTAAAGCACCAAGGTTGTTGAACTGGTATAGAGAGTTTTTTCTGGGGAGTAAAGAGGAGGCTTCTGTTGATTAGGTGGCACCGCAGCTGGCTCTCACAAAATCAGAGCTGGGCAGGGCTAGAAGTATGAACATAAGGAGAGAGGCGAGGAGCATCTGAGCAAAGCAACATTAGAGACACCGGGAAACACAAGGATGTGCACAAGGCAGCACATCACCCAGTAAAAGGAGGCAATGAGATGTCCATCTACAGAGGCTGAAAGATAGACAGAAGCAGAAATAAATAAATGTGTGTATATGCATACATGTATACATACATTTTCCAGTTCTGTACACTGAAAGGACATGGCAATGGTGACATCCCAATAGCGGGGAGCCCACCTAGTACCCACAACTGGTTTTCTAAATACCATTCTCCACTAAAACAAACCAGGCTCCTTGGAGAAAGTAGTTCCAGGCTAGGCAGGGTGAGAACAATTTGAGTCTGGAATATCTTGTTATACCAGTAAGGAAGCACTCAAAGAACGATGGGGAAGTGTCCAATGGACACAGAAGCCAGTCTGGAAGTACCACTCCTAGCCAAATCTGGGACAATCTGAGTATCAAAATAAATAAGGAAACTAATGAAACTAACCCACTGAATAAAACAGGAAAACAGGAGTGACACAAATAAAGTTTGAAGAATGAGATATGTACATAGCCTCAAGATGCCTCACAATGGAAAACCATACTTATTTACAAAGGAGGATAGAGTCACTTTAGAGCAGGGAAGCTTCACCAAGTCATCCAAGTTAACCAGGGAGGGGACAAATGCACCCAGGTCTCTTGGAGCAGTTGCACTAAGAGCCAAGCTTCACTTCTGTGAGGGACCTGCCAAAGATGCACACCTTGAATCAAATCACAGGAAACATCACACCAACTCAAACTGCGGGACATTCTACAAAGCAACTGGCCAAAATTTTCGTAAGTACCAAGATAATGAAAGCCAAGAAATGACTGAGATACTGCTCCAGATTGAAGGAGACTCAAGACAGTACAACTCATGATTCCGAACTGGATCCACTGCTGTAATGCCACAGTCTGGAACAACTGGCAGAACCTGAATAGGCCTGCCCGTGGCTTGGACAGTGGCGATGTATCTAGACTAATTTCCCGATTTTGACAGCTGTGCTGTGATTATGTAAGAAGGTCACTGCTTGAAGGAAATGCCCACTGAAGTATCAAGGAATAACGGCGTATTAGGTCTGCAACTTACTCTCAAATGGTTCAGAGAAAAAAGGTTTCATACTGTTCTTATCACGTATTAGGTTCAGACTATTTCCAAAATAGGTAGAAAAAATAAATTATTTAGCCTCAGTTGCCAGCAATGCACTAGGCTGAGGGGTATTCAAATTTTAGAAGTGGTTGGGGGTGGGGATTATAAGCCTCTTACATTAGACTTTGTCAGAACTGACCACTGTGTCCATAACCAGGCTACACATCACATCAGACAGGCTTACACCCATCACCTGTTACACAGAATGGCATCCAAATATCCCAATGGATGGGACTGATATCATTAAAGTGAAATTAAAAGTAGATCTCTAAGGAATTGAGAGAATTCCTAAAAAGATTCATGGTAAAGTAAATTTCTATTAAAATTAACCTCAGTTTTCTATGATTTGTATTATACAAATCAAGCAACATTTTGACAGAAAAAAATTGAGGCACCCACTACATAATACAAATCATGTTTAAGAAGTCAACAAACCCAATATAAGTGCTCAACATATGTTGCTGATGAATACAAAAACACTACACCCTTTTAAAATGGCAATTTGCCAATATGTATTAAAGCCCTTAAAAATGGACATAAAATACTTTTGCTCTAATAAATCCAGTAATAACAAAATCTAACATAAACATTTATGTGAAGGTGCTAGCATAAGTAATTTGTATGTATTAACTCATTTAATCTTCACAACCACCTTTTATTACCCCCATTTTCAAATAAGAAAACTGAGTCCAAGAATAGCTAAGCAATTTGCCTAGGGCTACAGCCAGTGAGAGGGAAAACTGGGCTGGGAACTGAGGTGGTCTAGCTGCGCTCTTTAGACATAGGTGGCCTGCTTTTCTAAAATCTCCCTCAGCAATCTGACCCACAAAGTGTGAATCTGAAGGCTCAAAATGAATTCTGTCAGAGGATATACACTGCAAGATTATAACTGGGAGAATCAGAAACCATCTAAATGTGCATGAGATTGGCTAAACATTAATAATTACTGTTCATCTATACTACGGAACACTATGCAGCATCTTCACCCTATATTCCTACGGTAGGCTGAATAATGATCTCCCCAAAGATATCCATATCCTAATCCCCAGAACCTGTGAATGTTACTTTATACACAAAAGTATACAGGCCAAAAGCACTTCTTCGCAGGTGTTAAGGGCCAGGTGTAATCACAAGGGTCTCTACAAGAGAGAGGCAGGAGATCAACAGTGGGTAACAAGTGATGATGGAAGCAATAGGCTGAAGTAATTTGAGGAAGTCACAAGGCAAGGACTGCAGGTGGCTTCTAGAAACTGAAAAAGAGAAGGAAACAGATACTCTCAAAGCCTCCAAAAGGAACCAGCCCTGAAGACACCTTGACTTTAGCCCAATGAAACTGATTTTGGACTTCTGACCTCTAGAACTGTAAGATACCGGTAGTAAATTCGTGTTGTTTTAAGCCACTGTTTGTGGTCATTTGTTACAGCAGCAATAGGAATATGGTAAAATCCTAATAAAATATTAAATAAAATGGTTCATGCAGAGTGTGAATCAAATTTTTGTTTTTAAAAATGTGCAGCGATGGGTGTGGACACTTCTTTTCTGAGCCTTCACCAACAATGGGAACATTTTATTATTGTCAATTTGATAAGTGAAAATTATTTCTCCTTGTTTTACTCTATATCTCTTTGGTTATCACTGTCACTTGACATTGTTTTAAATGTTCTTTAAGCATTTGAACTTATTTGTGTGATGTCGGTTTATGAATTTTGCCAAAATTTTTCTGTTTGGATGTTTATTCATTTTTCTTAGAGATATATAACACTTTTCATATCATTAATTGTATTAGTCACCATTAATGATATATTAATACAAGAACTTTTCCTCCCCAAAATGTGCCTATATATATATATGAAAATAAGTACTGAAAAATGCTGAAAAATGCACACTGAAAACACTGAAAAATGCACACTCAGTGATTCAATCTTTTAGTAGTATGATTACAGAAAGTTATTTTCTGCTTTGTTCTATTTTATTTATATTTTTACAAGGAGCACATGTTATCTTTGCAATTAGATAAAACATTAAATACTTTAATAAACCTTTTAAAAATTTTTTAAAGAAAAAAAATCACATTTTCCGGTAATAGTGGCACAAAAATTCAAGTATGTTAGATTTAATTTTATTTGTAAATATAATAGAGCTTAAAAGGGATCTCCCAGAAATTGTTCTCATAAATCTGTCTACAGTTACCTTCCAGCCTAAGGAAAAGATATCCTTTGAAAATATTACTTTTAGCTAGTTCATTCTGAAAAGGCTTATTATCATTTGGAATATTACTTAAGCCTATTGGAGCTGTTCCTAGATCCACTAAGTGTTGACTGGATTTAATTTCTATAAATTCTTTATGTAGAAGACCCAGTTATCTTTCCATACAAAGGCACAGCCTTAAAAGATGGCATTTCCATACCTATAGATTTTCCATGAGTATGATTACACCTCTAAAACAGATGTAATAAAAAAATATTTGACATCAAATACTAAATGGAAAACACAGTTCAAATCATATGTACTGAGAACAAGATTTAATGAAATGTATGTGTAAAACGAAGACAAAGTAGAGGAAATGTATTACTTGGACAAGCAAGTGGTCTAGCAGACAACTAATATTCCTTGCAGCTCTGAGAGTTTCCTACTTATAATCTGCATAATAAAATACCTCAAAGATTATACTTCTGGGTGTAACTAAAATACACTGGAAATTATTTCTCTGAAAATAATTAAAGAACATAATTCAGGTGAGAGGAAATAACTTGTATCACACAATAATCATCTAATGATGCACCTATGCCTTTTTAATAAACTAGTTTACTAAAATAGCTCCAAAGAAGACTGAATTGTGTTTAGACTATGAAAGGATACTATCCAGTTCAATTAAAAGTTGGCTGAAAATTACCACTTTCGAAACTAATTGCATACTTGGCTGTATTACCATTGTTTAACAGGCTAACAATTAAGCAATGCCTGACTGCACTATCTTTAAATAAAGGTGTATTCTTAAGCCTGGCTGAACCATTTCTTCTGTCCATCAGTTGGTCTTACAATCATAAAAAAAAAAAAATTCAGCCCAATGTGTCAATAGCCAGGTTAGGAAACCCTGGTCTGCGGTGTTTTGTTTTGTTTTGTTTTTAACCAAACCAGATCACACACCTTTACTAGCCTCAAAATGTAACAAACAGGGTAAGAAATCCTCCCTGTTCCACCCCATCCAAGGGAAGCATTTAGTAAGCCCCCCAAATCTGTGGTGTCCTCATTGCCAACTATTTCGCACATGCCTCTATTGTCTCCTTTTAGTCTTCCCTTATCCTTTAGTCATCCAGGATTAACTGGCCGCATGAGGCACCTCCAAACTCCGCACCTTTCTCATTCTACTCTAAATTCATTTCTTCATGCAGATTTCTGCTGCATTCATGGGAGCAACGTGCAGTTTACCCTAGCCTTCAGGCGTCCTAGTTCTTGTTATTCTAATTATTTGTGGCACTTCCTGTGGCTGCCACATAAATAAGAAGACAGCAGGCAAGAACCATCTACCACTAGACTGGCAGAAAATAATACAGAATCAAAGAACATATGAATTTGAAGGGAATGTTAAAAACCTCTCGACTAGAAGAGATCTCACTTCATCCCCAAGTGCGTCAGAGGTTCTCTAAGCACTGCATGAAAATGTCCCTTTTTACATAGATACGCCCAACTCCATTATATGAGATCCCTGGGGAGTGCAGTAGAAACCTAATGGGCAAAAGCCTGGCTCAAGCCCCAGTTCCTAATCTTGATAAACAGCTCTTCTGTCATCTGCATTATATACTGGAGCATAAAATAAAATTTTATTTGCAAAAAGCATTCTGCGTGAATGGTTATACAAAATGTCATACATCTATACAATAGAATATTACTCAGCTATAAAAAGGAATGAAATACTGATTCATGCTACAACATGGGTAAAAACCTTGAAAACATTAATAACTGAAAGAAGCCAGAAACAAAAGGCTGTGTATCCTATGATTCCATCTAAATATCTGAAATACTGAGAAAAAGCAAATCTAGGGAGACAAAGTAGATGAGCAGTAGCCTGGAGTTGGAGTTAAAAATGAGTATTGACTGCAATGGGCAACAGGGGTCTTCTTGGGGTGATGGAAACATTCTAAAAATGATTGTGGTGATGACAATTACCTGGTCATTCTAAAAATGATTGTGGTGATGCATTAACCCTGTAAATTTAGTAAAAAAAAAAAAAAAACAAACACAAACCCCATTGTATAGTACACTTAAAACAGGTGAATTTTACAGTATGTAAATTCTACCTCAATGAAGCTCCTACATAAGAAAATAAAGAGGGGCCGGGCGTGGTGGCTCTCGCCTGTAATCCCAGCACTCTGGGAGGCCGAGGGGGGCGGATTGCTCCAGGTCAGGAGTTCGAAACCAGCCTGAGCAAGAGCGAGACCCCGTCTCTACTATAAATAGAAAGAAATTAATTGGGCAACTAATATATATAGAAAAAACTAGCCGGGCATGGAGGCACATGCCTGTAGTCCCAGCTACTCGGGTGGCTGAGGCAGGAGGATCGCTTGAGCCGAGGAGTGTGAGGTTGCTGTGAGCTAGGCTGACGCCACGGCACTCACTCTAGCCTGGGCAACAAAGCGAGATTCTGTCTCAAAAAAAAAAAAACAAGAAAATAAAGAGGGTTCTGCAAATTAAAAAAACAAAATTGGGATGAATGACTGCTCTTCTCCAAGCCCTTTATATATATCAACTGAGACCCAGAAGTTAGAGAGGCTTACTAATAATATAGCTAAGACAAAAAGGCTAGTCTCCAGAATTGAACTCTGAGGTCCCATTCCACTTTAAGTCATTTGGAAGTGTCATTTAGAACCTAAAGAAAATGTAAATATTTAATTTGCGCAGATTAACAGGTCAAGATAGTCAGGGAATCTACCCTGACAGGTCTTAATAAAAATGTTAACGATCTATAGCAGTCTTAGGTGGCACAACCACGCCAAGACCTTAAGACCCTAACAGATTTAAAAGGCATTCTGGTGCTGAGAGTTCACCAAACACTATCACGTGCCCACCTTGCCCACAGACTTCTTAAACTGCATTTAAAAAAAAAAAGAAAAAAAGTCACTGGCGCAGTATGCACAGACTGAGATACGGCAGAGAAGTGAGGTCACCTAAATCTGACACCGGGACCTCCCTGGAAGCACACCTAGTCTGTCTGGAGGCTCGGGGCCGGAGCCGGGCATGTTACTTCACTCCGCTAACGTTGGTGTCACGTAAAGAAAATAAGGACACTGAGCAAGCCGCCGACCCGTGCCGCCCCGCAGAGAGGGCCCGCAGGACGCACACCCCGCGAGCCGCGGCGGCGGCGGCTGTCGCGCGAGGTCCGAGAACGCACTGCCACAGAGCCCGGCGCGCCGACGCCTACCTGGGCCGCGGGGCCCGCCCGCAGGTGCCAGGCCCCGCGACGCCCGCCGCCCGGTCGCAGCGCGGACCCCAGCACCCGGCCGCGGCCGCGCAGCCCCCCGCCTGGCGCGGGCCTCGGGCACAAGCGGCCCACCTGAGCGCGCGGACGGCCGCGGCCCGGCAGGTGGCAGGGGCGGCAGCCTCGGGGGCGCCCGAGCGCGCGGGCGGCTGACGTACCTGGGCCGCCTCAAGCCCCGGTCCGGCGGGCCCGAGATAACGGCGCCTCAGCAGCGAACACGCCTCGGCTCTCCATTCGGGGCTGTTTACTCCCAACTCTCGCGAGACCGCGCGACGGGGCCAAGGAGGACCACGGCGGGGAGCGCCGGCTCCGCCGCCCCTGCGTGCCCTGCGTGCCCCGCGCCTGCGTGCGCGCTCTGGACGCCGAAGACCGCGGGCCGGGGCAGGGAGGACGGACGGAGGTCTCGCGACATTTCCGGCCCCGGGCACGGAGCGGAAGGGAGCGCGGCCAACATGCCGGAACATGGTGTGAGGCGGTGGGGATGGGCCGATTTAACGCGCGGGCTTGGAATTCGCCGGGCTTTGAGGCTGGAAGCTCGGAAAATAAGCACGGGCCTGAAGGCGGCTGAGCTGGGCTAGGTTCTAGAAAGGACGACGCCGGCGGAAAGCCCCGCCCCCACTCACATTTTGCCTTAAACGTGTTGAAAGCTCGTTTCTCCGGTGCAGGTGTCCGCGTCCGAGTCAGGCTCGTGGTTCTTGCAACCTGGGGCGGCTCGCAGTCCACACCCCTCGCGTACTCGGGACAGCTCTGTCTTACCAATGTGGCAGCGAAGGTGCCCGGTGGGGGCTCGAATCCTGAGCAGATTGACTCGACCTGACGTGAGAACCCCCAAATCCCATCCCCACGACCTTCTAAACCCCTCACGGCCTCGGCTTGACCCTTGACAGGGCCTCCCGATAGCCCAGCGCACACCTGCCGCCGGGGGTACCTGTGCCTTGGGAAACAGGGAGAATTTCTGTAATGCTAAATGTTTGCCCTTCTGAAGAAACAAGGATGAACGTGCCAAAACTCTGAAAAGTTTACATCCCAAAATATATATGGGTGACTCAGATACTAGAATCTCAAGTTGTTTCCAGTCTAAATGTTGAGCCGGCCCACACTTGGTACTGGGCAAAACTGAGGCGCTGAAAGCATTTTTCTAGGTAATGCTAGTGGGCAATGATGTGCTATCGTCAGAATTGTTTTGTATCTTTTCTGAACTTTCCACCGCACCATAGTAATGCTGAATGGCACCAATGACAAGAAATCAGTGTTTTATCTCCCCTTTAACATGATTTTACAAAATTGATTTGACATAATGGATAAATACAGGATTGCAATGACCATATCACACTGCAGACATCTACTTTGTAATTTTGAGCAAGTTGTTTAATCAGCTTCCTCACCCCAAAGAAAGGAATACTGACACTTAAAGGATGAGGGTTAAATGAAACACACACATAATGTGCTTGGTTCACATTAAGATTCAATAAATGGACCAGGCGCGGTGGCTCACGCCTGTAATCCTGCCACTCTGGGAGGCCCAGGCAGGCGGATGGTTTGAGCTCAAGAGTTCCAGACCAGCCTGAGCAAGAGCGAGACCCCATCCCTACTAAAAATAAAAAGAAATTAATTGGCCAACTAAAAATATATTGAAAAAATGAGCTGGGCATGGTGGCGAATGCCTGTAGTCCCAGCTACTTGCAAGGCTGAGGCAGGAGGATCACTTGAGCCCAGGAGTTTGAGGTTGCTGTGAGCTAGGCTGACACCACGGTACAGCCAGGGCAGAGTAAGACTCTGTCTCAAAAAAATAAATAAAAATTACAAAAACGATTCAATAAATGATGGTGGATTCGTAGGTCCTTTCCTGTCTCATATCTCATGATTTTATTAAATTTTTCAGAGAATTCTTGACTTTTTGCATTTACAAATCTTCATAATGAGGAACTTTCTTTGCCGACACATAATGCATTTGATCTTGTGTCATTCTGTTCTAACTTTGGGTAAATTAATCTTGTTCAGGGTCTTTTTAACAGCCCCGTAGTCACTATGCCACTGAACACACAGCCCTACTGTTAGGAACCAGGGTAGACTAGTGAATTGCAAACACCATTGTCATGTGACAGTGAAGCCCCAAAGCAGGGAAGAGAATAATATTGCCAGTTCCTGAGAATGCCTATGATTGAAGGGGGCTGGGCACAGGGGAGAGAGAAGTCACTTGGAGATTCAAAGGCGGAGCTACGGGATCCTGGTCTACCACCAGTGGTTTTTCTACCACTCTGGGCTCTAAAATAACTTCTAAACTCATGCACATATACTGAATAAAGCACTTGCAATTCCATAAGGTAAATCTTTATTCAAATGAAATGTTATTTTAAAGAATAACAGCCGCTGGTGCAGGCACCAGGTGATCTGGGGAAAGCCTCCCTGGAGTTGTGGCTCCTGGGGTCAGGACAGCTGATCAGCCAGTAAAAGAGATCCCAGAGGTCCTAGTGGACTTGTGCAGCCGGCCACGCTATGTGCAGGCAGCTTTTGGGGCAAAGGTAGCTTTGCCAAAATCAGTGAGCGAACGTGAGATCATGCCTAAGTCTCTGCTGCTCAGTCCACACCAGGAGAAAACATCCGTGGAGATATCCATTCACCATAGCCATTAAAGCTCGCCCACCAGCACGCCTTAGGTTTCCACAGCTTTTCCGAGGACATCAACTTCATGTTCGTGGTGTTGGAGCTCTGCCACCTGAGGTTTCTCCTGGAGCTGCACAAGAGGAGGAAAGCACTGACCGAGCCCGAGGGCACTCCCGCCCGAGACAGACCGTCCTTGGCTGCCAGTGCCTGCACCGAGAGCAGGTTATTCACCAGGACCTCACACTGGATGTCTTCCTGAACGAGGATCTGGAAGTGAAAACGGGATCTGGGACTGGCATCCGAAGTAGAGCACGAGGGGAAGGCAGAGAGAGACCAATCCTGAATGGGATTCCTAAGTATGTAGCTCCCGAGATGCTGAGCAATGAAGGGCAGTTTTGAGGTAGACACGTGCATACCCTGCTAGCAGGGAAACCACTTTTTGAGACCTCTTGTCTAAAAGAAACCTATCTCTAGATTAAGAAGAACACAGTATTCCCCAGCCCTTCAACCCCATGGCTACCTCTCTTATCCAGACAGAGGCTCCAAATGGACCTACTGCCCACCCCTGCCTCATCATTCCACTGAAGTTCTCAAGCCATCCCCACAGCCTGCACCCCAGCAACCGGAAGCCTCTCATGGTCATCAATAAAGGCATGAAGAACCTCCTGCCAAACCACCCCAGGAAAAAAAGGAACCAGAGGCTTGGGAAACAGGTGAGACTCGATGCCACCCTGGTGGCATGCAGTAGCAGCCACACTGCGTCAGTGTCTCCAAGCCCTCTGAGTGGGGGCTGGTGAGGCAAGATGCGGCTGAGGATCCCGCCTGCACCCCATCTTCTGAGTCAGCAAGTGGGTGGCCTATACTGACAAGTACGGCCTCAGGTATGGGCTGTGTGACAACAGCACGTACCACCTGAGCCTACTAGAGGAGTATAGCTGCTGCAAGGGGCTGGCCAGCTGCCTCCACTACACCCGTTCCGTGGTGGACAAGCTGCTATGACCTCAAGGCCTCCTCACGGCCCCCTTTCCCCTAGATTGGTGGCCCTCTCACTCCCACCAGCATTGGGGCCTATGTTGTTCCCATGGTGCTGTTTTTCTGACATGCCCCTAACCCTGGGAGCTGGGCGGAGAGCTACATCATCCTTGCAGGTGGGGGTTGCTATGTACGTTATTTCTGTACATGTTTGGGTGTAGAAGCAATAGCTTGTCCTCCCTTCCTTCCCAACTCCACCATAGGAATTATGTAGTATTTCTATCAAATTTGGGGCTGTCCTTTCCTTGCCTTTATACACATTAAACATATGTGTATCTTAAGAAAAAAAATAACAGGTGAGCCAATACTGAAACAAAGACAAATTTGTTTTGGAGGACACAGAATGTAAAGACTGAGGACATACAGCCTAACCCTCTGGTTCCCATATGTGACAAGATTGTAAGTAATTGAGTTTAGGAAAAAACAAAAAAGTTTCCTAAGAGCTGTCTCTATTTGCTGTCCTTTTCTTCCTATGCTTTCTTGAACCCACGACAATCTAGCTTTCATCCCCACCACTTGACTGAAATGGCGCATGGGAAAATCCCCCGTGATCTCTACATTGTTAAATTCAGTGATCAAATCAACCTTCATCTTACACAACCTAACAGGAGAATGATCAGGAAATCAACTTAGGCTGGGCGAGGTGGTTCACACCTGTAATCCTGGCACTCTGGGAGGCTGAGGCGGGAGGATTGCTTGAGCTCAGGAGTTCAAGAGCAGCCTGAACAAGAGTGAAACCCTGTCTCTACTTAAAACAGACAAATTAGCCAGGTGTGGTGGTGTGTGCCTGTAATCCTAGCTACTTGGGAGGCTGAGGCAGGAGGATCACTTGAGCCCAGGAGTTTGAGGTTGTGGCGAGCTATGATCACACCACTGCACTCTACCCAGGGCAACAGAGCAGTCCTCTGTCTAAAAAAAAAAAAAAAAAATCAACTTAGTAGCTTTGAGGACTTACTACATAGCCAAGCACAATGGTGCTTGCCTGTAGTACCAGCTACTCAGGAGGCTGAAGTGGGAAGATCACCTGAGCTCAGGAATTTGAGTCCAGCCTGGGCAACATAACAAGACCCCCATCTCAAATTTTTTAAAAAGACTTACTAGGCATATTGTGTGTTACTAAAGTATCAGCTTTTAATGAATTATGACCACAGGTGTTCACAAGTTAATTTTTTGTAATCATTCTATGAAAGGAAATACGTATCTCTCATTCCAAACAACCAATTTACAAACATTTGGAATAAAACCTCTTCCAAAGGAAACAGAAGCAACTGCTTTTACTGTTAAATTTTCAATTCACATATTAATTTTCAAAGGTTCACATTTCCCACATTCTTAATCAAAAACCCTGTCCACAGTGATCCAATTATCTTTCAGATGAACTCTGGGGGTGGGGGGGAACATTTTCTGAAAGCTAGAAAACCTAACGGAATTCTCAGTCTTGATATTTCACTAAAGCTACGGACAACTTTGCACCACATTTTTACCAATTAAGCACGTTTACCTATGTCCTCCCAAGGGGAGAATTTTAAAACATCACTGACAAGGTGTGTTTACTTATTCTCATCACATTACAATGATTCCATAACAAATTTATAAATCTAAGACATTACTGGACCATATAACCTTACATATAACTATCTGGCAATATTTTTACATGAAGTTGCTACTGTGTGTTACACATCAGTTACAGTCATGTCAATGTGGCATGAAGTCAAGAGGATTCCAAGATAACTCCATCAAACCTTTGGTGTTACACAGTATCTCCAAGTGTGTAGTTTTTTACATATTATGTTTTGAAGACATGATCCATGAGTGGAAGAGCTTCTGAGGTTGACCACTAATCTAAGCCAAGTCACATCTGGAAATACTGTAGGCAATATCCCGGGGAAAACTGTGTGCGTAACATAAAAGTGTGCTAAGGCCTGCTCGTAACAGAACATCACCTCACGAGAAAACGATGCCCAGGAGTCCAGGCTTTCAACCAACTTACTAGCTGCGGCATAAGCATCACAATGCTAAGCTCTGAATTTTAAATAGGCACATACTGTCATATTCATATAGTGATTTACAGATGTCAAAGCACTAGGTATGTGCTCCTCAAAAATGGTTGGTTTTACAGGACCTGAACTAAAGACGTTTCACAGTAGGTTTCAATGCTAACCCACATTGTGGGGGTTTGTGCATATTATCTTCACACCAATAAAATATTCACTATAATGCATAAATTCATTACATGAACCAAGAATGAGCTTCTAACTTATTATTCTGACAGTACATCATATCACACACACAAGTTGTCCTACAATTTTAACTACTATTCCATAAATACTTGATGTTTATATTAATAATGCTACTGGAATGGAATATTACATAGAAAAATGTATGAAAACCAGATATAACAAGCTCTACAGGGCTAAATTTCAGTTATAAAATGGGTCACAGGCTGAGAAATCACTACTTATCCACAATAATTATTTTATAAATCAAAAGATGACTGTGGGTTACCCATTACATATCCAAATCGAGGAATGAATTCATTCCATAGATTTGGGGGAAAAACCCAAACCATAATGTAGTAAGTAATATTATACATGGCAAACCTATAGCACAAAATTTGGTAGGCTTGTTTAGTATTAAAAGGAATAATCTAGATTTTTAATACCCCATAAGTTTCCATGTTAAGTCATCTTGACAAAAAATTCTTTGTAATGTAACCATAAAGTTGCACACACACACACACATACACACACACACACATACACACACACAGAGTTCTCTAATGAAATATCAATTGAAGTGCAGCATTTTTATAACAAACAACTAGAGCTATGCAATATAATACACACAGATTTTTACGGCTAATATCAGCAATCTTAGTTAAAAATAACACTCTCAATAGTCTTTTACCATGAACATTTGAAAACCATAATTCATCCAGTGAAACAGGCCGTTTTCCTTAAAAAAAAAATCTGAAATTTTAAGAGCTGACGAGTCATAAGTATATTTCAATATTAGATTGCCGTGGCTCCTAGAACAACATAAATTTTACAATGTTTGACTAGCTTAGGAAAAAAGCATGGAAATTAATTTACGTTTCCTCAGTCAGCTCCTATGCCTCGGCTGTTACTGACTCTTGTGCGGTCCACATGTCCCTTGAGGTTTCTCACGGCACTTTCTGAAAGTATTATGCTTGCTTTACAAATGATGAATCAACAGTATGCTAAATAATCAGTAATAAAAGAAAATACATAAGATAAATTAAATATGTTTTTCCAAATGTCAGAATACTGTAGATTCCCAAGAGCTGGCGAAACTTCTCAAACGAGCACTCAGATTCACGCTTTGCGGGATAAGGCCTCCTTACGTAATGAACGGTTGAGAATATTCACTCCCCACACCCACAGCCATTCGGGCATATACTGTGCAAAAAGAAACTAAAAATGAAAGAGACAAAGGTTAGAATGTTAGAACCCAAAACCATCAACACCGAAGGAACAAGTACATAGATCAGCATATGATTTAATCAAACAAATACCCATTAATCACGTAAAACACAACAAAGGAAAAAGCGCTGAGATGCTACAGCATTGAACACCTATTTCTGCATAAGCTCCTCCCCTGCTGAGTAAACAGCACCACTGACTTTCTGAAGCTATAAACCTGAGAGTATGTTTTTCTGCTCCCTTTCCTCCAGCCCTTCTTCATATTCAATCTATCGTCATATTTTGTCAAGAAATAAATATATACTATCATTCTTATTTAATTCACAATGTAAGAGACTAACTGGAACAAATGGCACAAAATAAAACTTCATATCATATGTTTGATATATCAAACTTCTTTCTTATAGGCTAAAGATTGACAGAGGATTGAAATCTTGATAAAATTTAGATTTCTGCAACTTGGGCAAATTGTATTCAGAAGAAATGATAACTACAAAAGAAAAGTCACAGTAGCAAAAGCTATCAGAGAAATCCGCTATGGACAAATAGCAATTGATGCCTCAATTCTTTGTTGTAAAACTGTAAACAACTGGTAAGGTTGAAAATAATTTGATAAAATAAAAATAGAAAAAAATGGAAAGTTTTAACAACTTTACACATTAAATCGCCTTAACAGAATTTCTTGGCAAAAAAATATATTCTGAAGAAAAGTTCATCAATGTGAACAAAGTTTAATTGTGATTAAAATGTTGGTGTTCTCACGCCTGTAATCCTAGCTCTCTGGGAGGCCGAGGCGGGCGGATTGCTCGAGGTCAGGAGTTCGAAACCAGCCTGAGCAAGAGCGAGACCCCGTCTCTACTATAAATAGAAAGAAATTAATTGGCCAACTAATATATACAAAAAATTAGCCGGGCATGGTGGCACATGCCTGTAGTCCCAGCTACTTGGGAGGCTGAGGCAGGAGGATCCCTTGAGCCCAGGAGTTTGAGGTTGCTGTGAGCTAGGCTGACGCCATGGCACTCACTCTAGCCTGGGCAACAAAGCGAGACTCTGTCTCAAAAAAAAAAAAAAAAAAAAATGTTGGTGTTCTATTAACATAGTTAAAATATCTACTCCATCTAAACCCCATCCTCATTATATCTTCAATTCAAAGAAAACTTCATGGTCAGTGGCTTCTAAGACTACTTTTTAGGTTTCCCTACTTTTTTCAAGTAATTAAAGGACGTGGAAACAATCATTTAAATAAAACTGCTTCTTATTAAAGAAATTGTTAGCCACATCTCTTCATAAAGTAAAAATTAACTGTTGATTTACTTATTTATTTAGTAGTGGTAAATCTAATAATCTTTATACAAACAGTCCCAAAAATATTTGTTTGGTAATTAAGAAAACTCCAAATATTAAAGGAAAAAAATCTAAACTAGGGCACATCCATTTACTATGCAAAATAAAGAAACATAAACTTAAGTTTTCTCACTAATACTTAGACTCACAATTTCAAATATTTAACAAAGTTATTTTTTAAAATACTAAAAGGCCCAAATCTTTGTCATGCCTGAACAAACTTTAAAAAAAATTCTGCCTACAATATTCAATATAGTAATTTACTGAACAGGTTGGATCCTAGGAACAATAGGCTATGTCACATAGCCTAGGCATGTAGTAGGCCATACCGTCTAGGTTTATGTAAGTACACTCTGTGATGTCCATACAACAATGAAATGGCCTAGCAATTCATTTCATAGAACGTGTATCATTAAAAAAAAAAATCAATCAATAAGTAAAAAACATTCTATGTTTCTTGAACAAAGAAGTCCAAGAATATATTGAGATATTATTTGACATAATGGTTATTACATACAATATAGACCTGTTTTATGTTTTTATGGATTATACTATTTACTTACTGGTATCCCTCAACCATTACTAGAATCTTTTTTTACTGTGAAATTCCCATATATATAGTATTTTTATTCTCCTATCATCCACTTATATTAAAGCAGCATATTTCATCTTTTTGATGCCACATAGTTGGAACTTTAAAAAATTTTTAATTACCCTACGAAAGAGAATTTAGTGTCTTAACCAAAATCATTAAGAATGTCAGGTTTAAAACTTGGAATTTACAATTCTCATGTTTCCACATCAGGCGTCAATCAGATTCCTACGTATCATTTAGAAAAGTTTAAAATGCATTAACTTAATGACAAGACCTGAAAACACAGTGCTACCTGAATAGAATGGGACCAGTATCCTGTGGTCCTTTTCGAAATCCCAAGGGTAGAAACAGCATGATGTGCGTACACTTTGGGCGAAGGCACCAACCAGGGGCATTTATGCAGGAAGCTGCTAGATACAGTCATGTTGGTAGCTACACAGAACGGGATGAGACTCTGCACGAAGATTCCTTTAGAAGCGTATTCATACTGCAATGCTCTGCTGAAGTGGTCTAAATAAGCCTGTTAAAACAGAGGGGAGGAAAAAATTTTTAATTGGGAGGAACTTAAAAGAAAATTTAGGAGAAATAAACTTTTTTAGGAAAAGATACAGTGTAAGCAAACATCAGTTTCTGACAAAGAGCTCAACAAATCAGACCAAGCAATTATTAGTGAACGTTCTACCGAGTTAGGGATTCATTTTCCAGTAAGTAACACCTGACCTTAGAAGCAGAGAACGCAGCCAGCTGGGGAGTGGGCTTGCAGCAGGAGCCAGATGAGATGGTGACGATGGCACCCTTCTTTCTCTCCACCATGCCCGGTAACACTATATGGACCATCAAACTAGCAGCGGCAATATTCACATTTATGAGATCCCAGAGTTTGTCCTCGGAGACCTGAGTGAAATACTGGGGGTAGGGATAGAACACGCCCACATTATTAACCAAGATGCCAACGTCTCTGTCTTTCAGGGCTTCTCGAATCGGAACGTAGATCTCCCGGCCCCTGCTGAAGTCCGCAACTATGATGTCGGTTTCCACTCTGTAGGTGTCGGTGATGTCTTTAGCAACAGTCTGCAGCTTCTCTTGGTTCCTGCTGATCAGGATGATGTTGAGACCCCGGCTCGCTAACTCTTCAGCGTAGGCTTTTCCAATCCCATCTGTGGCACCTGCGACGCAAGCCAGGAAAAGTGAGTGTGCTCTGGCGGTGCGACCTTTAAGAAGCATCTTAAATACCCCACTGCCGGTTTAATCAGAGAAAAATTCACGCCGGCAATAAAGCAAGCTCTAGTATTTACGAGTCAAGGACAGTGCTGCGTCAATAATGTGCACGATGCCTGCGGACCACTCTCCCAGACACCCTGGCAAGGAGTCGTTTCACATTCACCACGTGGACCATGGGACACAGCAGGAATCTGTTTTCAAACTTCTATCTGGCTTTTCTGGGAACTAAAATGATGAACTAAAATAAAATTCAAAACAGGTAAAGCACTTCTAAAAGTGGTTTCTAGGGACAATTTTGAAACGGAGAGCAAAAGGCAAAGGTAAAGGGGTAGGAAATGGGGCCGGAGTAGGCCCGGGAATAGAAGGGGCAGATTTAGGGGGATATAAATCATGGGGGGCAAGTTCTTCCTAAGATGAGGGCAGTAAGAAAATGTGAACACGGTCAGAGCAGGAGTCATACGTTTTATTTTTTTTTTTTTTATCAGTTATGTTCCCATGAAAACATCACATTAAATTCAACAGCTCCTTGAAAATGCCTCTGACTTCAAATACAACTTAAACAGAAAAGATTATCTCCATTTTAAATTAGGTTACCACTGACGACGGCCCATCTTCCGTACTGCTTGATCAAGTCTGCTCGGCTCCCCAGACGAGGGATAAAATGCAGCCTGATCAGGCTGTAAAAGTCGCAGATGACGGTGATGCTCTTTCTGGCCGTATACCAGGCTCCAACCAAAGCCAGAGCTTCCATGTAACAGTTGCAAGACCTGGCAATTTCCCGGTACAAGAGGTAGAAGCTGTCAACAGCAGCCATGGCAACCTGCAGGAAAGAGAAAGGAGAGAGGTATTCTCTGCTTAATAAATTAAAGGAACATGCATAGTTTGAGTGAGGACATCCAAGAACATCATATCTTAACAATTTTGCATTCACATAACAATAACTTTTCAAATGCATGCAGCCTGTGGAACCAGTCAATTTACAATATCATTATTTAGCATTTGTAGCTCATAAAGTTCTTTTCTTCCAAGAAGATTAATCAACATAGCTACCAAGAATTACCAAATTCCTACTCAAATTCAGATACTGTGCTACATGTTGTGGCTACCAAGATAAACACAATATGCTCTGCAACCTAAAAAAGCTCCTAGTCTAATATAATGACAGACACAGACTTTTTAACTCAGATGACAGCCAGAAGACACACTTACTCCTCTGCTTTTTCCATAATTGGCAAGTGCAGAGGCCCTATTCCTCATATAGAGACAAAGTAAGATGAATCAGAGGTAGTATCAAGACATGGCCTTAGGCCGGGCGCGGTGGCTCACGCCTATCATCCTAGCACTCTGGGAGGCCGAGGCAGGCGGATTGCTCCAGGTCAGGAGTTCGAAACCAGCCTGAGCAAGAGCGAGACCCCGTCTCCACTATAAATAGAAAGAAATTAATTGGCCAACTAATACATATAGAAAAAATTAGCCGGGCATGGTGGCACATGCCTGTAGTCCCAGCTACTCGGGAGGCTGAGGCAGAAGGATTGCTTGAGCCAGGAGTTTGAGGGTTTGAGGTTGCTGTGAGGTAGGCTGATGCTACGGCACTCACTCTAGCCCGGGCAACAGAGTGAGACTCTGTCTCAAAAATAAAAAAAAAAGACATGGCCTTAGCCTCAAGGAGCTTACAATCCACTAGAGACAACACTAAACTTTTGAAAACTTTAATATACATTAAAAATGTACATATTTTTAAAAAAAAGAGATACTCACTACACTTTAAGAAATGGTTTTCTCAAATGACAACAGAGTGAGCACTGCTCCATCTTACTAACTTAATTTGTACGCCATCACGTTTGCCTGGCCCCTTAGGTTTGAGGAAAGAGAAGTCCAGTACAACTTTGTAGGTATCCAGATAGGTAAGCGCTTACTAAGCACCTACTACATTCTATGTACTGTGAGTCACAGGATTCCAAAATGGATTAAATAATTGTGCCTAAGCAAAGAGGCAGACATTTAACAAAATAATTTAAAGTGCTGTATGATTTGCTATGTATGCCTGCAATCAGAGCTAAACCTGCAAAGGTAAACAAAGGCCAGGCGTGCGGCGGGGGGGGCCTGGTGGTGTGGCTAAGTGAGTGGGCTTCACGTCAGACTACACCAGGGGAGGCGTGGCAGTCTGACCCAGCTGTGCACTACCTATGGGGGACAAAGTATCACTAAGACTAGAAGAGACTAAAATGAAATGATAGGGGACTCAGATATACACAAACACATGTATAAGGATACAGCTTATATTATAAAAAGACAGTTGATTTTAAGCCAAAAACACCCCCACTGAAATATAAAACTTCTGGGAATGGCCCCCTTAAAGAAATCCCATTAAGATAGGAAAAAAAGCAAGTCCTGAAACTAAGAAAATACCCAACAATAGCAGCAAAAATTGGCATAAGGTTAAGGAAGAACGAACGGATTCCCTCCTAATCCGATGCAATATAATTTGAGCTTAGCCAAGTTTTGCATAGTAAAAAAAAAAAAACACTATGTAGGACAAAACAAAATAAGCACTGAAATGGAACACATGGAAGAATGACTCCACATTGAGATAAAAGACACATAAAATAATTAAATAAATGTATACATGAATGTGTAGTCCAAATTATGAACAAAACATACAAAAGGATTATGATGCAAACTGAAGAAACAGGTGAGCAGCAGGACTCCTAAATGCCCCACAATGGAATACAACACCCCGAACAATGAAGTTGCACATTGCTACCATATTACTAATTAAGTTGACATGGCATTAAGTTTTAAAAAAAAGTTTTTCTCAACTAAAATGTTGGGCCACTTTATTTCCTATAGGTAAAATGCTACGTACTGGGGTTCTGTTCATAGAAACTCACTTCCCACAATGAGAATGCCTAAATTAATCATGAAAAAAGAATTATAAACTTTACCAAGCACATAACCAAATACTTAATATGAAAGCCATGAAAACGAATACTCCTTTGGGGTCATTTGTCTTCACGAACCAGACTAACTGAGATCACCTAAAAAAAAAAACAGCGATCCCCAACCTTTTGACACCAGGGACTGGTTTCGGTGGAGGGCAATTTTTCCCACGGTGGGCAGGGGGACTGGGGAGCTCTGCAGCCTGGTCCCTAATAGGCCTCGTACCGGTATTTAGGTCCACGGACCTAAAATATGAGATACCAAGTTCAACGACATTTGGACTGAAGATGTCTCTCTTTTTCTGACCAATCATCCCTACAGCAGGCAGCAACACCCCTTATGGCTCCCAAATCCTTTGAAATGCATTCACAGTGAGGACCATCTGCCTCAGAAATGCTCCTCCTTCTGTGCTGTGTGTGAGGACGCCTCTGTTTCCAGACGCCAGGCGCCAGGGAGCCCCGTCTGCCGCCTGGGACCTGCTTCCCAGGCTGCCTGGGCGAGCCCTCGGCCAGGCGTGGTCGCAAAGTTTTCACACTGGCTGCAGTCCCTGAGCAGTCATAATCATAAGACTCCCAAAGAAATGACCAAAACATTCATTCCTCATAAGAACACCAAAAACTGAGATTCCATGTGAAACCATCCTAAACTGGGTGTTCCTGAAATCACACTGATGAAGTGTTTGTCGTAACTAATCAAACACAAGGCCGTGAGGAAAGTAAATGCAAAAACCGATCACCTGTGTGCACTAGGACTTCTCAAACAAAATGTCATGAAATTAGAAATAACTATGACTAAAAAACCTAGACACTTGGAATATGAAATCTATGCTAATAACAGGTAGGTGTGAGTCTAGGATATTAAAGCAATGTTTTCAATGAAAAACCAGTGACCACGTATCAAGCTGTGCGGGCTGAGTCACAGCAATGCCTGCGGGAAACCCACGCACTGAGCGTGCAGAGAAGGTTCCAGCTGGAAAGGACCCACCAGGAGCGCCGGGAGTGACTCACGCCACGGAAAGCCCTGTCAAGGGGACGTCTTCCCTCTTCAGCCCCATTTTTTCCGAGAATGTGAACATTTTTGAAGTAAGTCTCTAGCTAAAGGTACCCGACTACAAAGGGGCTCCCCGCTTTCCTGCTCTGGTCACTACGCACCCCAGGTTCTCCCCCGCGCTGCCCTGAGGCCAGTCTGCGAACAGACCCGACTGGAAACAGACGCTCCTTCTTCCTCACAGCTCAGCTGGGGAAACTTTACACAAAGCTAACAGCAACTTTTTCAAAAATTAAAAAAAGCACACAAATTCATACACCGTGAATCTCTGTAGGGCAGCAGGGCATCTGCTAAATGCAAAACACCCTGCTCAGAGTAAGAAAGATCACAGTGTTTGCGGGACACACATCCACTCGGCCTTCCAGCTCGGCTGCAGCGTGCTCCCCCTTTCCTGCACCCTTCTTCTTAAGGAACATGTCATCCAATGGGCCAAAACCCACTCAGATTAACTCAGAGTAAGATGGCAATGTGTGCAGACATCAGGGTCCTTGGGGAAACAAGGCACAGGCGCCAGGCAGGTGTATGGGAAGCTACTCTCGAGGCCTGCCTGGGTTGCACTTGGGCCTTGTTCTGTCTCTGAACCAGGCGTCCTCGAACTGCGGCCCACGGGCCACATGAGGCCCGCCAAGGGCATTTATCCGGCCCACCGGGTGTTTTTGCCGCTGTTGCCTGTCCTGCTTAGCAGCCAACTCGCCCGGGCCCACAGCGTGCATGTGTGGAATGCGCGCCGCACTCTCCAAAGGCCTTCCAACGGGCTGAGGGGCGGTGAACTGGCCCTGTTTAAAAAGTTTGAGGACTCTGCACGCACCTGCCGCAGCCCCACTTGAACTTCCACATTGGCCCAGCCGCCTTAGCATCTCTATTCCAAATTCCTGGCAAGGGTTCCAGCTGGCTCACCTGAGCACAGGCACCCTCCGCTTGTCTACCACCCGACAGGGGGCAGGGAGGAAGGCATCTGCAGTGTTAGGGACAGCCCCCTCCAGGCTGTGCGTGGGTCAGGTGCTTCAAAGAGGAAGAAATGAAAGGAAACGCTGGTACACTTTTTCCCTCTCCTTCCACCATCCTTCCACCCGACAGGCTGCCCCTCCAGGGTGGAGGCCAAATCTCACTCCTCTCTGTTCCTCCAGCACCTTCCACAAGTCCTGGCACAGCGAAGGCGCTCAACAGCTGTGTGCTGAATTCGGCTGCACCCCATGTCTCTGGCTGCAGCTCACAGGCAGGGTCTTTTCCTGTCCAGTTCTCAGTCTCCACATGGCAGGAGACCTTCCCCAGCTCAAGAGCGGACCACCAACAAATTCTTCTGATCTTTTACAGAAAGAGCAATCTGCATGTTAAACCCACCAGGGACCCACTAAGATCCAGCAGAGGAGTGTGCACCCACTCCAGTGGGGAGCAGAAGCAAAGTGGTGCCACCGAGGCCCGTCTTCTCACCTCTACTCACTAGACCCACCTCGCCATCTTGTCAGGGGAACACCACCCTGAAATTTTAACATGACCTTAAACATGTACTACCATTGCCAAATGTATTTTTTAAATCACAGAGAATCAGAGGAGGGCTGATGGCATTCAAGGTCTGGTCCTCGGCCCTGATGTATAGAAACACAAGTTTATCTTTCCTCAGAGGCAGCTCAAGACAGAGAGATCTGACTCACATGCACCAAACTCATAAAAGACTGACAAATTCACATGCTACTTATGAATAATGAACAACATAGCCAAGAAGCATTCAGTTATAAGATGAATAAGTTCTGCAGACAGCATAGTGACTATAGTAAACGGTAACATACTGTACACTTGGAATTTGCTTAGAGGGTAGATTTTTAAGTGTTCTCCCTATGGGGAAAAAAAGCAACTGAGTTGATGAATGTGTTAACTAACTTGATTGTGGTGATCATTTTACAACGTATACATACCTCAGAGTATCACACTATACATCTTAAATATATACCATTTTATTTCTCAATTATATCTCAATAAAGTTGGCAAAATAAAAAAATTTAAATTAAAAAAAAATTGTAAAGCTTTTTCTTGTCTCTACAGAAAAAACATCAGTAACAAAACAAAAGCAGAACTGTCACCAACTAGGAAAGAAGAGCAATTCCCTCTTATCTTTTAGGCATTTTATACTTCTGTAGGGCAACCGTCACCAAAAACTTACAGGAAGCATTACAACTGCAGAAAATTATGGTCAAAACTGCAAGGAGCAAAGTCACCTCTTCAAAGCACCCGTGCCGTGGCCTGTAACATTATCCTGCTTCACAATTAAGCTGACTCGATTTAGCAGTGCACAAAGGGCAATAAAATCCAATACAAAAACGTTCATGGATCAAGAGCTCTGGGAGAAAAGTCTTGGCTGAAACACAGAGATATCGCCAAGCTACCAACAGGAATGTGACCTGGGGTGGAAGGTAAAAGAACCTGAAACAGACTGGCCAAAATGTCCTTAAAGAAAACAAAGCAAGCATGATGGCAATCAAAGCACCACCATAAGGTTGGAACACGGACAGTGTGGTCGGCTGAGTAATGGCCTCCAGCGAAGTTTCTGTCCTAATACCCAGACCCTGTAAATACGTTACCTTATGTGGCAAAAGGGACTCTGTAGATGGGGTTAAGTTCTGGACCCTAAGATGTGGAGATGATCCTGGATTATCCAGGTGGGCCCAACGTAATCATGTGTGTCCTTACGAGGGGGCAGGAAGATCAAAGACAAAGAAAGGGACGTGACCACTGAAGCCAAGGTCAGGGAGCGTGCAATTTGAAGGCACCACGTAGGATGCTGGTACTGAAAATGCAGAGAGGTCACCAGCCCAGGACTGTAGCAGCCTCTAGAAGCTGGCAACGGCAAGGCAAAGGACTGTCCCCTAGAAGGAAAGCAGCACGCCGACACCCTGACTTTAGCCCAGTGAAAATGATTTTAGGCCCTTATCTCCAGAAGAAAGACAACAAATGTGTGCCATCTTAAGCCACCACGTTTAGTATTTAATAATTTGTTACAGCAGCCACAGGGAATAAAGATGAACAGGTGGATAAAGGGATGGGGAGACAGTCACTCTAGCTGCAAGGACAGTACAGAGACGAGCTGAGAATCCCGCAACACCCCGACTGAATGGGCATTCCCGAGGCCCCCTCATCGTCTTCATCAACGGCTGGAATCATCCAGCTTCTCAGAGGCTCCAGGGCTATGGACGTTTTCATTAGAAAATTTTTTCACAGGAATCTTAATTTTTGCACTGAGTACTCCAAATCCTACCTGTCCTTCCAAGACCTGTCAAAGTCCCTCCCTGTGAAATGGTATTGTTTATGGTTTTCATTTATGTTTCCCTAGTTACTAATAAGGCTGAAATTCTTTTGATGTTTATGTGCTATTTGTTTTCTAAACTATGAAATGCCTATTCCTATTTTTTGCCCTCTTTTCTTTTTCACTCAGAATTATAAGAAATCTTTACAAATTCTAGATACTAGCTCCAGGTATGTTTTGTGTCTCTTTATAGTGCCTTTGATGAACCGAATGTCTTAATTTTCATGTAGACAAATGTATTCATCTTTCTCCTTTATGGTTTATGCTCATTATGTTTTATTTCAGAAATCCCTCCTTAGCCCCAGGTCATGAAGATACGTCCCCACGTTATTTTCTAAAAATTTTACAGTTTTGCTTTTCAGATTTAAGTCTTTAATCATCATGGAGCTTTGTGATAGTATGAGGTTGGGATCTCATACATGTTTAATATTCCTCCACAACACTTGGCATGTGCTATGTATACTATATTTATTTAACAAACAGAATCCAATACTGCTTTGTGTTCAAAGCTCAAATTTCACTCAAGGAGAAGAAAATGTAAGAAGCTTCTCATACTTTGTCAGCACTTTGACAAAGTTATTATTGGTGTATCGTGACATTTTGGAATTTCCTTGCCTTCCGCTGCCAATTCTTGGTATACAACTAAACTATCAGGGGGGGTGAGTAGAAACAACAGCAACATGGGAATTGGAAACTGAGATCCAATATTCCTCAGTTTCATGTCTGCATTTGTACAACAGGAATTAAAATAATAATCACAGCACCCCTCCCAAGATAACAGACAGCTTTCGCTCACATAAAAACTTGTACATGCATGTTCACAGCAGCCTTATTCACAATAACCAAAAGGTAGAAACAACCAAAATGTCTATCATGAACAAATGAATAAACAGAATGTGGTCTCTCCATACGATGGAATATCACTCAGCCATAAAAAGGAATGAAGTGCTCATACATGCTATAACATAGAACCACCTTGAAAATGTTCTGCTAAGGAATAGAAAACAAACACAAAAGGCCACATATTGTATTATTCCATTGGTATGAAATGTTCAGAATGGGCAAATCCATACAAACAGAAAAAAAGATTGGGGAATGCTCGTGGAGGGGGGCATAGGGAATGCCTGCTAATGGGGCTGGGGTTTCTTGTGTGTGTGATGGAAATGTTCTGGAATTAGTTACTGGTGATGGTTGCAAAGCATTGTGAATATACTAAAAACTACTGAGTTGTACCCTGTAAAATGGCTAAAATCGTGAATTTTTATCTCATTCTTTAAAAACCGACTGAAAAAAAGTACCACCCATTTGTTGAACTCTAGGCCCCAGGAATATTCCTGCGGTGATTAAAACCACAGACCGAAAAGAGACTGCCTGGGTTGGAATCCAGCTCCCCATTCAAGAGCTGTGTGTCCTAGGTGAAGTTACTTCACCCCTGCACATTTCCTCAAACCATCAGTGAAAATGGGGATAATTGTTCCCGCCTGAGATTATGATGCGAATTAAATGAGGTAATCCATATAAAGCACTCAGAGCATCGTTGGTTCCTAAGTGCTCAACAGACCTTAGCTATTAGCATATAGCAGGGTGTTCTGTGTTTGATGTTTTAATAGCCGTTGGCTACTTGTAGCCACCAGGGTTAAAACTGAGAGTTCACTTTATGCAAAAGACTCTAAGTGATTTATTCCTATGGTCTCACTCCATTCTCCCGTCAACTTTATGAGGCAAGAGTTACAATCATCCCCAGTTTACAGAGGAGGACATTGAGGCTTACAGAGCTTAAAAAAAAAAAAAAACACAGCAGACCCAGAATCCCACAGCTAAGAGGAGGCCGGGCTGGAATTCAGAACAAGGTCTATCAAAGCACAGCACCCTGGATATGGGGACCCCCACTGTGAGACCCCCACCCCAAGTGGGCCTCACGGTAAGTTGCACACACCCGGCTACAGTCGCCAAGGGGCGCTGTCGCGCTCCGGTTTGCGGGGCACGTCCCTTTAGACCCGGGACAAGCCTCGTTCATCCTCACGGCGCCTCCCCTCCAGCCCCCGGCAGGGCCCAGCGGGCGCGGGCAAACCCCGCAGTCCTGGCGGAGCCTGCGACCGCCGCAGCACGCGTCGGCGAGCCCTTTCCCCGCCACGAGCTCAGCCGTTCTCTCTCGCGTCCACTTTCGGCGAAACCCTACTCGACACCGCGTCGTTCAGGGAGGAGAATAAAGGCGGCGGATGGCTAAAGCCTCCGGGGAGGAGCCCGGGTAGGGTCCGCGGGGCCGGGGGGCGAGGGCCAGCGGGCGGGAGGGCTCCGGGGGGCGCGCGGATGGAGTCTGGGGAGTGGGGGGCTCTGAGATCCGGGGTGGGGGGCGCGGCTGGGGGTGCTCGGCCCGAAGGGAGGGGCGTAACTGAGGGGAGGGACGAGGACTTCCGGGGGCCGGCGGGGCCCACCGCGCGGCGGGGCCCGGGGGGCGTGGTGGGCGCACGGAGGCCGCCGGGGGTCGAGCCGAGCGGCGGCCGCGGGGGCTGAGGGGCACGAGGCGGGGTCCGGGGCGGGCGGGCCGCCGCGGGGGTGGGCGAGGGCACGGGGGCGCGGTACCTGCTGGGCGGCACACTCTCCAAAGCCGGTCCCGCCAGACCCGCGCGGCCGCCGCCCCGGTCTCCGCCGCCGCAGCTGCCGCCGGCCGCGCCCCCACGTGACCGGCGCACGCGCAGGGGGGCGGAGCCGTCGGGGGCCCCGCCCCACCCGGCGTCCCCGGCCCCGTCGGCCCGCCCCGAGTGCGCGTGCGCGGAGGTTGCCGTGGCGACCGGGGGAGCGTCCGGCTGCTAACGGTCCGGGCGCCGGTGGCCGGGACGAAGAGAGCGAGCGGGGCTGGGGGCCGGAGCCGCCGCGGAACGGGGCTCTCCGCTGCTGCGGGGTGGTCGGCGTTGCGGCAGTCAGCATGCACCCGGAGCCCGCGGCGGACCCGGCGGCGCAGCCGGGCTGCTGCGAGCGGGAGCCGGGCGAGGAGGCGTCCGCGGGCGACCACGGCAGCGCGGGCCAGGCGGGCCGCAAGGAAGGTGCCAGCCGCCGCCCGGGGTGCGGGGGGCGGCGGGCAGACCCGGCTGGACGCCCCAGCCTCCTCCCAGGGCCGGACGGTAACGGTGACAACAGCAGGCCGCACTTCCTCCCGGGCGCGCCGCACTTGGCGTCCTCGCCCGGCTCCGTGCGCGCGAGCAAGCGGACACCTAAGAGGCTGTAAAAGTCGCTGCAGACACGTTAGCCCCGGCTGGCCGGTGACAGAACGGAGAGTCTGACTCCGGAGCCCAGGCCCTTGTCCAGCGCACCGTCGTCCCCACTCCCAGCTTTGATGCTTTCAATGTGTCCGTTTATTGCCTTCGCCGTGCAAGAGCAAGGCTTTCTCCCCTGGAGGCTGCATGCTAAGGCAGGGCAGGACAGCCTGATTGAGTTCAAGGCGTCTAGTCCAGTGCCTGACCTATGGGAGAGAGACTGAATGAGGAGTTAGGGGGTCTGGGGTCCCTGTGTGACCATGCCCCCCCCTCACCAAAGTATCCGGGAATGGACTTGAAAGATAGGCTTCAGCCTCTGCTGCCACTAGGCTTGGGGCCCTAAAGGAAACCTTTAAAGGATTAGATAAAAAAAAAAAAAAATTCATTTGTGTGTCATGTTTTGAACCCAGTCTGCAAATATATCTTGAGCTCAGCTGCCCACGCAAACCCCATGTGAGGAGCTGTAGGGAGTCGGTATTGCCCAGTGCAGAGACACTGGCCCTTGGAGCCACCCGCATTGGGTTCAGACTGTAGCTCACAGTAAAGGCTTCCTGGCTGTTGGCCCAGAGTTTAACGTCTCTGAGCTTTAGTCTCCTCATCTGTAAGCAGGGTTAATTATACAGAGATATACAGAGATAATTAAAGATACAAGTCTCCAGCAGATAGGGGGCCATTAACAAATGGTAGTACCTTTTATTACTATAATCAATTATATATATATATTGAGCACCTATTCTTTCTTTATTCCACAAACATTTATCTGGTGCCTCTTGTGGCTGAGCATTGGATGCAGTGAGAACTTGATGAGTTTAAGACACAGTCCCCACACATGGAGCGTTTAGTCTTGTTCAGTAGACCACAGGAACACACACACACACACAAGGCGGCAGCCAACAGCCCTTAAAATTAAGTGCATTGGGGCCGGGCGCGGTGCCTAACGCCTGTCATCCTAGCACTCTGGGAGGCCGAGGCAGGCGGATTGCTCAAGGTCAGGAGTTCGAAACCAGCCTGAGCAAGAGCGAGACCCCATCTCTACTATATAATAGAAAGAAATTAATTGGCCAACTAGTATACATAGAAAAAATTAGCTGGGCCTGGTGGCGCATGTCTGTAGTCCCAGCTACTTGGGAGGCTGAGGCAGGAGGATTGCTTGAGCCCAGGAGTTTGAGGTTGCTGTGAGCTAGGCTGATGCCAGGGCACTCACTCTAGCCTGGGCAACAAAGCGAGACTCTGTCTCAAAAAAAAAAAATTAAGTGCATTCAAATTGGCCGATTTTGATTGGCCTTTTAAAAAACTGAGTGGATTTGAATGTGCTCATTTTCCTTTTATCAAAGATGCTCCCACCATGTCTGTTCCTTTTCACGTGGCTTTTTTTTTTCTGTTGAGAAAATTTTAAAGACAAAAGCACAGAGAACATTATAACAAGCACCCACGTATTGCCACCAAGAACAGAAAGTTATTGGCATTTTTATCGTATTTACTTGCAATCTTTTTAAATTAAAGAAATAAACTGATTCACATAAATTTGGCGTTCCTTTTGTCCCTCCCCCCATTCCTAATCTCATTCCTTTCCTTCCTTGTTCAGAATTTTGTATGGATTCTTCCAATCACTTCTCTATACGTATGTGACCTTAAACAGTGCGTAGCATTGGTCTGCATGTTTTTAATTTATATAACTGGTATTCTGTGCCTGTTATAAAACTTGCTTTTTTCCCTTCATGTATGTTTCTGAGAATGATCCATATTGACAGTGGCAGTTCTCCTGCATTATTTTCAAAGGTGGATGAGTAATCCGTTGGTTTATATGCCCAGTCCCTATGGATGGGTATTTGCATTATTAACAGTTCTTGGCTTTTACAACCAATGCAGAAACGTTGTAACATTGCACGCATTTCCTTGCCTACCTGTACAAGACTTTTTATGGAGACTCTACCTAGAAGTGAAATTTACATAGTCTTAGCTAATGCTTTAAAAAAAATGTTACACATTAAAGAGTATGGTGTTCCATACTAAAAGTGGATGGTTATTAACCAAGTTGAAATTGGGGGATTTTTTTTTTTTGTACATTTTTTTTTTAATCTCCATTGACCCCCTACCTCTTTTCTTTTACAGAAACTAATGATCCTAAGGAAATGGGTGTGGGTCCTTCTGACACCTCCTACCAAAGCCAGAAGAAACAGAGTGGAGATAGCGGGTCAGATGGTTACTTAGCACACTCAAGGGATGACAGGGAGGACCAGGGCACCAGGTACGTGGGCAAGCCGCCAGTTAGTGCACGTTTATGGAGTGGTGTAAATGGTGTGATCACCCGCCATGTACAGATAAGGAAACTGAGGCTCCTGGAGATTGAGGAGCCTGCCCAACGTCTGTGAATCATTAAGTAGTGAAGTCAGGATGGCACTGCCTGTGTGGCACAGCTAATCACACACTATTAAACTTTAATGCCAGGCCCGGAGAGGGAACAGCAGTAGTTCCTGATGACGCTATTAAAAGTATTTTTATTAGAACATACAGTGCACTTTTCAAAAATGCTGAAAGTAATGACGTAGGATGAGGCCTTGAAATCTATACCAAAAAAAAAAAAAAAAAAAAAAAAAGAAAAGAAAAGAAGAAGAACTTAAAATGAGTACCAGGCGTATAGGATGTTGCAGAATTTGGGGCAGGAATCGATGCAGTGAAGAACTTTCGGGATGTTTTTACAGCTGACAAGCTGAAATAAATTTCCTGTTCCTATTTTCCATTTGAACAGAATGACTAAAAGTTTTCTGCAAAAACTCTGCAAGCAGCACAAGCTGTATATCACCCCGGCGTTGAATGATACGCTGTATCTGCACTATAAAGGTAGGGACCCGGTAGAGGAGAGGCCTCATGTCAGGCAGAAAGACTCTACATATCAGCCGGGCGCGGTGGCTCACACCTGTAATCCTGGCACTTTGGGAGGCCGAGGCAGGTGGATTACTCAAGGTCAGGAGTTGGAAACCAGCCTGAGCAAGAGCGAGACCCCGTCTCTACTATAAGTAGAAAGAAATTAATTGGCAAACTAAAAATATATATGGAAAAAATTAGCCGGGTACGGTGGCGCATGCCTGTAGTCCCAGCTGCTCGGGAGGCTGAGGCAGGAGGATCGCTTGAGCCCAGGAGTTGGAGGTTGCTGTGAGCGAGGCTGATGCCACAGCACTCTAGCCTGGGCAACAAAGAAAAAAAATTAAAAAGACTCTCCATATCTAGTAGTACAAAACGTTACTCTCAGGGATCATCTTTAGTTCTCAGATTATAGTTAAATAGAAATTTCGGAGTTCGGTGGAGATGTATGTATGGAAAAAGCAGTAACGTTTCTTTCAAGAAAAAGTCTTGCTTGAGTAGAGTTCATCAAGGGGCCGCTGGCTGTGGGGAATACTTAGGAAGCACATGGGTATCTTTTATTTATGTTCTCTAAGGACTTTTAATTTTTCAAACCAGAAAGCTGATGTGTAAGTGCTCTGGGCGCGGGAGGGGTATGCTGCAGGGGTTGAAGATAGACACAGAGAACAAGGGATGGGGAACTTTGGGTGCCCTTTCAGGGCGGAGAGGTGGGAACGGGACTCGGGATTGGGGTCCGGGGTCACATGTAGATTTAAGTGCAGGTGCCCAGGCGGGGCTACTGCTAGCAATGGTAAAGAGGGGCGAGAGCTGCCAGTCTCTGCTGGGTTGGGGAGGGCCAACTTGCTTTATCAGTCACTTTAGTGTTCGTTTATTTATTCAGAAAGTGCTCCCCGAGAGCCTTCTGCGTGCCGGAAGGCATCTTGGGGGACGGGGGCAGCCTCACCACTTGTGAGCACGGCGCCATGCCAGGGAGACGCGCAAAGCCCCCCCCCCCCCAGGCTCAGAGACCCGCGGGGGCTCGGAACAACTCCTGACTGGCGTCCCGGCCCTCACCGGATCCCCCATCCAGAGTCGCCCAGAAAGACTCTTGCTCTAGACAGAGTCAGGGAGGGACAGAGGGCTGGGAGAGAGCAGTGCCTATTGCTGCGTCACAAATTACCTTAAAACTCAGCAACTTGAAGCACCTTCATTACCCCCTCAGCCTCTGAGGGCCAGGCCCCCCGGGAGCGGCCCGCCGGGGAGCCGAGGCTCAGGGTGTCTCATGAGGCTGCTGGAGTCAAACTATCAGCCAGGCCTTAATTCTCTGAAGCCTGGCCTGGGGCCGAGAATCGGGCATGGGCTCCCGGCCTCAGGTCCCCACTGGCCGCCGGCCCAGAGGCCTCCATTCCTCACAGGGAGAGCCTCTCTAGGGCCCCTGGCGTCCCCAGAGGGAGTGAGCCAGAAAAGGAGACTGAGGCCAAGACAGATGCCCAGTTGCGGAAAAGAGGCGTCACCACAGGGCAGGATTCGGTTGGTCTCAGGAGTCCCCTCTCCTCTAGAAAGCTCAGACAGAGGGGCAGGGCCCTTGGGGGTCAGACACCTCGGTGCGGTTGGGAACCGGCAATGGCATTCAACAACCGGGATGTTCTGGGAGACTTAGCCAAGGGTGGTGACCCAAGGATTGAGAGGGGAGGAGTGAATGGCAGATGGCTTGTTCCTCCCCAAGGTTCCTGGAGAGACGATAAATAAATGAGTAATGACTAACATCCCAAGGGAGGTGGTGGGGGGGAGCCTATCGAATATAGGTGGGTTTAAGGCTTCTTTGATTTATAATTGTTTTAAAAAATGAAACCTCGTCTAAAGGCTTGGAATGTCTTGCCTTGAGGATGTCTGTTAATCAGAGACAAGCCACAGACATATATGGACACACACCGGACTCGAGGGATGTATCAAGTGCATCGATGGTCTGCAGGCGTGGAGCAAGCTTTGTCTGGCATGGCCTTGGGCCTGTTAACGATTCAGTGTCTTTATTGTTACAAAGAGCAACTCCAAAAGGGAGGGGAGCGTGACAAGGCGGGTCTCACCTCCCTGGTCCGCACGGCCAGCAGCTCAGCTTCAAGGTTTCCCTGGGGTCCCCGTTGGCCAAGAGGGGGGTCCATTCCATCATCTGGGGGTTAGGGGCTTAAGATTTTATTTTAGTTCTCAATTTCGACATATGTATTTTAAAGGGACATAGACATTGGGCCCCTAGCAGTAGGCAAAACCAAGGGCGGTCCTGCCCCCTTGCCCACGTGTGGGTGTTAGGAGCTTAACTGACACCCCCCCCCTCTTTCCCACTAGGCTTCGATCGCATCGAGAACTTGGAGGAGTACACGGGGCTGCGCTGTCTGTGGTTGGAGTGCAACGGCATACAGAAGATCGAGAACCTGGAGGCCCAGACGGAGCTGCGGTGCCTCTTCTTGCAGGTGAACTTGCTTCGTAAGATTGAGAACCTGGAGCCTCTGCAGAAGCTGGACGCTCTTAACCTCAGCAACAATTACATCAAGACCATCGAAAACCTCTGTAAGCGTGCCTGGCAGGCGCAGTCTTTCTCTCCGCCCTGTGTGCCCCGCTTTCCCCAGGGGTGGGGGGTGGGGGGGGTTGTAAAATTTTATGCCGTGGGTGAAAGGCATCATTTTTATGCCTTCGTTGTTTACTTGTGCTGACACCTGTCCCTCCCCCGCCTGCCAGCCTGCCTCCCTGTGCTGAACACCCTGCAGATGGCCCACAACCACCTGGAGACGGTGGGCGACATCCAGCACCTGAAGCAGTGCCTGAGCCTCTGTGTCCTCGACCTTTCCCACAACAAGCTGAGCGACCCCGAGATCCTGAGCGTTCTGGAGCACATGCCCGACCTGGTAAAAACAAAACGGAACGAAAGAGCCCGGGAGGAAACGGCTCGCTCGCGCTGTTTTATGTTCACTGAACAGCAAGCCCTAACTTTTCTTTTTTCCCCCTTCCCGCCTTGCTTTCTTCCTTCTTTCACGCTTTTTTTTTTTTTCCCTCTGTGTGTGTTTCTAGCTGTATCTTACATGACAGCTATCACTGCATTGCACCCACAGGTAGTTCAGTGTGGATCTCTGACAGGTAATGACTTTTTCAGAGCATAATCCCAACACTACCATCGTGTCTAAATTATCACAACGACTACATTTAATGCCCAGTCTGTGTTCAGTTTTCGCCACCTGTCTCACACGTGTGTGTGTTTGACGGCGGGCCGTTCACGTCCAAATCACATTCAGATGTTTACATCTGGATCGTTTGTCTCTTTTGATCTGTAACCGCCGCCCTTCCTAGTTTTTCCCCAACCGCGTTAGTTTTTCAAAGAAATCAAGTCCCTTGTCTGGTGGTTTCTCACATCCTGGACGTGGCCGATTGTGTCCTCGCGGTGTCATTTAACGTGTTCTGCCGTCCCCAGTATTTCCGGTAAAATGGTAACGGGGCCAGAGGCTTGACTGGATCTGAGTCCCATAGTTACTTTGAGGTGGGTGACGTCCTTCCCTTGCGTCGCGCCGGAGAGCACGTCATGTCTGCTCACCTGTCCTTCTGTCTATTCAAACCGATCAGTGGGTTCAGACGCTGCCAGCCTGACAGAAGCAGCCGTCATGAAGTTCCCCATCAGTCCTCCTCCCCGGTTCTGTGAGCTGTCACCGCCGAGCCTCGCCTGCATGCGTTGTCTCACGGGCGGTCGCGCGGTGGTCACTTTGTATTCCTCTTATTCCTTTGGCGTCTGTTAGCTGGAATGCTTCTGCAAAGCCGCTTGGCTCATCAGCGAGCGTGGTTCGTGCAGACAAGGCCAGAGCTAACGTCTGGCCCTCTGGTTTATCGATTTTCAGGAAGGTGAGCCGAGACCCCCCAGCAGCCTCTAGTGGTGACAGTGAGGGCCTTTTCTCTTTCGGTGTCACTATAAACTCACAGATTCATAGAGAAAGGTATTTGGTATGACGTAACCCTTGCTGTCATTTTGACTCTTGGTGTTCAAATTTTCCTGGCCTTTGGCCCCATGAGCCCCTCCAGGTTGGTTCCTGTACCCTTTGGACTCTGCTCTAGTGTCCTTTGATGGCTTCCTTGCTTTTTAGCGTGTATGTATTATCATGTACACTATGCGGAAAAATATTAAAACTAGCAAACAAAACCCTTGAGTTCACTATGTATGCTTAGGGTATGGATAAGGGAAAAAAGTGAGTCAATTGAAAGAAAGATAATAAGCAAATCGCATCAATAGTTTAGGAACAACCTGTAGCATGGACTATTGAGAAGGACTATTTTAGAATTGCCAGCACTTGGTGAGAACATCAAGCTGTATTATAGTATAATCCTTTTTTGTTTTGTTTTTTTTTTGTTTGTTTTGTTTTGTTTTGTTTTGCCAGGGCTGCCATAACTACTGCAGGCTGGGCGGCTTGAACAATAGAAATTTATTTTCTCATAATTCTAGAGGCCAGAAGTCCAGGATCAAGGTGTCGGCAGCGTTGGTTTCTCCTGAGGGCTCTCTCTGTGGCTTGTAGGGTTTTGTTTGCTAGTTTTAATATTTTCCTTCTGTGTCCTCACGTGACCATCCCTCTGTGCTGTTCGTTGTCTGTGTCCTGATCTTGTTTTATAAGGACACCAGCGGGATTGGATTAGGGCACACCCTAATGAACTCTTTCTAACTCAATCACCTCTTTAAGGGTCTGATCTCTAAGTTCGGTGGCACTCTGAGGTGCTGGTGGTTAGGGCTTCCACGTGGGACACCATTCAGCCCATGACAAAAGCAGTTGTTTTGTGGTTGCTTTTACATTCACCATAGACCCCTCTATTGCCTGCCCCCAACCCCACCCCCTGCAGGATAAGTTGCCTGAAAATACGGCAAGAATGGTGGAGACGGCACGCGAATGAGGCCTGGGAAATGCCAAACTAACCAGTTTAAAATATATTTGCCTTCTCCGTCAATAAAAGTCACTTTAGATATGACAAATATTTAATCTGTTTGGGCAAACAGATTTTAAAATAGCCTTAACCATTCACCTTCTTTGAGTTTCCTAAAGCAAGAGAGGAGGCGATGGTACTTAAAGTTGGGGACGGATGGCAGGCTGGCGTCGCAGAACCCCTTCCTCTTTGCTGGCCCTACGAGGAGATCGTGATCCGTACCCCACCCCCACCCCACCCGAAGGGCCCTCCCTCCTGGCAGCTCTCACGGAGAAGAGTAGGCACTGCCTGTTTTTTCCCTTAGTCACTGCCGCCTATCTGCCTGGCCGCTGGGTGTGTTTTCTTAAAATGGGCCCTGGCTGGGAAGGGAAGAAAATGGTCAATTACACTGAGATTAATTTCAGTAAAAGAGATTGGGTAGCAAAACTAACACAATCAACTGCACTTGGAAAAGGCCTCAGGAAATGTTTTCCAATATCGTTCTGGAAGGACGAGGAGGTCTCAGACCTGAAGTTCAAGAAGAAAGGGCTGCTCAATTATCTAGACAGTTCTGATGTCTCAAGAGCCAGGAAAACCTTCTGATTTCTCTGATCAAGTCACCAGCACATGACATCGGCACTGCCGTTTTGCTCAAGAAAATCAATTTTGGGAACACTTATTCTATTTTTATGGGATGAAGAGTTGCCCAATTAAGAAAAAGAAAAATCAATTTTATGTATTTATTCTTAGCGCACAGCACATATAAAATCATTTAATCACATCTTTTTTTAGTAATCGGTTTGGCTCTGCTTGTCTTCTTACAGCGTGTACTGAATTTGATGGGAAACCCGGTTATTAGGCACATTCCTAATTACCGAAGGACAGTCACTGTTCGGCTAAAACACTTAACGTACTTGGATGATAGACCCGTTTTTCCAAAGGACAGGTAAGAGAAAAGCCTTTTGATCATGTTTTAACTTTTTTTTTTTTTTGAGACAGAGTCTCGCTCTGTTGCCCAGGCTAGAATGCTATGGTGTTAGCCCAGTTCACAGCAACCTCAAACTCCTGGGCTCAAGCGATCCTCCTACCTCAGCCTCCCGAGCAGCTGGGACTACAGGCATGAGCCACCGTGCCCGGCCAATTTTTTCTATGTATATTTTTAGTTGTCCGGCTAATTTCTTTCTGGTTTTAGTAGAGACTGGGGTCTTGCTCTTGCTCAGGCTGGTCTCGAACTCCTGAGCTCAAATGATCCACCCACCTCGGCCTCCCCGAGTGCTAGGATTACAGGCGTGAGCCACCTCGCCAGCCTGGCCCAGATTGGACTTTAAAGGCCAAAGTGTACCCGTGTTAATTTTCACCTTTGCAGCTACCTGTCTTATGTGCCCTTGGCTTTGATTTGGAAGAAAATGAACAAGTTTGGTCTGATGGCATGTGTTCGGAATTCGCTTTTAACCTGTAAAAAGTCACACCCCCCCTGTTTTTGTGTCTTTATTTTTTAACCAAGAGCTTGTGCGGAGGCCTGGGCGAGGGGAGGGTACGCGGCTGAGAAGGCGGAGAGGCAGCAGTGGGACAGCAGAGAGCAGAAGAAGATCTCGGACAGCATCGCAGCCCTGGCGCTGATCAAGCAGCGGGCGGAGGAGAGGAGGAGGCAGGGGAGCCGAGAGGCAGGTACGTGCAGCGCGAAGCCCCGTCCCTTTAGGGTAGGCAAGCCCGGGCTGTCACACTCATAGGGATGTCATCTCGGGGATTTTTTTTTTTTTTTTTAAACCACGTATTCACACCCTTGCAGATCCGTCTGCAGTTGGCCTCACCCACCTGGCAGGGCCGGTCGGGAGACTCTTAACGGTCATGGGCAGCTCCAAACCACTTTTACGGATTGAAACACAATTGGTTAAAATAGTCTCTGTTTTCCAAAACAACTGATGCTGCAATGGTTTTCTATGGATGCTGTAAAGTAGGAGGAAACAAACAGCTCTGCTCTCACCTTCTGGACTCCCGGCACTTGTGGTCACCCCAACGTGCAGGTTTTTCCCTCACCGGCCAATTCTCCAGCGCCAGCTGGGAGTGCCGCGGTCCGATCCCCTATCGGGTGCAAGGGCCAGGCCCTCCTTGTGCGTTTTAAAATAATATTGATTGCTCCTCACCTAATTACAAACTATGAATACATGCATAGAAAACAGAGAAAAGCGCAAGTAGCAGTATAATTGCAGCAAGAACCACTCAATATCTTGGTGGTGTATGTATTTCCTGGCTTTTCCCCATGTATGGGACACATATATTTGCGTATAAAAATGACATTAATTATATTGCTTTCTGCCTACTGTTTTGAATCAGCATGTTATAGCTAGTTCCATAAAAGAGACATTTTCTTATATTTAATAGTATATATATATATATTTTTCTTTTCCCAACTTTTTAAAACTTTTTAAAATTTTCAGAAAAGCTGAGAGAATCGTAAAATGAATGGCTGTATTGTGTCCATTTAGATTCAGTGGTCCTTAATATTTTGCCACACACACACACATACATATACACACACATGCACACATATACACACATACACATATACATATGCATACACACATACAAACATACATACACACACACCCATACACACATACATACACACCTGCACACACATGCACACATGTGCTCATATACATACACACATACACACATTTTTCTCCAGAACCCTTTGGGAGCAAAGGTGGACATCGAGGCCCTTAAGCCCGAATTCCTCCCCGTGCGTCTCCTGAGGACGTCCCGCGTTATGTCTTCCTGATGGCTGTGCCCGTCCCGTCCCATTAAGCGGGTGCGCCCTTAGTTACTGACCGTAAACAGCACTTGCCGCACCTCCCACAGGGGCATGTCTTTGTTTTTTTTTTTTTTTTGAGACAGAATCTCGCTTTGTTGCCCGGGCTAGAGTGAGTGCCGTGTCGTCAGCCTGGCTCACAGCAACCTCAGACTCCTGGGCTCAAGCGATCCTCCAGCCTCAGCCTCCCGAGTAGCTGGGACTACAGGCATGCGCCACCATGCCCGGCTGATTTTTTCTATATATATTAGTTGGCCAATTAATTTGTTTCTACTTTTTTAGTAGAGACGGGGTCTCGCTCTTGCTCAGGCTGGTTTCGAACTCCTGACCTGGAGCGATCCTCCCGCCTCGGCCTCCCAGAGTGCCAGGATTTTAGGCAGGCCAGAGCCACCATGCCTGGCCCTGGGGGCACGTCTTTAACTGCACCCCACACCTTCTCCAGTCTCGTGGCCCTGACGGACACACAGACACTCTTGTTCACCCAGATGTCTCTAAGATCATCTCTGGGTTCCCCTTGTTTAGGGGCGATGCCACCGCCAGAGGATGGGGAGAACGCGAGTGGCGGCGTGGACAGCGAGGAAGAGCCCGCCGGGGACGGGGAGGCGAGGCAGAAGATGGAGCTGTTCGTTAAGGAAAGCTTCGAGGCCAAGGACGAGCTGTTCCCAGACTTGCCCCGCGGAGAAGAGGGGCTGCCCCGGGAGGTCCACGGGGACACCGCAGAGCAGGAGCCAGAGGGGACCCTCCCAGCGGAGGCCCCACTGCCGCAGCCACCGCCGTCCCTCGCAGCTGCAGGTGGCGAAGGTAATGCAAGCAGGGAGGCATGCACAGGTGCGGCGGGCACGGGGCACCACCCGCAGGGAACCCGGCCTCTGCGTTTCCAGTCCCTGAGCCCCAGGGCTGAGTGTCACCTCTCCCCGGCTGCCGTTTCTAGAAGGCAGAGTCCACAGGTCGTCCCCCTGTCTAGGACAGCGCTGCCCGATAGGGACGTGAAAGGCGCCGTCGCTAGATTTTCTAGCGGCCTCATTCAAAATGGTCAAAAAGGAACCGGTACAACTGTTAACACTATGCTTTATTTAACCGGACACATCCCAAGTGTGACCACTTCGACATAGGATCGACACGAACGTTGCTCATAGTCTACGTTGTTCTTGTGCCGCCCACAAAGCCCAGCGTGTGCCTGTCGCGTGCGGACGGCACCTCCCAGTTTGCACGCCGACTTGCCACTGGTTGAAGGGAGGTGGGGTCCCCCCGAAACGAGCCAACCGCTTTACGCTGCTCCAGTCTTGAAGCCTAAAATTAATTAGAAGCAAAAACAGTTCAAGAAGGAAAGCAGGCTGGCCACATTCTGAGCGCCCGGCGGCTGCGTGTGGCTGCGGCCGCCATAGCAGGCGGTGCACATCTCGAAGGAGCGTGCGTGCGTGGGGGCCCCGCGTCATCGGACGGACAGAACCGCTCTCGGGGAGGCTGGGGGGACGTGCCCCGCCCCCTCCGGTGCTCTGCTCCCGCCTTCGCAGGGGGGCCGTCACAGATCTTCTTCCGACTGACATGAGACGGGGGCTCGAGCGTCTCTCTGAGGAGCGTGACCTGTTCCGACCTCATTTTTCCTTGCGAAATGCCACCTGCCGCTTTCCGTGGCCCCTGGCTCCACTGTGCGGGCGCGTTTGCCCGAAAGCTGCCCCCGGACGGGGACGTCACGGGCGTCATTGTTGAAAGGGTGCGGGGCTTCTGTTTTGAGCACACGGGGGAGGTGTCCTCCGCGTGACCGTGAGCTTAGGAGTCGTCACGCGTGGATTCTGCGGAGGCCAGGACACAAGGTTCTCCCCGCACAGTCGCTCCCGCCCCTCTGAGCAGACACAGGGCGAGACAAGCGAGCAGTGGGGCAGTGGCGGTCACCGCGGGCAGCGGGAGACACACGCACAGGCGGAGCGAGGCCAGGGCACCACGACCGAGGCCTCCGAGGCCTTCCCCGGTGCCCCTGCCAGGGAGATGCTGCCACCATTGCCCCATTTCGCGGAGCCGAAAGCTGAGGCTCAGTGGGCTGGAGAGACGTGCTCCAGACCGCGGAGCGAGTGGGCCTGGGTGCGACTCGGGCGCCAGGCTCGGCCCCGCCAGCTCCCCGGCGTCTGCCCTTCCTCGTCCTCCCCAGCGCCTCCCTGGCCCGCACTGTCTGTCGGGCAGGGGGTCCTTCCTCCGCCCCGGCTCCTCCCTGACTCGGCCCCAGGAAAGGCAAAGCTGAGTAGAAACCATGTGTTCACGACGTCACTGTCCGCCTTTCTCGCGTGGACCAGCCCTTCCTCGCCAGTGACCCGGCCTCAGTGAGGATGACGAGGAAGGACGCCCACAGCCTGCCAGCCTCGCTGTTCCCCTTGCAGGGCCTGGCCGTGAAGGCAGGGGCCGGGGACGCTGGCCTGTGTAGCAGTCCCCGGACGGCCTGCAGAACGCCGCCAGCGTTTTACCGAAACACGCTGCGCACGGCGCGGTTCCCAGACGGACCCCAACGTCAAACCCGAGTCCAAGCCCTCCGGTGGCTGAGTGACCTCAGGCAAACCGCAAAGCCCCTCTGGGCCCGTCTGTGCCTCTGTGGCACGGGAGCTGTCCCCAGGCCACTGGTGGGGCGAACTCAGCAAAGCGCCCGGTGGTCGTTAGTCTCTTCCCTGCAGCACCCCGTCCCCCAGACCCAACACGGCCCAGACGGCTGGGCTGCGGTGAAGTGGAAACGACAGGCTGGGCAGCCGCCTCGCCCTCGGCTCCTCCGTGGCTGGGGAGGCTGGAGAGGGAAGAAGAGCGGGCACGAGAGCCATGGCAGTCGCAAGCCCGGAGTCTGAGAAGCCACGGGGCGTCCAAGTGCAGGGGACCGGAGGCAGCCGGGCCGCGGCGTGAGAGTTCAGGAGGGCGGATGGACTGCAAGGCTTCCTCGTCTCACCCCCACGGGGGGCCCCGATGCGGCTGCGAGTCTCAGGGGGACACACTGGACCTACGGATAAAGCCGAGAGGGGCAGCGTTGGTCTCTAACAAAATCAAAGCCAGGAGACCGAAGAGAAATCGGAGCACGGGATTACAAGGATACAGCCTTGGGGACCTTGCAGAGCAGGGGCCTGCCGGGTGGAGGAAGGGCCCCGCGGCCGTCCCACATTCCCCAGCAGACCTGGCAAAGATGATGAGGGTGCATGAGGGGCGTGTGCAACGCCCTGGCTGGGGACAGGCACCCGAGCTGGCGGGGGCGGGACCCTGCCCCATTCTTCTTCTCGCCTGGGTCCCCCTGCCAGTCCCACGCGCCTGCTGCTGCAGCTGCTGCTCGGGTCCCTGGCTAGCGCTCTTGCCGCACTGCATTCGCCTCCAGATTACAGAAAGGGGCAGCCTTGCGGGTCCTTCCTTCTTCCTGGCAGATGGAAGCCAGTCCCAAGCCGTGGATGCCGGTGGCTTCTGCCGCGGGGCTGGCTTTGGGGACAGAGGGTTTCTGGCCTCCGTCTGGGCGTGGGCTGCGTCTTCCCCCGGGGCTTGTGCACCTGACGCTGCGTGTCCAACTCACCCCGAGATGAGTGACTTTTCGTTTTGTCCCCCAGAATCGACTCCCCGGGTTGTGGCCACCGAGGAGGGCGTTCAGGTGGTGACCGAACTCGACGGGGCTGAGGCTGAAGACCCAGAGATCAGAACGCCAGAGACAAAGGAGGCACTCTTCGTGGATGTACGTGTGGGGCGTTCACCCTTGGAGACCAGTGTCTGTTTTACTGTCGGTAGAGCACGACCCAAAGTGTGGTGCTTGGGCCAGCGGGTGGGGAGCGGGTTAGAAATGCAGAGCCCCGGGGCCCCCCCAAGACCTGCTGGATCAGAATCTGCGCTTAGCAACATCCCCCCCACCCCTCCCCCGGGGGTCACATTCACGGTTGGGAAGCGCCGGCCCCGTGACTTCCTTTGTTTCCAGTGGGTAAGTGACAGTGCGAAGCGGTCCTGCCCAGTTCACCTCACACAAAGCCGTGGTGTCCTCACAGTCTCTCAGCCCTCCTAGGACACTGCCCAGAGAGCAGCCCACGCCCTCACTGGCCTGCTGGCTTGTGAAGGTGTGACTGTCCCCTGGGGCCCGTTCAGGGAATGTTTGGTCACAGCCACTCCCCGAAGCTCTTCCTGTTTCGATGGCAGTCTTAAAGGCATGGGCCCACGGGAACGGCACCTCCAGGGTGGCTCACATTTTGTCACAACCCCCCAGGGACTGCACTTGGATGGGGCAAGAGCGGGAGAGGTGTTTCTCAGCACCTTTGACCTCACGCCCGGGGGTGTCACGCTCTGGCCTGTTGCCTGCAGCTTTGCTGCTCCTTGTTAAATTTCTAACTTCACGAGTTAAAGTGATCACAGTCAGTATTCATAGTGGGTTACTAGTTTTTTGGACCTATGTATAAGAAACACATTTGGGCGACTTATCTCCAACATTTGAGAACTGACTGCACGTAGAACTACAATGCTAAGAGCTAATATTCATTGACTTCTTGCTGTGTGCACAGCACTGTTCTAAGCACAAACTGTACTGACTGATTTAACCCTTCCGATAACTCTAAGAGGCACGTCCCGTTACACCCCAATTTTACAGATGAGGAAACTGAGAAACAGAGAGGTTAAGCAACTTGCCCAAAGCAACACGGCTAGGAAATTCTGGCTCCAGAGTTCACCCATGTAACCTCCCACTGTCTTCCTCCCCCACGTGCCAACTGATTGCTACAGATAAAGATACCAAAAAAAACACAAAACCCCACAATACAAAACATAAAAGTCCTGCCCATTTTGGAGGGGCACAAAATATATTACTTCCATACCACACAGAGTCCTGGCACGGATTTGTACAGAGGTGCATTTGGCTGGGTGGCTGTGTCTGTCACAGAGTGGAGAAAAGATGTGGACGTTCTTTAAACATGTCACACCTTGCAAAGTCTCACTTTCATTAGGTCAGACACGTGGAGTGGCAGTCTGCCGTTTGCGGGTATGGGGTTCCCTTTGCGGGGGAGTGGGTGGAGGAGTCCTGGAGTGGTTGCGCATTCCCCCCCAACCATGCTTGCATGTAACTAGGACTCGATGTACTGTGCACGTTGGCAGTTACCTTGCCTGTGGACCGGTCAGAGCTGTGTGCCTCCCCGGTGACAGACGGCTCATTTGCTCTTTTAGGACCTACCTGACCTGGAAGACGTTGACACGGGCGAGTCTCTGGATGATCACGATAAGGTTATCAGTGCACATTTTCCCCACAATCAACTTAGTTCCACTTTCATTCCTGTCACTTGCAAAGCACATCTCCTGAACTTGAAAGCAAAATACTGTTTGTGATTAAAGCATCGCACACCTCCATAATTTTCACCTTGCCAAAGGAGATGTAGCTATTTGTTCTTGTTCACTTCTTTAAGGTTTTATTATTTTATTTTTTTGGGACAGAATCTCACTTTGTTGCCCAGGTTAGAGTGAGTGCCATGGCGTCAGCCTAGCTCACAGCAACCTCAAACTCCTGGGCTCAAGCGATCCTCCTGCCTCGGTCTCCTGAGTAGCTGGGACTACAGGCATGCGCCACTATGCCTGGCTAATTTTTTCTATATATATTAGTTGGCCAGTAAATTTCTTTCTATTTATAGTAGAGACAGGGAAGGTTTTATTTTTTCAGAGACGGAGTCTTACTCTGTCACCCAGGCTGGAGTGTGGTGGTGCCATCATAGCTCACTGCAGCCTCGAACTCCTGGGCTCAAGTGATCCTCTTGTCTCTGTCTCCCGAGTAGCTAGGCCTGTGGCTAATTTTGTTAAATCTTTTCTAGAGACGGGGTCTTGCTAAATTACCCAGGCTGGTCTTGAACTCTTCACCTCAAGTGATTCTCCTGCCTTGGGCTGGCTGCCAAAGTGCTGGGATTCCAGGCATGAGCTACTGTGCCACTTTACGTTTTTATGATTAACCACTTGGGTTTTCTTGAACACACATTTTATTGCTGGTGTGTAATAACTGACTTCTGTGCATAGTGGCCTGAACATGTTTTTCTGTGCTTGAGATGTATTTGTATGTCACTCCTATGAATACCTGGTTGAACATAGCTACGAGTAGACAGAGGCAAGGAGTATATGAGGCAGCAAGGGGAATTCTCCCAGATGGCCCGGCCCTCGCCCCCCGGGGCGTTACTCAGAGCCATAGGTGTCAGGCCCAGCCCTGAGGGAGAAGGAAGCATCAGACATAATCTATGTGCACGAGCTTTCGTGAAACAAAGGAAGTAAACGCAGTTGCCGTGGGTAGACAGAGATCCAAGGAGCTAAGTCCTAGAGAGTCAAAGCCGGGGCCGGGGCCGTGCCAGCCAGAGGCCGGGGCTCTGGGGGAGCTCATTCGGGTACTGGGCGGGGAAAGCGTGGACACAGCAGAGGGTTGGAAAGCAGTGTAGACATTGGCTGCACAGCTCAGCGGACACAGCTGGCCAAGAGTGTCCGTCCCAAGGCCTGAGTCCTGTGTTCCCTTGGGCTTTTTTGTAGGTGGCTACAGAACAGTTTGTGGTGTTATGTAAAAAGGCAGAACGGGCACGGTGCACGCTGGAGCGGCTCTATTTATTGTGAAAACAGAAACGTTCAAACACATCTGTTCTTTTCATAGAAAATGTGCTTTCCGAAGATTGAGGCCATCTCGAGCTTGAGTGACGACAGTGACCCTGAACTAGACTACACGTCCCTCCCCGTGCTGGAAAGAACGTCCACAGACGCCCTCTCCAACATCTTCGCGGTCTCCAAAGACCCCTCAAAGGCAGCTCAGGCGCCCGTCACAGACATATTTAAAATAGAGGCGAAGAGGGACGTGGGAGCTCAGAGACCGCACACCAAGTCCCCGAGACCACTGATTGAGGAGCTCAGCGACGAGGACCCCTCGGGCCAACCATCGACATCCCCTGCCAGTGGAGACGAGGACACTGGGCTCGCTGAAGCCCCTGCACCAGGTGAGATCCCAGGGCCCGGAGGCTTAGCGTGCAAATGTTGACTCCCCTCCCGGGGCCGAGGCGGGGTGCCGCCCGAGCCTTTGCCCAAGCACCCACGTGCGTGGGGAGCCCGCAGACCCGCTCCTGAGTGCCCGGCTCTGGAGCCGCCCTTCTCAGGGTCCCGAGTCTGGCTGCCGTGGAGCCCACCCGGCCCCTGCGGCCGGGCAGATCCAGCAGTGTTGGTCCAGGCGGCCTGGGGGGCTACGGGACCTGCATCTCCACCCCTCCCCACCATCCCTGGCCCTCAGCCTTTCTAGACCTCGGTTTGTGGAGGAGGGAGGGGACGCTGGCATCCTGGCTGAGGCCGGTGGGACCGGTGAGGGTGACCCTTGCTCCACGTGAAGATCTGGGCCAGGTGAACCCTGCGCACGTCTGGGACGCCTTTGTGGCAGGGGCAGCGTCCAGGGGCCTGGCTGGCAGGACACGTAAAGCCGTAAAGCCGTGCTGGGCGTCGGGGCAGCCTGGGGGATGGGGTCTGTGGGGGAAGCCGGCCAGTGCAGGCTGAGGACGAAATGCCGCGGTGCTTTTGTTCAGCACCGGCCTTGGGCCGTCACCCGGGAGAGGGGGACAGCGCCCACTCTTAGTAACACCAACAGGTCACCAGGCTTTCTCTGGAGCAGCCGGAGGGTGGGCTGCGCTTCCTGGGGACACTGAACAGCCTTCTCTTTAACCCTTTAGGAAGCAGCACCAAGCAGAGCGAAGCGCATTTGGAGCCTGGGGTGGGGGCGAGCCAGGACGCCGAGTTTGGCTTGGACTGAACCCCCAGGCGGCCCCTCTGCCCTCGGACTAACAGTGACAGGGAGCGGGCGCAGGTCACCCCTTCAGCCGGCTCTCCTGGTGCCCCCAGCGGGGCAGTGACTGGAGAACGCGCTCCAGGGCCTTCCCTGGATACCCGCCCGGGCCGCCTGCTCACCCCTTCCCCCACCTGAGTCCGCACACGTGTGGGACCACACCACGGTCCTTGTATTCAGGGTGTCACGCGACCTCCCCCAGTTATTTGTGATATAAGCAGTATAGTTATAAATGTCTCTTTTTGAGCATAAACATCTTGACATCCATGTGAGTCAGTGTGTCACTGGACTAAGACCTCTGCGAGGCACGTGCGTTTCTTTCCACCAGCTACCCCGCGACGTTTTCTCTCTCAACGTGAGCAGAGACTGTGATCAGATCCTGGTCCCCATGACATTTCCCAGTGGGTGTTTGCCCCAAAGGAAAGCAGGATCCCCCACCAGAGCTAAAGAAAGTCAGAGGAACTGGGACTTCGTGCGTGAGACGTCAGCAGTAAGGCGACGCTGTCCCATCTAGAAATGTGATCACTGCCGTGCTTGGTGACAGGTTTACTCAGTCCCTGAACCTGGGTCCACAGCGTGTCCCTCTACAAAACATCAGATCACAGAGGAGACTGACAAACACAAACTAACCCAACTGACAGCCACTGACAGCCACTGTGCCTCCCTCCCGAGGCACTGCCAGGCATGAGCAGTGCTCCGGGGAGTCTCACCCCACCTTCACCAAACACGGGGAGCTCGTACTGCTGCCCGAAGACTGTGCGACTTGCCTGAAGCCCCCAGCTAAGGCACAGCAGACCCTGCTGTCTCTGGGGAGAACTGGCCCTGCAGCAACACCAGCCTCAGAGCGCCCAGGGGTGACCTTGCCAATGTGCCTTCTGGAGTCACCTTCAGACATAGATACAAAATAAACTATTTTGTCGCTCCATTCCTTTGACTTGGCTCATCATCACTCAGCCTTCAGGAGGAGAAAGCTCTGCATCATGGAGACCGTTCTAGTTCCTGAGTTCCTGCAGTGGAAGGCACAGCTGGCCCGGAGGGAGGGCGAGGGGGGCAGCCTGCCCTCAGAAGCCCATGCGAGGCTTCTTCCGTTGGGGCTGAGCACCAGAGGGGACAGGTGTGTGCTGCTGGGAGGGGGTGGTCCGAATGCTGGAAGCCTGGGAGAGGATTGTGGCAGGATGTCCTGGAGAATCCCTTTGGAGTGGCAGCTTGGTCACATGGTTCTGGAAATCATGCTGCTGGGAGGGGGTGGCCTGGATGGGTGGGGTGGCGGTACATGCTGGGGTGTCCGTGTGGAGGGGCAGCTTGGCCATGTAGTCTTGGAGGGTTTTCCGCCGCTCTGGGGGGATGCCCGGGGCCCACACATCTGCACCCAGGTCCTGGGAGGGTGGGGTCGCTGGGGGCCGAGGCCTAGACTTAGCAGATGTCTGCTCTGGGCTGTGAGGCGGGCTGGTGGCATCCAAGACGTCTAAGCGGCCACTGAGCGAGGAGAAGGTGCTGGACAGCTGAGTCCGGCGCTTGGGCCGCTTGAGCTGTTTCCTAGCATCCGAGGTCCTGCCCTGCCGCTGCTCCCACCAGGCAGCCCCTCGGCCCTCCCAGGCTTCCCCCAGACGTTCACTGAGCTCATCCTCCGGGACTGACTCAGGTGCGGGAGGTGGCTCTGCCGTGGGGAGGGGGCCCAGGTCCCTCTGCAGCAGGAGCTGCCCTTTGGCCATGGCCTCCCGCAGAGCCTCTGGCACTTTCCCGCCACGCTTCTCCAGTTCCACATGGCCCAGCTGCTGGCGGTGGGAAAAGGTGGGTGCAACCCACACGGGGGGATCCGGGGGCACCTCCAGCAGGACCTTGAGCCACTGGCTGCAGCAGGCAGTGTCCTGAGGGGTCCAGGAGACTGTGGGGGCAGGGCAGTCAGGCCGGGGATCACCAGGAGGCCCGGGGTCGCCAGGAGGCCCAGCATCTCTGCAGATGCTGGAGTCTGCCTGCAGCCGGAGGTCCTGGTAGAAGATGTCTCCAGCCGCTGTGAGCTGGAAGAGCACCAGGCCCGGCGTAGAGGCCGAGGGCGGGATGGCGGTGGCCAGACCTGGAGACGAGAATGACCATGCTCTGCAAGGCCTGCAGGGTGGAGGGGAACTCTCCCACCACAGCCCCCCTGCCCCTCCCCCCAGCTTGCTCCCCTGCCTCAGCTCACCGATGGTTGGCGCTTTCAGACGCTCCTCCAGCTGCCACTGGCTCTTGGGCTCCAGCAGGGGAAATGCAGAGAGGGAGTCGGTCCTGCAGGGAAGAGCCTGGGGGGGCCCGGCCAGCCGGGGCGCGGACGCTGCACCTCCTGAGGAAGGACAGGTGGCTGAGGCCAGGCCCGCCCCGCCCATCTCCCCCCACGCCTCCCACCATTGCGGCCCCTCACCTGTGATGGGCAGCAGCTGCAGCTGCCCGCCCTGGCCTGCCAGGAGCAGGGGCTGCGGGCAGCCGGGCCGGGGCGGAGGCAGCAGCCGGGCCAGCAAGGGCGGGGAGGGGAGGCCATGGTTCCACTTCAGCATCGGCACAAGCGGCAGGCGCTCGTCCACCAGGTACAGCGAGAACTGGGGGCCCGAAGAAGCAGGGGTAGGGGGTGGCTGAAACTTGGGAATGAGCTGGGGCCCCATGTGGCTCTCAGGGCGATCAGCCCTCGAGGCTCTCCACCCGCACCTGCCAGCCCCGCCCAGGAGGCTTCTCCTGAGTGGGTGGCGCCATCACCAGGGCTGACCCACGGCGGGAGGGACGGACAGCACAACTGGGACAAGGGTTCTCAGAAGGGGTGTGGAGGCTCGTCACACAGGAGCCCGCCTGGCTTTCCCGTGCCACCCCACACTCTCCTGGCCTGGGCCTAAGACACTACCAGCATCTGGGTCTTCTTCCCACTCCCGAACACGAGGCAGGAGCTGTCTAGCTTTGTGTGTGTCCCCTGGCCTCGCTGATGCCTCTCCCCACCTGCTCCATCCCCAGTTACACCTCAAGTCCTGCTAAGATGTCACCTCCCAGGGAGGCCTTCCCCGCCCACCAGGCAGCACTGGCTGCAGAACTCTGTAGAACTCACGTCTGGCATGAGTGCTACGTGCCAGATGCAGATGCATGCGGAGGTTGAGCCTGGTTTCGCCCGCAGGTGGCCAGGTGCAGCAGAGGGCTGAGCCAGGGCAAACAGCAGGCTCAAGTGCACGTCTGCAACAGACCCTGGGTGGGGGTGGCTCACCTGGGTACAGATGAGATGGAGGGTGGGGGGCAGAGACTCGGGGCTGGACTGCCCCAGGTACTGTGTGAGCAGGATCCGTTCCCCTTTCTGGCACGACGCCTCCGCCCCCCCACGGAACAGCAGCAGGCCGCAGCCCGGCGGGCCCTGGAGGAGAAGCACAGCGTCAGCCCTCCCCACGGCCCCAGGCCTGTGCCGTCCTTGTCCCGGCCACTCTCAGCCCGGGTCTCCTGCCCCCCACCCCCATACCTGAGTGTCGACCATCTTCACTCCAGTGCGGTCCCCCACGGTCAGTACCCGAGGGTGGGCGGTGAAGTCCGCCCAGCGCCAGGGAGATGGGTCCCGGAACACAAGGGTGTCGGGGTCTCTGTAGACTTGCTGCAGCCTTGGGGAGAGGTGCAAGCCATGGTTTGGGAGGGGGATAGGCTGCAGGGGAGGGTCGAGGGGTCCAGACATGCTAAACAGGAGAAGGGGCATTACCCGTCCTCAGGGGTCCACAGACAGACGGCTCCCGATCGGCTGCAGACGGCCAGCTCCCCGGGCAGATGAGGGCTACAGGCACGAGTGTGATTAACCTCAGGCTACCTGTCCCTTCTTGCAGACCCACCTCCTTGTCACCAGCACGACTCACTCTGCTCACCTGAGACTGATCCCTGTGGCCCCCTTCTCGACCTGCAGCACCTGCAGCAGGGTCGGCTGCTGCCCCGGTTTCCTGACCTTCCACACGGCACAGTGGTAGTCAGCACGCACAGCCAGCATGGCTGCGAGAGGAAGGAGAGGGAAAGGGTCAGGGGTCAGGGGTCAGGCAGCAGGTCAGCCAGGCAGGGAGGGAGCTAAGGGCCTTACCTTCGCCCTGAACAGTGGAGGTTGCCACCTGCCGCACAGGTCCCCGGAGGTGGATGCGTCCAGGACACCCAGGGACTTCAAGGTTGCCGTCCGGGGTCAGCTTGACCTCTTGGAAACCTGGGCCTTTTGCTAAGGATCAGGGCAAGAGCCAGGCCCCCAAATGTCTACCTTTCCCCTGGGCCACGCGGACACCCTCTCCTCCACCAGAGGGGGCCCGCTGGGACCTCCTGCGCAGCTAGGAAGGATACACAGCGTGTCCAGGGTGCCTCCCCCAGGGTAGACCAGCTGCCCGGCCTGGGGCGTCCTGCCAGGCACCCAGGCCAACGCGCCCCCGGTGCAGGCCTCGTCCAGGAGCAGCCGCTCCCACTGCGCCGCCAGCTCCTCGCGCAGCAGCTCTGCCAAGAGGTTCGCCACCGACTTGCCCAGGATGGGGCCCCCGAGGACGGAGAACCGGCGCTGCCGGCGGGTGATGTAAGCCCAGGGACACCTGGGGACCAGAGGGCAGCAGGAGGCTCACATTGTGTGGGTGACGGGGGAGGAGAATTGGGTCCCATCCCGAGAAAGGCCAGGTGTGCAGCGCACACATTTTCTATCTACCTAGAATGTCTGCCTTTGGGAAACCACCCACTCTGCTCCTAGGGCCCAGGGCCAGGGCGGTCATATGACCCAGACCTGGCCATCAAGAGTACTCCACTGTCCCTGCCAGTGACCCAAGCCGAGCCAACCAAAGTCCTCTCTGGGACTTCGGGTGCCTCAGGAAGAACCCTGACTCCTCCCTTGGAATCGTAAGCCATCCTGTTGCCACTTGAAAGCAGCATGTCCAGGAATTAAGCCAGGCAGAGGGAAGCGGATGAGAAAATAGAGACAGAGTCCTATTAACATTATTTGAACACCTGGATACAGCTATTCCTGCAGTCCACAATTTTCCTTTTTTTTTTCCCCTGAGGCTAGTTGGAGTGGGAAGCTCTGTATAAGGAAGTGTGTGGCTCTTGACCACATGGGGTGGGGGAAGTGACTGTGCTGACAACTTGGGGGCCCGTCCCAGCTACCTCCCGTCACCAACTAGGCCTATCCTCCTCATCCTTTCTCACTAGCCACTTGCCCCCAAGGCTGGTGTCCACCGAGGTTCTTGAACAGGGTCTTCACACTGATCACTGTCTTCTTCTTACTGCGGCTCTGCATAGAAAGGCCTTGTCAAGCTTGCACTCCCGAGGGTTCACCCCTGCAGGGAAGCAGGGAGTCCCTGCCCCTGGCGAGCCAGGGCTTACTCACCCTTGCTCCCTCCAGTTTGAAGTTCTCCAGCATCAGCTTCCCCAGGGGTGCGAAGGCTATTTCCCCATGGTCCCACAGGAACCGGCTGAGCTGCGGAGGGAAAATGGCCAGGTCACTAAGCACAGCCGCCAGGCCACGCAGCACTGTCCGCCGTGGGCCCACTCACTTGCTCAGTGACGTCCAGCACGACGCGGGGCTGCTTCCGGTACCGGTACCCTCCGCGGAAAAGCAGGTCCTGGGCAGTCAAGCCAGGGTCCCAGGGATCTGAGAAACAAGGGGATCATGGAAAGGACTGGGAAGGGCACAGAGCAGGGCCAGGTGTCCCCGGGCCCTGTGTGAGCAGAGCCCATCGGCAGGGAAGCCATGCTCTCAGGAGGCGGAGGGGAGCGAGCCCAGAGGGAGGGGACCTTACCGGGGGCAGGACGCAGCAAGGGGAGGGGCCCAGGGGTCACTGGCTCCCACACCAGGTCCTTGGCCAAGTCTGGAGCCCCATTCTGAAGGGAACACAACCACAACGACAGTATTACAGTGAGGCAGTCCCTGGGTCAGGCACCCTGCCAGCACTTGTCTTTCACGAACTCACCCAATCTTCAGAACAACCCTGCAAAGTTGCTGCAAGTGTAGTTGTCATTTTACTAATGAAGGAACTGAGGCACAGGGAGGCTGTCACTTGCCCCAGATGACAGAGCCAGTGAAGAGCAGAGCTGTGATTTGAACCTAGGCAGCCTGACTCCACAGTTTGTGTCTTTGACCTCCACCTCCACTGGCTCTCGGAGGAGGAAGCCTCCTATGCCACTGATGGCTGACCCGCACCCCACTCAATCCTCATATCACTCAGGAGGCCGCCCCACCTCCCATTGCTGTGCTGGCTTGAGACATCTCAGCTCAAACACTCAGGTACAAAGGAGCCAGCAGGCTAGACTCCCAGAGGAGTGCCAATTTGATGTTAAACCCTCCCTTGTCAAGGAGGCCATCCCTGAACCCCATTCCCCAAGACCCCACCCTGCTGTCTCTTTTTATTTGTGAATCTGCCAGCCTTCATCCTGAGCCTAGCTGTCTTTGAGTGGCAGGCAGATGGCTTAGGATTCCAAGGAAAGAGCCAGGGTGCTCCTTGAGGCACCAGCAGAAGTCCTGGGAGGTCCCCCTCCCCTCCCCCAATCCACAGGCTGTTTCAGCATCCTTTTCATTTCACTCAAAGGTAAGATCACACTTGGTAATTATTTCATCCACCTGTCTGTTCATCTGTTTACTCCGCACAGCCTCTCAGTTCCAGGAGGGTAGGGGTCCACTGAGGCCTAGTAGGGCCCTGTGAGTAAACCCCCTACGGATGGCAGGGCGTTCTACATACCCCAACGGAGGGAATTCTGGCTCAGCCAGTGTCTTTGCAGATTTATGCTAATGCCACCCTCTGTATCCTTGCCAACCGGTCTGAGCGTTACACAAGGGGACCAAATGAAAAGGCCCAGCCTGGAGCTGCTGGGGTCCCTCCTCACCTCAGAGTTCTGGGGCTGGTACTCTGGCAGGGTCAACAGGTCTCTCCAGCTGGACATAAAGGACAGGTCAGGGACATCGCTCAGGCCCAGGGGGCCAGTGGTGAACAACGTGGGACGGAGGGAGCTGGGGAAGTCCATCCTGGAAGACAAGGACCAAATGTCCCACTGGCCTCCTAAAGCGAACTGAATCTGACGGCTTCCAGGGTTCCTGGGGAGAGTAAAAAGTACACTAAGAGAATATACTTTCTTTGAGGAAGCAGATGATAAGAAAGAAGTGAATATGTAGCCTAAAGTCAAGTAGTAATAGTAATAAGTACTAGATTAAAACCAGCCACCCATGCATGACAGAGGGGATGGTGACGGGTGAGGGTGCGGTTTCAGCGATGGCAGCCAGGGAAAGCCTTGTTGAAAAGGTGGCATTTGAGTACAGCTTGGGGGCGGGGGAGTGGAGAGAGCCATACATGCAACTGGGAAGAGGGGTTCCAGGTAGAACAGTCAGCGAGCGTAAAAGTCTTGGAGCAGAAAAGTGTTTGTGAAACAACTAGGTGGCCAGGGAGTGAACAGTGAGGAGGGTGGTAGACAAAGTCAGACAGGTCAGCTTCTCTCCCAGCTCATAAACACTGCCATTGTTCTCCTAGACTACACTCCCAAGATGAAGCCCTAGTTCCTTCATAGCCAGGAATTGAGTCTCACTCATCTTCTTACAGTCAAGCACCGTGCCTCCCAGAAAATGCACTGTGTTGAGTAAAAATAAATTTGTATCAAAGGCCTTTGGCAAATGCAAAGTCTTCTAGCAGTATAAGAAGTATGATACCATATTATACTTTTTTTAATCAACAAAAATAATAATAGCACTCACCAAGTGCCAGCATCTGCCAGATGTGATGTTAAATGCTTTATTTACTCTTCTATCGCCCCTATTTTGGAGTTCAGGAAAATAAGGCTCAGGAAAGAGTAACCTGCTCACGTCCAGCAGCTTGTAACTGCCAGAGCCAAGGCTTGATCCTCATCAATTCGGAGTTGGAGCCCTGAGCCACTGTTCTACTGTACATCCAAAAGCAAACACTAGCAATAGAGTCTTACTAAGCAAAAATGGAATGTACGCTGCATTTCATCAGTTCATTCTGTAACCCCCGTACACGTGTGCACTCTCGGCACTAAGCCCACTGCCTGTCGCACAGTTCTGGTAACAATTTGTCAAATGAATGAATAACATGTTCCTCAAGGTATGAGGCAGTGTCGTTCTAATTGTGGTTTATCTGTACACCCTGATTTCCTTCACTCGACTGTGAGCTGTCTGAGGGCAGGGACTGCATCTGATTCATTCTTAAATCCCTGTGACTGGCTGCTGTTTTCTTTTTCTTTTCCATGACAGTTCTAGAACAGTGGCAAGGATGGAGAGAGTGCTCAGTGAATCCTTGTGAAAACCATGGCTTTTGTAGGGCTGACTGCACTGATTGCAGCTGAGGAGCATCCAAGCCTCCCACAGGTGGCTGCATCCCTGATAAATCAACACATGCACAAAGTCTCCAGCTCATCTCCGGTGCCCCGGCTCCAAACTGACCGCCTTTGGGTTCTTGCTCACCATGCTTCTCACCACAGGACCTATGCACATAATCTCTCCGCTTAGGAAGAGCCCAAACGCCCTCTCTTTCCTCCTACAAAATCCTTTAGATTGAGTCAAGGAAGCTTCTCCCAGTGCCCCCAACCCTACCCTCCCAGAACCCTGCAGAGCAGGCACACTAAGCTCGATTAGATACTTCAGGACGAAACCGTCTGACTCAAAAACCTCTCTAAGAGGCAAAGGAATAAGGACAAGAACTTTATAATTCCCAGGAGCTTGGGTATTACCACAATGGTAACAATCAATACACATAAATAAATACATCTAGGGAAAGAACAAATCTTTGAATCAATGAATGAATGGGAGGAGAAAAAAGAACGAAACAGCCCGAAGCCAGCGGAGAAGCCCTCAGACAAGGCAGCCTCGACTTCCCCTGGCCGGCTTCCCGCCCTCGCTGTAGGCTCCCCAGGCCCCTTTCGACCTCCGAGGCTGCAGACCTCAGTCGGGCCCGCACCGATGCCAGGCCGGGGACGGCGAACAGTGGGGCTGTCGCAGAGGATGGGAGCCCCAGGAGGTCCCTCCCCTCGGTTATCCGCACCCCGAATAGCCCCGGTCGGCGCGCGGAGCTACGCATGCACTTACGCAGCCCGGGCCTCGTCGCGCTCATCTGGAAAACGCGCCTCGGACTGCCGCTCGCCGGACCCTCGCTCCACGAGGGCGACCCGAAGATGCACTCGGGCTCCAGCGCTGGGGACCGGAAAACCTCCACACAGCTGCAGCTAATGGGTTTCCAGGTCTGACCGGAAGTACTACCTCCGAGACAGGAAGTCCCTCCTCCCAGCCTGGCCTCGCGCGCGTCCTGGAGCGCCCCCTCCTGGGCAAATGGGGAACGGGCCTGCAGGCGGCGCGTGGGCAGCAGAAATAAAGCCCCAGTTAAGTCCTAACAGCAGATGCTGGGCGCACCTGGGCTCAAATCCCTCATCTGCTTGCTGCATCAACTTCCTATCTCATAGGGTTGTTGGGGCATTAAATTAATCACTCAACAAACACTTACCGAGCACCTACTGTGAACCAGGCTCTGTATCAGTCAGTAGGCGTCCCTATGGATTGTCCTTAAATCCTAAGAAGCAGGCTTTACAAATAAGGGTGCAAAATACCCCTGGGAGTATGTGAGGCTGTTCCAGGGGTGGTCAGGCAAGGATAGCTTTAAGCTGTGATTCTCAAGCTCTAGCGAGCATCAGCAGCACCTAGAGAGCATGTTAAAACACGGTTTCTGATTTGGTGAGTTTGGGGTGGGGCCTGATAATCTGCCTTTCTAACTTCCCAGGCGATGGTGAGCGTGCTTAAGTGGGAGTTGGGCTTAAAAGAACCCTGTGCAATGATACATCTTACCACTGTCCTGGCCCAGTGGTCCTCAAACTTGAGTGTGACTTGGAGGGCTCATTAAAATAGCAGTTTGCAGGGCCCCACCTCCAGAGTTTCTGATTCAGTAGATCTGGGATGTGACCCAAGAATGTGCATTTCTGACCCATTCCCAGGTGATGCTGCTGCTGCTCCAGGGACCATACTTTGAGGACCACTGCTTTAAAGAATCAATTTCCAGCCGGGCGCAGTGGCTCACGCCTGTAATCCTAGCACTCTGGGAGGCTGAGGCGGGCCAATCACTCGAGGTCAGGAGTTCGAAACCAGCCTGAGCAACAGTGAGACCCCCGTCTCTACTATAAATAGAAAGAAATTAATGGGCCAACTAATATACATACAAAAAATGAGCCGGGCATGGTGGCGCATGGCCTGTAGCCCCAGCTACTCGGGAGGCTGAACAGGAGGATCGCTTGAGCCCAGGAGTTTGAGGTTGCTGTGAGCTAGGCTGACGCCACGGCACTCACTCTAGCCTGGGCAACAAAGCGAGACTCTGTCTCAAAAAAAAAAAAAAAAAAAGATAATGAGGTCTGAACCAGAGACCAGCCACTGGACATAGATTTGTTGTGTCTTGCATACGCTTAGGCTGTTAATGGGTTACAAAGGATGTCTCCAAGAAGGGAGGGGGCATGATGAGCCATGTCTGACCTCCCTCCTCCTGGCAGACAATTTAATTTTAGGATATTCCTTTGGCCATGAGGGGGTCCATTCAGTCAGCTGGTGTGTGTGTGTGTGTGTGGGGGGTGAGCCTGAAAATTTTATTTTAGTTCACACTCCCTTCCTTTCCCTTCCCTTTCTTCCTTTCCTTCCTTCCTTTCTTTTTTACACACAGGGTTTCACTCTTTAGCCCAGGCTGGAATTCCTAGGCTCAAGCAATCCTCTGGGCTGTTTAAAAATTTGTTTTTTGGTAACGAAGGGTTCTCGCTGTGCTGCCCAGGCTGGTCTTGAACTGCTGGCCTCAAGCGATCCTCCCACCTGGGCCTCCCAAAGTGTGCTAGGATTACAGGCATGAGCCACTGCACATGGCCCCATCTCTCTTTTTATTTTTTTATTATTTTTTTTTTTGAGACAGAGTCTCGCTTTGTTGCCCAGGCTAGAGTGCCATGGCATCAGCCTAGCTCACAGCAACCTCAAACTCCTGGGCTCAAGCAATCCTCCTGCCTCAGCCTCCCGAGTAGCTGGGACTACAGGCATGCGCCACCATGCCCAGCTAATTTTTTCTATATATATTAGTTGGCCAATTAATTTCTTTCTATTTATAGTAGAGACGGGGTCTCGCTCTTGCTCAGGGTGGTTTTGAACTCCTGACCTTGAGCAATCCGCCCGCCTCGGCCTCCCAGAGTGCTAGGATTACAGGCGTGAGCCACCGCGCCTGGCCTCTCTTTTTATAGTTACTCTTTTCCCACTACAGAGCACTGCCCTAGGATAAGCGCTAAACAAGAGGATGATTCCAAAAACAGCAGACTCCTATAGGAGAGAGCCCCATATGACTAAGAAAAACAGGTTCAGTAAGAAATAATGATGAAAGGGAACACGAGGGAGGCTTTTGGGAACTGACAATGTTTCTTCATCCAAGTGCTGGTTACTTGGGTGTGTTCAGTGTGTGAAAATTCACTGACTTGTGCACTTTTCTGTATGTATGTTATACTTCAACAAAGAGTCCTTTTAAAAAGAAAAGAAAAAAAAGAAGAAAATACGATTGGCTGTGATGCTTTATCTCCTCAAGACTTCAAACTCTTGGTTAGGCTACGTGCCTTCTTAGCTATCTACTTTAGAAATAAAATTCAGAAGTCAGGAATTCTTCTATCCGAGTCAGTCCCTGATGTATTCCAAACAACTAGAAGAGTAAATGCTTGATACCTATTGAGTCAATGAAAGAAGGAATGAAATGAGATGGTTCTTCTGGGAAAATATCAATACGTTTACTTAAATTGAAAAATGAAGTCAGACTGTTCCTGATAGGAAGTAAGTCTGATTTAGCTGATTGGTTTGACCGTGAGGAAGCGCTTTGCCAAAGAGGTCATCTGAAGTACACTTTTCATAAACAGAATGAGTGAAGCCTGCATCTCTAAGGTTTTGGTGAAAATATGCTTCACCACACACACAAAAATGGAATTGTCCTTCTCGATGCCATCCTTGAAATGTCTGGGAGGTTGAATCCACCCAGCCCACTGCACCTGCCCTTTCCAAGTCAAGGCTTCCAGGTTCCACCAACTGTTCCTTATAACCCCAGCCTCCCCGCTGCCACAATCCTGGTGAGCACGGTCAGGCCCAAGAATAGCAAGCTGCAGCCGCGACAGCTCCCACGACAAGCCTTACAGCCGACGTGGACCGAGAAACTGGCCCCCTGTAAGGCTCAGAGGCCCCCTTAGAGCAAGTACGCGCCGCATCAGAGCAGGCCTCATGTAAAGCGGCCTCATCCGGCCCCTCACAGCACCGCTGTCCGGTGGGATCCATCCATATGGGCCAACTCAAAATCCCTCGGGCGTGGGGTGGGGAGTAGGCAGGGTGCCCCACGGCTCATTCGTGACTCGAGAGCACTTCCGGTTGGCTTCCGGAAAGGCCTTCAAATGAATCTGCGGGGAGGTTACCACGTGAACTTTATGGCACGAGGCCCCATGGGCGTGATGGCCTGTGCTTTGGGTGAGTCCTAGGGAGGGAGTCCCCAGACCCGCTTCCCTGTCTCGTTAGAGCAGGGGCTGATGGGAGCCGCCCCCCAGCGCTAGCGTCTGGGAGACCGGCCTTCCCATTGGCCAGGCGCACTGTCTGCCACAGCTCTGCGTGCTCTCATTGGCCAGCGGCGCTGCGGGGGGGGGGGCAGAGCTCACGGCGCGCCGTCGGCCGCGTGCTCCCCACGCGGGGCGCCCGCCCCGCGCGTGTAAAAGGACGCGGGCGGCGCGAGATCCCGCCTGGCTGACCCCGCGGCCCTCGCGTCGCGCCATGGCTTCTCCGGCCCGCGCGGCCTCGGGCGCCGACGACGGCGGCCGCAGGAAGCCCCGCCTGGCGGCGTCGCTGCAGATCAGCCCCGGGCCCAGGCCCTGGCGACCGGCGGCCAGTCAGAGCCCAGACGGCTGCGCGGAGGCGGAGGAAGAGCCGGGTGGGCTGCCCCAGGCCTCGGCGCCGGGGGTCGGTGGGCCCGGGGCGGGGGCCGGAGTCGGGGAAGCGGGGGCAGCCCCGGCGCGGGAAGGTTTGGGGGGACTGATGGGGAGGTCCCCGAGGGTCTCCGTGCCCCCCGCAGGGCCCGCCGGGGACTCCCCGACGGCCGCCAGCCCGCTGAGCCTGCAGCTGAAGGACCCGGCCCCGGGCCAGGCGGTGGCCCTGCTCGCGCAGTACGCGGCCCTCCGCGGCGTCCCCCTGGCCTTCCGCGAGGACGAGCCGGCAGGTGAGGCCGGGGCGCGAGTCCGAGGGTCCGAATAAGCCCCGGGATGGAAGGAGGGGCGTCTGGGGCAGGTGGGGCAGGGGTCTCCGGAGAACGGGCGTGAGCTGGACCCAGCCTGGGGCCTGGAGGTGGACCCTGCTGGGAGCCGCGTGTGTTTAGGGGGCGCCACCCACAGCACACATGCAACTGTGGCGGGGTCACAGCGAGGTGAATGTTGTTCCTCCAGGGAGGCTGAGGGCCCACGCCACCTGGTATTTCTGTGCGCTTTCTGCAAGGGCCAGTTACATGCAATGACAGCTGCCAGGCCAGCATTGGCGACACCTGAATGAGGGCCAATTCCCTGACTTAGAGACATTATTAAACAGCTTGGTAAGGGCAATGCTGTCTATACACACCATACAAAGGTATTATACGATCATTACTGTTTCCTTTGCTCGCTCGTCAGTACATGCCTTCAAACCCCGGACTCAAACAGTTTTAATTTGAAAGCTAATTGCAGACGTCGTTGTCCTTATCCCTAAACACTTCAGTGTGTACTTTTCAAGAACAAGGTCATGTCATATAAGACAATTGTCATACTGGAAACTTAACATTGATATAACACTATCATCTAATTACTATTGACGTTCAGATTTTACCATGTCCCAGTAATGCCCCCCCCCCATGGCCCAAGACGACTGTCACACCTCTTTAATCTCCTTTTATTTCAAACTATTCCTGCCTGCCCTTGTCTTGCACAACATCGATGTTTTTGAAGAGTAAGGGCCAGTCGTTTTGTAAACGTCCTTCGACTTGGGTTTGGCTGTTTCCCTGGGACTGGGCTCAGGCTCTACGTTACCCAGGTGATGTCCAGTCCGTGTGTGATGCGGAAGTCAGGAAGCATGTGATCTGCTTGTCGTTTGGGGATCTTAGTTAGCTGTGAGGGCTTGGCTAGACATCTGCCAGGTGTCTTTGCTTTCCCCTTTGTGCTCCATGAGTCATCTGAGGGGAGACATTTGGAGATCGTGGAAATACCCTGTCCCCCTGTCACCGTCGCCTCACGGTTTTAGTGAATCATCCATTGATTGGCGATACTTCCCAGACCCGGTTACTGCTGCGATGGCTGCTGTGTGGGGGGTTTCTGGCGCCTATAGTTGCTGGTCTCGACGCCCTTTTAAAGTAGATGAATCTCGGTGCTAGTGAGGAATGCTAAAATAGATTCCTTTGTACTAAGGCAGTCGTTTTGAGAATTTAGTCTCGAGGACTGTGAACTTAAATGCGTTTGTACCCTTTGGCCAAGAAATCCCAGTTCTAAGGTTTTCACTTGTTTCTTTTCTGTTACAGGTAATACCCAAAGTAATGATAGCGTTTGATACATTTTTTTTTTTTCAAATATAAAGTGATGTGCCTGGTGCCAGGCAGGAGGCCCTCATCCTGAGGACAGGGTAGCATGGACACTGCCCACCCTCTGTGCCTCCGCTGTGAAAGTGTAGTCGTCCGTAGCTATTTTGGAGGAGTTTGCTGAGGGCTCAGTTGGGTTTCTGGTGGGGCACGGCACGCAGAGGCACCGTGCCATGCCTGGTGCGGGTGGAGCCCACGGTTACGGAAGGGATGTTAGGGTCTCTTTATTCTGGTTGTCCTTGATGTCAGGTAGGAACACAGACGAGAACTACTGTGGCTTGGGCAGGAGCCGGGGGGCTAGGTGTGGAACCCTTCTCCTAAAAAGGGCCCACGTAGGGCTCTTCTGTCACCTGCCTCCTTCCCCAGGTCCCTGTTCCCCCTTCTCTGTGTACGTGGAGCTGGATGGGGTGGTCTGCCCTGCCGGCACTTCAAACAGCAAGGCCGTCGCCAAGCAGCAGGCGGCCCTGTCTGCGCTCTGCTACATCCGCAGCCAGCTGGAGGGCACAGGTAACGGAGCGCCAGGTGAGTGAGCCCTAGCTGGGCACAGAGGCCTGAGATTGGCAGTCCTCCTGGGAAGCTGAGGTGGCTCTGTGTGTGTGTGTGTGTGTGTGTGTGTGTGTGTGTGTGTGTGTGTGTGTAAGGGGTAGGTCATGGCAAGGACCATGTGGGCCCTGCTCTCATGTCCTTGAAGTCGCACCCACACTGGACAGGGACCACCAAAGGGAGCAGCTCGTGGAGCTTTCTGTGTCTGGAAGATGAAAACGCCCCCTCTTGTCCTCCTTGGGTTCCTGGAGGACGGAAGGGTAGACCGTGCACTCGTGGCAACCGACCCCCCGTGCCTCTCTTCCAGACACCCCCCAGACCCCCAGCAGGATTCCACTTGCTTCCCTGAGTGTAGGTAGGTGGGCTCTTGGTGACCCTAACCCTGGTGTCAAAGGGAAAGGCCTGGCCTGTGGGGTCCCCACCTGTACCCCCTTGCCCCTGCGCAGAGAACATCCTGACCCACGAGCAGCGCTGCGCGGCTGTGGTGGGGGCCGGCTTCGACCGCCTGCTGGACGAGAGCTCGCCCTACCGGGCCTGTAAGGGGACTGTGGCTGCAGTCATCCTGGAGAGGGGTAGGGATCGCCCCAGCCCCTCACCCCTTGGCAGGCCTCCCCTGGGTCCTTTGCCTTAGGCTGGCCGTCTCCACCCTTCCCTGCACAGAGATCCCGGGTGCCAAAGGCTACGCCAAGGAGACCTACGAGCTGGTGGCGCTGGGCACAGGCAGCAGCAGCTGTGCCGGCTGGCTGGAGTTCTCGGGCCGGCAGCTCCATGACTGCCATGGGCTGGTTGTCGCCCGCCGGGCCCTGCTGAGGTGAGGGGCAGGTGGGGTGGGCATTCTGCTGTAGCCCCTGTCGGCATGTGGCAGCCCCAACTGTCCTCTGCCTGTCACTCCCAGGTTCTTGTTCCGGCAGCTCCTGTTGGCCACGCAGGGGGGCCCCAAAGGCAAGGAGCGGTCCGTGCTGGCCCCCCAGACTGGGCCCGGGCCCCCCTTCGCCCTCAAGCCTGGGATCTTCCTGCACCTCTATGTCAGCAACACCCCCAAGGGAGCAGCCCACGACATCTAGTATGTGGGCCGAAGGTCCCTTGGGTGGGCTGCTGGGTAGGGGTGGGGTCAGAAGAGCACCCTGACCCCAGTGTTCTTGTCTCCCCCCGCCCGGCAGCCTGCCCCGGGCCTCGGAAGGGAGCCTGTCACACGGCCCGGCCTTGCGCCTGCAGGCCCACGTCGGCGGGCAGCTGAAGCCTGTGTGCTACGTGGCACCCGCGCTCCACGACACCCACGTCGGTTGCCTCTCGGCCAGCGACAAGCTGGCACGCTGGGCGGTGCTGGGGCTGGGTGGCGCCCTGCTGGCTCACTTCTTGCCGCCGCTCTATGGCACCAGCCTCGTCCTAGGTGAGGCTCTGGTGTGGGCCTAGGGCGGGCTCTGGGTGGGCTGGGAGAGTGTGGAGGTGGCTCAGCTTGTCCTGTGCCTTCTGCCCCTTAGCTGACCCCTGCCACGACCCCTCGACTCTGAGCAGGGCCATCCACAACCGGCCCGACCTGGACAGGGTCTCGGGGCCGGGCCTGCCCCCTCCCTACGTCCGCACCACTCTGCACCTGTTCTCGGGGCCCCCGGTGGCCCCCTCGGAGCCCACCCCCAACACCTGCCACGGCCTGAGCCTCAACTGGAGCCTGGGCGACCCTCACGTTGAGGTCGTGGACGTGGCCACCGGGCGTGTGAAGTCCAAGTGAGAAGGGCCCCTGGGGCTGGGCCGAGGGGGCCCGTCTCCCTGCAGTGGGGTGAGAGCACGCGAGAGTCGCTGTCCCTGTTCTGACCCCAGCTCAGCCACTCACCGGCTCCACAGCAGCGGCTGGCGTCTGCACGTACCCTGTGATTCCCACAGACGGTCACGGCGTGGGGGGAGGTGGTGGGAAGGGTGTGGGCAGGCCTGCCCTCCATGGCATCTTCTCTTCACCCAGCGCCGCCCTGGGGCCGCCGTCCCGCCTCTGTAAGGCCGCCTTTCTCCGGGCCTTTCGCCAGGCCGCGCAAGTCGCGGGCGAGCCCCACCTCTCGGCCTTGCAGACCTACGAAGCTGCCAAGGTCAGTCCCTTCCTGTCCAGTCCCCTTCCTCTGGGTTCTCCTGCACCCCTCCCCCGCCCCCAGCAACCACCCTCTCTCACCCCTGCACCACCCCTTGTCACCTCTGTCACCCCCTGTTGCCCCCTCTCACCCCACCTCTTGTCTCCTGCTGCAGGCCGGGCCGTACCAGGAGGCTCGCCGGCAGCTGTCCCTTCTCCTCGACCAGCAGGGCCTGGGGGCTTGGCCCTCAAAGCCACTGCTGGGCAAATTCAGAAACTGAGGCAGACCTCTGGTGGGGGGGCAAGGTTCCTGAGCTGAGCTGGACCACTGCTGGGGCGGCGCCTTCTCTGAGGGTGTGGGGAGGGGTGCGGGCTGCGGGCAGAGCACAGGTGTGTACAGAGGGAAGCTGGCATTGGAGGGAGGGGCCTAGTGTGTTTGGCAGGGGTGGGGTGGCGGCTGCTGCATATTTGGGCTTGAATAAAGCAGCATTTCTGGTGCTTCTGTGTGTAGCTGGCCGCGTGTGCGCATGTCCGTGCGCGCCTATGCTGGGGGTAGCCAGGCACCCTTGGCGAGGGGAGCCCCGTGATCCCTGGGCTGTCACCTGGGTCCTTTCCTCGCAGAGTTACTAAATTGTTGCCCCCGTTCACAGGTGTGGGAGCAGGTTTGGGAGGGGAGGTGACTTTCCTTGGCTCCTGCTTTCCGGCCTGTGTTCTGGGGAGGCCACAGGGTGGGCGTCGGGCATTTCTGCCCCGCTGGCTGCAGAGGCTCCGGATCCCTGCTTTGCAGGCCTGCGCCAACCTGAGGGAAGCAGCAGGGGCTCCTGGGGTCCGCAGTCGCTGGCCGGGGCCCTCAGCTGTCCCGGCCTGCCAGAGCCGCCTTCCCTCACTGTGCCACCTCCCAGGTGCAGGCTTGGTGGCTCTCCCCCCTCGTCTGGGTAGCACAGTGAGCCCGCAGGGCAGTTGGGCCCTCTGTGGACCATGGATGGGAGGGCAGACAGCACACACCGCAGATGTGCACGCGTCTACACACCTGGAACCTCACTGGCCTTGACGTCTGGTGAGCTGGGACCAGGGATGATTGAGGACCACGGGCTGCCCCGTGACCCCCACCCTATGACTGATCTCCCTGCACCCCAGCAGTTCCAGGGTTTGGAACCATAGGCAGCTCTCCCAGATGGGCCTCAGGGTGCTGGACAAAGATGGTGTGAGGGTTAACGTTATGTGTCAGCTTGTTTTGGGCTAAGGGATGCCCAGATAGTGGGTGACTTTGTTTCTGGAAGAGAGGAGCTTTTGCATCAGTGGGCTGAGCAAAGGAGCCCACCCTCCCCAAGGTGGGCCGGCACCACCCCATCCACTGAGGGCTCAGGGAGAACACAGAGGCAGAGGAAGGGGAAGTTCTCTCTCTTCTTGAGCTGGGACATCCATCTGCTCTGGCCCTTGGACCTCAGAGTTCCTGGTTCTCCAGCCTTCAGGCTCTGGCCAGGACTTACACCACTGGTGCCCCGGGTCTCAGGCCTTCAGGTTTGAGCGGGAACCACGCCACTGGCTTCCTCAGGCTGCCACTGTGGGGTCCTACACCTCTGTAATGGAGTGAATAAATCTCTGTCTGTCTGTCGTATGTGTCCTGTTGGTTCTGTTTCTCCGGAGAACCCTGACCAATACACCTGGCTCCCTCCAGAGCTGCCATGCAGGCCGGTGCCGAAGCCGTGAGACTGGGTCGTCTCCCTGCAGCCTGTCTCTCTGCCACTGGGCGCGTGGTGTGGCCAGCCACTGCCCTCTGTGCCCAGGTTCCTCCCGTCCACAGACACACCCGGAGGGCTGTGCGAGGGATCTGTGCCTGCCAGCCCGCCTGCTGTAGGCCACTGGGCCCCTGCTCCCCTCCCACTGCGAGGATGACACGGGAGACCCAAGGGACACAGGAGTAGAGGAGACGCACCAGCTGGGCGTGGGAGGGCTCCAGCAGGCCCTGGCCCGAGGCTCTGCGTGAGCTGCTCAGTTCCAGCCGGCTCTGCAGGATAGATGTCGTCATTGGCCCATTGTACGCGTCAGGAAAGGGCAAGGTGAAGTTGGGTGGCTTCTAGGCGAGCACACAGCCGCAGCCCGACTTCCGAGCTCTTCTGTAGGGCGGCACCCAGAGCTGCGCTGGATTTCCTTACGTGGCCTTGGGTGAAGCTCTCAAGCCCTCTGGGCCCCAGTTGGCTCCTTTATAACCCGAGGGCTGGGTGATACCTTCCCGAAGTTCCCTCTGCTCTGCCCTTCCCTGACTGCCTGGGGGTCGGGAAGACGCCCTCTGCCGGTGAGGGAAAGAGCTGCAGGCCCGCGGGCTTGGGGAGGTGGTGCAGGGCGCTGGGGACATGGGGTGAGGAAGTGGCTAGTAGGGGGGCAAGAGAGGGAAGTCGAGGCAGGAGAAGCTGCCAGAGGCCAGAGACGGGGGGTTCGGGGGGGGGTTTGAACCAGCAGGGAGGGTCTCAGGCAAGCACTGATCTCTTATTTAACTGAGAAAACAAATAGGTTACTTATCTTGTAAAACCTCAGGTCAACCTTGAAATAATTATTTCTCATGTTTTTTTTTTTTTTCAGGGATGGGAGAGGCTTTTCAAAACACCCAAACCTATTAATTAGGCCATTTATTATACATCGTTTTCCCCGGGAGATAATTTAAATTGATTTACTTTTTTGTACCGCAATGGTGACTATAACCAGATGTAGAAATATACCAGCCATTTCAAACTTCCGTTTCATGCAGGGAGCCCTTGGTGTTCATTAATCACATTATCACTGGGTAAACAAGTTCTTCAAAATGACGTTAACTCTGCCGCGTTCTGCCAAACAAGTAATATTTGTCCCCACGTTGCATAAATCTGCCTGTCCAGTGCTTTCCTCCCAAGACAGTCACTCGGTTCCCGTGACTCAGCTTATTTATTGCCACGGGCGACGATGGAGCCACTCTTGAAATGGAGAGCGTTAATGTCGTCTGGGCCTAACCCACGCTGGGCACGGTTTTGCCAACGCTGGCATCCTCCAGTCAGGAGGTGACGTCATCTCACTTGGCACAACTCAAGGCCACTTCCTGTCACTCCGTCCTCGCTCCCGGTAGCCCCGGGCCCTGGGAGCCTTCGTGGACCCTGGTGTCCTTTGCATGGAGCGGTCCCTGCGTGTCTTCTGCCACCCCCAGGGCAGAGCACACCGGGCGGAAGCGTGGACCCGGGAGGCCGTGGGGCTGCTCCTCCTGCTTCTCTCTCCTCTTCTTCCTCCTCCTCCTTTCTTGACTGAGATATAATTTACGTGCCATAAAATTCACCCTTACAAAGTGTACGATTCGATCGTTCTTAGTATATTCTCAGAGTGGTGCAATCGTCACCACTATCTAATTCTGGGACATTTGGATCTCCCCAAAAGAAACCCTGGACCAGCCCCCGCCCCCCGCCCCCGCCCCTGACAACCACACACCTGCTCTCTGCCTGTATGGATTCACCTGTTCTAGATGTTTCTTATCAATGGAATCATACAGCTGTGACCTTTGGTGACAGGCTTCCTCCACTTGGGATGTTTTGATGTCCACCCATGATGTAGCGTGTATTAGGATGTAATTCCTTTTTATGGCTAACTAATATTCCGTGGTACGGACAGGCCACCGGCTGTTTACCCATGTAAGTAGGCTTCTAGAAAAACAAATGTCTTAGCTCTGGAATACTGTCGTACACAGATAACTATTACACCTTAACATCATCTTTGCAGACAGAGGTGGACCCCATGCGGCCCACGTGGGAGCACCAGCGTGTGACCTGGGGCTTCCGGAAGGCAGTGAGCAGCGCAGGTGATGAGTGCAGAGCGTGGAGCCGGACAGGCCAGGGTTCGATCCTGAACCCACCACTGACAACCAGGTGACCTTGGGATAGTTATCTAAACCCCCTGTGCCTCAGTTTTGTCATCTGTAAAGTGGGATAATAACACCTTCCTCAGAAGGCTGCTGTGCGGACCAGGTGATGCTTGTGAAGTGGCAGGACAGGGCCTGGCACCAGCCAACGCCCGACAGATGCTGCGGTCGCTGCCCCGGGTTGCTGCCCTGCACCCGTTTCCCTCTCTCTTTTGGAACCATGCCCCAGTTTCCTCTGGGAAACCTCAGCCTCCCCATTCCTGACCACCTGGTTTGGGTGGGATTGAACCTGTCTTCTGCTCCAGGGTGAGCCCCGCCCCCACTCACATAAACCAATCAGTGTAGCGACAGGGGTTGGCTGAAGGAGGTACTCATAACCCACCCAGGACTAGTAAGACCCAAGGAAAGCACACGGTTAGGATTCCGCGGAAAAGAGATTTGCTCCTCTCAGACATCTCGGTGGAGTGAGGGTGTGAGACCTGGAGCTTGTGCAGCCACCTTGTGGCCATGAGGAGAGCCTGAGGGTGAAGCGGACATGCCTAGGGAGGCAGGGGGAAGATGCTGGAAATTTAAGCTTATTTGTTTGACATTGATAACATTGGCTGACTACTGGATTAAGCCACACCTGGACTCCACCTGGATTATTAGTTATAAGAACTAGTAATTCTTCTGTTTGTTTGTATACTTCCTTGTTTAATGAATTCTGAGTAGGGTTTCTTGAACTTGGAAACAAATCATTCCTAACTGATATTTGTGGGTGTATTTTAGGAAGTGTTTAGAGCTGTTACCATTGGGATATTGGAATGGGAGTCTGATATAAGAGTGAAATTCACTTTTGTGCCACAGACCCTTGGCATTTTCCCCTGCGTATATGTTTCTCTGAGTCCCCCCGGGGCTCGAACTCCAGTTGCCCATGGAGTTAGCAGGCCTGGTCACACCTCCCGTAAGTAGGGCCTTCCCTGCCCCGTCTCGCTTCTCTCTCCCCTACTTGTGTGTCCTGGCATCTTCTTCAAGTAAAATGCCTGCGTGCAAATCCTTGTCCCAGGGGCTGCCTCTGGGGGAACCCCAAAATCTTGGAGAACGAAGATGTGCCTCCTCAGTAGCCTGTCCAAATGTGGCCACCACCGTGTGCCCACGTACGGTTCCTCGGCCTCCTTCCTCCCTGGGACGTCTTGTGTACCTCCTTGTGTACCTGTGCCCTGCGGTCCCACCTCCTGCAGGCCTCCGCCCGGGTCCATGCAGGCGCATCCGTCCTGCTTAATTACTACGGGTCTCCACGGTGCTAGAACATCCGGCACGTGGCAGGTACCTAAGAAAAGCTGCCCCAGAAACCATCGCCCCACCCAACTTCTGACTCCCTTCTTGGCGTTGGCCTTGGGTGGGTGACCCCTGGCCCCTGCCACCTCCTTTCCAGGGGGATCCTCCTACACCCCCAAGGTCAACCCCAACTTGCTCCAACACACCAGAGAAACCACAGCGTCGCTTCTTAACCTCGTTTAATGTTTGTCTTGGAGTTGCGCGGCCAGGGGAGCCCTGAAAGCTCGGTTAGGCAGGGGCAAGGTGAGAGGGCCGGACTCCCCGAAGGGGATCTAATTTCAGCCTGGCCATTGGCCAGGAACAATGGAAGCCTTTGGAAGCAGCGAGATTGGCTAATTTTAGCTCAGGGCATCCAAATTCATTCTGAGTCGCGTCACATGGAGGCCAGCGCTGCCCCCGGCTTTGTTCCCCTTACTGCGAAGGTGAATTATGAAAGTCACACGGCAGCCGAGCGGCTCACTCCATGGCTGTCCACGTGTCCTCGGGAAGCAGGTGCGCGGAGGCAGAGCCGGGCTCGGGACGGACAGCTCTGGATTACAAGGAGGCCAAGGGGCCCAAGGGGCCCGCGGGAACGGCAGCTTCCCTTTGTTTTATTTTTAACCGACATTGTATTCCTGGAGGTGTCCCTTGGTTAGATGTCAAATGCAGACCTCGACACCGGACAGAGATGGTGCTGGGTGGGGGGCGGGGGGCTCGGGGCTCGGGGCTGAGAGAGCTCCCAGCTGGGCTTCGGGTCCTGGCCTGGCCAGCCCTGGCCGAGCGGGCCCTCCCTGGGCCCTCCCTGGGCCCTCACACCCACCCCTGTGAAATGGGCAGGATGGAGCTGGTGACCGTCAGGGTCCTTTTAGCTCTCAGACTCTGGTGGACAGGCCACGCCCTGAGCTGGCCAGGTAGAGAGAGATGATGTGCCCTGCGCCGTGGGGACACCTGCAAGGGGGACGTGCTGTCCTGCTCACAGAGGTGGCCCGGGTGGCCTGCACGTGCCTGGCCTGCTGGCACAGCCTATCTGCCCGCTGGGGTGGGAGCCAAGCGCGACGGTGATTTTGTTTTTCACTTGCACAACTTTAGGCCAGGCCAGCACTCCCCTGCCAGCGTTTCCTGGGGTCGCTTCCCAGATAGACGACTCGCAGGACGTGGCACCCAGACGCGATGGCCTGAGAGGGACGCGGCCTGGAACGTCCTGGCCGGGAATGCACACCCTGGATCAAAGCACAAGGAGATATCAGACAAACACGACATGAGGACACCTATTTAAAAGAGGGTGTGTGTGTGCTGTGTTCACCCCTAGCTTCAGTGTCATCTGTGTCAAAGAAAAGCCGTGGGAAAGGTCCAGATGACAGGATGCTAAAGAGACAGGACAAGTAAACCTAACGTCCAATGTATCCGACCCTAGGCTGGACCCCGTACTGGGGGGAAAGGACGAGAGGGATATCATTAGGTCAGCTGGCGACATGGCAACAGACATTAGGCTAGGTGAGAATGTTGCATGGGAGTCAATGGTGCTGAGGCTGTGTGAGAGCGTGTCCGCACGCTCGGGATCCACACGCTGAAGCGTGGAGGGTCTCCCTGCCTCTCCATCCCCGAATGAGGGGATGGATCACTCTGGAGCTCCCTACTCTTTTCGAGCAGGGGGGCAGGGGTCAAGGGTTCCTTTGAGAAGCTGATGGAATTGTTGGACACTTAGCACTTTGAAATGCACCTACCCTCCCGAGGTTCATTTGGAGCATCGTGGAGCCTCATGGAAACTTCCAGCTAGGAATCCCTGGGCTGGTGGTGAAGAGCCGCTGGTCACCCCATGCTAGCGTGAAGGGCCGTGGCGTGGGCGCCTTGCTCGCCAAAGGTTCAGGAGAACACACCGTGCATGCACGGCCCAGATACAGACAGAGCAAATGATAAAACAGATGCAGCAAGATGTAAAAAAAAAATTTTTTTAAAGGTGTATTCGGGTGTTCCATGTGCTATTTTTGTTCGTGCAACTTTTTTGTGAGTTTGACGTGTTTGGTGCCTGGTGATCTCCCCATAGCGATGCTCACTGTTAGCATATCGCTGTGAGGAAGAGGAGGGAGGCTGTTTAATGAGCTGCTGAGAGAGGCAGGCGGCTGAGCGTGCCGAGCCCTGCAGCCGGGCACTTCTGGGCTGGGGGCTCGGGTGGGGTGCGGTGCCAGGGTGGGGTGAGCAGGTGGTGCAGAGAGATCTCAGTGAACTTACATCCAAACTTGAGCTAAATGAGAAAAGGAAGGTCCAGTGAAATTGGCCTCCACGTCCACTGTTCTACAACATGCCTGGGACGCTCCAAGATAACCCTTTTTACTCTGCTCAGGGCTAGGGACAGTGTTGCTACAATCTCTTGCACTTGGGCACTTTTTCCCAAGGGCTTGGGCACTGTTTTGGATGAGCCCAGGAGGTGCAACACGATATCCTAGACAAGAGTGTTCAGCCGGGAACTGGGACACTTGGCTCTAACTAGATGAACTGGGTGGTGGCCTAGGGCAGGTGGCTTTCCCTCTCTGAGCCTTGGTCTCTCCATCTTAAAATGAGGGAGATGGTTTACTTTAGAGCGTCTTGTCCTTCTTGAGGGGTCGTTGATTCCTTTGAGAATATGATGAAATCACTGGACACTTTACTCTTTGACATGCACATAACCACCAGAGGGTCACAGATCTCTGATGGAAACTCCCTGCCTGAACTGTTTTCCATTGGGACTTCTTGTTACCAACTTCTAAAGTCCCCAAAGCCATCAAAGTAGAGTCAACCGGTTCCCGGCACAGCCCTGGGTCAAGGTATCCCTTTCACTCCACTGGAGAATGAACTCACCCCTCCCCCACTCCACGCTGGCTACAGACAGGCCGAACCCAGTCTGTCCAGTTACCCTGGGAAGCCACGTCTACGATTCAACATGAAAATAACTTGAAGTACGGGCCTTCTCTTTGCTTTCAGGAGAGAGAAATTTTCAAGAGAAAATTCTCTTTATTTTCAGGGGGCCGATGATGTCTGTCTGCGGTGACAGTCATGCCGTTGGGCTCAGGGAAAGCAGGTCCTTCCGGGATGCACAAGGCCCCCTTCAGCCGGTGGGGGGGAAGCAGCTGCCTGGTGACTGGTGGTCACTTGCACCTCCCCCGTCAGCCTGAAGGAAACGGCAGTGCTGCGAGGCCAGACCAGAGCAAGCCGGACCCGTCTCCTGGGACGCTACCAGGGAGAAAATAGAGCGTTTAATTAAGCCCCACATGTGAGCAATCAATTCCAATTTTCCACTTCTAATTTAGCAGAGAATTTCAGCTGGGTGAACATTAAGACACTATAGGATCGCTTAATGTTGGTGATGGTGCGGCTAATTTTGATCTTGAACTTTTCTTTTAGCCCTGGCACACTTCCGTGGAGCCCCCTGGTATGTGAAAACGGGGGACATGGTGATGCCTGGGTAGAAGCGGTTGCAGGGATGGGCGGGGCTGTAATTAGGAATCTGTTGCACCCGGCACACAGCGCGGAAAGGGTCTCCACCGAGGAAGAGGAAGATGCAGGGGCTGGCGTGGGTCCCAGGTCTTCCAGGGGGCGTGGAGGGTTCCTCTCTGGTTCCGGGTTGAGCTCGCCACCTCAGTGCAAGGGGCTGTGGATGAGCGCTGGCTGGCAGGGGAGAAGGTGTCTAGACGTTTGCACATTCTGTCAAACATCATCATGTGCAAATGCTGCACGCTGGGATGCAGAGCTCTGGCTGCTTGGCTGGTCTCCACCCACACGGCCGGCTGCTTTGTGGAGCCCTAGTCAGAAAACAGATCCAGCCCAAAGCTGCAGTTGACTGCCAGGGGAAGGGACCTGCCCAGGGTCACACGGGGACTGACGACCTGGGCCCCGGCAAGCTCCCAAGCCATCTAGCTCCCAGTAAGAGAGCGAGCGGAAGGCTTTGACCTCTTAATATTTGGCCTAAAAGGAGTTATAAAAAAAAGTTTGGAATGAAAGATTGTTATGGCTGTTGTCCAGGGTGCCTGTGACGCGCTCATAAGACTCTGCTAGTCACTTCGTGCAGCAGAGCGGCCGTCCAGGTGGGGATTTTACAGGGCACAGGGGTCTTCCTTGTGTGGTGGCCATGGGTCCACTATGCAAAAAGCCAACTTGGGGACATGTCAGCTTGGGGACCTGCTGACTCTTGGGGTTTAAAGGAACGGGGACATGTGCCCGCCTAGAGGAGTCAGGGGACACAAGGGCTTTCTAGGAGGGAAGTCTGACGCTGGGGCAGGTGCTCCCCGGGGCAGAGCCCTTGGCTGTGCGGCCACCTGGTGTCACGGTCAGGGGAGGACCATGCCGGGCGCATCCATCGCAGGACGTCGCCAAAAACCAGCAGAATGAACGAACAGCAAGTGACTTGCTGCCGCGGATGAAATGCCGACTGCTCTCATACACACACTACATCTGACCCGCGGGTCCCAAACCGCTTTGCTGCCACCCATTTGCATCCTGGGGCTCTTTCTCCAGTGGACTTGCAGCCAACGGTGAGCCGCCGTGCGGGGCCGTGTCACTCTTGGGAAGTGCCATCGAGACAGCTCCCAGATGCGTTCTGCTGGGGACCAGAAGAGCCGCCAGCATTTGACACCACTGTGTACAGTTAATGACACGGAGGAGGCCCTCCCATCTTAGTCCCCATTCCAAACTGGTCTTCTCACATCCCACCCCACCGCTGTCTTCCTAACCCACGGTCTGTCCACGTCACTCGGTCCTCTGCAAAGCGTTCGAGGCCCCCCACCTTCTCGCCGCAGCTCGCCTGCCCAGAGACCCCTCCGCACTCCAGCCCGCCCGCCCCCGCCAGGCCTCTGGGAGCCACGCGCTTGGCGCTCCTTGCTCTTCCCTGGCTACGCTCAGGATGCGCTGCTTTATCGCAGGTGATTCACTCTGCATCTGCCCGTGGCGGCAAAGGGCTGACTCTGTTAGCAAATGAACACACGAGTAAACAAATACATTTAACTGTAAGCTAAGAATGTCTACCTTCTGGCGTTAGGGGGCCTGGTCTGGGGAGCCGGCGAGGGGCAGACCCGACGACGGCTGCCCTTGTTTCTGCAGTGAAGCTGTGTGGAACCCTTGGTGGCCTAACTGAGGATCAAAAGCCAAGGTCCCCGGCAGTGCGGGAGGAGCCAGAGGCAGGAGCAGTTATCTCAAGGGACAATGCAGAGCCCTGAAAGAGTTCGCCTCTGCCAAGCCTAACGACTGGGTCATTGGGGGACATCCCCCCAGGAGTCCGGCCGGCCGGAGAGCCTGCCCAGCCTGCGCACGGGGCTTCTGGCCAGGACCCAGGTGCCAGGTGTATGGGGCGGGGCGGTGGCAGGCTTGCAGCCACCGCCTCCAACGTGGGGTTCACTGCAGAAAGGCGAGCGCTGCCTTCTTGGCTGTGGGCTTCCGGAGCTGGCGGGGAGGCAGCTGCGCGGGGGGAAGTCCCGCTGGTAGTGGGGGGCAGAGAGAGAACTTATCCATCCCTGCGGAGCCTGGGGAAGGGCTGGGTGGGGAGATCTGATCGGAAGGGTTTGTGGTGACCAGACTCTCTGACTTCTGGCGGTGCTGTGGCCCAGGAGCGAGGGTCTTAGGGGAATAGTGGGATTCTGTCCGCTCCATCCTCAAATGTTGACGGTGACCAGCGTTCTGCAGGCATCTGGAGCCCAGCTTGGGATGTCAAAGACTCTGCTGGGAAGGAAAAGAGGAAGGAGGGAGACTGCCCTAATCCGGCAGGACTGGGTGTGCTCAGGACGGACAGGGAAAAAGGAAGAGGCCCCACAGGGCCCGGGATCACCAGGACTGAGCATCTTGGCCTCGTGCCTCCTAGCTTGGGGAGTCCTCCCTGGGCGCTAGAAATGTACCACCGGCTGGTCTCCACTGGCCGGTCCCGGGTGTGTTTCAGCCACAGTGGCGGGCTGAGGTCACCGTATGTGTTCTCAAGGGGTTTTGAGTTACACGTGCACCACGGGCGAGGCGCGGCTCCCCGGGATCCGGTCGTCGACGTCATCCGTGAGTTTGTGCCCAACGGCCTCGCTGGCGTCCAGGAGTTCACGGTCGCTGGCCACGCTGGCGTCCAGGAGTTCACGGTCGCTGGCCACGCTGGCGTCCAGGAGTTCACGGTCGCTGGCCACGCTGGCGTCCAGGAGTTCACGGTCGCTGGCCACGCTGGCGTCCAGGAGTTCACGGTCGCTGGCCACGCTGGCGTCCAGGAGTTCACGGTCGCTGGCCACGCTGGCGTCCAGGAGTTCGAGGTCACTGGGCACGGGGGTGCTTTGGAGGCACCTGAGGCGGGCCTGGAGCTGCTCCTGCTCCTTCTTGAGCTCCAGGTAGGAGTGGGAGAAGGTGTGGAAGATGGACGTGGCCGGGAAGGCCATGATGAGGATCCCGCTCAGGATGCTGCTGAGGGCTACCATCTGGCCCGGCACGCTGCGCGGGACCATGTCCCCGTAGCCCACCGTGGTCATGGAGATGATGGCCCACCAGTAGGAGGCGGGGATGCTGGTGAACTCCAGGACCCGCCCGGACTCGTTCTCGGCCACGTAGACCAAAGGGGAGAAGAGGGTGACGGCCACGGCCAGGAAGAGGAGGAGGAGGCCGAACTCGCGCGTGCAGCGGCGCACGGTGAGCCCCAGCGTCTGCAGCCCCAGCGAGTGGCGCGCCAGGCGCATGACGTAGAGGATGCGCAGCGCCCGCAGCACGCGCAGCACCAGCCCCACCTTCTCCAGGTAGGAGCTGCCGCTCGGCCGCTCGCCGTCCCCGGGGGGCTCCTCGGACACCGCGAGCGACACGTAGTACGGGGAGATGGCCAGGATGTCGATGATGTTCAGGGGCCCCTGGAAGAACTGGCACTTGTTCTGGGCCTGGACGAACCTCAGGCAGAACTCCAGGGAAAACCAGGCCACGCAGATGGTCTCCACCACGAAAATGTAGTAGCACTTTCGAGAGCATTCGCCCTGCGGGGAGAAGAGGCAACAAAGGCAGGGTAGAGAGTGACCCGCATCGGCGCTGGAAACGGGGGAGGTCACGCCATGCTGAAAGGCGCTTCTGGGTGTGTGTCGGTTGAGCTCTGGGCTGTAGACTTATTCGTCCACAAACATCTTTTGATGTAGTTGTCAAGTTGTTGCCGGGCAGCCCGACAGCCCTTTCTGGCCTCTCTTACAGCTAGGTGTGGCCACATGGCTAAGTGCTCACCCACAGGGCGGAAACAGAAGTGATGGGAACCGCCTCTGGGTCCACAACTTAAGATATTGGTGTGAACTCCTGCACATGCTTTCCACACTTCTTGTGAGCTGGGACATCCCAGGTGGGCCTGTGCCCCAGCTCAGAGCAGGCAGGTTGGACCAAGGCCCCAGGGGTGGACGGAACATCATGGTGGAGAAAGTTCAGGTCCCAGAACAGGAGCTGTCCGGTCACCTAGTTCCCTCACTCGGGGAGGATTGCACGAGAGAGAAATTTTGTTCAAAGCCGTTCTATCACGGGGCCTCTTTGTTATAGCAGCGGCCTCTGCCTTAACTGGCATGGTACCTCTTGGGTACCATGCACTGCTCTGCTGTCATCACTTAAGCCACACAGCAATACTGTGACCTCATTTGATGGCCTAGGAAATTGGTGACAGCAGTGAAATGACGTGCCTGAGCACACAGACACAGTAGGTCATAGAGTTCGACCCAACCCAGGTCTCTTAGTCACTCTACACTATTTTGTAACTTCTTTGTCTACCAGTCCTCATTCATTGGACCAGTTGAAATGTATAGAGGATCCACTTTGTGCCAGGCACTGGGCTGGGCTCTGGGGGTGCCGCAGCTAGACAAGCAGACATCGCTTCTGGGGGGCCTGTCTCCCTCAGCAGGTCCCAGCACAGTGGGCGCTATTCTGTATTTTGTTCTCCTAACAGAGCACTTCCACCAGCCCCTCTGCCACTCAAATGTGGTCCTTGAGCACAAAGCATCAGCCTCCTCCAGGAACTTATTAGAAACTCAGCATCTCGGCTCCCTCCTCCCCCCCCCCCCCCCGCCCGGCATCATCATCTGCAGTTTAGCTAGACTCCCAGGTGACTTGTGCACACGTTACCGTTTGCCATGCCCTGGCCTGGTGTGTGGCTCTCGACCTTGGCTTCACATCAGAAGCCCCTTGGGGACCCTTGAAACATCCACTGCCCAGGCTGGGCCCACAGAGATTCCAATTTAATTGATCTAGGTTGGAGCTGAGCCATAGAATTTTCCAGAAGCCCCCTAGATGATTCAGATGTGGAGCCAGAATAGAGAACCTTGCTGTAAATATCACACACACACACATACACACACGTATACTTGATGGATGAGTGTATGAACGACTGAAGCCAGTTGCCTCCGTAAAAAGCAAGATGTTGACAACGGCAGTTTTCTTTGGATTAAAATGCTCTGAGGTGGAAAAAGAAATTATTTCCAGTGCCTGGGCCCACCGGAATCCTAAATTGAAATGTTCCTGATGTCTGGCCCCTGGAGAAAGAGTGACAGGCTAGACCGTCCCAATCTCACTTGACTTCTCTGGTGCTCCGCAGGGCGGGAGTCGGGGGCATTGCCGAGGGACACCGTGCACAGCAGCTGTGGCCCCGTTTCAAATCCCACCTCCTCCACTGGCTCAGGCAACCCCCCTGTCCCCTCTACACTTTCAGCTCTCTCCTCTGGGAAGGGCCGTTGTAGTGAATGGCAATAATGCACACACACACGGCAGGCACACAACACCGTGTGGCTATTTTAACGCGACGATACCTTGGTCACAGACAAAACCTTGGCTGGTCAGCACAAGGTCAGCAACACCCTCCTCCTCTTGCTGGATTTGACAAGCAGGGGAGGAAATTCTCCACCACGCTGAGAGGCCTTTGCCATGACTGTCACGAATGGCTTTAGGATCCTGGAGGGCTCAGGAGTTTGGGGCCCTGGTTCCCCAGGTCCTGCTGCAAACTTACTGTGTGGCTCTGCAATGGTCCCTGCCCTTCTCTGAGCTTCAGTTTCCAGTGGAGAGGTTGGGACAGAACCGCTGGTTCTTTTATTTATTTATTTGAGACAGAGTCTCGCTCTGCTGCCCGGGCTAGAGTGCCGTGGCACCAGCCTAGCTCACAGCAACCTCAAACTCCTGGGCTCAAGTGATCCTCCTGCCTCAGCCTCCCAGGTAGCTGGGACTACAGGCATGCGCCACCACGCCCGGCTAATTTTTTCTATTTTTAGTTGTTTGGCTAATTTCTTTCTATTTATAGTAGAGATGGAGTCTCGCTCTTGATCAGGCTGGTCTTGAACTCCTAAGCTCAAGCAACCCTCCCACCTCAGCCTCCCAGAATGCTAGGATTACAGGAGTGAGCCACCGCGCCCAGCCCAGAATCACTAGTTCTCAAAGCTGATTCCTGCACCAGAACCCCCCAGGTATTTGTTATGAATGCAGATTCCTGGGACCTCAGCACAGCATCGAAACCCTAGGGTGGGCTGTCCCAAAATTTGCATGTTGGCCAGCTCCCTACAAGACCTCTCTCTTTGTTGATGTTCTGGGAATTTTCTCCTGGGCTTAAGAGACTTGTAGCCTGGGAATAACTTTTGCAAACCAATGATCCCACAGCAGAGGAAGGTGACTCCCGAGAGGCCGAGAAGGTTCTGCCTCCGGGGTGGTGTTTGGATATTCAAGCCATGCACACCGGCTCCTGCTGCCGCAGCCTGGCCTGCTGGCCACCTCCCGCACTGCAGCAGGGCCCGGGTGCCGAGTCACCGCCCCCGCATAGGGCTCTGCTCTGCATCCTTAAACCAGCTGCCTCCTCCTGCACGGCTTCCTGGAGGAATGAACCCACCGTGGCCGGGGGCGGGGATCCGTGGAGCTCAAGCTGAGGCAGTAATTCCCAGCCCAGCCAGTATTCGAAAAAACAAGAAAAAGGGAAAGGACGAAAAGGAAAAAAAGTTATTCTTTCCCCCTTTGTGGAAGTTTCCAGGTGTATTTTGTAAGGAGGGCCAACGATTCATCCTGTTTGCCCCAGGTTTGAGCACAGAAAGTTCCAGGTCCTGGGAACACTGTCAGTCCTGGGCAAACAGGGTGGTCAGTCACCCTGTTCATGGGCCTTGCCACCCATGGGGTGAGGTGTGCTCTCATTCCTTCCCGCAGGGAAGAAGAGCGAAACTCGGCCGAGACACGGCGGGGGGCGGGAATGGTGGAGCAACACAGGTGCATGTCACAGACCACGCGTGGGAATGAGCAGCTACGGTGGAACATGGGTTGTAGGTTTCCATCTCTGGGAGCCTGAGAACAGGCAAACCCACCTATGGGGCACAAAACTGTCACAGCAGCGGCCGCCCCAGGTGGGGGAGGGATCAACTGTGAGGGGCCGTGATGGAGCTTTGTGGGGTCCCGGAAATGTCGTATAGTAACAGGGTGACAGTTACACGGGCGTAGCCGTGTGTTAAATTGCACAGCTGAGATTCGTGCATTTCAAGGCATGCACATTTCACCTGTAAAACTGTGAAATCAAAATGATAGTAAGTGATTTGGGTGGAGAGAGGATGGAGAGAGAGAGAGGATGCAGGAAGGGCCAAATATTGCCCATGGTTGGAGCTGAGTTGAGTCCTCGGGGTTCATTGTATTATTCCATTTACTTTGCAAGTGTCTGAAATTTTCCATAATGAAAAGTGAAAAAAATGAAAATGAAAGAAAATCAAAACTACAATGAGGCATGGCTTCACGTCCACCTGGGCGGCTGGGATTGCAGAGGCAGACAGCAGCAAGCGCCGGTGACATCGCGGAGAGGGCGGAAGCCGTCCGCACGGCTGGTGGCATGTGACATGGTAAGGTCTGCGCAACTTGGTTGGCACTTCCTCAGAAGGTTAAACTTAGAGTGACCGTCTGTCCCCGCAATTCCACCCTTGTGCACAGATGTCTGCAGCAGGACCATGCATAATGGCCCCAAAGTGGAAACAACCTAAAAGTCCATCAACAAGGAATGAATGAATAAAATGTGGCATAGCCACACAGTGGGATATCAGCCAGCCCTACAAAGGAACGGAGTGTAATACACGCTGCAACACGGAAGGGCCTTGAAGACGTCATACTCGGACACAAACCCACACAGTGTGCGATTCCACGTCTAGGAGCTGTCCGGAACTGGCAAATCCACAGGGACAGAAAGCAGATGCGTGGTGGCGGGGGGCTGGGGGAGGGGGAGAACGGCGGTGGCTGCTGATGGGTGTGGGAATAAGATGGTGATGGCTGAGCCGTCATGAACACACTAAAAGCCACTGCACTGTGCACCTTCAAAGGGTCTCAGAGGTGAAATACATCTTTATAAAAAAGGATCCGGGTTCCGAGTCTGAGCTGGTCACATATTCCCGGGTGAGGCCGTGGGTGGGGTCCTGCCAGACCCTTCTCCGCAGCAACGGAGCCGGGCCCTCAGGGCAGAGCCGCTGCCCCAGGGTCTGTCTGGACAGGCTGCTGGCCAGATGGCTGCAGGTGCAGTGGGGGCAGTCCTGGAAGCTCCAACCCGGAGGGACTTGGGGCCGCAGTCTTGACCTTGGAGCCGTCCTGGTCCCCGCCTTTCACAAGTGCCCCTGCAGCCCCCCCTTCTGGACACAGCCCTTCTCACTTCTGCAGCAGTTCTCAGTGCTGTCCCCACTGCTCGGCTGGGCAGTTCAGGCCTCCCTCCCGCTCCTCCCTGCCGCTGTGAATTTGTAATGTGGGCCTCCTGCCCTGGCCTCGGGCCTGGCTGTTTCCTCTGGGACTGTCCCGGACCTGGACGTGCTGACTCACTCCTGTCCCGGCTCCTTCCTTGATTAGACCGGGACACGGGGGAGTGGCTAGCACAGGGCCAGGTGCCCCACAGGGCTCTGATGTGTGTCCACAGACCCCACATCTCACAGTGGCTTGCCCTATACTGAAGTGACACATTCGGACCTCCAGCTGGGGCTTGAGCATGAGTCTGGGTGGGGGCCTTTGTCTGGGCCCTGGGGAGGGCTGGGAGCCCCACCGTGGAGATGGGGGTGTGATGGGGCGGAGGGAACAGCGAGAACAGCATCAGGACAGGAGGGGCCGGTCCAGGAAAGAGGGGTTCCTTTTGGCTGGGACACAGGGAGACTCAGCGGGGTTTGGGAGAATCCTAAAAAAACAACAAAACCAGGATAGGAGGAATTCACTAGAGCAGTCACCAAATGTCAGTGAACACAGAGAAGCTACAGACAACAGGGCAGTCCCTTCCAACGACGCTGACTTGGGATCCAGGAACTGGCAGGAGGAGGAGGAGGAAGAAGAGGAGGAGAAGGAAGAGGAGGAGGAGGAAGAGGAGGAGGAGGAAGAGGAAGAGGAGGAGAAGGAGGAAGAGGAGAAGGAGGAGGAGGAGCAGGAGCAGGAAGAAGCTGGCTCCAGCAGAACCTTCTTATTAAAGGGCAGGGAGATGGTGGGGTGGAACTGCAGCTAGAAGGTTCGGGAAGGCATTGTTTCTGGGGAGGGGCCCATGAGTCCTGCCTGGTCTTTTAGAAATCTCCCTCCCTGCCTTCCTTGTGTAGCTCCCCATCCTAGCGGGTGCAGAAACTAACACAGCAAGGAAAGCGAGAACCAAAGGTCCCACGCCCTGCCCCCATGACCGTCCTGCAGCTGCAGTAGGGTGTGCACGTCCCCTCGCGGTCTCTCTGACAGCCCCAAGCAACACTCTGGGGCAGGGGTGGAATCTAAGGTGAGGAGAAGCGAGTAGGGGCTGCAGGGCGGGTTAGGAGCGTGGTTTGTGCCAGTGCTTCTCGCAGGGCGTCGGGGCTGCAGCCCAGAGCGGGCCCTGGGGAAAGACGTGCCGAGCTCGAGGGCCGAATGGGGTCCGATGCTGGCCGTGGGTGGAGAAGACAGTGAGTGTCCCCTCTGTGCTGAACCAGGTAAGCTGGCTCCCCCTCGGTCCTCACTGCTGCCCTCTGAGCAGGTGTTATCACCTTCCTTTATAGGTGGGGAAATAGAAGCATGAGGAAATGAAGGGACGCACCCACGGAAAGAGCCAGGTAGCGGCAGGGTTGGGATCCGACCAGGACTGGCAGACTAAAGGTTCGGGCCTCGTTACAGGACACGATGCCGTGGTTGGGACGGCTCAGTGGCAGCAAAGGAGAAGAGAGAGGTTCCCTGCAGCTGGCCAGGGGCGTTCAGCCTCCCCCGGAGGGAGGGAAAGGCGCCAAAGCCACGTGGGAAGGGCAGGAGGGACGGATGGCAGGGAGGACACAAACGCGGAGGAAAACAAAGACCTTGGAAGCTGCAGCAAAGAGACCAGGACAGGGCGCTGCAGGTGCCCAGAGCGGGAGGACACCAGTGGCCAGGGAGTCCGGCTCTTCACAGTCAGGAGACTGGAGTCCCGTGGGGGACGCCACCTGCCCTGGGCAGTCGGGACTAGATTCCGAGTCCTGCCTATCGAAGGGGCAGGAACAGGAGCCGTGGAACAGAATCCTGGCCAGGTCTCAAGCCCATCCCGTCCTCTGGAGGTGGGGGTCTTTGTGGTGTGTGTTCACACCTCCAACTATCAAAGGGAGCAGGCCACCAACGGAGAAAGGATAAAGGAGCTGTGGCCGTAGGTACAGGATAAACAAGCTGTGGCTGTACTACAGTGGATGCTACCCTGCAGTAAGGAAGAAGGAAGCGCTGCTCTATGCTACCGCGTGGGGGGCCTTGCAGACGTCATGCTGAGTGAAGGGAGCCAGGCTACATAGAGCACAACTCCATTCCTACAAGATGTCTGGAATAGATACGGCCATAGAGTCGGAGAACAGATAGCTGGCTGCCAGGGGCGGGGGAGGGAGCAGGGGGGGAGAATGGGGGAGGGCATAGGAGAGGGGAATGGGAAGTGGAATGGGGGAGGGGAATGGGGGAGGGGAATGGGGAGGGGAGTGGGGGAGGGGAATGGGGGAGGGCATGAGGAGGGGAATGGGGGAGGGGAAGGGGAGAGGGGAATGGGGAGGGGAGTGGGGGAGGGGAATGGGGGAGGGCATAGGGGAGAGGAATGGGGGAGGGGAATGGGGGAGGGGAAGGGGAGAGGGGAATGGGGAGGGGAGTGGGGGAGGGGATGGGGAGGGGAATTAGGGATGGGATGGGAGGAGGGGATGGGGAGCGACTGCTCAGTGGGTACAGGGTTTCATTCAGGGGTGATGAGAAAACATTTTGGAGCCAGATAGAGGTGGTGGCCGTGGGACAGTGACTGTTCCACATCCCACTGAGTTGTTCCCTTTAAGACGGTCAGTTTGAGGCTATGTGGATGGCAACTCAATTTAGAAAATGGAGCAGGCAGGGTGCTCAGGACGTAAGGCCGGGGAAGGTGAGTCTTACCTCCAGCACCAAGAAGGACGTCGGAGGCAGCCAGTGGCGGCTGCTGAGCGAGGGACAGTCTGCGTGTCTCACTGCCTGTTAGCGCACGCCTAACCGATGGCGATGACCCGCCGTTGTTGAGCACCTGTGTGTGTCAGCGCTGTCCCAGCTGCTTTGTACATCACTCTTGTCACCCTCACCATGAGCCCTGGAGGAAAGTGCTAACAGCGTCCCCATTTCACAGATGGGGAAACTGAGGCTGGGGGAAGTTAGGTGCTTTTCCCGAGATCACTGGGTTAGTAAGGGGTGAGGCTGAGAGTCAAGCCCAGGGCATCTGTCACTCTGGACAGACAAGCCCTTCACAAAGCCCGGCTGCCTCAGAAACTCGCAGTGCCGCCGAGGGTGTAGTTGGAGTGGCCCAGAAATGAATGACAGCATTGGTGTCGTATGGTCCTAGGGGGTCGGGTTTTAGAGCCAATCAGAGGTGAGCTCAGACCCTGGCTCTGCCTCTTACCAACTGTGAGCTTAGGGAAGTGATGGAATTTCCCCCAGGCCTCAGTTTCCTCATCTGTAAAATGGGGGTAGCAGTTGCAGTCACATCCTAATGCCTCTGGAAGGATGACGTCAGCCCGTGGTGTCAGATGCCAGCCTCACGACGGGAATAAATGCCCCAGGAGTCCAGGACTTTCAAGTTCATGTGCGTCTCGGAGGCGCTGGGGCATTTGGTTTGGCCCTTGCTGTCTGCACTGCCTCCTCCCCGCTCTGTTTTAATTCGAGATCTCAGGCACAGACCTTTGACCCACTATCAAGTTTACTCCAAGGACACGGCTGAGAGAAGTTAGGAAAAGAAAACGGAAATGTGCTGTCTTCGAGTGTTCTCTAACCCTCCACCCTCGTTTCCGATAGAGGAGTTCTGCGGGTTGCATCTACCCCCCACACCTGAGACATTAATTCATCTGCGTGGATGCCGTCAGGGCCACGTGGGACGACATGGCCCCACATCCGGCGGTCACGGCCCGTCCCCAGGAGCAGCTGGCCACTGATGTCCCCTGGGGGCAAATCTGGAATACTGGGGACAGCACATAGCCTTTTTATGTAAATGCAAGGCCACGGTCAAGGCCTCCGTCCTCAGCCTCCCTGGTGTCAGAATTATTATCTAAGCAGGAGACAGCCACACTCTGTCCCGGGCACACGCAGAGGCGGTCTCGGGAGGGAGACAGCACAGGCATCGCGCACTGAGCCTGGGCCGGAGTCCCATTTATCCCAGGAGGGCCACAGCTGCCGGATCCCGCAGCTCCAACTCTGGGCCGCCCAGCTCCGCAGGCCTGTCTCCCACTCCCATTTGACTTCCCGGTCACCGCTGAGCCAGGCCCGGGATCACACCCTTCATCATTTTCAAAGCATTAGGTTTTGGAAAGATCTTGGCCCTTGGCGCGGCGTAAATCTCCGCCGGCCGGCCCCTACCAGTCCCCTCTCTATCCGGCAGCTTCTAAGAGGAACAGGCTGTGGCCACCCAGGGGTCTTCCCTTAGCCAGTGGGACCAGGGGCACCTTAGGGCATGGGGTAAGGAGGTCGCTTATTTGGTCTTAATCTTTCACTGCAGAGTCCACAGGTAAATATTTCTGCAAATACGCAGGCTCGTAAATCACATGCTTTTGTGCTAAATAGAATGAGAAAATTCCTATAGTCTTCTCCATGGGAAAACGAGTTGTCTGAAAGTTCAAATTTTTTTTCCTAGGACAAACATTTATAGGTTGGACAAGACACATTTGACTCAACAAATACTGATCGAGAACCTACTGGGTGTGGGGCACGGGCTGGTTCTCCATCTAAGTCCTTCCTGTCTGGAAAGTTCTCTGATCCTCCTGTCTTGCCCCGGGATTTGTCTTTAAGGGAAGGGACCTGCGGTGAATGGACAGCTGTTGGGAGTTTGAGGTTGCTGTGAGCTAGGCTGACGCCACGGCACTCACTCTAGCCCGGGCGACAGAGCGAGACTCTGTCTCAAAAAAAAAAAAAAAAAGAAAGAGTGCTGGAGTGGACAAGCGCAACCCTGTGCCCTGGCCTCCTGGGCCCGGGTCACTTACACGTCAGCTGGTCCCTGGGTTTCCATCTGGTGAGACTGGCTGAGACACTCAGCACTGCGGGGAAACCGAGCCCGAGAACCTTTGCCGTGATCGGCATCTTTACTAAGTACCTCTGAAGAGACTAGACGTACTGTGCCTCAGTTTCTTCGTCTGAAAATGGTGCTGGGGTGCCCAGGAGAATGTTAGCTCAAGAAAGCAGGGATCTGGGGCCTGGCCTCGTGCTTGGCAATAAGTAGTTGCCCAAACATGTGCTGAGTGCACCGAATGCGTCCATTTGCGTAACAATGTCACCCATTTTACAGAAGAGGAAACTGAGGCTCAGAGAGGTTCAGCGATTTGCCCCACAGCACCAGAGCCGGGAGAGGTGAGGCTGGGCCTGTCTGGCCCACTGGGATCAGGCATGGCCTTGTCAACAACCGGGGTTCACTATCAGAGCCAGGGCACGCAATGACTTTGGTGGGTCTCTAAAACAAACATAAAAAAACAAACATAATTTACAACAGGGTTGGTCTAAAAATGAATATAATCCCTGCTGGATAATATTTTTCTCTTCTTCTAATTTTAAGAAACGAGGACGTTTTTGTGGGCCGCTAAGGAGACAGCCGGGGCCCGGGCAGCCGCAGGCCGCGATCGGGGCCACTCACCTTGTCCTCCTCGGCCCTGAGATCGGGCATGGTGCTGACGCACAGGCTGACGGCCGTGGTGGCCACGAAGAGGATGGAGAGGCAGGCGAAGACCTTCCCGGGCAGCCCGGACTGCGGGTTCTCCACCATGTCGCGCAGCCGGTGCATGCAGAGGCCCCAGCGCGAGCCGTGCGCGGCGGGCACGCGGGCCTCCCCGCGCCGCTGCAGCGCCGCCTCCTGCCTGCGCAGCTCGGCCAGCTCCTCCCGCCTCTGCAGCAGCGTGCGCAGGCAGCACCTCTCCAGGCGGGCCTCCTCGACGCCCCAGTAGGCCAGCTCCTCCCGGAAGGACAGCGCGCACATCTCCCGCAGCAGCACCAGCTTCCCGGCCGCCAGGAAGCTCACGATCGCCCCGAAGGCGCTGGGGCTCCTGTCGAAGAAGAACTCCCGGCTGTCCTCGTCGTAGTCGTCGCAGAGCTGCGTGATCTCCTCGTGGCTGCGGCAGAGCCTGAGCTTGCTCAGGCGGCTCAGCGGGAACTCGTCCAGCGTGCTCCAGGGAAGGAGGTACCTCCTGCCCCCCACGTTGACCAGGATCTCCTTCCTCAGGTCCGCCGGGGAGGCGTCCAGGGCGCCCGCCTTCCGCACCCTGCGGTAGTAAAGGCCCTTGACGGGCGGCGTCTCCACGGGGCCCGGCAGGAGCCGACCCAGAGGGCTGCAGGAGCCACGGCGAGGGGGCCTGGGGCGCAGGCCCCCGGCTCTGGAAGGCGTGGGCATCCCGGAAGGCGTCCCTGCCGCGGAGCAGTGGGTTTACCTGTCTGACACCCAAAGGGAAAAGGGCAAGAAAACAGGGGGGAAATCAGGCTCAGGGCAGAGTCCCAGATCTCACTAATTAGACGTTCTGACATGTGCTTTCCTGCAACCGCGCCTGCATCATTCATTCTTGTAGCCCGTTCATTTGGCACGTATTTACTGGCCACCTACTATGTGCCAGGGATACATCAGTGAACAAAGCCCTTCCCCCGTGAAGCATGTACTTATATCTCAGAAAAATCTCTCTGAAACGAGCACGGCATGGATTGGGACTTGAGTAATTCGGTGCCGAGGCAGGCAAGTCACAGCTGTGTGGTCTTGGGCATGTGGCTTGACCTCTCTGATCTCAGGATCATTCCATCAGATGACAAGACTCACACCAACTTTGCAAGGTACAGGTGGTAAAAAGAGCGCTGAGGAGCGCCAGCCCTCCCTGGCTTCACCACAATGCAGTAATACTCAACGCAGCAAAACTGCGCTTGTACCCCATGAATATATACAAATAAAAAAACGGTTTTAAAGAAGAGTGGAGGCTCTCAAGTTCACTGCCACGCTCCAGTCCCTCACGGACTGCCACCACGGGTGGGTTACCCAGCCCCTCTGAGCCCTTCACTTTGTACGACTGGGGCAGTTTGGGTGCCCACATCGTAGAGCCCGGTGAGGGTTACACGCAGTGATATACAGACAGTGTGTGTGGCTAACACTTCTAGACGCTTCTGATGTGCCAGGTTTCCCCTAATTAACTCATCTCAACAGACTCACCAGGCAGACATTAGTAGCTCCACCTTAAAGATGAGGAAACTGAGGCACAGGAAGGTTAAGTGTCTTGCCCATTGTTTAGCAAGCACCTGACATCCAGGAAAGCTCGGGGAGGGCCAGTTATTGAAGGCTGGAGGAGATCAGGAATGCGACTGTGCTGAGCACAGCACCTACCTCTTGGGGGGTGGGGGAAGGTCCTACAACCCTTGCCTAACCCTTCTTGTTTGCCTTCTCACCGGGAGGACTTTGCTAGGAGGAGGAGGAGCATTTCGTACTTTAGGTGACAGTGCCCCTCCGTGTTCACTGCTTGCCCCAGCCACCCTTGCTGTGTGACCTTGAGCCAGTTACGTCCCCTCTCTGGGCCTCGGTCTTTTATCTGCAGAATGGGGGAGCCTCTAATGCTCTCTCCATTTCAGACCTATTTGGGGGCACTTGGCTTGGAAGAAGCCTTTTAGATTTAGCTCACTCTTATATTTTTAAAAATCACTTCCAAAATATTTCTCATCCTCAGATCCTGCAAGCGTTCCTTGTGCTATTCATGCTAGCCAAAGCCGTTTCTAAAGCCTCTGTAACCTTACATTTCAAGATGCACTCCAATCAGGAGCAAAACTTGGCAGCTGAATGGAATTAAAAGTTCCTCTCCATTTCAGAGCCAGTTGGATTCCAGGGGATGGTGAGGAGTGAATCACAGCCTGTTTCACACTTGCCCCCACACAACGTTCTGTTATCTGCAAGCATTGCTTCCTTCACGGGGTGAGTAGCCTGCAGAGAGAAGAGTATTTTGAAACCCAGGGAGCCCTTCCCAAGCTCTCTCATTTGCCAAGTGCAAAAACTAAGATCCAGAGAGCTGAAGTGACTAGTCCAAGGTCACACAGCAAATCCAAATCCAACCCTGGGGCTCTTCTCAGAACCCCAAAACTCCCCTTTCTGCGTCCATTGAAAGAAGCCCAATTTTGCAATCTACTGCTCCCCAAACAGCTGGCAAGCAAAGCTCCTTCCAGAGCGCAGGGAAGAATTCACTCGAAACGCACTTTTGCTAAGCATTTTGCCGGCGTCTGCCCCTTTCTGCAAGCCCCCTCCTCTGCAGCAAGCCCCAACTTCTTCCCCGGAAGTTTGACTCACCCTCTTGTCTCGGGGAGCCCGTTTCCAGCTGTTTCTCTGCGGGGCAGGGGGAGCCCATGTCTCGGTGCCCGGGAAAGACACAGGTTTGTGGTGGAGATGAAAGGGAAGGAAAAAAACCCCGAGCACAGCAGTTTCTGGCAGAGTTAGTTTCCAGTCTCTCTTCCCGAGCCTCCTCCAGAAACCAGAAGTTCATTCATTCTGCATCTCTCTCTCCAGCAGCTGCCGGAGAGCCCTGGGGGAGTGGGGTGGGTTTGTCTTAAAGGACCCGGAGGAAGCCCCTTTCCTTGTGAGAGGCGAGGCTCTGGGGAGCCTTGCCAGGAGGGAGCCGGTCGGCTGTCCTGCTTCAGCGGTGGACTCTGCACTCCAGGTCCCACAGGGACAGCCAGTGTGGTCCTGCAAGGGAAGGGAGGGGGGAATGGGAAGGGCTTAGAAATAATCTCTCCATCAGCCGGCAGCAGGCGGGAGCAGCAGCAGCCGCTGCTCTGCCAACCGCTGGGGAGGCGAGGGGAGCTGCCCTCCCTCCCTGCCAGGCAGGAGCGCCACCCGGGAGGGGCAGAGGGCAACTAGCAGCCCCGGGGCATCCGCAGCTACCTGTCCCCAGGCACCCTGGAGGCTCCTCGGGGTGTGCTGCTGATGGTGGGGTGCGCAGGCGGAGGCAGCAGGAGGAACTTTTTGCTGCTTTTCACCAGCCTGGGCCTGGGGCAGGTGCAGAGAGAAGCCCAGGCTCTGCGTCCTGGGGGTGGGGGGGACTTAGGAGGCTGCATTACGGAACAGGCGTAGCAAGAGGTGTGAGCAAGCTTGGGCTTCACACACACCTGGCTCCCTGGCGCCCATGGGAAAGGCCGGGTGACCTTGGGCAGGTGAGTTAGTGCCTCTGAGCCTCAGTTTTCTTGTTTATAAAACATATAGGGATGAGAGGGGATTCAGGGGGGTCAATCAGAACCCCGAGAGCAAATGCCTATTGCGGGTTCGGTTGTGTGGTCAGGGTGAGAGGAAGAGGCAATGATCTAGGGTGTTAGCTGCAGCTCTGCTCTGCCATGCTGTGTGACCTTGGTCACTCACTTCACCTCTCTGGGCCTCAGTTTTCTCACTGGTCAAATGAGGACAGTGTGAGCAGTGATGGCTGAAATTGCAAAACCATCTTCTAATGTAGGTGCTCAGTATACGCCGGCTCTGCTTAATTTTCTTAAGAGGTTTTCAAGCCCAGTGTCTTGGCTTCTGAGGCTGAACTGTCTTCAAAATGTCATGTTACAGTCGAGGCCCTGGAGGTCCGAGAAGAGGCTAGCTCAAGGGCACCTTGCTGGTTACAAGCTGAGTGAGGTTGGCATTCTCACTTAACAGAGACTTGAGTTCTGGATCCAGGAGTGGAGGTGAGAGCTCGAGCCCTCCACGGCCACCTGGAATGGGGGCGTGGGGAGCTGCTGGCCTTGGCACCGGGGACCCACTGAACGGAGGCCGTCTGGTATGGTATAGTGGTTTTCAAACGGCATTGCTTGAAACTGCAGGCCCCTGCAGAAATGACTGGGGCCTAGTCTGGGTTGGTGACAAAGGTGACAAGAGGATGAGAGCTAATACTGCTACCTCTTCTTCGACCATGGCAGCTCTGATCTGTTTGCCACAGTGAGACTCTAAGTGTAACCCCAATACATGCCATGGCCCAACACGGCCCAGCCTGCACATAGAGCCCGCTCGAAGAGACTTCAGAGCATCTGTTACTGATGGAGACGCTCTGGCCCCTCCCCTGACTCTCACTTCTCTCGGACTCCATGGCTGCTCCGATGATTCTTGTAAACCAGACTCCAAAATTACCTTCCCAGCTCATGCTGTTTCCCATTCCCCTCCACGTACCTCTCTGGCCCTTTAGTATTTACCTTGAGTGACCCTAACTGGATAAATCTCCCCCCAACTACCCACCTGCCTCTCTGTTCTCTCTGGATCCAGAATGCACGGGTTCAAATAAAAATTTACCATGTCTCTGCTGAGTGACCTTGACCTAGTTTCTTAACCTCTCTGTGCCTCGACTTCTTTGTCTGTGATGTGAAGATTTTAGCACTGATCTATTGATTTCTTGTGAATATTGAACAAATCAATTTACATCGCTAATGTGCTTGGAAGAGTGTCTGGCACAAAGTGAGTCTCTTTCAAATGTTTGCTATTATTACGATTATTATATTAATAACTTTCTTCCAGGTCACACAAGAAAGATTTAATGTGAAGACAGGAGTCTGCTGTTTAGAAAACATTTTTAAAAGAAAAGTTGATTTATTGACGTAGTATAGCTTCTCATTTTGCCTACAGGGGACCTGAGACCCAGGGGAGGGAGCACGTGGCCTGAGCCTCACAGCCAGGCTGTCAGTGGCAGGGCTGGACTCCCAGTCAGCACTGTCACTCTGCCCAGACTTCAGGACCTTTCATTCAGCCTGGCATCCAGTGCCTTTGGCCCCTTCCCCAGGGCATCACTGAGTCCTTCTCCAGGGCTTGGTAAAGTCCCAGTCACCTTTTAGTTTGATGCCGTCTTCTTGTCCCCAGTGGCCCTCCCTTGTGTGTACACGTGACCTCTGCTAACCAGGGAAGGTAACGCACTTCCCATCCCTTTCTCGCGTCCTGGAAGTTTGGGACGTAGACATATGTGGAAAGGGCCCCCCAACTCCCTCTGAAGGCTGACTCCTGCCACAGTTTTCTGGTAAAGGGATGGGCCGCAGTGATGGTGTATGAGCTTCCTACCGCTGCTGGAACAAACAGCACAAACACAGTAGCTTAAGACAACACAGACTCATTACCCCACAGTTCTGGAAGCCAGAGGTCTGAAGGGGGCCTTACGGGGATGATGTCAAGGTGAGGGCTGCTTTTTTTCTGGAGGCTCCAGGGGAGACCCTGTTTCTTTGTCTTTGCTGGCTTCTAGAGGCCACCTGCATCCCTTGGCTTGGGCCCTGCCTCCATCTTCAGGCAGAGATTGTATCAGTCCTAGCTCTGCTCTAGCCTGCCCAGCTCCTCTTCCCACCTCTCTTTCCAGGGTGAGAACCCCTGTGATTCCATCGGGCCACTGGGTAGTCCAGGATGGTCTCCCATCTTAAGATCCTTAACGTGGGGCCGGGCGCGGTGGCTCACGCCTGTAATCCTAGCACTCTGGGAGGCCGAGGTGGGCGGATGGCTCAAGATCAGGAGTTCGAAACCAGCCTGAGTGAGACTCCCATCTCTACCAAAAATAGAAAGAAATTAATTGACCAACTAAAAATATATATACAAAAAATTATCCGGTCATGGTGGCGCATGCCTGTAGTCCCAGCTACTCGGGAGGCTGAGGCAGGAGGATCGCTTGAGCCCAAGAGATTGAGGTTGCTGTGAGCTAGGCTGATGCCACAGTACCCACTCTAGCCTGAGCAACAAAGTGAGACTCTGTCTCAAAAAAAAAAAAAAAAAAAGATCCTTAACGTGATCACAACTGCCAAGTGCCTATTGCCACATAAGGTAACATGTGTATAGGTTGCACAGACTTCTTTGCAGGGGTGCAGGTGCATCTTTCTGCCTACTGCAGACCATGTTTATATATCAGGCTCCCATGCCCCGCCCCCCAGGTCCCAGCCAATCAGCTAGGGCCAAGATATGCTTTGTCCAATCAGGCAGAGGAAGGACACCTGACCCAAGAGGGCTCCTCCCATTGGCTGGGCTGAACCAATCAAATCAGCTCGCTCTCTCGCGAGACTGTGGACCCAAAGCCTTCGGTGGCAGAGCGGATGCCGCCCTGTAATGTAGTCCAGAAGCGCGGCTGGGGGCTGCTCGGGCCGTGTGTGAGGAGCAGGCGCAGGAGAACCCGCAAGGAGGTCGAAGGCCCAGAGAGAGGAGCAGGCGGGGCCTTGTGGAGGTGGAGAGAGACGCTCTCCCGGTTCCCGGCTCTGCCGGCCCCAGCCTGACGGGCCATGGAGCCCTGACTTTGGACTTCCCGGCCTCGGAGCCTGTGCTTCCTCACGACGAATCCTCCTCTTTTGACAGAGCTTGCTTGGGAAGCTGTGTGTGCCCGAGGACCCGTGGTGACGCATGGCTGCGGAGCACAGCGGTCCCACGGAGGACTTGGAGGGGGCTGCCCGCGTCCGCGTTCCAGCCCTACGACGTAGAAGGTCACCTGGGGCGAGGTACGGGCCTCTCTGAGCCTCGGCTTCCGCATGGGTAAGGTGGTGTGGACGGTTGTACCTACCGCGTATTAAATGAGTTAATTTCCACGGAGCCCTAGAACACTGCCCTGGTCTGGCTAACATGTCAGCTGCTGTGGTCGTCGTCCTCATCGCTGTCGTCAGTATTCGTCTGACTATATCTTGCTGTACTGTTTTGGTGGAAGGAGGAACCCAGGTCCCAAAATTGGTCGGTGTGATCACATCTAGCTCTTACACTCTTATTCAGGTGTCATCGAATGGCTCCTTCTTGAAGTGTCCTTCAGAAGATTACAGAAGTCTTCCTCCGAGGAGGGGCCCTGTGGTAGGCAGAATAATGGCCTCCCAAAGATGTCCATGTCCTGATCCTTGTAACCTGTGCATATGTGACTTTACATGGCCCAGGGGAATTAAGGTTGCAGGTGGAGTTAAAGTTGCTGATTAGCTGACCTGGGGTAGGAAGAGCATCCTGAATTCACCAGGTGGGCCCAGTGTACTCAAGCGTCCTTAAATGTGGAAGAGAGGCCGAGTGCGGTGGCTCACACCTGTAAATCCAGTACTCTGGGAGGCCAAGGTGGGAGGATCACTCGAGGTCAGGAGTTCGAAATCAGCTTGAGCAAGAGCAAGACCCCGTCTCTACTAAAGATAGACAAAAATTAATTGGCCAACTAAATATATATAGAAAAAGTTAGCCGGGCGTGGTGGCGCATGCCTATAGTCCCCAGCTACTCAGGAGGCTGAGGCGGGGGAATAACTTGAGCCCAGAGGTCTGAGCTTGCTGTGAGCTAGGCTGATGCCATGGCACTGTAGTCCGGGCAACAGAGTGAGACTCTGTCTCAAAAAACAAAAAAATGTGGAAGAGAGAGTCAGAGTGATGTGATGTGAGAATCACTCTGCCAGTCATTGCTGGCTTTGAAGGAGGAGGAAGGGACCATGAGCCGGTGAATGCTGGCAGCCTCTAGAAGCTAGAACGGCAATGAATAGATTTCCACCTAAAGCCTCCAGAAAGGAATACAGCCCTGACCACATCTCCATTTTAGCCCCATGAGATCCATTTCAGACTTGTAGCCTCCAGAACTGTAAGATAGTACGTTTGTATTGTTTTAAGCCAGTAAGTTTGTGGTGTTTTTTTACAACAGCCATGGCAAATTAATGCAAGCCCTGCTTGGCAGCAGGGGGAGCAGGATATTTGTAATTCGCTGAGAGGGTCCTGCCTTGCAGGCTTCCCAGCACCTGCTTCCAGGAGTTAGGATCCCTCCCTCCATATGACAAACATTTATTAAGCCTCTTCTCTGTGTGGCTGTGTTGCTTCGTAGCTGTGTGACATCAGGCAAGTTGCCTTCCCTCTCTGTGCCTCAGGACAGCCGGGGTGGTGATGGTCCTCACGGGGTTATTGTAAGGAGCGAATGAGTTCATGCATGTAAAGTGCTCATTTCAGTGCCTGGCACATGGTGACTGCACAATAAGTGTTAAGCGTTATTAATTCCATTGTCATCTTCACTGTTATTATTACAAGAGCTCAAAGGCTCCTGATAATAGAGCAGGAGCAGAGCTGGAGTAGATGTACTCCCAGGTTGCCATGAATGTGCAGAGGAACTGCTGAACAGTGATATCAAGTCAACTGATAACAGCTGGATTTCTTGGGGGGAAGTTCCTACTATGTGGCATTTGCCAATTACTGTGGTGTAAATACCCCTGCCACGACCAGTTTCTGGCTAGCGACATAACATCTCTGAATGTAGAGTTGGGAAGGGATGCTGAGGATTGCCTCTTGCAAGGTTGTGCCAAGTTGGCTTCAGCGCATCCCTGCAAGTGTAGCTCCCCAGCAGGGTCAGGGAAAGACTCCCAAAGGTGGTACCCCTGGTTAAACCCTGATGGGTGAGCAGCAGCTAGCAAGGTGAAGAAGCAGGTGCTGGCAGAAGGGGCAGGTGGGGCCGAGGCAGGTAGGCTAGAGAACACTGTGCTGCTGGGAAGCTGACAGGGATTCAGCATGACCAGACAGTTTGGCAGGAAGTAGCGAGTACCAGGATGAAGGGCAGAGAGACAGGTGGGAACCAAAAAATGATGGCCATCTAAACTCTGCTGGGGAATGTGGACTTTACACCATGGACAGCAGACATGGGGAGCCATTGGTGAACTTAAAGCAGTAGTTCTCTACCCTGGAACATTCCAGAATCACCTGGGAAGCTTTAAAAAAATCTCCAATGACTAGGAGATTTTAAAAATCTAGATCACATGTAGATTAATTCGATCAGAGTCTTGGGGTTTGGGGCCCCACCTCTGCGATTGCTTTGAAGTCTCCCCAGGTGATTCTAGCCAGCAGCAGCGGTGGGCATGGGTACTTTAAATCAGATATGCATTTTCAAGAGCTCACTCTAGCTGCTCAGATATTGCTGGAGGCAGTAGAAATTGGTGCAAGCCTTTTGAAGGGCAATTTGGCACTATTGATCAAAATAAGAAATGCAGATATCTTCTCACCTACAGTCACAGGTCTAGGAATTTACTTTGCAGATATACTTGCTCATATGTGCAAAGATAGGTGTATAAAGATATCCATTACAGCATTGTTTGTGAGAGTAGTGGATTGTAAATGACCAAAATATCCCTTGTTAAGGCACTCGTTAAATAAATGATGGCTGTAAAGGCAAAAGAAAGCTCTGCAGCTGTCATAAAGAATCGGGGAATCTATATACACTGCTGTGTAAAGCCCAGCAGGATGCAGAAATCGCAAGGTGCAGAACAGATTATACCTTGTGCTCTAGCTGGTGCAAAAGAGACAATAGGGTCGCACATGTATGTGTGCATAGGGTTTTTATATCTGAAAAATGCCTAAGAAATTAGAAACTGTGGTTGCCCCTGGGGAGGGAAACTAAGGGGCTTGGAGGAGGGATGGGAGGGAAATTTCCTTTTCTCTGTATCTCATTTTATATCATTTTAGTTATATTAAAAGGCATCCTGGTGTCAGTTGGGAAGAGGAGCCAGCCTGGAAGAAAGAGATTACGTATCAGACCAGGCTGGAGGTGATAAGGGTGTGACTCAGGCTCTTTCGGTGGGGCTGTAGGGGAGGGAGGATGGGAGAGGAGCTGGAACAGAGGAGAGAAGAAGGTGCTGGAAAGATAGCAGTTGGTGGTCCCTGATCTGCCTTCAGCTATTTCAGCTTCAATCATACCACATCTAGGAGATTTGATTACTGTTAAGGCCACAGACCCGGTGGGAGTAACATAAGCACAGTCTACTAGGGTCGTTCAGAATGGACTCATTGGGGAACTGAGGCAACTCAGTAATTTTCATTATGGACTGGAAGTAAAAGCACACTCTGATCATTCACCGCTGAGCGTCCCAAAGTCAAGGTGCCTCCAGGAGCCAGGGGGAGGACACAAGGCAGGCTGGGTGGGGTTTGGCAAAAAGAGGAGCCCAAGTCCCCCAGTCACGAAGGTGGGATGTGGGTCCAGTGGTGCGATATCTTTCCATTTGGAAAGAAGAGCTGTTATCCTTATTTTTATGGTAAACCTCTCAAATTCTAAATGTTGCCAGCTAACTCGGGAATTTATAGCTGAACATGTGTGCATCTGCCGACCCAGCAATTCCGCTCCCAGGTAGATGCCCCTGAGAGACGTGCACGTGTGCTCACCAGCAGGCATGGGCTGGAAGCTTTGTCACAGCACTGTTTCCTAACTGCCAGGGGTCTGGATGAGTCAATTATAGCACAGTCACACAGTGGAGGACCACATAGCAGTGAGAATGCGTGCACCTCAACCATCCGTAACAACGCAGACTCATCTCCCCGTCGTCATGCTGAGTGAAAGGAGCCAGGCGCTAAAAGAGCGCGATTCCATTTAGGTAAAGTCAGAAAGAGGCAGCACTAATCTACAGTGACAAAAGTTAGGAGGCCACTGACCTTTGGCCGGCACAGTGGCTGGGGCTACATGGGACAGAGGTCTAGGGGCTGGTCGTGTTGGTTTTTGATCTAGGGGCTGATGATAGGTGTTCAGTTTGCACAAGTGATGTGTGCACTTTAATATGCATGTTATATATGTTTAAATATTTTAAGTTTTTGTGTTTTTGTAAATGACCACTGCTGTGGAGGACCGAATTAAGACATATTGGTTGGCTGCGTTTATCCTTGGCTCCAGGTTGCAACAAGGTCATCACAGCGAGTGGCTGGGCCTTTGCAGCTGCTCGAGCCCCAGAACCTCTGCTTTTTGTCAGTCACCACTGAAGCCTGCAGCTGTATCTGGCTATGTCCTCATCCCTGCCTGTGACTGTGACGTTAGAATTAAGGGTTTGCCCTGCTGTCTTCTGCCCGTCTTCTACCTGCCTTTCCTGGACAGTGAAGGGAGAGCTGGTTGTATCATGCACAGCTGCTTGCGCTTTCTGTTTTAAAAATACTTCTCAGGATGTCATTATCCCCGTTGACAGACACAAGCTCTTTCTGAAAGCAGGTCTGTCTTCAGGCAGTTTGCAGACGTTGTGAGTTTGCAGCCACTGCTACAGAGGGACAAGCCGTGGAGTTGCAACTTCAAAGACCAGGCAGCTGAAGCTGTCGCAGCCGTAGGGACCTTTCTCTTGGATCAGGGGGTGACTCTCTAAAGAGACTGAACGTTTGTAGAGTCTGTCTGGGGGACTACGGAGCCAAATGGGGGCCGGGATCTCAACTCCCCCTACCTCCTTCAAATGGTTATGTCTTTTCATGAAATTTTTCAAACAAGTGGAAAAATTGCAAGACTAGTGCAATGAATATCCCTGTTCAAGGCCTAGACTCTTAATTACTAGCATTTTGTCATATTGACTTGATATATGAATTTATATATATATTTATGTATATATTCCTCCCCCCACTTCAAAGTAAGATGCAGACACTGACATTTCACCCTTAAATTCTTCCCCATGGAATTCAAAAAAGTCAGGATAACTTTCTATAAAGCATAGCCACAGAAACTTATCACATCTAACACTATTAAAAGTCATTCCCTGAAATCTTCTAATACCCACTCTATATTCAAATTTCCTTGTCTCCAAAATGTCTTCTATAGTTTTTTTTTTTTTTTAAACCAAGATCCAGTTAAGGCTCACTTGATGGTGATGTTTCTTTGCTCTTTTAATCTTAAACACTCTTCTGTCCCTTCTAGCACCTTCTTTTCTCCCCCTGTGACATTGACTTTTTTAAGACATCAGGCCAGTTGTCTTGCAGACTGTTCCTCCTTCTGGATTTATCTAATTGTCCCCAAGTGTCCCTCTTTCCCCTGTATTTCTGGAAACTGGGGCTAAAGCACTGATTGCTCTTGGGTTCAGCAGTGTGGGCAAGGGCGCTTCCCGGGTGGAGCCGCTGGGCGCTCGCGTGCTTGGCTGCTCCCCCCATGGGTGGCGCCAAGGTGTGCTGCTCTGTTAAGATGGCCACGGCAGATGTCCCTGTCGTAAGGGAATGCTTTCCCTTTGCAGCCAGCAAGGATTCTGGCAGTGATATTTAGACCTAAACTCTTCTTATTCTTTGCAAAGGAGAAACACTTGTCCAGGGGTGTGCAGCCTGCTGAGGCCCCCCCCCCCCGAACATGAATGTCTCAGGTGTCCAAGGAAGGGGCTGTTGTTCAGGTAGGTTTGGGACGAGCAGGGCCATGCAGGTGCCCTTCCTGGGGAGCTGCTCGGCAACGTGAAGAAGCTGATGTGCAGACGTGCTGTGCAAAGAGCCTCTGGACCAAGGGCAGCTGGCTGTCGTCACTTGTGGTTCCCCCCAACTCCTGGGATGGACTCTGGAGCCCCCCCTTGCACAGGCCAGCTCTGTGCACGCCTTTATTGGGGAGCACAGCCTGAGAGGTGCTGGGCTTTGCAGTTTCAGGGACAACGATGGTCAGGTGGCTCCCAGGCTCCAAGAAGGGGGTAAACTGGGGTCGTGGTGCAGCCGGCCCAGTAGCAGGGCATTCAGCGTCATTCCCCAGAGTGGCGTCTCCTTGGGGCTATGAAGGGTTGAATACCAAACGTAGGAGGTGAGAGCTGCTGAGCAGGAGCCCGGGGGCTGAGGCAGGTAGGAGCCTGAGGTGGGGACACAGTGGTCCCCATGGGGAGAGGATGGCTCATGTCAGGGGGCCTTTCTCCTGGAGGCCCCGTATCACGTCCTTGCAAGCTTTTTACATGCACCCCACAAACACATCAAGAAAATGTTTTGCTCTGCAAAGATGGGGAACATATTTATTGTTTTGCTTTGGAAGTCATTTGGCTTCGAGGAGCTCATTTAATTTATAGCTGGCACGGACTCCTTCACGAACACTGTACCTGCTCTAGATAGGTCATTCAAAATGAGACAACAAAACCGACATGCGGCTTTTCAATGTAATGCAGTATTTTGGATGCAAAGCTGGCCAACGCACAGATGAATATGTTAAACGTCAAAACCTATATTAATAGCAGGGTTTTTCTCGTGATCTGGAAGCTTTGTATGTTTTTGGAATCATTCATTTTTCAGTAGGTTTTTGGGAAGCTTGAGTGTCTTGGGGGCCAAAGGTACCTGGTAGAGGTGGGGGACGTCTGGGGCCTTGGAGAGCCGGGCTCATGGGAGCCTGAGGTCTCCAGGAGGACAGTGGCCCCGGTGGGGAGGCAGAGAGATCGTGGGCAGAGATTGTCATCTACGTTGAGGATTTGGAAGCGGAGCAGCTTTGGCGGAGGGCTGCCGAGGCCCGCGTGTGTGTCTGGCGTGCCTGGACGAGGGAGTGAGTGCTTCTGCTGCCAGGACTCTGGATGGGAAAAATGATCTAAAACATCGGAGCGAGGCAGGCGGATGCCTGGGTGTCCTTTCAATGTCACACTCTAGTCTCCGTGAACAGGCCAGCCGCGGAGAGTTATTTATATTTAATTCTCTGGGGGAATCGTGCCTTTGTTCGACTCCTTTGCGAGAGTACTATTGAATTGGGCCCACATTCTGTTGTTAACATGTTAACTTGCAAATTCTTGTCTGGTGGAAATGATTCCGATTTCGGTCTGTTAGCAAACAAACCCCAAGGTTATAGTTTGACAGCCCTGAAGAACATTCACAGGTTTTGTATGTTACCCAGAATTTTTGTCCCAGCATTCCTCCTTGGTGCCTATAAATACTCAGGTCCTTAAATGCTTTGTAAGCCAGCTTTACTGTTCCATTGGTTCCCTCACTAATGAGGACAATAGATTTTTTCTTTTTTTTTTTTTTGAGACAGAGTCTCTGTCATCCGCACTAGAGTGCATTGGTGTCATTGTAGCTCACTGAAACCTCAAACTCCTGGGCTCAAATGATCCTCCTGCCTCAGCCTCCCAAGTAGCTGGGACTACAGGCACGTGCTACCACACCTGGCTAATTTTTTCTATTTTTAGTAGAAATGGGATCTCACTCTTCCTCAGGCTGGTCTCAAACTCCTGAGCTGAAGCAGTTCTCCTGCTTCAGCCTCTCAGAGTGCTAGGATTATAGGCGTGAGCCACTGCACCCAGCCAAAAATTATGTTTTGATGCCCCTTCCTAGCAAAACACACCACCTGGAGACCCAGGTAAGGAAGGTGGGGACCCATGGGGCTGTCGTGATCCTTGGGGGATTCTTGATCTCATAGTGCATGGTGGTGCCTCAGATACAAATGCTGTAATCCCTGAGCTCAGCTCTAACTCTGTGTAGGTCAGTCCCACTTCCAGGTACCAAATTCTGTCCTAGTAGTCTTTTGCTGTTAAACAAACCAGCCTGAGCATACTGGCATAAAATTTAAAAAAAAATCATGGGTTCTATTTGTCAGGACTTTGGGTGGGCCCCAGCAGGAAGGGCTAGTTTCTGTTGTGTGATGTCTGGGCCTTAGCTGGAAGCCCCAAAGCTGGGGGCAACTCCAACATTTGGGGCACCGCCGGGAGGATCCACTTCTAAGATGTTTTCTTCAGCCTTGTGTCCGGCACTGTGGCAGGGATGGCTGGAAGGATGGGCTCAGCTGGGTCGGTTGGCCACAGCGCCTCTCTGTGGCCTCTATAACATGGTGGCCTCAGCGAGTGGTTGGGCTTCTAACACGGCAGCTCAGAGCTTTATGAGTAAGGCAGGAGCCCCGTGGCCTTTTGTGACCCAGCCTAAGAAGTCACATGGTGTCACTTCTGCTCTATCTATTGGTCAAAGAGTCACAAGCCTGCTCACACTCAAAGGGAGAGACCCCCAGCCCCACCTCTCCCTGGGAGGAGTGTCAAAGGATCTGTGGCCATGCTGAAGCTGCTGCAGCCCCTTTTAGAACTTCCATCTGCTTCAGCCATTCCTGACAAATGACCGAAGTCATAAAAACCCACATCTCATAATAAACCGCAAGGCTTTGCCGGAAGCCAAGGGAGGAGCACACCTCCAAGTTCAATCTTAGCTCCCAGTTTGGACTTGTGTGCAGTCCCTGGGGTTTTTATCCGGTACTGGTATCTTCTTGGTTCTTCCAGTCTTAAGGGTGGAGCCTCTAGTAATGTGCCCTGAGAACTGAAAACACAGCTAAGAACATGTCCATTGGCGTGAGAGAATGTCCATGCTGCATTTGGTGAAGGAGGGAAGCAAAGGAGAAATACAGTGGAAGACTGTGTATCAGAGTGCTATCAGGTTATCTCTGAATGCAAGGTGTAGGTACCATTTCTATTTTGGTTTTGCATGTATGTATTTATCTTTCTTTTCTTCTTCTTTTTTCTTTTTTTAAGAAGTGGGGTCTTGCTCTGTAGCCCTGGCTGGAGTGTGGTGACGTCACACTGTCATAGCTCACTGTAGCCTTGAACTCCTGGGCTGGAGGGCTCCTACCACCGTGGCCTCTGAGTATCTGGGACTACGGGGCGAGGCACCATGCCTGGCTTGTTTTTCTTTTTTATACAAAGCTCAAGTTCCATGTGGAGATTAAGGTTCTAGAGTCAGACTATCCAGCTTTGAATCTCCATTCTTTCAACTTCTGGCTTTGTAACCTTGGGGAAGATACTTAGATTCTCTGAAACCCAGTTTCCTCATCTGTAAAATGGGGTTCATAACAGGTCAGTAGTTTCTACCTCAAAGGGCTGCTTGTAGGATTAAATAAGGTCATGTATGTACACACTCAGCATAGTATTTGGCATAAAATAAGGAATCATGGTTATGGATTACTCTTAGTGGTTTTATTAATATTGATAACTTTTAGGAGCACTAAATGGGCCTTAACTGTTTCTATTATAATATCCTGATGGTGGCATTTTGTGAGTGTGTGTGTTTTACCAGGAGCTTAAACTTAGTTTTATTGCTGGAAAAATCTCATAATTTGCTTTCATACCTTTTAAGAGTTGTTTGCTCCAGACATATTCTGTCTTCGTGAAGATTTTGAAAATCTAGAACAGTAATTTTCCTTAGAGGGGAGCGAGAAGGTCACCAGGAAAGTCTCCTGCCCTGTGGATCCTCAATATTCTAGAGCAAGCGCTTACTCGGGCAAGACTGAGAAGCTAAAAGCAATAGAATAATTGACCTGATTTTTTTTTTAAATGCAGAAGCTTTGTTCTTTGCTGGAACACAAAAATATTGTTCTCTTACAAGGAAATTTGTTTGATGTATTTTGCTGTCAGCAGATATTTTGGCTTTTGTGCCTAACACCTTTCCTGACCGGGTAAATAGGAAGCACAGACAGGACTACCCGCTGCATAGTTAGAGTGTGTCTGGACGAGCAAACAGTGGTGAGAAGTGGCTGCTGGTCTCCTTGTCCTGAAGACTGAAACTCTCTGGCAGTGTTGTGCTGTGGGAACAGGTCTGGGGAGTTGGGTTCAAATCTAGCTCTATTGCAGAGGGTAAGTTTGAGCCACAGCCGGAAGTTTGTCAGTTACACAATGGGCATAGGAGCTGGCATGGAAGGGCATATAGTAGGCAATGGATAGATGGTTGGATGGATGGGTGGACAGATGGACAGATGGATGATGGATAAATGGGCAGGTGGCTGATGGATGGATGGATGGATGGATAGATAGATGTGTAGATGGATAAATGAATGGATGGCCAGATGAATAAATGGATAAATAGATGAATGGGTGGCCAAATGGATAAATGGATGGATAGATGGATGGATAGGTGGATGGCCGGATGAATAAATGGATGAATGGACAGATGGATGGACAGACAGACATTCAAATGGATGAATCTAGCCCTCTTTCACTATCCTAAGCTGCCTGAATACCTTGAGTCTTGGATCTTCTCATGAGCTATCAATTGCCTGCCTAATAATTCAATACCAGTACAGACAAATTGGCTACAAGAGACATTTTTGGGTTAATTGAGGTAATTCAAATATGGTCTGGATATTAGGTGAGATGAAATCTTACTGGAACGAGAAGGTGGAATTTGTTGACTGAAAAAGCATGCACAGAATATAGTGTAATCTTGTTTGGGTTGAAAAAATAAGTATATGTGTAAATTTAAATGCTCTCTCCAAAAGTGCTATGAAAATAAGCTACTGAGAAAACAAAGGCGAGTTTATTGCTTTGTCACCCACACTTCCCTCCTCTGGATCTCTGCTCATGCTGTTCCCACCACACGAGGATGCGTTATTTCTTAGTTAATTTGAGCTGATGGAACATGGTACCATGGACTGGGTGTTTACCAACAGTGGGAATTTCTCACAGTTCTGGAGGCTGGAAGTTCAAGATCAGGGTCCCAGCATAGCTGGGTTCTGGTGAGGACCCACTTCCAGGCTGCAGACCGTTGACTTCTTGTTGTGTCTTTACGTGGCAGAAAGAGAGCAAGAGGGATCTCTGGGGTCCCTTTTATTGGAGCACTAATCCCACTTATGAGGGCTCCGTCCTTATGACCTAGTCACCTCCCCAGTGCCCTACCTCCTAATGCTATCCTATTGGAGGTTAGGGTTACAACCGATGAATTTTGAAGGGACACAAGCATTTCAGTCCACAACAATTGTTTTCATATAATTGTGTAAAATTTTTGTCGACATAAAAAAATTCAAATATACACTCTCATCTCAATAGATAATCACCGTTTTCATCTTGTCATGCATATTTCTAGACCCATGGATTAGTAAACGGTCGAGAGCTTGCTGCATCCTTTTTGTCATGACCTCAGTTAACCCTCTCAACAACTTTGAAGTAGAGATGCTTCATATTATGTTTTGATAGATGAGGAAACAGAAGCTCAGAGAGGTCAAGCAACTTGTCCAAGGTCACACAGCAGTGAGGGGAATACAGATGAGATTTGAACATCGGCATTCTGAGTCCATGCCCTTAAACACCCTGCTGTATTGTTCCATCCTTATAAAAATAGCAAAATTGACCAGGCACAATGACTTACGCCTATAATTCTAGCACTTTGGGAGACTGAGGCAGGAGGATCAGTTGAGTCCAGGAGTTCAAGACCAGCCTAAGCAACATAGCAAGACCCTGTCTCTACAAATAATAATATAAAAACATTAGCCAGTGTTGTGGTGTACACCGGTAGTCCCAGTTATGCAGGAGGCTGAGGCGAGAGGATCACTTGAGCCTAGAGTTTGAGGTTACAGAGAGCTAGGATAGCACCACTGCACTCCAGCCTAGGCAACAGAGTGAGACCGTGTCTCTAAAACAAATAAAAAAAAATAAACAGCAAAATTAATTTGCAAATATATTTTCGCCGTTTCAATTTTTGCCATTTTGCTTTACTCATTTTTTCTTTTTCTTTTTTTTTTTTTTGACACAGAGTCTCACTTTGTTGCCCAGGCTAGAGTGAGTGCCGTGGCATCAGCCTGGCTCACAGCAACCTCAAACTCCTGGCTCAAGCAATCCTCCTGCCTCAGCCTCCCGAGTAGCTGGGACTACAGGCATGCGCCACCATGCCCGGCTAATTTTTTCTCTATATATTTTTAGTTGGACGATTAATTTCTTTCTATTTTTGGTAGAGATGGGGGTGGGAGAGGAGGTCTCGTTCAGGCTGGTTTTGAACTCCTGACCTCGAGTGATCTGCTCGCCTCGGCCTCCCAGAGTGCTAGGATTACAGGCGTGAGCCACCACGCCTGGCCTTCATTTTTTTCATTAGTAAAGGTGAGAACAATGGCCCTCCAGTAGGTTCAGAGGGGCCTGGCGACTTCTGTGTCCTTACTGGTTTATATGTTGTGGCTGAGAAGATGGTAGAGGTGACACTGCCTGTCCAGAGGGGCCTTCTGGAACACCCTGGGAATTAGGCTGTTGTGATCACCGCAGAAGATACAGCTCTGGTGGATTCCAGAGGCCCCTATGTCCAGCGTATGCTCAGAGTAGGGAAATAACATCCCGGTGGGCAGGAGCGTGCTGGGAAGACCAATGGCCATCTCTTCCAGGGGACCCTACCCTCCCTGGCATACCAGCCATCCTTTGTCACCTTCAAGTCACATGTCAGAGGAAATCTCACTAGGCCTTCCTGTGCTCCTGGCTGCCATCTCAGCCCTGGTGTATCTTGTGGCCTCTATGACAATGAAGCGTCATGAAGTCACAGAGTGCCCTTGGGCAGGGCCCTGTCTGGTGTGCAAGAAAGCGAGGATGAAGAAAGAAGCCCAGGTGGCAAGGTGTGCATGAGGATCTCTCAGCCACAGCCCCGCTGCCCTGGCCAGGGATGGGCCTCTCAGCCCAGCCCCTTCCAGACCTGGCCCACCAGAGTTCAGAGTTCCAGCACCAACAGCTCAACACGCAGAGGAGGCGAATAGGCAGAGGAGCGCTTCTGCCGTTATCACCGGGATCTGATGCCCAGCTCTCTTCCCCGCCTCGCGGAACGCCTTTCCAGAGAGGCCGCCGTCAGTTTGGTACCTTCCCATCCTGTCCTCCCAGCTGTGAGCTCCTAACCACCCACCACGGCTCAGCTCTAGTAGGAATTTAATTGCTTTCAATTACACCCCCTCACCAAGAGGTGAGGGCTTTGAAGATTAACGTATGGAGAGAAATTAATTATTTAAGGAAATGCGTTTGAACTTGAGGTTCTTCACACCTGACAAAGGATGAACTGCAGCTGGCGTCTGCGGGATGCGCTATAATCTGCAAACTTGCACGTTGTGTTTCAATCTTACTAGAGTTGGTAGATCTCTGATACCGGTGCCTCGCTCAGTCTCACAGGCAGGGATGCCAAGGCACAGAGAGGTGGAATGCCTGCCTCAGGGTCACACAGCTCCGAAAGACTAGAGCAGGAATTTGAACCCAAGTCTCGATGACTTTTAAGTCCAGCGTTCCTCGGGGGCCTGTTCGGCAGAATGATGTCTTCTTTCCCGTAGAGAGCATTCAGTGAGGCCGTCTGTGACTCTGGCTCTTGCTAGTCATGATGTATTGATTTGAGGCTGAGAAACAACCATTTGCACATGTATTTAGGAAGAAAAATAAGTCCCATGATGTCAGTGGGGACATGGAAGTGATCAGAAATTACATGCAAGACTCGCTATTGCTTTGGGCAGGATACGGGCTATTAGTTATGGAACCAGTTGATGACGATGGCACCATAATGAGGCGATTTAACGGGCTCCCGCGGTCTCATCCCCATCTTTATGTATGCGCGGAACCAGACAGCCATTTAGCTCAATGTCATCAAGCCCAATTGTCTTCCTGGCGAGATCTCATTAAATGCCTGGACTTGATGAAAGTTTTTGAAGGTGAGATAGTAACTGTTGCCTAATGGGGTAGAATTTGCAATTGTGGCTAAGCCCTGGCTGATTGGACAGGCCCACACAGACCCAGCTGCACCTCCTCTCAGTGGGGTGACCTCAGGCGGGAAGCCCCGTTGACCAGCCCAGTGCCCTCCCCATTCAAGATGGAACCCTTGTTTTTATTGTCTTTGTTTGTTTGGTGATAGCCATCCTAGAGGGTTAGCAAGCTGCTTTTTTAGGGCTCAAGATAAGGGGAGGGGGAGAGAGCATGAGGGACCTGAGAGAATGAAGTTCCTAAGGGGCATTGCTTTAGCTCACGCAGAGCAGCTGCTCCAGAGATGTGCTGCCCAGTACATACGCGCAGTGGAAGGTCCGGTCCTCTCTTGCACCAGCACATCTCAAGAGCTCCGTAGCCATGTGTGGTGGCTGCCACCTGCCATATTGGACAGGGCAGATCTAGAACATTCCATCACCACCGAAGGTTCTATTGGGCTGCGCTGCTGTGGAGTTTATGGAATACATGTACACAAATATATCCCACTTGGATGTTTGAGATTCTAATGCTAGCCCTGGTTACAGTTGAGGAAACTGAGGCCTAGAGGGCATGGTGACTTGATCTAAACTGTGCAGCTTCTGGGTGGTAGAATCGAGAGGAAAGCAGAGACCCCCAGGGTTCCTGGTCCTGTGTCCCATGTTCCCTTCCTCCCACCACACGTTCACATGACACGGATGGCATGTGGTTGTGCCAGCCCCATGGATTTCTTTTCAAAGATGAGTTGCCTGTGCATTTATCTCCTGTGCACACTGCTCATATTTCTTGTCCAGTGGTTTATTTTTGTTTGTTTGTTTTCCAGTGGTTTTATTAAACGTAATGGACCAGATGCTCCACGGATTATATCGCGCTTGTGTCCTGGTGGCTCTGAAAGCCTTTGGCTTTAATCAGCTTCCCAACTGTGGCAGGCCCAAGGGATTCCATGACCTCACGTAGCCAATTCTCTCTTCTTCCACAGTAATGCAACGCTGGCTGTGTGCACATGCCTCCTAAGAATAAAGACTATGCTTCCCGGCCTCCCTTGCAGCTAGGTGTGACCATGTGACCAATTCTGGCCAAAGGACGTCAGCGGAAGGTCGACATGGCAGCATCTGGGGATCTATTTGGCTAGCAGGTGAGTGCCCTCTGCCCGCCCTTTCTCCATCCTGTTGTCTGCAGCCTGCACCTTGGACCTGAGGATGAGGTCAAAGGTTAGAGATGGAGGGGTGGAACAGGGCCACCACCCAGCACTGAACTGCCAACATTTGGATTTTTGCATTAAAGTGAACCAAACTATGGTCTGGTTTAAGTCACTGTTCTTTTGGGTCACAATTCCTTGCAAGCAAACCCAATCCTAACTGATGAACCACTTATTGACAGTGGCTAACAATATGCGAGGGCCTGTAAAGCAAGTGTTCTCACGGGGGGAGGATGCATTTCCCCCCAGGGGAATTAGGCAATGTCTGGAGACATACCTGATCACCCTGGCTGGGGAGGAGGGGCTGCTACTGATATCTAGTGGGTAGAAGCCAGGGATGCTGCTAAACATCCTAGGTGATGGGACAGTCCCCACGACAAAGGAGACAAAGGATCGTCTGGTTCCAAATGTTAATAGTACTGAGATTGAAAAGCCTGTTTTTTGTTTTGCTTCGAGGGGCACCTGGGGGTGTGGTGGGAGAGGCTGTTTGCTAATTTCTATGGGAAGACGCATGCAGCCACGTGTCAGCTGTGTAGAGAGACGCAGGGGAGGGAACCGGCCTCACTTGCAAGAATGAATCTGAAGCGCCGGTCTCCTTTAACTTCCAGCCGCGCCAGCTCACTGTGGGTTTCAAGACACTGAAAGGCATCCACAGCTGGGATGCACTGTCTAGCAAGATTAAGGGTGAGAGGTGGTGCCTGATGATCACCTGCCTACCTTAGACTAGGAGCTTTTCTAGAAGTTTCCTTTAATTCCTGTATCTTTGCAGGAGGTGGGCTCTCATGCTCCCATTCTCCAAATGAGGAAACTGAGGCCCGGAGAGACTTTGTACCATGTTCAGGATTTTGCAGCTGGTAAGTGAACTCGGGAGTTTGTTTGCAGCCGCTCCATTAGACGGCAGCTGGGTGGGATCTGGGCGCCTGAGACCATGCCAGATATGTGTAGTCAGGTGACTCTTAATTGGGGGGGGGGAATAGCTGGGAAAGGATCTGGCCTCTGAGTGCACTTGGCCTGCCAGGGTTGCTCCTCAGCACCCAGATCACACCCGGGCAGAGGCAGACACATGGCATTGCTGTCTCCTGCCACCTTCTCGCCTTGACCCCAGGGAACCTCCCTCCTCTGTGCTCCCCGACTGGCGCCCAGTGTCAGCGCCAGCCTTAGGGTCTTTGTGGCCCACCCCACCCCCACACTCCCAGCACAACTGCGACAGTGGGGATAAGCCACCTCTGGATTACGGAGGCGCTAATGATTTGACATCTCAGCGGGGATTTCACTGATCCCCTAGCTCAGCTGGAAAAATTCCCTCCCTCAAAAAGCTGTTTTATCTCTTGGCCCCTGCCACCACTTTAATTACACTCAGTCCTCATCAGATGCCTCAAAGGAGAATTAAAAAAAAAAAAAACGCATTTAAAAAAAAACAAAAACTCAAGAAATGGGGACCATTTGGAACACAGTTGCACATTATCACCCTCCAAATCATCGGCTTTCACCCGGAGATGGAAAGCCGTCCCCCAGGACACCTGGAAATGACCAGCGAGGCGTACAGAACCTTAATCCTCTCAGTGGTCACAGAACCGGGTTTTATGGGACATTTCACCCTCCAGCTTCCTGTTTCCCTTCTCAGGCCATCGGTCTCCTCGGCCAAAATGGTGCCCTGGGAAAATTCAGGCCTCTACAAAGTGGTTAGTGGACCCTGAGACCATTTCAAAACATGACTAGAATGACACGTTTTCAAACGCTGCCGACTCAGTTGGGGGCGTTGCAGGCTCCAGGCACCTGCCAGGTGAATGCTTTTGTTTTTACCTCTCATAGTAACTTGACTTTAATAGGATCGAAGGCTTTTGAACTTTTTACTTTTAACATAAATTGTAAATGTATATATATATTATTTACTTTTAAGATAAACTTGACCTTAGTGAAATCAGAAAACCAGAAGTAAAAACAACAGGACTGATGTATGATTCAAATAGTTTCGAGAGAAAGCACACGATTGACAGCACAATGATTTCATAACTGGGGTGGTATCATAGGCCACGCGGTTATCCCATGTGGCGTTCAGGGTTTGGAGGAACGCACAAGGACTTGACTTTCTGGGGATCGGTATCACAGCTTAACCTACGAGTTGTGGAGTAAGAAACCGACATTGCTAATGAAATATTCTTTTAGCAGTTAAAGTTTACCAGTGTGAATGGGTTTTGATGAAAGAGGACAGACCCAGGGTGAGAAAGCACGATCAATGACAACGGTGGCAGCAGTGGTGACTCGCATCTGTGGGGCACTCAAGCCAGGCGCCGTGCTAGGTCCTTCCCGGGAGTTATTTCATTTGATCTTCCCAGCAACCTGATGGAGTAGATGTTATTGTCCCATTCTACAGACAAGGATGTTGAGGTTTGGAGAGTTCAACAACTCACCCATGAATATGCAGGTGCATTGCTCTGTGACCTCAGGTGATTCTCTAGTGGATTTCTTCTATGGCTATAAAATGTAGAGGTCGGACTTTGCCGCTGGCAGCTCCTAGGCAGCAAATAGCTTGCATGTGTGTTGTGGGCTGGCCAGATTATTAAAACACATGTGAATGAAGTGGAATTTGGAACAACTACTTTGGAAAACTATTTGGCAGTATCTACTAAACTGAACACATGCCACCCTATGGCCCAGCAGTTCCTCTCCTTGATATTTACTGAACAGAAATGCGTGCATGTGCTCACTAAAGACACGCGGCAGAGGAAATGTCAACTGCAGCCCTGTTTGTCATAGCCCAGACGTAAAGCCACCCAAGCGTCCAGCACCGTGGATGTGTTGATTATCGTAAATTCCCTGCGAGGAAAGTGACTGAGCCTCACGCTTAGCCATGTGCCAACATGTATGAACCCATGAACGTCACACTGCATGCAAGAGGTCAGACAGGAGGGGGTTGGACACAAAGGGGTGTACACTGAGTAAGTTCCTTCCCAGAAAGGACAGGGTCAGACAAAACTGGGCTACACAGTTAGAATTCAGAATCATGACTACCTTTTAAGAGTGGAGGGAAAAGGTGTTGTAAATGAGACGGAGTTTAGGAGGGGTCTGGGACGCTGGCCCGGTTGTGTGGCCAATCTTGGCATTTACTTCCGTGGGCATTTACTTTGTGAAAAATTCATCCAGCTCTAAACTCCTTTTTTCTATGTCCCCATCATTTTTGAACAGCTTTATCGAGATATAATTCACATATCATAAAATCCACCCATCCAAAGTACATAATTCAGTGGTTGGTTTCTAGCATGTTCACAGAGATGAGCAGTCATCACCACAATCTAATTTTGGAGCATTTTCATCACCTCAACAAGAAAGTGGGTCCCCGTTAGCAGTCACTCCCCATTTACTCTTCGTTCCTCAGCCCCAGGCAACCACTCTTGTAGTTTCTGTGTGACTTATTGCTCTTGACATGCATATGTAGGTCATTCTTAAATTTAAAAAATTATTGAAACGGCCACAGTGCACCTGGTGGGTATTCCACAGAGCTCCTAACACCTGTTGTCTTACGCTCACCCACCTTGTATGTTTCTATCCTGCCGACCCTGGGGAGGCATGCAAATCTGTGACTTCCAGGATAGGTGACCTTGAGAGTGTTCCCCAAGTGGAACATCCTTGAATACCTTGTTTCTGCTGCCTGAGAGCAGGGCTGGGTCCAGACCACATGGTGGAGGTGCATTTTATAGCCAGGTGTTGAAGTGAGTCAGGTTCCTCCTGTGCACAAGCCACAGCCTGCCCTGGGCAGTGTGTCCATATCTGGGGGGCTCATTTCTCTAGACTCCTTCACCTGCCCCCAGGACTCCAGAGCCCCCTGCCCCGGGTGAGTGGAAGACACTGGCCCTACCCACCCCCACGTGCCCTGGCCAGCAGGACCAGAGCCTAGCAGCAGATGGGCCGGAGACATGGAAGGATGAGCAGGAGCAGAGTCATGCCTCTGCGCAGTGTGTGGATGTGAGGGTGGCCTGGACTCGGGGCACGGTAGACAGGGAGAAAAGTCAGAAGGAAAGGTTGTCCTCTTGGCTGGTCCAAAATTGAAAAATGGGCGGGCGTGGTGGCTCACGCCTATAATCCTAGCACTCTGGGAGGCCGAGGCGGGTGGATTGCTCGAGGTCAGGCGTTCAAAACCAGCCTGAGCAAGAGCGAGACCCCGTCTCTACTATAAATAGAAAGAAATTAATTGGCCAACTAATAAATATAGAAAAAATTAGCCGGGCATGGTGGCACATGCCTGTAGTCCCAGCTACTCGGGAGGCTGAGGCAGAAGGATTGCTTGAGCCAGGAGTTTGAGGGTTTGAGGTTGCTGTGAGCTAGACTGATGCCACGGCACTCACTCTAGCCTGGGCAACAAAGTGAGACTCTGTCTCAAAAAAAAAAAAAAAAAAAGACAAAATTGAAAAATGGCAATCAACATTCAACCATCTTCTGTGAGGTACTTGAACTTCATCCTCACAGCATACCCGGAGGGCAGCAATCACTGTCCTCACTTTTTAGATGGGGAAACTGAGGCTGGAAGGTGAACCAAGCCAGGGGCTTCAAAGAACATGGTCTGTGATATTTTCACAGCTACACCGTTGGCTGGGGCTCCGCTGGGCGGCTCATCTGCTGACGTTGCCCGAGCCCATCACACGGCAGGGAGCCTGGCAGTGACTCGGCTGGGTCTGGGATGTCCATGTTAGCCTTGCCCTTGAGGGTGTCTCCGCAAGGCCTGTCATTGTTCAGCGGTCCAGCCTGGACTTGTCCCAGCGTGGCGGCTGGGGTCTGAGAAAGGAATGAGAGCTGCCAATCTCGTAAGGCCTGGGGTCCCTTTATTCTGTTGGTCAAAGCAAGTCACAAGGCCAACCCAAAGGGAGGGGAAATACCTGCCAGTTCTCGGTGTCAGGACTGGCATGTGCACACAGGGTTAGGGGAACTGTTGGTGGCCATGTCTGGAGACAGTCCTCTATGCAAGGGGTTATGATGCAGTTGTTAGGTGTTAGATGGTGTGATTGGAGTCCAGACTGTGTGGGAGCCCAGAGAAGGAAGCAGCAAACCTTGCCTGGGAGCAGGGAGAGCTTTGCTGGAGGAGTTGGGCCTCATCCAGGGTGGCTGTAGAGTGTAGCAATAAAGAGGGGAACTCTGGAGGCAGACTGCCTGGGTCCAAATCCTGATTTCCATCGCTGAAAGCTTAGGCCAGTTACTTGCGCTCTCTGCCTCAGTTTTCTTATCTGTAAAATGGGAGTAATAATAAATCCTGCTTCATAGATGATGAGGATCCGCTGGGATTTGCCTGTGAAGCATTTAGCACTGTGTCTAGTACCTTTGGGCAAGAGATAGTGAAGATGTTTTATTTGAGGGACCAGTGGGTCTTCCATGATGGGACGGTGGAGCTTCAAGAATGAGGGACGTTCCCTAGAGGAGAACCTAGTTCTAGGTTGAGAGGAGCAGCATGACGGGTGCTTGGAGGCTGGAGAGCAGGGTCTGTTCTCGGGACAGAGGGGGATTCCATATGGTGGCAACGCACGGGGTCTAAGGGGAGGAGCCAGGCAGGGGTGAGAGGTGAAGCTGTTGACTGGGGCCAGGGCCAGATGTGAAGGGCTCGGCCCCAGCCCCTGTACCTGTTCTGCTCCCTGAGGGTTTCAAGCAGGGGGGTGATGTGAGCAAGTCTTTTTTGCTTGTTTGTTTGGAAGGGAGCCGGAGCACAGAGGGGCTCCACCAGGGGTGGGAGAAGTTAAAGCTGATGCTTTGAACCGGGATTACCGAGGCCTGATGATGAAGCTAAGTCAACAGCTGCGCACGGGGTGCCAGGCGTCAGGTGGGGAGTTTATTAAATATGGATGTTTGCTGATGAGTTCAGATGATTGTGGAAGCTGGTTCAGAGGATTAGAGCTGCAGGCAACCTCTCATTCGGCAACAAAGTCCTTGCAGGAAGGTGTATAGTAGCCCCTTTAACACAAACGGGAGGCGCTTAGTACCAGCAGTATCTATCCAGCACAGTCTGGGGAATCTGGGATAGAATTCCTTCTATCCAGTTACTTCCATTTATTTCCATACCTCCTCCATTATTCTATCTATTCATCCTCTGTCTTTCCCTCCATCCATATACTTCCACCCACCCATCCTTCCATCTACCTGTTTTTTCTCCCACCCATCTGTCTATCCACCCCTAATCCTTGCATTTGTCCATCAGCATCCTATTGAACCGTCCTTCCATCTTTCCTTCCACTCACCCATGCTTTCATTGACCATTCATGTATTCTTCCATCATTCTGTCTATTCTTTTATCATTTCATCAAACCATCTTTCCATCCTTCCATCCACCCATCTTCTCATTTACATCTCCTTCCAACCACCTGTTTTGCCAGCCATCTACCTTTCCACTTTTCCTTCCAGTCACCAGTTTTCCACCTATGCATCCTTCCATCCAACTGTCTACCCATATTTCCATATTTCTTTCCATATACCCATCCTCCTATCCATATTTTCATCCACCCATCCTTTTTTCTTTCCTTCTATCCACCAGTCTTCCATCCGTCCATCCACCCAATATTTGAGTGCTGACAGTACCCATGTCCTGGGTGCTAAGGAATCATCAGTTACAGGCTCTCTCTCAGGAGCTCGCCTTCCCGAGCGGGAGACGGGCAGTAAGCAAAGTGGACGGGAAGACACGAGAGTGGTAAGTGCTGCAGAGAGAATTAAAATAGCCAAGGAGAGTGACAGGGTGACCCCAGCATTCGCTGGGGCAGTGGGAAAGGCCTCTGTCTCTGAGGAGGTGTCGTTTTAGCTGAAACCTCAATGACAAGAAGGCAGGCATGCAAAACTTTTTCTTTTGGTAGGAGAAGACGGCATTCTAGGTGGAGAGACAGAGCATTTACTTCAAGCGACAAGGCCTGGGTCAGGCACGAGTTTGGTGTGCTTGAGGGACAGCAAGAAGGACGGTGGGCTCGAGGGGCTTGAGGGGCAGGCAGGGGAGGTGTGAGTCAGAGGACGATGGAGCCAGGTCTTGAGCCTTGCATGCCAAAGTGGGACAGGCGAGAGTGGACACCAACTGGAGCAGAGGGCCGTGACCTGGCGTGACTGTCCCTAAGCCCACCTGCTCCCCACTCCCACCTCCCCTGCCTCGGGGTGCATTAGTTCCTGATGGCCTCGGTGACGAATGGCTACAAACTCACGTCTTACAGTTCTGGAGGGCGTGAGTCTGAGATGGGTCTCACTGGGCTGAAATCAAGGTGGCGGCTGGACTGGTTCCTTCTAGAGGCCCTAGAGGAAAATCTGTTTTCTCTCTTTCTTCCAGCTCCTAAAGGCCACCTGCATGGTCTCTCTTTTCATTTGCAAAGCCAGCAGCCTGCCACCTCCGAGCCTCTCTCTGTGTCCAGCCTCTGCTTCCATCATCTGTCTCATTCTCTCGCTCCGACCGGCCTGGGTCACGCAGGACAGTGCGCCCGTCTCGGGGTCTTTGACGCAGGCCCACCTGCAGAGACCTCTAGCCACGGGAGGTAACCACAGTAGCCAGACAGCCCAAGGTTCCAGGGTTAGCGTGTGGACCTCTTGGGGGCTGTCGTTCTGCCCGCCGCAGCCTGGAGTCCGTCCCTAGAGCAGATCATGGCAGTGGCCTCCTGGCCGGTCTGGCTGCCTCCAGCTGCATGTCCACCTGTCTTTCTTGCATAGAATTATCAGGGTGACTCTTCTGGAAGATAAATGTCATCACTTTCGGGCTTGAATTCCTTCAAGAGTTTCCCCTTGACCGCTGGACCCAGCTCTTTAGCACGTGCCCGAGTGCAGGGTCAGCCCTGGCTTCGTTTTGTTAGCTGCGTGACCCGGGTGAGGCAATGTGATCCCCTGGGCCTTGTCTCCTCGGGAGGTGCTCTGATGCCAGGCGGCCTGCAGGGCTGAAGGTGAGGCCCTCAGCTGCCGGGCTGCTGCTGGCAGGGCCCGGCACTCAGCTACCGCCTGCTCTGGAAAACTCCTTGGCTGGTGTCAGGAGTTCAACTGTGTCCCCCAAGATGTTCTGACCCCCAGTACCTCGGAATGTGACCCAATTTGGAAACAGGGTTGTTGCAGATGTGTTTAGCTAAATTAAGATGAGGCCACACTGGAGCAGGGTGGGCCCCAGTCCCGTGTGACTGCTGTCCTCATAAACGGGTGGCCCCGTGAAGACAGACACAGGGAGGACGCCGTGTGCAGACGGAAGCAGCCATGTGAGTGGTGTGTCCATGAGCCCGGGAACCCCAAGGAAGGTTGTCCGTCCCGGAGCCAGGACAGGGACACGGAACAGATCCTTCCTCAGAGCCCAGAAGGAGCAGCCAGGACGAAGTGCCCCTCCCGCCATGGCTGGCCTGGTGGTGCAAGCTCTGGTGAAGGCTGCTGCCATTCTCAGCTTGCCTGTCTCCTTCCCCCACACCATGAGCCCCTCGAAGTCAGCCGCCATGTCTTCTTTCATTCATTCAGTCCGTTCGTTTGTTCCATCCCCTCCCCCTCCATTCATCCGGTTCACTCACTGTATGCCATCAGCCATGCAGCTGTATGGTGTTTGTTCTAGTGTATTTGATGTCATCGTTCCATTCATTTACAAAGGTCCATTCACTCCCTTTTATGCTTCCCACTCCTCATGTCATTCATGCCCTTGCCAGGTATTTATTCCACTCCGTCTTTATTGAATGAAAGCCGTATTTTCAGTTCCACCTGCCTGCGGTGTGCCAGGCACTGGGGCTCAGCGCTGGACTGTCGTGAGGTTGCATGTGCTGGCCTTTGGTGCAGGAGGTGGCACCTGGCACGTGCCACTCAGGTGTGCATGTGCATTTGTGCATGCATGTATGTGGGTGATGTGTACATGAGTGTGTGCATGTGTGAGTGTGTGTATGTGTGTGTGTGTATGCATGTTGCTCTCCCAGGATATGGAGGAGCCGTGCTGGCCCACCCTCACTCTTTCTTGGTTTCCGCAGTGTTAGAAGAAGCCGTGTGTTTCTGAGGCAGCCAGCTGGGTATGGACCTAGGTCGGGATGATCCCAGTCTGTTTCCAGCCCTGGGCCTCACTGGAGCTGAACGAATGTGACTCACTAAACTGCCCCAAAGCAGAGACTGCTGCACAATCTTGGAAATCATTCTGCTTCTTTTGCTAGGTCAAACACTTCTGTAATCCCATGTCAGTACCAAAGAGTTGCTTTGTCATGTTACATGTGTGAGCTGTCACTCATAGAAAAATGGCGGTAGGGGCAGAACAGAGAGGACTCATGACACACTGGAAATAACCAATGCTGTTATGTCAGCGTGTGTTTTACATGGTTCTCTCCACACATGCATAAAATACACTTTTTTTGCCGAAGTTAGAATGTGTACTATACATTCTGTTGTATAATTCATTTTATCACTTAGCAGTACATTATGAACATTTTCAAAGTCAATAGAGTTATTGACAATTTCGATGGGGCCATAGAATTCCAGTGTTGAAATATGTATAATTCACACAACCAAGTCCTTACCCTTGGACGCCCGTCCCCCGTCCCGCGCCTTGCGATTGTGAGACCCTGTGCAGATGGACGTCCTTGAGCACGCGTCTTTCACTGTAGTCCTCGGTTGTTTTTCACTCAGCAAATCAGGTGAAATGATAGAAACCAGTCTGAGCAGCTCTCTTCAAGTCATGACAAATTTCATTTTAATAAGGAGGAATTCATTATTACAGCTTGCAACTAAACAATGTTACTCCTTGTGTAAGTGCCTGGCTGCTTCCCTCAGCAGCATTTGGCTGCTTCCAGCAGGGGGCGTCGTGAGCCAGTTGCATCAGGCGCTGGTGCCTCTTCATTCAACGGGGGGGCTCCAGTCCCTAGAGGGGCCAGCGTCTCACTGTGTGTGTGTCGTGTTGGCAACTCCGTCCATCCTTCCTCCCTTTCTTTTCTTTTCTTCTTAAAGGGGTGGGCGGCTGTGAGGAGGGGTGCTCAGTTGCCTTGCTTGTTTTTATTGAGACAGAGTCTCGCCCTCTTGCCCAGGCTAGAATGCAGTGGCAACATTGTAGCTCACGGCAACCTCAAACTCCTGACCTCGAGCAATCCTCCCTCCTCGGCCTCCCAGAGTGCTAGGATTGCAGGTGTGAGCCACCGCGCCCGGCCCTTCCTTTCCTTTTGTTTCTTCTCTTTTTCCTTCTGTTAGCTCAGCTAACTCACTCGTACCCGTTCTGGACCAGTCCACCCAGACTTCTGTCAAACCCATGTGTCAAGAAGCAGAGGTGTTCCTGCCTGAGCCCCAGAGGGCTGAGGTGACAGCCAGAGAGAAGGGAGAGTAGAGGTTGGTGGTCACCCCGTGAGGGCGAGTGTGGTGGTCTGGTGGGTGCAGTGGTTTATTTTGTGTCTTTGTTTATTTGTTGCAAAGAAATGCTGCTTCCCAGGGAAGTCTTTCTTAGCACCCAGCGTCTGTGTAGCAGGATGATGAAATGCGTCTCTTCCTATCTGGGAGTCTCAGCCGGGCAGGAGTCGCCGGGGGCTCGGCCTGTGGGTGGCGCTCACAGCAGGCTGTAGGGAAGGAGGAGAGAAGCCAGGACGTTTCTCCCACCAGTCGGAACGAGGTCTCACTGTCTTCGCCAGACAGGCCTCTGTGCTTCCAGCATCTTCCGGCGGCCCTAGGTCCTGGGTTCCAGAGATGCCGCCGCCTCTGTTTGCCCCTCCCCTGGAGGCTGGGGTAGCTTCTTGCTGCTGTTAACTCCTGTCGCCAGGCCATCCCCTATGTGGTTTCTCGGCCTTTCCACCCCTCTGTGTGGCCCATTCTCCACATTAATGCTCTGTTTTAAATACCCAGAGTTGGTTTATTTTTCCAGCTGACTGGTACCAAACCCGTGCCTTTGTCATAAGAAAAAAGAACAAACAAACAAACGTCAGAGCAGCAGTGGGCGGCCGATTCCTGAATGGACGAGGCCGAGCAGGCTGGAGGCCCGAGCAGGGCTGTCACCTTTCCTGCCTGCCACCGGGCTGGGGCCAGGTGGTTGAGAGCATCGAGTTCTGAATTTATGCTCCCGCCTCGCTGTGATTTATTATGGGACAGTTTGTTTTTGCCAAGTGATGGATTTATTTGCACCAGGCGTGCATAATAAGGATCAAGGACTCCTTCTTTCCGTTTTCTTTTTTTAAACTCCTGCCAAGCCAACGTGTTCCCTGAGGCCCCCGGCAGGAAGGGCAGCGGAAAGCACAGTGTGTCCACGTCCCAGCCCGTGCCGCCCTCCAGGAAGCGGGAAGGGAGAAGCAAGGGCTCCGTGTGAGTCCTCGTGTGGGTGGTGACAGTGGTGGCCTCCAGGTTGCATGGAACCCAGCACAGTCCCCATCTCTCTTGGGTCGGCTCCTGGCTCCGGAGGGCTGCCTCCACCACGCAGGTCAGCGTCCTCAGCTTTTAGGCAATGGACAGTTCTGGATAGTTCCAGAAAAAGATGGTTCTGCTCAAGATGAGGCTTCCCTCCCCCACCAGGGCCACTTCATCACTGCTATCGGGAAAGTAGGCTGGCCAGGTGACAATGCAGACCTGGGTTTATGTGCCAGTCCCACCAGGTAGAATCAGGTGGTGTCTTCACCTCTCAGCCTCAGTTTCCCCTTCTGGTAAGTGGGGATAAAATAGTAGGTGGCTGCCTCAAAGGGCTTGTCAGAGGATTAAGGAGAGACCTATATACATGCCCAGGACAGAGGGTGGCACATGGTAGGTGCTCAAGGAATATGAGTCACCCCACTCTCTTTTCCCTTTTATCCTTTGCTTTCACAGCTGCTCGTCAGCCAGGCAGGACGAGAACCTGGTGCGTATCAGTCAGGATGTATTTGGGGCTCAGTAACAAAAAGCTCAGTTCAATTGGCTTAACCCTAAGGAAGAGTACTTTGTCCCATGTGACAAGAAACCAGAGGTAGGATAGCTCTTGGATCGACCAAATTCAACAGCTTAGCAATGAATGCCACTGAGGACTTGGCCTCCCACCCCAACACTGTCATTTCAGGGTGGGCCTCAACCTCTGATTGGCTTCCCTCATGGTCACAAAGTGGCTGCTGCAGATCCTGGCATCACATCCTGCCTGGGTGAAGTCCACATGCACAAAGGAACCATTGCTTTCCTATATCTCTCAGGTGTGAGGACCACTTTCCCAGAAGCCCCTTTCCTGACTTCTCCTCACACCTCACTGGTCCAAATCAGATGACAGACCCATTCCTGAGCCAATCACCAGTAAAAGGGGGTGGGAATTCATGGTTGGCTTGGGCCAATCATGGGTGGTTAGGGCTACTGGGGCATCAGCACTGCCCTCGCCAGTAGGGAGGGGTGTCTCTTTGAGATACTACTCCCTGGCTTTTTTTCCAATTCCTCCTCCGAGCCCCAGAAAGGGCAGGTGCCTTCTTACCCCTGCAGATCCTACGAGTTCACAATCTAGCAGGGGTTAGGGCTATAGGCAGGTGTCCCCCCCCCCGAAAATTCTTCCTACCACAACCTGCCCTGGACTGGCCGGGCGTCTCTGCTGTGGGTTTAGAGTGTCCCTCTGGACACTGCTCCCCCCACCCACCCAAGGGGCTTCCCGTCCCCCGTGGTGCCACGTGGTCCCTGTGTCAGACTTTGCGTCTTTACTGCATTTAGCGCAGTTTGCCTGTTGTCTCGGCCTTTGCCTCCTGACGGGGTGGTCTCTCCCCGACGGGGATCTCGGGGATCTCGCTCCCTTTTACCAGGTCCCGCTGTGTGGCAGGCCACGCCCTCACCACGGGCTGCGGTGGGGCGTCCCTGACAACACGGGGCGGAGCCGGGGCGTGGGGCGTGGGAAAGGGCTGCTTTCCTGGAAAGCCATGCGTCCTCTGGGGAGAGGCTGTGAAAGCCAAGCTCACCCCCGGCAATGGGGGGGGGTTCTGACGTCTGCGCAGCTTTCCTGGAGTCAGAGTTGGATTCTTTCGCGCCATCCTTGGCAACCAGCACCTTTAGGTGGTTTTGCCTGGCTCCGATTGTGTTCTGCTTCGGAGAAATGTCTATTCAAGTCCTTTGGTTATTTTAAAATTGAGTTATTTGTTCTTTTGTTGTTGAGTTGTACGAGTTATTTATATATTCTGCTCTTTTTATTTTCGTACCTCCTTTTTTTTTTCTTTTTTTGTGTGATTCAAACCGACAGAAAGAACGCGGTACAAGAGACTTCTAGATACCCTGAGCCCAAGCTTGTCAGTGGGTGGCATGTCCCCCACCCGCTCCGACTTCTAGCTCTGTTTTAGCCACAGGTCTCTGCAACCGTAGCATGCTCAGAACCGGCTGTTTGGATTAACGTTGGAGACGTGGATGCTAAGTCGTACTTGTCCAGTGCTCTCTGTGGGCCGGTGCTTGCCTCAGTGACTCAGGGACCCGCTGGGGAGCTCAGTCTACCCTGGGAGGAGGGGCCGCTGTGGTCCGTTTTACATGTGCGTGAGGAGGAGCAGGGGCGTTGGGACAACTGAGTGCTTCACTGTGGCCACCCGGTGAGCAAGAGCGAACCTCAGGCAGGTGTAGGAGCCCTGAGCGCAAGGTGCATGCTTGCTCTGTGTGTGTGTGTGTGTGTACATACAAAAAACTGCATTAAACGCGTATGGATGTTTTAACAGTAACTCTAAGCCAACATCCCGGCTCTACCTGCTTTCTAGAAGGTGGTCGGCTCTGTGACTGCCAGGCAGGAGTTTCTCAAGGGGAGGGTGATTTTGCCCTCTGACTAGGAGACATGTGGGAACGTCTGCAGATGTTTTTAGTTGCCACACCTGGCAGGGAGGTGAGTGGCAGGGAGGCTACTGCTGGCATCTAGTGGGCAGAGACCATGTGTGTGGCTAAACGTCCCACAGTGCACAGGGTGGCCCCCACCACAGAGGATGGTCTGGCCCCAGATGTCAGCAGCGCTTAGAAGGGAAGCCCTGCGGCACAGCCACCGACAGAGAGGGGCATGACGCCACCTCCGCCCTGTGTCCCCAGCTCCCAGGACACTGTGTCGCAAAGAGAATGGTTGTGGGGTGAGTGATGTCTCGGGCAGGTGCTGGGGTCAGTCCGACCAGGCGAGAGAAGTTTGGTGCCAGGTGGAGGGTGACTCTCAGATCTCTGCTACGAGGAAGGCCCAGCAAAGTCTCCAGGGCAGGGGCACCGGGCGGGGACAGGTGAGAGCACCCTTTGCCCACCAGCAGTGTTCCCTGAGTTCCCACCACGTGCTGGGTGCACAGCACATGAGCAAGAAAGCAAAAACAAGAACAAAAAAGACAGTCCCTGCCTTTAGGGTGCTTGCCATCCACTGGGAGAGTCAGGCACGGGCAGGAAGGAATGCCACTTCCACTTTGGGGGTCCCCTGAGTCCCCCAGGTGGAGGAACATGGGGCCATGAAAGCCTTTTCTGGGGCAGCTGAGCTGGCTGGAGATCAGGGAACATTTCCAGGAGGAAGGGACCAACCATTTTGCTGAGAGCCGAGACAGGAGGAGGCCGGAACAAGTTCAGCTGGCAAAGAAAACAGGGAAGAGTGTCCCAGGGACCGGGAACAGCACAAAGACGCAGTGGCAAAGGGCACTGGACCTCCCTGCTCCAGGAGTTGTGGGTGTGGAGGAGGGCAAGGAGGGCTGGGCCGCACGTTGCCTTTGACCTCGGGGCCAGGGCAAGGTTTCCAGCTTGGGGGGTGACCGCGGGGAGGGGGCGTTCACGGTCAGATTTGCTTTTTTGTGGGGGACAAATGACTGAGTCACAAACCCTGCTTTGGGGGTGGTCCAGGTCCTGAGCTTAAAGTCCAGCAAACGCCCAGCCCCCGCAGCTGGAGTGGGGCCCAGTCTGTGTTGGGGCTGGGGGCAGGGACACCCGCAGGGCAAGCCTGACCTCCTGGCCGTGCGAACACTCAGCTTCGTGGCTTCCCGCTGCCTGAAAGGGGCGGCTTCTCCCTGCAGCAACCCCAGATGGCGAGGGGAGCGTGGGAGGCCACCCTGGCCTGCCGAGGGGTCAGTTGCCGGGTGGTCTGGCCCTGGGCGGGTCGCCCTGGGGGCGGAGGAGGGAGACGCAGAGACCTGAGAGCAGCTGGGGACACAGCTGGGAGTCCCCTGGCGGGGGCGGGTCAGCCGCATGTCGGGGGAGAGGATGCCCAGCGGAGGTCAGGACAGGGCAGCGGGTGAACTGAGGGCAGGGTCTGGCCCTCCAGGAACAAGGCAGCGGGGGACATCTGTTTCCATTCACGGCCGGAGCGGGGCGGGCGGAGCTTACAGGCCGATTGTGCAACTCCAGGGGCCTTTTCCACGTCCACCCTCCCTGCCCTTGGAAGGGGTGCAGCGAGGGGGAATCCCCTGTGAACCAGGCACCGCCCCAGTGCTGAGTGTGCCTGTGGGCTTATCTATGCGGACTCATTGAGTCCTCCCGCTCCCTGGCTCAGAGAGGGCAGAGGCCTGCCTGGCAACTCAGTATTTGGACTCCTGCGACAGGCGGTAGGGTGCCTGGGGCCCATGACACTTGGAGGGGCCCAGGAAGGTGTTTTAATTTCTCTTAAGATCAGAAGAAAGAAAGAGTGTAATCCAGCTTGGATTATATACGTCTTTTTTAAATCAATGCACACATGAAAGGCTAATGTACTTTTTAATCGAGGAAGGGGCCCAGGAAGGCAGAGGTGCCCGGGAGCGGTAAAATCACGCGGCTCTGGGTGGCTGGTGGTGCCACGCCACCACTCAAGTGAGGCCCACACTGGGCCGCTTGCCTCCCCTGCCTCAGTCCCCCCGAACCCAGCGGGCTCGAACCCCCGTCTGCTGGGCTCTGGAGCCCACCCTCTTCCCACGGGCTCAGCGTTGGTTCTCAGTTCCTTCCCCAGGGAAACCTGCTGTGGCTCTGACTGGGTCACTCCCTGACTACACGCCCCTGTGGCGCCTCAGCCCCCTGGAAACACATGGCGCCGTGGGTCAAGCCCAGCCCCTGGAAGCCAGCGTGCGGGTTCGAATCCCGGCTCTGCCACGGGCCGGCTATGTATGTTGGCAAAATCTCAGTCTCTCCGACTGTCACTCCTGTCTGTAAAGGAAAGGCGGGGTGAGGGCACCTGCCTGGCAGGTTCTGAGAGATTCAAAGACAGAGTGTTTTTAAACCACTCAGTTGTTAATCTGAGACTCAGTTTCCTTGTCTGTAAAATGGGGGTGATGATAGTCTTTACCTAGTAGAGCTGTGATAGATTAAATGAGTGATTATGTTTGAAGCCCTCCAAACTACGTGTGGCACCAAAAAGCGCCATCTGAGTGTTCTGTCTCCTCTGCTTGCTGTCGAGCCCCAGAGGGGCAGGGCTGGGGCTGGTTTTACCCTCCCTGGTATCCCCAGGCCTGATACATATTAGATACTCAAATATTTGAATGAATGCATGAGCGTACTCTGCTCCTCCTCCTTATGCCAGTATGTTTCTATCTGCTAGAAGTCATTCATACTATAGTATGAAGTATGAATTAATGCCACCTATCCCCTTTGCCTGATCTAATCACCATGGGGAAAATGTTCTGCCCTTGTGGGGAAGGAATATGAAGCCTCCGTGATCGGCTTGGGGAGTTTAATCGGGGCTGGAGAAGCAGAATGTCTTCCTAGACTCTATACCTATGAGCCACGTTCTCTGCTGACTTAGAGAGAGGCATCCGAGCAATTGTGCCTTTTGTATTTTTAAAGACATGATCTTCCTCCTTTTTCTGAGAGAGAGAAGCCTGTGGTAGGCAGCGGCTGTCAGAGCCCAGCACGCAGCCCTCCCCAGCAGGCCCCTCGGAGCAGAGAGGGAGGCCCTGCCAGCCCCAGCCTTTCCCAGAGGAAACCTCGCCCACGGCTCCGCAGGAAGTCGGCTGACGGGCTGCGGAGTTCCCGGAGTTCCCGAGAGGACTGCCGGCTAAGTTTGAATCAGATCAGAGCTCAGATAAACTAGGAGGGCCTCTGCCACTTGGAACACAAAGTTCCGAGGCATGGCAGGAAGCCGGGAAGGGGTGCTGGCCCTGACATCGTGACAGGCCCCAGGCCCTGGCCAGCAAGCCCAGGCCCCGGCTGGGAGCGCCCAGCCAGGCTGTCACGCTGAGAGCCTGCCTCTGCACTGATCACAGGGAAGCGGCCGGTTGCCCGGGCAGTTTTGCTCTGTGTTTATTTCTCCTCTTGGAGCTTCTCCTCCCTCTGCACAAAACCTACAGTGCTGGGTCCCTGGGCAGTGTCTCTTCTCGTGCTGGGGACTTTGGAGGGCCGTTTTGTCAACATTTGCAAGAAATCGCCTGACGGGTCACGTGGACAGCATGCAGCCCGATCCTCAGACAGTCTGTAGTGAGGCAAGGGCAGAGGTCTCGTCCGTAAGGCTCATTCAGTCCTCACAACAGCCTTGCGAAGTGGGCGTATCATTGCTCCCATTTTACAGATGACAATAGCAAAGCACAGAGCGGGTAGGTGACTTGCCCAGGTTACACAGCTGGGAAGTCTTGGAGCAGGAGTCCAGGCAGGCGGGCTCCAGAGTGTGTATTCCTAACACTCAACCTCTCCCTCAGCACAGAGGTTAGCCTTGGCTTTGACCTCCATCACGTCTGAGGCATTCTCATGGGATAAAGGACAGGCTGTGCCAGTTATCTCTGGATGCATCATGTTAAATATTTTCTTTATTCTTTCCTCTGCTTTCCAAATTCTCTGCTAATAAACGTGCGTCATGTTGATTATCAGAAAAAAAGATACAATGCAGTAATTTTTTGAAATTCTGAGTTGGAGATTAGCTATAGAGCTCAGAGCGAGGGAGGTATGACCAAGGAGGTCAAGGTTTCAGCCTGGGGGTCTGGTGGGAGGGTGCCGGCCCAGCCGGGAGGGGTTGAGAGCTAGAGAGGGAGTCGGGCATCATGGACTAGCCAGCACTACTTAATGGAAACATAGGACACGCCATGCAGGCAATTGTGAATTTTCTCGTCAGCCATGCAAAACGGCAAAAAGAAACAAGTACAATTAATTCAATCATCTATTTCATTGAACCCAATATGGCCTAAACATTAGCAGTTCAGTGCATAATCAACATAAAAGTCCCTAATGAAATATTCTCGTCCTTTTTCCTTCCGTACGTCTTCAAAATCCCGTGTATGTTTTACGCTTACAATAGACCTCCGTTCAGACCGGCCACATGTTGCATGCTCCGTCGTCACCGTGATGAGGGACAGCTGTGCGGGACAGATGGAGTGACAGCCAAGCCATCCAGCAGGAAGGTGGACGGGGTTGTACACGACTCATTCGTTCCTCGGTGTTTGCTGAGTGTCTGCCTGGTGCCGGGCACTGCTTTAGGCACTGGTGATTCCAAAGCCAATGAACAGACCCAAAAAAGCTGCCCCTGTGAAGCTGGCGTCCTGGTGTGGAAAGACAGACAACAAAGGAACAAGATAAAGCAAAATATGGTGACAGGTGTGAAGAAGCACAAAGCCAGGAGGGGCGTGGGGCGTCCCAGTGGTGTAGGAATTGTGGTTTTAAATCCTGGGCTCAGAGAAGACCACACCAAGAAAGCGACATACGAGCAGAAACCCGGAGGGGGCGCTGTGTGAGTGGTGCGGTTTGGGTAGAAAAGCACTCCAGGTGGGAGACTGCCAGGGTGAAGGCAAGGCGCAGAGTCCAGAAAGGGATGGGGAGGAGGCTGGGAGAGGTCACTGGAGTGCCCCCCACCCAGAGGGAGGGCGGTTGGTACTCTTGGCAGGAGTGGGGCCACCCAGCAGGAGAGAGACCAGGAAACGGGCCAAGAATGTCCCGTTGACACCAACAGGAAATGCCTACGTTTTAGGGAGAAGGTGGAAGGGACGGGTGAATGGGAATGGGGGAGGTGTTGATGGCCTTAGGAAAGCCCAGGATCCCGGGTTCCCAGGGGCAGGAAGGTTCATGGGGAGCCGGGTGGGGGTGGGGCTGCCTGGAGGGCTGGCGGAGGATGGCCGAGGCCCTGGACGCGGCGACTCGTGGGGTGGGCTCCCATGGCGAGCCTGTTCCCAGCCCTAGACCTCAGCGAGCACAACCTCAGCGAGCCTGCGGGAGTGGTTCTGGCTCCGTACCCTGCTTTCACAGATGAGGAAACTGAGGCACAGAGAGGGGGTGTGGCCAGCTGCACCACCTCTGTTGACCGAGTCTGACTCTGAGTGAGCGTCTGCCACGGGGACGGGCTGAGATGGCACCCGGCCTGGGGGAGGAGGGAGGGACGCACTCTGGACCCAGCTCCCGTATGGGCTCGGCCCATCTTTTCAGGGCGAAGGGATGAAGGAATATTCTAGAACCTAGGGTAAGGTAACAACCAGGGGCCGGGACGAGAGTGAGGCCCGCGAGGCGTCCCGGGTCCAGAACTGAAGGAGGCGCTCGCTCGGCTGCACTCCAGCGCATTGACCTGGCTCTGGGAGCACAGGTTGCCCTGCTCCGGAGCCCACGCCCGTGGGCAGGTGCCTGGCGCCTCTGTGCACGGGGTCACAGACGTACGTACCTGGGTACAGGGCTCCTGCTAGACCTACTTGCATTAAAACGTGTGAAGGCTTCAGGCAGTGCAGGCACACGTCGCGAGTCCTTGCTGCTGTCACTCTCCAGGAGGCCAAGAGGGCTCGAGGATACGGCCCAGGCTATCGAGGTGGCTGCCCTGGCCGGCCGTGGGGGTCAGGTCCCCAGGGAGGAAGGAGGCGGCCTCTGTTGAGCGCTCACTCCGTGCAAGTCCTGGGCACGGCCGGCACCATGTCCTCTTGCCCCCATGGACCTTAGGAGGAAGGTGCTGTCACGCGCCCATTTCACAGGTGGGAGACTGAGGCGCGGTGAGCAAGGCTTTGCAGCGTCTCACGCAGGCGGAGCTGGGCCGCAGCCCAGGTATGCGGATGCCTAGAGCTTGGGTCCCTCGAGCTTGGCCGGCGAGTGAGACCCAGAGGTCAGACGGACCTGGGTTCCGGCCTCTACCCCGCTCTCACCTGTGAAATGGGTGTCAAAACCGCACCTGTGTCGGGGTGCTGGGAACAGGAAGGGGACGTAAAATTTGTGGAAGGTTGAGTCCTGTACAAAGCACACACACGAGCCGACATTTCCAGCACACCTAGGATGTACACGAAACACTTCAAGTGCACAGTGTCATTTAAATCTCAGCAGAGGCACATGCGGTAAGAGCTGTCCCACGCCAGCGAGGCGTCTCCCCGCAGCCGCAAGCCCAGCGGGTCGCGTCTGGCAACATCTTCCAAAGCGTCGGCCCGCTCAAAGCTCAAGACTTGGACAAGGGAGCAGCAGAGCCCCCACCCACCCGCCAGCCTGCTTGCCTGCCCCAGCCGCTCCTTCCGGGAGGGGACCCAGCCTTCGTGGAAGTGCTCGATAGGAGAGGGGCAGACAGAGACACGCCACGTCTCCAAGCCGGTGCCCCCTCCTCCCTTGGCGCTGGCCAGGCGGCCCACGCCCTGGTGGAAGTCTCCGGGGCCAGATGTTACAGGGCAAGCTAAAAATAACCCGGCGGGCCTCCGCCACGGAGGAGGGGGCGTGCGCCGGGCGCGGACACATGATCTGCGGGACCCAGCCGACTGGAACTGAGAACGCCCGGCAGACCGCGCACACGTCTGCTCCCACCTCCGCGCCCCCCGCTGCCAGCAGGACGCAGCTCTGAGTGTCGGCAGGGTCGCTCCCCGGGGAGGAAATGCCTCCCACCAGCCTCAGGATGGGCAGCCGCGGAAGGAAGGTCATCTGGGCTCTGGGCGTCCTACTTCTCCTCGAAGCCACTTGTGCCAAGCACGTCTGGAAACGGGCACTGCCCGCGAGGCTGGCGGAGAAATCCCGCGTGAGTGCCGGGAGGGGCGGCCGGGGGCTCCGTGGGCGAGGGCAGCCTCGCAGGGAGAAGCCAGCCCCAGGCGCTGCGCCCTGCTGGAGGTGTCCCCCAAACGCAGCTGGGTGGGCGTCTTTATCCAGGTGTGTCAGAGGCCCCTGCCTGTGAGCTCAGAGGCAAAAGGCACATCATCAGCCTGCGGGGCCGTCGAGCCTTGCTTCTGACGTGCTGCCGAAGCACGCTTTCTCCTGCAGACAGCAGCTTATTTAAGAGTCCAAGGACTTAAACTTGTGTTTAAGTCTCCACCATCGATAGCTAAATGTTTATGAAACGCAGTTATGCATGCATGCGGTTATTTATTCGTTCAGCAAACATTTAGTGGAAAGGGCTATGGGGAAGGTGCGGTGTGGGGTCCTGCAGGTGCAAGATGAAGGAGACACCAGCTCCTTCCCTTGAGGGTGGTCTTAGGGTGGCAGAGGCAGTCTGGTGACAAGGCGTGGCAGAGCAAAGGGAAGGGGAGGCTTAGTGCATGGTGAGAAGCGCGTGCCCTGGAGCCAGGTGTCTGGGTTTGAATCCAGCCTCTGCTACTCACCAGCTGTGTGGCTTCAGGCAAGTTGCTTGATATCTCTGAGCACCAACAATCTTATCTGCAAAAGCCAGAGTGGTGTATTCCATTCAACAAACGTCTTTTGGGTTGCCACTGCTTAGCAGGTGCTGTTCTAGGCTGTGGGAATAGACATCGCATCTCTGCTCGGGGACTCGCGGGACCTCGGGCAGCAGAGAGTAAATGAGAGATCAAAGGAAGACACCAGCATGTTCAGTCCTCCAGTGCCGAGGAGAGAAAGAAAACAGGAAGGGGACCGGGAGAGAGAAAGGGGACGGGGGAAGATGTAATTTTGGGTTCCCCCAATCCCCCAGGGAGCATAAATCCGCAGGGATAGAGTGAGCCAGGATATCTGGACGTAGAGGGTTCTAGAATACAGCACTCTCATCATCTGCATGGGGTTTAAATGACTCAACATGTGTAGAGTGCTTAGCACCTAGCCAGTGATCAGTGCAGCCTGGTGGCTGTTAATGATGTAGTGGTAAAATTGTTTGGTGCTTGCCTCCCTGTGTGTGTGGGGGGGAGGGAATGTAGGTTCCTCGGAGTGGGACTAGATTCTGTTTCACTTAGTGCGGTGTTCGGGTGCCTGCCATTAACTCAGCACCCAGTGCCTGCTTGTGGGTGAACTGTGAGCAGACGCAGTGGCAGCACAGACGAACTCGGGTGCAGCTCTGCCCCAGGAGTGTCAGAGAGGCTTTACGGGGTCGGAGACATCAGACCCAGGGCTTCAACGGATGAGTTTGCACCCTGTTTTTGGAGTTTGCCAGATGGAGGTGCGGGAGAAGGGGATGTTTAATGGCCCCAGGTATGGTGCTGTGGCTGAAACTGTGTCCGGGCCGATCTAGGACTCACACTCTCCCGGCCAGGCAGGTGCCTATGGGAAGAGACAGGAGGCCACACAGCACCGGGAAGAGCAGTCGAGTGAAATGACGGTAGGTGTTGGGAGAAGGGAGAGCTCGCGTGAGATGGTACAGTCACCGAAGGCTTCCTGGTGGAGGTGCCCAGAACTGGGAGAAGGGTTAGGAATTACGAGGAGAAAAGACGTCCGATTTCGGCCATGATTCCAAATTAAATCATTTATACTAAAAAGAAAGGGAGGATTAGGGCATGGGCATATACAAACATGAGTGAGATGTGCAGTGTTTGGGGGATGGTCACGCTTGAAGCTCTGACTCAGGGAGGGAGGGGGGCGTGGGCAAATATGTAACCTTAACATTTGTGTCCCCATAATATGCTGAAATAAAAAAAGAAAAAAAAGAAGGGGAGGAAATACTCCTTATTGGAAATACATGACTTTCAATTATTTGGCTGCATTTTGCTATTCTCTCTACTCTTGAGGTTTTTCCTGTCCGTTGTGTCTGTGAGCATCTCTTCCGAAGCCTCCTTCGGCGGCCTCACGCTGCTAGGCTGAAATCAGTCACAGTGGGAGTGTTTACACCTTGGACCCTGGCCAGGGCTACGCAGGGAGAGCTGGTGGTCCTCCCCTGAGCGGCACTGGCTGCCAGCATCCTGCTCCAGGCTCCTCCGGTCCCACCTTCCCCAAATCCCATCCCTGGGCAGTGACTTTTGTTTAGGGGATTGGTCTCTCGGTCACGGGGGTGCTGGTTAATTTCCTGAGCGCTGTTTATGTTCCGCCGTCCAAGCACACAGAGGCAGTGCCAGAGAGAACACGCTGGCTTTACGTTCCCACGGAACGCCCTTAGGAGAGACGCCCTCCAGCTTGGTGACCCTCAGTGAATTCCTTCTCCTCTCTGAGCCTCAGTTTCCTCATCTGCAGCCCGGGGCCCAGCAGGGCCTGCTCTGCAGGGTCCAGTGAAAAGACCACAGAACTCCGTGCTCGGCACACAGCTTCACTCTCTCTATATATATATTTAAAAAATACTAGAACCAAATATTTATGAGGCCAACAAAGCAGAAACAGAGTGTTTATAAATAGTCCAAAAGCATTTCTGGGGAGCTCGGAGTCGGTTCTGTGGAGCTGGTGGCGTTTTCGGCTCTCTTCTGGCATTCGATGAAACTCATGAGGACAAAATTCTTTGCTGAGCGCTTACTCTGTGTCAAGCCAAGCGTTTGCCACGCGTTAGCTCTTGGGGTCCTCGAGACATATCTGCCAGGTGGGGCCCATTGCAGCTACCACACCCACCGGGGTACTGAGCAGCCATGGACAGAGCAGGACGGTCCCCGTTGTCCTTGTGGCTGCGGGGCTGTGTTGCCCCTAAGGGCCCAGCCAGAGCAGCTGGAAATGGTTGTTCAGTTTGCAACCTGCCCAGAGGTGCTTGCTCTGCCCAGTGGACGGCGCTGGGGGTGGCCTCTGTGAGGTGCATCCTGCCAGAGGGGGTGCCCCTTTGCAGCCGCTCTGCCTGGAGGGGCCCCCTATGGCAGTGAGCACTAAGGCCCTGTAGGAGCCAGCAGCGGCCCACAGCCGCTCAGTGTTCCTCAGTTTCTTCCCTGACTGGTTCTCCTTCCCCCCTATTGTTTCTGTGAGCTCTTGAGAGCCTTCCAACACAAGCTTTTACTTTTCGCTAGGACAGCAGGAGTGGGAGAGGCAGGTGGCCTGCAGCTCTGTTCTCACGTTTCCCGAGTTCCAGCACCTTCGCCCTCTTGCTGCAAGCACTTGTCCCTGTCGGCCAGAAGGCCACAGGCAGGACAGGCCAGCATGCAGGGAGGCAGCTCCTGTAGGAGCAGACGGAGCTGGAGCCGGGCACGTGTGAAGAGTGCTCTGCACTGTCCCCGAGGCCCCCTGGGTTTGAGCTCCAGCGTCCTGGCAGCCACTTGCGCATCAGCACCCCCGGAACTGGCCCCTTCCCTTTGCTGCCTCGATTCCTACCCCCCATGGGAGCTGGGGGGTCCCCTCCCAAATGGACTGTCTCTACCCAAATCTAGTCTTAGTTCTCTGTCGTGGGTTGAATTCCATCCCCAGAAGAGAGATGTCCAAGTCCTAACATCTGGGACCTATGAATGTGACCTTAATTGGAAATAGGTTCATTACATATATTAATATAATTAGTTAAATTAAGACGAGGTCATGCTGGAGCAGGGTGGGTCCTTAATCCAATGTGACTGGTGGCCTCGTAAGTAGAGGAGACAAGACACAGAGACAGAGACACAGAGAAGGCCTCATGCAGCAGAGCCGGAGGCTGGAGTGACGCATCTACAAGCCCAGGACGCCAAGCATCACCAGCACCCACGAGCTGGGAGAGGCATGATTTTCCCCTTAGAGCTTCCAAAAAAGTACCAGCCCTGCCAACACCTTGATCTCAGACTTCTGGCTTCCAGAACTGTGAGAGAATAAGTCTCCGTCGTTTCAAAACACCCACTGGTGGCACTGGCTGCAGCAGCCCTAGGAACTAAGGCGCGTGTTTCTGCAAGTGAAGGTCGTCACTTCTGTCCCTTACAGCTAGCAACCCTGACAGATAGTCATTGCACAGATGGGGAAATTGAGGCCACCGCAGAGAGTGACTCTCCCCTGACTTTCTGGGCAGGGACGGGTGAGGCCATCACTCTGTCCCCAGAGTCCCTGGGGCTCTCTCTGCTCCTTGATGTGCGATCACAGCCCCGCAGGGCTCCATGATCAGGACCACTAAGGTGCCTCCATCTGGGGGACTGGGGGTGCTTAGTGGGCTCTGGAGCACTCACGGCCCCCGGCAAGGCCCTGGGTCCAGCTGGGCGCTGGGGAGAGGGACGTGTCATGCCAGAGGGGAGAGACAGTGAGGCGGCTGCTCTGTACACAGGTTGTCACACCTGCTGTCTGTCCCGGAGCCGGGCGCGGACAGGTGGGTGGAAGGAATGAAAAGTAAACGAGTAGCACGACTTGGGGTGACCTTGGGCACACCACTGTCTCCCCTCAGCCTGGGGCTCCCTCATCTGAAGTTGCGGTCCTGAAATGCCAGGTGGAAATGAGCAAGGAAAGGGGCATCCGGGTCCCTGTGTGGTTACAGCCTGGGGGAGGGGGGCGGTGGCCCCGAGGCGGCCGCGGCACACGTCAGCGAAGCGTGGTCTGTCATTCAGCCAGAAAGGGGGTGAAGTTCAACACCTGCTGCGACATGTGGGACCCCAGAGACATGGTGCTCAGTGAAGGAAGCCGGTCATGAAGGCCACGTGGCGTGTGACACTCTGCGTATGAAATGTCCAGAGGACGGGAAGCACACGCAAGGCTGGCGGGGCCGAGGGAGCGGGGGTGGGGGGCCGCTGCCCAATGAGAACAGTTTCTGCCTGGGGTGATGTGAAAGCTTCGGAAACAGATGTGGCAATGGTTGCACCATGCTGCGAATCTAATGACTGCCGCTGAATTGTGCACTGAAAATGATTGAAATGGAAGATTGTATGTTGCATATATTTTATCACAATAATTTTTTAAAAATAAATTGGGAACCTGAGGTCCCTCTTGTGAACTCTGGGATGACACATGGAGTCCCCGAGGGCTGGGGGAGTGAGCGATGGGCTCCTCTGTGTCCCCAGAGTGGCGAACTCAGCAAATTCGCGCCTGCAGCGCAACTCCCGGTCATGTGTCATCTCGGCTTGGTGCTGACCTCCTCGGATGGCCTCACCCCATCGAGATCTCCCTTAAGGGCTTTTGTGACATCCTGACTTTTCCTGCGTCATTATTAGTATTAGTATGATTGGTTGAGTTCTTCACCAGTTACTTTTGCAGATGACCCCCCCCCAAAAAAAAAAAAAGCAATGAGTTCACTTTATCCATGTGACACTTTTGTGCCACGTCTGTCACTTGTCCTAGAACTGAGGCATGTGAGGACAGGGACAATGTCTTCTTGTTCTACCGCAGTCCCCATATCCAACCCAGCTCCTGAGACACAGCGGGCCTGGGAATTACGCATTTGCTATTCAGTGAATGAATAAATTATGTTGAAACCTTCCGGCACAGAACAGAAGGAGTGGAAGATTCTAGAGGACGCACAGGTGCACAGATGCTCAGCAGCATTGACTGAAGGGGCTGGTGGAGGCTGCAGTCTTGTGAGACTCCAGTTTCCTGAGTGTCCCGTGAGGAAGTCTCATTAACCTTGTACCAAATTCTGCCCCCGGAGCACAGCGCCACGCCCCGGGCATCAGGAAATGGCACTCGGCGTCTAGAGCTGAACTCCACGCCCTCTGTCCCAGGGAGAGACATATTTTTAGATCTTTGACGTCCAAATTCCAGAGGAAGAGCAAGTACTGCTTAGAGGAAAATTGGCTTTCTTCCTCCACCAAGCAAACCAGTCCTGGGGTGCATTTTTATTGGTCTGGCCCTGAAGTCGTTGGAACATTCCAAAGAAGGGTAAAGCTCTTGCACACAGGATGAAGGGAGGTGGAGGGTGGGTAATTTGGGGGCAGCTTTGGAGATTGGATTCTTTTTCCCTAAATGGAAACGGTTTCAGCAATTTTTTCTCCTGATTATTAAAATAGTTTACTTTAAAAAAGAAATTTCAAATGATACATAAAGTAACAAATACGTAAAAACAATCTAAATTCCTCCTCCAACATGTAAGCCCTGTTCACATTTCGGGTGGGGTGTGTCTAGACTGTTTCGTAAAGCAGTTATACACAGAACACATTTTTTTTCTTAGTGGTATTTATTCATACTGTTTAAAATTTCTTTTATTGAGATGAAAGACACATGACATAAAATTCATCCTTTTAAAGTGTGCAATTCAGTGGTTTTTAGTATATTCACAGAGTTGTGCAACCATCATAACTATCCAGTTCTAGAACATTCCCATCAACCCCTAAAGGAAACCGCAGCCCCATTAGCAGTCACTGCCCGCTCCCTCCTCCCTCCGGCCCTTGGCAACCATGGATCTGCTTTCTGTCGCTATGGATTTGCCTCTTCTGGACATGTCACATAAATGGAACATACAATATGTGGCATCTGTGTCTGGCTTATTTATACACTGTTTTATAGCTCGCATTTTCACTTAATAATATATGGTAAATATGTCAATACAGTAGGTCCGTACCCTCTTTTCAAAGGCCTATGTGGTGTTCCAAGGTACGGATGTCTGTTATTTATTTATCCAGCCTCCTTTGGTAGGACATCCGGGTGGTTTTCTTTGGTCGAGTCCAGACTTGGGCCTGCTGAAGTGGGCTTCCCACCGATGGAACCCAGAGCTGGCTTGGCCCGTTTCCTGAGGCTGTCGGCCGCCGAGCGGCCTTGCACGGCTGTGCTCGTCTACAGAGGCCCCCAAACTCTCTCCCTGAGAAGTAGAAACATAGCCACCAGGTTGGAAACCTTAAGGGAATCTCTTTTATCCAAGCAAGTCATGCAAAGTTCTTGCCTTGAATTGTAGCGTGAATTTATGTTGGGCAGTTATTTTGAAATATACTTACTATATGATCCCTCAGCAGGGATGAAAATTAAGGATGGAAATCATGGGCTGCTCTGTGATTTTCACGAAGGATGCTGTCAGTCCGGGGAGAGCGGCCTTATTTCTCAGAGGGACTCAACATGCCATTCTTATTTTCACCTGAGTGGCAGCGTGAGCGGGAGGGGCTGCAGAGCCGGGCCAGGGCGAGTTTTTCCAGGATGTGTCCCTGGGGGCTGCAGTTACATGACTGTGCCCTGAGCTGGCGCTGGTCCGCAGGGGGTGAGGGCAGGGGTTTGTGAGAGGGAGGGGAGCCCGGACTGAAGGGACAGGAGGAAGTTCACTGGCAAGGTCCGGAAACCACTCCCAAGCCCAGGCTCCTGGGGCAGGAATGCGTTCGAGGAGGTGGACAGACTGTGTTTGAATCCTGCCTCTGCTGTCTGAGACCTGCACAAGCTTGGGCAAATGTCTTTAACTTTTCTGTGCCTCAGTTTCTTTATCAGTGAAGTGGGTTAATAGTATAGCAGCAGCCACAGAGGATTATACTGGAGATTCAGTATGTGAGGACCTAGCACAGCATTGGCACACAGTTAAGAACTTAATAAATGCTGCCTCCCCTGCCATTACCAAGAAGCAGACAGCCCAGGTTCTAAGCCTGGCACTGCCTCAGTTTCCTCACCTATGCAAGGGGGGCAGCAGTAGTACCTACCCAGGCAAGGTGGAGGCCACTTCAGGTGATTCTCAGAGAGCAGAGCGCTGCACGTGCCGGGGGGGAGGCCGTGTCCCCACGTCCCCCTTGCTCTTAGGAACTGTGTGAGTTGGTGGCCCTGGTCTGATCCAGAAACGACAAGGTTATCAAATCCCGAGTGTCGCTGCTGCTGGTCGGTGTCTCCCGTGTGTATCTTCAGCCCCCAGCTGGACCGGAGCTCCTCTGGGGCAGGGACAAGCTCGTGCGTTTCTCTCGCGTCCACCCGAGGCTCCAGCCGAACGCCGTTGAGTTGGCGGTGCTCAGCGATCATCAGGGGCCTGCGGGGAGAAATACAGGACATCGGGGACAGATGCCGGAGGAAGCTCCCGGGAGCTGAACAGAGTGTGATAGATCCCGGCTATGGGATGAGAGGCTTCTGCACCCATTGGGTCAAAAATACTAAAAGCCGCAATAGTGGGACACGTGTATCGGCATTGCCAGCGCCGATCTCAGTGCCACGCGGGTGCCACCTCGTTTGGTCAGCACCGCCAATGTCTGCGGCAGGGGCCACTTTTGTGTCCATTTTGCAGATGAGGAAAACAGGCTCAGATAAGTTGGTGATTTTCCCGCATAATCACACAGCTACAGGCTCAAACCAGACTTGTCTGATTCTGGAACCTGACTGTGAGTGCTTGCCCCAAAGGATGAGGAGGCCTTGGCTGGGCACAGAGCCGGGAAGAGTTCCCAGAGCAGGGAACAGAGTGTGCAAGGCGCCAAGGCGAGGGGAACACGGAGTCCTAGCAAGTCTTCAGGAGTCAAGGATGGCGGATTCCAGATTTACGTTTCGGATGCATCACTCCTCCTCTGATTAGGGTGCTAATGAGACCTACCCCACCTGCCCCCACTGGACTCATGTCCGGATTCAGCCATCACAGGAGGGCGATGATGCTCGTAAACAGCGCCATACCGATACGAAGGGGCGCCCCCACGTCCGGGAAGGCCTCCTGGTCTGCAGCCAGCTGCACACGCCAATGTGACGATCAGTCCGTGACTGTGTGCTGAGCACTTGGAAGGGCGCCCTGCAAAACGCCAGCAAGCGTTGCCATCACCGCCGCCGTCGTCTTCATCATTGGCATCGTCACAGCTCTCGTTCAACCACAGGGAATATTTGTTGAGCACCTGCTATGTTCCAGGCACTGCTCTAGGAGCCAGGGACGCAGGTGAGAACAAAACCAAGTCCCTGCCCCTAGGAGGACACGCTGTAGGGAGAGGAAAACATCCAACCACGAGTGTGTAAATACATGCTACACCCAGGGGGCACGGGGCTTCGAAGCTGCGTGAGGCAGGGACGGGGGCTTGGGAGGGCTCGTGTGAACAGAGACCCAGAGGAAGGGGGCATGGGAGCCAGGCAGAGACCGTGGGTAGGTGGCTGGGTGGGGAGCGGCCAGTGCCGAGGCCTTGAGGTGGGACTGGGCAGCTGCTGAAGTGAGCGGGTGGGGATAGGGGTGGACAGAGAGAGGTCAGAGGAGTGGACAAGTCGGGGGACAGTCCTGGCCTGACCTCTTTGACTTTGCCCCTCCCCCTTAACCCATGGGGGCCAGGAGGAAATTGGAAGGTGATCTACTAATTCCTGAGTAGAAGTCAGCCCTTTCTCAGAGCTCCGGGAAACATCCTTTGTTGAGAACCCTCCTTGCACGTCACCTTGCGCGACATGAAATATTTTTTTCAAAATATGTAATCCTTTAATCTGGGCCCCTAGGTGAAATCAGTTCTTTATCACCCACGACCATCTGTTGTTCTGGCCACGCAGTAAATAACTGGAGAGATTTGACTTCTAAGGCGCTTATCTCTTTGTTCTCTCCAAATTCTGAGAAATGACACTCGAGTTTTCCCCAGAGAACAGGGGCACATCTAGAATCGGCCTCCCTGCCTCCTCTCCCGCCCGGGGCTGCCATTCATGAAGTCACGGACTGGCGGCGTTGGAGGTGGGTGAAAAGCGCTTTGCTTCTGATCTGCAGGTTCCATTAAATCTCACAAATGAGGCTCAGAGTGAAAACAGGCGAGGCGGAAAAATGCACCGTCCCTTTCAGGTGACGCTCGGTGCATTCCTGATCACTTCACCCTCCCAGGGCGGCTGGGGCAGCTGTCGCCTTGGATTAGGATTAACAATGGCGGGGCCCGCACCAGCCCAATTTAGTTAATTCTGGAGCAAATGAACCGAGCGCTAGTGGCGTGGGAGTCTGGCCCCTGCTCACAGCTTGGAAATTATTGGTGGCGGCACAGACACGAGGGAGATCTGGAGGACAGGGTGACACAAAGACTGACCCATGCGCTGGTCTCCCCTTTGGGGAGAACCACCAGCCTCCTTAAGCCATCGTTCCTTTATCTACCAGATGTTGGCTTAGTGTTCATTGTTACTTTTCACAAATCTAATGACCAACATCTAGAAGACAGGAAGGTGATTCTCTGGGTGACGCAGGCATGGGGACAAGGAGACCATCCCCCCACCCGCTGGCCTTCCTCTCCCTCCCCCCCCAGCTTGGCCTTTGCTGCTTTCTGCCCCCACCCCCACCCTGTGCCCCTGTCTCAGGCCCTGAGGATCCCTGGGAAGCAGCTGAACGCCCCAGGTCTGGGATCTGGGTGATGCCAGCAATTCTCGGGGTGCCCATCAAGGTCTGTTCCCAGTGACCCGACGCCCCCTGCTGGGCACTGGCAGCAGGGCATGGAGTTTTCAGCTATAGTGACAGCCATGCACACGCCGTGGTGCCCTGGGCTGGCGGTGGCACTCTGTCACAGGCATTTAGAGTGCTGGATACCAAGTTTCCTGGGGCTGCCGTAATAAGTGACCACAAACTGAGGGGCTTAACCCAACAGAAGTGGATTCTCTCACAGTTTTCTAGAGGCCCGAAGTTCAGCATCAGTGTTATGGGACTAAGATCCAGGTGTCAGCAGAGCTGTCCTCCCTCTGGAGGCTCCAGGAAGGACCTTCCCTGTCTCTCCCAGCTCCAGGGGCTGCCAGGAATCTTTGCCATTAATGTGTGGCTTGCGGGTGCGTCACTCCCTGCTCTGCTTCCTGGGAGTGACGTGGCTTTGTGCACGTGGCTTTCTGTGCATGCATCCGTGTGTGTGTGTGTGTGTGTGTGCATGTATGTGTGTGTGATCTCCCTCTGCCCAGACACTTGTGACTGGATTTGTCGCCCACCCGGATAATCCAGGATAATCTCCCCATGGCAAGATCTTTAACTTAATCACACCTGCTAAGACGCTTTTTTCCTTGCACATTTACAGATTCTAGGGCGTGGGGGCTGGTATCTTTGGGGACCGTTACTCAGGCAGCTACACGAGGGTGCAGAGAGATGCAGAAGACTCTGTGCCCTCACTCGAGGGGCTGTGCCCCACTTACCTGGGACGAGAGGTTTATACAGACAGCTTTGATCTAGAGTGACAAGAGCTGGAACGGTTGGGCTTGTGGGACATGGAGTGGGGAGAGTGTGTGGGCTTCGATCCCGGCCCTGAAGGGCTGGGGTTACGGAAACACACCCCAGAAGTGAGGGTTGATTTGAGTCTCAGAGCGGGGTTCACCTGCAGACCCGGAGGGAAGGGCAGAGGGCCCAGCCTGGAGGTGACGGCGTCCGCACCGCGGTCAGAGCGGCGTCAGCAGCTCTGTGCAGCTCTGTGTGTTCAGTCTAGACTGAGCCAGAGCTGGCCGCGTCCTCACTCTGTACAGAGACTTCTTTCCTCTCGACGGCTCCTTGGGGCCTGGCCTTAGCGTCTTCTCCCGTCGAAGTGTCTTCCTTGGGCTGCTGCCGCACACACCCCAGCGTGGCGAGGCCAGGCCGCCCAGCTCAACGTCCCAGAGAGATCCTGCGGGGGTGGGGTCGGGGTGGCACATGGGGACGCCCCCCGTCCACGTCAGGCAGAGCAGTCTCAGGACCCCTCTGGAGCGGGGAGGCCCGCACCCAGCGGGGTCGGGGGTGGGGAAGGGTTCAAGAAGGAGGCAGCGTGGTGTTCCTCAGTAACAGCTTCGTGGAGATGTGATTCACATACCGCACGGCTCACCCGTTTGCCGTGCACGCCTTTGGTGCACTCAGTCATGCAGCCGTCACTGTGAGTAGTTTTAGAACATTTTCACCACCCCAAAAAGAAACCCCATCCCCCTTAGCAGTCACTCCCCCACCCCCATCCCGCCCCCTGCCACCACTCATCCACTTTCTGTCTCTATGGATTTACCTGTTCTGGGCGTTTCATATAAATGGAACCATACAGCGTGTGGCCTTCTAGCTTCGGCTTCTTTCACTTAGCGCAGTGTTCTCAGGGCTCCGCCACGTGGTAGCCTGTCTTCAGTAGCACACCCCACTGTGTGGACGGGACACATTTCGTTCATTTGTCAGTTGATGGACATCGGGCTGTTTCTGCTTTGGTGCTATCGTGAATAATGCTGCTGTGAACATTCGTGTACAGCGTTTTGTGTGGACATGTGTTTTCTCTCTGTTCTTAGGGGTGGAATTCCTGGATCATAGAACTCTGTAATTAATATCTGGAGGGACTGCCAGACTCTCTTCCGCAGCAGCTGCCCTATCTTACATTCCCGCCAGGAGTGCCTGAGTTCCGATGCTCCATGCCCTTGCAGACTCGTGTTGTCTTTTTAATTATAGCCATCCTAGCGGGTGTGACATTGTGTCTCACTATGGCTTTGATTTGCTTTTCCCTGATGGCTAATGACGTTGAGCATCTTTTCATGTAATTCTTGGTCATTTGGATATATTTTTTGGAAAAACTTGTATTCAGATCCTTTGTACATCTTTTAATCGGGTTATTTGTCTTTTTACTATTGAATTGGAGGAGTTCTTCGTAGGTCCTATATGCAAGTCCATTAGCAGATTGTAATTGACAAATACTTTCTCCCATTGTGTGAATTGTCTTTTGATTTTTTTTTTTCATGGTGTCATTTGAAGCACGGTTTTTAATTTTGATGAAATCCAACTGATCTACTTGTTATTTTGTTGCTTGTGCTTTTGGTGTCATTTCTAAGAACCATTGCCTAATCCAGGGTCCTGAAGATTGACTTCTGTGTTTTCTTCTAAGAGGTGTATTCACATTCAGGTCTTTGATCCGTCTTGAGTTGTTTTCTGCATATGGAGTGAGGCGGAGGCCCGGCGTCATTCTTTTAGGCACGACTTCATTCTTTTGCTTGTGGATATCCAGTTCAGCTGGCACCATTTATTGGAAAAACTATTATTTCCCCAGCGAATTGTCCTGGCACCCTTGTTGAACATTGGCAGCGTGGTTTTGGAGCCGGCCAGGGCCGGACTCACACCCGGCTTTGCCTTTCACCAGCTGTGTCCCTGGCGATACACTTCCCAGCGTTGAGCCTCAGTGGTATTAATGTCGTCTGTAAAATTAGGGTGCCCAGAGCCGTTCATGAGGTGGTTGGGAGGGTTTTTTCTTCTCCTTCAATTTTATTCTTTTATTCTGTAGAGTACCATTATATAAAATTTACACTTCAGCAAACTGTTAATACACTGGAAACATCACATGACTACTGTGGTTTGCATTTCATTCTAAGTATGTGCCACAGTTCATGTTTTAAAATCACATACTCTTACGTGATTTATTGACTAGCTTTTAATTTTTGTTTACATACCAGCATGCGATTATATGCATTTGTTGAGATGGCGTACAGTAGAACGTTAGCTCTGTTCTTTCAACAAAGTTGGGCGGTGTTTTTAATTTCCCTTTCATGTGGGGTATGTGTGTGGCTGTGTGCATTTGCTTAATTTTTTCCTGCTAATCATTCTAATTGCAGACATTTATTCTCATTGTTGAAAAAAAATTAAAAAATACCAAAAGTGTAAAGAATGTTTTTTTAAAAATCATATAATCCTACCAGCAAGTGCTAACCATATTTATTACTACTTGGGAGCATATCCTGCCTGCCCCGTCACTGTTTTTCCCCTTTGCTTTTAGACAGATGGAAAGATAGGTTTGAGATCAGACTATGTATCCCATTTTATATCTTTCTTTTTTACACACAAATATATAAGTGTTTTATTAGTCATTAAAAATTATTTATAAATCCTTCTACTTATAAAGTTTAAAAAAATTTTAATTGTCTTCCTTAAATTGGAAAAGCAATGGTTACACAGTAAAAAAAATATATTCAATCAGTGCAAAAGAGTGTATGATGATTTATATGATTTGTAAATTCCCCAAACTCTAGATAACATATGGGCTATAAGAAATCTGTATGTACAAATAAGGCTGGGCACAACAGCTCACGCCTGTAATCCCAGCGCTGTGGGAGGCTGAGGCAGGAGGAGCGCTTGAGGCCAGGAGTTTGAGACCAGCCTGAGCAACACAGCCAGACCTTACAAAAAAATTAAAAATTTAGCCCAGTGTGGGGCGCACCTGTGGTCCCAGCTACTCAGGATGCTGCGGCAGCAGGATTACTTGAGTCCAGGAATTTGAGGCTGCTGTCCTTTTACTGTTGGGCTTTTGGCCTCCGGGCTGGGGCTGTAGCAAAGAGAAACGCAGCAGCCTCCAGCGCTGGAGCCGCTGGGCACAGAGAGCCTGGGCGCCCAGGCCGAGGTGCCCCACTTGGACGACACTCGCGGGCTGACGCCTCCCTGTCCCACAGGCTGAGGATGCGGGCGCGCCCGGCGGCCCCCGACAGCCCCGCGCCGACCGCTGCCCGCCGCCCCCACGGACGCTGCCCCCGGGGGCCTGCCAGGCCGTGCGCTGCCAGGCCGACTCGGAGTGTCCGCGCCACCGCCGCTGCTGCTACAACGGCTGTGCCTACGCCTGCCTGGAGGCCGTGCCGCCCCCGCCAGGTAGGCCCGGGAGGGGCGCCGAGGGTCCACCCAGGTGGCCGGGGGTGGGAGGAGAGCCTGAGTGGGAAGGAAGGAGCCGGGGCTACAGTGGGGTCACCTGTGCGAGCGAGGGTCAGTTCCTCTGTCATGCTCCTGGAGTGGGGCAGGTGGCAGCTCCTCGAGCAAGTGTCCTGGGGGGGACCCCACTGCCACCAAGCGCCTCCATGCCAGGGGACGCCCTTCCAGGGACAGTGCCACCTGGTCTGAGGATGGGGGTGCAGTGAGATTTGTCACTTTAAAAAAATCTAGATTTGGGGCCTTTCTTTAAAATATGGGACCACAGTCTCTGGGCCACCATTGGCTGGAGCCTTGGGGGCCCCTGGATGGACAGGGTCCTCTAGTTCCCTACTGGCCCCACCAGGGCTGCCTCACTGACACGCCCAGCCTAGGGGTACATGCCATGGGGACTGGGTGCTTAGCAATCCCCACGGTGGGGGAGGGTGCCCCAGAGAGGCAGGGGTGGGCGCATGGGGAATAGGGGGCGGGGAGCAAAGTCCTGGGTTCAAACCCCCTGGCCAGCTGTCGCTTCCTTTAGTCTCCTCTCCTGCAAAACAGGCCAAAGTGAAAACATGCAGCTCACGGAGGAGTCCGGGCCGGTGGAGGAGCTCGGTGCTCGGTGCTCTGTCGGGTGCGGGCAGGTGTTTGTGGAATCTCGAGGCTGCTCTCCCGGGGAGAGAGGCGGTCCTCAGGGCTCATCTTTGGCAGGGAGGAGTTTCAGATCCCTTTTGGAGAGAAGGTTTTGCAGGGAGAGACAGGAGCCCGTGGGGGACCCAGGTAGGGGTTGGGGTGGACAGGTGGCTGTTTCCTGGGCAGGGAGAATGTGCCCCTAAGTCAGCAGGACTGGGGGCAGCGAGGTTTTCTACTCCCGCAGTTCTACGCAGGGCCAGCCTTTAGGTAACAGCAGCCTGTTTGGACTGACCTTCCCTCTGGAGGCTGCGGGTTCCCATGGGCCTTAATTACTGAGGGTGGCTGGTAGAAGGTGTCCCCAACCTCTCCTCCCAAGGCCGAGAGAGTTGGAGAAGGCAAGAGTGACCGCACTTTGTTCTTTGGAGTGAGGTCACAGCGATGACAAGGGACTCAGCACGCTTATTGATGCTCATAATTAGTCTTGCAATGCTCATAAAAACAGTCTGGGGCTGATTGAGAACTGCCTCCGGGCAGGGACTGGGCGGGTGCTCAAGGCCAGAGTGCCTCCTATCCTACATCCATAACAAAGACTAAATGGTGCCCCCTCCTGGTAGCATGTAAAGGCTAATCAAGAAATGTGCCTCTTCCTCTGGAACCCTGGCTTAGGGGTTCTAGACTCACCCACTGCCTAGACCAAGTGCTTTTGAGCAGTGCACAAGCTATACAACTATACCTGGCATTGTCAGTAGCCTTTCTGTACATCATTTCATTCTGTGCTCACACAGCCCCATGGGGTAGACTATTATCAGACCTATGGTACAGCTAAAGACTCTGAAGCTCAGAGAAGTTGAGTCACTTATCCAAAGTCACACAGCAGACAGAGTTGCAATTTCAGTCCGACCATGTTGGAAATGGAGGCTGCAGAGCCTAGCGTCGTTCCGATCTGGGAAATTACGAACGGCGCTTCCTCCCTCTGCTGTCCAACTTCAGCATCGTTATGATCGGCTGGTGCTCTGTTAAAGGAAAAGCTAACCAGCATTTTTACCAGTCCCCTACCCCCAAAACTAGCATTATCCAACTTTAGAAGGTGCTAGATAATTCATTTTCTATTGTCTTTTTAAAGATAAATGTTATTAACCTTTATTTTTGTCTTATTTGAGAGTCAGACTAAAGCAGGGGTCACAAGCAGATGTGATTCCAGAACTGTTTTATCTCCATAATGCTTAACGTTTTTAAATTTGTTGTCAACACTTAAAAGCCAGAAGATTTATAATTTTAAAAACAAGCAAACAAAAACCAAACACCAGAAGCTCTGGGAGTGACAGCCCAGAGCAGCCAGCAGGTGGCGCATTTAGGCGGGAAGCGCCCCCCCACCCTGCCTACCTGGCCCCTAGGGCATTTGAGTTTTCAACCCCTGCCTTTTGCAGGCCTCCCAGTGTACTGTGTGAGTGGCGCTCACTGTTCAGAATGTATTGGTTAGAGAACAGGCTATGCTGCTGTAACAAAAAGATCCCTAAACACAAGGACCCAACCCAAGAGGCATGCACTTCTCTCTGGGTTAATAGCACCGAGGTAGACGGGTAGTCTGGGGCAGGTAGATGGCTCTGCTCCATAAAGCTGTCTAGGGACCCAGGTTCCTTCCCTCTTGTTGCTCTGTAGTCCGAGTGGTGCCCTGTCCCCGTGGTTGAAGTGGCTGCCAGCCTGCAGGAAAGGGGAAGAGGCTGGGAGGGGAGCAAACAGCCACCACGTCTCGGGCACGACTGGAAGTTGCATGACCAGTCCCTCTCATGTGCCCCTGGCCAGAACCTGGTCACGCGGCCACACCTAGCTGCAAGGGCCGTCTCCAGCTTGGTGCCCAGTGCCCAGCCCACACTCACAGCTTCTTTCCTAGAAGGAAGGTGTGCTGGGAACCAGACTCATTTATCCCACAGGGAGCCCCATGTGCTGTCATGGAATGGGGGCTCCCCTGTCCCCCAGTGCTGAGGGGGCCGGAGGAGAGCTCGACTCGACCGTGCATTCTGTTAGTTCTAGACTGGCTGGTGCAGCCGAAACCTCGGTGGCTTGGTGGCAACGGCTGGCTCCTGGACGGCCCTGAGGAGGTGTTGCAAGGTACGTACGGGGTGAGGCCAGACCCTACGTTAGAGCTACCACCCTCCTCCTCGACCGCTGCCAGGAAGCCGGCAGCACCAGCCTGCGTGTCCCCCATGCTGTGTGTCCCCCACATGTGGGCCCTTTAGCCGGACACTCAGCCCCCTTCTGTCTGCTCCCCCCAACACAGAGGGGTTGCTGGCTGGGGGCGTGACAAAATCCAAACCCAGAACAGAGCAAGGGTTTTGAGTCTCCCCGGGCATGGGGCCCCCTGACTAGGTGGGGAACTAAAAGGGGGGAGCTTGCGGTGGCTTTCAAATCCCTGAGCTTGTGAGGAGGGGCTCGCGGCCCCCTAACGTGAGGTCTGCGTGCGGGGTGCGTGGAGCGGGAGAGCAAACACTGAAAGGAACACGTGGCCCGGGACCTAGAGAGTTGCGGGGTGTGAGTGTGCACACTTGCCCGTGTGCAGCGTGCTGCGACTCCGCACCCGTCTGTGCGTGTGGCTGCGACCACGAGGGTGTGCCGCTGTGCAGGCGACTGTGGCTGCTCGTGTGGCCGTGCAAAAAACTTGTGTGTGCAAAGGAGTGCGACTGTGTTGAGTGTGTGTGTGGCTGTATACCTGGGTGGTGTGTACAGGATTTGTGTGTGTAGGTAAACCGGTCTGCATGTGTCTGTGTGTGTGTGTCAGGATTTGTGTGTGTAAACGTGTGTGTGCACGTGTGACTGCAGGTGTGAATGTGTGTGTTTCAGGGTGTGTCAGTGAACATGTGTATATATGTGTCACCATGCCTGTGAGAGTATATTTGGGATCATGTGACTTTGGACTGCCTGTGTATGTGAGTTTGTAGGGGTGTGTGTGTTTGGGGGTGTGTGCACGCACAAGCTGCTGGGTGAGACCCAAGCTGCAGACTGGAATCTGGGTGCGGAGGGGAGGCGGCCTCTCGGGGCAAGGTGCAGTCCCTGCACCGTCCCCGGGCTCTGCCCTCTGAGACCCTGGCGTGTGTCCCTCCCGCAGCAGAGGCGTGCAGCACCACCGAGGATGGGGCAGAGCCACTGCTGTGTCCCTCGGGCTATGAGTGCCACATCCTGAGCCCCGGCGACGTGGCCGAGGGCATCCCCAACCGCGGGCAGTGCGTCAAGCAGCGCCGGCCAGCAGGTGAGTGTGGGCACCCCAGTCCCAGCTCCTGGCCCCTGCCCCAGGGGACAGCCACCAAGCCCAGCCTGGCCAAGAGCTGGTCCTGTCTTCCCACTACCCAGCTGGCTCCTCCTTCGAGTCCTCTGCCCTTTCCCCGTCACGCCCGCATGTGACTCTCCCAGCTCTGCCCCTCCTGGCTGGGTGACCTTGGGGTCAATTTCTTCTTATTTCTGAGCCTCAGTTTCCTCCTCTATAAAATAGGCCTACTTCATGCTGAAGTGGGGATTAATTGAAATCGCACGTGCAGAGCCAGTCAGTAGCGGGTGGTCAGTAAACACTGGGTATTTTATATCCAGCCACACTCAGACGTAACAACTGTTCGATGCCGGTGCAAAGGCGCTGTGCGTTCAGTAGAAACCGTATTCTGAGCACCCTCACAACCATTCTGCTTTTCACCTTCCGTACAGTATTCGGTAAATTGCATGAGCTACTCACCACTTCATTGTAAAACAAGCTTTGTGTTAGATGGTTTTGCCAAACTCCAGGTTAATGTCAGTGTTCTGAGCACACTTAAGGGAGGTGAGGCCAGCATCCAGGCAAGGGTGTTGGCAGGTTGGGTGTTTTTAATGCATCTTTGACTTACGATATTTTCAACTTAATAAGAGTTCATCGGGCGTAACCCCACCGTAAGCCAAGGAGCATCGGTGTCTGTTTTAAGCTGCACGGCATTTGCATTTTGCCTGAGAAACTTCCCAGGCCTTCTGCCAGGACTGTTCTGTTTGACTTAATGAGTGTTCATCTGTAGCGTCAGAGGCAATAAGTAAATCAGTGCATTGCACTGCTTCGGTCTGCATAGTTTTCCCAGGAAGGAGAGGACGGCAGAGCAAGGACACCTAGTGGTGGAATCCGAAACCGTCTCCAGCCCAGTGCAAGGCATAAGGTGGAGAGACTGTAGCCTGAGTTTAGGGGAAATGTGTGGCACACCTCGAATCCGGACCTTCAGGTGCTCTAAGTTCGCCACGTCACAGACGAGCTCAATCGAACTGAGACCACCCACCCACATCCCATGTCCGCATTTCTGAATCTCTTGTCCCTGACAGCTAAGGTCAAGACCCTCTGTCAAGAGTGACGACAACCTCTGAGGTGCCGTTTGTCGAAAGAGTACCTAGAGGTGCATGATCTGCCAAAGCTGTTCCTTTTCTGATTTGAGAATTTATTTCTCTGCAGTGTTTCGAGAAGGGCACAGACGTAAAATCAGTTACCCTTTTAACATCATTATCATTGCAAATACAATCATGAGATGTTAGAACTGTCTGGAGAATCCTGAACTTTTCAAAAATTGCCCATAAAGGGATATAAACCCAACAGATATCTTTATGATTTCCTCTACATTCCACTTGCTATTCCCAGGGCACAGTTTGGGGTTACGGGGTGGCTTCTCCAGCCAGATAACTGGGCTCCCGTGGCCACCTGGCCCCTTTCACCTGCGTGTGGCACATAACCTAACCCTCTTGTGCCTCATGGGCTGACAGTAATTGAGCTACTTGCAGGACTCTGCAAGGGGGAAACGAGTTAGTCCGCGTAGACCATGTCTGTCATTTCACAAGCACAGGACAGAATTTCTGCTATTTTATCGCTGCTTCTGTCTAGACACCCAAACACACCGTAGGTGGATGGGGTACGGGGCCATTTGGGGACGAGAAACCCTGAGGGCTGGCCAGCCTGTCGGAACCTGCTGGAATGGGGAAGGGACAGCCTTTTCCAAAGGAGAGCTGCGGGGTGAGTTAGGAGTCCTTTGCGCTACACTGTCATTTCCATCATTGGAGCGGCTTCCAGCCACTCTGTCTTTCCTCGTCCCCGGATCTTTACGCAGAGACCAGGCAGGGTAAGCCGCGTAGCTTCAAGCCAGGTCTTGAGGGTCTGAACCAGTTCAGGAAAGACCCGTTTCCTGGATGGCGCTAGGCACAGAGAGCAGATCACTAAAGGATGACTGCGCCGATGGTGCCGACCTTGGGCCAGCACGTCGTACGCGCTCTCTGTGAGCGTGGTTGCAGGCCCCCAGGGAGAGGTAGGGCCGGGGCGGTGCCGCTTGGGCTCAGTCGTGCAGGTCAGAACCACAGAGACAGGCTCCGGGCCCGCACTTGCTTCCTGCTGGCCTTGGACCGGTCACCTCACCTTTCTTAGCCTCAGTCTCTTCATCTGTAAAATGGGGATGGTGAAGGTAACCATAGTAACTGTTTCCTGGGGGTAGTTACGAGGCTTCCTATGAAGTGCTCAGAATAGCGTCCGATGCACAGTAGGTCCTCAGCGGGTGTGTGCCACTGTCCTCCCTGTCTCGGGAAGAGGGGACGTGAGTTCGGGGTCTTGCCCACACAATGCACATGGCTTAAAGGGGAGCAGAGCTGGAATTCCAAGCCTGTCCCCCGACTTCAGAGCCGTGTGCAATGTGTATGTGAGCTTCCCCTCCACGGGAATGACCAGAGCCTTCCAAGTGAGCTGTAAGTGGAATCCCACCCAGTCCAGATCTCAGAGGGCTGTCGCTTAGCAATAATTGTTGGTAATTCATTGGTAATGATCCATAGGCTTGGAAACGTCTTGAATTCTAGCACCTTCCCTCGGAGCAAAAATCCCAGGGAAGAAGTGGCCGCTCTCATCCCAGCCTGACCAAGGAAGAAGCCTTTTATCGAAGTTTTATTTTTTTAACTGCATTTTTGAAATACTTTCAAACTTACAGAAAGTTGACAGAATAGTTTCTTGGACCCTCTATGCAGATTCACCAATTGTTAAAATATTGTCCCATTTTCTTTATTATTCTCCCCCCCTCCCCCCATTTAAATCTGCGTGTGTAATTTTCTGGACCATCTGAGGATAAGTCTCGGCCCTCACGCCCAGACCTAAGACGCAGGTCTCCCCCGAGAGAGGCTCTGGAGGGCGCCGACGGCCAAGTCTGACTGTCTGGCGGCTGCAAACAGATGGCCGAGGGGTTCGTGTGTTTTCTGCAAGAAGAAAATGAAGGTTGATGCACGCAGGAAATCTGGCTTTTCAGACAGTGGGGTTGGAGGGAATCAGTGTGTTTTTTGAGTGTGTTCGAGACCACACAGAAGCTGAGACGTGGGAGACCGGCCCACCCTGCCCTGGCCGGGAGGCTGCCCAGGAAGAAAAATGTGGGGCTTAGGCAGCCTTGAGCAGGAGGAAATTTGTCTGATGAAAGCAACATGTAATCACTCTTGGTAATAAATTATATTTGGCCTGAGGAGGGTGTCCACACCTGCCCGGGCCTCCTTGTGGCATTATGGGCCATAGTTCATCCCTGGGGAGGGGGCTATCACACTTCACATAGTCTCTGGAAAGGTCCATCGTAGACTTGTGAAAGAATGGGAGTGGAAAACACAAATAATTCCTTAGTGTTATTGTGAAGACAGTTTTGGCCTTATAAACTCCTGAGAGAAGTTCTTCCTTGTTTTCCAGATGGGCGGATCCTGAGACACAGGTTTTACAAAGAATATCCAGGTACGACATGAAACCGTCTTTCTTTGCAGAGAGCACAAAAGAGGACAATGAACATTTCTTGGGTGAAGAAGAAAAATGAAAGTGCAGGGCTGAGATGCAGGGGACAAAAGGGGCACCAGGACTGGGCAGTAAAGCAGAAGCCTGCTGATGGCGGGCGGGGCAGGCCCAGGGCAAGCACGGCTGCCTGCTGGACACCGGAACTACCACTGTGTGTGCTTGGGCCTCCTGCTTGCCTTCGGGGACTGCAAAACGTGGCTGATCCCATTCTTCCACCATCTCTCTAATCATCCATCCACCTAATTTTTCATCCATCCATCTGTCCACCCACCCACTCATCATCCATCCATCTACCTATTCATCCACCCACTGTCAATTCAACCACGCACCCATCCACTCACCATCCCACCCACTCATCTGTCTACCCACCCACCCATCCACTCACCATCCCACCCACTCATCTGTCTACCCACCCACCCATCCACTCATCCACCCACCCATCCACCTAATTTTCCATCTATCCATCTGTCTACCCACCCATCATCCATCCATCCATCTATTAACCCACCCATCTACTCATCCATCTACCAATTCTCTCATCCATCCATCCACCCACCATCTACCCATCCACTCACCATCCCACCCACTCATCTATCTACCCATCCACCCACCCTCCCACCTACCCATTCACCTCTCCATCCATCCATCCACCTACCCACCCATCCGCTCATCCACCCACCATCCATCCACACACCGATCCATTATCCATCCACCCACCCCTCCATCCATTCTTTATCCATCCAACACGTCTCTGTCAAGAATTGCAGCACCTGTTTACCAAGCAGTACTCGTCACTCTGTGCTGGAGGTCGGGCTGCATTGGCGAACGTGACAGCCCCAGTCCCTGCTGTCTTGTAACTAACATCAAGCAGGAAATTTAAACATGAATAAAGCCCAATTGGTTATTTCGTGATAGTGACAAGGCCTGCTGACATCACATACCGGCTACTATGAGGACACTCCAGACCAGCTTGTCAGGAACGGCTCCCGCAGGGGGGACGTGAAGGCTCAGCCTGAAGACTGAGCAGTGGCAGGCAGCAGAGTGTGGACGTGACACTCCTGATGTTGGGAGCAACTTGGCCGTCCCAGTAGCTGGGGTGTGTCCTGAGCCAGGGAGGGCGACGGGAGTGGGGGCCAGAAATGTAGGCAGGGCTGGCGACACCAGCTCGGGGGCTCTGGGGAGGAAGGGGACTTGCTGCAGGTGGCGACTGAGTGGCCTCTTCTGGGGGAGGGGAGGAAAGGGCCAGGCCCCCGGCCCGGCCGAGGCATCTGGACTCAATCTGGCAGGCCATAGTGAGCATGGGTGGCGTTTGGGCAGGAATAGACACACCTGCCCTGACCGAGCAGTGGTCTTTTTGCAGAGGGTGACTCAAAGAATGTGGCAGAACCTGGAAGGGGACAGCAGAGGCACTTCCAATAAAGCAGCGACAGGCAGGTAGGTGGAGGCGCGTACGAGTGGGTGGATGGGCACGCAGCGCAAGCAGCCGTCCTGGGCGGCTTTTATACCACGTTGCCCAGCGGGAGGGTGAGGGCAGGCTCCCCTGCCCGTAGGACTGTTCAGTCCCCTATGCGATACGTCCTTGCTTAGCATGTCCGTAGGTTCTTGGAAACTGTGACTTTAAGCAGAACAGCCGTACTGTATCAAAAAGCCAATTTTACCCCAGGCTAACTGGCATGAACAAGAGTTAAATTTGCCTAAAGTCACAGTTTCCAAGAACCTTTCCAGGGGCTAAGTGAGGACTTAGCGTCATTCTGTCATTGCAAACAGAACCTACACACGGAACCTTGTGTGTGCCCAGAGGCGGAAGTGTCTCTGTACCCTCTGGACCTAAACCCAAGAGTAGACGAGGTGGAAACTTTCCGTTCTTTTGCCTTGAAGTCCCTGGTGCCCCCTGACACCTTGTGTGTCTGTCCCCACCTCTGTCACACAGCTGTGTGTGGGGCCCACTGTCTGATAGGCGTGGCGCCAGCTACCCGGTTGCTCTGCAGTCGTCCGTGGGTGTTTGTCGTGAGCCAGGTGTTGTTCTGGGGGAGCCAGATGGAGGCCCCGGGGTAGGGACAGGAGGTGGCCGGGAGGCTGGCTCCAGAGAAGGCTCCCAGGTGAGGCTGTGGCTCTGCCCTCAGGTGCCCCCAGAGGCCAGACACAGGTGCCTGCAAAGGGTGGTGGGGTCGAAGCAACCCGAGGGTCTCAGCCCCTAAACCTGGAAGAAACCCCACCAGCCCCAGGCCCTTAGAAGCAAGAGATTCCCCCCACCTACCCCATCGTGTCGGTGAAAGGCAAATGTCGGACTTCAGGTCCCAGAATATCCAGGGATGAGTCCCCCAGGGAAATCTGGAGCCAGTGAAGACTGATGCCAGCATGTCTATTGCCTGCTGATGACAGGACCCGTCCCTGGACTGTGACCGTCTAACAGGGCTGGGCGGGGCCCCGGGGGACGAGGAGACCTTCAGAGGCAGCCTGGCGTGAGGCCAGACTGGCTGGGTGTAAATTCTCACACACCACTGTGTGACCTTGAGCAGGCGACTTCCGCCCTCCAAGCCTCAGTTTCCTCATCTGTAAAATGGTAGTGCTGGGGAGGAGTGCATCAGGAACCAAGTACGATGACACCCCGTAAAGACTTGGCAGCGAGTTAAGAATTTAATCTTAGCGGAAACCGGCCTCTTTCTGGTGTTTAGGGGAGGAGGGTTGTAGAATTCTGCCCCCAGGCTCTGCCCCTGTGGCAACCCCTGTTCATTCCTTCTTTCCTTCCCTTTCAGCAGGTTTTCAGGGCCACTCCTCCACTTTCTGCTAAGCTTGGGAAACAGTCGGCGAAACAGCCTGGCGCCCAGGGTCTACGTTCGGCCCAGAGACAAGACACTGTCCCAATCCCACGGGCCCTCCCTGCAGAGTCAGCAGCCACTTCACACCGCTGGGCCCCTGTTCTACCGTCCTGCACAAAAGGCCCTGCAGCTCCTCGAGATCTTTCACCAAAAAAAGAAGCTGCTGCCTGAGTGAGCAGGTTTGAAGCCCCTGTCTAAGACAGTTCCGCATCGGATATTTTGTGTGGGATCCCCCCGAGTCTGGCTTTGAGAGGCGGGCACCCACCCCCAACGTTCTCAGAATAGCCTTGGCCATGGGGACATGGAAATGAACTTGCCAGTGCGTGATTCACAGCGTTAGCCACCCGAGGATCTCAAGTAGGATGTGCCCAAGCCCCAGTGTTAGCAGAAGGTGGGAGGCGGTTATAGAACAATAAAAACTATGAAAGGAGACGTTCAGTTCCTGGCGTCTTGTAACACTCTGTCACTGTTTAATCTGGGTGGAAGGAGGTGTCAGCTCAGCTCTGCTTCTGTAACCAGGAGCACCCGGGCCACGCGGCCGAGTCAGGGAAGATCCCTCCGAGGCAGACTCCGGGAGGGAGATTTGCTGAGAGCCGTGACCAGGGAGGTTCCTGGATAAAAGCAGCTGGGGAGTGGGGAGGTGGGACAGGAGGAGAAGCCATCAGACAAGAGTGGGGTGTCAGGGGCCACGAGGGTGCCTTTGGTGCATGCCCTCTGGGGTCCGAGAGGCAGCCCAGGTCCCACCCGGGCCAGCAAGGGAGCCGCAGTGTTTAGTGCAGCCAGCACCACTGGGGGGGCAAGGGCTGCCCCTTTTGGGGGCGGGGCTGTCAACTCCAGGGGGACATAAGGGGGTGTGGGCGGAGCCCTGAGGGCATCCGTCACACAGTCCAGATGGCGACAGGGTCTGGAACGTGCACACACAGACATGCACCCGTCTCCATGGGCTGGGGTGGGGGATGATTAAACTCAACCAATAACCTGCTCAAAACAGCCCTGTGGCGATAGGTACCGATCGTTTGACGGGACTCAGCCTTTTTAATTCCAAAACGGGCTTGTGCAGAGGCAACACCTGAGTACCCACATTTCAACACCCCACCCCATGCACCGCCCACCCACCCACCGGAGCACTCGAGCTTTCTCCCCGTAAAATCCACGTTGTCTTGGAAAACACCCAGGTCAGGATTAAGGTGCAGACTGACGGCTGAGAGCCCCCTTTCATCATTTCTGAGCAGGGGCGCATTTGTGCTACTCAAGAATCATTTTCTTCATGATTTGGAGGTCTGGGTATTGGGAGCAACATGAGAAAAAAATAGCTGGGTGACTCATGTGAAAGTCACATGCAGAGGGTGTTCGTCACACCGTCTGGTGGTGGTGACCTCCACCGTGATGGGGAGAGAGACAGGAGACGACTCTGCCTGAGAACAGTGAGTTCCGAGGGAGACACACACGGTTCTGCCTTGGATGGCGCGGTCTGCGCGGGTTCCAGGCGGGAGTCCTGCTGCGGGACACATGCACGTGAGCTCCATGGGCAAGCGCAGGTCGCAGCCAGGGTCACTCTGAAACCACCCCGCCCCAGATGGACGGCCACCGCACTGGCCTGGAGTTAGCCGGAGCTCCTGGGAGTTCCTCGGGGCTGAGGACAGAGGGTCTAGAGGACTGGCCACGCCCACGGCCACACACGGTGGAAGCAGAGACTCGGGTGGGCCTGGCAACTTCTGTGCATCTCCCCGACGAGGAAACCGAGGGTCTCAGAGTTCTTAGAGGACTCGCCCAAAGTCGTGGAGCCAGCGAGAGCCCCACTGATCCGGCCTGTCGGAGTGGAGGGCACCCCGCTGCTGCAGTCCGCAGAGGGCTCCGGGGTCAAGGGCTGCCCCAGCCCTGCTTCCTGGGGGCTGCCCCTTAGCTGGGCTGGAGAGGAGGCTGGAGACGACAGGTCCACCTGGTTCCAGTCCTGGGCAGGTATGCGCCCAGCCTCTGGAAGTGAGCACAGGAAGAGGAGCTGCCTTTCCGAGTTGCTGGGCCGGTGGGGGATGAGCGTGAGATGCCACATAGTAAGTGCTCAATAAACAGGCATGGTTATACTTTCTTGTTATTAGCCTGGCACAGTACACGCTAATTCCCTTAATCCTCACAAAACCTGATAGATTGGGCATGAACACCCACGTTGTCCAGCTGTGGGAAATTCAGCCTCAGAGAGGCCAAGCAAGTTGCCCAGGATCACCCAGAGAGCACATGGTAGAGCTGAGGTGTGAGCCCAGGGCGGCTGACACCTGTCTAGATGGGCTTGACCTGCTCCGTGCCCCTCGGCAAGTTATAGAACATGCCTGAGCCTTGGGGGCCACATTTCTAACACGTGAACAGGAACTCCAACCTCACAGGGTTCTTGTGAACTTAATCAAGATCGTTTGGAATGTGAGGGAATTGTCACTTGATAAGACACAAATGCCAGCATGGGAAGTGGTCATGCACTGCCACAGGGTGGAGACTCCGGAGGAAAGGAAGACCTGCTTTCTGCCCTGGGGAGCCTGCAGTCTTTGAGGGAGTCAGAGGCACAACCAGGGGGAAGGTCTCGTGTTGGGGACACACCTGGGAGGAGGGGCCAGGAGCGCGGAAGGAGCCTGGAGAGGGAGGCCAAGCCCAGTTGGGGGGCAGAGAGAGGGACAGTCAGGGGAGGCTTCCTGGAGGTGGTGACATGGGAATGTGGTCATAATGTCTGAACATTAATGTCCCAGGAACATTTGCATCTCAAAGGGAGCGACCGCTCTCCCTGTTTGGTTTAAGCCGGAGCGTCTCCACCTAGGCACTAATGACGTCGAGGGCAGGATCCTTCTGTGTGGCGGGGCCTGTCCTGTGCACGGTAGGGTGCTGAGCACAGCCCTGGCCTCTACCCCTAGGTGCCAGTAGCACCCTCCCCCCAAGTTGTGACAACCACAGATGTGACCTTGCCAAAGTCCCCTGGGGCACCATTGTCCGGTGAGAACTTCTGGTGGAAGCCCAGAGGATCTCCGCTTTGTATTACTTCACGAACCAGCGAGTCCCCGGAGCAGTCTCGCTGGGGCTCAGGGCCATTAACTCTCCCACTCACCCGTCACTCACGCCGCATCCTCCCGGGCAGTGTTCTCCGGAGCCAACCACCTTTTCTCGTCAAATCCCAGATGCCAGGGTTTTTGTCCTTCGACATTCCTGAAGTCAGGCGTGCCGCAGCCGCTGTCCGCCAGGCCCCAGGCGTGACGGCGGCTTTGCTGCTGTACCCATGCATGTCCCAACATGCAGGTCGGCTGTCGGCAGCTTGGCGGAAACTTGCAGAATCAACAGAGGGACCGGTCTTTTTGGAAATTCTGCGTCACCAGCGCTCCCAGGAAGACGTTCTGGGAAACATCTCATTTGTCACACTTGTGTTTTTTCTTTGAGGCGTGCACAAGAATGATACATGAAAAAAAGAAATCAATGCCTACATACGTCTAAAAGAGGTCTTTAAGTTCGAAATAAAAAGACGAAAGCGTTACATCAGCCTAGTTGGCAGTGCTTTTTCTTCTGATCGGACATCGACTTACACCTGAGTCATGGTCTGTGCCACCTGTCACTGTTCCCGGCTCAGACACCAAGGGGGATGACGCCCTGGGAACGGACCCTGCCTGCGCAGGGTCCACTGTCGAGTGGGGAAGGTATGTGGGGGCAGGGACTTGACCCTCGGCCCGCCGATTCCCGGGGAGCTCGAGAGGCTCCGCCCTCTCCTGTCCCTGCATTTGGGGGCAGACACGGATGGATGGCTGATTGCGGCCAGGTGATGCGTGCCTCACCTGTCTGGGCTACACCTGTATCTCTTGGCTTTGAGCCTAGAGCGGTTTCCCTTCTGAGCTGTCACAGCCCTCCCTTGGACCCGACCGGCTTGGAAACTGGCGACAGTGCCTCTCCTCAGCGCTGAAATCTGAGCAGACGCTGCCCGGGGAAAACGGAGAGCTCTGGACCGCCGCTGAGCCCCCACGGCAGCCCTGCTGCTGGTCCTCAGCTGTGCATCCCCACGGCTGCGAAGAGCTTGGCTTCTCTGAGCCCCAGTTTCCGCTGCTTGGAAACAGGGCTAGCACCTGCCGTGCCTTCCGCAGGACCAGAGGGGATGAGGGCATGAAAATGGCCCTGATCTCTGCATGGGCGCCGTGAGCGCCTGGCGGCTCCCCGCCCTCGCGGTCAGGACGGTGGAAACAGCGCTCTCCTCCCACTTCCACCTGTTGTGGAATTAAGTCAAATCCTGACAGTGGGCCTTGCGGCCTAGGGCCTGGCACTCAGAAAATGCGGCCAAACGTAGTCCTGATCTGCTGTTGAGTGAACAGAGGACATGGGGCTTGGGGCCGGTGGGGAAGCCGCCTTTTACACGGGCAGCAGGAGGAAGAACAAGGAAAGAGACAGAGACAGAAGCCACCCTCTGGGTTTTCTTTGGCTTCCCAGCCACCTTGACAGTTTTCTAGGACTTTCTTCCAATTGATAAGAGACATGGCTGCCCTCCTGTACTACCAGGTTCAAGGCAAGGACTCTGTCACCCCTGGTAGCCAGCTGCCCCTGACTTTGGCTTAGGCCAGCACGCATGGGCTTCTGTTACCTGCAACCGAAACCAAAGCAAACCACCAAACACACACTGACTGAGACGGTCTGGCAGGCCGAAGGCCCCAGGGACTCTGGTGGAGACACTTAGGATCTGGCTGCCAGTGACTCCTGCCCCAGACCCGGGCACATGTAAAGAAAAACCCAGTGGGCCTCGGAAGCTCCTAGGCAGCCGTCCTGCCCGTGACTGCCAAGAGACCTTCCCGTCCCACCCGCCCCTTGCTCCACACCCACGCCTCCTGCTCCCAGAGCTCCACGCCGGACCCAGGCACCCAATGAGCAGGTGCCTTGGGACCGGCAACCACCCTGCACGTCAAGGTGGAGTAATCACAGCTTTGCTCGTTACTGCCAGGCCCGGGGTTACGCAGTGACTTCGACCGTGTCAGCAGCCCCGTTGGAAAGACGCCACCATTCCCACCAACAGCGGAAGGAACTGAGGCTCAGATCTTGTCACAAGCCATCGCCTCACCCAGGTCACTAAGTAGGGGGAGCCAGGCCTTTGTTTGTTTCTTGCGTGAAATAAACGAGATTTATTATTAACATTCTAAAATACAAACAAAGCACAGAACATGATGTGACGGGTCTCTCTGTACTTCTCCCCCAGACGCTGAAATCCTTCCAGCGTTCTAGCCACGCTCCAGCTTGGCCCTGAAGACCCACGGATAAGCCGAAGCTCTGGGGCTCCAGGGAACAGCTCCCAGCCGTGCGGCTCACACACGGGTCCCAGGACCCCTCCCCAAGGCAGGTCCCCACAAACAATGACAGCCCCTGTAGTGGGCACTGCTGCTGCCAGTCTACCAGGTGCCTTTGTGGGGGCGGGGACAAGGTGCCCGTCCTCTGTCTCGGCATATGCAAATGTGCAAAGGTGTGAGTGGCACTCCCTGAGCTCCACCCGCCCTGCCCAGGCCCAGCTGCCAGCCCTTCCCGGGCTTCCTCCCCGCCAGGCAGTTCTGTGTCACCTTCCTGACACCTGGGAGGCGTGTCTTTTTGATCCCCCTTAGGAGGTGAGAGGCCCATGCCTCTAAACATGGGCCTGGGAGCTCAGCCCCATCTCAGGTGCTGAGGGGACGCCAGGCCCTGTCTGAGGACTGGCAGAGGGCGGCCTCCGAGGGCGTTGCCTCCCAGCTGGCCCAGGCAAGCTCACTACCATTTCCTGCCCTCGGCTCAGCACCAGCCGCGAGCCGATATTGTGTAACAGCCTCTCTCCCAGGACAGCGCCTCCACCCTCCCCTGGCAGGACGCCTCTGCCTTCTCCATCCTGGCTCTGTGGCATCTCTTCCCCGAGCCTCACTGACACATCCCCTCCATGTCCCTGCTGTGCCTGCACAGTGACTTGTAACATACGCCATGTGGTTTTGCTCCTTCCTCTATGGACCGAGAGCTCCCGGAGGGCAGAGACCCTGTCACACAGTAGGTGCCCAACCCGTGACTGTTCAATCAGTGAGTGATCAAAGGGACGAGGTTGAGTCTGCCTTCCCAAGTAGGCTGAGAGCTCCTGGGGAGGGACCTCACACTCACCCTCATCTGTCCCCCACCTCTGTGCCTAGCTGCAGGGGACAGTCGAAACAGGTGTGTGGATGGATGATGGGTGGGTGGATGGATGGATGATGGATGGATGGATGGATGGATGGAGGATGAATGGAGGGTGTATGGATGATGAATAGATGGAGGATGGATGGAGGGATGGATGGATGATGGATGATGGATGGATGGATGGATGGATGGATGGATGATGGATGGATGGATGATCCAAAGGTAGATGATGGATGATGGATGGATGGATGGATGATCCAAAGGTAGATGATGGATGGTGGATGGATGGATGGATAGATAGATGAATGGATGATGGATGATGGATGGATGGATGGATGGATGATCCAAAGGTGGATGATGGATGATGGATGGATGGATGATCCAAAGGTAGATGATGGATGATGGATGGATGGATGGATAGATAGATGAATGGATGATGGATGGATGGATGGATGGATGGATGGATGGATGAGGGATAGATAGAGGGATGGAGGGATGGATAGATGATGGATGGATGATGGATGGATGGATGGATGGATGATCCAAAGGTGGATGATGGATGATGGATGGATGGATGATCCAAAGGTGGATGATGGATGATGGATGGATGGGTGGATGATGGATGGATGGATGGATGGATGGATGGATGGATGGATGGATGGATGGATGATGGATGGATGGGTGGTGGATGATGGATGGATGGATGGATAATGGATGGATGGATGGATAATGGATGGATGGATGGATGGGTGAGTCTACCTGGAGGCCATGAAGCCTGATAGCCAGCAGCGCCGGTTCTGGGATCAGACCCCCATGACACAAACCTGGCTCCTCCTCCTCTAGCCGTGTGGCTGTGGTCAAGCTACTCTACCCCTGTGCACCTGGGCTGCGTCTCAGGCTGGGTTCCCAGAAGCATGTCCTGAGACAAACACTTGTGGGCAAGTGACTTATTAAGGAAGTGCCCCCGGCAGACACCGGGAAGGGGCTGCGGGAACTGGGGACGGTGCAGTTCCAGGCCAAGTACCTGGCCCGGCCGACCCTGCGGGGAGCCCTGGAGCAGGGCTCTGCTGCCTTGCACTGGCCTGTCCTGGCCAAGGGACACCCTGGAGGGGAGGACAGTTCCAGGTACTCCTGGTCTCGCACTTCCAAGCAAAGCGGCCCAGCAGCCCAGATCTGGACGTGCTGGGTGTCAGAGAGGAGGCCACCACCCGCACCCAGGGAGGGGAGCACAAAACCAGGGTGAAGGTGGCGGCGACCTGGGCAGGGCATCGCATGGTCTGCTGTCAGTTTCTCCTCTGAGATGAGGACGCTGAGCGCAAACCAGGCGTTTGTTATGAGGATTAAGCGAGGGCAACATTGCTCGCAGAGCCAGGTGCCAGCTCAGCGACGCCGGTCGCTGGAACTGAATCACTCCCGCCCTGCCGCGCTCGCAGGCGGGAGGAGCCAGCCTCCCCACCGGTTCAGCCAGCTGCGCCGCGCCCGCCCCTCACCACCCAGACTGGCAGGTGTGTCTTTGTGTCCAGGCTGCCTGGTAAAAGTGACAGCCAGGGTCGGCGTGGTGGCTCACGCCTGTAATCCTAGCACTCTGGGAGGTCGAGGCGGGTGGATCGCTCAAGGTCAGGAGTTCGAGACCAGCCTGAGCAAGAGCTAGACCCCATCTCTACTAAAAATAGAAATTAATTGGCTAACTAAAAATATATAGAAAAAATTAGCCGGGCATGGTGGCGCATGTCTGTAGTCCCAGCTACTCGGGAGGCTGAGGCAGGAGGATTGCTTGAGCCCAGGAATTGGAAGTTGCTGTGCGCTCTGATGACGCTACGGCACTCACTCTAGCCCGGGCAACAGAGTGAGACTCTGTCTCAAAAAAAAAAATTTTAAAAGTGACAGCAGGACCCAAGGCCAGGAGGACGCCGACTCTAAGCACGCGGCCGCAGCACCCAGCCTGTGGCCCTGGGAGCACCCCTGTCTGCCGCAGGGGCCTGCGGGCACTTGGACGGGGTCGCTGTCCCTGGGTCCCAGCTCCCGTCCGGTTCACCGTGGCCGAGGTGCTCCGTGGCCTCTGGCCAGGGCGCTCTTGCTCCTTCATCAGTCCACAAGAGTCTAGCGTGGTGCTGTGAGTAAACAAGAAACATGACGGTGGATCCCGAGCCCTGGCAGAGCTGCCGGGCCAGCGCGGGCACGGGCAGTAAATGAAGGAACGGGCAAAGTCAGTGGACAGAAGAGCTTTGGGGGCAAACCAAACCAAATGGGACAGGGAGAGGGACAGAGGTGGGTGCCGCTGCTTAGTTTTTAACCTTTTTAGTCTGAAATAATTTCAGTCTCACAGGAAGGGACAAAGGTTGTCAGAGAGGTCCTGGGTCCCCCCCACTCCGTTTCCCCCGTGGTCACCTCTCATGTGCCCGTCAGAGCCGGCATCAGCACTGGCAGGTGCAGCCAGGCCCTGGTATCCACGGGGACGTCCCGGCAGCAACGTGTCACCCCTCCAGGGAAGTGGGCGGCTGGATGCGCTTCTGAGTTGTTCCGTCCCGTGTGTGGGCTCACTCAGCTGTCCCACAACCGGGACAGAGAGCTGCTGCATCACGCCAGGGGTGCCTGGTGCTACCCCTGTGGGCACACCCACGCTACCCCTAACCCCTGTGTCCACGGGTCCGTCCTCTGTCTCCACAGTTTTGTCATTTCTGGAATGTCGTATGACTGGAAGCACACTGCATGCGACCTCTGAGGTCTGCATAGAGCCTTCGCCAGCCCCCCCGGGTCTGTGCAGCCTCTCCCCCTCCCCTCTGTGCCTCCACTCGGCCCCTCCCTCTCCTTGACCCCTGAAAGCTCCAGGGTGCGTTTCCAAAGAAATAGGAACATTCTCTTACATAACGAGAGTGATGAAAACCAGGGAGTCCACATCAACACAATGCTATTATCACAGACCTTACTCACACCCACCAACTGTCCCCTGACGTCCTTCACAGCCAAAGACAAAGTCATGGCCGGGCGCAGTGGCACACGCCTGTAATCCTAGCACTCTAGGAGGCCGAGGCGGGCGGATTGCTCGAAGTCAGGAGTTCGAAACCAGCCTGAACAAGACCCCGTCTCTACTAAACATAGAAATTAATTGACCAACTAAAATATATATGTACAAAAAATTAGCCGGGCATGGTGGCGCATGCCTGTAGTCCCAGCTACTCGGGAGGCTGAGGCAGGAGGATCGCTTGAGCCCAGGAGTCTGAGGTTGCTGTGAGCTAGGCTGACGCCACGGCACTCACTCTAGCCTGGGCAACAGAGCGAGACTCTGTCTCAAAAAAAAAAGACAAAGTCGTGTGTTTCTAGTCCGGCTCTGATCCAGGATTACAGGCTGCACGTACCGTCATCACTCCTTAGGGTCCTGTGCCCGGAGCAGCCCCCACTTTCCCGCCGTGGACATCCTCAGAGAGCACAGGCCAGGCATCTCCGGGCTGTCCCCCGTGTGGGTGTGAGCTCACGTCATGGTGACATCCAGGTGAAGCTTTTTGGCAGGAACACCCCAGAAGCGACATTGTGCCTCTGTGCACCATATTGGGGGCATGTGACGCCACTTGTCCCGTTCCTGGTGACGACGTCGCTGATCCCCTGGATGACTCGGAATCTGCCCGGTTTTTCCACTGTCAAGGGCGGTTTCCCCCTGGTGCCATTAACAAGTCTCTTGTGGGGATGTGCTTTGAGACCTTCCAAACATCCAGTTTCTCGTTGCACTTTCACCTGTTTTGTTTTGAGAGAACTTTTCATTGAGGCGAATCTCGTCTAAGGAAGAGAGAAGCACACAGACTGCACATGGATTGTGACAACGCGAACGCACAGGCGCGGCAGCAGGAGGGGCCCGCTAGTCGGGGTGCTCAGGGGAGGGGACCCTGCACCGGGCCTGGGTGGAGGGAGGGCCAGTCCCGTGAACAGCTGGGGGCAGAGTGTGCCTGGCCCAGGGGCCCTTGAAGTTCCACAGCCCGGAGGCAGGACTGAGCTGCCAGCAGCCAGGAGGCAGGAGGCGGGGTTGGCAGATGGGGCCAGGACAAGGAATCTGATGTCCCTCCAGGTCCTCCAGGGATGATCCCAGGAAAGAGTGGGAACAGCGCAGGGGTGGGGAGTGAGAGAGGGAGGGAAACTGCGCAGGGGTGGGGAGGTGGAACGGGCCCGCGGGCTGTCCCCTCCCGACTGTGGCAGCTGGGGTGTTTGTTCAATGCGGGTCAGCCCAGGCAGGGTGGGGGAGGACAGTAACCCTTCTGTTAACATTTCTGGCCCAGGTGCCCAAATAACATCCGTCTAGCGGAGAGCCCAGGTGTCCGCAGTGGCAGCCCTTGTTGGAAGGCGAGCAGGGCGTGAGCAACAGCTCCTGTTCTAGGAGGCCGTGGAGGCTCGAAACAGGGGAGGGACACGCTCTGTGTCACCGAGAGCCAACTGTAGGGGGAGACCCACCTGCCTGTGCCCTGGCTTGGGGGGGTCCAAGCCCCCCCGAATTCCTGAGCCCTAGGGAACTGAGTCTGGGACAGGCTGCACCAACCCCTCTCCAGGGGAGAGGAGGGTCCGGCCCGAGAACCGCCCCCTCCCCGGCTGTCGCCGCTCCGTTTCTAATAGCCGCTGGACAGAGAACTATCCTCACGCCCTGGGGCACAGCCTCACTCGGGAGCCCTCGGGGCCTGCCAAGGGAGAAGCGAAGAACTTTGAACTCTGCGTTGTATCAAAAAGCCAACAGGGACCGGGTGTGGAGGTGCGGTGGCTCACACCTGAAATTCTAGCACTTTGAGAGGCCTGGAGTTGAAGACCGGCCTGGGCAACCTAGTGAGACCCAAGTCTCTACAAAAATTTGACAATTAGCCGGGCATGGTGGCGCACGCCTGTAGTCCCAGCTACTGTGGAGACTAGGCAGGAGGATCGCTTGAGCCCAGGAGTTCGAGGCTGCAGTGAGCTGTGATCACACCACTGCACTCCAGCCTGGACAACACAGTGAGACCCCATCTCAAACCAAAAGGGAAAAAAAGCCAATAGAAATCAGATATTTAACTTCTGAACAGCTTGTTTTCCTAGCCAGAAGTATTCATTCATTCATTCTCCATTCGACAAATACAAATTCAGTGCTTGCTTCTAAAATGTATTTTTATTGAGGTAAAACTCGCGCAACATAAAATTCACCCTTTCAAAGTGCGATTCAGTGGGTTTCAGTATATTCACAAGGCTGTGCAACCGTTCCCTTTAATTCCAGAACATTCCAATTCCAGAACATTGTCATCACCCGAAAAAGAGACTCCGCACCTCCAGGTTTCCGCTCCAGCCCAGCCTGTGGCGACCACTCTGCTTTCTGTCTTTACGGCTTTGCTGTTCGGAACAGCCTGTATAGACGGAGTCACACGGCATGCGGCCTTTGGCGACCAGCTTCTCTGGCCCAGCGTGGTGCCTTCAAAGCTCCTCCGTGCCGTAGCGTGGAGCGGCACCGTGTTCCTTTCTGAGCCAAGTAACGTCCCGCCGTGCGGGTGGCCCACGTGCCGTTCGTGGTTCACCGTTGGTGGACATTTCAGCGCCTTGTGCTCGATGCTTCTTTTAAACTCCTCACGTGCCACCGCGCCAGGGTCCCCTGCCGGGGACCTCACCTGGTCGGCAGCAGGAGGGCCTCTGGGGGAGGCGGCAGTTCTGTTAAAGCTGAGCGGTGAGCAGCAGTCGGCAGGCTGGGAGTCGGGGGGTGCGGGGGGCCCGGGGTGTGCTCCAGACCCAGGGGACAGGTCGGGCAGGGGCTGGCGGGAGGGAGTGTGCACTGGGGCCTGGAGAGGGAAGGAGGTGTGGGGTGGCTGGAGTGGACGGATGGGAAGAGAGCCAGGGGCCAGGGCTTAGGGGAAGGGATCTGGACTTAGACGAGGTGACACATTCAGGGGTGAGTTTTAGGGTGCCAGGACATCCGGTGCTAAAACTGGAACCATCCCAGCCAGACCAGGCTGGCCGGTCACCTTCATGAGTGACCGTGGTGGGGAGCCCAATCCGGGAAGTTTACACGTGGAAGGTCTTGGGCCTCCCTGCTTCGGACTGAAATTCCCTTGACCCTGAGTGACAGGTCTGGGATGCTTTTGGATTTGTGAATGGAGAGTGAATCTCTCATCCTAAGAGGGAGTCAGATTTCCAACTGCATGGCATGCTGGGAAAGGCCAAGCTACAGAGGCAGCGAAAAGGCCAGTGGTTGTCACGGTCCGGGGAGGGGGCAGGGGTGACGAGGGCAGTGCAGCTGTCCCGTGCAACGTTGCCAGGGTGGACACATGTCACTGTGCGCTTGTCCAAACCCGCAGAATGGCAGCTCCAAGAGCGAATGCTGGTGTAAACAGCGGACTTTATTAATGACAATGTATCAGTGTCTGTTCATGCAACATGCTAGCTGCTACTGCAGGATGCTCATGGTAAGAGGAACCGTGTGGCGGGGAGGGGCGTCGTAGGGGAACTGTCTGCGATTTCTGCGCCACTTGTCTAGCAACCTAAGACTGCCCTACAATATAAAGTCTATTTCAAAAAGGATTCAACTTATACTTAACAAATGCCATTGTGTGTGGTAGACCAACATCCCACCAGACACCCATCTATTGGCCTGGGGGAGAACTGTGGGCAGAGATCTTGGAGGAATGATTAGATAAGATCTTGCTGTTCGGGAATCCTGAAATCAAGCCTTTCTCTGTCTGGGTCTTTGTTTTTTTTGAGACAGAGTCTCGCTTTGTTGCCCAGGCTAGAGTGAGTGCCGTGGTGTCAGCCTAGCTCACAGCAACCTCAGACTCCTAGGCTCAAGCAATCCTGCTGCCTCAGCCTCCCAAGCAGTTGGGACTACAGGCATGCGCCACCATGCCTGGCTAATTTTTTATATATATGTTGGCCAATTAATTTCTTTCTATTTATAGTAGAGACGGGGTCTCGCTCTTGCTCAGGCTGGTTTCGAACTCCTGACCTCGAGCAACCCGCCCACCTCGGCCTCCCAGAGTGCTAGGATTACAGGCCTGAGCCACCGCGCCCGGCCTTGGGTCTTTGTTCTTTTCACCTCCCCACCCTACTCTTCTCTCTGCACAGCGAGATCTCTTTCAGCCATACCACCACCTTCTAGAAGGTTCCACAGCTTCCCCCTAGCCCAAGTCATTCCCTCTTCACCTGAACATCCCTTGGTAGATTCGGTTTATTCACGAGCCAGGTGCGACGACTGTCAGCGAGTGCTTGGGGTCTGATGAGGAGGGTTCCCAGGCCTGTCCCGGCCAAGGGGAAATGTCGCCGGGTGACATTGATCCAACAGTGATGCGGGCTGCGGGCAAAGGAAGCGGGAGGAGAGAGCAGAGGCGCCTGTGCTGCGTGTCTGCCTCTTGGAACTTAGCAAGTCGCGAGGCACCTGGCGTCACCTGCACGGGTCTGCAGCTTGGCCCTCCCGGTGGGTCAAGCCCCTGGGAAGCCCTGCAATGCCCATGGTTGGAGGAGGCTCTCAGCCTGGGTTGGCCGGGCAGTTAGCAAACAGTGGCCGAGGGGAGGTGACAGGGATAGTGCCGGGAAGCAGGCCGTGTGCAAGCGCATGTGCTGACCGCAGTTTTGGTGCAAATGCACGGATCGGTTCACGTGAGAGGTTTCGCTGCTGTGGCCCTGCTGAGCGCGTTTCCACCCGGGGCCTGGGCTCCGGCCCTTCCTGCCTCTGCCTCCTCCAGCCCTGGCGGCTGCCGGCGTTCCCTGGTCTTGTGGCCGCATCGCTCCAGTCTCTGCCTCCATCTTCACGTGGCCTTCGTGAACTTAGAGCCCACCCAGTTAGTCCGGGATGATTTCATCTCAAGATCCTTAACTTAATTATGTCTATAAAGATCCTTTTCCCAAATAAGCAGGTCACATGCACAGTTTCCAGGGGTGAGGACGTGGACATACCCTTTTGGGGGCGGGCCACTTTTCAACCCATGACACGTACTGGCTGACTTTGGATCACGCGTGGATTTATCTGCACAAGAAACACAAGAAAGCAGGGATAGAGTCTGGTGTGTTTACAGCTCTAGCTCCGGTGCCACGTGGCAGGTGCTTAAAAATATTTGTTGAGGCCAGGTGCATTGGCTCATGCCTATAATTCCCTGGTGCTGAATCTAAAAGACACAGGTGACCAGGTGTGGTGACTCACGCCTCTCTAATCCCAGCATTCTGGGAGGCCGAGGTGGGAGGATCGCTTGAGCTCAGGAACTCAAGACCAGCCTGAGCAAGAGCGCAGACCCAGTCTCTACTAAAATTAGAAAAATTAGCCAGGTATGGTGGCATGTGTCTGTAGCCCCAGTTACCTGGGAGGCTGAGGCAGGAAGATCGCTGGAGCCCAGGAGTTTGAGATTGCTGTGAGCTACGATGATGCCACTGCACTCCAGCCTGGGCAATACAGTGAGACCCTGTCTCAAAAAACAAAATATTGTTGAATAAATGAAATGGTTTTACCTTTCAAAGTCCCGATTTGTTCATCTATAAAACGATTATATTATTGCCTGTGTACACAGCCACTAAAAAGCAAATAGAATTGAGGGTTTATGCGAGGAGCCATAACTTCAAACTACTTTCCAAAATTAGAAAAAAAAATTGTATAAAATATGCCTTTGTATAATATACTCTTTCCAAAAAGGATGCCTTCAATGCCAACCTTGACTTGTGAGATTTTTTACCAGATAAACTTCAGGTGCCTTGAGGTTGAGTCAGGACTTCCCGACAGGTGCGTTGTAGGGAGGTGCTTTGTGGGCGATGAAAAGCTGCCACTTTCACATGGAGAGTGAATGGGACTCGCAGAGCGTGGCCTCATTGTTCCAGGTGCCCAGAGCAGACATTTCCAGAAAGGCTGGATGCCTTAGCGTGGGCCCCGCCCTTGATGCTCATCGCGGGCCAACGTGGCAGGGTCATTCTCAGAGCTGCAAACCTCAGGAAGTCTGCCAGCCACCTGTCTGGGCTGAGGAGAGTCCCTGGGAGTGGGCTCTAGAACTTTCCAGGCTGAAGGCAGAAAAAAACAAACAAATGAAAAACTCTAAAAGGAAAATCATCTTGAAGTCAGTGGGGATGACCATGGGCTCCAAATCAGGTGACAGAGCTCAGAAAGGACGTTGAAAGCATACATAAATAGTGTGTGTCACTGCTGGGGGGGGGGGGGAGATGGGCAACACAGCACAACAGAAAAAAAAAAAAAACTCAAAAAATAAAGTTGTGGGCCGGTGGCTCACGCCTGTAATCCTAGCACTCTGGGAGGCCAAGACGGGAGGATTGCTCAAGGTCAGGAGTGCGAAACCAGCCTGAGCAACAGAGAGACCCCGTCTCTACTAAAATTAGAAAGAAATTAATTGGCCAACTTAAAATACATAGAAAAAATGAGCCGGGCATGGTGGCACGTGCCTGTAGTCCCAGCTACTCAGGAGGCTGAGGCAGGAGGATTGCTTGAACCCAGGAGTTTGAGGTTGCTGTGAGCGAGGCTGATGCCACGGCACTCACTCTAGCCCGGGCAACACAGGGAGACTCTGTCTCAATAAATAAATAAATAAAGTTGTGGATAACTAGATTAGATGACTTAGCACATAAAAGGAAGCAAAAGTTAGAAAAATAAAAATGAAAATCACAATGAAATTCCTTTAAAGCTGTAAAAAGAAACCAAAAGAGACTGTATAACTATTTGTTCGTATTCCTGAAACGCCTTTAGATAGTTCCCAATAGAACTTTGAGTGAGGTATGTATTCTAAAATCAAAATAAAGGATGATAGCAAGTAGCAGTTTCTTTCTGCTTAGAAGTCAGACTGATGGTAACATCCGTAACAATGTAGGCACAATGCATTTCCCTGTTACGGTGCAAATGATGTGCAGTTAGATTAAACATTTCAATAATCTGCTGTTTACGAGAGACACAGTAAACACTTGGGGGCACACATCGTGTTACAGGCACATCGTGTACTGTGATAAACACCGGGCAGGTGCACAGTGATGAAGACAGACAAGTCCCCTCTCTCAGGGAACCTGGAGGTGAAACGGAGCAGCCGCCACTAAGATGCGGGGTGTGGACCCTCAGACGGGAGCCATGGGGAAGAAACACGGAGCTCCAACTCTACAGAGTGACATGGCAGGAATGCATTGTTAACAAGACAGAGATGGCTCAAATCAGTTACAATAGTCATAATGAACAGGCAAATCACACGCACCCACCAACAGAGCAGCACAACACACAAAAAAATTCAGACACACGAGGAAAATGGACAGGAAAGCGATTAGTGTGGGAAACTTTAAACTCTACCTTCTCTTCCCGCGTCAGATCAAGCAGTCGACAACCAATACGGACATGAACTGTGTAACTAGGAAGTCATAGTGAGCAGATACAGAGCTCATTTACAAAGAATACACCTTTTTATTTATTTATTTATTTGTTTGTTTATTTATTTATTTTTTTGACACAGAGTCTCACTCTGTTGCCCAGGCTAGAGTGAGTGCCATGGCGTCAGCCTAGCTCACAGCAACCTCCAACTCCCGGGCTCAAGCGATCCTGCTGCCTCAGCCTCCCGAGTAGCTGGGACCACAGGCACGCGCCACCATGCCCGGCTCATTTTTTCTATATATGTTAGTTGGCCAATTAATTTCTTTCTAATTTTAGTAGAGACGGGGTCTCGATCTTGCTCAGGTTGGTTTTGAACTCCTGACCTTGAGCGATCCGCCCGCCTCGGCCTCCCAGAGTGCTGGGATTACAGGCGTGAGCCACCGCGCCCGGCCAAGAATGCACCTTTAAAATGCCCGTACAGAGAAGAACATACCAACCTTTCTAGTGCCATTGAAATCTTTATATAAAAATTGCACACAAACCAGTCACTAAGGACCAGTCTATGAAGAAAGTTTAGCAGACGTGTGCAGACTACATTTTCTGATCACAGTGCAACGCAATAAAAAAATTGTACAAATTTAAGCCTAAGGGTGCCCATCCAGCTGCCTCTAGCCACAGAGCTGATCGCTTTAGCTGCTCTCTCTGTGGTCCACTCCTTTCTTTTTTCTTTTTTTTTAAATCCCACCAGGTCTAGGTGTTCTCACAATATCCGCCACCTGGCGGTTTCCTTCCTGGGCGCTCTGGGCTTCCTCAGACCTGGTGCATAAATCCAGGCCTTGACGTCGCTGGGCTGAGGCCATGGGGACCGCATGGCAGAGGATGGGCTGTGGAGGGGAGGGCATTTGATTGACACATCCCTCCCTGCCCCGACTGCTGCACCATCTGCAGACATGAAACCTTGCAAGAGCATGAAGTTCTAAGCCCACAAAGCATTCTCCTTCCAGGGTCTAACGTTATCTTCAAGTTACGGAATGCCAGCGGGGAAGGGCCTGAGAGAGAGCTGAGCCAAGTTCCCGTGGGTCCTTGACATGACGACTGGCATCCCTGAGGACCTGCCACGCCAGGTCCTGCTAGGAAGTGCCACCAGGTGTTCCACCTGTGCCAGCACCAGCTCAGCCCGCACAAGGGACCCTGGGGCTGGCTTCTGGGTATCTCCCCTTGGTTCCTCCAGAACAGTCTCCGCCCTTCTCCTCTCTTCTCCTTTGGACTCTGGGCCCAGGAGGCCGCATCCATCCGTGGCTCCCCGGCCCTCTGGCTTCTGGTCGGAGCTGTTTCCGGTCACCGCAGTTCTCAGCTGAGCAGCCGCCCTCCCCAACGCTCTGCTCTCGCCTCTGGCTCTTCCGGCCTTGCATGGCAGCAGCTCCGGCTCCCCGAGGTTGCCAATCTTGGGTAACGGCGCAGTCCCTTCCAGTTTCTCGACGCCCTGCCCACCCCTTTGCGAATAGTCTCTTTCTCACATTGTCCTCAAATCACTCAGTTTGGGGTGCTCTGTGTTTCTTGCCGGGACTGTGACTCACGCTAGCAGGTAGTGACATCCCCATTTTTATGGATGAGTAAACTGAGGTGGAGAGAGATGAAGAAGGCTGCCCAAGATCACACATCTGGAAGGAACAGGTCTGGGATCCAAATCTGGACCGACACCGGGGTTTTGCTTTTTCCACTATTCCTGCACCTTTGTTGAAACTGGCGGCAGCGTGATGGGGCCGCCTCATTTGTTTCCTTAAAAGGGGAAGATGTAGGAGAGGCCAGAAGCCCTGCTAGAACTGCCCAGCCCTGGGGAGCAGCTGGAGCAATATTCGCTCACAAGTGTCCACTCAATTCCGCGGGCAAAGGCAAGGCCACCTCCTGTAGTCCACAGGGAACTTTGCTCTAGACACGAGGAAACCAGGGCCCAGAGGAGTGGCCCGGCCTTCCCCAAAGCCACCCTGCTATGAGTGGCAGGTCTAGTTACAGGTTCTAGTCCCACCTGAGCCCAAAGAAAGCCCTCACACTCTTCAACTCGCCTGGACACTGTCTACACCACACATTCACTCACATACTTCTGGAGCCATTTGAGCCCAGTAGCGTCCCAATGCTGATGATGAGGATGATGCCCACGGACCCGATGCCAGGCCCTGCCCCAGCCCTTCTGGCACAACGCTGTCCCTTGAACCCTCTCGGTATCCCGATCCCGATGGAGGATGTGCTGTCATGGTGGCCATTCTACAGATCAGCAAACTGAGGCCCAGAACATGTAAGAAACCTGCCCGCCCCCCCGACTAGCAAGCGCAGGAGCCCATTCTGAGATTGCCCGGGTCCACCCAGCGGCCAAAGGCAGCGTGGTCCTCAAAGTCTCCTGCCCCAGGACTCACTCCCAGGCCCTGGAGGTGGGGTCTTAAGTTTCCCCTCCTCCTCAATGGCAGAGGAGGCAACTGAGGCTCAGAGAGGCCGCGTGACAGGCGCAGCTCGGTCTGCCTGCCCCTGGCGGGTTGGTGTTGACCACCCTGGGCGCTTCCAGACCCAAAGACTCTGGGTGGGGTGGGGAGAAGTCTGGGAATCCCGATGTTAAAATCCATAAAACTGCCTGGGTCCCTTTGCGCCTCTACCTCCCCTTCCAGGTGAGTCTTACGTTCCGGCAGGGTCTGGGAAACCGCCCATGCTCTGAGGCCACGGGGCTGCCGCGGTCCCCAATAGCCCCGGGGTCCCAGGCGGGCGCGCGGGGCGGGGCCAGGTGCGCAGAGCGCCGCCCTGTGCGCAGCCCCGCCCCGGGGGCGTGGCCTCACCTGCGGCGCGCAGGTAGGCAGCTGCCAGGTAACCCGCGTCCGGCCCAGGAGGCTTGGGCGCGCGCAGCCGGCCCGGGCCTCGCTGGGGACGGAGGGACGCAGGCAGGGCGGCCGCCGGCCCGACGGGAGCCTGGGCCCGCTCGCCATGGTGGAGCGACGCTTCTCCAAGTTCCTGCAGAAACTCGCCCTCTCGGGCGCCGGCCGCCAGTACCAGGCGCTGGGGAAGGACGACGAGGAAGCCTTGGTGAGTCTGGCGGCGGGCGCGGGGCGTGCGACCCGACCCAGCCCGACCGCCCCACCCGCGCCCCGTGCGCGCCGCGACCCGCCCTCCTCCCCCGCCCGGCTCTCCCCGTCCGCTCCAGGCGGGGAGCTGGCCGCCGGCCCTCGCGCCGGGCCCATTTCGCAGGTGAGAAACTGAGGCCGAGAGGCGCACACAGCTTGAGAAGGAGGGACCTCGCCAGGAGGACTCTAGCTAACCTAGACTTCTCTGACTCCAGGGAATTTAAATTTCTAGGTCTCCAGACCCAGGCAGTTTTATGGACTTTTTAAAACCTACTTACATTGGGAGAAAAAATGTAGATTGATGTTAAAAAAAAAAAAAAAAAGCAAAAAGCACGGTTGCACAAATGTTTTAGCGATAACAGGTGAAGTCAAGGTTAAGAGCAGAGGGGCCTCCCAGCCTCCCTTCTGCATGGGCAGCAACCACGGAGTTGGGTGTTGACTTTGCAACCTCAGGAGGCTCCGGGATGAGCCAGTAGGATTCTAGGGCCTGGGGGGTTTATCGGGGGACACACGGACAAAGCTGTCAAAGCCCTTCGTGTCCCTCTGATTCCTGGAAGCCAGGGTTGACAGTCACCCAGCAACTTTCTCTTTAGCTTTGTCAACAGAGCCCCTTGCACAACTTAAGGTCAGGGAGCATTGAATTCTGCAAAAGCATCTCTGTGTGCCAGAGGGCCCGTGCAGTTTGGTTTTTGTCTCTCTATTAAGCTTAATCAGTCATTCAAAAATAAAACTTCCGAAATAGTCCCCCCCCCCCGGGCTTGTTCGTGAGAAATATGACCTAGCCATGACCTTTTGGCCAGCGAAGGGAAACTTCAAAACCTCATGGAAAAAAATAAAATCAGCTGAAAAACACTTAAGATACAAAATCTTCCTCCCAAAGAATGCCGATCATCGAGACATTTCGGTTGTGCAATTCTTTAATAGTTAAGCATTTAAAAAGTAGTGTTTTATTTTGTCAGCACCAGTGTTGATGTGAGAATTCTTATGTTAGGCTGGTGGACCGAAGGACCGTGCATATCTAGCAGGTTTTGAATAATCTCTATTTTTCTGAAGCAACAAGTGTTAACATTGATAGGATCTAGAGTTGAATCGCTGAGGTCCATTCTCCACTTACGTGCTGTGCGGTACGTCCTGTTACAGGAGTTTGAAGTTAGTTGGCCAACAGGGTTTGCCTTGCCTACAATACTGTGCCTATTGTTTTCTTTTGATTTTTTTTTTTTTTTTTGCATCAGACTGGGTATTTTTCAAACACTCCTGATGTACAGTTGGTTCCAATCAGGTTTTATAGGATGTGCAGGTGTGCACAGATGCAGGTCTGCAGGTATTCAGGGCTGCAGGTGCAGGGGTGCAGAGGTGCAGGGGTGCAGTAACCCAAGTAGAGACGCTGGGGAGAGTTTGATCTCTGAGCCGGGTGGACTTCATTCCTCCAAAGCTGCTCAGAAGGGCCCCCAAAGGTCCCACGGGCCTTCCACCCTGTCTGTAGGCGTGCTCGCCCACCTGGTTGCAGACCGGGTGCTCCTGGGAGCACCCCGAGGATGCATGGTGTGGGGTGTGGCCGCAGTGGCGGGGAGGCCGGTGATGCCAGCAGCCAGGAGACCAGCTGAGAACCAAGGTGTGCTGTCTCCAAGGTGGCCTTGTGCAAACCCAGGAAATGACAATAAAGATAAGTGGGAAGCAGAGGAGGGAGGGGGCGAGGCTGGGCGACGCACCTGTTTCCTGCCAGCTCTGCTCACTCCCGCGGGCCTGCTCTGCCTCCATGCCCGCACCCTCTGACGCGAGCTGCTTCTCTCCCAAGAAAGTTTGGAGAGTGAGCGGTGTTTGTTCAGGTGATCAGGTCTACAGTAGCCGGAACTCTCTTTTACTGTTTGCCATGCCCTGGACACCTGTGGTGGCCTCTCTAAGTGCCCCCCCCTCCCAGCCGCTTTGCACGTCACCCCAGGTATAATAATTATGACTGAGACCTTGCCGTGTCTTCTCCCGGCCTCTGACCTCCCAGGTGCGTGTTATTGCCATCCTGTGAGGCAGGAGGACGTGGACGCTCACAGGTGGGGCCACTTGCACTCGGCGCGTGTGTACCGGTGGCCGGTTTCGCCAGGCCAGGGGATACAAGCAAATGCAAAGCACAGTTCAGCGGACAGACCAGGAGAAGCTTCGTTTGCGAGCCAGTGGTCTCGGTGCGGTGGAGGATAAACGTGCAGAGTGACCGGACAGAGCAGGGGGAGGCGGGGAGGACCCCAGGTTAGAAGCAAGCGCGGGAGGCTGGGTTTTCGCACAGGGCTCTGGAGGGGGCGTGTTCTGGCCGCATTCCCAGTGGAATGAAAGGTGCTCTCGAGCCCCTTTTGAGGTAGTCCCTGGAAGAAAGCTTCCCTCCGCCGACCTGAACATTAAGGTGAGAAGAGCATTCGGTGAGAAATTCCTGTTTCCCAGATGACTCAGCGCCTCCTTTGGGGCAGCGTCTCTTTGCCCCGGGGCTCCCGCCTCCTACCCGAGGCGGGCACAGCTCCGGCCTGCGCAGCCTTCCGGGGCGGCCAGCGGGGTCGTCCCTGCTGGGCTCTCCGGAGCGAGGCCGGGGTCCCGGCAGGCACGTGCAGCCATTCAACTCGGATGCTCGCAGCAGCTGCCGTGAGCCAGGCGGGGGCTGCCACCAGGGCCGGGGTGCACCCTGCCATCAGGTGTCCCGGCCTGGCGAGCATCGGCGGGTACCTCATGACTAGTGTGTAGGATCCGAGAGAACACAGACGTGGTGTTCAGGATCAACAGGAGGGGCCCAGGTTAGGCGAGTGCGGGATGAAGGGGAGGGGCTGGCGGAGAGTTCTAGAGAAAAGGGAGGGAGGTGCAGGGGTTGGTGGTGGGAGGTGAGGCTGCAGAGGTGACCCCCACGCCGGAGCCTTGTCAGAGAGGACGGCGTGGGCTTTGTCCCTAGAGCAACGGGGTATTATTGAAAGGTTTTAAGTCGGGACATGAGAGTCATTCATTCCTTCACAGATGAGCCAACCCTTAGAAATATGGGAAACAAAACAGACACAGTCCGATTTGTATTTTTAAGAGATCATGCTCAAGTTACAGGCAGAGAATGTACGAGAAGGAATTCTGAGGCTTGGCCGTGTACACAAACCATTAATATTTCTCAGAATTTAGCAATATAGGAGCATCTTAAACACATGTATTGCAACAACCCAGTGCTGTCTTAAACGATTTATACTAGTGACTTCCATAACTTATAAAAGCATAAAACTTGCAATCAACACAGCTCTGCGCTTATCACTAACCGTAAAATCAAGTGTATAACAAAATTACAAAGCGCGAATATGGCAACCTTATGTCGATATGACCGGTGATGTTCTATGAAAACTCAGTGATGTTGAAGGGTTAGATCACCTATCTATTGCTGTGTAACAAATTACTTCAAAACGTGGCTTAAAATGACAAATATTTGTTACCTCCCAGTTTCTGTAGGTCAGAAATCGGGGTTTGGCTTAGCCGGGTGCTCCCGGCTCGGGGTCTCTCACGGAGCTGCATTCGGGCTGCTGGCCGGGCCGTGGTCTCATCTGAAGGTTCACAGGGTGGGAAGGGGACAGGGTCCACTTCCACGCTCGTTCTTGGGGTTGTTTGCAGACCCTTGTTCTGTGGGTCTCTCCACAGCGGGGTTTCTCAAGGGTGAATAGCCTGAGAAAAACTCCCTAAAAACCTCCATAATGCTGGAAACCACAGCTTCTGGCCTTTGAATAGCCTAGTCTCAGAATTGGGACTTCATGACTCCCGCCATGTTCCTTTCATGCGAAGCGAGTCCAGCCCCCACTTGAAGGGAAGGGGTTGCGTAAGCGCTCGGACGGTGGGCGGAATTGGTGACTGCCTTCGACGCTGCCTGCCAGGGTGGTGCAAAGAAATATCCCCTTAAATGGGATAATCCATGTAAACAGTCCCCGAGCCACACCTTGACCGTGTCACCTGCCCGGCAGTTACATATTTTTGTCAGTGTTCTCGTTTGCCTTGAGTTCCCTTTCCATTCCCACCCTTTGAATCTTCATCTTGACAGCGCTGTGCTGAAAATGTCTGTAGTGCAAAGTGACATTGGCGCGTGCACACATGTCGCAAGTTTGTTTGGGATAATCAGTCTCAGACTCGAGCACAGTGGCCGGCGGGCAGCCTGCGGACGCTGGTTTTAAAGGCTGCCGTCTGACAACCGCAGAACTGGCTTGTCCGCCTGAAGGCGAGGTTCAGAGTGCCAGCGCTGGGCACCGTCGGAAGGGGACTTCTTCACCGCGTGTGTATCCGTGTTTGTGAGCACACCCAGTGCTCGCCGACGGCGGCAGTCGCTGCGTGCGGGGACTGGGACCGTGTGAGCCCGCTGCCCGCGGCGTGGCCATGCTTTTCAGCGTTGAGGTGTCTTGAGGTTAATCACTCACAAAGTTAGCAAGTTCCCAGAAAACTTGGGGGCGCTCGGGGGGTGCGTGAAGGTGGCATCGGATTCTAGAGGAGACCGGAGGAGTAGTTTCTGGTGTGTTCGACGGTCACTGCTTGGCAGTTTCCGCGTTAGGCGTGGGCCCTGGGGGCTGACGGGGTGGCGGGGGGTCATACGCCCCCCAGGCTCACAGCCGAGTGTGGGTCGGGTGTCCCTCCTACATCAGAGGCCGCCCGAGGACCACAGGCGGCTCCTGCTGCTTCCGGGGGGAGACAGCCGGCTGCTGCTTCTCTCCAACGGACAAAGAGATAAAAGTTGCAGGAGACCTGAGAGTTTGAGTTCTCTGCCCCCCCCACCGAGCGGTCTGTCAGAAAGGACAGAAAGGGAGTTAGCAGACAGCTTATGCGGGGACTCCAAAAATCGCAGGAAGTATTTCGATGAACCTGTCAAACGCAGGAGTGGAGGGGACGGTGGTTGGGTGGTATTTGGTTCGAGGGTCGGCGCGGGCACCCGCAAAAAGGACTCGTCTAGTGTCAGATATGATGGAAACAAATATTTTAAAACAGGGAGTGACATGTTCAAAATATACATATTTTTTTTTTAATGAGCAACCTAAATGCCCTGGGTAGAGGTTTGTTTGAACATGGTATAGATTAGCTCTGTGACAGAGTCCCAGGCAGATGCTGGAGGTGACACTGTAGAATGTAGAATGACACAGAGGACGGCTGTGATTTTTTCTTTTCTTTTTTTTGGGACAGTCTCACTCTGTGGCCCAGGCTAGAGTGAGTGCTGTGGCATCAGCCTCGCTCACAGCAACCTCAAACTCCTGAGCTCAAGCGATCCTCCTGCCTCAGCCTCCCGAGTAGCTGGGACTACAGGCATGCGCCACCATGCCTGGCTCATTTTTTCTATATATATTAGTTGGCCAATTAATTTCTTTCTATTTATAGTAGAGACAGGATCTCACTCTTGCTCAGGCTGGTTTCGAACTCCTGATCTTGAGCAATCCTCCCACCTCGGCCTCCCAGAGTGCTAGGATGACAGGTATGAGCCACCGCGCCCAGCCTGTGATTTTATTTTATTTATTTATTTATTTTTTACTTAAGTTTGCGAGATCTGAAAGCCTGTGATTTTAATCTGACATTTTTATTATGAAAGATGTCAAGCATACCGAAAAGTCGAAGGGCTAGAAAGCCGTGTGCTGCACCGGGATTCGATCCTTTGGCCACATCTGCTCTGTGTGCTGCATCATGTACGTGGAAACAAGTGGATGGCATCTCTTTTGAAAAAAACAACTTTTACAGGGCGCAGAGTCTAAAATCTGGAACTAGATTTTAGACTTCGCAGTCTCCTGCAGTTTTTCCAAATGTCCAGCAAAAAGCGTGGGTTAATTCTGTCACCAGAAGAAAGAATTATGTGAAAAGTAAAGAGGAAGTTTGGAGAAAGCAGAAGTCCGGGCCACCTTTGTCGGCTGGCCGGGTGCGGCTGGCCCGTCAGGCCAGACCCCAGATTCCTAGTGGGGGTGCAGGAGCGCTTGCCCACCTGCCCACCCACCACCTGGGGGCGCCAGTGGGAGACGGGGGGAGGGGACGGGGATCCGCACGCAGCCGTTTTGGGGGGCACCAGCCTCTTTGTGGCTTCCCGACACAGAGATTGGCAGTTTGGGTCGGCACACTGGGGACTTCCATAGGCAGTGTGGGAGTGGCCCAGGGGTCGGAGGAAGGCAGGTGGCGGCAGGTGAGGGGAGGCGGGGCTGGCTGCATAATTCCTGGGGCCCCGTGCAAAAAGAAAACGTGGGCGTCTTGCGCAGAAAACCGGGAAAACACTTTTTACTGTTTTGCTCGCTCTCCCCCCACCTGTCCTGGGGTTTATTTGCCCTGTGATGCTGCTGTCCCTCGCACGTGGGCGTGGCCTCCCTGTGCAGGGGACCCTCCCAGGCCGCACCCCCCAGGGAGAAGGTGGCCATGGCTGATGGGTGGAGGAGGGGCGATGGTGGGAGGTGGGGCCACTCTCCTTTGCTGTCTTCCTCCCTGTGTCCTCACATGGTCGTCTCCCTGTCTCTTCTACTCACTTCTTCCTTTTTTTTTTTTTTTAAGAGACAGGGTCTCACTCTGTCACCCAGGCTGGAGATCCCAGCTCACTGTAACCTCAACTCTTAGGCTCCAGGGATCCTCCCACCTCAGCCTCCCAAGTATCTGGGACTATAGGAGTGCGCCACCACGCCTGGCTGATTTTTATTTTTTTAGAGATGGGGTCTTGCTATGTTGCCCAGGCTGGTCTCAAACTCCTGGCCTCAAGTGATTCTCCCACCTCAGCCTCCCAGAGTGCTGGGATTACAGGCGTGAGCCGGCCGCCAGGCGGGGCCTAATCTCTTCTCATTAGGACACCAGTCGTGTTGGGTTGAGTCACACCCTAATGACATCATTAAACCTTAATCGCCTCTTTAGAGGACTTGTCTCCAGATACAGCCACACTCTGAAGCCCCGGTGGTTGGGACCTCAGCACACACGGATCTGGGTGTGGGGCACGGCTCAGCCACACGTTACATTGTAGAAAGTATCTCGAGGGGTGCTTTTTTCTCTTCGGGGCGTTAAGGGCCACAATGAGGAAAAATACATCATTTCCGGCTGAGTTTGGGGTTCAGCCCCTCCGCAGCGGTGTATCGACTCCGCGGTCTGCCCCAGGTCCCCGGGGTGGGGTGGGGGGGGAGGCGAAAGGACTTCTCGTCTAGCTGGGCCACCGTCCCAGCGACGTCCTGCGACCTGGGGAGGGAACGGGGCCCAGGGCAGCACGTGTCGCCTGGCCCAGCTTGAGACCCGAGCGCAGGCAGAGGGCGCGCACTCAGGACTCTCGACTCCGGGGACCCCGGGGAGGAGAAATCCCACCGCGCAGCTCGCCCCGTTTCCAGCCACGCTCCGTGTTGACCGGGTCTGGGGGCTTTACCCCCATGCGCCGCGTCTCGGGGGCTCCCTGTCTCCGGGCCCCGGCCAGACCGAATCCGGGGGCCCCGCAGGTGTAGGGGCAGAGCGTTGGCCCAGAGACCACGCCCGACCGGGAGCTCGCGGCGCGGGCTCAGGCTGGGGCGGTTTTGTGTGCACTTAGGCCTACCGCCTGCCTGCGCGTTCACACGCCCTGGGTGCAAGTGGGGTGTGGGGCGCACTCCCGCCCGTTCTGTCTAGAGCCCGTTCTGTCTAGAGCCCGGCTGTCGTCCAAGTGTGGTCCGGGGACCAGCAAGGTGGGCGCCCTGGCAGCTTGCTAGAGATGCAGGATCACGGGTTCCGCCCCGGCCCGCTGAGTCAGAGACCCGGTGGGGCCCGGCAGTCCCAGTTCCCACAGGCCCTCCAGGGGGTCCCGCTGCTCACTCCGGTCTGAGAACCGCCGCTCTGAGCGGCGAGCTTCTCCATCTGCCTGAGGTCATCCCCCGGTTGGCCGGACCCTCTGGCAGTTGCTGGAGACACAAGCATGAGCACCGCGCCCAGGCCACCGAGTGGAGCTCATGGTCTGGTGCGGGAAAGGCAGATGCTTGTCAAGTCATTACACTGGTGCGTGAGTCATTGCAAATTGAGACAGGCCCGTGAAGGAAAGCAGAGCCAGTGAGAAAGGAGTTAGGCACAGCCCGGGCACGGGGAGGGGTGACAAGGCAACTGTTGCAATCCAGGTGTGGTCTGGGAAGACTTCCTGGAGGAGATGACAGGCACCTGGAGAACTGAGACTTGCACTTGGGCCACACATGCTCCCGTATTTATTATTTTTAATTTTTACATCAGCCACATTCACACCTGCCCTGGGGCCCGCAGCCTGGCCTGCGGTGCATCTCTGGGAAGACACGCTGGCTTCCCTCCTTTGATCGGGAGGTGCCCTTTCCCGGGGCAACCCCGTAAGCGGCTGGTCTGCAGCTCGCCTTACCTGCAGCTGCCTCCGCGCACCCCCCCCAGGCCGCCCGTGGAAATTTGAGCGACAGTTTTGCCTTCGCTTGTTATTAGATTCTGTCACTATCAGTTGCTGTTTGTCTCGGGTGAACCAGGAACTGTGTGTATTTTTCTTCTTTCCCCTTTCTCCTTCCTCCTCTTCCCTGGTAAACTTAAATTTCTCATAAACCACAAATAAAAATTGGCATAGTTTAAAATTCCTCCTTCACCCGGATCCCCGCTTTTGATCCCGTTTTCCTTCTTGGTGGGGGGGATAGGGGCAAGAGCAGGAGGGGGGCACCGTTCGCTTCTCAATCAGTTTGCAGCAACCAGATTACTGTTTGCTGGGCTGTTCCTGGCCTGTTTCCTGCGCTGTTCTAGAGAGCCCGTGGGGCGGTGGCTAAGAGAAGAGCCCTCACAGGACACCCAGGCTGCCTGGGGGCACGTTCCGGGTCTGCCACCTGCCAGCCGTAAGACCACGGGCAAATTCCTTCATTTTTTTCCTGCCTCTGTTTTCCCTTCTGTACAATGGGGTGGTAACTGTCTGCACATCAGAGGCCTGTTGGGAGCTGGAATGACTCAGCGATTCAATGTGGATGGAGCATTTAGGGCAGCACCTGGTCACAGTAGTGATAATTATGTGATTATTAATTATGAGTAATTATTATTATACAGTTGCATACCTGTCTTTTTTCCTACACGGGGTCGTAATGTGCACAGTCTTCTGAGCCCGTCCCCGTGTCCCTGGTATGTTCATAGATGGGGCCTGTTCTTTAAGGGCAGTGTAGGCGTTTGTGCCTAACCCGCTTCCCGCCGAGGGACGTTTAGTCGGTTTCCTTTTCAGTGTTTAGAACAATGTTATAATGAACATCTGTGGATACACCACATTATTTTTTACTTTTTAATTTTTATTTATTTATTTATTTTGAGACAGAGTCTCACTCTGTTGCCCAGGCTAGAGTGAGTGCCGTGGCGTCAGCCCAGCTAACAGCAACCTCAGACTCCTGGGCTCAAGCGATCCTCCTGCCTCAGCCTCCCGAGTAGCTGGGACTGCAGGCATGCGCCACCATGCCCGGCTCATTTTTTCTATATATTTTTAGTTGTCCAGCTAATTTCCTTCTATTTTTGGTAGAGACGGGGTCTCGCTCTTGCTCAGGCTGGTTTTGAACTCCTGACCTCGAGCAATCCTCCCGCCTCGGCCTCCCAGAGTGCTAGGATTACAGGCGTGAGCCACCGCGCCCGGCCACACCACATTATTTTGAATCCTTACAAAATTCCCGGCAGAAACCTGAGGCTTGGAAAGTGAAGTGACTTGCCCAGGGCTGCTCGCCTGCCCGGAACGGGGACCTGGGCTGCCCGAGTGCTGAGCCCGAGTTCTGTGCGCCCCTGCCGCCGCTCTCCCGGCTGGCGTGACCGTGTCACATGCGTTCTTTGCAAATCACTGCCCTGCCCCGTTCAGGAATGGCCGTACTGGTCTCCTCCCCCATGACTCCCTTCCCGGCGCAGGCTCTCAGGGTGGGTCCCGGCCCGCAGCGTCCCCCAGGTTCCTCCTGGCGGAGGCCGACGTGTTCGGGCCACTGCCGATGCGGTCGGGGGCGGCCGCCGTGGCTTCCTCCCGAGGCAGGAGGGAAAGCTGCCGCTTCCCTGGACCACGCGGCCAGGCCACGAAGGCCGCCTCAGGGAGGGCGGGCAGGAGCCCGCAGGGGAGCCGGAGCTGGGGTGAGTGTGTGCTGCAGGGCGATTCTCTAGTGTCGCCTTCCTTCCTCAGTCACGGCGTTCTGCCCCCAGCACGGCTTCCTCGTCCCGCCCCTCCGTGGGCTTGGCCGTCGGCGTGTTCACGCCGGCACGCGTGGATCCGCGTTTGGTTTCTGTGTTGAGGTTGTTCCTGTCACTGTCCTGGTGCTCAGGCTGTCCCGGCTTTGGCCAACGGGAGCCTCTCCGGGGCGGCTTCTGCGTCCTGTTGACGTTTTCCCGTCGCCCCTTGGCGGGTCCCTGTGTTCTGGCATGACGAGAAACTGCAGCGTCACGCTGTGCCCGCCGCCCCTGGACCCGGCCGCTGCTCCCAGGCCCCTCGGCCACCCTCGTGGAAGGCCCGAGTTCCGGAGTCCAGATCTGGCACCGGGCGCCCGTTGTTCCCAGGGCGCGGGTGTGTCTACACTGTCGGACCTGCATTCGGTTTCCGTCTGCCTCTGTGTCTCCGTGCGTTCCCGCCCAGGGAAGGCCGCAGGCTCGGGCCAGCGCCGTGTGTCTCGTGGCCCCCTCCACCCCCGCCGGGAACGCAGGCCTCCATTGCCGCCGCGTGTTTCCTCATTGCGCGAGGCCCGTGCGTGCCCGTCTCCCCACCCCGCCAGCGCCCTGCCGGGCCCCAGTACCTCGGCCGCCACCCTGCGCGCTGTCTCCTCCTGGCCCCCCCTGAGCAAGTCACCCGCCCGCGTGTCTCACTGTGTCCTGACGCTAGGTCTTTGCTCTGTGGGGCCGCTGTGCTGCCAAACATGCATGTGCACATACGTGTGCACGCACACGCACACCGCCCAGACCCACTTCAGGGGCTGGAACGCGCCTCTGAAAGCCCTGCGGACCTGAGGCTGAAATTTAAGCACCCTCCTCCCAGCGTTGCTCGGTGTGCGGTATCGTTAGTCCCATTTCGCAGAGGAAGAAACTGAGACCCAGAAGGGTCAAGGGACCTGCCGAGGGTCACGCGGGGGGAGGTGGGGGGAGCCAGAAGTAGACCCCAGATCGGGCGGACTCGGGCCTGGGGAAGCTCCTTCTACCGCGTTGGCTGCATTTAGGGTCCCCCGCCCCCCACAACGCTAGGAAATACCGGGCAGGCCCTTCCGAGTTCCTCCCAGTGTCCTTCCCCCTCTCGTCCCCACACGTGTTCCGAAGCTCCCCTGCCACCTGCGATCACCTGCCGGGGTTGCCCAGAACCGCAGGCCCCTCCTGGCTCGCTCAGTTCCCCGAAGGGGCCGTCCCCTCCAGTCACGTCCTCTGTAGGCTCTGCTCCCCGCCTGGAGGCTTTTCCTCCCCTCCCCTCCCCTCCCCTCCCCTCTCCCCGTTCTGCTCTGGGAGAAGCCCCCATCCCCCGCCTCTGGGCTCTGTCCCAAGTCTTGCTCGGGACTCGTTTTTCCCGCTTCGAATCCACAATTCTCGCTTGCTCACAGTTCGGGAAGGTGCCAAGGGTGTCCGGTACGAGCTGCCCCGTCCCTGTCTTGCGGCCGCTGGGTCCCAACCTGAAGGGACCCGAGCCCCGTGCCTTGGCGGTGCGGTGCCAGGGGGTGCCGCGCACGCACGAGCAAGAACGCATTAGTTTTCTTTGTGTTACATGTAGGCTGGCTCGCAGCATCACGCATCCATTTTTTTCCTTCTCAACCTTTGGTTCATGGTGCCACCACCTGGGAAGAGTGTCCCCTATAGCGGAACACATGCACGCTTTGCAGTCATCGGTTCCGCTCTGGGTACACCCGGGGGCTCACGTGGGCCGGATGACTTGCGCGAGAATGGTCGTCTTGGTGCCGTTTGTAGTAGCCCACGCTGGGCACAGCCCACGTGCCGGCCACACGCTCATAGTCTTAAAAAAAAATGTGGGCTGGGGCAGTGGTTCACACCTGTAATCCCAGCACTCTGGGAGGCCGAGGCGGAGGATCACTTGAGCTCAGGAATTCGAGACCAGCCTGAGCAAGAAGCAAGATCCCACCTCTGCTAAAAATAAAAAATTTAGCCAGATGTCATGGCATGTGCCTGTAGTCCCAGCTACTCCAGAGGCCAAGGCAGGAGAATTGCTTGAGCCCAGGAGTTTGAGGTTGCTGTGAGCTATGAGGATACCACTGCACTCTAGCCTAGGTAACAGAGCAAGACTCTGTCTCAAGAAAATAAAGAATATGAGGGCACTGGGCAGGAGGGACACCAATGGTACCAGTCCAGGACCAAGAAAAAAATAAGATGACCACACTATCTCAAGAATACAAGTATGTAATAAAGCCAACATACTGTCCAGGCGCAGGGACTCACGCCTGTCATCCTAGCACTCTGGGAGCCTGAGTCAGGTGGGTTGCTCAAGGTCAGGAGTTCGAAACCATCCTGAGCAAGAGCGAGACCCCGTCTCTACTAAAAATAGAAATTAATTGGCCAACTAAAAATATATAGAAAAAATGAGCCAGGCATGGCGGCGCATGCCTGTAGTCCCAGCTACCTGGGAGGCTGAGGCAGGAGGATCGCTTGAGCATGAGTTGGAGGTTGCTGTGAACTAGGCTGACGCCATGGCTCTCTAGCCGGGGCAACAGAGTGAGACTCTGTCTCAAAAAAAAAGAAAAAAGGGGCACATCCGTGCAGTGGCACTCAGGATACACCCGGCGACAAAAGAGAAAGGACCGCAGTTATTCATGGAGAAACGCAAATGAATCTCACGGCCCTTTCTCCAAAGCAGCAGCCCCTCGAGAACAGGACCCCGTCGAGTCTGTCTTTGAGCAAGTCGTCCAGACGTCCTCACAGCAGTGCTAGATGCGTGTTAGAATCGCCCAGGGTAGGGGGTTCAGAAACCCTGAGGGCCGGGCCCCACGTCTCAGCTGACCTGGGCACAGGCCTTGGCACCTGGATTCTTATGGGAAACCAGTGGCAACTTTGGAATCTCAGAGTCCCCTGCAAACCTCGCCGAAACGCAGATCGCTGGCCCAGCCCTGGCGCCTCTGCTGTAGCAGGTCCAAGATGGGACCGGAGAATCTGCATTTGTAACCGGTTCCAGGTGGTGCCGCCGGCCTGAGGACCACTGGCCCATCCACAGATATGTGCCTTGGGGAAAGCCAACAGAGAACTCTTGGAGAAAAAGAAGGCGTTTGCCTAGAGTGGGGCTCCTCTGCCTGCGTGTCTGAAGTGCCACCTCCTCCATGCAGCCCTCCTGATTGCATTGTTTCTCCCCTGTCGCATTGGTCCTAATAATTGCATGGCCCCTCTATTATGAAATTCTCAAAGAGTTGGGGTTCTGCGGTTCACCGGGCCCCCAGCTTTCTCTCTGCTTCTTCTCTTCCTCTGAAACCCCCAGGCACTCTCCGCAGCCTAGCTAGGGCGCTTGGAGTCCCCAAATGAGCCATTTCCTTGGTCTTCTGGATGCCATCACGCCGTTCTTCCAGGGCCCAGAGGACCCCTCTCCATGGCCCCAGGGCCCTCATTGCAGCGCCTTTCCCAAGACTGTGTGCTCGAGGCTGCTGGCCGCCTTCCCGAGCCCCTGCAGTCCGACTCGGGGCCCCGTCTCCTTCAGAGTCAGGCGTGCCCGCAGGGGCCTGGCATTGCCAGGTGTACCCGGGATGCCCGGTCATATTCGAGTCTCAGGCAAACAGTAATCTTTTAGCGTCCACACGTCCCATGCGATGCGTGCTGGAAACTCACTCGCTGTCTCTCTGGAGTTGGACGGAGCGTCCCGAGTTGTGTTTGCTAAACCCGGCAGCCCCCTTGGGGTCCCCAGTGCCCTCTGGGCTCCTGAGGACGAGGCCCCTGCCGTCCCTGCACTGGCCGTCTCGGCCACCCCTCGGCTCATGTGCACCCCGCGTTTCCTGGCGCCCGGCGCACTCGGGGCCTCTCGGCTGTCCCTCCCTCCGTCCCGTGGCAGCCTTGTGGAGTCCCTGTTCAAACCTCCCCTTTCTAGAGGAGGAAACTGAGGCACGGGCTAGGTGTGGGACAAATTGATGTTGGAGACACACATGTCCGCGTAAGCCGTGGAACAGGGAGGAGATCACCAGGGTCTAGGTCGAGAAGCATTTGACGTGGTCGGATCCCAGGCCGGCCACCCGCAGGTGCCACGAGCCGGCTCTGCAGCGAGCTCACGGCCCGCTCGGCCCTCGTCTGTCAGCAAGGGCCACGTTCGCCCTGCGTGGTTCCCGTGGGAGCCTCCAGTGTGTTCGAGTTCAGCCCTGGGCCGTGTAGGCGCGATGAAACTGCTCTAAGTCCTTCCGGACTATTTCCCTGGGGCCGAGGACTGCCCCACTCACCATCGCCAGCTGGACACGCCGGCAGGGTCTGGTTGTCGCAGGCACCGGTGTTTGGGGCCACAGGGGAGGCACACAGACACACAGGGCCACGTGGCGCGCGATTGCGTTTGTACGAAGGGTGCAGGGCAGGTGACTCCGCAGAGACAGAATGCAGACGGGTCGTCGCCGGGGGCTGGGGGGGTAGGACATGGGGGTGACGGCTTCCCGGGTCTGGGATTTCTTTTTGGGGTGGAAAAGCGTCTCGGAATGAGTTAGGGGTGGTGGCTGCACGACATTGGGAAGGGACTAAGTGCACCGAATTGTCTACTCTAAAACAGTTGATTTTATGTTTGTGTGAATTCCACCTTAATATGAAAAACTAAAGAGAGAGAGGGAGAGAAGCTGGAGGCTGGAGGGGGCATGTGACCCTCATCGGGACGTGCCACTCTCTTCACAAAAGGGACACACTGCGATGGCAGGTGGACAGATGTCTGTAAGATAAAAACAAGCCCTGGCTCTCTGATCTGCAGTCCCACAGCCCTGGGGCAACTACCCTCATCTCCCCTCCCCTGCAGGTGCACAAACACCTGTCACGGGTCAAGGTCTGTCCCCCTAAAAACATACATGGAAGCCCTAGCCCCTGCTACCCGCACATGCAAGCCTGTTTGGAAACAGGGTCTTTAGAGACGCAGTCAAGTCAAAATGGGGCCAGGCTGGGTTAGAGCGGACCCTCGTCCAGGGACGGGGTCTTCATGGAAAGAGTGGACGGAAGACGCTTGGGGAGCGTGGTCACGTGCTGACATACCCGCGATCCGGGAGAGCCAGGGACTGTCGCCATGCACCAGAAAGCGGAGAGGCCACCGCGCAGCGGAGCCCGCCCGTGCCTGCGTTTCGGAGCTCTGGCTTCCAGAACTGTGAGCGGGGAAGTGTCTGTTGTTTGGGGCCCGCAGCTTGGGGTGCTTTGTTACAGCGCCGGGCGCTGTCGAGCAGCGCCCGGAAACTCACGCAGGCACGAAGACACTGTTGCCAGCTCCGTGTTACTTACTGTAACAAAGTATCACCAAATGGTGGCTTAAAACCACGGACACTTGTCATCTCCCAGTTCTGGAAGCTCCAAGTTCAAAGCCAAGGTGGCGCGGGGCCCTGCTGTCTTCGAGGCTCCGGGCCGGCGCGTTCTGTGCCTGTCTCGTAGCTCGCGGCCTTGCGGCGCTCCAGGTGTTCCTTGGGAGTGGCCACGTGGCCGCCGCCTCTGCCTGGGCCATCGCGTGGCCTCCCTACCTTCCCCCACATCGTCTTCCCCGTGTGCGTGTCTTTCTCGGTGACAAATTTCTCCCTTTTATAAGGACGCCACTCCCATAGCATGGGGCCCATCCTGATGGCTCATCTCAGCTTGATTCCTTCTGTAAGGACCCTGTTTCTAAATAATGTCACACTCTGGGGTCCCGGGGACTTCAGACTTCTGGAGGAGCGTGCGATTTAACTACATCAGCATTTTGTTCTTTTTCAAGGCTGAATAGTACTCCGCAGGGTGGGTGGAGCTCAGGCTGTTCATCCGTCACCCATCCGTGGGCATTCGGGAAGTTTCTGCCTTTTGGCTCTTGTGAGGTTTGTGCTGCTGTGCACGGTCTCGAACCTGTGTTAATCGAGGCCCTGCTTTCAGTTCCCTGGTTACGTACCTAGGAGAGTATGTGGCTTTTGCTCCCAGAGGGAGGCTGGAGGCCAGGTCTCCCCTCTTTGGGGTCCAAACTTTGCCCTGCAGTCATGGAGCACAGTGGGGGCTGAGTCTGCCCAGCCAAGCACCCCCCCTCCAGGGCCTTGTCTGCCCGGTGCCTGCTCCTGCCTCCTACCTGTATTAACCTTTTTTTAGAGACAGAATCTTTCTCTGTCTCCCAGGCTGGAGTGCAGAGGCATCATCATAGCTCACTACAACCAACCTCAAACCCCTGGGCTCCCCCATCCTCCTGCCTCAGCCTCCTGAGTAGCTATGCCTGTGGCTAATTTTATGTGTTATAGAGATGGGATCTCACTAAGCTGCCCCAGCTGGTCTTGAGCTCCTGGCCTCAAGCGATCCTCCCCTCTCGGCCTCCCAAAGTGCTGGGATCACAGGCATGAGCCACTGCGCATGGCCAGGGCTGGCCTTTTAGAAAAAAATCTTCAGAAAGCCCCAGGGACACACAGGTCCTCGCCCCTGTCACAGGGCTGGTGAGTGAGGGGACAGGGTTTGAGATCAAGATATGTGGGATTCTAGCCTCCGTGTTCCTTTTTCTGCAGTGTGTGGCTTCCTGCTCTTGAGTTGCTTACACATGGCTGGGCCACCCAAGGGATGCCACCTCCCCGTGCCATCAGTCCCCGCACTCCCAATCAAGTGCCGGAGACAGGGCTCAAGCCAGCATGTTCTGGGCGTGCACGGAGGGTCCAGCAGGACGTCAGGCCCTCGCCACGCATGAGCGCGCTTAGTTCTACCAAAGCATGGCGAGGTTGGCAGGGTCACCCCTGTGTACAGTGAGTCCACTGCCGTCACAGGTTGTCACTTGCTGAGATGCCCCACCAGCAAGCGGAGCGGGACTGGCTCTGGGGCAGTACTGACAATGAGGGTAAACTGAGGCATGTACCTGCAGCTGTTCCTCCCATGGAGCCACCTGGGCCTCTCAACCGGTGTCCTTGGCTTGGAGTCAGACACTCACTGAGCAGTCCCTACGCACCTGAGCCGGGTCCCCCCTCCCCAAGCTGTGGGTCGTGGCAGGCGCGGGCAGTCCGGTGATGACAGCTAGCTGGCAACTGTGTAATGCGGGTTAAGGAGCCCAGATGCGGCTCAGCGACCCGGTCTGGGGAGACATCAAGACAGAATGACCTTGGCCAGGCGTGGTGGCTCACGCCTGTAATCCTGGCACTGTGGGAGGCCGAGGCAGGAGGATCACTCAAGGTCAGGAGTTCGAAACCAATCTGAGCAAGAACAAGTCCCTGTCTCTACTAAAAATAGAAAGAAATTAATTGGACAAGTAAAAATATATAGAAAAAAAATGAGCCGGGCATGGTGGTGCATGCCTGTAGTTCCAGCTACTGGGGAGGCTGAGGCAGGAGGATGGCTTGAGCCCAGGAGTCTGAGGTTGCTGTGAGCTAGGCTGACGCCACGGCACTCTAGCCCGGGCAACAGAGTGAGACTCTGTCTCAAAAAACAAACAAGCAAACAAAAATCCAGAATATGACCTATCTGCCTTTGAATGAGGTTTCCTGTCCCCAGTGCTACTAGCATTTTGTTCCAGATGGTTCTCAGGGGCGTGGTGGGCAGAGCTGCTGTATGCATGGTGGGGGGCTCTGCAGCACCTCGGCCTCCACCCGCTAGACACCGGTAGCCCCCAGCCCCAGGTATGACAGTGAAAACATCACAGACGCTGCCCAGGTCTCCTGTGGGGAAATCCCCGCTGGTCGAGAACCCCTGTCTGAAGGGTGGCGTGGCGGCCACACAGGTGTGCCGTCGGGTCCCTGTACCCGGGAGAGTGACTGGGGACGTGGCTCCTGCCCTCGGAACCCACAACGTGTTTGTGCGGACAGATGGAGTGGGGGGCGGGCAACCCAGTGGCCCGTTCCTGGGGGACACAGGACGCCTCCAGTGGCAGTATTGTGTCTCATGGGCCCGGGAAGTGCGTAGATTTTTAGCTAATAATCTGCTGCCCCAAACTAAGCCAGGATTCTGGTAAGGAGGCCAGAGGCGTCGGGGAGGACAGTCGCGGGGTGGGGTCTGCCGTGGGCCCATGGGAGGTACTTGAGGTTTTATCCTGAGAGCAACTGCAGTCTATGCAGGCGTTTTCAAGCGTGGCGGGGGGTCTCGCGACTGGATTCACCTGCTTCTGGGTCACCTGAGGTGCTCTGTGGAAAGCGACTTGGGAGCAGTCACGGCAAGACCGAGACCCGCCAGGGGAGCAGGTGCGGGACCCCCGGGACTGCCCCCCCGCCCCGTGGCGAGGGAGAGGAGGGAGCACGTGTTTGGTGCAACGGAACCTGATCTCGAGGGTGGAAGAGAAAATCTGTCCTATTGTGTACGTGACCTGGACTTAAGGGAAGTTCGAAACGGGTGCATGAGGCTGCAACTGGTCCGTGTGACCGCTGCCGTGCGGCCTGGGCATCGGCGCGCGGGAGCGGCAGCCCGGGAGACGGAGGTGGCCCTGGCAGAGCTCCAGGCTTTGGGGAGATCACTGGAGTTGGGGAGGGCGCAGCGAGAGGGGAAAGAGGAATTTGCAGTCCCTATTCCAGCGAAAGGAAGAAGCTGGTCAGTACCTCTCCCCCTTCCCCCGTCCCAGTTCCCGCACACCTGCTGGGAAAGGAAAAGACGACTGTCCTGTCCTGGGTATCAGAATACTAGGAATGACTTTGCAAAAGCGTCCGGCGTCTTCCTGACTCTGGGGTGTGCTCTGTGTTAGCACAGCCTGCCAGAGCCTCCACGGGCTCCTCGTGGCCTCTTCCCAGGGGGAAGCGGGTCTCAGCACAGCACCCCGAGACTCCCAGCACTCGGCTGTGGCCCCCACCCTTTTCTTGGATCATTTAAAATGTCTCATAGGCCGGGCGTGGCGGCTCATGCCTGTCATCTCAGCACTCTGGGAGGCCGAGGCGGGCGGATCGCTCGAGGTCAGGAGTTTGAAACCAGCCTGAGCAAGAGCGAAACCCCTGTCTCTACTATAAATAGAAAGAAACTAATTGGCCAACTGATATATAGAGAAAAAATTAGCCGGGCATGGTGGCGCATGCCTGTAGTCCCAGCTACTCGGGAGGCTGAGACAGGAGGATCGCTCGAGCCCAGGAGTTTGAGGTTGCTGTGAGCTAGGCTGACGCCACGGCACTCACTCTAGCCCGGGCAACAGAGTGAGACTCTGTCTCAAAAAAAAAATAAATAAATAAAAATAAAATGTCTCATAGAACCAGGCTGCAATGCAACCCGTCATCAGCAGGAGGCGCTCTCTAAAACACGCTGTGTACGTGACTGGGCATCCCAGAAGTTCGAGTTTCAGGGTTCTCAGCACGTGCACTGTTGCCTTACTCCGTCACCTTGCGAGTTCCGGTTCCATTAAATGAGTTTGCTTACAAGCGAACGCATCAGTATCGGCCAATGGCTGTGAACAGCCCAAATGTCCGTCAACGGCAGAGGGACCCACCGAGTATGAAGTACGCACGCGGCGGGATGCCGAGCGAGGGGATCGCGAGCGCAGTGCTGCCGCGCGCAGCGTCTTGCCTGAACCTCACTGGCTGCCTGCGTCCAGTGAAAGAAACCGGGCGTGAAGGGAGCGTGGGTTGCACGTCGCCATCTCTGTGAAGCTGGAACCCCGGCCAACCTAGCCTCTGGTGCAGGGGTCGGCCAGCCTGCAGGCTGGCGGGGCACGGGGCGTGGGGGGCCAGCGACGTCGGGTGCTGGGTTCGCAGGCTGGCCGGGCAGGCTGCTGAGTGAGTGCCACACCGGGCGTGTTTCCTGCCTGCGCGTTTTGCTTGGAACATGCATCTGTGAAAGCAACCTCGATGTGCCTAACGGCGGCCTGCTCTTTCCCCAGATCGCCGAGCGGCACGAGCTCGAGGCCGTCGAGAAGGAGCGGGCGGTGGCGGCGCTGCCGCCCAGGGACGCGTGCGCGTGCCGCAAGGAGGATCTGGCCGAAGCGCTCTGCGTAAGATCCGAATTCCTGTCCTTGCCAACTGCTGAGAGAGTTCTAGATTGAAAAGAAGGCCACGGGGAGCCCCGAAGACGGCTTGGGAATGCTGCGTCCTTATACAGCTGCATCGCCAGTGCTGGGGAATACGCTGGACCGTTCTGATTTTCCAGGGAGAAAATCTGTGGTCGGCAGAGCTCACCCGAGTTAAGCCCTGGCGGGAAGACAGGCGGGCGTCCTTCTAGATAATTCCTTTCCCTTTTTTTTTAATTTTTTTTTTTTTTTTTGAGACAGAGTCTCGCTTTGTTGTCCAGGTTAGAATGAGTGCCGTGGCATCAGCCTCGCTCACAGCAACCTCCAACTCCTGGGCTCGAGCGATCCTCCTGCCTCAGCCTCCCGAGTAGCTGGGACTACAGGCATGCGCCACCATGCCCGGCTAATTTTATATATATATATATATATATATATTTTTTTTTTTTAAGTTGGCCAATTAACATTTCTATTTTTAGTGGAGACGGGGGTCTCGCTCTTGCTCAGGCTGGTCTCAAACTCCTGACCTCGAGCGATCCTCCCGCCTCGGCCTCCCAGAGTGCCAGGATGACAGGCGTGAGCCACCGCGCCCGGCCCGCGATTCCTTTCTCTCAACGCTCCCACGTGTCGGCAAACACAGGGAGGCGCAGAGCAGGTGCCACCCACACGGGTAGGACGCGGCCCTGCCCGGGGTTAGCCGGAGCATAGCCGTGGGGGATTCTTTAACTTTCTTTACCGAGGAAACCGAGCAAACACGCGCCCGGCGGGAGCAAACAAAAGTCCGTAGGCACAGGGCACATCCTCCGATTTCAAGGAAGTTGGAAGTCGAGGATTCATGCCCGTCTTTTATTGAAAATGATCCAGAAGTCTATTTAAATTCAAGGTCTATTTATTTTTATTTGGAGAAGGGGAGGGAATGTTTTTTTCCCTGCCTGAACATTTTTCTGACCGAGAAAATGAGCTAGATTCTTTTTCCCCTCTATTCAAAACAGTGTAGGAGTTAATTCAGCTTTCCCTGTCACCCCTCCCAGCAAGTGCAGCACCCTTGTTGTTGACCTTTTATAAACAAAGGCACCTTTGTTGTGACCAGAACAACAAAGTTTGCTTCCATTATCATTGGCTCAAATTATATCCTTAATGAATTTGTTTATGGAAAGAGCTTAGAATAGTGGCTGGCACAGCGCTATACTGTACATAGTGTATATGTACAATATAATAGTTTTAGCTACTATTGTTTCTTAGGACAGGACTTTATGCGTGTGTTTTTATTAAAAAAAAATTTTTTTTTTGGCCGGGTGTGGTGGCTCACGCCTGTCATCCTAGCGCTCTGAGTGGCTGGAGTTCAAAACCAGCCTGAGCAAGAGCGAGACCCCCGTCTCTACTAAAAATAGAAAGAAATTAATTGGCCAACTAAAAATATATAGAAAAAATTAGCCGGGCATGGTGGCGAATGCCTGTAGTCCCAGCTACTCGGGAGGCTGAGGCAGGAGGATCGCTTGAGCCCAGGAGTTGGAGGTTGCTGTGAGCTAGGCTGACGCCACGGCACTCTAGCCCGGGTGACAGAGTGAGACTCTGTCTCAAAAAAAAAAAAAAATTATTTTTGATTGTGGTAAGATAAACCACATAAAATTTACCATCTTGATCATTTTAGATGCACATTTTGGTGGTGTGCAGTACATTCACATTGTCATGCAACCATCAGCATTGCCCGTTTCCAGAATCCCTTTCATCTTACAAAACGGAACCTCTGTCCCATCAAATACTAACTTCCCGTTCCCCCTCCCCACCCTTGACATCCGTCATCCTACTTTCCGTCTCTCTGAAGTGGATTCCACGGGGGCCCGAGTACTAAGTGAGATCGCACAGGATTTGTCTTTTTGTGGTTGGCTTATTCCACTTCAACCTCAAGGTGTAACTTTCAGGCTCACCCGCATTATTGCCTGTACCAGAATTTCTGCATTTTTAAAGCGAAACAACGTTTGATTGTCTGTACCGCCTTCCATTTATTCATTCATCACTGACACTGGGGCTGCCTCCGCCACTTGGCTGTCGTGAGCAAGGCTGTCACGAACACGGGTGTGCAAACACCTCTTTTAAATTGGCTTTCACCACTTTTGGTCCTGTACCCCAACGTGGCACTGCCGGACCACAGGATAATTCCATCTGTAACTTTTGAGGAGCTGCCTGCTGTTTCCCACAGCAGGTGCACCGTCCTGCAGTCCCAAGGCCTATTTTTTTTTTTTTTTTAAGGAAAATACACGTTTCTGCGTTTCTGGAATTCCAAGCTGCAGTTCCACCTGTTGAAACTGGGGCCCAGGGCCATCTTTCCTGCTGTAAGGAAAGCACAGGGGTGGGGATCGAACGGTGCCTCTTCCTTCTGTCCCTGCACCCTCCGCGCCCCCTCACCCTTGCGTGCAAGCCCATGCTTCCAGTCTGGCCCGGAAGCAGCTGCATTCGAGAGTGGGAATCCGGGACTTGGGCTCCTCGGCCCTGGTTGGGCCCGTCCGTGAGCTGGTGCCTGGCTGTGTCCCCGCAGGTGGACCTGCACACGGGGCTGTCGGAGCTCGCGGTGACGCAGCGCAGGCTGGTGCACGGCTGGAATGAGTTTGTCGCCGACCACGCGGAACCTGTATGGAAGAAATACCTCGATCAGGTAGGACCACGGGTGCTGTGCTTTGCATCAGCAAGCGCAAGCCAGGGACGTTGGGGCAGCCGTGCGTCGTTGACATGCTGATCGGGGGTGTCCTTGGACAGCTCACTGCCCTTTCGGGCTGCTCTTAGCAGGCGGAGCGACCGTGAGTAGAAACTGACCACCCCGGCGGCCGCGATGGGGCATGGCAGCGGCCACATTCACAGAGGGCTCGCCAGGTGCCAGGCGCCGGGCTAAGTGAACAAATAAGCAAGCAAGCTTTCATCTGCCTGATCCTCCTGCTAATCCCGGTTTTGCAGATGAGGAGGGTGAAGTCCACAGAGGTGGAAAGATTTCCCCAGGGTGTGTAGGGCTACCAGGTTCAGTTAAAAACAAACAAACAAAAAAAAACCCACAAGATTCCCTTTCAAATTTGAATTTCAGATACATAAACAAGAGGTAATTTTAGTATATGTATGTAGCAAATATTGCAATGGACATCCTTGTACTAATTTTTTAAAAAATTGTTTGTTTCTCTGAAGTTCAAATTTACCTGGGCATCCTACAGTTCACCTGCAACCTGAGCCCACAGCCACGTAGCAGTGAGACGCAGCGCTGACGGGCGCATGCAGGGAGCTGGCTCCAGGCCCTGCCAGCCGCTGCCATCGGCGCTGGCGTGGTGCTGGGTGGGTGGCACGCAGGCGACATGCCCAGAAGGCATTGGGAAGAGGAAAGAAAACAATTGAAACAGACAGGGCTGCAAGTTCCAGTCTAGAAGTTGGCACCCCCGCCACCCTCCCAGGACTGGTTCAGAAAGGCCCAGAACTTTCCAGATACCTGAAAGCATTTAGGTTGCCTCAGTTGCCCCTGCCTGGCCCTTTGCACACCCAGGGCCCCCACCCCTCCCTGGCAGCCCCTCTCCAACTCTGGCCCCCGGGCTGCCCCAGCTTCCGCAGCCCTCCTGTCGGCTCTGCGTTTGAAGCTTCCTGGATTGGTTGATTCAGGGACCAATCACAGCCCTCCTTGCAGCACCTTTTCCTCCCTGTGCGGGGCTGAACGGTGTCCCCCCCCAAATGCATGTCCACCTGGAACCTCACAGTGTGACCTTACTTGAGAGTAAGGTCTTTGCAAATGAGATTGTTTAAGATGAGGTCTTGCTGGATTGCGGGGGGCCCTAAATCCCGTGCCCGGTGTCCTTAGAAGAAGCCCAGGCAGGTGCGTGTGTGCACAGACGCACACGTGCATACACACACGCACACGTGCATACACACGCACACGCATGTGCACACAGACGCACACACAAACATGCACAGACACGTGTGCGCACACATGTGCACAAACATGCACACACGCACACGTGCATACACACGCACACAAACATGCGCGCACACGCACACATGCATACACACACGCACACGTGCATACACACGCACATGCATGTGCACACACACGCACACACAAACATGCACATACGCGTGTGCGCACACATGCGCACAAACATGCACACACCCGCACACGTGCATACACATGCACACAAACACACACACGCATGTGCACACACATACACGTGCACACACATACAAACATGCACATACGTGTGTGTGCACACATGCACACGTGCGCACACAGCAGTGCACGTGATGACGAGGCAGCCACTGGAAGGATGTGTCTACGAGCCAAGGAGCCCCAAGGACGCTGGCAACCTCCAGGAGCTGAGCGGCAGGGAAGGTTCTGGAGCTGGCGGAGCAAACACGTCCCTGCTGCGGCTCTCGGCCTGCAGCGCTGCGGGAGAACAAACCCGCTGTCTCGGGCCCCCAGGGTTCGTGTGGGGGCGGCAGGGGGAACAAATTCTAGTCACTGAGTCGTTTTAGCAGCTACACGCCAGCGCGCGTCCCCACCCTTAGAGAACAGCTTCCTTTCCCCTGCGTGGGGACGCCGGGACGCCGTTAGCACTTTGTCATCAGGCCTGCCGTGACCTGCTTCCCCACGGGCCGGAGACGGCGCTGCACGCCTGGCGTGCTAGAACCTGGGTCTGAACAAGCCACCGTTGCTGTTGCACGGTGTGTCCCTTAAGCTCTTCCCTTCATGGCCACCATGAATCATACGTTTGATCACATTTCCCTCTTTGCATTGGCTGCTGGGAAGCTCAGAGCCCAATGCACAGCCAGTGACTTGCTTGCTGATATTTTAACTCTCTTGCTGGTCTTGACCTTTGCGCTCTCTGGTCCTGTTTCTGTGTGTGTGCGTTTCCTTTCAACTCTCTGTAACATGGGCTACCACGCGGTGTCTCTGTGAAACCAAGGGGCAGAGACGTAGCAGGATAACTGAAGGACGCACCGGCCTGTGTCTCCTCTTCCAGTTTAAGAACCCGCTGATCCTGCTGCTGCTGGGCTCCGCCGTGGTCAGTGTCCTCACCAGGGAGTACGAGGACGCGGTCAGCATCGCCGTGGTGAGTGCCCGGCCCCCAGGCGGGCCGCGGGGGCTGCCTGAATCTCTGCTTGTTGTCATTGTGCGAGGAACACAGTTTGCTGCAGAAAATAATAATAATAATAATAGAATAGAAAAGACGGCAGAAAGAAAGGGAAGCAAATCCACATCCTCCTTTCCCCTGGTGCTGTTTTGTGGACGCTCGGTTCCTTCTAGTTCATTGCTTTTGGGAACAGCTTTGCAGTGACTTTCTTTCCTGCGAACCCTGGGGTGCAGCAGCCCGATGCCGGGCTCTGTGCATTACAGAAAGTCGTCACCCTTAATCTGTTACCCAGAGACAACCACTGACCACTGAAAAAAAATTTTTTGGCTGGGCGTGGTAGCTCATCCCAGCGCTTGGGGAGGCCGAGGAAGGAGGAGTGCTTGAGGCCAGGAGTTTGAGACCAGCCTGAACAACATAGTGAGACCCTGTCTTTACAGAAAAAAGCAAAAAAAAAAAAAAAAAAAAATCTTTTTTAATTAGCCGGGCGCGGTGGTGCGCGCCTGTAGTCCCAGCGGCTTGGGAGGCTGAGCCAGGAGGATCGCCTGAGCCTAAGAGTCTGAGGCTGCAGTGAGCTGTGATCACCCACAGCACCCAGCCTGGGTGAAGAGCAAGACCCTGTCTCAAAAAAAAAAAAAAAGTGTTTCTCTACATTTAGATGAAATGCATATAATAAAAAAAAAATTCACCATTTTATTGGTAAAGTGAGCAGTCCGGTGGCGTTTCCTGCCTCCACGATACTGTGCGACTCCCGCCTCTGCCCAGCTCCGAGACCTCCTCCTCCTCTCACAAGGGGAGCCGGGCCCCTAGGCAGCCACTTCCCCTTCCGCCTGCGTCCGGCCTGTCCCCGCGGGTGGCCCTGGCTGGCCCGGCCCCTTCTCTCCCTCTGAGCGCGTTCCTGATTCCACACGCGAACGCCCCCAGTGCGCGCTCCCTAAAGTTCTCTGTGGCGCACGGCGCAGAAGGGACATCTGTCTCGAGAGGCACGTTCCCCGTCCCCACCCCCACCCCCACCCCCACCGCCACCCCCGCCGTGGCCGCCCCGGCCCGGCCCTCGTGCGCCCCCGCGCTCACGCCCTGCCCCGTTCGCTCCGCAGGCCGTGCTCATCGTGGTCACCGTGGCCTTCATCCAGGTGGGTGCTCCCTGCGGTCCCGGGCGGGGCGGCCTGGGCGGGGAGACGGCGCCAGGGGGTCCCCGCCTTCCAACGGCGCGCCCGCCGGTGTGCTTCCCGCCAGGAGTACAGGTCGGAGAAGTCTCTGGAAGAGCTGACGAAGCTGGTGCCCCCGGAATGCAACTGGTAAGCGGGCGGCTCCCTGGGGCCTTTGGGTTCGCTGGAGAAGCCGGCCGCTTTGGCGACCGTCTAGCAAACTTTGTCCTGTCCTTTCCACGTCGCGCCTTACGGGAAGTTGCGAGACCCGCTGTCCGCCCTGCCGACAGATTGCTGTGTGTCTTTGGGCGAGTCACACGACCTCTCTGGGCCTCAACTCTGCCATCCGCGTCCAGGTCAGGGCACCTAGCCTTGGAACCGCGGACGGCGAGGAAGGCTGTGAAATCGGTGGCAGACTGCTGGCATTTCAGGGACAGGGTTCGGAGGTTTCTTTGGATTCTCAAAGGGTGAAATCGGAGCGGGGCAGACCGGGCTCCCGCCGGCCGCACGGCGGGGCGGGCGCAGGGGCGGGCTGCGGGCGTTTGTTCCGTAGCTGTCAGGAGCTCCTCCCTGCGCAGTCCTCGCCGCTGCTGCGTTTGTGTCGCACAGCTCTCACCGGACATGTTTGGAACGGAAAAGGAAAAGCCAGAAACGGCCACCAGTGCCCCGTGGCCGTTTCTGTGTCCTGCAGCACCGTGTGATAGAACTTGCCGGAAAGGTTCCACAATCCGCCCCGGCCAGTAAGGCATCACTGGTCCCATGTGGCTACCGAGGACTTTGGAGGTGGCCAGGGCAAGTGAGGAGCTGCGTTCTTAATTTAGCTGAGTGTTAATTTAAACGCGCACGCGGGCGCAGCGGCCCCGCGCTGGACAGCTCGGGGCTGGGGCGTCCGTAAGGGCTAAGTGAAAACTTCTTATAGGGCTGGTTGCCACAGGCGTAGCAAGCTGGCAGGCACAGAACGGAAAATGACCGTTTCTAAATTTAGTTTTGAGTATTTCAGTAGCCCGTAAGTTTATTCTCCTTGTGAAAAATGGTATGATTTGTGGCTAGGTGAGGCAGCTCACGCCAGTGATTCTAGCACTCTGGGAGGCCAAGGCGGGAGGATCACTCGAGGTCAGGGGTTTGAGACCAGCCTGAGCAAGAGCGAGACCCCGTCTCTGCTATAAATAGAAAGAAATTAATTGGCCAATTAAAAATATATAGAAAGAAACATTAGCCGGGCGTGGTGGCGCACGCCTGTGGTCCCAGCTACTCGGGAGGCTGAGGCAGGAGGATCGCTTGAGCCCAGGAGTCTGGGGTTGCTGTGAGTGAGGCTGACGCCACGGCACTCACTCTAGCCTGGGCAACAGAGCGAGACTCTGTCTCAAAAAAAAAAAAAAGAAAGAAAAAAAAAAACAATGATCCGATCTTAAAGGTAAATATCAAGTCTTGGCCTTTCGGGTGGATGACGCGCATTGTCGACTCCCGAGAACTCGCTCCTCGCAGACGCCGTCATTCACGCCGGCAGCGGAGGGGTTTCCCGGACGCCATGAAGCGCCCGGCCCCGAGTCCCGTTCTCCGAGCTGGGGGGAGCCCTGCCGCGCAGAGCCCTGACACCTGACCCCCATCCTTGGTGCAGTCCCCAACCCCTGTTGAGCACCTCCTGCATGCCTGGGGTAGAGAGCTGAGGGCACGCAGGTGGCACGAGTGGGAAGGCCCCGCCACCGCCAGCTCTCGGTCCTGCGGGGCGAGGGAGCCGATGAGCAAGCGAAGAACCGAGGGGCAGCGCTTTGGGAATCGCACAGGCACAGTAAAGCCGAAAGACCAGCCCCGGCCGCAAAGCCACACACCAACCAAAGAGTCCCACGGAGATGTCACAGTGTCTGGCGGGGGTGAGGACGGCCCTAAACAGCTGGTGGTGAGGCTGCCTGGTCTGACATTTAAGGAGGAGGTGACATTTAAGTCGAGGCCTGAGGAACAGGAGCCAGCCCTGGGCAGGGCTGAGGGAACAGCAGGTGTGTCTCTACAGGTACTTCTGGCTGCAAGAAACAGAAAATTCAACCGCACAAACCACAGGATTTATATTGTGTCATAGCAAGGGATTTGGTGAGGAACAGTGTGTTAGTTCAAGATGACACCAAAGGCCTGGTCCTTTGACCGACCTCTCTACTCTGCCCCCTTCAGCTCTCTGGCTTTGTCCTCTGGCTGGCTCCCCTCTTGGTCCCCAAATGGCTGCCACAGCTCCAGGCATCACAGCAAAACATGCAAGGCTCACAGAAGGGGTGTGTGTGTGCATGCACAGAGGAAGGAAACCTGTCCCACGAGCCCCCAGCGAACGTCCTCTTGCGTGTCATAGGCCAGTGCTACATTACGTGCCCGAGCCTAAGGCAGTCGCAGGCAGGGGTCTTAGCCAGGCAGGACTCACTCCCTGGAGGAGGTGGCTGCGGGGAGAAGGGTGGGTACGTGCACAAGATCCCGTTGCATTCACAAGGAAGACGGGAACATTCAAAGGTCTGCAAAGACCCTGAGGCCGGAAAGAGCTGGGTTTGTTCACAGTGGGGGGCGGGGGCAGCCCTGGTGGGGGGGCCCCTTGGACTTGGTTCCAAGATCCTGGGAAGCCGCTGTGGGGTCAGGAGCGGGAGGGAGCTGTGATCGGATCTGGGGCGCTGGGAGCAGGGTGGGCTGGGGGCCAGAGCGGGCCGGGCAGGGCAGGGCGGGCACGGGGGAGTCGGGCCCCTGCAGGGAAGCACGCCCCGTGCAGGCGAGGGCAGGCGGGCGCGGCCCTGGTACGGGAGGGGACCCCTGGGCGTGTGAGGCGGCTCCCTGCCGCTGCCCCGAGGCCCCGCGCCGGCCTCCCGAGGCGGCCCCGCAGGCGGAGCGGGAGCGTGTTCTCTGAGAGGCTTCAAAGCCACCGCCCCAGAAGCTCCGGGCGCGGCCGCCTATGCCCAGGCGGGTAAGCGGGAGCCACCCCACGTGCCCCTGCGCGCGCTTGCCCCAGGGCCTTTTAGGATGCGCGAACGTGGAAGATAATCACACGGCGAAGGCTGGGGGTCCGTTTATGATGGGAAGAGGAAAGCACGTTCTTAGTCTCTTCGCTCGTGTTTGTCAAAGTGCGTAAGAATGTTAAATTCAGACGCTGCCCTCATGGCAGGAAGAAAAAAGTAAAGAAAAACAGAGTGCGTGGGAATGGAGCGTCAGTGTGCCCTTTGCTCTTTACCACACGCGCAGCCTCAGGGAGGGCAAGCTGCAGCACGTGCTGGCGCGGGAGCTGGTGCCCGGAGACGTCGTGGCCCTCGCCATCGGAGACCGGATCCCCGCGGACATCCGGCTCACGGAGGTGAGTGGTCCCGGCTGGGGGGGGGGGCTTGTCATGTCTGCTCATCCTCTCTCCCCGCCCCTTTCCTTCACACATGCCGTGTGCACAAACACACACACATATGCACATCTGTACAAATACACACATGCACGTGTGCACAAATACACATGCCATGTGCACAAACACACACGTGCACGTGTGCAAATACACACATGTGCACAAACATGCACGTGTGCACAAATACATGCCGTGTGCACAAATACACACATGCCGTGTGCACAAATACATGCATGTGTGCATAAACACACACATGCACAAATACACAGGCACGCACATGTGCACAAATACATGCATGTATGCATAAACACGTGTGCACAAATACATGCACATGTGCATAAACACACATGCACGTGTGCGCAAATACATGCACGTGTGCACAAATACACACATGCTCCTGTGCACACAAACCAGTTGGGATTTAGCAAACAAGCTCATTCAAAGCATAAAGCCCCTCAAACCACATCTCGTAAATTATTTATTCTCACTCTCAGGACAAGCCGCACACATTTTGGTCACGGGATTTGCCAGTTCAGAGCAGGCTATGGCAGCACATTAAACCAAGGAGGGGCTGGGGGCTGGGGGCAGAGTTGCTTCTAGAAACAGCAGGGATGTGGGGAAGGAGCGATGTTAGACTGCCTTCAGACAAAGAGGGAAACAGCCCACGGGAACCGCAGGGCAGACAAGGTTTGAGGGGTCGGGGTCGGGCAGGCTCCCCCTCCGGCCAGTGTGGGGCCGGGGTTGACCACAGCTTCTCGGAACAACGCCCCAGACGCTCTGGGTTGGGTGTCCTGGCTGCTCGAAAGGTTAAATCATGTCCCGTGTGATCTGCGGCTGGGAGCAATCTATTTTCTTCCAAGAATGTGTGCAAGGATGGTTCAAAGATGTTGGTGATAAAGGATTAGGCAGGGATCCTGTGCTGGGATTATTTCCCGGGGCGTTCTTAGGAGCCTCGGGATCAGGACGACCTGCTGTCATCATAAAAGGGTGGCATCTCGGGAGGGGGGAGGGGCAGAGAGGGCAGGGCCAGCCCTTGGGACCCGAGTTTACAAGGGTCCCAGCCAGTCTGGGCGGTGGGGTAGGGCCGGAGGGACGGTCTTCTGTGTGGAGGCTCGGGCTCGTGGGCTCGCAGACCCCAGGCAGGGCCGGGCTGGGGAGGGGGGCGTCCAGGGTGCCGCGTTTAAGGACGGCGCAGGCTCAGGCTGGTCCCTGTGCAGCTTCTCCCTGTGTTCAGCATCTGACTCCAGGTCAGGGGCTGGTGGACGTGTGGCACCTGCCAGGGAGGCTGGGAAAGCCAGTGTGACCTCGTGACCTCTCTGTGGAGAGCTGGGCTCCGCCTGGTGACGTGGGGAGTTCTCCAGGCACGGGGCGGGGTCCCCATGCTGGGCAGCCAGTAAGAACGACACGCGTGTCAACTCCACGTGCTGCCATAGAGGCAAAGGGAGGCGGTGCAGAGAAGCAGGGTCATGCCGGGGCTTGAGCCCCGGGTCCATAATTCAAAGCTGTGTGACCTTGAGCAAGTTACCGAACCTCTCTGTGCCTCAGCTTTCTCATCTGTAAAACGGGACATGCTGATGCCCACAGGGTGGTTGTAAGGAATAAGCGACTTCATAGGTGCAAAGTGCTCAGAGCAGCGCCCGGCACGGGGAGCGGTGGCCGGTGGCCGGCTGCCATCGTTGCAGCCCATGTTGGGGGTCGGAGCTCCCTGGGTGTCAGCACCCGCCCTCCCGGCCCCGCAGCCCCTAGTGTGTGACCTGCACAAGGGGCTCACCTCTCCGAGTCTCCACAAGGGGCTGACGTGGGCCTCTACCCCACAGGGTTGTTGAGAACCTGGCACAAGCCACGACCTGGGACACACACACGTCCCTGTCGTGGAGTAGGCAGCCCCGGACACCAGCGACGGGTTTTACTCCCCATTCAGGATCTACGCGACAGCGCCTCGAAACAACGTCTCCACCCCGAATAACTCCCTTGCTGCCTCGCTGGCTGTGTCCCCGCCCTGCTTCTGCTGGGTTACACGGCACGCCGTGTGTGACACCACTCGGGTTTTGTCCCAGGCCGCCGGCCATGAAGCCCGCGGGTTTCGCACCCCCGCCGGGCAGTCGTTGGCCTTGTCGCTTATGCGCCGCGGGAGCCCCGTGCCGTGCCGGTGCCGGGCGCTGAGGTCTGGAAATCCTTTGTGCATGTTTGAAAGCCACTCGGGTCCCGGAAGCAGCAGGTTCGAGAAAGCTCTTAAAATAAGTAGCCCCGTCATAGCAGCCCTTTCTGCAGGGTGCGCGTGAGGGCCCCAGAGACTGTTTTCTCTTTGCTGGAACTAAACAAAGACGAGAGGTCGCGGGCCCTTCTTCTCGTCCCCTACCGTCTCTGAAATAGAAAGGGGATTGGATCGGAGGGGACAAGGCCCCAAGCAGTGCTGTGATCTCGGCGGGCTGTGAGCCAGTGTGTGCCGGGACACAGGGGCGTCTGTCTCCGAGCAGGGGGCAGCCGCGACCGCGCGCACCCCCGGGCTGGGCCTGCCCCTCCGGTGGCCGGGTTTTGTGCGGGTGCCGTGGCCCCGCCTCTGTTTTTGGCCCACGCGTATTCTTCCCTGACCCCTCCTCCCCTCCCTCACCCCAGATGGTGCTGTCAACAGAAAAAAGCCAAACTCTATAAAGATAATTTTAAAGAGATTTATTCTGAGCCAAACTTGAGGACCCTGACCCGCTGTGGCTGTCGCAGTTGGGTTTTGTACATTTGAGGGAGGCAGGGGCTACAGGTCAAGTCATGCGCCAGCACCTGGGAGGCGTAAGTTGGCTTGGCCCGAAAAGGTGGGACATCTCGAAGGAGGGTGGCTCGCAGGTTGTAGGTGGGTTTAAAGATTCCTTGGACTGTAATTGGTTAAAGACGCGAAGCTTTGTCTTGGAATGTCGCAACATGAGGCGCTGTTATCAGAGATAAGCCACTGCATATGGATTTGTGGTGTAAACCGAGGACCTGCAGGTGTGTCTTGCATACCCTTGGGCCTGTTATTGGGTTACAAAGGATGTCCCCAAGAAGGGAGGGGGCGTGATGAGGCCTGTCTGACCTCCCTCCTCCTGGCAGGCAATTCAGTTTTAGGATATTCCTTTGGCCACGAGGGAAGGGGGTCCATTCACTCAGCCAGTCGGGGGGGTGGATGAGCCTTAAAATTTTTAGTTTATGTGCCCTGGGAGGTCACCAGGGGCTCCCCCACCCGCCAGCCGCCCAGAACCGGCTTTGCTCCTCCTTGGTCCGGAGCCCCCGCCTGGCCTCGTGCCTCCCTGTCTCTCCTGTGTGGGGACAGCTGGCGTGTTCCCACGCGCCGCACGTCGGGCCTGTGCCGGCCGCGCCGTGGAGATGGTCTCGTGTCATCTCCCCACAACCTCGAGGGGCAGCAGTGTCATTTCCCATGTTTCACAGCAAGGACTCGGCAGCCCGCAGAGGTCCCCGTGGTACGCGGCGGGGGGCCGGGACCTGGGCCGCGTGGCTCAGCGTGCTCTTTCCCTGTGACCGGCGGTGACGGTGACTCTTTCTGGCCGTCTGTCCCGCCGGGTGTCCTCAGTGGACCCGTTCCTGTGGCTGTGGCACAGTGGCACTTAGTGGCTCAAGACAACACAGATGAGCCGGGCGCGGTGGCTCACGCCTGTAACCCCAGCACTCTGGGAAGCCGAGGCAGGCGGATTGCTCGAGCTCAGGAGTTCGAAACCAGCCTGAGCAAGACCTCGTCTCTACTATAAATAGAAACAAATTAATTGGCCAACTAATACATATAGAAAAAAAAAATTAGCCGGGCATGGTGGCGCACGCCTGCAGTCCCAGCTACTCGGGAGGCTGAGGCAGGAGGATTGCTTGAGCCCAGGAGTTTGAGGTTGCTGTGAGCGAGGCTGACGCCACGGCACTCACTCTAGCCTGGGCAGCAGAGTGAGACTCTGACTAAAAAAAAAAAAAAAAGACAATACAGATGTGTGACCTTGCCATTCTGGGGGTCAAAACCAAGGTCGGTTTCTCTGGGTGGAAATCAGGAAGAGGGCCGGGCGCGGTGGCTCACGCCTGTCATCCCAGCACTCTGGGAGGCCGAGGCAGGAGGATCGCTCGAGGTCAGGAGTTCGAGACCAGCCTGAGCAAGAGTGAGACCCCGTCTCTACTGTAAATAGAGGGGAAAAAAAAGGAAATCAGGAAGCGGGGCCAGGGCCGCGGCCCCTCCAGGGCTCTGGGAGAGACGTTGCCTTCCTTTCCAGCTGCTAGGGCCCGCACTCCTCGGTGGCTCTGGGCTGCACGTCACTCGGGCCTCTGCCTCTGTGACCACGTCTCACATCAGCCCCGTCACTCATTCATTCAGCTGATGTTTCCTGAGCAGCTACTACGTGCCGGCACTGTGCTGGGTGCTGAGGGTGCCGTGCAGAACGCAGAGCTGGTCCCAGTGCTCGTGAGTTCACAGCCCAGAGCGACAGACCACCCTAAACGTACTCACGCCCCGGCGACTGCCGGGAGTGCCAGGAGGGGACGGCAGCAGGAATCCTGGACTTCCCAGATGAGAGAGACTTGCCTGGCCTGCTGCAGTCAGGGAGGGCTTCCTGGAGACAGCGGCTTTTGAGCTGACCTGGAAGGAGGAATGAACACAAATCAGTTGTTTAAGTAAAGGAGGCCCAAGCAACTTGTCCCCCCCTGACCTGGAAGCCTGACAAGTTGCAGCTACCATGGGGGAGGCCATTTCTGCCACCTACAACCCTGTCCCCACTGTGTGTGACTTAGTCCTCCTCCCCCCTGAGGTCCCAGCTCATGTCCCCTCCTGCCTGTCCCTCTCAGTCCCGGCTGTGTCCCCAGTGCCCACAGTAGGAGACGGATGGACAGACGGACGGATGGCCCCGTGAGTTCCAATCTGCTCACCCGGGTGCCCCTCGCCCGGCTCCACCCCCTCCTCGCACGGCCTCTGTCTCCTCTCGCTCCCTGTCCTCATTTTTTAAAAAAATAGACTTTCTCTTTGGGCAAAGTGTTAGATTTACAGAAACATCACGAAGCCAGCGTAGAAGGTTCCCTTCCCCCCACACACGGCCACCAGGCTGCTGACACCTCACCTGGCTCCGGGTGAGTAAAGCGCGTACTTTCTTTCAGATTCCCGCAGTTTCCCCTGATGTCCTTTTCCTGCTCCAGGGTCCCACGTGACGCTTAGTCCTCAAGTCTCTTTAGGTTCCTCCAGGCTGTGACAGTGCCTGACCTTTCCTTGCTTTTGATGGCCTTGACCTTTTGGAGGAAGACTGGGCGGGGATTCTGTGGCCCGTTCCCCAAGCTGCCCTCGGAGGATTTTCCGGGAACGTTCCGTGACTTCTCCCTGAGCCCCGCCGGGCACAGCGTGAGGGGCACGTGGGCCGCAAGGCAGGCCGGGAACGGCGTGTGCGGGGGGCGGTGGCCCGCCCGGCACCACGGAAAGCAGGAGGGGCATTCCCCAGGCACGTGGTGGCCCCAGTCGTCCTTGGGATGTCATGGCAGTGTGCGTGTGTTTTTAAAATATTGTCGTTGCATTTACAAAGTGTTAAGTCAGAGAGAACTCACAGGCCCCTGCTGGGTCTGCCTGCGGTTCCCTGGTGGATTTGCGGGCGGTGGCTTCGCCCCTAAGCTGGTGCTACGTGCGTAGACTATGAGGTCCCTAGGGACAGAGCCCACCCTAAGCCCCTCGTGTGTCCTCAGTGGTACCTGGTGCAACTCTGGCCGTGGGAGCTTCACCCGGTGAGCCGTGTGTCCCCGGTCTGTGACCAAGCAGCAGCTTCGCGAGAGGGTTAAGAAGAGGCAGTTTCTGGAACCAGAGCCTTAGTTCCAGTCTCTCTTCTGCCGCTAACCAGCTGTGGAAACTTGAGCAAGTTATTTAATCTCTCTGTTAATGCCTCAGTTTCCCCATGTGTCAAAGGGGGAAATCAACGGCATCTTCCATAGAGGGGAAGAGGACCAAGAGCCTTGGGAAGAGCCCAGCCCGGGCCGGGCCCGTGGCAGGTGTTCTGCAGATGCCGGCCCCTCCCGCCCTTTTCCTGGAGGTGGGGTAGGGGGTGGGTGTCTCTGGTGTTAGCATGACCTTAGCTTGTCACTGAGTAACCTAGGTTATTGCATGGGATCATACAGGAATCTCCAAGGTGGGCAGGATGCTGAGCATTAGGAGAAAAGCACACAGGTGTTTTTAAAGGGTATGTTCTAGAATAACCATTGCTTCAGTGTTTTTTTTAGGCTTTATTAAAATTCCAAATAACATTAAGAGAAGGTGGGAGACTTACATTTTTCAAGAAGGGCCACACGTGCAAAGCTTTTCTGGTTCCCGCATGCATCAGAGCTCACACTTCTGATATCCGTTCCCTGATTCCAACCTGCTCCTTGCTTGACATCTTTTAAGGCGCCGGGTACCGTTCTGTGCTTCTGTAAAACCAACCCGTCAGGGTGAGGGGCCGGTTCCACGGCCTCCTCCCTTCGCTGCCCTAGGTCACAGACCTCCTGGTGGACGAATCCAGTTTTACCGGAGAAGCCGAGCCATGCAGTAAAACGGACAGCCCGCTGCCAGGCGGGGGCGACCTCACCACGCTGAGCAACATCGTCTTCATGGGGACCCTGGTGCAGTGCGGGCGGGGCCAGGTGAGCCCCGGGGCGCCTGGGACCTGAGCCTCCCGTCACCCACAGCCCCAGCCTTAGGGCTCACCCTCCCCTCTCTCTCCTGAACACAGGGAGTGGTGATTGGAACAGGGGAAAGGTCCCAGTTTGGAGAAGTGTTTAAGATGATGCAGGCTGAAGAGGTAAGGGACAGGTTGGGGCTTGGGGCTTTGTGGGTGGGATGGGGGTGAGACTATTCTCGGTGAACGATCCCAGGGCCGCCTGCCCCGCAGGAGTGAGGAGGATGTAGTTAATGGGAGTACACTTTTTAAACTATATTTTGGTCTAAAATACCTGTTAGCTTTTCCATAAAGATACAACTTTCAGGCAGTGCCATGCACAGATCTTAAGTGTGGACGTCAGTGCATTTTGACATACGTGTGCCCCTGGGTAATCATCACTCGGCTCAAGTTATAGGGTGGAAAGGCGAATGCATTTGGAAGAAAGCCAGGCGGAAGCTGGGGCACGCTGCTGGGGGCTGGTCTAACAAGCATCGCTCTGCCCGTTCCAGACGCCTAAGACCCCGCTGCAGAAGAGCATGGGCGAGCTGGGGAAGCAGCTGACGCTCTTCTCCTTCGGCATCATTGGTGAGTGGAGCATCTCTGCAAGGGGCCGTCCTGGGGCAGCCGCCACGGCGGTTTCTCAAACATCTCGCTGCCCGCTGATCGGGACCAGAGACTCTCCGGCAGCAACCAGAGGCTCCTGCATCAGTGGCACCAGGCTGGCGGCTGTAACGAGCAGCCCCCACATTCCACGCCCTGACATAGCGAAAGTCAGACCTGCAGACCTGTTCCTGGTCCAGTGGCTTTCCCACAGTGCTGCTCGGCTACACGTGCTGACGCAGGCCCAGGCTCCTGCTGTATTGTTGCTCTGTCTTCCTCCAGGTCCTTGGAGGCCATAATTCTACTCAGCCAGCGGGTGGGGGGAGAGAGAATATGGAAGCTTGCGGGGGAGCTTTTAAGGCACCGACCAGGAAGTCATGGCATCACTTTTGCCCCCTTTTTATTGGCCAAAATGAAGTCACGTGACCTACCTAACTGCAAAGGAGACTGGGAAATGTAGTTTAGCCACACGCTCAGCCATATTTCTATGCTTCCATTAAGAAATAGGTCATGCCTGGGCCTGTGCTTTCTGGCCTTTCGGTAGCACACCAAACAATGTCAATGTGATGCTACTAAAGAACTAAATTTAGCTCTTAAGCCTTAACGTCCTCCTGGGCTTGCCCTGGTCCCTTCACCTGTTTCTTCCTCCGGTTTCCAACTCTGGCTTTGATTCTGTGCCCTTCATTCCAGTCTTTAGGATCCAGTCTTTAGTGCCTGGGCCACAGTAGATGCTCAGTAAAACATTTGTCAAGTGAGTGATTTGCTAAAGGAAAAAACCAAAAAGCCACTGCCCATAGCACATGCAGCGACGAGGGCAGTACCGGCTGGAACTGCAGAGCCAGAGGAAGTTCTTGAGAGAAACAGCTGTCCCTCCTAGCGGCTGTTTTTTTTTTTTTTTTTTTTTTTTTTTTTGAGACAGAGTCTTGCTTGTTGCCCAGGCTAGAGTGAGTGCCGTGGCGTCAGCCTAGCTCACAGCAACCTCAAACTCCTGGGCTCAAGCAATCCTCCTGCCTCAGCCTCCCGAGTAGCTGGGACTACAGGCATGTGCCACCATGCCCGGCTAATTTTTTCTATATATATTAGTTGGCCAATTAATTTCTTTCTATTTATAGTAGAGACGGGGTCTCGCTCTTGCTCAGGCTGGTTTCGAACTCCTGACCTCGAGCAATCCGCCCGCCTCAGCCTCCCAGAGTGCTAGGATTACAGGCGTGAGCCACCGCGCCCGGCTATAGCGGCTGTTTTATGGTACATCTGGCCACCCAGACGCATTAACTCATTTACCGAGTGTCCTGTGGCCCACCAGACCCTGTGCTGGGTTCTGGGGCCACCAAGACGAGCCAAACACAGTTTCTGCCCTTAGCGGGGCCCCAGTCCGATCGGGGAGACACACCTGTATAAATGTGCGACGTGAAGGTGACAGTTAATCTTGCCTGCGTGTCGTCTTCCCAAACCTCAGCTCTGGATGTGCTACCCAGAGTTTGTGAAACCCCTAGGTTAAAGACTTAAATATCTCTCCACCCTCTTCCTTCTTCTCTGCCTTGTGTTGTCTTTGAACAGTGGTGGAAACGGGCTTTATCTTAACCTGAAAGTCGGACAAAACTAGTGGAGCTCTGTGCCATGAGAAGATTTTGTAGCCATGCTCAGGCTCCATCGCAGGAGACTCTGGATTAGTGATGTCTTAGTGATGGATTAGTGGATTAGATGGATTAGTGATGTCTGCCCAGGCACAAGAGGGGGAAGCAGCTATGCACGGCCATCCTCCCTTTGCCCTCCTCGGCTGCAGATTAGACATGTCTGGCAGAACAGAAGGCCCAGAGGCCCTGGCTGCAGAGGCCTCTGTCACATTATAGAGCAGTAGTGTGGTTGGGGACTGTGGCTTCTAGGCCAAATTGGCTCTGCTCCCTATTTTTTGTATGGCCAGCAAGCAGAGAATATTTTTTACATTTAACATTTTTTTAAAATATCAAATGAAGAAAAATATCTCATGATGTTAAAAATTACAGGTAATTCAAATTTCAGTGTTCATTAATAATGTATTATTGGGGCTGGGCGTGGTGGCACGTGCCTGTAGTCCCAGCTGCTCGGGAGGCTGAGGCAGGAGGATCGTTTGAGCCCAGGAGATTGAGGTTGCTGTGAGCTAGGCTGATGCTGCTGCACTCATTCTAGCCTGGGCAACAGAGTGAGACTCTGTCCCCAAAAAACCATAATGTCTCATTGGAACACGGGCCCGCCCATTCACATGCTGTCTGTGGCTGCCCTCAAGGCACAGTGGCGAGGCTGAGTTGCAACAGAGACCGTGTGATCCCTAAAGTCAAAGTTACAGAAAGTTTTCCGACACCCGCCCTAGCCGATGGGACTAAGGGAAGGAGATCGGCTACCGTAAGGAGCACTTATCATTCTCTCCTGGTAACCCCAAGGACAAATACCAAGGAAATGCGCTTCAAGGCAGATTGTCAAAGTAGATAGCATTCACAGGACTTTCCATAAGATGAAATCTGCTAAAAAAAAAAAAAAGTTCCAAGGCTTGTTGTATAAGCCCGTGACATTGGTGTGTGCGTGGCAGGGCCAGTGACAGCTCTCAGACATTTTTTTCTTTTTAACATTTCAAGAACTGCTCTAGCAACGTAAAAGGTTTGAAACTGGGTTCCTCGAATCCCTATAAAAGGTCCACAGGGGAGAGGCAAGGCGCGGTGCCAGGCTGGGCAACGCCTTCCCGGGCACGGTAGTGTCGGCCGATTCCCGTGGTGTAAATGCTCTCGGCACGGCCCCTGGCGAGCTGCCAGCGTAAAGTTGCTGAGCGTGGGTCTGGGAAGAGAGACGCACACAGTTGACGCTTGCGAGCCCCTGTGAGCGGCCTGCAGTGTCCTCCAGGAAGGCCACCGGGTGTCCCTAGTGGGTGGGGCTCTGAGCTCACTGCCCCACCCCTGTTTCTTTTTCTTTTTCTTTTCTTTTTTTTTTGAGACGGAGTCTCACTCTGTCATCAGCCTAGCTCACAGCAACCTCAAACTCCTGGGCTCAAGCGATCCTCCTGCCTCAGCCTCCCGAGTAGCTGGGACTACAGGCACACGCCACCATGCCCAGCTAATTTTTTCTATCTATATTTTTAGTTGCCCAATTGATTTTTTTTTTCTATTTTTAGTACAGACGGGGTCTCGCTCTTGCTCAGGCTGGTCTCGAACTCCTGAGCTCAAAGGATCCACCCACCTCAGCCTCCCAGAGTGCTAGGATTGCAGGCATGAGCCACCGCGCCCGGCTCCCTATTTCTAATAGAACTCTGCCCTCCAACCTATTTTTATTTTATTTTAATTTCAGGATATTAGGAGAGTACAAACATTTTGGTTACATTTTATGTCTTTGCCTCACCCAAGCGAGCATGCCCCTTCCCCTCTGCATTGCTCACCACGTCCATTAGTTGTGAGTTTACCACCCCAGCCCCCTGATCCCTGGAGAATATCATTATCGTGTGAGCACCATAGAGTTGATCAGTCAGTGCCAATTTGATGGCGAGTACATGTGGAGCCCACTCTTCCAATCTTGTGTCATCTCACTTTGGATAATGGGCTAAAGCTCTATCCAGGAAAATACAGGAGGTGGTAGCTGTCATTTCTTATTATTGAGTAGTATTCCATTGTACACATATACCAGATTTTAATAATCCACTCATGAATCGATGGGCGCTTGGGTTGTTTCCACATCCTTGCAATGGTGAATTGTGCTGCCATAGCATTCGGGTGCAGATGTCTTTACCATAGAATGTCTTTTGGGAAGATGCCTAATAGTGCTATTGCTGGATTGAATGGTATTTCTATTTTTAGCTCTCTGAGCTATTTCCAAATTCTTTTCCACAGAGGTTGCACTAATTTGCAGTCCAGCCCTCTACACTGTTTCATCTGGGCTCATTTGGGCAGTCCAGCTAAGATTGCAGCTGAGTTCTGCAGCTAATCAATATGCCCCAAACACAAATAACAGATATTGTAACACTGCTGCTGCCCCCCACCACCCCACTACTGCCCAGCATGAAGCACCCCTGCCTTCCCATTTCCTGCAAAAACTGATGTTCTTTCAAGTCCACCCCCCTTCCTGTTGCCTTCTCCCTGCTTCTGATAACCCTGGCAAGGACGGGTAACAACTAGGCCTTTCCTGTGGGCCAGGACCTGTGCTGAGTGTGCAAATGCATCGTCACGGGTAAAGCCCTGGAGCAACGCCTTGAAGGAGGTTTGGTCGTTATGGTCCCATTTTACAGACGAGGAAGCTGAGGCGGCCTCTGGCGGCCCTGGCAGGTTCCCCCATTGCCAGAAGGTCTCATGCCCTTTCCCGGGGCCCAGCTCTTGCCACTCTGCCCCGGGGGTCCTTCTGGGGCAGTTTCCCGAGTCTCTGGCGCCCAGGCCTGCGCTCAGTGGAGATTTGGTAAATTATCAGTGAAAGAAAAAGGGAAAGGGGAGTGTACTGAGTCACGAGCACAGCAGGATAAAATAGTTTGGGAAATAGTGGTCCATCTGCGGACCCCAGGAGCAGCCGTCCCTGGCCTCACCAGACCTGGGCGGGCGGGCGGGTGGGGCAGGAGCCCGGACTCGCACACGGCGTTTGGGGAGACTTTGGAGTCCTGTGCATGTGCTCGCAAACAGCCCCAATAAACCTTGCTTGCTGTTTGTTTAACTTACGCCTGGCTTGAACCTTTCCTGGGAACCTTTCCTTTTCCTGGGAAAGCAAAACTAGGTTTTTTTGTAAGTATAAAAGTATTTTCCTTTTAAAAAAAAAGAGAGTGGTGGAAAGCACCTGAGGTCACTAATCATTCCCGTGCGAGTCCCCGCAAACCCGCCACGGGAGCGAGTTCGAGGCGGCCGGCGGCCACGGGGACGTGTGTTTGGTGTCTTCCAGGTCTGATCATGTTCGTGGGCTGGCTGCAAGGCAAGCAGCTCCTCAGCATGTTCACCATCGGCGTCAGGTAAGGGCGGCCGGCCTCGCCTGGTCGGGCCGTGGCACGGGCGCGCCCCTCCCTGCCGGGAGAGCCGGCTGGGGTCGCGGGCAAGTGCGTCCTCACCAGCCCAGACCGCGGTCTCCCCGCACGCGGCACGCCGGTCCCGGGGGGTGGGGGGGGTGCCCGGGCGCACCCTGGAGGTGATTGACAGCGCGGGACTTGGAGTTCCCTTCCTCGTCGCTCTCTGCCCCTGGGTTTAGGTCTTACTCTAGCTGAGAGTCTGCACTCCTGCCTCGGTTGGAATCCTGCCCCTGCCACTTGCTAGCTGTGTGACCTTGGGCAAGTTTCCTGGCTCTCTGTGCCTTGGTTTCCCCCTCTGTAAAACGGGAGCGCAGGTACGCGCTCTCCCGGGGCCGCGGGGAGGATTAACCGCCTTAGACGTGCGGGCGGCACGCGACACGCGGTGCGCAGTGAGTGACGGCTCTGGGCGCTCGTTTGGAACGCGAGCCGCCAAGCCCTCGTTTTCCAGAGAAGGGTGCAGGCAAGGACAAGGCGGCTCGGGGACAGCAGGGCCAGGAGTCAGGGCGCTTGCCTCACGCCAAGGGGACCTGCCCATCCTCCACTCGGGGATTCCGATCAGTCGTCCCACGGCCCTGGGGCCTCGTGGCCGCTGCAGAGAGAAGGAAGGGCAGCCCGGCTTCCCGTGCTGGCGGCTGAGGCAAGGGGAGCAGAGTGCCGGGCGTGTCCCTCGCTGGCGTGTCCCAGCAGAGGGGAGGCTGGGGACCCCTCCAGGACACGGAGGAGCCAACACATGTCTAGGCTCCTGTCAAGCCTGGTGGTCCCCGAGGGAAACCCACGTGCCGGTGTCTGCAGGGTGGTTTTGGGAATATGCAGAAAATTGTTTCAGCATATGTTAGAAAAAAAATACATATGGGCCGGGCGCGGTGGCTCACGCCTGTAATCCCACCGATCTGGGAGGCCGAGGTGGGAGGATCTATTAAGGAGCTCAGGAGTTTGAGACCAAGTTGAGCAGCAGCAAGACTCCATCTCTACTAAAAATAGAAGAAATTAGCTGAGCACAGTGGTGTGCACCTGTAGTCCCAGCTACTCGGGAGGCTGAGGCAGGAGGATCGCTTGAGCCCAGGAGTCTGAGGTTGCTGTGAGCTAGGCTGATGCCATGGCACTCACTCTAGCCTGGGCAACAGAGCGAGACTCTTGACTCAGAAAAAAAAAAAGAAAATACATATTTATATATGTGTGTGTGTGTGTAAATGTGTGTGTGTAATTGGTACATCACACTCACGATATAAACAGACTTACATGTCCATGAGTTCATGAACGCACATGCAACATGCGTGCAATTGGATGTTCAGCCACAGGAAGGGATGAAGCCCGGGTCCGCGCTACCACGTGGATTAACGCTGAAACCATTTTGCTGCTGAAAGAAGCCAGTGGCAAAAGACCCCATATCATAGCATGATTGAATTGATACGAAATGCCCGATAACAGGTCGCCCTGCGGAGACAGAAGGCAGATCGGCGTTTGACGGGGGCAGGGGTGGGGGAGGGAGGGGCAGCCGCTGACAGTTACAGGGTGTCCGCTGGGGGGTGGAGAAAATGTTCCGAGATTGACGGCGGTGACAGTTGCACAACTGTGCACACGCTGAAAACCACTGAACGGTATACACGAAAGGGTGAGTTTTCTGGGACGCGGGTTATATCAATAAAGACAACAGAAAGCAAGCGTGGAGGCAGCTGAGAACGCCGTTATTTAGAGGCTCTCCGGAGCCTTTCGGATTTGTGTGTGACAAGTGGGCAGCTGTGGCCGGCGCCCGTGCTGCAGTGACAGCCCCCACGGTGGATCGCGGCGCCCCGGCGTGCGTTGGCCAGTGAGGGCGAGAGGCCCTGGCGTCCGGGGCTGGGCGTGCGCGGCTCTGGTACGCAGGATGACACCTAGCGTCAGGTGTGCCCGTCTGGGGAACCCGGGGAAGCCCGCCCGCGTGCGAAGGAATGTGTGCAGTTCCCCGGGCACTCGGTGACAGAGTAGATTCAAACGCAGGTCTTTTTAAAATTCCAAGTGTCTTTTTTTTTTTTTTTAATCACACTGTATATGCACTGAGGGGCAGGTGACAAAAGTGCACAGGTGTGTGTGTGTGTGATGTTACAAAAGCATTCAAAGATGTTTTTCTGAATGAGCGGAACCTGGAGGCGTGTGATCCCGGTTCCGCCCTGCACAGCCCCGTGGGGTGAGGCTGGCTTCCCTCGCCCAGAACAGGGAACGGGTTTAGGCCGACGGTGGCATTTCTAACCTGCTCCCGGGGCGCCCGGGCTGGGGTGCGCCGCTAACCCGGGCCCAGGCTCCGGCAAGAACAGAACCAGGGCAGGCGGCAGGTGGCTGAGCCCGTGGAGGCAGGTGCGGGGCGGCAGGGGTGGGGGGGAGGAGGAGAATGCAGGGCTGTCGCAGCCAGAATGCTTGAAAACCTCCCCAAAATAACCGTGTGTTCCATTCCCGTCTTGTAAACCACGGAAAGTCCCATGAGCCAAAAAAAAAAAAAGGGCTATTAAACATTTCCAGGATAAAGAACAAAAAAGATGGCTCCATCCCACCTCCTTTCCCTCCCTTGTTCCCTCCCTTCCCCCAGTGCTGCTGGTCTTTTCCAATTCCTTGTCCCACCATCTCAGTTCCTTTGTCCCTTGATCCGTGATGACCTTGCACTGGGAAAACAACTCCCTCCTTTCACTTGTGACTTTGAAAGGGTGAAGTTCTTCAGTTTTTAGGGGCAGATTAAAGTCACCCGAAACCACCATCTAGGATGGTAGCAATGCCAGCGAGATTTTTCCAAAATAAATAAAATGAGAGATCGTTCTTTGCAAGACTTCATCCTAATCCCCTCTGCCTTGAGTGTGACATTCGAGATGATCACAGGCACTTGCTTTTCCTGGTTCATTCTAATCTTTATTATTTTGTGGATTAATTTTTTATTAGTATGAACGTACCCAGGTGCGTGCAACCCGCCCGTCCCCGGCCACACAGAAGGGAAAGTTCCTGTCATAACCCTCTGCAAATGTTTGCTCAGCCCGCTCCCGCCGGCCTGTGCCGGAACACCAGGGAAGGTGACAGAAGGATGTCGCCATAGAAACTGGGCACAGCCCCTTGACCACATTCTGTAATCGTGGTTTATATAACTTGTCCCTAAGAGCTCCATTGTGTCTGGATGAAAGGTCTCCATTCACATACCGTAGTTCCTTGATTCTAAGATGCACGTTCCTTTTCACTCCTCTGAGATCATATCCTTCTAATAAGTGATGAAGGAGTAGGCGCCATGTTACTGATCCGCTGGCATGGCGTTTTCCCTTTCTTACTGTGCACAAAATAGTGATGTCCTTGGCCAGGCACGGTGGCTCACACCTATAATCGTAGCACTCTGGGAGGCCGAGGCGGGCGGGTCACTCAAGGTCAGGAGTTTGAAACCAGCCTGAGCCAGAGCGAGACCCCATCTCTATTATAAAAAAAAAAATTAATTGGCCAACTAAAAATATATATAGAAAAAATTAGCCGGGCATGGTGGTGCATGCCTGTAGTCCCAGCTCCTCGGGAGGCTGAGGCAGGAGGTTGCTGTGAGTGAGGCTGACGCCACGGCACCCTAGCCCCAGGCAACAGAGCAAGACTGTCTCAAAAAAAAAAAAAAAATAGTGGTGCCCTTCCCAAATGACCATCTTAGCTTCATCGAAATACAGTGGCCCCGTGTGACTCTGGTTGAGTGAGCCCCGAAGGTTTTTCCACGACGAACCAACCCAGGTGGAGTGCTCGCCGCGTGCCAGGCCGGCCCAGGTCTAAACAGCTGCAGATGTTCGCCTGTTCAGCTTTGTTTATGCAGCGGCTACGCAGTGACACCCTTGGGTGTTCCCATGCACAGAGCAAAAACAAGCCAACCATGGGCCGGAGGTAGCCAGAAAATATGTTTTGTTTGAATTGCATCTGTTTAAAAAAAAAAAAATGGGATTTGTTGCTAGTATTTAAAAACTGAGACTTTGCATGAAAAACAGGTGCTGGGTTTCTAGTTTCTCGTGGGAAACGCGCAAGGTCTCGCAACACTGGGCCCGGCTGTGGGTCGGCGGGTCCCGGGGCACAGAGAGAGCTGGGGGGTTGCAAAGCAGTGAGCCGACACCCCCAAACGGATCCGCTCAGCAGGCAAAGGCACAGCTCCGGCATCTTACTTCGCGTGACTTCAGTTTCCTTGTCTGGCTCCCTCAGAGGGAAGTGTCTGAGCCACTAGGCTGATGAGAAGGGAAATTTGAGGGACCCAGGGAGGACCCTCTGAACCAAAATAGTCTATTCTCACTCATGCTCTGACTCTGGAAATTCCTTTCATGGGGCCCGAAGACCTTTCTCTGTAATAAATGAGAATAGTTTAATGCAAAGGCACTTAAAGAGGCAAAACGGCTGACAGACTAACTCATACTAAGGTGTGGATGGCTGGCGGGAGAGGGCCCTTCCCAGGAAGTGGGGTTAGCAGGGGAGCACTCAGGGCAGTGGAGGAGGAGGCGGGCACACCGGGGAACCGAAAACAGAGAACAGACCCGGGACACGTCGTCACGGGGCCCCGTCTGACCTTCCACTCCAGCCTGGCCGTGGCGGCCATCCCAGAGGGCCTGCCCATCGTCGTGACGGTCACGCTGGTCCTGGGCGTGCTGCGCATGGCCAAGAAGCGGGTCATCGTGAAGAAGCTGCCCATCGTGGAGACGTTAGGTGAGCGGCCACCGCCGGTGGCGCTTTCACCCGGGGGTGGGGCTGCGTGGTGGGGGGAGGGGCGGTTGTCACGGCGACGCAGCCCTGGCGGACCCCTCGCTTGCTTCCGTAACCTGGCGTGTCACCGGGCCAGGTTGCTGCAGCGTCCTCTGTTCCGACAAGACGGGGACCCTGACTGCCAACGAGATGACGGTGACCCAGCTCGTGACCTCGGACGGGCTGCACGCCGAGGTGAGCGCCCGTGGGACGCAGGAGCCTCGCTCGCCGCGAAGGCCGGACAGGCGCCCCGGCCAGGGACGGCAGGCGCGCGGCGTGTGTCTAGGACTTAGTAGGGAGACGTGAATCGGGCTTCCTGTGCAATCTTCCTGCTGCAGATTGCAGCCAGAAACAAGGCTGGTTTTTTTGTTTTTTAAGTCATCCCGTACTTTGTTTCGAAAGGCATGCCCGATTTCAGGTAGCCCCGTTCATTTTTATTAGTGACGTGCGCGTTACAAAACGTGCAGGCTGGGAAACGCTTACCCTTCCGCTCCCACGACCGACCAACCGCCGTCAGCCCGTTTGTGCTGCTTTTTCTTTTCTTTTTTTTTTTTTGAGACAGAGTCTCACTCTGTTGCCTGGGCTAGAGTGAGTGCCGTGGCGTCAGCCTGGCTCACAGCAACCTCAGACTCCTGGGCTCAAGCGATCCTCCTGCCTCAGCCTCCCGAGTAGCTGGGACTACAGGCATGCGCCACCATGCCCGGCTGATTTTTTCTACATATTTTTAGCTGGCCCATTAATTTCTTTCTATTTTTAGTAGAGACCAGGTCTTGCTCTTGCTCAGGCTGGTCTCGAACTCCTGACCTCGAGCAATCCTCCCGCCTCGGCCTCCCAGAGTGCCAGGATGACAGGCGTGAGCCACCGCGCCCGGCCAGTACTTAGTGCTCTTAGCTTCAGCTGCAGAATACCGCACTGCGTGAACTCACCGCGGTGTGCTAACTAGTGGCACTTTGTCCTCCCGTGAGTTGTGCTGATAAACAGTCCCGCAGGGACGTCCTCACACTTAAGGCCTTGTCCGAGTCTGATGCTGCATCCTTGGCCTGGATCCCCAGGGAGGAGGCGGCGGGCCACCCAGGGGAGCGCGTGCTTGACTCTTGGCGACACCCTCTCCTCTGCAGGTCAGCGGGGTCGGGTATGATGGCCAAGGGACCGTGTGCCTCTCACCGTCTAAGGAAGTGGTCAAGGAGTTTTCCAATGTCTCCGTGGGGAAGCTGGTGGAGGTGAGCGTCGAAGCGCTGGGGTGGCACCGTGCGAGCATGGCACGGCCCCTGGGGTCTCTCTGGAGGGGGAGGCGGCAGCTGCGCCACCTGGGCCCTGGCAGCGACCGGGCCACCCAGGGGAAAGGTGGTCACGGCGTTGGAAAGATGGCCCCGAAACAAAGGGTGGCATTGGAGGCAACAGGGGCTGGGAGCCTTCGTGCTCGTCACCGGCCGCGGGGAGGGCGCGGAAGGGACACCTGCCCAGAGAAGGTGGCCGGGGACTGCTGGGACGTGAGCACGTGACCAACGTCCCTGCTGTCACCATCAACCCTTTACTGCTAATGCTAGCTGTGTGCGCCTCTTTGCGGGAGCCCGTCTCTGTCCCGTGTGGCAGGTGCCGCCTCCTTCCACGGCCGCCAGTGACCCCACCGCAAGGCCCCTGCCCAGTGGCGCTGCTTCAGGATCACAGCGACCATCCTCCCAGTTTTGCAGATTAAGAAACAAAACAGGCCGGGCGTGGTGGCTCACACCTGCAATCCCAGCACTCTGGGAGGCCGAGGCCGGCGGATCGCTTGAGGTCAGGAGTTTGAAACCAGCCTGAGCAAGAGCGAGACCCGTCTTTTTTTTTCTATAAATAGAAACAAATTAATTGGCCAACTAAAAATACATAGGAAAAAAAAGCCGGGCATGGAGGCACATGCCTGTAGTCCCAGCTACTCGGGAGGCTGAGGCAGGAGGATCGCTTGAGCCCAGGAGTCGGAGGTTGCTGTGAGCTAGGCTGACGCCACAGCACTCACTCTAGCCTGGGCAACAGAGTGAGACTCTGTCTCAAAAAGAAAGAAAAAGGAACAAAACTATGTACGACTATTACGTATCAATAGAAAAAGAAACAGGGGCTCAGACAAGTGACATGAGCCCGAAGCTTGCCAATCAGGAAGGGAGGGAAGTGTCACTTATACTCTGTGTTTGTTTCCATTTTGCCTTTTCTATATATTTAGTTTTTAACAGAGATATAAGTCATAGACCCTAGAATTGACCCTGTCAAAGTCTAGGATTGGATGGTTTTAGTACATTCACAAAGTAGCATGGCCATCACCACCTTCTAATTCTAGAACCCCTCATCACCCCAAATGGAGATGCCGTCCCTACTAGTGGTCACCCCCCCATGGCTCCACGCTCGTAACTACCAGCCCACCTGCCTGCTCGCCGGCCTCCCTTGTGACGGCTGTGACAGCTAGCATTGCACGCGGTCAGAGATGCTTACCGTGCTCCATCTGAGGAGCCAGGGCGCCGATTTATTTCCTTTTCTTTTTTCTTTTTTGAGACAGAGTCTCGCTCTGTTGCCCGGGCTAGAGTGAGTGCCGTGGCGTCAGCCTCGCTCACAGCAACCTCCAACTCCTGGGCTCAAGCGATCCTCCTGCCCCAGCCTCCCGAGTAGCTGGGACTACAGGCATGCGCCACCATGCCCGGCTCATTTTTTTCTATATATATTAATTGGCCAATTAATTTCTTTCTATTCATAGTAGAGACGGGGTCTCGCTCTTGCTCAGGCTGGTCTCGAACCCCTGACACTGAGCGATCCTCCCGCCTCGGCCTCCCAGAGTGCTGGGATTGCAGGCGTGAGCCGCCTCGCCCGGCCAGGACGCTGATTGAGTTTTGAGAGCCAGTCTCGTCCCTGTGGACTCAGCTCTAAAACCGGGCTGAGCCTGCACGCGTGACTTTTCCACGAGCCGGAGCCTGGGAGGGGGCGCTGGGCCCCGGCACCAACAGCACAGGCTCAGACTGTCCCCTTTCAGGCAGGCTGTGTCGCCAACAACGCTGTCATCAGGAAGAACACCGTGATGGGACAGCCCACGGAGGGGGCCCTGGTCGCCCTGGCGATGAAGGTAGGGACTCGGGGCGTCCGTGCTGGGGTTTCTCTCCCTCGCCGCTGCCATAAGAGGGTCGGGGAGCGCAGCGCCCGTGCCAGAGCGTGGCCCCAGGGGTCCCCAGACGGCACCGGGTGGGCTCTGAGCCTCCGTGCGGCTTCAGAGAGCTCTGCGGGTCCCCACCCTCCACCAGAGTCCCCGCGGGAATCCTCTGCGCACCGCATGGCCCAGCCCCCCAGGTGTCGGGGGGACAAGACTCACCTGTGCACCCGGGCTCGGCTCCCACTCTCTCCGAGGCACCCTGGGGGGCCCGTTCCTCCCATCACCTTCGACTGACTCCAGAGCTCGGCCCTTAGACCCTGAGCTCTGTGGCTGCACGGAATGTTCTAGAACACTCCGTGCCCAGCGCGCCTGGTCTTTCCGTCAGCCCCCGCGTTCCCTTGCTCACAGCCGCTCCCTCCACTCCTGCCACCGTCCCAAGGTGCCGTCCCCGTGTGTGTCTGTCTTCACAGGGGGTCTCCCTCTTCTCATATAGGGTCACCCTGGATCAGGGCCACCCTAATGACCTCAACTTGATGCCATCCGCAAAGCCCCTGTTTTTAAATGAGGTCACACGCACAGGGTCCAGGGTTAGGATTTCAGCGCGTCTTATGGGAGACAGAGTTCAACCCATAACACCCCCTTAAGGAGACTTTTTAGAGACCTTTTTCCCTAGCCGCGCCACCCCTCCCCACCCCGTGAAATTTAAGACCACAGATATACCGTGTATCTGGTCGTGTGCCGTGTGCACATCTGAGCTTTGTACATAAAAGAAGTCGTTTTATCAACAACACCCTGAACCCATTTGCACCTCCTGGGGGTGATGGATGCAGTGGTTAGATCACGGGTTTAAAACTGGGGAAACTGGCCGGGTGCGGTGGCTCACGCCTATAATCCCAGCACTCTGGGAGGCCGAGGCAGGAGGATCGCTTGAGCTCAGGAGTTTGAGACCAGCTTGAGCAAGAGCGAGTGAGTGTATCGCTACTATAAATAGAAAGAAATTAGCCAAACAACTAAAATTAGAAAAAAAATCAGCCGGGCATGGTGGCGCATGCCTGTAGTCCCAGCTACTCGGGAGGCTGAGGCAGCAGGATCGCTTGAGCCCAGGAGTCTGAGGTTGCTGTGAGCGAGGCTGACGCCACGGCGCTCTAGCCCGGGCAACACAGTGAGACTCTGTCTCAAAAATAAATAAATAAAACTGGGGAAACTGAGGTTCTGAGCTGTCAAGCGACTGGCCCCGAAGCCATCAGAGAGCAGACAAACATCAGGACTGGCGAGGGCCCCAGGCTACAGCAGGGCCACCTCGCTGACCCAGCGGTTTCTCTGTGGGCACTTGCTGTGCCTTCCAGTCTAGAACATTCCTCTAGGCAGGAACCCTACAGGTTTCTGTTTCCAAGCGGGTTTTAAGTAGAAACAGTGGCAAAGTCCATCGGTTCTGCCCACCCCCCCCCACGACAGAAGGGACGTTCTTTTTCTGGGAGAGACATAGGAAAATAAGCGGTCGTTCTGCGCGAGCTAAATGCTGGAGACAGTTTGAAGAAGGAATAATTTCAGTGGGCTGAGCTTTGGCATAAAGAATGGCTTCGGACGACTAGCTAAAAAAAATAAATGCCTCATTTTATGATCCTAGATGGACTTGAGTGACATTAAAAATTCATACGTAAGGAAAAAGGAGATTCCGTTCAGCTCGGAGCAGAAGTGGATGGCGGTCAAGTGCAGCCCGAAGAACGAGGTGAGTCGGCCCTTCCCCCATGCCCGCACCCGAAGTAATGCCAAACGCAGGCCCAAGGACGAATTCCGAGTTCCCGCCGGCCCAATGCACCAAGACGCCGTGGATGGCAATTTTAAACCTTTGACCCCCCTGGGCCGTCTTCTGAGCTTTTCGTTTAAAACTGCAGTTCTCAAAGTGGGGTGCCGGGGCCAGCAGCCTGTGCGTCACTTGGGAATTCGTTAGAGACTCGACTTCCCGGTTCCACGCCAGACCTCCCGAGTCGGGAACTCCAGGGTGGGATCCGGGAGCCTGTGTTTTGGGGCGATTCTAGGCCAGGTGCAAGCGTGAGACTTGCTGGCCCGTAACAGAATCACCGAGTGAGCAGCACTGAGCACCTGCCGCCCTCCTGCCAATTCCGACCCCAACACAGCTAACTCGAGAGTCCCGTCTTTGCTCCTGAGTTTGTTTTTTTGAGACAGAGGCTCACTCTGGCTCCCGGGCTAGAGTGAGTGCCGTGGCGTCAGCCTCGCTCACAGCAACCTCAATCTCCTGGGCTCAAGCGATCCTCCTGCCTCAGCCTCCCAAGTAGCTGGGACTACAGGCATGCGCCACCACGCCCGGCTAATTTTTTCTATATATTTTTAATTGTCCAATTAATTTCTTTCTATTTATAGTAGAGACGGGGTCTTGCTCCTGCTCAGACTGGTCTTGAACTCCTGACCTTGAGTGATCTTCCCACCTCGGCCTCCCAGAGTGCTGGGATGACAGGTGTGAGCCACCGCGCCCGGTCCTGAGTTCTTTATGCAAATGGACTCATTTCACTTTAGTGATGGGGAAACAGACACTTCGTCCCTCAGGGGCATCACACACACACGCGTGTGTACACGTGTCAGTGACTAGAGGAACACTCACCTCGAGATTCATGGCCACCCCTGCGTGGGATGATGGCTGATTATTTTCTTTTATTTTCCTTTTTAGATTTGCTGTGGTTTTTCAGATATTCTTCATTGAAAAACATTCCTTTTTAAAAAAGAGTTGCCTTCTGCCCTTTTCTCCAACCCTCCCCTCCCCCCGCTGTCTCTAGCATCTATCACGTCTGTCTACGCAGACAGCTCATCTCTCACTCTGGTCCGCGGGCGGCCTGGCCAGCTCGTTCCAGGCCTGGCCGTGCGTGGACGGACGTGTAAATTCTGATTGCTTAAAGCGATTATAAATTTTTTTAAAAAATTTATAACTTTAAATCTTTTTTTCCCAAAGGCAGTGGTGACATAGTCTCATTGGAAAAGTACAGAGAATAGGACTTGAAAAATGAAAACGGTTTATCATTCCGCTTCTCTTTCCTCCCTCCCCACCACCACCTAAATTAACTCCCTGTACAGCCTGGGATAGAATGTTCCAGATTAGAAGTGTGCGTGTAGCAACACCTGTGGTGGCAGTTTTCAAGACAAGGTCATGTTATGTGTAGTGTTTGAACTTTTTTCCTGTGAAACTTCGCCTTAGTGTTACATCTTAGATACCGTCTGTGGCAGTTAACACAAGCTCGTCCGCCATGTTCACAGTGTGCCCGCTGTGGGCCAGGCAGGTGCCGCGGTGACGCTGGGGACCTGGCGTGCACCTGACTGACCCAGGACCTGCCACCTGGAGCCCACAGCCTACATGTCTGTCAAGACAGATCTAAATAAAAATACAGGGGCCGGGCGCGGGGGCTCACGCCTGTAATCCTGGCACTCTGGGAGGCCGAGGCGGGAGGGTCGCTCAAGGTCAAGAGTTCGAGACCAGCCTGAGCAAGAGCGAGACCCTGTCTCTACTATAAATAGAAAGAAATTAATTGGACAGCTAAAAATATATAGAAAAAATTAGCCGGGCGTGGTGGCGCATGCCTGTAGTCCCAGCTACTCGGGAGGCTGAGGCAGGAGGATCGCTTGAGCCCAGGAGTCTGAGGTTGCTGTGAGCGAGGCTGACGCCACGGCACTCTAGCCCGGGCGACAGAGAGAGACTCTGTCTTATAACTAACTAAATATAAATATATATATGTATATACATACACATACACAGGGAAAATGATTTACTTGGGTTCACTCTTGTGAGCTGAGAGTAGGAGGGAACCAGACAGACAGGTGCCCGCCTTGAGAGGTGACAGTCTGCCCTCAATGCCAACAATGAGTCATGTGCCCGGATGTGCAGCACCAGCCGGGACACCTCTGATTATTGACACATTCAGGAAGCTCTGAGTGACATTCACGAGCCCACTGAATGTAGAATGAGGGCGGTGCCGGTCACAGAGCACCTCATTCCTTTCACGTCCGCATGTGGAACTATAACTTTATTTATTTTTTTTTTGACACAGAGTCACTCTGTCACCCAGGCTAGAGTGCTGTGGCCTCAGCCTCTTTCACAGCAACCTCAGACTCCTGGTCTCAAGCGATCCTCCTGCCTCAGCCTCCCGAGTAGCTGGGACTACAGGCATGCGCCACCATGCCCGGCTCATTTTTTCTATCTATTTTTAGTTGGCCGATTAATTTCTTTCTATATATAGTAGAGACGGGGTCTCGCTCTTGCTCAGGCTGGTTTCAAACTCCTGACCTCGAGCGATCCTCCCACCTCGGCCTCCCAGAGTGCCGCGCCACCCGGCCTGGATCTGCAGCTCCCCTGCCCGCTCCACCCGTGCCCGTGAGCAGCACTTGGCCGCGGGCAGTGACTCCACTGCGATTGCCCCCGTGCATGACTTGGTGCCCTTGTGCACAACGAGGGGACGGTCCCTGGGAACCGGGGTGGCCAATGACGGCAGATTTCTCCCTCTGTCTCCTGCAAGGACCGGGAAGACGTGTACTTCATGAAGGGGGCCTTCGAGGAGGTGGTCCGCCACTGCACCACGTACAACCACGGGGGCATCCCCCTGCCGCTGACGCCCCAGCAGCGCTCGCTCTGCCTGCAGGAGGAGAAGAGGATGGGGTCGCTCGGCCTGCGCGGTCAGTGCTCGGCCTTTGCACGTAACGCTGACTGGGGGTGCGTTCGTGCAGGGTCCCTAGTGGGTAAGGCCACCCCGGGAAGGGCTGTCAGGCAGCGCGCTGGCGGCAGCGAAGCGAGGTCGGAACTTCATGGTCAGATGAAAGACAGAGAGCACCCCAGTCCCAGCCGCTAAATGACACCCACTAGTCTGGACGTGGCTCACGTGTCTGAGTTTTCTAGGCCAGGCGGACGGGCACACCCAAACATGGACGGTCCTGGTAGGTCCTTCTGCTCCTTGCCTTTTTTTTTTTTTTTGAGACAGAGTCTCACTCTGTTGCCCGTGCTAGAGTGAGTGCCGTGGCGTCAGCCTCGCTCACAGCAACCTCAAACTCCTGGGCTCAAGCGATCCTCCTGCCTCAGCCTCCCAAGTAGCTGGGACTACAGGCATGCACCACCATGCCCGGCTAATTTTTTTTTTTCTACATGCTTTTAGTTGGCCAATTAATTTCTAATTTTAGTAGAGACGGGGTCTTGCTCTTGCTCAGGCTGGTTTCGAACTCCTGACCTTGAGCGATCCTCCCGCCTCGGCCTCCCAGAGTGCTGGGACGACAGGCGTGAGCCACCGCATCCGGGTGCTTCTGGCCTCTTGCTGGAAAACCCAGGGGTGTCCTAAGTCGAGGGACACGTTCCATCCCTTGGCCATTTCCAGTTTCTGCGCCGGAGCCACTGCCTCCCGAGACGGGCTGAACGTTAAACTCACGTTCCCCGTGGCGTCCCTTGTCACCCTGCCCGGTTTCAGAGAGAGGGTTTGAAAACGCTCCAGACCCCTGCATCCCCTGGCGGGGAGCCGAGGGCTGGGCCTGCCCTGTCCCGACCCTCAGCCTCGGCCTCCCCGCAGGGCTCCGCCCTCCAAGCTGCCAGCGGACTTGCCGCTGCGCGCACGAGCCCTCGCAGCCCGCTGGCGTTTGTCCCCTCTTCCCGAGAGAAGCGTGTGTGCCCCAAAGCAGGGCCACTTCATACATCTCAGAGTCCTACCCCCGCCCCCGAGTGTCTGTGCAGCGCCAGGTCTGCGGCAGGCCCGCGGGACGAGTGCCCGCGCGTCTTCGGCGCTGGGCAGCCAGGCGGGCCTGGGCTCAGCGCCAGCTCCCCTGGGGACCGGCCACGCGGCCGAGCCGGGTCCTCAGCCCGCCGCCAGCGCCACTCGCACAAGTGCCACGGCTGCGTCGGACGGGGCTGCTGGGAGAGGCTGCCCGGGCACGGCCCCCTCGGTGTCGGGACGGTGACGCGGGAAGGCCGTCCTTTCACCGCTCGGGTTTGGGGCTCACCGGCCGTGTCGCCTCGCCCGCAGCCGGCGCCCACAGTCCCCACGGCAGTCTGTGCCGCGAGTCCACTACGGGTCCGTCTTGCTCTTGCATGACGCGGAGAGCTCGAAAGCACCGAGAGCTCGTTTCACTTCGCAGGCAGCTTTCCTTGCCACGCCAATCAGAATAGGTGACAGGGACACGCACGTTTTCATTGCGTTATTTCTAAATGTTCACAGTTGTATTTCGATAAACGCAAAATTTGAGAAGTCACATGACGGCAGTCGGCTAAAGTCGACGCTGGGCTGTGCGCCTTCGTCTGTCGCCTGCAGTGACGCTGGTAGCCAAGTGGTCACGTCCCCGTCTCAGACCGCTCGGCCCCCCGCAGCCGGGCCTGGCCTCCGCGCCGGGGAACGGAGCCGGGTCGGGCAGGCCAGAGCGGCAGTCCTCCCAGCGTGCGGCTCTCCGGGAGACTTCCCTAAACATTTGGCAGCTGCTACCCCCAGTCCGCAGGAGGGGACAAAAGGAGGGGGCGCAGCGGAGGTGAAGGCAAGAAACGGCCCCTCCTGCAGGCGTCTCGTGGCCGCTGCTGTTGGGGGCAGGGCGGGATTCCTGCTGCGCAGGCGGGTCCCCGCCCCCTCTGTTCGGGGACACCCGTGCAGCCTGAGAGCCACCGGGAGCTGTCTGTCCTGTCCTCCCGCCTGTCTGGGAAGGTGCCACCCACGCCCCAGCAGACAGAGGAGGGTCCGGGCGGAGGCGGGGCTGGCTGGGGTCGCAGGACGCCGCGCCCGGTGACCGTGCGGGGCCGGGGTCTCTCCGCAGTGCTGGCGCTGGCGTCGGGGCCCGAGCTGGGCCGGCTGACCTTCCTGGGCCTCGTGGGCATCATCGACCCGCCGCGGGCCGGCGTGAAGGACGCGGTTCGGGTGCTCTCGGCGTCAGGGGTGTCCGTGAAGATGATAACGGGAGACGCTCTGGAGACCGCCCTGGCCATAGGTAACCGCGGCGAGGAAGAGAGGACTCCGGTCCCTTACGACGGGGCCGCTGCCACCATTCGGTCCCCGGTGACCCTGGTCGGGAGGGCTCGCGCTGGCTCTATGGGCTCGGAGAAGATTCCGGGATTTGTGTGCCAGCGCTCCAACTCCTGGGTGCTCCCGTTTCCAAAACGTTGGCAGGTTCTCCAAGAGGGGAAAAGTCCCCGTGTACACCGAGGCCCTGCTGAGCCTCAGTTTACCCGTGATCCCACCTCATTCCCCAAGCAGCATCGTGTGCAGATTGCCGTACAGATTCAGCCTGGCTTCTGCCACTATCTGTGCATTCTTGGCAAATCACCAAACCACTCTGACCCTCTGTCCCTTCATCAGCAGAGAGCTAGCCACCCTCCCCCTCCTCCTCTAATTACTGCCGTTATGAGGGTTGCCACCCCTTGGTTTTTGTTCCCCGATTGCGGCAACCTGGAGCCACGAAAAGGTCATAGGCATCGGAATGAGACAGAACCATGCAACAGCGAGGCTCCGTTATTGCTGCTCATGCACCGAGAGTCCTTGGGGAAGTCACTTCTCTTTCCCCATCTCTAAAGTCCTTGGGGAAGTCACTTCTCTTTCCCCATCTCTAAAGTGGGGATAGTAAGGCGCTTGTCGTAAGTCAGTGTGGATGGACCGAGATCACTGAGGAACGTAGTAGGTGCCCGGTGAACGGCATCCTCGTGGATTTGTTCTTGTTCTCCGTGGCCACGATGGGGACTGGAGTGAGGGTGGGGGGCCGCGGTCTCAGGCCCTCAGAACCGATTCTCCCTAAAGGACGAAACATCGGCCTGGGCAACGGGAAGCTGCACGCCATGTCCGGGGAGGAGGTGGACAGCGTGGAGAAGGACCAGCTGGCTGATCGTGTCTCGAAGGTGGAGTCCCCGGAGACCAGCTGGGGGAAGTGGGGTGCGCCTCCAGCTCTGACCTCCATCTGTGGGTGGGCCTCCAGCTCCGACCTCCGTGACTGTCTGCTCTGTCCCTTCTCTGTACCCAGGTGTCTGTGTTCTTCAGGACCAGCCCGAAGCACAAGCTCAAGATCATAAAGGTACGCGGGGCAGGGGAGGCACCCGGTGTGCCACGTAACGGGGCCACACCGCGCCTTCCTTCTCTGGTCCAAGGCGGCCGCTCCGGGGGTTCCTTTCCACGGCCAGCGGGAGGAGGATGAGCCGGGCTGGGGGGCAGGCAGGTCCCCCCTTGGAGGGCGGGGCTCGGGAGTCGCCGCTCACTGTGCTCACAGCCCGTGGGCCAGGACGCAGCCACGTGGCCAGGCCTCGCTGCAAGGGATGCTGGGAAGTGTCAACTCTAGCTGGGTGGCACTAAACCTGGGGGCCTATTAGGAGAGAGAGAGGGGAGAACCGGGGGGCTGTTTGCCACAGGCACCGAAAACGAGGAGCTGGAATTAGATAAAGGAAGAAACTGAAACGGAAGCCACCCCTGTCAGCTGCGTGCTCCCTGGCGTTAGTCTTGCCATTTAACTCTGGGCCTTAGTGTCCTCATCTGTAAAACGGGGACACTATTAAAGACACCAGCCGATCTGCAAGGCTGGGGAGAGGATTAAACACAGCCAGGCCTGTGACTCTCTTGGCACACGGCAAGTGCCCAGTAAAGAGCTGACTGTGCGTCAAAAAAGTGAAAGAGCCAGAAAATGTGCTTGGTGCTGTTGCCCGTGCACTTTGACAGTTTGCTCTCGAACTCCTTAGCAGTTACGATTTTTCTTTTGTGTTACGCTTTTTAGTTCTGCAGAGTCAATACCTATGCAAGTTATTGCTCAGAGAAACTGTCAGCACTTACCGGGCCCCTCGCGGTTTCAGATTATCATTTATTAATGGCAGGGGACAAGCTTCATGAGCCTCTTTCGACAGTGCTGGGCACGGTCACGTCCATCGTCTTAGTCTGGGCCTCACAACAGCCCTGTGAAGCTGGGTTCGTTGCTCCCACTTTGCAGATGGGTAAACTGAGGTTGAGCCACCCGGTGTGCGGCGCAGCAGGGCGTCCGGAGGGGAGGAGGGACCGGGGCGGGTCCTGCAGGCCTCTCTCGCCTGCTCCTCCCCAAGGCTTTGCAGCAGTCGGGGGCCATCGTGGCCATGACCGGGGACGGGGTGAACGACGCGGTGGCCCTGAAGTCCGCGGACATCGGGATCGCCATGGGGCAGACGGGGACGGACGTCAGTAAAGAGGCCGCCAGCATGATCCTGGTGGACGACGACTTCTCGGCCGTCATGTAAGCCGCTCTCGGGGAAGACGTTTGGTTGTAAAGGTGCCTGGGAGACCCGCTCCCCCGGGACCTGCCGCCGTGGAGATACGGGGACGGGAGGCGTCCCCAGGGGTTGCTGAACCTCAAGACTCGTGGCGGTGGCCGGCGTCACCGCCTTCAAAGTCGGGGTGTAGGGCCAGTTCCCCCTGGGGCTGGCCGCACGCGGCACCCAGGGAAACGTCAGGGACTCCTGGAGCAGGACTTGACCGTGCAGCCTGCGCGTTTCCCCACCGGCCCCTCGGGGAGCCAACCGGGCCTCCCGGCAGGAGCCGTGCACGATGCGTAAGGAAAACCCAGAGCCACCCTCAGTAGCCAAGGGCACGAGGCGGGAGTGGCCCGGCACGGTGGCTGTCACCTGTCATCCTAGCACTCTGGGAGGCCCAGGTGGGAGGATTGCTCAAGGTCAGGAGTTCGAGACCAGCCTGAGCAAGAGCAAGACCCCGTCTCCACTAAAAATAGAAATCAGCTAGGCGACTAAAAATGTATAGAAAAAATTAGCCAGGCATGGTGGCGCGTGCCTGCAGTCCCAGCTACTCGGGAGGCTGAGGCAGGAGGATCGCTTGAGCCCAGGAGTCTGAGGTTGCTGTGAGCTAGGCTGACGCCACGGCACTCTAGCCCGGGCAACAGAGTGAGACTCTGTCTCAAAAACAATGAATGAATAAGACGTACAGTCATAACTCTACAGTTTTAATTCTCTTGCAAAATTTTTTAGTAACAATGTGGGGTAGAGGTTAGACAGTTTTTCCTACTACTCAGGCCACGTTTTTGAAAGGACTTTTGCAAAGAGCTTTCTAAAGACCCAGGCAGGTGACGCCTCCCACCCCCAGGCCCTCCCTCTCTGTGCCACCCCGGGTCTCCTGTCCAGGTTTAGTCGGTTTTGCCGCGCCTCATCCCTGGTAAGTCAGGGACATGCCTTAAGCGCACCAGGGGCCGGGGCAGGGCGTGTGGGCTCGGGACGAGAGGAACCTGGGTCTCACTGGAGGTGTCAGGCGTACGCCGTGCACAGGCTGACGGGCTCGGGGACCCGTCCCCGGGGGCTGGTGGGTGTGTGCTGGGGCGACGTCACCTCCTACTGCCGTGTCCCTGAGCCTGCCCCCAAGGGGACACGGCAGGGGTCCGAGTGCGGCGTCCGCCCGGGCTCCGCGGAGCAGCCGCCGAGCGGGCTGCGCCTCCCCCAGTGACCGTCCCCCTCCCCTGGCAGGAACGCCGTGGAGGAAGGCAAGGGCATCTTCCACAACATCAAAAACTTCGTGCGGTTCCAGCTGAGCACGTGAGTAGCGGCCCGTGTTCCCGAGGGGGGGGTTCAGGGCCGCGTGGGGGCAGCCGCTGACGGCCGGCGTCCGGGCCCGCAGGAGCATCTCGGCCCTGAGCCTCATCGCCCTGTCCACCGTGTTCAACCTGCCCAGCCCCCTCAACGCCATGCAGATCCTGTGGATCAACATCATCATGGACGGGCCGCCTGCGCAGAGGTGAGGCGGGGCGGCCGGGGTGAACAGACACAGTCACTTCCCATAAGGAGTTCCCGGAAAACTGACGTGTGTTGTACTGGGAGAAGGATAGGAAGTAGAGTGCAGAGCTGAGAGGGGGGAGCTTTCTGCCCCCTCTGCCTGGGGCACGCTACCTGCATGGTCACTGCCTCCAAGAAGTCCTCCCTGATTGCTCCAACAGCAGCCTCCTCATACTCGGTCCCCTCCCCCTGCTTTGTTCTCTTCTGGACAGGAAGGTCAGGAAGGTGGATATATATATATAATATATATATATATATGTATACGCACACAGGCATATCCCATTTACCGGATTACAACCTGCCTCCCTCTATTTTTATTTTGTTTTTTGAGACAGAGTCTCGCTTTGTTGCCCAGGCTAGAGTGAGTGCCATGGCGTCAGCCTGGCTCACAGCAACCTCAAACTCCTGGGCTCCAGTGATCCTCCTGCCTCAGCCTCCCGAGTAGCTGGGACTACAGGCATGCGCCACCATGCCCGACTAATTTTTCCTATATATTTTTAGTTAGCCAATTAATTTCTTTCTATTTTTAGTAGAGACGGGGTCTCGCTCTTGCTCAGGCTGGTTTCGAACTCCTGACCTCGAGCAATCCGCCTGCCTCCCCTTTAGACTGTCGGCTCCAAGGAGGCAGGTTGTTGTTGTGTCCCCCCCCCCCAAAGTGCTTGGCCGCAGCGGCTGCGCAGGAAGCCCCAGCTCCGGGTGAATGCGGGACGTGCTGAGCCGGCCGGCCGGCGCAGGGAAAGGACTGGCGTTGGGGTCGGGCGGCCCGCGGCCAGGCACGTGTGACTGCGTGAGCGCGGATGACTGACAGTGACTGCTGTCTTAGTCTCCGCAGCCATCCTGGATTTTCGCCCAGCGTGAGGGGTAGCTCTCCCGCAAGCCCTCCCTGGGAATGGGGCCGTGGGTGACGACGGCCCCCGGCTGTGTCCCCGCGCTGGGGCCTCACCTGCCTGGCCACCCACCGTTGGCGTCGCCTGCACGCTGCTGCCTCAGAGCTGGGGGCTTTCCCTGCGGAGGGCGGCACCGGGATCCTGACTCTTGGGGGGTCCCCTGGTGGTGACGGCAATCGTCTGAGCGTGCGGCATGACTGAGGGTCCTCCCGGGCCCCAGGGTGGGTGGGCCTCCCCCAGCGTCCAGGGCACAGAGGGACACAGCAGCCCGTGGCCCAGGCTCGGGGGCTTCCAGGAGGAGCCGAGGGTTTGGGAGGTGGCAGAGGGACAGGCACCCCAGGAGGGGACAGACGCCCAGCTCCCCAGGGACATCCTGCAGGCTGCTGTCCCGGGAGGCTTGCGGGGACCGGGCTCGAGGGTCCCTTTCTCGTTCGGGGTTCATTTCAAAGTGTCCCTCTCACCACTGAGCAGCTTGGGCGTGGAGCCCGTGGACAGAGACGCCCTCAGACAGCCGCCGCGGAGCGTCCGGGACACCATCCTCAGCCGCGCCCTCCTCCTGAAGGTGCTGCTGTCCGCGGCCGTCATCATCAGCGGGACCCTCTTCGTCTTCTGGAAGGAGGTGAGCCCGGCACACGCCCTGGCGCAGACTTTGGGCTCCGGCGGAGCTTGGTGCTGTAGGAGCGTGAACAGGAGACGGGGACAGGCAGGAGGAGGCAGAAGGAACGTGAGGCCTCTCGGGGACAGAAAGAAATTCAGATTTCTGCCTACGTAGGACAGGGTGCCCCTCCTGCTGTCACTGTCCCCAGGAAACAACCGGGAGCCTGAAGGGTCTCGTGCCGCAGGGCTGACCCTGTGCCCCGGGTGGGTCCGGGCTCAGACGCGAGGTGACCGAGCTGGGTGGTTAGGCAGCTGTTCCGTCCACCTTCTAGAGCACAGCACGGGGCGGGACGCTGGCGGCCACCCCGGCTCCCTCTTCCCGCAGGCTCCCCCTGCGGTCTCACCTGCCGGGGCAGGGCAGCAGGCCCCACCTTTGTCCCGCCTATGGGGGTGGGGGAGACCCAGGCCTTCTGCATCCAAGCCCGCGGTCCCAGTGGCGGCATCAGGCCCCGCTGCGTTGGTGCTGTTTCGGGGCACACGCTCCGGGAGGCTCAGACCCAAATGCCCTGTGACAACCTCTGCTCTGGCCTCGAGCTCAGGGAGGCGGCAGGGGCCTGCTGCCCAGGCCAGAGCCAGGACCCTCTGCCCCGGCCCGTACCTGCAACGCCAGCCAGACTGCGGCCTTGGGCGCCAGCCCAGGGAGGACTGTCTCGCTCTCCCGAGCCCAGTCTCAGCTCCCTGGAAGGACGTGGGTTCTCAGGGGCTGGGCTTCCTTGCAGGCGGTGACATTCTGTTACATGTGATTAACTAACTAGCGTGTCACCTCCAGGAGGAAGTGGCGTGGCCGTGTCCCCTTTCTGTGCTGTAGCATCGGTGGCCCCCTCGTTCTGGCAGCCGACACTCCTGAAGGTCGGGGGTCCCCGGGGCAGCAGCAGAGCGGCATGTGCTGGGGGTGCAGGTGCCACCCCTGCCGCCCTGCCCTCGGCCCCGTGGGAATCATCACCCGCCTCGCGTCATAACCGCCCCTGTGCCCTCCCGTTCCAGATGCCCGCAGACAGAGCCAGCACCCCCCGCACCACGACGATGACGTTCACCTGTTTCGTGCTGTTCGATCTGTTCAACGCCTTGACCTGCCGCTCTCAGGTGAGCCCGGGCGTCCCCCCCCCCCCGCCAGCGCATCCCCCCCGAGTATGGCCGCGGTGCGCGCTCAGCGAGAGTCGCTGCAGCCGGCGACGTGCGGCCCTCTCCTCCCCGCAGACCAAGCTCATCCTGGAGATCGGCTTTCTCAGGAACCACATGTTCCTCTACTCGGTGCTGGGGTCCATTCTGGGCCAGCTGGCCGTGGTGTACATCCCGCCCCTGCAGAGGGTCTTCCAGACAGAGAACCTGGGCGCGCTGGGTGAGTGGAAGGGGCCGCAGGTCAGCGCAGACCAGGGCCACCGAGCGCGGCCGCGGAGCTGCCGGGCGGGAGGGCGGAGCAGCTGGAAGGCAGAGCTTCCCCGGTGGGTCCTTCCATCCTCAGACGCTCCCGTGGCCGCCTGCTCAGCTTCGTGGAGCAGGGGGGGACGTGATGGGGACGTGGGCACATGAGGGACACAGGGAAAGGGGCCCCACCCCAGAGCAGGGCCTGGGACCAGCCGGGTGGCTCAGACACCCGCTCCCCTGTAGACAGGGAGCTGAACCCTCCTCTGGTTCTCGCGGGGAGGGACGTGAGTGCACGAGCCCTGGCCTGCACCCCGGGCCCCACCCTGGCAGGTGTGCGGCCTGCCTCTGACCCCCCGTTTCCGCGGGGAAGGCATGCGGAGGAGGTGCTCCCCCCGTTGCTGCCCCCCCAGGGCAGAGCACAGGGTGGGGCGTGGCTCCAGCCAGCTCGGGGTGACCCGTCAGGTCTGAGGCTGCAGAGACAGGGCGCTCGAAACCCGCAGGTGAGACTGGGGTGGAAGCAGTGTCAGTGAGGGGCACTGACGAAGGCCCTGCAGCAGCTAAGAAAGGGAACTGTTCCCCCCCCCAAAAAAAGAAATGTTTTAATAGCTGTTTCTGTCCCCCGGGAGGAAAGTCAGCGGATCACAGGAGCAGTGCCCATGCTCGGGCGTAGACTGCGACGGCAGCGGCAGCCCCGCACAGTCTGACACAGGGAGGCAGAGGGCGGCTGTAGGAATTACTCCCAGACCATGGGTCAGGTTGGACGGGGCGGGCAGCCCAAAGCGGCACTTGGGGGTGTTTGAAAGAAGCAGTGACTTGTGGGCCGGGCGAGGTGGCTCACGCCTATAATCCTAGCACTCTGGGAGGCTGAGGCAGGCGGATCATTTGAGCTCAGGAGTTTGAGACCAGCCTGAGCAAGAGCGAGACCCCGTCTTTACTATAAATAGAAACAAATTAATTGGCCAACTAAAATTACATAGAAAAAAAAAATTAGCCGGGCATGGTGGCACATGCCTATAGTCCCAGCTACCCGGGAGGCTGAGGCAGGAGGATCGCTTGAGCCCAGGAGTCGGAGGTTGCTGTGAGCTAGGCTGACGCCACGGCACTCTAACCTGGGCAACAGAGTGAGACTGTGTCTCAAAGGGGAAAAAAAAAAACAGCAGCAGTGACTTGGGCCGGCCTGGGACAGGGCGCCACCGCTGTCAGCTCAGAGGCTGTGCGTCTGTCTGGCAGCCCGCGGGCCCCGCTCTAGCTGAAGCGCCTCCACTCCTGGGTGTGAGCCCCGGCGTGACCGCATGAGGGGATGTGTAGGGGACGGACTGTGTGGGGCAGGGCCCAGCGGCCGGCGTGGGCCCTGACCCTTCCCTCTGCCCCTCCTGGCAGATCTGCTGTTTCTCACGGGCCTGGCTTCCTCCGTCTTCATCGTCTCCGAGCTGCTCAAACTGTGCGAGAAGTACTGCTCCCGCGCCCCGGCCGCGCAGACCGGCCCCGAGGACGAGGGCGTGTAGCGGGCCTCGAGCTGGGCATGTCCCTGAACACTCTTTGTGACTCGGCCCTTCCCCCGCTCCTCCTGCATCTCACCCTCCCCAGAGGGACGTTCTGGGGACACGGTAGCAGTAGGTCACTCACCTGATCCTCCCGCCTAGGGACCCGCAGGGTGGTCCTCTGGGGGCCCCCACCTCTCCGTCCCTCCTGCCAGCTCTGGGACCTACAGGGGCAGCCTGCACAGAGACAGCGCACTATTTATTAAATCAGTGATTTTTACTAACTACGTCTTTGTGCCGCAGTTTGCTGCACGGGTCCCTTGCGGGGGCAGCCACTTCTCTGCCCAGCGTCCTCCTCTTCGGGGCCCCATTTCCTCCTTGGAAATGAGGGCTTGGGTATTTATTACCGTGACAGATTTAGTGTCTTTCCTACAAGTGGCCGGTTGGACACCTACAGCCGTGGGCTGGGGCCTGTGTGGGGACAGCCTGAGAGAAGGCCCTGGCTTTGGAGATGTCGGTACAGGACCCAGGACCCGGACTCTGCCTGCAGGTGGGCTTTACTTCTGCATGCCCCCAAACTCTCCTTAAAACGCATCTGCTCTCCCACGTGGAAGACAGCAGGGGGCGGCTGCAGCCAGGCGGACACCAGCGAGGAGAACCAGCCGTGGGACCCCGTCCCTCCACGAGATGAGACCACAGCTGTACCCCGAGCCATGTGGTTACTGCCAGGCCTCGCCAGAGGAACGGAACCAACGAGGGGGAGAGACTTGCTTTAAGGACTGGCTCGGTGATGGCCGGGGCTGCGGGGCAGGGCGGAGGCTGCCGCCTGCAGACAGAATTCCTTCCTCCTTTCCCTCTTAAAGCCTCCACCTTCATGGAGCCCACCTACATCACGAAGGATAATCTGCTCTACTCGAAGTCTACTGACTTAGTAAGTGTCTCACAGCACCATCCAGGCTGGTGTTTGGCCCAAGAACTAGACGCCACGGCCGGGCCGAGTTGACCACGGAACCCAGCAGCTAGGACAAGGGCTGCCCCAAGGGGTGAAACCAGGACCACACCAGGGTGAAAAAGGTCAGAGTAGACCCCCTGCAGCTCCCAGGCGGGTTCCAGAATCCTCCAAGGAAGGATGTGCAGCCGGGGCAAGCTGCTCGATGCTGCCCCGACACCAGGGCGGCAGGAGGAGAGGCACAGCTGTGCCGTCTGGCAACAGGCAGAGCCAGGGGTGGAATCGTCACACATATAGTCTGTCACAGGGCGCCTCCCTGCACCACTGCTCGGGATCCTTTGGCAAACTTCTGGGCCAAGAACTATGCTTCTGATTAAAGAATAAGTAACTAATTAGCTGTTATTAGAAAATTTAAAAAAAAGTAACTAAGTGAGGCTCAGTGGTTCGTGCCTGTGATCCTAGCAACCTGGGAGGCCAAGGTGGGGAAGATCGTTTGAGACCAGTCTGGGCAACAAAGCAAAACCCTGTCTCCACAAAAAAAAAAAAAAAAAAAAAAAATTGAAAAAGTAGCCAAGAGTTCGAGGCTACAGTGAGCTATGATCATGCCACTGCACTCCAGCCTGGGCAACAGAGCAAGACCCCATCTCTTTAAATAAAAAGAATCAGGGTTTATCAATACTTGCAATAAAAATACCACGATAGTCTCACCCCTTACATATACCATATAAAGTAATATTGATAAAACAAAGCCTTTGAAAGAATAGGGGTAAGTTTTACTAAACAAGACAAAATGCCAACAAAGTATAATGGATAAACTGGACTACACCAAAATGAAGACCTTTTCGTCAAGGATAGACTTGAATACCACTATTACACAACTTAGCTTGGTTTGCACTTATAAAACACCCCATTGTAAAGAAACATTCACCAAAATAGCAGAAATTAATAAACTGAAAATCAAAAACCAGTCAAAAGCTAGTTCTTTGAAAAGATCAATAAAATTATCGGTCTTACTAGAAGTTCATTGAAGAAAAGAGACAAATTCCTAAGGTCAGGAATGACAGAAATTATATCACCCACAGACCCCTCAAGAAATTGCAATAAGGGAAGAATACTATGAACATTCTTTATGCACCTAAATTGAACAAGTTCAATGAAATAAACCAATTCCTTGAAAACCACAAACTACCAAAACTCCCTGGAGACAAAATAAATAATAGTATTGTACTGACATCAATTTTCTGGTTTTAATAATTGTGCTATATGGCTCTGTGAAATGTCTTCACTTGGGGAAGTTGAGCAATGGGTACGCAAGAACTCCTATACCAATTTTTGCTATTTCTATGTGAATCTAAAATTTTGAAATCTATTTCAAAATAAAGTTTACAGGAAAAAAAACTGAGCAAAAATATACCAGGAAAATGCAAACAACAATACATACAACAGGGGTGACACTATTAATGTCAGACAAGATTAAGAATCAAGGCTGAAAGCATTAAATTGGACAGAGAAGGAAGTTTAACAAAGGCAGAATCTTCACTGAAAAATCTAACAGGCCACACTAGGTACCAACACAACATCCAAACTGATAAGAGCAAAACCTACGGTGAGCAATTTAGAAAAAGCATACCGAAAATTCATTAGGAGACTAACTTACCACATGTAAGGACATAAAACCTCAAAGTGATTCCAAAAAGTAGATAGAACACAGATGACTTCTCTAATCACTATGCAATAAAACTAAAAATGAGTATCAGGACTGGGGGAAACTGTCTCGCATACCAAAATTTAAACACTCTTGTGGTCCAAGAGAAAAATCAGCACATACCTATCAGAATCTATGTAATACTACAAAAATAAAGAGCCCAAAGAAAAAAATAGCTTTCTATATTTATTGACCTTCACTCTTTTTTTGGTGATTTAACTCAAAAAGCTAAAAAATAACCATAAGAGGAAATATAAAAGCAAAATTAATTTGAAAACTGTTGGCAGAGCTCAATCTAGGAAAATGAAAGAAGGAAACAGCTATAAAAGATTTCAAATACTTTGGTCGATTTACAGAAATTAATTTGAAGACAAATCGGAATATTTATGCAGAGACATAAAAATGACCAATCCTAATCCCAGCAGAGATTTAAAACAAATCACATGGTCAAAGACACAGTACGGCTATCGGGCATTAACACCATCCTTGCCCACCAACCCACAAAGTACCAGATGAATCTTAGCTAAAATTTAAGGAACTCCTTCTATTTGCATTTTCTGGAAACTGGGAAAAAAGGTTCTAAACTATTTTTGTAAGGCCAGCCCAATTTTAAAACTCAAGCATGACTGACATAAAATCTAACAAGAAACCACAGACCAGATCACTTACAGGCACTGCTACAAAAGGACTGGACACGGCGAACCAAACGCACACGTTAGGAGAATGATCGTTAACATGCAGAGATGGCTCAGTATTTGGAAGCCTATTAATTTCACATTCCTTATTAACTGAGGAAGAAAATCATGGGTGCTAAAAAACCCCAAAACGCTTTTCACAAAATTCAATGTCTCCTGACAGAAAGTCTTCATTACAGAAATACAAATCAATGCTCCCTTTACATGAAAAAATAGACATCTGAGAAACATCTCCAGACAAATGTCAGCATGGTGCTGAAGGACAAAAGACTAGATGCATTTCCATGAAAAGAATGTACCGCTACTCTTTTTAATTTTTATTCTACTTAATATTTTCTTAACTTTTCTTTTTTTTTTTTTTTCCCCTAAATGTAAGAACATGTTCTGTAATATGTACCACTACTCTTAATGTTCTGGAAGTATTTGCTGATACAATTAATTAATAAGTTAATTGTATTAACTTATTAATATAATGCAATACAATCAGTTAATAAGAAAAAATGATACAGAAATTAGAAGACTAGGGAATTTACCTTTATTTCCAGGCATGCAATCATAATGGCCACAGACCCCATGAGAATCTACAAACTACCCAAAACAAAACCGTAACCCTCCCGGCAGCCGAAAGCAGAGGCAGCAGTGAATGGTATTATTCAAGGCACTGACCGACCTTTTATCAGTGAGGTATTTAATTGCATTTTTATATTAAAAAAAATTCCAAAGCAGAGTGACAATGGGGCCTTGTTCTTTGGATTTATTGTAGAGATATGTTCCTGAAAAGCCATTAAAAACTGGCTTTTTATCAGTCATGACCGAGTCCCTGTTGGTGCCGTCTGCAACTGGCTTTTTATCAGTCATGACTGAGTCCCTGTTTGTGCCGTCTGCAACTGGCTTTTTATCAGTCATGACTGAGTCCCTGTTTGTGCCGTCTGCGCGTGCATTTTTCTTTGGACGGCCAACCTGCAAGGCCTTCTGCCTCGGTCAGGGATGTTGGTGAGTGGAAGGTTTGATGGGCCACCCTGCAAAATCCAAACGGCTAAATGTGGCATGGCTTGTAATCAAGGTAAACTATACAATAAAAGGCCGCACTTCTTCCCCGTCAGCTCTGCAAAAGGCCCACGTTTGTAGCAGAAGACGGGAGGAAGAGGTGTATGTCTTAGCTCCTGCAAGCAGGGGATTCTCGTGTGCCCTGGTGCCCCACGGCGTGGGGTTTCCCAGACCTGTGGCAGAGGCGGGACGGCAGGTCTGCTCAGAGGCCCAATTTCCACCTCATCGTCGTCAGCATTTCAGGATCCCTGGAGTTTGTTCACAGTGAGTCTACACTGTTGAGTTACCCGTCATGCCCTCCGGGAGCAGCCCTGGCCAAATGGCGATACTGCCCGGCAGTCTAGAGCCCAGGCCGGCGACGGGACGTCACTCACTGCCGACCTCCAGGACCGGGCACACATGTCTGTAGACCAAGCTCCAGACTCAGAGCTTGGCTTCTCCTGATTGTCCTGTCAGTTCACGGCTCAGGTTCATTTAAAAGCGGCTGCGACGGCGAGATGTGGAACCTTCGTCACTAACACCTCCTGGGGACCCGCGCCACCACCAGACCATTTCCCCCGTGAATACACTGTCCATGCTTTAGAAGAAAAACACAGAACTTCCATGCCATTGTGGAAGCTGCACCCAAAAGTCATCACGACCCTCACCCAAATGTGTCTGCCCTTTAACAGTCAAAACCGACCACTGAGGCGCTTTTCTAACTGGGGTGGCCAAAGCAGAGGCCAAGTGACCCCAGAGAAAGGACCCTGTCCCCGCACGGAGTGCACTCACGCTCCCAACAAACGCCAACTCCAGCAGAGCTCGCCGATGTCTCGGCATCTCAGGATTTCACTGACACGAAAGGAACCAAGAGCGAGACTAAGTCACTCATTCGCCACTTCCAGTTCTGGGAGATGTGTGTCCCCCCCCCCCGTCCACCTGTGGCCTCAGAGGCTTCCTCTCGGCGCTGGCTCTGTGCCGGTCAAGCACCTCCAGGACCGCCGGGCTATGGCCTGCGTGGCTCCCACGCGGGGGTTAGGGGAGGGGGCGGCAGGCAGTGCCTCCTATCCGGCCGGATCCGGGCCGGCCCCTCCTCACTGGTCCTCCGGGGGCTCCCGGAGCCCCTCGCTGTGGCGAGGCCGCCCGCTGATCTCCAGCAGGGCCCGGGCCTCGGGGTCCACGTCCAGGATGCTCTTGTTGCTCTTGGCCTGTGGACGCGGGAGGAGGGCGTCAGTGACAGGCTCCAGCAACCAGGAGCAAGCCCCGACTTCCTGCTGGTCTCCCAGCGGCCTGGGGGGGATCCGAGTTCTACTGCTGCCACACGGACAAATGGGAGCGGTTCCCTGCGGCCCCCACTCTGGGATTCGACGGTCGGGAGGGTACAAGGTGTCACGAGGGGTACAAAGGGCCCAACGCGTCAAGACTCCATCACAGAGCCGGGGAGCTAGGAGGAAGCCCGGAGCCCCTCGTCTTGCAGACGGGCAGAACCGCTGGTTCAAACCTAGCTCAGGTCCCTGCCTCCCCCACCCCCGGCTGCTCCACAGGAATCCCAGGCGAGGCTCCCAGCCGTGCGGCTCTCAGCAGCCCCCGTGGCCAACAGCAGCCGCCAGAAACAAATGTGGAATGAACAATCTCCCAGTGGAGGAGTAAAGCCGAGAAAACAGAGAACCGCCCCCCGCCAAGGCCAAGGCCGCTGCCTGGGACAGAGGACGCCTCCACACTCACCAGCTCCGACTCCGAGGGGTCCCCGACCGCCCACACCTCCATCCTGTCAAACCGGAAGTCCTCAGCGGCGGACAGCTGCGGGCTGTTGTACGTGGTGCACGTGGGCTTGGCCTTGCTGTGTCCTTTCCCGAAGTCGACGTCCACCCAGAGCCCGAAGTAACCGTGCTGCCCGCCCATGCCCTGCGGGGGGGAGTCGCGCAGGGAACCCCGTCAGCTCCCGGCCCCAAATCCCAGGAGCCCGCCCGCGCCCCCCGCGAGCACCTGCCGGGGAGGGGCAGAGGAGTGAGGATGGCGACCTCCCCGTTTTCCGCAGCTGAGACAGACGTGCGGTTCCAGCGTGCCTTCCCCAGTCACCACAGCAGTGACGCCAGCCACCCACCCGCCCACCGCGCTGTCTCAGCAGGCTGTGCTGACTGGCAGCACGTGGGGCCGCGGGAAACACAGAAGCTAGACGTGGGGCCCCGAGCCCAGCCCGTTAAGGGGAGAAACTGCCGTGGGCAGACCCGCGTGTCGGGGCAGGGATCGTGACCCGCACACAGGCCGGGAACTGGGCTCCCAGCACGTGAGTGACTTGCTCAGTGGCCACGCCGGAGCCACGCTCGCCCCAGCTGGAGCCCCGCCCCCTGCCGACCACAGCCCACAGCCCGGTGGGCCCAGCCTGGGGCCGCCCCCACCCCGGCACCCGCAGGTGGGAGCAGGACGGCAATGCCCAGGGACGGGTGTGGCCCTGATGCCGTCTCAAAAGCCACAAGGGCCACACACCCATCATCTGGGAGCCAAGAGCACGGGCCAGTCGCGCCATCTGCACACAAACCACGGACCGCCGGCAGAGGCCGCGTCCTCCCCTGGGGGAGACCTGTCCCGGCTGCCACTGGGACAGCCCTGGGACCGGGGCCAGAGCGCACTGCGTATGGCACAGGTGACGAGTCGAGTGCCATGCCGCTCTCCCCTGACTTGTGGGGGGAACATGTCACGTTGTGCATTGGGATCCGCCCTGCGTGGGGTCAGCCTCACGGAGGTGGGACGGGCTCGTCCCCGGCTCCTACCAGTCCGTTGGGCATGGTCTGCTGCCCCTGGTTCAGGTACATGTAGTGGTCGTTGTAGCCCGTGGGCGTGTACACGGCCATGCGGGGGGCGATGGAGAACAGGAAGCAGTTGTTGTCCCCTGAAAGCGAGCAGAGAGAACACACAGGGTCGCCGTGTCCGAGCTGGGCCCAAAGAGCGGGAGCCACTAACGAGCTTCGGCTGGGAAAGCCACGGGGCCGGGACCTCCTGGCCGGCCCCCGGGTGGCCTAACGCGCCACGCTCCCGGACGTCCCAGTCTCGGGGACCTGGGTGGATGAGCCAGGGGTGTGGGGAGTAGAAGGACAGCCGACAGGGGATGGGACAGCTGTTCTGGGGACGGCTTTTAGCTGTGACCGGATAGCAGAGGTCAGAACTCTGCCCGCTGTTGGCCGGGGCGACTCAGGCTGGCCAAGCCATGACGCCAGGAGAGCAGGTTCCCGGAGCTCTTGAGCAAGGGGCTGACGGCCCCCCCACGGCAGGTGACACTGGTGGGGGTGTGTCCCCAACCTGGGAGTACACGCCCTCCATAAGAGAGAAAACCTGCAGACACAGGGCTGCAGGCTGCAGGACAGGGACAGTGAAAGGTGACCGTCTGCCCATGGCACAGGGGCGGGTACATATGCCAGTGAAAGAAAGGTACCAGTCAGAACTCTGGGAACAGCGGGGTCCCGGCCTCAGACCCCTTCGCCCCCTACGCGCCTTCAGTGCTAGGGAGAGGGGTGGAGGCCTCGCTCGCCTTGGGAGCTGCCACAGCTCCGAGTCCCCTCTACCCGCCTGGTGGCAGACACCGTGAGGCACGCGTGACACCAGAACAAGCCTACAGGCCACAGAGGGCTGGGCCCAGGGCAGCGGCCGGGCTCCTTGTTAGGCACAGAGGAAGCCCTGGGAGGCGGCCTGGGAGCACGAGTACGGAGGGCAGAGGCGAAGGGGCAGCGAGACCCAGAGGGGCCTCAGGGAGCAGGGCCCCGTGGCAGAGCGCGGGCAGTCCAGACAGACCCTGGGGCTCTGGGGTCTGGGCCCGGCTTCTGGAGGCCTCCAAGGTCGGGAGGGACATCCTGAAAACAGGGACGGCTACTGGAAGCCACTCCATGGAGGAAGGGTCCCACGCAAGGACGAGGCGTGGGCACGCAGGAAACAGCAGGCTTGCGGTGGGGTGGGGGAGGGGCGGCAAGGTTAGGAGGTTCCGCAGGAACCTCTGGGGGGCAGGGTGTGGCCTGGGCCCGAGGCGCCGGCAGCTTTGCTGGACGCGGGCAGCCCCACAGGGCTGGGACAGTTTCAGACACGATAACCCTGCTGCACGCACACAGGACCGGCACGTGGCAGACCACGTCAAGCAGCACCCCGTCTTACTACCTCCCCCGCTGTGTCTACAGAGACTACAGGTGGGGACGGAAGAGACCCTCTCCGCCACCTCGCCCCCCCCCCCCCCGCCAGCACCCGGCTGTCCGTGGTGGCAGCAGGGCTCCCCGCCGGGGTCGCGCCGCCCTTTGCGGTTGGGGGTTGCCCGATCCTACCTTGAAACTGAGGCTTGACCTCCCAGGAGCGGGAGGCGAACCCGCCGAACACGTGGCCGCCGTGGTCCTCGAGCACGGCCACGCAGGGGCCCCGGCGGGCCACGCGCCCGCAGAGCTGGGAGAAGCTGTGCCCGTGGAGCTCGGACGAGAAGAGCAGGCGCCAGCGGTGCCGCTGCTCCCGAGGCAGGTGGGCGTTGACGTAGGTGACCGAGAGCACGTCCAGGATGCTCCTGCCCGGGTCCGCCTCGCACTTGGGGACCAGCGTGCGCAGGTCGAGGGATGGGCACGGGACTCGGAAGCCTTTGTGGATGACCACGCCCAGAAACGCGGCCACCTGGGGCGCCCGGAACACCCAGTCCGCGATCACGGCTTGGTCACACTCGCGGTCCTGCCACTGGGGGCCCAGGAGCCCCTCGCCATCTAGGGGAAAGGGGGTGCTCAACGTTAGCGGGGCCACAACGTCACCTGAACCCTGGCCGAGAGGCGTCAGAGGGGCCGGGCAGCGTACTGCGCCCCGGCAGGCTCTCCCGGGACAGCGGCTCACTAGCTACAAGCCACACTTACCGTTTCCCAGTAGACCTGTCGTCCCATCCGCCATCTCCTCCTACCGAGGCTGCAGGTGACAGAGTGACACCATGGGAGCACACACACCTGGGACTCACGCAGCCTGGCTTCAGACCCTGGCTCACTACCTGCGTGACCCTGGCGAGGTCTTCTCTGACTCAGTTTCCTCGTGTGTGAAATGGAGGTAAGGCTAGAGCCAGCCCTCCTGGGTTGCTACGAGGAGGAGAGAGGAGCTTGCGCGGTTTGGGCTCTGACTGACGCGGGCAAAGGCTCCGTGTAGAGCTGCTGGCACCCCAGCCTACGGGGATTCTGATCTCAGCTGAAATAACGATGTCCTCTCTAACTCAGGTCCATTTTATTAACCAGAAATGTAAAAGCCTGATTTACTTAATCTTTCTACTTCCCAACTTCTGTGATGCTTCAAAATTCCTATCATTCCAATTAAAATGTTTTTCCAATAGTTTCATGTCTCATTACCTGTATATTACTTGAAATCTTAAGGACAATTTTAATCATTCAACTTAACTTTTGCTACTAAAATTGTAACTTTAATATTCTATTTTTATGATTCTTCTTTTAAAACATACCAACTCCAGACTGATGAACAGTTCACCCATAAGACAAACTACTGATACTTAGATGTATTTTTTTATTATTATTTCAAAGTTTCAAATACCTCGCTTAAATTAATATAACCTATTTTCAAACTACATTTAAAAATCTGGCTTTACAGCAAAAGAGCAACACATTTATAAAGTCTACTTTGCAAAGAGATTTACCACAAGGTTTTTTTAAAATCCCAATTTAAATATATACTGTTTCTCACCTGACAGCAGAATGCACATTCTTCTGTTGCACGCATTGAGCATTATCCAGAATAGACCAAATTAGAGGCCAGAAAAAATGCCTCAATAAATTTTAAAGACTTGAAATCATACAAAAGTATGTTCTCCAACCCCAATAAAATGAAATTAAAAATTATTAACACAAACCAATTTGAGGAATTCACAAGCATGTAGAAACTAAATAACACACTTTTTTTTTTGAGACAGTCTCTCTCTCTGTTGCCCAGGCTAGAGCGCCGTGGCGTCAGCCTAACTCACAGCAACCTCAAACTCCTGGGCTCAAGCAATCCTCCTGCCTCAGCCTCCCGAGTAGCTGGGACTACAGGCATGCACCACCATGCCCAGCTAATTTTTTCTATATATGTTTTAGTTAGCCAATTAATTTCTATTTATAGTAGAGACAGGGTCTCACTCTTGCTCAGGCTGGTTTAGAACTCCTGACCTTGAGCGATCCTCTGGACTCAGCCTCCCAGAGTATAAGGATTACAGGCGTGAGCCACCACACCCAGCCAACAACACACTTCTACATAACCAATGGGCCAAAGAAGAAATTATAAGAGATATTAGAAAATACTGAGATGAATGAAAACAAAAACATAACATACCAAAACTTATGGGATGCAGCTAAAGCAGTGCTCAGAGGAAAACTTATAGCTGTAAATGCCAATATTGAAAAAGAAGAGGGATCTCAAAACAATAGCCTAACATTCCACCTTAAGAAACTATTAATATGAAAAGATGATCAAACTAAATCTAGAGCAAGCAGAAGGAGATAATAGACCAGAGAGAAAAAAATGAAATTGCCTCTCAGCCATTCACTCCAGTGAATCCCTTAATTCAAGAAGGGTCTAGAAAAACAGTGGGGGGCACTGGGGGTGGGGGCAGAAAACAATGAAACCAAAAGTTGGTTCTTTGAAAAGATCAGCAACAAATTGTGAAAACTTTAGCTAGACTGACGAAGAGGAAAAATAGAGAGGACTCAAATCACTCAAACCAGAAACAGAAGTGGGGACATCACTACTGCTTTTGCTGAAACAAGAAGGATCATAGGCCGGGCGCGGTGGCTCACGCCTGCAATCCCGGCACTCTGGGAGGCCGAGGCAGGAGTATCACAAAAGTTCAGGAGTTCGAGACCAGGCTGAGAAAGAGCGAGACCCCATCTTCTACTGAAAATAGAAGAAATTAGCTGGACAACTAAAAATATATAGAAAAAATAAGCCAGGCGTGGTGGCGCCTGCCTGTAGTCCCAGCTACTCAGGAGGCTGAGGGAGCCCAGGAGTTTGAGGTTGCTGTGAGCGAGGCTGACGCCACGGCACTCTAGCCTGGGTGACAGAGTGAGACAGGGAAGGAAGGAGGGAAGGAAGGAGGGAAGGAAGGAGGGAAGGAAGGAGGGAAGGAAGGAGGGAAGGAAGGAGGGAGGGAAGGAGGGAGGGAGGGAGGGAAGGAGGGAGGGAAGGAGGGAGGGAGGGAGGGAGGGAGGGAGGGAGGGAGGGAGGGAGGAAGGAAGGAAGGAAGGAAGGAAGGAAGGAAGGAAGGAAGGAAGGAAGGAAGGAAGGAAGGAAGGAAGGAAGGAAGGATCACAGGGAAACACTATGAACAACTGTATGCCAACAAATCAGATAACCTAGCACGACATTGGGGGGCTCACACTATTGATTTCAAGACTTAACTGCAGGGCTACAGTGATGCGAGGTGTGGATCGCGAGCGCCCCGCACTTGCCTTGAAGCCTCATCCCTGAGAGCAGCTGGGCGGCCAGCGCCTGCACCCTCGGGGCGGGGCCTGCAGCCCAGCCCTTCAGCTCCTGTCTGTGGCTTAGCACGTGCACCACCGAGCCGACCAGGTCCTCTGCAAACTTTAAGGTGACAATTTTGCCATTAGAAACAGTCCCGCTGTAACCTGAGATCTAAGTCACATCACAACATGCAGAAGGGCGATTTTCTCTCTCTTTAATGCCAACTGTAACGGGCCACAACGTGGGGGAAAATTATGCAACTTATGTAGTTATTTTCTTTTCCTTTTTTTTTTTTTTTTTTGAGACAGAGTCTTGCTCTGTTGCCCGGGCTAGAGTGAGTGCCGTGGTGTCAGCCCAGCTCACAGCAACCTCAGACTCCTAGGCTCAAGCGATCCTCCTGCCTCAGCCTCTCGAGTAGCTGGGACTACAGGCATGCGCCACCATGCCCGGCTCGTTTTTACTATATATATATTTTTAGTTGGCCGATTAATTTCTTTCTATTTATAGTAGAGACGGGGTCTCGCTCTTGCTCAGGCTGGTTTCGAACTCCTGGCCTTGAGCGATCCTCCCGCCTCGGCCTCCCAGAGTGCTAGGATTAAAGGCGTCAGCCACCGCGCCCAGCCTGTAGTTGTTTTCTAATGATACACGTGGCTGGCCTAGAAGTTTCGCCAAAGCCTTTGTCCAGGTGTTCCGACCTCGGCCAGACAGTTACGGGGTCCGGGGCCCCCCAGGGGTGGGCGTCCCCACCACGCCTCCGTCAGCTGCGTCGCTGGCCTGGGTCCCCCCCACCTAAGGACACCCAGGCTGCTCGGGAGGCTGCGGAGGGCCTCCAAGCCGTCTACCTTTTGGACCTCGCCGGCTCTCACGGGCCCGTCTGCGGCAGAAATCATCTTCAGAATCACCAGACTCTTTTCCTCGGAGTTTCCTTTCAGCAGGTGGGACATGGAGGCCGTGAACTGCTCCCGGGACACCCGCTCGCTGGGCCCCTTCGCCCTCCCCGTCAAGTCGACCCTCCGCATGCCATCGTACAGTCTGGTGACCATCCCCGGGGGGAGAGCTTCCCCGACGTGCTTCTGTCCGGGGACAGGTGGGAGAGAAGTCGAGACGGGGTGCAAGTTAAACTTGGTAGCATCGCAAAAAAAACACGCAGGGGGCCAAGACCAGCCACCGCTGCCCCACCATGCTTTCATCAGCCCCTGAACCTTCCTACGCCCCACGTGTGTGCCATATCCCCCCGCCCCACCTACGGGCCTCGTACCCCCTAAGCACCTAGGTATGGCTGTTCCCGCCGTGCCTCCAACCCTCCCCTCTCCCCAAATTGGCCACGTCCTCCTGCCTCTGGCCACCATCTGCTCCTCACTCTGCTTAGAACGTCGTGGTCATTCTAGACTCCGACAGCTGCCGCCGGCATGTCTGAACTTATTGACACACACAACGCATGTCTGTGAGCAGCTCGCTTGGTCTCTATGGGAGGGATTCCCACACGCCCTAGCTACCTTTCACGTCTTATCCAAGTTCTTTGTGCTCAATACACATTTTTCATTGATTTGCGCTTAAATTTTAAGTTTAATTCCCAGTGCCTCGACAGTGACGTCCTGCACACATCTGTTCTCCCTCTTGGCTGCAGCATCAAATCAGATTTGAGCCAGGGATTACAAACAAACGGTGCGAGAGCAGGTCACAGACAAACCACCAGCTTCCTGCATGGCCAGACCTGAAAGATGGATTCTCCTGTGACAACGGACTAGGTGCCAGGCCAATATTCTCCTCAGAGAATATTATACGCTCACTGCTCAAAAAGAACATCCCTTTTTCTGTCAGTGTTTGCAAAAGTGCTATTGGAAAAACCACCTCTCATTCCTTCCCAAAGAGCGAGTTTCTCAGTCGCCAAGGTCTTCTGACCCACTCTTCCCCGTGTCTGTCTCGAAAAACACCGGTGAACACGAACCCCCCACTCCGCAGTCAAGTCTGTAACTGGCCTGTCTGGTTCCGTCTGCTCCAACTTAGCGCTGTGTGACCCAGGCCGCCAGGCGCGCTTCTGGTCCGGTGGAGACACGTGCATGTCAAACCACACAGTGCGACCTGGCCCGCCTCCTGGGCCGGTTTCCTCCTCTGTGAGGTGGGTGTGCGGGGCAGACCCCGCTGCCCCGCCTCAGCTCCCGTCCTGCTTGTTCCAGAGGAGGAGGAGGCTGGTGGAACGCCTTCCCAGACTCCCGGGAAGATGAGCTGAGGGTATCTCTTTGCCAGTCTTGCCTTTGTCCGAGCACTCACACACACAGTGACTCGCCCCACAGAAATGGGACAAGAAGATGGGGAAATGGGACAAAAAGATGGGGAAATGGGCAGTTTTTAACTCTTTGCAAGGTGAACCTTGAATTTGAAACTTCGTTATTTTGTCAGGAGGGTCAATACAATTTCTACGGCATCAAACACTCGTACGTTCTAGAGGCAAAGCTGCACTTGACATGCTACGGTAACTGAAGCCACCAGTCCGCAGGGGCAGACGCGTGATTCGGTCTCAGGGACAGCAGTCAAGAGATACCCGATTTGAGAGACGGAAAGCCAACTGTCCCCTCTGGTGTCAATCTCAAGTTAGAAACGTCCCCAAAACATTGTGTAAGTCATTCATTATTTACGCCGACTGCCTTTCTTTAGTACAGATAAGAGTATTGATTTCAAAAAAGGGGGAGGGATCTGTTTGGGTGTCGTGCATGGCTGGTTTCCGCTACAGCGACAGAGCAGAACAGTTGCAACAGAGACCACGCGGCCAAAAAACATGCGCTGTTCTGGCCCTTCACAGAAATAAAAACTGTTTATCGTTCCCACCCGTCTTACAAAACAGGGGAGCCGATCTGGGCCCGAGCGAGGGCCACAGTTTGCAGCCCCCTGCCGCCCGCCTGCACCCTAAAGACTGATTTTGAGTCTTGCCTTCAGCGCCTGCAGAGGGAAGGACCTGGGCGAGGCGCGTGAGCTGTCCTCATCCGACGACAGAGCGGCGAACAGCCGGTCCACCTCCGCCTGCTCCTCAGGAAGAAACTGCGAGCGGAAGTTCTGCCCCGCACTGCTCTTGCTGTTCCCCATCTCTCCCGACAGCCCGCAGAATCCTGTGCAGGAGGAAAAGACACAGTGTTAGAGAGAAAAATCAGAATGCAATGATCATAGGAAATAAATGTGGATAATTAGACGGTCGAGTTAATGCATATTGATTTAGCTGCAACCTGCGGCCAATACACATTGGAGCTACATGGTACTTACTGTTTCAGTGTGTTAGAAATTAACAGTTGACACAAATGAAGGCGGGAAACCCCACTCTGACTCCCAGGGGCTACTGGAGTGTGCCCATAATGGTCAGACAACAGTCTGGATTTCTTTATCTGAAAACAGTTCCCAAACTGACGTGATTGAAAGGTAGAACAAGGCTGGGCGAGGTGGCTCACGCCTGTCATCCTAGCACTCTGGGAGGCCGAGGCGGGCGGATTGCTCGAGGTCAGGAGTTCGAAACCAGCCTGAGCAAGAGAGAGACCCCGTCTGTACTAAAAACAGGAAGAAATTAATTGGCCAACTAATATATATAGAAAAAAATCAGCTGGGCGTGGTGGCGCATGCCTGTAGCCCCAGCTACTCGGGAGGCTGAGGCAGGAGGATCGCTTGAGCCCAGGAGTCTGAGGAGGTTGCTGTGAGCGAGGCTGACGCCACTGCTGCACTCCAGCCTGGGCAACAGAGCGAGACTATCTCAAAAAAAAAAAAAAAAAAAAGGCAAAGTGCTGTGACTACTAATTCCTGTGCTCAGACTTTTTCCCCAAACTCTGTGTTGGTAAGACTGCTGGAGACAGCCACCCTATCCCCACAGACAACTGGACAAACTCGGTGCGAGAGTGACAATCTCCCTGGGGCTTCCAGGCCACCCGGGCAAGCAGTGTGAGTGACGGTCCCCATCACGACCTGGCTGTACAAACCCTCAAAGGACCAGGGAAATCAGGGTGCAGTCAGGATCTTTCTTTTCTTTTGAGATGGGAATCACATAACATAAAATTAACCATGTTAAAACGTGCAATTCGGTGGCATTTAGCATAGAAATCAGCTGGACAACTGAAAATATATGGAAAAAATTAGCCGAGCATGGTGGCACATGCCTATAGTCCCAGCTACTCGGGAGGCCGAGGCAGGAGGATCGCTTGAGCCCAGGAGTCTGAGGTTGCTGTGAGCTAGGCTGATGCCACGGCACTCACTCTAGCCCGGGCAACAGAGTGAGACTCTGTCTCTAAAAGAAACCACAAACAAAAAAAAAGAATAAAAATCTGTTTTCTTCCTTCAGTGTTCTCTTTGTCTTCTTTGACGTGATGGGCTATGAAGCAGACAGAATTAAAAAATACTGCCAAGCTGTGCAACTGTTCACAAATTCCACCTCAAACAGAATCACAGTGCACCCTTTTCAAAGGCTGATAACAGACTGGCCTACGCGACCCCCGTAAACTCTCGCCAACCGGCCCCGTGCGGTAGTGGTGCCAGTCAGGCGGGGGACGTTAGAACCAAATCTCCAGCGCAGCAGCCGTCGAGTCAGCTCTTAAGGCTCACTGATGTTCTCATTGTGCTGGTCAATCTGGTCAATCTTTATTTCAGTGAAACTTATTTTATTCTTTGGTATTTTAAATACATTCATTTAAAAAATAAAATAGCACATGTTTGCTCATCTTTTATAATTAAAATAAAAAGATTTGTTCTGTAAAGTTTGGATTCAGTCAAAAGGCTGCACTCAAGGACCTAGAAGGCCACATGTGGCCTGAAGGCCGCAGGTCCCCACGCCTGTGCCGGACTATTCTCCACTTTACATTCCCACCAGCAAAGCACGAGCTTTCAATTTCTCCACATCCTCATTAACATTAATTATTTTTCCGTCTTATTATTATTATTATTACATTTGGGGGACCTGCCTTTGACAGGCTTCACTGCTAATGTGCCCCCTGAACAAGCAGCCTCCAGCGGGGGTGTCCTTGGAGGGGGACTGGGGTGCACCTTGCAGACGCAGGCTGCACGCGACGGCGCGTCCGACCCAGTTTGTGGCTGTCGCTCGCGCCCTGTCTGATCGCGGCGCTTCCACTCCTCAGGTTTCTCAGGAGCAGATGAGCCAGGAAGGAAAACCGCCAGCCAGCCCCAGGCTCAAGGTCCAGCAGTGAACGTGAGGCTGTCCTCCTCCCTAAGACAGAGGCGGCCCCGGCCCGGTCTGGTCCCTCCGGGGCCACAGCCCGAGCAGGCCCCTCCTCCCCGACAACACTTCTAAGAGGCTCCACCCAGCGGACCAAACCACCTACGCCTGACCCCAAGAAACATCACCACCACGCAGGGCTCAATTAGGAGACGAGCCGTCATAACTGGATTTTTAAATGCTCGCTGATTCGGGAGGGGGCAGTAGGAGAGAGTGCGGCACAGGGAGAAAGGGGTTCCTAACTTTATCGACTCTGCAGTTGATATATTCCCCGAGATGGATCACATGCGCCTGCCGGAAGCATCAGCGAGTGTCCTGACACGACGCCCAGGAGAACGTACCGTAGAAAACGTGAATGCTCGCTGGCTACAGCCCGGCAGGGACACCCCTGTGGCCACAGCTGCATTGCCATCTTCTGCAGCAAGGCCCCTGGAGGGCCTTGGGAAGACGGCGTGAGGAGGGTGTTGGTACCAACGGGGTCAGGGCTGTCTCGGGTGATTGGGGGAGAGCAAAGGAGGGAAGGTTAGCTCTGGATTGGGTACAATTCAGTGACGGGGCGTCTTAATTTTTCTCTAAGATGCAGCAGGCATAGAGAGAGGCTAATGTCATAATTAGGAAGCAAACATCATTCACGCTCGTGGGAAAGGGACCCTGGGTTATTCAGGGTGCTTGCATGGGCGTTTTGTTTTCGTCTGTGCAGCCTGGTCTTGCTTTTGCTCTGTTCCGTCACAGTGACCCGAGTGACGCCGTGCACAACCTGAAAACCTGCAACGGCCACAGCTTGACGTGTATTACGGGTAAGTCACAACAGCTTTGGCTGGAAGTGTTTCTAGCTTCATATTCCACCCCCGCCCCACCAGAAAGATTCAAGATTTTCTCAAAAATCTGTGTTAATTTACCCGAGTCACCAAAAACCTTATCACATACTCTCCACATGCCCTCATCTTGTTATTATGCTGAAATCCTGTAGGTGACAAACGCATAAAAATGCACCCTAGCCAGGCACAGTGGCTCGTGCCTGTGATCCTAGCACTTCGGGAGGCTGAGGCAGGAGGACAGCTTGAATCCAGGAGTTGGAGGCCACAATGAGCTATGGTGACACCACTGCACTCTAGTCCAGACCACACAGCAAGACCCTGTCTCAGAAACAAAAACCCATAAAAACGTACCCTAGCGAATTATATTTCATTCTCACGTATGGCCCTCCACCCAAAAACATCACACTTTTTCAGTTCTTCTAGAAAACCTTCTGACTCACTCTGCTCAGGGCCTGGCCATCCTGCTGTGCCCTGAACACGAAATTGGTCACCACGGCACCTGCACTCGAAGGCCCACTGCCTCCGATGCTGTTCCACCAAGAGGCCACAGCTGTTCCTTCACTCCCTCTCTGGTTCAGATGTCACCTCCTTGGTCCCCCAAGGCCCCTGAGGACCCCATCCGGGAGTGGACCCCACACCCCCATTTTCTTGTTCTGCACGGACAGCACCCAGCACCCCACCACGGCTCTTCTTTGGTCCGTGACTGACTCGTCACTCGGATCTAAAAAGTCACAAAAGGGCCTCTGCTCTGCGGCCACATGCCCAGCACCTGGGCACACGGTAGGCACCAGGACACATGTGTCGAATGGCTGTGTGTCTGTTCTCTTGCCAGCCTCCCAGGTGGATGCGACTCACTCTCCTGCCACCTTGCGGATGCCCCATGCACAAATTCCAGGAGGCACAGCCCCAGCTCCCCACACGCTGGTCCCCGCGGGGCTCGTGCCCCTCCATCAAGAGCCCCGCGGATCAGATCAGTGCCACCTGCTCCACCATCCGCCACCTGTCCCTGCCCAGGGCGGGCTTCCGGACATCGTCATCCGGCGTCTCGCGGCCCACCAGTGCCCGGCCATGGCAGGGCTCGGCGCACACGAGGGAAGGGAAGCCGACAGCAAGGCTGGGCTCTCGGCCGGCCAGCGCCTTCCCCGGAGGCCATTTCAACACTGCACTCAGATTCCCCAAATCCCGGGAGAGCTTCTTCCACAAAACCGAGGAAGTGCTCTAGCAGGAAGGTAACAGCCTGGGGCTGAAAGGCTGCCAGCTTCTGAGAAGCTTCCACATCCTCCTTGGCAGAGGCATCAGTGTATCCAGGGGTCGTGCCCCTAAGAGGTCACGAGTCCCAGCTCTTCCTCCAAGACACCAGCCTTCCTGACACCATCCATTCGATAAACAACCCGTCTCCCCTGGGCCAGGCGCATCAGAGAAAGCGGCAGACACAGAGGCCTGCAAGAGGCCTCGCCCTGGTCTAACAGGGGAGATAGAGACAAGGGCTCGGGATCGGTGTGGATGGGAGGGAGAGGGAGTATGGGGACACCAGGAGTCAAGAGTGGAACATGGGCCGGGCGCGGTGGCTCACACCTGTAATCCTAGCACTCTGGGAGGCCGAGGCGGGCGGATTGCTCGAGGTCAGGAGTTCGAAACCAGCCTGAGCAAAAGGGAGAGCCCATCTCTACTATAAATAGAAAGAAATTAGCCAAATAACTAAAAATAGAAAAAAGTTAGCCGGGCATGGTGGCACGTGCCTGTAGCCCCAGCTACTTGGGAGCCTGAGGCAGAAAGATCGCTTGAGCCCAGGAGTTTGAGGTTGCTGTGAGCTAGGCTGACGACATGGCACTCACTCTAGCCTGGGCAACAAAGCGAGACTCTGTCTCCAAAAATAAAAAAAAAAAAAGAGTGGAACATGCACGTCCCAAAGGACACATTCCGACAGCGTACACGGACGCACGGTGCGAACATAGGCTCAGTGAGGTGAGGGTTGGCAAAGGTGGGAAACAGGGCGCATGGGGAAGGCGGGAAGGGGCTACAGAGGAAGGAGGCCCTGGCGTGCTTCCCCAGCCCCCCCCCAACCCCCTCCTGCTCCACCGGAAATAGGCTCCTCTACTGTTGTCCACAAACAGCAACTCAGCCCTGCACCCTCACCGGGGCCCACACCTACAAGAAAAGAACTGGGCTGGGCAAGCCTCCAACGGGCAGGAGCGCAGAAAGGCACGGCAGTGGAGCAGACCGGCCACACGGGGGTGTGCACAGGGCAGACCAGGACACCAGGGAAGGCCCGGAAGCTGAGCAGTGCCAGCAACGCTGGTTTTCCGAGTAGGAGGGAAGAGGGCGTGCAGGAGCCCCCAGCAGGAGCCACGGGGCTGGAAGTCAATGAGCAGAGGGAGGATGGGCAGCTCCTAAGAGCACAGCCCTGACCCCTGTGTCACCATTCTCAGCGCCACTGGTGAAGGGACATGACTCAGAACAGCCCCAAGGACAACCTATCTCCTTTTAAAGAGCTCCCTGCAAGGTAAGACTAAGAGATGGCCACCGTACAAAGTGTCCCAAAATTGATCTATCCCAGTCTCGATCTCTTTAATGAGGCCAGAAATCTCTGTAATCAATGGCGAGGAGGAAATGAAGGCCCCTGATGAGTCCTTCGATAAGGCAGGAGAGGAAGGTCGGGGGGAGAACCCGAGTGCAGCCACTTGGACCGACACCAGGCCCCAGCCACCCGGAACCAAAAGGCCAGCAAGTCGCCGTCCAGGACCACCCAAGGATCGGTGAATCGCTGAGCCAGGGAGCCTCCACGCTGTGTTTGCCTTTCTCTGACAGCAGTTTATGATTAACCTTTATGGCCCGACCTCAGACAAAGCGGCTCACATATGGGGTTTTTGAACATTTAAAAATGTCACCATTGCCCGTCTCCCCTGCTCGGGAGACGACCCCTACCGACCGTCTGTGGGGTAGGATCTGCCGTCTGCCTCTGTCTTACTGAAACTCTCCTGGCTCATTCTTGAATTCTTTCCAGGAAGCCAAGAACCCACTTGGCAAGTTCAGGGGGCTTTCCTCCCTTTACTGGGACACCCACCACATCACTTATTTCTCTCCGAATGCAAGTTCCCGAACTCTCAGTCCCTGACAAGTTTTCTCTGTCGTGGAACTTTCATGAGTGCACCATGGTATGTGGGTGGGAGGGTCTTTCCTGGCAAGTTGTACCTGACACAACCCTATACTAGCCCAGGACTTCTGTAGGTTCACCTGTGTCAAGTTTTTTTTTTTTTAGAGGACGCACCTCAATGTTGTTTTAAGAGAGCACACCGAGATTGCCTGTACTAGCGGATCCCAACCGGGGGTAGCTTTGTCCCCCAGGAGCCATTTGGCAGCGACTGGAGACATCTCTGGCTGTCACAGCTAGGGAGGGGAGTCCTGCTGGCATCTAGCGGGCAGAGGCCAGGCATGCTGCTGCTAAGCAGCGTCCAGTGCACAGGACGGCTCCCGAACGAGGAACTGCCCAGCCCCAGAAGTCAGCGGGGCCGAAGGGGAGAAACCCCGGCTTCCGAGGACGCGGGGCGCAGGGCAGAACAGGATGGTCCACCCCGAAGGACTCGGACACCCACAGTGCCGGCCCCTCAGCACAGGGGCCCCGGCTCTGTAGTTACGACCTAAGCGGAAAAGCAGATCTAGGTTCCTACTGGCGACCCAGGATGGCTGAGTCAACCCCCCCTCACGGCTTCTCTGGCTGGCTCCTGTCACTGGGGGCTCTTTCCCTGCCAATGTCCAGCCCTCTACCTCCAGGGGACCCTCATCCTTAAAGCGGTCAAGGAGACCCTCAGTTTCCCCCTTCTCGGGAGAGTCCACCGGCCTCATCTGTTCAGACAGGCTTCCAGCCCTGTCTGTGTCCCAGGGCCCAGCGGCCCCTCTGCAAAGCGGCAGCCTGAGCCTGGGCAAGGAGCTCCTCGGCCAGAAGGTGACCTGCCCTGCTGGGCCGCGGTCTGGCCTGACCCCCGGCTGACCTACCTGCGGGGGTGCCGGCGTGGGAGCTGGGCTCAGCCCGGCTGACCTGGAACACGCCGGGTTGTGGTCCCCACACAGAAGGGAAGGCACACACCACACACACGCCTCAGTGCACACCCACCGGCCTCCCCCGCGGAGGCAGCCCTTCCCGCCCGCGTCCACACAGCGCGCTCCCTTCGCGACCGCCGGCCTCGGCCCTGGGGAAGGCACCTCCCCACCCTCCCGTCCTCACCACGGGGACGGCGGGAGCGAGCCTGTGCCCCACCGACCGCCCAGGAGACGCTCCCCGGCCCGGCCAGCGGCCCCGCCCCGCCCCCACCCCGCCCCGCCCCCACCCGGGCGGGGAGACGCGGCAGCCAGGGAGGGCAGGGCCGGCCCACCCCACGACCCTGCCCGCTCCGGGCGCCACCCCGCTGGGCTCGCCGCCGCCCCCGCCCCGGCGCCGACCCCAGACCCGCCTTCCGGTCCGGTCCGCAGCCCAGGGCTTGCCCTCGGGAGCTCCCAGCCACGTCGCCAGGCAACGCCGCTGACGGGCGGGTGTTTGCCCCAATCGCGGAAGCGGAAGTCAAGGGGCGGAGCCTAAGGCAAAGAATCAGCCAATGGTGACGCACCTCCCAGGGAGGGGGCGGGGGCGGGGCCGGGCAGGGGGCGGGGCCGGGCAGGGGGCGGGGCCGGGCAGGGGGCGGGGCGGGGCAGGTCCGGGAAAGGCCGTGCGGGCGGCCGCGGTCTGCGGGACGGGTTCCCGGGCGGGCGGGCGGGCGGCGGCCAGGGGCTGGGCAGGGAGGGGCTGGTGATGCGGCGGAGGCCGGGCGGGGCCCCCAGGGGTGCTGGGCTGGAGCAGGGGTGCGGGAGGAGCTCGGAGGGGGGGAGCCCTGGGGTTGGGTCCGCCCGAGGGAACGAGGGTGACCCCAGGGACCGCCAAGGCTGAGGCCCCACCTGCGGGTCCCAGCCTAGAGCTTCCGGCGACCGCTGCCCACCCCTGCTCATGTCCCATCCTCCAACCACCGCCAGCCCCTCCCCAGGGGCGTGGGATGTGTCCCAGCCTCTCCAGTCTCGGTAGACAGACTCGCCCTGGCCCCCACGGGCCCTTCTTCCGCTACTGCCCACCCCCACCCCCACCCCCACCCCAAACTGTCACCTCCACGTGTTCCTCAAACCTGCCGAAACCTGGTCCCAGGGACCCTGTCCCTAAGTCCAGCGGACACCTTCAGTCCCAACACGCAGGGTTTGACACTTGGCATTCCTGCCCCATCGTGGGCTTCCATCCTCTTGCTTCTTCCTGTTCCCTCTTTCCCCCTGCATCCTCCCTGCAATGACATCCCTGGCGTGACATCCTTCTCGTGACTTCAGTTCCCACCCGTCCACTGGGCTGGTCCCCAAACCTGCACGTTTTTCTAGCCGGTTTTCTAGCCTGGACTGCGATGCCACCTGTCCACCTGTTTATCCGGCATCTCCCCAAGGCCGTTTCACTGGCACCTCCAGCTCAGCTTCCTTCCCCAAAACTGCTTCTCCTATTTACTTCCTACCTCGGTGCACATCACCACCTGCCATGGCCTGAGTCAGAGACCCGAGTCATTCCAGACGGCGCCGCCTCCCTCTCTCCCAGCGTCTGGTTCCTGACCAAACCTGTCTCACCCCCAGTGCGTGGCTGCATCTGCCCACGTTCTCAGGGTCCGTGGTCCAGGCCAGACCGCAGCAAGAGCCTCCTTCCCGGCTCCTGCAGTCCATCCCCCACACTGGCCCACTGAACCGCACAAACCTATCTTGCCCTTTGCACTGAGGCATGGTATCCGCCTGGACTGTAAAAATCCGCCCTGCCGCTCACCAGTCTGGAAGGACAGACTCAGATAAAACCGGCCGCGCCTTAACAAGGAGCAGTGTTTCTCGAGCACACCCCGCAGCAGCCCCTTCTTTTAGCAACAAACAACTACTTTCCCAACTGAGAACTTTGCTTTCTAAGATTGATTTGCAGAAACTTTGCTGTTGGAAATTCTATCATTAAGAATGAAACAGGCCGGGCGCGGCGGCTCACGCCTGTAACCCTAGCACTCTGGGAGGCCGAGGCAGGCGGATTGCTCGAGGTCAGGAGTTCAAAACCAGCCTCAGCAAGAGCGAGACCCCGTCTCTACTACAAATAGAAAGAAATTAATTGGCCAACTAATATACATAGAAAAAAATTAGCCGGGCATGGTGGCGTATGCCTGTAGTCCCAGCTACTCGGGAGGCTGAGGCAGGAGGATCGCTTGAGCCCAGGAGTTTGAGGTTGCTGATGCCATGGCACTCACTCTAGCCTGGGCAACAAAGCGAGACTCTGTCTCAAAAAAAAAAAAAAAAAAAAAAAAGAATGAAACAGCGGCTCCTCCCTGCAGCGTTTGACGCCCTTTGGCGCAGAGGCAGCCTGGCTTTGCAAGCCGGCTGAAGATCGCCACACAAGCAGCTTCTAGACACGACGTTCCACCGCTCTCTTAACCTGGTGGTCCCCAAGGAAGCTGGAGCTGGGTCCCCTCCGCGGTCCAGACCCGATGCTGGCCCCTTCACTGGCGGCCTTGCTCCGAGCCTGTCGCAACACCACCTCGTCTACCCTCACCTGAACTCCACCTTTCCGCAAACCCTATGAAAACCCTCCTGCCACAAAAGCCAACCAACCTGATTCTGTCAGGCTGCAAGTTCCATCCTGGGGGTTTCAGGCTGACGGGGCTGGGACCACTAGGTCCGCAGGGCGGCGTTTGTCTTTGCAGTCTGCAAACATGCTTGCACACCTACTACGTGTCAGGCGGGGGGGGGACCCGGCAGCCAGCAGAGTCCCTTGCCCTTGGCATGCATGTCCTTCACTCAGTCCCCACTTGCTGGAAGATGATGTCGATTGAGTTGAGGGGAGAGGGCGTGGCTGTGGGTAAGGAGAGAAACAAGGACAGTGAGGCTTTGAGGGTAAGGGGCTGTCCGCAAGAGAGCAGGTGGGATCTGAAGATAGAAACAGCGATCTGTAGGCTTGACGAAATGCAGAGGCCATCTGCATGCTTTCCCTTCTTACGCCTAATCAGAATCCAGCGCCACACTCCTAACAGCCCTGGAAAGGAGGCATTACTCCCGCCATGTAGAAACTGGGGTTCAGAGAAGTGACTTTTCCAGGGACACACAGCTGGAGTACAGGGACTCCCGACTCCAAGCCCAGGGCTCTCTCCTCTGCAGTACACCTGCCGCTGTGGAAGTCACCTGGTTTGATGGTTCCACAATCATTTCTCTAGAAACAGGAGGACTGAACCCCACTCTACAGAGAAGGAGGACTGAACCCTATTTTCTGGACCCCCCCCCCCGCCCGCCCTCAGTAGGCACTGTACCTGCAGGAAGGACCCAAGAGCCTCCAGGGAAGAGCTCATTTCAGAGTAAGTCTTGGGCTGGGTTTGGCCCCAAGAGGCTAACTCACTGCAGAAAGGCAGGCGGTCCGAGCACAGGCTGTCGTCCAGGCCAGTGGAGCCCTGGGGACAGGGACTTCACAGCTGGTATGAGACAGCAGTGGGGAACAGGGTCCTCATTGCTCTCCCACGCCACCACTCGGGCCCACCCGAGTGCCCCACCTGGGCCACCCTGGGGCCTCCTACCCAGCCCCTGCCACCATGCTGGGTCCCTCCCCAACACAGCCACCAGGGCCACCGTTCCCAGTGCACAGCAGGTCACACTACCCCACTTCTGAACCCCTTCAAAGGCTACCTGCTGCGGGCCACAGGTTCCCGGGGCCTCGCCAAGTTTCTAATCTCCGGGGCTGCTCTGCTCTCCCTCAGCAAACTCCAGGCCCCGGCCTTCTGCCACACCTAGAGGGAGACAGGCCCTCCTTTCTCTCACTCCTACCCGGGAGGGGCATCCTCCAGGTGTGGCCGGGCCCTCCCAACGCCTCGCCCAGAAAGGCCTGTCCCCACCCCTGCGGCTCTCTGGTCTGCTTTCTCGGCACTGGCTGCTCTCTGCCCTCTCTGTGTGTCGCTGTGTTTTCTGCTTTCCCGCTAGAATCCTGACAAGAACGCCTGCCTGGTTTGCTGCTGTAGCCTTAGCACACAGCCGGGCGCCTGGCACCTGGTGAGTGGCCACAAGTATCGGCTGCAAGGAGGAACAAACGGGGTGACCACTTGCAGTGACTTCACTCTGACTCCTGCAGACCTGGTCACTCAGCAGCTTGAGTGCCTGCGAGGCAGGGCTCTGCGGCCGCATGGCCACACTCGGCCAGTGAGTTCCAGCCTGACACCAGGGCACACAGGATGGCAGACCTGTCACCTGCCCACCCAGTTGCACCATCCTCTGGGGAGCTCTTTGGCCCCAAAACCAGCTGTGCGGGGCTAGCTGGCCACCCCCACTCCTGCCCACCCGACACCCCCTGGCTGTTTAGGTTTGGAACAAACCCAGAAGCCCTTCCTGCCTGCGGTGGCAGGACTGTCTGACGACGCACAGAAGGCCTGGCCCTCGAGGAGAAGCCAGCCTGGGCAATGATGCCAAGGTACCAGGAGCAGCAGACCCACAAGCGGGACGTGTCTCAAAGCCCAGCCACCCCCACCCTCCTGGGCGCCAGTGACACAAGTCAGTAACCCCAGCTCTTCCCCTCAGCTCGCTCATGTTCAGCTTCTGTCACCTGCAGCCAAGGTTCCTGATGCCCGAGATGCTGGACTTCAGGCATGAAGGACCGGGTCCCCGTGCACTGGCTTGCATGACGCCACGCTCTTCTTGTACACATAAGCCTTGCGTGTAAGTTGCGTGTATGTTTTCAGGAATATCCAAGGCAGGTGCATTTTAGACGAAGAGGCAGTTTCCTGAAGACTGAGGCATGCGAGGGGGGTGGGGTGGCCACAGTGGTCCCTCAGCTGCAGCCCCAGGGGCCATAGAGTGACATAGGAACAAATGGGCCGGGCGTGGTGGCTCATGCCTGTCATCCTAGCACTCTGGGAGGCCGAGGCAGGAGGATCGCTCAAGGTCAGGAGTTCGAAACCAGCCTGAGCAAGAGCCAGACTGTGTCTTTACTAAAAATAGAAGGAAATTAGGTGGACAACTAAAAATATATAGAAAAAATTAGGCGGGTGTGGCAGCGCATGCCTGTAGTCCCAGCTCCTCGGGAGGCTGAGGCAGGAGGATCGCTTGAGCCCAGGAGTTTGAGGTTGCTGTGAGCTAGGCTGACGCCACAGCACTCTAGCCCAGGTGACAGAGTCAGACTCTGTCTCAAGAAAAAAAAGATGCCACCTGCCAGCTAGTGGAGTGGCGCCACCGTGTGGCCATAATAGGAATAGCTTACAATTCCTTATGTTCACCTGCTTGGAAGATTCTTAACAGGGAAAATTTGTTTTACCTGCAATTTTGTGTATGAACTGAGACTTTAAAAAATATATATCCATCATGTTTTGAGGCAGGCCAGAGTGAGTGGTGTGATTACAGCTCAATGCAACCTCAAACTCTTGGGCATAAGTGACCCCCGCCTCACCCTCAGCAGTGGCTAGGACTACAGACACCCTCCACCCACCATGCTGACTTGGGGCATTGAGACCTCCTTTGGTCCCTGGGTTCCGGGCCACACTGGTCCTGCCACTTTCAGGGGTACCTCTGCTAACATCACCCCAACCAGGTTTCCCAAGTCCAACTTTGACACCTCCACAGAAGGGCTGAGCCACCCGCCAGGCGCCTGCTACGGCCAGCGTCCACTGTCCTCCCCGCGTGCTCCATGCCCCTGACCGCCACTGTCCTCCCCGCGTGCTCCATGCCCCTGACCGCCACTGTCCTCCCCGCGTGCTCCATGCCCCTGACCGCCACTGTCCTCCCCGCGTGCTCCATGCCCCTGACCGCCACTGTCCTCCCCGCGTGCTCCATGCCCCTGACCGCCCACCTCTGGAACCAGCCTGGGAACCCCAGAGCGTCACATATAAGGCAGCTAAGGGGCCGGGGCAGCACAGCAGGGTCTGTTCCTGGGACGTGAGTGCCCTGCCACCCGGCAGCGGGTCGGAAGTGGGGGATCTGGGACAGGCGGGCACGGCAGCCTGTTCTCATCGTGGAAGGGGACCGACCTTCACAGGGCAGCTGTGGGAGGCTGCAGGGGCCTTAGCCCAGGACGGCCAAAGGACGGGTGTCACCCAGCCAGGGCTGCTGCACTGGGCAAGGCCCAGCAGGAGGGTCCGTGAAGGATGCGCAGAAGTGGCCATGAGATCAAAGTCAGCTTGAAACACGGGCCAGGCCCAGACGAGGACAGCTTTCCCCCTGTGGGAGGCAGAAGAGCCCCTCGAAGACGTCCATGCCTAATCCCCAGAGCCCTGTGTGTGTTACCTGGCACGGCGAGAGGGACTTGGCAGATGGGATTGAGTTAAGGACCTTGAAACGGGGAGAGCACCCTGGAGTACCCAGGTGGGCCCCGGCAGTCTCAGGGATGCTAATATGGTGGGGGGAGGGAGGGGGGCTGGAGGCGTGACAATGACATAAGAGAAAGCAGTGGGGGAGGGGGAGGCGGGAAGATGGAATCCCAGAACCTGGGAAAGGGAAGGGATTCCCTTCCAGAGCCTCCCGAGAGACCATCCAAGCTGACCCCTCGGTGTTCACCTCTGCCCGCGGAACGGTAGGGGAATACGTGCTCGCGCGCGGACGACCCGCCACGACGGCGTGGGAAACCCACGTCCACCACACCAGGCAGCGAGAACGTCCTCCCCGCGCCCTTGAGAGCCCAGAGGGGCCTGAAACTGGCTGCCAGACACAGAAAACGAAAACACAGGACACCAGCTCTGTCTGCATGTCAGACAATGAATAATTTTTAGTATAAATAGTCCCAAATATTGCATGAGCCATGATGATACTAAAAATCATTTGTTGTCTATCTGAAATTTAAATTCAGCGAGGCTTCCTGATGGTGTCTGTCAGAAACAGCAGCGGCAGGGGAGCGGGGGAGAGACAGCCCACACCGCCTGCCGGCTGCGCCGGGCTCCCGAGCGGATGGGAGGATCTACTGTTAATTCAGGGTCCATGTCTTGTTTGCTTTTTTGGTTTGGGGGTTTTTTTTGAGGCAGTGTCTCGCTCTGTTGCCCAAGCTAGAGTGCAGTGGCGTCGTCATAGCTCACTGCAACCTTGAACTCCTGGGCTCAAGCGATCCTCCTGCCTCAGCCTCCCGAGTAGCTGGGTCTAACAGGCATGTGCCACTGTGCTCAGCTGATCTATGTTTTTTTTTTTTTTGTAGAGATGGAGGTCTCACTATGTTGTCCAGGCTGGTCTCAAACTCCTGGCCTCAAGCAATCCTCCTGGGATTACAGGCGTGTGCCACTGCAACCGGCCAGGGTCCACGTTACCCAGGACTGAACACGTTCAATTCTTGAATAGAGACTGCTTTTAACCTAATGTAACCCCAGGACCTAATTTCCTGAAAATGGACAGAAAAAAAATCACGAAGAGGGTCTGAGCTTTCCCTAAGGGGACGGAGGCTGGCCCTCCCTCCCGTGCCGGCTGAGCAGGCTGGGGGAGGGCAGGAAATGAAGCTGATTGTGTGACTGCCCCGGGCGCCGTCTTGGACCAGTTCCAGTGGCTAAGTCAGCTCAGCCTCTGACCGCAGGTAAGAATGCACACAGTTACTGTGACGAGGAGGCCTGTACCTGCTTTGCATCGTTTCCCTCCACTGGATCAGGAGCCCTACCCAGGAGGAAGGGGGCCTTTTCCACGTCCCAGAATCAATCCAACAACCGGCTCCCAACGACCCTGATCCTACCAATTAATTGTTCCTTTCCGGGGAGATTCGTCACCGCGAATGTGGCCACATGTCCACAAGGTGGCGCTCACGATCACTGCAAGATCAACTGCTGCGCCCCTGGGTTTTTGCATGAAAATTATTTCACAACAGTTTTAAATCTACAAGACTGCCGGGAATCTGACACACGCTTCCTGTGCAGCCCACACCGTTCCACCTGTCACCCCCATCTCACGTTACTCTGCTACGCTCGGCACCAGTCGGGAACCAACAGCGCTACGCTCTTAGCAACTCAAGTCTACGCTTTATTCAGATTTCCTTAGCTCTTCCCTAATGTTCTCTCTCGGGCTCCAGGATCCCATCCAGAACGCCACGTGGCGTTTAGTCCTCAGGTCTCTCGGCTGTCACACTTCCTCAGGCTTCCCCGGCTTTGGGTGCCCAGGGACTCTGCACAGTGCCCGCCATTGGCATCCGGCTGACGTTTTCCTCGTGCTTAGATGGGGTCGTGGGCTTGGGGGAGGAGGCCCCGGAGGCGCAGCGCCCCTCTCCCCACGGCCTGTCGAGGGTCCGCACTGTCAGCTGAGGGTGTCTGCCGGCTCCTCCCCCGAGAAGTCGCCCTTTTCTCTCTCCCTTCCTGTACCGTACTCTCGGGATCTGGTGTTCGAAGGTTTGTTTCACTTTTGAAAACCATTTCCCGTCCCCTGGGCCATGAGAGCCAGCTGCCGGGTTGGGACGGTGGCAGCCGTGGGCGCGGGCGCTGGTCACACTGAGAATGAAGACCAACCCCCCCCCCAGCAGGACACACCCGGCGGCTTTCCAGGGTCCGAGCACAGAACGGGGACCTGGGGCTCCAGTCTCCGCCCGCCTCGTGCCTCCCCCACGTGGGCCTCGAACCAGCGGCCCTGACGGGGTGATGGGGCACACGCCTGGGAAGAGGCAGCCAAAGCAAGGCCAAGGCAGCCGCTGCTCTGTCCTCCGAGTGCCGCCAGCACACAGAGCCCAAGAGCAGGGACGTTGTGTCCATGTCCCCTGCGCGTGGCCTGGCCCACGGTGCTGGAGACGTGGCTGCCGATTGGAGGGGCGGCGGGCGGGCGGCTCTTACCCACTCGGCTCCCCTAAGTAGATCGGATCCCACCTCCCACCTACTCAAAACCCTTCTGTGGCCGGGCGCGGTGGCTCAAGCCTGTAATCCTGGCACTCTGGGAGTCCCAGGCGGGCGGTTTGCTCGAGGTCAGGAGTTCGAAACCAGCCTGAGCAAGAGCGAGACCCTGTCTCTACTATAAATAGAAAGAAATTAATTGGCCAACTAATATTATATATATATATATATATATATATATATATATATATATATATATATATAAAATTAGCCGGGCATGATGGCGCACGCCTGTAGTCCCAGCTACTCGGGAGGCTGAGGCAGGAGGATTACTTGAGCCCAGGAGTTGGAGGTTGCTGTCAGCTAGGCTGACGCCAGGGCACTCACTATAGCCTGGGCAACAAGCAAGACTCTGTCTCAAAAAAAATAAAAATTAAAATTAAAAAAATAAAAAGAAAGAAACCCTTCCGCGACGGCCCGCCCTCCGGGGCAGACCATTCCCAGCCGGAGCCCTGAACCTTCTGCGTGGAACACATCTCCCCACCGTCTTCCCGCCCTCGGCCTCGGCTCAGATGCCACCTCCCCGCCCCCAGCCCAGATGTGTGGCCCGACTCGGCCCAAGATGAAAAGATAGGAGCAAAGAGAGAGATGAAATCCTCTGCAGACGGCGCAGGGTCAAGGACAGCGTGGGAAACCTGGCCAGGTGGGGGCAGAGACCCCAGGACATACCATCAGGCTAACAGGGAAAGGGGGTGGGCATTCCCCATCCAAATACCCCCCTGGCTTAAATTCCGTAGCTGATTCCTGCCGCTACTCTCTTGCCACGCCCCACGGTGACCCGGGGTGCACACAACCGCACAGTCGCTTTCCTCTGTGCACCAGCCCCCCACGCGGAGCTAGTCGCACCCTGGGCTTTTGCAAGGAGAGTGAGTCCCGCCCACCCTCCCTCCCCACGATAAGCCTGTTTCTGCTTTTGTGGTACGCACGTCTTTTTCTTCTTCTAAAACTATAAAAGGCATCAAAATCTCCCAGCTGCTAAAATCCTCCGTGCACACACTCAGCTGGGGCAGCCTCTGTGGCTTCACCGAGTGAGGCCCCTGCGTCAGCCTTGCTCACCTGTGTCCCTGCCCAGCACAGGCATCGCCTTATATGGCGACGAAGCACAGCCCGGGGCTCACGAAGGAAGTCCTCGGTTTCACGACAGGCTTTGCTCTTTGCTCAGGTCTCTGCAGAAGGCCTGGCCCGCAAGCAGCCAGCCAGCCACCTCTGCAGAGGGGACAGGGCATCGGGCAGCCAGGAGTTAGGAGCCGGGGTTAGATGCAGGTTGTCCTGGGAGGAGAGATGCCCAGGAATTTGCTGTTTGGGGGAGATTAACAGAGAGAGGCAGGAGGGTTTGTAACATTAGGCGGAGCCAGGACAAGCTGCTGTTTCAGATTTCAAATAAGGTAACGCTAGTAAATGTCACCTGCCAGTCAGCAACCCATGGCAGGGCCCACGCTAAGTGCGGAGCTTGTGGTATCTCATTTAACCCTCACAACAACTCTGTGGGGTAGGCACTATTATTTTTCTTCTCACGCAACAGATGAGGTTTTCAGTTAAACAGCCAGAGCTGGGGGAGGGACAGGGGACAGATAAGGAAACAGGCTCAGAGGCGGCAGTGGCTTATCTTAGATCAGCACTTTATCTCCCAGACAAGCAGCCAGCAGGACAACACAGTCCAGGCCTCCAGGAATTCCGCCTCCAAGAATGCCTCACTGGGGCAGGGGCCACCCCTGTCCCCTACGGCAGCCACTGGCCACACACGGCTACTTGACGGCTACTTGACGGCGGCCACCGGTCTCAGCAGAGATGGGCTGTAAGCGGGAAAGACAACCCCACAGTTCAAAGACTTGGTGGTTGCTTAAGAGATTGTGAGATATCCCCAATCTTTAAACCCTTTCAAAATAATTGTAGGTCCACGGGAAGTTGCAAAGGTAATTTCCAGAGGTCCCTTATGCCCAGCCCCTGGTTTCCCCTGCGGTCACGTCTCACATCATTCTCGCACAAAATCCAAACCAGGAAACCGACACTGGTGCAGTGTTCGTGTCTAATTCTGTCATCGCATCACGAACATAGATTTGCGTGACCCCCACTGCGACAGAACTATCTACCCATTCCCACCCGCATTCGAGATACGGAACTACTCCATCACCATCTCCTTCATGCTACCCTGCAACAATTACAAAATATAGACTACATGTGGAAACATCTTGGAAATATTGAGTTAAATAATTAAAATTAATGTCACATTTTTCCTCCTTTTAAAATGTACTAGAAAATTCAGAATCAGGCCAGGCATGGCGGCTCACGCCTGTAATCCTAGCACTCTGGGAGGCCAAGGTGGGAGGATTGCTCGAGACCAGCCAGAAAAAGAGAGAGACCCCGTCTCTACTAAAAATAGAAAGAAATTAGCTGGACGACTAAAAATATTTAGAAAAAATTAGCCAGGCGTGGTGGTGCATGCCTGCAGTCCCAACTACTCGGGAGGCTGAGGCAGGAGGATCGCTTGAGCCCAGGAGTCTGAGGTTGCTGTGAGCTAGGCTGATGCCACAGTACTCTAGGCTGGGTAACAGAGTGAGACTCTGTCTCAAAAAAAAAAAAAAAAAAAAAAAACCGAAAAGAAAATTCAGAGTCTCCCAGGGGGCTTGCATTGCGTTCACTCTATCGTCCATATCTGGATATTGGACAGCACTAGCCTAGTTCAGATGCCAGTGGGGCTGCTTTGGATGGGTAATTCAACCTCCCTGAGCGTGGCTCCTTGGGAGTAGACCAGACCTTTAGCTAACTGTGCAATTAATTGTTGGTGCACTCCATGCGCTTCTCGAGTGCCTGGGCTTCGTGCTGAGGGTGGGGAGGCAGAAGGCAGCGAGAGAGACCGTGTCTCCCGAGCGAGGGGCAGCCCCAGGAAAGATCCCACGTGGACTGGCCCCGAGGAGGGGCTGACGCACCGTCACCACGGTGGTGGGGTGGGGGCCGGAAGGGGTTAAATGACAACAGAGAAGACCGGAGAGCAGAACACGGGCACAGACTTGCCCAGGACACAAAATGCAGATGCAAGGGATGCATCGTCAGCAACTAAACACCAGAAACAGAATGTTGCTTAGAAACCTAAACTGCCCCTGTCGCCCAGAGCAGGTGGACCAGGCAGGGGGTCCCAGAGTCCCCCGGCCCTTCCTTCGTCCCTCCCTGGTCTTGCACAGAGGCCAACAGGAGGAGGTGGCCGAGGTTGGAAAACAGAAGGGGAGAGCTGACACAGGAGGCTGCTGCCCACAGTGCGAGAACTTGAGGGACCCGCCCCCACTGCCTGTCCCACAGGTGCCCAGCCCCCACCCACAGCTTAGACTCACCTGGGGAGCTTTATTTCATTTTATTATGAAAGGTTTCTAACATGCCTGACATCAGACCATTAAATCAAATCCTCTCATACCCACCACTTAGATTTAGCAATCCTTAACATTTTGCCGTATTTCCTATTGTTCACTGGCATATTTGGAACGAAGTGAGTTATTGGACATTTCCACTTTGAATACATTTGATGCATTTTTTTAAATGACACTTTAGGCTGGGCGAGGTGGCTCACGCCTGTATTCCTGGCACTCTGGGAGGCTGAGGCAGGTGGATCCTTTGAGCTCAGGAGTTTGAGACCAGCCTGAGCAAGAACAAGACCCCATCTCTACTAAAAATAGAAAAAAAATAATTGGCCAGCTAAAAATATATAGAAAAAATTAGCCGGGCATGGTGGCGCATGCCTGTAGTCCCAGCTACTCGGGAGGCTGAGGCAGGAGGATCGCTTGAGCCGGGGAGTCTGAGGTTGCTGTGAGCGAGGCTGACGCCACGGCACTCTAGCCTAGGCAACAAAGTGAAACTTTTTTTTTTTTTTTTTGAGACAGATACTTTACTAACTGCAAAACCATTGCACATGTAACAAAATGTAACGATAATTTCTTAATACAATCTGATACTGAGTTACTACACTCTGGTTAGAGATGCCGGAGTCTCAGGTCCCACCCAGACCTAGAGTCTGAGCCTTAACAAGGTCCCCGGTAATTCCTGTGCTCGTCACAGTGTGAGAAGCAAACTTTCTACCCTGTCTTGGGGATTAAGTTTTGCCCCCTCCCAATCGTATGCAGCCCTAACCCGCAGTACCTCAACCTGCGACCACTGCGTTTGGGCTGGGCATGGTAACGGGAGTGATTAGTTAAGGCGAGGCCACCAGGGTAGCGGAGGCCTCTAGGCCAACATAGCCGTGCAGGTGTCCTTATAAAAAGGGGAAATCAGGACAGAGACAGGCGTGGGTGGGAGAGACACAGGGAAAGGCGGTGCCTGCAAGCCAGAAGGGGCCGCAGAGGGAACCGCCCTGTGCACACCCCGTTTCAGGCTCCAGCACTAGGAGAAAATTAATGTCTGTTGTTTCAAGCCACCCCAGGAAACAAACACACCGTCTGCATTTGAAGTTCAGCCGTGGTTTTCTTAAAGCTACCCATGGCAGAGCCCACACTGGGGACTCTGCTGCGGCGCGTCTGGGGTGGGGCTTTCGGACATCCCCTGGGAAAGGCTAGGCCACACCCAAGGCCAGCTCGATCGCTGCGTGGGTTTCCTGGTCACGGTGAAACAGCAGGGCAGGCGAGCCCCCAGCCGCCACCTGTTGCTTTATGGGGACCAACATACCCAACGCCGGGGCTGGAACCCTCGCAGTGGCGACCTCAATGCAGGGTCCCAGGCCGCCAGCAGCAGCAGCCGGGAACTTGTTAAAGATGCAGATGTGGGCCGGGCGCGGTGGCTCAGACTTGTGATTCTAGCACTCTGGGAGGCCCAGGTGGGAGGATTGCTCCAGGTCAGGAGTTCGAAACCAGCCTGAGCAAGAGTGAGACCTCGTCTCTACTATAAATAGAAAGAAATTAACTGGACAACTAATATATATATATAGAGAGAGAGAGAGAAAAAAAATTAGCCGGGCATGGCAGCGCATGCCTGTGGTCCCAGCTACTCGGGAGGCTGAGGCAGCAGGATTGCTTGAGCCCAGGAGTTGGAGGTTGCTGTGAGCTAGGCTGACGCCAGGGCACTCACTCTAGCTTGGGCAACAGAGACTCTTGTCTTAAAAAAAAGAAGATGCGGATGATGTTTATGCCCCGCACACAGCTCCTGAGCCGGAGACCCGGGGAGTGGGGACGGCAGCCGTGTTCGCAGGCTTCGGGGTGCAAGGCGGGGTGGGCCCGGGCTCTGTGGTCCCGGCTGCCTCTGCGCAGCCGCAGGGGATTTTAAGAGTGATCAGCTGTCATTAGGTGAGGTGTAAAGCAGTAAAATACCGCATCGGGACTTTCTGGGGAGCAGGCTCCAGTCCACACGGCTGGAAGCTTTGGGTGGATTTGTCCAAAGCTGTGTGAATGCACATTCGCTTCTGTCTGCACCCTTAACACACGGGCAGGCTGGACACACACTGCAGCTTCACACCCGGGTTCCTCCATTCACCGATGCTACGGAGCTCATGCGCGTCTGCACAGCGTGCCAGTGCCTGCGCATATGTAGTTTATCCGGCCGATCGCCCATCGATGGGCACTGCGGTTGCTTTTATGCACCACACCGCGTGTAGCGCCTTAGCTTGGACATCTTCACACAGACACGTGGCCGAATAGTGAGGTTTCCAGACTCGTGGGTTTCACAGGCAAATTAAAACACCGGGGTATTAATTCAAAACCGCCTCTTGGCCGGGAGCAGTGGCTCACGCCTGTGATCCTAGCACTTTGGGAGGCCGAGGCAGGCGGATTGCTCAAGGTCAGGAGTTCGAAACCAGCCTGAGTGAGACCCCGTCTCTACCAAAAATAGAAAGAAATTAATTGACCAACTAAAAATATATATACAAAAAATTGGCCTGGCATGGTGGCACATGCCTGTAGTCCCAGCTACTCAGGAGGCTGAGGCAGGAGGATCGCTTGAGCCCAGGAGTCTGAGGTTGCTGTGAGCTAGGCTGACGCCACGGCACTCACTCTAGCCTGGGCAACAAAGGGAGACTCTGTCTCACGCCTCTCATTTTACCACCTAGAGATGTTTAAAAGGAACAAAAAGGTAACACCCTTTATTGCTGCCTCTGTTTCACAGAGTAAAGTCACTTTAACACCTACGTGTTAGAAAAGATTGAAAAAAAACAATAAATTAAAGGAATCATTTTGCAGGGCACTCACGTGTCTCCTGTCACTGCATATCTGTGGCAGCTTCACTGTCGGCCGACTCGGAACGTGGTTCTTCCAGGGGGGAAGCGAGGCAGGACTGAAATCGCACCCTCGTCCCCCCCCCACACGTGCGGGCTGCTCACCCACCAACGTCCCGCGGGCGTCGTTTTGTAAGAGGAGCCCCTTCCGTCCCGCTGTGCGAGGCGACCACCCTGACTTCCCGCTTTTCTGGTTGAGCGTGGGCGCGCTGAGTAATGCCAACCAGGTGCGCAAGAGGCCGACAGAGACCTGGACAGCTGTTTGGTTTTCAAAGAAATCTGCTAGCAGGTGCTCATCCCCGTGGAGCAAGTGAACAGGCTGCGTATGCCCATTAAGCGCCAATTGCTCTGCGGTTAGATGGCGACGAGGTTCCTACGCCCCAGCTGTTAAAATGCGAGGAGAACAGGATGGATGCTGCCCGCGAGCTGGACCGGCCTTCCCCACCGCCCTGAGCGGTGCCTTGGGTTTCGCCTCTGGGAGCATTTGGAGAGGCGCCCGTGCTCCTAAGCCGCGCTCCCCGATGCCTGGTCCCGGGGCAGCCGGGTCAGCACCACCTGGGAGCCAGAACCTGCGTTTGACCCAGGTGATTGGCAGGCACGTTCAAGTTTGAGCAGCACTGGCCCGAAAAGAGCTGTGCGGAGGCCACGCAAAGGGGCAGGGGTCACACGGTGTGGAACTGGGGGCAGTGCTTGCCGGACAGACAGCCGCTGTGCGACCGACGTTGAGCAAGACACATCGTCTCTCTCAGCCTCAGTTTCCCCGTCCGTAAAATGGGAGCAGGAGTAGGACCTGCCTCGCAGGGGTTGCAGTGAGAATTAAACACACTCGTGAATGCCAGGCCCCGGGGCTTGGTACAGGTGTTCAAAAGCTGTGGGTGCGCCTCTCCACACCCCGACAAACAGCAGGCTCAGGCTCCTTCAGAAGCTACAGTCTTCTCAGCCCTGAGCTCCCCAGAGACCCGCAGAGACACGGCTCATCTCTGTCACTCCTGGAAGGCCCTGAGCGCTTTAAGCCTCAGTGGTTGGAAGACCATCCTGGGGAGGGGGTCGAACCCACGCATGCCTGGGGCTCAGTCACCAAAAGCCTGACTCTGCAGGGGAGGAGTGATGCCCTACCTTTTTCCCGTGATAACCGCATCCCGGGTGACACTGATCCGGGTGGGTCAGGGAACACCCTGGAAGAAACGGTGTCCTGAGGCTGCACGCAGGGTGGTCCCGGCACCAGCGGCAGCATCACCCCGGAGCCTCCCGGACCTGTGCACGTCAAAGCTTACGAGGCTCTGCCCTGGGTGGTCCCCAACCCGGGCAGGCTACAGGCGAGGAGGGGGCACCTGTGCTCTTGGCTGGGCCCTCCCCGAGCCCTGCTCCAGACGACAGTCAGGTGTGCTAGGTCTCCTCCTCCAGCGTGGGGGCTCCACTTGCCCGCTGGATCTTGCGTTTGTTCCCTGCGCCGCTGTAACAAAGCATCCTGGGTCTCGCCCCGCCCTCTCTGATGCAGATGTAACCCATTACCCGGATGAGAACCGTGAGGACCTGAGAGCCCATGACAATCCTTCCGTGTGCCCAGCAGCCCTGCTAGGAAGGGCAGCGAAGGACATGCAGACTTTTCTGTTAGTATTTTTGACCCTGTCTCATGGACACCATATCAAGGATTAAAAACACCTTCATAACTTGCTTTTGTGTCACTACTAAGCATCCCTGAGCTGTACGTAAAACCAAAAGTCCAGCGAAGTGCTGAGCATCTGCTCAGAAGCAGCTAAGGAGGGCGCGTTGGGGGCCCAGGCTGTCGGCCCTGTGGCTCAGCCCGACCCCTCTGCTCCGCTCACAGCCCATCCCTGAAAATCAGAGACAGCAGCACGTGGCCAGGCCTCAGCTGCAGCCCTGCCCCCCACCCCGTGCAGGGAAGCGGAGGGGTTTCTTCTTCCCTACTGCTCTTGAACCCCCTTCCTCACCTCCCTGCAGCCAGGCAGGCCCAGCCTCCGTGCTGAGGCCTAAGCAGATCCTGTGCAAATCCCCAGCAGGAAGCACAAATCCGCCCTGGGTCAACCCAGCCCGTCAGAGGAAGGGGGACCTTCCCCCTACTCGGGAAAGTCATGTGACGCCTCAGAGAAGGGCTGACAGGGCCCAAGCCCCAGCACACTCGGCAGAGGCCATAGGCTAAGAGGCCCCCGGGCCAACTGTTTTGTTTGTTAGGTCATGGATTCCCGAGGTCCTTTCCTTTCCACCGTGGGGATGGCAATTCCAGCCCCTTGTCAGCCCTCGGGGTGGAAAACAGGAAAGGACAGCGGTGGCTACTTTGCAGCCAGGTTGCTAACGGCTCCAGCGCTTTGCAGGGGTGGCGGGCGGCCAGCTCAGAGAAGCACGCTTGCGCCTGTGACGTTCGGGCTGCCCCCGTGTGAATCTCAGATTCAACTGTCGGAAAGCAGAGGACGGACTCTCAGGCTCAGCCACTTGCTGCTGTGGGGCCACTATTTCTTTAAACGCCCACAGCGATCTTGGGCAGAAGGATGACACCTGTTTCACACTTGTGACAACGGAAGCTCAGAGAGACCCTGTAACCTGCCCAGGGGCAGACGGCAAGGAAGGGCGGGGCCGAGCCTGGGGCTTAGCAGGGCAGACTGCTTGACAGGCCACCCAGGAACAGACTTTTAAAGTCTTCCAACAAAGTTCTTTGCTCTTTGAGCAAATATGGATTTGTTGTTATTTTAAGACTGTATCAATGCCCAGCACACCAATCACGCTCACCACCCACGAGCCACGCACAGGCTACGCCTTTGCGGGCACGGACTCATTTCATCTTCTCCAGCATTCTACGAAGCGAGTTCAGGTAGTATGCAAATACTGCACATGAAGAAGTCAAGGCACAGAAAGGTTAACTGACCTGGTCAAAAACCACACAGGAGGGGCCGGGCTGGGAGGCAGACCTGGGCATGTGATCCCAGAACTTAGGCACTTACTACTGCCCTGTACTTCAGAGAAAGGAGACTCGAAAGAATGAGACACAGGCTGGGCTCATTCACAGGATCAAACCCCTTGAATGGCAGGGCAAAGCTCCCCGGGGCCTGGGACAAGCAGCAGCTCAGGAGCTCAGGGGCAAGGAGCACGGCCAGGAGTCAGACTGCAAATCCACTAGCTACCTGCTGTGGGGCCAGCTATTTACCTGGCCTCGGCCTCCCCATCTGTATAATGGGAATGGTGACACCCACTTCATGTGGTGTGCAGCAGAGCAGCAGGGCTGTCGGCTCTTCCTAGGGGCTCAGCAAAGCCTCGCTCTTTAGCTCAATTCAACACACCCGACAAATGACCGCCCGCCCTGACGGTCATTTGGCGGGTGTGTTGAAAGTGAGAGAGTTTGCAGGGGATGGTGCAGCCCCGGGTCAGAACCTGCCCAGGCTCACTCGGTGCCACCATGTGCGTTGTTTTGTTTTCTTTTGCTTGAGACGGAGACTCACTCTGTTGCCCCGGCTAGAGTACCGTGGCATCAGCCTAGCTCAAAGCAACCTCACACTCCTGGGCTCAAGCGATCCTCCTGCCTCAGCCTCCCGAGTAGCTGGGACTACAGGCATGCGCCACCATCCCCGGCTAATTTTTTCTATGTAGTTTTTTTTTTTTTTTTAATTTATTTATTTTTTTGAGACAGAGTCTCGCTTTGTTGTCCAGGCTAGAGTGAGTGCCGTGGCATCAGCCTAGCTCACAGCAACCTCAAACTCCTGGGCTCAAGCGATCCTCCTGCCTCAGCCTCCCGAGTAGCTGGGACTACAGGCATGCGCCACCATGCCCGGCTAATTTTATATATATATATATATCAGTTGGCCAATTAATTTCTTTCTATTTAGGGTGAGCCACTGCGCCCGGCCTTCTATGTAGTTTTAGTTGGCCAACGAATTTCTTTCTATTTTTAGTACAGACGGGGTCTTGCTCTTGCTCAGGCTGGTCTTGAACTCCTGAGCTCAAACGATCCTCCCCCGCCTCGGCCTCCCAGAGTGCTAGGACTACAGGTGTGAGCCACGGCGCCCGGCCCACCATGTGCGTTTTGGCAAAGCGTCCGTATGCTGCAGGACTGTGCTCGCCGACATCCCTCCACTCTCGCATTCACGAGCTTAGCTGGGGCAGTCAGGGGGACGGTGAATGTAGTATAAGCAGTGACCTTTCCGGAAAAGAATGACCAGCCGCCCCAGCTTTCCTGAGAGGAATCCCCCAGGACAGCTGAGGAACCCGGGCCTGTTTCTGAATGCACGTAAGGACGCTGCACCAGATCACCTGTCTATATTTGGGTTTTTGTATCTGGTCACATCCACTCTCAGCTCCCTTCCAGGGCCGAGACCTTGGCTCCAGGACGTCCCAGCTGTTTCCTGCCCGCAGCGCAGTAGGAAGAGGGGTGGTGGCGAGGCTGACGGCCTCAGTGGGAGGCAGGCTGGAGCCACAGGCCAGCGAGGGAAGGAAGCCGCACAGTTAAGCCGTTGCTAGGAACTGCCGCCGAGGACGAGGGCACTGCACCAGGACGTGATCTTGTTGCTGCAACAAAGTCAGGGCTGCACGTTCATTGAGCAAAATTTAGAAGTGTATTTATTTTTTTCCTTATGAAAGTAGCACAACCACCTTCCAGAAAAAAATGAAGCGGGATCACACACACACACACAGTCACATTGTGCCAGGAGTCCCTAAGACCACCCCCACATTCACAGACGTGCTAGAATTCACAGCCTGCAGGACATGCGGGTAGTTGCATTCACGGCCAAGATTTATTTACAGGCGTGGTGGCTCACGCCTGTAATCCTAGCTCTCTGGGAGGCCGAGATGGGCGGATTGCTCAAGGTCAGGAGTTCAAAACCAGCCTGAGCAAGATCGAGACCCCGTCTCTACTATAAATAGAAAGAAATTAATTGGCCAACTGATATGTATATAAAAAATTAGCTGGGCATGGTGGCGCATGCCTGTAGTCCCAGCTACTCGGGAGGCTGAGGCAGAAGGATTGCTCGAGCCCAGGAGTTTGAGGTTGCTGTGAGCTAGCCTGACGCCACGACACTCACTCTAGCCTGGACAACAAAGCGAGACTCTGTCTCAAAAAAAAAAAGGACACGCAGCCGGACAGACAGGGGAAACCGCACAGGTGAGCCTGAAGGACTGTGCAGGGGGCTCCCTTATGCGCCCCCCTCTCTCTGAAGGGCCACACAGAACACACTCTCACCCTAGCAAGAAAAGTGCAGCCACACATCTGCGATGGTTCTGTCCAGGCCAGGGAAACCCACCAGAGACTCAGCACCGGAGAGTTTTCCAAGGGGCTGGTCACCCAGGCACCCTCCGCTTAGCACGTCCCAAGTCCCAGACTCCCACAAGGAAAGCAGGTGGTTAGCACGAGCTATACTGTTTGTGGTCCAGGCACAGTGAGACGTCTTTATCATCTAGGGAAGAGTTCAAGTGGCAAGTTCCCAGATGCCAGCCAAGGCCTAACCTAGCAAGCAGATCTTCCTAAACGGGTCTCTGGCCTGCCGTGCTACCTTGTACCTGCACATCCACATACACACTGCCATCAGACAGCCACTCCTAGCACCTCTGTGACTTGCCCTCCTTTCTTTGCTTTTTTTAACCTGTGAATATTTACACACCTTAATTATAATCTTGTGATATGAAATGAAACAACACAGAATTATATGATACAATTTTCTATCCTTTTTTTCACTTGCTATCATAACATAATTTCTAATGGCCGAATTCACGAATGCCATTCCACCAGTATCTGATAAGTGAGTAACATTCCCTTTATTAGATGCTCTGTTGTTTATGACAGCGAGTGGCTGCCTCCTTCACAATCTCTCCACACACACCTATTGTGTGCAAGCCTGAAAAACTAGGCTAGTTCTGATCTCTACAGAGTTGTGGGAAATTATTTCAGGCATAATTAACAAACTAGTTGGATGTTCACCCCAGGCAAGACTTTATTTATTTATTTATTTATTAAGACAGAGTCTTGCTTTGTTGCCCAGGCTAGAGTGAGTGCCGTGGCGTCAGCCTAGCTCACAGCAACCCCAATCTCCTAGGCTCAAATGATCCTCCTGCCTCAGCCTCCCGAGTAGCTGGGACTACAGGCATGCGCCACCATGCCTGGCTAATTTTTTCTATATATATTTTTAGTTGGTCAATTAATTTCTTTCTATTTTTAGTAGAGACAGGGTCTCGCTCAGGGTGGTTTTGAACTCCTGACCTCGAGCAATCCACCTGCCTTGGCCTTCCAGAGTGCTAGGATTACAGGCGTGAGCCACCAAGCCCGGCCAAGATTTTAGAACTGATTGTTAAGTGGAAGACCTGCAAATACTTGGAAAAGAAGCAGTCAGCGTCCACCAGGAACCAGCATGGATTAATAATAATAATAATCTGCATCACTACAGGCGAGTAACTCTATCAAATTATCTCCTTTAATCCTTGCAGCAACTTTGGGAGATATGGAAATATTATTATTCTCATTTTACAGCCGAAGAAAAATGAGGCTCAGAGAGGTTACATGGCTTTCCCAAGCCACTCGGGGCAAGCACTGGGACTCGGATCTAGACCTGGCCACCACCTAAGCCTGACCCCCGTCTCACTAAGCACATCATGCCAGCTCAACCTTATTTCCAACAGGCTATGAAACGCAGAAACCAGAAAAAGCCACAGATACAGCGAACCTGGGCGTCAGAGATGGCTGACAAGGTCTCTCGTGATTTTCTTGACATTTAATCCACGTAGGTGGGTTCCAAATTGTTGTAGGATGGCCTTCAGTGGGAACCTACTGACTCATGGGCAGGACAGACAGCCACTCAAGGGGCTGACGTGGCCCAAGTTGTGGGATTAGCATGGTTCTAGCCAACAGTCTAATCGTAACCTAGAGGAAGGCAGGGGTGGGTGTGGGGAGTGCTGCTCCCGAGACACCCCTGTGCCCCAGCAGCCCCCAGCCATGTCCAGGTGCCATGTCCTCTGGCCTGGGTGGACACAAGCCAGCCAAGGGAGCCCCCTATGTGGACACCACTGACGTCTCCCCATCCACGATGAGCCCCCACAACGTGGCTGCCACACACAGAGTGGCCTTATCCAATCCAAACAGCCAAGAGGGTTTTCTTCTTTTTTTTAACTTGAGTTTACAAAGGATTGCATGAGGAAACTTGAAACCACCAGGGAGGATGAGAACAGGATTCTGCTAATTCCACAGTTAATTAAACAGAACAGACACCAATTACAGATGTATAGGCATGTTCCCAAAAGGGGACCCCTCAGGGGCATCTTCGAAGAGAAAACTCTCTCTTTACCCTGACCTCCCCTTCCTCACTGTCATGCACTTGAGTTAGCCCCTGCTGGGTTCTTGGGCTGTGCTGTCTGCCCTAGGAACGTTCGTTCATCCCTGGACCTCAGACTCTGCTTGCACCTGCGCTGGTAGCACGGAATGTGCTCCTGGCCCCCATCCCAGCCAGGGCTCTCTGCTTAGTCACTGCCCCAGGAATGCCTTTTCTTTTATTTAGTCATCTTGGACCGTTTCTGTCCTCTGAGGTTTCCACGCCTATGGCTGTCCCGGTGATGAAGTTCTAGGAAGGCTTTAAAATGTCTTTCCTTCCAGTGGGAAGACCACCTTTCCAACCAGGTCAGTTTTGCTCAAGGTCCTCTCGGTTGCAGGCGACATAAACCCAGGGCCAGCTCCCAGCTGAGCGAGCTGCACAGTTGCACAGGGCCCGCGCTTAGGAGGGGCCCGTGCTTTGTTTCGTGTTCTGCCGTGGCCATACTGAAATTCTTTAAAATGTTTGAACAAAGGGCCCCACCATTTCGTTTGCATTAAGCCTCCACATTCTACAGCCTGCCTACTGCCTACAGTAAGGCGTTTGGTGATTGGTTGACCTTTGGCCTCAAGACCATTTCTAGCATTAAGGCATTCTGGTCACCTGAATTACCAAGAGGAGACTTATGGGAAAGACAAGGGGGTGTCTCAGGAAACCCGAAGGCAAGAATGGGTTTGGGGCTCACGGGGCTGGAAGCAGGGCCCGGAAAACCGAAAGGAGCCCGTGAGGCGCCTCTCTCACACACACTCTCTCTCTGTCTCTCCTTGAGCTTTCATTTCTGCATCTCTGGCTCATTCTATCTCTGACACCAGACAACATGGACACCTGCCCCACTCCACTTCCTCCGTCCCGGATGTCCGTCCCAGTGGCAGTTTCATGGGACAATCTGATTGGCCCAGCTTGGGTCAGGTGTCCAGCCCTGGTCCAATCAGCTCTGGCCAATGGGGCGGTCCCACAGTGCCAACATGGCGCCCGTGTGGAAGCAGGAAACAGAGTCAGCAGTTGATAAAAATACGAATTTGCCTTGAAACTTGCTGGGAAACACGTCCAACACATTCAGCAGCGCCCCGGCTGCAGCAGCCCGGAATTCACTGCTGAGCCATCGCATGCTCTCTCTCCCCTGAGCCTCCCTTCTAGGAACGAGGCCCGCAAAGTGTGTTTGGTGATTGATTGGTTGACCTTTGGCCTCAAGCCCATTTCTAGCTGAGCCACTGACTTGCAGTGGGGGCTTAGGGACATCCTGTCCTCTCTTGTCATTTTCTTTCTCCTCCTGCTTAAAAACTAACGAAACCAAAGCAAGCAAGCAAACAAAACTCTTTCACAAGGAGTCCGGGAGGGTGAACAATGCAGATAGCTGTGAAAAAGACAATCTCTCTCTGTCACACACACAATGTATATTTTCTAGGACTCTGTAAGCAAGCTATACATCTCCGACCCCTCAAGGTCTGACCCTTAATAACTCATAACAAAGAATTCTCTCGGGAGCACTCAGAGGTTTGTGCGGGATAGACAGCCGCCTCTCCAAAGGAAGCTGATTAGACTCAGGGAGATAAATCTTCCCCGCTTCCTTCCTCTCTGAGACGATTATGAGGAAAGTGCTCCCACAGTCCTTGCAGGGAACAAAGGCCCTGTGTCCAGCCAGGCGCCCCTGCCCGACCTCTCATGCATTATGAATCGCGACCTCATGATCATTTCATGAGCTTTTCCCTCTCTCAAACGGCTGCTCCCCAGCCTCGGGCTGCCCAGCTGCTGTGGGAGACCCCTGGGCTCCTTCAGGGCTCTGTCCCCCACTGTCCCTTCATGCCAGCCCCAGGGGACGGCCAACACGCCCACCATAAATGCCGGCTGGGCCTTCTGCCGATGCCACCTGGGAGCCAGAGGAGGAGGAGGAGGACATGCCCCATTGCCCGGTTGGTAAAAGTATTAGCAATTTCAAGACAGCAACCACAGAGCATGAAGTCCCAAGTGGCCCTTGTGGCCACTGCACTGGGAGATAACTGCCCATGAGGCCGGCCCTGACTGTAACTATTATTTCAACTTACCCATCATCCTGATTCTTTCACTCAGTAAAGTCATTCATTAAATAAACATTTTTCTAAGCATTTCAGAGCCTTCCCTATGACTGAACCATAGAACATGCACCATAATCCAGCATTTCCACTGGTCAGTACACACCCAACAGGGATGTGTACAGGGTAAGGACTTGAGCTAGAATGTTCTTAGCAGCAGTGTTCACAACAGCCCCACACTGGAAACCACCCAAATGCCCATCCACAGTAGCATGGTACAATAAATGTCTATCCACAAGATGGAAAACCACACGGGAAAAAGAATGACTTCCAACCGCACCCAACAGCATGGCTGTCTCTCGCAGACGTAGTAGAATGAGAGAAGCCAGACACGACAGCGTGCGTAGCACAGGGCTCTGTCCTGTCAGAAGCTACGGTGCTGCTTACCCCTGAGAGGCGACCCAAAGGGGGCGTGAGGTGGGGCCCAGGGGGGCTGCTAATGTGTTTATTGATCCGCATGCTGGTTACACGGTTGTGTTCAGCATGTGAGGACTCGCTGAGGTGCACACTGCAGATTCGTGCACTTCTCTGTTATATACTATGCTCAAAAAGACAGTAAAAGTAGAAATTAGAGGAAACCAAGGAGCTGGCTGACTCGGTGGCCCTCCCCAGCGCAGGCCCCCGCCAAGCCTGCGCTTTCCTTGCCTGCTGCCCCCGACAGTAGATGTGATTTTGTGACACTCAGAAAACCTCTTGTAGTACAATGGTGACCAGAGAGAGCCAGCAGGTTTGATACCATGAAATACGGTGCCTTGGCATACTCTTGGATTCATTTATAGTTCCTGTTCAGGTTCAACTAACATTGGATGGGTACCTACTGTGTGCCAGGTTGGGGACACAAGGAAGAGGAAGTCCCTGCCCTCAAAGAGCTCAGGATCTAGAGAGGGATGAATCTTCAGAGCCCAGTGTGTTATGTGCTCCCCAGGAGATTTGGGATGTGGGGTAGTGGGGCAGGCTCTACAGCTCCAAAGAGACAGGACAGTGGAAAATGGGGCAGGGGCCCAAGCCCCAGGGGGTCAGGGGCAGTCGGGCCACCAAGAGTCTGAATGTGCCAATATCAGAGGTCTTGTCACTATCTTTCAAGATTTCTGATCTATGGTGTGAGAATAGCTGTATGAGAACAAAGCTTGGCTACAAGATTGCTCATTGCAGCATTGTTTAAAATAGTGGAAAAAAAAAATTGAAAACAACTTACATTTCCAACAACAGCAGATTAACCCAAAGAGTGATGGAAGAGCCAAACGAGGGAACAGTGTGCCGCACCTGGGTGTGATGTCGGAGGGGACAGTTTCCTGACTCCCAAGGACTGTGCGTGAGCTGAGGGTCAACCCTCTGTCCAAGCCAAGCCACAAGTCAGCCTGCCTCAGTGTCACGGAGGCCGGCAGGAGACACGAGACTCCTGGGTCAGAGACAGATGACTTTATTACTCTCGCAGCACAGCAGCTGGCTTGAGCTTTATGTTTGTATCGGTTTCCCTTGCCCCCAAGTTCCACGGGGGCACTGGGAAGGGGACCCTGGGGGTGCTGTGTGCACAGCGTGGTCCTCACAGCTGAGGAGCACTGAGCTCAGGGAACCCAGATCTCTCCTGCTCCACAGGAAGCTTGCCTATCCTTGCCCTGGAGGGAGACATCTTCATTACAAATCAGACACAAAACAAATTTGCCCTTTGCTCTGGATGGAGACGCCACATCTGTCTACCAAGGCTGTTTGCTGTACAAACATCCTTGGAAAGACAGTCAGTGCTTCTGCTTGCAAAACATGCAGAAACCTGAGAGACCCGTGGAGAACTCTCTCCCAATAATGACACAGAAAGAAAATGTAGGGGCACTATTTGTAGCCCTAACAATATTTGTACCCCCATTATATGATGAAATAAAAGGAAAAAAAAAAAAAAAAGAACACGGCCGGGCACGGTGGCTCACGCCTGTAATCCTAGCTCTTGGGAGGCCGAGGCGGGCGGATTGCTCAAGGTCAGGAGTTCAAAACCAGCCTGAGCAAGAGCGAGACCCCGTCTCTACTATAAATACAAAGAAATTAATTGGCCAACTGATATATATAGAAAAAATTAGCCGGGCATGGTGGCGCATGCCTGTAATCCCAGCTACTCGGGAGGCTGAGGCAGAAGGATCACTCAAGCCCAGGAGTTTGAGGTTGCTGTGAGCTAGGCTGACGCCACGGCACTCACTCTAGCCTGGACAACAAAGTGAGACTCTGTCTCAAAAAAAAAAAAAAAAAAAAGAACAGAAAGCATAAAAAAAAAAAAGAAAGAAAATTTAGAGTCACCAAGAAACAGGTAACAAAATGGTGTGTGTATGTATGTATATATATGATCTTGAATACTGGGTATATATGTGTGCATATTACATAAGCAATAATACCAGACTAGCAGCATACACCCACAACTGTTCACAGGGGTTCTCTCTGGGTAGTCTAAAGTTTCTATAGTGAACAAATATTAGTTTTATATACAGAAAAGTAACATAAAAATAGTTATCATTGTACCTAAGAATACATAGCCATTGCTATATGTTTACCAAATTCCAAGCCCTGGTCTGAGCATATGACATGTACCACTGCATTTAATCCTCACAATAACCTATGAGCCAGGTGCTGGTTATTGTACCCATTTCCCAGATAAAGCAAAGTGAGCCCTGAGCAGTCACCCAGCAGAGAATGAGTAGAGCTGGGATTCTAAATCCAAGCAGTGCAGCTGCAGACTCCATGCTCTTAAAACCACATTCTTTACGCCTTGAATAGCGCCTCAATATCATAGGAGAAAACGCCCTCTTGCCAGAAGCCTTTTATTTATAGATTTAATAATAAGTCTAAAAATAGAAAGATAGGAGTTATTTTCTCTACTCAGAAAATTAAGTGAATCTAAAACCGACCATAGGTGGATATGAAGACCACATACTGACACCCAAACACAAAAATGATTAAGGCAAAAGGCAGTTTATGTAATTTATGTGGCACAATATTGCAAATGCATTGAGAAACATGTATACACAGGAAAAAAGCACTAGAACAAGATATACAAAGATACTGTGTTTGCTTTAAGGGACTGAAATCTATTGATTTTTTTTCCTCCATTTTCTGAATTTTTTCTAATGTGGTTATAGATCATCTACAATGAAAACTATACAATCTTTTTAACTAATTTTTTCCAGCATATTATACGGGTACAAATGTTAAGGTTATGTATATTGCCCTTGCCCCCCCTTTCCCCCTGAACTATAAAATTTTAAAAAGCAAAATAAAACAAAGGAAACTCATCGTAGGCTAGTAGGGCTAACAGAGAAAACAAAGTCTAATGTAGACGAAAGGTTGTAGCCTGGCCACCAGCAGGTCTAACCTGACTGAAGACAAGGTTTTGCTTGGCTGAATCCTTGTTGTTTAAAAAGTATATACGCATTGGTTTCTATCACTATAAAATAGGAAGATTTCAAATTAAAAAAAAAAGCCACCTCTCTCTGAACACTTGCCTCCCTCTGTCCCAGCAACTCCACTCCTAGGATATATTCAGTAGAAATGTGCACGTGTGTACCCAAAAGACAGGGACTGTCCCTCCCCCTGGAATGTTTATAACAGCCCCAAAGAAAGAAGAAACCACCGAAATGCCCGTCACGGTGGAACAGATAAATAAATTGTGCTGTATTCACACCATGAAAAGCTGTACAGAAACTGAGAATGAATGATTGACACCTACACCCGCAACTTGCATGGGTTTCAAACACGGTGGGGAGAGAAAGTAGCCAGGTGCAATACAAACCCGCAAGCTGAGCTCAGGTGTCAGAGGTGCAGGCCATTGTCCCCGCTGGGGAAGGGGTGGGGGCGGGGCGTTGAGGCAGTGACAGAGGGCGGGGCGGGGCAGGGCAGGAATTAAGGGGCTGTTTCTCCATCTGGGTGCCAGTTAAAAGGTACATTCGGTTTAGAAAAAAATCCACCTGACTGTACCCTTTGGATTGGAGGTTCTTTTTTGGCATGGATGTACTATTTTAATAATTTACAAAGACAAAAGCAAGCGTGACAAACTCTTAGCATTAAAAAGGTCCAAAGTTCTGTTTTCCCTTGAAAAATCATAAACTCTAGAAAGCCAAGCCCGGGTTCCCATGCAGTAAGAAAAGGCTGGCTCCTTCTCACTCATTAACCTTGGGCAGGGTGGGGGCACCGCCTCTCCAGTTGCCGGGGTTGCACCTGCTCCGCCGCCTCCCCGGCCCAGGCGGACACTGGCGTCTGCAGCCTCGACCCCCAGCACCTCCCACCGTGGACCAGGGCTGGCCACCGGCTCTCCCCCGGGATCACGCCTCCCCAGGGCTGTGCATCTGCCCTTGTGACTCACTCTTGAACGTGCTGAGGGCAGCCGTCCCCTACCGTGTGGAGAGAGGAGATGAAAGCAGGTGGCAGTGAGCGAAGGCAGAGGAAGGCTACACTGGCATTGCCATCCAGTTCCAACTCCCCCGAGGCCTCACTGGCCTTGGCTGCACGAGTAGTAAGGCTACGGGCCTTACGATAGCTCTCTCGAGCTTGCCCAGGTGGCTCCTGGCAGCTCTAACAATCACAACCATTTCTTTTTTTTTTTTTTTTTTAGACACAGTCCCGCTCTGTTGCCCGGGCTAGAGTGCCGTGGCATCAGCCCAGCTCACAGCAACCTCCAACTTCTGGGCTCAAGCGATCCTCCTGCCTCAGCCTCCCGGGTAGCTGGGACTACAGGCATGCGCCACCATGCCCAGCTAATTTTTTCTATATATATTTTTAGTTGTCCAATTAATTTTTTTCTATTTATAGTAGAGACGGGGTCTCGCTCTTGCTCAGGCTGGTTTCGAACTCCTGACCTTGAGCGATCCTCCCGCCTCGGCCTCCCAGAGTGCTAGGATTACAGGCGTGAGCCACCACGCCCGGCTAATCACACCCATTTCTTATGTTAAACGGGGCCTGTGTTTGGAAAGACTGAGGACGAAGGGTCCACACAGCACAGACACAAACTTCTGCAAAGGCTGGTGTGCAGGAGCGGCAGGGAGCGTGGGACCCCTCCACACCCGACACCCGAGGAAGGAGCGCGGGATTCCTCCTGCTCAAGGCAATGTTTCATCAGCTTCCTCGTTTTGAAAAAAAAAAGTCAATCACAGCTTCCTTCAAGCAGGCAGATCTCCCTCATAAAACCCCAGGGCGGCGTGAGCCTTGGCCTCCCCCGTGTGTTGAAGCCTCGTGATACATCCGGGCGCGGTGGCTCACACCTGCGATCCCTGCACTCCGGGGATAATAGCCGCTCACCCCAAAAGGTGGCTGTGGGGGCACACGGGTGACGTGGGAGGGTCGCAGCGCCGCCCGGGGCGTGGCTCCTGCTGGCGTGGTTGACGTCTCTACCTGCCCAGACCCGGAGGCGCCCCAGGGAGTGGGCCAGGCTGGTTCCTTTAGGGGGGCCCGGGGAGAATCCACGCCTTGCCTCTTCTGACCTCCAGGGGTGGCCTCATCATCCCAACCTCCTGCTTCCGTCGCCCGGCCCTCTCCTGCTTCAGCCGTCCAGTCTCCCCCTAACAGGGACCCCGTGACTACATCTAGGCCAGGCTACTCCTCCCATCTCCACGCCCTGAACTCGGGCACCCCTGCAACGCCCCTTTGGCCACGGAAAGTGACGTGCGCGGACTCCGGGGATTAGGGCCCGGACGTTCGAGGGGCCGCTGCTCAGCCTGCCGCAGCTCTCCCCGGTCCCCCCCGGACCACACGTCCTGAGTCTTTAGATCACAGGCAGACGTCGTCTTTGCACGGGCGCTCAAGGCCACACTGCTGAAGCAGGGGCCCTCCCGCTCCCCACGCGCCCGACCCTCGCCACACCCCCGCGCTTGTTGCTCCTCTCCCGGCTCTAAAAATAAAAACGCTGTGCGTTGACTTATTTTTGATTTCTTGTCTGTGCCTGTGCCGTTTCCTCCTGCCAGCACCTAGCACCAGGGCTGGCACCCAGGATGAGCGCGGTAACCACTTGCCGAATGAATGAGTGAGCGAGCGAGTTGGCCTTTAGTCACTGAACAGGCTGACGACACTTCCCGCAGACGGAGAGGCGGTGTGACAGAACAGTCAGCCATCGGGGTCAGGAGTCATGGGGTCAGAGTGCCCTGACCTTGACTTCCGGGTTCCTCTGTTTGGCCTCCCCAAGCTCAGTCCGATGGGGATACGCTCGCGACGTCAACACAAGCAGCTGAGACACACAGAACGCCCGCGCGTGCCGCCCACGCCAGCCTAGTTCTGCCTCTGCGTCACCCTGGCGCGTCTGACACGGGAACTCCCGCACGGCAAGCCGGCGCTCACGAGGGCCTGGCGAGCAGCTCAGAGCCAGGAGGACGCAGAGCGCGGGCACCTCCCAGACTCATCCTTCCCAGGCCGCCCCGACGGATCCTCCCTCTCCCGGCCGCCTCCTGCAGTCGGTTTTTAAATCTCCCTGTTTTCTGTTGACGTGTGGATAAGATCTCAGCAGAATGTGAGCAGAACCAAGCTCTGGGACAGGTTTGAGCTGGTATCCCTGCTTAAAAGTGGAAGCCGTAACGTGCAACGCAGACACCTAGAAACATCCTCTGCACGCATCGGTCCCCAAGAGTCCCGGGCTTGCCGAGCTCGGCTCTGCTGACACAAGCCCCGGCTTGTCAGCGCTGTGAGCCTCTCCCGTTGCAAAAGAGCTTCGGAATCCTTTTTCCAAAGCGGGGCACACCTTTCCCCTATGAAGAACCCAGCTAGCCTATCTGCCATCTGAGTGACCTCGGTCATCCGCAACACAGCACTACTGTTATTTCGTTCCTATTTTTTTAAATCAACCTACTATGGGGTTTTTTCCCCCTTCTCTTAGCTTTACTCTAAGTACTAATATCCATGAAATAGGAAATAGGGTTTTGACCAGATGCGCACTTCGGTAGTTAACAACACACACAGTGGATCCAAAATGTCTAAGTAAAAAGCCTGGGTCTTCTGCAGGTGTGGGACCTGGGCAAGCTACCTAAACTTCTGGGGCCTCAGTTTCCCCATCTGCAGAACGGGTATGATAAGAGCATGTCTCCCATAGGGTTAAGGGTAGAAAGGATTAAATGAGGTAATCTATGTGGAGTTCTTAAAACGACTCTGGGCATGCAACGCTGTGCTAGCAAACGTTCAACAGCTGGCTCCGAGGTGAGGCCTAATTCACAGCATTTGCTGATTTCCGATTTCCCCGGTGTAAATCCTGCCACGGCGGCAGATTTCAAGCAACCAGTGAGGTCACCACATGTGGAGCTGGGTAGGGAGGAGCACTTGTGGCTCTCGCAAGCCAGTCTGAGCTGGCTCCAGCGCCGGGCAGGCACGCGGCACGTGCTACGTGCTGTGTTAGTCCATGCTTCTCAAGGTGGGGTCCTTGGACCGGCAGCGTCAGTGCCCCCCCCCCCAGGACTCCTTAGACATGCAGATTCTCGGGCCCGACTCAGCCCTGCGGAGTCAGACACGCTGGCAGTGGGCCGGCCGGCTGTGTTTAGCGAGCCCTGCGGTGGTCTGCGCACGGCTGGCGTCAGGACTGCTGACGGGAGTGCCAGCCCCCGTGCGTGTAGGATTAACACGTTCCGGCCATGACACAGCGACGAAGATGACTGCTCCTCTGTATGCCCTGAAATCACCGCTCAAATCACCCGCCCCCTATCCATCCCCGTTTGGGAACACTGACCTAATCCTGGGGACGCTGTCCCAGGGCCACACGACCCGTCCCAGGCAGAACCAGGCCCGGAGCCCGGCCGCCCCAGCTGGTGCCCTCTCTGCGCAGGGACCTGACCTCCCTGCCCGTGCGCACCTTGGCCTCTCGGACTTGTCTCGTCTTGGGAAGGGACTTGGTTCTCAAAGGCCCCCAGTGTGACGGGAACCTCATTCCACGTGAAAACGTGCAGGTTGTGAGGTCAGGCGGCTTCTCGAGTGGCAGTTCTAACACTTCCTGCTGCGTGTCGGGCAGGCAGCCTGGCCGCTCCGGGCGCACGCCCCTTGGGTGGAAGGTGGGTCACCGAGGCCCACCTTGGCCATCGACGGGTCGCTGTGCCGACCCCCGCCGCCCAGAGGGTAAAGGGGCCGCAAGGTCATCCCAGGGTTGAAATCAGAAACTCTGAAATGGGACCCAGAAGAAACCTGAGGAACTGTGGAAATGGCCTGTGACATTAACTTTTTAAAAAATAACACTGAAAAACAGTGTGAATCACGAATAATTAAATAGCCATCTAGTCCTGTCCTTAGGACGGATTCCTAGGGGTTCCCAGAGCATTTGGGATGTGGAGAGGGACCCTGCCCACCAGGTGTCTCCAAGGGGAACATCACAAAAGACACTCACACCACCTCCCTGCTCACCCCCGTCCCTTTTGGGGGGAGCGTTCGTTTTACTTCCGTCCCAATAACTAATGGAGTTGCCCGTTTGGCCTTCGGAGAAATCCACGTACAGCCATGTGGGTTTCTAAGTTTTTGCGCCACAAAGCCAAATCAATACACAGTTTGACATTTTCCCCACATTTCCTCCTGGTCATTGTCACATGGCCGACACTTTACAGTGGAAACAACTGGAACACCTATCGTCTGCACACCCATCAGGTCCCAGGCGCTGGGAACAGACGGGGAAGGAAGCCACCCCCCTCCCCAGAGCCGGCACCTGACGGCAGAGGGTGGCGAGTGAGCGCAGGGCAAAGGGGTCGCCGTGGCACGAGGGGTCTCCCGTGGAGACACATGGCGGGCGGAGGGCGGGAGGCCTGGGCTTCCAGCAGGCTGGGGTCAGGCTGCTCACGCCTCTTCTCCTTCACACTCCAGGCATCTCCTCTGTGCGGGGGAGTCCCGGGTTCGTTTTGTTTTAAATGCACAAAAACGGAACTTGATTTCTCTGTAGCTGCACTCCACGGGCTTCTGGGGCAGCAGAAATCTCGTAATTGTGGCACTTTAGGACAACTGACCTCCTTCTGGTTCAAAAGCCTCTCTGGGGCAATTAATCCCTTGGAGAACTCTGGATTTTCATTCCATCAGGGCTGTTCTGCCTTGTCCTCACCTCCTGCCTGACCCTTGAGTCCCAGTCCTGGAACCATGTTTATTTTTTAAAACTTGTATTTGCAACCCAGGATCAAAGACTCAACTTGCCCTGAATATGTGCTCCCCTGGAATCCTTTTTAAAGCCTGGTAATCACACTGCTTAGTGGGGACCCCCGTAAAGCACTGGGTGTTTCCCTCACCGTGGGACGTGTCCGGCTGCTTCCAATTTCTCGGTGCCGCAAATGATGCAAACAGCCGTCTTTAAACAACGTGCTACGGGAACGGCCCCTGTTCGAGGAGTGCTCGGCAGGCCCGAGGGTCTTTGCACGCGTTAACTGACCCTCCCAACAATCCTGGAGCTTGGAGGGCTATGGTTAGCTCCATTTTACAGATGGACAAACTGAGGCACAGAGAGGAGAAAGGACTGGCGAGTGGCAGAGCTGGGATCTGGCAGAGCTGGCTTGGAGAGAGAAAGGGCAACGCGGGCTGCCTTTGCCCTGCTCTCAGGACGGGCCGCCGCACCTCCGTCCCGAGTGTCTGTCCACCTGCCGTGCGCACAGAGGCAGGGATGTTTGCGCAAGGACGTTCCTTGCAGCATCGATCGAAATGGCAGAGAGTTGGAAATGGCCTGAATGTCCATCAATAGACGGGCGGTTAAATAAAATACATAAACATTTACTCTATGGAGTCTTTGTCGCCATAAAAAAAAAAAAAAGAAAAAAAAGAACGCCCTGTCCATATCAGGGCTTCTCAACACCGGCGCCACTGAGGTCCGGGCTCGGCGACGCCCCACGGTGGGGCCTGCCCGAGAGGCACTCTGAAAGGCTCTCCCGGACACGGCCGTCACGCCCAGACGTCTGCCGTGGGCACTAACTGAGCGTGTCCGGTTTCACGTGTGCACAGGACGGCGGCAGCTCCGGGCTTCCCACGGAGCCCACAGCCTAAAGCAGGGGCCCTGGGCATCTGTTTTAAGCCTGTTAAGGCCCCCGGGGGCCAGTTAGAGCTGGCGTTCCCTCTGTCTGATGGACCCCGGCGGTCCCTCCCTGACAGCTGGAGCGCCTGGCCTGCTCCCGAAGGCTGGGCTTTGTGTTGGGTTTTCTTTCTTTCTTTCTCTCTCTCTCTCTGCCCAGTAAAGCCCCAGCCCCCAGTGCTGCCATCTCAGCACAATCCGCTCCGCAGGGAGTTCAGGGCCCTCCCACAGCATCTGCTCGGGGTGCCCATCAATCCACCGGGACAATCCCAGGTGTCCCCGCGTCGCACAGGGTGGGGGGCCTGGCTGAAAGGGGGCCCTTGAGGCGCTCCAGGGGAAGCAGCACACAGGCTTGCTTCTTCCTCAGATGCTCTGCAGCGCCATGGAAACAGGCACAGGGACACGGGCAGCTGGAGAGAATGTTCTAGAAGCTGTAAAGGGCCCAGCAGGAGCGAGGGAGCCGAGCGCGTCTCGCTGTCCCCGTACCTCTTGTTCCCTTGGCGAAGGAGCCGGCGTGTGGGGCACGTGGCTGCCTGCTCCCCAGCCCCCGCGCTGGCCAGGACAACGAGAGCGCGCTTTTTTGGATGAGATGCCAATCACCTTTATATAAATATCCTTATTTGGGACTTCTTTGAAAAGCAGCAGCAGCAGCTCTGGGAACACACAGCCACCCTCAGCGTGTGGGTGGCAGCTGCCCTGCTCTTGGCCACAGGCCCCACCTCTCTCCCTGCTGTCTCCCTGGTGCCGCCCCGCCAGGCCCCGGTTCCTCAGCCAACCCCGGGCCAGGGGAGGGTCCCGGCTAACTGGGGAGGCAGGACGAGGTGCAGGAGGCCTTTCCCAGATGGAGTCAGCAGGGACTTGGGGACAAGAGAGGGAAGAGGGAGGACATGCCGAGGTATCAACCAGAGAAGTCAGGGCTGACGCTGAGCTGGGAGTCAGCAGAGGCAGGTGCAGGGGGGGAGGGGAGGGCAGAGGCTGTGCCCGGGGGGCTGCTCAGTCGCACGTCTGAGCTCAGGGAAAGCTGTGTGCGTCCTTCCAAATGCACACACCCTGCCATCGGAGCAGTTGGAAATAAGTGCCCCTATTTGTCTATCCGATTGGCAGAAAGTAAAAAGATTAATAATGAAAGGCAGAAAGCAGATTAGTGGCTGCGGAGGGCTGGGGAGAGGGGATGGGCAGTGACTGTTTGATAGCTACGGGGTTTCCTTCTGGGGGCCGCCAGGGTCTCTCCCGAGACCACTGAGTTTGCGGGCAGAATTCATTTCCTTGCTACTCTATGACAGGGGCCTGGGTCCCCGTGTTCTTGCTGGCTGCTGGCCAGGGGTCATCCTCACCTCCTGCAAGCCTCTCTCAGGCCCTTGCGTGCCCCAACCCAGCGACGGGGAGTCTCCCTGGGGTCCAACCCTCTCCCATGCTGCCTCTGCCTGCCGGGGAGAATCCGGCTGTGCGGGGCGCTTTCCTGATTGGGTCAGCCCCCCCCCCCAAGCATCTCCCTTCTGACAGTCAACGGTGCCATATGACACGCCCTAACCACGGGTGTCGTCCCATCGTGTCTATAGGTTCCTCCCACACCCAAGCCGAGGAGATCACATTAATACAGGGTGGGGGTCACTGGGGCCAACGTAGCAGTCGCCTGCAACAACGCCCAGCCATGGGGGCCTGGTGGGGTAAACTGTGACACCTCCACAATCTCAAGCGCTACGGAGCTGCCGGAGAAAATGCGATGCAGCTATAGGAGCGTTTTCCTTGACGCACTGTTAATTACATGCACTTAATTGATGCAGCTGCAATGATGTCAATTTCCCTAGCTTAATTACAAAACTATACATACATGCATATATTATGTTATTTCACACATGCGCAATTTCACTTATGTACATATTACACATGTATAAAATTTCATTTTATCCAAAAATTATACCTGTGCACGCCTGTACGTGTGTGTGTGTTTGTACACGGACAGAGACAGTCCAAGGAAGAAGGCAGACCCAGCTGTAAGCAGCGGGTATCTCCATGGAGCGGGGAGTTGGGCAGGAAAATTTTCACTTTTTGCCAGAGAGGAATCTACACAACAAACTTTGCTAACCAGCCTTTATCTCCCATTAGTTTCCCAATCTATTTACAATTCCCCTAGAAACTTACAGTCTTGTTTTTTTCATCCTGTCACTTCTGTACAGATGTATCAATGCTTTTGTTAAAATGCAACATAAACTCAAGTTCTAACTGCCCCTTTGAGTTATTCAGCAGTGGGTGCTCCTGAGCGTACTTGCAATACACATATAAACTTCTATTTGTTTTTCTGTTGTTAATATGTCTTTTGTTAGTCTAATTGATAGGGCATCAGCCAAGGAATCTAAGATGGGTAGAGAAAAAGGAAAAATTTTCCTCCCCTACCTAAGTAGCTCAGGCAGAAAGCAATTTAATACAGGATATTAGAGGCTTCAAAACTGAGGGGCCAGCCAGGCGCGGTGGCTCACGCCTGTAATCCTAGCACTCTGGGTGGCTGAGACAGGCAGATCGCTCAAGGTCAGGAGTTCGAAAGCAGCCTGAGCAAGAGCGAGACCCCGTCTCTGCTATAAATAGAAAGAAATTAATTGGCCAACTAATATATATAGAAAAAATTAGCTGGGCACAGTGGCACATACCTGTAGTCCCAGCTCCTTGGGAGGCTGAGGCAGGAGGATTGCTTGAGCCCAGGAGTCTGAGGTTGCTGTGAGCGAGGCTGACGCCACGGCACTCACTCTAGCCTGGGCAACAAAGCGAGACTCTGTCTCAAAAAAAAAAAACAAAAAAAAAAAACTGAGGGGCTGACTGGGGGGCCAGCTCTGGCTGCAGTGGTGAGTGACCCCCAGAGCTGCAGAACCGAGCCACCAGGGCAGCTGCTGCGAGCAGGAAGACAGAGAATCAGCTGCCTCTGGACTGTGGGGTCCAGAGCACAACCTGGAGCTGCAACCCGGGGTCAGAGCCCCAGGGCTGCCTCTGCACCCACCCCAGACACCTGCAAACTAGACACCAGACGACAATATCCCCAAACCTCGCTTGCCAAGAGAAAACAGGCCACCGAGAGATGGCTTCTGCCTCCCTCCTGTCTTCCAACTCTCACAAGAATGCATTTAATTGGCACAACCAAATTCACACTCAGTACCCTAGCTCCAACAGAGTTTGGGTAACTTGTTCTTTTAACTTTTCAGCGCTGGCAGCACTAGACGGAGTCAGGAATGAACGCTGAGTGCCAAGAGTCATTATCCAGGACAGAGACTAAACCACAGGAGCTCAAGGACCCAGACTGAGGCCTGGGAGATGGGCAGAATCTAGCTGCAAGGTCTGATACCATGTCCACAGGCCATGCCCCCAGGCTGTCTCTAGGATGACCTCAGCCGTGGTCGTGGGGGTCAAGTTTTGCTGCTTTAACCTCAGTGTGGCTGTACGGGTTAACTTCTGCTAAGCCCACACTCGGATTATTACTGATAATCACGCTCTTAACAGCCATTCTGCACTGCACGGCTGCTGTCTGCCAAGCCCTGCACTGAGTGCTCCCGGGTTACCATGCATCAGATATTTCGCTGCAACCTTATAAGATGCAGACTACTGTTATGGTAATTATGTAAAAGGTGATGAAACTGAGGCTCAGAGAGGCTTTGCAACTTGCCCAAGGGCACACAGCCAGTGAATGACAGAGCCAGGATTAGAACCCATTTACTTAACCACAAGGACATTGGCTGCCGCTATTCATCTGGATTTTCTTTTTACAGGAGAAAACAAACTGTGCCTCCTAAATGCAGTTCGTTTGGCAGCCGATTGTTCTAAAACACAGAACGCATGGGGAGGTAAACAAGAAAAGGGATCATTTGTGGGGGAGGAACCAGAACCTGCAGGGCTAAATGATCCCTGGGCTCCCTTTCAGAGCTAGTGCTCTGTTCTGCGCGCTCGGAGCACGCCTGCTCACTCAAGAGCAGCTGGACCGCGTCCACGCTGGAAGTTACTACCCGTGGAGTCGGGGTGCAGGTGGGGGGGAGGGGTGCGGCTGCTTGGAGGATGCTCTGCAATCTTCCCCGAAGCAATCTGCAATATGGTCCCAGAGTTGCCATAGCAACTCCCCATCTGGGCCATTTAAATGAAATAAAGGAAGCATCTTCTGTCTCTAGACTATTGTGACTTTGGAGAGTGATTCTTCCTTCAACCGATATTAACAGTGTCATCGAGGGGCGGCAAACTCAAATGCTGGCGGGAACCAGAGAGTTAACAGAAAGCAGCTAATGAAAGGATGACAGAGAGATTAAGTGGATAGCCGGGGGCTGCAGGGCCCTGGAGCCCGTGTTGCCTCACCCACCATCTGTGCAGGCGCCTGTAACTCAGCCCCAGCCCCTTGTCACTCTGCAGGAACGTAAATCCAGGGCTGTTGGATCTTTGGATTTATCAAGAATAAATTGAAAGGTAGATTCTTTTTTTATGTGAAAATCTTTCCATCTTTGAATGTTGGCCACTGATTCAAAATTTGGGGTGGGGATTCTTGGGTACGGTTGTGCAGGCCGTGCACTGCACAATTCTGGGGCACCTGTTGCACGTTAGTTCAGGTGAGCAGGCTCCCCACAGCGGTGCATTGCACAGCACGCAGCCAAGTGTGTGAAGTCATGTCCCAGCCCGCCAGTCCCAACTTGTCACCGGCTTGCCAATCCCAACTCTCTAAATATCCAGCCATAGAGGTTTGGCTAAATAAATTACCCTACAGCCATCCAATATAAACCCAAACGATGATGAGTAGCATCCATCGTTGTGAAAAAGTGTTCACCACATACTGCTGAGTGAAAAGAGCAGGTTACAAAAATATAAAGCATAATCTTAAAACCTGAAAATAAATATGTACGTGCTGATTAAAAAGTGTGCAAGGCTGTGACAACGGTTACCTCCGAGAGGTGGGGTACGAGGTCATTTTTATCTTCCTCAGCTTTATCTGTTCTCTCAGTATTTTTAGGATGGCATGTAATACTTATAAAAGGATTAAGTTCATTCAAAAACTTCTTCTAAAACGGAATCAAAGTTTCCTTTCTAGCACAAAGGAGGAGGGCGGGCGGGGCAGTGGCCAAAAGCAACGTGTCTCAAAGAAGCTGGTCCCACCAGCATCGCCCTGAGCATGTTTAAACTGTGACCAAGGCGCAGTCGCTGACTCCACCTCCCAGGTGTGCCTGGCCTGCGATGGGGCCCATGGACTTGCCTTCCGAACAAGCTTCCGGGTGATGCTAATGCTGGGGTCCCCAGGCCACCCGTTAAGGACCACGGGAGAAAGAGCGAGATTAGGCTCCACCCTCTGCGAAGACGTTCCCACTAGAGATCTAAGACTCACCTGGGAAACTTGTTCAACCTGCGGGTTCTGGGACCCATCCCCAAAGAGCGGGACTCACTGGGTCCGGGGACCTGCACTTTGGCCCACATGCAGGGCGCTTTTGCTGCAGAAGGGCTGGGGACAGCCTTTGAGAGAAGCACAGCGCTCCACGCCCCCGCTCCAGACGGGCTGAGGGGTTGCTGATCTCCATGGCACATGGCATGGGTCACTTGGGTGCCATCCGTCCGTTAAGTGGGTAGTTACTGGGCTGCGGCTGCCAGGAGGCACTGGGCCAGGCTCCCCGCAGGGGCGGTGGGGAGCGGGTGTGGGGCATCTGGGAGGCCGGGGAGCTGGGCGCAGGGTAGACGGAGATGAGGGCTGAGGTGTGGGCCCCGGGTCCCCAGGGAGGCAGTCTGCAGGGGGGTGAGCACTGGGGACTCCTGGGGACATTCTCCCCCTTGGTCTTTCAAACCAACAATGTTGTTTTCGGCAGCAACCAGCTGCCTGTCGGTGTTTGAACCTTCAAACTCCAAACCCCTGCTCCTGAGCAGCGACCCATCTTTCCCAACCACGATCGGGCCTCTGGGAGGAGCTGTATCAATTTTTTCCTTAGCTTCCTGCTGACTCTTCCACCAGGTGCACTTTAAACCAAGGCACCTGTGCAGGTGAGCCAGGTGTATTCCAGACAGACAACCAGGGAAGACCCCGTGACAAATCCCCACCTGCTCCTTGCACAGACGCCAGCCTTTAACAGAGACTATTTCCGGCAGCTCTTTAGAAACAAGTGAACCAGACACGCGGGAGCCCGCTCCGCGCTCGCCTGCCCTCCCTCCCTCCCGGCGCCCGCCGTTGTTCCTGCCACATTCGATGTGCTGCTGCCCTGCCCACGTGCGTCAGAGCAGAACCACCGCCGAGAGACTGCGCTTGGAGACGCAGCCTGAGGGCTGTCGCTGAGCCCTCACCGCTGTGCCAGTCGCCTTTCACAGCCACCTGTGTGTGCAGGGCTCATCGGAAGCATCTCGGCTTGTCTCGCCCGTGCACACCCTCCCCGTCTTGGCATGTCCTTAGAGGTCACATCAGACACGGGAACCACTGGGGACGAGCCAGGCAGCAAAGAACGGCCTGTCACCGTCCACCCGAGTTCTCTGGATTTCCCCAACATAACCCATGGCGACCGCAGACTCTAACCGGTTCCCAGCCAGGCAGACAGGACAGCCCCTCCCCGGGTCCACAGCGGGAAGGGGAGTCTCCCACAGCCCTGTGTGCCGTTAGTCTCGGGGCCACACCTGCCTCTCTGCCCCACCCAGAAGGAGCCAAAGTCCCACACCTGCCACCTGGGGGAAGCATGGCAGCCCCAGGCCTGGAGCACACGCCAGCGTCCCCAGCACCCCTCCCAGTGGTGGCTTAAGGCTCCTCCAGAGATGATTAAAAAGGAAGAGGAGTCTGAGTCAAGGGTCCAAGCCCCTGGGGGTGGACAGGGACACAGGACGGCTGCCATTCCAGGGGCAGGACTGGGGACAGAGGTGGGAGACAGCACTCAGGCACACAAAGCCAGGAAGCCCCCTGGCCTCTTTGCCTGGTTCAGGATGGGCCAGGTGTGACCCTGGTCTGAGCAGACCTGGGCCAGGCCCGACCTCCTCCCCGCGCCAGTGAAGCCCGACTCGCCAATCACTTAGTGGGCACCTACTGTGTGTAGGGCCTCCCGCCAGGCACTGGGGACAGGGCACCTGGGGTGGGGGGAAGCGAATGCTCGAGGGAAGAGCGCAGGTTGGTTCCCTGAGGCTGCCCTAGCCAAGGGTCACAAGCTGGGGCTCACGGTTCTGGGGTCAGAAGTCCAACATCCAGGTGTGGGCAGGGCCATGCTCCCTCTGGAGGCTCCGGGGGTGGGGTGGGTCCTTCCTGCCTCTTGTAGCTCTTGGGAGCTCCAGGTGTCCTCACCGCACTCCACCTGCGTCTCCCCGTGGCCTTCCCTCCGCTCTCCGGCTCAGATCTCCCTCTGATGCCTATCGCGGGATTTGGGTCCACCCTCAATCCAGGCTGGTCTTCCACTTAATTACATCTGTAAAGACCCTTTTCGCAAATAGGGTGATGTTCTCAGGTTGTGGGCCATGGATGTATCTTCCGGGAGCCACTTTTCCGCCCCCTTCTCAGGCTGGGAGAACCTTCTAGAAGAGGCATGCCAGTAGAGACCAGTCTCTCGAGAGGGAACGAGTGAAGGAAAGACAGCTGGGTCCGGCCTGGGGCACGGGAGGCGGGAGGTGGACGAATGTCCCGGCCAGAGAGACAAACAGGCCCCCGCTGGGGGCATGACCTTGGTCCCAGGCCGTGAGGTGCTCTTGGTGGGGAAGGGCGGACGGGCGGCTGCAGTTTGGGGAGGGAAATTGTCTGCTAAGCTCGGGATGAACTTTTCTGACGGGCAAGAAAAGGCCAGAAAATAAGGCATAATCCTGAAAGAAAGAAAAAAAAGCACTAAAAATGTTTTCCTCTAGGTATCATGACTTGAGCACGTATTTATGTCCAAACGACAACCAGTCTTGCAGGCCCCTGGGCTGTCGGGGTCCAGGGTTGCTCCAGGCAGCGGGGAATGGGCGGGAACCTCAGAGCCAAAGGCCCTTCCGGGTTGAAGGTCAAGCGCATGCGCACAGTGGAGATTCTCTCCAACCTGTGGGAGAAGGCAGCGGGATGGGGCTCCTCTAGGGTGACTCTTTTTTTTTTTTTTTTTTTTTTTGAGACAGTCTCGCTCTGTTGCCCTGGCTAGAGTGAGTGCTGTGGCGTCAGCCCAGCTCACAGCAACCTCAGACTCCTGGGCTCAAGCGATCCTCCTGCCTCAACCTCCCGAGTAGCTGGGACTACAGGCATGCGCCACCATGCCCGGCTCATTTTTTCTATATATATTAGTTGGCCAATTAATTTCTTTCTATTTATAGTAGAGACCGGGTCTCGCTCTTGCTCAGGCTGGTTTTGAACTCCTGACCTCGAGCAATCCGCCCGCCTCGGCCCGCCTCGGCCTCCCAGCGTGCTAGGATGACAGGCGTGAGCCACCGAGCCCGGCAGGGTGACTCATTTTTGTGGCACCCTGGAGCCCAAATACCTTCAGCCTCCTCCCTTGCTCCGCCCCTGGGGACACAAAACTGCCCCGAGGTGCCGGGGAGTCGCAGCCCCTTCCTCCTAGGACTGAACGGAAGCTCCCTCGGATGCCCCGGATTCCGGACGCGGCCAGTCCTGTCTGATGACCGCACGGGTCGCCCAGGCCGCGGGCTCCGTCTTAACTTTAGTCCACTTTGAAGTTCTTACGAAGGGTCACGTTGCACCTGTTCTTTGGCCAGATTTGCACGTGGCTCTCAGCCAGACTCCGACTTGTCTGTCTCTGAGATGCTGGCTTCCAAGGCCGCCACTCGACACATTCCACATTCCAATGCTGAAGCCACGGCCGGACTGAACTACTGCTTCCAGGTCTTTCTTGGAGGGTCGGAGTCCCACGTGTGCAAAAGACCCCCCAGACAGAGGCATCACGTGGTCCTCCAGGACTTTGGTGTCCTCTCAGCTAGGGTCCTGTTTTTCTGTGTGTTCTATGGCTCACTAAGAAATGGGAAACCGGGAGCCTGCACGAGGACAGCCATCTGCCGGGGAGCTGCAGGAGACCTCTCCCCAGGCAGGGCAGTGTCCTGGGGCTGGGCGCCCCTCCCTCCAGCCCCAGATAACCCCTGGGGCATAAACACCCGAGGGAGGGAAGTTGAGACACAGAAGCATCCCTAGGGGTCAATCAGCCAGGAGCAGCCTCCCCAAGAGCACCAAGGTAGACACTCTGATTATCTGTTCTTTTACATGAGCATGAGAACAGGATGGTTTGCTCCGCCTGCACCCCAGGCCAAGCACAGTGCTGGTCATAGTTAGCTGTGGTGCTTAAAAAAATAAAAAAGGCCACAATTTTCTTGGCATGCCTCCCATTGAGAAGTGGGGTCCCTGTCCCCTCCCCTTGACTCTGGGGGACTTAGGACCACTTCCCCCAATAGCACACAGCAGGAGTGGTGCCATGCAACTTCTGAGGCCATGCAACATCAGGAAAAGCCAGGCAGCTTCTTCCTGGCTCTACTGGGACACTGGCTCTGGGAAAGCCAGCCACCGTGTAAGAAGTCCAACAACCCCGAGGCCGCCATGCAGAAGGGGCCACACGTGAAGGCGCCATCCACAGCCCAGCTGAGCTCCTGGACGCCAGCCAGCAGCAGCTGCCAGCCCCAAAAGAGGGTAGGTGTGGACGTCCAGCTCAGCCAATCTGTCCACAACCAAACGAGAGAGCCCTGCGGTGAAAACCGCCCAGCTGAGCCCTTCCTAGATGCCTGCCCCAACACATCTCGGGCAAGATGAAACGGCTGTGGTTTATTCCATTTAGGTTCATTGGGTCATTTGTTACACAGCAATAGTAACTGGAACAGCTGTCAAATGAGTAAATAAATTCAGAGCGTATCTAAGTAAGGCCCGATCGGGGAGCAGTCAGGCCTTGGCAGGGGCAGGCCCCAGTGGGGCAGCTCCAGGCGCATTGCCAGCCACCTGCCAGGTGCAAGGCCCAGGGCATAATGGGAGGATGGAGGTGAAGCCTCTCTGCCTTCGGAGATCTCACAGTCCCATCAGACCCTCCAGCAGAGGCCCAAGCTGTACTTACTCGAGTTAAAGCCAAACTCCCCGACACACAGGTGAGCTGCTCCAGGCCCCGGGCCACCCCTCCTGGAGCCTGTGTCCAGGCTCCCATCCTTTCACCCCCTTTGCCCACCTCACTCCTCTGCTCTCCGAGTTCTCAGCTCAGGTGCCACCTCCTCAGGGAAGCCCTCCTTGATACCTCGACCAGGTCCAGGGCCTTTGCAATCTTCTCTCATAAAACCTGGGCCTTTTTCTCAAGAGGGGGCTTATCCTCAGCTGTAACTGTGTGCCCACTGGTGGGACAAGCTGATGACTATCCCTCATCCCTGCAAAACTGAGCCTCCTTGAGGGTGAGGAGTGGTGTCTGAGTTTGTTCACCACTGGATCCCACAGTGAGGCCAGTGTCTGGCTCACAGTAGGTGCTCAAGAAACATCCGTCCACACTCACCCTTCAGGATTCCACGCACAAGAGGAACCCATGGGAGGGAGATGCAGGCCTCCCCGTCCTGCCTGCCCCAGGTCAGGCCACTTCTGCGGCCGTCTGGGCAGGAGAAGGTGGTGTTTGCTCAAGTCTGGGCACTCTGGTTTCAGAGGTCTGGATGAAGGCCTCATTTGTATTTTCAAAGCTCCCAAGGGCCCTAGTTCACAGCCAGGGATGAGACCATAGGCCTAGGGGCAGATTTGAGAGAGCGCCTTGCTCTTTCTACGCCACCTCCCATCTGGGACAGGGAGTAGGTTGGGCCCAGCAGACCAGGAGGTTCCAGGAGAGGATTGAAAGGCCCGGGGGGCTGGAGTGCATGAGGGTGACATGAAGACGTACCCCTTCTGAGCCCACGTTCTGTGGCTGCAGCTAAAGCTCATATGCTGGGAAGCAAGAGACCTAGTTTAGCTCCCTCTAAGTATAGGAAAAAACACAAGCCCACAGAGGTGATGAGGACTAGTGGCAGGCGTGAGGTGATAACACGGTGCCCTTACAGACACCCTCTGCAAGCGTTATTGTCACTGCTCCTTAAGCCTTCCCATGCAATAGGCAATATTGTGGCCCGTTTTGCAGATGAGGAAACCGAGGCTCAGAGAGGTTAACTGACTTGCCTGGAGTCACACAGCTGTGAACAGACGAGCAGGTATTAGAAACCAGATGTGGCCGGGGCAGGCCGGGGGTGGGATGGCAACAACCCTCAGCCCCCATGCCCTGGGCAGTGCAGCCTTGGCCTTGGCCTTGCCCATACCATGTAGGATTCCTTCCTGCTCCGATTTTGGCTTCTGCCCTCTCCCTGCACCGCCCTGCCCCACGCGCAGCTGCTGCAACCCCGGTCGCCTGTGCGTGTGGAGCTCCTCTGGCCCGATTCTCAGTTCCCTCGGGATCCTGTGTGCTGGAAGTCCAGTTTTCAGCTCTAGGACAACCTCAGAAAGGGTGTCACGGCCGAGCCAACGGAGACGCTTTCTCTTGGCTTTTCCTGGAAAGGCAGAGAGGAGTGTTCCGGCCAGTCAAGAAGGATCGCAGCCTGCGGTCACATCCCTGTCCCAAATCCGGGGTCTCCGCACTCCCCTCCCAAGCCAGAGCTCCAGGATCGGCGGCGGGAGACCTGGGTTCAAGTCCCAGCCCTGCCGCTTTCTGCCTGGGTGACCTGGAGTGAATCCGTCTCTCTGAGCCTCAGTTTCCATAAAACGGGGACGAAAACAGCACCTATCTCTCACGGCTGTTAAGAATTGACAAGCTACTGAATGTGAATGAGCCCCACGTGGCTCCACAAACGCCTCTTCCCTCCAAATGTGAGGACAATCGCCTGTGTTCTTAAAGAAAACTGCGTGAAAAATCAGAAAAGCAAACTGGTTTTTGAAAAAAAAAAAAAAACACATTTATTTCTGTAAACTGTTTTGAGTGCAGAGATGTTCCTCACAACCCCAACACAGTACAGATTTCTTCCCCGAAATGAAACGAGCAAGGAAAAAAAAAAGAAAAAGAAAAAGAACTATATAAAATGCGCTCATGAAGAACCAAGCCAACCTCATCTTTCTTTAGAAACAGAACAAATCCTTTTGCATGTGTGGTGCAGGCCTAGGATGGAAACCGCAGACTCCGGGCGGCCGGGGCAGCCCTCGGGCCGCCCGTCCCCGCTGCTCGCAGGGACCTCGCTGAAGGTAAGGGGTCGGTTCTCAGTTCTACCTGAACCCCTGCTCCCACCCTGGGCCTCTCCCCCTAGCATCTTGTCACTTTGGGAGCCCCTGAGGTTATCCCTGAAATACTCCTGTCCACTCTGGACTCAGACTTTGCCTCTTTTCCAAGCCACAAGGAAATCTCAGTCACAAGGGTGGGAACAGGGGCGGAGGGTTTCAGACCATGCAGCAAAGCCCCTGCCAGGCAAGTTTTAAGGCAAATTTTATTTTATTCGGTCTGGGCCAGACCTGCACTTGTCACCACCCAGCAATTCTGCCGCTGCTGTGGAACAGGTAGCGTAGGCAACGCTGAGTGGGGGCGGGTGACCCTGGAGGTCTGCGGCGGCCCCGTGGGATAGATGCGTGTGCTCATGAAGGCTGCGGTCGCGGGCGCAGCGCCCCGGTGGTGCCCGGGAGGCTGAGCCGCAGGAACCCCAGGTGGCGGCCCCGGCTGCGGAAGCCACACGAGGTCGCGGTGAAGCCCACGGGGCAGGCCTCGTGGCGTGTAAGAGAAATGCCAGGAAAAGGGGGTCACCGCCGCAGGCACCTCCGATCTGATGACATGCAGGACCTTGGCATCAAAATGATTTTTCTTTAGAACAAAAAAGAGGGAGGGGAAGAAAGAAAAAGAGCAAAGAAAGACGTTCCATGAGCTTCATGAGGTGGGACGCAGCGGGGCTCGAGGGGAAGCGGGAAGGGGTCTGGGGCGCGGGCACAGGGTGGCGGGCGCTGCCTCTCGTGGCTTCTCCTCTGCCGGGTGGGCTGGTGGGCTGGTGGCTGAGGCCGGCGGTCCCCTCCCCCGGGGGGCAGGCGGGCGGCTCTGGCGAGGAGCGGGGCTACTCCGTCTGGGCGTCGTAGTTGGCTCCGCCCGCCTTCTTCAGCTCGCTCTTGATGAAATCCTCCTCCAGCTCCTTGCGGTCGCTGATCACAAACTCTTTAGCGAAATTCTGCAACAACAAAGACACACAAGTGTCCCTACGAAGAAAGAAAGGATGTGACGGAAGCGCGCTGGGAAGTGGTGGCACCTAGGACAGGAGCGAGTGATCGCCATGGGAACCCGGCCGCAGAGCAGACTGGCAGAGGAGACCCGCCCAGAGGTCGGGGCCCAGGCGAAGGCGAGACGCCGTGTCTTCCCACAACCACGGGGACGGGCCGGGGGCGCCGGGCTTGAGCTCCAGCTCTGCCACCTTCCACCTGCGTGACCCCGGGCAAGGCCCTTCAACACTCAGTGCCTCAACTTCCCCTTCTGTGTCGGGAGAATAACAGGTTTTGAGGTTGGGAAGGCAGGGGATGTGCTGGTAAACGTTTAACACCTGACTCTCCAAAAAAAAAGGAAAAGGAGGAGGGAAGCTCTGACCTGTAGCATTTGCCCATTGCCATGGTGTAAATATTCTAGCCCAGAGTGGCTGTGCCGCCATGGGTGGAGTTGGGGAGAGAGAGGCGGGATTGGCTCTCTGGCCACCACTGGTCGCAATGGTGCAGGGCTTCCCGTCCCAGGTCTGAGTGACCAGCCCGGGCACCTACGGGGCTGTCCAGCCACACTCAGCTACTTGCGGGTAGGGGCTTTGTTTGTATTCATTCAGCAAACCCCATTCCACATCATGACGCTACAGGGCTGAGCAAAACGGGCACACGGGTTTCGCCCATAAAACGCACAGGCCTGGCACCCACGCGAGGCACTTGGGGAACGTTCGTGGTGTGAATGAGTGAAGCGGGTGATTTGGCTAATCAGATGACCCTGAGCTATGGTGACAGACAGGAACACAGAAAAAGCTACCAAAGATAACAAATAACAAATCTAAAGGTCAGAAAATCATCCAACATAAAAAAAGTCCACAAGGAACTAATGTAAATAATGGTGACCGTCACTAAATATTTAACGTGCGCCAGGCACTGTGCTGTGATACTGAGAGTGACACACATCAGCAAATGTCATTTTCAAAACACTTTGATAGGGCCCAGCAACTCCACTCCTGGAGATCTGCCCAAAGGGGTGAACGCGTACACCCACCCACCCACCCACCCACTCGAACACAGGTGCAAGCAGCATTCTGACAGCCCAAACAGGGAAACGACCCAGATGTCCACCGACAGATGAGCAGATAAACAAAACCTGGTCTAGCCACACGCTGGAATATTACTCAGCCTGGCAAAGGAATGAAATCCTGCTACGTGTTACAACATGAATGAGCCTCAAAAACGCTAAGTGAAAGAAGCAAGTCACAAAAGGCCACACATTGTCTGGTTCCTTTTACATGAAATGTCTAAAAAAAGGGAACTCTACAGAGACAGAAAGCGGATTAGTGGTTTGGTGACCAGGGGCTGGAGAAGGGAACAGAAGAAGATAGAAATGTTCTAAAATTGGGATTGTGGTGAGGGTTGCACAAACCTGCAAATTTACTAAAAAATCACTGAATCGTACACTGAGGATGAGTTAGTTTTGCAGCATATAAATTATGCCTCGATAAAATTGTTTTTTTTTTTAAAAAGAAAATCCTATAGGATAATCAATATTATTTCCATTTGAGAGATGAGAAAACGAAGGACAGAGGTTACAATACTTGCCCAAAGTGACACAGCTAGGAAGGTCCAGTGGACTCCAAAGCTGGCATCTTACAAGAGTCCCCTTCTCCTTTTGGGGTAAGGAGAATGTTTGGGGACCAGATAGAGGTGGTGGCTGCACAACATTGGGAATGTGCTCAATGCCACTGAACGCTACATTTTAAAGTGGTTCATTTTATGTTAAGGGAATTTCGCCTCCATTTAAAAACCAAACCAAAAAAAAAAAAAGTCACCGTTCTACCAAGAAGAATGACTACACCGGGAGAACCCCCAAGGTCAAGTTTTATAGTAAAAAGGCAAACAGCTGGCGTGCAAAGCCACCAAGAATGCTAACAGGGACGGGGGAGGGGAGGTTAATACTTATCAAGCAGCTGGTAAGTGCCAGGCACAGACTCCCACGTTCTCTCCTGTAATCCTCCCTCAGTATATTGGCTTATTTTATTTTATTTTATTTTTTAAGATAAGACCCCTGGGCTGGGCTTGGAGAGATTTGCTCAGAATGGCAAAGCACCCTGCCCTTCCGCAGCACCACGGTACGAAGTGTGGGTGCGTGTGACCAGTGCAAGGAAGAGAACCCCAGCCGAACTAAGAGCCAGAAAGGAGAATTGAGAATTCATGCGTTCCTCAGCCCCAGATGCAGCAGGGTGAAGGAGGGGGAGGAGAGCACCCTGGAGGAGGAAGTCCAAAGCTTAAATGCCGTAGAAGGAAGTCCAAGGTCCTCGGCTCTGTGATAGCCATATATGGCTGTCTAAAGAAGTAAGAACACTTGATGTCTGTGTCGGTTAGCTATTAGAAGATGTGGATTAAGAAGCAAGTTTGATAAGGTCTAAAAATCTACAGTGAAGTATTCATGGAGCTATGTGCAGTCCAACCTAAAACCACAGGTGCACAGGAAATCAAATTATAACCAAAATAAGCAGCAAAACAGGGAGCAGAATCTAGGAAAATTTGACATAACAATAAATGTAAATGAACAAAATTACCTTTAAAAATGCTGTGTTTCAAATGACAAAAAAAAAGGCAAACCCCAAACCCTATGCCACATACCAGAAACATGCTTAAAACCAAAAGATTAGCAAAAAATGATGCCACGTTATGAAAAGTATATATATAGAAAAGTAACCATAGGCCTGGCGAGGTGGCTCACGCCTATAATCTTAGCACTCTGGGAGGCCAAGGCGGGAGGATTGCTTGAGCTCAGGAGTTGGAGACCAGCCTAAGCAAGAATGAGACCCCATCTCTACTAAAAACAGAAAAATCAGCCGGGCGTGGTGGTGCATGCCTATAGTCCCAGCTACTCGGGAGGCTGAGGCAGGAGGATCGCCTGAGCCCAGGAGTTGGAGGTTGCTGTGAGCTGGGCTGACGCCACTGCACTCTACCCAGGGCCACAGAGCAAGACTCTGTCTCAGAAAAGGAAAGAAAAGTAACCATATGATCTCTGAAAATCTTTAAAACAAGCTGACTCTATCAAGACAAACAGGCCACCATGCAACTGGATGACCCTTCTGGATCAGCCTAATGTCCTCTCCTCTCTGCCTCAGTGGGACACAGAATGGGAGATTATTTTGTCCGCAGAAGGCAGGTTGTCATGGTCACTGCTTACAAGTCTTAAAAGACAGTCATCCAGTGATCCGATCACTGCCAGAAAGAAGGGTTGCAGATCAAGTGTCTTAACACAGTCAACCGGCTCACGCCTCAAAGCCCTACCTTACCTTCACATCTCATTCCCAACTTATCCTCAGGGAGACGCCGGAGAGTTAGACTGTGCACAATCGAGTGCTTCCTCATTCTTTACTGAATTTTTTTCTTTTCTTTTCTAATGGCCACGTCAGGCCCTTGAAACCTGCCGCTCACCCCTCCGTTGATAGAGGCCCAGGGAGAGACCCAGAGAGGGTCGGCCATGCATCCTACAGCACGGCAACGCCACGGCCAGTGTCACGGCTGGGCCCTAGACCGCCCGGCCCCTGAGGCTGCCGACGCAGAAGGAACCCGTCAGAGAGGCCAGAGCAAAATGCGCCACGGTGGGGGCACTGTCGCTTTCTGTGCTTGCAGAAGGGTTTTCTGTGTTTTGTCTGGGAACCTGGTGCTCCTCTCTGGCAGCTTCCAGACAAGGGACTTTTCCTTTTTTGGCCACAGCAGGACTTGTCAAAGGAAGAGGCTCCATCCAGCTCAGCCGCCATCAAAATGGGTCGCAAACGTGCAACCGCCAAGTCGAAGACCAGTTTTGCCCCTGTGACCTTTCCCAAGTGCACCTACGTGGGTGCCAGGAAGACGCGGAGCAGGTGGCAGCCCCTTTCCCGCGGGAGGCGCTCTGGCAAAGGATGAGGGCCGGGGACCAGCCGCGGCCCCGTGCAGAGCCAAGCATCTGTCTGCAAGGCTGGCTTAAGAAGTGCACACAGAGTTCCCACCCTTGGCTTTAAATCATGCCTTTCGTTTTTATTTATTTATTTATTTTGAGACAGAGTCTCACTCTGTTGCCCAGGCTAGAGTGAGTGCCCTGGCGTCAGCCTAGCTCACAGCAACCTCAGACTCCTGGGCTCAAGCGATCCTCCTGCCTCAGCCTCCCGAGTAGCTGGGACTACAGGCCTGCACCACCACACCCGGCTAATTTTTTTCTATATATATTAGTTGGCCAATTAATTTGTTTCTATTTATAGTAGAGACGGGGTCTCGCTCTTGCTCAGGCTGGTTTCGAACTCCTGACCTCGAGCAATCAGCCCACCTCGGCCTCCCAGAGTGCTAGGATTACAGGCATGAGCCACCGCGCCCGGCCATGCCTTTCGTTTTTAAATGGCTCCCAGCTGCCTGGGTTTAAAACCCCAGAGCGCTGGGAGTAGGTTTGGGCCAAATACAAACAGGGACAGTTGTCTGCATGTCCCTCCAGCAGGCTGGCCCTCCCGAGGAGACTCAACCTCCCCCCTCCAGCTCAGTCTCCTTAACTGCAAATGGGGACAGTGACAGCCCCTGCATGCTGGGGCTGCTGCAAGCATCCTGTGAGTGTGCAAAGGGCTAGGCCACTAGACGCGTGTGCCCGGCACAGAGTGAGTGACATTTTACACGACTGCGCGCTCCCCTTCATCCTAAAGATTGTCGGGGAATTTAACATACAAAGATGTTCTCGGAACCACTCAGAGCAAAGGCTGCTTCCTCTTCTCTCCCTTCCCGGTGTTTATTTCTCAGCCAAGGAAAGTCCCAGGAATTCCTCTGAATAGCCAAGGTGGTGACGCTGCGGAGAGGATGGTAAATCCCACTGCAAACCCGGAGGCTGCGCCCGGGTCGGCTGCGGGCGGACAGGGAGGCGCTGTCGGGCTAGGTCTTCTACTTAGAGCGTCCGGACCACGGGGTCTCCCTACACACCGTGGAGAACCCAGGTGAGAGGGGGGGAAGTTCTGGGAAGAAAAAGGCGAGTGGGGACTCTTTTGGGGACAGTTAAATCTGTGACATCAGCAATGCACACTTTTATAAAGTGGGTTCAGGGAGGAGAGGTGATCTTCGTTGTATCCAAAGACAATGAAAGCTAAAGCAATTTATTCCTCCCACAAACACGTGTTTATTGAACACTTACTACATGCCATAGACTCTCCTAGGCTCTGGGAAGTCAAGATTCTGGTATGTACTGGCCTCTCTGAGGGACTGAGAGCAGAAAAGAGAGGAGCAGGGCCCTAAATCGCTCTGCAGGGAGCGTTCAGTGGCTCTGGGACCCGGTTTCCATCTCCATGAAAGAAGAAGGTTGCACAGAGGGTCTCTCGGGGCTTTCCCCACTTGGCAGTCCAGGGAGCTATGCCCAAGCCTCTGGAGCACATGGACATGGACACAGGTCCACCGTGGACGTCAGAGATCGAGGGGCACTGGGGACAACTGCCACAGAAAAGTCAGCTTTGGGCTCAGAGCACGGCTCTCAAAGCGAAGCTGTGTGCTGGCTCCAGGCCTGTCCCAAATCCTTGCAAAAAACGTAGGGGCTACAATCTCTTCTCCCACGTGCATGAGTCGGGGCAGGGGAGACAGACCCCTGCTGGCCACAATAATGTGCCTCCCGCCCCGAGTGCATGAAGATGAATTATAAACCGAACACCGTGGGGTGCAGAAGGAAAGCGGTCAGTCCCGCACACGCTGCGTCTTGCTAGGAGAAGGGCCACCTCCGAGGAGCGTGGGCCAAGGGCAAGCACACCCCGCCGCGGCTGCCAGCCCTCCCGGCCCCTCTTGCACCTGTTCCAAAGTACTTGAAAGACCAAGGTTTTTAAAATCCTACCAGCAAGGTGTCACTGACTCAAAAAGAACAGGCTGTTGTAACAGGCATGAGTCATCATAGAAAAGGGGGAAAGAAACAAACAGATCAGAGTGGCACGGCCAAGCGTTTGGCAGATAAGGGGGCAAAGGCACCCGCGTCACCCTCGCAGCTCGGGAGTGACACGGCCCTGCTTCACTAGGGAGAGAACAAAGGACAAGACAGAGGCACCCGGCTGTGTTTCAGGCAGGCCGGGGGGCTGGGTCTAATGGAGATGGAAGGAGGAAGGCCTGGCGTCCCAAGAGCACGCTGTGCCTAGGCTTGGGACAAAACTGAATGGTGGCAGTTGACCCAATGCCTGGAATCCTGACACGTGCAGGGCCACCCGCCTCTTTAGCATTTGGGCAACTGCCTAGACTCTAACCCTCTGCTTTCCTGACCACAGATATGCACAGAAGCCCAACTCCACCTTGCCTGGTTTCGGACTACTGCTCCATCGAGCCAAGGACAGCAAGAAGGTGGGAAACATACTCTGCTCTCCCCTCCCGTGCCCACGGCAGACATCACTAATCAATCCTGGCACTTTCCCCCGCTGAGTCCAGGCTTAACCTCAGAATCCCTCTTAACCCAGAGCTCCAAATAGCCCATGCCTGCTGGTCAGTTGATAAGCTAGAGATTAAATCCAGGTTCAGGTCTTCAACTTCTGCCCAGTCAAAATTGTGCCTAGCACGTCTTGTTCCTCAGCCACAATCCTGCTTGGGAATTTTTCCCAGAGAAATAACTCAATAGAATTTTTTTTTAATGACAACACATATACTCAAAGATGTTCATTGCCTGCAAATACCAGACCATTTCAACAAAAATTGAATAAGTGAACAGTATCTACACCGAACCCTTCATATGCAGTACCTTATTTGATTTTCATAATTCCACGTATTAAATATTATCATGCCGATTTTTCAGATGAGGACATTGAGGATCAGGGAGGTGACGCAGCCAGCAAAAGGTCACGCGATGAACTCCATGCCAAGGTCTTCACGAGGAGCAGGGACACACACACGCCACACGCATGTGCACACACACAGGAGCAAACACACAAGTGGGTATCAGACTCACTATGTTGTGCTACACTCACTCATGAAATAGTATTTGGTCATTAAAATTATGAAAACCGAAGACATATTTGTGACATGTTAAGAGAAGGGACACCAGTTGTGTCTCTGCAACCACAAAGGCTGAGTAAAAGCCCGGGCCATGGGGCGGGAGGGAGGGGAATCTCTGTGCGGTGTGGAGGGTGGTGGCCGGCCACGCGCCTGACGCTCTTGCAACCACAGGGACTGCGATAAAACCACCGCTCAGTCTCGCTGGGAGAAGAGGAAGAGGAGGAGCCAGAGCATGGGCTTGCTCCGGAAGGGGCTCTCAACAGGCAGCATGTCCAGGGACAAAAGCTGGCGAGAGGGGACGCAGGGGGGCAGCGGGAGAGCCACGGCTGGTGCAGAGCGAGGGCGCCGAAGAGTGCGGGCAGCCTCCAGCCTCGGCCCACCCCGAGGCTCGCACAGGAGGCTCCCTGGGTTCATGTCTTCCGCCCCTTCCATCAGGACCTGTACGCGTCCCCGCCCGGCGTCCTCACGGCGCGGCGACTGTGCACTGGACTCACTGGGCCGGGAACCACCGCGCTGGGGCATCGGGAGGCCAGCTGCAGGCAGGTGACCCGGGCAGGTGCCGCGCTAAGGCAGGCCGCTGGCCAAGGGCTGGCACCTGGCCTGGAGCTCAGTGGAGGGCAAGAAGCGAACTGTCTGCGCATTAAAGGGGCCTCACCTACATGCTAGGCCCAACCCCCGGTGTGCGGCTCCCCCTCTCCCCTAAGAGCTTTGAACCCCTTTGGTGACAGGGGCACAACTGGCTCCTCCACTCTCCTATTTAAAGTCTTCCCAGACCACCCCCCCATGACTTTAAAGTGGTCTCCGGTCCCCCACCACTGGCTTCTGCCTCGACACTCAGCGTGGCTCAAGGACGCATCCTCTCCAAGCCTCAGTTTCCCCATCTGTGTATTGGGGGTGAGACAGCACCTGGCTCACGGATGCCTAGGCCTGGCCCTGCATGCATGCTACCTGGTACCACCATTCATGCTACCTGGTGCCACCGTGCATGCTACCTGGTGCCACCGTGTGTGCTACCTGGTGCCACCGTGTGTGCTACCTGGTGCCACCGTGCGTGCTACCTGGTACCACAATTCGTAGGCTGCTGGGGAGCTTTCCATTTCTCAATCAGGGAGTTTGCATTTTCAAAATACATGAGAGGAGCCACAAGCAGCTGCCCGGGCACGGCCCAGGTGACATGCATCAGGACAAAAGGCCCTTCTGGCTTTGAGACCACAGGACCTGCCACAAAGTAGACACTCCACGTAAAAACAAACAGCTGAAAGCCCCCGGGGCAGTGGCGACCGGGGGCAGCAGCTCACACTTTGCAAAGGGAGCAGCAAATGCCATTGCCCAGAGCCGTGCAGTCCCCCGGCCGCCCCACCGGCTCTCACTTCTGCTTTCTGTCGAGACAAAAAAGCAAGGCCTTTGGAAACGTCACCCACCCCGAGTCCCTCCCTGGGCATAACTGGCTTCCACAGTTGAATTCACACCACAGAACAGTGACTGCGCGTTCATTAGCGTCTGTCCTAGCGATACACAAAGACCCTGCACGGACAGCTTCATTTCTTCGCTGTTTAAGCACCAGCTGTGTGCATGCACACAGCACTCTCCAGCTGCTGGGAGTCCCGTATGATACGGCAGCCATGGCTCGGCCAGCCGCCTGCCCTAGAGGACATTACTTTCTAGCTGGGCAGTTAGTTATGATTCCCGGAACCTGGACCATAGTGGAAACAGACACAGAAGCAATTAATTCTGATTGAGGCTGGAAGGAGTGTAGGGTAAAGAATCAGGGTCGGCCAAGCATGTGATCCCAGCATTTTGGGAGGCTGAGGTGGGAGGATGGCTCGAGGCCAGGAGTTCGAGGCTGCAGTGAGCTCTTATCATGACACTGCACTCCAGCCTGGGTGACAGAGCAAGACCGTCTCAAAAAAAAAAGAATCGGGGTTTTGGAGGATGAATAAGAGTTTACCAGGCACCAAAATTTACATTTTCTTTTTCACAAGTGAGAACACAGAAATTCTAGAGATAAAATTACTTGCCCAAGGTCCTACAGCTATGTGCTGATGAAGCCAGAATACGGACTTGAGTCTCACTCCCCAAAGCCCAGGATTTTTTCCATTTGACACAGTAGCCTTTTTTTAAAAAACCACTGAGCAACAATACTCAGTTTCCAGTTTTAAAAAAGTTTCCACCATTGAGAAAGATGGAAAACTAGTACATTTAAAAACAAAATGTGAGGCCGGGCACAGTGGCTCATGCCTGTAATCCCAGCACTCTGGGAGGCCGAGGTGGGCTGATCGTTCAAAGTCAGGAGTTCGAAACCAGCCTGAGCAAGAGCGAGACCCCCGTCTCTACTAAAAGTGGAAAGAAATTAACTGGCCAACTAAAAATATATAGAAAAAATTAGCCGGGCATGGTGGCGCATGCCTGTAGTCCCAGCTACTCGGGAGGCTGAGGCAGGAGGATCGCTTGAGCCCAGGAGTTTGAGGTTGCTGTGAGCTAGGCTGACGCCACGGCACTCACTCTAGCCCGGGCAACACAGTGAGACTCTGTCTCAAAAAAAAAAAAAAAATGTGCATAAGCAGCACGAGTTTATACAATTCATATAGCCATAGACACGTGTCTACACAAGGAAAGCGTCCAAATTCCACTTATGGCCTCTGAATGGTTTCCTTGGTGCGGGAAGACTTTGAAAATGTGTGGGGTGGGCAGGTGACCGAGTCGGGCCCTGAGACCACAGTCCGGCTTCTAGGCAAACCCCCACACCCCCAACGTCCAGCCCTGGGCGAGTCATTCCACTTCCTCGCGTCTCGGGCTCTGATGCGGGAAGAAGAATGAATGATAATACACGGAAAGCCCTTCCAAGGGTCAGGCACATAGAAGGGACACGAACTGTCGTTACTGATGTGTTTGCCACACTGGCACACAAAAGAGGTGCTCAGAGGGGAGGACTGGGTACATGTGGCACTGGGGAGGCGGACAGGATCCCACATTTAAGCCGACCCTGCTCCTGGGGCTTTCTGGGGCGTACGAGCATCAGAGGGGCTCCTGAGCTGTGAGCTCTGCTCCACTCCTGAAACGCAACGGTGTCCTTCCCACCTCCCCGGATCCCCCGTGCATCTCTTTGCCCAGCACCGAAGCTGGACATTCCCTCTGGATGCTTAGCTCTGTGAGCACTCATGCTAAAAATATAAATAAAAGCATCACATGAGTCAAACCGTTTTGCAAGACAAGCACGATGCACCCTTGCCCGGGCCTGGCTCCAAATCAAGCGAGCCGGGCCGCGGCGCGGGGCAGGTTGCCGTGGGCAGCCACCGCATTGTCCCCACAATCCCGTGAGAGACGCGAGAACAATGGGGCCGGCGCTCCGGCCCGGGCACCAGCCGGGCACTTCTGTGCGGCAGACGGCAGCTGTGGCGGGGCAGCCGTGCGTGCTGCGTGTTCAGCTCATTCCGGGGACTCGGGTCTGGGAGCCGCGATCACCCAGGGCACCGAACCCGGCAGCCCCTGTGGCCCCGTGGCCTGGCCGGCACCTATCTGGTCCCCCCACCGACCACCCCAGCCACAGACGCTGCTCGGGCTCTCAGCCTGGCTCTGAATACAGACCCAGAGTCGAACCTCCGGACTGTTCACGCTTCCAGGCTCTCGCCCCGGCTCCACTGCCTCTTGGCTGTGGGTTTAGGGCAGGTCCTATCACTGCTCTGGGCCTCAGTTTCCCCCTGTGCCGGCACACCTATGTGGCAGGCCGCAGATGCAGTCTGGGTTGTCTGAAGCGTGGGGGAGGCCAGGACCTTGCTGTGTGGCTGACGGCTGTGACTTCCGTCCAAGCCTTGTGCAAGACAATTAGGCAATAGTGGGGAGCAACAAGAAGATTCACACCCTGTAGCGCAGCACAGGTGCCCACCATCGCCTAAGGAAATAACCCACAATGGAGAAACATTTTCCACCCAAGCTGAGCGTCACGGTGTTGTCTGAAAGGGAAAACTGGAAGTAACAGCCACTACCTTCCAGGGTCATTGCCAGACACTGTTCTAAACCCTCTCTCTAGCAAGCTACACATCTGATAAAGGGCTGGTAACTAGAATCTATTTAGAACTCAGGAAAATCAGCAAGAAAAAAATCAAACAACCCTATCAAAACATGGGCAAAGGACATGAACAGAAACTTCTCAAAAGCGGACAGAATAATGGCCAACAAACATACGAAAAAATGTTCAACATCTCTAATCATCAGGGAAATGCAAATCAAAACCACAATGAGATATCACTTAACTCCAGTGAGGATGGCCTTTATCAAAAATTCCCCAAACAACAAATGCTGGTGTGGATGCGGAGAAAGAGGAACACGAGGAACACTCCTACACTGCTGGTGGGACTGCAAACTAGTTCAACCTCTGTGGAAAGCAATATGGAGATACCTCAAAGCGATACGAGTAGATCTACCATTTGATCCAGCAATTCCACTACTGGGCATCTACCCAAAAGATCAAAAGTCACTTTATGAAAAAGACACCTGCACTCGAATGTTTATAGCAGCACAATTCACAATTGCAAAGCTGTGGAAACTACCCAAGTGCCCATCAATTCATGAGTGGATTAATAAAATGTGGTATATATATACCATGGAGTACTACTCAGCTTTAAGAAACAATGGTGATATGGCACCTCTGGTATATTCCTGGATAGAGCTGGAACCCATTCTACTAAGTGAAATATCTCGAGAATGGAAAAACAAGCACCACATGCACTCACCAGCAAACTAGTATTAACGGATCAACACCTAAGTGGACACATAGGAGTAACATTTATCGGGTGTCGGGAGGGTGGGGGGGGGAGGGGATGGGTATATACAGCCACAACGAGTAAGTTGTGCAACGTTTGGGGGATGGACACGCTTGAAGCTCTTACTCGAGGGGGGAGGAGCATGGGCTTGTACCCCCATAATACGCTAAAATAAATAAATAAATAAACACAACACTTTCTCTATATTTGTTCATTTAATCCCCACAACAACCCTAAGAGTCAGATGCTACATGAGACGTCAGGCGACCGAGGCCCAGAGAGGGTAAGCAACGTGCCCCAGGCCACACAGCCAGTGATGAGGCTGAAATGTAAACCCACACCATCTGGCTCAAAGGTCAGACCATTGCACTATACTGCCTCTTTGTCAAATAAAACAAGGTTCTTTGTTAAAAGCAACCGCCTTCAGAAAAAAATTACACCATTTTGAAAAAAATCTCATACTATGCCAAAGTAGCATATGACACAGCACGTCGACTCATCCAATTCACCACTTCACAAATGAGGAAACTGAGGCCCAGGGAGGGAGAGGGACTTGCCCAGGGTCAGACGGGTAGTCAGTGGCACAAAGGGCACCTCTCTCAGTTCCAGCTACTACTTCTACATCAGTAACATGCGATCAACTTCCACCCTCCACGTTCCCTACAAAGCATGAGGACGGGCATGCATCGCATTCGCTACAACGAAAATAAAAGGTCTATTGAGGCCGGGCGCGGTGGCTCACGCCTGTAATCCTAGCACTCTAGGAGGCCGAGGCAGGTGGATCCTTTGAGTTCAGGAGTTCGAGACCAGCCTGAACAAGAGCAAGACCCTGTCTCTACTAAAAAATAGAAAAAATGAGCCGGGCGTGGTGGCGCATGCCTGTAGTCCCAGCTACTCGGGAGGCTGAGGCAGGAGGATCGCTTGAGCCCAGGAGTTTGAGGTTGCTGTGAGCTAGGCTGACGCCACGGCACTCACTCTAGCCTGGGCAACAGAGTGAGACTCTGCCTCAAAAAAAAAAAAAAAAAAAAAAAAATTGATTGATACAGTAATCTTCTTTTTTTTTTTTTTTTTTTTTTTTTAGCTTCCATAATCACATGAAAGATACAGTAATCTTAAAATTGAAAGTCCACTCACTCATCCTTCACATGGAAATGGTGGCAAAAGGCATCTGGACAAGTGACCCCGGCCCCAGGACAGGGAATCCAGGTGTCCCACCCGGAAGCTCCCTTAGGGGACATCTGGTCTGAGTGTCGGCTGAGCAGGGGGGAGCTGACGCATGCCAGTCTCGGCGTGACCTCAGTGACCAAAGGAAGACACCGTTAGACCAGCATAACGGACCCTTTGGTGCCCGAACGGCCACGTCTGCAGCTGTAGTGCCAACGTGAGGGCCCGCAGCAGCGACAGACGGTCAACGTGTCAAGTGTAGAGGAGGAAAATGCAAATGATCACGGTCAAGAGAGGACACGGCACCTGCAGTTCGGGGCAGTGTCCCGCCTCCCCCACCGGAGCGGACGTCCGTGCCACTTCATCCACCAGCATCCCCTTCTATTAACCACTGGGACCTCACTGCACCTGCCAGTCCCGAAACCCCGCCCCCTGCCCCCACAGGGTATGCATGTGACCCAGGATGGGCCAATCAGGGTCCTCTTAAGGATTGATTGACAGGGAGGGAAGAGGCCTCTCTCTTGTTCTGGGATCCCCACTCAAAGAACCACCCACCTTTCCTCCTGCTGGGGCGGAGGCTGCCTGAGGCCAAACGCAGAGGAAAACAGAGCTGAAGGAATGAGATGAAAATACCGCTCGAGTCCTGGATCCAGCCACACCTGAAGCCGAAATCCCCCGCACTTGCCAGTTCCAAAGGCCAGGCAATTCCCCTATTTTTTGCCTCAACCGTATTTGAGCTTGCAAACAAATGAGTGGTAACTTCTCCTACATGAGGTTCCTACCAGAGAATCAGTTTCCCCCAATCTCCTCGGCCACAGGCCCACTTCCCCCGGCTGAAAAGAGTTCTGGATTGGGAAGAAGCTCTGCAGACTGCTTGGTGGGTCCGAGGTTTCCTCTGGGGGTGGTGGGAAAGTTCTGGAACTAGGCAGCGGCCATGGCTGCACAACGCTGTCAGTGGGTGACGTGAGCACTTGGAAATGGTAAATTTTATGTTATTGAATTTTACATCAATTTTTTATTTTTATTTTTTTAAAAAACAGAGTCTCACTTTGTTGCCCAGGCTAGAGTGAGTGCCATGGCATCAGCCTAGCTCACAGCAACCTCAAACTCCTGGGCTCAAGCGATCCTCCTGCCTCCGCCTCCCGAGTAGCTGGGACTACAGGCATGCGCCACCATGTCCGGCTCATTTTTTCTATATATATTAGTTGGCCAATTAATTTCTTTCTATTTATAGTAGAGATGGGGTCTTGCTCTTGCTCAGGCTGGTTGCGAACTCCTGACCTTGAGCAATCCGCCCGCCTCGGCCTCCCAGAGTGCTAGGATTACAGGCGTGAGCCACCGCGCCGCCCGGCCTACATCAAATTTTTAAATGGAAAGAAAAAAGGAACTGCAAGATTCAAAAGGCCGTGCCCAGTGGTGCATCCTGGCAGCAGCCCCTCCCTGCGGGTCCTCCTGCCACACCCAAGAGCAGGGGCAGGCAGGACTCAGCAGGAGGGCTTTGGCCATGCAACAAGCATTCTTTGCCATTTTCCATCCTGCTGCCACACAGAAGAGCCCTGAATGCCAGTTAACCATAAAACCCAACTGGCCTGGAGAAAAATGCCCTGTGGCATTAAGTAAGTGACTTTCCAAAGCCAGGTTCCCGGGCCAGAGTGCAAACAGAGGTGTTCACTAGCCACGCTGATTAGGATGTGAAATGAATGACATTTACTGAGCATTTGCTCAGTCCCAGGCACGGTGCTAACCCTTTCAAAAGGCAATCTGATGACCGGGCACAGTGGCTCACGCCTGTGATCCCAACATTTTGGGAGGCTGAGGCAGGAGGATCACTTTGGGCCAGGAGTTTGAGACCAGCCTGAACAACACAGCGAGACCCCCATCTCTACAAAAAGTGGAAAAATGAGCCGGGCATGGTGGTGAGCACCTGTAGTCCCAGCTACTCGGGAGGCTGAGGCAGGAGGATCGCTAGAGCCCAGGAGTCTGAGGTCGCTGTGAGCTACGATGACGCCACCTCGCTCAAGCCATCTGACGACCCGTCCCTTTTAAAACTGATTTGTCATGACTAATAATGCCAGAACAGAACCCCATACCTCCCGAGAATGTATTCTAAAGAAACAATTCAATGGGAGAGAGAAAGGAGCTGTGTGAACTAAAATGTTGCTTGGAACAATATTCACAAAAACAGACACTGGAAGCCACTCAAGAGGCCGCGCGCTGGGGAACATTTGGTACGAGACAGTGCACTTGTGAAATGGGACACGCTGCTACCAGGAAAACACTAATTGCAAAGACAGTGCAGCCACATAATTTATGAAATTATATTAACCTAAAAAAAAAAAAGAAAAGAAAAGCAGCTGCCGACCACATGCGGGGTCAGGCCGCGCCTGCGCAGTGCGGACGGGCAGGGGGCGGCCCGCCCGAGAGGGGCGCGGGGAGATCAGAAACCAGGCGGTGACAGAGAAATGACGGGAGTTTATGACTATTTTTTAAATAAAATTTTTATCTTGGAAGGGTTTTAGATGTGCAAAAAAGTTGTAAGAGGCAGTACTGAGAGTTTCCCATCCCCGCAACACACACACGCAAACACATACACGCATGCACGTGCACACATACACACACGCAAACACATACACGCATGCACACGTGCACATACACACACGCAAACACATACACGCATGCACGCGCACACACGCAAACACATACACGCATGCACGCGCACACACACGCAAACACATACACGCATGCACGCGCGCACATACACACACGCAAACACATACACGCATGCACGCGCACACGCACAGTCTCCCCAGCTGGCCACGTCACGCCACTGCGGCACACACATCACGGTGAAACAGCCAACACGGGCGTTGGTGTTACCATTTACTAAACTCTGGGATTCATTCACATCTCACCAGGCTTTCTGTTCACGGCTCCAATCCAGATCATCACACTGTATTGATATACAGCCTTTTGTTTGGTTGTTTTTTGCAATTCAGTGGGTTTTTGGCATACTCACACATATGTGCAACGGCCGTGACAATTTTAGGGCATTTTCATCGCCTCAGAAGGAAACCCCGCGTCCTTTAGCTATGACCCACGCCCACCGTTAGCCTGCTTTTAAACATTTTTAAACATTCACTTTATTGTGAGCCAGTCACACTGTTTCGTATCTGTAAAACGATGCAGGTGGGGCGGGGGTGGCGCTGGGGCCCGCGCCCCCCATACAGACAGGCTGCGGCAGGGACCTGCCACACGGGTGTCTGGAAATAAACAGCGGTTTAAAGGCACCCAAAGAGAGAGCAGTCCTGGCTTCTCGGGGTTTGGTGGGGAAAGAGCTCTCTCTCTCTCTCTCTCTCTCGCCTACCCCTCCCTCTAGGTTGGCTTTTCGGAATTCAGATTTCCTCTTTTCAATATGACCCCACACCCTAACCCCGAACTGACTGCCTTAAAAGTTTCCAATGTTGAGGCCGGGCGCGATGGCTCACACCTGTCATCCTAGCACTCTGGGAGGCCGAGGCGGGAGGATCGCTCAAGGTCAGGAGTTCGAGACCAGCCTGAGCAAGAGCGAGACCCCGTCTCTACTATAAATAGAAAGAAATTAATTGGCCAACTAAAAATATGTAGAAAAAAAAATTAGCCGGGCATGGCAGCGCATGCCTGTAGTCCCAGCTACTCGGGAGGCTGAGGGAGGAGGATCGCTTGAGCCCAGGAGTTGGAGGTTGCTGTGAGCTAGGCTGACGCCACGGCACTCTAGCCTGGGCGACAGAGCGAGACTCTGTCTCAAAAAAAAAAAAAAAAAAGTTTCCAACGTTGAAAGTGTCCATTTCCTTCAACGGCCAGGATGTGAAGGCACCACTGAGGTAGGACACAGTGCATCCCCCTCGGGGTCCCCATGGCCACCACGGGAGGGAGCCAGCCCCCCCTCTCTGCGGGCGACCTGCCCCACCCACCGCGATGGCCGGGGTCACGAGCTCGGCCACCTCCTCCCAGCGGCGCCCCGAAACCACCTGACCGCGTCACCCGTGGCTCCAGGGCCCGGAGACCCAGCAGGGCTTGTTGAAAGTCACAGCTGAGCCCCAGACCCAGGACTCAGACCCAGCCCCTCTGCCCCTGCCGCAGGGCAAGGCTTTGCGCGGAGGGGCCTCCCGGGCCCCGCGGGAACACGGGGGGCTTACCTGCACGACCTCCTTCACCAGGGTCTTGTCCGTCCCCGTCTTGGCGCGCTGCAGCCCGCTGACGTTCTCGCCGATCCACGTGATGAGGGCGAACTTGGACCGCTTGCTCATGGCGTCCCCGGTGGTGAAGCGCACGAAGGCGAACAGCCGGACGTCATCTGCGGCCAACGGCAAAGGGAGAGCGCGGCGCTCGGTCACAACTCCCCAAACCACGTCCTGGAGGCCAGGCTCTGAGCCACGCGTGGCCCTGGGGCCGCACGGCGGGGGCCAAGGCAGAGCACCAGAGCAGACGGCGGGAAAGGAGCCTTCGTGCGTTGGCCTCGGCCAGCGCACCCTCCTTTATCTATTTAATTTTTTGAGACAGAGTCTCACTCTGTCGCCGGGCTAGAGTGCCGTGGCGTCAGCCTAGCTCACAGCAACCTCAAACTCCTGGGCTCAAGCGATCCTCCTCCCTCAGCCTCCCGAGTAGCTGGGACTACAGGCATGCGCTGCCATGCCCGGCTAATTTTTTTTTCTACATATTTTTAGTTGGCCAATTAATTTCTTTCTATTTATAGTAGAGACGGGGTCTCGCTCTTGCTCAGGCTGGTCTCGAACTCCTGACCTTGAGCGATCCTCCTGCCTCAGCCTCCCGAGTAGCTGGGACTACAGGCATGCGCCACCACGCCCGGCTAATTTTTTCTATATATGTTTTTAGTTGGTCAATTAATTTCTTTCTGGCATTTTTTTTTTAGTAGAGATAGGGGTTTTGCTCTTGCTCAGGCTGGTTTCAAACTCCTGACCTTGATCGATCTGCCCGCCTCGGCCTCCCAGAGTGCTAGGATTACAGGCGTGAGCCACCGCTCCTGGCCAAACTCCTGTGTTCTTACAGGGCTCTTAGCTGCTGGCTTTAGGGCTTCTCGGGCACCCGACGAGGCCACCCAGTGATACGTTTGCTGCTTAAATGTAAGAGGTTGGCCGGGCGTGGTGGCTCACGCCTGTAATCCTAGCTCTCTGGGAGGCCGGGGCGGGCGGATCATTTGAGCTCAGGAGTTCGAAACCAGCCTGAGCAAGAGCAAGACCCCATCTCTACTATAAATAGAAAGAAATTAATTGGCCAACTAATATATATAGAAAAAATCAGCCGGGCATGGTGGCGCGTGCCTGTAGTCCCAGCTACTCGGGAGGCTGAGGCAGGAGGATCGCTTGAGCCCAGGAGTCTGAGGTTGCTGTGAGCGAGGCTGACGCCACGGTACTCACTCTAGCCTGGGCAACAGAGTGAGACTCTGTCTCAAAAAAAAAAAAAGTGGCAGGGACAGAAACCACAGGGCATCTTCCCAAATGCAGATCCCGATGCAGCAGGTCTGGGGGAGCCCCGGGGTTGTCCCCTCTAAGAAGCTCCCCGGCGATGCTGACCCTGGGCAAAGAACCCCACTTTGAGTTTAAAACAAATAATGAAACATCACGGTGCCTTTCTTCCTAGCATCTAAGTGCCTCCGAGCCGAACCGCACAAAGCAGAGGCGCTACCACCAAGGCCACACGTCGCCTGTCTGAAGGAGACCCAGGCCTCGAGCAGATGAAGTTCACGTCCCGGTTCTCGTCCCAAAGCCCGGGCAGCCACCGGCAGCACCCCGTCAGCGAGCACCAAGCTGCTCTGCCCACGGGGGACCGGTCTGTCCCGGGAGTGGGGAACACAGTTCTCACCAGAACAAGGACGTGAGTGTGATTCAAACTCTGCCAGCCGGGTGGGACGCTGCACGGCGTTTCCTTCTCAAAGGAAACACCATAATCGCCCCTCGCGTTGGCACAGCGCTTTTCAGTTCTCCAAACTCGCCTGTGGTCTCCATAACGACACTGCGGGGGAGGGGAGGCAGGGATGTCACTGTCACCACTGTCGACACCCAAGTCCCCGCCTGGCGGGTGAGACCAAGGCTCAGGGGTCACGGGAGGTGGCCAAGGGCTCCCGATACCAGGCCAAGGGCCAGCTGTCTTGGGCGTGCGCACCCAGCCCCCCGCCCTTGGGGAGCTGCCCCCGCCCGGCCATGGCAATCTGGGGGTTTTTCTGGGGGGGGGGGAGGGACCTGAGCCTGGGGGTCAGTGGGTGACAAGGCAGTGGGGACAGAGGAACAGATGGTCTCGGAGGCACTGCAAGGGCCTGGTGACCGGCTGCACGTGAGAAGGACAGGAGTCCACGCGGGCAAGAGCCCCGCCTGGCCCTGCCAGGCCTCTGCCTTCATCCCCACGCCTGGGCCTCGGCTGCCTCATCCGGAAAACGGGGTGATTCTTTCTCTCCTTCCCGCTTTTCCCCTTTATTGAGATAAAAGTCATAGAATGCACCCTGCTAATAACCATTTTAACGTGTACGATTCGGTGGTTGTAAGTACACACTCCCGTGCTGTGCAACCATCACCCCCATCTAATTCCAGAACATTCCCGTCACCCCTAAGGGAACCCGTGTGCCCATCGGCAGTCACTGCCCATCCTCCACCCTCCTGCCCAGCCCCTGGCAACCGCTAATCCGCTCTCGGTGGCCGTGCATGTGCCGTTCTGGACGCCTCGCAGACCTGCGGTCCTCAGCCCGTGGCCTCCGTGACCGGGTTCTGTCACCGGGCGTCCGGTTTTCAAGGTCGGTCCCCGTCGCGCACCTATCGGCACTTCCCGCCTTTCGACAGCCACCGGACAGCCCCCGTGTGGCCCACCCACTCATCCGCTGGTGACATTTGGGACATCCGCTTCCAAACTGGGGCGACTTCACCCCCATCATCATCAATGGCCCAAGAAGAGGAAACGTGAAAGCTGCAAACCCGCCCGGCCCAACAGGCACAAGGACAGGATCTTGTCCTTGCCCCTGAAGCCACTGCCACAGGGCAGAGCGGCCGAGCCGTCCTGGCGCGTGGGAAATGCGGCGGTGCACCTGCAGAACCGCGCCCACAGGCCGGGACGCGCCCGGTCGCCGGCCCTTCTCTCGCCGGCCCGGCGTGGCGGGGACGCCAGCGCTGTCCTGCCCGGGGACGTCCCCGGCGCTGTCGGGCTCCAGCACCCAAGTGTTTCACTGAACCGCAGCCTCTGCCTGAGCGGGAGGAGGGCCCCGCCGCCGGGCCCAGCTGCCACCGCCACTCAGCCTGTTTCCACGGCAACCACTCTGCGTTTCCCGACCGCGTGCGGATCCAGCCGCCTGTCTCTGGCCAAAGCCTCCACGTGGGAAAGCGACCGGCTCCGCTAGGGGCCGAGGCAGTTTTCGGAGGCCCTGACCCCCTGTTCAGCCCCGGGCCGGGCCTCCCTCCCCCCTCTTTTCCCGATGTCGCCCACGCCCGTGGCCCCGGCCAGCTTCTCTGGGAAACACGGTGCCTTTCCAAGGTCCGCCCTCTCTGCTGGCTGCTGCCTGTCTCCACCCGGCCGTCCTCTGCACGCCTCCCACTCTCCAAGTCCGTTCCCCGTCTTCCAGACCTTCCCAGTCCTAACCTGCGCAGCCCCGCCTCCCTCTAGGGCCATCCGGTGCTTGCAGAAGAACAAGCACCCTCCCAGCTAAACCCTGAGTCCCGGGCACCAGCCCGGGCCTGGCGCGAGAGGGACGCGCAACAGGTCAGCCACCCACCCCCACCCCCAAGGGCACTGGGAACCTTCCAGAGCCACAGGCTGATGTCATTTAAATTACCATGGGAGGGGTGAAGAGGGACGGCTGGGCGCTTATCTGACAATAGCTTGGTCAACAAGACTGCTGACGGCGCGGTTTTCGGAAATCCTCGAGTCCCGTTGTGCTTACAAACGTTTGCCGCTGGGGATGAAGCGTCAGCTGAGTCCCAGGCGGAAACCTGTTCGTGCGACCGCGGCCTCCCCCCTCGCTCACCCGAAAGGGGTTCCAGCCCCTCCGACCTCAGCCTGGGCGGCGCAGGCGGCAGCGCCGGCCCTTCACCCCGGCTCGGCTGGGGGCATCCCCGTCCCTCTCCTGATCAGAGCCCGGGGCCACCTCCTGCTGACACCGCTGTCGTGTGCAGGAAAGCTCAGGCACGCCAACAGAAGGGCACAGCCAAACATCGTCATGCATGCATTTTACCGCGCCTGCATGTGTGTGTGCACGCACATACACGCGTGTGCGTGTCTGTGTGTGCTAACACGGCCAAACTGCCGAGAAGGTTGGAACCTGGGCTTCCCGTCGCCCCCCACTGTGCCACTCGGTTCCACTGAGGCCGATGGTCCACCTCTGCGGACGGAGGTGGAGGGTCCAGCTCAGGCAAAGGAGAGAGGGAGACTGGGCCACCCCCTGGGGGACACTGGACCAGGACGTCACTCATATACAGGTGCCGGGAGACAGGGGCCCTGAGCTCCTCCTCTGCGGGGCAGCGCTCGGCACCTGCTGCCTCACGCTTGACCTGCTCCGCAGCGTCCGGGGTCAGAGTTCGAGTCCCAGGATCCACTAGAAACGTGCCCTCACTGAGCACCAGCTCTGTGACCTAGACCGGATTCCTGAATGTCTAAAGGCCTCAGTTTGCTCATCTGCAAAACGGGTCCAATGCTTAAAGTGGTTGTGATGACGAAATAAATGGAAAGGAAATGAGAGAGAAGGACTTGGCCCCTGGGGACAGGTGCTGGGTTTGGACCCCCCCCCCCAATGAGACCGCCCTCAGAGGCCCCCGGGGGGCCTCCTCATTGCCAAATCCAACCCACGGCATCTGCTCGGTGAGCATGAACTCTCCGCTGCATGGCGTTCCCAGCCATTTGCAATTCCGCCCTTCCTGAAATGCCCCTTCCCGCCACACGCAGGACCCAGCGCCGCTAGGCTCTCAGAGCAGAGCGCCGGCGCTGCCTCCTCTGTCCGTCTTGCTCCCCGCGCACACGCCCCGAGGTTCCCGCTCCTCCCGCCTTCCCCCTGACTCTCTGTCCCCGAGGGACCTGGGCTGCCTCATCCAGGACACTGGGCCCCGAGACGCCCTCGTCCCTGCCCTCACGGCTGCCAGCCGGCCTGCCCCCCCAGCTAGGCGGGCACAGTCTGCGCCCTTTTCTCTCGAGTTCTGGCACCTCCTGCGCCTCCCACACCCGCACTTGCTGCGGCGACCTGGCATCCCGAAAGGGGCACAGGTTCCAGAGACGGGCCGGCCAGGGCCCGAGCCCAGCTGGCTTCCTTTTCAGCTGCGTAACGTCAGGTAAGAGTCTTCGTGCTCTGAGCCTCGGTTGTTCCAGCTGTAGAATGGGGACAACTTTCTCTATACCCAGCACGCCTACGCCCATTCCGCTGGGTTTCAAAGCGGGGGCTCCGGGCGCACAGAGTCCCTGGGTCACCCGTTGCATGAGTCTCTCTCGCGGGCCTGCTGCGTGCCAAGCACAGGGCCGAGCACTGAGGGAGAGGGAGGAGACCGTGGGGGCCCGGGGGTGTCGCAGGCCCACGTCTACCGCGCACTTCCAGGCACTACAGTGTAAGCGCTTACGTGGACTGGCGCATCTTGTCATCCCCCAACTTCTCTACGAGGTCAGCGCTGCTCACGGGCCCATTTCACAGGTGAGGAAACCGAGGCTCAGAGAGGTGAGCCGGAAAGGAGCCCCACAGCTCCTCCCTGCCCGCTGGAGGTCAGGTGACACCCAGAGCGGCAGTTCCCACAGCGTGGCCCTGGGACTGGCAGCAGCCGCAGCCCCCAGGAACTTACTAGAAGTGAGAATTCTCAGGGTCTCCTGAGACCTACTGATTCAGAAACCCCCGAGGATGGGGCCCCGGAAATGGTGCCTGAACGAGGCCCCCCCCCCGGGGGCGATTTTGATGCTGCCAAAGCTTGAGAACCACTGATTTAGAGAAAGAGGTGAGAAGAGGAGAGAGGGGAGAGCCAGGGGTGAGCGAGACAAAGGCCTCCAGGGCCAGAAGCTGAAGGGCTCCAAGTCCAGCCCCACCCCCTGCCCTCCCGCAGCCCCTTCACTTTAGGGAAGTGACAGGGTGTGAAGAAGCTTCCCGTGTGGCCTTTTCAAGGCTGTCACTTACAGAATCGGAGGCACCTAGGCGCGGTTCCTGAGCGCTGCACCTCACCAGCCACCAGCGACCCTCCCTCCCCACGAACCCCTACGCCCCAAGACAGGGGAAAAGCCACGGGTAGAAAAAACAGCTACGGAACGACGGCCCAGGTAATGAGGCGATCGTTCTGTCCGAGTAGCTCCAGCTCGCCGACCTGAAAACAAGCCCCGATGGGCAAGCACCCGTGACAAAGCAAGGACAGGACTGCCGTGTCCTTCTGGCCAGTGCCAAGCGCTCAAAGCCCTGGCCGAGTGCGCTCAGGATGTCCCCAGTTCGGGGGGACACCCTCCCCTTGCCACCGCCGAGAGTCTTGCTCACTAGAGGAAGGTCCCCACGCAGCACTAGTGACACTGCACTTTGAAAACAACTTGACCCTTCCGTTGGTCTGCGAAGCCTCGTCACGGGCCAGCGAAGGGCTGTCTCTGCGAAATGGCTCCTGGTGGGGACCCCTCGAGACCCGGAGACCCCAGGCAGGGCCCACAGGTAGGTTAATGGGCACCTTCGTCCAAAGCCCAGCTCACCTCCCTGCATTGACTGAGTTACTAAGTTCGTGTATGTCAGTGCATCATCACACGTCTGTGTCTGCCCTTCCCATCCCTCCTCCTCCTCCTCCCGACCCCTGGAAGAGAGAGAGGCAGGAAGGAAAGGCCCCGCACAGGAGGGGGAAAGGCCAGGAGGGACCAAGGCGAGGAGGCGAGAGGGGGCCGGCAGTGGGCACGTGGGAGAAAACACGGTGACAACAGAGCTGGGGGATGACCCTCGGGGGGGTGGGAAGAGCGTTCGAGAGGAAAAAAAGGGGGCAGTCAGGATTCACCGGAATCACCAAAGCCACCAGCACGAGCTGCTCTACCAATTTCCCAAAAATTATAAATGGCATAGAATCTCCACCAAGCGCTCCAGGACTGCCCCAGCCCTCCCTTTTCCCCTCCCACCCAAACTTGAACTCCGCGGAGGGTGGGGTCATCACCGAGGGGCAGACTCTGACCGGTCCCAGTGTTCTCACCGGGGTGTCCCTGCCCCAGAACCCACGTTGACTGAGGGGCCCTGCCTTGCCCCCAGAGGGAAGCTAGTCTCTGCCCGTCCCCAGGACCAGTCCCGGCCAGGGGACCCAACTCCAGGGGACTGAGGGCCCGCCACAGACCAAGCTGTGTGCCACTTTCCTACTCTATTGCAAACGCTTTGAACAAGAGTTGTTTTTTTTCCATTATACACAAAACACATGCTAGGTGTAGAATAATAAGAAATAAGCAAAAATGAGGCCCCACCACCTAAGTGACCCTGATAAACTCTTTGGTAAAAGTCCGTGTGATCTTCGTGTCTGTCTTGTTTTTGTTATAGCCCCGGCACCTGTCGCAGCGCCAGGCACCCCAAAGGCACCCTGTAAATGATCCGTGGGCCAACGGAAGAGAAAAAAAAAGAGAGAGTAATTTCACAATTTCCACCCAACGCTGAAGTTCAGAGCGAGACTAAAGAAAGGAGGAAGGTGAGGGAGGGAGGAAGTTGCCCCAGAGCGGGCCAAGATCACATCGCTGCTCTAGGGCCGACCTTACCTTATATAGACTCCTGAGGGGTTATGCAAACAAGGCTCAGGAAGGGAAAAAACAACCCACACACCAAAGAGCTGAGCTGTCTCTTCCACCCAGGGAGCTCCCTGCAGCGAGCAAGAAAGGAAGTGGGGAGGGATTCTAACGTCCTGCTGCCCAGAGCAAGGACAGAGCTGGACAGCGGCCACAGCGGCGGCTGCTTCTAGCGGGCTGCTGGCGGGGGGAGCCTGGGCGGCGACAGGGCAAGGCCTGCAGAAGGGGACCGGAGGGGACCGGAGGGGACCGTGTCCTCTCTACACCGGGGAGGAATGCAGGCTGGGGGGTGCCTGTGTCTGTACGTGGGAGGAGGCTGAGGCCCGAGGCTGGAAGGAGTCGGCCTCATCCCTTGCAGCTGAATTGAGAATTCTCATGTCTAACAGTCCCCACTTTTTGCAAAGTGACTTTTATGCTTCCCATTGATGGATACAGCAAAAAAACCAGGCCGGGCACGGCGGCTCATGCCTGCAATCCTGACACTCTGGGAGGCCGAGGCGGGCGGATCGCTCAAGGTCAGGAGTTCGAGACCAGCCTGAGCAAGAGCGAGACCTCGTCTCTATTATAAATAGAAATAAATTAATTGGCCAACTAAAAATATATAGAAAAAAATTAGCCGGGCATGGTGGCGCATGCCTGTAGTCCCAGCTACTCGGGAGGCTGAGGCAGGAGGATCGCTTGAGCCCAGGAGTCTGAGGTTGCTGTGAGCGAGGCTGACGCCACGGCACTCTAGCCCGGGCAACACAGGGAGACTCTGTCTCAAAAAAAAGAAGATACTTTACTTCCTTAAATGGAAGTCAGCACGCTACAGCCAGCTCTACCTCCTGACTCAGAGGTACAGTCCCGGGGGGCTCTGAGCACATGTCATCGCGGCGTCTGTGACAAGCTGCCGGGCCCCGGCCCGTGCCACTTCGCATTGTCGCGTCTGCTTTGTGCAGTTTTGCTGAGTCTCCCTTTGCTGCTGGCGGGCGGGCTGCCGAACGCCAACTGGTAGTCCGTGACTCGGGCACTCTGCTGAGTAAGACACGCCCCAGCACGGCACACGCGGACGCGGCGACGAAATCACCACCGTGGCAAAGAGCCGTCACCGGGTGTCATGGGAGCCTCAGAGAAAGTAGGAAATTTAACTCTGCAGGGGGAGTTGCAATCAGGACGGGCTTCAGGGAGGAGGTGAGGTCTGCTCTGGGTCTCGAAGGATGACTTGGAGTGCACCCGGCGAACAGGGCAAGGACGAAGGGGACGCGTCAACAATTTGAGAGACAGAGGCTGACGGAACTCCGCAGGCAAAAGCAACAGCGTCAGCAGGCACGTTCAGACTCCTCCCAGCCCCCCTCCGTTTCTGACTCGGGCCGCAGACCGGAAGGGCTTATAACTAAGCCCGTTGCTACTGTGTGTGAATTAAGGGTTTCAAGGCTCAGAAAGACTTCCCGGGGGTCGCCCTGCGGCTTGCGCACCCCACTCCAGGAGGGAAGGAACCTCGTCTGCTCCTGCGTCCCAAGCGCCCGGACGCCACCTGACACGCCGCACGCGCTCAATAAGTATTTCTAGAATAAACGGGCAGCGTCTGCACATCGCCCTTGGCTTCCCTTAGGCGTTCCGCTCCCCGTCCTTTCGTGAGAATAAACCCACCCCCCTCTCGGGGTTTTGGAAGCGTGACTTCCACCCCGGCGAGCAGGGCTGAGCGGGCGGGCGGAAGTGACGGGCTGTGGACAGACAGAACCACCCACCGGCTTTGGCAGGTCTGCCCTTTCATAAAAGCGCACGGAAAGGGCAGACCGACGGCGGCGGGGCCTTGCTAGAACCATCCATGCCCGTGCCTGGAGGGGGCTCCTGAGTCATCTCCGTGCTCTGAGGGGCAGAGGCCGGGAGGCCAGGGCTCAAGTCCCAGCTCGGCCTCGTCCGTCCCCCTCTCTGATCCCCGGTTCTCCGGGCTGCAGACGGCCCCTCCATCTCATCTCTGCCTGGGAGGAGCCGGGGTGGGGTCGGGCTTCCCGCCCCCAGGGAAGTTATGGAGCTCAAGGCCCACACTGCTGACTCACTTCACCCCCATTGATGCGCTAGTTTATTGTCCCGCCCGGGCAGAGCCTCCCGGTCCCGAAGTCCTGAGACAGCCGGGCACACGCCCTCGGCTCCCAGCCAGGCTCTGGGGGGGAGCTGGGAACAGCCGTGGGTGCAGCACGCCCGGGGGTCCCTCGTCTGGCACTGGGCTGGGGGACAGAGGGACCCACTGCTGCCAGGCCTCCTGGTCACTAACACGGGAGGAGGTCAGCGGGTCACCAGACCCAGGCCACGGGGCACCTGCTAGGAGGCGAAGGACAGCACTGGGGAAATGGGGACACGGGGCCTGGGTCCAAAGGGGAGAGGGCCTGGGGGCTGGCGGGTCGTCCCTGGGGACCAGGGGGCCCGTGCTGGCTGGGAATTCGGCACACCGAGGGCTTAGGCGGAGTCCTGGGAGGATGTAGAATGAAAGTAGCTGGGACGGAAGGGGCGTCACTCAAGTGAATCTAGCGTCCACGCCACCACCCCGCCACGCTACCACGCCGTGGGCTCTGCTACCCCCACCCCACGGCCCTGCTCCACGCCTATCCTCCCCCACTGTTTTTTGTTGTTTTTTTTTTCTTCGACAGGATCTCACTTTGTTGCCCAGGCTAGAGTGAGTCCCATGGCGTCAGCCTAGCTCACAGCAACCTCCAACTCCTGGGCTCAAGCGATCCTCCTGCCTCAGCCTCCCAAGTAGCTGGGACTACAGGCATGCGCCACCATGCCCAGCTCATTTTTTTCTATATATATTAGTTGGCCAATTAATTTCTTTCTATTTTTAGTAGAGACGGGGTCTCGCTCTTGCTCAGGCTGGTCTCGAACTCCTGACCTCGAGCGATCCTCCCGCCTCAGCCTCCCAGAGTGCTAGTATTGCAGGTGTGAGCCACCGCGCCCGGCCTCCCCCTTTTTCTTTACATTTTAAAACCTGAGGTGTCATTTACACGCCGTAAAATCGACCCTTTTCAAATGTACAGTTCGGTGGTTTCTAGAACATTCTCGAAGCTGCCCCTGCGACCACATCGCTGAGCCTCAGTACCCGGCACGCAGCGGCCTCCAATCTGCACGTGCTCCAAGGAAGACAGTCGGTCCCTTCCCCGGAATCGGACCCGCGGTGGCGAGAGAGCAAGCGGCACCCAGGGCTGCTGCACGGGGCTCGGCGGTGGGCACAGGCCCTGCTCTGTCCCGCGGTCGGGCGGGGGTCACGCAGGGGCCGCCCAGAGCCCGGCTCTCTGTATCTCAAGCCAGGTCCTGCCCACCCCGGCCCCGGCCCCGGCTGCCCCCCGGCCTGCCAGGCCGAGGCTTCCTTCATTGCAAACCGTGAACGGCACGCCCCACGGTGCAAGCCGGGTAGAACCGCAGCCACCAAGGGGAAGAAAACGACTTCTGGGTCGCACCGGGGAAGCCCCAAGCCACCTTTCTTCGGGCAGAAGTAGCCAGGTCAGAATTTCACCCCGGGAAGGACGGAGCGTTTGCAGGAAGACCCCGGCAGGTTTTCCCCGTCCCCGGCAAGCGGAGAAACTCCGGCACTAGGCCTGTCCCTCAGCGTGCAAGACAAGAGCCTCCTCTCCTCGTCCCTCCTAGTGTCGCAGAGATCTTAACTTGCAGATTTTAGGAAGCAGAGGGGGTGAGGGGCGGGAGCCTGAAGCCCAGGTACCAGGTGAGACGCTAATTAAGGGCCGTCACCCATCCAAGCCTCAGCGTCCTCACCTGGGAAATTGGGATAGGAGCTGAGGGTGACAACATGACACTGGGTCACAGCATAGATTCAGTGACATCGCGGGGTGGGTGACTATGGCAGGCAGAACAAAGCCCCCCCCCCAGATGTCCCCGTCCTGACCCCTGGAGCCTGTGAATATGTCGCCTCCCGAGGCAGAAGGGGCTTTGCAGCAGGGATTAGGGACCTCGGGATGGGGAGCTGATCCTGGATTATCCGGGCGGACCCAGTGACATCACCGGGGCCCTTAAATGGGGACGAGGGAGGCAGGAGGGCCAGGCGCAGAGAGACGCACCGGGAGGAAGGCTCTGAAGAGGAAGAGGCCACCAGCCCAGGAGTGTGGGCGGCCCTGGAAGCCAGAGGGAACAGAACCAGATTCTCCCTGGAGCCCCCAGAAAGAACCAGCCTCCCCCAGACCCACGCCAGACTCGTGACCTCCAGAACTGCCGGGCGGTGAGCTGACACGCGTCTCGAGTCACTGAGTGTGTCGTGTGCTGCAGCGGCCGTGGGGAATTGACACAACGACTTGGCACAACGAAGGTCCATCGTTAGTGTTACTACTAATTTATTTATTTATTACCGGCAAGGAAGCTCACTCACATCAATGCGTAGGAGACAAAACAAAAGCGTGTGCCCGGGGAGGAATGAGATGGCCACCGACCAAGCACAGAGCTAAACCCGGGATCTCGGGCAGGCTGCCGTCTAACGCACGGGTGAGGGCCGGGCGCGGCGGCTCACGCCTGTCATCCCGGCACTCTGGGAGGCCGAGGCGGGAGGATCACTCGAGGTCAGGAGTTTGAGACCAGCCTGAGCAAGAGCGAGACCCCGTCTCTACTAAAAATAGAAAGAAATTAATTGGCAAACTAAAAATATATACATAAAAAATGAGCCGGGCGTGGTGGCGCACGCCTGTAGTCCCAGCTACTTGGGAGGCTGAGGCAGGAGGATCGCTTGAGCCCAGGAGATTGAGGTTGCTGTGAGCCAGGCTGACGCCACGGCACTCACTCTAGCCTGGGCAACAGAGTGAGAGTCTGTCTCAAAAAAAAAAAAAACCAAAAAAGTAAAGAAAAAAGTGGGAGGCTCTGTGCCAGGGCTCCTGGGCGGCTCTCCACCTGTGCCTCCAGGGTCCCTGTGGGATGTCCCCAGGCACCCACGTGCCCGCCCCTCCTACCGGGCTCCCCACCCCCGCACCCTCGCCTGGCTTCCTGGCTCCAACTGCCCCGCCTGCTCTCAAGTCCCGGCCCCAGGGTTGGCTCTGGGAAGCCCCCAACCCATACCAGTGCCAGGAAGAAAAACAGCAGGTGACATGGAGGGTGGCTGGGCCATCAGAGAGGGGCTGTCCAGGCTTGCAAGGCCCACTCTTCCTGCAAGGACACTTTCCATTTTCCAGTGAAGACACTGAGGCACAGAGAGGTTAAACGGCTTGCCCAAAGCCACACAGCTCACAAGCAGCACATCTAAGACCCGAGCTCAGGAGTATGCATGCTCTTCTCCAGGCAAGGGACAAAGGGAGGGGGAGGCAGCACTCGCTGGGAAAGCCTGTCACCCAGGCCACCGCCCGTGAGTGACTTGGGCCCACTCAAGAGAGCAACACATCCATGGGGGAGAAAAGCAATTGGGAGCTAATGAACCATGAAGGGCAGGGATTCTCCACTGAGGATGCCACCAGCAAAGGGACAAAGTCCCTCTCTCCAGGGCCTTGCCATGGCGTGGAAGAGACAGACACGCATGCTAACAACATGTGAGCACCCCCAAGACAAGGAGGGCATCTGATCACGGGGGACATTTACACGGGGCCTTGACGGGTGTGTAGAAGTTCTCCAGGAGACCAAAACTGATGAAGACAGTACAGGTGGAGGGAATACCGTCCACAGGGACAGGGCAGGGAGCCTCAGACAGAGACCTGGGCTCAGAGTGCCCCTGGCACCGCTTACTGCACCACCCCAAGCGAGCGACTCTGGCTCTCCAAGGACAACGTCAGGTTCCCCATCGGCAAAATGGGGACAACTCCTACTTACAGGTGTCACTGTGCTCACTGGCCCCTCACCAACGAGAGAAACCAGATGAGCCAATACATGCGGCACCCACGTAGTGCCCGGCGTGTGGGCATCCCTGCAGTCGGGGCCACACGCGCTGGAGACGTGCACAGGAGGGGTCGGCCGACAGGCACCTGCCATACAGGGTGTCTCGAGTCCCGTTTAGGCATGTGGACCTAACAGGCCAGTGCGACGTGGTTCTGGGAGCAACACGACCCGAAGTGAACTTTGGGAAGCCACCTCTGGCCGGCACTGCGAGCTCACCAGGGTCAGGGACGGGACCCATCCCAGCCCTTGGCACATAGTAGATGCTCAAGAAATGCTCTGGAGAGAGACAAGGCCGTGAGCAAGGGTGGAGCCCCCAGAAACGCCTAGATTCTGGGGCAGGAAGGGGAAGGAGAAGTAGCGGAGGGAAGTGAGAGCAAGAGAAGACAGACGCCCAGGGGGAAGTAGGCAAGCTTGCCCTGCAGAAGGAGAGGGGGAATTATCTTTTCAGTAGGTGCTGGGCACCAACAAACGCTGGAGGGAGGTCAGGTGGAATAAAGACAAAGAAATGGCCAAGGAATGTGGCAAGCAGAAGATTACGAAGACTTAGGGACAGGGTCCCGTGCTCGGGGAGCGGGCGGGCACCAGAGTGTAATGGGGTAAAGGAAGGATGGGGGACGGGCAAGTGTTTATGGCGTCTACAAAATCCGCAAGCAATGCTCTCGAAACGTTTGCATTAACTCCTCAAGTTTTTCAAGGGGCAAAAAACTCAAGTCAATTCGACTAGTATCGATGGGACATCTTTTCTGAGCAAGGGACACCCTACGCGTGGGGACCATGGACATCTTCCAGCCTCCGCTGTGGAGGACATGGCCACAAACACAAAAGCAAGCACAAATGTCACCACACAGTGGGCCAAAAGAGCTGTCACAAAGCCCATGCATCTTAGGAGACAAAAAAAGAAAGCCATGCCATGTGGCTGTGAGCCTCCCAGCAGCCGACGTGCGGGCACAGAAGGCAACGGGGGACTGGGGACCGCAGAAAACTACAAAGGCAGCGACGCCATAGCCCTTCGGGGTGCCGCTTAAAAATAAAAACCCGACTTTGTCTCCAGAGCCAAGCAGGTGTTCAATAAACGTTTGCTGACCGCATGGCGGACAGACTGCTTCGCGCTTTATAACGTCCAAAGCCTCATCCCAGATGTAAAGCTTCGTTTTGATCTCAGATTCCCTGAGACCTACTGGGAAATTTCTCTTCTTCCCTTCTCACCCAGATTTCTGAAATCTATAAGTGGGTTTCCATATGTGGATCTTTTTTTTTTCCCCCGTAGGGGAGAAAACATTGCAAGGGAAACAGCATGACAAATGGACTGCCAACTGCGTGCGCGTTGTGCTACTATGCACGCAGAGGCGGCGGACAGCAAGTGCTCCGTGTCCTTTGTATTCCATCTCCCTTCTTTTGGAAATCACACCCTCTCTGTCACTCTCGGTCCCCGTCATCCAGGCAGGACGGAGCCCCCCCCACAGACAGGCACCACCCAGGCTGTGCCAATGCACACGTGGCCATTCTTCCCAGGGGCAAAACAGACCAGAGAAAAGGGGCTGGGAGACAGAAAAGTGCACAGTCAAGGAGGGCCTCTTCCAATCTGTTTCTCAGACATCTATGCTGGAGTGGTTAGTCGCTCTTGACTAACATACCTCCCAGGATGGGGGTCTCACTACCTCCTGTGGTAACCTGGTCTCACTGGAGGGCAGAGTTCTTCTCCAGGTCCACCCAAAATCTATCCCTGAAATGTCTACTGTTTGGTTCCCTTTATCCTACAGAGTGGGGGGCAGGAACACTGAAGAAGTCCGCACCTTCTACCTGACAGCCCCTCAAACATCTGAAGATGACACTCGTGTCCCCCAAGGTGTCTCTCCTCTGGGTTCAATATGCCCTATTCTCTGTCGTTTTTCACGTGAGAGGTTTTCAGTTCCTTGTCCAGCCTGAATTCTCCCCCTCTCTGGGCCTCTTCCTAGCCGCCCAACCTGGAGACAGTGGTCAGGACTCTTTTAGAGGGAAATCGCAGAGAACTCACTCAATTGCCTTAAGGAAGAAAACGAATCAGCTCATGAAAGTGAACAGTGTAAGGAGAGAACGCCAAGCAAGGCTGCATCCAAGAGTTTAAGCCACATCATCTGGTCTTGACCCCCCACCTTCGCCTCCGTTCCTGAGTTCTCAGACAGGTTCTCTCTGCAGATGCTGCTGGGCCCCGTGAGCTCCAAGCTTTCATTATTCTTTTGGTTCTTAACCCCAGAGAAAGCTAAAAGGACTCTCTGTGTCAACAGCTTAGTCCAAAGTCTCAGGGATGAGTCTGATTGGCTAGACTTGAGTCACATGAGCCCAAGTTTGAACCAATCAGTTAGCAGAAGGAATGGCTTTACTCTGATTGGCCAGGTCTAGGTCATGTGCCCACCCGGTGGAGAAGTGCAGGGCCAGCCTTCCTGTAACTCCATTGGCGGGGCAGGATTCTCATGAAATGGGAGGGAGTGGTTCTCCCAAAGCATGGGGTGCCGGGCAGACAACATCGGTCCCTGCATCTCTCTGCGAATAGGCTACAGGCTGACCACGGCATCCTGGGAATATCACCTGCACCCAGACTGTCACCCAGCCAACGCCACAGGGCACCTACCTCCAACCGAGCTGACGCTGCCCTCCGTGAATGCACCCCGAGTTTATCTCAACCTATCCATTTGTGTGCAACCCCTTCCAAGAAGGTGCTTCTTTAACACCAGCTAGGACCCTACTAGCTTTAAATGCATCAGGCCAACTTAGCCTTCCAATAACCCACGCGCTATATGCAGTCATGACCCCCATCTTTCAGACGAGGAAACAGAGAACCCGGGAGACCTGCCCAAGGCCACACAGCACAGCAAGGCTACCGTACAAAGCAAGACGCTCCGGCTCCACCATGGATGCTCTTCGCAGATCAGCTCTAAAATCTGCACCAAGCAGAAAACTGGATTCATTCCCAGATGCCTGGACTCTTTCCAAAATAAAACTGCTCGCCACGGAGCAATTTGAGGTCCAGGGAAAGCGGACTGGTTAAACAATGTTGCATTTATGTGAGAGGGTAACTAAGTGGCCATTTTAAAGGGTGCGGGCAGAAGAGTGGGAGAGAGGAAAAATGCTCAGGAGTTACAGTGAAGGGGGCGTCGGCTCCGAAATATCCATATATCTATACATGATCCCTTTTTGTAGCAGAAAGTGCATGTAGAAAAATATTTCAAGAATATAGATAAAAATGAGACCAGGGGTTCATCTGGGGTGATGACAATGAAATGTCAGCTCCATGAGAGGAGAGGGCCCTTCTCTGCTTCTGTATTCATCCTTAGTGCATAGACTAGAGCCCCACAGAGTAGCCACTCCTGCACATTGAGTGAATGAATGAATTAACAAGAGAATAAATGAATGGTCAAGTGAATGAAGGAACAAATTTCTGAGTGGCAAAACTGCTAATATTAACATATCCGAACTATATCTGGTTTGCATTCTCTTCTTTTTGTTTCGTCCTAGTTTCTGAATATTCCACAAAGCGTGTGTATTATTTGCACAATGCAAAAACAGAATGTGACTGCGTAGACAGCCTGAGCCCTGGCCCGGCCGCACACACCCGCTGCGAAAGCCCTTCCTGCTGCGGCCAGACGCACCACGTGTCCGGCGGGTCTCCCCTTCGTCCCTCCGGCCGAGCCCGGCTCACTCCAGACTCCCCACCGTCCCCTTCCCATCATCTCTGCTCCCGCCCCAACTTGCTGGTGCTCGGGCTGTGGACTCTACTGCCACATCACTTAAATTCCACAAACGAAAGGACAGCGACAGTAATGACCATGTGTGGAGCACCGGGTATGTCCCAGGCACCACGCACTTGCTTCCTGAACCCTCCCAGCGGCCATGCTCCAGCGGAAGAGCTACCCGGTGGGCAACACACCTGCTCCAGGTCACATGATGGGCAAGTCTGTGAACCCAGCCACCCAACGCAGCCCAAACCCTCCCCCACCATGCCACCTCTCACCCACTATGCTAACCCTCACCGCGTGCCACCCCTCCCCCACCATGCCACCCCTCCCCCACCATGCCACCCCTCCCCCGCCATGCCAACCCTCACCCACCATGCCACCCCTCACCCACCATGCCACCCCTCACCCACCATGCCACCCCTCACCCACCATGCTAACCCTCACCCACCATGCCACCCCTCCCCCACCATGCCACCCCTCCCCCGCCATGCCAACCCTCACCCACCATGCCACCCCTCCCCCACCATGCCACCCCTCACCCACCATGCCACCCCTCCCCCACCATGCCACCCCTCACCCACCATGCCGCCCCTCACCCACTATGCTAACCCTCACCCACCATGCCACCCCTCACCCACTATGCCACCCCTCCCCTACCATGCCACCCCTCACCCACCATGCCGCCCCTCACCCACCATGCCGCCCCTCACCCACTATGCTAACCCTCCCCCACCATGCCACCCCTCACCCACCATGCCGCCCCTCACCCACCATGCCGCCCCTCACCCACCATGCCACCCCTCACCCACCATGCTAACCACCTCTCGCCATGTACGGCACGGCCACTGCACGTGGACCCAGGCCACGGGTCTAACATGCCCACATAGAACCGGACGCCCACTGCGTGTCAGCCTGGGCTTGGTGTCTCCCGTGTACTGAGCCGGGGGCCTTACTGAAAGCTTCACAACAAAAAGTGCATGTCACCATCAGGGCTGTAAGAGTAGAAATAATTATACAAAAGTGACAGCAGGACGGGCGCGGTGGCTCACGCCTGTAATCCTAACACTCTGGGAGGCCGAGGCGGATGGATGGCTCAAGGTCAGGAGTTTAAAACCAGTCTGAACAAGAGCAAGACCCCGTCTCTACCAAAAATAGAAAGAAATTAATGGGATAACTAAAAAGATATAGAAAAACTTAGCCGGGCATGGTGGTGCATGCCTGTAGTCCCAGCTACTCGGGAGGCTGAGGCAGGAGGATCGCTTGAGCCCAAGAGTTTGAGGTTGCTGTGAGCGAGGCTGACACCACGGCACTCTAGCCCGGGTGATAGAGTGAGACTCTGTCTCAAAAAAAAAAAAAACACAAAAGTGACGGTAAGGACAGCCAACGCACCCCAGGGGCCTGTGGTCTCAGTGCAGATGCGCCTCTTCAGCCAACCCTCCCAGTCGCCCCCAGAGGCAGGCACTGCCGGGATGCCCATTTTACAGACGGAAACACAGAGGAAGGGCTGCACTTGCCCAGGGGCCACACGGGGAGGGAGGGGCACAGTTGAGATGCGAATCTAGAACTTTTCTGATTCCAAAGTGCCCTGAGAGTTGAAATACGGAAGGGATCACATTAGGCTGGGCTGAGTCCTAGAGGGGCCGATGTAACGAAGAGGAATCCCTCATGGACGGAGCCTCCACAACCAAAGCCCCCAGGCTGGGAGTGGTACAGCTTCATCGGGCTGCAGGTGCACAAAGAAGAGTGCTGGGTACAATTGCCTAGGAGATGTGGGTGGGGCAAACCGATTAGAAAGCCAAGCAGACAGCCTGGGATTAATTCAGTGGGCACAAGGGAGCCATAGAAGGTTAATGAGCAGAGGAGTGACTTGATTAGAGATGTGCCTTAGGAAGACTGGGGACAGAACGGACACAAGACAAGCAAGATCAAGGGCTAAGAGACTGTCGTCATAAACAGGAATCCTGAGATGGGGACAGGGGTGGAGCTGTCTGGGTTTGTCCCTCTTCTGGGGCAGCGCCCCACTCTTCCCTGCGGAAGCCACACTCCCTCGGTCTGTCCCCTGGTTTGGGTGGGGCTGCCCCCCCTCCCACGCCCCAGGGGCGGGCGTGTGATCCAGGCCTGGCCACCCAGAGTCCCAGCGATTGGTTCAGGGATGGGCAGACGACCTCAGCCAGGACAGTCAGTCCAGGGACCCCTGCCGCTACTGCCAAAGAGGCTCGCCGTGTCCCTCCACCAGGATGGCTCTGCTCATTGGCTGAAGCCGGAGCAGCTGAGGGCCACCCACGCCACCACTCAGGGAGAACCCTCCCGGCCACCTCCAAGCAGGGACACGACGGGGGAAGGCAGAGCTAGGGCCTCCCTCCCCCGCTGCCCCTGACAGGTCTCTGGCCGTCCCCGAGCTGGGCTGGGGGGCAAGAAGCCACAGCTGGCGAAGGAGGAAGGGAGGCGGGCAAGAGCCCGTGCGGGCCCCAGGGCTCCACGTGCTGTCAGCAGAAAGGCCAGGAAGACGGGGGCAGGGGAGCCGGTGGGGCAGCCCAGACGCCCTGGACCTTCCAGAAGACAGCTGGGAGACAGCTAGGAGAGCAGAAGCCAGGCCCGGGGGCAGAGGAGATGAGAGGGGGAGGTGGGATGGTGGTCAGGTTCCACTCTGGAAAGCACTGGGGGAGGAAGAGGAGAGGCTAGACAGTAGCTGGGGCGGAGGGAAGGAGGTGCTTCAAAGAGAGAGAGAGAGAGAGAGAGAGAGAGAGCGAGCCTGAATGCCTGGCGGAGTCAGCCAGGACGGGGAGCCCCATGGAAGGCCCCCAGTGTAGGGAGAAGGAGACTGGGTGCTGCTTCCGGGCGTCCCAGTTGCTTGCTGCACACGTGAGAAGGTGCTTGGAAACTAGAAGTGTGAGCGGGACTGGGTGCCTTTCTTCTCAGGCCTGCCAGGACACCTGGCAGGGAATTAGAGCCACCAAAGAGCCCCCCCGCTCCCCGCATCACAAGTGAGCACACACGCGTGGCACTTGTAACCTGCAAACAATCCCGCTCACGCCTGTAATCCCAGCACTCTGGGAGGCCGAGGTGGGAGGATTGCTTGAGCTCAGGAGTTCGAGACCAGCCTGAGCAAGAGGGAGACGCCGTCTCTACTAAACAGAAAAATTAGCAGGGCATGGTGGTGCGCACCTGTAGTTCCAGCTACTCAGGAGGCTGAGGCAGGAGGATCACTTGAGCCCAGGAGTTGGAGGTCACAGTGAGCTACAATGACACCACTGCACTCTACCCAGGGTGACAGAGCAAGGCACTGTCTCAAAAACCAAATAAATAGATAAACTATCTCCTTAGAGGCCAAGAGCACAGGCCACTGATGCCAGCCTCCCTGGGATCAAGTCCCAGTTCAGCTGATTCCTAGCTGTGTGACCTCAGGCAAGTTGCTTAACCTCTCTGGGCCTCAGTTTCCTCATCTGTAGAAGGGGAACAGTCTCAGTATCTGTCGCACAGGGCTGTTTGAGGGCAAAGTCAAGATAAGACACGTCACGCGCAGGGACCGGTGTACAGCAAGCGCCAGGAAAAGTTACTAACTAGTCCGTGTTCTGAGCCGGTGGTACTGGGTTGTGAGGACAGGACGGCGGGAAGGAACGAGCTTTCCCAAGGGGAGCGAGAGCAGACCCGGCAAGCAGACCCGGCAAGCGTAACTTGCCCGCGCGTCTGCCCAACAGATGGCCGCGAGAGCGAGCAGACTGCAGCTGAGCACGCAGAGCCCGCGGCTCCCACGGCCCATTCATAAGGATCAACACGCAGCCGGGAAAGCATTTTTAGCTCCCCTGCCAGACCAGCCGCTGCCCGCTCCCCGCTCCCCGGGGTGGGGCTGGGGGGGTCTGAGCAGAAAACCACACAGCCTGCTGGGGGAAGGAAGTGTTCTCTGGCTGCCCCAGAGTGGGCTGAGGCCCAGAAGCCAGGAGCATCTGCTAGGAATCTAATGACAGGATGCTCTCTTCCTCCCCGTCACCTGCTCCCAGTTGGTGGAGAACAATAGCTTCCACAATAGCCTGGGAGGCCGAACTCGGTCTGATGGGGGAGGGGGCAGCCATGGGGGACCTGCAGGAGCAAAGCAGCCCAGTTGGGGGAGGGCAGCTGGCCAGCAAATCACAGCCCCACGGTGGCTCCTGGTCCCGGACTGATCTGATGGGGGAGAGTTCAGAGTTTGCCACTTGCAAAAACACGCATCACACGGGCGGGCAGGCGGGCGGGTGGAAGGAGAGAGGGTGGTTGAGAAAAGAGCGAGCTCCTGAGTCAGAGGCCTGGGTTCAAATCCTGGCCCGCCAACTCCCCACGTGGCTGTAGTACTTTATGCTTCTGATATTTTAAGCCAATGTATTTATTTACAAAAGGGTTGGATGAATGTCTAGAGGCATCTCTGAAGAGATATTTCAGTCGGGAGCGTGTGTGTGCACACGTGTGCACAATCGCGGCAGCACCCCGCCCATAGCACACGCTTCGCAAATATCCTCTGAATCGAACTAAATGCGAAATGTAATTTGACTAAGGAAGTGGTTACGGGAAGAAACGCCCACGTGACCCCTGGCATAATTTTGTACTTTTTGTTATTTATTTCACAAATGATCCTGTGGCTTGTACAGACACCGTCCTGAGCATTTTACACACATTGACTCACCCACGCTCACGACACCCGGATAAGATCACAGGTGAGGAAACAGAGGCCCCCCACCGACCGCACAGCCAGGAAGTAGCCTCCATCCGGGATTCAAACCCTCACCGGCTGGCTCAGGGTCCCCGCCCCAACCTCCAGGCTTTTGTCTCAAAGTTTGCTCCCAAGCTACTGACCAGAGACTGAAAGGGAGTCACATTCTCCAGTCTCCTTAAAGGGTCCCTTACCAACCATGCTGAGACTTCAGCCTCGGGTGTGGGGCTGTCCCCGCCACGTGTTCCCTCTTCCCCTGGCTCTCACACCACCGGGCAGTGCAAAAAGCACAGACATCTCAAGTATACAGTGTGATGATTTTTTGCTTGTGCACACCTGTTTCACCCCCTCCCAGATCCAAATGTGGGACACTTCCAGCTCCCAGCAGTCTCTCCTGTGGCCCCTCCGGTCAGCGGCTATCTACCCCCCAAAGCTAACCGCTGCTCTGACTTTTCACACAATAGACCGGCTCCGGCTCTTCTAGAATTTCATATAAATGGAATCATATGGTGTGTATGTACCCTTTGCTCTGTGGGGCTCTGTTCTTCCAATTTGAAAAGCACACACCCTCAGCACCCAGACAGACAATGACTTGCAGGAGAAAAAAAAAGGGGGTGCAGCTGACAGTTTCTTTCTCTGCCAAGCAGCCCCCAGCTTGTTTTTATTGGGGGGGGGGCGCCGACCTATCCAAGGGTCAGGTGGGGGGGCTGAACACTGGAGTTTGGAACTGCAGGAGTCCACCTTGGAAAAGCAGCGAACCATCACAGGGGGCCAAAGGAGCTGTCCTGCCCGCCCGGAGAGGGGATGGTGGGAGCGAGGAGGCCGGGGGTCACCGCTGCTGCTTCGGATGCCCAAAGGGGACAAGGCTGTAGGAGGCTCGGCCAGAGGGGCGCGCCAGTGCCCCCCACCCCACCCCCGTCCCCAAAGACCACGGCTGCGCTGACGCCTACCTGTGCACTCTTGGATGAAGTGCTGGTACTCGGCTCCCTGCTCGCCCGGGACGATGGTGGCGCCGTCGTACTTAAAAGTCACCCTTTGGAGCGGAAGAGAAAACACACGCGTGAGCGCCGGCGGGCGCGGGGACAGCGCGGGGACAGTCCGGGCGCGGGGAGAGCGCGGGCCGGGGACAGCGCGGAGACAGGACAGCCCGGGGACAGCGCGGGCAGAGACGGGCCGGGGACAGCGCGGGGACAGGACAGCCCGGGGACAGCGCGGGCAGAGACGGGCCGGGGACAGCGCGGGGACAGGACAGCGCGGGGACAGCGCGGGCAGAGACGGGCGCGGGGACAGGCGCGGGGACAGCGTGGCCGGGCGCGGGGATAGGACAGCCTGGGGACAGCGCGGGCCGGGGACAGCGCGGGCAGAGACGGGCCGGGGACAGCGCGGGGACAGGACAGCGCGGGGACAGCGCGGGCAGAGACGGGCGCGGGGACAGCGCGGGGACAGCCCGGGGACAGCGCGGGGACGGCGCGGGAACAGGACAGCCCGGGGACAGCGCGGGGACAGCGCGGGGACAGCCCGGGGACAGCGCGGGGACAGCGCGGGGACAGCCCGGGGACGGCGCGGGGACAGCCCGGGGACAGCGCGGGGACAGCGCGGGGACAGCGCGGGGACAGCGCGGGGACGGCGCGGCCGGGCGCGCGGCGGGGGGAGGCTGCTCACCAGATGACGGCCGAGGTGTCGTCGCGCACCAGGTTGTACGCCGCGCGGCACGCCTCCTTGTCGATCTTGGTGGCCATCGCCGCGGGGCGGCGGCGGGGACTCTGCCCGCGGCGGCCGGGCGCCCCGGGCGGGCTGCGGGGCCGGAGCGCGGCGGGGACGCGCCGGGAGGACGCGCGGGCCGGCGGCTGCAGGCGGGGCGGCGGCGGGGACGCGGCGCCCGCGAGCTCCGAGCGCGGCTGCGCTTCCGACTGCGGACCCGGCGCGCTCCGGGACCCCGGCCGCCGCCGCCACGCCCCCCGCCGGCCATTGGCCGCGCAGGCCGCGGCCCGCCTCGCCATTGGCCGCTGGGAGGCGGGGGCGGGGCTTCTCCGCTCTCGGGCGGCCAATCCCAGGCCGGGAGGGTTGCGCAACTCCGCGGTGGGGGCTGGAGGGGGGCTTCTTCCTCCTCCCGCTCGCTCCTCCCTCCCGCGCCCTCCCGCGCCCTCCGCTCCCCCTCCCAGACGATCCCACTACCCCAGCTCCTCCCCTTCCTACGCCCCAGCCCCGCTCTCCTTTCCCTCGCCCTCCGCCCTCCTCCCGCTCCTGTTCCTCCCTCCTCCTCTTCTCCCTCCCTGTCCTTGCTTCTCCCACCCCCAGCCCCTTGCCCCTCCCCCCTGTTCCCTTCTCCGGGCTCTCTTCCTCCCCCCTTCTTCCCCCCACTTTCCCCTCGCCTCCTCCTCCCTCCCCTTCCCTCCTCTTGCCTTCCCCCTCCTCGCATCCCCCTCCTCCCTACCCCTTCCTCCCTCCCACTTCCCCCTCTCTCCTGCCCCCTCGTCCTCTCCACCCCTGTCCCCCAGGCTGCAGGGCTGCCGAGCTCCGCAGGGGACTTCCAAGTGGATGATGTAATGCCTCAAACCCCAGAAGACGGGCTGGCCACTGCCCCGACCCCAGAGTTGGTTCCAAGGCTTCTGGGGGGAGGGGGGGAGGAAATTGGAAAGAAGGAAGCATTTCAGACCCGAGGGGTAGAGAGCGAGGGCGGACTGCTCCCAACATGCTAGCGGGTCACTGTTTACTTTGTATTCCAGTTATTGGCATTCGCATCTTACCTCCCCCTTTGGGCTCTTCTGAGAGCAAGAGCTGACTCATTCTATCTTCCTCATTCCTTCACTGACTCATTCATTCATTCTCTTACCCACTCACTCCACAGGGAAGAGTTACAGTGTCAAGGCAGGTAAAAAGGCAGGACCCTGCAGACCCGGCTCTTGAATTGCAGCCAGCGCTGCTGCTTTCCAACTGGGGGCCATTGGGCAAGCCTCAAAACCTCTCTGAGATTACTTTCCTCCAATAGGAAAAATAACAGAACAGACATCACTGGTTTAGGTTTAATCGAAATGATACACATGCAAACAAGTAGACATTCAAGAAAAGGTCATCGCTGTTGGTCAGTAAGTAATAAAAATAAATATTAAATGGAAGCCCAAAAGGTCAGGGACAATGTCCAATTAATATTAGGATTCTTCAGTGGACCCCGGTGGCTGACACTTGTCATCCCAGCAACTCAGGAGCTGAGGCCCTTTGAGATCAGGAGTTTGAGACCAACCTGGGCAACATAGCAAGACCACATCTCTAAAACAAAAATGAAAAGAATTAGCCAAGCATGGTGGCACAAGCCTGTAGCACCAGCTACTCAGGAAGCAGAGGCAGAAGGACCACTTGAGCCCAGGAGTTCAAGGCTGCAGTGAGCCATGATTGTGCCACCATACTCCAGCCTGGGTGACAGAGCAAGACCCCATCTCCAAAAAAAGACAAAAAAAAAAAAGAATTCCCAGCAAGCAAAAGGCAAAAAGCTGACTGAATCAATCAATCAATGGATGGTTGAATGGGTAGTAGGTGAACAGGACCACAGTTTCAGGAAAGCAGGAGTAGCTGTTGCTATAAATAAAAAGGCAAAAAAATAAATTCCCATTTGAGGCAGTACAAAGTGATTCCTACCTTACTGCTTGATAAAGGCCATCAGAAAGAAAAAATTGGCCATAAGAAAGAAAAACAGAGATGAATCCATTCCTCACACCACTGATTAGGGAAAATTCTAAAAGGATCAAAGATTTAAACACAAATAAATAAAAAAAAAATCACAAAAATGCAAGAGAAAACATAGGAGCTTCCTTTATAAAAGCCTAGAATGGGAAAGGTCTTTCTAACCATAACTCAAAATCCAGAAGCCAAAAAAAGATGGGTACATTCAAATATATAAAAAATCTTCTTAAAACAAAAAGTCTTCTTCTAGAGAACCAAAAGGTACCACCTCATGCAAAGTGTGAAAATAAAAGACAAAGCAGTAAAAAGTATTCACGGCTCAAAGGACTAGTCTTGCTAACATACAGAGAGGTCAACCTAAAAAGAAAAAGAAAAATGGGCACAAGATATAACCAGACAGATCAAATGGCTCTTAAACATGAAAAACTGCTCAACCTCAACCCCTAATAAAAGAAATGCAAGTTAAAGTAAGAATAAAATATACCTTTAAAGATACCTAGCAGTCTGACAAAAATCAAAGTTTGGCAAGCCTATAAAGGCTGGCGATGGAGTGTGTGAAGACCCAGGCCCTCAAACACGTCGCTGGTGGGAGTGTGAGTTGACACAACGTGGCAGTATCTAGCAAATTTACAAATCTGTGTGCCCCGCTGATCAATCCAATTACCCTGCGGAGTGAGAGGTGCCCAGCCCAGCTGGACCCTGGAGTTACCAGGATGCTCTGATCCTGCACTCAGAGGCTCTGATGTGATCTGTCCTAGGTATGCCCTGGGTGCTGGAGGGTTTTTATTTTCTTTCTTGTCAAGACAGAGTCTCACTCTGTTGCCCAGGCTAGAGTGAGTGCCGTGGCGTCAGCCTAGCTCACAGCAACCTCCAACTCCTGGGCTCAGGCGATCCTCCTGCCTCAGCCTCCCGAGTAGCTGGGACTACAGGCATGCGCCACCACCATGCCCGGCTCATTTTTTCTATACTTTTAGTTGGCCAATCAATTTCTTTCTATTTTTTAGTAGAGACAGGGTCTCACTCTTGCTCAGGCTGGTTTGGAACTCCTGACTTTGAGTGATCCGCCCGCCTCGGCCTCCCAGAGTGCTAGGATGACAGGCGTGAGCCACCCCGCCCGGCCCTGGGTACTGGGATTTTTAAAAGCCCCCTGGGTGATTCTCATGTCCAGTTAGACCTGAAAGTCACTGCTCTAGAGACACTTGCATGTGTGCAAAAATCCATCCAGGGTTATTCACTGAGCTGTATTTCCAAAAGCAGAAGGTTGGAAATCACCTGAGTCCCCATCTCGAAGGACTGGATGAATAGATGGTGACACTGGCCAGCCCTCAAGGACCACGTGGCGGTCACAGAAAGGACAGTCTCTATATGCTGACATGGCACGTTCTACAAGAGATATCATGAATAAACACAGCTAGGGACAGAATAGTGTGCTCACAACAATACTACCTTTGGGGGAAGGGGGGATAAACAGATATTTGCATTTATTTGCACATGCATAAAAACTCTGGCAGTGCATCCAGGAGAAAGCAACAGTGGTTCTGTGGTGGGGTGAGCAGACAGCCAGGCAGAAGGGGCTGGGAGGAGGGAGATTTCACTATATACCTTTTTATTGCATTTAATTTTATTTTTAAACCACGTGAATGCATTATTTATTCAGAATACTTAGTTACCACCAAAACAAAAAGTAGCTCCCACACTGAATTTGACCCCACGTCTCCAAGGTTCGGCGTTACTGGAGGAATAGTACCAATGTGCTGAGAATTTGGCACCTGCCTTCCTTCCGCCTGTAATTGTTCTCTGTGTGCTCATTGTGGCGATCGCCCTCTACTGGACTGAAGACGTAACGGAGTGGTTTTTAAAAGAACCCTAATTTTGAGCACCTTGCTAACTAACCATTTGCGCGGCTAAGGCACAAAAACAAACTGCAGACCAGAAATAAATACTGTGTGTTTAAGTTGAGAACCACACAATATAAAAAGCCATCTAATTCAACTCATGCCTCTTTAAGAGAAATCAAAATATTTGGTACTTAGTGTGTGCTATGTGCTGAGTTAAGAATTAAGGAAATGGGCCGGGCACGGTTGTTCACATCTGTAATCCCAGCACTTTGGGAGGCCCAGGCAGCAGCATCACTTTAGGCCAGGAGTTTGAGACCAGCCTGGGGACCATAGAGAAACCCTGTCTCTACAAAAAATTTTAAAAATTACTTAATTTTGTGGTGTGGTGGCAGGCACCTGTAGTCCCAGCTACTTAGAAAGCTAAGGCAGAAGGATCCTTGGAGCCCACGAGTTTGAGGCTGCAGTGAACTATGATCCCCCCACTACACTCCAACCCAGGTAGGTGACAGAGTGAGACCCTGTCTCAAAAAAAAAAAAAAAACAAAACAAAAAGGCCAGACACAGTGGCTCATGCCTGTAATCCTAGCACTCTGGGAGACTGAGGCAGGAGGATCGCGTAAGGCCAGGAGCTGAAAACCAGCCTTAGCAAGAGCAAGACCCCATCTCTACTAAAAATAGAAAAAATTAGCTGGGCGTGGTGGTGGCACATGCCTGTAGTCCCAGCTACTCTGGAGGCTGAGGCAGGAGGATCGCTTGAGCCCAGGAATTTGAGGTTGCTGTGAGCTAGGCCGATGCCACGGCACTCTAGCCCGGGCAACAGAGCAGGATTCTGTCTCAAGATGAGAAAAAGAATTGGGGGAGTGGTACAAATGTATGTATGCATTCATTCATTTACTCCTGGCACTGAGCCTACAATCCAAGGGGGCCACAACCTCACTTGCCTGTAGGGGGCAGGCGTGCAACATACATGAGCCAAGCACACAGCACTCAAGAAACGATTTTCTGGAAAAGGTGATCCTCTCTGTTCTGCCTTCCTCTGGGTGTCAGTTTCATCTTCAGAACAAGGTCCCCATCCAAAAAGGGCCACTGGTTCTCAGCTCCGCCCTGGTTGCTGTGCACGATAGCTCCAGTTACACTAAGCCAAATATCTGTATGTCTTGGAGAAATCCCTTATTCTTAAACTTTGGCAATAAAAACATGACATTTAAGAGCTACCTGTGTGCAAATGAGAACTAAGCAAATACCTCCCAGCCCTCTTGGGGCTTAAAGTCTAGTATGGGTGACAAGCAGTTACTCCAGTGTGGACACTGCTGGTTGTCAGCAACAGAAAACTCAAGTCAGGACAGGCGCAGTGGCTCACGCCTGCAATCCCAGCACTCTGGGAGGCCGAGGCGGGAGGATCACTCGAGGTCAGGAGTTCGAGACCAGCCTGAGCAAGAGCGAGACCCCGTCTCTACTATAAATAGAAAGAAGTTAATTGGCCAACTAATATGTATAGAAAAACATCAGCTGAGCATGGTGGCTCGTGCCTGCAGTCCCAGCTACTCGGGAGGCTGAGGCAGGAGGATCGCTTGAGCCCAGGAGTTTGAGGTTGCTGTGAGCTAGGCTGACGCCACGGCACTCACTCTAGCCTGGGCAACAAAGTGGGACTCTGTCTCAAAAAAAAAAAGAAAAAAAAAGAAAAGAAACGTCTTCCTACCTATTGCTCAAGGTGCGCCAGGTGTCATGCGAAGTGCCTCACAAGTGTTTCCTCAGTTCATTCTCACGTCAGCCTGGGCAGGCGCTGAGACTGTTGCCCCAGCACGGACGAGGGGACTGAGGCACTGAGAGGTGACACCGGGTCTTCGAGTCTGAACGCCGTGGAGACACTATTTGAGCCCGGGCAGTGTGACCTCAGGCTGACCGTCCCAGCCTCTACAGCAAGCAGCGGAGTTTGGAGACATGGACGCAGGGTAGCTCAGAGGTGCGTGCTCTGGGGCAAATGGAAAAATCTGTGCTTGGCCGGGCGCGGTGGCTCACGCCTGTAATCCCAATAATCTGGGAGGCCGACGGCAGGAGGATTGCTTGAGGTCAGGAGTTCGAGACCAGCCTGAGCAAGAGCGAGATCACACCTCCAGTAAAAATAGAAAAATTAGCTGGGTGTCCTGGTGCTCACCTGGAGTCCCAGCTACTCGGGAGGCTGGGGCAGGAGGATCGCTTGAGCCCAGGAGTTGGAGGATGCTGTGAGCGAGGCTGATGTCACGGCACTCTAGCCCAGGAAACAAAGCAAGACTGTGTCTCAAAAAAAAAAAAAAACAAAAAACAACAACAACAAAAAAAACCCTGTGCTGTCTTTTTAAGAACGCCGTTTTTGCCAGGGCTTTATTTCATTCACTGCACGAACCTTACAGACTCTTTAAGGTCAGTGTCCCGGTTTCCACATTTTCCTGCGGGCTACAAATTAAAAAAAAAAAAATCCCACCTCAGCTGCAATTAGAGACTGGGAATAAAACATAACCCTGAAACTTGCTCTTCTCAGCAAGGTGGCCGGCGGTCGGAGCAGGTGCCTGGCACGGGCCGGATATTTATAGATGCAGTTATTTATGGCACCCGCGCTGATCTCACCGATTGTCAGGTCTCTGAAGAGGCTCCCAGGGACATTTGAAAAGGAAGACGTGGAGCCACTGGCTGAGGGAGGGTGACACGGGGCTGTCGAATGGCCCTTCCCGAGGCGGAGGGGGCCCAGGTCGAGGTGCCCGGCAGTGTGATCCAGTGGTTAGGGGCTTGGCGGCCACTCACCGGAATCCTGGCTCCACCACGCCCTTCCTGAGTTCTATTTCGTCCTCCATGAATGGGATACCTCCCACTCAGGAGGGTTGTGTGGAAAATTCACGTAAAAGTATGGAATGGCAGCCGCTATGTTGGGGGCTAGCGCCCCGCATCTGTGCACCTGTATAAAATCTTTTTTTTTTTTTTTTTAAACAGAGTCTCCCTCTGTTGCCCAGGCTAGAGTGCCGTGGCGTCGGCCTCGCTCCCAGCAACCTCAAACTCCTAGGCTCAAGTGATCCTCCTGCCTCAGCCTCCCGAGTAGCTGGGACTACAGGCATGCGCCACCATGCCCGGATAATTTTTTCTATATGTTTTTAGTCGGCCAATTAATTTTTTCTATTTTTAGTAGAGACAGGGTCTCGCTCTTGCTCAGGCTGGTCTCCAACTCCTGACCTTGAGCGATGCGCCCGCCTCGGCCTCCCAGAGTGCTAGCATTACAGGCGTGAGCCCCCGCACCCGGCCAGCGGCCAGCTGTTTGCAATCTTAAGCCGCATTGCCGGGAGTAGCACGTGGTGCTGGACTCCCCCCTGGGAAACAGAAGCCACCAAGGGTGTGAAAGCACAAGGAAATCAAGGCAGAGCACCAGCTACGCCAGGGGGGAATGAGCTGGGAAGCTGAGCAGTTGGTGAGGCCCCCCGAGATTGGCCACAGCACAGAGATTAGCCACCAGCCCTGGGCTGGAGGGACGTGGAGGGGGAGGGGACACTAGAGTCCAGGGGCTGGGGCCACCCAGGGAAGGCTGGAGATTCGCTCCAGAGAGGGGCAGAAATACCTCAGTCTTGTCTTCCCTCCCACCGGCCAGGCTCTCTGCAGGGTCTCCCAGGGTCTGGACCCAGCCAGAAGCCCCCAACTGGGGAGCCTGGGAAACAGGGCTGGTGGGGCGACCCTTCCCCCACTGCACCCCCCTGCTGCCCTATTCCCTCCCCCCTCCAGGTGACACAGAGCACAGCAGGCAGGGCAAAGGGGAGCAGATCTAACAGATCCCAGAGCAGGACTCACCCAGAACAGGGGAAGACGAGGTGTGCTCCACGGAGAGCCGTTGGGCCGCACTTTGAGAACCGTGTGGTGCTTAAGGGAGGAGGTGGCAGCAAGACACAGAGCAGGGCCTGGGAGGGGTGAGAAGCCCCGGGTGCGGGCTAATCCTGCAGGGGAGAGGCCTCGCGCAGACAGGAGACGTGAGAGCCGTCCATCCGTCATCCCCGAAGGGCTCTCTTGCGGTGGGAGGTTCTCATACGGGAACCTCCAGACCCCAGAACAAAGCCAGTCACAGGGACACCGTGTGGGGTTAAAGAAGTTCTTGGCCAGGTGCGGTGGCTCATTCACGCCTGTAATCCCCGCACTCTGGGAGGCCGAGGTTAGAGGATCACTTGAAGCCAGGAGTTCGAGACCAGCCTGAGCAAGAGTGAGACCCCCCCCCCATCTCTACCGAAAATAGAAAAAATTAGCTGGCACGGTGGCACAAAAAATAAAAGAAAGTTCTTTCCAATGGAGATGGCAGGGGCCCCTCTGTGAGGTGCTCTGTTCTGTTTCCCCTTTAAGAGGCTGTGAATCCCTCACAGACAGGACCTTGCTTGTGTATCTGCCTGACTTCAAGCTAACTGAACAACATATGAAAACCCGGGTTCTTGGTTTTCCCTAAAGCAAGCAAACAGATGGACCACAGAAGTCCTTTAAGCAGTAATTTTTCCTAGAAAAATTACTAGGAAATTTAATTTAAACATAATTTAAATTATATTTAAAATTTAAATATAATTTTAGGTTCACATGTGATTGTGAAAATATAATTTTAAATATAATTTCAGGTTCACATGTGATTTTTCTTCTGAAACTTTTATCGTGTGCCGGAGAAGAGAAAGAGTTATACTGGGGTGGCCACAGAGAGGAAGAAATTAATGTGGACAATATGCAAATAAAAGGCCACGAATACCTGTAGCATTTGTTGACGTTAATATCTCTTTGGCTTTATGCCCAGGACAGCGGCATACGGTAGGTAAAAAAAAAAAAAAACATTATGTAAGTTAATTAACAGAGAATACCCCCATTTAATTCAATAAATGTAATAAATTAGATATCTCTAGTTCCTTTTTTTTTTCTGAGATAATGACCCTGGGTGGCTCAGTCGTTCTTGCCGGATGTTCCCAGTTCTTTTTTTTTTTTTTTTTTTTTTGAGAGAGTCTCACTTTGTTGCCCAGGCTAGAGTGAGTGCCGTGGCGTCAGCCTAGCTCACAGCAACCTCAGACTCCTGGGCTCAAGCCATCCTCCTGCCTCAGCCCCCCGAGTAGCTGGGACTACAGGCATGCGCCACCATGCCCGGCTCATTTTTTCTATTTTTTATGTAGAGATGAGGTCTTGCTTTGACTCAGGGCTCAGGCTGGTCTCAAACTCCTGAGATCCTCCTGCCTCAGCCTCCCAGAGTGCTAGGATTACAGGCATGAGAAATGGCACCTGTATAATTTTTTTTATTGATGGGGAGACTGAGGCTCGGCCATTTGTCCATTGTCACAGGCATGGAACATAAAACTGCCAGACCTCAAACCCAGGTCTCCTGACTGTGGCCCGGATGTGCTTTCTGCTGCGAAGTGCTGTGGGCTCAGACTGACCCCCCCCCCTCGTGAGAACACAAGCTCAGGGCCTCCAAGCTCAGGCTGCGGAGGAGTGAAGCAGGTATCTCTGGAAGCCATCCTGGGAAGGACGGATAAACGGATTGAAGGTCAAAGTGTCCCCGCAGAGAGAGTTGGGATGCTGACAACAGGCAGAAGGCACATTGGGTGGGTGGCACTCCAGAGAGAACCTAAACAAGGGATGTCTCAAGAACGGGGAACAGTCCGGGCGCGGTGGCTCACGCCTGTCATCCTAGCACTCTGGAAGGCCAAGGCGAGCAGACTGCTCGAGGTCAGGAGTTTGAAACCAGCCTGAGCAAGAGTAAGACCTCGTCTCTACTATAAATAGAAAGAAATTAATTGGCCAACTAATATATATAGAAAAAATTAGCCAGGCATGGTGGCACATGACTGTAGTCCCAGCTACCTGGGAGGCTGAGGCAGGAGGATCGCTTGAGCAATTGAGAAGACTGAAGTTGCTGTGAGCTAGGCTGACACCACGGCACTCACTCTAGCCTGGGCAGCAAAGCAAGACTCTGTCTCAAAAAAAAAAAAAAAAAAAAAAAGAACTGGGAACAGTGGGCAAGAGAGACTGAGCCACCCAGGGGCTCTCAGGAATGGGCGGTCACCACGCTAGGCTCGAGGGAGGCTGGCAGGAGGCCTGATGGGGGATTGACAAAGACCCCTCCTCAACCAGACTTCAGTGAGGCTCCTCGGCCTTGACCTTGGCCCTGTCCAGTCTTTGGCCTGCTGAACCCTGTTTTAGCAAAGAATCTTGCTACGTCGGTTTGGGGAGAAGCCCCTCCCTGATACCCGATCCAAGTTGTCATCCCCCCCTGCCCCCTCCATTCCCGGGTTCTTGGGGTGTCTGTCCAGAGTGTTCAGCAAGACTGCCTCCCGGGATGTCTTCTCTCAGGACGTGCCTGTCCCTGGCCCCCTGCTCTGCGGTCGGCTCTCGGTCCCCAGCTGTCTTTGCTGTGTTCAGAGTTGAGCTCAGTCTCTCTCCCTGAAGGCAACAGCCTTACAGACAGTGTCTTCGGAATAATCACTGTTACAGGACACCCCTCCCCCCAGTCTCCTCCTTCTGCCCTCCCGGCTGAGCCCAGTAAGCAGTCCCAGGGAAGGAGCCAGTGGTGCAACCCCCAAGGTCAGGCAAGGTCAGGGAAGGTGGAGAACAGATCTGGGGGCAAACAGGGAAACACCGGCCCACCCCGCTTGCCAACGGGTGGCGTGAGCTGTGTTTAATGAACAGAGTCAGAATCCTCTTTCCTGTAAAATGTTAAGAAATCTCTGAGGCTGACCCACAAGGACGTGGCAGGCGCCGGGGGTGGGGTGGGGTGGGGGGCAGGACATGCCATCCAGGGTGGCATTGGGGTCAGCCGCCCGGTCAGTCAAAGGGAGTAGGCAAGGTCAGGGCATGCTTCACAGGCCGAAGCCCGCCGCCAGCTCTCTCAGCGCCAGCTCTCTCAGCACCCGAAAGTGACACCTAGAACAGAAAAGGGATCTTATCAGGGATAGCAGGTGGAGAAGGCAGACTAGGGGGTGGCAGAGGACAGCTCTACCTTCTCACGGGAGGACTCAGGGCAGTCCCAGGAAGGGCAGGGCTGAGATCTTCAACCTGTGGGATGGCACCAGCTGAAGACACGCCCTGCAAATCCTCCCTGGCCACCTCACCCCTGTCGCTGCACGCTGCACGGCTGGCTGGCTGGCTCTTCTGCACGGGCCTCTGTGTTTCTGCAAGAGTAAAACGACTCCCGCTCCCTGCCCCGGGACTGCGAGGACGCGGTGGCGTGCGGTGCTGCGGAGCCCTGCAGGACTCACGGGGGTGCAGGCAGAGGATGGCGTGGGATTTAGCGCCCACGGGCCAGCCTTGAGCAACGGGAGTGTCGGAGCCATCCCAGCAGCTCCGAGGTGCATTTCACATGGCTCCCCAGGAGGTCCCACGGGACCGACCACACGATCACCCGGGCACCGGATTGACAGGACAGTGCATCCCCGGACCAGCGTCCCGAGATTCCCTGCTCCACGCCCCCATCCCACATTCCAAGTTACATGGGTTATATAACTCGGAAAAGAAAAATACAAAGCGTGCCAGTTTCCTTCTGGGAATCCACAGCATGGGAACAGCCTGGCCTCCCGTACGGACTCATAACCCGAGGTGCTCGGTCCGCAAATGTGGCTTCATCCCTGAGATGCTGCCTCTCTGAGTTTGAGAGGTTAAGATACTAACAGACCCTGCATTAGTGACTTCTGTCATAAGCGAGAGCAGCGGAAGGTGCACCAGCTTAAGCCAGCAGTTTGATAAGGTGGGAGGAAGATAGGGAATTTGCTGGCACCTGTGACCACCCTGTAGAAAGAAAAGGCACAGTGGACCCAGGGATTTGGTCATCTTCATCCTCTCTCTCCCCTCTGTCTTGTTCATCTCTCAGCGCTGTTTCTCTGCGTGTTGGCCACATTTGCTTCTATTGCAGATGAGCTACTTCCATGTAAGAACTTTTTTTTTTTGAGACAGAGTCTCACTCTGTCACCCCAGTCTAGCTCACTGCAACCTCAGACTCCCGGATTCAAGTGATTGATCCTCCTGCCTCAGCCTCCTGAGTAGCTGGGACTGTAGGCATGGGCCACCACACCCAGATAATTTTTTCTATTTTCGGTAGAGATGGGGTCTTGATCTTGTTCAGGCTGGTCTTGAATTCCTGACCCCAAGTGATCCTGCCAGAGTGCTACGATTACAGGCAGGAGCCACTGCACCCAGTCTCTATGTATAAACTGTGAGCTTTCGCCACCACAGTCAGTGGCAGAGAGAAGAAAGAACTCATCTCTTCCAGTGACTGTATAAAAATCCTAGGGAAGGATTTTGATTGGCCCTGTTTGGATGACATGTTCACCCTTTGGGCCAATCACTGTAGCCAAGGAATGAATAGGCTCCTATGATTGGCTGGACCTGGGTCATGTACCCACCTTTGTGGGCGGGACTGTGTGGAGTTGTCAGATTGGCAGATTCAACAGAAAATTTGGGAAGGTCACTATGGAGAAAGAGCTCTCTGAGGGAAGGTGCAGTGGGGGATCCGTATTCCCCAGGCCTCACTTCTTCAGCTGCCAAGAGTCTGCATCTCTGGGCCTGGGAGCTTTTCCCAAATTCACAGAAGACGGCTCTTCCTGGTTGCCCAGCAGGCTGGAAGTGAAAACTTATTTACTCCTGTGAGCAGGTGCCAGCCAGTATGGGACAGGACTGCTCCACAAGGACCCCACAGCCAAACCCCTTGGGTGGGGCGGCTCTTGGCCACACACCCAAGATGTGAAGCTCCAGTCACCCTCAGGCATGGCTGGCTTCATATTTGCCTTTAGGAAATTTTCTGCACTTTCCAAATTAACTACTTAAACTTAGCTCCTGTCCTCAGGACCCTGAAGATGAGCTGGGGTTGGTGGGGCAGGGGTTTCTGCTCTGTCACAAGGAACACAAAGCCAGTCAGGCTTTGCCCCACCCATGTGGCCCTGATATCCGGTTTCTAAGAAGCAGGACTTAAGACACAGACTCCTGTGCAGGGGCTTGTGGAGGGAGGGCTCTCAGGAGAAGGGGGTTGGCAGGACAGGGCTGGGGGCGGGGGGAACCCTGGCGAAGAGGTACCTCCGTGCAGACTGGCCTCAGCCTGGTCCCACAGGAGCCTGGAGCATGAACGGTGCCACAAGATTGTCCCCTGTACCTTGAGGCAAGGGAGCCGGACCTTCATGCTCTGATACTGGCCAGTCCTCGGCTATAGGCCGCCCTCAAATGGAGGGGGCCAGAAACTTCCGGGCATTTTCAGGACGGGAGACCGTCCCCTACCAAGACAGGCAGGGTCGGGTGCGTGGGCCCAGAACCGAGGGTGTGCCAAGGCCCGGACAGAATCGTGCGTTGCAGCTTCTAGGAAAAAGGAGCCTCAAAGCTGCTGGAATTTTGAAATAAACAACAAGTGTATATTGAGCGTGACAAAGAGTTGGGACACAGGTGAGCACCACCTGCACAAAGTTCATGATCTACTTGCGGAATGTAAAACCCAGCTACTCTCATCACCCCGTGCCAGACGCCCAGCTCGGTGCGGAGGGGTTTCTGCTCCCCATGGGGTCCAAAGTCTCCCACCTGCACCCCGCTTTCCACAGTTTTCTGGAAGCGCCCCATGTTCCCATGGGCCTGGGAACTTCCTGGACTCAAGAGTGCTGCTCCCTCCTCCAGCCCTTCCCACCTGCCGTCCCTTAGCTGGGGTCCCCCTTATCCTTTCAAACGCGGTCTCTCCCCAGTATTTATGTATCACAGATAAGTATGCTTAGGGATACTTAAAGGATGCCAAGAAAGTTTAGTGATTTTTTTTTTTAAGTTCATGCAATTTACCAGGCTCACAGAGTAAAAGACAAAAGTCCCCAGGCCGCAGAGCTGTGTGTGACTCAGAGTAGCGGCAAGCCTGTGCCAGGCACTTAAGTACAGCACCCCGGTCACTGTGCTAAGAGCGCTCCATGCAATAAATCCGTAAGTCCCCCCTACAGCCCCTGGAGCAGGCTCTGGTGTGACCCTCATTTCACAGAATTGGAAAGCAAGGCACAGAGAGGCCATGTGCTGTGTCCAGGATCACACAGCAGGCAAGTGGCCGAAGCAAGAGTTGACCTCACACCGTCTACACACCATGTGTCATTACAGCACACTGCACTGAATGAGCGATTAAATGCAAGCCGCCAGCAAGACCAAAATGACGCAAGATCCAAAGAAAGGACAGCCCTGCTGAGCCAGTCCCTGCAGTGGGGGAGAAGAGAGCCTGGGACAGGGAGTTCCAAGGGTCTGGCTGCAGATGGGGCAGGTGGCGGGCCAGGATGGGCACCCCCTCCATGGAGCAGGCTCCTGGGACCCTGTGTTCCTTCCTCCCTTGGGCTCCCACAGCCGAGGGCCAGCCTCTGCCCTCCTCTTATCTCCCTATATTGCAATTGCCTGTTCACGTGTCCATCTCTCCCGCTTCCGCTGCAGGGGTAGGTCCCACTCACCCCTTTTCGGCCAGAATTGTTTGCCCAGCCTAGAAACTACTCATGTTTCTTGAATAAAGGCAAGGAGCGGGATTCAAGACTTCAGAAGCCCTGGTGAGAACACGGCCAGACCCACTCCGGAGGTAGCCGACAAGAAGCCAGTTCCTGGCGCCAGGTCAGAGCAGGACTAGCTGCTCGGCTGACAAGGTACGGACCTTGCACTTGCTGTTTCCCCTAAGGAGAGGTGGGCTGGGGCTGGAGTCTGAGCCGGAACTCTGCAGACAGGACCTACGGGGTCTCAGCCTCCAGAATGATGCAGGATAGGCAGCTTATCGGGGAATGCAGGAAATGTTGAAGAGAGCGATTGCAAATTCCGAGAGAACGTGTCTGTTGGTGATGCCTGATGCTCTGCTCCTAGAATCCCATAGGTACCTCTGAGCTGGGGGGAGTGGTGGTTGGAATGTGCAGTGATCGATTAGCAATGTCTGCCATGGGCGTGGGAGGAAAAGTTTAGGCACACGTGTTATGCGTTTGCCACCCTCAGTAGCAGAGCTACAGGGGAAGGGAGCCGGGCCAGATCACTAGTAATAATAGCAGCTAACATTTATTTAGCACTTAGAATATGGCAGGCACCATGTTAAATGCTTTTCCTGCTCTAACACATTTAATCCACAAAATAACACTAGGAGGTAAATGCTATTATTTTCCCTCTTCTAGAAGGTCAGTTCTATGAGGACTATGATTTTTCTAATCTGTATTGATTAACACTGTGTCCTCAGCTCCTACCCAGCTCATGGCAGGCACTCAGTAAGGATTTGCTGGTCGGTAGATTAACTCCCGTTTTGCAGATGAGGAAACTGAGGCCCATAGTGGTGACTTGCTCAAAGTCATGCAGCTGCTCTGGGGCAGCATATCCAGAACTTTCTGTGATGATGTCAGTGTTCTATAATCTGCACTGTCCAATATGGCAGCCACTAACCCACGTGGCTACTGAGGACTTGAAATGTGGTTGGTACAACTGAGAAACTAATTTTTAATTCTATGTAAATCTTTTTTTTTTTTTTTGAGACAGAGTCTCGCTTTGTTGCCCAGGTTAGAGTGAGTGCCGTGGCATCAGCCTAGCTCACAGCAACCTCAAACTCCTGGGCTCAAGAGATCCTCCTGCCTCAGCCTCCTGAGTAGCTGGGACTACAGGCATGCGCCACAACACCTGGCTAACTTTTTCTATATATATTAGTTGGCTAATTAATTTCTTTCTACTTATAGTAGAGTCGGGGTCTCGCTCTTGCTCAGGCTGGTTTCAAACTCCTGACCTTGAGCAATCCGCCTGCCTTGGCCTCCCAGAGTGTTAGGATTACAGGCGTGAGCCACTGCACTCGGCCTCTATGTAAATCTTAACTAACTAAATTTGATAGTGAAATAGCCACATGTGGCTGGTGGTGACTGTTTCACTTAGCAGATTTCTAGTGCCTAGTCTAGTGTTATCTAGTTTTAAAGGTGAGGGATTTGAAGATTCCAGCGGAGGCGTGGCTTGCTCAGGGTTACCTGCTGAGCCTGGAGCTCAGGCAGGTTTGCACTGTTGACATGCTAAGTCCCCAAGCTACTGCATTTGAACAACTGACAGAAAGAGAGAGACATGCAGTCAGGTCTAGCGTACCCTGGAGGACACAGGCTGTGGGCAATGCCAGCCTGGTTAGGGACCTCAGTGGCAATTCTGCGTGAGAACAATTCCAACCCGGCAGACCTCACAGCAAGAATTGGTACATGTGGCCGGGCGCTGTGGCTCACGCCTGTAATCCTAGCTCTTGGGAGGCCGAGGCGGGCGGATTGCTCAAGGTCAGGAGTTCAAAACCAGCCTGAGCAAGAGCGAGACCCCGTCTCTACTATAAATAGAAAGAAATTAATTGGCCAACTGATATATATATAAAAAATTAGCCGGGCATGGTGGCGCATGCCTGTAGTCCCAGCTACTCGGGAGGCTGAGGCAGAAGGATCACTCAAGCCCAGGAGTTTGAGGTTGCTGTGAGCTAGGCTGACGCCACAGCACTCACTCTAGCCTGGGCAACAAAGTGAGACTCTGTCTCAAAAAAAAAAAAAATAAAATAAAAAAAAATAAAAATAAAAAAGAATTGGTACATGTAACACGAATGTACAGGAGCCTCCTACCTGACACCTGCTGGCCCTCCCTCCTTTGTGCCTGTCTAGGGGCTGGAACCTTCCTTTTCCTCCAATCAAAACATGACCTCTAAAATGTGCCTGGAGCTACAGTATAAATGACTAATAAAAAGTGCCCGTTCCAGGCCAGATGTGGTGGCTGATGCCTGTAATCCTAGCACTCTGGGAGGCCGAGGCAGGTGGATTGCTTGAGGTCAGGAGTTCGAGACCAGCCTGAGCAAGAGCGAGACCCCCCCCCCGTCTCTACTAAAAATAGAAAGGAATTAATTAGCCAACTAAAAATATATAGAAAAAATTAGCCGGGCATGGTGGCGCATGCCTGTAGTCCCAGCTACTTGGGAGGCTGAGGCAGGAGGATCGCTTGAGCCCAGGAGTCTGAGGTTTCTGTGAGCTAGGCTGACGCCACTAAACTCTAGCCTGGGCAACAAAGTGAGACTCTGTCTCAAAAAAAAAAAAAAAGAAAGTGTCCATTCCAAATGATTTCTCTTTTAATGGAAATTAAAGGCTTAAGCCAAAGAACATGTCTCTAATCGGTAGAGCGTCCAGTATCATCAGCAAAAGCTAGTGTTTACGGAGCTTTGCACACCTGGCACTGTTCAAAGTGCTTGGCATGTACTAATTCCTTGAACTCTCGTGACAACCCCATGAGAGAGGAGCAAGTGCTCCATTTGAAGATGGGGAAACTGAGGCACAGCGAAGCTAAGTAGCTGGTCCAGTTCACACAGGTGGGAGTGGCCAGACCAGGGCTCAAATCCAGGCAGAGCTGGGAGAAAAATATTGGCAAGGAGAAGAAAGGAGGAAGTGGACCATGCCAGTGGAGGGGAGGTCTTTTCCTTTAATCTGATGTCAGGGACCACCCAAGCTCTACCCATCCAGTGGTGTGATACCCTGCAGGCATCTGTTGCTTCCCGTCCTCTGGTGCAACAGTTAGAAACGCACCGGAGCGTGCGGGCCAAGAATCCCACGTGCGGGAGTGATCCCGCTTGGCCCACAGGCCCGCTGTTTTACGTTAGGCTGCGATTTTTCTAGATTACTCAGCCTTTGGAAGGGAATCTGGGCCAAGGACAAACCTCTGGTGAGAAGAACAGGGTGTCTGGAGAACCGGCCCCCTCCTCCTCCCCGCCTCCTCCGTGCAGAGAAAAGTGCTGCAGTAGCAGTTATTGCAGGCCCGCCCCTGCCAGCCCCAGTGGTTTTGGGGGTGGCCCTGCCTGTGGCTTGGCCACACCCCCTTCCAAAGGGTCTTGAGAAGGAGCCAGAGAGATGCTTCTGTCCCTCCTGTGCTCTGGCAGGGCAGCCTGCAGCCCTTCAAGGAGCCTGCTAGTGAGTGTGCTGTTTTTTTTGTTTTGTTTTGTTTTGTTTTGTTTTTTTTGAGACAGAGTGTCACTCTGTTGCCCAGGCTAGAGTGCCATGGTGTCAGCCTCGCTCACAGCAACCTCCAACTCCTGGCCTCAAGCTATCGTCCTGCCTCAGCCTCCCCAGCAGCTGGGACTACATGCATGTGCCACCATGCCCGGCTGATTTTTTCTATATATTTTTAGTTGGCCAGCTAATTTCTTTCTATTTTTGGTAGAGACGGGGTCTCGCTCTTGCTCAGGCTGGTCTCGAACTCCTGAGCTCAAAGGATCCACCCAGAGTGCTAGGATTACAAGCTGACTCACTGGCCCTGCCTGGTGAGTGTGCTGGTTTTAACTGGTTAACAGGTTAACCGTTTGAGCGCTGGCATACGACAGCCTGGGTTCTCAACCGGATTCATGCACTGAGTCACCTAATCATTCAGAGCGTCAGTTTCCTTATAGCAGGTATTCCCTGAAAGCCTGTCGAATGAATGAATGAAGTAGTGCATGAGTTCATATAATAACAGAGACACATTCATCAAGGAACAGAGATAGACCAACATGGGGATTGGCTTTGTTTGGAGCGGGGATAGGTCCAGGAAGGGCCAGGGATGGGCAAGTGAGGCTTCAGAGTTTACTCTGAAGATGAAATCCAAGTAAGGTTTAGAATGGTGAGCGTTGTAATCCTAGCACTCTGGGAGGCCGAGGCGGGCGGATTGCTCGAGGTCAGGAGTTCGAAACCAGCCTGAGCAAGAGCAAGACCCCATGTCTACTATAAATAGAAAGAAATTAATTGGCCAACTAAAATATATAGAAAAAATTAGCCGGGCATGGTGGCACATGCCTGTAGTCCCAGCTACTCAGGAGGCTGAGGCAGGAGGGTCTCTTGAGGTTGCTGTGAGCTAGGCTGACACCATGGCATTCACACTAGCCTGGGCAACAAAGTGAGACTGTCTCAAAAAAAAAAAAAAATGGTGAACGTGTATTTGTCCCCATAGAGAAGGGGCCGACAATCCAGTCTGTGAGAACGTGATTTACAAAATCCTCTAGGTCTGCTGTTCCCAGCCCCCGAGCCCCAGACTGCTACGGGCCACAGCCTGTTAGGGGTCAGGCCACAGAGCTCCACTGCCCCTCCCCCATCCATGGAATAATTGTCTTCCATGAAACCGGTCCCTGGTGCCAAAAAGGTTGGTGACCACTGCCATAGGTGATTGGGTCCGGGGCTAGTTTTGCCGCAAGCCCCCTTAATTTAAAAAGATCATCTCTAGGCCGGGCGCGGTGGCTCACGCCTGTAATCCTAGCTCTTGGGAGGCCGAGGCGGGCGGATTGCTCAAGGTCAGGAGTTCAAAACCAGCCTGAGCAAGAGCGAGACCCCGTCTCTACTATAAATAGAAAGAAACTAATTGGCCAACTGATATATATATATAAAAAATTAGCCGGGCATGGTGGCTCATGCCTGTAGTCCCAGCTACTCGGGAGGCTGAGGCAGGAGGATTGCTTGAGCCCAGGAGATTGAGGTTGCTGTGAGCTAGGCTGACGCCACGGCACTCACTCTAGCCTGGACAACAAAGCGAGACTCTGTCTCAAAAAAAAAAAAAAAAAAAAAAAAAGATCATCTCTAAACTTCTGTTTCTGTAGAAATCAACGATATTTAATAAAAAATCCCACTTACTAAAAGTGAACAACAGAAAGTCCCATATCGTGATGCTTTACAGAGGGAAGGGGGGGTGAGTGGGCAGTGAACTGAACCGGGCACGGGAAGGCCAGGGGGATCAGAGCGGGCTGGCCCTGCTCTTACTGTCCCATTTACAGATGAGGAAACTGAGGCTCAGGAGGTATATCTCACTCAGAAGACATCGCTGGTGCTTACCTCATGCCAGTCTGCTGTCCCGTGCGCGTGAGCCACGCAGTCACCTGGTCACTGCACAGACCCTTGTTGCCTCCTTACTTCGCCCCAGAGATGACAGGGATGCACCCACACTGGACCTGGGGCCTCACCTAGGGTGCCTTGGGGCCACAGAGCACCCCGGGCTGGGAGCCGCGGGATGGCAGCGGGCCAGGCCGAGAGTCTGAACAGCAGGGCCAGAGGGAGGCCCAGGATGTGCCTGGGCATGACTACGCCCCGCCCTTCTTTTCTCTTTTTTATCGTGGCCCAACTTCAGCGGCTAAATCTGGTCATGCGTTATGGAGCCCTGAAAGACAGTCTCGATCCTTGCGAGAAAAGGAAGGGAATAGCAAAACAGGGAAATAGATTTTGGGGGTTTGTTTTGTTTTTTCTAACAACATTGACTGAGACGAATGCACGTACCATAAAATTTACCCTTTTGGATTATTTAATATATAATGTCATGGTTTTTAGTATATTCAGAATTGCGCGGTTCTATCAATGCTATCTAATTTCAGAACATTTTCGTCGTCCCCAAAAGAAATCCCTGATCCTTTAGCAGTCGTCCCCCCTGCGCCCACCTTCCTCCCCCTGGCGGCCGCCGTGCGTCCCCACAGACGTGCCCATGAGGACAGCCCACGGACACGGGCGCACACAGTGCGCGCGTGTTCTTTCCTATCCGGCTCCTTTCACTTCACGTGACGTCTGCGAGGTCCGTCCCGCCGAAGCGAGAGGAGCTGGACAGTCGGTAGATTGACCGGTGAGCGATGGTTAAATGTCCTGAGCGCCCCCTGCGCGCCAGCCCCGGGGTCCAGCCCCGAATAAAACTGACTTCGAACTCTGCCCTGCGGGGGTTCTGGCCGGGAAGAGGGACTCTAAACCAAATGAATAAGTAAATTACTTATAATATCAGACCGTGGATGAGAGCTGAAGTGACGCCGAAAGGAGGGAGGGCGAAGAGCATGGACGTGACTTTGAACAGAGCGGTGCGCCCAGGCCTGGCCACCGGGACGTCCCGCCCAGCTGGACGCGGGTGACGGAGGTGAGGAGCAAAGCTGCACCACGACGTCTCCGGGCCCGCGCCGAGGTCCCGGCCCGCAGGTCTGTCCCCCGAGGCCGGGGACCTCGCCGGGCCCGTCCGCGCCGCGCGCCCGGCACGGTGGGCGACACGCAGCTGGCATTTCGCGCCGCGAGGCCGCCGCCCGCCTCTGGGCCAGCGCGGGGCGCGGGGCGCGGGGCCGCGGGCGCGGGGACACCGCCTGGGTCCCGCCCCGCCGCAGGCCCCGCCCCGCGCCGCCTGGCCCACCTCCCCGCGCCGCCGCCATTGGCCGCGCGCCGCCCTCGGGCGCGCACTTCCTGGCGGAGCCATGGCTGCGCTCCCCGCCGGCCCCGCGGCCCCGCCGCCCGGGCCCCGCCGCGCCGCCCGCCCGGCCCGCCCGGCCCCGCCGCCCGGGCGCCCCGCGCCGCGCCGGTAGCGCGCTCCCAGGTGGGCCTCCGCGCGCCCGCCCCGCGGCCGAGAGCCGGGCCGCCGCCGTCCGGGGCGCCGGGGCGGGGGCGGGCGGGGAGCGGAGCGTCCCGGCCCCCGCGAGCGAGCTCGGTCCCGCGGGGCCCTTTGTGCTTGGGTGGGGGCAGCGGGGCGGGCGGGGGGCGAGCGGAGCGCCGCGGCCTTGCGCCCGGGCCACCGCGGGGTGGGGAGTGCCGCTGCCCCCGCGGGCGGGACAGGTGCGGCCTGTGCGCCCGGCCCCCGCGCGCCCGCAGGTGAGTGTCCCGCCGTGGGCGCCGGCCTCGGGCGCGCCCCAGCGCCGCCTGCTCGCCGCGGGCTCGAGCCTGCCCGGCGGCCGTTGCGCCGGCGGTTCCGCCAGGGGGTGCCGGCCCCGAGCGAGCGGGTCCCCGGAGACCCGCCGGCGACACCGGGACGGTGAGTGTCGCCGGGCAGCCGTGTGGGTTTCGGCAGCCTGGCGTTTCCTGGAGCGCTGCGGCCGGGAAGGAGCGCGGGGAGGAGGCTCCCCGGGGACCCTCCCGGCCCGGACGTGGCCTCTGCGCCCATGTTTACCGGAAGACCTTTCCCGTGTAAGTTGGGGTCGCCACTGCGTTCGTGGGTGGCCTTGACCCTTCGCCTGCTTCCGAAAAGCACGGGAGGCGGCTGACACCCGGCGCGGGGAGCGGCAGCCCCAGGCCACTTCCCGGGGACAAAGGGAGGCGCCTACGCCGGGGACTGTCCGGAGATCTCGGCCTAGAAGAAAGCGCCGGCGTTGGCGTCGGAGGGCGAAACTGAGCCCTGGCGGCGGCCGAGGCTGGCGGAGAGAGAGAACACCTGCTGCTTCCTGCAGCGTGACCTTGGGCGAGCCCCCAGGCCACCGAGGGCGTGGGTGTCTCGCGGTGGAAGTGATGGTGGCACCTGTCTCAGAGGGTGGAATGAGGAAGTCAGGGGCGTGCAGTGGGCGCTGTTTGAGTGCTGGTTTTCTTCCCTTCCCTCTGGGCCTCCCCGCAGCCCAGGGGCACTCAGGAAGGGCCGGGGGTGGGAACAGCTTGTCATTGACACAAAGTTGCTAGTTTGTCAAGAGAAATCTAGCTGTCCCTTCCTCCCCCCACACACACACCAGAGTTGCACGGGCTGGACTGTGCCTGCGTCCATTCTTCCCATGGGAGCACCGGCGCCCCCTCCCTGTGTCCCCCATTATCTTAGAACAGTGCTGACTTGTCACATTGTGCTTTATTAGCAAGGGCTGTTTGTTCCGTAGGTGACACATTGACTCTTTTCCTGAACTCAGGTAGCAGGGGAAAGAATTCCTCTTTGAAACCTCAGTCCCAGTATGTGACTTGTGCTGACACTTCATCCTTCCTGTGTGTGTCCCCCCAAACTCTAACCAACCCTCCGCCCCCAAGCCTAGCTATGTGCTGGTGGTGAGTTGGGTAGCAAATGCCTGGTGCACCAGCCCATTGTATGGATTTGACCATGAGGTTCAGAGAGGTTAACACACTTGCTCAAGTTCATGTTCAAGGCAAGGCCTTTAGGCCCCAGCAGAGGTTTCCTGCCTGAGGGCTTTTTTTTTTTTTAATGGTGGTAGAAGCTAAGGGTTTAAAGGTTGGAATCCAAACTCTGCCAGTTCCTAGCTTGCAGTGCTGTGCAAGTTACTTCTCTTCTCTGCTATCAGCACCCTCCTCATAAAATGAGACGGTAATAGCGCCAGCCCCATGGGGCTGCAGTAGGGATTAAATGAGTGAAGACAGGGAAAAGCACTTAGGGCAGTTGTCTAGGTTTGAAAGCATGGTACTCTCGAGGACTGGGCCTCATCCGGTACTGTGCCGTGGGGAAGGGCCTAGGATTTGAAGCTGGACACACCCAGGTTGTAAGTCTCAGCCATTCACTAGCTCTGTAACCGCGAGAGACCAACACCCTCACCCGTGCAGTGGGCTGAGGGACATCAGCCCGGCCAAGTATCTGTGAGGGTTAAATGAGACGGGATGTGAGGTCCCTTAGCTTGGTCCCAGGGCCGTAGCTTGTCATAACCTTGATCTAGCCAAAAGAGCTGGTTCAGATTAAGAATCAAAAGGTAGTGGCCGGGCGCGGTGGCTCATGCCTGTAATCCTAGCATTCTGGGAGGCCGAGGCGGGCGGATTGCTCGAGGTCAGGAGTTCAAAACCAGCCTGAGCAAGAGCGAGACCCCGTCTCTACTATAAATAGAAAGAAATTATTGGCCAACTAATATATATATATAGAAAAAAAAAAATTAGCCGGGCATGGTGGCGCATGCCTGTAGTCCCAGCTACTTGGGAGGCTGAGGCAGGAGGATCGCTTGAGCCCAGGAGTCGGAGGCTGCTGTGAGCGAGGCTGACACCACGGACCACGGCACTCACTCTAGCCTGGGCAACAAAGCAAGACTCTGTCTCAAAAAAAAAAAAAAGGTAGTTACAGGGACGTGAGCTTTAATGACATGATGTTGGGAGGTTTCCGACGCCGGACCCGAGTGAAAGGTTCTATCCAATTCTCACAACCCAGGGCTCAGACACACAGCATAAAAGAGACCTTTGTGGTGCACTGTCCTCCCCCTTCCCTCCATGTGACCGTTCTCACTCTCGTTGTCCTTGCTATCTGCCAGCAGGGCCTGAGCTCAGTGCATGACCTCGGGCTGTGGCTGCACGCTCAGGAATCCCGTTCTCCTTGCAGGGCTGCGACCCCTTTTGCGATGGAGGGAAGCAGGCAGACTCGGGTGTCTCGGCCGTGCAGGATCAGCGAGTCGTCAAAGGTCTGTGAGCATTCGCTTTGCTTTTCATCTTTTTTTCCCATGGCAGGATAAGCTGAGGGCTCAGAGGCTGGGATCCCGGCGCTGCCAGTTGCTGGCGTGTAGGGCCGCGCAAGCGCCGCTCCGCCTCACCTGCCACCTGTCCCGGCTGCCTAAGAAGCCACGTTGTGTTTCTGGCTAACGCGTTTCTCACCCGTTTCTCACCGCCCTTCCTGTCGTTGTTAGTCTCCTTAACCACCCGGAGAGGCAGAGACAGGGCGGGAGGGGAAAGTGTCATAAAATCAGAGAGAGTGGGGACGCGCAAGGGACAGTAGAGGCACTGTGGCCAGACGTCTTTAGTTTTCAGTGTGACATTCCAGAGCCGCCTCTGTGGCACAGTTAAGCTCGTTTATTCTGCGCGTCCGCCCTAAGAGGTGGGTGACATGGGGAAAGAGCCATGGGGGGGTTTCTTTCCCTGCTTGGAGGCTCAAAACCTCCAAGGGACGTGTTCATTGAAAATCCAGCCTTCGGCCGGGCGACACCTGTAATCCCAGCACTCTGGGAGGCCGAGGCAGACGGATTGCTCGAGGTCAGGACTTGGAAACCAGCCTGAGCAAGAGTGAGACCCCGTCTCTACTATAAATAGAAAGAAATTAATTGGCCAACTAATATATATAGAAAAAATTAGCCAGGTGTGGTGGCGCATGCCTGTAGTCCCAGCTGCTTGGGAGGCTGAGGCAGGAGGATCGCTTGAGCCCAGGAGTTGGAGGTTGCTGCGAGCGAGGCTGATGCCATGGTACTCACTTTAGCCTGGGCAGCAAAGCGAGACTCTGTCTCAAAAAAAAGGAAAAGAAAATCCAACCTTCGACCTTATGGTGGGACAACTTACCATGTCTATCTGGATGTTATTTTTTTTATTATTATTTTTTTTTTTTTTTTGAGACAGAGTATCGCTTTGTGCCTGGGCTAGAGTGCCGTGGCATCAGCCTAGCTCACAGCAACCTCGAACTCCTGGGCTCAAGCGATCCTCCTGCCTCAGCCTCCCGAGTCGCTGGGACTACAGGCATGCGCCACCATGCCCGGCTCATTTTTTTCTATGTATTTTTAGTTGGCCGATTAATTTCTTTCTATTTTTAGTAGAGACGGGGTCTCGCTCTTGCTCAGGCTGGTCTCGAACTCCTGACCTCTAGTGATCTTCCCGCCTCGGCCTCCCAGAGTGCTGGGATGACAGGCGTGAGCCACTGCGCCCGGCTGTATACCCAGATGTTAAGGGCCTGGAGTCCTTGTCCCTGGTCATGACGCTCTGGGACCCTGAGAGCAAGTGAGGGTGGGTTCCCCAGGTCCAGGCTACCATGGGATCGACCATGTGGCAACATACACGCCTGGCCCCACCCGGACCTGCAAACTAAGAGCTGAGAGCAGGAACCGGCCCTTCAGCAAACTCCCTGCGGTGATTCGGAGCAGTGTACGCCTGTCTCCTCGTTATAAACATTAATAATGCCCGCTTTTCTTTAAACGTGTCCCTTTTGGGGATCAAATTTTATAGTCGCCTTAAATGGCGCATTCTCGAGGAGGGTGATATCGGCCCGCGGGCAGGTGCGAATCGGTTCTTGGAGGTGCGGAAAGAAGTTAACTCTTTTCATATTTGCAGAGCGCAGCTATGCACGCGGTACCCAGGCGGACGCTCAGTGCATCCGTGGTGCTAAAGTTTTGTTGGGGGACTCGTGGGGGGAGATACGCCAAAAGGTTTCTTGGGGGGGGGTGATAAAGCGCTGCCTTAGGTAGAGGGAGGGGGTTGCAGCTAGCCCCCCAGGTTTGGGAAGAAGGGCAAAGAGGTTCTACAGATGTGCGTAAAAGAAAAGCCGCCTGTCGTCTTCAAGAGAGGTCGGCTCTCCCGGGAAGGGATCTCCTCTATTTCCGTTCGAGTTTGCTCTGCAGGCTCCTGCCAAGCCCTGCTTTGTGCAGCGAAAGCCCAGAAAGGTCCCCTGCTCTCTGAAAGGAGCTTTGTTTGGGAACTTGGCTGCGAAGACAGTGTCGCTTTCTAAGTTTGATAGCGCCGGGAATCTCTGTCCCCCGTGCCAGATTCAGAGTTTGCTACTCTCTGAGTGGAGGCGCCGGGGGGGGTACGGTCTCTATCCGTTGGTTTGATTGTGCTCACAGCAACCTCAAACTCCTGGGCTCAAGTGATCCTCCTGCCTCAGCCTCCCGAGTAGCTGGGACTACAGGCGTGCGACACCATGCCCAGCTAATTTTTTTATATATATATATATTAGTTGGGCAATTAATTTCTTTCTATTTACAGTAGAGACGGGGTCTCAACTCTTGCTCAGGCTGGTTTCAAACTCCTGACCTCAAGCGATCCTCCCGCCTCGGCCTCCCAGAGTGCTAGGATGACAGGCGTGAGCCACCGAGGCCACGTTCCTGACTTTTTATTTCAAGCAGTGCCCACACCTGCCTCTGGGACTCGCCCACCTTGCCCCTTGCAGCGTGGTGGCGGGTGGCGCACTCTCGGCATGGGGGAGTCTTCCTGCTGTGGGGGCCCGTTTCGGTTGCTGGGTTCTTATCTCACGCGTGAGACCCCGCACCTGCCTTCTCTCCCGTGTCAGCCTGGCCACCTGCGTTCCTTCCTCCCCACCCCTCGGCCTTTCATGGGATCAAGCCACTAGAGTAGGGAATGAAGCTCACGCCTGGCCTCCCGGCACTGGAGGCCGAGGCAGGAGGACCGCTCGAGGTCAGGAGTTTGAGACCAACCTGAGCAAGAGCGAGACCCCGTCTCTACTAAAAATAGAAAGAAATTAATCGGCCAACTAATATATATAGAAAAAATTAGCCGGGCGTGGTGGCGCGTGCCTGTAGTCCCAGCTACTCGGGAGGCTGAGGCAGGAGGATCGCTTGAGCCCAGGAGTCTACCACACTTCACACACAGTAGATTGCCTTTATCCCTGGCAGTAGCGGGTGAGGCAACAGGAGGTTGCTGTGAGCTAGGCTGATGCCACGACACTTGAGTCCAGGCAACAGGGTGAGACTCTGTCTCAAAAAAAATAAATAAATAAAGGTAGGAAATCAAGGATTAGCACCATCAGAGAATATTAGGGATGGGTGCTTCTAAATCTCCCGAAATTCTGAAACTGTTACAGTGTCCCTTTCAAATGGGAGGGTGACGTTTGTGTGGTTTTTGAAAGTCGTTGTCTGTGCGGCTGTGCTAACGCAGGAGAAACAGGTTGCAGCCGAGACCCAGGTGCAGGGCTGGTCCTGCCTGCTTAGTATGGGGACCTGGTTTTGGAAACAACGGCTGCTCTTTTCCCCCCCTGGAGCGGGCTCGCCCGAGCAGATGGCTCTGCGGCAGCTGGAGTCCGGCCCTTCCCTGCTCCCACCCCAGGCCCTTTCCCTTTCTCTGCGAGGCAGCCAGAGGGGCCGGGCTGGGCGAGGAGCTACCTGCTTCTCGGGCTGCTGAACCTTTGCCGTGGCAGCGTGTAATTTCCTTCCTCCTGTCCCTCCGCGCCAGGGAGGGGGCCGGACCACTCCTGCTTAATTAGCAGCCAGAAAGGAGGCCAGCCCGGTGCTGTCTGGGAGTGAGCAGAATAAACAGAGGTGTCCGCAGGGGAGACCTTGGAGAGCCGGCCCGTGGCGGAGTGTAAGCAGGCCTGGGCCCCTGGACTCGGAAGGGAAGGGACCATTAGGTGCCACCTGTCTGGCAGCCGCCCCGGGTTGCGAGGACATTGCCCAGATCTGTGGCGTGGCCGGGGCGGTGGCGTTGGGATTGGCTGGACGTGGAAGGGGCTTGGGGAAATAGTTTCTCAATGACACGTGCAGCAGCAGCAGTTGAGCAGATTTGAAAGGGAAGGAAAAAAAATACTAAGACCCGCTGTTGTCAGACATATGTCGAGAAGTAGTAGTTTATAAGAATTCAGGGAAGGGGCTGGGCGCGGTGGCTCACGCCTGTAATCCCAGCTCCGAGGTGGGAGGATCGCTTGAGTCCGGGAGTTTGAGACCAGCCTGGACAACGTAGTGAGACCCTGTCTCTACCAGTCAGAAAATTTTTTAAAAAATTAGCCAAGCGTGGTGACGAGCACCTGTAGTCCCAGCTACTCGGGAGGCTGAGGTAGGAGGATGGCTTGAGCCCAGGAGTAGGAGGTTGCAGTGAGCTGTGAGGGCGCCACTGCACTCCAGCCCGAGCGACAGAACCAGTCTCAAAAAAAAAAAAAAAAAAATTTCAGGAGGTGCCTGCCAGCCACACAGCTGCTGGCACCTAACAAGCCACAAGCTTATTAGGTCAGTTTTCCCCTCCCTCCCCCCACCTTTCCCCTTTCCAGCCTTAACACCCAGCCAGTTCTTTGCCTCAGTGGCCCTTGACCAGACCGGCTACCTGCATGGTGTTTTTGAATGGTCTCTTTCTCCCGATGTTGAGTTTCCTTGTCTGTTTGCATCGTGCAATGAATAAACAAAGCGGTGCCGGCATCCCGACGGCAGGGCTAGCTAGTCCTCCCAGGGCTCAGAGACGCTAGTCTGGGCCTGGTAGATCTTCGTGTCCTCGAAAGCCCGCGGCAGGCACGTAGCGCTCAGTGAGTGTCCGCCAACCCGGATGTATTGAATTAATTAATCACAGCGAATATTCACATTAATTAAGGTGTCGATTCCAGTACAGCGTGGTGATTGAGGGCTCGGGCCCTGGCTTCAGGCCTAGGCTCAAACCCTGCGGGACTCTGGGCGTGTTCCTTGGTCTCTCTGAACCTCAGTTTTCCTCTTCTGGGAATGGGGGTCACAGCATGTTCCCTGGGAGGGCTGTTGTGGTGCCCGAGTGGGAGTGCGTGCCCAGCGTGTGCGGCACGCGTGACCTGCGGGAAGAAGACGGTAGTCCCCGCGCTTCACACGCGGTAGATTTCCTTTATCCCTGGCAGTGGCGGGTGAAGCCACGTTTCTCAAAGCGGGATCCCCAGGGCACCTTAGTCCAGGTATGTCAGGTGTCTGGGACCCGCCACCCCCGTGGACTGAGCAGCAGAACCTGCGGGGCAGGTGGCACAGGGGCCCACCTGCTCCCTGGGGTTACGTGCACCAAGCCACCTTGCTCAGAGCACAGCCCCAGCGGGGTTGACAGTCACGACAGCCAGCACCTCTCCAGCTCTGCTTGGGCCCGGCTCTGGGCCACGTTCCGTCTCAGTCACCTCCCAAAGCCACGTGGTCGGTGCCCACATCCTCACTTGCGAGACGAGGAAAGGGAGGCCCCCAGGGCGGCCGAGGCCGAGCCGAGGCTGCACAGCTGGGAAGTGGCGGCGGCGCCGAGGGGGTTGAGACCCAGGTCCCGGCCGCTTTTGGAGGCCACTCCCCGAGCGCCTCCACAGCCCGAACCGGACGGCGTTCCCGGCCTCTCTGTCGTGACCTGTGGTTGCAAAGAGAGAAAGAGGGAGAGGGGGGAGGAGAGGAGAAAGAAGGGAAGCTTTTAGGAATTCTGTTTATAAAGAAGGAAGAGGAGAGGGGGAGAGAAAGAAAGGTTTTAGGACTTGTATTTGTTAGAAAAGAAGAAAGGAAAAACCATAACGTGCAATACATGCACACGCACAGAAACGCCTTTGCTTCCTGTGGTGCCCTCCCCCTCAGCAGCTCAGTTCCTGTTCTCTTTTACTCCGTTTCACTTAAAATGCAGGTCAAAGCTGGGCGCGGTGGCTCACGCCTGTGATCCTAGCACTCTGGGAGGCCGAGGCGGGTGTATTGTTGCTTGAGGTCAGGAGTTCGAAACCAGCCTGAGCAAGAGCGAGACCCCGTCTCTATTGTAAAAATAGAGAGAAATTAATTGGCCAACTAATATATATAGAAAAAATTAGCCGGGCATGGTGGCGCATGCCTGTAGTCCCAGCTACTCGGGAGGCTGAGGTGGGAGGATCGCTTGAGCCCAGGAGTTTGAGGTTGCTGTGAGCTAGGCTGACGCCACGGCACTCACTCTAGCCTGGGCAACAGAGTGAGACTCTGTCTCAAAAAAAATAATAAAATAAAATGAAATGCTGGCCGAGGATGGGCGCAGTGGCTCACGTCTGTGCTCTTAACCCTTTGGGAGGCTGAGGTGGGAGGATCGCTTGAGGCCAGAAGTTGGAGGTTGCAGTGAGCTAGGCTGACGCCACGGCACTCACTCTAGCCTGGGCCACAAAGCGAGACTCTGTCTCAAAAAAAAAAAAAAGTTAAAAAATAAATAAAATAAAATGAAATGCTGGCCGAGGCGGGGTGCGGTGGCTCACGCCTGTGCTCTTAACCCTTTGGGAGGCTGAGGCGGGAGGATCGCTTGAGGCCAGGAGTAGGAGGTTGCAGTGAGCTGCCTGTGCTCTTAACCCTTTGGGAGGCTGAGGCGGGAGGATCGCTTGAGGCCGGGAGTAGGAGGTTGCAGTGAGCCGCGATTGCGCCACTGCGCTCCAGCCTGGACAGCGGAGGGAGGACCCCCCCAACCCCACCCTCAGGATAAAGTAAAGTAAGAACCCGCGGTCGGGCCCCACCGGGCTGGGCCCTCCCGCTGACGCGCCTCCCCCGCCGCAGGTGTACCGCCGGGCCGACCACGCGGGCACGGTGCTGCAGCGGCTCAACGAGCAGCGCCTGCGCGGCCTCTTCTGCGACGTGGTGCTGGTGGCGGACGAGCAGCGGGTGCCGGCCCACCGCAACCTGCTGGCCGTGTGCAGCGACTACTTCAACTCCATGTTCACGCTGGGCATGCGGGAGGCCTTCCAGAAGGAGGTGCAGCTGGTGGGCGCCTCCTACGCGGGGCTCAAGGCGGTGGTGGACTTCCTGTACGGCGGCGACCTGGCGCTGGACGGCGGCAACATCGACTACGTGCTGGAGACGGCGCACCTGCTGCAGGTCTGGACGGTGGTGGACTTCTGCTGCGACTACCTGGAGCAGGAGGTGAGCGAGGACAACTACCTGTACCTGCAGGAGCTGGCCTCCATCTACAGCCTCAAGCGGCTGGACGCCTTCATCGACGGCTTCGTGCTGGGCCGCTTCGGCACGCTGTCCTTCACACCCGACTTCCTGCAGAGCGTGTCCCTGCAGAAGCTGTGCGCCTACCTGGCCAGCAGCGAGGTGCAGCGGGAGTGCGAGCACGACCTGCTGCAGGCGGCGCTGCAGTGGCTCACGCAGCAGCCCGGGCGGGAGGCCCACGCCCGCCAGGTGCTGGAGAACATCCACTTCCCGCTCATCCCCAAGAACGACCTGCTGCACCGCGTGAAGCCCGCCGTGTGCGCGCTGCTGCCCCGGGAGGCGGGCTGCGGGGGCTTCATCGAGGAGGCCGTGCGCTACCACAACAGCCTGGCGGCCCAGCCCGTCCTGCAGACCGCGCGCACGGCGCTGCGCACCAACGAGGAGCGCCTGCTGTTCGTGGGCGGCGAGGTCTCCGAGCGGTGTCTGGAGCTCAGCGACGACACCTGCTACCTGGACGCCAGGAGCGAGCAGTGGGTCAAGGAGACGCCCCTGCCGGCCCGGCGGAGCCACCACTGCGTCGCCGTGCTGGGCGGCTTCATCTTTGTCGCGGGCGGCAGCTTCTCCCGGGACAACGGAGGGGACGCGGCCTCCAGTCTTCTTTATAGGTATGACCCCCGCTGTAAACAGTGGATCAAGGTGAGATTAAAGCCGGATTCTTTCTTTACTCTTGAGGCCTCTCTCGCCGCCCCCCGAACCTAAGCCCTGACTTGACCTCCCCTTCCTCCTCTCGGGCCGCGCCCGGCCTGCTTGGGCGCCGGGCGTGGCGGCAGAGGTCGCGACTCCCGCCCTCCCCCTCCCCCTCCTGCTCCCCCTCCCCCGGGACACACCTGGCCAGGGGTGGCAGGGCCGGTCCCCCATGGAGCTGTCTCTCCGCCAGGGTGGGAGCGTCCCGGGTTCCCGCCGTCTGATGACGGAAGCCACCAGCCGCACCAGCCGCACTCGGCGGTGGAGCCCTTGAAGTGCGGCCGGTGCCGTTCCCGACTTTATTTCATTTTAACTGATTGGCGCATAAATGGCCGCCGCGCGGGGCTCGTGGCTGCAGCGTCCGACGGCACCGGTCGAGAGGTTCGAGCCGTTGTTCGAACAGTGTCCTCCCCCCGTGTCTCGGGGTCTCCACTGGGCCCCCCTCTCCTGGAGAGGCTCTGGGAGCTAGAATCGCTCAAGGGGGCCGCAGGGGCTCGCAGCCGGCCCGCGGGCAGGCGGGCGGCCTGACTCTGGGAGGAGCGGGGACCCACCCGACCTCAGGCGTGAGGTCGCGTCCGTGCCGGAGCTGCGGGATCCCGGGGCCTTGCCCTCTCCCGGTGTCAGGCTCTTCCCCTGGGAGAGCGTGCGGCACGTGGCCTAGAGTCCGGGGCGGTGAGGCTCACGCCCGGCCGTCTCGGTCTTTACACGCGCACCTCGCTGCTGTTTTTCACTTCATCGGTGTTTTTCTGAGCTCAAAACTCGGTTGCAATGGAGTCCAGGTGCCCTTTGGATTTTATTCCCCCAAATCTAAAACCTCCCTCCGAGCTCAGTCTCGGCACCAGCGTGAGCCCGTCCTCCTCCCGGGCTCCTCCTCCCGGGCTCCGGCGCAGCGGCCGCCACAGGCCGGGCCTCCCTCGGGACCGTGTCCGCAGTGTGTGCTGCTTGGGTTCGTTTAAAAAAAAAAAAAAAGTTGGGTTTTCCACTTTTTGATTTCTCATGAATGCCACTTTCTGCTCTGTTGACACGGGTGGCGATCAGCATTTAACTTTTTAAGAATGTCTTGGCTGGGCGCGGTGGCTCACGCCTGTCATCCTAGCACTCTGGGAGGCCACGGCGGGAGGATCGCTCAAGGTCAGGAGTTCCAGACCAGCCTGAGCAAGAGCAAGGCCGCATCTCTACTAAAAACAGAAAGAAATTATCTGGACAACTAAAAAATATATATATATGTGTATATATATATATCAAAAGGTGGGCATGGCGGCTCACATGCCTGTAGTCCCAGCTATTCGGGAGGCTGAGGCAGGAGGATAGCTCGAGCCCAGGAGTCTGAGGTTGCTGTGAGCTAGGCTGACGCCACGGCTCTCACTCTAGCCCGGGCAACAAGAGTGAGACTCTGTCTCAGGAAAAAAAAACCAAAAAACTTTTAAAAAATATCTGATGGGGGACGGGGAAATATGAATTTTTGTTTGAGCGATTGTGAACCTCACATCCCGCGGAATTCTAGTCCGCAGGGTCGGCCCTGTGACCGGGCGCGTCCGGGGAGCCATGTGTCTCCATCCCCTTCCTGGGGGTGCAGGGTGTCTCGGGAAACCCCCAGGGGCTCTGAGAAGTCCCCCCCCGGAAGGACCCCCGTTTGCTCCTGTGTCACTGCCCCTCGCCCCCCCACGCCGGCCTGGCCGCCGCCCCGCCCTCCCGGGCCTGGGGGTCAGCAGACCCACGTGGGAGAGCGCGCGGTGCCCGGCGCCACCTGGGTGGGGGACGGGAAGGCACAGGTGTCTCCTCTCCGCAGGTGGCCTCCATGAACCAGCGCCGCGTGGATTTCTACCTCGCCTCCATCGAAGACATGCTGGTGGCCGTCGGGGGCCGGAACGAGAACGGAGCGCTGTCGTCGGTAGAGACGTACAGTCCCAAGACGGACTCCTGGTCCTACGTGGCCGGCCTGCCCAGGTGACCGGGGTGGGCTCCGTGGCAGGCTGTTCTGAAGGGGGGGGCGTTGTTTTCCGGGGGACGGAGTTCACTTGCGTCCGCTGCGCTCCCTGGGCATCTCGGCCTCCCAGCCCAGGGAAAAGGTCTCCTGGCTCATCGGCCGAGGGTCGTTAGGAGAGGCTGGGGGGGGGACTGTGGCGGTGAAGAGCCACCTCTGGCTTCAGACTGAATGCAAGAGCCGCCTCTGCCACCAAGCTGCACCCACAGCTGCCCAGTCTGTCCCGTTCCCTGACGCCCGAGGGTGCATGCCGGGCGCAGATGGGGCGGTTGACCCCAGGGTCTCCCCGAGTTTGGGGACAGACGCCCAAAGTGGTGGGGCGTGTCTGTCCCAGACCTAAGACACAGAGAGAGTGTCTGCAGCCCGCACATGCTTGACTTCCCCCTCTGTAGCGCGGGGCGGTAGGAACCGCTGCCCCAGAGCACTTGCGGGAAGCCCTGGCATGGCTCCGTGCACACAGGGTGTGCTCCGGGCTCAGTGGCTCTTGCTCTCCCCGGTCCTCCCGTCCTCCCGGTGTGCATTGATTGAGCGTCTGTTGCCGCCACGGGGGTAGCGGGAGGTGCGCGCCATTTATCTGACGGGCTCCCTGTTGCTGCCCCCGAAAGCACGCTTCCTGAACCGCTCGTGCTGCGGGACACATGCAGGAGTCTTGAGGACTTTGTCCCCAAGAGTTAGAAGAGTGTACGGGGTAAGCGCCCGTGTTTTGAAGTCGTGGTTGAGGCGAGAATCCCAGCTCCTCCGATTCCCGGATGACTACCGTGTTTCCCCAAAAATAAGACGGGGTATTACGTTTCTTTTTCCTCAAGAAGACACCCCAGGGCTTATTCTCAGGGATTGTGTTATTAAGTGCAGTACAACCATCTACAGTTATTCAAATACAGTTAAGTTGTCGTGTTCTGGAACATCATCCTCACTCTCCAAACCCCGAATTCCATCCTGAATTTCTTGCGACTCTATTTCCTTTAGAACCCTTGGCCCCAGTCTGTCTTGTCGAGCCATAGAGCTCTCACGGGGCGGATGAGAAGGGCTGCTCGTCTCCTTTCCCGCTCCACGACGACATGCACGGGTCGTGCAGACGCGCTGCGCAGCCACGCCCGTCACTAGGGCTTATTTTCGGGGTGGGGCTTCTATTGCGCACATGCTTAGAAATCCTGCCAGGGCTTATCTTATGGGTAGGGCTTATTTTCGGGGAAACACGGTACCTTCCCAGAGAGGTTCCAGGAGGCCAGTGGATTAATGCCATGACACCTGTTATTAGACGATTTGACGGTCTTCATAGTAGCTGCTGATTGCTGTGTGACCCTGGCCAGGTGCTTTATGTAATGTCCCTTGATACCACAGTCACCTGCTGGGGCAGGCGTGGGCCGTCTCTGTAACTTACCCTCTGACCCAGGAGGCCAGTGGGTGGGGCGGGGCAGTGGTGTGGATTCTGGCCACGTCCCAGGCTACCCAGGGCCCGTGATCTCCCTACACCCAGGTGCTCTGCCATCCCATTTCATAGATGGGCAAGTGAAGCTTCATGACAGTGCCAAGAACGTCCGCTGTCGTCCCTTTCTCTGGGCCAGCCCTGTGATCGATGTGCCTTAAACACCACAACAACCGTGCTATTATATTGTCTTTCTAAAAGGGTTGTAGGAGGCCATGCGTGGTGGCTCACGCCTGTAATCCTAGCACTCTGGGAGGCCAAGCTGGGGGGGGGTCGCTCAAGGTCAGGAGTTTGAAACCAGCCTGAGCAAGAGCGAGACCCCATCTCTACTAAAGATAGACAGAAATTAATTGGCCAATTAATATATATTTATAGAAAATATCAGCCAGACATGGTGGCGCATGCCTGTAGTCCCAGCTACTCGGGAGGCTGAGGCAGGAGGATTGCTTGAGCCCCAGGAGTCGGAGGTTGCTGTGAGCCAGGCTGATGCCACGGCACTCTCGCTCGGGCAACAGGGTGAGACTCTGTCTCAAACAAATAATCATAAATAAAATAAAAGCATTGTAGGAGTTGGAACACACACACAACCCATGATGCTGTCGTCCTGAGTGCATGCATGTCCCACGTTTGTTTGATTCGCTTACTCGTATCTTTTTTCATTTATTGGCTTGTTTGTACGTTGGGGCCTCCATGAACCCACGGCCCAGCCCCGGAGCCCGGACATTGAAGGGTCGCTCTGTCTGCCCTGGGAGTGTGCTTCTGTGATGGCAGCTTCAAATGCTTTGCCCTCCTGTCCCCTGCCTCCCGGCTAAGCAACCACTACCCTGAATTTCATGACAGTGTTCCATTGGCTTTTTTTAAACCCTTGTTTGCACTCCGCCCCCCTCTTTCAATAGACGTCAGTTTTTACAGCAGTTTTGGGTTTGCAAAAAATGGAGCGGGAAGTACAGAGAGTTCCTGTTACTAACTTGCGTTGCGTCTGTGTCCTACAAGTGTCGCTGCAGTTTGTCACAAGTGATGAACCAGTAGTGATACATTATTATTTTGTTTTGAGACAGAGTCTCCCTCTGTTGCTTGGGCTAGAGTGCCCTGGCGTCAGCCTCGCTCACAGCAACCTCCAACTCCTGGGCTCAAGCGATCCTCCTGCCTCAGCCTCCCGAGTAGCTGGGACTACAGGCATGTGCCACCATGCCCGGCTAAGTTTTTCTATATATTTTTAGTTGGCCAATTAACTTCTTTCTATTTTCGGTAGAGACGGGGGTCTCGCTCTTGCTCAGGCTGGCTTCGAACTCCTGACCTTGAGCGATCCGCCCACCTCAGCCTCCCAGAGAGCTAGGATGACAGGCGTGAGCCACTGCACCCAGCCGATAACATTATTATTTACTAAAGTCCCTGGTTTACATCAGGGTTCACGCTGTTGCATGGTTCTGTGGGTTTTGGCAAATGCATAATGACACGTGTCCACCATTACAGTGTCCTACAGAATAGTTTTGGGGCCCTAAAAAAATCCCTCTTGCTGTCCCTTGTTCACCTCACATCCTCTGCCCTGGCATCCACTGATTTATTTTTGCTGTCTGTGTAGTTTTCCTTTTCCCAGAACATTGTCACAGTTAGCATTGCATCGTATGTTCTGTTTTCTCTCTGATCTGTAATTGGATCGGTCCCACGTGCATGCCTAAGCAGCATATCGTTCTAGTTGTGTTCAGCCGTTGTGGGAAGGGTGACGGCCCTGTGATTATACCCATTTCCCGGATGGGACAGTGGAGGTTGAGAGAAGGGCAGAGCTGGGGTTCTAGCCCAGGTGGCCTGACTGCAAAGCTGCCCCCCTGTACCTGCCTGGCCACTTCCTGTCTGATGACAGCTGCCATCCTCCCCAAAGTGTTGGTGGGGAGTGGGGCGCCTGCTGCCTGTGTCACCTCCTCACGTCCCCCCAGGAGGGCAGACTGCACCCGTCTTGCAGGAGGAGGCAGCTGAGGCCCAGGCTGAGCCCCGCCCCGCCCCGCCCGTCGTTCTCTCCGCAGGTTCACATACGGCCACGCGGGCACCATCTACAAGGACTTCGTGTACATCTCGGGGGGCCACGACTACCAGATCGGCCCGTACCGCAAGAACCTGCTGTGCTACGACCACCGCACGGACGTGTGGGAGGAGCGGCGGCCCATGACCACGGCGCGCGGCTGGCACAGCATGTGCAGCCTGGGCGACAGCATCTACTCCATCGGGGGCAGCGACGACAACGTGGAGTCCATGGAGCGCTTCGACGTGCTGGGCGTGGAGGCCTACAGCCCGCAGTGCAACCAGTGGACCCGCGTGGCGCCGCTGCTGCACGCCAACAGCGAGTCGGGCGTGGCCGTGTGGCAGGGCCGCATCTACATCCTGGGCGGCTACAGCTGGGAGAGCACCGCCTTCTCCAAGACCGTGCAGGTGTACGACCGCGAGGCCAACAAGTGGAGCAGGGGCGTCGACCTGCCCAAGGCCATCGCCGGCGTGTCGGCCTGCGTCTGCGCCCTGAAGCCGCGGCTGGAGGACAAGAAGAAGAAGGGCAAGGGCAAGCGGCACCAGGACCGGGGCCAGTGACCTTGGGGTCACCGCCAGGCCGGCAGCCCCTGCTCACGCCCCCGGGCGACATCATGTACTACTTAGCAGCCTTCTTTTTTTTTTTTTTTTTTTTTTAACTTTTATGATTCCTGGTATTTCTATGATATCACAGTGACCGATTAAACATGACGTGGAACTTTGCATATCTTGCCTGAGTAATTAAAACCCCGGGCCCAGGCAGCGAAGAACCTTCACCCTCCGTCCTCCCTGGGCCTGTCCCCCCTCACCGTCCCCCCCAGGCGGTCGCCGGCACCACGGGCGACGTGAAGACGTGTGCAGCGATAAACAGAGCCTCGACGCCCGGTGCAAGCCGCCCCAGACCCGGCGGAGCTTTTAAAAATAACAGGTTCCCCGGGAGCCGAGGTGCAGCCAGTTCTTGGGGTCCGAAGCGTCAGCGCGTCTGGGAGCCGCTGGCGAGGTCGGGTGTGTTTTATAAGTGAGGGCGCGGAGACGCCGCCCCCCAAGAGGGTGAGTGAGTGGCCGGGGGTCACGCCGCTCCCTGGCAGGTGAGACACGGGGACTCCCTCCCTGCCCAGGACGCTGTTCCCAGGGGTCCGTGTCAGGTGAACGTCGATCCGAATGACCCCAGTGTTCCCGGGTCGGTGATCTTCCCGAATTCTAATAAAGGTCATAGGTAGCCAAGAAAGAAAGACAAAAGGCATGAAGCTCTTTATAAACGTTATTCTGTAATTTGTGCTTTTTTTTTTACCCTCTTTTGTTGTTTTTGTTTTTTTCCTGAACACGCTGTCTCTTATAGCGCTGATGTACCTACCGAGCTCCCAAATGTATGTCCCTTTTCAAGAAAGGACAAGTGAACACTGCGGAATTTGCTGTTGTTTTCCACGAGCCTTTCTCTGAGATGCCGTTGAAGGCTCCTGCTCAGATGAGCGCCTGTTGGTCCCTAAGAAGGTCGCTGGCCGTCTCCCCGACTCCAGCAGTGGGTCCTGGTCCCAGTCATCTGCTACTACTAGGTAGCTGCGTGCCACCAAGGCACATTCTTCAGCAAGTCCCGATCTGTTCCCTCCGCTCCTTGGGCGGCAGGGGTAGAGTGAGGGGAGAGAATGTCTGGGCTCCCGTCAGGGCAGAGGGGCTTTCTAGATAAGCGTGCTGGGCGCCCCCTTTCCAGATGGGTAACCGCCCCATACCGACTCCTCGCGCAAGTTCCTAGAACGGCTGTCGCTATTGCATGACCTTAGCTGTCGCGCGGCTGCCCACGCCCGGGTGCAACGCAGAGTCCCCTGGGAGCGTAGGACTGGGATCAGTTTCAGTCTCGAGCCAGGGAAAGCATGAACGATCTGGACCTCGGCAAAGATCTGATTGCAGAGGCGAGAAGACGGCAAGATGTCTTGTTGACGTGGATGTTAGAATGAGACAATCTCGGTGAGCACCGATTCCCGTCTCTTTTGCGTGTTTGCTGCACTTCCTTGCCGTGTCTTTTCAAGGCTGGCTGTGGTTTTCATGGGTCTGTGTTTGCAGTTATCCAGGAGAGATGAGGAGCGGTTTTGGGGTTGAAAGCTTCAACGCCCTAGTTCCCACCCTCTCTCTACTGCTGGTTAGGTGCGCAGTCTACCTGTTTAGCTAGTTACTTGCATGTGCAAGCCTCTAGAGGCTAGCAAAATGTTGAGAGGTTCTGCAAAGCATACAAACAAACCAAAAAGCTGCAAACTCTCCTTGGAGCCCTATAACAACACTCCAGCGTGTTAAAGGCTCTGGGAAGTCCTGCATTCATTGTAAGCCTTCCATCAACCTGGTGGTTCCAAACTTCTTGGAGCCTGAAACTCTTTTTTTTGTCTCATTGTCTAGTCCAAGGGTCCTCAAACTTTTTAAACAGGGGGCCAGTTCACTGTCCCTCAGACCACTAGAGGGCCGGACTATAGTTTAAAAAAAAAAAAAAAAACTATGAACAAATTCCTACGCATACTGCACATATCTTATTTTGAAGCCAAAAAACAAACGGGCAAAAACACCCACATGTGGCCTGTGGCCCCTGGGCTGTAGTTTGAGGACGCCTGGTTCTAGTCCCAGAACTCCACAAAACAAGTTTTTTTTGTTTGTTTGTTTGTTTTTGGTTTTTTTTTGAGACAGAGTCTCGCTTTCTTGCCTAGGCTAGAGTGAGTGCCATGGCGTCAGCCTAGCTCACAGCAACCTCAAACTCCTGGGCTCAAGCCATCCTCCTGCCTCAGCCTCCCAAGTAGCTGGGACTACAGGCACGAGCCACCATGCCCGGCTGATTTTTATATTATATATATTAGTTGGCCAATTAATTTCTTTCTATTTTTATGGTAGAGACGGGGTCTCGCTCAGGCTGGTTTTGAACTCCTGACCTTGAGCAATCCGCCCGCCTCGGCCTCCCAGAGTGCTAGGATTACAGGCGTGAGCCACCGCGCCCGGCCACACAAAACAAGTTTTGCAGAACTTCTGGACACTTTGGGATTGCTCACCCTCATCTTCCTCCGGGAAAGGTTTTATTACTTGAAGACCCTTCAGACAGCACAGTGTGGTGTGGCGTTTGTGGGCTGCCCTCCCCCGCTCAGCCCAGGCCATGGACAAACCGGTGGTTCTTCAGCCAGCATCTAGGGGCAGGCCGGGGAGAACAGATAAAGTCTGGGTGATTTGAGGAACAGGATGGCTTTGACCTTGGAGAGAGGGGAGCCACTGATTCTTAGCCTAAGCCAGCTCTTGCTACGTCCTGCTCCTGGGACTTGTCCCTAGATACGTGTGAAGCGCCGGCCTCTATTCTGATTTTCTTGTACCTGGTGCAGTACATACGGCGGCGCCCTGCGCCTTGTATTTTGTGATCTCTCCTGACGCTATTCATTTGCAGCCTGTGATTTACACGGCTTCGGATCTAATATTAATGAGGATGAGAATGCTCCTTTAAAGGGAAGATGGACGGGTGAGTTCTGTCTCGTGGACCAGCTCCCAATAGTCGGTGGTGGCCATGCGGAAAGGTTTTCGGGCTTGCTGGAGTCCACGGGCGGGCCCAGGGGAGCCACGGGGTGGCCCCTGGGCCAGGTTTTCGTTACCCGTGTTTTCAGGTTGGAAACTCACTCTGACGTGCAGGCCAGCTAAAAATGGAAGAAAGTGGCTTTGAACTTGGGTGGGCGGGGCTCGGGGCCGCAGTCTGGCGGGTGGCTGTCTGACTGCACGCCCACGGCCGCGTGGTTTCGCGCTGCAGCGAGAAAGGCTCGAGTTTGGTCGTCCCAGATGCAAACGGTTGCCTTTGGGTTGTTAAAACTGTCAGAGCTCCAAGCTGTTCCCTTGGACTTCGACAACACCTGGATTTTTTTTGTGTTGTTGTTGTTGTTAATCTTTCAAAATACGTATGGCAGGCTTTTATGTAGGTTTGGATTTTTTCTGATTTTTTAAAGAATGAAAAGAGTTTAAACTTCCTAGTAGTTGTAGGTTTGGGGTTAGGTCCCCCTGGCCCAAGTTGGAACCCTGTTTGCTGAAAGACGTAAGCTTGACGGCAGCAGGGAGGGAGGGTAGAAAGCTGAACGACCTTGTCGCTTGTACTGGTCCTTCTGCTGCTGAGAATATCCACGGATTTTCTTTTCAACCTGCGTGTACTTGGCACTCAGCTGGTATTCTCAACATTCTGCCATTTTTGGAAGGCTACCAGGTAGGACTTCTGAGAGACCCTGATCTGAGCAGGGCCGCGTGTGAATTCTGGATGTCCCTCCCCGCACCCCCTGCATGGCAAGGTGACCACATGGTGACTTAGTAGAGACCCCGAAGCTAACCTTACTAACTGGGAGTTTAGTTTTGGGGGTGGGAACCCAAACGCCGAGGGGAATTGGGGTCCTCTTCTGGGGTCCGGGGTCCTACTCTGTGAGTTTGGATACAGAGTACTTTGTCCCCTAAGCCAAGAGTGACCTTTCAGTGATGTGTAGCAGTGTGGGACGCGAAGGGACCCCTGCGGGCCCTCCCCCGGGCCCTGGCAGCGTTACCGACCGCCGCGCTTTCCCCCGGGCCTCCGTGGTGCGGCAGCGCCCACGGGCCCTGCGGCTCCCCGAGCTAGCGGGTAGGCTCGCGGCCCACTGGTGTCCCCATCCTGGAGGGGCGGCCGCAGCTGAGGTTGGGGCCTGCTGGCGTCCCCGTGGATTCCGAGTGTCCCCGGAGGGAGGAAGGGGTGGGGGTGTCGCCCCGGCCGCCGGGATAAACCCTGGAGCGCCTCACCTGTGCATCTGCCAAGCCCGGCAGTTTTTAGAGTTTTTTGAAATGTTTTGATACTTTTTGATACAATTTGCTAATAGCCGTTTTGTAGGATGCCTGCCCGGGTTTCCACCTGACCCCCCGCCCTGCCTCCAGCCCCCTGATGTGAGCCGGACGGCCAGTGTCCTGCGGGCAGCGCCGGGGCCCCCCTCACCTGGCTTTCTGTCTCGGATCTTGCCCCTGTCCGCGGCCGATCTGACAGAGCTCTGGAAGGGCGCGAGGTCACTCTCGGCCCGTGGGCGCGACTGTCTTAGGCCCCCGGTTGATTTGCCAAGGGGACGCCTTCGCAGCCCCCCGAGAGGCTCAGTGCCTCTCCCCAAGCTCCTACCTCAGCGGTGCCCAGAGCTGGGACGCCCGAGGGCTGGCCCACGGCTCCCCTTTCCCTCACGGGCCATTTCTCCACCCAGGCACGGCTGGGGCCCCGGGCCCTGGTCCACGCCCATCCGGTCTGTCTTTCTTTCTTTTTTTTTTTTTTTTTATTTCAGCATATTATGGGGGTACAGATTTTAAGGTTTCAATAAATGCCCTTTCGTTCTTTCTTTTAAATAGATATTAACACAGAACCTGTAAAAGCTGAGACCGCAATCCATTCTTGCACTTTATAGAGTCGTTGTCTATAGAGGTGGTTCATTTCTTCTTCTTCTTTTTTTTTTTTTAACATGAACAGAATTTGTGGCTTCTGAGGGTGTTTGGGGGTCCCGAGAAATTGTCCATTGGTTGCCTTAGTTAAAAAGAGTGGAATGAATGTACAAATCTCGGTGGTGGAGGGGCACAGGGGAACAAACCCTTCCTTGTCTGTTTTATTTGAGAAAAGAGACTCCACCTTTTCAAAGCTGCTCGAAGTCGTCTGTACAGGTAAAGAAGAGTAAACGTCCTTTGGATCAGACAAGGGCGGCCCCCTTTCAAAATCAGTGAGATATTTGACGATTGAGTATTTCGTTTGGTACGTTCTGGCTACTAATGTTACTGAAATCTGTAATTGTGTGTCTCTTTTCATTTGTTGCTTTTCTATTTGTAATTTTATGACATTCACAATTTTTATGTCTTACCTCTTTTTAATTAATTTTCTGCATGTTGCTTTTTTTTTTCACCTTCGTTTTTAATTCCATACAGAGTATTCAATTCTTGAAACACATTAAAATAATTTGCCTGCAAGTGTATGGTTTATAATTAATATTCCGAGTCTTGTGTGGTTATTGTAAATATCTCTGGTCCAATTTTCTCTGCCCATATGAGAAAGAACACCTTGCACGTTGAGGCCAAATATAATTTGGAAATTAACCGGACTTTGTCTTAGGCGCTTTGATTCTGCTTTCATCGTGCTTCTAATTACTATATTTTGCCAGGAATTTCATTCAGACCCTTGACGGCTGCACTAAGTCCCCTTGACCTTAAATGAAACTATTTGCTTAAATTTGTGTCAATGGGGGTAATTCGATTAGAAAAGAAACCAAGGAAAACATATCTTATGGCAAGCAATTTTGTTATCTTTTATTAGAAAAATGCTAATGGCATTTCTATGAGACCTGAAAAGAAGAGGGCGGGTCCCTGCCTGGCTGGGGCTTTGCAAGGCCACCAGACAAGCCTGGTCAGGGTTGTGCACTTGTCCCCTGTACCTTTGATTCTTCTTTGGGAGGATGGAGGGAGGTATGTGCACCCCTCACACCTGGAACCTTGATTAGAATTTGTCTCTTGAGCCGGTGAGCCCCCCAGATGGGGCCCTGGCTGCCGGCACTCAATTCCTCACTCAGGCCATTGCAGCTTCAGAAGACTCTTGGGTTAGAAATGACGCTCTCAGGCCAGCAGCATGGCGGCTCACGCCTGTAATCCCAGCACTCTGGGAGGCCGAGGCAGGAGGATCGCTCAACGTCAGGAGTTCGAAACCAGCCTGAGCAAGAGCAAGACCCCGTCTCTACTAAAAATAGAAAGAAATTAATTTGCCACCTAAAAATATATAGAAAAAATTAGCCGGGCATGGTGGTGCATGCCTGCAGTCCCAGCTACTCGGGAGGCTGAGGCAGGAGGATCGCTTGAGCCCAGGAGTTGGGGGTTGCTGTGAGCCAGGCTGACGCCACGGCACTCACTCTAGCCTGGGCAACAGAGTGAGACTCTGTCTAAAAAAAAAAAAAAAGAAAAAAAGAAATGACACTCTCCCATTTTCCAGATAAAGAATGCAAAGCTCAGGTTAATTACCATGCGATTGCCTTGCCTGCCCAGCTAGTCCCTCGCCTGGTTTGAGTTTCCTGAAGGCAGAACCTTAGATAAGGACTCACATGCAGGTAGTTTTGGGGGGAGGTGGTCCCCAGGAAGCCGGAATGGGTCAGGAGGGAGAAAATGCTGGTAAGAAGGTGCTTTATCTACTGCTGAGTAACAAATCATCCCCAAGCTGTGGCTTAAAACAATAATAATCATTTATTATGCTGATGAATCTGAGGTTGACCGGGCTCAGCTCTCACCTGAGTCTCCCACAGTCTGTCACAGACAGCTGGGGGCTGCTTCGGGCTGAGTGGGAGACCCCAAGACAACTGGGCCTCCTCCTGCATCTCCCGTCCCCTCCCCTTCTCTTTCCTCCTCTCTCTTCCCGTCCCCCTCCCCCTCCCACCCCTTTGGTCTCTCCACTTGGTGGCCTTACCTAGACTTTCTTTTTTTTTTTTTTTTTTTTTTGAGACAGAGTCTCACTCTGTTGCCCAGGCTAGAGTGCTGTGGCGCCAGCCTAGCTCACAGCAACCTCAGACTCCTGGGCTTAGGCGATCCTCCTGCCTCAGCCTCCCGAGTAGCTGGGACTACAGGCATGCGCCACCATGCCCGGCTGATTTTTTCTAGATATATTTTTTTAGTTGGCCAATTAATCTCTTTCTATTTTTAGTAGAGACGGGGTCTCGCTTTTGCTCAGGCTGGTCTCAAACTCCTGACCTTGAGCGATCCTCCTGCCTTGGCCTCCCAGAGTGCTAGGATTACAGGCGTGAGCCACCGCACCTGGCCTTATCGGTGTTTTTTTCAGCGAAGATTAGGTGGGCAAGAGCCTTGCTCCCCACAGACACACCATGGAGGAAGGATGACATCAGACTCCCGTTTTCTTATTTTTTCTTTTTTTTTTTTTTTTTTTTTTTTGACACAGGGTCTCATTCTGTCACCCAGCTGGAATACTGTGTCTCAATCATAGCTGCAGCCTCAAATTCCTGGCCTCAAGTAATCCTCTCACCTCAACCTCCCTAGTAGCTGGAGATACAGGTGCACGCCACCACGCCTGCCTAATTTTTTAAAATATTTTTGTAGAGGCCGGGCACAGTGGCTCACGCCTATAATCCTAGCACTCTGGGAGGCCGAGGCAGGCAGATCGCTCGAGGTCAGGAGTTCGAAACCAGCCTGAGCAAGAGCGAGACCCCGTCTCTACTATAGATAGAAATTAATTGGCCAACTAATATATAGAGAAAAAATCAGCCGGGCATGGTGGCGCATGCCTGTAGTCCCAGCTACTCGGGAGGCTGAGGCAGGAGGATTGCTTGAGCCCAGGAGTTTGAGGTTGTTATGAGCTAGGCTGACGCCATGGCACTCTAGCCCGGGCAACAGAATGAGACTCTGTCTAAAAAAAAAAGTAAAAAAAAAAATTTTATTTTGTAGAGATGGGGTCTCACTATGTTGCCCAGGCCTGGTCTCAAACACCCGGCCTCAAGTGATCCTCCTGCCTTGGCCAACCATATCGCTGGGATTATAGACATGAGCTGTGTGCCCAGCCTGACTCTCATTTTCAAAGGAAAAACTTGGCTGCTTTGTGTATGTGTGCATGTGCGTGTGTGTGTGTGTGTGTACAGCTTTAGGAATTTTAACAAATAATTAACTGTTCACTGTAGAACCTAAAGCCCAGGAATGGGTGCACAGATAAACAAAAGGTGGTCTGTCCATGGAAAGGAATATTATCCAGCCATAAAAAGGAATGAGGTTCTGATCCACGCTGCACACACGGATGAAGCTTGAAAACACTATGCTCAGGGAAAGAGCCGGACACAGAAGGGCACATCGTGTATGATCCCATTTCTGTGACATGTCCAGAATTTGCCAGAACGGGCAACTTTATAGAGACAGAAAGTAGATTAGTGGTTGCTGAGGGCTGGGGTAGGGATGAGAGAGGGTAAGGGAGCCATGGCTGCAGGTCACCGTCTTTGACCTCGTGATGGGGACAATGCTGTAAGATTGTGAGATGGCTGCACACATCTGTGGCTATACGGAAAATCACTGCACACTTTGAGTGGGTGAATTGTGTAGTAAATGAACTATAACTTGATGAAGTTGTTCAAAATGTTAGAACTTCTTTCTCCGAGCTTTTTTTTTTTTTCTTCTTCTTTTTTCTTTTGTGGTTTTGGTTTTGTTTTGTTTTTTGAGTGCAGACCCCAGGGCATCCTCCAGGGGGCGCACTAGAGCAGCCTGGCTGGGAACTCAGAGATGCAAACGCCCAGGACCACCCAGGCCCCCTGAATCAACCACACCCTGGGCGGGGTAGGGCCCAGAGGTGTGTTTTTAAAGCCCTCCCAGTGATTCCGCTGCACGCTGGAGTTTGAGGACCACTGCTCTCTAGAGCAGTCTGCCTCCTCTCCCCACCCACAGGCCTTCCTGGGCTGTGAGTCCCCGCCGGCGGTGCCCAGCTGTGCCCAGGTTGCTCTGGTGGAAACCTGAGCCATGGGATCCTCTCAGGTCAGGAAGCTGAAGGAAAGGAAGGCTAGGGAAGGCCCTGGAGCTGGCCTCTGCAGGGCACACACAGCACTGCACCCTGGGGTTAGCTCGCCTCCTCTCCGCCCTTCCTGTTGACGGCAGCAGGGGGCCCTGGGCACGCCCGGCCCAGCCCCGTAGCAGGTGCCCTGCACACGCCAGCTCCGCGCTCAACGCAGGCTCAGAGCATGGTCCCCCGCCTCCTGCACCGTGGGATCGTCTTACCAAGCACGCTGCAGCGGTGATTCATGCCCCAGGGGCCATGGCCATGCTCTTGCTCCCGCAGGCATCCAAAGATGCTAAAAATATACATAACTCCAGGTGCAGCTCTGTGTTTCTAAGTGCACCAGCGCCGGGGGCCTTTTTTGTTCCAGGTTAGAATTGAGGAGACTTGGACCCCAATCCAGTGCCCAGCACGAAGTGGCCTCCAGCAAGGCCTGTCCCGGCAGGACCAGATCACACCTCTGGGGACGGAACACAGGGCGGGCAGGGGGTCAGGGAACGTGGGCGTTAGCGTGGGCTCCATCACAGGCACCCGGGCAGGGCACTCCACCTGTTCGCACTTCAGTTCCTCAGATCACGGGTGGGATGGCTGCAGATGAGTGACCCTCGGGGCGTGGTCCACTGCCTAAGGGTGATCATGACCAGAAAACATTTGGGGGACTCTGGGCAGTGTCCCCCTCTCGGGGACTCACACTGGGGAGCACATGGATATTTTACAGCTTCCAAAAGTCCCACAGGACACCTGACTAACTTTGCTCAAACCAGGACTTCCCAAGCTGGACTGTCTTGGGTGTTTTGTTTGCATCATTGAACTAAATGAAAGTCTCACCATCATGTTAAAAAATGTCAAGAAAATGGGGGAAGGGGGGGACAAGGACATTATTTGAAACCTTAAAATTTGTACCCCCATAATATGCTGAAATAAAAAAAAATGTCAAGAAAAGAAGACTTGGGGGTTACCCACCGAAGTGTTTTTCTTTGGAGAGAAATATTTTTTTTGTTTTCTTTCTAAACTTTGCTTCACCTTCTTTGCCACATTGAGCTTGTACTGCTTTTATATTTGGACAGAATTAAAACATTGGATTTTTACACTAAGACGGAGCCTCAGTCCACTGCCGCTGACCCATCATCCAGGTTGCTGGAGATCACGGTACCGATGGAGTAGCCCATGACAGGTGGTGGGACGCCCCTCCACACCTCCCAGGAGGCGGCCGTCCCCAGACCCTGCCCACGGAGGTTAAATTCAAAATCACTGTGTCACTAATGTATCAATCGTGCTAACAGCAGCAACATTATCTCATGTGCAAATCAGCTTTATTTGATCGTAGGGCAGGTGCAGCATAATAATTACCTATCAAATGGCAATTACGCTTTCATTATTTCTTTTCAAATTTGCATTAAAAGAAAGCATCTTTTTTTTTTTTTTTTTTGAGACAGAGTCTCACTTTGTTGCCCAGGCTAGAGTGAGTGCTGTGGCATCAGCCTAGCTCACAGCAACCTCCAATTCCTGGGCCCAAGCGATCCTCCTGCCTCAGCCTCCCGAGTAGCTGGGGCTACAGGCATGCGCCACCATGCCCGGCTGATTTTTTCTCTATATATTAGTTAGCCAGTTAATTTCTTTCTATTTATAGTAGAGACGGGGTCTCGCTCTTGCTCAGGCTGGTTTCGAACTCCTGAGCTCAAACGATCCACCTGCCTCAGCCTCCCAGAGAGCTAGGATTACAGGTGTGAGCCACCGCGCCCAGGCTAAAAGAAAGCATCTTAAATTGTAAAGAAACAATCCATGTCACAAGCCAGTTAGTCGGAAAACGTTTGTCTGCTTGAAGGTCCCGCGGCGATCAGCACAACAGCGCCCCCCGATGGAGCCTTACCGCGTACCAGGCAGCCTGCGAAACACTTTGCGCTTGGTGCCCTGTGTGTTCCTCACCACCGCGCCGGGAGGTTATCACAAGGTTACAGATGAAGAAGCAGAGGCTCAGAGAAATGAAATAGCTTGCAGAGGGGGCAGAGCTAGAATTTAAGCCTAGGGGTATTTAATGCAGAAGCCAGGGGATCCTACCCATCCAGGCCGCTGCGTTGCCAGCGGAGGTGTGTACGGACCTCCCTGCTGTGTTCTCACAAAAGTGCACTTATGGGCCTGAGCGCGGTGGCTCAGTAATCCTAGCACTCTGGGAGGCTGAGACGGGAGGATCTCGCGAGGTCAGGAGTTCGAGACCAGCCTGCGCAAGAGCGAGACCCCTACGTCTCTACTAAAAAAATAGAAAGAAATTAATTGGCCAACTTAAAATATATAGAGAAAAAAATTAGCCGGGCATGGTGGCGCATGCCTGTAGTCCCAGCTACTCGGGAGGCTGAGGCAGGAGGATCGCTGGAGCCCAGGAGTTGGAGGTTGCTGTGAGCTAGGCTGATGCCACGGCACTCACTCTAGCCTGGGCAACAGAGTGAGACTCTGTCTCAAAAAAAAAAAAAATGCACTTATGGGAAGGAAAGAGGACAAGTTTCGCTCTCTGTTTGCACAGAAGAGCGGTCCTTCCCTTGTCTGGAGGTTGCTTACACGTGTCTCTCTCCTGCCGGATGGACAGCAATCAAAGACGAGGCTCTCCGTGGAGCCAGGCACTTCCTCCTGGACTGCCCCCCCCCACGCATCCAACATGCCCTTGGGGTAACATTTCCTATCTCTCACTGTTCACATCAGTTGGCAGAGTCCATCACCTGAATAGCTTTTCAATTCCTTGCCCTGGTGTCCATATCCACTGCAGTAGCCTATTCGGGGTGCTTAATTGGGAAGCCTGTGCTTTTCCTCTAGCTTCAGGCATGGCTGTATCCAGGAGTCACCAAGTGTCCCAAGCCTGGGATTCAGGTACAGACCCTCAACTAGCCGCAAGCCTTTATCCCTTTGTGCTCCTCCCACCTCACCACCTTCCCACCCCTCCCCTCTAATTGTTCACAGACCAACGTCACAGAGGTCTTTCTGAAATGAAAATCTGATCACCATTCCTGTGCCAAAATCTGTTGTTCGCCGGAGAACAGCTTAACTTCCTGCCTTGGCATGATCTGCCGTCTGCCCAACTCCTCAGTGTCAGCTCCTGCTCTTTTCCCCCATGTGCCATATCAAGAAAAATTATCCTAAGTTGGGACGCTGAATGCTGTTTGGGTGTCATACCAGACTACTAGAGCATTGTCCCCAAGTTGGCCCAAAGGTTATCTGGCTCTGCCTTGGGTGCACATGAGGACTTCTTGGAGGTGGTGTTAAAACATGGGTTGCTGGCCTGCTCCTGGAATAACTCAGTAGGTCTGGGATTAGCCGGAGTATTTACATTTCTAACAACTCCCAGGGGCTGATGCCACTGGTCCAGGGACCATACTTTAAGAATCACAGCTCTAGGGCAAGGGTCAGAACACTTTTCCTGGAAAGGGCCAGATAGTAAAGATTCTAGACTTTGTGGGCAGATGGTCTCTGTTGCAATTACTCAACTCTGCTCTTACAGTAGGAAAGCAGCCATAGACAATGTGTAAACAAACATGTACACCTGTGTTCTAATAAAACTTTATTTACCAAAACAATCGGAGGGCTGGATTTGGCCCATAGGCCATAGTAGTTTGCTACTCTAGGCAAATGTAATATTTTTTTACTTCCTTTTTATTATTAGGTCCTAGACACTGCAAAGTTACATGTTAATTTGTGAGATATTAGTAATTTACAAATGACTTTTGTTCCATAGAGATGGAAATTATTTCTGTCTAGAAGAAAAGATAAACGCACAGGTTGCCATTTTATTGCTTTGTAGGACATTAACCTTCTTATGCTGGACTTTATAATTTTATTCCAGCATTCTTTCTTTCATTAACCATACAGGTGACCCCTGGCTTGCAGTGGTTTGACTTATGAGTTTTCCACTCTAGGATGGTCTGTTAAGGTATTTAATGCATTTCCAACTTACGATATTTTTGACTTACCGTGGGCTTCTTGGGATAATAACCTCATCATGAGTTGAGGAGCATCTGTATATATTTCAGTCTCTTGCAATCTTCCTTTGCACCAACTTGACTGCCCTGTTGGGTCCCTTATAAATAAGTTAAGTGGATTTCTATCTTGTGTTCACCATCCATTTGTATGACATCATGTTTTCAACTTTTTGAAGATGACGCTGCACAGCAACAACAGCAACAAGAACGTATTTATGACACTCATTTGGTTACAAGTGACAAAACCCCAATCCAGAGTAGAGTAAATCTAAAAGTGGGTGGTGGTGGTAGTGACGGTAATTGTCTGGGTTCAAGTGGGGGTTTACGTGACCACACGTGGCCCCTGGAAGCCCCCTCGTGTGGTCCCATCACAACGAGCATCTTTCTCAATGGTTCTGGGACATCCCGGGAGTGACCTATAACATGGCTCGGGGCCCCTCACGAGCCATGCCCTCAGCCCAGATTGTAAGGCTGGTGGCGGGGGCCCCCCTCCCCTCCCTAGATCAAAAAGAAAAGGCTCACAAGACCAGACCCGCTAAGGACAACTGCCAGGCCCTGCTGAAAACAAAAACACCTGGATGTCCACCCAGATAAGAAAGTTTTCGGTTCCTGGATTCCGCAAATACTGCCAGCCCCTCCTATTTCTCAATGACTGCCAAAGGTCACGGTGGAAAAACCCCAGCTGTTCCCCGCCAAAAGTCCACGGTCCCCCTCGAACAGTATAAAAGCCCTAACCCCCTCCAAACCCGAAGCTCCTGTTGTTTCCGAGAATGCTGTGCTGTGTTCGGAGGCAAGCAGGTCTATGGACACCTGCCCCCCACGTCCCAAGCAGGTGAGAGGCCAAAGAAAGAGGCTGACAAATCCACTTTGTCAGAAAGAAACATGTAATAGGGACTTTTGTGGAGACAGAGTCTCACTCTGTCGCCACAGGTAGAGTGAGTGCAGTAGCTTCAGCCTAGCTCACAGCAACCTCCAACTCCTGGGCTCAAGCGATCCTCCTGACTCAGCCTCCCCAGTAGCTGGGACTACAGTCGTGGGCCACCGCGCCCGGCTAATTTTTTTTTTTTTTTTTTTTTGGTAGAGACGGGGATTCGCTGTTGCTCGGGCTGGTCTCAAACTCCTGGCCTAAAGCGATCCTCCTGCCTCGGCCTCCCAGAGTGCTAGGATTACAGGCGTGAGCCACCGCGCCCGGTGGTTGAAACAATCGTTTCCAATACTAGACGTACACGTCGTGCAGAGCCGGCGGAGGGTCTAGCGGAGGAGGAGGGGGTCAGACAGGAGTCCTAATAGGATCTGTCTGGCTGCTGCACCAAGAGTAGGGGCCTGGGAGGGCCACGGGTGAACAGTGGGATGGTGCACTCGGTACGATGTTGCTATGACCCCGCAAGACTCGAGGTGTCTCTCACTAGCTGGGTAATCTCTTAGATTTGTCACGGATTGGGAGAGAGTCTCTCTTCAGGATTAAACGTGAGGATGGCTTTTGGAGGCTTGAAGCCTGCTCGCCTCCTTGTGCGGAGACTTTAGCTACATTCGAACGTTCTCTGGGGCTCCAGTTCATCACTAAGTCATCAAATATTAGCTGAGCTCCCATCAGGCAGCGGGGATCATGTCTTGTCCCTGGGCTACAGTGGCAAGCAAGACCTAAGAGGCCCCCACCTCCCCAGAGCAAGGCCATGGCTGTTAGGGCAGACCAGGAAACCGTGTGGCTTTGACTCACCAGCATGACAAAAAAAAAAAAAAAAAAAATCCTTCCTTCTCCTGTTCAATTTCGCCAGCATTGAGTGACCTCTTTTAGGAGGAGTTGGAGCTACTGGGAAACCGTTGATGTAGGGGGTGGATGCCCCGGCTAAAATGTGCCCACCATCCAACAAGCCATTGCTTACTTGCTCAAGGGTAAATTAACAAAGTCAGGGCACGATTGGTTCAGAAATAAACACTTCGTGGCTATCACACCTGTCATCCTAGCACTCTGGGAGGCCGAGGCGGGCAGATTGCTCCAGGTCAGGAGTTCGAAACCAACCTGAGCAAGAGCCAGACCCCGTCTCTACTATAAATAGAAAGAAATTCATTGGCCAACTAATATATATAGAAAAAATTTAGCCGGGCATGGTGGTGCATGCCTGTAGTCCCAGCTACTCGGGAGGCTGAGGCAGGAGGATGGCTTGAGCCCAGGAGTTGGAGGTTGCTGTGAGCTAGGCTGACACCATGGCACTCATTCTAGCCTGGACAACAAGCGAGACTCTGTCTCAAAACAAAACAAAACAAAAAAAAAACACTTCATGGCCGTGTTCACAATGACGGTGCCACGCTCGCAGCAGCCTACTTGTCTGACAGTACGTGCTGAGAGCACGTGTGCGTGCGTGTGCCTCGCAGTCCGAGTATGGCCACGTGTGTACACGCTGTGTACATTCTGCACACACCTTCTCTTCCACTTGCCCTCGTCTCTCTAGCATCTGGATTCATACCTGCACACGGGAGGACCTCACTCTGCTTTTGTCACATGGACAAACACGTGCATGAGTGTGCCCCTGCCGAGGCTTCTCCGTCTTCCTCAGTTTACACTTAAGCCAGAGCTCGCGAAATCCTGATGCCTTGCTTGTGAGCAAGGCATCCGTGCCCCCCTATGACAGATGAGGAAACTGAGGCTTCCAGGAGTGGGCGTGCCCACCTGCTGCTAAGTGGGAGAGCTGGGGTCTGCGCTTGGACCCTCGGACTCCAAGGTCCACTTGGTAGATTCCCACAGCATCTACGTGAACAAAAGATACAAAGAAGAAGAAAAAAAAAAAAACCCAAGCACTCGCTTTGTGCTAGCAGGCTGCGGTCAAGGGTTATTTTTTCTGCAAAATTTCATGATTTTGTTGCAATACTCAATCTTGCCTTTAGAGTACAAAAAGGCACGTATTTCTGTGGGCTCAAGGAGATTGAAAGAATGCTTTTTTTTCCCCCAGGGGCTACCTGTCTGGCAGAAAAGAAAAAAACCTATCCCAGATCAAAATGGATGGAAAAATAAGAAATCCTCGGACGAATGGGGGGAAAGAAGGGCTTGTAGAGGTGACTGCATCAAGAAAAGCAAAAGAGCATTAAATAGCAATGTCACCACTTCAGCTCATTAATAACACGGACGCATGGCAGTTAATGCAGCGTCTCACGTGACTGAAGGGGCCGTCACATCCGTCATCTCAGCTCAGTGGATCTCAGCACCTGCCCCACGAGGCAGGCAGGACAAACAGGACATCCCCCGTTACAGAAAATCAGCCATTGCTCCAAGGCCTTAAGAGTGAGTCTGGGGCTGAATTGAAAATGAAATCTAGACCAGTCATGCTTCTTACAGCTTCTTACAGCTTTCTTTATCCTCTTTCTTTTTTCTTTTTAATTTTTTTTTTTTTTTTAAGAGTAGTCCCTTTCTGGCTGGGCGAGGTGGCTCACGCCTGTAACCCTAGCACTCTGGGAGGCCGAGGCAGGAGGATTGCTGAAGGTCAGGAGTTCGAAACCAGCCTGAGCAAGAGTGAGACCCCCATCTCTACAAAAAATAGAAAGAAATTAATTGGCCAACTAAAATTATATAGAAAAAATTAGCCGGGCATGGTGGTGCATGCCTATAGTCCCAGCTACTCGGGAGGCCGAGGCAGGAGGATCGCTCAATGTCAGGAGTTCTAAACCAGCCTAAGCAAGAGCAAGACCCGGTCTCTACTAAAAAATTTTTAGAAATAAATTAATTGGCCACCTAAAAATATATAGAAAAAATTAGCCGGGCATGGTGGTGCATGCCTGTAGTCCCAACTGCTCAGGGAGGCTGAGGCAGGAGGATCGCTTGAGCCCAGGAGTTTGAGGTTGCTGTGAGCCAGGCTGATGCCACGGCACTCACTCTAGCCTGGGCAACAGAGTGAAACTCTGCCTCAAAAAATATTTGGTCAAGAGTTCGAAACTAGCCTGAGCAAGAGCGAGACCCCGAGAAAAATAAGAAATTATTTTTCTTTCTATTATTTATTTTTGAGACTCTGTCTCAAAAATAAATAAATAAATAAATAAGGGACTTCAGCTACATGAGAGAGCAAGAGAATGAGATTAAACAAATAACAGTAAGGGGTGCGCCAGTCCATTCCACCTGCCCAGGATGAGTGAGATGGAGCCGAGACTGTGTCCCCTCCCTCTAGGGACAGGTTGCTGAGCTGCGTTTGGTGTCGCTGTTTAAAGGTAAACATATCTCAGATAACCACGTCCCTGCAGGGCAAGCCACGGTCTGGGGCTGACAGGGACAACTTGAAAATCCGATTCAGCTCCGGAGGGAAAATCGTCTGTGTTGGTTTTATTAAGTAAGCGACACAGTGCCAGAGCCAAACAGGGAAGAAGGCATGTGACAATGGTGGCAGAGATTAGGGCAATGACGCTACACGCCAAGGAACGCCAAGGTCGGCTGGAGTGGCGGCTGCCAGCACCGCAGTTTGGACTTCGGCCTCCAGAACAGGCGAGAGAATCAATTTGGTGGTTTTAAGCCACCCAGTTTGGGGTTATTTGTTACAGCAGCCACTGCCAACAGCTGCCAGGCTGGTGCTTTCCTGAGACACATGGGACTTCTGTGATGCACTCCTCGATGGCCTCGCTGAAGCCTTCGGAAAGGAGCTCTGCCGGCTGAGCCCCTTCCTCCTCCGCAGGGGCCAGTCCGACCCCTGTCCCCTGCTCTGCCAGCTCTGCCAGCCCCCTCCCCTCCTCCCCCAAGGGCGGTTTCCTTCTTGTACCTCCACTTCTCCGAGGCCCGGGACTAACACACCCATATCTCAGATTCAGCAGCTCCCTAGACTCTGCCGTATTTGCTTGGTCGATTCCTTTTTTCTTGTTTTGTCCTCAAGTGTTTTTTTTTTTTTTTTTTTTTTTGAGACAGAGTCTTACTCTGTTGCCCCGGCTAGAGTGCCGTGGCGTCAGCCTAGCTCACGGCAACCTCAGACTCCTGGGCTCAAGCGATCCTCCTGCCTCAGCCTCCCGAGTAGCTGGGACTACAGGCATGCGCCACCACCATGCCCGGCTCATTTTTTCTCTCTATATTAGTTGGCCAATTAGTTTCTTTCTATTTTTAGTAGAGACGGGGTCTCGCTCTTGCTCAGGCTGGTTTCGAACTCCTGACCTTGAGCCATCCGCCTGTCTCGGAGTGCTAGGATTACAGGCATGAGCCACCGCGCCGGCCTGTCTCCAAGTGTTTTAAAGCCAATCTCCTACATCATGTCATTTCATTCTGTGTGTGTTTCAGAATACATCTACTAAAACAAGAAGGGGTACACGCTTACATAAACCACCGTACCATTATCACGCTCCTATATTCACTGGTAAATAATTTCCTGGTATCCTCCCAGCCTCACCTACAGTCTCCAGTCTCCAAAACGTCTTTTCATCTTTTCATGGTACTTGATTTGACTCAGCTTCCAAATAAGATCTGAACTCTGCATTTGGCAAATCTATCCTTTTAATCCCAATCTGCCCTGCTAATAAACTGCGTGATGTTAGGCAAGTCACATGACATGTTTTTTTTTTCAGTTTCCCCAGCCCTAAAATGGGGAAACCAAGAGCATCTGCTTTACTGGGTTTTGTGAGTATTTTAAATGAGGTCATTCCTTCATTCATTCAACAAATATTTTTTGAGCAGCTACCCAATGTCTGGAACTGTTCTAGGCGCTTGAAAACTATCAGGGAACAAGACCAAGTGCCTGATCTGATGGAGTTTAGATTCTAGTGGAGGAAACAGATAATAAACATTGGGGTGGCTATTATGGGTAGAAGGGGGAGGGGAGTCTCTTGGGGAGAGGTGGCCATCAACAGAGACCCGAGGGAAGGAAGGGCTGAGCCTTCCAGGAGAAAGAAAGTTGGAGGCTGACAGAAGGGCGTATGCAACGTGGAAGCCCACCAGCCCCTGAGAGCTGAAGTTCTCAAACCTCTCGGTCTCTGGTCTCTTAACATTCTCAGAAATTATTGCTAATTCCAAAAAGCGTTTGTTTTTTGTGAGTTATATCTATTGCTATTTACCATATTACAAATGAAAAGTAGGCTGGGTACGGTGGCTCACGCCTGTAACCCTAGCACTCTGGGAGGCCCATAGGTGAGGATCCCTTGAGCTCAGGAGTTCAAGACCAGCCTGAGCAAGAGCGAGATACCGTCTCTACTAAAAATAGAAAAAACTATCGCTGGTGTGGTGGTGCTCACCTGTAGTTCCAGCTACTCGGGAGGCTGAGGCAGGAGGATTCCTTGAGCCCAGGAAGTGGAGGCTGCAGCGAGCTATGATGATGCCACTGCACTCTAGCCTGGGCAACAGAGCCAGACTCTGTCTCAAAAAAAAAAAAAAAAAAACCACAACAAAAAAGAAACTAGTAAATGACCTATGTTTCATGAAACATAGCTATTTTCCAAAACAAGACATTTTGGTGAGAAGATGGCATTATTTTGTATTTTTGCAGATCTCTTTAAAGTCTGAATTAATAAGAAAACAGCTGCATTCTTTTTTTTTTTTTTTTGCTCAAGAAACTGAAATCTACATTCTTGAATCTGTTGCTGCATTTGATCTGCTGTGACATGTTGTGTTGGCTCGAGTAGGTGAAAAACGTCCAGCCTTACACAGATAATGCAGTGGGGAGAGAGAGGAAGGAGTATTTTCCTAAAAAGTATATTCCTAAAAGGGAATAGCCTTTTCAGATAATTGTGGATATTTTGTCATTGTTGTTGCCAAACGCAGACATTTTTCTTATAAGCAAATTGCAAAGTGGAATGTGAAATCACATCAATGAGCTTTTTTGTACTCTGTTCGATTAAAACCCATTGGCCCATTTTGTACTTAGAATGGATCTTTTACTAATGCATGATTTTGTAACATCACACATCAGTCACTTAGAAAATATTGTTACGCAGATCTCCCAAATGTTGAAACATTCTATTATTCTTTTTTAAAAATCACATTTATTATTATCACCACCAATCTCATCAGAAAAGTCTTATAAGTATTGGGAAGCTTTCCAACTTTCCAGTTTTCCTCAAATTCTAACTTTTGTTTTCCTTGAGCCCTTCCTCTGCAGCTATGCCCTGCCTTTCTAAGGACTCTGGGAATAATAATGATAATTTCTTCCATTTATTAAGCTCATGCTGTGTGCCAGACACCTTGCTAAGCAATTTACATATGTTATCTTGTTATCACATTCGTTTTCTTTTTCTTTTTTTTTGAGACAATAGTCTCATTCTGTCACCTGGATTATAGTGCAGTGGCATCATCACAGCTCATAGCAAACTCCCAGGCTCAAGTGATCCTCCTGCCTCAGCCTCCCTAGTAGTTGGGACTATAGGTGTGTGTCATGACACCTGGGTAATTTTTCTGTTTTTTTTTTTTTTTTTTTTTTTTTTTAGTAGAGACAGGGTCTCTCTTCTTCTCAGGCTGGTCTACAACTCCTGACCTCAAGCAATCCTCCCACCCCAGCCTCCCAGAGTGCTAGGATTGCAGGCATCAGCCACCTTGCCCAGTGTTTAGGTCTGTCTTACTCCAAAGTCCTCCACTGTCCCTAGACTCACTGGAGGGACCCCAGTTGAGTACTATAGGGCCCCCCTAAGGACTACAGGCCCCTGGTATTTATCCCTATCTTCCTTTTAACGTTTATATCCTTGTACTGAAGTCATGAGTTAATAACTCTATGGCTTGTTTGAAAATTAAGACTGGGTCTTACTTATTATGAGTTTTATTTTCTGTTCAAGCAACTCTATGATAAAAATGTCAACTTAGACTACCACAGATCACCAACAAATTTTTATATTCCTCCCAGTCTCTATCCAGGTGCAGATATAATTTTTTCTGTGATTGTAATCATAGCATAGATACAATGACATGTTTTGCTTTCGCAATTGTTTGTTATAAAAATTTTGTTTTTTTTTATTTTCCACCAGGTCAGTGAAAAAACAAAAACATTTAAAACAGAGAGAAAAGTTGAAACATAGCACCACTTAGAGCCAACAATTGTTAACATTTTGCCTGTATTTGCTTTTTCTGTGTGTATGTTTGTGGGTATGATTTTGCCTTTTATTGAACTGTTAAAAAACAGTTTGCAGGCATTATTATACTCACCCCTGAATTCCTCAGAATGCATCTCCTAACAATAAGACATTCTATCAATGAGCACAGTTATCATTATTGCACTATAAAAATCACCAACAATTCACTAAAATCCTCTGGATCCAACCCATATTCAAATTTCTCCAATTGTTGAAAAATAAATAGTAAAACTAACTTAAAAACAGACCAAGATCTGACCACGATTGACACGTTGTATTTGGATATGTGTTTTCAGCTCTCTTCTTTTGGAACAATCCCTCCCTGTCACTTACGTCTCTCGTGGCATCCTAGTTTTGAAGCCACCAGGCCCGCCGTTCTATGGGATATGGGAATGTATCTATCGTCCCTCTCTTCTGCTCAGCACAGGGTCTGGCAACAGCGGGCTATTTGTTGAACAAATGAAACCCAACGATAATGGCCATGAATAGTAGCTGATTTTTCTCGAGGGCTCTCTTGGCCAGTGCGCTCACCTTCGCCTAGCCTGCTCCTCACAGAAATCTTATGAGTTAAGACTTTTTATTACTTCATTCACAGGTGAGGAAACTGAGGCTTAGCAAAGTGGAGTCATGGGCCTGAAACCACACAGGTAGAAAGGGGGCCAGACCCGACGGCAGGTGCGCCCACCAGCTGGTAATCGGCACGGTCAGGTAAGAGGCCCACTAGCTCTTGAATAAACGAAGGAACCAGGGGTGCAGAAGCTGGCCTGCGCACACGCACCTGTGTGATAATAGGTGGCCCCTGCCCAGGGCTTACCACTTGGCAGGCCGCACCTGCCAAGGCGCTTTACCTGCGCTTCTGCGCTTTACGTTTGTTTTTGCCTCGTTCTGTTTTCCGACGCCTGGCCGAAGAGGTGGCGCGGCGCCGGCGCCCAGGGGCGTTCGCGCGGCCAATGAAGAATGAACAAATGAATGAACGCACGGAAACGTGATCTCCATACACCTGGGACTGCTCGGGGATCGATCACTGGGGAGGCCCCGGGCCAGGGAGACCCGGGGAGGTTCGCCCGCGGGCCCTGCGCCGACCTCGGGCTGCCGCTCCCGGGCGCCCCGCAGCCAGGTGGGCCCCGGCCCCCGCCCCGCAGGTGAGAAAGCCCGGGGCCCGCCGGCGCTTCGGCGTTAGCGTCCCCATTTGCAGCACTTTCCCCTCCCGGCACCGCAGCAGGGCCCCCGGGGCCCGTGGTCCGCCGCCCCCCGCCAGACCGAGGACGCCCCGGGCCCGGAGCCCGCCCCCGCCCGGCCCCAGCAGCGGCGGCGGCGGCTCGCAAGGTGGCGGCCCCGCGGCGCACGCCCACCTGTCGGCCGCGCAGGCGCAGCAGCGCGCCGGCCTCCCAGCGCCCCGCGGCGCGCGGCCAGTGCGCAGGCGCGGCGGCCGATGCGAGTGTGTATGTGCGGGCGAGAAGATGGCGGCGGCGGGGGAAGCAGCGTGAGGAGCCGGGGGAGCGCCGTCTCATTGAAACGGGCCGCCATGGCCCTCCGCAGCCCGCAGGTAGCCGCCGGCCCGCGCCCCCGGCCGGAAGGGGCCCCGAGCCGTCGGCGGGCGGGCAGGCGGGCGGGCGGGCGGGCGGACGGGCGCCCGCAGCCGGCCCGGAGCGAGCGTGTGGGAGTGGGGGAGGGCGCCGGGACACGCCGCCCGGGCCTAGGCCGGAGCCGCCCGCCGCCTCCGCGCCCTCGCCCGCCCGCCCGCCGTCCTGAGCCCCGCCGGGGTCGCCGCGCCCCGCATCCCGGGCGGGCCGAGGGGCGGGGGCGCCGGGCCCTGCCTCGCGGAGGGCGTGGGGGCGCCGAAGGGGTTAACCGCCCCGGGCCGGGCCGCAGGGCGGGCCGGGGTGTGGAAGCGGGGCCCGCCCCGCCGCGCCGGCCGGGACTGGCGGCCTGGGGGCCCCGAGCGCCCTGCGGGGCCGCGGATCCCCCGGAGCAGCTCAGGTTGCTGTCTCCGCCCGGAGCGCGCCTCGGAGATTCGGGGGTGCCTCGTGGCCCCTGCCCCCCCAGGTCCCCCAAAGGTTGCCGTGCTCAGCTTGATTGGTGGCGCGCAGGGGTTGCTGCTGTTTCTGGTCTTAGCCCCAAGTCACTGAGGGGCAGCCTTAGGCTACTGTTGTTGGAAAGAAAACTCGGAATAAGTAGCCAGGACCGTACTTTTCTTACTTGCATTTGAGTGACATCTTTTGCAGGAGTCCATTCCAGCCGGCGTGACACTAACGCACCCTGTCAGGGCAGTATTTAAAGCTTAGGGGCCCTTTAAAATAATAATCCCATGGTGGAAAGGGAGAGTAAAGTGAACCTTTCTCTTGGGGGGGGGGGAGATCTGTGTGTGGAGTTAAGCTCTTATTCCTCTCTCCCACCCATTCTCTCTCCCCCCCAGGTTGCAATTACTCTGAATAAAAATGGGCATGTGGTAGTATTTGTCAAGGTTGCTTTAGAGCTCTGGTTTGTTGACATCTAACCCCCAGAAATTGTTGCACACTTTTATACCGTCTCAATGAGCTTTTGTATTAAATGTGGGAAGGTGAAACAAAGTAGCTATTCGGAAAATTGGTGGCGAGTAAAATCATAATCTTTCATAAGCAGATTGGTTTTTTGTTGCCTTCTTGTAGATAAAGTCGATCTGATTATAACTTTAAAAAAAATGATTTTAATAGCTATTGCAGTTAATGCGTATTGGGGAATTTAAAACGTGAAAAGCTTTTTTTTTTTTTTAATTAGATCTTAAAGGAAGCTTCAATTTTGTTAAATTTGTGGTACTTTAGTTTGCATCAGAACTGCTCTTCCCCCGTTAACTTTTCGTTCTCTCATACATTTACTTTTGTAACTAATATAGTTCTTTGCACCAAGAAAGGGACATAGTAGTTGTTGAATGGTTTTTACAAACGTGTAATTCAAAGATTTGGTATTTGCTTTTTTCAACTTAAATGCTAATTGAATAGCTTATTTTGTTGGTAAAATGACTATGAACATGTATAAGGTTCATTACGAACTAATGTGTAATATGTTCATTATGATTTTGAATTGAAGAAAGCATGTTTAGGCATAATTCACTCCTTTAGTTAATAAGCACCAAATCGCTATGCAAAATTGATTGAAATGTTAATTAGTGGTGATAATATGTAAACCTATTTGCAATTTCATTTACATTCATTATCACAGTATTTGTTTTATACCCCAATATTGCCTATATTCATTTTTAGAAAAGTAGAATGGCGAAAGTTAGCTGAGCATAAATGTTAACAACACTTTGAGTTTATTCTTTTAAAGTATGATTTAAATGCTTTTAAGTTCTAGCATGAAGAAGGTAGCAAAGGAAATAGTTTGATATTTCATAATTTTCATTAAAAATAGTAATAGAATCATATAGGGCACGATTTAATTACTGGAGTCAGTCTGAGCATTTTAAGTTGTTTTATTCGGGTTCCTCCTTTCCTTTGGGTCTTGTAGCCTTAATGGTTGTTCATTCATTAATTCGGCAAATATTGATCCTTTTCCATGTGGTAAGCACCATGATATGCATATTATTTGTTTTTTGTTGGGAATAACAACCACAAATTAACAGTGAAGTCTTATTTTAAAATTGACTTGTTAAGGTTACAAATAAAAGTTTTTATAGAGATTATAGCCTATTTTTGTGTTGTTGGAAAGTATTGGTTGAACCCTGCTCTCTTTATTGAAGTGCAGTAGTGAAACACTTGGAAATGTTTCAAAGGCTAATAACTGTCAGTTTTTAACAAAAAACGAATGTTAGGCTTTAATAGTTAAAGTGTAAGTTGAAGCAAATTTTGTTGTCACTAAGGGAACTGATTAAATGATTTGGGCTCATTAATTTGAAGCTACCAGTTCTGCCTTATACCTGAAGGAATTTTTGTGATCATTGAAGTTATTTATGGTGAAATTTCCACAATAATGCTTCCTATACCCCGTTTGGATATCATGCATTTGGTTCCTGTCCTCGTCCACTGCATAGACTCACACCAGTCTTTCAATTACCTCGTGATAGTAAGGCTCCCACATTTAACGTGATGGAATTTCTTGGATCCAACTACAGCATGTGGCACAGTGTTATTGTATTGCTGAATATTTGTTTATAACTGACAACTGGATTAGTGTTGATTCTTGAAAGAGATACATTTTTTTTGGAGTCTCTCACAGCAGCAGAAATAAATACAATTATTTGAAATGCTGACAGGATATTTGGAGATGATAATTTTCCTTTGCATAGTAGCAGCAAAATATTTAAATGTGTCCCAAGACGAGATAGAATATTAAAAGTTTGTGAATTGAAGGTCATCTGAGTGGTTTCTATAGATGGACTGCGCGGATGCACTTTATCCAGGGGCTCAGCTTCGTGCTCTTGAGCCTGGTTAGAACCTCAATGTACGGGAATCACCTTGTGTGAGATAAGTGAATAAGAAGTGGACCCACCACATTCTAAACTCCTCTTTAGAGCAAAAGTTAGGACATAGATTCCAGCGTTCTGTTATGTGGAGCTGACAAGACTTAAACAGTGGTTCACATAGGAAAACTTAAAGGAGAAAAGGATTACAAAGCTTAATGATTGTTTTTTAATCATTGTGCCTAAGTGGCACATTTACTTTGTGCAATGCTCAGAATATAATATTATATAATTGAGAAAAGTGGTATCACCTCCACTTGAATTAGTTAAATCAAAGTTTTTATTTGTTTTTTTTTGTGTGTATTTTAACAAATTTCAGACATGCAAGTACTTCCTATTAATGGATCTGGGTTTTCGAGTGGCAGGTTAAACGTGGTTCTGAGGACACTTTTTACTGATAATATACTAAAGTGTGAAAAATAGTAGGAAGAGCTTGCTTTTGATTTGTGACTAGGCGGTTACATTTCTATATTTACTGCCACACATGCAAGAATCACTGTTGCACAAAATGGATAAATCTGTTTGCAATGGAATTTGCTGGCCTTGGGCCATTGGATTACTGTCATTTGTCACTTTAGTGCTACTTCAGCAGTGTACATGTTCATTTCCAAAGACTTACATGTGCTTGGACTGCAGTTTTCCTGTGTATTGAAGCGATCTCCCTAAAGATCTTTCTGTGACCATTTCTGTCAGTACAGGCTAGATTAAGAACTAGTGTTGAAAACATAATGGTAGCCCATGGGGTGTGTTTATAGTATTTGTTTCAAGGATCAGAGAATGTAGAATTTGTCATAACCCTACATGTGGAATCTTCAGGTCGTAGACTTTTCATGAGCAGGCTGTTTTCTGCCTGAAAGCTCTCCGGCTATGACCCCATTTTCTTCAGAAGACCTGAGAAGCCAGAAGCTGTCCACCCAGTACCTCCGTCCTGTGCCTTTCATAAAACATGCTCGGGTTGTCCTCTCCTGGAATAGGGTGGGTAAGGTGTTGAGATACAAGTGTGGTGTGGGGCTGGAGAGAAGGTGATGTCCTCGAGTTTTCCTTTCTGGCTTACGTGAGAATTGTTAGAGGAGACGTGTGTGCAGTGTAGCCCCGTGCCCCGCACAGCAGTCGCGGCTACTCTTAGGGTCCTCAGCTCCCCCCAACCCCCTGCTTGTGTCTGCAGCCTTATTGGTTGTCGTTCTTCAGATCAGTTCTCAATTTTTCTGGTATCAGCTCGAGGGCCATCTCCTAAGCTTATACACTATGTGTGATTCAAGAGTCTCCAGCTGATGCATCTGAAATGAGTACTTCCTAATTAAAAGGCAGGTGTCCCTGCTCTTGTGTCTTCAGTACCCGATTTTTACATCTAGCTGCCTCCATTCGTTCATTTGTTCCTTCTCTCTTTCTTTCTCTGATGGTGATAGATTTTTGTTTCCCCATTTGTTCTTGTTTTAGGAAGAAATCCTCCTTTTTGTCTGTGTGTATTGGGTACAGACATACCGGTATGCTCTTGCCTTTTGTGTGTGTGTGTGTGTGTGTGTGTGTGTGTGTGGTCTTAAAAGTAGCAATAGTCACTGTGCAGCTCCAGTCTTATATTCTCATTGGAGCTACTGTGAAAAAATATATGTATGTATAAATGCTAATTGAATAATATCAGATGTATCAGGTGTGCCCTGTTGTAAGAAACTGAAGATAGAGAAAAACAGGCATTGAAACTGCACAAAATAGAGGGGTTTGTGTTACAGACTTGTTATTGTGGACGTGCTGTCTGGGTGGGAAAGGCATGGTCCAGTGAACAGGGCACCTCCTAAAAGTCCTTAGATGAGATCTGCTGGCTGGGCAGGATGTGGCGGGGACAACTTTGTGTCCACAAAAATGGAAGTTTACCATTATTGTATTTGTCAAAATTGCTTGTTTTGATGTTTTAAAATACATGAAATACAGCCAAATTTCATTATAAATTACATTTTGCAAGCCATGGACCTTATGAACTAGAACTACCCAAAAGTATTTAATATAAGATTCTATGTGTTTAATGAGTTACATTCTGCCTTGTTTAATTGTTCTCAAACCTGATAGTGTGTTTTGCTGTGGATATAAGCAATACATTTTAATTTTATTACATTCATTTAAATTTCATCAGGACCAAATTAACTTGTGAATTTATTTGATATTCTAATAACTGTCAAGAGGCAGGCTTCATAGCATTCCTTTTTTTCCCTTTTGCTTTTCTCCTATTTTAGACAGTTTTCAACTCAGAAGAGGTGTGAAGTAATACTTCTCTTGAGAGAGACTTTCCTTTTATATCATTACAATATCTACTCTTCCTATTCATTCTGAAATTATCAACCCTGTTCCTTTTGATAGGACATGTTGGGGTAAATAGAAGATAATATGAAAATGGAGTTTAATTCCAGAGTTTTTGGACATTCCTGCCTAGTGTAAAAAACTTCTCTTGATACACTAAAAAAATTTTTTTTAGACTTTTTTTTTGAAGAGTAGTTTTAGGTTTATAGCAAAATTGAGAGGAAGGCACAGAGATTTCCCATATACTCCTTTTCTTGATATTATAAGTAATAATTTCCCTTACATGGCTGCTAAGACCATATGTATTTATTTAAGACTTGAAGTAGGCCTTCTGAGTAGACCTGGTCATTGGACAAGGAGGAACATATTTGTTACAAAGCACTAAGCTTTGCAGTAGTTGCAGTTTGAAGACTGTTGCACCGTGTATAAACTGTGTAGTTTACAAAATGTCTTAACTTATTTGCTCCCTGGGGCAACTCTGTCCTGTATTGTCATCACCACCATTTCACCAGAGAGTAAAGAAAGATCCAGAGAAGTAGTGACTTGAGATGACATAGCTGATGGTGATCAGGAACTTTAAAAACAGGTCTTTTGACTTCTAAATCGTTTGCTTTTTCTACTTTGCCAAACTGCTTTTCTGGAAGAGACTGATGAAAGCATAATGTTTCACGTTATGATTTCCCCCGAGGAGTTCCTCAGTGAAAGTTTATTGAATGAATGAATGAATGAAATAAATATTTAAAGACTTAAATAGGTCACTGATGACCATGTATGTTACTAATATGTTACTAATTACTAAATTTTGTGTGAGGTACATTTTGATAAAAGCCCTTATTGATTTTATTTTAAACTAAAAAATAAAAACATAACTGTTTCGAGAACATGCAAACAAAAGTATTTAAAGTAAAAGTCATTCTTTTCTCCTCTGATCCTTAATCCTCAGTTTGATGTGTATCTTCTATGGTTGTTTCTGTTAGGGCCTTTTTTTCTTCCATAGTTTTCCTCATACAGTCTATTCTAACCAGATAGTCACTGAACTGAACTTTTTAGAGCAAAGCTTGTTTTCAAAATTATTGAAAGCATCCACTTACATCAGGTTTCTTGTTTGTACCAGATTTTCTCACAGAATGGAGCAAATATCCTGGAAGTTACAGTGGCTCATTAGGAATTAGGATACTGAGGCTGCGGAAGTGCTGTAGAGATTTCTTAGTAATGTTGTCCAAACAACTTTTTAAAAAATTTTTAAATTTTATTTTTTTATTTCAGCATATTATGGGGATACAAATATTAAGGTTACGCATATTGGCCATGCCCCCCTCCCCCCTCCAAACAATTAAAAAAATATTTTGAAGACATTCAAACCCTTAATTTATAGCAGCTATACTGTTCGGTTTTTATATTGTAAAAAGAGGGTTTTTTTTGTTTTGTTTTGTTTTTTGAGACAGAGTCTCACTCTGTTGCCTGGGCTAGAGTGCCGTGGCTTCAGCCTAGCTCACAGCAACCTCAGAGTGATAGGATTATAGGCATGAGCCACCAAGCCTGGCCTAAATTTTAGAAATTAGGAATCATTGTATTTAATAGTATTTTAAAATTTATGATCCTTGAGCACCCTCTTCTAACATCAGAATCACCTGGCATCCTGAGCGCCATCTAATCATACTGAGTAAGGATCCCTACGGAACAGGTGCTCAAATCTGTTTTAAACAACTTCCCCAGGTTATCACAGCCAGGCTGAAGTTTCAGAGCCTCCACGTGCTTCTGGGCATGGTTTTCTTTTTTTCTTTCTATTTAACTTTTGAGTACTGTCCCCTGAATATCAATAACTAAATCATGTTTTGGTCAAAATAAATGTTTTAACAACTCTATTCTAGGTTAGATGTGACCAACAACAAAAATACAGGTTGTGCCACTCTGAGCCTGATATTAACTTATTTTAGCACTGAAGGGAATTGTGGAGCAGTTATGGGCAAATAGACCCAGCATGAGAAACCTGAAAATTTGCTGCTTGGAAGATATGTTATGTTGGGTCTTAAGAGTGAGATTTCGGGCTGGGTGAGGTGGCTCACACCTGAAATCCTAGCATTCTGGGAGGTCGAGGCAGGAGGATGATTGAGGCCAGGAGTTCGAGACCAGCCTGCACAAGAGTGAGACCAGATCTCTACAAAATATAGAAAAATTAGCGTGCCATGGTGGTATGCACCTGTAGTCCCAGCTACTTGGCAGGCTGAGGCAGGAGGATTGCTTGAGCCCAGGAGTTTTTAGGTTGCTGTGCTATGGTGACAACACTGCACTCTAGCATGGGAGACAGCGCCAGACCCTGTCACCGAAAAAAAAAAAGAGGATTTCAGTTTTCTTGAATTCATTGAGTAACTGATTAATTCCTTTTCAATGAGCATTTATCTGGCACAAGCTGTGTGCCAAGTCCTGTGTTGGGGTTTATAAGTTGCTGAATGCTTTTTAACATTTTTTAAAAAATGTAAGTACAAATGCATTTCCCCAAGCCATAAGAGGTGATCTGGCTGGTCGCTCTCTGTACTCCATGTTTTGAAATAAGACCCTTGTGAACAGTAAGGGAGCAGCAGAGTCTGGCAGCTCATTGTAACTGTGACCATCGATGTTCCAGAGAGTTGGAAGTAACTTTCTAACTCACCCTGAAGCCTTAGTTGATGTCAGAATCTCTGAGGATGTGTGTGCAGCATTAGGCCAGTTTGCCACCAGAAATTTTGTTCCCTTGTTTTGTTGCTGGTTGTGGATTTATCAGCTAAGGAAATTCTTCTCTCCAGTTTTTACAAACTGGTGCTAAAATATTACTCTTGGTTCCATCTTGCTTCTAATCTAACTCTTGGCTCTTCATGCCACAACAGAGCACTATAAGGTGCCAAGAGCATAAACTTCGCTCTTTCATCTGTAACTGCAGTTCTCCTCAGTGAGAAAGAGCTAGCCTTTTTTTTTTTTAATCTTAAAACATTCTCTTCAGTTTTGACTGGAAGCTTAGTTGAATATAATTTGAATTTTACACACAGTGATACTGTAGCAATATCCTAGCAATGACTAGTTTTGGATACAGTTACCAGAGCTGTGTTGGGAGTTTGTTTCTCATCCCATGGAACATGTAAAACAATTGTGTTTCTTCTTCTTTTTGAGTAGGACAGAAAGTAAAGTACATTGCTGTTATGTTTCTTTGCCCTGGCTGCTTTTTGGATGGAAACATACATTTGAGTTAGCCCGGTTAGTTGTCGATCACTTTTCTGTGAAAAAGGAAACAGGTGTATTTCGTGTGCACAGCAAGCTTTGAGGGCCCTGTGGACTTTGGTTTTCTAGATGCCCTTTCTTTCCTTCTGCTGGGAGGCAGTCAGCCATGTATGGAGGCCCGCAGGGGCCTGTGCTGAGAGGAGGGGAGGCTGTGCTGTATGCAGAGGCCAGCACTGCAGGGCTGAGCTGGGAGCGGTGACCCGCATGGCTGATCTGGTCAGGGGTCAGGAAGGCTTGCTCGGGTCTGGTGAGCCCCACTGTCCAGCACAGTGGCCCTGAGGTGTTTGTTGGGCGGATGAGTTAATGGACAGAGAGGCCAGTTGAAGATAGTAACAGAACAGCTGGTTGTCATTCGCTGATTTAAAAACTGCATGTGGGTTGGTTTTGGTGTTTCTAGTTCTGGGAACGAAGCTCAGGACCACAGCGTTCAAAACCATGAGGGACAGGTTTGCCCTCTATAGAAATAATGAGAGCTTTTTAATAATGAGAGCTGATTAAGAAGAGAAGCCTGCTTTAAAGCATTCAGATTGATGATAATTTCTGGGTGAAGGAGGCATGAGTGACCTCTGAGCTGCTTTTAAGGTTTGTCAGTGCTCTATTTCTCTCTGTTGTCTAGGTGACTGATGTGTGCATCACATATAAGTTATTTTGTTTCATTCCTTGGGCTGTTTCTCAACAAATGTAATCCTGAGATCAGAGGATAGTTACCAATGCAAATATAATAAAATGCCTTCACCATAGTTACTGGTAAGTGCTCAATGTGAGGGCCTGTGTACTAAATAAAGTTATTCCATGCTCAGTTAGTGGGCATGGCAGTGATCTTTGCAGGCCTGGTCAGAACATAGCCGTGCCCCCAAATCTGAGAACCCAATTGTGTGTCAGTGGTAAAATGGAAAGAAAAGTTTTCAGGTGACTTGCAGCTTGGGCAGATGGAGAGGACAGAGGAGGGCATTTCAGGGGACAGACAGAATGAATGGGGCTTGGGTTGCAAATAAACCTGTTTTTATGCCTCTTCGTTGATCTTACTTTATATGAATTCTCTGGTCATTGCTAATGTTTAACTACCCTTTTGTCTCCTTTTTTGCTCACTCCATTCCTGTTCTAGTTAGGATGCCTTTTTTTTTTTAAACAAATAAAACCCAGTTTTTATTTTTGAGACAGAGTCTTGCTCTGTTGCCTAGGCTAGAGTGAAACCCAGTTTTCTAACTGGATTACACCATAAACTAGAGCTGTATTGGCTCGTGTAACTAGACATTTCAGAGGTAGGTCATGCTTTCAAGGTTGGTTTGATCCAGCCATTCAGTGATGTCTTTGAGCACCTGGTTTCCTTTCATCTTTTCACCTCTGTGTGTCAGGGATTCCCTAAGGCTAGTTACCCTGAAGTTGGCAGAGTGGCCCTGGCAGTTGTAGAAGTCACGTTTGTGTGCAGCCTCCATCACACCAACTGCACAAGAGAGTCGGTGTGCGTCCCAGTATTCTAGACAGTGTTCTGAGCTTTGTGTCCATTGGGTCATCCCTGAACCAAGTGCTGCAGCTAAGAGGATGACATGCCAGGGGGGCTTCCCTCTCAGCGAGGAGTGAGTGCATGTTGACCTTCTGAACTGGGTGGCCACTGTCGGATAGGGAAGGAAGGGTAGCTGCCCAGTCTGTTATAGTCCCACCCCAGAGCTCTGTCCCTCTCCTTTTCTAGATATGTCATTTCCTCCTTCTAGACTCCTCAGACTGTCCTTTCTTCTTGGCAAGTTATCCTGTACTGTCTGATTGTATCTTATAGTCATGTATCTTATATGGTCTTCTTTAAATGTTATTTCTTGCTTAACTGTTCATGTGTCCGTCCATCCATACCTTGAAGTCAGCCCCAGGTTCCAGTCCTGACCCTCCCACTTTCTGTTTGCAGGATCTCAGGCAAGGTTGGTTTGTCTGAACCTCGAGTTTTTTTCCATCCTCATCACTTAACAGATAATTTATTAGATTCTAAGTATTGTACTTAAGTGGGGATCCACAACTGAAGACACAAGGAAATCACAATTCGTTTTCCGAGACTTACAGGTAAATGAGAATTACGGTGAGCTGTGAACAGCGCTTTGACAGAAATAGTGTTTGGGAGCACTTGTGAGAGGCGATGCCCGTGCTGAGTCTCGAAGGGCAGGTGGGGGCCTCAGAACAGAACAGAGCGGGGAGAGGGAGCTGCTGCGCGAGGCGTGCGCGCAGACCAGCGAGTGCGTGTGGAGGGCCTGGGGGCTTCGCGCACCAGCAGATGAGGCTGGGTGGGTAGGCAGAACAGCCCGTCACACCAGGCTAGAGAGGTAGGATTCTATAATATCTTTGGATACCTATGATTAGGAGTGACCATATGTCCTGGTTTACACCCTGTCCCAGCATAATTAATAATAGTGGTCTTTTCACTGTGAAATGTGCCTTCGATTTGGATGATAAATGGTCATCCTACTTAAAATAGAAGTTTGGAGCCATAGGGACAGTCACTCTGATAGCAATGTGCAGGGTAGTGTGTTTACCTTATAGTAGGACTCTGGATTATGTGAGATAGAGCATAGCGTGCTTCTCAAACTTAAAAGTCCATTAAGGCCAGGTGCAGTGGCTCATTTCTGTAATCCTAGCAGTCTGAGAGGTTGAGGCGGGAGGATCAGTTGAGCTCAGGAGTTTGAGACCAGCCTGAGCCAAGAGCAAGACCCCTTCTCTACTAAAAATAGAAAAATTAGCCTGATGTGGTGGTACACGCCTGTACCTTCCAGCTACTCAGGAGGCTAAGGCAAGAGGATCGCTTGAGCTCAGGAGTTTGAGGTTGCAGTGAGCTATGATGACTGCACTACACTCTACCGGGGGCGCCAGAGCGAGAATTTGTCTTTTAAAAACAAAGTCCATTAAGAGGCAGCTAGGAATCTTGTGACTATGCATGTTTGCATTCAGCAGGTCTAGGGTGGCCCTGAGAGCTGCTAAACTCCCAGGTAATGCCTGTGCTGCTGGCCTGGTGACCACACTTGGAGTAGAGGGTACTACTGGGCTTTAGGAGCTTCAGAGGGTCTGTAAGTTTCCTGAAATCATATGTAGAAATGTCGTGTGTATGCGCATTCTTCAGGGAGTGGGCATAATTCCCTAACAGCAGTTTCTGAAGATCTGCCACCACCCAAAAAAGATTAGGTATCACTGCCTTTTAGAAATGATGTGAAGATTAAATGCAATATGTACATGAAATGCCTTTAGCTCAGTCTAGACCATAAAGGGCCAGCTAACCAGTATGCATTAGCTAGCTGTCTATCTTCGTCCCTTCCCCTACCCCAGTTCTTTGAAGGCAGGAAACAGTGCTTAAACATTTTAAGTATCTTTTTTATTTTTTTTATGCCTTTGGTGCTCAGTAAGTATCTATTTAGTTTGCTGACAAACTGAGAATTGTTAGCCATTCTGTGAGCATTTGAGAGTCTCTTAGATTTTACTTTTACACATTTACTTTTACGCATTTTACTAGACAGTAAGAGGCTACCATGTGGGTTATTGCAGATACCCCGGCATGGATGGGATAAGTAGGGTTTGTGCTGGGTATTGTCTGTAGTATTGAGGAGGAGATGAATCACTTTATTTTTAGTAATCTTCTTAGTTATAGTAACGTATGTTCAAAAAGGTGCTTATCTGCCATTGAGATTCTCTTCTCTGGTTCTCAATTGTGTGTAATTTCAGTATGGATTAAGTAACTATAATCTTTAATTTAGCTCATTCAGTTGCTATTGTTCTTGCCAAATATAATTTTCTGAACATTTTGATACTTTGATGAGATTGTCCCAGAAATTTGGGATTTGTGAATACATTTTAGGGTATTTGGGATGGAAAGGGTATACATTATAATTCAAGATATTTTCAGTTTCTCACCTGAGAGATTGGAAGAACAGTGGAGTGTGCCATTGACGTAAGTGTAGAAGTTGGTTCTAAGAAAATAATGGACCTTTGGAATTGAAGGTTAAACCAGAACATAACAGTAGAAGTGTCATAGGTTTGGTAGCCTGGAAAATGGAACTGACATATAACTGAGTGATCCAACTTGAAAATGTGAATTTGGAGTCCATAAACCAGTTGAAACTGTGTGAGTAGCTGAGCTGCTTAGGGGAGAACACCTAGGTGCCAGTCCGAAAGAGAAGGCGAGTGGCTGAAGAGACAGACCAGGTCTTGTGTTGTGGGAGCCCGTGAAGGAAAGTGTTATGAAGTGCATGTGTGAGAGACCCTGTTACTAATACTAAGCGAGATTGGCTGCCTTGAGAAGGAAGAATGATCTTGGATTGGAAGGTTATTTGTGAGAAAATGGAGTATTGGTGGTGAAGGTTAGATTTCAGTGAACTAAAACAGCAAATGGGAAATGAGTTCAGTTACAAAAGAAGTATCTTTGGTGCAAAAGACATTTCTGAAAAGTTGTAAGGGAGTTTAATTCTATCAAAGTATTTCTAGTTTAGTTCCATTACAGTTTTTCTTCTAATTGACATTTAGCTTTGTTTTTTGCCATTTTTGAGTTGTTAATAATCAGTAAGCCCTTAAAAGCACTTAAAAAGTTCCTATTTTAAAGACACTTTTTAACAAAGTTATAAAGTGAATAATCATCTCAAATTATTTTATGATTTCTTCTGTTTGATTTGGGACATAACTGAATGGGGAAGTAGCTGTGTTCACCTTCCTGTTTTCTGCCTAGTTTTGCCCACTCTCTCAGCTGCCTGCAGTGTTAGGGCTGGGGACCATGGGAAGGCCCCGTACACTGGTTCCGAACCCTGACTGTACGCCAGAGTCACGCAGGAGGCATGTAACATGCTGAATGAGGCTTGGACTCCACCCGACAGCACTGAACCCAGAATTGTTGCCGGTGTGGCCTGACTGTGCTCAGGCCTATGTGTCACTAGGGCTTGGTTTTCTACTTCTGTATGGAAAATAGAGTATTAGGAGCTGATTGGGTGAAAACATTTCTCTTCTGGGATGCTGAAGTCATGAGACTTTCTGAAGTCTGGAGTTAACATTTTTCTATTATACTAAGAGATTTTAAACCGTAACAAACTTAAAACACATAATTAAAGAGCGGAGTGCAAACTGTTATAGTTTTGTCAGGTAGACTATACTTTGGAGGGCATTTTCCAACATCATCAGGTGATAGTTAAATTGAGAAAGTAAAAACGAATTGCTTCCTCAGTGGACTTGGTCAGAATCTTTAGCTATTAGTACCCTTTTTTGCGTTCCCTCATTTTTAGTAGATAGCAGTTTTTCAGCTATTCACTTCTTTGACCAATGCTTCTAAGTAACTTTGGTTTTCATTAACAACCAAAGCAACTCATTAAGGGGGAAATTCTGTACTTAAGCTTAAAGTTGGAAAGAGAGGAGTGTATGTACCAGTAAACATAAGTACTTCTCATTAGGCAGCTCTAGATTTTCCAGGGTATTTGAAGAGACCTTTGGCAATGGCCATCAAATTAGAAGAAAATCATTTTTGTAGTCAGACTTCTTTTTTCATGGCTGTCCTGCGAAATGAAGCTCTGGTTTAGTGATGTGCTTTCCTTCCTGGCAGGTGGTCTTCAGTAGCTGAGCTGTTGTTGGTCTGGTTCCAGCATATTTCATTAAGTGAAAAATCCTGCCGAACAGATGGCACTTACAAGTTTCTGCCCATGTAGCACTCTGTTTAATGAAACACTGTAGTTTTGCTTCATTGTTTTTGGCAATATTGTCTTTGTGTGTAGCCTGGAATTTGAGTACATGGTCAGAGGATCTTGGCAGTTATAAAGGTTGAGCTAGTCAGGAATTATCTGAGGTGATGATGGGACAGAGGCTGACAGTTTGCACTGACAGTTACAGTGCAACCAGACAACAGAATAAAAAGGTGATGCACAGTGTTTTAGGTGTCATTGTGTACCACTAGTAAGAGTCTTTGGACCAAGATACGTGAAACTTATAAATACAGTGTACTGAAGAATTCTACTTAGGTAAATGAAAGACTGAAACTGTGGTCCTTGGTCTTCAAGAGCTGTTATTATGGTACTAACAGCTGCTTCATCTACCTTATATAGATTGTGCATCAATTTTTTTAAAAGTTGGCCTTATTGAAAGTATATTTTAATATGATAAATGTGCCCATTCTAAGTTTGCAGTTTGAGTCTTGAAAAGTGTGTCAAAGTAGTAACTACCACCACAATCAAGATATAGAACATTTCCATTGCCCGGTGTTCCCTCCTGCCCCTTTGCCGTAAATACTCCCAAACTTCCTATCCCTTGTTCAGGCAACTGGTGATCTGCTTCTGTCACTTATAGGCTAAGTTTGTCTTTTCTACAATTTCACTGACACAGAGCTATGAGGAATGCACTCTTCTATTTGTTTTTTTTTCCCTTGGCACAACTTTTGAGATTCATACATGTTGTGTGTTAAGTGTTCCTTTTCAGTGCTGAGCAGTACTTCCTTATATGGATGTACTGCAGTTTGTCTCTTCACTTCTTGATGGACATTTGTTTTGTTTGTTTGCTTGTTTGTGTGGTTTTTTAATTTGTTTTGAGACAGAGTCTCACTCTGTTGCCCAGGCTAGAATGCCGTGGCGTCAGCCTAGCTCACAGCAACCTCAAACTCCTGGGCTCAAGCATTCCTCCTGCCTCAGCCTTGCAAGTTGCTGAGACTGTAGCGAGGCTGAGGCAGGAGGATTGCAGTGAGCCACCATGCAGTGAGCCACCATGCCCGGCTAAGTTTTTCTGTTTTTTAAGTAAAGATGAAGTCTCGCTTTTACTCAGGGCTCAGGCTGGCCTCGACCTCCTGAGATCCTCCTGCCTCAGCCTCCCAGAGTGCTAGGATTACAGGTGTGAGGCCATGGCACCCAGACTGGTAAATATTTTCAAACCCACATTTCTTAATCCCAAGAGATCCTTTTGGAGATGGGAAGAACTTTGGATATTATCTAGTCCAGTATGCACTCATTCAATAGATGAAATTAAGGCTTTTATCACTCAAAATAGTCTATTACTCCTTAATGTTTCCTCACATCTTCCAGATTCGACTTATTTGGATCTGGAAAAGAGGGAGGCGAAGACCTTGCACTTTTCAGCGTTTTGTGTGCTGGCTGTGACTTGGTTATGCCGTTTGACTCTGTGGGGCTGGTGTTTATTGATGATGTACTTAGCTCGGAGGCTGATCCCCTATTCCCAGCAGTCCCTTTGAAGGCAGAGAACGTTGATTGGGAACGACCTACATGTGTGTTTGCGTTTCTGGAGAGGTGAGGCGTTGGGAAGGCGGAAGGCGGGGCTGCTGCTGCAGCGCCGCCGGTGCGGGCTGTGGTGCTGGTCCCCGCTTTCTCCTGAGGCACCGAGTGGTGGCCGGGCCGCGGTAGAGCCGCAGAGCCGAGCTGAGGATTGTGCAGGGGAGCAGCAGGCAGCTTTCCAGGACGGCGCGATTGCAGTCTGTCTTTGTGTCTGAGTGCCAGTCTGTGACCCTTGAGCACGGGCGCTGGCGTCTCCCGTGCTGCCCCTCCCTGGCGCCTGCGGCCTCGGGGCCACGCGCGGCCTTCTGACTGAGTCCAGGTTTCACAGAACAGATTCTTTCAGTGAAGGGGTTTGGATTAGATCGAGGGGCTGTGCTGTGCTGGGGAGCGCAGGCAGGGCGGAGCCAGCAGTCTGCTCAGCCGGGTGACTTCTGTTCCTGTCCAGCCCCCTTTCCTTGAAGTGTTTCCTGTATATATATTTTTTCATGTCTTCTTTAGAAAGGACCAGAAAGTAAACCAGTGAACAGTGGGAGTTTGGAAAGCCTGGGTGGGCCGGGTGGGCTGTGAGGGGAAGTTCAGCTTTGTTCCTCGCGCAGGGGAGTAGTTGCTCTAGCGCCCAGTCTTCCTTCCCCTAGAAGGGGAATGTGGGCGCCTAAAGCGCTTGCAGGCGAAACACGCCCCCCAACCTCAGGCGATTACGTACTGACCACGGGCACGTCTTGTGAACATCAGGGCATGGAAAGGGGCATTTGATGATGCTTTCTAGTTCCTCCTTTTGACTCCAGTATTCCTCCATTTCTGGCTGGAGTTGCTTAAAACAGGGGAACTCGCAGTGTCTACCTTGTAGCATCGATGTGGCTGTTAGACAGTGAAGGTGCTAACAGCAGTGTAGCTGTCGAATGCAGTGTGGCTCACAGATGACCCTCAGGCACCTGCTTTTATTCTTACCAACAAGCATCTGTGTGTCTCTTAGGCCCTGCACTGGGCTTTGAAAATACAAGAATGAACTTGTTCTGTTCCTACTTTTTATTCTCCTGTGCTAACTTAATTCTGCTATATTTTATCTCGTTCTACTATAGGACAAACTAATTCACATGGTCAGTGGCATTCCCTTCTCCACTAGATTATAAGTCTTGTGAAGTCAGGCACAGAATTGTTTTCATCTTTATTTTACCTAAGCATCTACAATTCCTCCCACTCATTTAGCAGATTTTAAAATATATTAATAGGCCGGGCGTGGTGGCTCACGCCTGTAATCCTAGCACTTTGGGAGGCCGAGGCGGGCAGATTGCTCAATGTCAGGAGTTCGAAACCAGCCTGAGCGAGACTCCGTCTCTACCAAAAATAGAAATAAATTAATTGACCAACTAAAATATATATATACAAAAAATTAGCCGGGCATGGTGGCGCATGCCTGTAGTCCCAGCTACTCGGGAGGCTGAGGCAGGAGGATCGCTGAGCCCTGGAGATTGAGGTTGCCGTGAGCCAGGCCGACGCTACGGCACTCACTCTAGCCTGGGCAACAAAGTGAGACTCTGTCTCAAAAAAAAATAAAATAAAATATATTAATATATACTTCACACTCATATAAGGATTTTCCTCAAAAATCTCACAATTTTCAGTGTTAACTGAAAAAGTTTTTTGGAGATAATTTCAAGCTTAACAAAGGTTGTAAAAAGAATAACGATACAGAGAAGCCCCAGGTACTCCTTTACCTGGATGGACCTGCTGTTAAGATTTAACCCCATTTGCTTAATCATTTGTGTGTGCTTGAATCCTCTGTCCACTTGCGCTGGTATCACCGAGACACACAGATGTGGGTGTGCACACGTACACAGCGAAGGTTTTCCCCTGAACGCTTGCAAGTTTGAGGGTAGATGACATACACCATGGCCCTTTACTCCTAAGTTCTGGAATGTGTATTTCCTGAAAATAGGGATATTCTCTTATGCAACTACAATGAAACAGTTATCGCTGTTGAATTTACATGGGTACAGTACTTTTTTCTAACCTCTGTCCACACTCTACTTGTGAGTCGGCCGCGTGGTGTTCTCTGTAGCCTTCTCGCTCCAGCTCGGGGTCCAGTCTAAGGTGGGCATTGCAGTTAGTTGTCACGTCTCTTGCTTTCTGTAATCTGGAGATTTTCCACAGCCTTTCATGACATTGAGCTTTCCCTCTCCTTTGGTAACATTCCTCTTCATTTTGCCAAATACCTGAAATATCTTTTGATTGAAATTAGGAAGGCTTTTAGAGAAGGAGGTGGTGAAACCAGAACATTTTAGTAGCCATTGGCTGTCCTGAATTTCTGTGATAAACTCTTTGGGGTCACAAAGCATGTCTTGCTTCAACCTTTGGTCAGAGATCATTTTAGTTAAATAATTGTCACTAAAGTGGCAGTGAAGTATAATTTATGTCCACTCACGGGAATTTGCTATTGAATATATATTGGCCCTTTCTTCCTTTTGTAGTTTTATCAGCATATCAAAAAATTACCTTTTTTCCTTCCCAATAAAGTTATATTTTAATTTATTTTACAAGCAACACTGCTATTTGTCTTTTTGGAATACTGTTGGTAATAAGTGCTTCCACATAGTATTGCTTCGAATGACACATATGGTTTCATTAAGCACTGAAAATGATGCCATAGCCTCCACTACATGTGGGTTATTTCATTATATCATGCAAAATGAATCTTGGATGGTTACCAAACTGGTTACCAAACTTACTTTTCTTGGAAAGAAATATTTTCTTTCTTTCTTTTTTTTTAATAGGCACTACAGTTATAGGAAATTCTGTTTTATTCTTAGGATTCCCCTGGCCTGTGATATCAGTGACTTGTTCTTCCGTGACATTTGAGAATGGGCTCCCCAAATATCAGGCATTCCTTTACATGCAGTTACTGTGTTACACCAGAATTCCTGGCTTAGTATAAGTGATGAGTGTGTAGACACACAGGAAAAAGATATATGTAGTTTATCTGCCATGAACATACGGGGAGTACTCGCACTGTGGGAAGTAGAAATTCTAACCAAAGCTCCTCAGGAGGGTGAACATCTTGCAGAGACGGTCATAACCCTTGGTATCAGCTTCTCTACAGTTCCCTTTGTTATTTTAGCTACAAAATTGAAACGACTGTTTTTTGATATTGGTGAAGTGTGATTGCTCACTTTCAAAAACTCATACATTTTAAGGACTGGAAATAGGTGATTCATGTGTATTTTGATGGGGTTGTTGATTGATATATGTGAGCCAGTGTTAAAGAAATTAAGTCGGGAGTTGAAAACAGCCCTGGCTAGCCATTTGCCAAGTGTGAAATGATACTTCAGTGTTGCGTAGTTGGTAGTTAGCAGTCGCTCACGGTGTCTCTTTTGGATTAAATGTTTTCATCAAGCCCTCATCTGTTGTTAGAGAGACCTTGAAACTAACAGATTTGCAAAGTTATAATGTTTGCAACATGGGTATATTTGAAGAGTTGTAAAGTGATTTCTATTGTTTACATTGACATTTTATAATTAATGTTGTGAATAGATGTGATATTTATATGACTGAAGAATTAAAACTCCAAAAAGATACATACCAAGAAGTCCACCTCCACCCCTCTCTCCACTTGGTTTCCCCACTGTCCCCATATCAGTAAATTGTTATGTCCCTTCTCCTTTCTTTCCAGAATCTCTCTATGCAAACACAAATATATATTATTAATAAGCACAAACATTATCATATTTAAACAAAATATATTTTACGTTTCTCCCTTTTTTACACGAAGAATGTTTTCTTCATTGAACAGTTTCTTGGAGATCTCGCCCTATCTGTATGAAAAGCGCATCCTCATTTTCCCTCAGCAGATTTTGTAATTAGATTGAAGGTGTGTATCTGTGGAGGAAGTATTGACATGAACTTGCCATAAAAACACACTTAAAATCTATAACAAACTTTCTCAAATAATAAATTATTAAGTAACAATAATATAATTGAAAATAATAGGAAAAAATATCACGGACACCTTTGTGAGCATTGAGCTGTGTAGTTGTTTGCAGCTAACTGACTAGTGGTGAAGTGACTTGGGGTTGGCAGCTTAAAACAGGAAGGGGTGTGTGTGTAGGGGTAGTGGGTTGGGATCCTGTTCTCTTCTCCTGTCCCCCTTTACTGCCAAGATCTTTATTAAATCATTTGGAATGTTCTTACTGGATTAACCAGCTCTCTCTTCTTAAAAGACTTTAGGTTGTATATGAACTCAAATAAGAAAGTGTGCTTATAAAGTGTGATTTAAATAAACATGAAATGTTTATTTTCAGTTTTTCAGGAAGAAATACTGCCTGAAGAAAATACCTAACAATCCTGTAGAATATGCCAGTTCTCATCTTTATATATCTTCCCTACATTATGAATTAAAATAGAGTCCTTTCTTATCATTTATAAGAGAAGATAAAATGGATATCTTTTTTTTTTTTTTTTTTTTTTTTTTTTTGAGACAGAGTCTCACTTTGTTGCCCAGGCTAGAGTGAGTGCCGTGGCGTCAGCCTAGCTCACAGCAACCTCAAACTCCTGGGCTCGAGCGATCCTTCTGCCTCAGCCTCCCAGGTAGCTGGGACTACAGGCATGCGCCACCATGCCCGGCTAATTTTTTATATATATATCAGTTGGCCAATTAATTTCTTTGTATTTATAGTAGAGACGGGGTCTCACTCTTGCTCAGGCTGGTTTTGAACTCCTGACCTTGAGCAAAAAATGGATATCTTTTAATATCGTATTTCCACTATTAAAACAACATAATTCTAGTTTGGTAATTTTTAATATTTGCTTTAAATTGCACAGCTGCAATTTCAACATTTTCTTGGATTTTACTCTTGTATCTCTTGATGAATATCATTTTTTGGAATTCTTAAGCAATTCATCCCACCCCCAACCCCAAAAGGGTATATGGGTGTCAGAGAATGCTGTTTTTCTTTTGCACTTGAGTAATAATAATTTAGCTATAGAATAGAATTCTATGGGAAAACAGAAACACACTAGAATTCTAGGAACAAAATATTTTTATTCTTGGAACTTTCAAAATGTTGCCCTGTTGCTTTATAGCCTTGTTGATTAAGACCTTCTGCTGAGTTTTCAAATTTAGTACTCTAATCTCCACAAACACTTTGTTCTCTGGTAGCTCCTTTTTTGTGGCAGTCTGTGCTTATTTTTTGTTTCCTTTTCACGTAAAAATACTTTGCCCTTCCATTGCTTGGTATTTGCCTTAGTGAAATTAATACAAGCTTTTCTCCATGTTGGAGATGAGAGGAAGGTCTAAGCTCACAATGAAGTATTTCAGAAGCTCATTTCTGAATAATTTTGAGACCCTGTTTATTTTCACTATTACTGTCAATGCACAATTTCTTTGTGGAATTTTGCGAATATATGTAAATATTGTATGAAGACTTTTTTTTCCTGAGTGTATATTTACATTTTGGGTAGATATTGCCAAAGAACCCTCCAGAAATATTTTTCTTTGTGCATTCTTATCAAAGGGGTATTAGTTGTCATTTATTCACATTTATAATAATAATAGGCATTATTCATTAATATAATATTTAGTTACTGGTTGTTTTGAATCATATGCTTGTAAATTTCCCTGTAAGGTACTAGATTGTAGGTTCCATTAGAATGTAGGAACCATAACCCTGCTGACCATTTTATCCAGAGTACCGATTGTGCATGGCATTTACTAGGTTCTAAATAATTATTAATAAATGAATGATTCTCTAGTGTGGAAGTCTCATCATGTCAATTCTTGTCAATGACTTACTTCTTGAAGCTCTAGGGAGCATGTGAACTGGTAGGCACTTGCCAAACTCATGTCTGTGCAGTTTAACCAGTTGTTTTTCCAGAAAGTTTCATTCAGAACTCTGTGAAATCAGGGCCCACAGTGAGGCTGTGTCTGTCTAGTAGTATGTGTATCTGTGTATGATATTCAAATGCATTTTTAAAATAAAGAAGTTACATATATATTTTTAAAGATCATTAATCAGGATTATTAATATTTTCCTTTTTTGGATTTCCCTATCTTCCCATTTGAACCACATTTTCTGCTTTTCTTTAGTATGTTTGGCAGAGAAAACTGAAATGGAGGTAGTGGCATGAGTCAGCAGAAAGGTAAATGGAACAACTGGAAATATTTGTGAACCAAAAAATTCTCCTGCAAGCAGGACTCTACAAGTTTACCATACAAAATTGACTTGTTTCAAAATAAGCTTTATCAATTTTGTAGTGTTCTTTGACAATTTATAGGAAAGGTTAAATAGTATTTTCTTTTTTGTAATTGGAAAGTACTACACTTAGAAATCTCAGTTTGTAGATCCGTAGTTTATTTAATTGAGAAAGGATTTTGAGGATTCTGGCCCAAATGTTTCATAGGATTGTTATATAGCATTTTTTACAAAGTATTATTTGTATATTTTATGTGATCAGTGACTCTTATTTTTTTCAGTATATTTTTGGAGATTTTAGCCCTGATGAATTTAATCAGTTCTTTGTGACTCCTCGATCTTCAGTTGAGGTAAGATAAAACTGTGTTTTAGTAAGTAGATACAATTAATGGTTATGTTTTCCTTTTAAGTTTTTAATTTGCTTTTTTGAAAAGAATTCCAATATAGAGAGTAGTGCAGACTAATGTGAGAAATGCTTGAACACACCAGCTAGATTTGACTGATAGTAACATTTTGCTGTATTTGCTTTAGACTTTAAAAAATAAAGCATTGCAGAAACCGTTGATGCCTCCCTTGCACCTCTCCCCCACCTCCTTCCCCTCCTTCCCCAGAAATCACTGCTCTGTTGAGACTGGTAAGTATTGGTTCCTCACTGTTGTTTTCACTACATGAGTGTGTTATCACCAGATAGTCAGTTGTGTTTTATGTGCTTTAAAATGTGACATACGTGGTATACTATACTGTATTCATCATTTTAAGCTAATGTTATATTCTTTAGATTTATCTATGCTAGTATATTTGTTCTTGTTCTTTTTGTTGTTGTTTTAATTGCTCAAAACCATTGGACAAACATACCGCAGTTTACTCATCTTCTTATTGAGGACCATTTAGGTTTTTAGTTCTTCTGTTTTAAACTATTAGAGTAGCCGGGCGTGGTGGCTCATGCCTATAATCCTAGCACTTTGGGAGGCTGAGGCGGGAGGATTGCTCAAGGTCAGGAGTTCGAAACCAGCCTGAGCGAGACCCCGTCTCTACCAAAAATAGAAATAAATTAATCGACCAACTAAAAACATATATACAAAATTAGCCGGGCATGGTGGCGCATGCCTGTAGTCCCAGCTACTCGGGGGGCTGAGGCAGGAGGATCGCTGAGCCCCGGAGATTGAGGTTGCTGTGAGCCAGGCTGACGCCATGGCACTCACTCTAGCCTGGGCAACAAAGTGAGACTCTGTCTCAAAAAAAAAAAAAATAAAAAAATAAATAAATAAAATAAAATAAAATATTAGAGTAAACAGGCCAGGCGAGGTGGCTCTCACCTATAATCCTAGCTCTGGGAGGCCGAGGCGGGAGGATTGCTTGAGCTCAGTCAGGAGTTGAGACCAGCCTGAGCAAGAACTAGACCCTGTCTCTACTAAAAATAGAAAAAATTAGCCAGTCAACTAAAAATAAAACAAAAAATTAGCTGGGCATGGTGGCGCATGCCTGTAATCTCAGCTACTTGGGAGGCTGAGGCAGAAGGATCGGTTGAGCCCAGGAGTTGGAGGTTGGTGTGAGCTAGGCTGACGCCACAGCACTCACTCTAGCCCAGGCAACAAAGCGAGACTTTGTCTAAAAAAAAAAAAGAGTAAACATATGTTATCCTGTCTTCTTGTGCTCCTCTGTGAGTTTTTCTAGGACTTTGGTCACCAACCTGCAGGCTGCGGCCTGGTACTGGCCTGTGGCCTATTAGGAAATGGGCCCTGCATCACCACCCAAGCTCTGTTTCCGCACCCCTGGTCCATGGAAAAATTGTCTTCCATGAAACCGGTCCCTAGTGCCAGAAAGGTTGGGGATGTAGACCTGCTGCTCTGGGATATAGACCTAGGAGTGGCATTGCTGGGTTCTGCAGGGAATAAGTATCTTTACTTTTACTAGAGACTGCCACTTAGCTCCCTAGGGATTTTAACAGTCTACATTCCCACAGCAGTGCATGAGAATTTTCTCAAACAAATTAAAAAAAAAAATCCTTGCTATTTCTCAGTATTGGCATACTTAAGATGTTGTTAATCTGATGTGTAATAAATGAATTCTCATTGTTTTAATTTGTATCTCCCAGATTACAAACAGTTAAACAGCATTTCATCATTTTCGCATGTCTGCTGGCAGTATAGATTTCGTCTTTGAATTTCCTGATTTATAGCCCTTGTCCATATTTTAAAATCAAGTAGTTTGTCTTTTTTTAAAATTTGTATTAGGATTAAAAATCTTTGGTTTTGCATATTATATGCATCTCTAGCATGAAGGCCTTTAAACTTTATATATTATGTTCCATTTTACTTTTTTGCTGGGTAAGGGGAGTATATATTTTTTTTTTTTTTTTTTTTTTTTGAGACAGAGTCTCACTTTGTTGCCCAGGCTAGAGTGAGTGCCATGGCGTCAGCCTAGCTCACAGCAACCTCAAACTCCTGGGCTCGAGTGATCCTTCTGCCTCAGCCTCCCGAGTAGCTGGGACTACAGGCATGCGCCACCATGCCCGGCTAATTTTTTTTATATATATATCAGTTGGCCAATTAATTTCTTTCTATTTATAGTAGAGACGGGGTCTCGCTCAGGCTGGTTTTGAACTCCTGACCTTGAGCAATCCGCCCGCCTCGGCCTCCCAAGAGCTAGGATTACAGGCGTGAGCCACAGCGCCCGGCCTCACGAGCGTCTTTTAGAGCAGAACTCAGAGTAGCATCCTCAGAAGACAACTTGAGAACATTGCCTTTTTAGCTGAGGGCCCAAGAATTGCCTTCGCAAGACTGCAGTACTGTTTGCCGACTTTCTGTCTGATATAACTATTAATAGATTTCAGTTTTTTACCTTGGCTCAGTTTGCATATGTGTGGGAATTTTGTGTTTTTGCTTTGATTTTTGAGTTTTTTATTCTTATAGAGAGCCAAGTTTGAACCATTCTTACACTTCTGTTCTACTGCATGTTTATGTAGCCGATTGCCACAGACTAAGGAGCTTCCTCTGTGTGGCAGACATTGTTGAGTGAAAGGTGCCACATGCCTAAAGATGTCACTGGTCCAGCCTCTCCACTTGCTTGTCCTCAGCCTCGTCTGCTTGTCCTTCGATATTGATGGGCTTTTCTTCTGCGCGCTGCTAGGAGTGGTTGGGAGTCGAGGCAGGTATCCTGTCCACGGCGCAGTGTTTGGGGAGGAGGCTGGTGAAGCATGGCTCTCAGGGCTCCAGCAGCTCTGTCTGCACTGGGCTTGCAAGTGGATGGGTGCTCAGGTCCCTTCTCCAAACCGTGAGTCTTTCAGCCTGCTGCGCTCTCTCAGGTCCGAAGGTTTTCTTCACTGTTCTCTTCCCCAAGCAAAGCAGAATACAGTACGTTTCACGAGAACTTTGTTCTGATGTGTGGGATTATAAAACTTTGTTTTGGCTCAGAAAAAGACAGTTTCTTGATGTTACAGTGATTTTGTGTGAATACAGTGATTGAAAATGCTCTTTGTGCCTCAAAATAGCATAGCTTTCCGTCACCAGGGGGCACCCTAGTGTCATTGACAAAGAAAGAGAAGGCGTTCTGGGTGTCAGAGTTTCTAAACTGTCTTTTGTGGCTTCCTCAGACACGTGTGGCCACTGTGCACACGCCCTCACAGACAACACACCTCTTTGCTCCGGCCGTGTGACAGTGGTCCTTGGCTGCAGGGCTTGGGTCAGCTGTAGCCCGTCTCAGCACTCAGTGCTTCTGGGGTACCCCAGGTGGAGGAAGTATGTGCAGGTCTCACGTCCTGAAGGTGCTGGGTTCCTTTTGAATCGCCCTGTTTCCTCAGCTTCCTATTTGTTGTTAATTCTATGGAGAGAGAATGTACTGGGTTTCTTGGAGAGAGCAGCTTTTAAATCTGTGATTATTGAATTGGCGTGCTAAGAGTTCACTGGAGAAATCAGCTGAGGAAGCCGCCTAGGCAGCAGTTGTCAGACGGTAGTGGGCGTGAGCATGAGCGTCACTGGGCCCCATCCAGGGGCCATCAGACTGCAGGGAGCAGACGGAGAAATGCTGCACCAGGGCGCCATCGTTCTGTTTTGTTCTTTTGTTCTGTCTTCAGATAGCAGTTGTCTGTTCACTTACCTTACCCTTTCCTTCCTAAACCTTCTTATTCCAAACATGTCCATTGGAAGCATTTCTAACTCTTAAATAAATATTATGGAATAGCTATGAAGAACAGAAATTTGAGATGTTCATAATACTCTTCTGCATTTTACAAAGAGGTCAGGCACTTGCCATATTGCCTTTTCTCTCCAAGCAAGGAATGTGACTTCTAACCGTTAATTCAGTTATTTAAGGCATTATGTTAAAAGGGAGCCAGGGTTCCCGGGTTTATTTTTCTAATGGGCTCTTCTCTGCTCTCTGCCCGTTGACCTGGTCCTAGAGTCTCCTGGCTTTGCTGCAGTGAGTGGTCAGTCAGTCATCTTTACTAGGGACAAACAAAAGTGTCTGTGGCCTTCAAGGACAGTCACTAACATCCTGTGAAAAGAAGGATGCATTGTAAGCATTTTATTGTAGCTGATTTACATGTCCATTGGTGTTCATTTTGATTTTGGGGCCTCATTTTTAGACCTGTTTAATAGCGATAAATAATTTGAAAGCATTCCTATATTGTATTTTTCTTAAGTTAAATCATCTAGGTTTTAGTGATTCTTCATGTGTGTTATTCTGGTAAAAGTAATGTCTTGAAAGTTGCACGAGTAAAGAGTTTTAATGAAGTGTCGCCTTAATGAAATAGCATGTGTTGGGTTTTAACATTTTGTTGAATTAAACTCTGTTTTCTGATCCCTCGTGCAGCTTCCTCCGTACAGTGGGACAGTGCTGTGTGGCACGCAGGCTGTGGATGACCTCCCTGAAGGTAAGCTAGTTCTCTTCTTATTTCCCCGACATAAATTCTGGCCGTATAGGCTGGGTGGGCAGGCTACCTGCAAACGTTGTTTTCCCATTTGTTCATACTTTCTCAATAAATGTTTCCTTACAGCTTGAAGTTTTTGCTGTAAACTGCAGCGTACTTAATCACTGAATCACTTACACTAATGAATTAGTTTTAAAGTCTATTCTGTACTTCAGAGAGCCAGACTTTTAAGATTTAGTTTAGGTTGTGGTTGTTTAGTTTTTTTTTTTTTGAGACAGAGTCTTGCTCTGTTGTCCAGGCTAGAGTGCCGTGGCGTCAGCCTAGCTCACAGCAACCTCCAACTCCTGGATTCAAGTGATCCTCCTGCCTCAGCCTCCTGAGTAGCTGGGAGTTACAGGCCGGGGGCCACCATGCCCGGCTAAATCTTTTTAGTTTTAGTAGTGATGGGGTCTCACTCTTGCTCAGGCTGGTCTTAAAACTCCTAACCTCAAGTGATCCTCCCACTTCTGCCTCCTAGAGTGCAAGGATTATAGGTGTGAGCCACCAAGCCTTGCTTTAGTTCCTTTTTTGATTTTTTAACAGCTCTCAGTGCAACAGGTATGTTGTTATTCTTCAAAACCACATGCTGAAGTTCCTTAGCGGGCTTTCTTGTTGCTAAGCAGCCTGGGTCTAGAGCTGGCTAGTTTGTGAGCCTGTGTTCTTTGTATAGCTCAGTGACAGCTTGGATTCATTGTTCTTGCAGTTTACATTTATTCAGGTCCCAGCCTGTTGCTGACTTTATCGTGCACTCAGTAACCTCTGCACCTCCTGGTCTGTTACTTTTTCTTGGCCTCGGACACTGACGCTGAGCTGAGTACTAGAGATGGTGCTTATTGAGGTGTAGTGATTTTGTATTGTTTAAGAACTCAGTGTTGGAATACAGGCAGGGTCATTTAATTATTGCAGGCTGCCCTTGCACAGTTCAGACCTGTCTAGACAGTATTTCAGTCAGGATCACTTCAAAGGCCCTTGCTGGCCTCTCAGAAACTGAAGCCAAATGTTTTCTTAGGGAACCAGGGATTTGGATTTGGATTCCCTGTTTAGTTAGCGTGGTTAGACTTATGAAAGGGGTTTTAATTATAATTCAGGTTTAAATGTAACCTTGAAAAGACTAACCAAAACTTTTTATCCATAGAAACATCAGAAAGTGATTATATCCAAAATGATTAGCAGGTTTATAAGAAACAGTAATACAGGAGTCCATATGGGAAAGAGCAGATCCTACAATAGGTTGGGATGAGTAATAAAGTCAGTGCAGCTCCGGGGACTCCAAAGCCAGGCTGCTCAGCCCCTTTAGCTGCCTTGTTATCTGCTGGTGGCTCAGACTCCCGGGCATCTGAGGCACTACGTGCTTTGCACATAGTGAGCATACGGGAGATGTTTATCTCATTCTTACAAATGTCCCATCGTGTTTTCTCTTCCACATCGCTTCTTCTTTTTAGTTCAGTTAACAGCCCCACCCGCCTCCTGGAGGCCTGATGCCACCCCCCCCACCCCCCCACATGGCCTCTGGAGTTCTGCTTCCCCACCCTCTCTTACTCCCTTCCTCCTCCCAGGCCCTCATCACTTCCCCGTCACTGGTTCTTGGCTTTTTTCCCATTCTCTACTCTTCTTCCCTCAATGTCCATCTTTTATTCTGCCAAAAACATAACTGGAATCTTGCCACCTGCTTGCATGGTTAGTGACAGGCCCGTGTAAAGGCCTCTTTTTCCCTGAAGCCTTTTTGGTTCTCTTGTTTTTACCATTACCTCTGATTCTCTTACAGCGCCTGTCCCGCGGCACAGTGCCTGTGGGTGCTGTCATGAGTCTGCCTGCCTTCTGACAATGCTCAGCTGCTGATGGCAGGGACTGCATTCATTTCTTTATGTCTTGTCAGCTGCACAGTGCAGTGTCTGGAATTTTGTAAACCCTCAGTGTGTGGAGTGAATGATTTAGAATGCTTACCCTGCTGCCTCCCACCAGAGCCAGCTACGGCAAACCGCCTGGGGGGCCCATTGTCACGGCATTCACTTTATACCCCTGCCTTTTTTAGATAGTTCCTAAGTGGGTTGAGATATCCTGTTCCTATACTGCCTCCCCAGCCCACCCAGTTTCAGTTGTCTTTTAAGTTCCACTGGCCTCTCTATAGCTTCTGATTGAAACTGATCATCGTTTCCCTGTCTGGAATAACTCTTTTTATAAAGCTATTCATAGCTTGATCTCACTTTTCCTCTGTGTTGTTGTCCTTAGTCATTTATGTTTGTCTCCCTAGTAAATGTAAGACTCCCTGAGCAGAGACCGCATCCCTCTGGAATGTCCCCTCTCAAACTCCTCCACCCCAGGCCACTGTACTGCATGCACTGCAACAGGTAGACTTTGAGAAATGATGCGTTAGGTGTCATTTTTTTTGAGCTGATTCTCCTCCCACTGGCAAGCCCGCTGACTGCATGATTGAGTGTCGAGTTTCTGTCTCCCCACTGTACTGATGGGGCTGTCCGTGTGAGCCGAGTTTGCGGGCCTTCCCTGCTCCTCCAGCCTGGCGGACCGTGCTGTGTCCGAGCTCTCCGCTGTGCGGTGCAGCGGGCGTGCGTAGTGTGCGTTCCTCGATGCGAAGAGGAACTGTTCTGGCTAGGAATCTGCCTTCCAGGGATGCGACCGAGCACAGCTTGGGTAAATGTTGTGATGATAGCTGTAGCGTACTGAAGCGGTTCCGTTCATGTCACGTCACAGCCTAGAATGTTTTATGTTCTGATAAGGTTGAGGATTGCGATGTAAAAGGCCCTGTGCCTGTTGGAAATAATCAGTGGTGCGTACGCTACATGACACAGCACATACTGATTTTTAGTGTGATTTCACAGCGCACACCACAGTCTCGACAAGGGTAGCCCGGGTGTGGAGCGCCCTTCTCTAGTCACTCTGGTTTCAGTCCACGTGCGCTGGCAGCCTCAGAACGCCTCAGAAAGGTGATGCCTGGAGGCAAAAGGGACAGTCAACCCCTAGGTATAATGACAAATTCATTTCTCTTTGGTGATTCTTTTTAAAGTAAAGAAACAGACAAAAAAGGGGGTCAGAATGTCTGGCTTTATATGTGAACTTGCTGTTATGTGTAAGCATCAGCAGAATTCTTTTCTGAAACTTTCTGTTGTTTTGGGCAGGATCCCACCCCCACCCCAAAGGCTGTGATATCAAAACAAATTAAGAGTCTGGAGGCCCGTCTTCCTCCTTCCTACCAACTGAGGTTTAACTGGCCCCTCTCTGGGCCTGTATTCTACAAAAAAACTTCTAAGGATCCTTCTAAGATGTAAAATGCATTCAGGTCTCTGCAGGAGAACACCATTCTTTGGGTATTATGATTCTTTTCTTGAAATAACATGCCATGAAAAAAAAAATTGGCCCCTTAAGCTAGACTTGAAGAAATTGTCAATTTTGCATTAAAAATGAATTTTTTTTGTCAAATATAAGATGATATTGATATTCTATATCTGTTGAAAGACACAATTGATTCTAATACTCAACCTAATTTCAGAGGTAAGAACTATGAAACAATGTATATACATAGATTGTGGTTAACTGGGAGGAAGTATTCATTGAAAGCTTCCGAAGAGATACTTAAAAGTTTTTAGTTCTAACTTTTATCTTTCAGTATTTTTTGAAGTATCTTCACCACCTGTGGAGTTAATTTAATATGAATTTGTTTAGTGTACATTTAATTGTGTTAATATAAGGGCCAGTTTTCAGAGTTCATTTAAATTCTCAATGGAGGGAGACCAAGAGTTTGAGAGTACTTTTATATGCAAGATTCTTTGTGTAGTTCCTGGTTTTGGAATTACAAATCACATTAACTAGAGAAGCTGATAAAACAATGTTTTAAGTCCCTAAGTTAGTTATGGTTTTTAAAAACTAAGTTGTTCAGAATAGATATTCCTTTATTTTAGGCATTAAGGAAGCTTTGGATTCCATTGAGGTTCGGTGTTTTTGTTTTTTGTTTCATTTTATTTATGTATTTATTTTTTGAGACAGAGTCATACTCTGTCACCTAGGCTAGAGTGCCGTGGTGACAGCCTAGCTCACAGCAACCTCAAACTCCTGTGCTCAAGCGATCCTCCTGCCTCAGCCTCCAGTGTAGCTGGGACTACAGGCCTGTGTCACCATGCCCAGCTAATTTTTTCTATTTTTATTGCCCAGCTGATTTCTTTCTATTATTCAGTAGAGGCAGGGTGGGGTCTCGCTCTTGCTGAGGCTGGTCTCAAACGAACTTCTGACTCAAACCATCATCCCACCTTGGCCTCCAAGAGGGCTAGGATCACAGGCGTGAGCCACCGCGCCTGGCCTTGATGAGTATTACTTATTTTTATTTTGGCCACCACTCCATCCTAACTGGCAAGATATTATTTGCTTTTCATTACAAGTTTATTTTAGTTCCCACCTTCTGAAAAATCTTCCTTAGTTAGGAAGATAAGTACAGGCTTCTACTTTTCATATCCTCAAATTAAATATAATTTTGTAGTATTTATTTTCAGCAAATTCTTCAGTGCAAAAATAAAATAATGTCATAGCTTTGTTAATTAGGAAGAGAATTTAAAGTTTAGGTTTTCAGAAAGGAAATGAGTAATTATTGGTACTTTTATAATTTATAGAATTGTGTTCTTAACTAATTGTTTTCTTTCTCAATAGGACAAGAATACCAGAGGATTGAATTTGGTGTTAATGAAGTAATTGAACCCAATGACACATTGCAGAGAAACCCTAGCTACAGTATTTCAAGCACATTGAACCCTCAGGCCCCTGAATTTATTCTCGGTTGTACAACTTCCAAAACGAGCCCTGATGGCCTAGATAAGGAAGCCAGCTACAGCTCCATGGACTGCCAGTACCCAGGCTCTGGCCTGGCTGTGGATAGCAGTTCTAATGTGGAGGTGGAAGTTTTGGAAAACGATGGTGTCTCAGGTGGTCTTGGACAAAGGGAGCGTAAAAAGAAGAAAAAACGGCCACCTGGATATTACAGTTACTTGAAGGATGGTGGCGAAGATAGTATTTCCCCAGAAGCTCTGGTCAATGGCCATACCAATTCAGCAGTCCTGAACAGCGTCAGCACAGAGGATGCAGAATTTATGGGCGACATGCCTCCATCGGTTACGCCCAGGACTTGTAACAGCCCTCAGAACTCCACGGACTCCGTCAGTGACAGTGTCCCTGATGGTCCTTTCCCCGGAGCACTCAGCAGCGACACCAGGACTGCAGAGCAGCCTGAGGGGGTCCACGGGACTGATTTTGATCAGTCCTGCTTCCCTGCAGAGGCTGCTAGAGACAACCTGTTGAGGACAGCTGGGGCTCAGCCCTGTGTTGGTACCGATACTACTGAAAACCTTGGAGTTGCTAATGGACAAATACTTGAATCCTCGGGTGAGGGCACAGCTGCCAATGGGGTGGAGCTGCACACCGCGGAAAGCATAGACTTGGACCCCACCAAACCCGAGAGTGCTTCACCTCCTGCTGACGGCGCCTGCTCTGCCTCCGGCGCCATTCCCATTAGCCAGCCCAAGTCCTGGGCCAGTCTCTTCCATGATTCTAAGCCTCCTTCCTCTTCGCTTGTGGCGTATGTGGAAACCAAGTATTCCCCTCCTTCCACATCTCCCCTGGTCTCTGAAAAGCAGGTTGAAGTCAAAGAAGGGCTTGTTCCAGTTTCAGAGGATCCTGTAGCCATAAAGATTGCAGGTATAGTTAAAAAGATACAAATGGAGAGTGAAGATGGGAGCAAATTGCATTGACTGTTGAATGCGAAATTTAAGACAGTCTGGGCTTATGAACTGTGGAGGTAGATTGTTACCCACAGCGATAATAGATTACTCGTGTATTCATAGGAATTTCTGAAGAATGTGTCTTGAATGTTGTCTAAAAGTAAGACAACATAGAAACAAAATGGGAGGAGGTAGGTGTCATACATACCTTTATGTTAGGTGAAAACCTAACGTGTATTGGCAGTCTTTTCCTATTGTTAAATTACATTTCCATGTCTTGTCTTTTGATCAAGCAGTTCTCCATGGTGTGGGTGTATCATGAACTTGCCCTGTGTTAAAGCTGTCTATACTTTTGGTGTGGTAACCCCTGATTGGTACTCAGTGTGCACTGCTTCTTTTTTATATTTCTTAAGACATAAGAAAGCATTTTGTGAATAACATTGGTTTATTTCTTTTTAACGTCTATTTTTGGATCAAGTTAATGGATTTTACTGAGTTTTAACACACCAAGGTCAGCTCTTGATGGGAAAAGAAAAACCGTAAGGCCTCAGCCCAGAGTTAACATTTTATTTTAAAGTGCTAAGGCTGTAAAGTAGAAGCAGTTCATAATAAAAATACAAAGTTGCATGATTCACAGGTTGTTAAGTTAAAGTTAGAAGTCAGAAATACAGAGAGAGGAGCATCATGTGTTGCAGTCATGCGTTGCTTAAGGATGGGGATTTGTTCTGAGAAATGTGTTAGGTGATTTTGTCATTGTACAAACATCACAGAGTGTGCAGCACTTAAACCTAGAAGGTACTACCTGCTCCACACCTGGGCTATGTGGTACAGGCTGTTGCTTCTAGGCCGCAAACCTGTACAGTGTGTTACTGGGCTGAATATTGCAGGCAGTTGTAACATTAGTAAGTTGTGCATCTAAACATATCCAAACATAGAAAAGGCATAGTAAAATATGATACAAAAGATAAAAATGTACATCTGTCTGGGGCACTTTTCATGAGTGGAGCCTACAGGACTGGAAGTTGCTCTGGGTGAGTCAGGGAGGGAGTGGTGAGTGAATGTGAGGGCCTGGGGCATTACTCTAGCCAGGCGTCCTCAAACTAAGGCCCGAGGGCCACATGTGGCCCACCGAGGGACATTTATCCGGCCCGCCAGGTGTTTTTGCCACTGCTGCCTGTCCTGCTTAGCAGCCGACTCCTCCTGGGCCCACAGTGCGCATGTGTGGAACGTGTGCCGCACTCCCCAACGGGCTGAGGGACAGTGAACTGGCATCCTGTTTAAAAAGTTAGAAGACCCCCTGCTCTACGCTTTATTAACACTGTATACTTAGGCTACACTACGTTTATAAAAAATATTTTTCTTGAAGAATAAATTAATTGTAGCTTACCTTTTTACTTTATAAACTTTAAAAAACTTAAAAAAAATTTTGGACTCTGGTAATAACATTTAGTTAAAACACATTGTATGGTGGGATAAAAATATTTTCTTAATATCCTTAATAGCCTATAAGCCTTTTTTCTATTTCAAGAATCTCTTTTCCTTTTTAAATTTTTTGTTAAACTGAGACACAAACACACGCATTAGCCTACGCCTACAGAGGGTCAGGATCATACGATGTCATTAGGCAAGAGGAAATTGTCAGTGCTGTTACAGTCATATGGGACCACTGTGATGTATTGTGGTTTGTTGTTGACCAAAACAGTGTTACACAGCACATGGCTATGTGTATCTAAGAAACAAGAGCTATTTCTTCTGGTTTGATTCTACCAAGAAGCTTGGTAGCCAGCTCTTGAGATTCTTGTCCTTGTAGCCAAGTTAAAATAAGCTGTCTCATTTAGGCCTTGTGTAATATTTTCTAATTTAATATTTTGAAATGCCAGGCAGCATTCATTCCCAGGATGCAATAGCAAGCTGACAATTGCATACCCTTCTATGAATGGTCAGAGTTCCATAAACGATCAGGCATATTCTTTTGATGACAATAGGATGATAGTAAGCAATACTTTTTTTTTTTAAAAAAAAAAACATTTTATTCCTTATACAAGATATATTATTTTAGGTAATCTTGGTGTTTTGGAGTTCTCTTAAAATAAGTAAATAAATGATAGCCCAACCATCATTATTTTGGGCTTCATGTATGTTTTTAAAAGCCAGATGATTTATTTAATATAACTTTTAGAATGTATTAATTGCAAGGCCTGTTGTCATAGGATAGGGTGGTGTAAGCCTTTGTATAGATTTCGAAGTTAAAACTTTATTTTTAACCTATAATGAGAAGTGCATGGTGAGATGCTTTTAAAAATGTGCATTCTAAGTTCAAAGTCATGAGAGTATTGTAATTATGCTTTCCTTCCTGAACTTACTTCGCAAAGGAAAACCTCCCATTCCTGGGAAATTTTCTCAGTCTCTATTTAAAATAAGAAATGCTTCCTTTTAAGTATTTTAAAACATTCTACTCATCCCACTCCGTCATATGACTTTAGATGTGATTTGGTAATTAGTTTGCTATGCTCTAAGAATGTTAAAGTCTAATTGTTAACCTGCTTTGTGAAATACTGAAGGTCGGGGCCTCTCAGTTGCCGGTATTAGTGGAGGAAGACATTGCTTCATACAGTGCTTGTAATTATTTTGCATGGATGTAGTGTAAACCCCCCCCCCCCCCACTGCCCCTGCAGATTTCGACTGGGCCAGTTATAAAGCTGTTTTCATTATCTGTGCAGAAGTATAGTTTGCTTTAAAATAGGTCATTCTTTTGAGCCTGTTTCTTGAATATATAGAATGTAATTGCTGACAATTATCAGTATTACTTCCTGTCAAATAATGCAGCAATAGTAGTCACTTTTGGGATCATATGGGCTTGGGGAAAGTGGTATTGTTGGAATTTTTTTCCTTTTGTCATAGTTTCTTACTTACAGATTTACTTTCTAAAACTGATAAAATATATTCAATTTGTTATAAGTCAGATCCACTACCACAGATTCCCTGTTAACGGGCATATTTTTAAGTGTACGCCCACTGATTTTTAAGCAACATTTTAACTGAGTATAATTCTAGTTTTATTAAGAAATATATTGATTTCTTATTTGACTTGTATTATCAAACTGGTTCTACGAAGAAAGTGACTTTTATGTTTATCATTATATTCATTTATTAACTTTTGGGAAAAAGGGAGAAGGGAACAGTTTAGACATTGAATCTATTCCTTTTTGTTGGGTGTGGTGGTATGTGCCTGTAGTCCCAGCTACTTGGGAGACTGAGGCAGGAGGTTGGCTCGAGCCCAGGAGTGCAAGGCCAGCCTTGGCAACATAGCCCTGTCTCCTTAAAAAAAAAAATTCCTTAAAAAATTCTTAGAATAATATACATAGTTGGTTTTTAACCTCAAGTTCATTTATTTTGACTGCCCACATTTCTGCTCCATCTCCCCTACTAAGTCTGCTTAATAAATATAACTAATTTTTCTACAACCGGAAGTGAAACACAAATTAGGAAGGCAAATCAACTGTAAAAGAAGCATGGGAATCACATAGAAGGCACTTTGAAATGAAATACATTCAACTCTTGGTTACTTGTAGACTATCCACATCACTGAGTTCTGTTTTCACCTCCTTTGTGGCGAAGTCATCTTCTCGGTGTAGATTATGTGTTAGTGTTTGTTCCATCGCCTGTTTCTTATGTGTAAACTGCGAGGAGGAGCAGATGGGAGGGAAGAGCGAGGGAAAAGCATGTAGACTGGGGCACTGAGTGACTTCTGCCCCACAGGGATGAATCTGAACGAAAGGCCCCTGTGGGGTTGGGGCGGCATGTGTGTTTCAGTGAGTGGTCTGTGTCAGTCTGAGAGGGGATGTTTGCCGTTTTTCCATAGGAATAACCGAGCCAGGAAGCCACAAAGGGAAACTTGAAATCTTAAAAATCTGTGTTTGAAAGTAGTTGTGAAACATGACACACGCCCCTGTTGAAGAGTAAGACGACAGAGATGGGGGCAGCGTGTGGGGGTCGTCTGTGCTGTTTCTGCCCTCGCTAGCCCAGACTCCAGAGTTGATGTGCAGGTGATGCTTGAAATTGAACATGTGCTCTTAATGAACATCAAACCTTTCCTGGGTTGTTACTAATGTGCATTTGTCATATTCCAAACTAAATTGTATCAAATGCTTTTAAATCACAGAGCTATTTTGTATTTGATGCTTTGCTTTTTTTTTTTTTTTTTTTTTTTTTTTTTTGAGACAGAGTCTCACTTTGTTGTCCAGGCTAGAGTGAGTGCCGTGGCATCAGCCTAGCTCACAGCAACCTCAAACTCCTGGGCTCGAGTGATCCTTCTGCCTCAGCCTCCCGAGTAGCTGGGACTACAGGCATGTGCCACCATGCCCGGCTAATTTTTTATATATATATCAGTTGGCCAATTGATTTCTTTCTATTTATAGTAGAGACAGGGTCTCGCTCTTGCTCAGGCTGGTTTTGAACTCCTGACCTTGAGCAATCCGCCCGCCTCGGCCTCCCAAGAGCTAGGATTACAGGCGTGAGCCACAGCGCCCGGCCTGATGCTTTGCTTTTTAATGTTTTGCTTTTTAAATTATGCATCAGTGTATTTTGTTGTAGAGGAATATAAATAATGCTGGATAAGGAGAGAGACCAGGCCAAATGTCTAATAAGTTAAAATTCCAACGAAGGAGAACTAGGAAAACGGAGCTCTTTAACAGCTCTAAGAAAATTCCGTTGATGTCTATGTCTAACAGTGTCATTTATTGTGAATTGTTAGCCAAAACTTGTTTAGTATATGATTTTGCACGGTTGTTTTATGCTTAAAAGTTGTTGCTGCAGAGAGCAACAAAGTTGTTTTAAGTTGGGTCTGCTCAGAAGAATGAATTACCATGTCCGTATTTAAGTGTGAATGAAAATACAGTCATGCACCACACAGGGATATTTTGGTCAAATGATGGACGATGTATACAACCGTGGTCCCATAAGATTATAAGGGAGCTGACAAATTCCTGTTGCCTAATGATTAGTATTACAGTTGCCTACAGTATTCAGTACAGTAACATACTGTACAAGTTTGTAGCCTTGGAGCAATAAGTGTGTAGAAGGCTGCTATCTAGGTTTGTGTTAGTACTGTACACCCTATGATGTTCATACAGTGACAAAATTGCCTAACAGTCCATTTCTCAACATGTCCTTGTGGTTAAGCGACACATGACTATATCCTAAGATCTTTCGGTTTATAAATCATTGCATGTTCTTCCCCCCTCTTCGGGAAACGATTTCTCAAATATTTCACATTTCCTCTTCAAACTCCCTAAAGTAGCGAGGGCTGTGTGAATGTAGCATATCCTAAGTTAAAGGAATGCCACCTGTTTGCAGGGATCTGCCCTTGTGCATTGAGACTTTAGTCCATATCTGATTCCATATGCATATATCTTATTTTTTTTTTTTTATTTTTTATTTTTTTTTTTTACATGTACTATTAAATTGGAACATATGCATATATCTTTATAGTTATTATCTCTATTTTATAGAACTAAATTGAGACCCTCCCATTTATAAAACTTAAGTTGATCTGTAGCTAATGGGTAGTGGTGCATTTTGGTCACTTTGCTGTCCTCCACCTGATTAGGTAACCTAGATAGCGTGTGTTCTTCCAAAGTGATGGTAATGAGGAAAAGAAAAACACTTGGAGAATGTTCTGGACAGTTAGGAAGATGACAGAAAAGCAGGTCAACAACATCAGAATGTCGATTATGGGCCAGTTATTGAGCTTTAAGAATCAAAGTTCTGCACCTTGCATTTTCATGGATTTTAAATGGTAATATGACCCCTAAATTCTTATTTTAGGAAAACAAAATTTGGTGTGTAAAATATGTATAAGAATAATCACAGCTTATATTGACAGAAAAGTTTACAATACTGGTATTGCCACGGAATGTATTAAGTCATTTCAATAGAATGATTGGTGGCAACCCGTGTGAGCTACAGTGTATGTCTTGAGATAAAAGAAAGCAGCCCAGTTTTTTCTGTGTGTCGGCAGATTTCATAAGAAAGTTGAACTTCAATTCAGCCATTTAATGTTTGAGTTAATACAAAAGTGAAGACACGGGCTTCATTTTGTATCTTTTATGAGTCATTTTGGCATTTTGGGCCATTTGAGAAACATTGTTCTGGGCAGCCCCACCAACCCCTATGGAAAAGATGGGCTGGGGAGGCCGTTTCCCTAAAGTGCTATCTAAGTAGTAAATTACACCAATGCCAAGGGATTGAAAAGAAGACTTCTGGGGAAAAAGTTTGTTACTATAGTCAGCTTCTGATTATTTGCCCTGAAAGATGGTGAAATAGATAAACCACCTGTGATGACTTTGGAATGCAGGTCACATGTAAAGTTTCAACCTCAGCATACCCTGCCTTCCCTCTCCTGGCCACCGCTTCTCATTTTAATTCTTTTGTCCTCCATAATTACAGTACTTTCTAGACTTTAGGCTAGGATTAAGATAGTAAATGGAAATGGTGATGTTACAAGAGAACCTTAATTAAATAGGACAGCGATATCAGAAAATCAAAGGCAGTCTTAATGCTGGCTTGTCTGCAAGTCCTACCATTTGAATTACAACAGTAGGATTCATTCATTTTAACAGAATTCAGAGCAATAATGTTGACTCTGCGCAAGGCATTAGAATTGTCTTTGCACCGATGTCCTTTTACTGCGTGGTGGAGGAGTGTGAGGATTGCGGAGTCTAACAGGCTGCCCGTCATGCCAAGTGTTTGCATGTTTATTTACATTATCGCCCATCCTCACCGTACCTTTGCTCAGTGCAGCTCCTTGTGTCTTGTGTAGGTGAGGAGTTAAGTGATCTCCAGGTTGCAGAATGAGTGCGGTGGCAAGCCCTCCGTCTTTGCCCTCCGTAAGCTTCTCCACGGAGGCGCTTATTTAGACTTTTCAGACCATGAGATAAATGACCTTTGAAGTCTGTTGAGCATTTCTAACAACTGGGAACGGCATTTGCCGTAACCAACAGCTTTAATCTCCAGATGTTTAATCTATCCTGTATTGCTGTCTAATGAGTACTTACTGTATGCCATGTACTATCTAGGTTGAGTAATGACTGGCCTTGCTTTGAGGGTAGTAAGATAAGTCGTAAGATAAGAAAGGAACAGATGGCAGCTGTTATTGGGAAGGAGCAGGGCAGGGAGACCTCGTGCAGCCAACAGGATGGCAGTAGCAGGCTGAGGACAAAGAAGGCCATTAAGTCCTGCTACCCTGAATGGGGCTGACTCTGTTGAGCAGTTGCAGTGTAAGGATACTGTTCTTAAGGAGCTTCCTGTCCAGGGAAGCAGATAGACACCTAACACGAGGCAGCTGGCGATGAGGTCCTGCTGCGGAGAGGTGTGGAGAGACTCTGGGTGCCTGACTGTCTGCAGTCAGTCCTACTCTGAGGGTAGGAGTCACGATCAGTAGATGCTAATAACAGAATGATACTATATCTTAGTTTATGGAAGACTTGGCACCACTTACAATTTTTCTAAAATAATCATTAAGAAAAAAATCTAGATTGTTCAGTGCCTTTTCTCTATATTTTCCAAGCCAGTGAAGATTTATTCTACATTTAAGAACATTTGACCAGAGGGCTCTTTCAAAGAATGTTAAAGGCTTCAAAAGAAGCTAGTTGAGTAGTATGTTCTTTAGTGAATGTACTGAGGGTCCTTTTTGTTCTACTCTGTTCTGTGTTTCAGAGTTTTTGCTCTTTTGATTTTGTATAGGTATGCGTCTGAAAAGTTGTTAGTTGCAGTTATTTGAACAAACCACTAGGCGATGCTAAAGGACTTCACTTCAGTATTATGGCAGGAAAACAGTGGAGCTGGCCTCGATTTGAGTGAAGGGTTGGTGTAGAAACTAAAGGTTTCTATCTGACCAGTTCACACTGTTTCCCACATAAATGTTGGGAAGAAATCAGTCTGTAGTTAATTTTAAGTTAGCTGTGTCCTCTGATCCATAGAGCGTGAGCGCTTAGGCCTCCAGGTGGAGCAGATGACTCTGGGCTAGCAGTCGGGTGAGAAGGTGAGAGGAGCTGCGCTTTCAGGCGGGGCTGAGTGCAGTGAGTTCTTGATTGCTGTGCACCTGCTTCCCTTTTCGCAGGGCGTCAGCCTTGTCCTAAATGACTTCTTTTCACTTCAGCTGTGAATTGGAAGTACTCTCTACCATCTAGGAGTGTGTTTTGGAGTCTGTTAGAACAGTTGACACGGAACGGACATTTCAGGTAGACCTTGTAGGTCTGGCCCTGGTCAGTCCCCTTCCATTTCCTACCAGTATCTGTGCTGAATAGGAATTCATGTCCTCAAGCCCTGTCCCCACCTCCCTCTTGCATCCTCACCCCCACCCTGCCCTAGAAGACTTTTTGTCTTCCGTATCATCAAGTAAGTTGAGGTTGCTATTTCATTTCTTCTCCCTCCCAGAAATTCTGGTTTATCTGCCTGGCTCCTTCCAGCCAGTGACCCTGTCTCAGTCCTCAGCCATGCTTCCGCTGTCGCGTGCTGACCCAGTGTGCTTCTTGCTGTCTGCCCTGTCGGAGGGTATACTTCAGTCCTGCACTCCAGGGACCTGTGTACGTGTTTGTGCGATTATAAATCCGTTGTTTGCTGGTCCTGAGTATAAACATGTTATTTCCTGGTGGCATCTGGGCACAATTTACCAATGTCTCTGAAACTCGTTATTTCATCACCATACAAAACAAACAATAACCTGCCCGTCCTGTTGTATTCCTCCTCTGGGTGGAGAGCGCCACCGCCACAGCGGGCGATGACCTTTTGGTGTCTGTTCCTCTTCCTCAGCTTCCACCTGCTGTCATCAGCCCCAGCCTTTCTGTGTTTCTGCAGTCCTTCACCTGGGCTCAGCATCCTCCCACCGCCCCGCCTGCCAGCACGCCTTCAGCTTAGCTCCCGCCGTGTTGTGTTTGCAGCCAGCAGCACCACAGTCCCTCTCCTCGCTGCTCTGCAAGCTCGCCTGGCACGGGGCCGCCTCTTACTCACTACGGTGCCACCATTACGGGGTGCCCAGGCAGAGCTCAGCAGCGGCTGTTCAGCTGTCAGGGAAAGGCAGTATGTCATTTAGCAAAGGTCCCTGTGTTAGGAAGACAGCTGATTTTGAATCTTAGGGTTAAGTAAAGACAGTATTTCTTGTTACTAGACACAAAAATACTACAGCAAAGATTCATCGGTGTGATGCTGGAGTTTTTATTTGAGACACTATGCCTTTGTACCGATGCTTATTTGCAAGTGCACAGATTTTTGACAGAGTAAGTTAATTGCTGTTCTGTGGCACACACTGGAAGCGATAGACTGTTGCCATAACATGGCTTAAAGACAAATGTAAAATCCCACTGGAAGTAGAAGACCTTGCCCTGTGGGGAAAAGTTTCTGAAACCTTGGAATAAAAGGCGTTTCGAAGGGGAGCCCATTATATAGAGAGAGGAAAGAGCTCAGCCGCCGCAGCCGGCTAGACCCAGCTTGCAGGTAGGTTCAGCTATGCGACCTCAGCTTTCTCATCTCACAATGAGCATGATAATAGCACCTCTTTGACAGGGTTGTTGTGATTGTGAATAGCACAGACAAAGCTTCTAGCATAGTATTCCCCTCGGACAGAGACCGTGCTGGGTGTCATTACCTGTGGGCTTGGGGTTCAGCTCTGTAACTGATCTTTTGGTCATTTCAAGGCCCAGGTCTGTGTCCCGTATTGAGAGAGATGAGAGGAGCTTTGCAGGTTAGTCTAACTGAACAGATTCCATTGAATCTGTAGTGTTTTACTTTCTGTAGATGAAAGATGTGCAAAAATTATCCTATACTTCCTCAATTAGAGGAAAGAGGACACTGAACTCTCAGGAAGGAGGGAATGAGAGGGGTGTATGTGTTGACATTTGAATTTTGCAAATTAATTTCTTCATTAGGTTAGTGCTTAAGTCTAGAATCTGCTAGTAAAACTGCTGTATTTTATAAAAGAAAGGCTTTTGTTTGAGCAATTCCTTAGGTGGGTGCTAACATCAAATGTATGCCCATTTTTGTTTTTCTTTCCTGGTATAAAATTTAAAAGTAAAGGAGAAGTGTGGTGTGACTACAGGTCATGGGGTTCGGGCTCTGGTTATAGTGCCTTGCTCCTGTGTAGTCGCAGACAAGTTAGTCTACCTTTCTGAGCCTCAATTTCCTTATGGGTAAAAGGGGGATAGTGGTGGTGCTACTGGATTACTAAGGACTAGGTCTAGCCAGTTAACATGCATTTATTTATTTAGATCCCATAGTTTGGGGGAATAATAGCTAATTAACATTTACAAATTGTAAAGCCCATGCTAAGTGTAGAAAAGGTTGTAGCCATCACCATTAAGAGATTCATAATGGGACAGGGAGAAGCTTTCTTGTTTTAAAGCATTTATGATGGTTAATTGTATTTAAAGGTGGCATTCACAGTGCGAAAAAGAGTGGTATCAGAGGGTGAACCTGCAGCCAACACACTTGTTTGTAAATGGAATAAGGGAATTACAGTGTATAAAACAGCTGCTAAATTAGACTTCTAGTGGAAAACACAATTTAATTAGTAGGAGACAGTTGTCTCCAAAAGGAGTATCTTCACTCACTGAACAGCCATTGAACACTCACTGTTACGTGTTGGGTACGGTATTAGTTGCTGGGGATTTAGAAGTGAATGAAACTCAAGTTCTGCACAGACACCTTTACATCTAGTGTCCCAGAGACCTTGCTATCAATGCGGCATGCTCAGCTAACAGTGTTTTAGGAAAAAGGCTGTATCTTTTTAAATCTATTCTCTAATACTGATATTGTTTTAATTTTTTTTCTGTCATTAAAACAGGTAGTTCTTGTGCTCCTTAGTTGTAGTTCCACAGGAAGTTGTAGTTCCACATTGTCTAAATGTTGCTGCTTGGGGGAAAATATTAATTTGAAAAAATTTTTAATTTCATTAAATGATGTACTTGATGTCGAACTGAATGAAGCTTTAACAATTCACATTTTCTTTGGACATGTGCTCTGTTGAAGGAGTTTCTAAGGCTCCTGCAGAGTAGAGCATATGAATTGATTTAACTAAGTTATTCACTAGATGTCATTAATTTCTTAAATATGCTTCTTCACTCTTTCAGAGTTACTGGAGAATGTAACCTTAATACATAAACCAGTGTCATTGCAACCCCGTGGGCTGATCAATAAAGGAAACTGGTGCTACATTAATGCTGTATCCTTCTTGGGCTCGTATTACAATTGTCTCTCCTTTGGGTGCATTTGACTTAGTTCAGCTTCCATGGCGCATCTAGCCCAAAGTTTGCATCTAAAAATGTGATTTATTACTTGGTCTGCTTATCTTGCCTATGAACAGGGTTATTCCTGACCCCCCCCATCCCCCCCAAAAAAAGAGGACTTGTTGACCTGTGAATGACAGAATCAGGCAAGTTTTATCCTCATGTGAATGGTCCCAAATCATAGGGCAGAGTGACCACTTAAAACTGGAAATTTTGTTGTAGCTGGTTTGAATATCTTGTTCGAATCACGTTCTTGAATGTAAACTACTGGCTGCATGGTAGATCCTTATATGGCTATTACAGGGCAGTTATCCTAGTGATTATTTGGTTTATTCTTTTTTGTGTTTATATATCTAAGTAGTTCAATGTCCTTGGCTTATTTAGTTTTTATATGCTCTCATTTGTGTAATGTGTCTTTAGGAAATGTGGTGTGTCTGTTCCATTTCCTTTACACTTCCTTACCGCCACCATGTAGACACTGCAGGCACTGGTTGCATGCCCTCCGATGTATCACCTGATGAAGTTCATTCCTCTGTATTCAAAAGTGCAAAGGCCTTGCACGTCAACACCCATGATAGATAGCTTGTAAGTAACGTGCGGAAAAAGGTGCCAAGGGGGCGGGTTGGTTCCCTCCGATAATTGGAATGTAAATAATTTAACACAGTTCTTGACTTCTTGCAAATGAGTCCTATAATTCCATTTTTTTAAAAAAATATAAGTGTTCATGATTTAATATAGAAGTTAACCAGAAATGGAACTTGAGCATTGTTTATCTGTGTACTTTAGATTCAGTCGAAAACATTTTAGTGCTTACCAGTTCATATCATGTAAAATATGCCAAAAATGTATACAGAAAAGATTTGGGTTCACTATTATAGCATTGGTTACCTAAAATCTGCTATATTAATACAAATTAATATTCTACTTAGCCATCAAAACTCTCTAGTAAAAGTATGTGTTTTTAAAAAATATACTACTTAACGTTTTTTCCCCTATGTTTAGTGTTCGGCTAATGAATGAGTTTACTAATATGCCAGTACCTCCAAAACCCCGGCAAGGTGAGTAAAAATGAAGTCTCTTGATGCCATTACCTGTTGGGAGTTAAGAAGTCAGGTGACTGAATTTGGTAAATTCAGTCTTATTGAAGGGAAATATCTTTAAAATACACATTGCTACACCTATGCCATTCTCAGCATTCAGCTGGGGGTGGGTGGGGAGGGAAGTTTGATGATTGTGCTTTTCGTCATTTATGACTTCATTTTAGTTGTGAAAATCTGTCTCATGTTCCCCTTGCAGCTCTTGGGGATAAAATTGTGAGGGATATCCGCCCTGGAGCTGCCTTTGAACCCACGTATATCTACAGACTCCTGACTGTTAACAAGTCAAGCCTCTCTGAAAAGGTTTGAGATTGCTCTAACATCGCTAGCATAAAGTGTTGCCCTTTGCTCGGGTTTGTCTGATTACTTTTGCTTATTCAGTATTTAGCCTCCATCTGAAGTGCTGTAGTTTGGTGGGTGTTCAGTGGTAGCTGTAGGTTTACAGTGGAGTTCATCGTTTGGGCGAATGTGCGGAGTACATGATAGCCCTCGTAACCAGGCCTAGCTCATGGAACTTTGGCTGTCCGCTGAGTAAGGTTCCAAGTACTTCACATGACTTGGTTAGCCCTGTGAATACAGTATGATTACCGTCTCCTCGTCATAGTTGGAAGAACTGTAGTCATTGTCTCAGGCCACATGGCTAGTAAATGGCAGAGCCTGGCTTTGGGGGCAGCTCTCTTACCCACTGCACTGTCCTGCGGTTGGAGTGGAGTGACGGCCATACTCAGAAGAGCCTGTGTCTCCATCAGACCCGCACACACTCGAGCGCTGAACATACTTCCTCTTACAGGCCTTAGTCGCCATTCAATGTCCTTCACTCCTTTACCTGAATTTTTTTTATTGTTCATTTTGTTACTAAAGGCAAGGGGCCCAGGGGCCCATAATTATGAAGGACCCTCACGGCTGGTGGGAGTGAATCCGGGACACCGTTAGCGCATTCAGCTGGAGCATTTCTTTCTCCTCTGAGCTTGTGATGAGTCAGCACGTGCAGTTGAAATGGCACTTAGGGAAACTTACACAGAGGGAAGAATAGTTAAGAAAAGGCCATTTAGACTAAGTAAGCTCCATCACTTTGAAGAGGGGTGAATGCCGAGAGCAGGGTAGCAGGATATCACAAGGGGCAGCATAGAGTTTCAAGCTTTTTAAATGCTAATAATGCAGCTTTTGGTATTTGCTTAGAATTTTACTTTTCCCAAATACTGGGAAATGTAGAGTGCTGGGGGTGTGGAGATGGAATGAAATGTTCCTTCTGTCCTCAAAGAGCTCATCATTCAGTGAGGGGATTAGATGTATAATCTAAGCGAGCAGACACCAAAGGCAGTACGGAGACAGACGGCACCCACATGCGTTAGCAGCCAGAGGAGGGCTGCCCTGCTCGGGTGGAGGCAGAGCTCAAGGGCACTGCAGCTTCCTGAGGCTGAGCCCCTCCTGGATCATGCTCAGAAGTAATGCTGCGAACAAAAGTGTCTTCTCAAAGTTATGTTGACATTAGATGTGTCAGGGTCCCCGAAGCCACCCTTAGGTTTGGGGGGTGATTCACTGGAAGGACCCAGACGACTCAGAAGCTGGCGTACTCCTGGTTACCGTGTATTACCACAGAGGGACACAAAGCCAAGTCAGAAAAGGTCAAGACTCACGAGGCCAGGTCTGGAAGGAGCGTTCCGACTCTTCCTCCTTTGCAGCCACATGGTGCGCACCAACTTCCCCCAGCACCACTTGCAACGGCACTTGTGAAGTGTTGTCTACCAGGGAAGCTCGCCAGACACTCAGTGTCCAGGGTTTTCACTGGGGCTGGTCATATAGGCATAGGCACCCTCTGCCTAGCTTGAATCAAAGTTCCAACCCCCCAGAAGGAAAACAGGTATTCAGCATAAACCACCTTGGTTGCACTGACAGGTTAGACTCAGTCCCTTATCAGTGCTTGGAATGATGGGAATACTTCTGAAATTCGAGCTCACAGACACCGGCCACGGGCCAACCTTGCAGGCCTTTCCAAGGCGATCAGCCCCAGGCCTGCCGTGTGAACTCTTTACTGCCTTTGCGCTATGCCAGCTTTTGCCCTTTTTTATACATGTGTAGAGCATATAGTTATGCCAAACAGCTGCTGTCAGTGTAGTTGTATTTGGAGAGAACAGCCTACCCAGAGCTCTCAAGCAGAAGAATTTATAGATCCTTGGAATAGGCTGTTACGCTGTGAACCGAGCATGATAAATTACAGGGTCAGACAGTACCAATGGGGATTACAGACTACTGTGTCAGTCGCATCTGGATGACCTTGCTGGTGTGTGTGTAAGACAGCTAAATCTTTAAGTTGGTAGAGTTGGTCGCACACCGTTTCAGTTCTTTCCTCTGTAGTTGCCCTTTATCACACAGGTTGCTAATTTCACAGCTCCCAGAGTGAATGATAAGCATTGCGGTTGTGCAGTGAGTTGGCCCTAGACATCCAGTTCTTGGTCTTAACAAAAAACAACTTTTAAATAGATTTTTTGTTATAAAGGTAACATAGATTTATTATAGAATATTACAAAGATACAGAAAAGTATGAAAAAGAAAATAAAAGTCTCTACTTTAGAGTTATGTGTTTAATCTATTCTTCTCTTTCCCTCCTGCCCCTGGGATCTCATCTCTCCAAAGAAAAACTCAAGTTATTTTTTGGAAATACCTTACATTTTTTGGAAATCTCCTTAAATTTTAGGAAAGGCCTAGTTTGAATAAGTAGGTACTGTATCCCACAGGCCTTGGGCAGTGCTCAGTTGGTACTAACATGATCATACTTGACCCTTTCAGGGCCGACAGGAAGACGCTGAGGAGTACTTAGGCTTCATTCTAAATGGACTGCATGAGGAAATGCTGAACCTGAAGAAGCTTCTCTCACCAAACAATGAAAGTAGGTTCTGGTCTATTTGCTGCAAAGTTTTGTGAGAATATTTTCTTCATAATTTCTTTAAACAAATGTTGCATGCTCATATGTGAGTTGCTTCCCCTCCCTGCCAACAGTCATTTGCCCTTTCAAATATCATTTATTCATTGGGATAACTTACATCATTAGGAATGTTATATTTGAATAAATCAGAACTGACCCCAAACCTCTGCTGTTTTCCTTCAGCTTTTAATTAGGAAAATGATCAAGTGTACAGAAAGCTGAAAGAATAGTTTGATGAATACTTTTGTAATTGCTGGAGTCTGTGATTGTTAACACACCATTATTTGTCTCTTCCTGTACACACACACTATGTATATATACATTTTTCCTGAATGGTTTAAAATTAAGTTGCAGATAACAGTTGAGTTCTCCCTGCAGTGCTAAAGTGCATGTCCCCTGAGGATTACGATCCTCTCCTACGTAGCCACGGGCCCTTACCTGCCCGTGGAAGCCAGCTGTAATGGCCGGACAGCGTCTACTTCCCAGCACATCTTCAGATTTCTCCAGTTATCCCACGAACGTGTTCTACGGTGGTTTCTGCAGACAGGGATCCACGGAGCTGGACACGTGCCTGGTCGCTGTGGCTCTCACTGTGGGACACACCCCAGTGCATGCTTAAAACTGCAGTTGACAAATCTGTTTGGGTGGTTCATGTAGAACCGTTGTTTATTTTTATTTTTTGCTGTTCTTGCCGTAAACAGTACCCTAAGCAGACGCTCTCCTTTTCAGAACTTTCCATCTCCAACGGGCCCAGGAGCCACCTGCTGGACGAGTACGAGCAGGAGGAGCCGGGCGAGGGGAGCGAGGACGAGTGGGAGCAAGTGGGCCCCAGGAACAAGACCTCCGTCACCCGCCAGGCGGATTTCGTTCAGACTCCAATCACCGGCATTTTTGGTGGACACATCAGGTTTATACTTTCATGGAATAACGTAGTATTTGCCCCTTTCATGGCTTTGCCATTTTGCTAAAGGAGCAAGGCGCAAGACTTGTCCTGAGGTTTCTTGAAACCAGTGGGTCACTTGCGTGCTCCTCTGCCCGCTCTTCTCTGCCATGTCCCGATGCTTCCCTTGCCAGTCCCCGCCGCGCCCCCACCGCCCCGGGAGTGTTTCTGCAGGGCACCGTCCCCAGGGGCCTGCGTGCCACGGTGAGCTCCTCGCTGCTAGTGCTCAGTCAAGTTCAGCTGCTCACTGCTAGGTAGAGAGAGGAAAGCAAGCTAGTTAAACCTATGTGCTTTATTAAATGAAGAAATTCATCATATATCTGATTAGAGGAATTTTATTTTAACAGATTTTATTGTGTGTATTTAAAGTTTACAACTCAGTGTTGGGAAATACAGATGGTAAAATGGTTACTATGGTGAAGCAAATTTAACATATCCATTTTCTCACTGAGTTACCTTTTCTGTGTGTAGCAAAAGCAACTATAATTTACTCATGTAGCAAAAATCATGACCACAACCCACTATTATCAACTGCGGTCCTCATGGTGTTAGATCTCTGGACTTGCTCATCCTAGTGTCTGCCACTCTGTGTCCTGTGACCTACATCTCCATTTCCACTCCCTGGCCCCTGCCCTGCCTGGCCCCTGGTGAATGCTTTTCTCTATATTTGTATATTTGTGGTTTTTTAAAAACAGTCCACATGTAAATGGATCATGTAATATTATTTTTCTTTCTTTGGCTTATTGCACTTAGTGCTGCAGTGCATGCGTGTTGTAGCACACGGCAGGGGCTTCTCCCTTTTACAGCTGAATAATGGGTACATAGACTAGTCTCACTGGGTACATAGACTAGTCTCTGTCCCTTGGTTTGTCCGCTCCGAGACTCTTAGGTTGTTGCCGTGTCTTGGCTATTGCAAATTGATGGCGGATTTTAGGTGTCAAAACCAAGTGAGCTAGAAAGTGAAGGAAGGGTTGAGGGAGGGACTCTCACACAGCAGGACGCGTGACCTGGGCTGGCATCCCCGGTCACTTGGCTCAGCGGCAGTTCCCTTGACCAGCGTTTTGCTCATTCACAAAGTCCTTCTGAAAGGTTTTTGTTTATTTGTGTGAGAACCTTTCGATACCACTGCGATGTGGAACTTGGTAAAACTTGTACCATCTCCAGGGAGGTTTAGTTGTCAAAAGTACTTAAACGGGCCTCGTTACAGCATGATTCCCTCTCGGAAGGGCTCGCAGGATAACCGCCAAGGGTGATGTTTTAGTGAGACGCTTAGTCTGTCGTCCCAAATGCCATGTTTCTGAAAAATACATCAAGGCGACGCGGTTTAGTCTTGCTGTGTGCTAAAACAACTGAGATTGAGCACCTTTCAATGGGCTAATAATAAAAACCTCTGAAAATCTGCTGACTCCCTCAGAAACTAGTTTGAACTACTTGTGTAGAACTGGATTTAGAAGCCACTTGAGCAGCCACGTGTCCTTGAACAAGTCACTTGTGTGTTGTGTGCTGTGAGCTCAGTTGCACAGGCCCTTTCTGTTCTGGTGTTCTGGAGTCTCTCCATGCCAGCCCTGTGGTCTGGGACATGCCCAGCCCCCGACCACTGCGCTGGGACTTCTTTTACCAGATCGGGTTCCTTGGGATGTGTCATGTTGGCAAGGAAAGCAGAGACCTGGGTTGGCAAGCAGCAGTGAGGGGAGGTTGTGCCCTTAGTTCCAGGAGCCCTGCAGCCCGATGTTAGGCCAGTTGGAACGCTCCCTCAGGGGTGGGGGAGAGGTGAGGGAACAGCTCAAATGTAGGCAACAAGAGCACCATTTTTGTGCAGAGGTGGAGCATCAAAATTTCAAGACCACAGATGGCCAGCATACCCAAAGATCCCAAATTTGTCTCAGAATAACCAATGGAAAATACCAGAGTTCACTTAGGAGAAATTGCTACCTTGGATTGAATGGCTCCCGTCATGGCTGCTACCCTCAGCCTCTGTGGGGTCTTGTGTGGAAGGGTTGTCGATGTTTCCTTTTGAAAACTAATAAAGCAAAGATAGGGAATTCTTACAATCAGGGAACTTCTTTTCAGAAGCATTAAGCATGATTATTCAAGCCATTTGAAAGATTTTCTTCTAAAATTCCTCTTCAGGTGTTTTTCAGTTTCCCCAGGAAGACCACCTTTCTCCACCTTTCTTCCCCTGTGTTGCTTTTGGTAAACTGTAGGACCATTGAGTTAAGAGCACCACTTCTTGATTTCTTCAACTTTTCTATACTGGTTTTCCCACTTCTGTATTCCTTTTTGGAACCAAGGGAACTACTGTCACTTAAGTCACTCCAAAGGAGCATGAAGATGCTTAGTGAAACCCTGGACAGAAAACCTTTTAGCTAGTTCTTCACAGCATCTGTTCTGGCAAGCCTGAATACCTGTCCACACCCATTTCATTCAGTTTGTAAACTAGGTCACTCAGACTGCAGAAATAGAATCCCTTGCTGAACTCCTGGAATGTTTCCTTGCTGAGGCTAAATGAGACATGGGCCGAACACACAATTTTTACTCAGAAAAACTTAGAAAAAGAAAAATGAAATGAAAAACCAGCTAAGAAAATAAGGTTGAGTTGGCATCCTTCTTGGAAGGGTGGTAGCCTTTTTTCCTGGAATGTTAACTTGTTTTTATACACACCCTACTCCCCTTCTTTTTTGTAAGTCGTTTTTGTAGGGGAAAATGCCATTAGTACTCTGTTTACCTTGGGATTTCCTCGGTTTTATTAGAACAGGGTATGATACTCTGAGAAAATAAAAGGTATCAGCATTTCAAGGCCATGACAAGATGGTTGCATTTATTAACTGGTATGTTAAATAATAGCATGGAGTGGAGGTGAAAGAATGAAATATATTTTCTCCCAGAGCACTTGAGCTAGGAAAATTTATGAACTGGTAGGTTTAGTTGCTAGAAATACTAAGGAAGTGGTATTTAGCAGAATTATTTTAAAATTAATTATATTTTTGGCTTTTTCTCTGTGGTCTTTTGAAAGTAATATTGAGTAATCTCATTTTCAGTGTTTATTCCTCTTCTGTTAGTTAATCTTAAGGGAAAGTGGCAAAGAGTGGTCTCTTACATTTTTTGTTTTTGCTTTCAATTCTTAGGTCTGTGGTTTACCAGCAGAGTTCAAAAGAATCTGCCACTTTGCAGCCATTTTTCACGTTGCAGTTGGATATCCAGTCTGACAAGATACGTACGGTCCAGGATGCATTGGAAAGCTTGGTGGCAAGAGAATCTGTCCAAGGTTATACTACAAAAACCAAACAGGAGGTATATTCGCAGTTGATCTTGAACCTTTATACTGAGGCACTCTACTTTGGTGGAAAGAACACAGAATTAGGAATGAAGGGAAATGAATCTGAGTTCTGCCCCTTAAATCAGTTGCTTTTTTGGATTGAGAGTTTCCATGTTTTTACAGTGAAATAGTTGAAACAGATGATCCCAACCACCTCTTTTAGCTCTAAATCATGTTACACAAGGTAAGGTCGTCTTTGGGATTGCTTGTCCAGAGCTGCGTTTAATTTTTGGGCAATCTAGTCATGATAACACAAAATCAGTAAAATCCTCTGACAGAGGCCGAACAGCTTATTTATATTCATGATATCTATAGAGCACAGCTTTTATTAGATCAGTTGGGACATAAAAGATTCTAAACACATCTGTTTTGCATTTGATTGTGGATCTTCAAGGACATTGAAATAATACAAGTCATTGTTCTAATGCCTGTTACTCTTTGATCTAATCTGGAAAAGAAAATCTGAGTCTTTGAGTCTCCACAAGTTGAGAATAGCAGACGATAGCTTCGTGGTGTGCTTGTTGGCTGGGTTGGGATAGACGGGTATGTCCCAACTAACATGCTCTGCGGGAGCGTGCTAGTTTCTGGCTGTGCAGATGTGCCGAGTTATGCCTGTTTTCTACCCTGCAGGAGACGTTGTCTTCTCTATTATATGCCTTAGATTGTGGCAGTGAATTCATAAGAGTCTGGTGGGGGTTGAATGCTGACTAATTATGCACAGTGCTTTTTTTGAACAGTTCATAGTACTCCTGTGACACTATTTAAATAACAGGCCGTATGTGGTGGCTACCAGGTGAAATAAGGGAGCCCAGCACAGCAAGCCTGTCCGCACATTGCATGGCTGGAGTAGCGCTGTCCTTGTCTTGTGGCTGTATTCTAAGAAGAGCCAAGTAGGACGTGGAGACCTTCAATACATCTGGGGTCTCCTTGGGGCTGATCAAGCCAGACTCCTGGGGGTCTGCAGAAGTTACGCCTGAGTCGCCACCATACTTTCTGACTTGTGTCTCACGGGTGATTTTGTTTAAAAATTAAAACTAGTAGGAGCCAGAGACAGTTGGCTTAAGTGACTCAGCTAATGAGAGCCTGGTGGTAGAGCTTCGTGGACGGGAGAGGGAGAGAAGTGGGTATTTGTGTTGGGGAGGGTGGGCGGGTGGTTAAGCTGTGTGCTGGCTGTGGGCGATGCCAGCCCCAGCGTCACCGCCTCAGCTCCACCTCAGATCCTCAGGCATTAGATTCTCACAAGGAGCACGCAACCTAGAGCCCTCGCATGCACAGTTTACAGTGGGGTTCGCACGCTCCTATGAGAATCTAATGCCACCGCCAGTCTGACAGGAGGCAGAGCTTATGCAGTGACGCCAGCATTGGGGAGCAGCTGTAAATACTGGACAGCAAGGGAGGGGGCTTGAGTGGCCCAGTTCCTAATCGGCCTCGGACCACACTGGTTGGAGTGGGAGTTGGGGACTGCAGCCTTGGGCGACCTAGGGAAGACCCTTTTGTCCTTTTGTGATGTCTCTGTTTTCCTTTCTTTTGCCTCTGCTGAAATTGAATTTTGACTTTGTAGGGGGCACGAGTGGGGGCAGGGGCAGGGATGGAGACAAAGGTAGTTGTCACCTGTTGTTAGAGAGTGGCAAGTAAAGGGTGTTTATCTTTAATAGCAGACTTGGAGGAAGGCTTCAAGAAAGAAGGAAGTAGCATTTTGGTGGAGCCTTCCGAATCAGAAAGAATGATTCTCAGTGTTCTAGCTCTGTGACTGTAGTGGTGTGTTATCACACGAGATCAGGAACGCTTGGAAAAGCAGGTGTTTGAGGAAGGAACGTTTGGACAGCTTGTATGGAAATATCTATAGGAAAATAACACATTTTCTTGAATGTGATTTTTTAAATATACTTTTTAAAATACCAAGTTAAATTTCACTGTATTTTAGGTCAGAAGTATTTTTCTATGGGAAAACGTGAAGGTCCTTGGGGAAATGTGGTCTTATAAAACATTTGCTATAGAAAATGTCCAGTTTTGTTGGGTGATTGGAAATTATGTCTCAGTTTGTCTCGAAACCCAGAAGACACATTTAAGAATTTCAGATTACCAATTTAATGAATTGACAGAAAGTTTAATCATAATTGCAGATCAGTAAGCACTGAAAGGCATCCTCAAGATAATTTAGTCCAGTACTCTTTCCTTCCTTCCTTCCTTCCTTCCTTCCTTCCTTCCTTCCTTCCTTCCTTCCTTCCTTCCTTCCTTCCTTCCTTCCTTCCTTCCTTCCTTCCTTCCTTCCTTCCTTCCTTCCTTCCTTCCTTCCTTCCTCCCTCCCTCCCTCCCTCCCTCCCTCCCTCCCTCCCTCCCTCCCTCCCTCCCTCCCCTCCTCCCCTCCTCCCCTCCTCCCCTCCTCCCCTCCCCTTCCCCTTCCCCTTCCCCTTCCCCTTCCCCTTTCCCGACAGTCTTGCTCTGTTGCCTGGGCTAGAGTGCCATGGCATCAGCCTAGTTCACAGCAACCTCAAACTCTTGGGCTCAAGCAATCCCCTGCCTCAGCCTCCCGAGTAGCTGGGACTACAAGCATGCACCACCATACCCGGCTAATTTTTTCTATTTTTAATTGTTTTGGCTAATTTCTTTATATTTATAGGAGAGACGAGGTCTCGCTCTTGCTCTTGCTCAGGCTGGTCTCGAACTCCTGAGCTCAAGCAACCCTCCCACCTCAGCCTCCCAGAGTGCTAGGATTACAGGTGTGAGCCACCACTGCGGCTGGCCTAGTCCAGTACTCTTGATTCATGAGTGAGGAAATTGAGTCTCATAGTCCTAATCTCTGGTTTTAACTGTTGAGCTGTGTTCATGCTCCTTAGTAATTCACAAGTTTCAGTTGGATACCAAGTTTATAAACATATGCTAGGAGTGTAGGGAAGTGTGGGGTAGGTTTTGTACCTGGGATCTTAGTGTAGGTTTGGAAGGCAGGTGTTTGAAGGTTAATAAATCTACCTAGTACTGACTTATGAGCTTAGTGCCCATTAAAATACCATCAACTAGATATGTATATAGTCCTCTTGACAGTTTTTAAATTGTTTTGTATGTGCTGTTACCTTTTGGATTGTTACTTTACAAAATATTTCTACCCAAAGTATTCTCCAGATAAACACAGGAAGCACTAAGGAGTTTCTAAGTGCCGAAAATGATAGATAAAGGGACTCTTAGTATCATTTGTAAAAATGCTTCTTGCTAACAAAAAATTCTAGCTTTACTTAAAAACAGCGTTAATTAGACCTGTGAAAGTACTTCAGGGGCAAACTGACAAAACTGATGGTTATAATAAATACTGTAGGGTTATTTTAAACATCCGATTGAAGGTACATACTGACATCAGTTTTATAAATACTATGAGTTATTTTAAAACCGGGTTAAGCATATGTAATTCAAGGTACTACTAAGCTTTTTCATTTTATACCAATTCATCATTAATCTCACAGAGCAAAGTTCTTAACTTGGTTCATGGTTGGGCGTCAGGGACCCAAAGCACCCCCGGCAGTTTACAGGGATGTGTGCATCTTTCTAAAGAGTGTCAGTGAGTTCTCACGGGCGTCACGGGCAGGTCGTGAGGCTGTGCCGTGGGAGTCTCGGGCAACAGCTCTCAAAGGAGTCTTTGCACAGAAGATGGATATGACGTCTGCTGTTCCAAGTGACAGGGACAATGTGTCATGGTGTGTTTTGTGTCTTAGGTTGAGATAAGTCGAAGAGTGACTCTGGAAAAACTCCCTCCTGTCCTCGTGCTCCACCTGAAACGGTTTGTTTATGAGAAGACTGGTGGCTGTCAGAAGCTTATCAAAAACATTGAATATCCTGTGGACTTGGAAATTAGCAAAGGTAACACAATCAGGAGGCGTTTCTAGGTGATGCCCAGAGTGAGGAAGTTCTCCTGTTGACTTTGTTTTAATTTCTTGGCTTATAGTAAACCGTTATATTAAAATTCCCCTGAAAATAGCCTTTTTAAAAGAGGCAAAAATGACTAAAGCATATAATCTTACTTGATTAGAAAATAGGAGCTTTTGTCTGTCAAAAAAGAGCATAATTTTTTTATAAACATTTTATGTTTATAACATAATTTTCCTTACACTGAGGAACGTGTTGACCAGCCTGGTTGAATGGACTTTGTTAGTGAAGTGAGAATGTTTTTGGAGTGCCTCCTGACCTCTGGTTGCAGTGACTCACAAATAAGATTTGTGACATTTAATTAGCCACAAATAACTGTTGGGGAACCAGGGCAGTGCCTGCACGTTTTGGAAGCTTTTTTTTTTTTGGAGAATCAGCCTTTATTCTGCAGGCGGACTCAGAGGGGCATGCCACCAAATTCTGAGCCTTTTGGAAGCATTTTTATAGAGCCCCAAGTTAAGTGTGTCTTGCTAAAATCACAGCTTGAAGGAAAACTTTTCTAGGCGGTTTGAGAATTTGTGTGAAATGTGTTTTACGATACTGAAGCTTGATTGGACTGTGGCAAGCTAGAGGGGATTCTCGGAATATCAAGGTGTCTGCGAAACAGAAAAGAGGACGTCTGTCGTCGTTCCTGGGTAGCGTAGAGGAAGGAGCCTGACCTGGGGGACGGCACCCGGGCCCACGCCCACACCGCCTTCCCAAGCCATGACTGTCCCACAGCCTGCGTGTGCGCCCTCTGGGCGGCGTCACACCTCCAGCCTCAGAGTGAGGCCCGGACTCTCCCCGGCCTGCAGGCCTCACACCTGCAGCTGGGCGGCGTGGCCGCCGTGCCCGCTGTGGCGTCCGCCCTCCCTCGCACTTAGTGCCGCTCCTCAGTCATCGGCAGATCGCCTTCCGATCCCATGTGAGGACCAAAAAGAGGAAGAAAGACGCCAGCGAGAATGACCTAGTGGATCGTCCTTCCTGTTTTATTTTGTCCGCAGGACGCTCAGGGAGGCAGCCTTTGACCCACACGCCTGCATCTTACCCACCTCCAGGCCCGCTGCCCGTGCGGACGCGTTCTGCACCGACTGCATCGGCACCGCGTGTCTTGCTTGCTGTGTGTATTTTTCTGTCAGCTGCCACCTCCATCACTTGATAGGAAGAGAGATGACATAAACGGGGACGAGAGGACCTAGCTTAGGTCATGGGGTGGGCAGCAGAGAAGGAACCGCCGATGGCTGCCAAGAGCAGTGCACCGTGTGGTGGACGTTTCCTGCGTTCAGGTGGTACCTCTGCGCAGATGGGCGCTGCGTGGAAGAGGAAGGGGAGGGGTCCCGGCCGGTAGCAGCCGACAGACTACTACCTGTTGGTGCACAATCTGATCGTTACGTACTTGACATTTTATGATGTGACTCACATGCACAATATTTTAATTCTTGGTTTTTGTTTTTAAGCGGGTAGCTTTTTTCTTTTCCGTTTTTAAGAGCATCTGTGTTTAAGAGGCTTCCAGTGTGAACTTCCTAGGTTCCGTATATCGCTCATATGTCTTTAGGGGTTGGTCGCTCATTACGTATGTTACAGCATTGCATGGCTGGTGTCCCTCCTTAATCAATTTTCATGCAACTAAAGGGATGGAGATTTGTTCTGTTGCCGCCCTGCCAGGCAGTTTACTTGAGGGGACTGTAAACTGCCATTTGATTTGTGACTCTGAGCCTTCTGTAAGTGCTTTTATAGACAGGAGCTATCGATATTTTGTTTTTCAGAACTTCTTTCTCCGGGGGTTAAAAATAAGAATTTTAAATGCCACAGAACCTATCGGCTATTTGCAGGTAAGTAAATGTGTACATTACTTCCTTATTAAAGCAATGATAAAAGGGTTTATACCTAGGTACAACTTTGCTGTAATACCACTTAACATAGAGGATGTAGTATTCTATTCTATTTAGTCATTTTGAGAATGTTTTACCTGAAATTTGGTGTAGAGGGTTTAATCGAATACCATCGAGGCCATGAGCTAAGCCTAACACATGACCTCCCCAAAAGCAGACGTTTCTTTCTTTGAGTCAGAGGAATGAGTTTTAGGATGTCAGGCTGGCCATTTGAGAATGGGACGTCCCCTTCTGCAGGTCCAGGACCCATGGGGTGACAGTACATGGAGTTGCCGTGACATCCAGTCACCCAGCTAGGTTAGGAGAGTGCGTGCCACGCTGGAGTCCCCTGCGTCCTTCTCACATAGTGCTGTCGGGATTTCTTGAGGAAGTGGCCTTGTCACACCAGCTCCTTGGCTGCTGGACTCCCCCCCACAGTCAGTCAGGGGACATCTCCCATGACAGTGAATGACACCCATGCCTGGACAGGTGGCCCTGAGACCTCCTTTGTCTCCGGCCTAGGCCTTCCTACACTGCCAGTTTTTTGTGCACACTTTCATCCCTCTTCCTTCTGTCTTCCTGTCCATCTGTTCATCCTCCTTTTTCCTTTCTAGCCTTAGCCTTTAGTGTTTGTGTCTTTTTTTTATTCTTTTCTTTTTGAGATAGAGTCTGTTGCCCAGGCAGAGGGTAGTCGTGATCATAGCTCACAGCAATCTCAGACTCCGGGACTTATGTTTTCTTTTTTTGGTAGAGACGGGTTATCGTCCTTGCTCAGGCTGGTCTCAAACTCCTGGGCTCAAGTGATCCTCCCGCCCCGACTCCCCAGAGTGTTGGGATCACAGGTGTGAGCCACCACACCTGGGCTTTGTCTCTTGATTGTTGTTGTTTGCAGCGATTTTATTTACTTTTCTGCTATTTTTATTAGAATTTGCTAGCTTCTCTATTGTCTCCCTTTGTGTTACCTTTGGTGAGCCTGTTTGTGTTTTAAAATAACACATCATTTATTGACCCATATACAATTATTGACTCTTTCTACTAGATAGATTTGTCTCTTTTATTACCTAAAACTGCCCTGAGAGATAAGAGGTGGTATCACCATTTCATAAAAGAATAAACTGGAACTCAGACAGGAAAAGTCACCACTCTGGCCTGGACCGGCAGAGTAGGACTTCAAGCTCCTGTCTACCTGGGTCCACTTCTGAGGTTTAGGGGACATTTGATTGGCCAGTGGTCTGTGGGAGTGGGCCCAGGGCCACACCGGCAGGTGTCCAGGCATCTCTCTTCTTCCCAGGCACTGTCCTTTTGGCTTTATGTTCTCCCCAAAGACAGCTGATGGCAGCCCCTCCTTGAGGCGCTGGGCCCCAGGCGAGGTGGCAGTGGGCAGCTTGCTTTCACGGGTCTCTCCAGCCCTGTCCTCTCCCCCCTTGGGATGGCAGTGCCATGACCTCACTTGGTGCTCAGGCTGTGCCACCAGCCAGGGCCAGCTGGCACCCTGCGGAGTCTGGCACCACGGCCTGGTGGCAATGGACACTTTCTTTGCTTTCTTTCTGCTGGGACAGCCATGGTTGACAGCCCTGCTGTCCCTCCTTCCCCTGGGTGCAGGTGGTGTCATATCATAGGCAATAAGATTGTCCCCAGAAAAACCTAGAGTCTCTGTTTTCTCATGTAATATTTTATAAACATACTCCTGTATCACCAAACATTCTTTATCTCTTCTATGAAAAGACTCGTGTTATTATAGTTTACTAATCTTATTTCTTCTAATAGACGTTGAAGTTCTCCCATTCTTTCACTGTTGTAAATGATAGCAGAGTCTTTGTCCAGGACTCTACTCACCTCTTAGGACAGGCTGGAGGTGGGGTTGGCTGGACCACAGGCACAGACAGGGCTCTGGTTGTGTGTTTCAGCAGTTGACCAGTGCGTACTGCCGGAGGCTCAGTGGGATAGTGTCCTGTCAGGTGTTAGACATTTTAAGTATGTGATAAAGATATATACAGATGTACATACCCTCACTTTAAAGTCACTTAAAGGTTCTTATTGTAAACTGGGTGCATTTTTGAGTTTAAGTAGCATTGTTTTGTGCAATTACATCTCTCCCCTACTTTGGAGGGAGTTAGCCTTTGGCCAGTTTGTGTGCGGTGCTGTTCTCACTGGGTCACCTGCTGGGCGCTCTCTTCCAGTGGTCTACCATCACGGCAACAGCGCCACGGGCGGCCACTACACCACAGATGTCTTCCAGATCGGTCTCAACGGCTGGCTGCGCATCGACGACCAGACGGTCAAGGTGGTCAGCCAGTACCAGGTGGTGAAACCCACCGCGGAACGCACGGCCTACCTCCTGTATTACCGCCGGGTGGACCTGCTGTGACCTCTCTGTGTGTGCCCAGTCTGCGTGGCAGACACCAGCTCTCACTAACTTCCTGCCTCTCTTAGTGGCTCTGTAGAGAGAAACTCTTTCTCCCTGTTGCAGAAATGGGCTAGAATGAAAGGACATGCCTTGGGCTTTGTGCACAACATAGTTCATGTTTACTTCTAACTTCCAAATCAAAATCATTTGGTTGAAACAGACTGTCGCTTGATTTTAGAAAATACACAAAACCCCACATTTCTGAAATGATGCTGATTCCTCGGATGAGAAAGGGAACTTGCATTTGATTCCCAGTCTAATTGCTTCGTAGAATAAATCCTGCACCAGCAACAACACTTGTAAATTTGTGAAAATGAATTTTATCTTTCCTTAAAAAAAGAAATTTTTTAATCCATCACACTTTCCTCCCCACCCTTTAGTTTTTGATAGACAATAAAAATGAGCCAGTTATCAAAGAAGAAATAGTTCTTACTTCAAAAGAAAAAATAAACACAAAAAATAAGTTGCTGGTTCCTAACAGGAAAAATACATTTTGATAATTGCGCGCTGGGTCACTGCTCACATGCACACTGCAGATCAAATATTTGAAGTTAAGCTGTTAGTCCGCGTAGATGGGTGATTGTAACTTTATTGCCATTAAAAGATTCCCAGTTGAATTCATGCTTCCGTGGACACACAGTGGCAATGGGCACAGTGTGAAGACTGGTGTTTCCGTACGTCTGCTCTGTTCACTCCTGCTGTCCGCTCTCCTGCGGCGCTGCGTCCCTAATGTACACGGTCTAGTGACCTCTAGGAGTATAAAGTTGTCGCCCATCAATAAAATCACCAAGTTGGTTTAAAGGTTGTGCGTGTTTTCTTTGAACGTGATGCCTTCTCCAGCGACTGGAAGCCGTGGGGCAGGACTTCGCCTCGGGAATTAAATCGGCCCTTCGGTCTGTGGGCGCAGAACCGAGACTCAGGCTGCGCTTATTGAATAATTCCAAAGTCATTGACCGTAGTGACTTGGGTAAGTGAAGTTTTTGAATCTTCAGTTAGCAGAAAAGCAGAGGTTCCCCCCCATTTTCCCTCCCTCCTTTTTTCTATATCACAGCATGATTTTTCACTGTCACCAATGGCGGCTCTTTAATCCTAACGACTGTGCCTCAGTATCCCCTGCCGTTTTATCGGGTTCGTCTAGTTATGGTGCCAGCGGAAAGAGGAACACGGGCTGCCTTTTGAACTGCAGCCTCTCCTAAAAGTTCACGGCAAGTGTCCTTAGCGGCAGGCAGGATCTGCTCTTCACCCATAGCGAAGGGCGTCTTCGCTTTAGCAGTGCGTTAGCCACGAGGAATGACGCTCAGTGCAGATGCAATTGATGAAATTGTGGGCTTCAATAATTGCTTCTATTCTTCGTGTTCATCTTTTTGTCTTTTAAAAAACTCCAAGGTTTCATGGCTTCGTTGGATAGCTCACTGCCACGTACTGTACAAAGCAGGCGTGGAGAATGTGAATCACCTGTTGCAGTGAACCCATAATTTAAGTAGGACTCTTGGTATTTTCTTTTAAATGCAGCTGTTGTTTTGTCTCCAGTCTCAGAGTCTTCTGCTGTCTCATCATTGGGTCTTTCCCTCTTTGCAAAGAAGCTCTCCAGTGACATTTATGGTTTACTCGTTTTTGCTAGGGTTGGCTTGTGGGCTTGCCAACACTGTGCCTGAGACCAGTGTGCAGTGCGGGAAAGAGGGGTGGACGGAAGTGGTAAAATAACGGGCGGGCCACGTGTGGACTAAAAACAGTCTTGGATTCTGACTTAAAGCTGCCACCAGGTGCAGCTGTACAACTGAAGTACAGCAACTCACCTGCCGCTATAAAGCCTGCCACCAGATGCAGCTTAATTGCCAGTTGCCACTCACTGCTAGGGTTTTTTTTTTTTTTTTAAATTTTTTTTATTTTGGCATATTATGGGGGTACAGATTTTAAGGTTTCAATAAATGCCCATTTCCCCCCCACTGCTAGGGTTTTGATATGAGTCTGTAAGCAGTTGGTTTATCGTGGTCTCTGTGCAGTGAAGTCTGTCTGCCAGTGGTAGTCTGTATTTGCAGCCGCTCCCCAGCGCCAGCATCACCGCTCCGCTCCACGTCAGATGGCCAGGCATTAGATTCTCATAAGGAGCCGCCGCAACCTAGATCTGTCACATGCACAGTTTACAGTAGGGGTCGCGCTCCTGTGAGAATCTAGTGCTGCTGATCTGACGGGTCGGAGCTCAGGTGGCATTACGAGCCACTGTGAATACAGATGACACTTCCCTGGATCATCTGCCACTCGCCTTCTGGCCTGTGGCCCGAGGGTTAGGGACCACAGCTTAAAAAAATAAACAGATGAAGGCCGGGCGAGGCGGCTCATGGCTGTAATCCTAGCTCTCTGGGAGGCCGAGGTGGGCGGATTGCTCAAGGTCAGGAGTTCGAAACCAGCCTGAACAAGAACGAGACCCCCGTCTCTACTATAAATAGAAACAAATTAATTGGCCAACTAATAACATGTAGAAAAAATGAGCTGGGCATGGTGGCGCATGCCTGTAGTCCCAGCTACTCGGGAGGCTGAGGCAGGAGGATCGCTTGAGCCCAGGAGTTGGAGGTTGCTGTGAGCTAGGCTGATGCCACGGCACTCACTCTAGCCAGGGCAACAAAGCGAGACTCTGTCTCAAAACAAAAAAAATAAATAAATAAACAGATGAATAAGTGACCACATACTTCATTCCCTTTTCTCATCTTTCCGTCTTTCCTTATCCCTACCTCAACAAGAAATGTTACGGCATTTTAATTATTAATAGCAAGCGTGAGTTTTCCTTGTGGAGTTTAAGTGGTAGGTTTGCTTCTTGGCTGTACTTGTGTTTTGTTTCACAGACTTAGTCGTGCCCCATTGTACACTGTGGTCATACTTCTCGATCATTTGCTAAGCGCTGATTTGCTGAACATAGGACTATTTTGTCCTGTGGCCTTTCCTCGGAAACAGCAAGTAAGCTTTTAAGTCACTGTACGGTATTTACCCTAAAGGAAACTTACCCAGTCCTAGCTGCCGCGGTATTTACATAAAGTATTTTGATTTGACTCTAGAATGTCACGCCGATTGACATTGTATAAGATATTTTCATTTAAAGACTTTTATCAGTTTCATTTTCTCAGAAATTCCCATTTAGATGCTTGCTCCGTGGTATTCATTATTTTGGGGGGAGAGTATTTATCGTTTGGTTGTCTAACAAGAAAAACACTAGGATAGCTTCACTGTGTTGCAAACCAATACAGCGTTGTGTTTGTGCATTTGGAAAGTTCCCTGATGCAGACTTTCCAAGGAATGCCTGCGTTACTGTTGACACATCGCCACTGGACAAAATCTAACCCTGTGTCTTTTGTTTGTTTTTGTTTTAGAGGTTTAATTTTTTTTTTTTTTAAGACATCTTAACCCACGTGGAGCATGTTCTGCTTGGCATATGGTATCGGCCATGTGCATGGTTTAAGGTGTCCACTGCAGCCTTGGGGTTCTGGGGTTGGGTCTGGTAAACTTGACCTTGGACCTCCCACTTGTCCTTCAAAGAAAGCAACTCTCTTTTCACATGTTTTCTGGATAACATGTGAAAAGTTATTTTCTGGTTTATTTTCTTATTTATTTTGGTATTCTGGTATTCTCTATTTGACTTAAGAAAAAGTTCTTCCTTTGCTTAATAAAAAAAGGATGGAAAGCCCCCTGCGTAAGACACAGATTCGCTTCAGATCTGAGAATGTGCTCTGAGCCCTCATCCATGCTGTTTTCATCAGTGGAGACCGGCCCTGGACTCAGCACCGTCGATCTCTCTCTCTGCACAGGTAACCATTTGTTTTTGCTGCTGACAACAGCAGCAAATACCCGTGGGGCTGGCACGCACCCTGATGGTCTAGCGTTGTGTTGTCGCGTGCAGTTGGCGAGTGCTACGCCTGTGCTCTGCAGAGAAAACCCGCCAGCTCAGCCTCCGGGCAGGTGAGCAGGGCCGCCTCGGTCTCATGCAGTGACTGGAAAAGGTGTGTATTAGCTCTGCAATGAGTACAACTAACCTTCTAGGAAGATGCCCCTGTTTCCTGTGGCGTCAGCTGCCCCTGCCGCGCTGGGGCCACGCCTCACAGTGCGGGAAGTGCGGACTCCACTGGGGCCTCTGCCGAGACCAAGACGAGGACGCAGCCCTGCCTGCTGCTGCCTGCAGGGACTGGGACCCGAGGCGTGTCCACGGCCACTGGGATGCTGGCCACGGGTTGCCAAGACTTCTAGTAGCACCACTGTGGCCACTCTTAGGGTGTTCCTGCATGCTGCCCCCCCAGCACCTCCCTGCACCCTCACCCCTGTGCAGGACACTGTCCTTTGGCTTAAGGCTTGGTGGGTTTTGTTTTAAAGGTACTACAGCTACCACTCAGGGCTGTCTGCGGGCTGCTCCTGAGCTCTTTCCCGGTGCCTGGTCCTCTGCCGGCGCCAGGAGTTACCGGCTCCATTGTCCTGATGGGGGAGTGGCGGCTGCGGCGCCCGCGCACGGAGCCCTGGGCTGTGCTGAGGGCAGCTGCTCGCGCCTGCCGCCGTGGCCCTGCTTCCCGCGGGGTCGGCCGGGGTGGCAGACAGAGGTTGCAGAGAAGCAGGAGGACAATCTGCGGGAACTCTCAACGCTGTGGCGTCACAGCAGACAAAACCAGCGAAGTGGCGTGATGCTTAAAAACTAGGTGCCAGAAGGCACGCAGCCTGCCTTCCAGCCTCACCTGCCACCAAGTCACCCACGTGACCTCGGGCAGGTTGCCCGTATCTCACCTGTGCAGTGGCTGGGAGTGGCGCTGCCACCCAGGCCCTCTGGCAGGGCTGAGCAGGGCAGTCTTCGCCACCCGTTAGCACAGCGAGCGCGCAGGGACCCGTGGCCACGCAGCCCTCAGAGACAGCGCCTGCTGCTCGTCGGTGACTCACACGAGACTGCGGCGCGGACTCCCTGGGCGGGTGTGCCCTGGCTCCCGGGAGAAGGGAGCCGGCATGGCACTACGTGCCAGCACATCACCTACACGAGCCGAGAACCACGTCCTGAACGCCACTGTGCTCCTGGGTTTGTACGCGGCCCTCAGCAGGGGGGCTGCCCCGGCAGGAAGCAGGCAGGGAGGGAGCCTGGCACAGACCCTCCCCTCCCCCGCAGTGGGCACCTCCCTGGGCCTGGGGCTCAGCTGGGGGTCGGGCATCGCCTGCTTGGACCTTTGACCCCGCCTGCCCTGCCCTCACTTGAGTCCCTGCTGTGCGGTCAGCTCGGGGCGCTTCCCCTCAAGCCAGACAGTCCCAGTTCAGCATCGGGTGGTGTCTCCTGGCTGGGCTGGAACCACCAGGGTAGAGAGATGGTCACTGCTGGCCAAATTTCCACTAAATACTACTGCGAGGGCCTGGGTGCTGGGCAGCCCCGTCCGGTTACCCTGCAGTGGCCGGCTGGGCAGGGCACGGCTCTCGCTGTCCGCCCTTCCTTCCGACGCACGTGCAAGAACCTGCTGCATGAGCCTGGTGTCTTTCTGTCACTACACTTCTTTCCATCTGCAGTGGGACTTTTTTGAAAACTAAAAGTCACTAGTGCACCAGAAAAACCACAGACTGCATCCGACCTAAGTGCCATTGTTTGGCTGTTTGACCCCCCAACCCTTGTGTGGGAATTTGATCCCCGGCGTTGGAGGTGGGGCCAGATCCCTGATGATCGGCTTGCGGTAAGGAGTGAGTTCTAGCTCTGTCCGTTCCTGCCAGGGCTGGTTGTTGGAAAGAGCCTGGCACCTCCCCCCTGCGGTCCCCCCTTCCCCCACTCTGCAGTCTCTGCATGGCCAGCTCCCCTCACTTCGCCCTGGATAGAGGAAGACCGAGGTCCCCACCAGGTGCAGGAGCTGGCGCTGTGCTTCACGTACAGCTGCCGAACCGGGAGTCACGTAAACCCGGTTCCGCCATAAACTGCCCAGCCTCAGGCAGTCCTTGATAGCAACACACGTGGGCGAAGACACTGAGATTTGGGGCAACCTGAGATTGGTTTGCAGAGTATTAGAACTGTGGAACTCCCCGTTGCCCACGTTTGTAACTGAGAAGGAAGCACGCACTTCCATAACGACGGCAGACAAGTCTGCTTCCCTTCTGCGCCGACAACGGGCAGGGGAGGAAAGGGTGAGCTGGGGGCAGGTGAAGACCGGAAGGAGGAGAAGGCAGAGGAGAAGCGCAGACAAGCAGGGGCGGCTTTGGCACAGCCTGGTCTTCCCGGGAGGACCCTGCAGCGCTGGCCGCGCCGGCCACTGTTGTGGGGTCTCCGTCACCCCGACCCTCTAGTCTCTACTAGGAAGCGCTGGTCGCCGTTTCTCTTCCAGTGTTCTGAGGGCCTCGGGATGCTGCGACATGGTTTGCCTCTTGGAAATCCATTTTGGGCATGTGCAGGTATCTGTCTGCATGGCCTGAACGTCCTGCTTGATGTTCCCAAGCTGGAGAGTTGCCTCATTTCTCCGGGCTTGATGGCTCAAGTCCCCAGGGCCTGAAGGTGACCCCGCAACCCACCTGGACTTTGACTTCTGAGTCTTTGCCTACAGAAACCAGATCTTCAGTGTTTGGCTGTTAGTTTTAATGGCGACAGTACGCAACATGAACCAAAGAGGAAATAAAAGTTCACCGGGAAGAGTTAGACTCGGTGGCTGGACAGCTGTCCCGCCTGTCGGGTCGGAGTTCAGAGTGCAGGCTCCACGCACGACTGGCAGCCACAGCCTGAGATTTGCAATCCGCACAGCCTGGCCGGAGCATCACTTCGAGCCATTTTGCACAAGACCGCACCGAACAAAGTCACGAGCAAGGGGCTGCAGTCACCGCTCTGCGCCCTGACCCGCCGGCCCACAGCGCAGGTGGCCGGGGGTCTCTGGATGCCGAGCAGCAGCTGAGTCCCCGCGGCGGGGCTGTGGCTGGTGAGGCAAGCGGGACGGGCCACCGGCACCTTTTCACGGAAATGATGAGCTCCCGAGCGCGTGGTGACGCCGAGCAGTAAAACCCAGGGAGGCCCGTAAACACCGCTCGCCCGCCCCGACGGCTGCGGCCTGGAAAATGTTGTGAAAGCGAGCGCGGCGGCTACCGTGCGTCTGCACGTTCATATGGCTCGCGTTTGCCTTGGAGAACGCGAGAGCCAAGCCCTGTCATTCGCGCCAGGGAGCGCGGCGCTGACTCACGCGTCTGTCCCGCCTAGAGAGGGCGGCGGGGGCGGCATAGTGACATGCAACCATGGCCACCACGGCTTTGCTGGGGCACAGTCTGGATTTGGGGGTGCAGGAGGTGGCGTGTATAAGAGCATGTGTGTGTGTGTAGAAGAGCACACATCATACGTGTGCAGCTTAGACACACGTGTGAATATGTAGAGCATGCCCAGCGCCCTAGAGGCCCCAGGCTTGCTCCCGGCCACTGTCCCCGTCCCTAACCATACCCAGCAACCCGACTCTGTTGTCCTATGTCAGCCTCGCGCTGTTGGCATTTGGGGCCAGTAATTCTGTGTGGGCTGGGGCAGGGCAGGGCGGGGGCGGGGCTGTCCTTGCACTGAAGGTTGGCCTCCTGCCACTGCCGGTTGCCCCGCCCTCTCCAGCCAGCCAGTTGCCCGTGACAACCAAGTGTCTCCAGACCTGGTCAAATACCTCCTGGGGGGCACAGCCACCCTGGTTGAGAACCATGGCCGGAACATCACGTCAAAGGCTTCGTAACATAGGTGATGGCTCAGCACCATCTCTCTGAAATCCCTCCACGCAGCGGTGGGTGCCCGAGCCGGTCCTCTCTCCCTGCGGAGTGACAAGCCATCACCCACGGATGTCCGTGTTGCAAGGTAGGGCTGTTGGGAACGTGCTCGCAGGTGTCTCGTGGGAGCCCCGGGCCCTGTTTCTGTTGGGCGCACACCCAGGGGTGGGGCGGTGGGGCCTGGGTGAGTGGACCCGTCATGCAGGGCTCCCCGTCCCACCGACCGCGGCAGAGGGTGGCAGTCATGACACGCTGCAGGATTAATGCAGACCTTTTCATGTGCCTTAAAGTCGTTTTGTGCTGTAGTTCACAATGGGGGATTTAAACTCACAGAAATACACCCAGGGTTTACCAGTTTCAACCACAGTGTCTCAGTTCTCCAAATGGCAAGCTCTCCCGGGTCTGAAGTCTACAAAATCCTTTTCTCCCTGGCTACTCGCCGAGTCATCTCGCGCCGGGCTGCACAGCTAACGTGGTCTTCCCACCGTGGCTGCCTGATCGTCACTGCCGTCTCAGGAGGGCGCAGGACCGGGCCGTTTACCAGCGAGGACTCTGGAGCGCAGCCATCGGTGTTTTCAGGTCGCCGCGTCTTGGCCATGCCTTCTCTCCCCTCATTGGATCTGACTCAGTTTCCACGCTCTCTGTGGGAGGAGCAGAAACCGGAGGCGGCGTTTTCCGGGCGGCAGGTGCGGTGAGTCTTGGGGCTGCCCGGCCTGTCTCCCGTGTCCCTCCAGCGTACCAGAAGGGCCCCTGGCAGATTACCCACGGAAGCCCACTCTTGGTTTGCGCCACCCTGAACGCCGGCCGGCTCCCTGAGTGCAGGGAAGAAAGGCCGGGAGGCAGGCGCTGCTCTGCAGCATCACCAGGGCGTCTGCGTGGGCGGCTGGGGCTTCCGCTTGTTTGCGCTCAGTATCTATCTGTGCAGTCCAAGTTTCCTACGGTGCACATTTCTTACTTTTCAAATTTGAAAATCTTTTCTACTTCGGTGTGTCTCCAGGCCTGAGTGTCGCAAGCCCGGGGCAGCCGGCGCAGCCTCCCTCCCCGGCCTCCACCTCTCCGCAGACAGAGGGTCCCGGGTTCTCCGGGTCCTGCGGTTTGGCCTTGCTACAGCGCGACAGGCTCATCTCAAGTGCAGTAATTGACGGGCACACTTGCCAGCTTTGTACCCTCTTGAAACTCAAGCACCGGCTTGAGGATTAATGCGGGGTTCAGTTGCAGGCACTCGTAACGCGAGTGTCTAATTCCGCATTTAAAATACGGGGCACAGACTCGGGCATCGCCTGCCATTCCATTCAGATGAGTTAAGCACAAGTAAACCCTAAACCCAGGGATTAAATTCTCCCTTAAATGCTTACGGGTTTCCAACTTCAGGGGAAAATATGCCTGGGAAGAATGTCTTGGGGTTTCATCAAACACTTGGAAAATAATCTGAAAACATTTTTCCAAACCCTCCATGGTCCCGGACTGAATCCTAATTGATACTTAATAACTACGTCTGTAGGGGCTTTCTCGGTCTACTATTATTACTGGAAATGGCCAAGGGGAGTTCTGTCCTGACAGCTCACAGTGAGGCAAGCGGGATCCGGGGATCCCCGGGGATCGGGTCTGGCCGAGCTGTCCACCCCACAGACAGGCCCTGTCTCCCCCAGAAGTGCTCGTCCCCGAGCCTGCTGCCGGCCCCTACCAGAAGCAGCCCTTGGCCAATTGCACGTGTTCATTCATTCATCGAACATCTGTTGAACACCCACTCGGTGCCCTGTTTTGCAGTTGCAGGGAGATAGAAAATGAAAGGAGGTGAGGATTTTCCCAGCTCTCGTCTTCGAAGAGTTCTCAGTCACCGGGAGAGAGCAAGACCTGGGTGGCTGGGGCAATGCAGGAGGGGACGGCTCCCAGTCACAAAATTCGAGCCTGGGGGTTGTCGGTGGGAGTTCAACTTGGTTCTTCTTTTTCAAAATCATTTTATCTATTCTAGGTCCTTTGCCTTTCATCAGTTTTTACTGTCTATGAAAACTCACGCTGGAATTTGGACTCGGGTTGTGTTAAGCTTCTGTATCAATTTGGGGAAATTTAAAACTTAATTATATTCGAGTCTTCCAATCCGTAAACATGCTGTATCTCTCCATTTATTTAGGTCTTCTCTGATTTCTTTTATGAGCATTTATTTTTATTTTTTTCGCTGTTTTTTTGGAGTTTTTTTTTTTTTTTTTTTTTTTTTTTGAGACAGTCTTGCTCTGTTGCCCGGGCTAGAGTGCTGTGGCGTCAGCCCAGCTAACAGCAACCTCCAACTCCTGGGCTCAAGCGATCCTCCTGCCTCAGCCTCCCGAGTAGCTGGGACTACGGGCATGCACCACCATGCCCGGCTAACTTTTTCTATATATTTTTTCAGTTGTCCAGCTAATTTCTTTCTATTTTTTTAGTAGAGACAGGGTCTCGCTCTTACTCATCTGGTCTTGAACTCCTGAGCTCAAACGATCCTCCGGCCTCCCAGAGTGCTAGGATTACAGGTGTGAGCCACCTCGCCCGGCTTGTATGAGCATTTTGATGAAACATACTACAGATCATGCACACATTCTGTTAGGTTTATACCAGTGTCTTTCATTTTTGGAAAGCTATTGTAAATTGGGTTTTTTAAATTCAATCTATTTTGCATTGCTCTTGTATAGAAATATGATTGATTTCTGTATGTTGGCCTATGTCCTGGGATCTTGCTAAATTCCTGATCTGGATAAGCTTTTTTTTTTTTTGAGACAGAGTCTCACTTTGTTGCCCCGGCTAGAGTGAGTGCCGTGGCGTCAGCCTGGCTCACAGCAACCTCAGATTCCTGGGCTCAAGCGATCCTGCTGCCTCAGCCTCCCGAGTAGCTGGGACTACAGGCATGCGCCACCACGCCTGGCTAAGTTTTTCTATACATATTAGTTGGCCAATTAATTTCTTTCTATTTATAGTAGAGACGGGGTCTCGCTCTTGCTCAGGCTGGTCTCGAACTCCTGACCTCAAGCAATCTGCCTGCCTCGGCCTCCCAGAGTGCCAGGATTACAGGCGTGAGCCACCGTGCCTGGCCTCTGTAAGCTTTTTTTATAGGTTCCTTCTGATTTTCTACACAGATAATCACATTGTGTGCACACGGGGACAGATGTTTCTCGCCTGCCTAACCCTGTACTTCTCTAACGCTCTCCTCTCTGTACTTCACGGGCGAGGCCTCCCGAAAGCATGTAGACTAGGAATGGTGGGAGTGGATGCATTGCCTTCCTCCTGGCTTTGGGAAGGCATCCTGTCTTTGCCCACGAAGTGCGGTGCTAACTTTATCAGATTCAGGACGTCCCTTCCACCCTCTTTCTACTCTCGGTTTTCTGAGAGTTTGTATTGTGAATGGATGCTGGGTTTTGCCAGATGCATTTTCTGCATCAACTGGTACGAACATGTGGTTTTTCTTCAGTCAGTTAATATGATGGATTACATTGATTGATTTTTTTTTTTTTTTTTTTAGCGTACTACCAGCCTCGCGTGGTATGTATTAAATCCCACTGGGTCATGGGGCGTTATATTTTTTAATAGATTGCAGGACTTTGGTGTCTGTGTTCCTGATAGGCGTGGGTCTGTACATGGCTTCTTTTCTCCAACTGTCTTCGTATGGCTTTGGGCATCAGGGTAACCCTGACCCCACATGAATTGGGAGGTGTCCCCTCTTCTTTTGTTTTCCGGGAGACAGTGTGTAGCGCTGGTGTTATGTCTTAAGTGTTGGGTAGAATTGCCTGGAGAGACCATCTGGGCCTGAGCATCTCTCTTGCGGAAAGTTGCTGGCTGCCTGGCAGCTGAGGCCGGGAGACAGTGGAGGATTAACACGGACACTGGCACGGGTCCCATTTGCCCCATGACTGTCCCGGAAGGCAGCTGCCCGCGTTCTCTGCGGGGCCGTCGGTCGCATTGGCCGGGAGACACTCTGTTTTGCCAAGCCAAGCCTTCGCAGTTGATTCTCCGTGACGCTCACTCGTGCGGGAGCTCCAGCGTCCCGGCAGCCCGGGAGTGGCCCGATTTCACGTGTGGGAAGCCGCCGTCCTCCCTCGGGGTCAGATTCCAGTCTCAGACCCCAGCGCTCCTGGGCACGCGTGCACCCTTGGCCCTCTCCCACGTTTTGCGCGTGGAGCTGGATTCAGTTCTGCCCTTCGTGGGAAGAGTGGCAGTCCGAGCGCAAGGGTCTCGAAGCGCTCCCCAGTCCCGGTCACGCGTGGCGTCCGCTGCAGGGCCGAGGGTCGCCTGGGTGCCCGGCCGTCCCCGCCCCTGGCCCCCGGAGTGAGCAAAACCCCAGCCAGCCCGAACGACGCTGGGAGGGGTTCTTGGCGGGGGGGGGGGGGTCTCAGTTACCGGGGGCCTGAAAGTCCTTGGGTCAAGCGTGCAGGGAAGAATCTATCTGTAAAATATCAACAATAATAAGAGCTCTTGTTTATTAAACCCCTTGCACGATGACCATTAAGCGCTCGGCACTCACAACACAGGGGTTCATTATTCTTGTTCACCGAGGAGGGAAGCGAGGCCCAGAGAAGGGACGCGACCTCCCCAGGGGCACACAGCAACGATTCGAACCCAGGCCCGTCTTTCCGGCGCCTCCCGGTCTCGATAGATCAAGCACTGTGTCAGCACACGCTTCACGGAAGCCTCATAAAAAGGCTAGGGTTGCCTGCTCAGATGGCTGTGATGTTTCGGTGGGAAATGTTAATGAAGAACAGTTTTCCTTTGAAAGGTTCATGCGTTTATAGTGTTTTGTTTGGACTAAGAATTCTGGGAAGCCAGAGCCGTGTTCCACGCGGAGAGTGGCCAGTCCCCTCCCTGCTGCTCACGCTGGCGACAGAGCAAGATCTCGGCTCTCGTGGCCGCTCTGCGACCTTGTCTTCGGCCGACCCGTGTCGGCGAGCCTGACTCAGGGCGCCCCCCACCTCTCCCTTCCTGCCGCTCAGGAGGTGGCAGCCCCCCGCCTCCCTGCCGTCTTGATTACTCTCGGAAACAGGCCCCAGCACCCCACTCAGGCCATGGGGTGCGTCAGCGCTTCACCCCTGCCCAGGCAGGCGCACCTGCAGGGATGCCCGAGCTCAGTCTGGCTGCTGCTAAGTTAATAAATGGGCGGCAACACTTCCTTCCCTCTGTCCTCAGTTCTTTTTTTTTTTTTTTTTTTGAGACAGGGTCTTGTTCTGTCACCCCAGCTAGAGTGCCGTGGCATCATCACAGCTCACAGCAACCTCAAACTCCTGGGCTCAGGCGATCCTGCTGCCTCAGCCTCCCGAGTAGCTGGGACTACAGGCATGCGCCACCACGCCCGGGTAATTTTTCTATTTATAGTAGAGACGGGGTCTCGCTCTTCCTCGTTGGCCAAGCTTGGCCGGCTGGAAGCACGACCTGCTCACCTGTAGAGGACATCGGCCGTCGGAGCGGCTGCTCGCGCCTGAGCCACAGAGCTTGCTGTGGTCATCCCCAGTCTCTGGGTGAGGAAAACTGAGGCCCAGAGGGACCGAGCAAGTGCCCCGAGCCTCACAGTGAGGAAGGACAGGGAGTTGTCCAGGGCCCCTGAACGTGCTGTACGGTTCCAGTTATAGAACATTCTAGAGCAGGTGATCAGTCATTGCTGGGGGGCGGGGTGGGAGGCAGATGGCAGGTGAGGACTGACGGGGGCGGGGAGTGAGGACAATGGGAATATTCTGTATCACAACCGTGGTGGTAGTTATGCCAGTGTAGACACCTGTCAGAGCCCATGGAGCTGCACGCTGAAAACGGGCACGCGTGGTCCAAGGTGCAGGAATCCCTCGTCCTGAGAGGCTGGTGTTAAAAACGCCTCTGAGGCCTCCTGCTGGTGAGGTTGGGTCAGTGGCGGTGCCGTCCCTCAGTGTCGGGGCTCTATATACAGCAGGGGGATGTTTTCCTTTTTTGCATTCCCTCCCCGGCGAGTCTCCGTCCGCCTGGGCAGCCAGGGACGCTCTGCAGGGCTGGGGAGAAAACCGATGTCGGCGAGAGCGGGTTCCCAGACGCCCCCGGCCCCCACTCCTGCGCTTACGTCAGCCGCAGCGGAGGTAAAGCCAGGGCTTCTGGAAGGGCGTGCTTGCAACAGTGCAAGAAGGTGGAAACCGGCCCCAGCTCCAGGGTTGGGCAGGGAGGGGTGGACGTGAGCTGGGGGAGGAGGAGGAGGGAGGAGGCTGGGAGCGAAAGGGGTAAGAGGCGCCCCTGAAATGCAACGTGCTTGGGGGGCCCCAGGCCCCAGAGTGGGGTGGCCTCATGCCCCTGGGCTGCTGGCGGGGCATGGTGGGGAGACAGTGGCCAGAGGCGGAGTCCAGGCTTGCTGGGGTGGGTTACACGGTGGCCCCTAAGAGGACCCATCAAAGCCCAGCCCCCAGCCCCCGTGACTGTGACCTTACTGGGAAAGGGTCTCTGCAGACGTGAGCTCATCTGGAGAGACAGTCTGGAGCCGGCACATGCTGGACGGCCTCGTGGCCCTAATGCAGAGACACGTGTCCTCGTAAGGAGAGGCCAGGGCCGTGTGAGGACAGAGTGGAGCTGTGCAGCCACAAGCCAAGGACCGCCCGGGGCCACCTGCATACCTGTCGTTGGCCACCAGTTAGCAGCAATTTGTTAGGGATCTGGGGGTGGGCTCCCCTCCCCCCCTGCAAAACCATGAAGACCCTAAACTTCCTCCCCCTCACCCAGGCGTCGGCTCAGGAAGGGGCGAGAAGGACACAGCCCCGAGCGGCTCTGAACGGTGGCACGTTAGGCACCACGCCCCGCCCGCCTGCCCTGTTGCAGAGAAGGAGGCCGCTGCGTCTCCACACCCGCTGCGTCCGGAAGTGACAGCAGGCGGCTGGGGCTGACAGGAGGCTTCGGGCTCTCTGTCCACGCCTCGGCCACCGTGCAGCCCAGCCTGGCCGGGGCCTCTGCAGGCATCCCCGGGCTCCCTGGTGCAGGCAGGCGCTGGCACCGCAGCCACTCGGGGACAAGGAGGGCGCAGTGACAGCCACTCAGGCTGCAGAACCCACCGGAGTCTGTTGTGTGGGTCCTCCCGGGCTGTGCAAGGTCTCAGACTGGCCACCGTCCAGTTTTTGCATCTGGAAAGTGTCGATTGATTGCTCAGAAGCCGATCGGGGGGAACACAGGGCGTTTCTGGAAAAGGGGCTCTCAGGAGGCCCCTTTCAGGCCCGTGACTCGGGGCCGGCGAGCGCTGTGTGGTCTGGAGCCGCCGCCGCCCTGCGCCGCCGGGCCCCTCGGTCTGCGCGAGTCCCCTCCGGCTGCTGCGGCAAGCGGCTTCACGCAGCACGAACACAGAGGCCGCACGTCTGGGGTCAGCCTCACGGGCTCGGACCCAGGCATCGGCGGGGCACCAGGGGAGAGTCCGTCTTCCTGCCTTTCCCGGCTTCTAGTGGCTGTAGCTGCCGCGGCCCCGACTCTCGGCTCCTCCCTCCGTGTCTGGAGCCCTCAGTCACATCGCTGCCACCTCCACTTCCCTCGCCGCACCTCTCCGGCTCTGACCCTCCTGCCCCCTCTCGTGAGGACCCGTGCGGTGACACTGGGCCACCTGGGCAATCCAGGACCCCTCCCGTCCCGACGTCCCCAGCGTGGTGTCACCCGCAGAGCCGAGACCTCAGGGTGCGGCTCGTCTGGAGCTGCGGCCGTCGCAGACGTCACCGGGTCAAGATGAGGTCACACTCAAGGAGCATGGCCTCACCCTACGACTGGTGTCTCTGTAGGAAGGAAATGTGCACACAGACGCAGGGAAGACGCCCCGTGAGGCCGGGGTCGGAGACCGGGTGCCCAGAGCCGTGGAACGCCGGGATGGCCGGTGGCACCGGAAGCTGAGAGAGACAACGGTGCGTCCTTGCCCCCAGGGCTTTCGGGGACATGTGGCCCCCCGCGGACACCTCGACTTTGGACTCCGGGCTGCAGGACTCTAACAGGGACGTTTCTGTTGTTTCAAGCCGCCCCGTTTGTGGCTCTCTGCTACAGCGGCCCTGGGAACCAAACGCACCTCGTAAGGGAACGTCCGCAGGTTCGGGGATTAAATGCATGCGTAATGGGGGCGCGTCACTCAGCCGAGCACAGCGTCAGCGGTGAGGAGGAGGAGGAGCCGGAGCGAGCCGCAGTGCCGCTGTCAGGCGGGCGTGGCTCTGCAGAAAGTGCCACCATGTGGCGGTGACAGCCGGTCAGGCCTGTGGATAAACAGGTGCACGAGTGTGGATGCGCCCATGTCACGAGCCCTTCTTTCTGCATCTCAGCCCGCCCCGTCTTGGTGTGCGCTGGGGAGGCCGGGCAGCCCCCGGGCCCTGGTCCCGCGCCAGGGAAAGGGGAAGGGAGACCAGACCTCCTGCGTTCAGTGTGGGCCTGGGGTGTCACAGTTCTTACCCAGCGGCTGTCGAGCGGCACCTGTGAGTGCCAGGTGGGGCTGGAGGCCCAGGAAGTGCCCTCACGTCTGGGGGGCTGTGAGAAAACCCCCCTGTCCATCCCTTCTGGATTTCACTGTGACCTTCGAGTGGATTGCTGCTCCTTGTGAGGAGAACTAGGAAGCGTTCGGACAGAGCTGGGCACACAGTGACCCGGGAGAAAGGCTCTGTCTGGGCTGCCTGGGGTTGGGCACCTCAGCTGGGCGCTCGAGTACGGGCTGAGCAAACCCAGGCTGGAGAACACGGGGCCTTGGCCGGGCGCGGTGGCTCACGCCTGTGATCCCAACACTCTGGGAGGCCGAGGTGGGAGGATCGCTCGAGGTCAGGAGTTTGAGACCAGCCTGAGCAAGAGCAAGACCCTGTCTCCTACTAAAAAAATAAAAATTAGCCCAAGGTGGTGGCTAACACCTGTAGTCCCAGCTACTCGGGAGGCTGAGGCAGGAGGATCACTTGAGCCCAGGAGTTGGAGGTTGCTGTGAGCTAGGCTGACACCGCTGCACTCCAGCCAGGCCAACAGAGCAAGACTGTGTCTCAAAAAATAATTTAAAAAAGCTTTGTCTCACATCTGCTTTATTCATCTTTTTCCTTCCATAATGCCTGGTCCAAAGAAAGTCCTCCGTAAATGTCATCAAAAAGAATAAAAAATGAACTCCAGTTTCATGACCCTAACCGTTTATTTTTTTAAAAATCTATTTCTGTTTTCCGCCTGTTTTACTTCTTGTGGGGTAGCTCGAGTTGGATGAATTTGCTATTCACTGTTGGATGAAGACTTTTCCTCTAATTTCCCCTGAACTGCCTCCCTCTGATGCTTGAAGGGGTGCCCGTGATATTCGGGGGGTTCGTATTCCCTGTTCCTGCGCGAGTCATAGTGTCTATGTAGTTAAATAACACCACGGCTCAGCCCTTGTCTCCCCAGACTCCTTGTGAAAAGTTCTCTTTCCCTTATGTTGTTGCTCTTTAGCCTTCCTGGCTTCTCTCCGTCTCCTGTGTTTGTCAGTCCATCGACGTCACGTAGCAGCTGCTCAACGAACAGTCAACGGACACAGGGATGAACGCACGGTATCCTAACAGCCATGACTCCTGGGACCCTCTTCCCAAACTTTGGGGTCCTTGTCTTAGTTGGGCTCCCAGAGGCAGACCCTGCCTGAGCTGAGGGTTTCAAGGTAGGCAGTGTATTGGAGAAGTGCAAGAACTACAGGAGATACAGGAAAGAGATGGGTGTGCGACACCGGAGACAGAGGAAAGCTGATGACAGGTGTATTATCGAGCCGGCTACCACGTGGCCAGGTGGAGCACCCTTCTGGGAACCTGGCAGCAGCTCCGAATGATCCCAGCCAGGGACGAGGAATCCGGGGTGTTTACACCCTCGGCGGTGTCAGCCGTTGTTAGCCGTTGCGTCCCAGGGGATATCAAGTCCTAGGCACTTTTTGGCCGCCTGAGCACTCTTGAGCCGTGCGGGTTCACGTAGCCCAGGGGCAGCCCTCAACCGGGACGCAGGCGTCGCCGTTGGAAGCCAGGTCGGCACGCACAGAAAAGGCCGGGGACTGCGAGGGCAGGCGTGGAACAGGGACGCGGTTTGCTTCCGTCCCAGATGCCGCTTGCTCACCCAAGCTGTCGGCCGCCGAATCTTGGGCCTTTTTCTGACTGTGCCCACAGACTCTACTGCTGCGATCGTCCCCACCAGGCTGGCGTTCTGGGCTTCCACCAGCTCACAGAGCCTGCCCCAACAGCATCCCCTTGGTCTCCCTTGGTTGAACCATGGGTGGATATCTGCTCCCAACAGGGACAGTCAGATTATGTATCCAGGAAGTTAGAGCAGGGAGATGATGACACGTGGGGCCCTGGGCAAAGGGGGTACAACCCCCCAGGCTGGTGGGATGGCCGTGCCAAAGGGGGTGGGCCAGGCCTGGCTGCAGAGGGAGAAGGAAGGGGGCCCCGTAGAAGAGGTGAGAAGTAGAAGTGCCACCAGGTGGCCCAGCACTGACGCTAGTTCTTTGAGAGTCGTGGCCACCTTGGCTTCTGCAATAACCCAGTATCCCACCAAGCAGCCCCCTTCTCTGCTTCAGCTGACCCGGTGGCTTTCTGCAACTTGCAACCTCAAGCGCCCCGACCTCCCCGCCGGCAGTACCCCCACTGCCCCCAAAGAGCGTCCTGCCAGGGCAGGAGGCCCGGCCCTGCCCCGCACCCCTCTCCAGAAAGGCGGACAAGGCATCCCGCACACAGCCCCGGGGCGTCTCGTTGGCCCCTGTCGGTACAGAGCTGTGGCCGTCTTTCCAGTCCTCTCGGGTCACACGTCACGAAACAGTGCCCTCGTGCCTCCCTGACTCAAACCGTTAGCGTCCTTTGACGCCAAGTGGAGGCCGGGTGACGTCCCGCAGCTGCCGGATGGCGGGAACAAATGAGAAGCTGGAACTCCCCAGCCCTGGCTCTCCACGTCCGGCCAAGAGCCTCCAAGAAAAATAACTGGTGAATAAGGAGTGGGTGTGAGGACGAGAGCTGTCAGCCCCACGGCGAGACGGGAAAGACAGAACTTGATCTTCGCACCAAATGACCGCCGGCCCCACCCCACCATCCTGCAGACACGTGTGTGGTCTTCCCAGCTGCCACTTGGGTCCAGAGACAGTGGGCAGAGGGCTGGGAGCCTCACACGTGTCCCTGCCAGGACTGCCTGTTCCCGTTGCCAAGTTAGGCTTCCCTGTGACCCGGGCGACGTTTTCCTTCGTCTCGAACTCTCCATGACTTAACTCCCTGCCTGGAGAGCAAACGGACCCTTCGCCGGGATTCCCAAGGATAGGAGTGACCCGTCCCTTCCCAGGGGACACTTCAGTACATCTCGGTCCTTTCCAGTCCAGGACTTCCCAGGAGTCCCCGCTGCCCATGACATACCATTTTATCCAAGTTCAAATGTTATTTTTGGAAATTAGATTCTGAGATTGCAAAACGGTGGAAAAGTTGATCAAAACAAAACTCTTCTCTCTCTCTCTCTTCGCTTTGCTGGCCCCAGCAACTATGATATTAACTAAGACTTGCTGCGTGCCAGGCCCTGCATTGTGTTCCGTGTGTTAACCCTGTAATGCTCAGAGAGAGAGAGAGAGAGACCATCATTATCACCCTCACTTTGCAGATGGGAGCTGAGCACAGACACTAATGCTAAGTGACTTGCTCAAGGCCAACAGCTGGGAAGCGGAGGAGCTGGGATTTGAACCGGGTCTGGTTGGTTCCTGATGCTGGCGCGAACCGCAAGCCAAGGACCCCGCCCGCCCCTTGGGTGAGCCCGAGCCAGCCCCCACGGAGCTCCCAGCCCCACGGGCGAACCAGCCTGGACGTCCAGCCCAGTGGAGCCTTCGGCCGCCTGCAGCCCCGGCCCGCATCTGCCTGCAAGTGCATGCGGACCCGGACCCGAGGGAAGAGCCATCCACCCGAGCTTCTCCCAGATTCCTGATGAACACCAGTAGGAGTGACTTAAAACAGTTGTTTTAAGCCACTACGTTTTGGGATACCTTGTGACCCAGCAAGAGTAACCATAACAACCCATTCGAGAGATTGGTTTATTGAGCTCCTCTGAAATACTGAAGAGAAATGAAATAGCTCCTAAATGCCCAATGGGTTCACATTGCAGCAAACCCAGACTTCCTACTCCTTTCAGCTTGCATGGTTTACACGCCAAGGTCACGGCCTGTCTCAGTCTATTTGGGCAGCAAAACACCATAACCGGGGTGGCTTGTAAACAGTAGCGACTTATCTCACACTTGTGGAGCTGAGAAGTCAAGAACAACGCGCCGGCAGGGCCGGGTCGGGTGAAGACCCTCTTCCTGGCTCACAGTTGGCGACTTCTCGCTGTGTCCTCCCGTGCTGCCGGGGGCAAGGGAGCTCCCAGGGACCTCTCTGATAAGGCTGCACCCTCGTGACCTCGCCACCTCCCCAGAGGCCCCCACTTCCTAATACTACCATGTGGGTGACTAGGGTTCATCGTGTGACTTTTGGGGACACACAAACACGCAGACCCTTGTGTGGACTCTGGCACTGGACTGCCTGGGTTGGAGTCCTAACCACCCCCGCTGCCCCCACTGAACAGCCAAGTGACCTTGGGCAAGTGCCTTCACCTGCCCAAGCCTCAGTTTCCCCGTCTATGACACAGGGCCCATATTCACCCCTCCCCCGCTGGGTCGTGGCACTTCACAGGGTGTCGCCCGCCCGTGGAGCCCTGTGCCCAGCGCCTGGCGCGCAGAGGTGCTCCTCCATGTCAGCGGCAAGTGGGGCCACCGTCAGGCCCCGGGGGTGAGAGAGGGAGAGGGAAGGGGAAACTGAGGGAGAGTGGAGGGGGAAGGTCTGGAATGCTTTGAAGCTGGGGCGGCGGCTGCCAGGCTGGACAGGAACTGGCAGCTCAGCCAGGGACACCAGGCCTGCAGAGCTGTGTGTCTGGTTGCAGCTCTGCCAGCGGTGGCCCTGGAATGTCCTCGCTGGGACAGGTGTCCCCAGACCCACCCTGGGCCAGCTAAGGGCGGCAGGGTTGCTAGGAAAAGCGTCTGTAAGGAGGCGGAGGCTGGGTTAGCAAAGTCGGGGTTTCATTAATAACAACCACCAACCCCCCGTGCAGACGTTGGGCTCCGGAAAAATCTGAGTTGGTGCAGCTGCCCTTCCCCCCCCCCCCCCGCTGGGGTGGGTGGGGAGTGGGTGCAGCTTATTCCATTCCCTTGCACCCGAGGTTGAAAGGTCACAGGGAGTGGCAGCTGAGTGGGCAAGGGTGTGAGTTCACATCCCAGTTCCTCCGCTTGGGAGCTGTGTGGCCTTGGGAAAGTGACTTATGCTCTCTGTGCCCCATTGCCTCGTCGGAAAAGTGGCGCTGACAACAGTACCAGCCTCAGAGAGTAGTTGGGGGTGGGGAGGATTTGGCGGGAGGGTGCTTTCGGGGCCAGGTACCTAGACGCATCTCTTAATATAGATCTCTTCTCCCCTTGGGTTTGTCCTTTGTCAAACCAAGGACTGTTCCAGAACAGTCATACTCACTGAGGAATCCTTCAGCGCTTGAGACAGGGCCCAGCACACAGTAGGTGCTTACTAAGTATGGGGTGAAGGAAAGTTGATCTGAGAATGATGCTTCAAAATCTGAGAGGAGAGGCCGGGCGCGGTGGCTCACGCCTGTAATCCTAGCTCTCTGGGAGGCGGAGGCGGGCGGATTGCTCGAGGTCAGGAGTTCGAAACCAGCCTGAGCAAGAGCGAGACCCCGTCTCTACTATAAATAGAAAGAAATTAATTGGCCAACTAATAAATATAGAAAAAATTAGCCGGGCATGGTGGCGCATGCCTGTAGTCACAGCCACTCGGGAGGCTGAGGCAGGAGGATCGCTTGAGCCCAGGAGATTGAGGTTGCTGTGAGCGAGGCTGACGCCACGGCACTCACTCTAGCCTGGGGAACAGAGTGAGACTCTGTCTCAAAAAAAAAAAAAAAAAAATCTGGAAGGAGAAAGAAAAGTAAAAGAAAATGGGGGAAAGGAGATAAAAGACAACAGCTGCGTTTTTCTTTATCTGCATTTGAGCCGCACCGGAGTCTTGGGCAAGGGTTTCCCGCTGGAATCCGTGTCACACACGTGGCCTTCTGTCGTCCTTGTCCTGCCCATCCTGCTCCCCGACAGGCTCCGACCAGTCCGGGATGCCCAGGGGGGTCTGGTCTGGCACAGAGTGACTCCCTGGGCACGTGGGGAAGGAGTTCACGAGGAAGGAGCTAATGCCGGTGCCCCAGGCAGGGAGAGCGACGAGGACCGGCTCCCTCAGACCCTGCGCCCGGCGCCGGCCTGCAGACGGGGGTCCGCTTTGTGGGACCGAGAGGGGAGCAGGGAGGAGTCCCTTAGCTCTTCTAGCCTGTTTCTTCATTCACCTGCCTACCAGGGAGTTGGATTGACATATTTCAAAGGTGATTTTTTTTTGGCTCTACATTGATTTTTTCTGGCTCTACATTGATTTACGTACATACCCGCACAGATAAAGGATGCTAAGTGCCTCTGGGCAAAATGTAGTCGGAGCCAGGCGTGACCCTGATCTGTGAAATGGGGGATTCCCATCTGGGGAGGGGGGTGGATTCTGCAGACAGGCGCTGGGATGAGGAAGGGGAGGCGCCAGCTGGGCCCCTGCACGAGAGCCCCACCGGTAAGTAGTAACACCTGGAGTCCTCGTTTCTGCCAAGTGGGAGGGGTGAGAGGAGAGGCACGCTCCGTCCGCGTCCGTGGAGAGGGTGGTAATGAACTCAGCACACGTGCATTCTGCGCCGCAGCCACAGAGCCCGGCCGGCCCGACCTCAGGTGCTGGGGTCCTGCGAGGCGCCCCCAGCCCCCGCTTTCCCGCTGAGCCGCAGAGCTGGGGTCGTGCAAATCTGCAAACCTCGGGTGCAAAGTGCTTGACGCCGCGCGGGGCGCACAGTAAGCGCCCGGAGAAGCTATTCTTGCAGGTTCCGGCGAGGAGACCGCGCGGCCGCCTCTCCAGCCGGCCTGGGGCCCAGCGGGCGACCCGGGGCCACCGCCGCGCCCTCTTCCGCTCGCGGAGCCCGCGGGGCGGGGCGGGGCGGGGCGGGGCGGGCGGGCTGCGCGGTCCTATCAGCGCCGCCGGCCGCAGAGGGGGCGTGGCCGCGGGCTCCGGGCCGCGTATAAAAGGCGGCGCTGCGCTGCCCAGGGCTCACTCGCAACCCTGTGCGTGTGCGGTGTCCCGCGTCCCGCGACCTGCCCGCGCTGCCGCCGCCGCTGCACGCAGGACTCGCCGGCGAGGTGGTGACCGGAGCCCTGCGGAGGTAAGCGCGGCTCTGAGTCCTCTCCTTCTGCAAGCTGAGTCCCGCTCTCCCCGAACCCGAGCAGTCCCGTCTCCCCCGCCTCCGGGCTCGCTGTGTGCAGGCGCTGCGCGCTCCGCCGGCGTGCCTTTTACAGATGGAGAAACTGAGGCTCAGCGAGGACATTCGCCTAGGCCCTCACAGCTGGGAATTCCAGGGAGCCGGCATTCAAAGCCCGTCTGCTCCCCGGGCTGCGTGCTCTGGATTTGGCTGCCTTGTGCAATTCGCCGGCATGTGTCGCGTTCCTGTGTTCACACGTGCGTCGGTAAATGCAAGGCTGATGGCACGGATGTGGCAGGCGTTAGAATGTGTGCTACCCACGTGGGCAGGGCTGGGGGATCCAGCGGCATGTGCATTAATGCTCTGCGGGTTCCAGGGTCACACGCCCCTGTGGTTTCATTTGCAACAAACCTGCGAGGTAGCAGCCTCCTTCTTCCTGTAGTTTGGATGAAGGTGCTGAGGGTCGGGAGAGGTGAAGTGAGTTGTTTAGGCGGAGCCAGGGCTCTGTCTGCCTCCAAAGCTGCAGATGGATGTGTCCGGCTGTGGGGCCATGCCAGAGTTCCTGAAGTTTCGGGAGACACATTCCTGGGTCTCTTTAGCCAGAGAGGGCATCTGCACAACTCCTTGTGCTGGAGTGCCGGGGAGCTCAGCTGCCCGGGCGGAGAGAGCCACATCCAGCCCCGCTCGTGGTGCGGACCCAGAGCCTCGCGGCCAAGGGCCGGGAGGACAAGCCAGGGAGGTTTAGCCGGTGCCCGTCCGTTGTGGTCTGACTTGAATCGGGCGTCTCCCAGCCAAAAGGTGAGGTGCTGCCCCGGCCAAGAGAAGCATCTGGGAGCTTCTGCAACCTTGCAACCAAGAGCCCTAACCCTTTGAGCTGTCAGGTCCCTTGCCCTGTAGAATGGGGCGAGCCTGCCTGTCCCGCCTGGGGCCTGGGGTCGAGAGACCAGAGGCCTGCAGCACCCTGCGGGCGTGCCCTCCCTCCCAGGGACTGGGGTGGCTGTGTTGTCACTGTTGGCTATCCCAGGGCCCTTTGTGTTGTGTGCTCCCGATTTCCTGCCTCTGCCCCTTAGCCGGCTGTTTCCACCAGGAGAAGGAGCGGGAGGCTGGGGCTGGAGTGCCTATGTGGCGGGCTCGAGCCCTGTGCCAGGCACTTCACCTGCATTATCGCCCCCACAGCACACCTGGGCAGTAGGCTGCTTGATCCCCCTTTTTCAGCTGGGGAAACTGAGGCTCAGTGAGGCAAGATCACCCCGCTGGGACGGGATGCTCTCACGCCCGGGTGGGTCTCCCTCCAGACCTGCACTCTTTTTTTTTTTTTGGAGACAGAGTCTTGCTTTGTTGCCCAGGCTAGGGTGAGTGCCGTGGCGTCAGCCTAGCTCACAGCAACCTCCAACTCCTGGGCTCAAGCGATCCTCCTGCCTCAGCCTCCCCAGTAGCTGGGACTACAGGCATGTGCCACCATGCCTGGCTAATTTTTTCTATATATATTAGTTGGCCAATTAATTTCTTTCTATTTATAGTAGAGACGGGGTTTTGCTCTTGCTCAGGCTGGTTTTGAACTCCTGACCTCGAGCGATCCTCCCGCCTCGGCCTCCCAGAGTGCTAGGATTACAGGCATGAGCCACTGCACCAGGCCAGACCCTGCACTCTTGATGTCTGGGTTCAGACACTTCTCTGCCCACTGCCAGCTCCACCTCTGACCCTGACCTTCACGCAGGTATGGTTTGGTCCGAGAGGGGGCCCAGTTGGAACAGGTGGATGATGTGCCCAGGGGAGGAGAAACAAAGAGGGTGATTTTGATTTTTGCAGAGTCCCTTAAAAGATGTCAGAGTAGGAAGAGTGACAGCAACCTTCACGGTAATCCCAGCAGCTGGCGTCTGTCTGTCTGGCGCTCCCTGCAGACCAGGCGTGCTCGGGGTTTCCAGGGACGGCCACCCTGGCTGCTCCGAGCTGGGCGCTTTGCACGGGGGTAAATCGAGGGTCGGAATGACAAAGGCATGTACCCAACGTGACGCAGCCAGGGTGGGGCGGAGCTGCCATCCCAGCCTCGCCTGCCTCAGATTCCGGGAGAAGGTGCTTGTCAACAATGAGCCATGTGACTGTCACGGCAGAGCTTACTACTAGTCACGGCCCGGGGCAGCCTTGTGGGTGCTTTTAAACGTTGCCAGGGGGCTGGGTCCCCGGCCCGGTTGGAGTGGAGCTGGAAGGGGAGGCGCTGGCTCTGGCCTGGGGCTCGACTCCGCCCACGGGGACTGGTCTGTACCCACCGAGAGCCCGCCCTGGCCCTGGCCCGGATCAGGGCCGGCTCCCAGAGTCCCACCTCTGGCCTGGGGAGGACAACTGGCGTGACGGGGGAGGGGGCCGGCGCCGGGGGCGGAGAGTGTTTACGCCCTTGCACGTCACTCCTCAGGGACCCCGGATCGTACGCGTGGCCTTTTGGAGGTTGCATTTGAAACATTTTAGAGGCAGGACCCCCAGCACTGACCTGCTCCTCCTTGTGGGCCCTGGAATGTTTCTTTCCTCTGTCAGCGGCGTGGTTTGCTGCGCGTGGGAGGTGCCTGTGTGTCTGCCTGCGCCTGACTCAGGAGGCTTCTCTCTCTTTTTTTGTGCAAACTCACTGGTTTTTGATCAGTCCCAGATGTGCAAACCCAGCATCACTCAAAGGGGCTGATGGCTTGTCAAGAAAGGAAAACAAACCCCGGGCGTAATTTTATTTCACGTCGTCTCCAGTTTGTTGAGGGGAGCGGGCACTCGGGGCACCTTGCAAAGGCCGAGCTGGAGCACGCTCTGTCCCGGGACAGCCAGGCTCGGGCCAGGCACAGCTGGGTGCTGGTTGATAGGACAGGCCGTGTTTTTCTGTTTTTTTTCTCCCCCGACAAAAAAAATTTTATTGCGGTAAAATAGACATAAACATGTAATTTACCCCTTTAACCATTTTAAAGTGTGCAATTCGGTGGTATTTAGTACATTCGCAGTGTTGTGCAACCACCGCCAGTATCTAGTTCCAGAACGTTTTCATCATCCCACAAGGAACCCCATCCGCAGCTCCCGCCCCTCCCCGTCCGCCAGCCCCTGGCGGCTGCTGATCCGCTCGTGTCTCTGGAGTTGCTTCTTCCAGCAACTTTGGTTTTGGTTTGGTTACCAGCTTTGACGCTTCGGTACACGTGGGATCACGTGGCATGCGGGTCTTTCGAGTCTGGTTCCTTCCACCGCGCACCCTGTTCCCAAGGTCCGTCCGCACTGTAGCGTGGATCGGCGCCTCTTTCCTTTTTTATGGCTGAATAATACTCCATTGCACGAATAGACCACATTTGGGGGAAAGTTTTCAATCAGCAATAATCGCACCCCGGCTAAACCTCATTGGCTGTGACCCTGCCACTGGGCAATGCTAAACACACGACATTCTGTCTATCCATTCTCCCACCGATGGAGGCTCGGGCCATTTGCGCCTTTGGGTTTTGAGAATAGTTCTGCTGTGAGCATCTGTATGCGAGGTTTTGTGCGGGTGCACGTTTCCGTTTCTCTTGGGGTGGAGTCGCTGGGTCACCTGGCAACTTTATGCTTCACTTATTGAGGAACCTATATGTCCTTTGTTCTTGAAGAAGCCATGACCCACGTCACCTAGTTCCAGAGCATGTTGAGGTCCGTTGCCCTGAGCGCAGGGAAACCCCGCACCTGGGTGCTTTGTGGGCAGTGGTCACCTTCCCCCTGGGTCACAGCAGCGACTGGCAGGGACGTCGCCCTGGGGGAGCCTGCTTCAAACCCCAAGCTGTGGGCAACTGTGGGCACTTTGAGGCCGTGGGGACATCACGGCCCAACCCCAGGGAGAGTTGTCTTCTCTGATCGTCTCTCCTGCTGCGTCAGCTTAGACAAAAACCACAGAGTCAGAGGGGGAAAAAAAAAGTCCGAATGAGAGTTACGCAACTTCCAGACCATCCTTTTAAAAAATTAGAAATTATGAAATCCCACATTTTCAATCCCGATCTCTGGAGCGTGTTTTGTTTTGAGCGCAGAGTGTCGAAATCCCAAGAGGAAAAAAAGAGCCACACTCGCATTCTGCTCGCAGTCACGTGATCCTGGATCTGACGCTGCCCCCGGATTATCTTGGGCGGGAAAAGCCGGCTCTAGGGTGGGAGCCGGCACCTAGCTGGCGTATCCCGGGACCGACTGGGGAGAGCCCGAGAGCTCCCAGAGGCAACGGCAGTGCTTTGCGGGAAGGGACCGATGCTGGCGGGTGGGTGGGTGCAACCAGGCGTTCCTGCAGAGTCGGGTTTGCAGAAGGGCCCGGGACCCTCGGAGAACGGCCGGAAGTGCCGGGCGCCTGGAACCTACGGGTCGGGTCGGCCTCAGGGCGGCAGAGGTCCGCCCTGCCCGCGTGGCCACGAAGGAGGCGCAGGTCACACAGGAGAGCGACAGACACAGTGGCGTCTGCGCTTGAGAACAGCTCACTCCGGAGTGAGCCGTCTCCCCCAGAGTGTGGGCTCCCCAGGGTGGCTGAGCGTGCGCGGGGACCCGGCAGCAGACCCCCTGACCCCAAGAGCTGCTCTGTCCCTGACACCCGCCCACACCCCGACCTCCCTTTACAGCAGGGAGCGAGCGTCCTCTACAACAGGCAGAGACAACTTCGTGCTGTTTTCATCGTGCCTAATTTTACCGTCGGCTTCCACTCACGGCACAGTGATCCGAGTCTCTGTAAATGACAGTGACGGGAAGTTGCCTTTTTAAAGTACGCTTCTTGGAACCCGAAAGACAAGCAAACTTATATACAACTACAAAACATGCACTGGTGTTGGTAGGTGGTAGGACGGTGGGCAGAACTTGGGAAGCTGGTGTAGAGGGTTGGGGTTTGGGAAGGGCTGGATTGAAGTGGGGGTGGGGGCGGGGGAGGTTCGAGAGGCTCTTATAATCTAGAGCAGCGGTTCTCAAAGTAGGGTTCCCAGACCAGCAGCACCTAGACAACCATAGTAATGACAAATTTCCAGGCCCCACCCAGACCTGAATCAGCAGCTTCTGGGGATGGGGCCCACAATCTATTTTAACAAGACATCTAGCACTTTCCGATGCAGGCTCCAGCGTGAGACCCACTGCCCTAGAAAGCGAGGGAGGCTTGCCCAGGGCCCGGGCACAAGGACGGGGCGTGGAGGGGCTGGCCAGTGGGGCGTGGACGTGAAGCCGTGTGGATGGTTCTGGTGACAGGGCCTGGTGTGACCAGAGAGAAGTCACACGGCGAGAATGGAGGGAGTGGCCCGGTACTAAGCCTTAGAATAAGAAGGCTCAGCTCGGTGGCACTCTGTGCTAAGTAAGCTCTGTCATTCCCCATGCCCTGGGGCCTGAGCAAGTGTCCCAAGGATTCTAGAAGGTTCCATCAGAGCATACTTCATGCCCCTGTGTGCCCAGGACCAGCCTGCCACGTGCATCTATTTATAACCCCTAAAAAGTCACCCCTGAAAGAATGAGCTGTTTCCTCCAGGGCATTTAAAACACGTGTGTTCCATGCGTGTCCGTCATCTCTGCTGTCCCCGGCCCTGGCCGGCTCCCAGCGCGGCCAGCCCGGTGCCCCCGTCCCCCCAGGCAGGGAGCACCCCCTGCTGAGCGCCGTTCACTCCGGGCACCTGCAAGGCTTGACTGCCTGGGACCGAGAAGATACCCTCTGCCGGACTTTGGCATTGCTGGGCACGGTGCTCTCTCAGGCTTGGGCTAGCCGGGCCCGTCTGGGACAGCCAGCAGCGCCCTGGTGCAAGGGGAGGCCCCGGCGGCCGCGCTTTACCGGGCTCTTCTGCGTCTTGGTTCGCTTTGACGGAGGCGGCACTGACTCCCGGGGAAGCCTGGGGGTTTTCCCGTTGTGGCCTCCTGTTCTCCCTCTGCCACTCCTGCTGCCTAGACCCACTCTTCACACCCAGGTCAGAGTGGCAGCAAGCTTTTGTTCTAACCTGTCGTTGACACTTAACATACTAGAGAAGCTGGGCAAGGCGGCTCACGCCTGTCATCCTAGCACTCTGGGAGGCTGAGGCGGGTGGATCGTTTGAGCTCAGGAGTTCGAGACCAGCCTGAGCAGGAGCGAGACCCCGTCTCTACGTCTCTAAAATTTCTTTAATAGAAAGAAATTAATTGGCCAACTAATATATATAGAAAAATTCAGCCAGGCATGGCGGCGCATGCCTGTAGTCCCAGCTACTCGGGAGGCTGAGGCAGGAGGATCGCTGGAGCCCAGGAGTCTGAGGTTGCTGTGAGCTAGGCTGACGCCACGGCATTCACTCTAGCCCGGGCAACAAAGTGAGACTCTGTCTCAAAACAAAAATAAAAACAAAAAAACACTAGAGAGAAGTGCAGGAGCTCATGAGTGGCAGATGCAATTCCTCGAAGTGTGGCGTCCCTGCCCCGCTGCAGAGCCGGGCAGCCCCCGACGCCCCTCGGCCCCTGCCCCCACCCCCACCCCAGGGAAACCGTGTCCTGACTGCTCATGGCACTGGCTGGTTCCGCGTGCGGGGTTAATCATCAGCGTCTGCCTCCTTTGCTCAACGCTGAGTCTGCGCCACTGTGCCTGAGGGCTTTCAAGACACAAGTCAGGCCCGTCTGGCCCGCCTGACCCCTCAAGGGCTGTCTCTGTATCTGCAGCAAAATCCAGGCTCCCACCTGCAAGGCCCCTCCCCACCTGGCACTGGCTGCCCCTGCGGGCCCACTGTTCCCCGGCTTCACCGGCTTCGTGCCTGTCCCAGACCGTCACCACCTCCGAGCCTTTGTCCCAGCGGTCCCCGCAGCCCGAGTCCCTGTTCCTCAGGCTCCCTCAGGGACCTGGCCGTCTGCCTCAGCGCAGCGGTCACCGCGCTGTTTCCCGGGGTTGGTGTCCAGACCTTTCTGTGCACCTGTCACCGCCAGGCTCGCCGTCTGTGTCCTCCCAGGCCCGAGGGCGGACTCTGTCGTCTTCTCTTACTGACCCCGAGGGCCGCGTAGGGCTTCACCCTTGGACTTCACTCTCAGAGCGGAGCGGAGCTCTGGACTCACTGTCCCCGCTGCCACCCAACTCCAGAGGGCCCTGCCTGTCAGGCGGGGAGGCGGGTCCAAGCTGCCAGTCTTGGCGCCTGGAGCAGGGATGACTTGGGGACCCTGCATGCACTCCAGGGGAGGAGGGACCCTTAAGTTGCCAGAAGTCCTGCCACTGGGCCCTTTATAAACACCGTTCTGCGTAGCCCTCACCCTCCCTCCCCAGCCTCACTGCTCAGCCCCGCGCGGCGGAGGCAGAACTCGAACCCAGGGCCGACCCAAAGCCCAGGCTTCTCTTCGCTGCCTTCTGGGAGTCAGTGCTCTCCTTCCCTTGGAGGCGGAGGGCTCCTGCCATGGCTCCTTTGACGCTTTGCTGGGAGCGCTGCTGCCAGGGAAACATCCAACATGGGCTCCGAGGGAGGAAGGAGCCCCAGGAGTTGCGTCCTGGGCTTGTCAGGGACGCGTCGCTTTGTCGTCCAGTCACTTCAAAGTGGCTTTTCTTGCGCATTATCTCGGCTCGCCTTGAACGCGCTTGATTTTCGGCGCCTCTCTTTTTGCACAAAGTAGGTTCAGCTAAGTGGTTTGTTGAACGGTCATTCTTTTTGCCCAGCATTTTGTGCATTCTCAGCACGGTGTTAAAAAAAAAAAGTTGAATGGGTTTTGTACGTTGCATTTGTCCCGTAAATCCTGTGAGGCTGCACCTTTTGCCGAGGGCACAGGAGGGAAGAAGGTGCCGGTCCTGGCGGTGGGGAGCCCGGGCGGTGCGGTCGGGGGCGGGGCTGCTGTCCCTTCCCTCGGGTCTGGCCCTGATCCTGTCCAGAAGGGCTTAAGGAAAACCGCCAGGGACGCCATGGAGGAGGGGCCCGGGATGTTCTGCTCAGTCCTGGGATCTGCCAGGGACACCCGGGGGGAGGGGGAGGAGGAGAGAGGAGGGGGGGAGGAGGAGAGAGGAGGGGGGGAGGAGGAGAGAGGAGGGGGGGAGGAGGAGGGGGGGGAAGGGGAGCGGGGAGAGGGAGAGAGGAGGGGAGAGGGGGAGGGAAGAGGGGGAGGAGGATAGAGGAGGGGGGAAGGGGAGCGGGGAGAGGGAGAGAGGAGGGCGGAGGGGAGGGAGGAGGGGTAAGAGGGGGTGGGGGAGGGGGTGGAGGAGAGGGAGGGGGTGGGGGAGGGGGAGAGAGAGGGGGAAGGGGGTGGGGGAGAGGGAGGGGGAGGGGTTCCTCCTCCAGCCGCCACCTCATTCCTGGAATTTCTGGGTGGTTTGTGGCTACACTCCGATTCAGCTCCGTCCTTGTCCTTGGCCTTCTTCCCCACACTCCGAGTTCTCCTTTGACTTCTGAGGAAGAGCAGAGCCTTCCTCGGGGCCCTTCCCTCCCCGGGGCCGCCCGACCCCGGCCTTTTAGGGGCGGCTGCGGTGGTGCAAGCCGGGAGACAGCTGCAGGACCCGGGGAAGGAGGTGGGTGCGGAGGAGGCGGGGTGGGGGGCGACGACCGGCCCTCGGGCATTCCCTACGACCAAGTTGCTTGTCTGTGTTGAGCCTCAGTTTCCTCATCTGCAAAGTGGGGCTGATAATCGCGGTCACGCCGTGGTTTGTGGAGAGCGGGAAGCAGGCAGGGCTGGGGGTGGAGGGCCCGCCGCCTCCCCGTCCCGCCGTGCCTTGGCCGGGTCACCGGGTAACGACAAAAAGGGACCAGACTCCGTGCCAGCCGGCCAGGGATGAGCTGGAACCGGCTCGTACCGGCTCCCGCCAGCCTGTGAGAGCGGCTAGGTGGGCTTGCAGACGGGCGGGGACCCGGCGAAACACAGCCGCCGCTGTGCGTCAAGTCACGGAAACGTGCGTTTAAAATAAAGGAGATCAACGCTCAAAACTGAGCGTGCTTCCTCGCCTGTCACCACGATTCACTGTTAGCTCTGCTCTCGAGGCTGGCGCTGCCGGTGGGATCCGTGACGGAGAGACCTCGCACTGCCACACGGCCGGGACCCCTTTGCAGAAAGCCGCGTTCACGCTGGGCGCTGGGAGTGTTTCCACCGAGGGAGGCGGCAAACGCTATGTGTGGGGGGTTGGCTTGCTTTTTGGCCTCCAAGTAGGTCGGCCAGCGCCACCCTGGTTCAGCCCGGCGCCCGGGCGGAGGGGACTCAGTCTGCGCAGACGCAGCCGCCCGGGCGGCGGGTCCCAGGGCTGAGGGACACGCACGGCCTGTCCGCTCTGCTGGAATGGAGCCGAGGAAGGGGACAACCCTGCAGGGCAGAAGGGGCGTCCGACCCGGCAGTTGCCCTCGGCGTGAGTTACCAGGCATGGCTGCTTCACGGCGGCCTCTGGCCACGTGGTTGACCTCAACCCTTAACCCTGCAGACCTGGTTCCTGACGTCACAGAACCCACGTCCTCAGGACGCTGGGAAAACGGCCGACACCCAGGGCGTAGCCTGGGGGAGGGTTTCCCCCTGAGCATTGGACGCTTAACAGGATTTTTATTTTTTGGGGGGAACAGAGTCTCACTCCGTTGCCTGGGCTAGAGTGAGTGCTGTGGCGTCAGCCTAGCTCACAGCAACCTCAAACTCCTGGGCTCCAGCGATCCTCCTGCCTCAGCCTCCCGAGTAGCTGGGACTACAGGCATGCACCACCATGCCCGGCTAATTTTTTTCTCTATATATTTTTAGTTAGTCAATTAATTTCTTTCTATTTTTAGTAGAGATGGGGTCTCGCTCTTGCTCAGGCTGGTTTCGAACTCCTGACCTCGAGCGATCCGTCTGCCTCAGCCTCCCAGAGTGCCAGGATGACAGGCATGAGCCACCGCACCTGGCCTTATAGGATTTTTAAAAATTGGCTTTTGTTAAGGCAACGGTGGGGGCCTGAAATAATACGATAAAGAGCGAATCGCCTCCTCACTGCCTTCCTTCCGCAATATTAATCCCAGCCTCTAAAACTCCACGCAGCCATCTGGGGGGGCGTGTGGCATTGCCACTGTTGCCGCAGTAGCTGGGGCTTACTGAGGGCTAACCTGGTGACCTCGTTCCTTCCGCAGAGCCGTGGGGCCTGGGGCTCCCCTCTGCCCTGTCCCTGCACAAGTGCCCTGTCCAGCCCTGCACTAGCACGGGGCTGTGTCGGGGACTGAACCCCGCTCTCCCCTCCCTGATTTACTACGCGGCCATCAACAAAGAAGCCGAAGTCACGCACAGCCCCCACGTGGCTCTTCCCAACATAGCGGGGGAGGCGTAGGCCCGTGGGCGGCGGGCCTGCGGGGTGACTAAGCCCCGGGCTTCTAGCAGGCGGCGACCCTTGAGCTGAGTCTCCGCGGAGAGCAGGCACGGGTCTGCCCGGCTGCGGCGGGGAAGGGGGGCACGCCGGGGTCACGGGACGAGCTGTGGGAACGGCATGTGCAAAGGCAGGCGCTTGGCAGGGCCGCGGGGCCGCCGGCTGACAGGCCGCGTCCGGGGATTCATCTCCCTGGCGGGCATTCCTAAACACAGACGGGCGCCAGATGGCGTGGTGAACTCCCACCGAGTCCCCGTCTCCCCGCGTCCCCGTGCTGGGCGCGGGAGCACATGGCCGGGAGGTGGCCGTTGAGGGCACCCCCTCGCTGGATTTGGAGCAGGGGCTTGCTGAGCCACCCCCGCCCCGTGCCCACAGAGCCTGGTTAGGCGGCCGGAGGGCTGTGATCACAGCAGAGGGGTGTCGAAACTTCCCCGGGCCTTGGGAAGCTTGATCGCAAGTCTCCACCTCTAACTAGCCCCGCGACCTCGCAGATGCCAGCCAGCGTCTCCCGGACTCGGTTTTGCTCTCTGCGAAATGGGGCTGCAAACAGCCACCTCCCCTGGCAGAGTCGACACGGACGGGTCTCAGCTCTGGGCGACGCCGCAGATGCCGAGCACCTATGGCTTGGATTCTCCGGGCGTGGCCCCTGCCGCTGGCCCTGGGACTCGGAAGCCCTGCTGCGGGCCCCCGCCGCGGCGTGCCGCTCTGGCGTGCTCTCGTGAGGAATGGGAGCCGATCTCTCGCTTGTGGTTTTACGGGCGCAGTTTTGCAACCTTGGCCAAGGAGAACAGAACCTCCCAGAAGGCGTTTGTGCCGCGGTGCACCCTGGCAGTCCACAGCGGAAGTTTCGTGACCGGTATGCGGCCGGGGCTGACGGTGGAGGAGGGTCCCCGGTGACTGGGGGGCCAGAGAGCGCGGGCCTCGCTCCCCAGGTTCCGAGTGCGAGTTCTCCCAGGACGCCGGGAGGACAGCCGGGGCCTCGGCAGCTGGAAAGCGGCTGGCCGGGCCCCCGGGGTCAGAGGTCAGCTCATGCCATGTGAGTCGAAGGCTCGAGGGCAGACGGAGGCCCGAGGGTGCGGATGGGGGCGTGTTTGGGTGGCACGCCACCGTCATGTAAAGGCTCCTTCATCTCCCGTGGGTGACGCATGGCTGCCTTCCCACTGGCAGAGCCACCGTGTGGCCTGGGAGGCCACCACGCCCGGCGAGACAGAGCAGGGCACGGAGAGCCTTAGCGCAGACTGGGAGGCCCTTCCCCGGCACGGTGGGGGGGCGTTTTCAGTCCCCAGGGAAGGGTTTTCAGTCCCCTGGGGGAAGGCAGGTGGCCTTCAGGGAAGGGCGTGCGTGATGCCTGGGCCTTGAGTGGGGACGGAGAGCTGAGCTCCAACCCAGAGTTCCTGCCTGCCGTGGGCAGGTTCTATAACTCCACAGGCCTCAGTCTCCCCACCTGTGGAATGGGAGAACCCAAACCTCCGGGTGACCAGGAGGGCAAACGAGAGCGTAGGGACGAGGTGCTCCCATGGCGACGGGCGCACGTGGGTCTTCCCCGGCCCAAGCCCCGCGGACTCGAGGCTTCCCAGCGGGAGCCATTTGTCGGCCTCGGACAGGACAGTGTGTTTGTCTCACTTGGAAAATGTTTGCTTTTTTTTTTTTTTTTTTTTTTTGAGACAGAGTCTGGCTCTGTTGCCCAGGCTAGACTGAGTGCCGTGGCGTCAGCCTCGCTCACAGCAACCTCAGACTCCTGGGCTCAAGCGATCCTCCTGCCTCAGCCTCCCGAGTGGCTGGGACTACAGGCATGCACCACCATGCCCGGCTGGTTTATACGTTTTTCAATTTGCATAAGTAGTGTCATTAGCATGCCATTCTACAACTTGATTTTTTAACTTGCCACTCACCATGCTTGAGATTTATTTGTGCCCGAGCCCGCCCTTTTATCTGCTGTATAATATTCCACCGCATGACCCCCCTCCCTGCACAGTTCAGTCTGAGTTGTGCCTATTGGCTATTTACATCAGAACCGGGTTTTAATCCACCTGGGTCTCAGTAGAGTCACACAAGCAGTTTATGCTTTGCGCCTCCGGGGGTCCCTTTGCTCAAGCATCACCGTGATGCCTGCCTGCCCGGTGGGATCGTGACCTGACGTCAGGGCCTTCTGGCCGTGCCTTGGGGCCGCGCCGGTGGCAGCTGGAGATGTGCATATATGGCGCTGCGCTCTGCGTGGGAGCGCAGGGCCCGAGGAGTTCTGCGTGCTTGGCCTCGTTCCCAGCGGGGGCGCACGGAGGTCCCCCCCACTTGGCCCCGGGCTCTGCCTTCGGAGGGGCGGCGGGTCTCACCCGCTGGCTACAGAGCAAGCCCCGCCTCTGCGCTCTGCGCCCGGGTTATTTTTGTCTGCTCGTGGCCGTCAGGACCCTGGAGAGTTGCCAGGGGCCCGCTGGGAACCGCAGCCTTCCCCTGGCTCTCTGGCCACGCCCTGCCTGCTGGTCTTGGCGTCTCTGCTTCCTGGGAAGCCAGTCCCGACCTGGGTCCATGTGCCCCCCTGGGGACGCCCTCCTCTGGCTGCCATTTTGCAGTCCCAGCCGCCGCAACAGGTACACCCCTGCGTGTGCCAGGAGGGTGAAGGATGGGGAGGCTCTCCTTCAAACAACTGAGCCCGGCCGGGCGCGGGGGCTCACGCCTGTCATCCCAGCACTCTGGGAGGCCGAGGCAGGAGGATCGCTCGAGGTCAGGAGTTTGAAACCAGCCTGAGCAAGAGCTAGACCCCGTCTCTACTATAAATAGAAAGAAATTAATTGGCCAACTAACATATATAGAAAAAAAAATATTAGCCGGGCACGGTGGCGCATGCCTGTAGTCCCAGCTACTCGGGAGGCTGAGGCAGGAGGATCGCTTGAGCCCAGGAGTCTGAGGTTGCTGTGAGCTAGGCTGACGCCATGGCACTCACTCTAGCCTGGGCAACAAAGCGAGCCTCTGTCTCAAAAAGAAAGAGAATAAAAACAAACAACTGAGCCCCTCCAGCCCCGGACCGGCCAGCTTGAGACTCGTGGCCGCCGCCCTCCTCTCTCAGGTCTTTCAGCAAAAGCCACCCCAACGTGGTCACTGCTCGCTAGTTACCCACGGGAACCACTAACCTGTCGTGGGACGGCCGTGATCAGAGGGGCCTCGTGCAATGACGGGTCCCATGGGGCCTCTCAACCACTTTTGGTAAACTGAGTCTCGCTGCGCAGGGACGAGAAGTTTGCTGTCAATGCCGGTGCGTGGCATCCCCTTTGGTGACGTGAGGTGACTTACCAGTCCCTTTCGGGGGCAGGAGGCAAGTCAGTTCGTGCCGGGGATCTACCCGAGTCCCGAATGAGCAAGAAATGCCGACGCGCCGCTAGGAAGCACGGCGACTCCTGCAGGGAGAGCTCGGGTCGAGCCCGGGAGGGACCGTTCCAGCCCGTCCTCTTTGCAGTCCGGACGGCCCGCCCTGCCGGAACCGTTGGCGTGAATCCCGGCTCCACCAGTTCCCGTGCCTGGGCCCTTGGTTGCTTAGCGTCTGCGAGCCTCAGTTTCCACATCTGCGAGACGGGAGCATCCTCCTGCTCCATCCTTGGTGGCCGCTGCGTCACTAACTGGTCTCCTCCCCGCCCACCCTCTGCTTCCTTCCAGAGCCCGGAGCGCCCAGCCTTGTGTCACAGGAGCCCCGGCCACCGTCACCCCGCCGCCGTCACCCCGCCGCCCCTGCAGGCGAGCAGCCATGAGCCGCGTCCTGGGCTGTGCCGTGCCCCTGGGGCTGGTGCTGCTGGTCTGCGGAGCCCAGGGCTACTTCCTGCCCAACGTCACCCGCCTGGGCGAGCTGCTGGGCCGGTACCAGCGGGCCGAGCCGCACTCCCGCGCACGCAGGGCCATCCCCAGGGAGGACAGGGAGGAGATCCTCATGCTGCACAACAAGCTGCGCGGCCAGGTGCACCCTCAGGCCGCCAACATGGAGTACATGGTGAGTGCGGCCCCCGGCTGCCCCCGGTCAGCGGGTGGCGGCCGGGTGGCAGGGTCCCTGGCTGGGTTGGTGGCGCTCTGCCCAAACGGGGCTTCTCGTGCAAAACCCGCCCCCTTCCCTATTCCCGGGCGTCACCCCTGAGGCTGACCCGAGGTCCCAGATGCAGGGCAGAACCCCTCCCCCACCCATGGAGCAGCGGGCGGGCGTGGCCCTGCCTGCAGACAGCGCCCCGTCTGTCTTGGGGCGGGGGAGGGCGGTGGCAGGTGCGGGAGCCACCGGCTTCGGAGGTAGGACAGAGCTGGGTCTGAGTCCACACACCGGCTGTGTTACCCCGAGTGGGTGGTGGAGCCTCCCTGAGCCTCAGTCTCCCCGCCTGGAAGCTGGAAGGCAGTGGCTTTCCCGGAGCCGCTGGGAGGACGGAGAGACCCCTGGGTGCTGGGCACAGGGGAGAGGCCCCAGGAACACCCTGCACCCTCCGCTCCGGGTCTCACTGGTGCCCTCTGGGAGCCAGCCTGCCACTCGGGGTAACGTGTGATATTGCGTCCCTGGCCCGGGCACAGGGGCAGATCATTGCGGTGGCCGGCAGGTAACCACGCTCGTGGTGAGACGCCTGCTTCCGCGCCCTGGTTCTGGACCGGCCGGCCGTGGGGCCCTGGGCAGATGACGATGCTCCTCTGAGCCTTGACTTTCCTGGCTGCGAAACGGGGAGAAGAGGTCTCCTTCCAAGGGCCGCTGTTGCGTTGCAGTGAAAGGACCCGGGGGAGTCCAGGCCTGGCGGCCCCGGTGCACGGTGCCGGCCTCCGAGACGGCGCACGGGACCCCGCAGACCTTCCGTGCTGTGTGCCGCGTGCCGTGGCGGGGTCGTTCAGCGTGGCCTCTCCCGTCTCACAGACACGGAGGCCAAGAGACACGGGACACGGCCCTGGAGCCGGCGCCCCGACCCCGTGCAGACCTGCCACTTCCCACTTGCTACCGTGGGAACCCAGCAACGGGGCACCCGGGCTGGGGAGCCCGACCCCCTCCCCGGCCCTGACCCGCCCGTTTCTCCCGCAGACCTGGGACGAGGAGCTGGAGAGGTCGGCGGCGGCCTGGGCCCAGGAGTGCGTCTGGGAGCACGGGCCCGCCCGCCTGCTGGTGTCCATCGGGCAGAACCTGGCCGTCCACTGGGGCAGGTGAGCGCCGCCCCCGCCCGCCGCGCCCCTGCTCGTGCTCTGGCCGCCACTGCTGGCCCCTGCTGTGTGCTGGGCCTGGGGCTAGTGCCATTTTCAACATCAGCCCCCAGGGAGAGGGAGAAGGGTAGGGTGAGGGGGACAGACAGAACACCCATCCCCACTGGCATGTGGAGAAACCAAGGCACGGCGCCCAGGGACACTTCTGAGTAATTGACAAAATATATGGCGACGGGGTGGCTGACCCGGACGCTGATGATTGGATCGGGGTTCCCAGAATTGGGTTTTTTAAATTTCTTTAATTTTTATTTTTTTGAGACAGGGTCTCACTTTGTTGCCCAGGCTAGAGTGAGTGCTGTGGCGTCAGCCTCACTCACAGCAACCTCAGACTCCTGGGATCAAGCGATCCTCCTGTCTCAGCCTCCCGAGTAGCTGGGACTACAGGCATGCGCCACCATGCCCGGCTCATTTTTCCTATATGTATCTTAGTGGCCAATTAATTTCTTTCTATTTATAGTGGAGACGGGGTCTTGCTCTTGCTCAGGCTGGTCTCGAACTCCTGACCTCGAGCAATCCGCCCGCCTCGGCCTCCCAGAGTGCTAGGATGACAGGCGTGAGCCACCGCGCCCGGCCACACAGAGTTTGGGTTTTCCATTCCCTCTCCGTAGAAGGTTCTGGAGCCCAGTTGCTGCTGCCAGGCAGGACGTGGTGGGTGAGCCGGAGGAGATGCCGTCTGCAGCGGGTTAGGGCCTTGCTCTCACTCCCAGCCGAGACACCGCGTGGCCAGGGGCAGCCACGGTGTCCTTTGGGTCCTCGAGTTTTCAGGACGAACGGGGGCAGGTGTCTCGGTGGGCCACAGGTAGGACTTCACCGATGCAAAGTGACACTGTGGTTTTTCCTGTGGTCGCTTTTGCTTTTTATGAAAACAGTTGCACCACAACATTAAAAGAAAATGTCTAAATGGAGCAAAACCGACGAATTCCACCGGCCTTTTCATTTTTCTGGGCTTCTTTGTAGCATTTGGCCAGAGGCCGACATATTTCCACGCAGTTGTAACCGTGGCCTGGGCAGCTCGGAAATCTTTCCTTTCCTTTACGATGATATGAGAAAATGCTCTGCCATACGGTTGTCACTGTTACTGTCCTGTGCAGGCAGTGGGCGCCCACACCTGGGTCCCTTCCGCCCTGCAGCTTGGTTTTTTTTTTTTTTTTTTGAGGCAGAGTCTTGCTTTGCCACCTGGGCTAGAGTGCCGTGGCGTCAGCCTCGCTCACAGCAACCTCCAACTCCTGGGCTCAAGCGATCCTCCTGCCTCAGCCTCCCGAGTAGCTGGGACTACAGGCATGTGCCACCATGCCCTGCTAATTTTTCTATATTTTTAGTTGTCCAGCTCATTTTTTTCTATTTTTAGTAGAAAATAGCTGTCTCCCTCTTGCTCAGGCTGGTTTCACACTCCCGACCTTGAGCGATCCTCCCGCCTCGGCCTCCCAGAGTGCCAGGATGACAGGCATGAGCGCAGCTTGGGTTTTGTGCCTTGCTTTCTGCCGTAGCTCAGCAGGCTCATCTCAGTCGGGCGACTGCAGGGTAGTATGGGTGGGTCAAAGGTCACAGAGACTTTTCCCACCTTCTCATGCGATTTTGCTAACTCGCTCTCCAAAACAGCCTCCTCCCTCTGCACGCCCCAGGGGCGCCCGAGGCCTCATTTCCCCAGAACTGCCCCAGCGCCGGTGACCCTGAGTCTGGGGAGACCGTGGGGGACAGCTTCCTCCTGCCCCCTGGCCCCCACCGAGCGCACGCCTTTCCCCAGGCCGGCCGCAGGAAGGGAGGCCGCTGACCACGCCACTCGCGCTGGGTCCAAGCCGTAATTGTTACAAGACCTCTAACTGCCTCGCCGACCGCAGCGCCTTGCAGACGGCCGCTGCCCTGCGAGTTTGCTCTTTCCTGAAACCACTCTGCTTGCTCTAACTGGAGACCGTGGATTTGTGTTCCGTTTGTTTTCTTTCCTGGCTTAAAGAAAACACAATGGGGCCGGGCGCGGTGGCTCCTGCCTGTGATCCCAGCACTTTGGGGAGCCCGAGACGGGAGGATCGCTTGGGGCCAGGAGTTTGAGACCAGCCTGGGCAACATAGTGAGACCCCGTCTCTACGGAAAAATAGAAAAATTAGCCAACGCCTGTAGTCCCAGCTACTCAGGAGGCTGAGGCAGGAGGATCGCTTGAGCCCAGGAGTCTGAGGTTGCTGTGAGCTAGGCTGACGCCTCTGTACTCCAGCCCAGGCAATCCCGAGAGACTCTGACTCAATTAAAAAAAAATCCCCACAAAACCACAATGGTGTCAATCTGGCAGCCGGAGCTGAGGCGAGGGGCCGTGGCCACCAAGCCGTGACCTCACGGAGGACGTCCAGGGCGAAGTGCAGCTGGCGGCTCCCCCACGAGCTGTCAGTGGTGCTGGGGACCCCTCACTGCAGGGGTGAGGCGGGGGGGGGGCGAGGTAGGAGCTGCAGGTGATAAAATCCTCAATAAAAAGTTTTTGGAAGCGTTTGCCTACCGGGCTGCGGAGCTCTGCACACCCGGAGGCTCCTCTTGAATGGGATTCTGCTGCGTGCCTGGGTCCTGGGTCCCCCAGCAGCTAAGGAATGAAGCCGGTCACCGTGACACAGAGACACGAGGCTGGAGGCTCCTCTCTGGGAGGTGACAGGGACCCCCTCTTCTCTGCACCCCATCTTCCAACTTTCAGACTGTCCCCTGCCACAGCAGTGTCCTCTCTGCGTACCACCCCTTCAATTTTCTTTTCTTTCTCTCTCTTCCCCTCCCCTCTTCTCTTCTCTTTCTTGACAGAGTCTCGCTCTGTTGCCCGGGCTAGAGTGAGTGCCGTGGCGTCAGCCTCGCTCACAGCAACCTCAGACTCCTGGGCTCAGGAGATCCTCCTGCCTCAGCCTCCCGAGTAGCTGGGACTACAGGCATGCGCCACCACGCCTGGCTAATTTTTTCTATATATTTTTAGTTGTCCAATTAATTTCTGTCTATTTTTAGTAGAGACGGGGTCTCACTCTTGCTCAGGCTGGTCTCTAACTCCTGACCTTGAGCCATCCTCCTGCCTCGGCCTCCCAGAGTGCAAGGATGACAGGCGTGAGCCACCTCGCCTGGCCTTACCCCTTCAATTCTCTCATTAACGTTTCTCTCTACATCGACTTTAAGTGCACTTTAAGTCTCGAGTTTCATCTTGAGCAATAATATCTGGGAAATACAGGGTTCCCCGGGCTGCATAGATTTCCCCAGTGCACAGGAAAATAAATGCTCAGTTGACATAAGGAAGGGCTCACTGGGAGCCAGGTGAGAGCTCCGCGCACACACGTGGCGTGCGGGCCACCTTTCTGGCTTCAAGCACAGCTCCCGGGTGCCGGGCAACTTGGGGGCTGTTGCCCGCCCCGCCCCCGCCCCCGCCCGCTCTGTGTCCGCCGGGGCGCGTGGGCAGCCGGGCCGTGACGAGCCGTCTCTGCCCGCAGGTACCGCTCTCCCGGCTTCCACGTGCAGTCCTGGTACGACGAGGTGAAGGACTACACCTACCCGTACCCCCACGAGTGCAACCCCTGGTGTCCGGAGAGGTGCTCGGGGGCCATGTGCACGCACTACACGCAGGTAGCTCGGCGGCGCCCACAGCCTGGGCCCCGCGCCCGCACCCCGCCCTTCATCTCTCCCCTCCCCCGCCCCGGGACCCTGCCAACTCCATAAAACCTTCGTATTTCCCCTTCATCCGGTGCTGCTCCAAGCACAGCTGGTGGAGCAAGCTGTCTGTTGCCGGTTCACGGCAAGGTCAGAAACCGAGAGTAAGCTCTAGAAACTTCTACGGCGATTTTACTTACCTGGGGCATTTTCACCGTGCGTGTGGGTTTTTGGTAGGTAGGTAGGTTGGTTTTTTTTAGAGAAATGCCCGTATCTTCGACGCATTAGCAGGAAAACGCCTGCTTCGACCTTCCACCGCGTAGCCCTGTAGTGCCGGCACCTGGCAGATCCAGGCCAGATTAAGCTGCCCCGGTGTGACTTGTCCCGCCAGCTGTGACACACCGATGCTGTCTTTTCAGATAGTTTGGGCCACCACCAACAAAGTCGGCTGTGCCGTGAACACCTGCCCGAGGATGAACGTCTGGGGAGAAGTCTGGGAGAACGCCGTCTACCTCGTCTGCAATTACTCTCCCAAGTAAGCACGAGCCGGCACGGCCGGAGGTCTTTTCGTGACCACACAGAATAGGGGGGCTAGCGTGTGTTGCGTCTGGGTTAGCTTGATAGCTCAGCAGCGTCAACGAGAACTCAGGCTCTTCCTGTCTTCCCGCTGTGCCATCTTCTCCTCGTGGCGCCAAGACGGCTGCAGAGCACCGGCATCACATCTTCCCAAGCAAAGGGAAGGAGAATGGTAAAAGGGCTCTCTCCTGAGGCCTTTCTCACCCCTGGCACACACTTTCTCCTTCTGTCATTGGCCAGAACTAAACTGACCACAGACAAGGGGGCAAGATCGCCCCCAGTTGGCTTTGCAAGTCGTCCCCTGGGACCGCCTGCGCACAGTCAGAAGCGGGAAGAGCTGTTGGCCGGGCAACTGGCTCACGGTCTGCCGCAGTGGTGTCACCAGTGGTTTTTTTTCTCTGAAAACGGGCAAAGGACAGCAGCCTAGAAAGCACTTGTTCACACCACACCTAGACTTGCTTCCGTCTTCCTGCGGGAGCAGCCCTCGTGGCTCCCGGTCTCCATCGCGCCCTCCAGCCCTTCCCTCCCGCACCTCCATCGCCCACCGGCAACCGTGCTGACTCCCGGCTTGCGCGGTTCACGGCCTGCGGTCGCACGCCGGCCCCAGCTACCAACGGCCTCGCCGCGGCCTGCACCTGGGGGTCCGGCCGGACAAAACGGGAGCGACCTCTTTTATTTGGTGTGGGCGGCGGCGGAGAGGGGGTGGGACGACGGGGGAGGGCCGAGGTTTGGAGGGAAGTAGAGGCACTGCAGACGCCGCCCGGCTCACCCCCGCTGGCACCGTCCAGCAGCCCTCAGGGATAGGAGGGGGGCCGCGGACGGGAGGGGGTCTCGGACAGGAGCTGGGTCGCAGATAGGAGCTGGCCATGTCCTCTCGGGGGAGTGCCTCGGGCGCCCTCCGAGGTGGTGGGGTCCCGGCAGGGGCAGCGGGCGGGAGTGAGGAATGCTTTGACCGGGCAGATCCCGTGGGAAGTGGAGCCCTGCCTCTCTAGAGCGGCCGGCCTCTTGAAAAGGCAACGGCGTGCGCGGGTGAAACAGTAACCCGCGGATCTTAAGCGTGCAGCTCGGCGCGTTCGCATCTGCTAGTCTGCCGGGGCTGCTGAAACGAAGCCCACAGACCGGGCGGCTGGAACAACAGCTCTGGAGGCCGGATCTGGAGGCTGGAAGTCCTCCGGTCACGGTCCGGCAGGGCTGGGCTCTGGTGGGGGCTCTCTCCCTGGCTTGTGGACGGCCACCCTCTCGCCCTGTCCCCGTGTGGCAGTGAGAGACAAGGACATTAGTCCTATCGGATCAGAACCCCACTATTTTTATTATTTTTATTATTTTTTTTTGAGACAGAGTCTCACTCTGTTGCCCAGGCTAGAGTGAGTGCCGTGGCATCAGCCTAGCTCACAGCAACCTCAGACTCCTGGGCTCAAGCGATCCTCCTGCCTCAGCCTCCCGAGTAGCTGTGACTACAGGCATGTGCCACCATGCCCGGCTAATTTTTTCTATATATATTAGTTGGCCAATTAGTTTCTTTCTATTTATAGTAGAGAAGGGATCTCGCTCTTGCTCAGGCTGGTTTTGAACTCCTGAGTTTGAGCAATCCTCCCGCCTCGGCCTCCCAGAGTGCTGGGATTACAGGTGTGAGCCCCCACGCCCGGCCCAGAACCCCACTATTGACCTCACTTAACCCTAATCAGCTCCATTGAGGCTGGGTCTCCAGCTCTGCAGCCACGCTGGGGGCCGGGGCTCCAGCGTGTGAATTTGGGGGGGCGACACTCACTCAGGCCATGGTCACAGGGACACGCCAGCGCACCTGCCATCCACTTCTAGACGGAGGATGTTCCAGAGCCCCGGAAGGCTCCCTGGCGTCCCCCAGAGGGGCCCTGTCCGAACCTCTTTCCCCACGGCTCAGTCGTGTCTAGTTCGGAGCCTCAGCCGAGGGGGCCGCGTGTCCCTTACTGCGCGCTCTCCGTGCACGCCCCCGTCTTTTGCTCAGTGTCACACGTATGAGACTCACCCGTGATGCTGCGCGTTCACGGGCCCTTCCCCACCGGTCGCTGCCCGAGGTTCTGCGCTGCCCACGGCCTCTCTCTCTGGAAGGGGAGAGTAGGAGCCCCGGGCTGCGCGGGACTGCGCCCCCACGAACCATGGCGGGACAGTGGCGTGTCCAAGAGGAAACGTGGAGCCCCGATACGGGGGACAGCCGGGCTCGGGGAGCAGGACGGGCCTCGGATCTTGTTATTGGCTGAACGAACGATGCTTGAGTAGCCGGGAAAGAAGTTTCTAGAATGAATCACAGAGACGGGTCCTCAGTTGCTCACGGCTCCAGCTTGCACAGCAGCAGGCCAGGCGCTGTGGGGGGTGGGGAGAGGGGCTGGGGGCTTCTGCTACCCACCTGCCCCCTGCCCTTGGGGACGCCAGAGGGAGGCGGGTGGCACCCTGACCCTTGACCCAGCCCCTGTGCAGAGCGAGGCAGGCCTGGGCCCCACAGCCTGGGTTCAAATCCCAGCCCCACCACTGGCTCCCTGTGTGACCTTGCACAAGTGGCTTCACCTCTCTGTGCCTCGGCCTCCTCCTCTCTCGGGGACTGGATGGCAGCCTGCCCTCCCTCCCGGGGAGTGGGAGGATGGATGGGAGCACGGTGGGGCGCCGAGACCTGGGCCGGGCTGTCTCTGAACGGGCTGACTGTGCCCATTGGAGAAGTGGCTTAAAGGGGGATCCTTTTTCCGAGCAGAGGTGACCGGGCGGTGGGGTGCGGGCCGTGCGGGGGGCTGGCGGGAGACGGCTGACGGTGCCGGGTGGGGGAGGGCACCTCGCAGCTGCCCGCTGCAGGGTCGCGGGGGGTCTGGAGCTGTGTAGGCCCCGCATGTGCAGACGGGCCCAGGACTTGCCGCCCTGCACGGCCTGCTCCTCCCGAGACCCGGCGGGCGGCACGAGCGGGCGGGAAGAGGCCGGCGCCGAGGCTCTGGGCGCCCCTCCTGACCGGGTGTTTGGTCTGTCCCCAGGGGCAACTGGATCGGAGAGGCCCCCTACAAGAACGGCCGGCCCTGTTCCCAGTGCCCGCCCAGCTACGGAGGCGGCTGCAGGAACAACCTGTGCTACCGAGGTAGGAGAGCATCCGCGTCCCCTCCCCGCCCTCTGGGGACCCCTGGGCACATCCGTCCCCCGCAGACCCCCCCACCCCGCTGCTGCCCCGGGCCGTCTGCGGGCCCCTGGTTTTGCCTTGTCCCCCTGCGTTTGGTTTTCGGCCCACCTGGGATGTTCCCACTTTCTCTGCCGCTACAAAGAACAAGTGTTTTTGTGCCCAAAGCGTCTCCCATGTGTTGTGCTGTTTCCTCGTGTCCGAGGAGGCGTGTCGCATGCAGGAGGGGCCGAGGGGCCGGCCATGCTCTCGTGGTCCTGATTGGTCTTGTTCAGGGCTCCATCGCAGCCTTGCGGGTGACTAAGCCGGTTTGCAGGGGGCTGGGTGGGCGGAAGGGAGCAGCCCCCGAGCCGGGGCTCCGGGGTGAGGAGCGGGCCGGCCACAGTGGGGCGCCCGGACCCTCCCCGGCCGGCTGTTCACAGCTGACTCTGCCCACTTTTTTGGGGATGGGGGCTTCTGGAGGGGGCATGAGGACAGACCGATCTGGACAGGAAGGGAGGGGATGGCTGTGTCTGCAAAGTCAGCTAGGACACGCCAGCTCGTGCCTGGTCCCTTAGGTCGTGCATCACATGCAGTGGCTCTGGTATCACCTCCTCCTCTGGGGAGCCTTCCTGGATTTCACGGGCAGTGCACCTGTCCCGTGCTCATGACCACCCAAGCTCCTCGTGAGCCTTGGCTGCCCCGTTGTCTCGAAGGCCAGCTCACCCCAGGGCCCCCGGGGGCACGTGGTCTCGAAGGCCAGCTCACCCCAGGACCCCCGGGGGCACGTGGTCTCGAAGGCCAGCTCACCCCAGGGCCCCCGGGGACACGTGGCAGGGTGTCCCGCTTGCTGTCCGAGCACAGACACCCCCAAACTTCCAGAGCCGTTTCCAAAGCACAGAGACACACACTTAGGTGCCAGTGGACCCACTTCCTGAAGCCCTGGGTACCTGTTCCTTTACTTTTGGTGGAAAATGCCCAGCGTCGTTGGGCAGCCGTCCCAGTGTCCTGAGCTAGCCATGCGGAAGGCCCGCTCTGGAGCGGCTTATCTGCGTAAGCTCCTTAATGGCGCGTACGGCGGGAGCCTGGCGGGGTCTCGACCTCTGATGGAGACGGCGCGGGGATAAGGGTATTAAAGGAAAAAAAAAGAGGTTTTCTTTCTTAATACCCCCCAGGCCCTCCCCGTGGGGTGATAAAAGGCGTGGGCTTCGCAGAGAGGCGGTTTGGCTCCCAGCCCGGCCACTTCCCGGCTGCGCGAGCCCGGGAAGGTCGCTTAGTCTCGCTGAGCCTCAGTTTCCTTGTCTGTGAAATGGGCCCGATCGAGCCTCCCAAGGCCACAGACGTCGATCTGAGAAGGTGCCAGGGAGGGCCCAGTCGACGCCTGGCCCGTGTTCAGCAAGCGTCAGCTCCCAGCTTTGTCACCGTTTTTTTTTTTTTTTTTGAGACAGAGTCTCACTTTGTTGCCCAGGCTAGAGTGCTGTGGCGTCAGCCTAGCTCACAGCAACCTCACACTCCTGGGCTCGAGCCATCCTCCTGCCTCAGCCTCCCGAGTAGCTGGGACAACAGGCATGAACCACCATGCCCGGCTCATTTTTTTTGGTATATATATTTTTAGTTGGTCAATTAATTTCTATTTTTGGTAGAGATGGGTCTCGCTCAGGCTGGTTTCGAACTCCTGACCTTGAGTGATCCACCCACATTGGCCTCCCAGAGTGCTAGGATTACAGGCGTGAGCCACCGCGCCCGGCCCTGTCACCGGTTTTAGAAGCAGCAGGTGGCACCCGCAGCGTGGCGTCAGTGAAGCTCTGGGCCCCGAGGCCCCCGGCCCGGAGTGGGGTGGCGTGCGGGGCCACCTGGCCGTGACCTCGGCTGGGGATCTCCCCAGGTCCTCGCGGGGCGTGTTAATTAGGACGCGCTCCAGCCCGGCCTGTCTCCTGGGCAGGAGCTGCACTCTCCGTGCGTGTGTCCCAGGGCAAGGCCCACCTGCCCGTGTTCTTAAACAGGGAGCCCTCGCGGCCGCGGACCGCTTCAGCACGGTGTGTTGGGCTAAATAAAGCTGCGATTATGACGGGCGAACGTCCCACGGGCCAGTGGAAGAACACCCGGCTCATGCCGCAGCCAGCTCGGGCTCTCCGCAAAGGGCAAACCTGAATGGCCTCATTGATGGGCGGGGTGGACGCGTGTCCGGCGGCCTTTGCAGGCCCGGCGTCTTCCTGAAGTTTCCGCCTATAGCTCTTGCTACCAAGGGTGCCTTCAGAGTCTCCCCTCCTGAATGTCTTTCGTGTTTGTTGCTGGACATTATTTTTTCCTTTAGGGGACAGAATTCTCTGGGGGCTTTGGTCATTCATTCATTCAGTGAATTTTGTTGAGCAACTACTATGTGCCGGGTGCCAGGTGTGCAGCAGGCTGGCCCCTGGTCTCCATGAGTGTACGGCGTGTGGCCCAGGCAGACCGTGGTGAGAGGACAGCCGCCCTGCTGGGAGCACTGCGTGGTGACCCCGGAGCACGTCTAGGAGTCATTGCTCTTGAGAAGTGAAAATAAGATTTAGGGGTCGATGAACGCCTAACGAAACTTGGATTTTGTTTTATTTATTTATTTATTTTTTGAGACACTCTCACTCTGTTGCCCAGGCTAGGGTGCCGTGGCGTCAGCCTAGCTCGCAGCAACCTCCAACTCCTGGGCTCAAGCGATCCTCCTGCCTCAGCCTCCCGAGTAGCTGGGACTACAGGCGTGCGCCACCATGTCTGACTAATTTTTTCTATTTTTAGTTGGCCAATTAATTTCTGTCTATTTTTAGTAGAGACGTGGGTCTTGCTTTTGCTCAGGCTGTTTTCGAACTCCTGACCTCGAGCGATCCTCCCGCCTCGGCCTCCCAGAGTGCTGGGATGACAGGCGTGAGCCACCGCGCCCGGCCTAAACTTGGATTTTAATCCAAAACCACACAGAGGCCTGCAAGGGGCTCCCTCCCTTCTCCTTGGAATGGTTCTCGCCTGAACGCTGCCATACTCCGTTTTCCTTTGAGCAGCTTGGAAGGCGGGCCGTCCGCGCGGCAGGGGGTGGGGGGCGTGCTGCGAATACAGGGGCAGGGATAGACGCCCAGGGTTCCTCTTTGATGCGGCCACTCAGCCAGCGAAGATGGCAGCGGGTGTCTTTGCCGTGGCTGGAGTTTACACTCGGTGCCCGGGGGACGGGCTGCAGACCCCGGTGGGCGGCTCCTCGCTGTCTTTCCCGATGAAAACTGGAAGACTCTACGCGAACTGACGTTTAATACTCGCAACTTGTGGGGTTAGTTAAAACGTCTCAAAGCGTCAGTGCCGTGGTCACGGTTGGGGAGACGATGACACGCGGTGGCCCTGGGTGGGAGAACGGCGGGCTCCGGGCGGCGGGCTGCGTTTTTGTATTGAACCAGGAGCTGGGTCGCTGGCTGTGTCTCCGTGGTGACTCCAACATTGCTGGAGAAGACACTCCAGTGCGGAGAGAGCCAGCGAGCTGGCCGGGGGTCCTGACTCACGGTGGGACGGAAGGGACCGGAGCGTGCCGGCGGTGAGGTGGCTCCCGAGAGCATCCCACCGGCTTTTGTGCCCCTGCTGGTGCACGGTGAGGAAGACCCGGTCGCTGACGAAAACCAGGGGGCAGGGGGCCCACCGCGGAGACGGCTACAGCTTCGGGCCGGTGCTGCTTCCTCGGTCGGCTGGGTGCGTGGAGGGGGAGGGGCGAGAACCCGCCTGGATAAGCCAGGTGTGGGCGCCAGGGCCTGCCAACCCCAGCCGCCCCCGCCGTCGTCTGTCAGGTCCAAAGCAAACAGCGCGGGCAGAGTTCCGATCCGGCCCGGCCCGGCCGGTAGAATTCCACCTGGCCAGGTCTGCTCTGAACTGTAACTTTCTCTTTGCGGTTTGAAATGATTCTTTGTGAAACCAAACCTCAAGCAAGCTCGGTTTTCAGATTGCTTTTTCTCCCCCCAAAGTGCATTTTTGTTGAAACTCTCGTGTGCTATTTTTTTTTCCCTCCCTCGCCGCTGTTAAGAAGAGACCTACCACCAAAAACCCGAGACGGACGAGATGAACGAGGTGGAGGTCTCTCCCGTCCCCGAAGAAAAACACGTCTGGGTCCAGCCGAGGGTGTCCAGACCCGCCAAGCCCAAGAAAGCCCCGGCGGTCAGCTACATGAGTGAGTCGGGCACCCTCTGCCCCGTCCTCCCCTCTGGGCCACCCCGGGGTGGGGGGTGGCAGGGGGGCTGGGGGGTTGAAAGGCCTCCAGGGTGACAAACAGCAGGGGGACAGGGCGAGGCAAGGCTTGCAAACGCACGGCCACGAGACGCTTTTTAAAAATGATACTTTTAAGCCTTTTCAAAAACAAGCATTACAGGAGTTGCACTTGGGTGGCATTTTTCCCCTCTCCAGGCAGGTATTTTAAGGTTAGACCTTCCCTCGTCCTTTCGAGGGGGACCTGAGCTGAGACTGGGTTCCTCAGGGGAGCGAGGGCCTCTCTAGGGGAGGACTCGGGGCGTGCAGCGTGGAGGCTGGCTGGCCTGTCGCTCGACTCTCTGAGACTCAGTTTGCTCATCCACGTAGTGGGGCAGTAACACCTATGCCAGGGGCGCTGTGAGCGTCACGTGCAGCGCTGTGGTCACCTGGTGTCCGCTGAGGTCTCCCTGTCCTCCGAGATCCGGACATCCGGGAGATCCCTTGTCACGGCTGCCTTCACTGAGGCTGCGGGCCGTGGAGGGGCATTTCTTGCAGGGACAGCAGCAGGCCCGGCCGGACGCCCCTGTTTCTCCCTCCATGCCCCCCCAGCACCGAATGCCGGAAAACTGGACTCCCCTTGAGGAGAGCCCCGGCTCACGCTCCCCCTTCTCCCCTGCTCTGACCCCCTCTCCCCTCCTGCACCAGCCTGCTGTCCTCTGGGGCCTCCAGATGACTCCTCCCCGGCGGGCAACCATGCTGTGGCTTCCTCTGACCAGCACACATGCGGACGCCTTTGTCCGGCAGTCCCGAATGGTGCCCTTGTTTCTTTCGATAACATGCAATCATAGTGTCCGTCCTCTTCAAAACCGTGACGCGACTCCAAGACGCCGACACGGCCCTGTAAAATAACGACACGGGGGAGCTTGCCAGACGTCCTCTGGGCTGTGGGGCAGACGGCGTGGCGAGCGTGGCTGGGTCCTCAGCCCGCAGGCCCGGGTACGGTGTCCGCCTCACCGCCCTGCAAGTCCTGCCCTCCGGAGCCCTATGGGGCCGTGGCCACGTTCACCTTCTCACTTGATGCTCACAGTCAGCCTTGGAGAGGCGGGTGCCGTGCCCACGCCCAGTGTTCTCGGAGCGGAATTCCATGAGTGGAATGGAATCCATCATGGATTGGAATTCCATGGAATGGAATTGAAGGAAGTGGAACCTCATTTCCACACCTTTAAAGAGGGGAAGTCACTTGTCCAAGGTCATGCTGCTAGTATAGACCGAGGGTCTGGGATTCGAGCCTCCCAACTAGAGCTGCCGCCACCAGGCATTGCTCTTGCTCTTGCTACGGCACGGATTATACAGAATGTGCCAGAATGTCCCTGGGAGTGGGCGGAGGGGTCCTCTTCTTTTTTCTATTCCCTTTTTCTCATTAGATTTTACCAAGAAAGGGAGGGGTCTTCTAACCCTCCCGCCTTCCCGAGGTGACGTGTGTTTCCGACTTCCTCTCCTAGCCCAGGTCGTCAGATGCGACACCAAGATGAAGGACAAGTGCAAAGGGTCCACCTGCAACAGGTAAGGCCCGGCCGGTCCCTGTCCTGCGCCGCTGAACCGGCCGAGGTGGCGGGTCACGTCCCGACCCTCGGGCTGACTGCCACCCACACCGGGCTGGGAGGAAGCTCACGGGAAGATGGTGTTCACTGTTTTCAGCACAAAAAGGGGGGACCAGGTTGAGCCAGGAGCTAACTCAGTTAGGGTGGCCGGGACACCCCCGAGTCCCCCCCCACCCCTGACTGCTGCCACTTCTGCAGAGCTTGCCGCACAAAGACGGCCATCTGTGTCCACCCAGACCGCCGCTTCTCAAGCTCGGCACTGCTGCGTTGGGGGCGGGTCATTCTTTCCGGTGGGGGCTGTCCTGTGCACTGCGGGGGTGTAGCGGCGTCCCTGGCTTTGACTCCCCAGACGCCAGCAGCACTGCCCCCAGTCGTGCCACCAGAAATGTCTCCAGATGTCCCTTGAGGGGTAGCATCACCTGTAGTGGAGAACCACTAACCTAGAGCGTCGACCCAAGCTCCGGGTCCCCTCCCCCCACCCACATATGTTCCAGTAAGTATGTTGTCCCCGGTGGGCACGGGGCCACACCCTGCAGACCACTGGGAAGGGTTTTCTGAGCGAGCGGCGAACAGAAAATCTCATTATCTTAACCCAGTGGTTCCAACCCCGAGAGTAAACCAGCTGTCCAAAGCAAACAACAGCGGCAGATTGCAGTATTTGCCGATTCCTGTGGTGTGAACACTCCTGTCCTGGCTGGTTTCAAGCCACCCGTGGTTTGACCCCAGCTCACGGCATCACTGAAGGTTTAAGCAAGCTGCCCCGGCCAGCCAGGATGCGGGGGGCTCCCGTGTACCCGTCGTGTGTTAGAGCCAATCTGGAGGACTTTTTTTTGTTTGTTTTTTGAGACAGAGTCTCACTCTGTCGCCTGGGCTAGAGTGAGTGCCGTGGCGTCAGCCTCGCTCACAGCAACCTCAAACTCCTGGGCTTAAGCGATCCTCCTGCCTCAGCCTCCTGAGTAGCTGGGGCTACAGGCATGCGCCTCCATGCCCGGCTAATTTTTTCTATGTATTTTTAGTTGGCCAGTTAATTTCTTTCTATTTATAGTAGAGACGGGGTCTCCCTCTTGCTCAGGCTGGTTTTGAACTCCTGACCTTGAGCGATCTGCCCGCCTCGACCTCCCAGAGTGCTGGGATGACAGGCGTGAGCCACCGCGCCCGGCCTGGGGAACTTTTTAGAAGTGCTCATTCCAGAGCCCTCTGCCCAGAGACGCTGAGAGCCAGCCGGAGATGAGTGTGCGCGTGGCCTGTGGTTTGGGGGTTTTAACGTGTGTGTGTAAGGCCCCTCCCCGTGATTCTGACACGCACCCCGTGTGCCAAGCCAGGTGTACGACCTCCGGCCCCACAGCCTGGCAGAATCTCCTGGGGAGTCTGTTAGACATCGAGATTCTGGGCCTCACCTGGGTCCCGGGAGGTTGAGCGAGCTCGAGAATTTGCCAGTCTTACCTTGAGAAACCAGAGGCCTGGAAGAGCTGACCAAGCCGCACTGAGATGAGACGGTCACAGCATGGAGGCGCTTGCCTGGAGCTCAGTCCCCGGCTGGGGACCGGCCCGGCAGTGGAGCAAGATTTGGGCTCGATGAAAGCAAAAAGGGGCTGGGTGCAGCGGCTCACTCCTGCAGTCCTAGAGCTTCGGGAGGCTGAGGTGGGAGGATCGCTTGAGGGCTGGAGTTCGAGACCAGCCTGGGCAACAGAGTAAGATCCTGTCACTGCAAGAATTTTTTAAAACTTAGCCGGGTGTGGTGGCACACACCTGTGATCACAGCTGCATGGGGGCTGGAAGAGGAGGATGGCTTGAGCCCAGGAGTTTGAGGTTATAGTAAACTATGATCAGGCCACTGCACTCCAGCCTGGGCAACAGAGTGAGATCTTGTCTCTAAAAAACAAAGCAAAAACCCCAAAATACAAGAAGGATCTTTGTTGTGATAACCACCTTCTTACTGAGTCCCTTCATCTCTGTCTGTCCTCTTACTCACAACGTCCCTGTGCAATGGGTCATCCGTTCTTGGTCCCGGAGGCTGGGAATAGGTGACCAGCTGGCCTCAGTTTGCCCGGGACTTTGCCCACATTTAGCCCTGAAACTCCAGGAAGCCCCTGGGTCCTGGGCCAGCGGGGTGCTTGGTCACCCCAGCGGGGAGTGGGATTTAGTCAAAGTGTTTCTGAAAGAAGCTGTGGGCTTTCAAATGAGACAAATTGTACCAAGTCGGTGACGAGTGTGTCCCCAAGGTGCTCTCTGTCAGGGGGGGTCTCCCCTCCCTCAACGTCAGCTGTTCACCTAGTCGAGGCTGAACTTCCCGGCAGGAGCCCAAATTACAGATGCTCTGGGTTACCGGTTCGAAAAGAACTTCCCACCCAGGCCTCGGGTCTGGTTGTGGATCCCAGGGGCCGGGCTCTCAGGGGATTGGAAGGCCATGGCCCAGCCCTGCTGAGAGGGGCCTGGCAGAGCAGCCAGACACGGGTCACCATGGCAGGGAGAGAGGGATGGGGCCGGAGCTGGAGGCTGCAGGCCTGTGCCAGGACGCCCCTACCCGTGGTCCCTCAGGTCCAGGGTTCCTCTGGGGCAGGTGGCCCTGGCCCACAATGAAAAAAAAAAAAGAAAAGAACTTCCCGAGCTGTAGAAATGTGAGATGTACAAGTAGCAGACGTGTTGTAAGCATGTCGTAAACATGAAGCTCTTGACCAGGGAATTGCAGGGTGGCCCGGAGTACTGAGCTGCTGGACACACGTTGGGGCCGAGCCGGTGCCCGGCACGTGTTCGCAGCAGTGCGTTGGCCACCGGCAGATCCTGCAGGACTGCAGGCGGATCCGAGTGGGCCGCTTCCCCGGTGGGCCAGCGCATCCCCCGAAGGTAGTCGAGTGGATCCATCGAGCTGACAGAGCTGGTTAACATCGTGCGTTCCGGAGTTGAAGCGCGTCTGCCAGGAAGAACGAGCGCGGTTTTGGCAGCGCGGCTGCCGGGCTGCTCCTTCTGGCAGCAAACCGCCGACAGGTGCGGCCGCCCCTTGCAGACCCTCGGGTTCGTGACGCGAAAACCGTGTCCTCAGGAGAGGGGGCCTGATTCTCCTTCCTGTGAAATCTGGCTTGAGTTCGTCAAAAGCTGAGTCGAGTCATTTAGAGCACCTGTTAAAAAGAGGAGGGGGTTTAGGCCACGGCGCCTTGGAACTGGGCTTGCCAGGAGCGCTTCGCTCCGAGTGTTGCGAGTTGCACTTTGAGCGACCGGGGACGAGGTCGTTGGTGGGCTCACGCGCCGTCCCCGGGGACAGCTGGCAGCTGGCCGGCAAATGCTGTGAAGCGAAGCCAATTAATGAGTCGCTGGGATGAGTTCGGCGTAGCGATGGTCGGTGGCGGAGTGACCACAGCTGGTACCTGTCTCTGCCCTTGTGCTCAGCGTTAGGTGGCCTTGGCACATCTCTGTGCCGGGCGGATGGGGAAGGAGGCAGGCAGCGCCTAGAAGGGGTGTCCACTCCTCAAAACGCACGGGTCTGGGAGTTTCGGAGCCGAGTTGTCCTTCTGCGGTGACGTGCCTCTCTGTGCTCTAAGCTTGAGCTGACAGTGTCACATCCGTACTGCGCGGTGCGGAAAAACAGATCAGGACTAGAGAACGTTCCTTGCCAGAGAGCAGCGAAACGGTTCTCCAGCTGGGGGTGGGTGGAGCACTCCCCGGGCAGGGAGAAGGCGGGGATCCGTCCACACAGAGATGTGAGGGGCCTCCCGTCGAGAATTGTGACGCGGCCCCCACCCACAGTGGTGAGAGCACCCCCGTCTTGCTGGCGGAAGCCGCCCCACGATCTCGCACGCCGGTGTCCCCTGCGTGGGGCTTTTGCAGAAGTAATATTCACTGGACTTTTTCTTTCTGACTTTAAAAAGTATTCTTGGCCGGGCGCGGTGGCTCATGCCTGTAATCCTAGCACTCTGGGAGGCCGAGGCGGGAGGATTGCTCGAGGTCAGGAGTTCAATATCAGCCTGAGCAAGAGCGAGACCCTGTCTCTACTAGAAATAGAAAGAAATTATTGGCCAACTAATATATATAGAATAATAATTAGCCGGGCATGGAGGCGCATGCCTATAGTCCCAGCTACTTGGGAGGCTGAGGCAGCAGGATTGCTTGAGCCCAGGAGTTTGAGGTTGCTGTGAGCTAGGCTGACGCCACGGCACTCACTCTAGCCTGGGCAACAAAGTAAGACTCTGTCTCAAAAAAAAAAGTATTCTTGGCCATTGCAAATAATTCAGGAAGGCAACAACGACAAAGATGTACAGAGACAAAACCAGGCCCCCGAGTCTCCCCAGTACCGGCAGCAGTTTGACGTCTTTCCTTCCAGTCGTTTTTCTGCACGTGGAGGAGGCTGAAGCTGCTTCCACATTCTCACTCAATGCGTTCCAGAGTCAGTGGGCAATTCCTCACGTGCGTCGTGCTCGGTGGCTGTGCCATGCCCCGCCACACGGCTGCACCGGGACATGTTTGGCCGTCGCTTTGACGCCTGCTGACTCACTTCCAGTTTTCCACAATTACGAGCAGTTGGAATGTGCTCTTAGATCCGACTTCCTGGCTTGTTTTTCTTGGGACGTGCACGCACAAGGGAAATGGAAGAGTCAGTGCTACGAATGTTTAAGGCTTGCCTAAAGGTCAGGATGATTTCTACTCCAACACCACCACTGAGTTTTGCCCTATTAAAAAGCCTGGCAATCTGATACCTAGAAAACTAACAGCATCTCCTTTTAATTTGCACCTCTTTGATGAATGGGGGTTGAGCGTCTTTCTGAGTGCATTTGAAGTCTTGCTTCTGCGAATGGTCTGTGGATTCATACGCCTGTAACACCCGTCTTGGGCGCCTGAAAACAGCGTTTTAGATGACATTAGACCCTCCACATAGGCGGATTCAACCACCCGCAGATCAAAAATATTTTTTAAAAAACAATCATACTGGCCATGCACGGTGGCTCACGCCTGTGATCCTACCACTCTTGGAGGCCGAGGCGGGCGGATTGCTCAAGGTCAGGTGTTCAAAACCAGCCTGAGCAAGAGCGAGACCCCGTCTCTACTAAAAATAGAAAGAAATTAATTGGCCAGCTAAAAATAAATAGAAAAAATTAGCCGGGCATGGTGGCGCATGCCTATAGTCCCAGCTACTCAGGAGGCTGAGGCAGGAGGATCGCTGGAGCCCAGGAGTCGGAGGTTGCTGTGAGCTAGGCTGATACCACAGCACTCTAGCCTATGGAACAGAGTGAGACTCTGTCTCAAAAGAATAAAAAAAAACAAATGTAAAAACAATACAGTGTAACAACTATTGACATATGTTTACATTATATCAGGTACTGTAAGAAATGCAGAGATGACTTGCAGCTTAAGGGGGAATGTGCCCAGGCTACATGCAAATCCTGTGACATTTTACACAAGGAACTTGGGCAGCCACGGGCTTTGGTATCTGGGTGGGGGATGGTCCTGGAACCAATGTCCTGCGGGTGTCAAGGGACGATTGTGTTGTGTTTGTGTGACTATGAACTTCAGTCTGGGCCTGGGCAAGTTGTGACTTGAACCAGTGGAATGCGCATTACCGAAGCTTCTCCGTATTTAATAACAGAGCTATGGAAGAGCAAACCGATAAAGTCTGTGTGCGGTGCCATCGACGTGCTGGCCTCAGAACGTCATGTCGTTTCTTCCCCGCAGGTATCAGTGCCCGGCGGGCTGCCTGCGGAACAAGGCTAAGATTTTCGGGACTCTGTTTTACGAGAGCGTGAGTACGGCCGGCATTCCCTCGAGCCATAGGTTTCGAAGGAGGGCTGGTGGTTTTGCGGGATGAGATTTTCTCCCCACTCCTTAGCCAAACCGGGCACGCCCGGAACTGACCCGGGGGTGCATTTCTGGGCTCACAGACACGCGGAGCCACTTCTGGGAACTGAGCTGATCCCCGGGAGGCCGGTCCCCCGCCGGCTGGGCGTCCGCATGCTCCACTGGAGGGGGAGAAAGGGCCGTTTGTCGCTGCTCTCAGTTCGTAAAGCGACTCGGATGGGTTTTGAAGATAAGCGGCCCCGGGAACAAAGACACGGTTATAGGCAGACGGGGACTTCCGAGGTTGGGGAAGTCCCGCCCGTCCTTTTGGCTCGTAGTGGGTTGAGGACGAACATGGGGGCGCTTCTGACAAAGGCTGAGTCACAAGCCGCGTGTGCTCTCCCCTCCCCCCCAGTCCTCCAGCATCTGCCGGGCCGCCATTCACCACGGGGTCCTCGATGACCAGGGGGGCCTGGTGGACGTCACCAGGAACGGGAAGGTGCCCTTCTTCGTGAGATCCGAGAGAAACGGCCTGGAGTCTTTGAGGTAACCGTCCTGCGGTCGCGGTTCCTTACAGTGTTTTTCCCGGTGACGAAAGTGCCGCTGAACCTTTAGAAAGTGTTGAACAATATGAAGGCGCAGAAAAAAGTAAAGACAACTTGGATCCCGTAACTCAGAAATCGCCCCTGTAGGCAACGTAGCAGCACATCTCATTCCGGCGGGACCTTCCTGGGTGTGTGTTGAACTTGGGCGAGTTTTGAATCCTCCTTTTTCTACCTTTTGAGTCAACGAGAACGCTTCAGGCTGATGGTGTCTGTGAATGTGTGGGCTCATTCCTTTTTGTTGAGACAGAGTCTCACTCTGTTGCCCAGGCTAGAGTGAGTGCCATGGTGTCAGCCTCGCTCACAGCAACCTCAGACTCCTGGGTTCAAGCGATCCTCCTGCCTCAGCCTCCCGAGTAGCTGGGACTACAGGCATGCGCCACCATGCCCGGCTAATTTTTTCTATATATATTAGTTGGCCAATTAATTTCTTTCTATTTAGAGTAGAGATGGGGTCTCGCTCTTGCTCAGGCTGGCTTTGAACTCCTGACCTTGAGCCATTCTCCTACCTCGGCCTCCCCAAGTGGTAGGATTACTAAGCTAGTTCATTTTTTTTTTGAGACAGAGTCTCACTTTGTTGCCCAGGCTAGAGTGAGTGCTGTGGCGTCAGCCTAGCTCACAGCAACCTCAGACTCCTGGGCTTAAGCAATCCTACTGCCTCAGCCTCCCGAGTAGCTGGGACTACAGGCATGCACCACCATGCCCGGCTCATTTTTTCTATATATATTAGTTGGCCAATTAATTTCTTTCTATTTATAGTAGAGATGGGGCCTCGCTCTTGCTCAGGCTGGTTTTGAACTCCTGACCTCGAGCAATCCGCCCACCTTGGCCTCCCAGAGTGCTAGGATTACAGGCTTGAGCCACCTCGCCTGGCCTAAGCTAGTTCTTGATTAGCGATTTTTCCACTCCCTAGAGAGTGAGGTTTTTCAGTTTTTTTAATGTACTTACTTTCCCCCCAAGGTAATGTTTGTCATCGAGGGTGGACAGATGGTGGGTGGGTCCTTCTCGATGTGGGACTTCCTGGGTAGCGGTGGGGGAGGCATGACTGGCTGCTCCCACCTGATCTGCCTGTGGAACCCAGTGGGGACAATAGGGGTCAGACAGACCAGGTTCCTCCTCTTCCCCCGTGTGATTCAGGCCAGTGTCTTCACCTCTTCTGAGTGGCAGTGTCCTCATTTGCAGTGAGGGTCATCTGCAGCACCGTTAAAACTCGTGCCTGTTGGAGACCTCTTGTGCCCCTCCCTGTAGCCCCCGCCTTGCGCGTCTCTGGAGCTTTGAACATTGCTCCCGGGACACACATGTGCAGGGGAGATTCGGGGACTCCCCCGTGCCCGTTGCCCACCCCGGGGTCTATGACAAGGAAAGCTTTGAACAAAGCCTCCTGCGATGGGTACAAGGTAGCGCATCCCGTCCAACTGTGAGGCTACTTGGAAAATTTTCGAAAACAAGAAGAGTCGTTGCACTTTGACACATCTTGCTCTTCGGGCGAGGTTGGGATATCCCTCTTCTGCTGCCTTAGCGAGGGACTTGGCGTGAGGGGTTAGGCAGAGCAAAGAGCAGGGCAGTCCATGCACGCAGATACCGGTTGGGTAACTTCAACACCGCAGCGGGGAGGCCCTGCGCAGGCCACTGGGAGCTCGGTGAAGGCTCCACTCCTGCGTCCCGGCCATGCTTGTCCTGGAGGCCCTCCGGGTCCCTAACAATGGCCCACTTTGCACCCAGAGCAGGGCATCTGCACGTTTTGGAATTCAAGGGTCTGCCGACATTAATGCAGAGCAATTTACGGCTTTATTCTCACCAATCTCTAATTGAAAGGTAGTATTTTCTTCCCTTGTGAATGTTGGCCATGAACCAGGCTAGCATTCGCAGGGCCGGCGACTTTCTCGCTGGAAGAATCCAGTTGCTGCAAACATCCTGAAACCCCGTCCCTGGTGCGTTTCCCCTGAAATGACAGCAGTTAGAAGATCCGCCTCTAAAATCTGCTATTCGGTGCATTGATAAAGGAAGCCAGCTTTAATGCAAATCTGCTTTAACACTTTGATAATGATATTAATAATAAGTGATTTCCTTTGTGATGTTTTAAATCCATCTTAGGCGTTTTTAAAACCATTATTCTGAGAAGGGGTCCGTAGGCTTCACCAGGCTGCCAGAGGAGTCCTTGGTACAAAAAAGGTTAAGGGCTAGGCGCTGTGGCTCACGCCTGTAATCCTAGCTCTTGGGAGGCCGAGGCGGGCGGATTGCTCAAGGTCAGGAGTTCAAAACCAGCCTGAGCAAGAGCGAGACCCCGTCTCTACTATAAATAGAAAGAAATTAATTGGCCAACTGATATATATATAAAAAATTAGCCGGGCATGGTGGTGCATGCCTGTAGTCCCAGCTACTTGGGAGGCTGAGGCAGGAGGATCGCTTGAGCCCAGGAGTGTGAGGTTGCTGTGAGCTAGGCTGATGCCACAGCACTCACTCTAGCCTGGACAACAAAGTGAGACTCTGTCTCAAAAAAAAAAAAAAAAAAAAGGTTAAGGTTTGCTCTAGAATATTCTGAGAACTTTCAGGCTGATGGGAAACAAGTGGGAAAGTGTGAAGTTGAAGCTGTAAATAAGATAAGTACCAGAGCAAGGGTGTGCTTTCAGAAGCAATTCTGTTTGCACTTACCTAATGTTTTCTTTTACAGCAAATACAAACCTTCTGGCTCATTCACGGTATCAAAGGTGAAAGGTAAGCTGGCACCTCTTATGTGACCATAATACCCAGGTTATCTTGGATGTCCCTCAAAATTTCACTTCCCTTAGTCGTTGTTTTCATGTTAACATACATGGCTGCTCTCAGCGTTTGCAGAGGCTTTTTCGAGAGGGCCCTGAGGAGGTCATTTCGTTAACTAGTTTCTAAACATCTCTGGACTTGAAACTGGCCCCAGATTGCTGAGCCTGAAGCACAGGGCTGAGCTTGCCAGCTGAATGCCACAGAAATACCGACAGCTGGGGTTGGGGTGGCCGAGTTTTCCCCGGGAGTTTCTATCGATTAGTAGTGGCTTCCTGGAGCTTGATAGATTAGTAATGTCTGCCGTGGACACAGGTGGGAGAGTTTGGGAAGTGCGTGATGCATCTTCGCCCCCTCCGACCCAGCTTCTTACATGGCTCAGGGTGTGTTCCTTTGGCAGGCCGGGAGGTGGGCATGGGAGGGCGTGCTCCCACCAGAGGTGGACGGATGGGTTACAGCCGCCCAAACCTGGCCTTTGACCCCAGTGATGTCGGGCAGGCCGGGATGCGGAAGCATCATGCAGGGTCCTCCCTGGGAACGTTGCTGCTAACCCCGCCTTTCCTCTGGGAAAGCAACTATTGTCATTTGCCCTGGATGCAAGAACATCTCATTAGATATCTTTACAAAAAGGTATAGAGGTGCCTTTTTCTTATTACGAAAAGAATGCCTGATTATTCCAGATAATTTAAAAATATCTTGGGAGGAACAAGTTTTAAAAAATGACTTGACCTAAATTCTGCTAGTTAGAGATAACCACTGCGAACATTTCAGTTTATTCGTTCTATGTCTTAAAAGTATAAACATTGGTAATATATATATATATTGATAGCTTTTAAAATGTGAGATGGAATCACATACAATTTTTTGCTTACATAATTATGTGCCAGGAATATATTTTCTGTGCCTTTAAATGTTCTCCTAAACCCGATTTTAGTGATCTCCCCGTCATCTCCTTGCACAGAAGTCCCTGAGGTACCAACCCAATCCCCTTTGTTGGACAGCTGCATAGACCCATTTTACAGGCACGTGGCCTGAGGTCCAGGCTTGCGGGGGGCCCTGACCCTCTCCCTCTGCGTTCCCGTTCACAGTGCAGGACTTGGACTGCTACACCACCGTCGCTCAGCTCTGCCCATTTGAAAAGCCGGCGGTCCACTGCCCAAGGTGAGGCTCGAGGAGGGGGCAGGAAACAGCTGCCAAAGTGGCAGGGTGGGCTCGGGGTGGGGGTGGGGTCTCTCCTTTCCAGGGGCAGGGGCATCACCTTCTCACGAGATGTCCCTGGCGTCTGGTTTCACCTATGCTGGTGCTGAGTGAAGAAGGGACCGGGCCGGGTTGCACCCAGAACTCAATCACTGTGCGCTCAAAGGCTGGGACTGCTAGACCCTTACCTGCTAGCCCTCAATCTGGGCTGCGTGTTGGAATCTCTGGGCAAAGGCATTAAAAAAAAATTCCCAGGGCCCTGCCCAGACCGCGGAAGGCCTCGCCGGTGACCCCTGCATGTGTCACGGTCCCAGAACCCTGCTCCGTTCTGGAAGCTGAGGGGTCCTTTATCTGCTTTAGAGCAGCCTGTCGTTTCCTGGGCTCCGTCTATCTCATGCCTTCTATGGGTCACGTGAGAGGCGCTTTCTCAGAATCAGCTTCATTGACGTCCGCGATGCGTTCCGTGCTACATAAGAACACAATTCGATCGTGTAGTTGCGCAGACATGACGGTGGAGCTGCCACCACCACCCCATCAAGACGAGGGACGTCCCCTCACCCCAGAGAGGGCCTCGGGGGTGTTGGTCCCCCCACACCCCTGTCGCCACGGGGCTCCTCTCTGTTGCCATGGTTCTGCCTGGTCAGCCGCCACCGAGGGTGGATTTTTGTGTCTGGCTTCCGTCAGTCCGCGCCGTGCTGTGGAGACACATCCGTGCTGTTGAGCGTGTCCACGGTTTATTCTTCTTTCTTTCTCTTGAGACAGAGTCTCACCTCTGTCGCCCGGGCTAGAGTGCCCTGGCGTCAGCCTAGCTCACAGCAACCTCAAATTCCCGGGCTCAAGCGATCCTCCTGCCTCAGCCTCCCGAGTAGCTGGGACTACAGGCATGCGCCACCATGCCCGGCTAATTTTTTTCTATTTTTAGTTCTTGGCTAATTTCTTTCTATTTTTAGTAAGAGACAGGGTCTTGCTCTTGCTCAGGCTGGTCTCGAACTCCTGAGCTCAAACGATCCTCCTGCCTCGGCCTCCCAGAGTGCTGGGATGACAGGAGTGAGCCACCGCGCCGGCCCGTGGTGTATTCTTCCATGTCTCCGTGCGGTGTTCCGTTCTGTGGACACGCCACGGTTCGTCTGTCCAAGGAACAGGTTCTACCGGCATCTGCCCAAACCTCAATTAACTGAGTCCTGGAAGAGATGATGCCTCGGGGCATAAAAATCAAGGCAACTGTCCTCTCTGAAGCGCCTGGGAGAGCCTCGTGGGGAGGGGACGCAGGAAACGTGCCCCTCAGCAGAACGGGCTCCTTAGCGTGAACAGGCCCGAGTCTCTGGGACGTCCTACCCACGTGTGTAGACGTCCGGAAAGTATGTCGTTGTCGTAAAGCAAAGCTGCCTTCCTCGCAAACAGTCGTAAAGCAAAGCTGCCCTCCTCGCAAACAGTCGTAAAGCAAAGCTGCCCTCCACGCAAACAGTCGTAAAGCAAAGCTGCCCTCCACGCAAACAGTCGTAAAGCAAAGCTGCCCTCCACGCAAACAGTCGTAAAGCAGAGTTGCCCTCCACGCAAATAGTCGTAAAGCAAAGCTGCCCTCCCCGCAAACAGTCGTAAAGCAGAGTTGCCCTCCACACAGAGCAAGCTTTCCCGCTCAGCTCTGTTGTAAAATGAGAAATATGGCGGGAGTCCCCGGTTCCCTGGGTTTGTAAGCTCTGAGGATAAAGACAGCGCCTAAGCGGGGTGGGTGATGTGCTGTCTGCCCCCGAGCCCTTTCCTGGGCCTGGAGACACGCAGATTCTCCGAGGACAACAGGTGGAGACCCCGGGGCTAAACAGGAAAATGCCCTGGGCCGGTGTCTCCCCTGCGGCTTCTCTCTGCTCCCTCCATTCCCTCGAATGTTCCAGTGGGAGTAACAGCCGTTGAGTAGAGTTCCCCCGACATTAAACAGAAGCAGAAGGAAACAGTTTCAGAAAATACAAACAGAAAGAAAAACTGGACAGAGGGCAGTATCTAGAAACGTGAGTTTCTGACCTGCCGTTCCAGGAGAAGTCAGAAAGAACGTTCTTAGACTTCCTAATTCTTTCTTTTTTTTCTTTCTTATTAACTACCCCTTGGGCTAGCTGGGTTTTAAATCCACGCATACACACCCTTTCTGTCGGCCCCCAGGAACTGTTTAGACTTCTCTATCCCTGGCTTTCCTCCCTCCAAGAGTCCCAAATGGCGAGGCCAGATCCCACGTGGCTTGTGGCCGCCATTTTGGTTTCTTGGTCCCTGGGCTCCAGCCCACCCTGGACTGTTCCAGAGAACACACATAGACCTTTTATTGAGTAAAGGGCATGTTCTTCCCTGGTGTGAATCTCCCAAACCACCGAGGGCCCACCCATTTCCAGTTCCAGGCTCCCTGCTCATCCCTTGGGTGCTGGGTGACTGACACACTGTGATCTAACCTTTCCCGCCAGTGTTATCAGCGCCCCTCCTTGGAATATTTTGTGACTCACTGAGGTGAGGGCCTCCACCCTTTCCGCCCCCACGCCGGGAAGCGGCCTTTAAAACAAACCCCATTGATTATGATCTCCACAATGTGCTCATGGCATGAACCGGCCAACGCCCAAGAGCGGTCGGCACCAGCTCACAGTTCCACACTCATCTCTCTAAGATTTTTATTCCTTTTCACCTCTTTGTCCGTGCGTGTCTTTTTCATGCATGTTTTACTTTGTTCTAGAGGCCTTGTTTCAGAGGAGCAAAAACATCTTGACCACGGCCAGGGTGGGAGAGGTGTTGATTTTCTCAGAGAGTGAAACCGTGCCGTGGTGCCCTTGCAACTGAGAACTTAAGTCCTGAAACTCAAAGGGACCTCGTGCAAGAAGCTTAGTTTTCCGCCGATCCCACCCGTGACAGAAGTGCTTCCTGTTTTCCAGAGTCCGTTGCCCGGCGCACTGCAAAGACGAGCCTTCCTACTGGGCGCCCGTGTTCGGAACCAACATCTACGCGGATGTGAGTACTCGGCGTTTGTTTTTTTTCTTCATCCCGGCATGGGATTACTGATGACCGCCTCTCCCGGCCGGTTAAGACTCAAAACCCAAGTTCCAAGGTCTGGAGGCTTGAGATTTTATTCCAGTGCCTCCAGCTAAATCCAGACCGCTCGTGTCTGCAACTATTGCCCTGGTTTCCGCATTTATAGAGGCGTGAGTGCTCCCGCCTCCCAGTCCTGCCAATGCGGGGTGCAGGCGTGCCCGTGTGAGGGCTGTCCTGCTTCCCATACTTCCTTCTCCCTGAGAGTTAACAACCTTTCCGGCTCACCTGACGCATTCATAGCGACCCGTCCGCCCTCCTAGCTGCATTTCTTTTTGGCTGTGCACACACTTAGGTAAGAGCACACAGAAGAACACACAAACTCTCCCTAATTTACTACATGTTAATAACCATTCTTATTATACTGGAGCCTCTTCTTCCGTTTTCCCTTTCTGACTTGAGCGAGGCAGCTTTAGCCCGGTTTTTCTTAGGCGACTCCTCCAGAGCACGGTCTGTTCCCTCTGGTTGTCCAGGCTTTAGGGCCGTGGCAACCCGGCTGTGGTCCCGGCTCTGTCGCCCGTAGCCTGTGGGGTCTTGCCAAGCGCTTTTCCTCTCTGCAGAGCGGCCGAGAGCTGGGATTATCTAGCCGAGAGAATCTCGCAGATCTTCCAAAACCCCTTGATGAGATCAGCATTACTCGTCTCCAGCTGACATCTCACCCCTTCTCTTCATCTTCATTTTATGTTTCTCCCCACCCTCCCCACTGTCTGCCTTTGCCTGCTGCAGATTCCCGTAAATGTGAGGTCACCGAGCTCTGCAGAGTCAAAGCAGCCCTCATGACTAAGGTTTTTTTTCCCCCATCCTTTTTCTTCTTGAAAGCTACTCGGCTAAAATGGAATCCAGTTGGAATTTTTACGATGGAGGGAAACTAGACACATCGATGACTACACTGACTGTTTGAACCAAGTCCAGCTGTAAAATGATTTAAAAATCAAGGGATGGGGAAGGCTAGTCCAGCTGTCTACAGACAAAGCAGGGGCGGCCCTATTAGTGTCTGATAAAGCGTAAGGTAAGGTGAAACATGCCAATTAGGGCGAAGCGATTCATTATGTGACGGCACAAAAGGTGTAATTCATGAAGAAGATGTGAAAAGCAAATCTGTATGCGCCAAACAACATAGCAGCTAAACCTATAAAGCAAAAAAAAAAAAATTAGATATGAAAGAACTTGATGAATATTCAGTGATAATATAAAGCTACCTTTTATCCAACACCTCCTGTGTTTTAGGTTTTTAGAAACACCATCCCTAGGTATCCTTATCTGCATTTGACACAGGTGGAAAACAAGGCTCAGGAAAACCTGCCCCAAACCGAGCAGCTAACGTGTAGCACAGGCCAGACGCAGATGAAGGCGTGTCTGGCTTTAGACTGTCCTGTCCCTACTCTGTTCTGCCTTGTTTGAAGTCACCTGCACTGACATGAGCAGGCACATGGGTAAAAGCCCGTGGGCAGCCTTTCCTTAACGTGTTCACTGGCGTTCGGAGCTTTTGGAGCCACGATGCTCGTGATGGGGCTTGGCGGACAATAACTGCTCAGTTCGGTGTTTGTAGAAGGAATAAGTAAGTGAAGATACCACAGTAGTCAGTGATCAAACAGCTCTTCCGAAAAAGAGAGAAGAAAGATAAAAAAAGGAGGAAGGAAGGAAGGGAGAAGTAGCTGAACGAGGGAGGGAAGAGAGCCACCTCCGTCTCAGAGGTTATTTCCTGGCCCCGGTTTCTAGGTCACTCTGTATTCTGGGAAATGATGATGCCTTTTGGAAAATGTCTGTTTGGCTAAGAGACTTATTTTGGGAGTGCTGTCTCCAGACCTTGGAAGGGCCCCGTCGTGCCCACAGTTCCTGCCTGTTCACCAGGAGTGCATGTCTTGGCAGGCCCCACCCCCACTCTGTGGGGAGCTGCGGGCAAGGGAAGGAGCATTGGGGTGTGGCCCCGAGAACAAAGCCCCGCTGTGACATGTACCAGCCGTGGGACTCGGGCAAGCCCCTCCCCCACACCAACCCGGACCTCGGTTTTCTCGGCTGTCCTCCCTGTCTTGCCCGGTGCTTGGGTGAGTTCTCACGCTGTGCTGTGTGAGTGCAGAACCCCCGGGCCTGGCTCAGAGAGACCCTAGGCCCTGCCCCCGGCACCTCTGAGTCACACGGTCTGGCCTGGAGCCGGAGCATCTGCATCTCTAACAGACCCCAGGTGATGCTGACGCTGCTGGTCTGGGACCGCATGCTGAGGACCACTGGGTGAGGGGGGACAGCCCCTTGAGAATTCTCAGTAATGGTGATGGTGAGAGTGACGATTGTGGCGGTGCTCTTTGGGTTGTTGCTTATTTTTGAGACAGAGTCTCATTCTGTTGCCTGGGCTAGAGTGAGTGTCGTGGCGTCAGCCCAGCTCACAGCAACCTCAGACTCCTGGGCTCAAGCAATCCTGCTGCCTCAGCCTCCCGAGTAGCTGGGACTATAGGTATGCCCCACCATGCCCGGCTAATTTTTTGTATATATGTGTATTTTAGTTGGTCAATTAATTTCTTTCTATTTTTAGTAGAGACGGGGTCTCTCTCAGGCTGGTTTTGAACTCCTGACCTCGAGCAATCAGCCCGCCTTGGCCTCCCAGAGTGCTAGGATTATAAGCGTGAGCCACCGCACCCGGCTCTTTCTATTTTTAGTAGAGACGGGGTCTCGCTCTTGCTCAGGCTGGTCTTGAACTCCGGAGCTCAAATGATCTGCCGGCCTCGGCCTCCCAGAGTGTCTTTGTGTTATTAACATCTACTGAGCACCAACCTGCATTAAGCTCTTGATCTTATTTAAACTTCACAATAGCTCTTTAACTTCCATTATTATTGCCCCATATAGGACGGGGTGCAGATTGCTCTGGGTGGCAGTCCTGGCCCTGCTGTCTACAGCCAAGGGACTTGGGGCAGGACCCGCAGCCCCAGACCCTCAGTCTGCCCGTCCACTGGGGGAATGGTGGTAACAGCGGCCTCGGAAGGGCTGTTAGGGTCACTGTGTCTATGCACATGAAACGCTTTCAACCGGGCTCCTTGGGAAGTGCTCAGAGACATTCCCTGTGACGACCCGCACGCTTACTGAGAGAGGGGCTCAGGGGGTTACGCCAGATCACCCCAGGTGACACAGCCAGACAGCATCGGGGGCAGGACAGGTTGCCAGCCTCCGTGCCGCCATCGGTGAATAAACATTCAGGTGTTCACGTTGCAGCCGGCCCTGAGAAAAGGGAGGACACCTCGTGCCTGTCACAGAGGCCTGGGGACAGGACGGCCGTGGGAGGAAAGAGAGAGGAGGAGGAAGAGCGTGTTTCTGGGAGTCGAGTGTGGACGGCAGGTGATGCCGGGCCTGTGGCACGAGGCGGACCCGGCTGGGACCGGGAGCCGGTCCTCCCCACGGCCGCCGGCAGCTTGCCGTTATCGGCCTGTTGCCCTGGCAGAGGAGGACTTTGGTTGCCTGGCAGTGGAAAGGCTTACAAAGGGGCTGAGAAAATAGATCCGAAAGAGAGAGATGTCTGGACTCCCCCCTTGGAAACTGTCAGGATATCTTGCCAGCCAGATCAAGAGCCTGGAAAAGTGACAACCCAGGGGAAGACTCAGCCTGTGAGACCTGGTGTGTCTAGGGAGAGACGGAAACTCAGAGGAGGGATGGAAGGAGACATCAGTCCGTGTGTCCCTGGCTTGCCCCTCCCCAGCTTGAAAGAGTCTGTGAAATAAAGAAAGAGGTTACCATTGTATAAAATTGGAAAAATGCAGAAAAGCATGAAGATGGAAATAAACATGCCTGTGATTCCATCATCCAGAGATAATGATAACCATCATCAAAACGTTTTGATGGACTTCCTTACAGTTTTGTCTTTTTATCTGTCTATACATATATGTGTACGTGTATATTTATACATATATGCACACATAGAAGATGTCATCTCAGTTGAAACTGAGGTTATTAAATTTTATGGCACAGCCTACAACAACAACAAAAAAAAAAACAGAAACCCTCCAGGGACAGGGAGCAAAGCACTGTCGCCCAGGCTCCACTGAAGGAAGCCTCGTGGCAGCTCTCAGCGGAGAGATGCTCCTACCTGGCCGGGCGGGTCTGTGACACCACCAGGGACGTGTCCCTCCTGGTGCCATCGGGGAGCAGCCGCAGGGGCCTCCCTTCTGGCAGGGCAGGCGGCGGCGTGGGCCTCGCGCTCCGGGACAGAGACAGCGCGGGCTCCGCCTGCCAGTGAGAGCAGCGAGCGCCGTGGGGCTCACTCACAAGACACCCCTGCTGACGGCGACGTCGTTAGAGGGCTTCTAGAACAATCTCGTCACGTGGACAGTCTCTCTGCTTCTCGTTGAGATGGACGCAAACTTCCTGCTCCTTAATCTGTTGGGGGCACAAAGCTCCATGGGAATCGGGACGTTGCGGATCCTTCTTCCAGGAGGAAGACGCTCCCTCGTGCAGGTCGGGCGACCAACTGTCCCGGTTTGCCTGGGACCGAGGGTGCTCGGAGCTGACCCATCCCGCGGGCTCTCTCAGAGCTCCTCCATGGGCTGGGGAACTCTGCGCTCATCCGTTCGATTCATTTATTGAAGACAATGAAATGTGTCAGTGCAGAGTTTACAAAAAAAAAAAGCTGCCTTCAGCTACTCAGTAAATCAGGCAAAACAAAACGTCCAATTTCCAAGTCTTTGGCGTGAGCGTGTGTGTTCGTGCCACCTCTCTCGCAGCCGTGGTAACTCCCCGGGGAAAAGGCAGGGTGGTTTTTCTTCTCTTGCAAAAGCCATGGGAAGGGCACCCAGGTAGCTGGAATGGCTCGTGCAACGGCCCTGGGGTAGGAGTGAACTAGGGGTTGAACTAGTGAACGAAGGCCCTGGGGTAGGAGGGACTTGGTTGTTGAAGGATGGAGTGACAGCTCACAGCCTGAAGCCACCTGCGTGCCCTGGTTCACGGCCCCGTCCCCCACCTTCGAAGCCAGCAGCGGCTGCAGGGCTTTCTCATGCTTCCGGCCGTGACCCTCCCGCCCCCCTCTTACAGGGTCCCCTGTGGTGACATTGGGCAGGATGGTCTTCCCACATCAGGGTCCGTATCTTAATTACACCTGCAAAACCGCTTTTGCTGTGTAAGGTCCCATAGTCACAGTTCTGGGGATTGGGGCGTGGACAGCTTCGGGGACCCTTATTCTGCCGACCACAGAGGCAGAGACTTCAGTTGGCATCTGCTAAGTCATGAACGGCCCAAGTGGCCTTGGCAAAGCTGTCGGATCTCACCGGCGCCGTGCAGGAAGGGAACAAGGGCAGTCGCCACCTTGCTTGAAGGTTAAATGAGATAGCACGCGGAAGGCAGTGGGCGCAGGGCCTGGCGTTTCACACACTGGGCATCCGCATCAGCCCCTGCCCAAGTCCACAGACGGGTCAGGTCAGCCCTGCTCCGGCCCTGCAGCCGGTGGCAGGGGCCGGGGGACCCGGCATCGTCCTCCCGGCGGGGTCCCGCAGGGATGGTGCCGAGGTGGCGGCCACGCCCAAGGCCAGTGTCGGTTGGACCTTGGAGCAGGCCAGTCGGAAGGTCACAGGCCAAGCGGAGGGAGGAGCCTGGGCGGCTCCTACGCTCGGGCGCGACTCAGAGTTCCCTGGTCCCCGCCGGCAGGCTGTGGAGCCGCCATAGGTCAGGCTGAGGCCCAGGAATCTGCATCCTTAGTGAGCGCACGCCACCACCCTGCCCCTGCACACGAGCGTCCTCAGCTTCGAGAAATGTGGGTTCATTGCCCTCAGACAGCCCGTCCTGTGGCCCACTTTTCTCTTAGATAAGTGAAGATCCTAATGAGAGTTTCACTTGAGGGTTTTATTACCCAGGAATCGAACCACGGATGACATTAGAAAACAGCACAGCCTGCCCCTGGTTGAAACTCAGAGGCCCCGTTGGCACCTAAAATAGCCCAGACTCCCTGGGGGTCCACATGGTATGACCGGCCCCGATCCCCCACCTCCCCACTCTGCCTGCCTTGCTGTATGCTAGCCCCCTGACCCTCTTTCTGTTCCTTGGACATGATGAGTTCGCTCCTACCCCAGGGCCTTTGCACGAGCCATTCCAGCCGCCTGGGTGCCCTTCCCATGGCTGTGACTGGTTCCTTTTTGCCATTCAGTCTTCTCCGATGAGCTGTTCTAAAACAGCCCCCTCTACCCAGTCATTTTACCTCACGGCCTGGTTTCATTTTCCTCCTAGCTGAGGATACCTTGTCTTGTGTATCTGTTTACTTGTCTGCAAAGGCGGCATCTTTATTTTGTTCCCTGCTGAATGCCCCGAGTGCCTAGCACGGTGCCTGGCACATAGTAGGTGCTCAGGAAATACTGCTGAGCAGACGAGTGAATGGATGATGCCAGGTCTCTCCGGACAGACCGGCGAGGAGTCGAGGTCGTGATGGACATTTCCTAGGGGCCAACGTGGTGGGCACGCCACCGGCCAGGCAGCCCCGCGACGGTGAGCCCCGGCCGGCTGGGCCCCGGGGGCGGGAACCCTGGCGCTGACCTGGCCCCTCCTGTGCTTTCAGACTTCGAGCATCTGCAAGTCCGCCCTGCACGCCGGCGTCATTGGGGACGGGAGCGGGGGCTACGTGGACGTCATGCCTGTGGACAAGAAGAAGAGCTACGCGGGCTCGCTGCGCAACGGGGTTCAGTCTGAAAGGTAGGGCGGCGCCCGCCCGCGGGGCCTGGCGAGAGGCCACCGTCCCCACCCTGCAGGTTATGCTCCTGGCCTCTCTTCTCTTTCTTTCTTTTGGTTTTCAAAATAAGAACCTTTTTTTTTTCCGTTCTCCTACTACCAGTGCATGCTTTCGTAGAAAATTCAGAGCCATCAGGTAAGCCCAAGGACAAACAGTGAGCCGTAGCCCGTCACCTGGGGGGACTACTGTGAGACTGCTGGTGTGAGCCCGCTGGCCCTTGTGCCGTGTGTGTGGTGTGCACAGAGCAAGTGGGATCCCGTCACAGTTACACGGTGGTTCTATAAAGCCGCGTCATAGCATAGTCACATAGCGTTAAATAAGAGCAAGCAGTCGAGTCCAGCAGGCCTAGGCGCTGTTTCCTACCGGCTCTGTGACCTTGAGTGAGCCACCCGATCTCTTTGCACCTCAGTTTCTCTCATCTGTGAAATGGGAGTCATAGTCCCTGCCCCGTAGGGTGGCTGGGAGGATTGAGTGACACGGTGCCTCTGCAGGCCTCGGCAGCAGCAAGCGCCTGGTACGTGGGGGTATGCCGATTTCTCCGTATTTCCACGAGAGAGGTCGTAGCTGCTTCCAACACCCGCACCCACGTGTCCTCGGCAACGACTGCCCGGAACCCCGTCAGTGGGCGTGGGCGCCTCCCCGCGGAGTTGGAGGCGTGAGCCCTTTTCCGTCCTCACCGGGACGACCGTCCTTTTGGGGGGGCATCTGCACACCCTGAGACCACTTCCCCAGATCCCTAGAAGAGAAATCTCTGGGTCCAATCCTGTGCCGGCTTCTAAAGTATGCCCTTCCGGAATGTTCTTCGGAAAGGGCCGAGCCCTGGTTCTGGCTGCCAGGCTGTTTCTTGGCACACAGCACTCGTCCTGACACGCGTCATAACTGTCCATGGGAGCAAGTCCCGGGCTCGGAGGCCAGAGACCCGGGCCCCAGTCCTGGGGTCCGTCGTGATGCGTCTGTGGATGGGCGTGGTTGGTAAGCTCGGGCTGCCGTGACTAACTCCCGCAGACTGGGCGGCTTAAACAACCGAAATTCATGTTCGTCTGAGTCTTGGAGTCTGGAAGTCTGAGATGACACTGTCGGGGCCGGGGTGGGGGTTTCTCCCGAGGCCTCTGTGCCCGGCTTGCAGGCGGCGTCCTCCGCTGTCTCCACGTCGTCCTGCCTCTGCGCAGTGTCTGTGTGCTAATCCCCCGCTCTTATCGGGACGCGGTCAGATCGCACCAGGGCCCGTCCATCTGAATCGCCTCCGTAGACGCCCCGGCGTCTCCAAACACGGTCACGCCCCGACGGCCCGGGATTAGGGCTTCACCGTGGGAATTTCGAGAGGACATGGTTCAGCCCGTAACAGGGGAATGCTGAAATTTTATATCTGGGGTGTCCTTTTTAGAAAAGGAATACGAGGCCAGGCTCGGTGGCTCACGCCTGCAGTCCCGGCACTCTGGGAGGCGGAGGCGGGAGGATCGCTTGAGCTCGAGAGTTCGAGACCAGCCTGAGCAAGAGTGAGACCCTGTCTCTACTAAAAATAGAAAAATTAGCTGATCATGGTGGCGCATGCCTGCAGTCCCAGCTACTTGGGAGGCTGAGGCAGGAGGATCGCTGGAGCCCAGGAGTTTGGGGTTGCTGTGAGCGAGGCTGACGCCACGGCACTCTAGCCCAGGCGAAAGAGTGAGACCTTGTCTCAAATAAAAAAAAGAGAACAGAAAGAAAGAAAGAAAGAAAAGGAGTATAAAATAAGAGGATGATATACCCTAGGCTGCCCCTGGAAGCATAAGCTCTTGTGCCTTCCTGGGCCGTGGCACCCGCTCCCACCCCCAGCCTCCCGGGCGCTTTTGCGTGGCAAGCCCGAGCTGTGCGTGAACACCGCAGCTCACGTCCACGCCACCCAGCCCGTGCCCACGTCTTGCCGGCCTGCGTGGGGAGTGCTGGCCGCAGCCCGCGTGCCCAGAGCTCACGGCCTCTACGGTCCTGCTCCAGCACTCTCGACCTTTGTCTGGGCCAAGCGTGACGCAGGGAAATTCCACTGGCTCAGCGGCAGGGCAGGAGGCGGCCGATGAGGTGGAATTTCCTGGCCAGGCGGAGAGAAATCCCGGGACGCCACTCCCTGAGCCCCCTGTGCCCCTTCAAGAGAAAACGCTCTTCCTGCCGAGCGCGGTGGGCTGGGCTTCGTTCCTCTGCCGGATGGGGGCATCGGGGCGGCTCCTGGGGGCTGGGGACAGGGGCCGCATTGTGGGGCCCCCTGGGCAGGTGCCTGGGGAGGGCAGGGGACCAAGAGAAGGTCCCCAAGACGGCTTCTCTCCCCTGTCACGGGGGCAGAGGGGTTGTCATTGGTCTTCTCTTCCTCTGAGACCCACCCGCGTTGCCACCGTCCTTGGAAGTGGCTTCCAGACACAAAAGTCCCTGGCGCCTTCTGCATGGTAGAAAGATTTCGGCGACTTTCCGTAGCTTCCCAGAGCTGGGACTCGGCCTCCCTGCCTTCTCCAACCCTCTCCTCCTGAGTCCTGTGGGCTGGAATCTGTGATGATGCCTGAGCAAGTTAATCGACTGTTCTGTGCCTCAGTTTCCCCATCTGTGAGGAGGGGCAGTGGGTCTCCAGGTGGGGTCCCCAGACCAGCAGCGTCCAAATCAACCAGGCAGCTAGAAAAGCACATCCTCAGGCCCTGCCCCGGACCCACTGAGGCAGACACTCGGGGAGTGGCGGCAATCTGCGTCCGAACACGCCCTCTGGGGACCCTGACTCGTGCCCGAGAGTGCATGCGTGCGTGTGTGCATATGTGGCGGCTGCTGTCGTAGGAATGACATGAGGCCGGCCCCGTACTGAGCACACGGAGTCAGCACCACTCGAGGTTCTGATGTTTGCTACATACTCACCAGGCGCCTACGGAGTGCGCCGAACCCGTGCTGGGACCCAGGGCCAGCGACGGCCACGTCCAGGGAGCTGGTCGCCCCACCCAGGCCTGGCGGAGAGGGCACGTGGCACCCAGTGGCGTTGGGGACGCTGCTCCCGTGTTCCCCAGCCGGGGCGCCTCGGTGGAAGGGGTTGCCGTGAGGTTTACACGAGGGCGCCAGCCAGTGGCCCACGGTAAGCCTGTGATAGATTGCGGTGGCAGTTGTTGCCGTGACTCGACATCTCGGGTCTGTGTCAGACCTCCAGATGCTGTGGCTCTGGTCACATGGGGCCACGGGGCTCCAGCATAAGAAGCAGCCCCTGTGACTCTCCCAGGACCGGGGATACTGAGTCATGCCTGCCCCTCCCATCCGACACTCCGGCCGCCGGGGCCACAGCCATCACGCACGCAAGGAAGCAGCCGGAGTCTGCCTTCGTGGGCCTTGCCATCTAGCGGGGGACATCGAGGACGTCCAAGGAGGGACGGTGCAGGGGCTGGGTCAGCCAGCAGGCAGCCAGCAGTCTCACTGTCCAGAGGGGCCTCCTTGATGGCGTGGCCCCCACGGAGAAGTCTGTGGAGACCCTCGGGCGTGGCCACACCCCGGCCTCCCCTCGTTGGGACAGGACTTCAGCTGCCCTCGCTGCAGAGCACAGGGCCGAGAGAGTTTCCCAGAGCCTGGAGCCGAGGGCGGCTCTTCCCCCAGTGCCGTTGGGACCCTCGAGGGGTCACAGACTGTCCCAAGGGAGACACACAGATGCTGGACATACTGTGACCAGCTCATGGCAAACCCCATTTTTTTTTTTTTTTTTTTTTTTTTTTTGGAGACAGAGTCTCACTTTGTTGCCTAGGCTACAGTGAGTGCCGTGGCGTCAGCCTAGCTCACAGCAACCTCAAACTCCTGGGCTCAAGCAATCCTCCTGCCTCAGCCTCCCAAGTAGCTGGGACTACAGGCATGCGCCACCATGCCCGGCTAATTTTTTCTATATATATTAGTTGGCCAATTAATTTCTTTCTATTTATAGTAGAGACGGGGTCTCGCTCTTGCTCAGGCTGGTTTCGAACTCCTGACCTCGAGCAATCCTCCCGCCTCGGCCTCCCAGAGAGCTAGGATTACAGGCGTGAGCCACCGCGCCCAGCCTAAACCCCATTTTATATCCGGGGAATCCTCGGTGAAATACATGGAACAGCCAAACCCTCCTGCACGGAGCTCTCAGCACACGGGCCAGAGGCTGGCTCTGCGCCAAAGTGGCTTTGGTTTGGCAGCAAGAGGATTTCCTGGGGGTGTCGCAAGGGGGGCCGCCCGGCAGCGATGACGTAAGAGGACAGCTCCGCTCTCGCCCCCACCCACCGGGACAGCAAAGGAAAGAGAAGGCGTCAGGAAGAGCGTTCAGTGTTGGACTGGGGGTTTGTCTGGATAGTCTCGGGGAAAAGCCGGAGATCTGGATGTCAGTTCAGGGTTTTCTCGTAGACAGGGACCATTTTTTAGCATGGATTTTGCAGGGAGATTGGGAAATATATCAACAGTGTCAGCTAGCATTCGTGGGCACTTGATTTTTTTAAAATAATCACCTACATACAGGGGTGTATGTGGGTGGACTTTCAGATGAATGGCTAATCATTCACCTAGTATCCATGGCCGCTGCTCTGTGCTTGGGGACAAGCAGGGGACAGCAGAGATAAACACGCCTGTCCTCAGGGCTGGTGTCCTCCGCAGCACATGTGACAGCCATGCAATGAGAGCTGCGTGCAGCATTCTCAAGTCCCTCATAGCCAAAATAAAAGCAACAGGAGGGAGATTTTAGAATATATATATACATATTTTGTTTGTTTGTTTTTTGAGACAGAGTCTCATTCTGTTGCCCGGGCTAGAGTGAATGCCGTGGCGTCAGCCTAGCTCACAGCAACCTCAGACTCCTGGGCTCAAGCGATCCTCCTGCCTCAGCCTCCCGAGTAGCTGGGACTACAGGCATGCGCCGCCATGCCCGGCTCATTTTTTCCATATATGTTTTTAGTTGGCCAATTAATTTCTTTCTATTTTTAGTAGAGACGGGGTCTCACTCTTGCTCAGGCTGGTCTCGAACTCCTGAGCTTGATCGATCCTCCCGCCTCGGCCTCCCAGAGTACTGGGATGACAGGCGTGAGCCACCGTGCCTGGCCTAGAGTATATTTTGTTTGATCCAGTGTGTCCATAATATTATTTCAGTATGTCATCAAGAGAAAAATCACTCATAGGAGGTTTGCATGGGAGGATAAAAGCTTGGAGATCTGGTGTGTATTTTGCACTTACGGCACATCTCGATTTGGGCGAGTCCAGTTCAAGTGCTCGGCGGCCACTGGGGGCCGGTGGCTACTGGATTGGACAGCCTGGCTCTGAGAATCCCGAGAGCCGAGGGACTGAAAATCTCCCTGGGTGTCCAGAAATTCCGAGACGCAGGAACTGCCGAGCTGTTGTTCAGATCTAACGGGCCCCTCGCTCTCCCCCAGGCCAGGCAGGGACGGGAGGGTCCCCTCTGCTGTGCAGAGGGGCCACCGATGGCAGACGGTGGGTTTCCCTCACTCCACCCGCTTCTACCGTCCCTACACACGTTATTTTGAGACTGTGCCCCCCTAAAAATATTGTAGATTTCATTGAATGAGGGGAGGAGACTGTCCCCTAGGGCGTGGGCCTTCGTGAGGGTAACTCACGCACCCCTGGGCACACCCGCCGCGAGCCGGGCACGAGAACGAGGCCTGAGCCTAGGAGGGATGATGGTGTCTGTAGCTCCCGGCTATTGAGCGCCTGCTGGATGCTTCTCTAGAGAAGCTCATTGACTTTCTATAATGTCCCTAAGCACTTTTATGAACCCAGTTTTACAGATGAGGAAACTGAGGCTCAGAGAAATGGACTCCCCAAGCCCAAAGGTCCTGCAGATGAGATCTGAGCCTGTCTCTGTCCCACTCTGGAACTTTCCTGAAGGATCAATAGAGGGGTGAGACTCTGGGAGAACAGGACTGAAATCCTTTGTAAAAAGAAAAACATACACACACATACGGCCTAGGCTAGGGTGGTTTGACTTGTGATTTTCGACTTTGCAATGGTGCGGAAGCGAGATGCATTTAGTAGAAGCCTTCTTTGAGCTGTGAATTGTGATTGAAAATTCTTTATGATAACTGTATTATGAAACAGGCTTTGTGTTGGGTGATTTTGCAACGAGCTATCGTAAGTGTTCTGAGCACGTTTAAGGTGGGCGAGGCCAGGCTGTGACATTTGGTGGGTGAGGGACGCCAAATGCATTTTTGACTTTGGGAGACTTCTGACTTACGGCGGCTTTATCGCGCGCTCGTGTGTGTACACGCATACATAGATACGTAGAGAGACAGATATGTACGCATATACATATAAATCCATTTCTTAATAACAAAAGAGAACTGGCACTTTTAAAAAGTCAGAAGAGTAAGTGGGCTCAGGTATTCCTCTTCTGCCATCCTTTTAACACTGGCTCCGTGATTCTGTGGGGCTAACTGCCAGCTTGGGGACAGCTCTTCTGTCCCTCCAGGATGGGGCACACGCTCCCGGAACCTCATGTGTGTCCTCATGTGAGTTATCCTCACGAGCTCTTCCTCAGTAACTTTCGAGGCCACAGAGGAGGATGAAGCCAGCTTGGCCCTGACTTCCCAACTTAGTGAGGCCCCTGGGCCATTCCCTGCCCTGCACCCCGGCCTTTCAAGGGCCCCGCTTGGAAAGGAAAAAAAAAAAATAGGGAACCGACGAGAGATAGTGAAAATAATTTTAAGAAATGAATAGCACTCCACACCCCACGCCCAGAGACCCCCACTGCACACATTTTCTGGTCCATTTCCTTTCGGGTTTTTCCGTGTTGCGCACAAACACACTTAAAGAAAGGGGCCAGGGATCACGCCACTAGCGTTGTTGAGCAGATGCGGGCCCCTTCCCGAGTCCTGTGGTTAGCCGCACCGGCTCAGCGGGTGCCCGGTGTCCCTGGGGTGGAGAGACCATCAGCTGCGTTGCCTTTTTTCTTGCACTGCAGTAAACACCGGAAGGAACATCTTTGCGCAAGCCCGTGTCCTTCCCTGACGATGTCTTTAGGTAACTTCCTTTTAGCAGGACAGCTGCAGCCGCTGAGGTGCTGCCTTGCCTGCCCGCACGGTGTCATGGTGTTACGCCAGGTCGCTAAGCTGCCAGGAAGGGATGCTCTCTTCTGACGCCCGCCCCCAACGGCTTTCCACCTGCTTAGAATAAAATCCTCCCTACCACCTGAGGCCACACCTGGTCTGGCCCCTGCCCTCTTCTCCACCGTCTCTGGGCGCCTTCTTCTTCCTCCTCCCCCTCCTCCTCCCCCTCCTCCTCCCCCTCCCCTCCCCCTCCTCCTCCCCCTCCTCCTCCCCCTCCTCCTCCCCCTCCTTCTCCCCCTCCTCCTCCCCCTCCTCCTCCCCCTCCTCTTCCTCCTCCTCCTCCCCCTCCTCTTCCTCCTCCTCCCCTCCCTCCCCTCCCTCAGCCCCCTCCTCCTCCCCTCCCCCTCCCCTCCCTCCACCCCCTCCTCCTCCCCTCCCCCTCCCCTCCCTCCACCCCCTCCTCCTCCCCTCCCCCTCCCCTCCCTCCACCCCCTCCTCTTCCTCCTCCTCCTCCCCCTCCTACTCTACCTCCTCCTCCCCTCCCTCCGCAGGCTCCTCCTCCCCTTCCTCCTCCCCCTCCTCCTCCCCTTCTTCCTCCCCCTCCTCCTCCCCTTCTTCCTCCCCCTCCTCCTCCCTCTTCCCCTCCTCCCCCTGCTCCTCCATGGCACCTGGACCATCCCCCCCACACCCAGCACCTGCCGTCACTCCCGAGCCCTCTCAGCTCCGTGTGTTCCTGTGGCTGGGTCCCCCGTGTCACTCGGATAGAGACAAAATGCCACCTCCCGAGGAAGAAGTGTCCTCTTTCCCTCCTCCAGCTGCTCCATTGCCCCAGCTCCCATCCCCCGACACTGCTCCTTGCACATATTTAGCGGTTTCTTCCTGCCCCGGGACTGCGAGCTCCATGGAGCCGAGACCCCGTCGGCCTTGTCCACCCCCGTCCCCGACGCTGAGCCGGGCGCCCGGCACCCAGCAGGTGCTCGGCAGACACTGGATGGACGGCAGGGAAACTGCCGAGCTCAGGCTTTGTTCAGAGCCACCGCGGGGCTCTTCACACCCTTTATCGGAAGTGTTCCGTGCCCTTTAGGAGCGCGGCTCAGTGCGCTTTGTAAGTGCTGTCCGATACCTTTCATGAAGGTCACCCGGATGTGCGGTAGCAATTTACACCCCTTCAGGCGCCTGCGAGAGTCACAAGATAATCTAAGCAGAGAACCAGGGGGGCTGGGAAGACGAGGGCGGATGGGTTATTTTATAACGACCAGATCACACTCATTTTTCATCAGACACGTACACCTGCCAACCTACCTGTGTAACTGGACCTTAACACCTGCTTGAGGCGAGAGCGAACCGGGGCCCACCTGCGGCCTTCCCGAGCGGGCCGGACCTGGGGGCGCTTCTCACCTGCAGCAGTGGCCGGGACCGACGCGGATGCTGGCTGTTGCCCAGCAACGCCTCCGCGGTAGTGGTACCACCTGGTCTGATGCATTAGGGAATCCTCACCTAGCTCAGCGGGGCCGGCTCTTGCCTCCAAGGTGGGAGGGTTGTTTAATGAGTGTGCTTGGTGGTCCAGGCCCCTCGGGCTGGCGGCCCCCACATCTGGATGGCAGCCCCCACATCTGGGTGGCAGCCTGAATGGCCCCCCGTCCCTCAGTTGTTTGGGGCCCTGTGCCTGTGAGAAGACACTGTCCCATCTGCAGAATATCCAGCCCCACGGTAAGTCAGAGGGACACAGCCCTAGAAATGTCCCCAGCGGGGCTTGCACGCCGTGCCGAGTAGCCGGGTCCCTGGGACTCTGGTGCGTGGTTCTGTCGGTCTGTTCATGTGGGCAGAGAACCCAGGGGAATCTTGCACCCCAGAACCTGGGGAGGGCCCCCAAATCTGTGCTCTCTGGAAACCAGTGGGGCTGCTAGGGCCACCCTGCCGCGGGCAGCGTCTCTCTCTCCTCCTCTCGGTCGGAGGCTGCCGAGGCCGATTGTTCTGCTTGTGTCTGGCCTTGGCCTCCCTCCACGGCCCGGCCTTCCCAGTGCTCCCGCCGTACACGCCTCAGAAGTTCAATCCCAGGGTAGCCAAAAGCATGAAGCTGCCGCAGAGAAAGGCAGAAAAACAACCAGGAATTCTAAGCAGCCTGACCTCCTCGGAGGCTGGGTCTCCCTCGTCAGGGCTGTAAACGGAATCTGCTTGTAAATCATGACCGGACTGTTAATCTTATGCTCAAGCTCATTCCTGATAAGTGAGATGCAAGTTTAAACGATGTCTGGGTGCCATTCCCCACCTTCGATTGGCCGAGAGCCAAAGCCAGGTCGCACGCCACGCTGCACGCGTGGGTCACACGGGCCGGCTGTCCTTGTGGTCGGGGAGGGCACTCTGGCGGCTGTCAGAATGAGAGATGCACGTATCCTTTGCTCCCGCACTTCCGCTCCTAGGAGCCGTCTGCAGGTGCACTCCTACGTGTGCAGAGAGCCCCGTGGACAGGAGTGGCACTGTTTGCAAAAGCAAAAGATTGGAAAGAACTAAACCTCCACCAATAGGGACCTGGTTACATATAGCACGATATTTTAATACGATAGACTGTGCAGCTGAACAAAAAGAAAGAGGAGTTCTTTATGCACAGAAAAGAAAACAAATTCTAAAATATATTATTAAACTAAAAAAGCAAAGTACAGAGTAGTATATATAGTAGTACGTATATACCATTTGTGCAGCAAACGCGTGGGGGGAGCGTGTGTGTAATTGTTTGCGTGTGCGTAGGATGTGTCTGTCGGGGAGAACTCAGTGCAGAAAAAGACAGGGCTGGGGGAGAGAGTTTTATACCTTTAAATTTTAGGACAATGGGCAAGGATTCCCTATTCAGAAACTGAAAAGCACAGCTCTGCCTGTTCTTTTCCATGCAATTCTGATGTGAAAAAGAGCACTGCTAGTGGCACTTCCCTAGTGGCACTTCGAGAACACCTCCTTTGGGGTCTAGAAGGCACCCTGCTACCCCTGTCAAAGAACAAAATTTCAACAAGTGGAGTTTTAAAGCTCTGATTGGCTCTTATTCATAATCCATGGATCAGGCAGCAGCCCGTCCCCAGGACCGAAAGGCAGCTGTCTGCTGGGCCAGGGGGGGCCCCACAGGCAGAGAAGGAGCAAGGTCAGGTGGGTGGGCTCAAAGTTGCTTTCCTTACGGGGTTAAAGCAGAGGGGACGTCCTTACCCGCTGGCACTGGCTGCCTGGGCCCCTTTTGAATGGTTGCCGTGAGTCTCCCATTGTTGGAAAAACCACCTGGTTTCTCGGTTCTGTGCCACCTGCCACGAGTGGCTCCATCTGGTGTGGTCTGCTCTGTTGGGCTGATACAGGAGCTCGGTGCAAACCTCCCGTCACTTCAGTTCCACACCCCTCCCTGCCACCTTCCAGGCCTCTGTGGCCCCTCCCTGGACCCCTCCCCAACTCTAGGTATGCCCCTGGGGTGTGTGCAGTGGGATTCCACTGCGCTTGTCCTAATGACTCATGACACTGAGCCTATGTTCACGTGCCTGTCAGCCACTGTACATCTTCACTGGTGAAATGTCTATTCCAGTAACTTTCCTGGTTCTTAACTGGGTTCTTGTCTTTTTTTTTTTTTTTTTTTTGAGACAGAGTCTCACTTTGTTGCCCAGGCTAGAGTGAATGCCGTGGCATCAGCCTAGCTCACAGCAACCTCAAACTCCTGGGCTCAAGCAATCCTCCTGCCTCAGCCTCCCAAGTAGCTGGGACTACAGGCACGCGCCACCATGCCCGGCTAATTTTTTGTATACATATTTTTAGTCGGTCAATTAATTTCTATTTTTAGTAGAGACAGGGTCTCGCTCAGGCTGGTTTTGAACTCCTGACCTCGAGCAATCCACCCGCCTCGGCCTCCCAGAGTGCTAGGATTACAGGCGTGAGCCACCTCGCCCGGCCTTTTCACTTTCTTAACGGTCTCTTTTAAGGCACAAATGTTTTAAGTTTTGATAAAGTCCAATGTATTGATTTTTTTTTTTTTTTGCATTTATAGATGGTGCCTTTGGCATTCTATCTAAGAAACCATTGCCTTGTTCAAGGTCATGAAGACACATACTTGTTTTCTTCGAAGAGTTTTATAATTTTTAGCTTTTACATTTAGGACTTTGATCCATTCTGAGTGAGTCTTTATACCCGGTGCCGGGCGCGGGTCCAGCGCCGTGGCTCTGCACGTACGTACCCCCGTCCCAGTGCCATTGGTTGGGAAAACCGTCTCTGCCCACTGAAGGAGGTCCCGGCACTCTCGTCAGAAACCAGCTGCCCGTGAATGAGAGCGTCTGTTTCTGGACTTTCCAGCACGTTCTCTTGATCTGCGTGTTCTCTTGATCTTCCTCGTGCCCGGCCCGCTGCCTCCGTGGCCCACCGTAGCTTCACAGCGAATTTAGAAGCTGGGGAGCCTGCGTGTTCCCACAGCTGTTCCTGCCGGTGCCCGTGCACAGCCTTCCAGAACACCAGGGAAGGGCGGGGGGCGGGGGGGGGGTCTCGAGCTCTGACCCTCCTGCTGGCTCATCTCTCGGTGAGGCGAAGGATTGGGCTCCTGTTGTGAAAAGGGTGGCTTTACTAGCTGTGACCTTGAGCGAGCCGCTCGTGTCTGGGCCCCCTGTCTCCTCCTCCTCCTCTGTGGGGCAGAGGTGACAGGTGACACCAGTGGGCTGCCTCGGGAGGAAGGGGACAGGCCGATGAACAGCAGCCGGCACAGCGCTTGGCGCCGGGTCCGAGCCCGGTTTGAGCAGCGGCGGGGCGGACGCTGTCGTCATAATGCCATCCCATTAGTCTGTCACCCAGAAGGCCGCTGTGTGGGCTGACAGGTGGTGGCAAAACCCAGGCAGAAGCCTTGCAGGGTGAGTCCAAGCCAGACAGAGCGGGGCCAGTAAATCCCCGAGTTGAAAGCAAATAACTTAACTGCCCTGACCTAGAATCAGACCGAGGCTCATTTGCAAAGAAAACAGGATTTGCCAGCTGTTCTGGACGCTGGCCGGAGCAGCTGCAGGGGAGCGGCCCTGGGCTGTGCTCCTGCCACTACGGGGGCACGGGGGGGGGGGCGGGCGGGGGGCAGCCCTCCCTTCCCAGCGAGGGCCCCCTAAGACCTCTGGGTAACACGCGCGCTCTCCCTTCTTTTCCAGCCTGGACAGTCCTCGGGACGGGAAGGCCTTCCGGATCTTCGCGGTCCGGCAGTGACTCCGCGGCGCCGGGGCAGAAGGGGCATCTCCAGCAGTGCTTTGGGGTTTTGCTTTTTATTTTTATTTTTTTATTTGGGGGAGGGGCATATGGAAAGTCAGGAAACTTCCTTCGAACGGCGTTCGGCGTCCGTCCCTTTGCGGCCTCCGGGTGGGTGAGGGTGACATCTCACCCGATCCCCGCGGAGAAGCAGCATCCTCAGGACCTGGGCCTGACCGACACCCGGCGTCCAGTCCTGGGTGCCCTCTCTCCTTCAGGGATCTGGCCCGTCTCTTGAAGGGGACGGTCGCCGAGATGGTCCTCGCCGTATATTCCTTTGTGGGCGGAGGGGGACGTGCCGACGCCCGCCCGGGCTTCCAGGGGTGCGGGAAGGGGCATGTGGAGCAAGTGCAGGGTGAGTTTCAGGGATGGAGTGGAAGGTAGTTATTTAAAAATTAAAAAAATAATAATAATAATAAAACACACACACACAGTCCGTCCCTACCAATGGAAAGAAATGGGGTTCATGTTTGCTGGTCAGACAAACGGGCTAGGCCAGAGACCCGGCTCCACCCCGGCCCGCGTCCTCGCTGGTGTCCCACTGCACGTCCCAGTTCGGCGGCCACACGCGGGTGGGTCGTGTGTACAGCGGTGCTGGTTTATTTAGAGTTCAGCGGGAACTCCAGAGATTTATCTTGTCTGTGCTGTCCTCTTCGTCCTCACGGCTCAGCCGCTCCCTGCCGTGACCTTTGGTCCCATCGAGGACCGATGAATGCGAATCCTCTCTGTACCCCCTACCCATCGTGGCTCCCGCCCCGCCCCAGAATAGTCCCTGCGTCCTGGTTCACTCCCCGGACTTTGCTTTTGCAAGCGATTCGGCTTGAAGCCCGCTTTTCTCTTAACTCCTGGTCTCGTAAGTTTCCACGGAAGTGCCGGGAACGAGGAGGAGGAGGGCTGCCCTGTGGCTGCTTTTTGAAAACGACAATTCAGCGTGCAGACTCCCCTTGCGTCGGGATGACCTATTTTTCTGCAAGTGGGAGGAGCGGATTCCTGGGCACATTCCTCGCGGAGGTTAGCGGCCCCGTCTGTGGTTACGAAAACCGTCCCTCACGGAGTAAGAGCAGCGCGAGGAGGGGACACACTGGAAGGGTTCCTTTTCCTGTTTGTGTGGGGAGAGCCCCCGGGCGCTGCCTGGGCTCCGAGGGGAGCAGCCAGAGCGCTCTGGCTTCCGCCAGGCTGCACAAGTTCTTCCAGAGCCCAGCCCAGAAGCCCGCAGTGAAATGAAAGCTCCCTCTTGTAAATAGCACTTCTTTGCAGAAGGCAGAAGTTCTGCCCTCCACCGGCAGACTCCCCAGTGTTTCCTGAACGCTGGCTTCCAGCTCCATGTCGTCCTCCATCCAGATATTTCCTAGGCAAAAGCACTAGCAGAAGGCAAAAAACCAAGACACTGTAGGCTGGAAAAGGACTCTACCTGGCTGCCTCGGAGGCACCTTCTTTATGTGATTGCCTCCTTCATTAATGCACAATCTGACCATAAGTAGCGCTTTTTTTTTTTAAAACCCTCTAGGGAGTCTGTAAAAAGTAATTAAACTCTGCTTGGCTGAGCAACAATTAGCCAGACTCTCTCTGCCTCGTGAATCGCTGCTAGTGATTCCCGGGTCCTGACCGTTCGGCCCCCAGCGTCAGAAGGGGAGGGTGTCGTCAGCCTGTGGGCCCGGTGTCCCGTCAGCACCAGTCATCCGGAATCTGGGGCTGTGCCGGGGTCAAGACTGCAGGTAAACGGCAGCCCCTCCTGGGGCTGTCGGGGTTGGTGGGCAGTCCAGGGCACGCCAGTGGGCTCGCTTCTGAAGCATCCCTCCACGGCTGAAAAGCCAGCCTTCCAGTGTGAGTCAGTCCCGCCATGCGGAAACAAAGTCCCCAGGCTCCCCAGCCCCTCCCGCCCAGGGCCCTCGGAACAGGCCAGAAAGACCTGGCCCGGGGCAGGGCCCGGCTGTCTTTTTCACCCCGGGGAACATTTTGAAACTGGAACCATTATTCTTTAGGAAATGAAAGCAAGAGCACACGTTACAAGGGATAGGGACGAGGGTTACAGAGTGTCCATTGGATACAAAACATCCCTCGTATACAAAATACCCCTTTGCCATCAGGGACCGCCCCTCGTGTCCTATGTGTGAGTGACGGTCCCTCGCACTGTGGCGTCTAACCCAGGTGTGGAGACGTGACCGCCCCACCGAGCCCCCGGCCTCCCTGGGTCTCTCTCCTGCCCCCACACCGCCAAGTCCCGGCTTCTCGCGGAGTTTCGCCCTGTCCTGTTCTGAAGTGTGTGCTGCAGGCCCGCTCGGCCCGCAGTCTACGTGTGTGCTTTTTTCTATGAAAAATGATGTATTTTGCTACTTCCTGTGTACAGACGTGTATTGTGAATGTTTTCTGTGCTTCGAGCAGGGGCCACCTTGTTGCAAGCGTTTCAATAAAACCGGTCTGATTTCTAAAGTGTTTCTGTGACGTGTGTGTTATGGACAGTTGGGGACAATTTGTGAAATAAAGCATCTGACGCTGCCTTTCGGGCTCTCAGCTATTCTGCGTGTGCCTTTTCTGCCGGGATGTCACGTGTGCTCGGAGACGCTGCCTACAGTGCCGCAGTCCTGGCCAGCGGAGTCCCCACCCCACGGTGGGAAGAGATGTCAGAGTGTGCGGGTCACGGGGTGTGGGGAGCTCGCCAACACGCACGCCCTGGTTACGCCAGTCGGGGCCGGGGCCCGGGACTCTGCATTTCTTTCTTTCTTTTTTTTTTTTTTTGAGACAGAGTCTCACTCTGTTGCTGGGCTAGAGTGCCGTGGTGTCAGCCTAGCTCACAGCAACCTCCAACTCCTGGGCTCAAGCGATCCTCCTGCCTCAGCCTCCCAAGTAGCTGGGACTACAGGCACGCGCCACCATGCCCGGCTGATTTTTTTTTTCTACATAGTTTTAGTTGGCCCATTAATTTCTTTTCTTTTTTTAATTTTTTAATTTTTTAATTTATTTTTTTCCCTTTACTCACCTTAGTCAAGCATAATTTCTTTCTTTTTTTTTTTTTTTTTTTTTTTTTAGTAGAGATGGGGTCTTGCTCTTGCTCAGGCTGGTCTCAAACTCCTGAGCTCAAACGATCCTCCGGTCTCGGCCTCCCAGAGTGCTGGGATGACAGGCATGAGCCACCGCGCCCGGCCCACTCTGCGTTTCTTACAATGTCCTTGCCTGTCCCTAGGTCATACTCTGAGTGCTGATGGCTCAAGCTCACCCTGTCACTGTCTTAGTCTGCCCGGGGCTGCCCTAATCAAATACCACAGACCGAATGTGGCTTAACCCAGCGGCCCCCAACCTTTCTGGCACCAGGGACTGGTTTCGGTTTCGTGGAAGACAGTTTTTCCACTAGAAGCCCAAGGCGCTATTGCTCGCGGCACAGAGCTCCTGGGCTGGGTGCTTTGGCTGCAGATGACAGAAACTGTCCCAGCTGGTCCTGTCAGTGCTAAAGCAGCGGTTCTGAGCACGGCCCATGCCAGCAGCCTCAGCCTCAGCGGGGACTTGCTAGAAATGCAGATTCCCGGGCTCTACCCCAGACCCCCTGCGTCAGAGCGCCTGGGGTGGGGCCCCGCACCCTTGAGACCAGTCCTGGGTGGGGGGAGTCTGGTGCATGCTCCAGGGGCAGCAGCCCGGCAACGCCAGGACACCCGGCCAGCGTGGCTACAAGCTTCGTCACGGGACAGCCCCACACCGAAGGCTGTCCCCACCCGACTGAGTCTGAGACAAGAAGAAAGGAAGATGAGCGGAAGGGGCCATCTCCCCACAGTGTTCTCTCCTTATCAGAGGAGAAAATCTTCCCCAGCGTCCTCCCACTGGCTGCTTTGATGTCCCTTTCATCTCTCCTGGGCCGCAAGCCCATAACTAGCTCTATCGCGAGCCGCAGTTGAAAGATCAGGAATGCTTTGATGGGAAAAAAAATCGTGAGAGCTGCCTTTATAAATGTAAAGATTCAGGCCGGGGCGCGGTGGCTCACGCCTGTAACCCTCGCATTCTGGGAGGCCGAGGCAGGAGGATCGCTCAACGTCAGGAGTTCAAGACCAGCCTGAGCAAGAGTGAGACCCCGTCTCTACTAAAAACAGAAAGAAATTAATTGGCCAACTAAAAACATATAGGAAAAATTAGCCAGGCGTGGTGGTACGTGCCTGTAGTTCCAGCTAACCAGGAGGCTGAGGCAGGAGGATCGCTTGAGCCCAGGCGTTTGAGGTTGCTGTGAGCTAGGCTGACGCCACGGCACTCTAGCCTGGGCAACAGAGTGAGACTCTGTCTCAAAAAAAAAAAAAAAAAGCCCCTCCCTGATTCTGAGTCCCAGCGTACGCCCTCCGTCCCCTCCTCTGCCCACCTGGCACCTGGCACCCAGGAGAGGGGTGACTCGGAGCTGTGGCATCCTGAATCCTCCCACCATGGGCTAGAAAAGAAAAACTAGAACCTCTGCAGTTCCGCAGGTGGTCCTGAAACCGTTCGGTTTGCCGGGTTGGGTTTTGGTTGGTCTGTTCTGTGTAGCCACCTTCCTTCAGACTTTTCACGCCAAACCCAAACCCAAACCTGTCTTAGCCTGCCACAGGGGCTTAAAAAATCTTTTGGACCCTTTAAAAGAAAATAAATTTGGTGCCGAAGGCAGGCATGGGTTTTGAAAACCTCCAACATTCCTTTTACCCTCTCATCTTGGCTGTGGCAGCCGGCGGCGGCGGCCTTCATCCAAGAACCAGGGAGACGGCCCTCGGGCCAAAGCCCTCGGTCAGCCCCTGGCCGGCTCCAAGATGGGCGACGTCCTCCCCAAGGGCCCTGGCTGCCACCACGCTGGGCGGGAATGGGCTCCCGGCTGACCTGCTTTCACCTTCGGACACCAGCAGTGGCCGTGGTCTGAAGGATGTCCCCTCTCCGCCCACGGCCACCAGCCTGGGCCCAGTGCCCCCGTGGCCTGATACAGGAAGACGGCAAAGGAATTCACCTGTGCCAGGTGGGCGCCGAGCATGTGCTGTTTCATTTAATACGCGCACGTCCCTTCCGAGGACTTGCAGGTTCTCAGATGCCAGTTCAGTCATGCGTGTCCAAGTCCCCAGTTAGGAATGTGCTTGGCTGCATGTGACAGAGGCCCAGCCACAGGGGGAGGGGGCAGTCCACGGTGCCACGCCGGGGAAGCCGCCAGTGCCCGGGTTCCTTCCACTTCCCGCTCGGCCCCTGCCTGGCGTCCTCTGCACGTGGCATTTGTCCTGCTACACACAGCTTGTTACTGATACTTCGGTCATTTTTGAACCAGCCCTTGGCTTTCCCGTGATTGTTTCTCCTCTGAAGCTGCCACCCCCGGCCTTCACTTCGGCCACTGCTCTGCCCGCTCCTCCCCTAGGGAAGGGAGGCCACCTCGGATCGGCAGGAACAAAAGCCTTGAGTTTCGCTTGTGAGTTTCTAAACAGATTTTTTTTTTAACTTTTTATTTTGACATAATTTCAGGCTTGCAGAACACTTGCAAGAAATAGTACCAAGCACCCCCGACCCCCTTCATTCAGACCCCTCAGATATTAACGTTTTATTGGATTTACTTCATCATTTTCTGTCCCGATCTCTTTTCTTCTCTAAATTATTTAAGAGGAAGTTGTAGACATGAGACTCCTTTTATGTCTAAAGTCTATGTTTCCTAAGAACAAGGACTTTCTCTTCCCACAAGACGTTCTCTCACTCGGACATGGTGCAATTCTGGGTCAGGAAATCGACGTGGCCGCAATAGGTTAGCTCATCTATGGCCCCACTCGGGTGCCAGCGGTGGTCCTTCCTTTATGGCAAAAGAGAACCTTGGGTCATGAGCCGCATCCAGTTTTTTCTTTTTTTTTGAGACTTGCTCTGTCTTGCTCTATTGCCCGGGCTTGAGTGCCGTGGCGTCAGCCTGGCTCACAGCAGCCTCAAACTCCTGGGCTCAAGCGATCCTCCTGCCTCAGCCTCCCGAGTAGCTGGGACTACAGGCGTGCGCCACCATGCCCGGCTGATTTTTTCTATATATTTTTAGTTGTCCAGCTAATTTCTTTCTATTTTTAGTAGAGATGGGGTCTCGCTCCTGCTCAGGCTGGTCTCGAACTCCTGACCTTGAGCGATCCTCCTGCCTCGGTCTCCCTGAGTGCTGGGATTACAGGCGTGAGCCACCGCGCCGGGCCTTGCATCCCGTTTTCATGTCTCATTAGTGTCCTTCAGTTTGGAAACTTTCCATTTATCTTTGCCTTTTGTGATGTTGATTTTTTCTTCTTTTTTTTAAGATTACTGGCCAAATGTTTTGTAGAATTTCCCTCAGATGGAGTTTGCCCAGTGTTTCCTCGGTGTGAGATGCAGGTTATAGGTTTTTGGCAGAGAGACCACGGAAGGGACGCCATGTCCTCTCTGCCTCCTATCGGGGCCGCGTCTGTCTGTCCTGTTCTCGTGGCTGTCAGTTCTGATCGCTCAGTCAAGGCACCTGCCAGCTCTCCCCATTGCAAAGTTCCTAAATTTTAACATAAAATACTTCTGCAGGGATGTGTTGAGACTATGTAAATACCCTGTTCCCCATAAAACCATCACCACCAGCTGGGGTTTGCCTCTATTGATAACCCTTGCCTGAAACAAGCATTTTATGACGGCCGCCATTCGGTGACTTTTCTGCTTCCACTGTTCCTAACGTGTTTATTGACTGGCTTTGTGCTGTAGGGAAACGGTTTCCCTTCTCCCCCATTTGTTTATGAACTCACACACGCGCATATACGTGTGTACCGATTCACACGTGTGTGTCTATGTTATATCACTGATGTACAATGTCCACATACATACACACGTATGCAGGTGTGGACATTAATTGGTCTTGTATGCGCTGGCTACGATGCTTCACTGTCGATTTTATTTGGATGCTCACGTCGTCCCAGATTTCAAGAGCGGGAGCTCCGTCCAGCTGGCTCCTGAGCCCTCCAACGTGGCCCCGTCATTTTGAGGACTCCCCGACTTTCTGGCACAACACGATGTTCCCGGCTCATCTTGTCCTGTCCTTGCCCAGCCCTGGAATCAGCCGCGTCTCCCAGGATCCCTGGTCCCTTGCGGCGGAGAACGGTCTCTAAACAGACACACGACACTCTCTGGCAGGGAGACGGGTTGAGAGCAGAGAGGCTCGTGTCTCCAAAACATCTGATCGGGGTGAGGCTGGTCCCTCTCCATGCTGGGCCCCATTGTGGGAGAGCCAAAGCCTAAAACCAGATGCTGGCAACGGTCTGGCGGCCCCACAATCCCGAGAGGCAGAGCCCCTCCCGCTGTAGAAACTTCCAGAATCTGACACGCACTTTCCCAGGCTCCCTTGCTGCTCGGGTGCTGTGCCCCCGTGACTTTGAGCTGGGGGCCTCTGGTGCAAGGAGGGGGGGCAGAGGCTCTCTCAGGGCAGCCGTGGGGGCTTCAGGGCAGCGGTAGGGATGCCAGGTTTGGCGAAATAAATTAATAATAAAATATTAAAACGATATTAACGATAAAATATCTCATGAGACATACACTAAAAACATTTCAGGTTGGCCTGGGCCTCCCGTAGATTGTCTGGCAAGCCCAGGCGTGGGGGTAACAGGCGGCCGGGCTCTGCCCCGAGAGGCTGCACCCAGCCAACGGCTCAGCCCCGGCTCAGCCCCCAGCAGGCGGGTCCCCGACCAGGTCCGTGGTGTGATCTGGGTATCATTGCCGTCTGCAGAGCCCCCCCCACCTGGTCCTCCACACCCCTCCCTGCGGTTCTGTGGCCCCCAGTGTCCTCATAGCAAATCCCTTTTCTGCTTACATGAGCTCATGGTGCCGGGAAGGGCCACCTGCTCCCACCTCCCACGGAGCCGAGCCCAGGTGGGGAAGAAGGGAGAAAGTTGCCAGTCAGTTCTGGAAAACCTGAGAGTAGAAGGGACTTGCTCCCCCTCTTCTGTCCAGAACTTGCAGAACCCCACAACCTATAAGCTGCGGCACTAGTGGAAGAGAAGGGGCTAGGAGGGAGAAGCCCCCCAAAGAGGCAGCCATGTCCTGGGGTGGCATGGGAGAGCCAGGGAGCCTGGAGGGGACCTTCCCACAGGGAAAGGGCCCAGAGGGGATACCTGGCCCTCTCAGTAGATGCCAGCACAGGGAGCCCACCAATAGTGCCTCATAGCTGGTGGTTATCCTGTGCAAAAGTGACCTATAACATTATAGCCCCCTGTAGACCAGGATGCTATTGACATCCTGACCCAACTATCCATCTATCCATCCCTCCATCCATTCTCTATCCATTCATCCTCCCACCCACCCATCCATCCACCCATCCACCTATCCATCCATCCATCCATCCATCCATCCATCCATCCATCCATCCATCCACCCACCCACCCATCCATCCATCCATCCATCTACCTATCCATCCATCCATCCCTCCCATCCATCCATCCATCCATCCATCCACCTACCCATCCATCCACCCATCCATCCATCCATCCATCTACCTATCCATCCATCCCTCCCATCCATCCATCCATCCATCCATCCCTCCCATTCATCCATCCATCCATCCACCTACCCATCCATCCATCCACCCATCCATTCATCCACTTACCCACCCACCCACCCATCCATTCACCCATCCATCCACCCACCATCCATCCACACACCCATCCATCCATCCATACATCGACCCATCCATCCATCCTTCTACCCATCCATCCATCCACCCACCCACCCATCTATCCATCCACCCACCCACCCATCTATCCATCCACCCACTCATCCATCCATCCACCCAACCACCTATCCATCCATCCATCCATCCATCCACCCATCCATCCATCCATCCATCCATCCACGCATCCACCATCCTCCACCCTCCATTCCAGGCCCTGTCCTAGGTCCTAGAAATACCACAAATGAAAAACAAAACAAAACAAACCAGCCGACACCAATGCGTGTGCTCCCGCAGGGAGCTTCATTGCCACAGGGGAGGCGGGCGGCACGCACACTGCACGTCAGGCGGTGAGCAGGAATGTGGGAACAGGAGACCAGCAGAGAGGCTGGCGGCCGGCGCAGGGGCTGCTGGTGTTTTAAGCAGGGCGGGCAGGGGAGGCCTCACTGAGAAGGTGACAGTCGAGGGCGGGATGGAGCCAGGGAGGAGTGCTCCAGGCAGAGGAGGCAGCAAACACCACAATGCCACCGCCCAGAGGGGGGGCGCCCAGCTCAGGGACCCAGGAGGTCGCAGAAGGAGAGAGCAGGAGAGCAACTGCAGGGAAGTGGGGAGCCATGGAGGGTTCTGGGAGGAGGAGGGATAGGCTCCAATTCTGTTCTTAAGGATGTTAAACGCAATCCCAAGGGGAAGAGGGCCGGAGTGTGTTCTTACTCGTTTGACCTTAAAATAACTGGAAAACCAGTTGCCTGAATGGTGGCACGTGGCTCATTCCACCACATTTGTTGGAGGTGGGGGAGGGGCTCAAGATCCAGAGGCCAAGTTTCATTATAGAAAAGCAAAGTTGCAGCTTTTCTCGCGCACCTGAGACTTTTCCTGGCGCCTCACCTGTGTTCTCTGCTCTTCCCCTCCCCACACCCCCCCAGGCAGGTACTACTCCCTCCATTGCAGAGCAGGAAGCTGAGGCTCAGGGAGGCCCGGCCGGCTCCCTGGGGAAACCGCCCCAACCCAACCCCGCCAGCCCCTCCGCCTGTCGGCACCCCCCCCCCCGTCCCCCCACCCCACACCCCCCACGGCCCCTCCTGGAAACGGCTGCTCCGGGCCAAATGGGTCGGCAGAGATGAAAGCATGTGCTTTTGGGCGTGGGCATGTGCTCAGTTTAGCCATAAAAACAAGATGGCCTCGTCGCTCGGGGGTGGGGGGGAGGGGGGTGGGCACAAGTGTGCCAGGGACAGCGTGAATGTCCCAGAGGCCCCAGGCCGGGGTCCCTGGGGGCCTTCCCCCTGGCTGGTCGGTGGCCTGCGTAGGCCAGGCCAGGCGTAGGCAAAACAGTCAAGAAGTGCCTCCCCCTGGGCCCCCCAGGCTGCGAGGGACCTGCCCTTTCCAGAAGACGCTGGCAGGGCCACGGGGCGCACCGTCCCGCATGGAGCACCGAACCACGCTTCCCGCCACTGCTGCCATCTCCTGCTGCTGCTCGAGGTGCGTAGACAGCGGGGCGGGAGCCACCCCGCCCCCTCCGCCCCACCCCTCCCTCCCTGGCCACTCCGGGAAGGCGGCACACGGGGGGCCTCGTCGGCCGAGTGCTGTGTCTTGTCTTCATCACAACCCCGGGGCGTAAGGACTATTATTGTGTCCATTTTGTGGAAAGTAATTGGCCAACTAAAAAAATACAGAAAAAAATCAGCCGGGCACGGTGGCGCACGCCTGTAGTCCCAGCTACTCGGGAGGCTGAGGCAGGAGGATCGCTTGAGTCTGAGGTTGCTGTGAGCGAGGCTGACGCCACGGCACTCACTCACTCTAGCCCGGGCAACAAAGCGAGACTCTGTCTCAAATAAATAAATAAATAAATAAATAAATAAATAAATAAATAAATAAATAAATAACACGTACAGAAAAAAGAAAGGAAATTCACTACCGATTAACAGAGGTTAACAGGGGCTCTCTGAACAGGGGCTTGTCTTCTTCCTACTTTTCTCCATTTCCCAAATTTTCACTCATGATCATGTACAATTTTATAGTTATGGAAAATCACACTTGAGCAAACATTGGTATATGTGATCAACTCTAGGAAAATCCATTCCTCTTTGGGAGATGGTTTTTCCACTTTTTCCAGAGTAACTAACTCTGCCGGCCAGAGCAGGGAGGGAGCTCCTGGTGCTGGGACTCGATGACCCTTGGTTTAACCTCAGCCATTTCCAAGGTGACCCGCCAGCCTGGCTCAGCCCTCACCAGGAACAGCCTCTCTGAAGGAGACTTTTTTTTTTTTTTTTTTTGCTCCATTTATTAAATCTGGGTTTGTGCCGTCATGTTCTAAATTCTCGCAGTTCATCATAAATTTCTTTTTAAGTTCGATGCTGTATTTTCTCCCTTTCTCTCAAAGAAACGTATCAATCAAGTTAATGCTCGATGCAGGTGACATTTCCTGCAGCTCCTGGGCCTTTTTACAAACTACGAGGAATTCCCTTCCCCGGCTTAGAAAGAGGACAGGGGTGTTCTGTTCCGTGTCATTTCTGGATTGGAGTGAGGAAGAAGCACTGGGAATACACCTCCACCATGAAGCCCACCGGCTTGCTTGGGCGGAGCGACTGGCCGGGATCCCTTTACGACGTGCACCCGAGAGGCGGACAGTTGCTCGTGGCTGCCAGCTGTGCAGTGGCACCCCCCACCCCGGGAGCGGCCAGGGAGGAGCGCGGCTGTTCCCCAAATGGGAGGAGGGGGCAGCAATGGTGCCGTCTCTGCCCCCGGCCAAGGCTGTCTACCGTGCTACTGGGGGCGGGGTGGGGGTGGGGACCCTACAGCCTCTCAGCCCTACTGAGAGCGGGACTTGCAGCTGGACCCCTGCTCTGAGACCCAGAGCCGAGTCAGGGGCGCGAGAGGTGGCCATCCTCGCGTGGAGGACCAAAGTCTAATGCCTCCTGCACAGAATAGTAACAGAGGAGGTGGTAGTAGTAGTACAGGAATAGTAATAGTAGTGTGATGGTGGTAGTAATAGTAATAATACTCTGTGAGTGGTAACAGTCCTAGTAATAATAGTAATGACAGGGAAAAACCATCGGGCGCTGGGACATAGCGTCTAGCCGCCTCCCCGCGGGCCGGGTGCTCAGGCCGGCTGGAGGCCGCGGCAGGTGCGCGCGGTCGGGCGGGTGTGGCTGTCCAGGCCAGGTGCTCGGCCGCCTGCTCCCGTCCTGCGGCTGCCCTGGCTTCGCCATCTTGATTGGACACTTTTTGAATCCCACTGTTGCTGATTGGATGTCAAAGCTTGTTGCTGATTGGACGCTTTTTGAGCCCTACCAAGGGTATAAAAGCAGGAGGAGACCAAGGCGGGGGTCAGGAGTCCCCTGAGCCTGCGGGAGGAAGAAGGACGGCTCTCCGACTCTTCTCCGTGCACCCCTCGGTTTTCTCCCGGGTCAAGCGCTGTGGCAAGAGCTGTAACATTTGCTGTGCATCTTGCCGTGACGGTGACGGTGACAGTAGCACCAGCAGGGGTGGTGACAGTGGGACTGGCAGTGCGGCAGTAACAGCGGTAACAGCGGGAGCACTAGTAATGCTAGCAGCACCCCTAACATAGCAGTGACGCAGCCGCCATTTACGACCCGCTGTGTCCCCGGCACCGTGGCGGGCACGTCCCAGAGGCCACGGCGTTCAACCTCCAGCTCTGGAGGGGGGCAGTGCTGTTACTGCCCTCTGTTTGCAGGGGAAGAAACCGAGGCACGGGGCTGGCGTGTGACTTGCCCCGTCTCCCAGGGGCGGGGAGGAAGGCCAGCACCGGAACCCACACGCGTCACTCCGTCCAGACCAGGGGTGTCTGCCCAGCCGCCCACGCGAGTCCCCGGAAACGTGGGGGCCCCACCCCCGGGACGGGGACCCTCGCGGCGGAAGGTGAGCGGGGCCGGTCAGTCGGGTGGGTGGTATTTGGGACCGTGCCTGCCCGGGCGGCTGCAGGGGTGGCCACTGCCGGCCTGCTCCCGCGTCCTCAGCCCCGGGCTGTACCCCAGTCCCTCGGAGGGCTCGCCCCCGAGTTTGTGACTCGGGAGGGCCGGGCTGGGGCCCGGGAATCCGCACTTCTGACACGTTCCCGGGTGACGAGGACCCGTTGGGCGCCCCTTGTGAGCCACTGCTCCGCGCCAGTCCTGCCCCGGCCCAGAGGGAGCCGTGCCATGCGTGCAGACGCGTGTAAACCCGTGTTCGTTCGCGGCACTCGACGCCCGCCTGAGCACGGCGGGTGACAAGCAGGACAGCCTGTTTCCCGGCAGCCCGTAAAGCCCCTCGCCCGCGCCCCTACAAGGCGCAGGTGGGGGCGGCCCCGCCCAGCCCGCGGGGAACGCGCAGTTTGTTCCTGGCCCCTAAGCCGGTCCCTCAGCCAAACTTCCCCTCTCAGCAGTTACATAAGTGTTCCCTGAGGCCCGGAAACTTCCAGATGGCCCTGCGGCCCACCCCACCAGCTGCTCCCGGGATGTCGGCCCCGGCCGCTTCCTCGGGCCCGGAATTCCCGGAGCAGCCACACGCGCGGCAGCTGTCCAGACGCCGGGAAGGCCTCGCCGGCCCAGCAGCGGCCTGTGTGAGCCTCGGGCTCTTCCCAGCGGAGCTGCGTCCCCGAGACCCGGACATCTGGGCCCGCAGCACGGCTGCCCGTCAGCCTCCCGGGGAGGTCGGCGACCTTCCCACCCCCCCAGCCGGGACGGTCTGCTCCTCGGCCCCCCTTTCTGCCAGGACACCCCCCTGGTCCCTTCCGGTTGGTGAATCCCGACATCCTCCCCACCCTCCTCCCCGCCACCCTCCCACGTGCAGGAAGCCCCCAGCCCCAGCCCCCAGGTGCGTCAGCACCCCCGCAGCCTGTTCAGGTGCCCACGCGCTCGAGGGCCACCCGGAGGGCCCGATCCCGGAGGTCTGAGAAGGGGCCTAGTTTTCCTCACCGTTGACGCAGTCCCAGGCAGGTTTTTTTATTTTTATTTCGGCATATTATGGGGGTACAGATTTTAAGGTTTTAATAAATGCCCTTGCCCCCCTCCCCCCACAAGTCTGAGTCTCCAGCGTGACCATCCCCCATGGTGCACGTGTCACTCATTATGTGTGTTTGCACCCGCCCCGCCCCCCTCGGCAGTTTGAGCCGGAGTCCCTCCAGCCTGCCTTTGAGAAACGCCCACACAGAGGGCGCACTCTGGTTTCCTGAGAGCTGCGTGTGCGTGCGTGCATGTGTGCGTGCGTGCGTGCGTGCGTGCGTGTGCACCCGCAGCCCTCCTCTGTCTGCGTGTGCACAGGCGCCGATGCATCCGTGTGACGTGTATCGCAGCGGCCTCTGTGGGCTGCCGTCACACACGACCGCAGACCCGGGGGCTTGAGGAGACAGACGTCTGTTCTCTCCCAGGTGTGGAGGCCCGAGGCCCACAGCAGGTGTCGGGAGGGCCGCGCTCGCTCCCCAGGTGTCCCTGGCTTGTGGCCGCATCACTCCAATCTCTGCCTCCGCCTCCACGCGGCCTCCTCTTTTGGGTTTTTTGTTTTTTTTTTTTTTTTTTTTTTTGAGACAGAGTCTCACTCTGTTGCCCAGGCTAGAGTGAGTGCCATGGCGTCAGCCTAGCTCACAGCAACCTCAAACTCCTGGGCTCAAGCAATCCTCCTGCCTCAGCCTCCCGAGTAGCTGGGGCTACAGGCAGCGACCCTCCATACCCAGCTAATGTTTTCTATATATATTTTTAGTTGGCCAATAAATTTCTTTCTATTTATAGTAGAGACGGGGTCTCGCTCTTGCTCAGGCTGGTCTCCAACTCCTGACCTCGAGCGATCCTCCCGCCTCGGCCTCCCAGAGTGCTGGGATGACAGGCGTGAGCCACCGCGCCCGGCTCGGCCTCCTCTTTTGTTTCTTTCAAGAACAGCTGGCCCCGGATTCGGGCCCACCCTGACCCGGGATGATCTCGTCTCAAAACCCTCCAGGTGGCGGGGCCAGTGGGCCGGGGCGTCCGCAGGCCGTGGCTGGGCGGTGCTGAAGGCGGGCGCCGGGCCTGTGCGAGCTGGGACTGCCTCGACCGGGTACAACGGAGGCAGAAGCTGTGGCGTCGGGGCTGCCGTAGACCTGCAGGGAGGTACAGCAGTGACACTCGGCGCGCGGCGAACACTCGGGGCCTGAGGTTGGCGTCTCACCAGGCCCAACACAGATGGCACCGCCCCTCCCCCAGGCAGTCAGGGTGGGCAGCTGCTCCCAAGGCTCTTGGGAGGACCCTCCTCTTGCCTCCCTGCTGCACGAAGCTTGCAGACAAGGGCGGAGCCTTCCTGTCCTTCAGTGGCGAGCCATGAGAGTTAAGTGTCAGTCTCCCCAGGAGAGGAGAATCAATGGCTTGAGCTTATTCTTACTAAGGTGCAAATGACTGATAGAAGATCAGTTCCCGAGAGAGAGCAAGTGTGAGGACCCTGGCGCTGGGGTCCGGGAGCAGGTGTCCCGGCTTCCCTCGGTTTTCAAGGGGCTCACGCCCTTCTCAGGGGGGCAGACGCAGAACTGCCCGCCGCCAGGGGGCAGCAGAGCACCAGGGACCAATTAATCCACATTGGCGGAGGGGCAGAACGAATCCCTACCCCCCAGGCCTGAGCCGCCCCTTCTTCCTTCCGGTTCCATACGTGCTGTCCCCATGCGTCCCACAGGGGAGGCCGCGTGGGGTCCAGAAGGGTCCCCAGGAAAGCGGGAACCTCCTTTCTGGAAGGCTGTACTTTGCCCACGTCCAGACGGAGGCCATCACCTGTTGTCCAGGAAAGGGCCTGGGACCAGCCCCGGCCCGGGCACTTCTCACGGCCTCCAGCGGGGTCCCGGGCCAGCAGCACCAGCCCCGTCCGGGAGCGGGCAGGAAATCCAATTGCCCTGGCCCGGCGCAATCAGAATGCTGGGGTGGGCCTGGCAGTCTGGGTTGGGAGAAGCCCTGCAGGGGGTTCCGCTGCGGCTCAGCTTTGAGAACCGCTGGCTAGGGCCACACAGGACCACGGATTCATTTGCCCAGACACACGTCAGCGCCCCTCTCAGGAGGATAATCGTGGCCGCCTGGCGGTGACTACCGGGACCCATTCTGGAGCGCCGGTCCGGCTCTGGGGGCTTGGCCCGGCCGGGCTGCGGTGGGGGGTCAGCACGTGCTGATGGATGAATGAGTGCGCTGCGGTAACAGCCCCCCGACACACAGGGTCCGGGACCCACCCCCTCGGATCCAGAAGGAGGAGTTATTACGGAGAAAGTAGCCCCAGCATGGCCAGTCCCCAAAAGTGAGCACTTCGGCCAGGCGCGGTGGCTCACGCCTGTAATCCTAACTCTCTGGGAGGCCGAGGCGGGAGGATTGCTTAAGCTCAGGAGTTCGAGACCAGCCTGAGCAAGAGCGAGACCCCGTTTCTACTAAAAATATAAAGAAATTAGCTGGACAACTAAAAATATATAGAAAAAATTAACCGGGCGTGGTGGCGCATGCCTGTAGCCCCAGCTACTTGGGAGGCTGAGGCAGGAGGATCACTTGAGCCCAGGGGTTTGAGGTTGCTGTGAGCTAGGCTGACGCCACAGCACTCTAGCCGGAGCAACAGAGTTGAGACTCTGTCTTTAAAAAAAAAAAACAAAAACAAAAAACACTTCTGTGGTTGAAAGGGATCCCAGATCTTCCACAGAATTTTCTGGACACTAGAATAGAGGCCTTTCATCGCGAGGCATCAGAAGAAAAGATATCCCATAGCCTGGATTCGAAACCCTGATTCACACTTACATGCTGGGCCGCCTTACTCAGGTGACCCAACCTCTCTGATCCCCAGCTTTCTTATGTTCTGTATAATGGGGATAGTAAGTACTGACCACATAAGCTTGTTGCAGGGAGGAAGTAAGACAATTCATGTGACAGCCTGGCTTTTAAGGAAGCATTCAGCAAGCATCTGTGAATTTTCCTAATAAACAGGTCGTGTAAATTGTAAAAATCTGTGTCTTCCCAATCTGGCTCTTCCTCAAAAGCTTAGACACAGAGTTCCAGGGTGATGCAGCCGTTCCCCTTGTCCGTGCACACCCAGGAGAAATGAAAACATACATTCACATCAAAACTGGTACAAGAATGCGCGTAGCAGCGCTATCCGCAACGGCCAAGAAGTGGAAAGACTCCAAGTGTCATTTTTATTGTCAGTGAGAGAAAACAAGGGTGACCCATGAACGTTTTAACCTTTCCCAAACCGGCCCCTAAGCAAAACTGCTTATTTTTATTTATTTATCTTGAGACAGAGTCTCATTCTGTTGCCCAGGCTAGAGTGAGTGCCGTGGCGTCAGCCTAGCTCACAGCAACCTCAGACTCCTGGGCTCAAGCGATCCTCCTGTCTCAGCCTCCCGAGTAGCTGGGGCTACAGGCATGCGCCACCATGGCCGGCTAATTTTTCATATATATACATATATATACATATATATACATATATATATATTAGTTGGCCAATTAATTTCTATTTATAGTAGAGACGGGGCCTCACTCTTGCTCAGGCTGGTTTTGAACTCTTGACCTCGAGGAATCCACCCGCCTCGGCCTCCCAGAGTGCTAGGATGACAGGCGTGAGCCACCGCACCCGGTCTACAAAACTGTGTAGACACAGCCCTTGAGTCCAATGCTGCCTCCAGGTTAGGGGCTCTGCCCCAGGCCGGGCATCCTATGCACAAAGCAAAGCCATCCGCCACGTTGTGGGGTTTTAATTTTCTTTTTCTTTTTTTTTTCTTTTAGATAGAGTCTCACTCTGTTAGCCAGGCTAGAGTGCCGTGGCATCAGCCTAGCTCACAGCAACCTCCAACTCCTGGGCTCAAGCCATCCTCCTCCCTCAGCCTCCCGGGTAGCTGGGACTACAGGCATGCACCACCACGCCCGGCTCATTTTTTCTATATATTTTTAGTTGTCCAGCTAATTTCTTTCTATTTTTAGTAGAAACGGGGTCTCGCTCTTGCTCAGGCTGGTCTCGAACTCCTGAGCTTGATCGATCCTCCCACCTCGGCCTCCCAGAGTGCTGGGGTGACAGGCGTGAGCCGCCGCGCCCGGCCTGTTGCGGGGTTTTCAAAGGTCGCAGCCTTTCCAGCTGGGTCTGCGTTTGTCTGTGAACTCCGCTCAGACCGTAAGGTAGCTGAGCTGCCCAAGCTGCTTGGTGGCTTGGACAAACCCCAGCACGTCCAGGTGAGGAGCGCTGGGCCGGGAATGGCGGCCGCCGTCCTGTCTGCGCCTCCGGGGAGGTCTGGCCTCGCTGCCTGCCCAGCCTCATCTCTGAGAGGGTGCGTCCCGCCCCGCTCCCTCCCGACGGCGTCCAGAGGGGGAGGCCCCCCAGGGGACGTCTCCCCTCCCCCCTCCGGGCAGAGGCGGCTCTCACGGGATGGGACGGGGCAGGGGGGCTCCTGGCAGAAGGAAGCCACGTCCTCTGGCCCCCCACCCCTCCCCCTGCAGACCCTCCCTCCCACAGGGTCGCCTCACTGTCACGGTGGCCTTTAGGCTCCAGAGGTGGCCCTGGTGCCCTGCACCCGACCCCTGCCGCCCGCCCAGCTCCCCCGCAGCTCTGGGCCTCGGCCGCGCCAGTCCTGCCTCTTAGTCTCCTCTGCACACGGCTTCGCCCTCCCGACAGACTGGGACGGTCTGCGCCTGTTTGCCTTTGGGAGCTGTGAGCTCCTGTCGCAGGTCCCCTGCAGCCCTCCCCCCAGCCTGGCGTTTGATGGGGGAGGGAGCTCCAAGGCTCTTACCCCGCCGTGATCTCATTTGGTCTTTGGAGGCAAAGAGGCTGGCTACTGCTCCATTTTATAGGTGAGAAACTGAGGCTCAGAGCCTGGGGCTCAAGGCCAGCCTCCTCCTCCCCCTCCCAGCATCACGGGGTTCTGAGAGGGTGGCAGAGGGGCGCCGCCAGGGGGTTAAATGTGGCGTTGCCCACAGCCCGTGTGGCCTGGCGCATTTAAACAAAGCCCCCCCTCCCCAGCCAGGACGAGAGGGCGCGTTTCCTGTGGCCTGGAAGAACCTGCCAGAAGGCTGGGCCGCGCATCTGCTGACTCACCGTCCTGGTCCGGGGGCTGGGCAGCCGCCCAGGGAAGTGGGGCTGCCCCCACCCAGCCTCAGCTGCACAGCGCGGTCAGGTCCCCTTCCTTGTCAGGAAGAGAGGGGACGGCCCTGGGGACCCTGAGGGCCACCCTTCTGGGAGAAAACGTGGACAAGCTGTGCAGGCCAGTGAGGGGGATGCTTCTTTCTCGCAGCGGCCGGGAACCGGCGCGGAGCGGGCCAGGGGCGCTGGTGCCGGGCGGGGCCGGCTCTGGGCCCTGGCTTCGCCTTGCCCCCGCGCCGTGACCCCGGGAGACCCGGGAACCGCACCAGCCCCTTTCCTGGCCCGCAAGCCGGGAAAGGGAGCGTGACAATGGCCCCGTTCTTGAGAACAGCTGTGAGGTTGGAAGACGGGCGGACCGCACACGTGGTCCGTCCCTGCACGGTTGGGTGGTGCGAGCAGCCTCCGCCTCGCAGAGCTGCTTGTCTGCTGCTTGTCTCACTTCCGCAGCTTGTCTGTTCGTGCTCAGCCCAGGAGCGCGGCCTCCGCAAGGAGAGCCATGAACACAAAGCGCCGACGGGGGAAACCGCCAGCGCCACAAACCAACGGAGCGGCATGCCCTGCGCATGGCGGCCAGGGTCCACGTGGGTAGAACGTCCACTCTGCCCAAAGTGGTTCGCAGATTCAACGCGATCCCCGTCAAAATCCCAACGTGGCATTTCACAGATCTAGAAGAAATGATTCTGCGCTTCGCCTGGAACCAGAACAGAGCCCGAATAGCCAAAGTGACCTCGAGCAAAAAGAACGAAATCTGGAGGCCGGGAGCGGTGGCTCACGCCTGTCATCCTGGCACTCTGAGAGGCCGAGGCGGGCGTATTGCTCAAGGTCAGGAGTTCAAAACCAGCCTGAGCAAGAGCGAGACCCCGTCTCTACTATAAATAGAAAGAAATTAATTGGCCAACTAATATGTATGGAAAAAATTAGCCGGGCATGGTGGCGCATGCCTGTAGTCCCAGCTACTCGGGAGGCTGAGGCAGGAGGATCGCTTGAGCCCAGGAGTCTGAGGTTGCTGTGAGCTAGGCTGACGCCACGGCACTCACTCTAGCCTGGCAACAGAGGGAGACTCTCTCAAAAAAAAAAAAAGCCCTAAACGTAAGGCAGGAAAGCAAAAAGAAAATGCCGGAAAGATTTTGCAGATTTTGCATCTCAAGGCACCCCCAGCTGTGCACGTGGCCGTGGGAGCAACTCTGGTCTCAGCTTTCAGAGCTTTGTGTCAGTCCCTGTGCTGGGTGCCCTGGCGTCCCAGGCTGGTGGACTCCAGCCGTCCCCTAATCCCCAAAGTTAGTCCCCCGGCCCTTGGAGGGACGTGGGGAGCAGGCAGCGCCCGGTTCCTGGTTTTGTTTGGCGGAGTTCCGCATGAGGGTACTTTGCTGACGTGGAGAAGTGCGGCAGTCCCGGTCCTGGGCCACATCCCCCCTCTGGTGGCGGCTTTGGGGACGGCGGGAGGCTGGCGGGTCTTGAGGAGGCAGAGGCGGGCACTGGGCAAGCCGGGCTCTCTCTGGCACCTGTATCCGACGACTCGCCCGCCCGTCTCCTTTGGAGGCGCGAACCCCACGGACCACAGACGGGCGGCCTGGAGCCCGGGCTGCGGGCGCGTTCGGGACCGTCGTCTCTGCCTAGAAAGTGTTGATTTAGGTCATTTTCGTTCGTTGACTTGGAGGCCACGTGTTTGCTGTTTGCCGGGCGCTGTTCTGTGCGTTTGGAGCGACCCACGGTGACACGAGGCAGACGTCCCTTGCGCGGTTGCGTTTCAGGGCCGGGCACCAGACCCCAACCGCACAGACACGGCGACCCACGGTGACACAAGGCAGACGTCCCTTGCGCGGTTGCGTTTCAGGGCCGGGCACCAGACCCCAACTGCACAGACACGGAGGACAGGTGGCCGGTGCGACCTCCGCTCAGGAAGAAACAGCACAGGTGGAAGGTCGCTCCCTGGGCTGCTGGTTTCCAGGAAGGCCCCACGGGTGCAAGGACGTGGAACATTCCGGAAGGAGGTGGGGGTGTGAGTCCTGTGGGTGTCCGGGGAAGAGATGTCCAGCAAAGGGAACAGCCAGCGCGGAGGCCCTGAGGTCAGAGCGTGGCGGGGTTTGCCGATCGTCACGGCTGGAGCAGGGGGAGGCGGCAGGAAGACGGCGGGCGCGGTGCAGGCTCATGGGGTAGCAGACGCCCTGGACGCCCTGGACGTGTGGCTGCCGCCGGCCCCTGCGCCCGCAGGCCGTCCGGGGGCTTCCTCCGGCCGGGGCAGGGGAGCGAGCTGTGCATGCACAGGTGCCGGCCAGAGGCTGGGGGCAGGGGTCTGCCGCCCCGTGTGCCGAGGACATTCCTGGTTTTAGCACCGAGAGTCCCGAGTCTCAGATGACCCCTGGCCCCCAGGCATACCTGAGCAGGTGGTCACCTAGGAGGGGTTGACCTGCCCCAGCAGTGAAGACGGGAAGGTTCCCAGGCCTGCGCCGGGTCCCAGCTTCCATTCAGAGCACAGGGCAGCTGGGAGCAGGAGGCACAGGGCTCCCCACATGCTCGGGGTCACCCCGCTGCTCTGCTGTCACCCCCTCCCTCTGACCCCTCCACCTGGCCCTCCCCAGCGGGAGGTGGCCAGGCCGCAGCCCGGGCTGGCGGGCGGGCGGGCTGTGTCCTCGGGCGTACTGCTGGGAAACCTCCCTGCCCTGCCAGCCTCTTCCCTGCCCGGCCGCGTCCCCCCGGCTTGCTGTGGCTTCCTGCGGCTTCCTGCTGGCCCGGGTTTGCTGGGTTTGGAGCCCGGGCTGGCGGTGGCCCGCTGGCCTGGCCTGGCCTGCACTCGCCCTGCCCACCCACACCTGGCCCTGCCCGTGCTGGCCTCAAATTGCTTTTTGGCCTCCTGCCCTGGCCTCCCTCTCCCCGTGGCCAGGAGGTGGCAGATGAGCGGATGAACTGACCCGGGCGGCGTGGGGCCTTCCCTGGGCTCTGACCTGGCAGGGGCTTCGGCCCAGCGTGGCCTCCTCCGGCCAGCCAGGGGCACTGACGGCTCTGTGTCCAGGCCAGGGGGTGCCAGGTGCATCGCGCCTGCAGGAACGGAGGCCGCTGGAGCATAACGCCCAGGACACCATGTGAGCTGGCGCTTGAGGTGGCAGCAGGTGACGCTTCCGTCTGCAGCCCCCTCCCCGGATTCGTGGCAAAATCCAGGCCCCCTTCCAGACCGCCCGGGCCCGGGCACCACTGCTGGGAGCCGGGCGAAGACCTGCCCTTGGTTCTAACACCAACGAGCTTTCCGGAAACGCTTTTCCCAGCACCTGAATTTCATCCTGCCTCGGTGTCCCCTCATGGAAAGTTCTTTGTTTTCCTCCAACTGACTTCATAGAATTGACTACAGATTTTTTTTTTGTCGTGGCCATAAAAGAATGACTGGACTGTGGCTTTTGCGAACCACTTTTTTGTAAAGGAGGACCCCGCTTTCTTTCAGATGAAAACTTTTTTTTTTTCAGAGTCGAAAGACAAGTTTGCCTTCAGTGGCCGCGAGCCCTTGAACAAACGAGTCCCTTGTTCTTTCGTGTCTTTCGTGAGCTGCAGTTGTCTGTGAGAAGCCTCTTTCACGCCCCAGGCTCCAATCTGGGGGTTATCAACTTTCTCCGGAGCCTTGGCAGTGGGATCTAATTTATTAAACATGGCGAAGAAAAACCTTTTACCCTTTAAAAAGTTTCCATTTTATAAGAATGATAATTGCTACCATTTTAAAGTGTTTACGATATGCTATGTCCACTCTCAGCTAATGCCCGTAACATCCCAGTGAGGGGATCTGACCGCTGTCTTCATTTTGTAGAGGAAGAAGCAGGGCTCAGAGAGGTTGAGTCATCTGCCCAAGGGCACACAGCGGGGCTCAAGCCTACATCTGGTAGAGGGCCAGAGGTAGAGCCCCGAGTGACTCATTTCGGAACATCTCAGATTTCTTACGGAATCAGCATTTGTTTTACTCTTCTGTCTTCTTGTGGGTTTTGTTTTTCCAAATCAAAACCAGTTGTTGTTGTTTTGATTTAGCGGGGCCCGTGGCGGGACCTCCCCAGCACGGAGACGGTGCCAGTCCGGGATGAATGGGAACTGTTTACACGGCAGCCGCCAGCTGCCTCCGCGGGGAATAAATCGTTATAGAATAACGCTCGAGAAGCCCAAACGAGTCTGTGCGGGCAACCCCAGCGCTGGTTCCAGGCCTGTTGCAAACACGTAACCCCTCTTTTTGCATGTTTGTTCGTTTCAATATCTTTTTTCTTGTGCAGATTTTTCCTGGCTTTCTGAGAGGCCGGGAATGCGTCGGCACAATTCTGCTCACCCGAGAGCCGAACGAGGGCCACCTCGACTCACGGCGGCCTTTATCCAGGCAGAGTCTCCAGGGTGGGGGTGGGAAGCAGCGCCCCAACGTCCTACAGTTCCAGATTTGGGGTCCTCCCACACAGAGCCCCGAGGCTGAGCTCCTGCCCCCGCTGGGCTCGGAGTTCTGGACACCGATACACCCTCCTGCTGTGTTAAACCCAGGTGACAGGGTCGCGACCCGCGTTCCCTAGCGCACAGGTGGGAGACCGAGGCCTCCCTGTGGGTGAGCCCCAGAGGAAAGAGTCCTTCCCAGGATGTAGGACTCTGGCCAGCCCAGCCCAGCCCCCAGGGTGGGGACGCCTGCCTGGGAGGGCGGAAGCGTGGAGGGCATTCTGGCTGCACGGAGGCCGGGGAGGGGACTCCAGACAAAGGCGCCAGCACGGGGTAGGCCCCAGAGTGGGCCATGGGGTAAGCCGAGGTCTGGTCTCACCCACGCCCGAGGTGGGGGAAGCCTCGGGCACCACATGGAAGGTTCCAGAACACCCTGCAGCGGGGACAGTCTCCACCAGCCTCTCTAGGTCCAGCCTCACGACCGACAGGGCTCAAAGTGGGAGCTGCCTGTCAGATGTCCCTCGGCCACCAAACGTGACATTTGCACTGAGCCCGAGCCCCGTTCCTGATTCGCAGTGGCCGGTGCTGGCCTTGGGGGGCTGCCCCTCTCCCCTCCTCCCCTTCCTCTCCCCTCCTGCTCCTCCTCCCCCTCCCCACCCTCTGGACGGGAGATTGGGAAACAGGGTAACGCTTTCCAGATGTCTGCGGCAAATCCAGGCCCGGCTTCTCAAAGGGACGGTGTGTTCGGCTTCCTGAAGTTTACAAACAGCGGGCGAGGGGCCTCTCCGGGCAGGCCGGCGTGGGGCTGCGTGCACCCCTGTGGGCAGGGGCGGGGTTGGGGGTGCAGCGGGAGGTGGGGAGGTGAGAGGGCACTTATCGCCCCAGTACCCCCAGGGCCCCACGGCCTGTGGACCGAGAGCAGCCACACCCCCATGCCCGCGAGAGTCCCGCAGCTGAGGCCACGGCTGTCTCTTTAAATTCCCCAGCCCCGTGGCCATATTTGGGAGGGAACTTTCTAGAATGACTTTCTGAACCGTACCTACATTGCGAGAGCGTGACATAAAGACAAGGACGCGAGTTTGGAAGTCAGGAGAGTGACCCCCCCCACCCCAGTCCAGTGAACGGGACCTCTCTGAGCCTGCTCCCCCTCCTGGGACGGGACACCCCTGGCGCCCCCAGACCCTGCCAGGGAGGAGCAGGTGTGGCCCGGCTGGCATCCAGGCATGTCCCACAACTGGGCAGGTGATCACTGGCCGGCATGTCACGTGCTATTACTAGGGCAGGTACTGAAATCACCCCATTTTACAGAAGGGGAAACTGAGGCACAGAGTGGCCAGGTGACTTGACCTCAAGCTGCAGCGCTAGTGAGTGAGTGGGCACAGCCAGCCTGGGCCCCAAGTCCGTCTGACCCGGAGTCCCAGCTCACAAGCCCTGGGGCACGCCCAGAAAGCCGCCCGGTCCCGGCGGGAAGCGAACGCGGTTTAATCTCCCGCGGAGACTCAGGTGTGCGGTGGGTGTTGCTTTTGTGAGTGGTGTCCCGGGGGCTCCGTGTTGATTAAGATGCTGCACCCCCAGATCCCAGCGGCTTCCCTGACTCTCGGGCACCTCCCGTACCCTTTCTGCCTCCGGCCGGGCGGCTAGGAATCCCCTTGTCCAGCGCCTGGGCAGCCGGGTTCCGGCCACCAAGAGGGAGGGACAGGCAGGTCCCACAGGCCTGAGGGAGGGCGGCTGCCCTGCCCTTTGCCCTGAGCACATGGGTTCCCAGCTGGGCCAGGGCCACCGCCCCCCAGCCCACCCCCAGCTGGGCCAGGGCCACCTCCCCCCAGCCCACCCCCAGCTGGGCCAGGGCCACCGCCCCCGGCTGGGCCGCACCGGCCACTCCGACTCCCGGCTCCCCCTGAGCGTGCGGCGGGACTGGCTGGCGCGGCCGGGCGCCGTGGCGGCTTTTCCAGATAGATGCTGAACATGCCCGCGGTCTGACTCACTCAGCGGGACACACTCACAGGAACAGACCCCGGCGGGCCCGCAGGCGCCACAAACCCAACACACGAAACAGCTCATCTCTCTTTCCAGAAGCTTCCGGAGGCGTCTGTGCTCCTGCCCACTGGCGAGAGCTCTGCCACCCAGAACGCCAAGGGCGCCCGCGGCTGCTGAGACACACCGCAGTGTCCCCAGGACTCGGGGCGACCCGGACCAGGCCCAGGTGCACTCGTCAGATGCCTTCGGGGGGTCAGGGAGGACCTGAAAGGGACAACCCAGGCCAGGTGACAATAGGGAGCATTGGGGTCTGTGGAGGAACAGGGGGTGCCCTCCCCACTGCAGACCGACTAGTTTAAACCGATAACAATTCAGTGCTCAGGCCAGGCGCGGTGGCTCACGCCTGTAATCCCAGCACTCTGGGAGGCCGAGGCTGGAGGATCGTTTGAGCTCAGGAGTTCGAGACCAGCCTGAGCAAGAGCGAGACCCCGTCTCTATTATAAATAGAAAGAAATTAATTGGCCAACTAAAAATGTATAGAAAAAATCAGCCGGGCATGGTGGCGCATGCCTGTAGTCCCAGCTACTTGGGAGGCTGAGGCAGGAGGATCGCTTGAGCCCAGGAGTCTGAGGTTGCTGTGAGCTAGGCTGGCGCCACGGCACTCACTCTAGCCCAGGCAACAGAGCGAGACTCTGTCTCAAAAAAAAAAAAAATAATAATTCAGTGCTTGTCCACTGCAGGGGACCAGGGAGCCTTGGAGGAGAGGTGGCTCCAGGTGGAGCAGGGAAAGGCGACACCTTACTGCCCCAGAGAGAGAACCTGCTCAGAGGGCGATGGGGCCGTCAGAGGAGCCAGCCCGCCCACAGCCGGAACGGTGAGAGCATCTAAGCAGGTAAAGACAGCAAAGAAGGACAGCACGGTGAGTGAGAGCCTGTGAGCCCGCACGTACAGAAACGAGCGAAGGGATCAGCGAGCACGGCAGGGAGAGCAGAAAGCTCTCTGGAAGAAAGCCGGTTTCCAGCCGTGCGTCGGCCAGCTCACAGGTAGGAAGGACGGCGGCCACCTGGCGAGGGGCAGGAGGTTCACGGTCCCAAAGCATGTCCCCACAGACTGCTTATTGTTTACAGAGGGGAGGCCGCCACTTCGCAGGGGAGAGGCCTGCAGACACACGCTCCGTCCAGGGACCGAAGCCGGAGCAAGCCGACGTCGGGGTCTCCCGCTACGAGGCCCCAGGAGGACACACGAAGTCGCTTCCGTGCCACTAACGTCATATTAGTGTCCCCTATTCCTGAGGGACGAGGGAACCGGCTCACACACTTGGAAGCGTCAGCATCACGGACGACAAGGAGGGCGGGAGGGGCGGAGGACCGCCCGAGTAAAGGGGACCGCAGAGTCCCGAGAGCCGAACGCGGCGCGGGACCCGGACCCGACTGCGGGCAGGACACGCACGCGAAGGGACACGTGGGGACGGGCTGGAGTGGGCGAGGTAGCAGGACGGCGGCGAGTCGCATCTGGAGTCCGGCCGTCACTCTGGCCGTGCAGGAGGAAGTCCTCGTTCTCGGGGGTCACTCGCCGACGTTTCCACGGGGACAGCGACTGCCGGCCGCGGTTACTCTGGGACGGCCAGGAGGAGACACACACACAGGGCACAGCCTAAGCCACGGTGCATCTACGTAAAGAATACACATACGCAGTCCGTGTGCGTCTCTGCGACCTTTCAGTGAGTTTGAAATTATCCCAAAATTACACGCTGCTGAAAAAACAAAAGTTCAGTGTTGGCCAAACCGGACACGGCTTTGGCCAAGGTGAGCCGGCGGCCGGGGTCCGGGCTCCAGCGTCTGCTCCGTGCCGGACGCCGTGTCCTTTCCTCCCACCCAGGTGGCCGCGCCTGGAACGGCATCGGCGGGAGGTGGGCGCTGGCGGCGGGTCCCGCCCGGGAGCGGAGCGGAGGGAGAGGAACTGGAAGCAGGTGGGACAGAGAGAGACGGCCACGCGCCCGCCCAGGAGGGGTGCGGGGTGGGTGTGAGCCCTCCCCCTCCCCTCCCCCAGCACTGGCACCTTCGCACCTGCTGGCCCTCCGCGAGGGACGCCCTCCCCGGCGGGACTTCCTCCCGGCTGTCCTCGCTAAGGCTCCCTCGGCAGCCCCCTCGACCCCCAACATCCCCCTTGCTTATACATTTCTCCCCACGGCACTTTTTTAAAAACTCAGTTTTACTTACTTTATTGTCCGTCCCTGCCCCCACCCCCCACTGAAACGTAAGCTCCACAAAGGCGGGACGTAAAGATTTTTCTGAAATTCTCTGTTGGATGCCCTGTGCCTAGCAGAGTGCCCGGGACATCGTGGGCGTTTGTGACTATCTGGAGAAAGAGAAAAGAGGAGGAGCGCAGCCCGAGGCTGTTGGCCCTGGGCCGTCGAGGAAGCCCTTGCAGGCTTTTTGTCCTACGAGTTTGTCCCTTGGCAGCCGGGCAGGCCCTGCTCCGTGGCCTCGCCTCCTGTCCCCAGGAGCCTGCAGGGGGCTGGCCGCACACCTGGTCTTGATCACACCTTACTCCCACCTGGGCCCACCACGGTCAGAAAGGGATGTGGGTGTTTCGCGCCGTGTTCAGGCCCTAAAGCCAACCGGAAACTAGCTGCACACCAAGGGCGCCTTGTGGCTCCGGAGCTGACATTCGAGCCAGGCCCCCGAATCGCCACGGCTTCACAGAGGGGGAAACTGAGGCTCCCGGGGATTCCTGCACCCGATGCTGTCCCTTCTCCCTCCACGTTCAGGACAAAGTCGTTAGGCTCGGTGAGCTTCTTCCGGGGTCCCCTTGGCCAGCACGCATTCTGCTTAGCAGCAAAATGATGTTTTTTGAGTTTTTTTTTTTTTTTTGAGACACAGTCTCGCTTTGTTGCCCAGGCTAGAGTGAGTGCCGTGGCGTCAGCCTCGCTCACAGCAACCTCAAACTCCTGGGCTCAAGCGATCCTCCTGCCTCAGCCTCCCGAGTAGCTGGGACTACAGGCATGCGCCACCATGCCCGGCTAGTTTTTTCTATATATATTAGTTGGCCAATTAATTTCTTTGTATTTATAATAGAGACGGGGTCTCGCTCTTGCTCAGGCTGGTTTCGAACTCCTGACCTCGAGCAATCCGCCCGCCTCGGCCTCCCAGAGAGCTAGGATTACAGGCGTGAGCCACTGCGCCCGGCTAGTTTGTATTTTTTTATGTTTTTTTTTGTTGTTGTTGTTAGTTTTGAGACAAGAGTCTCACTCTGTTGCCCGGGCTAGAGTGCCGTGGTGTCAGCCTAGTTCACAGAAACCTCCAACTCCTGGGCTCAAGCGATCCTCCTACCTCAGCCTCCCGAGTAGCTGGGACCACAGGCATGCGCCACCATGCCCGGCTAACTTTTTTTTTCTATATAGTGGTCAGCTAATTTCTTTCTATTTTTAGTAGAGACGGGGTCTCCTTGCTCAGGCTGGTGTTGAACTCCTGACCTTGAACGATCCTCCCGCCTCGGCCTCCCAGAGTGCTGGGATTGAAGGCGTGAGCCACCGCGCCCGGCCGAGGGTTTTTTTCTTAAGTCCTTGGTGAGACAGTGGTCTGGAAAGCCAGGCGCTCCCAGCATTCCCAGAGCTGGTCTCCTGAGAGCCAGACCCAGACAGCTGACCTGGCAGGGGGCAGAGGGGGCCGGGGCACGGCAGACAGAGGACAGCCTCCCGCTGCAGAGACGGAGGTGAGGGAAAGGAAACGGGCACCCAGACGCCGGCAGGGAACCTGCCGCGGGATGCCTCTGTCCAAGGAGCCCTGCTAGGTTTTGGATTCCAGGCAGGTTTGTCGGGAAGAGAAGCGCCTGGTCCCATGGAAATTTCCTAGTGGGTTGTTTTTTTGTTTTTTTTTTGAAGCGAAGGTTTGGCAGACGTGCCCCAGTCTCCCTGGCGAGACAGGGCCTCTTTGAAGAGAGTCAAAAACAGCAGAGAGATGGGAAATGGTCCTCGAATGAACTGGCTTTCAGTGGAACCCTCTTCCAGAAAGATCCGCCAGGGCCCAGCCCAGGCGTGCCTTGCGTTGTGGGATCCAACTCAACCCTCTTCCTCCCACTACCCCCCCACCACGAGGGATGCGCCGGGCCACGCTCAGGTGTCCTCACTCCAATTGCCCCGCACCTGTGCGCAGGTTGCCTAACACGGCAGGACGGCTCGGCAGGTGGGACGGAGGTGAGCGGCTTCCGGTGGCCTGGGTCATCCAGGTGGGGCTGATCCAACCGCACGCGGCTTTAAAGCCGGAGAACCTGGCCCGGCTGTCGCCGGAAGGGGCTGTGGTTTGGAAGCGGGGTGAGAGGTGCAGCGTTGCTGGCTTTGAGGTGGAGGGGGGAAGCTTCCAGAAGCTGGACAGGCCCAGGGACCTTCCAGAGGGACCCAGCCCGGCTGGCACCTGACTTCAGCCCCGAGAGCCCTGGGTTGGACTTCGGGCCCCGGAACCGCGAGAGGCGAAGGAGGTCCAGCGAGCCGTGGAGCTCGGGGACTGTTGTCACCGCAGCCCAGGGAGCCTGTGTCACCCAGCACCTCCGACATGCCCGCTCCCCGATGTCACCCCTATGAGGCGGGGCCTGTGGCCCCCACTTTACAGATGAGGAAACAGGCTCTGGGAGACGAACTGACACCCCTCGAGGGCCTGAGCGGGGTGGGGAACACCCCCGGCCGGCTCCAAACCGCCTGCGCTTCCGGCCACCCACAGGTGAGCTGGGCGTGTTGCCGCGTGTCGGGGCCGGCTGCGATGGGATGGGAGCCTGTGCGGGAGGTGGCCGGCGCGTGGCGGGTGTTTGTCACCTCTCCCTCCGCTTCTCCCAAACGCTGGCTGTCCCCGCTCCAGTCTGGCTGCTGAGCGGGCGATGGTATTTTCTTCCCGGCCAGCAGTGTCAAGGCACTGTGAAGTCAACCCTGGGGTCCCGGGGGCAAAAAAAGCCGCCCAGGGGTGCCGCCTTGGTGGGTGGAAAGACTGTCACTGGCGGAGCTGGGTGTCAGGGCCCTGGCCAGCCACATCGGCCCTGGCCGATTGCTGTGTGACCTCAGGCCAGTCGCCGCACCTCTCTGGAAAGTGTGTCGTTTGGCCTGGCGGGGCTCTCAAGGCCCCTGCAGCACCATCGCCTGGGGGTAGACTGTGGTCCCTGCCAGGAGGACTGAGCACGAGGTGGGGCTGGGGGCCGCTGTGCCGCCGTCCACACCTGCAGCCTGGGCAGTCACCCAGGGGCTGTCGCCTCCCAAAGGCAAAGGTTCAGCTCGCTCCCAGCTGTGAGCCCTGCTCCCTCCTCTTGGCTGGGCCCATTTCCTGCACTGGGGCTGGACTCGCTCTGCCTGCCAGCCTGGCTTTGCCCCCGGGCGGGCAGCCGGCCAGCCGCTCCTTGGAAGGGAAACATGCAGAGCCTACAGCTGCCAGGGAAGGTGCAATGGCTTGAGGGTCCCCAGCGGTCCCCCCTACCCCAGGCAAGAGGGACTTGTCCCGGGCTCAGTCTTTCTCGGACGTGGCAGCAAGCTGGGGGCTGCACGAAGTGCCGGCCCACTCGGCCAGGTTGAGCCGCACCCCCTGAGAAGGCACGCTCAAGTCCTTGTCCCTGGAACCTGTGAGTGTGACCTTATTTCTGAAAGCGGGCCCCTTGCAGACGTCATGGGTTAAGACGAGGTCATGCTGCGTGCGGGCGGGCGGGCCTTAATCCAGTGACTGGTGTCCTTAGAAGGGAAAGTCAGACACAGGCGTGCACAGGCGGCGTGGGAGGAGGGGCGGAGATGGACGTGTGCACAAGCCGAGGGGCACGGGGACTGGCAGTGCCATATGCGGGAGAGGAGGTGGCGTCCTCCTCGGAGACCTGGGGGTGAGTGTGGCCCTGTCCACGCCTTGGTTTTGGACGTCTGGTCCCCCGGGTGGCAGAGGACACGTTTCTGCCGTCACACGCCCCAGCCTGGGGTGCTCTGTCACGGAGGCCCCAGGACACTCACACCCGTCCCTGGTTGCCAAAGCCAACACGCCGAGGAAAACACGGGAAAAGTCAGTGGGTGTCCCCAATGCGACATGTCCGAATTCGAGGTCTGGCCCTTGTTCGCAGGTTATGCCCGTCCATCCTTGTTGGGGACTAAGCTGTCCGTCTCTGAAGGGACGGTGGTCAGAGGTCTCCGCCTGCTCATCTTTGGCTGTTTTCAAAAGCTGCTTCTGCTGAGTCTTTATGAAATTCAGAAGCCTGGGGGCATGGGCTCTGGAGTTCGGAGAGCCGGGTCCTGGGTCGGCTTCTGCCTGGGGTCGCTGTATGTGACTTTGGGCCAGGGGTGAAGCCCTCGGGGCCCTCCAGTCACCCCGAGGTTTGGCGTGAGGCCCTTGGCCGGCTGTTGAGTCCCGGTGAACTGGCTCTATTGCGTCAGGCTCCCTCCTCCTGCCTCCCCCTCCCCACCCTTCCAGGCCCTTGTGCACAGGCTGGGCGCCCCAAGCTGCGTCTGGCCCCTCAGGCCAGGGGTGTTGCAGAATAAGTAAACAGAAGGCAGAGTTCTGACACGTGCCCTGCAGAACCCTAAAACTCCCCAGGGGACCTGGCTGCTGAGTAAGCCTCCCCGCCTTCCCCAGTGGTCCCGTCAGGCAGGGCTCCCTTCCTATGGCTGTCAGCGACAGAAACTCAAACCAGCCCCACGGCCACACTGGGGCCCTCTGGGGCTGGCACCAGGGACCTCAGTGCTCTGAGATCTCACACTCACCATCTCTCCCTGTCTCGGCTGCTCGGGGGACCTCAGTTTCTCCTTGAGTGGACAGGGTTTTCTCCCAGGGAGTGGGAAACATGCAGACAGCCTTGGGTTCCTGGCTTAGGTTCTCCCAGTTTGGTTTAAAAAAAGATAAAAATAAGAGCATCTCTCTACTTGTTTCAGCATATAAAAACCCTAGGGAAGGACTTTGATTGGCTAGGTTTGCTCACATGGTGATCCCCTGGACCTATCAGCATCCAGTGGGTGGGAGCCCTGTGATTGGCCAGGCCTGGTCACATGTTCACTCAGGGCGTGGGATCCTGTGATTGGCAGCTCTGCCAGCACCCATGGCCGAGATCGAGGAGAGCAGCTCCCCAAAGGCCGGAGCGGACGCTGGGCAGGCCCAGCCCGCCTCTGCCCTCTGCCCACAGCCCACTGGGGCCCGACTGGACGTCAGCGTCGGAGATCCCGGACGGCTGGGCGGCGTGTGCCTCGCACGTCCGGTAGCCCCAGGACGTGTTTCCACGTGAACGTTTACCTGGAAGATGGACGTGAGCGCATGGCCGAGGCAGGAAGGGACGGGGGTGGGGGCCCAGTGTCCCTCCCTCCAGTCTCCACGGACTGTCCTCGGGGCACGGTCTGAGAGGTGCCGAGCTGTCCCAGCTCCACGTGCGGAAGGGACAGCCCATTTCACAGATGAGAAAACCGACGGCTACGTGCCCTGCCCCCGGTCCCCAGCGAGGGAAGGGACGAGCCCAGTCGGTGGCCACGCCCTGTGCCACCCAGGGCCGCGGAGGCGGGTCAGACTCCCCCTTGCCCAGGCACTGGACCACGTCATTTGAATTCCCGGCAAGAGGGAGAGGCCCACAAGAAACTTTAGAGCTCAAATTAGGACGGTTCGCGCTGGCTCTGCACCCCGCCGTGTGGCCAGCTTGGGAAGGGACGCCACGGCCCGGTGGGCTGGCGTGCGACTCCAGCCTGGGCTACACGGCTCTTTTTCGTGGGCATGAACCGTCCTGCCGAAACACACAAGGGCTGCAGCCCAGCCCGGGACGCGAAGCCACCGGGAGCCACAGAAGCGTCCCCGCCCCGGGACGCCTGCTCCCCACACAGACCACACTCGGGCACTGCTGTCTGCTGGCGGCGACCCGTCCCAGGAAGGGGCCAGAGCAGACATCCACCCTGCCCCTCCCCAGGACGCCCCCGGCACACGCCCGCTGCCGGGAAGGCCCCGAGGGGGGTGGGGGAGACGACGCGGCGTCTGCAGAGCTCCCAGGGGCCAGGAGGGCACCCACTAACCACGGCCATCGGGCTCACCGCCCGGGAGCCCTGAACCCCGTGTTCCGGAAGAGGACGCCTGGGCTCCGAGGGGAGCAACGGCCTGCTGAAGGCCCTGGTGTGTCCAGACGCCCGTGAGGACAGCAGGGTCCGTCCTGCGGGAGGGCCGGTCCCCGGGGCGGGAGTCCCGGGGGGCGGCTCAGAGGGGGCCTTGAGGCCAGGCAGGAAGGGTCCTGGGCCATCCTGGGAAGCAGAACTTTCTTCCCGAGAGGACCGCAGCAGGACTGTGCCCGTGTCTGTGTCTGGGCTGCCCCAGAGGAGCCACTGCTGCCCTGGGGTCCCCACCGGGCTCCCCCAGTCATGCCTGGCGACTGGCCGGCTCTTGCCACCCACGGGCCTCCCAGAGGGAGATCGCCTGGAAGTTGCCCCTGAGGCCTCTTTCCCTTGACTCTCCCGTCCCAACGCTGGGGACACCGTTGCTCCACCTTCAAGACGCAGCCCGAGGCCCGACCTCACCGCCACCACCTCCCCGGCCGGCCCAAGCCACCCGGATGGCCGCAGGGGCCCCTCACTGCTCCCGGGACACCCCCCCACCCCCGGTCCACCTGCACATGGCTGGCAGAGGGACGCGGCGGCCGTCAGCCCTGTGCCTGCTGGGACGCCTCCGGGCCCTTGCCCCTGTGCTGGGGTGAGTGGGGTCGCCCCAGATTCACACCCAACCAGAACCTGTGGACGTGACCGGATTTGCAAACGAGGTCTCGGCAGGTGTGATCAAGTCAAGGCGAGGTCACGCCAGAGCAGGGCGGGCCGTAGTCAGTGGCCGGCGCCCTCACGAGGACAGGAGGGGACCGGAGACAAGGGGGCCGCGTGGAGGCACCATGGAGCGATCCAGGCCCCCCCCCATGGAGCCCCGAGCATGCCGGTGGCCACCCTCAGCCGGGGAGAGGCCGGAAGGGTCCTGCCCCGGAGCCCCGAGGGAGCACAGCGCCGTGGGCGCTTGCCAGGGCTTTGGGCAGGCGCTTGACCACTCCCAGCCTCAGTTTCCTTATCTGTCAGGGGTAAGTGACGGCTGGGGGAGGGCAGAGTGACCTCTGCCCACCTATGGGACGACAAGGGTGCCTGGCCGAGAAGAGACGTCCAAATCCATCCCTGCTATCCCTCCAGCAGGACCACGTGGGGGACTGGAGCACGCCACGCAGGGCCACGTGTGATCCTGTGCAGGACCAGCTAGGAGGCCGTGTGGCCGCTGCGCGGAGGGCTGGCCGCCTCCGACACCCACCGACTCTGGGACCCCGCACAGGTCCCGTCCCTGCTCCCGGCCCTGCTCTTCCATCTGTAAGGTGAGTCGGGCTGGACCAGCGCGGTTTCTCGTGTGTTCCTTGGGGCACCATCGTGTGGAGGTCAGTGGCTGCAGGGGCGCGTGGCAGCTCCGACGATGTGCCCCCCTTCTAATCCCCAGGACCTGAGACATGGCAAAAGTTGTGACTGATTTAAACATCTCCAGAGGAGGGGATAGGCCCGTATCTGCCAGGTGGGTTCTAAATGCAATCACGGTGGCTCACGCCTGTCATCCTGGCACTCTGGGAGGCCGAGGCAGGTGGATCGTTTGAGCTCAGGAGTTCGAGACCAGCCTGAGCAAGAGCGAGACCCCGTCTCTACTAGAAATAGAAAGAAATTAATTGGCCAGCTAAAAATATACAGAAAAAATTAGCCGGGCGTGGTGGCGCATGCCTGTAGTCCCAGCTACTTGGGAGGCTGAGGCAGGAGGATCGCTTGAGCACAGGAGTCTGAGGTTGCTGTGATCCAGGCTGACGCCACGGCACTCTAGCCCCTCGTAGGAGTGAGGCAGAGGGAGTTTTGAGAGGGGGAGAAAGAGCAACTGATGTGGAGGCAGAGGCTGACTTTGGACGGGTGCAGCTGCAATCAGGGTCGGCAGCCGCCACCGGCAGCCAGGACCGTCTCTCTGCCCAGAGCCCCATGCGGAGCACAGCCCACCGACACCTTGGTGTCAGACTTTGGCCTCTGGGATGGGAGAGGGTGGACTTCTGCTGTTTTAAGCCTCCTGGTTTGTGGCCTGTGGTCGCAGCAGCTGCAGGAAACCAAGACGGTGGCCAAACATGGTGCAAAAACACGGCATCTGCTATCTGCAAAGGCTCTGAGAAGTCCTGCAGGGAGGCAATGTTGCGTTTTCCCAAGCCTAATCATGGAAACATCTATTCCCACACACCCATGAACCTGCCACGGGATATGCTCTGGGAGGCGTTGGAGGAGGAAATCCCTGGGGTCTTCTCCAGCCTGGAGATTCTGTGGCTTTTTAGGAGCTGGCAGCGAAGTGGTGACGTCAGTGGAAATTTGCATGTGTGATTAGCCGCTGTTCTGAAAAACAGTCACAGTGCTCTCCCGTTCTGTGGGAAGCGAAAGCTGTCCAGGGAAGGACCGCTGCTCTAGTTAATCAGACAAGAACGCCGGTCTGAGGTCGAGGGACGTGTGGATGAGGGCAGTTGTCACACATCTCGGGATTATGTCCTTGGGTTGTTTTTCAAAAGGGGAGCTGCTGAGTCAAAGGCTTTGCATTTTTAAGACATTGTGGCGGGGCGCGCGGGGGCTCACGCCTGCAATCCTAGCACTCTGGGAGGCTGAGGTGGGAGGATCGCTCGAGGTCAGGAGTTCGAAACCAGCCTGAGCAAGAGCGAGACGCCGTCTCTACTATAAATAGAAAGAAATTAATTGGCCAACTGATATATATAGAAAAAATTAGCCGGGCAGAGTGGCACATGCCTGTAGTCCCAGCTACTCGGGAGGCTGAGGCAGGAGGATCGCTTGAGCCCAGGAGTCTGAGGTTGCTGTGAGCGAGGCTGACGCCACGGCACTCACTCTAGCCCGGACAACAAGAGTGAGACTCCGTCTCCCAAAAAAAAAAAAAAAAAAGAATACTCGTAACCCACGATTACGTTTCTCTGAATCCTGCGTCCTCTCCTTCTGCTTGTCCCGTGTCCCGCTCTGACCCCAGGACCCTCGTCCCCCAGGGCCCCCGTCCCCCAGGACCCCCCGTCCCCCAGGACCCCCCGTCCCCCAGGACCCCCCGTCCCCCAGGACCCCCCGTCCCCCAGGACCCCCCGTCCCCCAGGACCCCCGTCCCCCAGGACCCCCCGTCCCCCAGGACCCCCGTCCCCCAGGACCCTCGTCCCCCAGGACCCTCGTCCCCCAGGACCCCCGTCCCCCAGGACCCCTCGTCCCCCAGGACCCCCGTCCCCCAGGACCCCCGTCCCCCAGGACCCCTCGTCCCCCAGGACCCTCGTCCCCCAGGACCCCCGTCCCCCAGGACCCCCGTCCCCCAGGACCCCTCGTCCCCCAGGACCCCCCGTCCCCCAGGACCCTCGTCCCCCAGGACCCTCGTCCCCCAGGACCCCCGTCCCCCAGGACCCCTCGTCCCCCAGGACCCTCGTCCCCCAGGACCCCCGTCCCCCAGGACCCCTCGTCCCCCAGGACCCCCGTCCCCCAGGACCCTCGTCCCCCAGGACCCCCGTCCCCCAGGACCCCTCGTCCCCCAGGACCCCCGTCCCCCAGGACCCCCGTCCCCCAGGACCCCCGTCCCCCAGGACCCCCGTCCCCCAGGACCCCCGTCCCCCAGGACCCCCGTCCCCCAGGACCCCCCGTCCCCCAGGACCCCTCGTCCCCCAGGACCCCCCGTCCCCCAGGACCCCCGTCCCCCAGGACCCTCGTCCCCCAGGACCCCTCGTCCCCCAGGACCCTCGTCCCCCAGGACCCCCGTCCCCCAGGACCCTCACCCCCCAGGACCCCTCGTCCCCCAGGACCCTCGTCCCCCAGGACCCCCGTCCCCCAGGACCCTCGTCCCCCAGGACCCCCCGTCCCCCAGGACCCCTCGTCCCCCAGGACCCCCCGTCCCCCAGGACCCCCCGTCCCCCAGGACCCCCCGTCCCCCAGGACCCCCCGTCCCCCAGGACCCCCCGTCCCCCAGGACCCCCCGTCCCCCAGGACCCCCCGTCCCCCAGGACCCCCCGTCCCCCAGGACCCCCCGTCCCCCAGGACCCCCGTCCCCCAGGACCCCCGTCCCCCAGGACCCCCGTCCCCCAGGACCTTGGCCAGTACCCGGCCCCTGTTTCTGCCTCTCGGCTGCCCTGCCCCGCTCTAGCCTCTGCCTGTGTTAGGAGAGGCGCTTCCCCTCTCTCCTCCTGCTGGTTCCTTTCCGGCCTCGCCTGGATCCCCACCACGGGTGGAGGCCGCCTCGCCTGGCCCTCCTGCCTCTGCCCCGTCCCAGCTCTGCCTGGAGCTGGAGCCAGCCCGGGAGAAGCAGGGCATCACTGGGCCCCGTGGGCACAGACACGATCTTCTGATCTTCTCCAGCTGCTCGCGTGTGGGTGTCGCTGTCTAGCGGGCCGGCTGGGCCCTTGGCCGCCTCCTCTAGCTGAAGACCTGCAGGGCGCTCCCCTTGGCGAGCACGTCCCTCCCTCCCTCCCGCTCTGCCCAGAGAGCCGAGCAGGGCCGCTGCTAGCCTGGCTGTGTGGCCCGGCCCCGGCCCGGCCCCGGCCCTGGGTGCAGCAGGCGGGGCGGGGTCTGAGCAGCCCCTGCCTCTCCAGCCTCCTTCCTCGTCGCTAAGGAGCTCGGTTGGTCTCCAGCCTCCGCCTTAACACGGCGTGTGCTCAGATAGGGCCGCACCGATGGTCACCTCCTTCCCCCGCACTGGCCCTCAGCCTCCACGCCAGCACCCGAGACCCCAGGCCCCTCCTTTCCTGACCCGCACCTGGTCCCTCGCATCTTTTTTTGAGACAGAGTCTCGCTTTGTTGCCCAGGCTAGAGTGAGTGTTGTGGCGTCAGCCTCGCTCACAGCAACCTCAGACTCCTGGGCTCAAGCGATCCTCCTGCCTCAGCCTCCCCAGTAGCTGGGACTACAGGCAGGCGCCACCATGCCCGGCTCATTTTTTCTATATATTTTTAGCTGGCCAATTAATTTCTATTTATAGTAGAGACGGGGTCTCGCTCTTGCTCAGGCTGGTTTTGAACTCCTGACCTTGAGCGATCCTCCTGCCTCGGCCTCCCAGAGTGCTAGGATGACAGGCGTGAGCCACCGCGCCCGGCCTGGTCCCTTGCATCTTTGCACTCGTGTGTCACCTTCCAGCCCTGCACACGGCGGGGGACCAAGACTGTGGTGGGGCTGCCGCCTGCTCCCCCGCACGGGGGCCGTGTGGCCTCAGGGGAGATGCGGACCCTCGCAGAGGCCTCCCCACCCGCTGTCACAGGTGAGCACCAGCATAGCTGGTGACGTGGCCACCCACGTTCCCTCTCGCGTGCTGGGCAAGTGTTCGTTATTATTCACTCACCAACTGTGCTGGCGGCAATGCCAGGGGGGTTGGAGGCCAGTCTGGGGACAGAGAGTGACACAGCCCCCGTCAGTCACACGCAGGGGCATGGGCGCTGCGGTGAGGGTGCAGGGCCTTCAGAGACTAAGGAGGGGACCTAACCCTGCCTGGGGTGACCATGGAAGGCTCCCTGGAGGAGGTAGTCTCTGAGCCAGGCCTTAAACGTTGAGTGAGAAGTAGGCATTTCTTTTATCTTTCCTTCAATTAATAAGCATCTACTCCAAGTCTACAAAGTACAAGTGTTGGGAAAAGTGTTGGGAAAACAAAGAAGGCCCCAGCCAGGTGCAGTGGTGCATGCCTAGAGCCCCAGCTACTCAGGAGGCTGAGGCTGGAGGATTGCTTGAGCCCAGGAGTTGGAAGCATCTAGCCGGCATAATGAGATCCTGTGTCTAAATTAAAAAAAAAAAAAAACCTGCAAGGTGCTGGCCCTGGGAAGTTTGAGCCGGAGAACAGAGGACAGTTCTTTTTTTTAAGAGACACTCTGTTGCCTGGGCTAGCATGAGTGCCGTGGCGTCAACCTCCTCACAGCAACCTCCAACTCTTGGGCTCAAGTGATCCTCCTGCCTCAGCCTCCCCAGTAGCTGGGACTACAGGCATGCGCCACCATGCCTAGCTAATTTTTTCTATATGTTTGTAGTTGGCCAATTAATTTCTTTCTATTTTTAGTGGAGACGGGGTCTCGCTGTTGCTCAGGCTGGTCTCGAACTCCTGACCTTGAGCAATCATTCTGCCTCGGCCTCCCAGAGTGCTAGGATGACAGGCGTGAGCCACCGCGCCCGGCCCAGAGGACAGTTCTGAGCTTTGGCCAGCCCGGGTGTGGGGGTGGGCGGGGCTGGCCCGTCTCATTAGGTATGGCTCGGCCACACGGCAGAGCGGCAGGCCGCGGTGCAGGGGGAGGGCCTCGTCCTCTGATGTGTTGATGTGAGGAGTACAACAGCAGTGGGCTACGTTTCTGTGACACACACAAACACGCCTGACATACCCGTGGGCATGGGTGCACGTGTGCATGTGCACACACGGGCCTGTCGGCGTGGCTGTGCTTGGACCGTGCACCTGTGGGACGTTTGGCACTCCGGGCCCTGCGTATGTACTGCCCGCTCAAAATGTACGCTGGTCATTTCTAAATTGAAAAGTTTAAGAAAGAAAAAAAAAAGGCAGTGGCTCCAGAGGGTCCTGGGTCTGGACCGAGCCTGGCGTCCCCGCACCGTGCCCGCCTGGCCTCAGCACCGGAGCCGGCGGGCGGGCGTGGGCGTGGTGTGGCTGAGGGTTTGACCACCGGTTCACGAGGAGCTGGCGCCGGGGAAGCCGTGGGTGTGAACTTCTAGGGGACCTCCCGACTTGCAGATCTCAGCAGCTGGCTGGGGGCATTGCATCAGCCCCATCGGGGCAGATCTGGGCCACGGCCACCAGCCTGCGGCCTCAGCCCAGGATGACCTGGGGCGGCGAGTCCGCGTCTGGTCCCCGCCCCCGGGAGCCAGCTGCCCCTCGTCCTCCGGCCTTACTGGGGAAAAGGAGGCCGGTGGAAAAGTACCTCCACGCAGAGAGAGAGGCGCAGGGCAAACACGAGGACGTTGGTGGTTTTAAAAAGCAAGAGCCGCAGCCTGTTACAGCCCGCGGGCGCCGGGCCGTGGCTGCAGCGCTTGCTGGCGACCGTAAATGTTCGCCCTGGCGGGCTTTGTTGTAAGTGGACTCGGCTTTGTTTAGTTGGTTAAGTTTTTATTTGGTTTGAAGAAACACACGCATACACAAACGGCAAGACCATCTCAACCCTGAACACGGCGTGAAGACACAAGCGCGGGGTGGACAGGGCGGGCGGGGACCCTGCCGCTGGCATCCCGTAATAGCGCTTTTCGGGCGCCTGCCTCTCGCCACCACCCCCCGGCCTTCCCGGTCCCTGTTTCTGCCGCGGTGGTTTCCGCTCCCCACTCCCGGAGCCCCGCCCTCCAACCCTGCGACCCGGGGTGGCGGTTCTCCACCTGGAGCGCGCCCTTAGAACGCAGGTCGCCGGCTGATTTAGGAGGTCAGGGCAGGGCCCCGAGAATTTCCATTTCTAGCAAATTCCTGGTGATGCTGAGGCTGCTGGTCCCGAAGGGGACACACTTGGAGAACCGGCGTCCTGGGGGAAGTCACAAGGAGTTCTCACCGAGGTGCGCGGGTGACTGCCGAGGCTTGCGGAGACGCGGCACTTAACTGGGCTGGAGCTCGGGGCAGGGAGGGAGGGTGCGTGGGGTGGGGGCCAGTCCCAGCCCCCACTCATCACACCGGACGGGCAGGGGAGGAGGGGCAGAGGGAGCCCCGGCTGCTCCACCCGCTGGAGTCGGGCCGCCTCACCCCTGCACGTGTGGCTGCCCTTTGCCCCCAGGCCCGGCCCCTCCTCCAGGCCTTGCTGGGGGGGGGCCCTGGCCTGTCAGAGCAGGGGCTGAACAGCGGGGACAGCAGTGAGGGTGGGGGCGTCCCCAGAGCTCCGTGGGGCGGGGCCACAGCCAGCCTTCCAGGCCACCCAGAGGGCGGCTGTCCCCTCTGGTGCTGCAGATGGCCCGGCGGCACCCAGGCGGAGACCAGAGGCGGGCCGTGTGCAGACCCCTCCTGTCCTCAGCACCCCCGCCTGAGAACCCCTCCCCCGCCCCAGAGGGACACGCCTCGGAAGTCGCTGTCTTGGGGAGCCTGTCTGCTTTGCTCCCGGGCTTTGGGTCAACGGCCAGCCCATGCTTCGAGAGACCAGGGTTAGACGAGTCTCCGCCCCACTGAGCCCAGGGACCCTTCGTACCTTCGCCCCTCAGCACCTTCCTGAGCTCGGTGGGCCCAGCGGGACGGATCCTGCAGCTCTCAGCGCCCAGCGTTCTGTGGCGTTAACCGGCTCTAGCCCCACACCAACGTCAAACAGACCAGAACTCGCTGCCCCAGGGCCTTTGCACGTCCTGTTGCGCAGACCATACCTCCCTCGGGGGCCCTGTCCTGACTGCTGCTCCTCTAGGATGTCCACCCCGGTCCGTCCGTCCTCCCCCTGCGGCTCTTTGCCGTCGTAGCACACATCACTACGTAGGGTCACGCATTTCACTTCTGTGCTGGTGTCTACTGCAGGCAGCAGCCTTGCTGACACGTGCGGGGAAGAGCTGGGGGTGGAGGAATGTCCTTGCGGCCTGAGCAGCGTGTGGGCATGTGCTGTCCCGTGGCGCCCTCTGGTGGCCACCGTGCTGACGCACGCTCAGCAGCCGACCTTTCTTGTCCTGCAGGATTTGTCTCCAGGGCCTGCACGAAGCCTGGCCAAGGGTGACTGACGGGCGTGACCCCGCGGGGGCGGCGCCTGGTCCTCCTGGGCTCGTGCCTCCGGGTGCTCAGGTGAGTGGGAGGGAAGCCCCCTCCGTTAGCTTCTCGAATGACTAATATCGCCCTTGTTATCAAATAGCTAGCGCTGGTAACGGTAAACATAACCGTGGTTTGCTGCCTGTGGGTCCCTGGGCACCTCTCTGAGCCTGGCTTCCCCACCTAGGAAACAGTGACAAAGAGTTGAGGGAGTCGCGCACCTTAAATCCCAGCACAGTGCCGGGCGAGGTGGCTCACGCCTGTAATCCTAGCATTCTGGGAGGCTAATGCGGGCGGATTGCTCGAGGTCAAGAGTTCGAATCCAGCCTGAGCAAGAGCGAGATCCCTTCAATAGAAAGAAATTAATTGGCCAACTAATATATATAGAAAAAAGTAGCCAGGCACGGTGGCTCGTGCCTGTAGTCCCAGCTACTCGGGAGGCTGAGGCAGGAGGATCGCTTGAGCCCAGGAGTTTGAGGTTGCTGTGAGCTAGGGTGACCCCACGGCACTCACTCTGGCCTAGGCAACAAAGCGAGACTCTGTCTCAAAAAAAAAAAAAAAAAAAAAAAATCCCAGCACGGGACAGACTCGAGAGGTTTTCAGTAAACAAGGGCGGTCACGGGTGTCTGAGGACAGGCTGATAGGCTGTAGGGAAATGCAGCCCGGTCTCCAACCTCTCGGGCATTGTCGGGGAATCACGGCCTCCATCTTCCCTCCTGTGGAATGGGCGCACAGGCCACCCTGCCTCCCAGGGGCGCGGGGAGAGCCGAAGACCCAAGGCAGTTCTGGACACGAAGTGCGTTGGAAAGAGGTCTCTGGAGAGCAGGCCGGACTCCTAGGAGGGCAGTTTACTCCCGGAACGTTCTGGACTCAAGGAACCGGGCACAGGCCAGTCTGCTCTCTGGCCGGCGAGGCCTCTGGGCCCTTTCTCTGCCAGCCCCAAGAAAGCCAGAGCCCGCCCGCCGCCCCTGCCGCGGCGCCCCCAGGGCCTCCTCGTGGGAAAGCCGCTCCCCGCGGCCCTGCCACCAGCTGCCGGTGTCTCCGTCAGGACGTCCAGGGCAGCCTCAGATGGGACGGCCAGAGAGCACGGAGGAGGACGAGGTGGGTCAGAGGCCGGGAGGCGGGAGTCAAAGGGAGACGCGACAGAACCCCAGCGTGCCGAGACGGGACATGCTGCCGAGGGGAGAGAGCCAGGGTGCCGTCTCCGCAGACGACAAGGGGCCAATGAGAAGCTCTCGAAAATTACAACGACACCATCATGGCTTGAAAACACACCCAGTAGGAGAGCTACAAGACGACGGTGGAGAGCAAACAGACAAGGGAGGAAACCGGAGGACGGGTCCAGGCGGTCCAACGTGGACTCGGAAAGACAGGCAGCGGGGAGGAGGAGGTTCCCAAAGACGGGAAGGAAAGGACCGCCAGGCCCTGGCCCCGGGACGGGGAACCAAGGCACCAAGTCCCATCCCTGCTAACGCTGAGAAACTGAGCATGAAAAAGAAGACAGTAAAGGCTGCTTGAGATTTAGAAGAAAAAAAAAAGCTCTGTCCCATACCACAGGAGCGGGAAGAGCGTGCAGCGCCTCCCAGTGGCTGCTCTGGGGGTGGCGGGCAGTGGGGCGGTGGCGCCCGCATGCCACGGGCAGGCAGGACATGGCGTGTTTCAGACAGACCCAAACCCGGCAACCCTAAGCACTGAGGGGCCCTCCTCCAGCACCTGCCAGGGTGTGCTGCGCCGGGAGAAGAATCCAGAAGGTGCAGACTGACCCAGTGCCCTGGAGAAGCCAGGCCTGCGTGGCAGGCGCGGGGAGAAGAATCCAGAGGGTGCAGACTGACCCAGTGCCCTGGAGAAGCCAGGCCGGTGTGGCAGGCACTGGGCCGTTGGTGCGGGAGCCGCCCACTCGGAGGCTGGCAGGAAGGAGGCTCCCGCGGGGGCTGTGACAGGCACCCACCAGGCCGTGTCCCCTCTGCCTGGGAAAAGTGGAAAGCTGTACAACAACTTACAGGACCCTCCTTGGTTTAGCAGAGCAGCCAGCCGAGACAGCCTAAGCCGTGCAGTGACCCAAAGGCATGGCGTGTGTATGCTGGTGAGAAGAGGCAGTGAATCCCACAGCTAACAGGAACTTGGGGAAACTGGCGTTCTCTGGATTGCAGACATGTTGTGTCTCTAGAACCTTCTTCCGAAACTTCCTGGACCTTTCTGGGAGCTGCCTGGCGGCCGAGCCCTTCGTCCCCTCCCGGCTCAGAGACACTCAGCTTCCGGCCGAGTGACCCAGCTGCGCGTCACCACCGCCTACCTTCCCTTGGTATCTCGGGTTGTCTTTGCCTCAGTTAGCAGCTAGGTGAGGAACGGCAAGGCCCGGCTCTGCAGGCAGCGTGGGGAGTGCGCCCCGCCACCGGGAACACCAGATGTTACGGCATCCGGCTTCGTAGGTGCTGTTTCCAGGCTGTCCTTCCAGCTAATTTCCGGACCAAACTCACATAGGACAGAAGACAGAATTTAGTCACTGGCTATTTGGGTGACAGTTTCATCGTACATTTAAAGGCAAACATCATCATCATCATCACGACTCGACATAACACCCCAATAAGAGGGGTGTAAGTAACATCTCGGCAAAATTCTGCAGACACAGGCCTGGCACTGCCGCCTGCCGCGACCCGGCTCGGGCACACCCCTCCAGGCTGCGGGGTCCTTTGCTTTCGTGGCTGGGATGCCGAGCGCCCCCTGGCACAGCGTGCGTGGCGTGCCTGACCTGCCCATCTGGCCCGAGTCTCGCCAGGAAGGCACGCAGGGGCCCTCACAGCACGAATACTGGACAGGTTTGTTGAATAAATAAATTAGAATCAAGCTATAGGTACCTGACATTCTGGACTCTGCAGAGATTTTTAAGATTGTTATTTCAACATGCACTAAAAAAAAAAACAATGATGACAGGACTCTTTAGGATAAAGCTAAGCAGAACGACGCGAGTCGGCTTAGAGTAGAGCGTTGAAGGAGCGGTGGGAAGTGGGAGGGGAGCAGTCCTGAGCAGCCCGCGCGCCCCGTCTCTCATCACGGGCGTGGAAGGGGCTGGAGGTGCTGGACGCTGCAGAGGAGTGACTGGGACGGCCCGGGCTGGGCCACACGCCACAGAAGAACCACCACCGAAAACACACGACACGCAGGAAGAACCACCGGGGGCCCAGGAGACTGTTTGAGAACTGTCAATTATTGGTTACTTTATTTCATATAAAAGTTACATTGAAAGAAGAGGTTGAAAAGTCAAGTATACTTGATTTCACACACTTGCCAAGTCTCACAGGATTCAACCACTTCAATAATTTGTTTTTTATTGATAAACAGGATATACATATTAAAAGCCTCAAACGCCCAACCCAGACAACAGATGTGCAAATGAGTATGCAAAACAGTCTCTGGAAACTCCGTCCTGCATCACCTGCGATGTGTTCTGCCCCTCTGGCTGCAACAGTCCGTCCCCTGCGCGACCGAGTCCCCGTCAGAGCATCCTGCGGGCCCCTTCCCTCAGCCAGGCTCGCGTCTGAGCGGGTCCCTTGCGGTTGTGCGTGAGCGGTGGCAGGGCAGAGTGACCGGACACAGAGCAGGACAGCTCGCAGGCGAACAGAAGGCAAGAAGCTCGCAGGAGGGAGACACCCACTTTCTTCAAGGAAGACCCTCAGATTTCGTCACAGATTGTTTCTTGGTGCGACCGGCAAAAAATGTACAAACCAGGCAAGTTTAAGGCAAGTCCCCGAGGAGGGGAGCTGTTTGCTTTCTGGCATAATTTTAAGCTCCGCACCAAGGAGCCTATTTTACCACTCGAGCTGTGGGGTGGAGACACACAACCGCGACAGGCTGCGGCCATCCTGACTGCGTGGTGTCAGCGCTGCCTGCGACCAGGCGTGTGGAGTCACTCCTGCTGGGGGCCGGCTGCCTGGTGGTCCCCCCACCTTCCCAGCCAACGCCCGCCTCTCCTGCCCCGCCCCGCCAGCACCCCGCGCTGTGCAGCACGCCAGGCCACCGTGACACTCTGCTCTCCTCTCGCCGAGGAGCCATTTACACACTGCTCACTGGGCTGGAACAACAACAAAAATCAGTTCCAAGGCCCTAACGCACCCAAGATCTTTAAAACAAAACTAAAACAGGAGGGCCACAAAGGCGCGCACAGGAATGATTGTTCTTTGGATCGAGATATTCCCAGTATGCGATACATTCATGGTGACCCCGCGGGCAGCCCCGCGGCAGCTCTCCCTCTTCCCTGAAACTCGGCTTCTAAAAAATAGCTTGTTTGCTGTACACAGCCGACACGTGTCACATCGTCTACACAACACTGCCAGTTCAACACACATGCACACAGCCCACACACGCACAGACACGCGCACAAACACACTCGCTGGAAGGGCGGGGAGGGTCCCGGAAGCCGCCCCGCTGGTCAGCGCGCGGCTCTCCTGCGACTTCAGTGCACAGCGTCAGAGCTGGTCGAGGCCAAACGTCCTTCCACGTGACGCCCTGCAGGGACCGCGGGCGGCACTCATGCCCCGGGGCGGCAGGAACTCCCTGGAGTGACCGGTCTGAGAGTTCTTGTTCACTGGATTGACTTTGTTTTCTTCGTGATTGAAAAAAAGCAGCTTATAACATAGGATTTTAATAACCCATGTAACATCCCAAACAGCTTCTTCGAAAATGCAAAGTACTCTTTAACAAAAATCCTAACGGTGCAGGAAGGTGATGACATTTGGCTTGGTCACGTGGCCACACACCTTCCGTTAGTGGTGCGGGTGAACACTGAGGACAGCCTCGTCCAGTCTGGAAACCTGCCGGCTGTGACTGTGAGTGCAGAAGACTCTGCTTGCTGCCAGCAACTGGCTCGCGCGGGTTCCACGTGCCTGCTGGTCAGAGGTGAGCTCTGGATACCCGTTCAGACCCCGGGTAAACAACTCAAGTCCGCCAGAAGTTCAGCCTGATGGGGCTCACACAGAGAACTCCGGGCCTCCTTTCCTGGGTCTCATTGGCAGGCGCCTGAATCGGAAGCCGACGAAGGGGTTCATCCAGAGGAGCGAAGGGGGCCCCCCGAAGACAGACTTCATCCCTTCCCACCGAAGCCTCCGCTCCCACGTGGGCTTCTCACTCTTCAGCCTCTCAATCTCCTGGAAGCAGAAAGAACAGCAAGTGGCGGCAGCTCTAGGAACCTCGGCAGACACAGGTCGCGCCAGGTGGCTAAAACAAGGGACACCACCCAACCTCAGAAGCCCACTGCGTTCCAGAGCAGCGTGGGCTCCCGGTGACTGTAGGGTGGGCTCTCCCTCCCGGCTCCCCACCTGCCCGGGTCCTCCGTGCACACGCGAGGCTGCAGAGACGGCCGGGCTGCGGCCCCCTCCGGGCAGCCCACCAGACAGCCCACAGGCCTCCAAGCCCGGGCGCCAACGTTTCTATTTAGTTGTTACTGGGTGCCTGCTCTGGCGCCACAGTGCCAGGGCACGAAGGCGTTCAGTTCCCCGAGCTGCTCCGGGGGCCTGCCTGGCCCTGCAGACCCCGCGGTCAAACCGACCCTTGAAATGCGCACCGTGGGCATGCAAGGAGCGGCCAACGCGGGCCTGCCTGCGCTCATCAGGGCCGTCGGGCTAGTCTCCCCCGTTCACACGCAAGCACCTGTTGCTGACGTTAGGGTTCCCGTGCACTCAAGCTTTGGCCACACAACAGGCAAACGCGCGCACGCGGCCTACCGTCTCGTCGTTGCATATGGAGTGGATCTGGGTGCCGAACATGACTGCGGTGAAAGTGAAAAACAGAACACCCTCAAGGCACAGGAAGATCAACAGGATCACAGTTATTGGAGGTGAAAAGTCACTGCATTCTGCGAACAAGGAAAAGCCGGTTAGAACCGGACGTCAGGGCGTAATGAGCATCCCAAACCGCGGGGCGCCTAGCGCAGAGGGACCCCCGTGCCAGCCCTCCGCCGGCTTCCGTGGAGGAACGGGCGCGTGTGCTCGGGATAGGGCACGCCCACTGCTCTGCAAGCAGCAGAGGAGGGCGGCCCTTCCGTCAGAAATCCACACCGCCGTGTCCTGCCAGCAGTTTCGAAAGGTTCTGTGTCGCCTGAGGGTCCTGCTGACGCCGTGTCTGTGTATTAAGTAAGTTGCTTATCATAGCGCAACTCCGGCCGGATGAGAAGAGTCAGGTGTATCTACACTGTGAGTAGTCCTCACGGGAGGCCACTCCCTCTGTCCCCTGGGGTGGCACGGACCTATCGGCACCCAACTGCGTATCTGTGGCTTAGACAATGCCTGCTTTTATACGTGCTTGAACTCACTCATAGGAAGTAATGCCAGGGACTGCTTTGAACAGCGGTGAGTTAGCTAACCAGAAAGCAAACGCGAGGTTTGGTGGAAACAATACTAACTCTCCTCTAGTCTCAAATATCTGCATAATATTGGGAATGGTGATGCAAGGCATTAAAGAAAAACAAAGAGAGAAAATAAAATATATATATTAAAAATGCACATAATAGATATTAAACTAGCAAAATGGCGGTGTTAGAACTTCATCACCATGCTCACGCCTGTCATCCTAGCACTCTGGGAGGCCGAGGCGGGCAGATTGCTCGAAGTCAGGAGTTCGAAACCAGCCTGAGCAAGAGCGAGACCCCGTCTCTACTATAAATAGAAAAATTAATTGGCCAACTAATATATATAGAAAAAATTAGCTGGGCGTGGTGGCGCATGCCTGTAGCCCCAGCTACTCGGGAGGCCGAGGCAGGAGGATCGCGTGAGCCCAGGAGTCTGAGGTTGCTGTGAGCGAGGCTGACGCCACGGCACTCACTATAGCCTGGGCAACAAAGCGAGACTCTGTCTCAAAAAAATAATAAAAATAAAAATAACTTCATCACCATATTCTTTTCTTTAAAAACTCAATTCCTGAATTAACTGCAAAGATTTCCTTCAAAAGTGGAAAATAAATTCTTCCTTTAACCTTCTCCCCTTTTAACCCGACAGCACGCGCTTCCGGGAATGACAGACAAAACCGGAGCTCACCGGTCCACTGCCCTCGGACACAGGAAATGAACTGAAATCCACAGAGGATCAGAGCATGGACTGAAGACAGAGCTATGTACATCTAGAATGAGAGGAAACTGGTTAGTGCCTTTTAAACAATTAAATCTTTCTAGGAGCAATAGCTGAGGAAACATTACGTTTACACTTCCATTTTATTTTTCAGGGAAAAAATGAGGGAAGCAATAAATTGCAGTAGTTGACATTTGCCTACCTGAGACCATATGGGACCAAGTAAAATAATTTTATAGAAGTATATGCAATAGAGAAACAAGCTCTAACATAGTTTAGGAAGACCCCACTGACGATGGTGATTTAAGGCATCTGACAGAGAATTAAACCACAGTGAACATCTGACATAATACAAGCGACACGTGTTAATCTGCTGGGGCTCTTTCCTACTTATGGTAGCACAGTACTATAATTCGAATCCTGGAGAAACAGCTGGAAAGACACTGGTCTGGTGCTAGAAATTCTTTAACTAGAATCTTATCTGAAGCAGGGAAATTTATTCTAACTCAATATAAGTCACTACAAAAATACTTTTTACTTACAGTGAAGAGCACAAAAAACCTCTGATTCTTTTCTCCTACACAATTGTTCACCCAGGGGCAGTGATGATCCATTTTCCGAATACATCTTTTGCAAATACTGAAAAGGAGAGTTTGATTTTGAAACCAGAGTAACAACCAAGGTGGAGGAAAATTAGAATGAATGTTCTGTAATAATACATACTCGCTATACCCTTTAAAGTTTATCATTTTCATCAATTGGAATATCTCATTTCCTAAGTAAAATGGACTAACAGGTTCGGGGCAAAGGTTACAAGTTATATTTCACAAGTTTCAGAGGCTCCCAGAAGAACTGGAGCGCGCAAACCTATCAATAATGTTCCGATTTGGCAATCTTACAAATTCTATTTAGAAAAAAAAATTTGAACTTTTGCCTTCAAAGAAAGAAATTCTTGGCATCTTCAAATTATTCATCTCAAATCATCCAACTATCTATATATACACCCGCGCATAAAATCATGTTTTTATAGTTTTATTTTATTTTTTCCCCAAACATACCACATATCCAACTTTTTTTTTTGACAGTCTCACTCTGTCACCCTGGATCGAGTGCTGTGGCATCATTGTAGCTCACTGCAACCTCAAACTCCTGGGCTCCAGCGATCTGCTTGTCTCAACCTTCTGTGTAGATGGGACTACAGGTGTGCACTACCACGCCCAGTTAATTTTTCTGTTTTTAGTAGGGAGTCTTGATCTTACTCAACTGGTCTCAAACTGAGCTCAAGTGATCCTCCCACCTTGGCCTCCCACAGTACTGGGATTACAGATGTGAGACACCACGCTTGGCCTGTCTAATTTTAAATAACTAATTTGCCGTCAATTATTCTTTTAGAAATAGCTTGCACCATTTAATTACATCAAGCGAAACATCCATGGCTGCAGATTTCTTCACTCCAGGTAGACCTTCTATAATAGTATCACCTTCTGTTCCCTGACTCAGGTTCTCTGCCTGACTTCTGCTGCACCCAACTTCCAAAACATTCCCATTTCATCTTTTTAAACAGATCTACTGAAGTATAATTTACGTACCATAAAAGTTCACCCACTTTAAATGTACTGCTCAATGATTTTTATTATAATTGTAGAGTTGAGAGACCATCACCATCTAATTGTAGAACATTCCATCGTCCACAAAGAAACCTTATGCCCACAGGCAGTAGTCACTCCCCTGGCCAAGACAACCGCCAATCTGCTATCCTATACCATTTCCTGCTTTTTTTACTTTCTGGCAAGATTGTGGGGATATGAACCTTTTAATACTTTCACGATAGTCATAAAGTACTCAGAGCCCCCTCGACAGCTGCTTCCTCCTGTTGGAGTCTGTCTCCAGCTCATCCTCATTCATGTGTCTTGGCAAGTGTGTCTGTGTATTAAGTAAGTTGCTTATCACAGCGCAACTCCGCAGGAAAAAGGCACTGTCTAGGCACAACCATGCCCTATCAGTTTGACAGTGCAGAGATGGGTGACAACCATTCAAGGAGTGGAGACATATACCCAGACTGTCCAAGTTTGACACCTACAAGCAAACACACTGGTCTCTAACTCCTAAGCTTGAGCGATCCTCCTGCCTCGGCCTCCCAGAGGGCTAGGATCCCAGGCGTGAGCTGCGCGCCCAGCCCAGGAGCAAACACACAGTCTGAAAGTCAGGAGTCAGCAGAGCTGGGGGAGTGGACAAAAGACCAGCGGGGGAGTGTGAGAGCCTGAAATTCTATTAATAAATGAGCCAGATAGTCAAAGGATATATGAATATTCTATTTTTTAAAAAACGTAGTCTAACTGGTGTCTGGGAGCATGTCCAAAAGAAGCTAGCGTCTACACTGCAACACCACACCTGGTAAGGACAAAGGCTAACACACAACAACCCCGCTGTTTATCGGGCTGGAAGGAACCAGGAGCAGGAGTGAGGGGAAGGTTCTAAGCCATCCTCCTAGCTGTGCCCAAGAGATGCTGAGCACACATGTGCCGGCCTGTGGCAGCCAGGCCACGGAAACAGAAGCAGGTGCCCCGTCACTTCCTCTGGCTGTCACCTACGAGCCTCCGCGGGTAGGAAGGGATCCCAAATTCTGTCCTGTTTCCCAACTCTGGGCAAGACTCCAGGGCACTCAGCTGGCACTGGCCCTTGGCCTCAGCTCTCTACCCGGGAAGGAGAATGACACCCTCCGGCCACTCGACACTGCCTGGACGGGGCCGCGGTACCTGCAGTGGTGGGCGCGCTCGGGCTTGATGCAGCAGCACTTGGGACACTTGTAGATCACCTCCCCCGGCTTCAGCTGCAGGCTCTCCATGTACTCCTTCGTCGCGTTCCCTTTGGGCACTGCCCCCTACGGTACAGTGAGAATGGATTTTAGTTGGAGAGAAGGAAAAGTCAAGAATTCATCCTAGCTTTTATAGGTCATCGAATAACTTATAATGCTATAGCTACCACTTAAAGCATATGAAAAATAACTATTAATTGGGTAGGACCGTAAGTTTTATTTTCCACAAAAAATATATGTATTAAACAAAAAATAAATACCTTATCATCCTTTCATAAATTGCTGAACTGCCTGTTTCCCAGCTTACTGCAGAACCCGCCAGAGGCGAGGTGTGTCCGCACACAAGGGCACTGGCCCCAGCAGGCAGGGCGTTACTGTCAACACCGTTTCCCACAGTTTCCCCCTCGCCCTTCCAAAGGGGAGGGTCTAACTGATAAGTCCCGCCAGGGTTTCCTTATCAGAGGCAGGAGGGGAACCACAAACAGAGCAATCTCAAAAAGGACTTTATCTCCTGCTGCTGAAGTTTTGCAATACATCGGTGTCTCTGCCAGCCTTCTCAGAAGTGTTCACAAACCTGGCACCCGTGGCCCTGCCTGGGGCCTACCTGACCCAATCTGTGTCTGGCACGAGGCAGCCCCTCCGGAGCCCTGTCCGAAGGTGTGACCTTGCCCGCACCCCAAGCTAGAGGAGCCGGAGAGGACAATCGGAGAGGACAATCGACAGGGAAGCAGCAGAGAGAGACGCCTTAGGGGGCCGTGAGCTGGAGGCCCAGGGAGAGCACGGAGGCCCGTGCAGTGCCGTGTTGACTGGGGACAGGCACAGGGCGCAAGGCTGCTCGGCGGGCAGCTGGGGCCCGAGGTGGCAGCAACAGGGAAGGCTAAGGCTCTTCTTTGCGCAGTGGAGATACGTGATGGGACCCGTGCCAGTGGGAGATTATTCTGGAAGCTCTGGCAGGGTGGAGTAAGGCAGGCAGACCTGCCTGGGGTTGCTAATGCCTCTAGGAAGGGAACAAGAACTTCCAGCCTGTTCCTCAGCCCAGGGCCTGTACTGCATGCAGAAATGCTCGCGTCTGGAGTCCACGGTGCAGTGATTCTGCGGCCACCGGGAGATGGGGGTGGGGGCAAAGGAAGCCCTGGGAGATCCTGCAGGTGGAGGCAGAAGCTCCACTGGAGCTCCCTAAAGCCACAGGCCTGAACCTCTGTGACATCCACCTTTCAGGAAGCGCAGCGGCGAGCATGCCGCAGAGACACAGCCAGAGGGACTCGAGGCCCCCCAGAGGCAGAGCTGGCCGCAGGCAGGGAGGCCCTGAGATGACGGGAGAGTGGGGGTGGGAGGGGCTGCAGGGCAGACCTGAGTGTTTCCTCCCAGACCCCAGCACAGTCGACTTCCTCCAAACAAGGATGAGATCCCGGTGTTTCCCAACACTAAAAACTGCCTTCTTAAAGTTCAAAGTGTTAAGGGCTTAAATTTTGTCTTTGAAAATTTAAATCAGAACAAGGAGAGCATTTTACTTAACTTACATACCACAATTGGAGTCTTTAACCGACTCTCCTCCGTGAAGCCAGCAGTCTTAATGCCGATTACGGTTTTATAAAATCCCATCATGTTACATGTACACCGCAGGTGTTGAGTGTTACAAATTTCCTCAGTGAGAGGAAATGGGCCAAATTTTAAAACTCCGAACACCTTAATTTTTGAGATGTGCACGTACTTTTCCGAAGTAAAAGCCAATGTGACGTGACATGGCATGACACATTTCTGGATAGCAGACACTCCAATGCTATCCATTTTTCTGATCACTTATGATCTGTTAACTGAAGAAAGATGTTTCCAAGGGGTAGCCAAGCACTCACTAGGACTTGAGATCCTGCATGGGATTTCTGGTACTTTCTGGTTCCAGGAGTTCCTCGGTTCTGCTCAGAACCCTGGGCAGACAACACGGCTCTTCAAGGCCACGGCCTCCTCGGGCTTCCAGCCCATGCACCTGAGGCCTGCCGCCTGTCACCTACACTTGCAAGCCAAGCCTTGCCAGGCGTGGTTCAGCAGAAGCAGAAACACCAAGCAGGAGGGGCTGCCCCTGCACTTGGTCACACCAGCACGGGGGCCTTGCCAGGAAACGCACAGGGCCACCCGTTTCCTCTGTGTCCGTGGGGGCCGTGCGTCCTTCCACCAAAACCAACCTTCCAAGTAACCGAGCACATTCCTCAAGTTCATGTTTTAACCATTTTCAGGGGGAGGTTTTTTTTAAACGTATCTTGAATGTTCTTGCCCTGTCGTCTCCCATGGGACCGGCTGCAGGGGCGTCCCGTGGAAGTGCCCTGGTCACTGCCTACAGCTGCCCTGCACACAGCCCGCCTCCCTGCCACCTCCCCTGCGAGGCGGGGAGCCTGCCGACTAGGCAGGGAAAGCGCGCTCCACCGCCTGAGACTCCAGGGCAGTCAGGCCCGCACAGCAAGCTTGCTCTACTCTGTTTCCATCTCTTTCCTCGCTGCCCGCACCACTCACAGCAGCCAAGAAGGGGAAACGGCGCAAATGCCCAACTGGTGATGGCCACAAACGAAATGTGGTCTGTCCACACCCGGACGCCACTCAGCCAAGACAGGAATAAGTGCTGCTGCGTGCATGGTATGAACCTGGAAAACACGACGCTCGGTCACAGCAGCCAGCCACAAACGGCCACGTGTTATACAATTCCATCCACACGAAATGTCCAGGACAGGCAAATCCCTAGAGAAGAAAAGCAGACTAGGGCTGTGGGCACTGGGGGTGACGGCTAAGGGTGTGAGGTTTCTTTCTGAGGTGATAAGAATGTCCTGAAACGCACTGTGGTGACGGTTGCACAGCTGTGTGAACGTACTAAAACCACCGAAAACAAGGACGGAGTCTGCGGCATGTGCGTTAAACCTCAGTGAAAACGCCCCTGACGTCCAAGAGGCCAAGCTGCCCTGTGCCCCTCCCTCGAGACCCTGCTTGGACAAGCCACAGAAACCCCATCTCCGGGCCTCCCTCCGCTCTCCGGGCCTCCTGGAAGTCCCCAGGCCTTTCCCCAGGAGGAGGAAAGGGGTGGGGACGGCGGCCGGTCTGCTGAGAGGCCGAGAGCCCCAATGCAGAGGGGGAGGGACACGTGCGCTTACTAGCCCCCGCCCGCACTCACACGCGAGCAGCCTGGCACAGGCGCCGTCTCACCACGGCTGCCCGTGGAGGGCGGATCGGCCCAGCCCTCGCTGTCCAGGCAGCGGTCAGCAGCGACCGGGCTTTCAAACAGTGAGATATTCTAGTAGAGATCACTGATGTGGACCCTGTCCCTGTCCCTCTGCGTGATCCAAGCTCCCAGCTGTGAGGTGTTTCTGCGGTAGGCAAGGAGAGACAGAGGACGGAGACGCCCGGGGATCAGGAGCAGGCCTTGGCAGGAGGGGGATCCTTTTGCTGCGTAAAAGGAAATGAGGAGATGACCCTTAAAAAATCTCTGACGCCACAAACCCATTGGGGAAGAGGCTTGGCTGTGGTCAGAGACTCCACGATCAGGTCGGACTACAGAACCAACGACAGACTTTGCTTCCAAGTCTGTCCCTAAGGTACCGCTCCCCAACTGCCCACTGGGTGGGGTCCACAAGACTGTCCCATTCCCAGGGACAGACTGCCCAAGACCCCTACTAGTCAAATAGGAGACAGAGTAAATGACGTGTGTCAAAACCCCATGTAATGAATTCAGACATCACAAAAGTTAGATAAGTCCACGGATAAACCACGTTACATGAGGCTGATCAGTATCAGGTATTCTCAAAAAAGAGTCCTAATCTTACATATAAAGCTATGGTTGGAGTTTTTGTGTTTTTTTAAAAAATTATATTATAACTTCTTTTCTTTTTTTTTCTTTTCTCAGGTCCTGAATTTCAGTGGAACAACTATGGTTGGAGTTTAAATTCATACATCAGAAATCAGAAGCCCCTGTACCAGAGGTTTAAAACCATTGTTTTAAAGGAGTAAAAAGAACTTTTCTCCAATAAAACCCCATATGGACCACTAACACCTGGCTGCGCACACCTGCGGCCCCTGGGCATCTCCTCGGAGCTCTGGGGGGCCTGGTCTGGAGGTGGCTGGCGGCTGAGCTGCAAGGAGCCATGCAACTGGCCCCAATGCCCTTCCCGAACCAGGAGATGTCTCAGAATTCAGAGAAGCAGCCTCAAACCCACTATGGAGGCTGGACCACGTGGCCCTCGATACCCGGGAACTAAGAGCAGTGCACTGTGGTGGGTCTGACCTACCTTCGCTCTCGGCCTAAAGGCAATCTGCTCCTGCCACTTCCCTCCCTGTGCACTGTGCCTACACTCTAAGCTGCCTCGCTTCCACCGCAGCGACAGCCCACACCTGGTGACAGCAGCAATTATGGTCCTCCCTCTCTGCCTTGCAGGCGGGCTGGGCCTTTACCTTTACCTGCCAACTGAGCGCAATGTTTGCTCCACACCTTAGCAGAGACATAACAATGAGAGGACTAGACAGTGAGAAAAACATCTAACCTTTACCCCAAAGAAGTTAAATTAGGGTCAAAACACAACTGAAAAGATTTAGTAAAGTGGTGAAATCTAGAACCCAGGCCTCTCGGCTTTCAGTCCATCCTTTAAAGAAACGAAATATCTGAACTGGAAGGGATTTTAGAAATTACCTAGCACAATCTCTTCATGTGAAAGAACAGCCCAACGGGATGATATTTTCCATCCGTATACACGAGATCACTGCTATTTAAGCAATGCTTATTCTCCAGTTAAGACACGAAAAATGCTACCAGCCTGAATCTAGGAATTAACAGAAACTTGAGGTTACACAGACAAGAGGCCCGTGGCCAGAGTGTGTGGGGCGCGGGGAGCACGCGTGGGGAGCACTCACGGGGTCGGTGAGCATGGTCCGCAGGTGGGACGACAGGGCGAGCACGGCCAGGCAGTTGAAGATGACCCCGTTGACCACGGAGTACCAGAAGTCTTTGGAAGGCAGCAGCATGACAAACGTCACCACGAAGTCTGCATAGACGACCAGAAGCCACGTCATGACGGCGCAGATCATGCCACAGCCGTCACGGATGAACCAGACCCTGTCGGCCACGTCGGCCTCGGAGGAAGAGGAGGACGACGAAGAGTCATAGTTGTCGTTTTCAGTGAGGAGAGGATGATGCTCAACGTCGCGGAGCCTGTGTCCTGATGGCTGCATGATTTCCCCGGCACGCCCTGGAGAGGGGTCGACACAGGGCTGGTGAGGCTCACGGAGAACACACACACTCACACGCGTGCACACGAGACACCTCAAATGTAAGGCTGCAGTTTGCCCTTGGGCATTTTACGTTAGTCTAAATATACCTGGCAGAAAAGAACCCGAAAACTTAACTAGTTAAGATTTGAATTTTTAAGCCTTTCACCCGACGACTGTTTAAACCACTGTCTACTACACGGTGAGTCCCACAGCACTGGCTATGCCTACGTATATCTTGTCACCTGCAGCCAGCCACATGCAAGGACAGCGAGACGCGCAGCTGGACGCAAAGTCCCAGCACCCAGGCTCCTGCAGGGACAGGGACCCTGCTGTGCCGCTGCCGCGCCCACTCCACCGAGCCCCGGCCCGGGCCCGTCTGGGCCCCGGCCAGCAGCTCACCTCACAGTGCTCCCGAGCACCGAGCGGCACAAGGAGGAAGAGTGAGTGGATGGGTGGTCTCCACTCCTTTCTCCACCGGCTCTCACACACTGGGCTCTGAGCTCCTGTCCGCACTTCTCTGTGGCCATGTTTTTGCAGCAGGCTCCTGCTTTTATCTGTTTCTTGACTCTACACTCTTTCTAGAATGCCCCTTCACCTCAATTTTAATCTTTTTAAAGTCTCCTTTATTAATCCATTCTTCTTTAACCTCTTCTTTTGATACCTTTCCCTTATTTCCTAGACCATCTGCCTTCCGAGAACATGCGGGGTCCAAAGAAACTAAATAAAAAGTTGTATTTTTCCTGGTAACTGTTTTGACAGCTTTTTAAAATGCACCACCTTCTCTTCTCGGTGTCTGATGCACGAGTTGTGATGCTCGTGACAACAGAGAGCAGGGAGAGGGGTCACGGTTGACTGTGTCTCAGCTTTCTCACAGGGGAGAGAACACAGACGAGCATTTCTACAACTGACCAGAAGCTCTGCTCGTCTCTCAGACAGACGGTGGGAGAAGGTGGCTTTTCGAGTGCGAAAAAGGTGTGATAAGAATGCTCTCAGCTGATCAACTGCAGTCTTTCATACTTGGGCGTGACGTTTTTCTTCCTTAAATGCAACTGGAACGTGGCAAGTATGAAAACATTTAATAAATGAACTTGCTGATGAGAGCTCATACCCTAGGTACTCTGCAGAAGTCCCTCTCGATATAAAAATACTGACAGGCACAAGAGAAAAATGAAATTGTTTTCCAGAGTCAGTAAAATATCCCTACTCTTGAATCAGATAAAATTGGCCTTAAAAAAATGTTTAATTGAAATAGAAGACATTAAAGCGCAAAAGACTTTGGACAGGCCTTAACCCACTGTTCTTCCAGCTAGCGTTTACCGAACTCTTCCAGATCCGTGTGTCAGCTCCTGCAAACCCTGTGCGGAGTCGACCGCCGCTGCACAAGCCCCACGGAAAGGGGAGTTCTTCCTCCGAGCAGCACTTGGAAAAGGGGTCTCTAAACGTCACATGTATCAAACTATCTACAGACTAAGACTCAAACTGCTTCTGCCTGTAACACTTGGAAAGCCGGGTTCTGTCGGGAGGCTGAGAAAGTATCTGGATGTTGCTCCGCCTCCCCTGAACTCTCGGGCACACTCACCAGCTCTCCGTCCAGTTACCACTTTCCACCTGGGAGAACTTTCGCACATCTGCCTGCCCGGGGTCAGCCCTGCTAGGGAGGCTCTGGGTCTCCGCCTGTGCTCCGGCTCTGTGCCTGCTTGCTGCCTGGCACACAGCAAGGACGTGCTTGTTTAAAGGCAGACGCAACAAAAAGTGGTCCTTCACTCAGATTCAAATACCCTCCTAGTAAATTCCCTGTAAGTTTCTCAGTGAATCACGACTGTGGGCTTAAATACATCAAGGCCTTAAGCTGGAAAATTCCTCTGACCAGAGCCACTTCACTCACGGCCACTTCTCAAGCAGGACGTGCTCTATGAGAAAGGGGAGCTGGCTTGCTAGGCAGCGAGCCAGCAAGCGGCGCCTGTGGCAGCGCGCTTGCGCAGTCCCAGTTCCGCACAGAAAGCAAGGGCCTGCGGGTTTTCTAGAGCCACCGTGCCAACACCTGGGCCAGTTCCGCTCGGCCTTCCTGGTGCAGGCCGTGGTGGGAGCTGCCGTGGAGAGCAGGACGCAGCCCACGGTGACGTGCCTTCACCCGGGGGTGCAGACGGCAGGTACGTTTGTGTAAGGAGAGTGGCCACAGAGACGCCAAACCCTGGTCATGGCAGGACATTCCTAGAAGTGCACACTAGTGATGTACAATGCTCGAGTGCTGTAGTGACAAATCTGGGAGACCCACTAGAAGTCAATAGGAAAATAATCCGAGAGCCAGAAATCACTTGTTCTCAAGAAAGCAGTCAACAGACACAGCAAGGTCAGCCGGGACAGACTGAGTCCCCTGCGGTGAAGTGCAGGGGCATCTGCACTGTGTTTACACTTCATTAACGCAACAGGAAGGAGGGAGGAAATGAAGAAACCACCCCTTCACTTGCGCCTAATCTAAAAATACCGGGAACAGGAGAGCAAACGGCACGGCCATCTGAGCTGCCACAGTGTCCGCGCTCGTCGGGAGGAGGGTGCAGCCTTACCCTGCACCGCACACAAATCACTACTGATCTCTCACTCGCCAAGCCCGCTGCTGCGAGGATCTGAAAGCAGTAAGCAGCGACTGTCGCTCTTCTCCTTTAATGGCCGATGTAAGTCTGTCTACATTTTTGAGCCCGACCTCTTTATCTGCGTGTTACATAGAGTCCTGTTTCCCAGAACCCTAAAAGCAACACTACAGATCTTCATTATTTAAGGGGACAAGCACACGAGAAAAAACTTTCCATTTCCGTGAGTGTTCCCCTCATCTTACAACGCTGGCCATGGGACACTCCCCCAAAGACACCGTGCTTTCAAAGGCAGACGACAAGCCAAGCACACACATCAGGTGAAAAGATTCACTTGTCACCGTCGGCCTTTCTGCGGCTGCTTCCTGGTTTGCCGCACACACGCTGTATTTTCAAAAATACCCAAGTCAGTGTCAGCCATGGGGACGGAAACACTGATCAAACACCTGATGAAAGGTTATACACGCTTACCTCACAGATTATTTCTAAGCATCACTTGGACATTTTGTGCCTTTTCTTCAGGACCTTAAGATGCATACTTGTCCTATGTGATGGGATCTGAAAGATAACAAAATCTCATTAGAGAAGTTACGTATGACAGAAAAGCATACAACACCTCTTAGCGTATGATTAATTTCTGGAGTATATATAAGCAACAGACATTGCACACATAAAGTTCTGTCATTCAGAACTATATCCTTAACTACGAAATTACTGCCCTACTAAGTTTGCTCTTCTGAGACTGACAATCCTGGAAAGTAATTTGTTTTACATGTGTCCCTTCTGCCCTTCTGCTCTTTTAGCCACAGTGTTAATACAAATCCATAAGCCGAAGCCCCCCCCGGAAGATCCCCGGGGATAATCCACCCAAATCTGGCTGGCCTGCAGCTCCACCATCAATAAACTGGCTTACTAGCCACAGAAAAGGAATCCCAGACACGTCGGGGGAGAGGCCCAGCGAGGCAGGAGGTGCGGGATGGAACTGCAGGCCCTGCTGCGAGAGGGAGCCAAGGGAGGGCTGGCTCCCGCTGAGAGCACAGACGCCCGGCTCTTCTCCCACGTGGCTTCCAGAACCGGGCAGGTGGGAGAGCAGAGAAATCCTCTCCTGAAGCACTAACATGGCCCACAAGTAAAGGTCTGAAGGCATCAAGATGCAGGGGAACTGCAACAAAAAGGTCAGATTCGCTGCCACACTTCCCCATGGCCAGGGCCACCAAGGGACACGCTACCAGAGGTTCTAAATGCTTGTCACAGCTCTGCCATAAAAACGAAGAAAGCCCAACACGTCTCATGAAAGACAGGGCCCAAAAAAGAAACGGGGGAAGAGGAGTCCAGAAGAGGCACGACGCATGGAGAAACTTCAACCAGGCACACAGCTCTAATAAATATCTTGAAAAATAAGAGAAAAGACTCTGTCTGTAAAACAAAAGGAGGAACCTTCTGAGAACTTCCTATTAAAAAAATAAAAACACGATGGTAGAATTTTAAAGACAGTACTGGACGAGTGAGTGTAGAAATCTGCCCGAAAGGAGAACTGCAGGACAAAGAGGAAGCCCTAAGGAGAGAACACAAAATAAAACGAGAGGGCCAGGCCAGGGCGCCCGCCCTCCACACAGCGGAGCGCCGGGAGGGGCTCCGGGAGGGCGAGGCAAGCTCCGCGACCTCCCGACCACCACCGGCTGCCTGGCTCCGCGGCACCCGGTGGCCTGGCCGGCCGTTTGTATGTGATATACTTCCAGTGTTTTCCTGCTCACGTAAACCCTCCGTTGCCGTGTGTGGTGTCAAACCGAGAGCCTGGCTATTCACCAGCAGGCTGGAGTTGGAGGGCACAGGGGACGGGGCCTGGGGGCACCCTGAGGTGGGCAGGGAGAGTTTCCCTGGCTTCTGCTGTCGAACACACGCTGGGTGCCTCCCCACATGCTGGGTGCTTCCCCACATGCTGGGTGCCTCCCCACATGCTGGGTGCCTCCCCACATGCTGGGTGCCTCCCCACGACCCACAGGCCCTCACTGTCTGCCGCCTCAAGTGTGCCGTGCGGCCACCGTGAGATCCCTCTGGGCTCCCTGGGCAATCTTCTGTCCCAGGCCCTCAGCACACACGGACACACCAGTGGTTCCCTCACCTATTCCCTGCTCTGAGCGCCTTCTGAGCTTTTTAGTAGCAGGTGTGGCCAGCAAGCCCAAGCTGCTTAAACTAATGGAGGTGACTTTTTCAGTACAGTATTTATAAATAATAACTTTATTCAAATATCTATGCGATTGCTAACAACTTTAAATGCTTAATAATATTTTGAACTATTTTCCAATGAGCTTATCTTAGCAAAATTATAGAAAATCTAAAACTGGTTTGCAAAATACAGGACTGCCAACTACAGGTCTACGGCAGAATTTCTAGAATGACATCAAAGTCCTACTACTTTTATAATATAAATTTTAAAAAGTAACCAATACAACCACCACTTTGGAAAGCGGTCTGGCACTTTCTCAAAGTTAAACAAACACCTGCCCCATGACTCAAGGATTCTACTTCTAGATATTTAACCAAGAAAAAAAAAAATACGAACACAAAAACTTGTACAAAACTGTTCATAGCAGCTTTATTCATAATATCCCCAAACTAGAAACAACTCAGATATCCACCCACAGGAGATAAATAGTGGTATATTCATACAATGGCATGCCTCTGCACAAAGGGGAAAATATTACTGATACAAGCACGAACATGGATAAATCTCAAACATACACTAAGTGAAAGAAGCCAGACAGACTATATACAGTGTGGTTCCACACGTACGACACTCTAAACCAGGCACACTAACTTATTTTGAAAGACATGGAAGAAGGGTTCGAGCACAAGGGAAAATGACTGAGGAGAGGCCCAAGGTTACGTTCTGACTTGATGGGCATGCCCAGATCTTGAGAGGGAAGTAGGTTACACAGGCATATGCATTTGTCAAAACAAAATTCAAGGAGCTGTTTTTGAAAATCCAATGAACTATATACTTAAAATTGTACATTTCATTGTATATCAATTATGCCTCAATAAAAACATGAGTAGAAAAAAAAAATACCCAGCACAGGCACACACAGGTGTGAAAGTGGAAGGATGCAGCAAAAGGCAAGTCCAAGCTAGCTGCCAGGACAGTTTTCCTCCTATATAAACTGCATTCGTTGAGTCAAGACCCTGTCTTGGATTTACTTTTATCTGTAACTTCAAGTTTCATAAGCTCTTCTCCTGATTTTTCCTTGACAATAAACAGAAGATGTATTTCTCATAAACACACTGAAAACAAATAAGTAAACAAAAAGTATAGGCCGGGCGCGGTGGCTCACGCCTGTAATCCTAGCACTCTGGGAGGCCGAGGCGGGAGGATTGCTTGAGGTCAGGAGTCCGAAACCAGCCTGAGCAAGAGCGAGACCCCGTCTCTACTATAAATAGAAACAAATTAATTGGCCAACTGATATATATACAAAAAAATTAGCCGGGCATGGTGGTGCATGCCTGTAGTCCCAGCTACTCGGGAGGCTGAGGCAGGAGGATCGCTTGAGCCCAGGAGTTTGAGGTTGCTGTGAGCTAGGCTGACGCCACGGCACTCACTCTAGCCTGGGCAACAAATTGAGACTCTGTCTCAAAAAAAAAAAAAAAACACAACACAACACAACAAAACAAAACAAAAAGTGTAGTATTCCTTGGTGATCAGTTACTACAAAAAAGAATCAAGATGTATTTAATAATGATTTTTATTATTGCAGTACTAAAAATGTCTACGCTAGCGTCTGATATTCATGTTTATAAACTGTTTAAAGTCATCACTGCTTTACTACTCATACACCCACTGAGGACCTATAACAAACAGAAGCAAGCAAATCTCTGTTGCAAGCACAGAAGAATTATGCAAAGCAGAATCAAACCCTGCTGGGAGAGATCTACGGATTCAGACGCAGGCAGGGCGAGGTGTGTCCAGCACTCTCTCTCTGCAAGGCCCCCAGGCCGGGCTTCAGCCATTTGAGCTCACTGAGCCCACAAAACAGCCAAGCAGGAGTCAGGCCTTGTGAATAATGTGCTAAATGCTGTCCCCAAATCAGAAGCAAAGTGTGATAAGGGAGAGGGATGACAACAGCTAATTGTGTTTGGAGGAACCAATGAAGTGTCAATAAAGATGACAGCAGGGGCCCTGGCGGAGCAGCAAGGTGTGGGCAATGAGGGAGAACAATAGTGTGAGACAGTGCCCAGGGGCAGGAGAAGAGATACAGCATGCCAGTGGGAAGTGACCAAAAGGACGAGACTGGGGTCCTCTAAAACAGTACTCTGACTGCCACTACAAGGAGTCTGGAATTCTGGACTTCCTCTGCTAGAATGGGAAGCACCAAACCTTAGGTAAATGGGCAGATGGTTTAAAAGGTAACTGGTGGCACAAGCCCCGCATGGTGGCTTGTGCCTACAATCCCAGCTATGCAGGAGGCCAAGGCAAAAGGATTGCCTGAAGCCAGGAGTTCGAGACCAGCCTGGGCAACATGGTGAGACTCTCTCTCTCTAAAGAAGCAAAAAAAATTTAGCCGGGATACTTAAACCTGGCAGGGGAGATACCATGATCACAAAGGTGGTTTTCCCAGGGTGAGGCTTATCCATTGCACTCTGGGTGTGCTGACCCCCTTTCAATCAATTAATTAATTAATAAAAATTAAATTAAATTTAAACATAAAAAATAAAGCTTAGCTGGGAGCAGTGGCACATGCCTGGGCTTGAGCCCAGGAGTTGGAGGCTGCAGTGAGCTACAATCATGTCACTGCACTCCAGCCTGGGTGACTGAGCTCTGGCTCAAAATAAAAGGTAAATGGTAACTAGCAACAACATGAGACGAGGCTGGCAGGAGGAGGACTGGCACCCAGGAGCTGACTGCCTCCCATCACACAGTGCAGAGCTGACAGGGCCGGGGATACAAGGGCAGCAGGGCCTGAAGAGGCCGGGGCGGCTAAGAGAAGCAATGCGGTGACAAGCAGGAACCCTGGGAAGCATGTCTGCCCCGGGTTAACACTCTTCGAGAACGTGGTGAGATTGAGACTCACCAAGTATTGAGGTATCTGCAGGTTAAGCAGAGCTGACCCAGGACGAGAGGCCCCAGTGCAGAGCTGACAGGCGAAGAGGGAAGGGATAAGCGCCCACCCAAGGGAGCAGAGACCCTGGGGGACAGACATTAAAGGAAGGAAGCTGGCCAGGGCATTAAGGGAAGGCGAGGGTGGGGGCGAGTGAGCCAGGAAGGCTGGAGCTGTCAACCACCCAGACGAAGCCAATCGGATCACCTCAGACCTTCACTGGCAGTTTCAGTAAAGAGCCACAAGCCTGGGAGACTGAGTGCTGAGAACATTAGAGAAGCACATTTTTTAAACTGCAGTTAAATGATGGACATCTGTAGCTAAAGGGAAAAGTGGAGGAGAATACTTTGTTTAATTTCCCCTCTCATGTATTATCTCATTTAACATTTATGACAATCCTTAAGAAGTTCTTGGTCTCTCCGTTTTACAGATGCACTCCTTTGGACCCATGGGATTTAAGTGCCACCCAAGGTGACAGTGAGTCAGCCCTGTGACTTCATGCCAGTCCCACCAGGCTGGATGCATTTTGGTATGACCATGAGACACTGAAAAAGCCTAGGATAGGGCCAGGAGCTGTGGCTCACACCTGTAATCCTAGCACTCTGGGAGGCTGAGGTGGGAGGATAGCTCAAGCTCAGGAGTTCGAGACCAGCCTGAGCAAGAGCAAGACACCGTCTCTACTATAAGTAGAAAGAAATTAATTGGCCAACTAATAAATATAGAAAAAATTAGCCGGGCATGGTGGCGCATGCCTATAGTCCCAGCTACTCTTGGGAGGCTAAGGCAGGAGGATTGCCAGGAGTTTGAGGTTGCTGTGAGCTAGACTGACGCCAGGGCACTTTAGCCCGGGCAACAGAGCAAGGATCTGTTTCCAAAAAAATAAATAAATAAAATAAAAGCCTAGGATAGCCCCCAAAATGGATTTAATAGAAACAGAATGAAGACTAATATGCCAAGTTAAGCCAATTAAGCTATTAGACTAACAGCATGTAAACTAAGAGGCCCCAAACAAACCAGGTTCACCGCAGGTTTCTGCTTTTAAAGAATGAAGGTCCAAGCTTGCACACCCAGGGAATGAAGCCACAGAGAAGGCAAGGCAAAAGGTGAAAGAGAAAGAAAACTGTTAAGAGATGAAGAGATGAAAGACAAGCCACAGACTGGGAGAAAATATTTGTAAATCATATCTCTGATATAAAACTCATAACTAGAATAAAGAACTTTTAAAACTCAACAATAAGAAAACAAAAACAATTCTAAAAATAGGCAAAAGATCTGAACAGAAACCTCACTAGCAAGGTTATACAGATGGAAAATAGATCAATGGAAAGACACTCAGCATCATATGTCATTAGGAATGCTACCTGGGAGGCTGAGGTGGGAGGATTTCTTGAGCCCAGGAGTTTGGGGCCAGCTTGGGCGACACAGTGAGACCCCCATCTCTTTAAAAACGAACAAACGAACAAACGAACAAACTGACCAGCATCAACTGCTGGCAAAGACACTGAGCCAAAACTCTCGCTCATTTTGGTGGGAATGCAAAATGGTACAGCCACTTTGGCAGCTTTACAAAGCTAAACACAGTCCTACCACACAATCCAGCAGCCACACTCGTACCCTACACCAGAATGTTCAAAGCAGCTTCATTCATATGCACTGAAAACCCATCCTTCAATAGGTAAATGGGTGCACCGTGGTTCGTGCCTACAATCTGGCAATAAAGAGAAATGAGCTATTAACACACAACACGGATGAATCCTAAAAGCATATTGTTAAGTAAAAGAAGCCAGTGATGAAGCTACATACTGCATGATCCCTATTACGTGACATTTTGAAGAGGGCAAACTACAGAGACGGGACACAGATGAGTGGCTGCCCCAGGAATGGAGGGCGGTAGAGCTCAGGGGACTGGTTCCAGGGCAGAGCGCCTATTCTGCTCCGTGCTACTGTGACGGTGCACACATGGCATGGTGAACGTGCCCAAACTCTTAGAACCTTGTAACACAGTGAACTTTAATGTATGCAGTAATCACTGGGGAGGTCAAGGATCTCGGGATGAAATGCGGACTGTGACAAAAGACTAACTGTTTGAGAAACATGAGAAAACTCCCTGCAGAGGGCAGGGAAAGGTGCTGAGCAGAGAACTTGGGCAGTGAGCGGGACCTCCCAGCACAAAGGCAGAAGGAGCCATGAGCACGGCATTTTAGTTGCGTTGTTCCCACGGGGCGTGATAAACTGATAAACAGTTCCACACCCTGGAACGGGACAGTTAAGCCCCCCGGTGGGGCGGGAGCGTCCAGATAAGCAGGGAGGAGGCTGCAGCGCTGCGCGGGCACACGCTGGAGGTGGAGACGTGAGCATGAACTCACACTTGGCTTAACGTAAACACAGTCGCGCAACACTTGCGGCTGCCGTGTACACACGGGTGAGCACACACACGCACATTTACCTGCTCTGTCGGCGGAGAGGGCCCAGGAGCCACACCCGACGGCCACCAGCACGCCTGACACCCAGAGCTTGGTTTTTAATACCGTCCTTCACTAAAATAAAAGGAACCAGGGCTGAGGCAGGAAACACACAAGACGAGCCTGGAGCATCTTGTACTGCCAGAAAGTAAGGAAGCGTTCAACACACACACACACACACACACACACACACACACACACACACACACACACACACACAGATGGGGCGTGTCAAAAGGACATAGGAACCAACCGCAAGAGCTCTCAATGGCCAAAGCTGGAACGATTTGAACAAAGTAAAACAGTATTGCATTATAACCCAGAGTAAAACTAAATATCCAAGAGTCCACACTGATATAAATAAGAGAGAACATACAAATCCCCTGTGCCAAAGAATTCCAAGTCATTTGTGCAGACCTGCCACAGGGTGGTGGCGCATAGCCGCCCTCCTTAGTGTGGCCGTGCAGGGACGTCCTTCGGAAGAGTATGGAAGGGGGGCTAGCTTTACTGTGGAGAAACCCGACGAGCACAGCCTCAGCCAGGTGACCAGGGCAGGTGATCAAGGAGGCTGCCAGCGCGAGAGGGGTCTGTGACAGTTGACAAAGCTTCTGACCCTTCTTCCTGAGGAAAAAGGGGCAGCTACAGAGGAACGTGGAGATGAACAGAAGCTACGGCCCTTCATACTCCACGAGACTGTTTCTCAGCAAAGACGAGGTGGGGCGGGGGCGTGAGAAGCAAAGGAAGGTGCAAGGACAGCTGCTGGGAGCCGGAACAGGGAGCGGAGGAGGGGAGCCCAGGTAAGGGAGGGCGGAACAGAGACCCTGCAGCCCAGACAACGTGGAACCTCGTGTCTAACAAAGCGGTGGGAATGGTGAGCGCTCTTGTCCAGAAGCCCCGCTGCCCCCGAAGGCTGGCACAGGCCGGAGCTCAGCAGAGGCGACCCACGCTGCAATGGCTGACTCTGAGTCCACAAGGAAAGGGGGAAGAGAAGGTGGGCAGGGCAGGCGAAGGACATGTCCGGGCACCCCAACAGGCTTGGAGGACTGAAAAGGCGGGACTGAGGCTGGGGGCCCATAAGACTTCAGAGGTGGCACCATTCGGTTACAGTGAGATCCTGTGTGTGGCCGTGCGGAACAGGTTGCTATACTCCAAAGCAGGTTGGAAGGAGAAGGTGTGTCTCCAGCTGGTGGCAGAGGGAGCCTGGATCAGCCTGGATCACTGCAGGGCACCCACGCCCTCGCTCCACAGGTAACCAAACGCGGCCACTCAGACCCTGCGCCGCAGTCTGCCGTGATTATGTTCCTGGCCTTCCCTCCCTCTGCTTGCCTTCGTGAAATATTTGGCACACTGTATGAAACCAAGATTTTCTTCTCAAATCACTGAATCTAAAGAACAGAATATTAACTTTTAACGGAGAAAAAAAAAAATACCAGAACATTAACCCAACTGAAGTCGAGTCTCAATGGTATGCTACCACATTATCCATACTGTGAATAGTAACCTTACTTAACCTTTCTAGAAAGCCTTTTATATTAAAATATTTAATCATGGGCCAGTCTCGGTGGCTCATGTCTGTAATCCTAGCACGCTGGGAGGCTGGGTGGGAGGATAGCTTGAGTTTAAGAGTTCGAGACCAGCCTGAGCAAGAGCTAGACCCCATCTCTACTAAAAATAGAAAAATTTCCCATAATACTCTGAAATAAAATTTTAAAAAACAAAATTAAAATATTAGCCAGGAATGGTGGCACACACCTATAGTCCCAGCTATTTGGGAGGCTGAGGCAGGAGGATCACTTGAGCCCAGGAGTTTAAGGTTGCTGTGAGGTATGATGACGACACTGCACTCTAGCCCAGGTGACAGAGTGAGACTTTGTCAGTCAATCACTCAATCACTCACTCAAGTAGCACTTGGGCACTGCAGATCAAAAAGATGGCAAACTGAGAGAACACACACAGCAAACAAGGAACCAGGGACGCAGCGGAGGGAAGGCCCCTCTCTCGAGTATGAGTGGTGGTGGCAGCAGGGACACACAACGCTGCACCTCTCTTTCTCCCTGGCCACACCTCAGTCTCCTACTGGATACTTCTCCCCCAGAGACATCTAAGCGCTGGGAGTAGCCAGGCCTAGTCCTGGGTCTCCCTCCATCTGCATGCCCTGCAGAAACCAGCTTATGGGATCTCAGTCCCAGGAAGGTTAGGGGGAAAAAATTTTTTAAAAACCTGTATCTGGAAAACTCCCAACTGCTGATGCACCAGTGAGTACGTACATCTAACCAGCTACTCAACAACTCCAATGCAGACGAGTCAAAGCAGAACCTGCCCCCAACGCTGTTATGACCCAACTCTCCCCCGTTTCAATAAGCAATACCACACCATCTCATTGCTGAGGTCAAAAAACAAGGACCTGCCCTCCATTTATCTCTCTCCCCCACCTCCCCACACCCAACCCCTCAGCCAGTCCTGTGGCTGGACCTCCAAAACCCATCCCAAATCTGACCGTTTCTTTACCTCCCCACCCTGCCCAGACCTTCCTACCCTCATGCCTTTACTCACCCAACAATCCTGTTCCCCATTCAGCACCCAGCACGGCCTTTTACAGATAGGAATCAGAACGTGTCACTCCCCGGCCTGCAGCCATCAACGACTGCCTTTCAGTTAGACTAAAATCCAACACCCTCCCGACCCTGCTGGCCACACTTCGTACCTTCTCTGGCTGGGTGTCTTGTTCTTTTGTTATCGCCTCAAGGGGATATTCTGGAAATATCCCCAGCACCCCAGCACACTACGCACCCCACAGACATTTGTTGAGTGAATGAGTGAGAGAAGCAGGGAGGATGCTCGAGGGACACCAGAAAAAGTGGAAATGAAGCCCACGGCACAGGAAAGGAAGCATGAGAGGACCACAGGGTAGCAACATCTGCCATGGGAGGGGTCACAAGGTCCTGCGGAGCCCTGGAGAAAAGGGGTGGAAGAGAAACGTAAAAGGGTTAAGGGGAGAAAGGGAGCAGGGGATGGACAGAGAGAAGTCCCCACTCACAGGGAAGCTGGGACCGCAGGTCCGGGAAGCACACGCGTGGCATCTCCCCTACAGCGCAGGCGCTGGCTGAGGCTGTCGCCAAGCAATGTCTACATGCACACCAAAGATTCCACTTGTATCCCTGTACTAGAGTCACAACCAGACGAGTCAAATGGGGTAAATATTTTTAAAAATCCCAGCACGGTAACTAAACCCTCAAGAATTCTAAATCCAGAAATAAAAAGAACCCTGGGGTTACAAACCTTTCTTTAAATGTCCTGTCCCAGGGAATAGCTGACCCTGAGCTCAACTTCTTTCTCTATCTTCCTAAAAGGCTTTCTCTGTTTAGCATGAAATGAACTTTTCTAACATCAGATTCACCAGTATTCAAAATACTATAAAACTTTGACATGCTAATAATATATTTAGCTCTCGGTTACAAGTTAATGACAGTGCAACATATCTGAGGGTGAAAGGAAAGACAATTTACTGAACGTCTACAGAGCACCAGGAGCTTTGTACACACGATCACAGTAATCCCACCGCCACCCTAAGAGCTAGGCACTGTTACTAGCTCACATTCAGAATTGCGTCCTCAGAGAGGTTAAGCAACTTGGTCAAATCCACAGCCAGTAAGGCTGGAGTCAGGGCTGCTTTGCCTCCAAAGCCCATGTTCTTCCATTAACATACACTGGCTCCCAGAGCACTCAGCTTCAGACAGTGCATCCTGTAATGAATAAACTGAATGTGGGAATTATGGAATCTAAGAAGTCAAAACATTTCAATGAACTGTAAAAGTCTGTCTCAAGAGAGACTGGAAGCTTCTCTAGCTGCCTGCCCCTCCTCACTGGGTGCTGCCAATGCACTGCGCCACTTCCCAGCGAACCAAACCTCCAGCTTGACACAGAGCTAGCCTCTGTTTCTAAATCAAACATTCCTCATGCAACCGAGATTTACTGAGCAGCTTTAAGCCTCTAGACACAGAACTCCTCCTTCACTCATGTATGCTGATCACACGTCTCCCTTACAGCTGTGACTGTTCTCCTCTCTCCTTTCCCACAACCCAAGTTCAGCCAGCCTTCATCTCTAGCCTGTACCTCTGCAGAACTCTAACCCCAAGGGTTACCAGTTCCCAAGTCCCTCTCCATGGCTGCAGGAGTTATCATCCACAATCACAGCACAGGTCACAAATCAACCTGGTCCCAAACCTTCTAGGGTTGCCCACGGGATTCCATGCTCAATTCTCACCATTGTCTTCCATGCAGTGCTCATTTCCATTCCCCTAACCTCCTCGCCTTTCACACCTCTGTGCTTTTGCTCCTGCTGTTTCTTCCAAGTAGAAGAATTCTCTTTCTCTCTCTCTCTCTGCCTGGCCAAATTATTCATTCATCAGTTTTCCAGCACTAGGACCTACCAAGCACTGGAGAATACAAGGTTTTCAAAACCATAAGGTGCTGTACCAAAATAAGGCATTACCTGGGCCCCATAAGGAGGCTGGATTTTATTAGAGGATTAATAGGATTCTACTGAAATATTTTTCAAGAATTGAATGGAACTTAGAAGCAAGCAGGGCTAAAATTAGCAAGAAAAGAAAATGTTTATAGATAGAGGCAAAGAAGCCAGCAAAAGAAAAAACAGTCAAGGAGGCAAGATATAGTAAATGATAATTCACAGTCCCCTAACAGAAAGACCAAAGCAGACACAAGAGTTAACATCAGGAAGGAGGGGGTTCCTTCCTCCAAGGCAAGGAGAAGAACGCTCAGAGACATTTTAGTCAGAAGGAAACTGAGGTTGAGAGAGCTCTCCCTGTGGCCTCTGTATCTTCCATGATCTAGAAGCAATATTCATTCATCAATGGCAAAGCAAACACGAATAAAGTATTTTCGAGTAGGAAGGGGAATGGGAAAGAAGGAAGGATGCTATGTAAAGAATTTAACCTTATCCAGAAAGAAGTCTGGCCTTTGTCCTCGGCTAACAATATGATTTAGGGTGGGGTCTGGCCACATGAGAAAGGCCAACAATGTGATTTTAGAGTGGAGGCTTTGGGTCACACAGCATCAGTCTACCTGGAAACTGAGACCACCCACGTGGGCAATCAGTCAAGAAATCAATCAAGCCTAAGTAATGAAGACCCAATAAAAACTGGACACCAAGGCTCAGGTGAGCTTCCCTGGCTGGCAATGCTCCGTGCACACTGTCACGCATCAGTGCCAGGAAAGCACCGTGTTCTGACTCCACAGGGAGAGGACAACAGAAGCTTCCCCATTTGGTACTTCCCTGGACTCCACCCTATGAGCTTCTTCCCTTGGCCAATTTTAATCTGTGGCCTTTCTCTGTAATAAACCACAGCTGTGAAGTAACAGCTTTCAGTGATGGCCGGGCGCGGTGGCTCACGCCTGTAATCCTAGCACTCTGGGAGGCCGAGGCGGGCGGATTGCTCGAGGTCAGGAGTTCAAAACCAGCCTGAGCAAGACCCCATCTCTACTAAATAATAGAAAAAGAAATTAATTGGCCAACTAAAAGTATAGAAAAAATGAGCCGGGCATGGTGGTGGCGCATGCCTGTAGTCCCAGCTACTTGGGAGGCTGAGGCAGGAGGATCGCCTGAGCCCAGGAGTTTGAGGTTGCTGTGAGCTAGGCTGATGCCATGGCACTCACTCTAGCCTGGACAACAGAGTGAGACTCTGTCTCAAAAAAAAAAAAAAAGAGCTTTCAGTGAGTTCTGTGAGTCCTTCTGGTGAAGTACTGAACAGAGGATGGTTTCAGTAACTCTGCCCCACCTTAGCCCCCCAAAAACCTTTGCAGTTGGTGTCAAAAGTGAGGGCAGTCAATGTCTTGTGTGCCCTGGGGCCTGCACTCTCTAAACTTTATAGCTGGCTTAGTCCCACAGCCAGCCTAAACTCTCCACGGATGTTACAACTGAAGAGTCACTCAGCAAACAGTTAACACTGGCCCTGGAGACTAGCTTTGAGAACAACCATTTCCAAAGAAAAAGAGAGTTTGGGCTTTACACTTTACGCTCTGCTCTAGCGTTGATTTTTTTACAAAACAAACATGTAGTCTTTTGCAATTAAAACATTATTTTAAAGAAACATACCCCAAAAAGCTGCTTTAGGAAAATTATCTTGTACAGTCATTAGGTCAGGAAAACTACTTCTCAATGCATCCCAAACATTAACTTTGTACGTGAACTTATTTCTAGTCCCAATTTCTCAAACTAACAAAGATTACTTACATCACCGAAGAGTCCCAGCCAGCAGGCAGACAACAGTTTCAGTAAGAAAGTAAAAGTATGTTCATACTTTTGACTGACTCAAGATTGTTCTTGCTTGAGCTAGAGTTCCATGGCATCACTATAGCTCACAACCTCAGCGATCCTCCTGCTTCAACCTCCCAAGTAGCTGAGACTACAAGTGCCAGCCACTACACTGAGGCAAGACTGTTCTTATATAAAGTACATTTTGATACTTTCTCACTGACAGAGCCATTCTATTCATAATATTTTTCCATTCTTGAAGAGGATTTGTTTTTACAGTACATTGATTAGCAGAGCTGTAAAGTTCCAATTCATTAATTTGTCAAGGAAGGTAGGCTCTGAGCCATTGGTAACAGTTCAACTGTTTAATGGAGGCTTTAGGAAACTACCTTGTCAAATAGTCTTGTTTTCCTTCAACTCAACTCAGAAGCCAATGTCAACCTACCGGTCTAATTCCAAAGGACAAAATCCGAAAAACTTCAATAACCATAACTAACCTTCCTATTTTCCAAAATGTTCAAGAAATGCAGGTTAGTCAATATCTCTGTTCCAGTCCACATTTCAAATATCCCGAAGGCCTTTCACTTTAACCAAGTTCTGACTTCCTAACGAGCAAATTTTAACAAGGTGACTTTTTAAAAGGTGACTTTGGGTAAGTAAAAGCTGTAAAGCAACATCAAAAAGCTGAGATTCTTCATCTGAGGTGAAGAGTTTATGGAGAAATAGATGATGACCTAAATCTCTAGACCACTTGAGACAGTCACAGTGGCATAGACAATAAATGCACGTGCTTTTAAGTACATACACTAAGCAGACTGCAAACGCAACACCATAACATCGATTTGGACAGCACTGTACACAGCCTAGACACTGAAAGAAGCTACCAGGCAGGCAGCAGCATCAACAGTTCTTCTTACACTCCAAATTTAACTGCCACGATAAACGGGTTATTCATAAGCTAATAAAGTGAATCTACCCAACAGCAAAAATGGACTTAGTCCTGGAAGCAACCACACCTGAGGAGACAAGAGCTTTACTGCCCTAAAGGCTAACCTGATCGTCCCAGATGCCCTTTCAGGCAAGTGCCTCCCAAAGATCACTGAGGTGGGGCAGGCGGGACCATAACGAGGAAGACCGGCAAGGAATAAAAAAGTTGAAAACTTACAGGGGAGGGAAAAACAAGAGCATTCGGGAAGCCACAACGCGACGTGCAAGAAAAGAAAGCTCATTTGTAATACACGCCCATAAAAACACACTTTACAGCTCACAGAAGGGTTTATAGCCGCTCCATAACCACCACCCCATCATTAGCCACAGAGGGGAAGACGGTGTCTCGAAGAGCTGGGTGTCACGACCAAGGTCAGGCAAATGCCAGAGCTGCAGTTAGGGCCCTACCCTCAGAGATCAAGTAAGGAGCGACAGGGAGACACCTGGGAGGGAAGTCAGGTGCGGGCACCGAGGTGCCCCGGGGAACTCCAGAAGGTCGCAGGCGCGCGGGGAGGGTGGAGGAGAGGGAGCGGCGGGGCCGGGGGAAGAGCAAGCCAGGGGGCTGGGAGTGGCCGGGAGACCCGCGCGTGGGCAGCCCGCCCGGCCCAGTCCGCTGCACTCACCCGAGGCCCGGGCGGGGTCGCCCGGCGCTGCGGCTCCTCCCGGGCGGCGGCGGCGGCGGCGGCGACTGCAGCAGCCGAGGCAGGGAAGCATCATGCGGCCGCGCTCATGGCCGGGCCGGAGCGGGCCCCGTGGCTCGGCTCTGTCCCCTCGGTCCCGCCGAGCCGGTAGCAGGGAGGCAGGCGGCCGCGGAGCTGACGGCGGAGCCCAGAGCCCTGGAAGAAGAGCGGGGCGTGCGACCCCCGGAAGTGAACCCGGCGAGGTCAGCGGGGCCGCGCCTGCGCAGTTCCGGCCGCGCCGCTCCCTGCCTCCGAGAGGGGCGCTCGGGGCGGTGTGAGGGGACGCGGTGGGGGGGCCGAATTCCTCTGGACGGAGGCTCTTTCAGACCGGTAGTTCCTTGAGAAAAGGCAGCTCGTAGTCACAAGCCACCCTGGGTAAAATAAAGAGATCCATCCTGCTGAGCTCCGGAAGCGAAAGAATGGGGCCTACGGACTGCCGCAGGGTCCAAGCCGCGCCGTCAGGCTGTCGAACCCGGTCGAGAGTTCTGCAGGCGGCGTGGACCGGGCCTGCGGCGGCCTCTCGGAACCAGCCTCCGCGTGGCCTCTACGGCGCGCAGCAATGAGAACTAAGGACGTGGAAAAATAAGGGAGCGGCAGTGGAAATGACCGAGGCACAAAGCGACCGCCGGGGACCTGGGACTGGACTCCTGGGGCCCGCTCAGCCTCGGCCCTCTCCGGACTTGGACCCCACAGCGTCGCTGCGATCCCTTCCAGATGATAAGTGCTAAGTTTTTCAAAAGTAGGAACATGTGTTTTATTTCTTTGCATTCCCTAGCATATCGGGGCAGTTTCTCCAGGGCCGGGACGTAGGTGCTCCATGATGTTTGTTGTGAAAGCGGTGAGTCCTCACTGCGCGTTTTTTGTAAGATTGCTGACCGAGAGCCGAGGCGTCTGTCAGACTCACCGTCTGCAAACCACCTGCTCACGTTTTACCCCTCTCGCTCCCAGAAACTCTCATTCCAGCTAGACTTTTGGAGGTAAGGTGTGCATTAAATGAATTTATCAAAAGTCCGGTTTTAAGAGTTTAAAATTTAGTGACCGTGTGTTGTACATTTGTATATTCAGATCGGTGCTGTGCATTCAGTCAACCCACGTTGGGCCTCCTATCTCCTGGTATCTTCCATTCTTTCAAGAGGAAGGCCTCCAATCAACCCTCAGTTCTTTTCTTCTTTCGCATATGTTCAAAGATAGGATGGTTATCTCTGGATAACACCAAGACTGCTGGCGGCCACTATACTTGGGATGCACTTGCTATTAGCAATGTTATAAACATATCTTTTTGTCGAAAGGTAAAATCATGGCAGGGCATAGTGGCTCAAGCCTGTAATCCTAGCACTCTGGGAGTCCAAGGTGGGCGGATCATTTGAGCTCAGGAGTTCAAGACCAGACTGAGCAAAAGTGAGACCCTGTCTCCACTAAAAATATATATATATAGAAAGAAATTAGTTGGACGACTAAAAAAATATATATGTAAAAAAAAAACATTAGCGGGGCATGGTGGCACATGCCTGTAGTCCCAGCTACTCAGGAGGCTGAGACTGAAGGATCGCTAGAGCCCAGGAGTTGGAGGTTGCTGTGAGCTAGGCTGATGCCAAGGTGGCTCTCTAGCCCCGGCAACAGAATGAGACTCTGTCTCAAAAAAAAAAAAAAAAAAGGTAAAATCATGACTGTCATACAAATATAAAATGAACATGTGTCAAAGATTTAACTCAATTAATGAGGGCGTATTTATGATGCCACAGTGGGTTCAGAGATGAATCCAAAAGGGAAATACATATAGGCAGTCAGGAATGCTGAGATGAATTTGCTTAATAAATGCAAAACTGCCTTCCTCCACAGTGGGAAGGGGGAAGTTAATTGAACCTCCACCAGAGAAGGTGCATTTGTATGTCTAGTGTCTGTGGGCAAGAATCATGTGCATTGCTATCAATCCTCTACAGCCTCTAGAAATATAGATAGCTTAAAGACAAAAGAAGACCCCAGGAAACCAGATAACCCACAAGAGTGTGCTAGACAATGCCTACTTGTTCACGGAAGGCACCTAGAGGAAACCAGAAAGTGTTACCCCAAAATATGCCTCTTTGACATAAAAATTATTTTGAGCTGAAGGCAATTAAGAAGCAGCAAAGGTAGGAAGAGATCTCTTTACCCTCCCCCTTTTCTGTCTTAAGGCAGGGTATAGATTCTCCTTCAGTGTAGTGGAGACACTAGGCTCTTAGTAGCCCAGAGGAATCTGCGAACAACCTTACTCTATTAAGTTTCCCTTCATTTATAAACCTTCCCTGCTTTCCTTTGTCCTGTCATTTCTCTACAAATGTATTGTTCTTGGAAAATACTATGTAAACCTGAATTCTAAGGCACCTCTTTCAGTTACTCTTCCCTGAGTTTCTCCCATTAATATGTGAGATGTACATATAAATAAACTTCTGTTTGTTTTCCTCTTGTTAATCTGTCTTTGTTACAGGGGCCCTAGCCAATAACTTAAAAGGTATAGGGGGAAAGGGATATTTTTTTCCTTCTACTACACACCCAATAATCTTTTTGACCCATTTCAAAGTCTGCAAGTGGCACTGCCTCCATTCTAAAAAATGAAGAGTGGAAGGATCCTTACCCCTTAATTCTCTCCATTCCCTACATTTGTGTCAACCTAAAATAATCAAAAGGGTCCGAATCTAGTTTAAAGAGAGTTTATTGGAATGCAAAGTTTGAGGACAGCCACCTGGGAAGCAGAGATTCCAAAGGATAGAAGTCAGGGTTCCAAAGTGTAGAAGTTTGGGATTGTTCATCCGAAGTTTGGGGCAGCTTAACAGAATTTCAACATCTTTCTATATAAGACTTAATGCATAGTTACAATGATCTAGTCAAGGCGGTCTTTTTCTTTCAGGAAAGGTGTATTCAACATTCCACACTGATATAATAGTTGTGGGTGGGGTCTTTTGCACCATCTGCTCTGAGTTAGTTAGGTACAGAACAATAAAAGAGGCAGTTAATCTATAACAAAGATCAGTAATTGGAAGAGGAGGAGGTCTGGTCTCTCCTACAGAACGAAAACAATGAGGAAGAAAGCTAATCTACAGTCTAAGAGGCATAAATTGCAAACATGCTACATGACTCAGTCTCTAGGGCTTAACTTCCCCCTTAGCATAATAAATTTAGAGGGTCCAGAAACTTTTTTATGCTGTCTGTGTTTTTAGTTGCTAGTATAGCTTGTTTGCTGTAACTTTAAAAATACACCCTTGCTAAAGGAAACCGCACAATAAAATCATTCTTTAAAGTATTTTGTGGGGATGGTAGCAGTTGACAAAAACAGTTCAACTCTTATCAAGAATATCCATCTCTTTGTCAACAGAACTGATATGTGGTCTTCTGTAAGTCAGTTCCCCTCGCTGAGCCTCAGCTTTTAAAAAAAAAAATCTCTAAAATATGAGATTAGACTTGATTTTAAGGTTTCTTCCTGTTTTAAGACTGTGGTTCGACACAGAGTTTTTTGCTTCTCCCTGATTTCGCTGAGGGCCTAGGAGCAGAAAAGCTCTAATGGTTCACGCTCATGCACCCATACAGAACATGCATCTCCTGGGTCGATTTTGTTTCTCTCTCACACAGAAGCAAAACCCTCAGGAGCTAGTTTCCAGCTAAGCACTCGTCCCAGGAAATAGCCCATTTAAAGTGGAGACTCATGGCCAGGCAGTGCAGTGGCTTACGCCTGCAATCCTAGCACTCTGGGAGGCCCAGACCAGTGGATCGCTAGAGGTCAGGAGTTTGAAACCAGCCTGTGCAAGAGCGAGACCCCGTCTCTACTAAAAAAATAGAAATTAATTTGCCACCTAAAAATACATAGAAAACAATTAGCCGGGCATGGTGACTCATGCCTGTAGTCCCAGCTACTCAGGAGGCTGAGGCAGAAGGATCGCTTGAGCCTAAGAATGTGAGGTTGCTGTGAGCTAGGCTGATGCCACCGCACTCTAGCCCAGGTAACAGAGTGAGACTGTCTCAAAAGAATAAAATAAAAAAAGTGGAGACTCCATTCAAATATATGAAAAGATGCTCAGCCTCATTCAAAGTAAAAGGAGTGAATGCAAATTTAAAGTTGAAGGAGATAGCATTTTTCGCCTAGTAGCCTAGCAAAGATCAAAAGTTTGGTGACACAGGTACCCTCTGTTGGCAAGGCAAACCAGATTGGTACAAATGTAGATTTGTTCAGCTCTCAGCAGACCCAGTTAGCAACACGAATCACAAATATTTAAGTGCACATACCCTTTGACCCAGCCCTTTGTAGAGACTCGCCCAGGTGCACAAAGATGTTTGTGTCTGAGCATTCGCAATTCGCAATGGCAAGTTTGTAGAAACAGAAGACTGGTATCACCCTCTATGCCCATCAATATGTCATATAAAGTAATGTATTCTGTACTCACAAGTGGAATACTGTGCTGTGCAATTGTAAAAAGAATGAGACAGATTTTTATGAATTGATATGAATGATATGAATTGATATGAATGGTTTTCAAGATATATTATTAAGTCTATTATATATTTTCGTAAAAAGCAGTTGAGGGATATCTGTGTTTATATGTGCATAGAATATCCCTGGGAAAATATAACAGAAATAGGTCTGTAACTTGTTAAATTTTTTAACCATGAGCATTATTCATCATTAAGTTCACAAAAAAGTGTTTTTTTTTGGTTTTTTTTTTGAGACAGAGTCTCGCTTTGTTGTCCAGGCTAGAGTGAGTGCCGTGGCGTCAGCCTAGCTCACAGCAACCTCAAACTCCTGGGCTCGAGTGATCCTTCTGTCTCAGCCTCCCAAGTAGCTGGGACTACAGGCATGCGCCACCATGCCCGGCTAATTTTTTATATATATATCAGTTGGCCAATTAATTTCTTTCTATTTATAGTAGAGACAGGGTCTCGCTCTTGCTCAGGCTGGTTTTGAATTCCTGACCTTGAGCAATCCGCCCGCCTCGGCCTCCCAAGAGCTAGGATTACAGGCGTGAGCCACAGCGCCTGGCCACAAAAAAGTTTTTAAGTACATAAAAATGCAATTTAAAATAAATAAGACGGCCAGGCGCGGTGGCTCACGCCTGTAATTCTAGCACTCTGGGAGGCCGAGGCGGGCAGATGGCTCGAGGTCAGGAGTTCGAAACCAGCCTGAGCAAGAGCAAGATCCCATGTCTACTATAAATAGAAAGAAATTAATTGGCCAACTAATATATATAGAAAAAATTCTAAAATATATATAGAAAATATATATAGAAAAACTTAGCCAGGCATGGTGGCACATACCTGTAGTCCCAGCTACTCGGGAGGCTTAGGCAGGAGGATCGCTTGAGCCCAGGAATTTGAGGTTGCTGATGCCACGACACTCACTCTGGGCAACAAAGCGAGACTCTGTCTCAAAAAAAATAAAATCAAATAAATAAGATAACTCAATAGAACAACTGGCAAAACAGTCAAACATACTGTACAAAAGACAATATCCAAAACATGAAAAAGTGCTAATTTTCCTTAGCTATCAGGGAAATGCAAACTTAAACCACAATTGGTTGGAAGGAGACAGGTCATGCAGGGCCCTTGTGACCAGATGAAGGGTGGCAGCTCATCTGAGGGGCAGAGGGAAGCCACTGAAGGGTTGGATCACATTTGTGGTTTTCAAAGGTCACTGTAGCTACTGTGTGGAGAACAGACTGGAGAAAGGCAAGGATAGATATATGGGGAGTGTCAGCTAATGACTGTACATGGAGCAAGAGAATTGGAAAACTCAACATTTTGCAACCACCATACTGTTATCAGTAACGGATGCTAAACCATCAGGTGAAAGTTCACTGGGACATGGGCTATTTAAATAGTGTCAAAGTTCCTCTAATAATGAAGGAACAATCAGAAAAATCTACATTGAGAAACATCCTACAAAAGAAATGGCCTGTACTCTTAATAAACAGCAATGTCTTAAAGGACAAGGAAAAGCTGAAGAACGAACTATTCCAGAGTATAAGAGAATGGCTTTGAAGATGGGGGAAGGAAGGGGCCCCGAGCCAGGGAATGGAGGAGCCCTCTTGATCCTGGAAAAGGCAAGGAAACAACTCTCTAGAGCCGCCAGAGGAGCATAGCCCTGCTGACCCGCTCAGTTTTGGAACTTGACCTCCAGAATTGTAAGATAATAATACATCTGTGGGTTTTTTTGTTTTTGAGATAGGGTGTCACTCTGTTGCCTGGGCTAGAGTGCAGTGGTGTCATCACAGCTCACTGCAACCTCCAGCTCCTGGGCTCAAGTGATTCTCCTGCCTCAGCCTCCCGAGTAGGTGGAATCACAGATGCATACCACCACACTGGCTAATTTTTCTATTTTTTTGTACAGACAGGGTCTCACTCTTGCTCAGCCTGGTCTCGAACTGAGCTCAAGCGATCCTTCCACCCCGGCCTCCCAGAGTGCTAGGATTACAGGTGTGAGCCACCACGCTTGGCCTAATTTTTAAATTTTTTTGTAGAGACACAGTCTCACTATGTTGCCCAGGCTGGTCAAAGTTTTTTTTTTTGTTTTTGAGACAGAGTCTCGCTTTGTTGCCCAGGCTAGAGTGAGTGCCGTGGCGTCAGCCTAGCTCACAGCAACCTCAAACTCCTGGGCTCAAGCGATCCTCCTGCCTCAGCCTCCCAGGTAGCTGGGACTACAGGCATGCGCCACCATGCCCGGCTAATTTTTTCTACATATATTAGTTGACCAATAATTTCTTTCTATTTATAGTAGAGACAGGGTCTCGCTCTTGCTCAGGCTGGTTTCGAACTCCTGACTTCGAGTAATCCACCTGCCTCAGCCTCTCAGAGTAAGATATGTTAGTGAGTGCTTTGCCCTAGATATCTGTGGCTTTTCCCTGCCCGCCCAGAATCTACCCCTCTTTCCTGGCAAGAGCACCTCAGTTTCCTGGGGGAACCACCGTTCTCTTGGTCTCCACCCAAGTGGTGTGGGTGGGGCTGACCCTCCCTCCTGTGTACATCTGGCCGAAACAGTCATTGCAACAACCTGGCCTCAGAGGTTGCTCCAAGGGGGTGAGCACATGAGAAGCATTCGTCCATTCAGACCAAACCCTAGACTTTTGTTAGAAGTATTGGGAGAGAGAATCCTTTTCTCCACGAGGGCTGCTAAACTGAGCCAATATAAGTCTGGAGCCGTTGGAGGCCACCCTATAAAAGGAATCTAGTCTGAGAACGAAGCCAACTCAGGGGGAGAGAGACCAAGTTCTGAAGACAACATTTGCACCCCTGAATCCTGCCGGGCCAACCCCAAAACTTTGGTTATGGAAACCAACATATTCCCTTGTTTTTTTTTAAAAAAAAAAAATGAGTTTCTGAAAAATTGAATTGAGTTTCTGTCCCTTATAACTGAAAAGAATCCTGATAAATGTATCTTGCAGGTCCAGACACACTATTTCCACCATATTTCCTTGACTTATCAGTCTATACAGTCCACAGCAGAAAATAAGGTTAACCTAGCATGGCTTGATCTTCATCACTGGTGCTTCCTCTTCTTCTTCTTTTTTTTTTTTTTTTTATTTAGAGACAGAGTCTTGCTCTGTTGTCCTGGCTAGAGTGCCATGGTGTCAGCCTAGCTCACAGCAACCTCACACTCCTGTGCTCAAGTGATCCTCCTGCCTCAGCCTCACCAGTATGTGGGACTACAGGCATGCACCACCATGCCTGGCTCATTTTTTCTATATGTTTTTAGTTGTCCAGCTAATTTCTTTCTATTTTTAGTAGAGACGGGGGTCTCACTCTTGCTCAGGCTGGTCTCGAACTCCTGACCTCGAGCGATCCTCCCACCGGGGCCTCCCAGAGTGCTAGGATTACAGGTGTGAGCCACCGCACCAGCCTGATGCTTCCTCTTCTGAGGGGTCACAAATATTTTTTCGTGAGTCATCTGTTCTGAATATTTCCCAGGCCCAGTGTCAAGTTCACTGACTGGTCTGTGGTTTGCAGAACTTTCTTCCCGTTTTTTAAAAAATGGCCATGTCATCTGCCTCTCTCCAACCTTCTAGCTAGGCCAGCAGACCTTTCATGAGGTGGATAGAGGGTCTGCATGAATGCTTGGGAGAAATGCTATTTCCTCAAAACGGAAGCTGACTCTGAATAAGCTCACATTTTTTTTCAACTTTCCTGAACAGTTGTTGTTGCCAAGGTCACGTCAGGGCTGCACAAGCCAGCGCTTTGTGACAGGCTCGCTCACCCAACCGGGGAGGATTTCCTCCAGCTGCAGCATCCCTCCTGCTCCCTCCTGCTCCATCCTGTAAATTCTGCAAGACAGCACTTGTATTCTGCTGCACTCAGAACCCTGCGGAGACCAACAGCGTTATATCTGTAGCATCCACATAAGGGAATGAAGGCTACAGGACCTGTCTCCCCTTCCTGAATTCACGCCAAGCTGAAACACCCTGAGTTCCAGCTTCTCAGGCATCATGGCCAGGCTCAGTTGGTCGAGCAGATCTGGAGAGGACCAGAAGCAGCTATAGGGCATGCTATAGAATATGCCCCATAATCCTCATGGAGCTGCAGCTCCCAGCTTTTTCTTCGTGTGTTCCCTTAAACTTTTCCAAGTAAGTCTGCAGTTCAATAGGTCATCTTTCCAGGGACCAGCAGCTCTGCTTGGGGCAAGGGACAGATACATGATCATCCCTCCATATGTCAGTTTTTCTCTTTTAAGTGGCAGAACTCCAGTTCCTCCTGCATAAATCTCATGACTTCAGAAAACCCACTGTTTTCTAAAAATCAACATTCAGCCCTATTTCAAATCTCACTGCATTTCTTTAAAGACAAGGCTTTAATATTTCATTTAAGCAGCCACCGGGAGCACCAAGCGCTGGGCTGTAGCTGTGCAAACACCTATAGACGTGCGGTGTCAGAGCCCGCACTCCTGAATCAGACCCTCCACTTTCCTAGGTACTGGAACCTAGTCTGACATAACCCCAAAGTCATTGGAGAGAGGCTGTCAGTTTCTTACTCTGGAACTAAAAAAGCTTCCATAGGCGGCGCTTCTATTTAATCTTATTATAATTTTTTTTAATTGAAGAGATGTAGGGGAAATAAAGGGCCCGAGCGTTGCGTTCATTGTGTTTGCTGAAAAGATGCAGACAGGCCTAGAACTCTGCAGCTGCTTAAGTGCAATCGACCAGGCTTTAAGTCGCCCCCTTTCAAAACATAAACCGAGCTCAGAGTGCCCGCCTGTGCACCCTCGCGGGACGGACTTCACAGGCTCGGTGGCCAGTGCGACCCCGCCAGGGCTCCGGGACCCTGCGGGGGGGAAGGGGCTCGCCTGCTTTAAAGGTGGGACACCCAGCACCGCGAGACAACCCGAACCAGGGTTTCCCGGCTCCGTGCCGGAGCTCCGCCCCGCCCCCCAACACCCAGTAGCCCACCGCTTCGCGCGCAGAAAGGCCTGCCCCGCCCCCACCAGGAGGACCCGGGAGCGCGGGAACACCTAGGGCTCAGCCGGGCCAGCGCGCTCCCACGGGGCGGGGCAGCCTCCCGCGAGCAGGCTCCGCCCCATCACGTGACGCCATCGGCCCCCCCGAGTGGGCGGGGCCCGTCTCGCGCCTGCGCAGACAGGGGCGTGGGGGGGCGGGCACAGCTGGCTGACTGACATCTCGTGCCGCGGCGCTTCGGAAGGACCCGGCTGCTCCCGGGCGGCGCAGTCGCCTCAGCCGCCGAGCCGGACGGCACCCGCTCGCTGCCCGGCCGCCGCGGTGAGAGGGGCGTTGAGGCGGCCTCGGGCTCGCCTGCGGGGCTCACGGAGGGACGGCGGGGACCGGCACGGGGCGCTCGGGGGTCCGCAGGGGTGACAGGTGGGGGCGCCGGGGAGGGCCGGGGGCGACAGGACGCCGGTCCGCGGGGTCCGCGTCTGAGGGGGCTGAGGGGATGGCGGCGCGGCGCTGGGGGAGCCGGGCGCGGCCGCCCGCGCGAGGTGTCCCGGGTGGCAGATGTCGCCAGATGCTGTCCCCAGGTGGCTCTGGGATGGAGCTGGCTTCTCCAGAGAAGCCCCGGGCTGGGGAGGGGCGCGGGGCCGGGTGGGAGACGCGTGCGGGCGGGCGGGCGGGGTGCGGGGCGGGAGGGCCCGGCCGGCCGGCCCCCTCAGTCCCCCGGCGGCACCGGCGCCCCTGCTCGCGGCGGGCCCGGGCGCGCGAGGCCGGCGGGGGACGGCGGCGTGCATGCAGCCGCAGGAGCGCGGGCCAGGGCAGCCGGGCCAGGCGGTGGGAGCCGTCTCCGCGATCTTCGGCAGACAGGACGGGGTCTGTTTAGTCTTCCCGGAGCGGGGTGCACGGCCACCCCTTCCTTCCCAGGGTTGCGGGTCGAGTGGGTCTGGGGCGAGGGAAAGGGGAAGGGGAAAAACACTTTGCAGTGGGCACGGGCCGGCTCCTCCTCCTCCTCCTCCTCCTCCTCCCCGGGCAGGTGCCGGGCGTGAGTGCCAACCTGCGGAGCGGGCAGGACCTCGCCTGCGAGCTGGCACAGGTGAGGCGCCCTGACGTGGAGGCTGTGGCTGCGGTGAGTCAGTGTTAGAGGCAGGCTGACAGCTGTCAGGGCCAGGCTGCCGTGGCCAGGCCGCGACCTGGTGCCACGTTCCAGGTTCATGGGATCAGAGGCGGCCCCCTCCCCAACCCTAGGAGCAGGGCAGCCCAGGTGTCCAAGTCGGTGACGCAGAGGAAGAAGGAAAAGCCTCTCGGGTTGTACTGCACCTAGCTTTCCCACGTTTCCGCCGGGAAGTGTATGCTCCCCCATTGTTCAGAGTGTCTCCCTTTGGCTGTCACTTGTTTTTATTTCCACTTTGTTCAGAAATAGGATTGCTTACGCCTCTGGGGCGCGTGACGAAAGGGTATGGAGATTGGCTCACAATGACAAAGTTGACTCGTGAGATTTTCCTTTTCCATTAAAAAAGAAAAAAATGAGGATGGCTTTGGACTGGTACGTAGGCACTCTTGGTGAGAGGTTTATCTTTAAGCCTTTCCCGCGTCACATTCTGATGTTTTCTCCTGCAGTGTCTGTCTTGTGTGTGGGATGTGTCAGCTAATGCGAAGATTGCTTGGGTTATTAATATGTGGGGATGTGACAACTAAAGGCAATGAGGGGCGACTCAGTGACGTGAGTAAATCACAAACCTTAAATAATCTGCTACAGAATTCCAGAAAGGGAGACTAACCACAGATTTTAGACGTGGTTCTCTTTTTATGACAGTAACTTTGTTTCGTCAAAGGTAAATTGAGGCCGGGCACGGTGGCTCACGCCTGTAATCCTAGCTCTTGGGAGGCCGAGGCGGGCGGATTGCTCAAGGTCAGGAGTTCAAAACCAGCCTGAGCAAGAGCCAGACCCCGTCTCTACTATAAATAGAAAGAAATTAATTGGCCAACTGATATATATATATATAAAATTAGCCGGGCATGGTGGCGCGTGCCTGTAGTCCCAGCTACTCGGGAGGCTGAGGCAGAAGGATCGCTCGAGCCCAGGAGTTTGAGGTTGCTGTGAGCTAGGCTGACGCCACGGCACTCACTCTAGCCTGGACAACAAAGCGAGACTCTGTCTCAAAAAAAAAAAAAAAGGTAAATTGATTTATGGTTCCCCCAAATGGCTCTGAGGGGGCTTCTTTTAGGACAGTCCTTAGGAAAGGTTTATCGTGGGGTGAATCATGCCGCATGCTTCTCTCTCCCCCTCCCCCACATTCTCCCGCTTTCTCCTGAAAATTGAAAATAATCAGGTTAAAAGAAACACCAAAAGCATCTTGGGGAGATTGATGAAAAAGTCAGGAAAAGTCAACCAGCAGCAGGAAAGGGAGGAGAAAAATTCTGTTCCAAGAATACAAAGTGCGTTCACACATAGGCTCTTAATTGATCCTCAGGATCAACTTGGGAGCAATGGGTGGTGTTATCATTCCCGTGTCACAGGTGAGGAAACTGAGGCTGAGAGACTTGCAAGGGGCACTTAGCCGGTGGGCGAGGGGAGGGGGGAAGGGAAGCGTCAAGCCCTGCTGTGTGACACTAGGTGTACTAGCCCACACTGCCCTGCAGAATGGGATGTGGTTGGATCCCAGCGGATTGCCCCTCATGCGAGGGCCCCGAGGCTTTCCCAGGGCCTTGAAGAGCACCCTCGTCTCCCCAGCGTGCGGGCTCACTGAGTCAGCCTGGCTTGGCCCACTCCAAGCTTGCGGTAGTCTTCGTGGACTCAGATTTGTTTATGGGTCTTTGAGAAATCTAGCAGGAAGTACGATTGCAAAGAGTGTCTCTTGCTCAAGTGTTCTGTGTTTCCAAATAGTCTAGGTGTCTTCAGATGGGTGATGCAAGAGGGCAAGAGAAACTTGCTATAATAGTTTTCCTTGTCCCCCGCCCGGAAGAGAAATGCAGTGGTTGTGAAACCTAAAGGGTTGACCTTAGTTTTGTTTATTTTAATCAGTTTTTTATATGTGGCATTGTGTGGGTTGTGGTGACACTTTTGTTTTTCAAACAGGGCAAAGATGTTCTCATTAGAGAAGAACAGGCTTTTGTCCCATTTTCTAGATCTGGGCATCACAAAAAGGACTTCCAGGGGGAGGTTGCCTGATAGATGTTTCAGCAGGTCAGTGGCATAAAACAGAACTGAAGCTCAGAGCCACCCTGGGGTACGCCAGAAGCGGGGGCCTGGGATGAGAAAGGTGAGAGCTGCAGTCTACTCTGTGCTTAGAACATCGCATTCCTTTCTGGACATCACATTTAATGAAAGGCATAGGGAAACATCAAGCACATCCTTTGGAAACTGTTACAGTGGTGAATGAATTAAACCTGGTTGAGCCTGGAGAGTCCTGGGAGCCCTGATGACAAAGTTCAGGACTGTCACTTGTTAAGCTCATTCTGTACAGCCCAAGAATCAAAGGACAGGTTATAAAGACTTTAGTTTTAAGAACTTGATCACACCACAGTGACCATTTAAAAACTGTGAGTCAAGTCACGTCTCTCCCCAGCAGCTTCCCAGTACTCTCGGGGTGAGGCTCAGACTCCCTACCTTGGTCTCCGCTGGTGGCCGTGCAGGCGCTGGCTGCCCTGGCCTGCTTCTCCAGCTGCATCAGCTACTGCCTTCTCACTCACAAAGGGCCCCCTTCTTTCTGTGCCTTGAGCATTGGGAGATCACTCTGCCTCAGGGCCTTTGCACTGGCTATTCCTCCTGCCACTGTTCCCCATGGCCAGCTCCCTGTCATTCCAGTCACTGCTCCAATACCACATCCTTCGTGAGACCTTCCCTAATAATCAAAGTAATGTGCCTTTCTCCTCTCATTCTGTCATGTTAAAGTGTTTTATTTTCTTCATCACAATGTCAGAAATGACCTTATTTGTTTGAGAACGCTATTGTTATCTGTTTCCCATTGCCACTGTATCAACAGGGCACAAAACAGTGCCTGCCATGTAGCAGGTACTCCATAAATGCTTGCTGAATGAATGATGCTTATGACAGGCCTTTTCAAAGATGGAAGGAATTACTGCTTTGGTAGATACTTAGTTTTATTTTGCTAGAGACAAACAGGCTGGCACACTGACCACTGGGCAAGAGAAGTCAAGTGCTAGATGAATAGTAAAACCAGGTAACCTGTATTCATTCCCTAGAGCTGCTGTGACAAAGTACTGCAAACTGGGTGGCTTACAACAACAGAAATTTATTCCAGAGACCAGAAATCCAAAATCAGGGTGTCCACAGGCATGGTTCCCTCTTGGGGACTCAGAGGGAGACTGTGCCTCTCTTCCTGCCTCCTCATGGTTGCTGGTGATCCGTGGTGTCCCTTGCTCGCAGCTGCGTAACTCCAGCTTCTGCGGTCACACGGCCTTCCCCCGTGCCTGTTTTCACACCATCTCTCCTCTGTGCCCGTGTCTCCGGATCTCCTTTTCTGATAGGGACATCAGTCAGATTGGATTCGGGGGCCACCCTACTCCATCATGACCTCATCCTAACTAATTATATCCATATAGACCCAATTTCCAAATAAGTTCATTCACAGGTTCCAGGGCTTAGGACTCAGCATATCTTTAGGCAGGACGGCGGGGGGGACAGTTCAACCCATAACACATTCCAACGTGAAGATGCACTGACATTTTAGAGGGAAACATTGGCAGGAGGTGCTGGGTTATTTTTAGGGATGGTGACAGGGATTTAGATGTTTTTATGGAAAGCATCCACGATCCTTAGAAAGTGGTGATCTACATGCTTCGAAGGTGAGAAGAGTGAGGGTCGGAGCGGTCGAGTGACTTGCTCAGGGCTGTGCAGCTGGCGGTGGCAGGGTGGCCGTTTGCAAAGCCTGCGGTCTCCCCACCCCTCCCCGGCCTGCTGGTGGGGCCACGGCAGCTCCTTGAGGCTAGGATGCAGGCTTTCTGGAGTTCTGCTTACCCTGTCCCTGTCGTGGAGGAATAGCTCATCGACGGCCAGCAGGGAAATAAGTGGTGCCGCTGGATAGGGCGCCCGGCGTTGGCCCTCACACCACCAGCGCTGGCAGAAGCCATGCGCTCCTTTGCTGTGATTCTGAAGGGCTGTGTTGCTTGAGAGTTCTGGGTTCAGAGTCTCAGGTTTTGACCAAGAATGAGCTCTCGGGGAAGTCACAGTTCTTTGGAGGTTGGGGTGGGTCAGAGCAGGGTGGCCTCCATCTGACTCACCTGGTCACTTGTACCTGCACCTTCAGAGACCCTCTGTTGCTGGCTCCGTCCCACCCAGATACCCAATATGTCCCCTCTCTTATTTTATTGTATTTATTTTTATGTTCGGTAATTCATGCAGATGGCACCAAATTCAAATGTTGCCGAAAGATGTCGAGTATAGTTTCTGCCCCTCTTTTCTCTGACCCCCAGCTCCCCTCCCCTGCAGCATTCTGCCCGTTTCTTGTGTCTCCTTCCCGAGCGCCAAATGTCCTTTTTGTGTCCCTGGTTGTCATCACCCCTCACCCCCCAGGCTGTGCTTGCCATCCCTGCTTTCAGTCCTTCCTCCCTCCTGCCTTCTCAGAATGGCCCTGCTGCGACCGGATAGCTGATTCGTCCCCCGTGTTAGAGCTGATGACAATACTCCTGCCCTGGAGTGTTACCTTGGGAAGGAAGATGCTTAGGAGAAGTGAATCTGTGATGGTAAAATTTGAGGAAGAGTGTGGGGACTGTGCTTGTATTTATGGGGTGGTTTTTGCAGTCATGTGCCTTAAACTTTGCTAGGTCGGGTTGGCCCTGTCTGGGGGCAAGTACAGAGGACTCGCAGGGAAAAAGCGAGAGGAGCAGTTTGTGTCAGGCTGCTGAGGTGTGGCTGGTATTTACTGGGTTTACGCTGCTCCACAACCAGCAATGTGCCAAGTGCCTTTTGGGTTGTCACTTTAGTCCTTGCAAAGCCAGTATGAGGTGGCCACTGTCACCATGTCCATTTCTCAGGTGGGAACACCAAGGCGTGGAGAGAGGTAGTTTGCTTCCACCACCCAGCGTGCGAGGGCAGCGTCAGTGTGCATGCGGCCCAGGTCCTTTGCCGTTCCACTTTGCTGCCTCCCCCCTTCCTCCCCACCCCCCCAACAGGGCAGGCCTGGGATAGGTGCTTGGGAAGGTGCTGGTGCCCTTGTCCCCTGCCCTGTGCCTGTGCGCCTGCCTCTGAGCCAAGAGGCAGGCGCACAGGCACCTTCCCAAGAGCCATCCGCTCTCCTGCTTCCCCTCAGCCCTCTCATTTCCGCCTGACTCTCTAAGCCGCATCAGCCCCACATGCCGGGATGTCTTCCTGCAGCCCCCAGCCCTCCGGCACGCACAGCAGTGCTCCTTCTGCCCCGTCTCAGTGCAGGCGCCTGTCTCTTGCTGTCTTCACCGCTGTTCTCCCTGGGCAGGTCAGAGGCTGCTCCTGTGGGGCCTCAGTCAGGTCTTGCTCTTTCCTCCTTTCCCCTGGCCTAGCCTGGCGCCTGCTCAGAGCAGGTGACGAAGAAACACTCGAGTGTTTAAAGGCGGCTGGTGCTTGGGTCCCCGGTCCCTGTCTTGGCCTTGCTGCTGACGTGCTGCCTGGCTCCAGCCTCCCAAGCCATGATAGGAGGCTCTGACCTCCTCCCCCTCACTCTGCTTACAGTGTTTAAACAGCCTTGTTTCTTTTAACAGCTTATTGAGGTATGTTTTGTGTAGTATAAAATTCACTGTTTCAAATGTACAATTCAGTGATTTTCTTAGTGATTTTCCTGGGTGGTGTGACCATCACCGTAATCTAATTTAAGAACATTTCCACCATCCCATAAAAGAAACCCCATCCCCATTAGCAGTCACTGTGTTCAACCCCCCCAAACCCTGACAACCACTAATCCACTTTCTGTCTCCATGGATTTGCCCGTTCTGGACATTTCACATAAATCGAATCATACAATATGTGGCCTTTGTAATTAGATCCATTTTTAGTTTGTGCCTGTTGTAGCACGTATCAGTGCTTTGTCCTTTTTGTGGGAGGTGTTTTTGCTATTCTTCGTCCTGGGAGAGAGTAACAGTGTCTTCTGGCCACTCTGCCTCTGGGACTCCAGCTGCCCTCTCGCAGACGTGCCTTTGGCTGTTGGGTGGACAAGCGAGTGACAGCGCCACTGAGCGTCTGTGTGTGCTAGACCACAGTTTTGCGTGACTGTCCTCTTCCTGCCCAGGACCCAACCCAGGGGACTGCATCGCATGTAGTTGTCACGTCTGCCCAGTCCCCTCTGCCCTGGGACAGTTCTCACCTCTCCTTGTCTCACGCGTGGTTTGGTAGTCCCCGTGTGAGATGGTGTTTTTGGTGTTTTTGTAGATCTCCAAAGGAAAGAGATGTAGAGGCCGCGTGTACGTGGTCAGTGTTGCACAGCAGAGGAAGAACCTCTTTTTTTTTTTTTTTTTTTTTTTTCAGACAGAGTCTCACTTTGTTGCCCAGGCTAGAGTGAGTGCCGTGGCGTCAGCCTAGCTCACAGCAACCTCAATCTCCGGGGCTCAAGCAATCCTCCTGCCTCAGCCTCTCGAGTAGCTGGGACTACAGGCATGCGCCACCATGCCCGGCTAATTTTTTGTATATATATTTTTAGTTGGTCAATTAATTTATTTCTATTTTTGGTAGAGACGGGGTCTCGCTCAGGCTGGTTTCGAACTCCTGACCTCGAGCAATCCGCCCGCCTCGGCCTCCCAAAGTGCTAGGATTACAGGCGTGAGCCACCGCGCCCAGCCAGGAAGAACCTCTTGTAAGAAAAACCTGCTTTTGTTCTCAGGGGCTTTCCGGCCTTATTCTAGAAACATTCGCCTGCCTCTTAACAGTCAGAAATGAACAGCCAAGACCCATTGCACTGTGGGAATAATTCCCAACAAAGGCTGAGATGGTAAATTGAGAAAAACAGGAGAGAAAAGGGTTATTTTTTTCTCTTCATTACTGAATCCACTTACGAAAGCACAGTGCCTGCTACAGACCCTCTTCTTCAGTGACATCCTTTTCTGCGCCAGGTGTGTTCTGGGACATTTTCTGGCCTGTGCATCACAGCCAGGCGTGACTCAGAGCAGATGACTCACCATGGCAGAGATGACCAGCAAGCTGCGGAAGGAGTAGGAATCTGGAGACAGGGGAACAAATGGAAAATGCCAGAGGAAATGTGCCCGAATGGCTGCTGTGCAGCCAACATCCTCCAGTTAGGGCTGTGGTGAACCTGGGGACCTGGGATGAAAAGTGGGGCCTGGTAACAAGGGTGAAACCCGGTGAGAGAGGAGAACTATGTTCTGAGTTAGCCACTGTCCAGAATGAAGTAACAGAATTAAATGAGGTCAAAACAATGTCAAACCTATGACCCCCTCCTCCCAAATGTTTTTGTTTTGTATTCTTTTTGGTCTTTTTCTTTGAGACAGAGTGTCACTCTGTTGCCCTGAGTAGAATGCAGTGGCATCAGCCTCGCTCACAGCAGCCTCAAACTCCCAGGCTCAAGCGATCCTCCTGCCTCAGCCTCCTGAGTAGCTGGGACTACCAGTGTGTGCTATGTCGCCTGGCTAATTTTTCTACTTTTTAGTGTAGATTGGGTTTCACTCTTGCTCAGGCTGGTCTTGAACTCCTGAGCTCAAGTAGTCCTCCCACGTCAGCCTCCTGGAGTGCTAGGATTACAGGTGTGAGCCATAGTGCCCAGCCCTCCCAAATGTTTTCAAACTTAATTTGTGGTGGTTCAAAGGAAATAGAAAACCAGTTAATAAAGTGAAACTAGTCTAATACCCTCTCTGCTCTGTTGGAGGCAGATTATGTTGAACTTCATTACAGAACCAAAACCACACTTAGAAGCCCGAGGCCCAGTTTGGATAATAAAAAATACTTGCCTGCTTTTATGGAGAAAAGGTTTTCTACATAATCAGGACATTTCATGTAAGCAGAATTAACAAACTCGTATGCCATGGGAAGAGTCGCATCTCTGATTTCATCTGCCTTCTCCTAAGGAACCTGCCCAGTGAACTGGACCGGCCCGTGGCGGAGGGGTCCCACAGGGCTGCTGCCGCCCACCCGGTGGGCCTACTTCTGTTCTTGCTGGCATGCCAGTCCGCCCCCCACACGTCGGCCAGAGTGAGGCATCTTGCCAAAATTGAGCTCAGGTCATGGTGTTCCTTGGATTCAAACCTCCTGACTATTTTGTCTCATCGCTCTTGGGCAATCCCAAGTCCTTATCTTGGCCTCCATGTCCCTGCCTCCGTGGGCCAGTCCCTGCAGCCCTTCCAGCCTCAGTTCCTTCCTCCTCCCTTTGTGCGCCCCCCAGTGCTATATCACCTCACTGTTCATGGAATGGGCCAGTCCCTTCCCATGGCAGAGCACTGACATTGCTGCGTCCCTGGGCAGGGACCCTGGGCCCCCTAAAGGTCATCAGGGAGCTCTTTGTCAGACTGAAGGAGCCCCGTGCCTCCAGCCAGTTCCCCTAACCCAGCACAGTCCAGCAGAAATACGGGGTGAGCTGCGTGTGTCATTGCAAATCTAGCAGCCACGTTCAACAAGTCAGGGAAACCAGCAAGATTAATTTTGTTCATAGATTTCATTTATCCCATTTCTACACATAATCAACATAAGAATTAGACGGCTGACATTTTACATTCTCTTTTTTTATATGAAGTCTGCAATCTGGTGTGGTCAGCATGTCTCAACTTGAATAAGTCACATTCCGTGGGCTCAATAGCTCCGTGTGGCCAGTGGCTACGTAGTGGATGGTGCAGCTCTGACCTCTTACATCCTTTTATCGATGGATTGCTGACTGGATTGCACCTGAATTTTCTTTTTTTTAATTCATAGCACTGATGATGGATGCTAATGATTTCTTTGTTTACTTCTTTGCTCTTTGAACATAACATAAGCTCCCCGAGGGCTGGGCTTTTGTTCACCTGGAACAGTGCCGGGGACACTGTAAATGCTCAATGATGTTCATTGGATAATTGGGCACATGCACAGCCACATGTGACGTGCACAGCTCGCTCTGCCGTTCCAAAGGCAGCTGAGCCCCTGGCGTTGGGAGCCGGTTCTAACCGGGGCAGTGTGATGTAACAAAATGCTGCTTGATGTGGGGATTTGTGTATCAGCCAAGGTCTGTCATGATTACTCCTTGTTGGTTTTATTTTTTGCACGACTATGCTCCTAAAGAGAGAGGGGTTTGCAACAGGAAGCAATTCGAAGGACTGAGGGTCTTTAGAGCCGTTGCTGCCTAGAGTTAATAGAGGTCAGGGATTTTCAGCTGGGGCAACACCTGGAGAAATTTTTGGTTGTCACAGCTGGAAGGTACTTCTGGCATCTGGTAGGGAGAGGCCAGGGACGCCCCGAAGCATCCGTATTGGGCAGGGCAGCCCCCACCACAGCCCAGATGAGGATGCTGCCGTGTCGAGAAGCCCCGACTATCATCAGGCACGTTTGTCCTGTCTCAGGGTTGCCTCTGGTAACGTCCGGAAAGTTATTATTCTCCGGAAACTTGACAGGCTCTGTGCAGCCCTGGTTGGTCTTTGCATTCTCTTCTCTCTGTTCAGGTTAAACCTCCCCAACCTAGCAACTCTCTACCTAAAACGACAGACCGAAATGGGAGCTGCCTCCAGCTAAAGCATTTGAGATGAAAGAAAATTGGCTCCACGCTTAAGCCGTGCATTAGGGTTCTGCAGAGAGGACATCTCGAGCAGCCTGGGCCTTGAGGACTGTGGATCAATCCACTTACGGCAGTCCTTGAAAGCTGTTGAGACACTGGCAGAGCAGCAGCAGAAACCTCTTTCTTCTCACTCACGTGCAAGTAAACCTCCGCCAACGCCACCATTTCCGGGCTCCTAAAAAACACATTTGCATATACCAAATCAGGATTAAAGTGCACAATACGTATTTTACTTCTTGTTATATATTAAGGCCCCCCGACATGAGAATTCGGCTCCCATTTTATTATGGGTAGAAAAGTGATTGATTACATATGTTTCAATTTGAATGTTTGGTGGAATACTTCCAAATATAAACTGAAGTTGTGCTAGATTAGGCGGTATTTTTTATCCTTCCCGACTCTCCAACTAGGTCTGAATAAGTCTGAATTATCCACCTCAGGCCTGCAGCTTTGTGCCAACTGTTTTCTCTGTCCAGAATATCCTTTCTTGTCTGCCTGGCAGGCTTGGACTTTGAAAGAATGCGGTCTTTTCAGTCTCCCAGGCAGAACTGAGCGCTCCTCCTGTGCTCCCATGAGCGTCTGCATCCGGGAATGGCAGCACTCGTCACGCTGCGGTGATCGCCTGTGTTTGTGTCTCTCTAGATTGCATTTGGGGAATCTCTCTAGATTGCACTTGGGGAAGGAAGGGCTGTATCACAGTTCTGGGTACCTGGCTTCATAAATGGTCACCAAACCAATGACCTGAACCCTACAAAGTAGCACATTTCATCTATCTCTTTGGGTACTGCTTCCATCTGAGAAGAACCAACCACCACGTGACTTTGTGGACATGATGTCACCCTGTCACTTCACTCCCTGGGTCTTGACATCCCCCTCTTGAAACTATTCCCATGAGTCTGTACCTCTTCCACCTCCCACTCCCTGTCCGTGTCTTATCTGTCTGCCACCTCCCCACCCCTTTTCCAGAAGCCGAAAGTCTCATCTAACCCTTGTATCTCAGGGTCCTGTTTGAGTAAAACGAAGTCTAACACTGGCACATGGCTGTTTTATTCCCACTCCTTTGCAAGGATCCTTTATTCTCTTATTGTTATTTCAAAATCATTCAACTCCTTTCGTTAGGCACCGAATAACTTATGGGAAAGCCCAGCATTCGTGGGGAAACAGTATTGAGTCCTCCTTATTTGCCAGTCTGTGCTAAAGTAGGGATTAGAAATCTTCAGATGCTTTGGATGAAATATCAAAGTGCTAAATCAGATGTTGCCCGCATCACTTCCGAGCGGGAAGACCTATAGATTGGGTGGTTTTCCACAACAATGGTATAGGGAGCGTTGGTCCACACGGGTCTACTCCAGCTATTCTGAGGGTCTTTATCCACCCCCCAAATTAGCAGATGAGGGGAGGGTCCTGTTCCAAACCCCCAGCATGGCCAGGCTGTGGCCTCAGGCTCCTCTTGGGTGTATCTAGACTCTTTCTTTTGGCTCTGTAGCCTCAGGCAACAGTTCCATCTTTCTAAGCTTTAAAGTTTCTTCATTCATAAAATGAGGATAATAACAGACTTAGCTCACATGTTACTGAGAAATAAATTAGATTATTAGTATAGAGCATTGGCTTAGTGCCTGGTGTGTAGTGAGCAGACAATAAATGTGAGTTGTAATTATTATCTAATTATTTAAAAGTATTAAATAATAATAATACTTAGCATTATGGAAAAGAACAGTCCAAACCTGCTTGGCTCTCACACCATTGCCATTCGCTGAAGCAGCAACAGCAAGCAGCTGGCTTTGACTTTCCACAGGGCACCTGACCCCAGGTGTCACGGCAGCACTCTGAGGTGTGGCAGAATGTTGCATGAGGTCACGTGACAGGTAGGAACCGTGACCTTTCTGAAATGTCTGAAAGTGCCATCCTTCTATTCAAATATGAGTTTCTAAGGAGAGAAAATTCTTAGAAAAATGTGATTGTATGTAGCTTCTAGAATGGGTGGCACAAACATCTTTAAAATATTTGATGAGAAAGACCTCTCATTTCACATCTCAGACCACTGTGTGATGTCACTGATGCTGTCATTAGACCCGGCAGCGCCCAGCTTAGGGCTTGCTTTTGTGTGGCAGCAGCGTCCCTTCTGCATCTGGCCGCTGGCGCGCTGCGTGGGCCGCTTTGACCAGCTCCAGACTGCAGAGTGCCTTGACCACGGGCCAGAGATGACAGGTGTCATGGTAGGCGGGGGTGGACACGAGTGGCTTTTAAGCAGGAGGCTCAGCATGGCCTGCGGGTTGATCCCCAGGCCTGGGAGGATTTGTTGCCTCTTCTCTCACAGAGCCACAGTGTCCTGTGCGCACAGCTGTGTGCCCTGGTCCTTCCCTGGGCCGGTGGGAGCCGAGTGCTGAGCCCAGAGAGAATGGAGGTTGGTTCAGGTCCGTCCTCTCTCCCTCAGGTCTCTGGAGAAGGCCCAGGTCCTAAATCTGCTAGAGAGTCTGTTCCAATCCAGTCAGTCAGTGCTGCTGTCTCATACCAAGGGTTGGGGCAATATTCACTTATTTTGCCAAATAACCTGGAAGGATGGAAGGCCAAGTCCGTCTCTGTCCAAACTGAATTCAGCTGCCAGCATGGTCGGTTGCATCCTGTTGAAGAAGCGCAGCTGTTTGAGCAGGGCGGGCGTGCCCTGCAGCGGGTCCCACCGTTGGGTCACAGTGGAGCCAGCTCAGTTGTTAGCATTGAAAACGGAGGGAAGACGCCTGTCGGCACCTTCCATCTCCGTGCCTCAAACTCGAAGGAAATGACTCAGGAATTACCCGTGATGAATTAACCTTAGTAAAATGCAAAACACACCCCCAGGTGCTTGTGCGAAGTGACTTTCGAGTTGGAACTTGGGACAACTTGAAAAACATAAGAAATTCGAAGACTTTGCCTCTGGAGGGCTGTTGATTTATAGCCATGGTTGTCCTTTTTCCCCAGCCCTGTCTGCTTGGGGCTGCCTGAACTCCTGGGTCCTCGTGTTTCTCTGTAGTGTGGTAGAGTGGGATTTGTTCTGGAGCCTTCTGCACTGTTGCTGAGTCAAGGGCGGCAGAGACACTGGCCTGTGCTCCGTGCAGTGCAGCCTGTCTCTTCCGCTGCTGTACCCCAGCTCTTAGCAGGAGCCTGGCCGTCACAGCGGTTCAGAAATAGACTTTTGTGAAGCCACACTTCTGTGAGGTCATCTTCGTGGAGAACTTAACCCGTCCTATTCTCCCGCTGAGTTGGGGGACAGCAGATGGTCCCTTATCTCTTTTTCCTGTGAACTGTGAGCTAATTTAGGTGTTTCCTTCTTCCTGGAGGTCAGAAAATAGGACCTATCTTCGGGTGTGACCATTGCGACAGTTGCAGGGGAGAAAAACTGCATGAAGCTTTATGGACTGTTTCTCGAAGGGAAATGACAAGACACGCTAGGGGGCCAGTGGTCTCCCCCGTTAATACCCTGTTAACAAGCAGGCGTCCCCTTCTACTCTGGCCTCTTTAGAAAGGAGATGCCACAGGGCTGGTGCAGCCGGTGGTGGCTGCCGCCTCTCTGGAGCTGCACCGGCAGGCCCGGCCTCCCTCTGAGCGGCGCAGACAATCCATCCCTCCTCAGTCACGGCGCTCTCATGTTCGAAGGCCACCGTCTGTCTACCCCCGCAAACTTCCTCGGCTTTCTCACCTGCTCTCGCCCTGCGACTGTCAGACTCCCCGGCGATGCTGGTGGGGGTTTTGGTTTGGTTTTTTGGACGCTTTCCAGACTCTGTGTAGTTCTTCCCTTTTCTTTTCATTTTTTTTTAAAGCCTCACAAGCATTTACTAAATGAACATGCCTTTGCAAGTTTGTTATTTTCTCTAAAGTGATGAATCCTGACAGCTTGCTGTGGATTTAGGATTGAGGAATACAAGGAGTATTGATTCTTGGACGTGGTCAGCCACAGTGGTGCTGTGGGAAGGGACATTGATGATTACGTCCAGGGTGTGGAGGTCAGACTGTTCTGGGAGCAGTCTGACCAGCGGAACCGGAGTTGAGTGACATTGTCTCCATGGTTTCGGGTCAGGTACTTTTTGTGAGTGCGTCTGAAGGTCAGCGTAGAGTTGGTTGTTTTTGTTGGCATCATGTTGACTCATAGCAAGCGGACCATCAACTAATGAGCTGCCTGTCTGTATTGTACTTGTGTAACTTTGGATCAAAATGTCAGACTCCCTTGCTAGTCATGTGTGAGTTTCTACCGTGTTGTTTCCACACCATGCCAGGCACGCAGAAGGTGCTCAGCCAATGCCCAGAGAATGGACAAATCTCCCAGCAAGAGGCGCCTTTTAGACCTAGCCCACTGCCATGGTCTGCCAGCATCCTTCTGGGTCCCAGTTGTGTCATTCTCTAACTATCCCTCTCAGCTTATGTTTCCTGTGTTCTCCATCATGTGTTATTTGCATTCGAATCCGAGTAATTAATGAAGATATAGGTTAGAACCTGCGCTGGTGTTTGCCCCATGAGAGGCGGAGACGTCTTTCCACGTTGACTCTCTGGGCAAGGCTGCTCGGCCACCCTAATGCGTCAAACATAAGACCTCGTCGGTTGTAAGATTCGCCATTATTTCATGCACCACTAGGAAAGATTAAGCACTGTCCCTTTAAGTATCACACATTTTCTTATCACTTAGAATTTTTACTTAATCCTTACTGAAGGAATATCCTCTAGAATTAATTAGACAGAGATTATTATTGCATGTCACTCTTCTCTATAATAAAGAAGAAAATATAAGCAAAATAAATGGGCTGAAGTACTTCTAAAACTTCTTCACCACCAAAGACCTGTGTTTCTGAAGCTGTCACAGCACTGTGGAAGTCACCGGTTTCTGTGCCGTGTTACCCTGCAATGTGCTCTTTCTAGAGTGCTCCGGAGGGCATGGCGGCGGGGGAGGCTGGTGACGTTCTGTGTCCTGGGGCAGGTGGTGGTTACATGGGCATATTCACTTTGAGAAGATTCATTGAGCGGTATGATTATAATTTTGCACTTTATGTGCAGAATTTTTAAAATTTCTTTAAAGAAGAAAAGGAGGGCCCACTCTTATCTCCAGTGACAGCTGTGTCATTATGGGGCCAGTTGAAAGCAACAGTGAGGCATACTTGATTTCAGAGAGCTTAAAATGCAAAAAAAAAAAAAAAGTGCATTTTAAGATAATGAAGAACAGTATTTATAAATGCACTTAATGACACCATGTTTAGGCCACGTCTTTCTGTCTTGTCCTCAGAGACAGACGGTGAGTTTAGGGACCTTGCTAAAACCCAGTGTTCTCTCTCTGCATCTCAGACTGCTCAGACTGCAGCTCAGACTGGTTGTTACACTTTGATCTCCAGGTGTGTAACCCACACAACACAGCTCCAGAGCTCGGCCAGCGCCGGCTTCCAACCTCAGCCCTCACCACTTCCCTTTCTCGGTGCTTGCGAGGCCGTCGTCTCGGTCACCTCTCTCTAGGTACTGCCCCGCTTGGGTATCTCAGTCTGCTTCCCAGAATCCCACGCTGCCCCTTTTGAAAACGAGGTCTGCGTTTGCTCTCCTCGCCTCTCCACCCGCCTGTTGCCTTGGTGTTCTCAGAGATATTCACCTTGGCCTTAGGGCTGCCACTGGGGGGAAATCCAGTTTGCACAGCAGGCGGGTAGGGCGTAATGTGGTGGTGTTCCCTTATCCAACGCTTCAGTTGACTCAAGGAAATCAGATGATGATGCGACTTTTGACAGGTGCCAAGGAGCAGATATTCAAGTTTACCGAATAGCCAAAAACAGGCAAAGAAGAATGTTTTTCTAACAAATGTTACTTCATACTGTTAAAAAAAAAAGTCCTTCTCAAATGCTGCCGTTCGCTAAAAGAAATCAGCTGCTGCTGAGCCTCTTGGCAAGTGCACTGCCGTGTGTGTCTCAGAGCCAGGTGTTCCACTTGGCCTTGCGTCTTCCGATAGCCAAAGAATCATGTTCTCACAGCAAGCAGGTTAGCTCTTTTTTTGTTTTTTTGAGACAGAGTCTCACTCTGTTGCCCGAGTTAGAGTGCCGTGGCGTCAGCCTAGCTCACAGCAACCTCAGACTCCTGGGCTCAAAGAATCCTCCTGCCTCAGCCTCCCGAGTGGCTGGGACTACAATGCGCCACCATGTCCGGCTAATTTTTCTATATAGACTTTTAGTTGTCTAGCTAATTTCTTTCTATATTTAGTAGAGAAGGGATCTCGCTCTTGCTCAGGCTGATTTCGAACTCCTGAGCTTCAGCAATCCGCCCACCTCGGCCTCCCAGAGTGCTAGGATTACAGGCGAGAGCCACCGTGCCCGGCCAAGGTTAGTTCTTAAGGCGAGGATATGTCTCTGTCAAGCACTCCGCCTCACTAGAAGCTAGCAGATCATGGTGCATCGGCCAACAAGTGTGCTCCGTCTGTGTCTTAGACCCAGATACTCAGCCAGGCCTCGCAAGCAAATCACGTTTTCCCGGCCGGCGAGTTAGGCCGTAACGAAATGGCCTTTGCTTGTCCAACTCTGCAGTTCACTTAAGAAAGCAGATGACAGTGCATCGCCTGACAGGTGCGCCTCCGTGTATATAACAGAGCCAGATCTTCCAGTTCGCTTAATAGCCACACACAGGAACAGAGAAACGTTTTCCTAACTCGTGCATTGGTTGGTACGTGCGTGTCGTTAGGCGAGTTCCTTCTCGTGTCTCCGGTGGCGATGCAGAGAGCTCGTCTAGGCTGTGAGCGGTGATTCTCCAGTGGCCGGTGCTGGGAGCCGGCCCCCTACCAAGGGGCTCTCAGGCCCCCTCTGACCTCCAAGCTGGTGCCTGTGCTACCTGCCTCATCTGCACACGGCACGGGGAGTGGGCTGGATCTGTCCCCACTGCCGTCCTCATCCGTGACCTGACAGTTTTGTCTCATTGGGCAGCACGCCCCACTGGAGCAGCCCTTGCATATAGCTAAGACGCTGCTGTTCTCTGTGCCCGGGGGAACAAAGCCAGGCTCTCGAGTGCGCGTGGCAGAGTGACAATTCTCCCTGCCTGGTAACTGCAGCACGTGGATCCTATTTTGGTCATCAAATCAGAACATCGGCCCCTCAGGCCCTCTTCAGTGAATTCAAGCACAAGCACGAGTGGTCTGTGACCCGCGCTTGTCAGAAGTCCTCTTGAGACATCTGGCATGTGAGGGAGAGGCACTCCCATGGGCGTGTTAACTGTCATGTCTCATGTGTCAGGAAGAGCTTATCTTCACCTAGTAACAAGCTCCAGCCACAGACCTGTACCAGATTGATGTCACGTGTGCCTTCAGATGCTTGGAGAGTCATTTAAAGAAATGTATGTGTCAACATCTTTGTATCTTTTATAGAACCTTGTTAGAGACCTTGTCATTACAATAATCAGCATCTTTGCATATGAGGACCTTCTAGACAAATGCATTAGTAAATTCAGTGTCTGGAAAAAATTACTCAGCAGATACATTTGTCAAAATCAAAAACATTTTATGGCCCAGGATGCTTTCGTTTTTTGCTTTGGCTGCCAGGAAACTCAACTAAATTCATTGTCAAATACAGTCATAGATTTATATGATTCCACTGGCCTGTACATTGCTCAATGGGTGTAAATTCTATGTCTGAACAGCTACCTGAACACACCAACTTCTAGAAAGACATCAGTGGTATTTTCCTATTACTTGTCATGTTTTCATGCATTGGAACAACTATTGCTTCATAGCACTAAAATAGCCAAAAATCCTTTCCTGATTCCCAGGCCAGCTCACACTCATCACCCAGCCCAAAGTGACGAGCGGATCCGTCAGGAGCACCAGTACTGAGCTAGTCAGCTCCCGGCACAGGCAGGCAAAGGTCCTTGCTGTGTCTCATGGTGTGAGAGGCAGGTTCTGAACCTCAGGAGGCCTGTGTTTATGTGCCTCTGCCAGTGGCTGCTGAGTGGCTGGGCTCCAGGGACTTCATCGGCCACATGTACTCACAGCCTGGGCCAAAGCCAGCCCACTGTGGTTCTTACTGCAAGTCAGGAAGGATGGAGTGTGTTCAGCAGGTGCTGACAGGAGCCGCTGCACTGCTGAGGCTGTGACAGCAGGCTGGGGGGTGTGGAAGTGCCCCTTGGCCCCACCTGCACCCTGAGACTCTGAGGCTCCGCCAGTGCTGACCCTGGTGCGCAGGGCACGGCACCAAGGCTTCCGTGGAGCCTTGGTAATCAGCATTGCCCTGGTCGTGTTCACAGTGGCGTGTTTCCTTACGGGCTGATTGCGTTTGGCACTGCGTTCAAGGAAGTAAAATACTGTCCTCCTTGGGCTTCCTGCCTTCCCCCCTCTCCTCTAGCTGTTTCAGTGAGGCACCATTTTCCTGGAAACCGTTTATGTCCGTTTAATAGCTGAGCAAGAACAGATAACAGTGATCTAATAATTGATCAAGTGCACTTGTCTCGAGGCAGCCGTGGGGAGCAGAAATCTAAGCCAGGGGTTCGCTTTGCCTGATTCCTGCATTGAAGCCCAGATCCACGTGGAGATCAAGTTAAAGCAAAGCACTATTTAGGGGACCGACCGGGAAGGCTCTATTCCAGTGGGGTCACCTGTGTTTTCAAAGGCCACGACAGAGAAAGCCATTAGCCAGATACAAGATAAAGGTTCAAATTTCTTTCCGTGTTGAGATAGTGAAAAATACTTGCCTGATGACAAAGGCCTTCTAGAAGGGAATACAAAAAAGCAAGACGGTGATTATGTGGACATGGGGAAATGAGGGGTTTCCCAGCCTTTCTGTAAGAATATGTTTATGGTAACAGGAAGTGAAAACCAAATCGTCCCCACACGCTCTTAAGGAGGTCAGTGCATGGTCCTGGTTGGCAAGCTCAGTGGCAGGAAGGGTTTGGTGTGTCCTCTCCTGCTTCCTAGGCTGGGCGTGCACCCCAGGGCTGCCTTTTGAGGCCGGAGATTCCCAAACCTTCACGGAGCCCTCAAGTACTTTTCTTTTTGCTTTCTTTCTTTTATTGTAGAGACGGGGGTCTCACTCTTGCTCAAGCTGGTCTCAATCTCCTGAGCTCAAGTGATCCTCCCGCCTCGGCCACTGTGTCCACCCTGGAAATTAAATGTTTTTATAGAATTGCTCCTTAAAAAGTAAACTACTCTGATAATACCGGCTCAGTTTCTCCTTTCAGCCGTCTCACATGGCCACAGCGGGGGGAGACCTTCAGCTTCCCCCCTCCAGCCAGGAGGCCCTTTCATAGGGTGCCTCATTTATCTCGGTAACCATCCCACTGAGGAAGGAGACAACAGTTCAGATTCATGTGTTTCAAAAATAGGCAACTGGGCACAGATGTGAATAATTTCCCCGTGCGACTCTGCGGCGAGCTTTTCCTAGTCTTGGCGCTTCGTCCGGGGTCGGGGAGAGTGAAGAAAGTTCAGGCCTCCCTTGGAGACTCGGTGGTCTCTTAGGTCCCAGCCGACGTGTCCACGCCCGCCCTTCCTATGCACGCCCTGCTCTGTCGCCAGCAGCCAGACATGGCGGTCGGAGCGCTGAGGTTGGGGTTCGGTGGTGTTGCCACCCCACAGTCGACAGGAAGGTTCGGATGTAAAACCCGCCAATGTGTGTGTTGCTGCCTCGGACAGGCCTCCGGGAAGGTGATCTGGTACACCTCTCACAAGCCTTGACCGTGTGCGCACCCCTTGGCCAGCATCTCCACATCTGGACACATCTGGCGGGGTGGGGCCCACTGCCTCGGCATTTGGCGTCTGTGCCTGGCCACTTCTGGCTGTGTGGCTGTGGCCTGCGCAGCCTCTCCCAGCCTGACTGGCTGCAGTATGACGATGAGAGATGAACGAGGGGCATGTACTTGTGACACTGTGTGTGTGTGTGTGTGTGTGTGTGTGTGTGTGTGTGTGTGTGTGTGTGTGTGTCCTGGCTATGTCAGGCAGCAGTCCCCAACCTTCTTGGCATCAGGGACTGATTTCGTGGAAGACGATGTTCCATGGACAGTGGTGTGGGGGAGGGGGCAGCAGAACTGTGGGCAGCGGGTCCCTAACAGACCTCGGATGAGTACTGGGGTTGGGGACTGCAGGGGCGAGCTTTTGCAGCTCTCCTCTTGGTGGGAGGAGCAGGATGCTTGGTAGATCCTGGGAACACTCAGAGAGGGCGTTGCTGGAGGTTGGTGACAAGGGGCAGTGTCACTGAAAGTTCCAGATGCTCCCCCAGGGAGCCCTCGTCTGATTGCTCCAGGCCAGCCTGGTAGAGGGGTCACAGCTCTGGCTGCTCTGGGGTGCTGCAGAGATGGGTTTGAGCAAGGCTCCACAGTGACGTGGCAGAGCAGCAGCACGGGGCAGTCTCACGAGCCCCTTCCGCAGCTGGGGGCTGCGTGGCGCTTAGGAAGTCTCCCTCCGGAACACGGGCGCCGGGGCCTCTCCTCCCACAGCAGCTGTGCCCATCGACCCTCCTGGGTCTTGAACTGTCCAAAGCCATCATCACATGGGGCCTGTGTGCCTGCTGTTCCCTCTGCCTCGTCTGTCAAGGCTGTTCTCCCTCCCCCTCAGCTCAGAGACCTGCCTCCCTGAACTCCAGGTCCCAAGAAGCCACCTCTCAGCACTCCCAGGGACACCTTGAGATCGGCTCTGTAGCAGTTAGTGCCACAGGAGCTCTCGCTTGGTTTTATTATTTTATTAGCCGTCTCTTCCCCTCTCCCTGCCCCCGACTAGATTCTCACGCACGAACAGGTGCTCCGTGAGGTCGTACTGCTGCCTGTTGTATTTCTAGCTCCTTGCACAGTAGCTGGCGCACGGTAGGTGCTCAGTAAGAATTTGTGGAATGAATGGGTGTTTGTAAGATCTCATAAGGGCACTGGAAGTTCTAGGCTGACTTACAACCCTAGCCTAACTTCATGGTAGAGACTTCTACCATGGGGCCGAAGACATGAATCGCCAAGTGCAGCTGCGGGGAGGTGTGTTCTGCTCCAAGTCCATGCACAGGCATTGGTGGTGTCTGTACCACGTGGTGACAGATTCCTCATGATTGAAAACCCTGTTTCTCAGAGTCTGGGAACCTGGCGGTAGGTCTCAGTGCCTCCTTGTATGTAGAACACAGCAAATGGATTGGGGTATAATCCACAGACAGCGTTTTTGGCTCCCAGAGTGTTTTGAAATAAATTTAAATTAGTTGCCAATGTTGAAAAACGGGAAGATTTCACATAGTGGATTTTTCAGCATTCCTTAGAAAACTCTAGAAGATCTGCTGCTAAGGGCCTGTATTCCCTAATACAACACCAGGCTGACTCTGAGCAGGGACAGTGTGGTTGCCCCCCTGGGCCACTTCCTCTTGGTTCTGCAGCTGGCTGGGGCAGCCACCTGAGGTTTGTGACCCTGGAAGTATGAGAGTGGCCGTCACCTGGTCCTGCTTGGGGGCCCAGAATTACCTTTCCTTCCTGGAGGAGGAGGATGGGGTTGTTTTCCAGGCCCTGACCCCACATGGTCACTTCACCATGTCACCATGTCATCTTGGCTCCATGAATGAGCCTGAGAGAGACGAGATCCTTGAGCCAAGGGATCCCAGGGGGCAGGGGTGGCACAGGGCCCAGGGACACACACTGCAGCCAATAGTGCCCAGGACTAGCCCTCCTGCCACCCACTCTGCTTTCTCTCGCTTTGTGCCTCTCCTGAGATTTTGTCACCTTCTTCCCCAGCCCACGGAGGAGGTATTTAGCACTCAGGCTCCTGGGAAAGTGTGACTCACACGCTCACAGCACGTCCCTGCTGGAAGGGCGCTGGGGAGCATCTGGCCAGCACCCCCCACCCCCAGCGCCTGGGGCTGGATCAGAAATAGCCGAGATCATCCAGCTTGATCTGGAGCCCCCTGCACTGCGGCAGATGGAGGCGGCTTCTGACTGCAGGGAGGGTTTCGGGATCCAGTATCTTGTTTCCATTTCCCTGATTGTTATTGTTTGCTGCCTGCATCGCTGTGATAATGAACGAAATGAAAGGGGCAGTCACCTCACTGCCAGCACTGCAATGCCTCTCAATATTCTTTTCCAGTCCTTTTTCATGTGTACACGGTTGTAATCGTGGTGACGATAAATTTCTCTCCTGGCAGCGTCCCCGTGCCCAGAGCAAGGCATGGCACGCAGTGGGCTTCGGTGAACTGTGCTGACCACAGAACGTTCTGTTCACTTCATTGCAAAGTGAACATCTTCCTAATTGCATCGTACGCCACGTCCTGTTATATCAAATTGTTAAAACTTATTTGCGATTTTGCTATATCTAGACGTTTTTCTCTCCCTGGTTTATCAGGATCATAAATACTGTCACAGGGATCGTTTTCCTCCACTTAACTGTTTTCATGTGTTTTGAATTATTTTCTTAGGCTAAATCTCAAGCATTTGAATTCCTAAAACAGGGCAGAAAAATAAGAAACTACTTTTTAAAATGGTACTTATCCCTATTGGCAGGAGCATTTGAGAATAGTAGTTTTATCATAACTTTGCCAGTATTTGGAGTATAATTTTTAAATTTTTGCTAGGTTAGTAGTAAAAGATGGCACCTTGTTGTTTTAATTTGCATTATATGTGTGGTCATTAGCAAGGTTGAAGAATCGCCTAAGCCTTTAATAGTTGTTTCTCCTTTTGTGTGCCCTACCTGTTCAAATAGTTTGTGTATCTGTTAGAATACAGATTTTCTTAGGCCGGGCGTGGTGGCTCACGCCTGTAATCCTAGCATTCTGGGAGGCCAAGGCAGGAGGATTGCTTGAGGTCAGGAGTTTGAAACCAGCCTGAGCAAGAGCGAGACCCCGTCCTACTACTAATAGGAAGAAATTAATTGGCCAACTAAAAATATATATACAAAAAATTAGCCGGGCATGGTGACACATGCCTATAGTCCCAGCTACTCAGAAGCTGAGGCAGCAGGATTGCTTGAGCCCAGGAGTTTGAGGTTGCTGTGAGCTAGGCTGATGCCGCAGCACTCACTCTAGCCTAGGCAGCAAATTGAGACTCTGCCTCAAAAAAAAAAAAAGAAAAAGAATATAGATTTTTTTTTAGAGTTGTGTAGATTATGATTAACTCAATTTTTCTATCATATTTAGTGCAAACATTTTCCTAGTGTGTGGTTTTCCATTTTTAATACCAGGCATGTTAGTTCAGGGTGATTTTTCTGTTCTTAGAGAGTCTGAGGATGTGGTTGGGGAAGGGCCTTGGACCACCAGTCAGGGGACTCCATGGCCGCCCTTGGGTCTCCAGCTCCCTGCACTGTTGTGGCTGTCCTCCGAGCCCGTTGGAGCCCCTGAGCTGTCCTGGCCTAGAAAGTTCTTTTGAGCTGAGGTTTATGTGTCTCTTTTCTTCACTGAGGCCGGCTGTGTGGGGCTCCCTGGATGTGTGCCTTCACCACTCTGGTGACCTCGGCCGGCTGTTCCCTCTTCCTGACTCAGGGTATTTAAAAATACCCCTGGCTGGCGAATCTGGAAGAATCCATGATCGATTAGTGACCATTAAGCTCTTAAGAAGCAATAAATGCTTTTCTGCTACTAAATTGTCCTCAGAAGGTACATTCAGTTCAATAATATTGACAGCCACCTCTGGCAGGCATTGTCTGAGACATCTGGGGTCTGGCAGGGACAGGGCTAAGTTGGAGATGGGCTCTTCTCCCGAGGGTCTGACCCTCCGGAGGGCTTTTACGTCCCGCTGAGTGTCTGTCCCCGTATGGTGAGGAAGGTTCCCAGGTACCTCCTGTAGGAGCAGCCAGAAAACCTGGTTTAGAGCAAAGATTTAAGCCCAGCTCTGCACTGCGTGACCCGTGTTGCTGACCCCCCACCCTTCACGTGTGTTTATGATCCAGTTTGTTCAGCAAATACGTGGTAGACATTTGCTTAATCAGGAGCTTGCACTGGGGACTGGGATTGCTGCAGAGGTGGCCAGGGCATGGTCCCCCTGGGGTGTGTGCATGCTTTAGTGGGTAAACAGAGAAACTCCTATGTTATCAGTAAAACAAGTGGAATTATAAAGAAATGCATCTAAGTAAAATGCTGGGGCGCCCACAGGAGATCAGTCATTAATTGTACACACGGGGCAAAGTAAAGTTTCTCAGAAGACGTGGCAGAGGCTAGGGGTGAATAGAGTTTCAGGGAACATTGGGGGAAAAGGAGAGAGACAAGGGAGAGGACCGCCTAGCCTGAGGAGCAAGGACACAGAAACAGAAAGGGGAATGTCATGCCCAGGGTGGCTGCAGCACAGGGGGAGGGGTGGGTCCCAGTGGCGAGTGTCATGCTTAGAAGCCACATGAGGTCTGAGAGGACGCTGCACTGGGACACAGCTCTGACAGCCAGGACAGGTTGGGTCTTGAGTGGAGGAGTGGGTGATGAGGAGAGGCCCAGGAAGTGAGGTGTCTGTTGCTCAGCAGGGCGGTTCTTCCGTAGCCACTGATTCCAGCCACAGCGAGTGGGTGGCTGGGATCACCCCTGGGATCCATGTTCCCAGCCCTGGATGGCCTTTTAGGTCTCGGCAGGGGCCTCAGCCCCGTGGGCTGGAGTGAGGAGGAGACCAGGTGCGGTGCCCTGAAGGTCCATTTGTGTGCCGCGGAGAAATCCTGATTGTCATTGCTTATTCGTTCATTTGTTTAGCGTTGGTTGAGTGCCTCCCACATACCAGGTGTTTAAAAGCAAAGTGGACCAGAAAAGAAAGATGGCATAGAGGCATCCCAAATTCTGGACCTGCAGAGATGATTCTCTTTGCAGGGAATGTGCGCCCTATCGATTGATCCAAGTTGGGATTCTGGCGGCTGAATTTCCCACGTGTGAGGAGTGGCGCTGTATGGTGATCACGCCTGTGTTTGTTTCCATCCTAGATGCCTTAGGGCCGTGTGAGCTGCTCCAGAGGCGCATTCTTGGTGACGGCCCGGGAGCCAGTCAGCTGGGCTCCCCTCCGGCATCCTCCCACAGCCCACCCGACCATGGAGGCCCCGGAGGTCCCAGTGGGCTCACTGATTGACTTTGGGCCTGAGCCACCAGCCTCCCCTCCCCTGGAGACCCCGCCCCCCACGCTGCAGGATGGGGACGGCTCCCTGGGCGACGGTGGGTCAGAGAGTGAGACCACCGAGTCGGCAGACAGCGAGAATGACATGGGCGAGTCACCCTCACACCCGTCCTGGGACCAGGACCGCCGCTCCTCCTCCAACGAGTCCTTCTCCTCCAGCCAGAGCACCGAGTCAGCCCAGGACGAGGAGACGCTGGCGCTCAGGGAGTTCATGCGCGGCTACGTGGAGAAGATCTTCTCCGGAGGGTAAGATGGCCTGGCACGGCCACAAGGTCCTAGGGGACCCAAGTCCTGTGCCAACTCAACACTGCCTCTCACTAGGACGCCACCTGAGGCCACCACAGTGGCTCTCACTCTGCCCTGGGCTGTGGGTAGTTCTGGGGGAGTTTTTAAAGAACACCTGAGCCTGGGCCCCACTCCAGACCCATGACATCAGTTCTCTAGGACATAGCCCAGTGTCAAATATGGCAAGGGCAGCCATGCCGAGAACCACTGGGAGGGAGCTCACCAAAGTGTCCAGCTCAGGTCAGCCAGGCACCAGACGTGACTGCAGGTCCCCTGTCCCTCTAGTCCCTGGCCCTCCCCCATGTGGTCCAGACAGATAGCACTCGGGCACAGAGAGGAGTGGCTTTTCTGTCTTTGCTCCACCTTTGTTTTCTGACTGGATTTTTCTCGTTTTGTGAGCACCTCTGCTAGGCCTTGGGGGGAGGAGGCAGCAGGATGAGGCAGGACTGTCACTGTACTGTCTGTGGTGGCCTCTGTGGGCTGCACATACTTATTGCAAAACATGCAGAGAATCATTTCTAAAGCACAGATCCTGTAGTCCCCGTAAGCCCTGCTCATTTCTGACGCCCGTGGTCCTGGACTGTTGGCTGTGCGTCCTCGAGCCAGGCCGTGGAAGAGGCTGTCTCCGTGGTGGTTTCTTCCCACTCACTGCTCTGATCACTCCGCTGATGCTCGTGTTGCCTCATCGTTGCTAGCCCCAGGGGACGCTTGTTTTGCTCCTGTGCCATCTGAGTGTTTCCAGGCCCGCTACTCACCAGTGCTCCTGTCTGGGTTAGAGCTGGCTGGGAGGTTAAACGAGGGGCGATGTGAGGGGAGGAGGTATCGGGCACCCACACTCCTGTGCTCACAGGAAGCTGGTTCTCAGGCAGTCACTTGCATGGGGACCCTTCCTTGCACCTCCTTGTGGCCTTTCTTCCATGGCTTTCGTGTGGAAAAAGTGAGGAACACTGAGGACAGGAAGCAACAGTGCAGGGCTGTGGTGTAGACTGAGAGATGGGCATCTGGGGACTGGCCGCACGCTTCCCTCGTTGTCTGGCTGCCTGTTACTATCTCCGCCAGAGGGGCACGCGCTCCCCAGTCTTGGGGGTTTGAGATGCTGACCGTCGATCTTCTGTCTGTCACGGCAGCATGTTAAATGCCGCAGGTCTTGCTGTGCAGACTATTGTCTGTGGGCCAGTCTCATAGGGACTTATAAAAAATGCAGAGTCTTGGGCCCTGCCTGGCCCCACTAAGTCAGAGTTTGCATTTTAATAAGGTCTGTGGATGATTCATACACATGTTAAAGTCTGAGAAGCACTGGTGTAAGGGACAATTTTCCAGTTTCATTAGAACCATACAAATGTTTGCCTGTTGACACGTGTGCAAAGGGTCCATTGTTTTCTTTCGTGATTCAGGCCCCTGGTCCGGCCAGGGTTAATTTCTACCTTTTCCAGGTATCCTGCCTCAGTTTGCTAGTCTGCAAGCGCAGACACCTGACAGCTCATCTCGCCCTCCGGGCAATGCCATGAGGACATGCTGTTATTTTTATTTCAAAGATGAGGAGCCTGGCTTAGAGAATGGGATCGGAGTTCCATGCAGACTTCCTGCTTCCAAAGTCCCTACTGTAACCCTGTAACCTTTTTTTTTTTTGGGGGGGGGGTTTCAAAAGATTGAAAGGGCTTTTTTTCCCTCTTCTCTTTTTTTAGGGAGGACTTGGACCAGGAGGAGAAAGCCAAGTTTGGCGAGTATTGCAGCAGTGAAAATGGAAAAGGCCGGGAGTGGTTTGCTCGCTACGTGAGCGCCCAGGTAAGCGAGGTGATGAGGAAAGGGGTTTCCTCTCAGGAAGAATCTGGAGGCGTATGACACACTGCCTCCTCTATCCCGTAATTCCACTCTGGAGAGCAGAGTCAAGGCAAACGACCTAACAGAAAACAATGTAAAACCTACGCACAGGTGCTCTGAAAAGGGCTGGTTAGCATAGTGAGCAATGGGAAGTAGCTCACTGGGGATGTCTCATTGTAAGGGAAAGAGTAAGAAACTGTGGTCTGTCAAATTCCAGGAAATTCCAGAAAAGTTCTTTTTTTAAAGCCAAGCATGCGGGGGTTCTATGCATGCATATTTTTATTAAGTAGCCCACGATACTCAGTTTTTGTGAAAAATAATATGTTCAAGACAATGACAGCTGTGTAAAGAAAAATATATAAACAAAGATCAGAAAAGAATTAAATTTTGTAAAATATCCACTAGGTTTTTTTTTTTTCCTGTGGAGTGGCTTGAATTCTTAATATTTTTTATCACAATTTATTTTTCATAGAATAATTAGAACATGCAGATATGCAAAAGGAGAAACTAATCACCCATAAATCCACAATACAGAAATAGTCAGTGTTATCATTTTGGGGTTTTGCCCTCCACACTTTTCTGTGTGTGGACAAGTGTGTGAAGTTCCTGCTTTTTAAAATCTCTGAAGGACAACCCTGAGCATGTCCTGCCAGCGGTGGCGTGTGGTGCCCAGCTCTGCCGCGGGTCCTGGCACGAGGGGACGTAAGAGGGTTCCACAGCACAGAGGAGGAAGTGGCCACCCTGGGTGGCCCATCCCGCTGCACTTAGAATGGTTGAGAGTGGAAAGCCTGTACCCTCCCTGAGCACTGTGTACGTCACCTCGCCCCTGACAACGTGTCTGGCCTCTTTCTGGACAGCGCTGCAACTCCAAGTGTGTCTCGGAACCGACCTTCTACCGCCTGGTGCAGTCATTCGCGGTGGTGCTGTTTGAGTAAGTCACGCTGTTGCTCACAGCCTTTGTCCTAAGGAGCCGTTCCCCCCCCTTCCCCGCCCGCTGTGAGTAACATCCACATGAGTCATCCATCGCATTGCCGATGTGCCCAGCGTCAGCTAAAAGGAGAAGCCGTGACCAGTGTCTCACGGCGCAGAGCTGGCGGTCCTCACCTGGCAGTGGAAAGTGGAGGATTGCAGCTGGGCGTGAGGCACATCCTCCCCCGCCGTCCTCATCCCCAGGGACAGGCTGTGATTATGTGCTGGGCTACCATCTTGGGGGAGAGCTCGCTCCCTGCATTGCCTATTGTGCAGCATTCAAACCAGATCACTGCCCAGCCCTCCTGCAAATGAACACTTAATGATACGACTGGAGGACTGGAGCCCGCCCTGTGAGTGCTAATTGGCCCCTTTGTTATAGAGGGTGTCAGCTGGTGGGGTGGGCGGGGCGTGGCCGTTAACCTAAGATTTGGGGCCAGCCCCATCCCTGCCTCTGTCCACCTGTCAGGTTAAGGAGCCAGACCTCTGATACACAGGTCCCCTTCCCAGGCCTGTGACTCTCTATGGGGGGTGTAGAGGGCTGGAGGGCGTGTGGCCGGGGCACTGGTCTGGACTGAGACCTGAGGCCTTGCTGCTGGAAGTCCTGGTCCTGCCCCTTCGAGTGAGTCGAGCTTCTTGGGCCTTGGCTTTCACCTATGAAGCGGAAGAGGTGGGCTGATGGAGCACACACTCCTCCCTGCGCAGAGTCAGTCCCAGCCCTCGGCCACGTGCCTGGGGGTAACTCGCCTAACTGAACCCGGGGGAGTGTGTGTGTTCTTCTCCTGTGCTAGCATCTCGGGAGCCAGGCACTAAGTTAGACCTACTTGTAAAGTAGTCTGGTGTTGCTTGATGAACTTGCGGTGAGAAAATCCGGGGGAAGGATTCTGCAGCTAGGTGGGCCCTCCTCTCATTCCAGGTGCCATCAGATGGACGACTTTGGGCCCGCCAAGAACCTCATGACCATGTGCTTCACCTACTACCACATCGGTGAGACACGGGCTCTGCCGACGGAGCTCAGACTTGGGGACTTGAGATTTGCCAACCGATAACGTGGCTTCGAAGGGAGCTTTCTTTACGGTTGAGGTCCAAGTGGTGTTGCTTCCAGAGAACACAGGAAGCGGATGCTAGGGAGGGCGTGAGCAGAGTGACACTTCCGCAGTGGGAGGGAGAATGTGGCCCACACCGTGGGGAAGAGGTTGACCGTCCACAGCGTGAAGGAAGCCACCAGGCTGTTAGGAAATGAGAAAATGTGCACACTGGGCACAACAGTTCATGGAGGAGACAGCAGTTGCTGGATGTGAGGATGGCAGTGTTGTGTGTTAGCAAAACGTGACACAGAGTTGGCTCTCTGGGGGACATGGGGGCAGCCTCAGACCGGGGCTGCAGAGAGCTCCAGGGGGTGGACTGGAGACTTCCTGCCAAGAGTGCGGGTTTTTCTTGGTGCTGAGGCTATGTTGCCTCTAACGGCTCATTGTGCTGGAATGTTCTGGTACATTGGAGTTTGAGGGCTCCCTGTGTGGATCTCCTTGGGCTGCAGCAGCAGAGCCTCATTTGGGCCACTATAAGTGAAGGTTGCTGGAAGCTTCTGTGTGGCCTGGAGCTGGGGCAGGGTGGCTCGGAGTACCGTGCTCCTTTGCCATCCTCTCTCAGGACCCATGTACTCCATCTTGGAGTGTGTCCCCTGCCCACTGCAATGTGCCTTCATCCCCTCTGCCTCCCACTGGCCCATCCTCCCCACACCCCTCAGCCAGGCAGGCCCTTCATGCCAGGCTACTCGTCAGCCACCTCTGGTCAGGTGGGAGCCCCTCATGCAACCTGTGGCTGCTCCTTCCCAAAGTGCCTGAGATGCATCTGTGCACAGACAGCTTCAGCTAGTAGGGGACACTGTGCTGCAGTCTGTGAGGACGCCTGAGCCTGTGGGGCCGTCCGCTGCCCCGAGGAAGGAACTCTGGCGTTGCCGTGGCTCCTCCCCTCCTCTGACCGACACCCCACAGTCCTCACTCACCTGTTCAGGCCCAGCCCAGGGGCCGTTGAGCCTGTCCAGAATCTGCCCTGTCCTCCTGCCACACTGGGAAAGCCTCTTCTTCTGCCCCGTGTGGCTGTGCCTCGGTTGCCGCGGTCAAGGCTCTGTGCTCAGGCCGTGAGCACACGTTCCTTACCACCCTTCCAGGCTCTGCCTCCCAGGGCTGGGGCCTGCTTGCTTCTTGGGTCCCTCCTGCCTCCCAGCCTACTTCCCTGGACATAGCAGGTGCTCACGGATGATCCTGCAGAGAGGGGGGCTGCCCCTCCCTCTTGTCTTGGGGTCCACTGAGCTTGCTGCCCCACGGCCCTGTCCGTGGGATGGAGAAATGAGGGTGGCGCTACACAAAGCTGCTCCAAGACGTTGGGGCGCTTCTCTCCAGCCCTCGGTGATTGGTCCTGCACACATCCTGTTCTCACTCCCCGCCTGTCCTTCTCCCTCCCTCCTCTTCAAGGAAAACCACACCTGCTCCCCTCGGAAGCCAAGGAGAAGCCGGCGGGGAGCGTGGACTCCTACCTGAGGTCGGCAAATAGCTGGTTGGCGGAGAAGAAGGACATAGCCGAGCGGCTGCTGAAAAACACCTCGGCCAGGACGGAAAACATGAAGGGCTTCTTCGGGGGGCTGGAGACCAAGCTGAAGGGCCCCCTGATCAAGAAAAATGAGTAAGTCACCTCATGGGGGTCTCTGGCCTGGCCTGGGGGGTGGCAGGGAGCATGCTGGCGTGAAAATGGGGGAATCTGTTCCCTGTCATGGACTCTGGGGCGGGAGCTCCTGAGAAGCACAGCTGCCAGCTGGCATGGCCTTGGTCCCCAGAGGCTTCTGTGGTTCCTTCCTGACATGCCGGGCGAGTCCCAGGGCACATTTGCGGGACCGATGAGAGCCTGTGAAAGTGTCAGCTGGTGGGGGTGGGGGTTACAGGCCCTCCCCCTTCCTCCTGCTCTAACTGGGCTGAGAGTTAGTGTGTTCGTGGTGCAGGGTCAGGACACAGGAGAAGACACTGTCCCCAGATGGACAGGTCTCTGGCAGAAACGCCAGGAACCTCTTGGGGAGGGGCATGTCAGGAGCAGGCCTGTGGAAGCTGAGCCTTCCACGCAAGGAAGGGGACATGTCAGCAAGAGGGAGCCCTCGGCCACCCCAGGGTCCCCACCATCACTACCGATGGCCTGGTTACAGCCAGGCAACTTGGCTTTGTTCCTGCTCTGGTCCGTACAGTTTTAGATTCAGAGAGAATGACATTAAGAAGCCTCAACACCACACTTGCTCAATTCTAAAACACTGGCAGTTGGCAAGTAGAGTATTGATTTCAGAAAAGTCTTTTCAGAGACAACACAGTAAACGTACACAGCCCCATCTTAGAGATCCGAGGTCTTTGATTTGAGTGAGCGTGGTGTGGGTCACATTTGTCCTCACCATGGTCTCTCCCGCAGGGACGACGAGAACAAGCCCAGGGAGAAGCAGCAGAGGACAGGTGAGTCTGCACCCCCTGCCCATCCCTGTAGCACTCCCTGGGGCCTGTCCCTTGGGCCCCACAGGGGGTTCAGACCAGCCCCCCATAAACCGGCAACCAAACAAACATGTCTGTAACGCCTGGGGCTTTACCCCCTCCTTGCGGCACAAGACCGTTGCCGGAGATGATGCCCAAGTTGCTGTCCCGCTCCACTGGTCCATATTACTGAATTTCCAGGGAAGGGCCACTTTTCTAAGGAGCTCAATTCCTTAATCCCAGGGAAGTTAAGTGAAATATTACTGGGAGGTGATAGCCATTCTGTGGACATCCCCCAGGAAGAAGTCCTTATTACAGGTGGGAATAGCGGCATCACTGGCTGTGGCTGGCAGAAAAGCTGTCGTGGAATTTTGATCATGTGTTCTGATGACCTGGGGGGAGAAGCAGTGGCTGGGGCGCTGTCGTGTGGGGTTTGCTGAGTGGGGGTGCATGGTCGGAGCTGTCCTCAGCCCTCTCCCTCCTCCTGTAGTGACTGTGTGCAGCCCAGAGGACGAGAAGAAAGGGGAGAAGATCTACCTGTATACTCACCTGAAACAGCAGCCCATCTGGTAAGGCCGGCCCGCAGCCCCCCGCACCTTCCTACCGCAGGGCAGCCCCACCCCCCAGGCTCCTCTAGATGCCTTTGCCTCCATCAGGAAAGACGGTCACTTATCCCACCCCATGGCCAGAATAAAAAAGGTGAACGTTAACAAGGTTGCCAAGGACGTGGTGGAGTCAGAGATCTCCTGTGCTGCTGGTGGGAGCGTGCAGTGGGGCAGCCGAGGAAACCGCCTGGCAGCTGCTCGCAGGTTAAGCACAGAAGCCACCCTGTGATCCGGCGGTCCCTCCCCTAGATAAGTGCGCGAGAGACGTGAAAACACATCCACACAAAACCTTGTGCACACGAGTCCATGGCAACATCGTTTGTAGCAGCCCTGAAGTGGAAACAACCTTCACGGCCATTCAATGGTGACAGATAAACACAGTGTGGTCTGTCCTTACCATGGAATGGAGCTCCGACACCTGCTGCCACAGCGATGAACCCTGTAGACAGGATGCGGAGTGGGAGAAGCCAGTCACAAAAGATCACAGATTGTGCGATCCCATTTATGTGAAATGTCCAGATCACAAAAGATCACAGATTGTGCGATCCCATTTATGTGAAATGTCCAGAACAGGCAAATTCCTAGAGACAAAGTAGATATGATTGCCAGGGGCTGGGGCAGGGCGTCTTTGTGGGGCGATGGAAGTATTCTAGAAATAGGTACTTGTGGTGGTTGCACACTCTGAGCACACTAAAAATCCCTGACTTGTACACTTTAGAGGGTGAATTTTACAGTATATCAATTATATCCCAATTTAAGGTATTATACGTGTTTAAAAAAATGAAGGTCATGGTTGAAGTGCAAGACCAGTGGTCAGGAGAAGTCTTGCCCATCATCCAGCTCCATGGTTGATGGCTAGTGTCAGTTAATCCCCCGAAGCCTCTCACCAGCCACATTGCAGGGCACGTACTAGCACCTGCAGCCCAGGTGGCAGACACACTCAGCTGCAGTCCCTGCCCATAACAAAGCAAGGGTCATGTGAGCTGATGACTGTGGCCAGGCAGTGCTGCAGGACACAGGGGGCGGAGGGCTGGGCTGAACCCTTGGGAATACCAAGGAGGCTGGACCTGAGCTGGCACAGGTACACACACAGAGGCAGAAGGGGAGGAAGTGACCAGCATATCCCACTTGTCCAGTGACTCAGCTCAGCCCCTCTGGTCCTTGACCTTGCTGTTGTCATTTAGAACCAGGATTGGCAAAATTTTCTTTTCTTTTTTTTTTTATTCCTTTATTTTTTTTTTCCATTTTCAGTTGGCCAATTAACTTTTTTTTTTTTTTTTTTTTTAGTAGAGACGGGGTCTCGCTCTTGCTCAGGCTGGTCTTGAATTTCTGAGCTCCAACGATCCACCCGCCTCGGCCTCCCATAGAGCTAGGATTACAGGCGTGAGCCACCGCGCCCGGCCGGCAAAATTTTCTGTAAAGGGCCAGATAACAAATATTTCAGGCTTTTTGAGCCATGTGATGTCTGTTAGTCACATAGCCGTGCCACCACGGTGCGAACCACCACAGTCCATATGGAAGTGAATGAGCGTGACCATGTGCTGATAAAACTTTATTTACAGAAACGGGCGGAGGGCCAGCTTCAGCCCACACCCCTGTTTGCCACCCCCTATCTTCTTCAAGAGGATTTTTTTTAACTCCAGTGTCCCTGTGCACGTGTTAGTTCTCTCTGCATGTGGCACGTCCCTGCTGGGTTCCCATCTGTGTCACTAGAGCCAGTTCTAGAAAAGCACATCTCCACGGGCCTCCGCTTCCTCCTGGGAGTCTCAGTGGAAAAACAGGAGCAGAAGGTCGCCCCCTTCCACGCCCTGCGTGGGAGCTGCAGCTCTCACCTGGCGGACCCAGGTCTGCTGTGCTCCCTCCCACTGCACCTCTGCTCCCGTTCACACCCTGGCCAGCATGTCTCTGCTAAGAGAGGGATGCAGGCGCCAGGGGCCCCCTGAAACGTCTTTAGATAAAGTCACATGCTCACTTTTTCTTCTCAGCTCTACCTCTCTGAGACTTTTCTGAAGCTCAGGCAGATGTGACAAACTGCTCCTCCCCCTCCCCTGGAGGGAGCCTCACCCGGCCCTGTCTTGCAGGCATACACTGCGGTTCTGGAACGCGGCCTTTTTCGATGCCGTCCACTGCGAGAGGAGGAAGCGATCCCCCACTACCAGGTAGGAGCAAAGCGTGGGCCCGTTTGCTCGGGAAAGAGGACCAAGGAGTGGCTTTATTGTCTGGTTTCTGAAGAGGAGAGCGCAGAGCAGCTGAGTCACCGCGTCTGCGCTTCCTTCGGCCCTCCTGGTCCTGTGCCCTGCAAGCTGCCTGAGGGGTCCGGGGCACACAGCTCGGGGTGGGTGCTCCGCGTGCATGGGTGCTTCCCGTCCCGGGCTCCGGCATGACTCAGCCTGACCCTCCTAAAGCTGCAAGCTCCCACTGAATGAGACCGTCAGGACCCCCACCCCAAGCCCACCCTGCTACTTTCCCCGGGGGCACACCGCTGGGACAGGGTACCGGGGTATAGGGCTGGCCGCCACCCCCAGACTCTGCACTAGAACTGACATTGCAGAGAGGCAGTGGCTGCGCTCGGCTCACTCCTGGGTCTGCGGCCTGGACACACTTTCCAGCGTCACTGAGGGTAATTTGGCACTTCAGCAGCCCCTTCCGGGCAACTGTCTGAAAAGGCAAATGGCAGCAGCAAGGGGCTGGCACCAATGCCACAGGGGTGGAGCCTGGTTCTCTCTCCGGCTGTGGCCAGCAAAGGTGCCGCCCGCTGGGCAAGGAAGGCGCAGTGGCCCCCTCGGGGACCCTGTAGTCCTGACTTTGAATTCTCTGAACTCTCAGAGGCCTGGTCTCAGTACAAAGTGGATCCCTCCCTTCTTAATGCTGGGGGGGACCTCTGACCTTGCCCCCCGTCAGGAGAGCAAGCAGATGAGGCTGCTTGGGTAAGCCTCAGGAAGGCTCAGGTGGAATCCTTCCTTCCGGGCAGCCTAAGGGAAGGGGTCGGCCTCAGTCCCACAGCACCCGTGGGCACGGTGCCCGGGGAGGCAGGGGCCCAAGGAGTGGGAAAGACCAGAAACTCTACCCGAGGACTCAGGAGAGAATTTTCTGCCCTGCCAGGAGACGAGAACAAAGGAAATGCTCAGATGCTTCAAGGAGAATGGGCTTTGCCTCTTGTGTAGCTGTCAAACTTCTAGGAAATAAGTTTATCTTGAATATCCTGTCTCTCTCTGTCCCTCTCTGCTCCCGCCCGTAATAACCCTCCTTCTCTGCTTGTTCTCTTTTTCCATCCACATATCTTGCATGACTTTGACATGTTCCTTTGTTTACCTGTTTCTGCTGCCGCTCCAGAGGGGATGCTGGAGAGGAGGAGGAGAAGAGGTGTGTGTGTCCACGTGACTTTGTTCCAGTTCACAGGGCCACCGCAGGGCGGGCGTGGGTCATGCTGCCACCACAGGGGCAGCGCCCGGACCGCAGGGGCAGCGGCCAGCGGGGAGGGTGGCCCCGGGAGGCGAGGCCCACTGGGCAGGTGGGAGCCTGCCATGGCCAGAGCACCCTGGAATAGAAAACAAATGTGACACCTTGGGACCCCTGAGGGCACAGCCGAGCTCAGAGAGGAGAGAGACCCTGGGACCTCACCTTTGGCCTCACTTGTCTCACTGGCGAGAAGTTTATCCAGCTCACCTGGGAAGCCGCGGGTGGGGTGCAGAGAGCCTGTCCTGTTTGCAGCGTCGCCTGCTGGGAGGTGGGCTGGGGCTGGCAGGTTTGGGCGTCACCAAGAAAGGGCAGCTGCCCCCTCTCTGGCCACTTGGGATGTAGAAGCCATGAGGGTGTGAGGAGCACCCCTGAAGAAATGCCTAGAATGGCGCTGTTTCCTGCAAGCCCACAGTGGGGTCTGGCTCTCACTCTCAACTCTGTGTTTGTTAGGATCCTTTGTGATGTGTTTTTAGCCTCAAAGACCTGCCTGTTCAAAGTAGAGTCCCTAACGCGAAGTCTTTTCGGTGGCGAGGCACCTCCTTTAATCAGCGACGTGCTCCTAGCATTAATCTTTACAAGAAATCTGGTTTCTTCCGCATCCTTATGGCTTTACAAGGAGCACGCAGGCATAACGGCTACCTCCTTTCATAAACAAAGCCCCTAAGATCCTGAGTCTTTCTGGGTGACAGTGTGAGTGACCGTCCTTCCAGGAGCAAGGCTTCTCGTCCCTGCAGCTTCAGCACACAGAGGGCTGGGAACATCTTGGCTCCCTCCGTGTGCTGGTCAGGGTGACCTGTCCTGAGCTCAGCCAGCCTCCAGGGCTCCTCCCCAGAGCACGTCCTGTCTGCCACGCACAGCTCCACTTCTCTGACCTACCCCTGAGCCCTGCCCAGAGAGGGCCAAGTGTTGCTGTGAGATTGGGGAGAGGGTTGGTTCCAGGTCCCCAGGCAACTTCGTGCCTCCAACATGACTTGTCACCCTCTGTTGACAGCAAGATGCCATGACCATCCTCTCTGTTCACAGAGGCACAAGTTCTCCTTTCAGAAGGTTTCCCTTTCTGCAAGCAGCTGGTCACATCCAGACTCCTGTGGCAATTTAGACACGAGTTCAGTTCTCCGTGCGGCGAGAGACCTTGAGCAGTGCTGGAGGTCGAACTCGGTTTTAGAGCGGGGATCTGATTGGCGGCGTCACCCGTTGTGCTGATTGCTAATGACCTCTTTCTTCAGAGGTCGGGTTAGACAGCCCAGATTTAGTCCTGGCCACAGCAAGACGCATCAGCTCCTCATCGGGTCAGGAGCAGCAGGTGCAGGACCGCTGGGCAGCACGACGCCAGGGCAGCTGTGCCCAACCTGCACAACTGAACCCAGCAGGCCTGGTGGTGGTGTGGGGTTTTCCGTGCCTGGACAATCCTAAGGGTGACTACTAGGGGGGAGGATAGGAAGGAAAATGGGATGGGACTCAGTAAAGTGCCTGGAAGTATGTTCTGGGTATCTTCACTGGCACCCTGCCATCAGCATGGGGAAACTGGTAGTGACTGTCACCCCCCCGGGTCATGCTCCTGATCTCCTGTGGCCCCTGCTGAGCCACAGCACCGCCAGTGACCGCCTGTGGGCCAGGAGGCTGGAGAGGAGTTGAGAGTTTATGTTCTTTTGTTTTGTTTCTCTTCCTTGGCTTCTCCATGACCCCTGACCTGTCACCCCCTCATACTCTCTCTTCTCTCCCTTTCCTTTGATCTTTCTCTCAACCTTATTTAGCCAGACTCATCCATTTGGAGTTTTCTTTTTAGAGGGAAATGGGCTCAAAGGAATTTCTCCTCCACATCCGTGTGGGCCCTGCAAACAGCGTGCTTCCAGACAGACACAGTGTCCAGGGAGTCCTGGGGATGGGGGTGGCCCAGGTCCTCACCGGGAGGAGGCTGCTCTGCCTGAAGGCGGGGGAGGGAAGGAGCCGCTGCATTGATGGGTGGGTGGACTCTCCTATTCCTCCCGGGCGCACTGAGAATTAACAGCGCCCCCTAGAGCACGGGATGGGGAATGCTAGAAAAACACCGCCCCACCCAGCCCTGTGCAGAGAACATCCCAACAAGTGGCCACCCGTGTGGTTTCACCTCTGGCGCGTGCAGACCACGCCACCTGCCTTCATGCTGGGCTCAACGCCATGCTCTGGACACCACTGCCATCTTTCCCACGGTCCATGCAGTCACGGGGTCACAGTTCACAGAGGATGTGGGGAAGGGGTGGAGAGGGGCCACGAGAAAGCCGATGGGGGAAAGAAACTTCGCAAAGTCTCTGCAGACAGGGGACTATGTGGCTGTCAGTGACCCCTGCGCCTCCCACAGAACGCCCTGCTGGCTCCGTGCGAGCTGCTAGTGGGAGACGCAGGCATGAGCCTGAGCAGCTTCCTCTGGACGGGGCCAGGCAGGCCCTGTCCCTCCCTGGAGGCGCCTCCCTGGGGAGACGGGCCCAGGAGCCCCTTCCCCAGCCGGAGCAGGGACCCGGAGCCAGCCTCCCTGTTGCCTACAGAATGCCAGGCAGCCGCCGTGAACACCCATGTCCAGGGCAGTAGCGATGTCATTTTTGGGTCTCTGGCTCAGGAGGAATGAAATGAATCAGCATGTGTTTGGGGCCTCTCGGCACGGTGTCAGAATCCCAGTGGGCTGTGCGTAGCCGCCGGCGCAGCTCTCCAGGGAGGGGGCTTCCTCCTGCGTCGGGGAGGCGGTGCTCAGGTGCCACCAGCACCTGCAGGTCAGGGTGGGGAATGAACGTCCGGGCCGCGGATGGTGCTGTCTGAGCCCCACTCCTGTCCCCTTCTGTGCTTGCAGGGAGAAGTGGTGCCACATGACCCAGGAGGAGCGAGACGACAGCCTCCGGTTCAACGAGAACATCACCTTCGGGCAGCTGGGGTGAGAGCTGGGGCCACGGGGGAAGGGGGAGCCCCCCACATGCCGTCCCTCCTGATGTCACACACCGGACACAGTGTCAGCACCGCCCAGCCCTCTCAACTGCTCAAAAGCATGGATTTAATCACACTTGGCCTTGATTCAGGTTCCTAATTAACCCCTGCCTAACAGGACCCTTGGTGGCAGCAGCGTCACAGTGAGAGTGTTGGTGGCTAACTCGGCAACTGCATTTTTTATTTTATTTTAGCGTATTATGGGGGTACAAGTGTTAAGGTTACATATATTGCCCATGCCCCCCTCTCCCCGGCAACCGAATTTTGATTCTTGCTGAAAGTCCTAGGCAGGCCCCTGTTGGGCATCCAGGAGGGTAGGGCCTGGCTCCCAGCCCCTCCCCCCAAGGGGCAGGAGTGTGACAGTCCGGTGTTTCTCCCCCAGCACATTCACGCACAACATGCTGGCCTTTGGGCTGAACAAGAAGCTGTGCAACGACTTCCTGAAGAAGCAGGCTGTGATCGGCAACCTGGATGAAGGTGAGGCGCCAGAGCCCCTGTCTAGTTACACGTGTGGCGCTAACGTCCTCCCTCCTGTTCTCTAGTCAGTGTACACGCTCTGGACACCTCTTGGTGCCTTTGGAAATGCGTTTCCCCCAGGGCAGGGTGGGCAGGGGAGGGGGGCCTGCGGCTCAGTGTCACAGACAGGACACAAGTACAGGCGGGACTTGGCGCCCAGACTCGGAATTTGCTCAGAGCCAAACTCTGGCCCCACCTTGCCCCTTCTGGGCAGCCGCCGCATGGCCTCCCTCTGTCTCTCGGACCACAGAGCCACGGCGGGTACAGCCAGGGGCAAGGCGGGTGTGTGGAGGCAGTTGTCAGGTTTTTTAGCCTTTCTGGCTTCTGTGACAGCAAGGAGCCTGCTGCCAACTCGGGCACCCGGCCTGCTGCCAGATCCGGCCTCACCTGTGCTGTCCTGTGTGCCGCCAGACGCTTCTCCCAGTCTAGGAAGCCCTCACTCAGCATGCATTGCGTTGACCAGCATTCTTTATAAAATCGTATCCTGCACCAAATGCAAGAGGTCCGCAGGGGAGTGGCCTCAGGAGGCACGAGGGTGTCCATGGACGATCTCAAAATGCTGCCCCAGCCCTGCATCGCTGGCAAAGGACGAGGGGAGTACCACCCCCTCCCTGGCCTGACCACACCAGGCCTTCGCAGGCTCACTGGGGGGCCCTATGGGTCACCGTTTCCGTGAGAAGATGTTCCCATCCCCAGGGCCCACTCCCCAGCATGTGCCCTGTGTGAGGCCTGTGGTTTGGGGGCCGTGTGCTCTGTCCTGCCGAGGTCCTGATTCATCACTGCCCGGTGAGAAGGGCAGGACACGCCTGTCTCGGCCACCACCTTCCTTCCAAGAAGTGACGCTGTGTTCTCTTCCAGAGCAATACAAGCTGCTCAGTGAGCACATCGAGCAAATGGCCACTGAATAGGCCACGGAGGCCACGCCCCCAGGAGGACTAGGCCGGCGACTGGCCGTCACCCACCTGATGACCCTGCATGACGCCAGCAGCACCCAGAGCCGCTCCTCGCTGCCCTAGAACTAGCGGTTAGAAGAACCCGGCTGCCCGTCCTCCCTCTGCCTGTGTCTGCTCCCCTGTTCCACGTGCCAGAGTGTCCCTTGGATCTCACGGCTCACACTGAGGTGACCAGTTGTCCCCCCAAGCGCCAGGCTTACGACATGTGACCCCGAGAGAGGAGGCCCAGGGCTGGAGAGGGTGGGGGCACAGGGAGTAGGCGGGATGGCTGTGAGGCAGGCAGGGCTGTAGCTGACGGGCCAGGACATGAGGACAGGCATCAGTCATCAGGATGCCCGGGCCATGCCCCCACCCCAGGTACAGACAAAACTGCGGTGTTGGCCTCAGCGGGTCCCTGCTCCTCTCCAGCCTCCCTCCGTGGGATGGGAACTGGGAGTCTCAGGACCTCTAGGGGGAGAGACGCCTCCTGTTTCGGGGAGAGACAGGTCCCGTGCAGAGGGTGCTCTTTCCCGGCTGTAGAGAGATCCGGCCCCTGTCCAGGGACGTGTGAGTGCCCTGCAAACAGCACAGGATTCGTGTGGCTTCCTTTGAGTCGCACTAGTGCCGAGGCGTCTGCTCGGCCGACGACTTCCCTCTGAAGCTTCCTCAGCGCGCCGGGAGCAGCTTGGCGCCGTCTGTCCCCCTTGAGAAGCACAGAAAAGAGAAACCTAGCAGCCACAAGACAGCCGCCCTTTCTAACAGCAAACAGTGCTGCTGTTCATTTCAGACAAGGCACAGAGTCTGCTTGCTGTGACAGCCAGCTGGGGAGCGGCGGCTCTGTTGTGATTGTCCAGGGCCAGCTAGCGGAGTGGGCTCTGGGCGCTGGGCCCTCCGCCCCTGTGGACTTCACTCCCGCAGCCCAAGCCTTCGTACCCCTTCCTCCACCCACACCTGGTGCCTGGAACCTCGGCTTTCCTGCGGGGGTGTGTCCCAGCACAGAAGCCCAGCTGTGGGGATGAGGCCTGACCCGCAGCCTCCAGTATGCTGGCTCCCACGGCCCGCTGCTTCCTGCCCACCCTGGGCTTCCCGCCTCTGGTTGTGACTTGAGATGGGTGCATGGGGGTGTCCCCCACCCTCCCTCATCCCCTCCTGCCTGCTCGTCCTGCCTTCCTAGCCTTCAGTTAAATCATTACCGTCGTATCCCTAAGGACAGCAGATACATGCCTGATAGTCACTTACCCAGCAACCGCTCGAAAGGTTTCTCTCCAGAATGCCACCCAGGGAATAGCACGGATGGGTTGAGCCACAGAATGTGTATTTGGGGCATTATCTGCAGTGTGGCGTCATCTGAGTGCACTCAGGCAACACATTGTCAGACCAAAGGAATGGGGACGAGAGCCCATGGCCTCTGGTGGCACAACGTATGTGTGTGTGATTTTAGCCCGGCTGGCGGTGCCACCAGATGGAGCACGACTGTGTTGCTAGCCGGCTTGCCCGAGCTGGACAGATCGTGCCGGCCAAGGTGCCCTGCCCTGTTGTCAGGCCCCAATGACCATGTACATCTCCACTGAATCCATTAGAGAAGTCACGTCGGGTCGATGGGTGTGCGGACCCCTCTTTGCTCAGTGCCGACCTCAGACAATGCACCCTCCCCAAACTCGCGGCCCTAGAAGCTTCCTGTCCTCCTCCCTGCGTCTGTGAAATTCGCTGAACCTTCCGGGCGCCCCCCGTGGCCATTGTCCTCAGCTTTCGTAGTCATTTATTATTCGTGTCAGTGAAACGCATTAGGACTTTGCTCTGAGGTGCCCACAAGACTTACCCCTGTATATATAGGATTTTTGTATAGATGTTTGGCTTGGTCTGAGTTCTCGGCAAGAACATTCGATTCTGAGCCTCTCTCTGGGGTGCTGGAGAGCCTGTACGCAGCTTTTGGAAGGAAATGCAGCTTTGACTTCTTTGGCTTTTTTCCCAAGCACTTTAACTTCACAAATGATCTTAATCTCCCCCCCCTCCCCCAGTAGACCTCTTGAAATAGCAATGTAAAGTGGAAGAAGGGGTGGTTTTGTTTTGTTCCCTGCCTTGCTCTTCCTCCTCAGAGCTGAAGGGAGTCTGACCCTGGGAAGTGTCACCTTCTGTGCCAGGCCCCACACAGGACGCCACCAGGGTGGGCTCTCAGGGACAAGAGTGGAGCTGGAGGTGGCCTGGGAGGCTGCCCCACTGTCCCTCTGGACAGCTGGCTCTAGCTGAGTGTCTCACTTTCGAGTCCTCTGGCCAGTGTCACTTGCAGGAGGCACAGCGTCCCGGAAGAACTCGCCCACTGCAGTTTCCCCTTCCCTGGGACGCCTCTTCCCCCCAGGGCCTGGCCAGTGCAGACAGACTGAGCCACAATGCTCAGAGGTCCCCTCATGGGGAGATGTCACCCCCAGGAGAACACGGGGACGCTTTGGCACAGGAGAGCTCTGGTAGCCCTTCTGTAAACTCAGGAAGCCTCAGATAGTACCCAGTCCGCACAGGTAGAGTGCTGAAGCCAGGAGCGCTGGCGTTTCAGATCTGCCCCGTGACCTTGAGGGCCAGGCGCATCATAGCCAACCAAAATACACGTAATTCTCTCAAGTAAAAGGTTCCCTGCTTTGAAAACAGGACACTGTTGGGATGCGGCTCTATGTGGTTTTAGCCTTTGTTATAATTTTAGCAAAGTTGATCTGTGTTTAAGAAGGGCCACAATATTCAGATTGCATCTGCCGTGTGTATGTGTGTGCGTGTATGTACGTGTGTACGCACGTGCGTGTGCATGTGTGTGTGCACATTTAGCCAAAGGCTGGAGAACTGAGCCCCGACATCGTGGCACCTGTAAATGAAGCGGAATAGACTCTGTGATATTCCGGTTGCCAAAACAAGAAAAGTAGCCTAAGGAGGGCTGGAGGAAGGCTCCGATTGCGGAGCTCTGTGCCCAGGTTAAAACCCAGATGTCCAGTTGATCCAAGGAACGCACGTGCAGGTTAGAACCAGCCCGGCGGTTCAGAGCTGAGGCCCACGTGGGAGTCAGACACCGCCTACCTTTGTCTTCCTTTCTGGGAGTGGAAACGACACGGGCCCACGTCCCCAAGCCAGGCAGGCCGTGGTGTTCATTTCTGTGGATAGAGGCTGCAGCCTTGCGATGAGCTTCCCTGTGTGCTGTTCCGTGTGGCTCACCTTGTCACCCTGGGAGTGCATGGCATGCTTGACCTGAAGAACAGACTTCACACGTAAAGCAGTTTGTGAAGGGTACCAGAAGCCAGGGCCGTAAACGACAAGCCTGACCTTCCTGGGTCACACTGACCAGTGGCTTTTACTAGGGAGGGTCCAGTCAGCTCACACGGTTACATCAGCGTCGTTACCGGCTACCCAGACTTCAGCCAGTGGGGCAGCCAAGGGGCCCGGTGCTTTGCCAAGAACAGTGAGGGGCTTGAGAAAGAGGACTTTAAAAGTGAGAGGTTGCCTTATTGCAGATGGAAGAAGAAAAGGACACTGGGGGTGGCAGTGGCCCAGCCCCATCCTCAGGGAGAGGGGAGAGGAGGGCCCCTTTGGGCCTGGATAGGTGGGGGGTCCGAGGTGGCCTCCTCATCTTCGTCAGCAAGAGTGAGGCTGTCGGCGTAGGGGTGTTTCCCTCACAGCGCAGCCTTCTCGGCCTGCCCCGCACGTCACTTGTATCATGATTCTCAGAGAAAGGTCTCACTTCAAAGCTTTTACCCGAGTTCCACTGTCAAGAGACTCTTGCTGGCTAGGGGCCCCCAACGGGCTCACGTCAGGGGGAAGCCTCAGACAGCCCAGAGTGTCCGCAGGCTGCACAGCCGCCGGCCCAGGAAAGCCTGTGCCGGGAAGGGAAGGCGTCGGTTTGTCAGGTGTCCACAGATGGGCCCTTTCCGTGTCGTCCGCCTGCAGCGCTTGAGGCACCCTCCGAGGCAGGCCCTTCCAGGGCCCCCACTCTGTGCCTCGGTGCCCCTCTCATCTCTGGGCCTGGGTGTCACGTACTCCCCAGGGGAGAGCGGGACCAACAGGACTCGCAGGAACGGCACCTCCCTGGGGGCCAGCCACTCCTGAGTGACCCGGAGCCCCACGTCCCGGCGCTGGCCTCAGGTTGAGTTGGTGCCAGCATTTCCCAGCCGGCCCGGCTGAGCCCTGCAGAGCGTGGTGAGCAGAGAGCTTGGGACAGCGGTCCGACCCTAGCAGTGCCCAGGGAGCACGTGGCCCTGAGACTCGGGGGGGGGGGGGCAGCGCTCCACGGTGGGGGCGCTCTCGGTCACTGCTGGAAAGGGGAGAAGTCGCTGTGTCAGTGCGGGGGAGGATGGTCTGGGCTCCTGCGTCCCGTCACCCGCAGGACATGGTGCACTGTGGGGAGAGCCAGAGCCCCGCTTCCCCGCAGTCTCCAGGCCCTGACAGTTGTGAGGGACGTGGCACTTCAACTGCAGAGAGGATGTGTCCGAATCTCGCCTGCGTGGAGCTCGGACTGGCGTGGTGCCTGCTCCCTGCTGGCCCCTGGACAGGCCCCTGAGCTGGATCGGCATGCGCTGGCCAGGGAGGAAGGCTTGCCCTCTCTACATGGGACTGCAGGTGGCGTCCCCTGCAGGAGACACGCGGCAGGGCTGTGGGAGGGGCCGGCCTGGGCCTGGCGCTTAGGGTCTCCGGACCGCACCTGGGGAAAGGTGAGTCATACATTCGAACACTAGGAAATGCTAGAAATTCAAACAACTTGCATAGAGTCCCTGAAAACACGTCCATGTGCCAGAACCTCCATTGTGCATTGTGGTTTCCACTGGAACTTTCAGTGGCGTTTTATGCCGTCCATTCGCTGCTTTCTCTTTCACCGCGTTCGTCTTGTTCGTCTCGGACCTAAACCTGCCATCGTCACGCCCAGACGTTGTGTTTTTGGCAGCTCCCAAAATAGAGTTCAGCGATGCTGATGTTCTATGTGTTCCAGTTATGCAACTTTGTGTCCCGCTAGGTGATGTTCTACAAACTGTATTTTAAGGTTGAGAAAGTTTCAAGGTTGAAGATCTCAAAGCAGTGCTAAATTCAAAGCTGTTTCCTGTGAAGAAAAAACAATATGTGTATGTATATATATATATATCTCGCACCTTGGATTGTCAGAGGTGGAAACTGAAATAAACTATCTTTTAAAAAAAAGTCTGTTTAATTTTTGTTTTAACATGTCTGTGAGGACTTTTTACAGAATTTGCAATCATCTCAGTTACATCAGCGGCTGTTCAGAAGAAAACATTTTTTCCTGAGGTCAGATGGATGTTTTCCCTGCTCAGGCTGAGCATTTGGGTCTGGTCAAGTGGGCGAGCCTGTGGGCCAGGCTGGGACAGGGAGGCCCCCTCTGTAGGTGCAGCCTGCTGAGTGGGCTGTCCGGCCACTTGGGGTTCCGTGTCAGTGCCTGCAGGGCGCCCCTGGGCTGGACGTCCGCCCAGGCCCCCAGCGTGCTCTGAGCCCTGCCCACTGAACGCCCGATCCTGCGGCTCTCGGAAGCCAGAGCCGCTGAGGGGTCAACTGAGGGGTTTCGGGGCGCTCAGTGGACCCTGGCTCCTGCCTACGGCTCCTGCCTGACACAGCAGGACGCCTTCACCTGTCGTTTCCAACTCGGTCCCGCAGACATCTCCGGTGAAACGCGTGGGCTTTCCTTCTTTCCGATTGTAAGAAGTTGGTGGCCACGTTGCAAACCCCTGGCCTAAAGAGAGGGGCCAGAGAGCCGGGGGAGCAGGAGGCATCTGGGAGGGAGGATGCTGGGACTCAGGGTCTCCTCCCCAGCCGCCTGAGTGGCAGCGGGCTGATCTGCATATCCCGGCTCTCTGCCCCCTCTTAGCCAAGCGTTGAGGGAGGGCCTGGCCGGTCTGCACTCCCAGCCCAGGGCGGATTCTAGGCAGGGAGGGAGGGAGGGGCGCCCTGGAGAGCAGCAGGGACCCTAAGAGCTCAGGGCAAGACCACCAAGGGCCAGGTCTGGTCCCACCTCCTGCCAGCTCACTGTATGCCGTCAGCCAAATCATTCTTTGAGCCTTGGTTTCTTTATTTGTAAGCTGGGAAGGAAAGTGTCACTGGTCCCAGGCCGTTCCAGTGAGACTGAAACCCAACTGCTCTGCCACGCCACACCTCTGTCCGTCCAACCGGCTCCCTTGCTCTCCCAGCGACAAGATTGCCCGGAAAGCTGCACCCTGGCAAGTTTCCTACCCAGGGAAAGAAAGAAAAAGGACCAAACTTTATAGGAATAACTGTAAAATGTATCGTTCGACATTCACAAGACCGGAGCGATGTAAACAGCGAAGCTTTCAGGCGGTGTCTCTTTGCAAGTCCTGACCTTTATGCGTCTGCCCTTATGAAAGCTTGACACTGCCCGAGACCTCTGGGACACGCTGGACGGTGTTTTTGCCTTGGATTCATGCTCTGTGCTTCCCGTGTGCGGGGTGCCACCGCTCTCTCCCCCGCCACGGGGCTGGAAGTGTTCCTGGTCCCCTCGGGAAGCGTCTCGCCCCGGCCTTGGCTAGTGTTCAGTTTCACGGGCGGTAGCAGGGGACGCTGTTTTCTTCCACACGTGCACATCTGTGCCAGCTGCTCCAGGAGCACGGCAGGGAGGTGTCCTCAGCGACTAGGAGGAAAAGCAGGAGAATCTGCAGAGGAGCCCAGACGCTGCGGCCCCAGAGACGCTCGGTGCGGCGGCTGCTCCTGGCCCCACCCTCTCACCTCCTGTGGGCCCAGAAAGAGAGAATCTCCAAAATGAAAAGAGTTTTTTGAGATAGTGTCTTGGCTTTGTCACCCGGACTAGAGTGCACTGGTGCAATCAAAGCTCACTGCAGCCTCAAACTCCTGGAGTCAAGTGATCCCCTCGTCTTGGCCTCCAAAGCAGCTGGGACTACAAGCACACGCCACCACAACGCCCAGCTAACTTTTTAAGTTTTTTGTAGAGATGGAGTCTCGTTACATTTTCCAGGCTGGCCTTGAACTCCTGGCCTCACACAATCCTCCTGACTTGTCCTCCCAAAGCGCTGGGACTACAGGTGTGAGCCACCACCGCGCCTGGCTAGAATCTCTGAATTTTGTTGCCTTCTTTCAAATGACCACGGAGACAGTGACAGAGGAGGCTCTCAGCCAGCTGTCTGCCTGTACTTAAGGATGGCTGGTGTCATGCACGAGGGCCAGAGGGGAGGGGGAGTGTGCCGCCCACCCCCGTCAGCTTATGGTTAATGAACACCAACAGGCTCCAGGACCACAAGATGACAAGCAAACAGACTGTCCCTCAGAAACTGGCTAGTGGGGTTGGGACGCAGCTGGGGTTTTAAAAGAATGATGCGCATTTATATAAAGGTATATATATGTGTGTATATATACACGTGTAACTACATGTGATAAACATATACTGTAACATTACTACATGTAGTAAACAATACAATAGATTCTATAGAACATCTAGAAAGTTCTAGTTATTTGTGCAGTGAGCATCCTGCCTGGTAGAGTCAGGGAAGGCTTCCCTGGGGAGGTGTCCTGGAACTGGTTGGTTCTCAAGTAACAAAGTCACTGTGGTGAAGAAGCTGATCCTACCAGGACCCCGTGTCCCCCACGGTGCTGGTGGGACGCCATGGCAAACACCCCGATGGAGTAGGCAATGGAGCACTTGGGCACCCGGCCAGCAAGAGAGGCCGAGGGGCGACCCCTCCCGGCTGAGGCTTCAGAAGCCACCCCGAGCGCGGCTGCCCCCGGTTTAAAGCACCCCGGCCCCTGGAGAGGGTTCTGCAGCTGAGCAGGCCCACGGGCAGCCTAGCAAAGTGGGTAGGAAGAGAAGTTTCTGTTCCGTTTTGTCGTGGAGGAGTTAGCCTCATTTGGAACTTTCACAGTCCTTCCATCGTCACTAAGGAAACGCGGCACTTCCATGCTGTGAGCTGCTGGGACCGGGCCGGGTCCGGCCCTGGGGGACGCTGTGGGCCGGCAGGGCAGGTCCCAGCTCTCAGGCTCCAGCCGCACTTTCTAACTTGCCGGGCACCGGGCGTCGTTGAGGGACAGAGACAGCCACACTGTAGGAAGCTCAGAATCCAGTTGAGCCTCAGTCTCCCCAAGTTGTGCCAGGGGCAGGGAGGAGCTGGCTGACCCAGAGGTGGCATCGAGGACCCCATTGATCTTCCAACACGACCAAGGGGGCACAGGAAGGCTGCCGCCCTGCCCACAGACCCCCACGCCTTCCTTCACCTCCATGCCCCGGACCTCTGCGGATTTCTGTGACGTGTCCTGCTCCCAGGGTCACCCCTGCACGTCATGCCCATGTGTTGTGGGCTGAACTCTGTCACCAAATTCATATGTTGAAGTCTTTTCTCCCAATACCTCAGAATGTCACCTTATTTAGAAATAGGGTTGGCCGGGCGCGGTGGCTTACACCTGTGATCTGGGAGGCCAAGGCGGGAGGATCGCTAGAACTCAGGAGTTTGAGACCAGCCTGAGCAAGAGCTGGCCTGGCCAATAGAAAAATTGGCCAGGCTTGGTGGTGAGAGCCTGTGGTCCCAGCTATTCGGGAGGCTGAGTCTGGAGGATCGCTGGAGGCCAGGAGTTGGGGGCTGCAGTGAGCTGTGATGACACCACTGCACTGCACTCTAGCCTAGGTGACAGAGTGAGACGCTGTCTCAAAAAAAAAAAAAATGAAATAGGGTTGTTGCAGATGCAGTCAGTCAAGACAAGGCCACACTGGAGCGTGGGAGGCCTCTAGTGACAGGCACCTTATGAAAAGGGGCGACTGGGACGCAGCCTCGCATGCACACAGGGAGAAGGCCACCGGAGACGGAGGCAGAGCCTGGGTGAGGTGTCCGAGGACACAGTGACCTCCAGAAGCCGGGAGAGAGCCCAGGAACAGGACCGACCCCAGCGCCCGCAGGAGGACCAAACCCGCCCACACCTTGCCGTCAGACCTGTGGCCTCCAGGACATGAGAGAGCAAGTCCCGGTTGCTATGCTGCCCCGTCTGCGGGACTTTGCCGGCGCAGCCCCAGAACACGGACCCGTGTGCTCTCCACATCAGCGCAGGCTTGACCACTGCTGGCGTCCCCAGATCAGATAGCAGGACAAGAGACAGGAGTCACATTGAGAGTCGCCGGGCATTTATTGATCACCGAGTCCGCACCGGGCACCTCGCGGGGACAGCCTGCAGGGGGGTGACGTCGGCCTGCTGTACATATGAGGAAACTGAGGCCCAGAGGATGTGCCTGCCAGGACCCAGGGCCAGCCCAGTTCTTCCGACTGTCGTGGGGCGTCCTCCTCCTACGTCTGCAGCCCCTGTCCCCTGAGGTCCTCCACGGGGGCCTCGTCCACGGAGCCGTCCTCGCTCGCCTCCTCCTCCTCCTCTGCTCTCTGTCTCTGTGCGGCGCTCTCAGCACTCTGAATGATGGTGACAACGCTCAAAACCGCAGCAGCGACATCAGTGATAGCAGCGGCAGAGCTTTCAACACCTCACTTAGATCTGTCACCTCACGCTGCCCAGCCCTGCGAGGCGGTGACCGTCAGCTCTGTCGCTGGGGACCCTAAGGCTCAGACAGGCGGGAGCCGGGTGCGGGTGGTCCGCCGGGGGCCGCTCTGCCTCCCCACCGTGACAGCCGTCCTCCTGCATGCGAGTGGGGCGGGCCGCCCCTGCCCCCACTCAGTGGGACTAAACCTGCCAGGGCTGGCACGAGGCCGTCAGTGTACCCGCCCTGCTGGGCTGGACACTTGCAGGTCCCTGCAGACACAGGAGCGTGTTTGACGGCGGGCCGTGCTGGGGCCGTGGGCGACACGTAGTGCGTGCACCTCACTACTACCGCGTTTCCCCGAAAATAAGGCCTCCCCATAAAATAAGCCCTAGCAGGGTTTCTAAGCATGTGCGCAATAGAAGCCCCACCCCGAAAATGAGACCTAGTGACGGGCATGGCTGCGCAGCGCGTCTGCACAACCCGTGCGTGTCGTTGCAGAGCGGGAAAGGAGACGAGCAGCCCTTCTCATCCGCCCCGTCATGACAGCTGCTATCCCAGAGGTGACCGGAAAGGTGCGGGCAGCCCCACCAACAAGGTCGGCTCCCCCTGTCAGGTCCCGGCCATCCTGTGCGTGCTGCACGCTGAGGCTTGGAGGGGAAAACAACACATCTCCTGAAAATAAGCCCCGGGGTGTCTTCTTGAGGGAAAATAAATATAAGACCCTGTCTTATTTTCAGGGAGACACGGTACCCTGACCTCTGAGCAACCCCGAACCCGAGGCCCACATGTTGGATGCAGGCGTGTACCTGCCTGGACCCTCGTGCACAGTGGGAACACCGCAGAATGCCTCTAGGGGGCACTCGGGACACGCGGCGCCCACACGGGAGGCCGGCATGGCTGGCGGGGCTTCGCTGGTTCCTCTTGAAGGCAAAGTCCGGCCGGGCTCCGGGACACCACGATTCTCCCCACCTCCGCCCCGCCCGGCCTCTCGTCTCAAATCCATGTTCTTTCTCAGCGTCCTCGCATCTCTGTGTCACTACCACCCGACCTCCCCCTGGTCCCTTCACTTTGTCACAGGATTAACCCCCCACCCAAGCGCTCACCTGGCTGGTGGGAAGCCATGGGACGGGCGGGGAGGGGTCGCTGCCAGCACGCGGCCGAGCGGCGTGATGCCCGTAAAGTCCTTGCATCTTGGCTGTGAAATCCTGCGGAGGAGACACCAGGGAGGGCTGGAGCCAACCAGAAAACACAATGGGGGTGGGGTGGGGTGGGGCGGGGCAGGAAGGCCCCTCATTGGGACACCCGTGGAACCCAGGGGTCCTGTCTGGGGGCTTCCTGTTTGCTGTGCCACGTCCTCTGCAGCAGCCCCGTCAGTTGGCATCATCACCCCATCTTACAGGTGGGGAAACTGAGGCCCAGGGAGGCTAGGCAACCAGTACATAGTCACAAAGGAAAATCAGCCCTATCGAGCATTTTGTAGAGGTGAGTGAATGCAAGAGAGCCCATCTGATCTTCCTTCAACCTCACGTGGTGGTTTTAAAGCTTACCCTCAAACCCTCTGATGTTTCTCCCACTGGGAGCTGGAGTTACATTCCTCTCCCCTTGAATAGGGGTTTGGCCTTGGAGATTCACTTCTAATAGAATACGGCAAAGTGCCCTTGGAGTTACAAGTGAGGTTAGGGTTCAAGCGATCCTCCTGCCTCAGCCTCCCGAGTAGCTGAAACTACAGGCATGCGCCACCATGCCTGGCTAATTTTTTCTATATATTTTTAGTTGGCCAATTAATTTCTATTTTTCATAGAGACGGGGTCTCGCTCTTGCTCAGGCTGGTTTCGAACTCCTGACCTTGAGCGATCCTCCCCCCCCTCGGCCTCGCCTAGCACTCCCAGAGTGCTAGGATTACAGCCCTGAGCCACCGCGCCCGGCCAGGATGGCTCTCTTAGAACCGGCTGCCCTGCAGCAAGGACGCCCGAGCCACGTGGACAGGCCACCGGCAGGGGTCCGGCTGTGGGCTTCTCTAAGGCCCCAGAGAGGGCAGGCTCTGTGGGACTGCGGCTCACGCAGCCGCCTGGGACCACACCCAGAAAGGCCCAATGCTGGGCTTAACGCTCTGCAGCCACCACCCCGAAACCTTCATCAGTGTTGAGCAAAAAGCCCCCCACGCTTTCCTTCCATGCTGGGCCCTGCAGGTCACGGGGCCTGCGCCATACCCAGACAACGTCACCCTCTGCAGGGTGTGCGCGGAAGGCTTTGCAACGACTGAGCGGCCTCCTACTGCCTGCACCTGCTCTGCACGAGGGACCCACCTGAGGCCTGCCCAGCCGAGCCCCTCAACCCCCAAACCACGCAAGGTCACTGTGATAAGTGATTGTCGTTTTGACAACACCAGGTGTGGGGAGGGGTGGTACAGACAACTCCAACAGCTCATCCTAGATTTTAATCCGGTCAGATGTGGATACCGAGCACTTGGCTCTGCATCTAAACTCTACCAAGGCCGGGCGCGGTGGCTCACGTCTGTCATCCTAGCACTCTGGGAGGCCGAGGCGGGCGGATTGCTCAAGGTCAGGAGTTTGAAACCAGCCTGAGCAAGAGCGAGACCCCATCTCTACTTATAAATAGAAAGAAATTAACTGGACAGCTAAAAATATATAGAAAAAATAAGCCGGGCATGGTGGCGCGTGCTTGTAGTCCCAGCTACTTGGGAGGCTGAGGCAGGAGGATCGCTTGAGCCCAGGAGTGTGAGGTTGCTGTGAGCTAGGCTGACACCAGGGCACTCTAACCCGGGCGACAGAGTGAGACTCTGTTTCCACAACAACAACAAAAACATCCCAAGGATGAATGTGTTGACACCCAGGTGGCTTTCAGAAAGATCCTCCACCTCCAGGTTCGGCGTCCGGGGCAGACGTTCAAAGCGGCTCATCAGAGTGAGGCTTCAGAGTTAGAAAAGTTGCGAAATGTGACCGACAAAATCTACGTCTGTCCGGACACAGCCCAGACAGGTTCGCCCCCACTCCTCCGAACAGAAAGCGGGGGTCCGCGGCCTACCTGCAGGTCTTGTTCCGGGTGGTAGTTCTCCAGGGTCTGGAAGGCGCCGGAATACACCTCCACCGCTTTGGCGTGGAACACCATCTCGATGGTCACGAAATCAGAGAAGATCTTCTGTAGGGAGAGGAGCCCAAGCTACATAAGCAGCAGGAGAGGGGAGCCCGGGGGCGGTGACTAAGGAGAGGACGGCGGGGTGAGCTGTCCCAGTGGGGACGGGTCCTGGGAGGGGCATTCCGATGCTATTGTTATTTTTATTTTATTTTTGTTTGGACATATAAACGCATTGGCACCGTTCAGAAATCACAACTGTGCCAAAGTGCTGGGTGGGGAGACCTGCTCAGCATCCTGTTCCCTTCCTTCCCGTCCCCTCCACCTCCTTGAGATGGTAACTTCCAGAAGGTTCTCGTGTCTTCCTCCATTGGTCGCTTAAGTACGTTTTCTTCTTTTCTCCCTGTCTGTGTTCCGAGCCCGATTTTTTTTTTTTTTTTCCAGTTAGCAATGGGTCCTGGAGACCTTTGCGTACGTAGGAAGCACCTCCATTCGTTTCCCCGTGCGGACCGACCGCGGTGCCTGCGACAGGCCCTGGCACTGGGTCACGTGGACTGTGTTCGGCCTTCGCTGTAACACGCAACGTGGTCACGGAGACCCTTGTGCAGATGTCGCTCTAGGGGCGGGGCACAGCTGTGTGTGTGCGGGCGCAGGGTGGGGCGGGTTCCAGGAGTGGAGCTGCAGGGTCCAAGGCCGGGGCGTTGGGCCTGTGATCCCGCCGCCCGAGTGCCCCGCCGGGCGTGTGCCGGGGCTGCGTGCTCCTCCGCCCTGTCGCCTGGGCTCATCCGTGGCCTCGCCCACGCTGACGGAGCACAGGTGTCTGCAGGTTGAGGGCTACAAGACCGCTACAAGGCCTCTGTCCCCCACGGGCATCCAGGGAGCGGGTCTTCTGGGGAGCAGGACGGGGCAGCCGGTGGACCCTGCTCAGCCTCATTTTTGTGTTCACTCATTCGTTAATTTACTCATTCATTCGTCCCACAAGCATTTACTGAGCACCTGCTAAGTGCCAGGCCCCGGACCCGGTGGCCAGGACCCAGCACGGGACAACAGGCAGGGTGGGAAGCAGGTGTTACACAGGGATCACGAGATCTGTCCGGGCGTCGACTCCACGGGCACAGGGACCTTGCCTTGCCGGGCGTGTGTCCGGGCATTGGGCACAGAGCCTGGCACACGGCAGGTACCTATTCAACACTTGCAAATTAACCAGTGAGTGGAACCTACAAGTAACCAGTCCCCCGGAGAGCAGAGTGCATTAACAAGGGCCAGGCCAGTCTGGGGTCCTCAAGGTTTTCCTCCAGGGTAAACCTGAGTCTGAGGGACGAGTAAGTGTTTGGTGCAGGGCGAGGCACAGGCTGTGCAAAGGCCCTGGGGTAGGAAGGTGCTGGGTGCGCTGCAGCTTGGAGGATCACCTGCAGGGCGAGGCTAGAGGGCTGAGCTGGGCTTCAGGAGCCTCGGGAAGGGGCTTGGCCTTTGTCCCCAGAACAGGGGGAGTGACAGAGTGGACCTGCCTTTTGAGAGACTCCTCGAGCTGCTATTTGGAAAAACAGAGAGCGGTGGAGAGTTGGGGGAGGGATCTCTGTGATCAGCTTGCCCCGAAAGACCCCAACTCCCCGTGGCCCTCTTGCAAGAGCTGGGGCTCGGGGTGCAGGATTCTGTTGCACAGGCTTGGGGGCGTCTGGGGTCAGCGCCCACCCCGCTGTGCCTGGGCGAGGCTTGTTCAGAGACGGGCGTCTGGGGCTGGGGGGGGAAGGCGGCAGTTAGGCAGCCCTGCGGGTGGCCGCCTGGGAGGGAAGGGGGGAGGCAGGAGGGTGAGTGCTGTGGGCAGACAAACCCCTCCTGGTTGGGAGCCGTGCCCAGGGCCGCCGCCGCCGGGCCGGCCTCCTGCTTCCGGGCAGGCCAGCTGTGCAGAACAGCTGCCCCGAGCAGCCGGCCTCCTGCCCCCTGCGGCCAGGATTAGCTGTCCCAGGAGCCTGTGCGGGCACAAGGCCACACACGTGTGCTCACACGCTGGAGGATGCTCACACGTGTGGGCAGGCACGCACGCACACACTGGCGCGTGCACACGGAAAGCGTGCACCTGTGAGGCAGCCCACACCGCTCCCGGCACGGGCCGCGCCCTCACCTGCAGGTCCTTCAGCTTCTGCCTCTGGAAGGCGCCCACCGCCTCCTCCAGCTGGCGAGTGGTGCGGCTGGCGTCCGCCGAGGCCCTCTGCACGCTGGTCTCTGCCTGGCCCCGGGGACACAAGGGGGAGTGTCACGCCGTCCTGCCTCCCCACCCCTCCCTTAGGCCGGCCCTCCGGCCTCCTGCATGGGGCATCGTCTCTTGCCAGTGTGGCCATCAGAGGGTGGCTGAGCAGGAGCTCAGGGGAGGGGCCGCCGTGGAGGTGGACAGCCCGTCGCAGCTGTGCAACCTCCAGCAAGTCGCTTCGCCTCTCTGAGCCCCGGTCGCCTTGCCTGCACACAGGGCACGTGGGTAACGCCTGCCCTGCGGCGTGGCAGCGAGGATTAAGCAGTGGCACCTGCTGAGCTGCTGCTGTGACAGGTGCTCCCGCTCACTGGCGTTTAACACTTGCACGTGGGACACGTCCGGGTAGGTCACTCGCCCCTCCCACCAGCGCCTACACGGCCCAGCCCAGGCCCAGCCCGGGCCGCCGAGCCAGACGACTGACTTGGAGCTGAGTTCTGGGTTTGCCACTTAACTGCCCGTGTGACCTTGAGCAAGTCACCTCTCTCGGCCTCAGTTTCCTCGTTACAACAGGGCTTTAAACGCCTGCCTGCTGGGGTGGGAGGGTGGAGGAGGGGCTGGCGTCCAGGAAGCCCCAGCGGAGCAGGGAGCGCGGGTGCCATTCCAACCCACGGCGGACAAGGATGGGCTCATGCAGAGGTGCTCAGGGAAGGCTGTCGCCGCACGCCGACTTGGGCCCGGACCCCTCGCCCTGGGCACGGTTGGCCTGCGCCTTGCAGGGTGTTGGCACCACCCCGTGTGGCAGGCAGGGCGACGGCCCCCTAGAGACGTCTACGTCCCGATCCCTGGAAATTGTCAGTGCGTGGCTGGACAAGGCCCAGGGGCACTGCGGTGCCTCTCAGCTGTCCTCGAGGAGCCCGTCCCGGTTTGTCAGGTAAACCCTGTGTCGTCACAGGGTCCTTGGAAGGGGGAGAGGGGGTGAGGACGGAGCTCGGTGCAGGCTGCCGGCTGGAGGGAGAGGGAGGGACCAGGAGCCGAGGGACGTGGGCGGCCTCTGGGAGCTGGAGGAGGGCAGCGGACGTTTGGGGTCTGTGGTCATTCCCTACTTAACACGTGCCAGGGCTCTCTCCGGTCGTGACAACCAGCAATGCCCCAGTGACAAAACTGCTGCCTTAGGCCCATCAGGGGCGCTCTCTGGGTGACGTCACTCAGTTGCAAACACGGCAGAGGGGACCGGCCCCTCCACCAGCCGCGAGCCGCCTCCCAGGCACCCGGGTCTGTCTCAGCCTCGGTTTCCCCATCCAGGCAATGGGGCTGATGCCGGACGTGCCCCCCCTGGCGTGAGCGTGAAACAGGTGGCCCTGCTGAGGAGACCGGGGCTGTGGGTGGGTGACGGCTGGACAGTGTGGACGACAGGACAGAGCCCAGGGCCCCTGACCCTTGAGTCTCCTACCCTGAGCGGGGCCGCACACGCCTGCCCCTGCCCAGGCGCAGCTCGCCTGGCCGATTCCTGACGCCATGCCTTACCTGCCTGCGACTCTGCCTGCCGCAGACGGGCGGGTGGCACTCACCTGGGACTGAGCAGGGGCCGTTAAGGAACCAGGTTAAGCCCACGCAGCCCTGCGGGGTGGTCCCCCGCCCCCGTCGTGGCCCCTGCCCAGGGGAGACCCCACAGAGCGCCTGTGACGCTGGCCGCCCAGGCCCAGCAGCCCCCGGCGCCCGGGGAAGGATACGATCATCTGCCTGTCCGAGGGTGACTTCTGCCTCAGTTTCTCCAGCTTCTGCAGCTGTTTGATCTCGTTATTTTGGGCACGTTTGAGTTTCTTGATCTCAGCCTAGGGAAGAGAGGAGGGGTGCTGCTTCCCGGGTCTCCGCCAGGCAGGACCCAGACGCCACCCGCCCCGGGGGCCCGGCTCACCCGCGTCTGCTTGATGTGCGCCCCATAGAGCTTCAGGGGGTTGACGACCTTGTTCTCCAGCCTCTCGACCTGGGGGGCGTGAGGGACACCCGGCAATCGGAGGGAAGGGAGCAGCATGCTACCCACCCCAGCGAGGCGCCGTCTGCGCCCCGTAGAGCTTCAGGGGGTTGACGACCTTGTTCTCCAGCCTCTCGACCTGGGGGCGTGAGGGACACCCGGCAATCGGAGGGAAGGGAGCAGGATGCTACCCACCCCAGCGAGGCGCCGTCTGCGCCCCGAGCAGCCCCCCAGGGCCGTGGCAGCCCGAGCTGCCCCGCCCCCGCAGGGCTGGCTGCACGGCCCGGGCTCAGGGCCTGCGGCTGCCACCCTGGGGCTCGGGCGATACGGTCACTCTCACCACGCCTCGTTTCCCGCCTGGAAAGTGGGGTCACGGCTGTACCCAGCAGGGCTTCACGACCACCCGTTGGGACGTGTGTGGCCCATGGCCACCGGACTGCTGGCACCGGACTCGGGGTCGTTACCAGGGAGGGCAGGAGAGGGGGCGGCAGCAGCCCTCTGCCCGTCTCCTAACTGCCAGGCAGGGAGGCGGTGACAGCCCCACTTTGCAGATGAGAAAACTGAGCCTCGATGTGGGACAGGACGTCTGTAGAGCTCACAGCAGGGCAGAGACAGGACTTAGATCCGGATTTCCCACTCCAGGCCCAGCACTCTTTTCCCGTTCTCCAGACTGCCCAGGGGGGTGGGGTGGGCTCGCTGGCCCCACGTGGGTGCAGGGAGCACGGAAAGGTGCGGGCCATCGGGGGTGCCGGGACCAGAGGCAGGGAGGGGGCGGGGCGCAGGCTGCCACCCCTCGCTGCCACTCTGTCCTGGGGCTGGAAATCCCAGGGTCAAGGGGAAGAGGCGGGGGGGCCTCCCCATGAGCCGGTGCCTTCGCCACTTCAGCGAATAGTCAGTGACGGTGACAGTGATCGCCCCGAGCCTGGCATCAGTGGTGTCACTTTAGAGCAGACACGGGTTGACGCCCTGGTGGCACCACCCAAGTTTGATTCTGGAGGTCCAGGGTGTGGCCCCAAACCTGCCTGTCTATCGGGTTCCCAGGTGGGGCGGATGCTGCCGGCCCCGCCCGCAGGGAGAACTGGTGGTGTAAATGCCCGTTTCGGGTTAATCCTCCCAACGGCCTTGTGGGGGAGGACAGCTGCTAGTCCCATCTTAGGGGTGAGAAATCGTACTTCCATGACACCCGCAGCCTCCTCACCCGCCACTCCCCTGCGGGGTTTCTGTCCCTTCTCCAGGCTCCCGTGGGCCCTGCGACCTGCCCTTTGCCCGGGGACCGTGGGGCCCCCAGGGCTGGCTTCCCAGGGCTCCTTGCCTGGCCTGATCAGCACAGCTTCCTCTCCCCGACCCAGTGGGCAGAGGGGTGACCCCAAGGGTGGCGGGGTGCAAGCCACACCTTTGAGACACGCCCGCCGGCAGCAGCCACTGCGGGCCAGCCGCGCTCACCTCGGCCTGCCGGTAGTCCTGCACCTTGGCCAGGTCCTCGGCGAAGTCCTTCACGGAGGCCCGCAGCCCGGGGCCCTCGGTGTTGGCGAAGGCAAAGAGCTGCCGCACCAGCTGGTCCGCCTTGTCGCGCAGCCGGGCCGTCCTGCGCGTGTAGGCGGCCAGCAGCGAGCAGAACTGCCCGAAGTGCTTCTCGGCGTGGGCCACCGTGTCCTCCATCACCCTCACCTGGCCGTCCCTGGGGGGGGGCGGGGCTGTCACGGGCAGGGGAGCCACCGGGAGCCACCACCCGCCGGCCTCCTCCTGAGTGAGCGGCCCACGCCAGGTTGGGGCCCAGGTGCCGGGGATGGCACTGGAGGGGACAGCATGAGCCCATCGAGGCAGAGGAGGGGCCTGGCCTGGGCTGTCACAGGCGGGCGGGAACACACATGTGGACTTGGCTCTTAAAGAGAAGCGGAGTGGGGCCGGGGGCGGGGGATCACGCCTGTCATCCCAGCAATCCGGGAGGCGGAGGAGGGAGGATCGCTCAAGGTCAGGAATTCGAAACCAGCCTGAGCAAGAGCAAGACCCCGTCTCTACTATAATAGAAACTAATTGGCCAACTAATATATATAGAAAAATTAGCCGGGCATGGTGGCGCATGCCTGTAGTCCCAGCTACTCGGGAGGCTGAGGCAGGAGGATGCTTGGGCCCAGGAGTCTGAGGTTGCTGTGAGCGAGGCTGACGCCACGGCACTCACTCTAGCCTGGGCAACAGAGTGAGACTCTGTCTCAAAACGAAAACCACGAGGAGTGGGAGGCACAGAGCTTGCACGAAGCCCTGCCACGTGGGTGCCTGCTGTGGCCATCCGGGCTGTTGTGGTCCGTTCAGAGCCACTGAGGAGCGGCGTCCACGCGTGTTCACTGAAGGTCACACGCTGGCCTCGCACATCGTGTGCACTGTCGGGCATCCCCATGACAGCCACACACGGGACAGTTTCTCGGCCCTGAGGAGCCGCCGCCTCCCTCCCGCCCCAGCCTGCAGCTGTGGCCTCTAGTTCTCGCCGTCACTCGCCCCCTAGAGTCGCCCTGGGCTTCTCCCCCCCTCGCTGACTCTTCTCCTGCTCCCGGCCCGGCACCTGCTCACCGCGGCCTCCCCGGCCTCAGCCCGGCCTCCCTCCTGGACCTCCCTACAGTCTCTCCCCTCTGCCGTCCCCAGGCTGCCCCCTCTCTCTGACCAAAGTCCCCCGTGCAGCCCTCAAATAGCACCGTGGAAGCCGGAAACTCTGAGCAGTGGCCCGCTGGCACGCCCTAGTTGGCCCGGAGAGCGTGCTGCGTAGACCCCTCTACCCTGTGGGTAAGGGGCTGCTGCTATCGCCGCTTTAGAATGGAGCACCCCGAGGCCCAGAGAGGTGAAGCATCTTGCTAAAGGTCACACAGCGGCTGCAGCCTTGTTCCCCCAGGTGGGTCCTTGCGGTGGGGACGGGGCCAGGGGGAGCCCACCCTACTACCCCCAGCAGTCCCGCTGCGCTCACCCTTCCTGGTGCAGCACCCCCGAACCCCGGCACAAGGCCACTCACCTGGAGAGGACGATGTTCATTGTGACCGAGCCTGTCCTGGTCTTGAGGAGTGAGGACGGGCCCCAGGAGTCCCGCGGGCCCGGGAGGAGCCAGGCAGGGCTGGGCGCAACTGTGTGGTCCGGGCTCAGGGGACGCTGCCACCTGGTTGCCAGGCGACGTGGCCGCCCACAGCAGGCCCTGGGAGGAGCCGCCTGCTGGTCGCCCGGGCAACGGCTCCCAGGGGCCAGCCTCCCCAGAGGCCAGCCTTCCCCCGCCACTCAGAGAAGGGGCGCCCCAAAGAGGCCCCCTGGCTTTGAAGACCGAGGTTCTTTTGTGGGGCCGGGGCAGTGGTCGGGGTTCCCCAGGGGGCAGCGGGGACTCAGGCCCGGGCTCAGCCGGGCTCCCTCCTACCCGCGAGGGGCGGGGCCCGGGGCCGGCCAGCGGGAGGGGCGTGGAAACGCGTGAGTGGACCTGGGTGGTCCCGCGGCCTTGCATGTGGACCGAGGGGACGGGAAGGAGCGTCTGACATTTTCATCACGACTATTGTCCTTTCCCTTATTAAAGAAACTGCTCGTCGTTAGTAGAGCAAGAAAATAAAGCTGACTCGAAGAGAAGCAAATATAAAATCAAGGGTCCTCAAACTTTGTAAACAGGGGGCCAGTTCACTGTCCCTCAGGCCGTTGGAGAGTGCGCACTGCGGACCCGGACGAGCCGGCTGCTAAGCAGGACAGCCAGCGGCGGCAAAAACACCCGCAGGCCGGATAAATGTCCCTGGCGGGCGGCATGTGGCCCGCGGGCCGCAGTTTGAGGCCGCCTGTATAAAAGCATGTACGGAGTTGCACGAACGCGAGTAGAACACCTTTGCGGACTGTCGGGTTGCGTGTTTGGATGTATACACGTTTTAAAGAGCAGCGATGTGCCGGCGGCAGCCAGGCCGCGGCGGGAAGAGGGCGCGGGCGCCGGGAAGCAAGAGCGGCCGGCGTTGCCGCTGCTGCCCGGTGACTCGCGATCCCCTCCCGTTACTTCTTGTACGTTTGGAGGTTTTCCCCACGGAGCAGCTTCTCTCTGTTGGAGCATGTGTGAAAGCAGGGACTTTGGGGTCAGCCAAACACAGGTTCAAATCCCAGACCCCAGCTCTGCTGGCTGACCTTGGGCAAGTCACCTGACCTCTCTGGGCTTCTGCCTTCTCCCTTGCAAAAAACGGGATGGTGACAATACGTAAGTCCCTGGCGTGGGGTGCAGGACAGAGGCAGGGGCCAGGCAGGCATTGACATTCCTTGCCCGCAGGCCGGCGGCTTCCCTGTGTGGCTGATCCCCGGTGCCCGCCATGCTGCGCGCTGGTCGCCTGCCCCTCCCCCGCTTTCCCGGGTATTTCTTCCTCAGGCGCTCTCAGTTGTCCCTGTGTGCTGGGTTCCCGTGGGGTCTGACCGGCGCACGCGCCAGCCCAGCTCCTTCCCCGAGGTGCCCGCACGCTCTGGGGCGTGCCACCGCCGATCCCACGGGTGGCTCTGCCCGTCAGCGTGGTTTCCCTCTGTGATGCCGGGGGTGGGGTGGCAGCAGCCCGGTCCCTCTCTGTGCGGCGTGGTCGATCCCTCCGATTCTTGCTGCCTTCACTCCCCTTCACTCTTGGGAGCTGTGTGGAGTGCAGTAGTGTCCCCCCGAAATGCATGTCCCCCGGGACCTCAGAATGTGACCTTCTTGGGAAATAGGGTCATTGCAGCTGTAATTAGCTGGGTCACGCTGGAGTCAGGTGGGCCCTAATCCAAGGACTGGTGTCCCTATAAGAAGAGGAATCAGGCCGGGCGCGGTGGCTCACGCCTGGAATCCTGGCACTCTGGGAAGCCAAGGCGGGAGGATCGCTCCAGGTCAGGAGTTCGAAACCACCCTGAGCAAGACCGAGACCCCGTCTCTACTAAAAATAGAAAGAAATTAATCGGCCAACTAATATATACATAGAAAAAATTAGCCGGGCATGGTGGCGCATGCCTGTAGTCCCAGCTACTCGGGAGGCCGAGGCAGGAGGATCACTTGAGCCCAGGAGTCTGAGGTTGCTGTGAGCCAGGCTGACACCACGGCACTCTAGCCTGGGCAACAGAGTGAGACTCTGTCTCAAAAAAAGAAGAGGAATCGGAGAGGCGCCCGGGAAGGTGGCCGTGTGACCACACGGCAGAGGCTGGGGTGTGCAGTCGTGAGCCAACGGACCCCAAGGTTCGGGGCAGCCCCCGGGAGCTGGAGGAGGCAGGAAGGAGCCTCCCGGGGAGCACAGCCCTGCCCACGCCTTGACTTCAGACTGCGCTGGGAGAGAATAAACTCTGTGGTTTTAAGCCACTCAGGGTCACTTTGTCACAGCAGCCTCAGAAACCAACGCAGGGTTGCAAGAGAGTGAACACCGCACCCCCCCCGTCATGTTTGCTTGTCTCTCCCCTCGCCTGGCTGGCCGTGGGGCCTCCCTGGAGGCCTCTGACCTCACCCCTGCCCTGTGTCCCTCCTACACAACTGCACCCCCTGCCCACGTCACACGAACACGCTGCTGGCGTCTTGTGTCCTCTGTCCTCTGGTCAGCTCCGGAGAGAAAGGACTGGGTCTTATGCTTTGGAACGTCCAGCGGTGAATTAGTTCCCTCAGGTGCCCGCTTTAGGGACAGTCTTCTCTGTGTCACGTGAGCCAGTCCCTTAAAACAGATCTGCCGCAGGCTCCATCCAGGTCCTGCTTCCCAGCCCTCCCGCGCTACAGCCACTGGCCACGTGGGGGCAGCAGAGAGCAGGGTCCCGCCACGGGGTGGGGACAGGGACAGGCCAGGTGACCCCTGTTCCCCCCCACCCCCGGGCGGCACCGCAGGGGACGGGAGGTCGGGACACAGCGTCAGGGGTGGCGGGGAAGAGAGAGCAGGGGTCTGAGAGAGAGGGCGGAGGCTTGGGTCACCATGTTAGAAACTTTAGAAAGTGAAAGCGTCCTGACCCTCCCAGTCGCCCAGGCTGCTCGTTGTCATGGAGACAGCAATATATCTACCCCACTGTGTCTCGGGGGACCGTGTGAAATAACGTCCGTAGGGCACTTTGACCCAGGGCTTGGTGATGTCGCTGCGTTGCCAGTCTGGGCTCTTCCCATGCCCGTGCCTTAGGGCCACGTCGAACGTCTCCCCTACCTGCACTCTTCCCTCTGAGCCTGGGCCCTTTGTATGCTTGCCACGTGTACACGGTTTGACTCAGCTTCAGTGACAGTACGGCTGCTGACATGTATTCCGTTCTTACCCCGTGCCAGGTACCGGGCTAAGCGTTTTACACGTACACGCCGATACATGCCAGCAATCAGTATTGTGCATAATAATTTTCAGTCCCATGCCAGGGATTGCCCTGCCCCTCCCACATAGCAGGTCCCCTCTAGGATTCTGCTGCAAATGACTGCAACCCCTCCCCAACCGAAAGACGGTGTCTTACTTAGGAATGGTGCTGGCCACAAGTAAAAAAGGAAACTCCAAATAATCATGTCTTTAAAAAGACATGGAAAATTTTTTTCTTACTTCTGTGAGGCTGCATGATGTCAGCGCCCAGGTTTCTCCTCTCTTGGCCTTCTGTTGGTTTCTCACAGTTGCTTCATGGTCCAAAATGGCTGCTGAAACTCCAGCCATCACATGTGCCATCTGGCCAGCAAGAAGAAGGGAAGGGCAAGGAAGGGCATTCTCCTTTCTTAGGTTGTGCACATCCCATCGGTCAGAGCTTAGTCACATGGCCATACCTGGTTGCAAAGGAGGCTGGGAAGTGTAGTCGAAGGTGCATGTGCTCAGCTACACATAGCAGATTCTGCCCCAGAGTGGTGTAGGCTGCAGGCTCCGCTCTGGCTGAGCCCTCTTCCCCAGGGGCTCAGTTGGCACGCGCAGCCGTCCCTCAGCCCTTCCCGACAGGGGCCCGCCATCGCGAGCTGGGGAACTTGGCAAACAGCCCTTGTTCCCGGGAACTCTGGGCCCGTGAGCTGAGCAAGGCCCAGCGTCAGGCCCGGGGTCCCATCTCTCTCCAGGCCGGCAGTGACCTCAGGCTCCCGGGGACTTGTGATCGCGTTCATGGCGTGCCTCGCTGCCTGTCTGCGGTCTTGACCAAGCAATTAGGAAGGGCTCTCGGATTTCTTCGATTGAGCAGGAAAAAAGACAAAGAAAAACCAAAGCATGTTTCCCTTTGGAAAGCGCAGCGACGATTGCAAAACCTGGCGACGCATACGGGAAGCCAGGGAGCGGCTGCAGCCGCCGCCATCTCGGCCCACGCGACAAGCAGGAGGCCGGGAGGGCCCTGGAGGAGAAAGGTGGACGGGACCCGGCGCTGGGGGGCTCGGGAGTTGATCAAGGGGGTCAAGTCCCACCTTAGCTAAGGGTGTGCTGTGCGACTTGAGGCAGGTCGCTTTACCTCTCTGAACCTCATTTTCTTTTCTTTTTTTTTTTTTTTTTTTTTGAGACAGAGTCTCGGTTGTTGACCAGGCTACTAGAGTGAGTGCCGTGGCGTCAGCCTAGCTCACAGCAACCTCCAACTCCTGGGCTCAAGCGATCCTCCTGCCTCAGCCTCCCGAGTAGCTGGGACTACAGGCATGCGCCACCATGCCCAGCTCATTTTTTCTATATGTATTAGTTGGCCAATTAACTTCTTTCTATTTATAGTAGAGACGGGGTCTTGCTCTTGCTCAGTCTGGTTTCGAACTCCTGACCTCGAGTAATCCGCCCGCCTCAGCCTCCCAGAGTGCTAGGATGACAGGTGTGAGCCACCGCGCCCGCGCCCGGCTGAACCTCATTTTCTTATCTGCGTAGCGAGAGAGGCGATGCCCAACGTCCCTTCATCTGGGACACCCTGGGGCTCTATCCCGCATCCCGGAACACCCTGCCCCCGCCCTCTGTGCAGCTTTCGGGCAGCAGCGAGCGCCTGGGCTCCCGGCCGGGAGCTGTCCCCAGGCCCCCAGCCCCTGGGACAGAGCGGCGGCTGTTTCCTCTCCTGTCGCTGTGCTGACGGACACGTTCCGCGGAACAGGGAAGCCCGCTCCCCTCCCGAGCTGGGGAAAGCAAGGCAGGAGCCACTCGCGGCTCCCCAGGCAGGGTGGCGAAGGGGGGATACTGGGGACACCAAGCCTTGAGCCGCATTGTTCGCAGAGGTTCCCCTAAGTGTAGCAAACCCCGGAACGGGCAGAAAGCACGGCGGGAAGGGCCCGCGACCCGCGCCCGCGACCCACACCCGGGGACACCCACGAGCAACCCTGGGCACGGCTCCTTATGGTGTTTCTGGTGAGTGGCGTATGTGGTTCCATCATCTCAGCAGACCGCAGGCGGTCACGTTTCTTACGGGCTCCGCGTCAGTGACGATTCTGTCATTTTTTTCCACGTTTTTGTTAAGATTTCCAGGATGTAGAACAGCAGGGAAGAGAGGACAGGACGGGGTGTCTGCCTGCCACCACCGGGGTCCGAGGCGGCCGGCGCGCAGTGTCGGTGGCCGTGCGAGGCCCCGCTCGGGTGCGGTGGGTGCGCGGGTGTCTGCCGAGTGCCGGCGCTGTGCCCGCGGCGCCACGGGCTCCGGCCACGCCAGAGATGAGGCTCGGCCGCGGGTGTGTCGGGGAGCGTAGGGAGACGCGCGGAACCGGAGCCCGCGGGGAAGCTCGGGGCGAAGGGCGTGTGCGAGTTTCCACCAGTCTGCCCTCGGGCTGCCTTTGTGGGGTGGGAAGGTCGTCGTCATGGCGACTTTCTGGCCGAGGGTTTGGGACCTGTTTCCCCCACGGGCTGAGACCGCCGGAGCATGCCCCGGCCAGCCGGAAGCCAGGACCGAGCAGCTAGGGTCGGATGCCACGGGGGGGGGGGGGGGACCTCGCCCAGGGGACCCCGAACGCCGGCCACCCGGCAGAGCATGCCAAGTGGCGTTTCCACGGCCCACGGTGACCAGGGAGGAACCTGGAAAATGCAAAAACTGACGCACGAAGAGGGACTTACTCCATTTTTTAAAAAATTCAGACACGGTCTTCCCTTGCTTTTGGTGGATCTCTTGTTTGGTGCAAAAAGGGTAATGGTCGGAGGGAGGGTTTTTTAAAACGTCCTTACTCCACAAAGCAAAACCTCGGCAGCCTATGCTGGTCCCCGAAAGTGAGGAGAAGAAAGAGTTGCTAACCCGTACCGCTAAAAGCCGGGACCCGCCAGTCTCGCGCCCTCCCAGACGGTGGGAACAGCCAAGGCCCGCGTGGCAGGCGACCCCGCCATCTCCAACCCCAGGCTCAGGCGTCCCACCTGTCCTGCTCCTGACCTACAGCCCCTGCAGCCTCTGAGACCCGCACGCCCTGCAGCGCCCGGCCAGCAGGGGGCGCTGTGCTCCCGGCAGACTGGGCACCCCTGGCTGTCGGAGGGAGACTAGGGGTGACCCCGGGCTGCCAGGCCCTGACACCTCATGGCATGTGACATGAGAACCTTCATCTCTGTTGGCGAGGTGGGGATACTGAGGCACAGAGTGGTTCGCGTTTTGTGCCCGGGGAGATCAGAGACGAGAGTCAGGGCCTGAGCCCCCCATGCTCCCCAGAGCCCGATTTCGCCAAGCACAAGCAATCCGGGAAACCAGCACAGATTGGGCAACTTCTCGCTCGGCAGGGAAGGAACGTTTCTTTTATTTTTTGAGACAGAGTCTCACTTTGTTGTCCAGGCTAGAGTGAGTGCCGTGGCGTCAGCCTAGCTCACAGCAACCTCAAACTCCTGGGCTCAAGTGATCCTCCTGCCTCAGCCTCCCGAGTAGCTGGGACTACAGGCATGCGCCACCATGCCCGGCTAGTTGTTTTTTCTATATATTTTTAGTTGGCCAATTCATCTCTTTCTATTTACAGTAGAGACGGGGTCTCGCTCTTGCTCAGGCTGGTCTCAAACTCCTGACCTTGAGCAATCCACACTCCTCGGCCTCCCAGAGAGCTAGGATTACAGGCGTGAGCCACCAAGCCCGGCCAGGAACGTTTCTTAAAAACCCAAGAAACTGAGGCTCCCTGTCAAAGCACCGTATTCAAAGAAAGACCCCACCCCAAAAAAGAAACGGAAACAGAAAGGTGTGTCGCGAACAGGATAGGCCGCCGCCCCTGACGCTGACGTGTTCTACACGCTCCGGGTTCTTGTCTCATTCTCCTGTTTTGAGCTCCTGGTGACTTTGGCCCTGACCCTCCCCGACCCCTAGCCTTTGGGGCACTGCCACGGCCACATGCCGGGTTCACATCCTGGCTCCACCACCTCCCAGCTGTGGACCATGGGTGGGTCAGTTCTGACGTGCTCTGGCCTCAGTTTCCTCATCTGCACAATGGGAATGGGGTAGCCAGAGGCCCCCCTTCCGCGTGGGAGGAGTGAACCGCAACCCGGTGCTCAGACAGGGCAGGGTCCGGGCGCCATAAGTGCTCCGAGAGTGATGGCCACTCTGTCCCGTCCCCTCCCTGCCCCGCCCTGGGGAGCAGAGGCCGGCTGGCTGGCTGGCTGGCTGGCTGGCCGGGGCCGGGGCCGGCGCTTCCCCCGGGAGGGGAGGAAGGCGGGACGGGGCCCAAGACAAACGCTGCTGACTGCAGGGCCGCGCCAGGCCGGCCTCGGCCAAGCTGCCTGTGTCAGAGGGAACACAGGGGGACCGCTCCGCAGGCTCCCCGATCCCGCAAGGACGGCTCGCGGCTGCGCGCTTGGGGCTTGGCGAGACTTTCTCCTTCACACAGTGAGCGCCGGGCCGCGCGCGTCCCCTCCCAGGCGGGCGGACGGACGGGTGGATGGGCGTTCCAGCCCAGCTGGCCGGGCGGCCACGCGGAGGCCGAGTCACAGGGCTGGGCGGCGGCCAGACCAGCAAGAACACCCTGTGGCCCCGGGTGGGGTCCGGCAGTGTCGCCGCCCCCGGGCGAGGTCCCTCCTGGGGTGGCCACTGTGAAGGTGACGTCCGGCCCTGGCGGGGCCCGAAGCGATGACAAGTCATCGGACAAGAACTTGGGAATTTCCACGGAACGCCGGTCTGGGCCTGGTTGCTCGGGCTTCTGAACGATAAGAAGTCTCTGGAGCGCGGAGCCCTGCGCCACCGCGGGCTCGTGCTGACGCGTTGATGTTGTAGGGCCCGGGAGCCGCCAGCACGCTCGCTCCGCTCGTTTGCACCGAGCACCTGCGCTGGGCTGCGCCCGGGGACAGCGGTGGGCGGGACGGGCGTGTGCCCTGCCCTCCTGGAGTCTCGGGCTGGGGACACCGCCAGTTCCATGACACAGGCCAGCGCCATGGCGGTGCCAGGCAGAAGGAAGCCCCTCCCCCACTGGAACGGCTGGAATCCACAGACGCCGCGCGGCAGGCGGTTGCGGGGGTGGCGGGGTCGGCGCGTCCGCAGGGCCGGGGAGAGGCACTCGGTGCGGCCGCCGTGGAAGACGGGCCGGCGGCCCCTCCGAAGATCCAGGGTGACCACGAGACCCAGGTGCCAGCGGAGCCGGGCGGGAGCAGACAGCCCCATGGAACCTGCACACGGAGGTCACAAGCGGCGCTGCTGGTGACAGCCACGGCCTGGACGTCACGCAAGCGTCCCTCCACTGCCGGACGGAGGATCGGGCGTGGGGCGTCCCAGGAAGGGAATATTACTCAGGCGAGAGGAGGAAGGCGCGCCGGTTCAGCTGGCCGCGCGGATGGCCTGCACGCGCCGCGCTCAGTGGAAGCAGCGGCTCCCCAGAGCCCCGCGGGCCGCGTTTCCGTGCCTGTGGGCTGTGGAGAATGAGCAGCTCGGCCGGGCACGGGGGCTCGCGCCTGCGATCCCAGCACGCTGGGAGGCCGAGGCGGGAGGATCATTTGAGCTCAGGAGTTTGAGACCAGCCTGAGCAACAGCGAGACCCCGTCTCTACTAAAAATAGAAAGAAATTAGCCAAATAACTAAAAATAAAAAAAAAATTAGCCGGGCATGGTGATGCGTGCCTGTAGTCCCAGCTACTCGGGAGGCTGAGGCAGGAGGATCGCTTGAGCCCAGAAGTCTGAGGTTGCTGTGAGTGGGGCTGACGCCACGGCACTCACTCTAGCCCGGGCAACAGAGAGAGACTCTGTCTCAAAAATAAAATTAAGTATCTTTCGAATGAAGTAACAAACAAGTGAATAAATGAATGAGTGCCACTTAGTGCCGGGTGCCGGATCTGACACTGGAAGCCACCAGACGCTTCCTCGAAGAGGCCGCAGCCGACCCCACCGCGTCCCCTGTGCCCGGTGGCAGGCCGGGCTGGGCCCTCCCTGGGTGGTCCTGCCCCGCCCTCACAGAGTTGGATCAGCACAAAGCTCGGAGGACGAGGCTGGAGGGGCCTGGGGGGCGGGGAGGGGCGTCCCGGCCTCTCCTGTTCCAGCCTCACCGGCGCCATGACCTCCCCACCTGGCCCCGTCTGTCTTGCCGGCCACCCTGGCCGCCGGGGAGCCCCAGGGCCACCGGCTCTCCTTTCACAGGGCGAGGGGCACCTTCTCCACCACGCGGCCCGGGGGACTCTCCTGTCCCGCTCTCGGGTTACGAGGTTCCATTCACAAAACCGCCCAGATTGTGAGCTCGAGGTAAGGAAGAAGAGGAGGTGGAAAACCTTGGCCAGAGTGAAGGCACTGGGACCGGGGCACAGGAAGTCACGCCCACCAGCTTGCCACCCACCCACACACATGCAAGTCCCAGGCCAGCTGGAGGGCCCCTCCATCTGCCGCGTGGGGCTCGGGCTCCGCGCGGGGGTGGGGAGCCCGGGGACGTGAGCCAGAGAGGCAGGCATTCAGCGACAGAGGCCTTGAGTAGGGGTCGCCTCATTATGTCCCCCCAGCCAGGGCTGCCAGGTACTGTTGGGCAGGTTGCTCACTGCGCAAGAGCGTCTCGCTGCACCCAACACGCCGTGCGCCCTGGCGTGCGGTTCTGCCTGCCCAGCGGGGGCCTCTTCTTCTCACCGCACAAAGGCACCACCTCATGGGCTCGTGGTCTCGGCTCCTGGGTTCCTACTTCTAACATGCCTAAGACAGAACTTGGCTAAGCGCGACTCCCTCACTCCGAGACTCTCCATGGCTTCCACGGACCTTCAAGATAATAATAATAACAATAACAGCACTCGCATTTCCTGACCGCTGACTCCATGTCCAAATGGTGCACAGGGATTGTATGTGTGGTCCCCCTACCTGACCCCCACAATCTTCATGTTATGGGATATAAACATACAGAAAATCACATAACACATGTATGTTCTATGTAGCAAATTATAAACCCTCACAGACACCCCATGAGGTAGCCACTAGTGCCGTTCCATTCTCTTTTTAAAAATGTTTTTTAAATGCATTATTATTATATTCGGAGGCAGGGTCTCACTGTGTTGCCCAGGCTGGTCTTGAACTCCCGGGTCAGGAGGTCCTCCCTCCTCTCGGGCAGTTGGGACTACAGGTGTGTGCCACGGCACCCGGCTTCCCGCCCCATATTCCAGGTGAGGAAACTGAGGCACAGAGAGGGTAAGTGGCGGGCCCGAGATCACACAGCGAGGTACAGAGGCAGGATTTGAACCCCGGGCTCTGGCCGCAAAAGCCCACGGGGACCCGCACTGCCTCGTCTCGGTCCTCGCGACACGCTCACCGGGGGCCTCTCTTGTCATCGTCCCCATTTCTCAGATGTGGACGCTGGGGCGCAGAGGGACCGTTCGCTTGCCTGGGGCCCGCAGGGAAAGGGCGTGCACACAGCAGGTGCTGCGTCAGTGCCGTTTGGATCAGTCAGTCAGTGCTTGAGAGGGGGTTTGGGCGCCTTGCTCACACCAGCAGTCCGGCACCTCTGCGTGTGGGTTGGGGTTTTTCCTCCGTTTCCGATGCCAGGTCGTCCGCGGGAGGCCGCGGGGCGGGGACTCCACCTTTGTCGGGCCCCGTCAGACACCGACCCTGCTCCAGGGCCCTTCAGCCCCCGGCTGGTCGCCCCCGACTTCCCTCCCGTCCAGGAGAAACTCGATTCTGGCCAGAGGCCTCGGGTTGCCAACCTTTGCCACCCGCCGGACGGCCCGCCCGCGCCAGACTTCCCGCGCCCAGGCGGGCCTGCGCCGGGTGGACCCCCCCAGCCAGGGGGTCTCTGGAGCTAAAGGAGCCGGTATCGACCCCCACTGCCTGGCCTTGCCTCCTCGCGAAAATGACTTTGCTGTTTGGGCCTCAGTCTTGCCACCTGCAAAATGGGACGAGGGGAGAGGGGATGGGCGAAACCCTCCCTAACGGGTGCAACGGGCGCTCTCTGGGGGACGGGCACACTTTTAACTCCGCCTCCAGCGTTGCCAAGGCGATCCGTGTGACTGAAAACATTTGTCCCCCCACCCGCCCCTGGTAATGCTTTGAACTTAAAAAAAAAAAATGGGAGGAACGTCCTCCCCTTGGGTTGGTTGTGCGCATGGACCCACGTGCGCTTTGGCACGGCACACAGTAGGTGCACAGTAATGGCTCTGTTTCCCTGTGGGGCTCGAACCACACCAGGGACTGGTTTTCACCCCTTGCACGTGGCCCGGGGTTCGCCCCTGCGCGTGGGGCCGTTCCCCGGCATCTGCCCGTGTGGTAAACGCTCCGAGAGGGGGCAGCCCCCCCAGACCCGATGTCGGCCCTAATTGGCCCCGGAGCCTCGGAACTCCCGGACTGTGCTGGCCGCGCGTGTCGGGACGGCGGCGGGGAGGTGAAGGGTGTTTTCACCGTGCGCTGAAGCGAAGGCTTTGTCTGGCCGGAGCTGGTGCCCCCCCAACCCATGGGGGGGCCGTGTCTAAGCGGGCTCGGGAACCCGGCGGGCAGAGCCGACGCGTGGGTATCGGATTATCCCGCTGCCAAGCAGGCAGGGCCCGGCGCCGAGTGAGAAGAGAGCTGGGACCTTCCCCCGCGGCCGCCCTCCCAGCGCTTGTCGTTTGGGGTGCCGCCCGACGTCCTGCTCCCGTGCAAACGGGGGCTCCCCGGGCCCCCGCTTTGGGAAAGGCTCAGCTGTCGGGTGTGTGCGGTTCATTTCCGGTCAGGCCTTCTGGGCTCTTGGCATATTTTGTTTCGCTTGCAACAGACCCGGGCGGCGGGGGAGGAGGGGGAGGGAAGGGAGGGCCGAGCCCAGCTTTGGCTGAGGAACCGCTGGCCGGGAGGGCCAGGCGGCCCGTGGCTGACAAGGCTAGAACATTCTACAACGTGGAAGCCAAAAAATTCCAAAAGAAACATTCTGTAGCTTCCAGCCTGCAAGAGGAGGAAGAGGATTTCCTCTTTGGGCAGCTTCTGGGGGCTCTGGGGAGGCCGCCCCCCTCCTGCAGCGGCGGCCCCTCTGGCAGCCGGGACAGAGGGGTGGGGCGGGCGGGGGCGGGCAGGAAACAGGGTCGGGACTGGGCAGCACCAAATTTGGACACGCTCAGGGCCAAGAATGTCAGCCCGGGCAGGGACAGGACTCTGTAATGACAGAGGGTCTTCCCCTGTTAGTGACCCCGGGGAGAGCTGCCTCTGCTTCTCAGTTGGGTAAACTGAGGCACGGAGATGCCTCCCCTTTACGGAGCAAGTTTCTGAGAGAGCTGCACATTGGAGGACAATGAGCGTAGGCCCCACGTGCTGGGCACCCACCGGGCCTCGCAGGCTTCATGCGTGCTCCTGCGTGTTCCTGCCTCCTGGCACCTTGCGAGGGGGGCGGGGGACGCCGGCAGGCCCAGGACACAGCTGCGGAAACTGGCGTGGACAGGCGCCTCTCTCTCCGATACGTATTGTTAAGTTATACTATTACTCGCTTCTCAGCGACAGCATACCAAAGAGGACGTTGTCACCCATAAATTAAGCAGTCGCACACAACGTAATAGGGGATCCTGAGTTTTGAAAACAACTGCCAGGAATAATCCAGACAATCGCACGGCACCGATTTTGTTAGAACGAGCCCGTCTGCTGCCATGTGACGGGAGATTGGCGTAATGGATGTGCAACTAGCTCATCTTTCGAGTCGCAAGAGCTGTAACAACAGCACGAAAACGTTTTCTAGATAATGCACGTGTTCATGACGTGAACGGTCACCCCTCAGATTTGGTCCCTTGTGCTGTGCACAACCTAGACAACTGGCCACAGTCACCCTGATGAGTAATTGAATTTGAACTTGGGGCTGCCCTCCACCTACTGCATTTCTGATTGGGCCATGATTTGGCCCCGCCCCAGCTTCTAACCACTCAGGACTAAGAACTGGGGGGATCAGAAAGGAAGCGGACAGTAAGTGCTCAGTTGAGGGGCCTTCCCTTGGTCCTGGGGGTGGGGGCTCTGGAAGCCTTGAATGGGTGTTTAGGGAACACAGAGCTCGGCTGGGCTGTGGGGATGCAGGAGTGAGTTCGTGGAGGGGTGGGTTTTGTAAGCATTGCTGTGTGCACACGCGTGTCTGAGTGTGCACACGTGTCCGAGTGCACGCCGGCACGCCGCCAGGGGCAGGGCTAGCATGTGGGCGGAGACCCCTTAGCAGTGGAATCTGGGGTCCAGGTGGGCTCATCTTTGCTCCCTCTCATGGTGGACCAGTGGTGGCTGTTTGTCAGAGGGTCTGGGCGGCACCCAGAGGGCTCCCACGCATTTATTGAGTTCCTACTGTGTACCAGGCACCCCTTGGTGCCTCCCCGTGCCTCCGGGGAGTCTCATCAACCTCGCTTTCCAGAGACGGTGCTCAGAGTCCCACAGGAGGGGCGCTGCGGGGGCTCAGGCTGGCACCCGGCCCAGGCCCCCCTTGGGCACAGACAGCCCGGAGCCCCGCCGAGTCCCTCGGGCCTTTGTTCCCGGACTGAGGCTGGGGTTGGGGGGGTGGTGACCTGGGGCACATCGCTATGTGGCCTGCCGTCACCCCATTCTTTGTGGGCACTCACCACTCTCCGCCTGTTGATTGGCTGACTCTGGGATCTTGCCCCATGCTCGCGTCCCGACAGGACTCCGCTCTGTCCCCCTCCCGTGCGGGGACTCTAACCCACCCGTCCTGCAGGCCCAGCTAAGGCGACCTGCCCGGGGCCGGCCCTGGCCAGAGCCTGCCACCTGCTCCCCGGGGTCTAGTTCTGACCCGTCACTCCTCTCTGGCTGGTCCAGCCCACGTGCCCAGCCTGGGCAGCACCCGTGTCCACTGGGTGATTTCACGGGTCCAGCCCAGCCTGGGTCCGGATCCTGACCCGCCCCCGTTAGCTAAGCGACCCCGTGTGGCTCCCTCACGTCCTGACGCTCCTGTCCGGGCCCCTAACGGGCTCAGAGAGGCCCCAAGCCGGCTCCTCTTTCTCACCTTCATCCTCAAACCCCACTTTGGTTACCTGCCCTGTGGCACTTGCAGATGTCAAAATGTCCCCCAGATGGTCTGGCCCCAGGCCCTTTGCACCTGCTTCCCTCTCACCTGGAACGCCCTCTCCTTTCTCCGCCACCTCAGCCCGGCCAAATCCTGGTTTTTTGGGTCTCAGCTGCCCATCTCCTCTGGGACGCCGTCCCCCATCTCCTGAGGCTGGGTCCACGCGCCTTTCGGAGCCCCACCCCCACACCCTCACTCGCTGGCCGGCACCCCCACGTACAGCTCCTAGACGGCAGGAACCACATACAGCTTGTGTCACTGTCCCCAGGGCTTGGCATGGGGCCACACAGGGGACGCTCCCAAATGGCTGCAGGAAGGGACCCTGAGGCCACCCTCCCCTCCACCACCCTTTGGTCTGTGCCCCGCACGGGCCGAGCTCAGGAAGGGTGGCGGGCGGAGGGGCCAGGGTCCCAAATGCGCCAGGCCAAGCGCTCAGGAGCCCGTCCCCAAGGCCCCGGCACACAATGACCCGTGTGAAAGTCACCGGCAAGAACCTCGTGCAGTCGGGGATAATGCTGGCCCTGGGTCCCCAAGGACAGCCGGGGGCTCCGGAGGCTGGCGCGGTCCTGCCAAGTACCTGGCCTTGCGCCCGCCGGCGCTGCCTGCCAGGGCGCGGCCCACCTGGCGGCTCCTTCCTTCCAGCTGCCGGCCCCGGCTCCGGGGGTTCCGGCCGCACCTTTCCTGTGGCCGCCCCTTCTCTTTCCGCCCCCGCCCTGCGGGCCACGCTGCCGCCGTCCCCACCCCCGCCTCTCAGGGGGCTACTCCCTGGGGCGTGAGAATGGCGAGGGGTGCTGCGCCCAGTGGGCGGCAGCCTTGGGGACGGCAGTGCCCGTTGATGTCACAGCAACGCATGGGCCCCCACAGTCGCTCGGCAGCCATGGCTGCAAGTGTCACCATCCCCACTTCACAGATGGGGAAACTGAGGCCGAGTCTAGAGGAGAGGGACAGGCAGAGTGTGTGACCACTGCGCCATCCCCCCCGCCGGACACGCTGCGAACCCCGGGGCTCGGTGGGCTCCAGCGCCGCGTGCCTGGCGGCAGTGCCTCGGACCGTGTTGGGGTCAGAGGGAACCTCCCCTCCCCTCGCTGCTGGCTCCGGGCCGTCCAGCGAAACGCCCCGGATGGGCCGGGGAGTCGGAGCGGACTGTGCCTGGCCGGCGGCTCTCAGAGCAGAGCCCAGCAGGCGTTACGCTCCTTCCGCCTGAAGTTACTCCCGGAGGGGCCGTGGTGTGTGGCGTTTCGCCCCCCCACGCCCGGGGGACAGATGTCTCCTCCGAGCAGAGCCGGGCTCGGTGGGAGAGAGGGAGGTGGAGGGCGGGCGGGGCCACGGCCGGGCCACCACGAGACCTGGGTGTTCATGAGTTACCCAGATGCAGAGAGGCGGCAGCTCCTCCCGGTCTCCAGGCCCTGGGAGCGCCTGTCCCCCTGGGAGCGCCTGTCCCCGCCCGGCCCCAGCGAGCCCTGGCAGCGGGGGGCCGCTGACTGCCAGGGGGAGCGCCCCCGCCCGGGGTCAGGGCAGCCCGTCTCAGCCTCAGCCTCAGCCCTGCCAGCTACCAGCAGCTGCAGCACCACTCTGAGCCTCAGTTTCCTCGTCTGCAGAGTGAGCAAACCAGAGTCCTGCCCGCAGGGCTGGGGAGGGGAGACGAGCGCCAGGGCGAAATCAAAGTGCCTGCGGGTGCTCACGCAGAGGAGGAGAAAAGGAAGAGGACTCGGGCGGTGTGAAAGGTCTGCGCGAGGGCTGAGGGAAAGAATCCTCCGTTTCCTCCCCGGCCAGGCCTCGGCGTGGCCCCACTTCCTGTCCCAGGCCGGCCGGGCAGGCGTGCCCTCACTTAACCCCTTCCCAGGGCCACCGCTGCCACAGAGCCACCCCAGCTGCTCTGCCAGGGCCTGCCCTGGCCTGGTTGGCTTAATTGGCCACAGCTTGCATTTTCAAGCAAAAATAGGCCTCTCCCTGTGCGACCCAGCGGGTGCGGCCCCTCCCCTCGCTCCTGTGCGCGGCAGGCCGGCTCCAGCTGCTCGCTCATGCATTCCCCGCCCAGCTGCTCCGATTTCACGGCCCTCAAATGTTCAAGGTCATTGGGTCACCCAGTGTGGCTCCTCCACTGCCCTCCCTACTCCCAGGCCACTGCGGCCCTTGGAGGCCCTCCTGCCCTGGCCAGCGGCCTGGCCCGTTCTTCTCCAGGGCCGGCCTCGTACTCTGCCACCCATTTGCTCCCTGAGCTCGGGCAAGTCCCAGCCCCGCTCTGGACGCCAGTGTTTCTGTCTGTCGAGCAGTCTACGTGACCACGAATGTCCTTCCAGTATTGCTCCTCCCGGGGTCTCATACCTGCAGGGGACTCCCCTTGCCTCTGCCCACCTAGAAAAATCTCAGGGGAAGACTTTGATTGGTCCTCTTTAGGTCACATGCCCATCCTTGCACCAATCAGTCACAGTGGCTGGGAAAGTGGGAAGCCGTGATTGGTCAGGACTAGGTCCTGTGTTTTCCCTTGTTGCCAGAGGCAAGGGCAAAATACTGGGGTTGGCACCGGCCCAGAAGGAGCCTCAGGGCAGGGCAGGGGAAGCTCGTCTCCAAGTCAGGGGCGCAGCTCCGTGGGCAGGGGCCCCGGGCAAACCCAAACACCCGTGTCCACACCCAGCCCCGGTCCCCAGAGGAGTGAGGCGCCCTGTGGGGAGGGGATGTCTCCTCCCGCCTGAGCAGAAGGGGGTGCAGGGACACCCCTGTGTGGTCCCTTTGTGAGCCAGCCAGGCCGTCCTGGTGCCTCAGGCCGCCCCTCCCTGCCGCCACAGCACACGTTGCGAACATCTGCCCCTGGCCGGCTGCTGGGGGTCCCCCCCCCCCCCCCCGAGTTCCCCGATGCCGACAGGAACCAGCGCCTTTTATCGCCCGCGGCGCACATCTGGGAACACTCTGGCTGAGCCAGGGGGCCGAGGGCGGAGTCCGGGCCAGGCGGACGGGAGCGGGCGGAGGCCGGGGCTGGACCGCCTTCCCGCCTCCTGGCCACGCTGCCCCGTGTGACCCAGGCCGCCTCCTGGGCGGGGTCCGCAGTGGCGCCGCTGTGTGACCGGACTCGTCCAGGAGGGGCCGGGGCCTGGGCGGGCTCCCACCAAGCCTGGCCTGCCAGTTGTGCCGCGGGCCTTTGGGGGGCTGGGGGCTCCTCCGATGATGGGGTGTGTCTGTCCTGCCTCCTCCCTCCTGCCAGGCCTTCTCCTGCCTCTCTGTCTCTCTCCCAGATCTCCAGTCTCTTTTGGCCTCTCAGTTCTCTCTGTCTCTCAGTTCTCTCTGTGTCTCTGTCCTCTCAGTTCTCTCTGTCCCTCCCTTCTTTCTCTCTTCTTCCTCCCCTCCTCCCCCCTCCTCCCTCCCCTCCTGTCCTTTGCCTCCCACGTGAGCATGACCTAAAGATCCACCTGCCAAACTAGGCTGGAGGCCGAAGCCTGAACAAATGAAATTATTTTATTTTTATTTGTTTATTTTATTTTATTTTTTGAGACAGAATCTCACTCAGTTGCCGGGGCTAGAGTGAGTGCCGTGGCGTCAGCCTAGCTCACAGCAACCTCAAACTCCTGGGCTCAAGCGATCCTCCTGCCTCAGCCTCCCGAGTAGCTGGGACTGCAGGCATGCGCCACCATGCACAGCTAATTTTTTAATATATATTTTTAGTTGGCCAATTAATTTCTTTTTATTTTTAGTAGAGATGGGGTCTCGCTCTTGCTCAGGCTGGTCTGAAACTCCTGACCTCAAGCGATCCTCCTGCCTTGGCCTCCCAGAGCGCTAGGATTACAGGTGCGAGCCACCTCGCCCGGCCTATTTCTGTTCTTAACACTGCTTTCTCCCTCCAGGGTTCATTTAAATCAGGACCCACATAAAGTTCGCACTGCGGAGGGCTAACTTAATACATAGGTTCAACGTATAGATGCCTAAACACACGTCTCTCCTCCATCCTTCTCTCTCTCTGTGTCTCTGTCTCTCTCTGCCTCTCCCTCTCCTGGTCTCTGTCTCTGTCTCCGCCTCACTGTTCCATCACAACGTACGTATTGCAGAAACCGGGTTCTTGGTCTTGGAGAGGTTCCCACAGTCCTGGGAGTCTTTATTTTAACACACTCCCCAAGGAATTCCACGTGTGTACACACACACACACACACACACACATATGTATGTTCAAATCGCTGCCCTGCCGCCGGGCCTCTGCCCCGTGGTCGTCCTTTGTGGGGGGCTGGCCCAGGCATCCCAGGAGGCTGAGAAGTGCATCCGGCCCCCGCCTGCTAGGGCCAGTAGCACCCCTCCCCAGGTCACAACAGAAATACGCCCAGACGTTGCTAACTGTCCCCTGGGGGGGTGTGGAACAGACTCTTCAGACCTGGGAGCTGCAGGGAGCTGTGATTTCCACGCCAATACGCGTGTCTGTGCCGCGGCCATTCGGCCAGCGGGCCAGGTCCCGGGCTGCAGATGAGAAGCCGGGAAAAAGACAAGATGGTCCTGTGCCCCCACCAGGTGTGCGCCGCAGGGCTGGGCCTGCTCGTGGGACAAACCAGTGCAAGGTGAGAGGTCAGGCTCAGAGCCCCCTCCACCCCACGCCTCTGAGCACCGCTGCGGGCGTTGGGTGCGTCTCCGCGGTTTGCCTGGCGTGGGTGAGGCTGTGAGGGGCCTTTGTGCAGAAGTGGATGTATGTTTGCTACTTTTTTTTCCCCCGTAGGCACAGCGTCTCCCTCTGTCGCCCAGGCTGGAGTGCAGTGGTGCAATCACAGCTCTCTGCAGCCTCGGTCCAGCTCCTGGGCTCAAGTGATCCTCCTACCTCAGCCTCCCGAATAGCTGGGACTGCATGTGTGAGCCACCATGGCCAGCTAGATTATTTTATTTTATTTTATTTTATTTTATTTTATTTTATTTTATTTTATTTTATTTTATTTATTTTATTTTTGGTAGAGATAAGGTCCCAATATTTTGTCCAGGCTGCCCTTGAACTCCTGGCCTCAAGTGATCCTCCTGCCTTGGCCTCCCAAAGCACCGGGATTACAGACGTGAGCCGCCGCGCCTGGCTCAGTTCTGTCGTGTATGTACCTAGGAGCGGAAACGCCGGGTCCAGTTGTCACTGTGTGTCCAACCTTTGGAGGAACCGCAGGGCTGTCTCCCGAGCAGCCACGCCGTCTCACCCTCCCGCCAGCAGCGCCGTGGTCGCCTGTCCTCCTTGTGCAGCCTCTGCAGGGGTGACGGTTTTGCTTTGCGTTTCGCTAGTGACCGATGTTGGTGAGCCTCTTTCCACGGGCTCGCTGACCCTTTGTCTATTCAAATTTTGCAGAAATGTCTATTCCAATTCTCCCGCCCATTTTAAATCGCACCCTTTCCTTTCTACTGTCGAGCTGTCGCCGTTGCGTGTTCTGCATCCCTTGGGCACCGGGAGCCCCTGCAGGTGGTGAGCAGAGGACGGTGGGTTCCAGGGAGGCTCAAGGCCACAGCACTCCTGGGGGCCACGTGGCCACGTCCTTTGGAATCACAGAGCCACCGGCACCTCCTTCCCGCCCGGGAGCCCCCCAGTAGCCAAAAGTCGTGCATCCTGTGCCGGCCTCTGGGCCTCCTTGCCGTGGCCAGGCTGTTGGGTCTCCGTGGAGACCCTCCCCAGAGCCGGCTGCCCCGCCAGGCCCAGGCCCAGGAGGGTTTTCTGCCCAGTGCAAACGGGGCCCCGGGAGGGGGCCTCGCAGGAAGTGGGTGTTCTCTGCCTCTGGGGCCGCGGGGTCTCTAGAGCTGCCTCCAGCAGCCTCCGGCTCTGGGCGTCAGCTGCATTGCCGCCTGGCATGCCCTGTGGCTCAGTTTCCCCCAGGGATCTGCCCGGTGTTCTAGGTCACTGGCGGCGGTGGCTGCCATCTCCTGACCCCAGCTGGCCGTTCTGCCTCTGGTCTTTGCAGCCAGCAGAGATGACACCTGGGGCGGCCGCAGGACCAGCCGGACATCGGCGCCTTTGTCGGGGCTGTGTCCCCTCCTGGCCAGGACGCCCTTTCTGCCCCTCCCCTGCAGTCCCGGGGCCCGACCCCTTGCCCTGCGGATGTGAAGGAGGGACGAGCTGCCCAAGGTCACCTCCACCCTCCCCGTCACAGCCAGACTTTGTCACTCCCGCCTCAAGCCGGCTTTTGGCCGGGGCAGGGACACGCACGGGCCAAAACGGAATTGTATTTATACAAACCGTGTCCACCCAGTGCCCGGCAGACAGAGGGGCTCAGGGAAGGGCGTGGGGGCCGGGGGAGGCCATAGCTGCCGCCCCGCCCGGGTCAGGGATGAGGGGCCCTCCCAGCCCCCGGCCCACAACCTGCCGCCCCCACCCGGCCTCGAAACGTTCTGTTGCCACAATACACAGGCCCCGCCAAAGGCCGCAGCCTCCAAACCCTGCCAAGGCCACGGAGCGTTTCCTGCCACCAAACTTCCGAAGCCGGTACGCATTCCCCGTCCCCATGGCCTGGATCCAAACCAGGCCCGAGCGTTCCCATGGGAGAGGCTGGCCCAGCGGGAACCTGGGTCAAGGCAGGAGTCAGGGACCCGATTTCCGCCCCTGGGGTCCCGGAGGAAGCGGCCTGTGGTCCCCTGGGCCTTTCTGGTTCCTCCGTCCCACCACCTAGACCCCTGCTCTGGCCACCCACGGAGCCTTCCAAGGAGCTGTTCGGATTCTGGTGGCAGCAGGGATGTGCGGGGGACTGTCACAGCAGCAGACTGACCTGGTGTCCCCACCCACCTACAAGGTGCCTGTGAGACCCGCTTGCCTTCCTGTGGACCACAGTGAAAGCAGACAGAGTGTCCTTGAGCAAGGGGGGGACTCTGTTGCTCCCCTGCAGTATGGCCCTGTCCCCCCATCCCCAGAGGGGATACCACACACCGATGGGTCCCCTGGGCCCCGCCAGGAGGAGCACAGGGCATCCCGGGCTGTGCTGTCCACTGCCGGGGGGAGTTTTAAAAATAAACAACCTTGGCCAGGTGTGGTAGCTCACACCTATAATCCTAGCACTCTGGGAGGCCGAGGCAGGACAATCTCTCGAGGTCAGGAGTTCGAAACCAGCCTGAGCAAGAGTGAGACCCCCCCATCTCTACTATAAATAGAAAGAAATTAATTGGACAGCTAAAAATATATAGAGAAAAAATTAGCCAGGCATGGTGGTGCATGCCTGTAGTCTAAGATACTCAGGAGGCTGAGGCAGGAGGATCGCTTGAGCCCAGGAGTCTGAGGTTGCTGTGAGCTAGGCTGACACCACAGCACTCTAGCCCGGGGAACAGAGTAAGACTCTGTCTCAAAAAATAAAAAATCAAAGTTAACAACTTCCCCGGCCTGGGGACCAAGGGGACGCCCTGGTGGCCGATGGACAGGGAAGGAAAACGACAGTTGCTGTTAGCGGGCACTTGCCGTGTGGGCATCTCCTTTGTCCTCACCCTCTGTTCCTCGGGGCAGGGGCTGTGGTGTTGCCCCGTTGCCGGGGAAACACCCGCCCGGGGAGGGGAAGCCACCTGCCCAGGTCACCCGCTGGTCGGGGACACCCTCCTGCAGCAGCGGCCTTGCTCTCCGTGAGGGACAGCGGGCCCTGGGAGTGGCGGGGGCTCCATGCCGCCCTCAAGGAGAGTCTGGGAAAGAAAGGAAAGCTGAGAAATAGGTGAACGGTTTGAGCTGTGGGAGCGCCGCGCGGGAGCCCACGCTGGGGGTGCAGGAGCGCGTCTGGGCGGCCGGGTCCTCACTGACATGGGCCGGCTGTGGCTGAGTGTTTGGGCAGAGCACAGGGGTGGGGTCAGGGTTGGGGGTGGCAGGGGTCGAGGCAGGGCTGGGGTGGGGGTCGGGGTTGGGGTTGGCAGGGCTGGGGTGGGGGTCTGGGTTGGGGGTGGCAGGGCTGGGGTGGGGGTCGGGGTTGGGGGTGGCAGGGCTGGGGTGGGGGTCTGGGTTGGGGATGGCAGGGCTGGGGTTGGGGTCGGGATTGGGGGTGTCAGGGAGCGGGGCGGGGGAGGGATTGGGGGTGGCAGGCCTGGGGTGGGGGCCAGGTTGGGGGTGGCAGGGCTGAGAGCTGGGGGCGGGGTTTAGGGGTGGCAAAGGTCAGGGGCAGGGTTGGGGGTGGCATGGGTGGTGGTGGGATTGGGGTTTGGGGTGGCAGGCCTGGGGGAGGGATCAGGATTGGGGGTGGCAGGGCTGGGGTGGGGGTTGGGATTGGGGGTGGCAGGGGTTGGGGGCAGGGTTGAGGGGTGGCAAAGGTCAGGGGCAGGGTTGGGGGTGGTAGTGGGATTGGGGTTGGGGGTGGCAGGCCTGGGGGAGGGATCAGGATTGGGGGTGGCAGAGCTGGGGTGGGGGTTGGGATTGGGGGTGGCAGGAGTTGAGGGAGGGATTGTGGGTGGCAGGCCCGGTGGAGGGGTCAGGATTGGGAGTGGCAGGGGTTGGGGGAGGGATTGTGGGTGGCAGGCCTGGGGGAGGGGTCAGGATTCGGGGTGGCAGGACTGGGGGCTTCAGAGCCGTGGGGGAAGGGCAGCACACGGCCACGGGGCTCAGCCAGGAGGACGCATGGCTGCGTGTCCAGGGCAGGAAGGCCACTCGCAACAGCACGCCGGGAGCCGTGGGAGGCAGAGACGCCCAGGCTGGGCTTCCTGCCTTTGAGGAAATCCCAGCCAGTTGCGAGGCGTGGTGGGCAGGCGCCATAGGGGCTGACCGAGGGCCCTGCAGCCCAGAGGTGGTGAGACCCGGCCCGTGGGCTGGCAGCCACACCTGCCTGTGGGCCTGCGGTGGGGGCGGGGCGGCAGGGGAGGGGTGTCCCCAGCAGGAGGGGCTGTGAGGGCGTCACGCGTGTTCCCTGCGGCTCTCTAAGGAAGGACCACAAACACGCCACACCTCGGACTTGTCCTCTCTCTGCTCGGCTGGCCGGAGTCCGACACGGGTCCCAGGGGCTGAAGTTGCGGGGTCGCAGGGCTGGTTCCTGCTGGGGCTCTGGAGGACAGCCTGGGTCCTGCCGTCCCCGCGTCCAGAGGCTCCTCGTCCCTTGGCTCACGGCCCTCCCTCCTCCTCCTCCAAACCCGGCAGGTCTCTCTCCGGCTCTGACCCTCCCGCCTCCCGGTGATCCCACTGGGCACCCCAGAAAGTCCGGGACACTGTCCCCACATCACGGTCCTTAACCGAGTCACGTCTGCACGGCTGAGGCAGCACAGTCACCGTCCCAGACACCAGGACGTGGTACCTGTGGGGATCATCAGTCAGCTGGCCACAGGGTCAAGGTCAAGGTCGGCCTTCCTGGGCTGGGAATTCTGGCCTCCAAGGTCAGGGTCGGGGGCAGGACTGAGCCGCTGCCTACAGCGGCTGGAGGGGGCTAAGGAGCCACAGAAAGTCTCCCGGCGGGACATGGTTGTGGCACTCAGTGGACACAGACACGCATGTTGTTGTGGTGACACGGGAGCCCCAGCATTGGAGCAGGCAGCCCTGGCCCGGCCTCTGGTCACTGTGTGCCTGGAGGCAGGTGGCTGTGCCTCTCTGAGCTCCGCTTCCTGCAGGCGGGCGTCGGGGCAGGGGGCACGAGAGACGCCAACTCTCCTGGGCTCGGGGGCGCCAGTGGGTTGATGTTTACAAACTTCGTGCGTGACACAGCGCCTGCCACATAGCACCCTGTTTCCCCGAAAATAAGACAGGGTCTTGTAATTCTTCTTCCTCAAGATGACACCCTAGGGCTTATTCTCAGGGGACGTTTTATATTTTTTAAGTACAGGGCAACAATCTATATGTATTCAAATACAGTGAAGTCGTCGTCTTCTGGAACATCATCATCACTCTCCAAACCCCGAATTCCATCCTGAATGTCTTGCGACTCTGTTTCCTCTAGAACCATCGGCCCCAATCTCTCCTGTCGAGCAACAGAGCTCTCCTGGGGCAGATGAGAAGGGCTGCTCGTCTTCTTTCCGGCTCCGAGACGACACGCACGGGTTGTGCAGACGCGCTGCGCAGCCACGCCCGTCACTCGGTCTTATTTTCGGGGTGGGGCTTCCATTGCGCGAATGCTTAGAAACCCTGCCAGGGCGTATTGTATGGGTAGGGCTTATTTTCGGGGAAACACGGTTGGTGCTCACCCTGCGGTGGCAGCAGACCAGGGGAGCCCCGAACAGCGTGGGGGCGTCCTGAGAGCAGCCACGGCAGCAGCTGAGGGATGGGAGACCTGGCCACGCAGAGTGGGGCTCGGGGAGCATGTGCCCGGGGGGTGAACGAGTGTCGTGAAGCCGAGTTAGGTGGAGGCAGAGAGAGGCGCCCGCAGGACGGCCCTGTGCGGGGGAGCGGCCTCGCAGGGGGTGGGTTGGCAAGAGCTCCACCTGGGACGGCCTTCAGGCTGGGGGGCAGGGTGGCGCCGGGGGGCCCTGCCCGCTCACTGGGAGGGTCCCTCACCTCCAGGCAGCCTGGAGCTGGAGTGCACAGCCTGAGCCTGCCAGGAGGGGCAGCCCTCCTGCCCAGGGGCTGCGTGTCCAGGGGCAGCCCAGGCAGGGGTCACTCTTCCTCCTGGAGGGCCTGGCGGTTTCAGGGTGCCTTTGCCGGGGGTGTCTGTTGAGCTGAGCGTACGGCTGGCGTGGACCTCGGATGCCACGCCCCAGGCCTGACCAAGACGCCCACCTGGCTCTGGCCTCAGTATTTACTTATAGCAACCAGCCTGCCTGGCTCTGGCCACTTCACACCCCCAGCTCATTCACCTCGCCGGTAACTAGGTGCGGGAGTGCCGATCCTGATCCCATTTCACAGATGGAGCGAGTGAGGCGCTGCAAGGTGGGGTGACTCGCCCAAGGTCGCTCCACTTGTAAGTGGTTGAGCTGGGATCCGAACCCTGGTATCTCGTTTCCAGAATCCTTGATTTTAGCCAGTCTTCAAACTGCCTCTCTGGGGCACTAGGGAGCCACAGATGATTTGAGAGCAGAGGAGTGATGTGAGGGAGGTGGAGTATCGGAGAGCTAAATAGGGCAGCGCCGTGCGGATGGGTTCGTCGGGGGAAGCACATTCTGGGGGTCGGACTCGGGGACGGGCATGGGAGGGTGGGGGAGGCCATCAGGGAGCTGGTCCCCCATCCAGGCAGGAAGTGGCACCAGGGCCTGGGGGAGGCGTCAGCGAGGCCGGGTGCAGAATTCCAGGGATGAGGCCGAGGCGTCCCATGGCCACTGAGCTCCACTTCCTGCAGGCGGGCGACGGGGTGGGGGGCGGGCACGAGAGACTCCGACTCCCATGGCCAGTGAGGCCAAGCGCTAAGGCCTCGGAGGCTCCGTGGCCGCGTGGGGACGGGGTCAGGCTCAGGCAGCCGTGAGCAGGCGTCCCTGGCCTGCCTTCCCTGCCTTTTCTCTCCCTCCTCTTTCCTTCCGAGTCACGGCCTCTGGAATCCCCTGCTGGCCTGGAGCCCACGTGGCCGAGGACCCCGGGCAGGTCACATCCTGCCCTCCCTCGAGCCCGGGCTTCCTTCCGGGGCAGCCTCGGGGGGACACAGTCCACTCCACGCCCCGACACCCGGGCTCCGGTCTAGGAACACCCAGCCCGAGCGTGCGCGCCCCGAGTCGCCAGACTCCGACCTTGGGCGGCTTCCTTAACCTCTCTCGGTTTCCTTCTCCATGGACACGGGGACGGCAACGGTCATACGTGTGGCAAGATCCACCTGACGGGCTCATTGTGCAGATTTCTCGAGAATAAGGCGCGCAGAGGCCAGAGTGGGGCGCGGATGTCCTCGTTAGCGCCTTCCTGGCACGAGGAAGTCCAGGTCACAGAGCTGGCCCGTGGGACGGACCCGTAGTTGCCAGCGCCTGCCAGGGCCGGCCGCGTCTCGGCGTGGGGGACCCGCGGTGGGCATGCACACAAGACCCCAACTACCTGCTGTTCTGGGACTGTGTGCCCGGCTCCGCCCAGGGGCTGGCGTGTGGCATCTCCTTTAACCCTCTCAGCCATCCTACGGGGAGGCCTATTATTGACATCAGGTTCTATTCCCCGCTTTTAAAAATCAAGGCTGTCCCAGAGATTTGCCTGTTCCGGGCTATTCACACAGACGGGAGCAGAAAGCACATGGCCTTCTGTGTCTGGCTTGGGTCCCTCAGCGTCGTGTCCTCGAGGGCGCTGTGTGGGCTTCTTGCGGCCACGCCACGCTCCGCCGTCCGCACGCAGCACGCCTGTCCCTCACCCACCTGCCGGCGGGCGTCAGGTTGTTGCTGCCATCTTTTTCATCCCCATTCTAAAGACACGGAAACTGAGGCCAAACCAGCAGCTCGCCCTACATCAACACCTGTCCCCGGACCCAGCAGTCCCGCTTTCGGGTGTTTACCCGCGAGGACTGAGAACGCGCGAGCACACAGACATTCGGAGCGGCTGCGCGCTCGGCTCCACGCCGGAATCGGCCCTGACACCCGTCCACAGGGGAGGGGCCGAGAAGCCGGGACACGTGTCCTCCCGTGCGGAACATGCTCGCTCGTGAGGAGGACACAATGGCAGACCCTGCGCTGGAAGCCAGGTCCCCACGGGGCCGTGGGGTCCGGCCGACGGCTCTCTTCACCCTGGCAGTGTAGACGCCTCTACCCCCAGGTCCACACTGCTGGGCCCGGCAGCGCGGCGCCACCTCCAGGCCACACAGGGGCCACGTCCCGGTTGTCATCTTCCTCCTGCAGTTCTGCAGCCCCCACCCCTCGTCGCACACTCTCCCTCTGCCTTACAGGTGAGGGAAACCGAGGCTCAGAGAGGTGACTTGTCCTGGGTCTCGCAGCGGGCGGCGGCAGTCCCAGGACTCAAATGCAGGCCGCCGGCGGGTGGCCCGAGCATGTGTCCCCTGCGTGGGCCTCCCCACCGTGCGGTGCGGGTCTGAGCCTCGTGCGAGACGCCGGTCCTGGGACGTGCCGGCGCCGGGGTGGCTCTGCCCCCGCTGCTCCCCCAGAAGCGGCTGCGTGGGGGAGGGAGAGGTGCTGGCTCCCGAGCGCCAGTGGTCTCGGGGGGACGAGGGGACACTCTGTGCGCCTGTGCCTGCGTGTGCACGTCTGTTGTGCACGTCTGTTGTGCACGTCTGTCTCTGTCTCTGTGTGTATCTCTCTGTATCTCTCAGTGTGTCTGGATCCCTGTCTCTGTGTCTCTCTGTGTTCCTTTGTCTCTGTGTCCCTGTATGTGTGTGTGTCTCTGTCTCTTTGACTTGTCTCTCTGTGTGTCCCTCTCTGTCTCTGTGACCCTGTGTCTCTGTGTGGCGTCAGCGTTGGAGCGTCCCCTCCCTGCCTCTTGGCCGGCTGGAAGAAAGCCCCCGTCAGGGCGGGCGGGAGCGAGGGACAGGCCGGCCCTGGCCTGGCTCCTCCTGGGGCTGCTCTGGCGCCGGGCGGCAGGAAGCGGCATTTGGCCCAGGGAGGCCCCGCGGGCGGGCGGGCAGCCTTCCCCGAACAGGCCCACCCCACTCCCGCCCGGGCGGCTGGCGGCTTTCTGCGTCTCTGCCTTTGGGACAAGCTCCCTCTTCCCGGTCCCCGGGCCCGGGCGCTGGGAGAAGGGCTCTGCCTCCTGCTGCCAGCCCTGTGTGCCCCAGGGCTCGGCGGGGGTCACAGAGAGAGGGGCCCGGAGGACAGAGTGGGGGCGAGGCCTGGGCCCCTTCTCCTGGTGGCTTCCCAGGCCCCTGAGTCCCAGCCGGTGCCCCGCCCTCCTCTCCCTCCCTGCTGTGTTTCTGCAGGGTGGGGGAGGGGCTGTTTGGGGGAGCCCCTAATAGCCCTGGGGGTCGAGGCCCCTGGCGGGACCCAGGCAGTCAGAGCCCTGGGACCAGGCTGGCCTGAGCCGGCCTCCAAGCCACCAGCCCACCCAGGACAGCCACCGGGTTGTCAGAAAGCCTGACAGCCCCATGGGCCAGGCGTGGCTTCGGAGCTGGCCACCCTGGGCTCATGGCCCGGCCGGGAGGGCGGAGGCCGCGGAAGGGCCCGTGCCTGGCACACTGTCCTAATCACGCGGCCCCTCCTTGCCCCGACGGCCCCAGCAGGCCGAGTGCGGGGCGAGCCGGGCTCCGGGGACGTTCGCTCCTCTCTGGGAGCACAAGAACGAGCTCGGGGTTTTCCGGTGGTTTTTCACAAAATGTTCTTCCAACTGGAACTTGTACAAACCAACACGCATCGCAGAGCCGCCGTGTCCCTGCTCCTGGAACCTGGCACGGAAGCCGGCTCCGCATGGCGGCAGGAGGAAAGGCCAGCCCTGCTTGGGGGTGGCAGGCAGGGCTGGCTGCCTGGAGGAGGGGGCCTGTCTGGGAGGAGGAACATGCTGTGTGGGTGGCTCCTGCATGGCCGCCGCACCCCCTCCCTGCCCCTGCTGGGTCAGGAGCTGTGTGAGTCTCCCCAGCCGTGGCCTGGCTCCGGCTCCGGGTGTCACACAACACGCCAGCGGCCTGGCAGCTGGCAGGTGACAGCTGGGCCCTGCCCCGGGGGACAGGCTCCGACATGTGCCCTGCAGGGCGAGGCGGATTCAGGGAGGAGGGGTCTGGGCTCGCCCGGGGCGTGTGACGAGCGATTCCCACGTCCTCTTCCCCACCCGCCGAAGGCTGGTGGCTGCCCTGCACAGGCTGTTCTGGGAACAACATGACCCGGAAGTTGAAAGAAAGGATTCGACCCACGGCACCTCTGGGCGTCACCCTCCCTCCGCTCGCCGGCTCTAAGAAGTCAGTGCTACTATTATTATTCCCATTTCATAGATGAGCAGACCGAGGCTCAGATGGCTTCAGCCCTTCCCTTGGGGGTCAGCGCGGGGCTGGGAAGCGCGCGCGTGGTGTCATCTTGGCACCTGCGGACTGTCACCCCACCGATGGGCAGGCAGCCTGCTCCAGGACCAGTCGATCGATCAATGAGTGGATCGATGAACGGCCACGCTGTGCAGCCCCCGCCAGCCCCTCACCCCCCTCTGGGCCTGCGTCTCGGTCACTGCTGGGTCACGGGTGGTGGCACCCAGCTCGGGAAGCTTCTCAAGCCACGACCAGGAACTCGGCGAAGAAGATGTCAGGTCAGGGCCGAGGCAGAGGGACTTTCCAAGGTCCCCGGTCATTTTTAGCCTCCTTGCCCCGGGGACAAGTGGCCCACACCCTGTCCTCGGGCCCGGCCCGCTCTGCCAGTTCTTTTTCCGGCTGCATGAAGTCAGGCGGCCGCACAGCCAAAGCCAAGCCCCAGAGGGCCGGGCACGTGGCACGGGGCAGCCGGAGCAGATGGCAGGCCACCTGTTGCAGGGTGGCACCTACGCCGCCCGCCTGCTCGCTCCCGCCTCCGCCCTCTGCTCCCCGCTGGGCCCTGGGGCGTCTGTGGTGGGGGGAGGGGCGGCCCCGGGCGTGGGGGGCTCTCACCGTCAGGGGGACCCGCCCAGGCTGGGCCGGGGTCAGGGCAAGCCAAGGGCAGCTGCAGACGTCTCTTTAGAGCCTGGTGCCCACAGGTGTGGGGTGGGGGAAGCGCAGACCCAGGGAAGGGGCTCCGCCACCCTCAGAGGGGACCCCAGAAGGGGCCGCCGGTAGGGGCTGCCCCTGAGGGTCCCGAGACCCTGCCCCACCAGTGCCGCCCCCACCAGGCGTCCTTCACCAAATCTTTGGGCATTTAAAGATTTAAAACCTCCTGTTGTTTAAAAAAAAAAAAATCAGACGAGCGATATGTATTTACGGCTCAGGGTAGAACTTTTGAAACAATCCGCAAGCAGAAAGAGCAAAGCTCCCAGTACCGACCCCGCTCTCCTGGGCTCTCCCCTGCGGACCCGGGCGTAACTTTTAAACCCTTCTGGGCCTTTCTTCCCCTGCACGGTGTGAGGCGAACCTCCTTCCGGGTCAACGCTCGGCAGCCCTGGCATGCCTTTTCTTCACGGCATCCTTTGGATTTTCACGTCCTTAGACAAAACTCAATCCCTGATTGGCAGTCCCCAAATCGCAAAGCCACGTCTTTGTGTGACTTATGCGGCCACAGAAATCTGCCCCGAATAGACAGGCAGCTCCTGGTAGCCCCTCTCCCCCACTCCGCGGAGGGTTTGCCCGACTTGCTGCAGAATGTGGATGCGTGTGGTCAGGGGCGCTGCCCACACCCCGCTGGGCGTCACGTCGGGTCTGGCCCGGGGGCGTCTCACGGTTCACAGCCAAGAGAGGCTGCGTTCTGGAACTCCCCGTGACGGACCACACGTGTCTCCGACTTACGTTGCCGCGTGTTCTTCGCCGGAGCTTTGAACTTAAGATGCCCACACCGCGCGAGGGGGTTCTATCTCGGGCGGATGCTTTGAGGCTCAGGAAGGTGGTTCACCCGTGAGTGACAGGTCAGGACCCAACGCCGAGGCTGAGCACACGCTGCTAGGCCGCCCTGCCCCTCCCACTCTTCCCTGATGCGGTGCAGACACGCCCGGTGTCGGCGTGTTTCAGACTGTGCTCCGGGAACCCTGGCTCTCCGAATCCCCGGATGCTCGTTACGCCGTGCAGGGCCGGGCGTGGTGTCTCGCGCCTGTAATCCCAGCACTTTGGGGGGCCGAGGCGGGGGGTCCCTTGAACCTGGGAGTTCCAGGAGGCGGTGAGCTATGGTCAACCCCTGTGCTCCAGCCTGGGTGGCAGAGCAAGACCCTGTCTCTATAAAAGCAAAACAAACAAATAAAAACCCCAAACCCTGCAGACTTCCAGGGCCCCCGAGCCAGCTCTCTGGGGAGTCGCAGGCGTGGGCTTGTTACCCAGGCTGCTGACAGTTCTGGGGCCCATCAAGTGTGAGGCGCTCTGCATGTCCCTCTGCAAGGGAGACGCCGTCCCCGTTCCCACTGGCCTTGTGCTTGGGGGCTGCAGGGTCTCCCTCTTTGCCTCTGCCCCCTGCTGCCACGGGCACGTTGGCCTAACTGCCAACCCAGGAGCCCTGCGACCCTGGGGCGGCTGGCCTCAGAGCCAGGGCTGGGAGTGGCCTCTCCAAACCCAAGTCATCAATCTTGGTTAACTTGGGGAATTGCAACTCGCTTCAGCAACTGCCCTCCCTGCCCACGCCCTCCTCAGAGCCCGGCCTTCCTGCACAGTCCACAGGACACAGGACACGTTCCCGTGTGAGTGCGGGCACTCCCGGTCCCTCTGCTGCTCCCCAAAGAGCAGTTGTGGTTTTTGGCTTAATTCAGTCTGCCTGTCTCCTGCCCATGCCTAACTTTTCTTCCAGGAGTAAATCCTCCTTTCCTCCACCCACTCACCCATCCACCCACTCACCAATCAACCTATCCATCCACCCACCAACCCACTCACCCACCCACTCACCCACCCACCAATCCACCCATCCACCCACCCACCAATCCACCCATCCATCCACCCACCAACCCACTCACCCACCCACCAACCTACCCATCTACTCAGCCACCAACCTCCCATCCATCCATCCACCAACCAATCTATCCATCCATCCACCAACCCACTCACCCACCCACCAATCCACCAACCCACTCACCCACCCACCAATCCACCCATCCATCAACCCACCAACCTACTCACCCACCCACCAACCTACCCATCTACTCAGCCACCAACCTCCCATCCATCCATCCACCAACCAATCTATCCATCCATCCACCAACCCACTCACCCACCCACCAATCCACCAACCCACTCACCCACCCACCAATCCACCCATCCATCAACCCACCAACCTACTCACCCACCCACCAACCTACCCATCTACTCAGCCACCAACCTCCCCATCCATCCATCCATCCACCAACCAATCCATCCATCCACCTATCCACTCACTCATCCATCCATCCATCCATCCGCCAAGCCCGTCGACTCATGCACTCACCCATCCACCCATCCATTACTCATCCATCCATCCTTTGTTTTTCCTTCCATCCATTCAACCATCCACCCACCCATTCACCTGCCACCCACCAAACCATCCATCATTCACCCACCAAACCCAGCCCTCACCCACCCATTGGTCCGTCCATGCCCATGTCCAGTAGGCGCCCAAAGCGTTTTAGTTGAACGAGTGAATGACGAGTTTCTCCGCGCGATCTGTTCCGTGACCTTATGGAAAAGGGAAAGGACATTCACCCGGCGCGCGTGGTTTGGCTACACGGGCTCCTCACGGCTCTCCTCGTGCGCCCGTCTGCCCACCGCCCAGCGGCGTGTCCCGAGCGCCCCCCACGCGGCAGCCGTGGCAGCTTCTGGAGACACGGCAGCGCTGAGCAGGAGCAGACACCCGGCCCTCCCCTCACGACACTTGCGGGTTCGGGGGAAGACAGATGTTCTTCAAGTAACCACACGCGTGAAGTCATAATCGCAAACAGCGCCGAGCGCCAGGAGGGAAAGAGATCGCCCGGCACGTCTGTCTCAGAGCCTCCCCGGCCAGGCCCAGGGGCCCGGAGTGCCCCCGCCAGGGCCGGACCGTTGTCACAGAGGCTCCCCGGCCAGGCCCAGGGGCCCGGAGTGCCCCCGCCGGGGCCGGACCGTTGTCACAGAGGCTCCCCGGCCAGGCCCAGGGGCCTGGAGTGCCCCCACCGGGGCCGGACCGTTGTCACAGAGGCTCCCCGGCCAGGCCCAGGGGCCCGGAGTGCCCCCACCGGGGCCGGACCGTTGTCACAGAGGCTCCCCGGCCAGGCCCAGGGGCCTGGAGTGGCCCCGCCAGGGCCGGACCGTCACGCAGGAGCCAAAGGATGAGCCCGGGGCTGGCCCAGCGCAGGCACCTGGGCCGGGGAGGGTAAGAGAGGAGTTTAAGGAAGAGAGCCGGTTGCCAAACGGCGCAGTAGCGGGAAGAGCAAACGGGGCGGTGATTCTGACTCACGACTAAACTGCGGGAAGCTGCTGGCAGCGCAGACAAGAGGGAAAAGGAAGAATGCAGAGTTATGGTGCTGCCGCTGGACCCACAGAGGAGATGTGGCCACATGCAGAGACACTGCCCACGCAGAGAGGGAGAGACAGAGAGACCCTGGCTTCGCTCTCCTCCAGTCTCCCTCCCAGTGCCCCCCGCTGCCGGCCCCAGTGGGAAGGCAGGGAAGGAAGCCTGGGAACTGCAGCGTGCAGGGTCAGCCTGCAGAGCAGGAGAAGGGCGAGGAATGGCACGTGCCTGGCACACGCAGAAATGACTCAGGCACGGAGGGGAGGGAAACAAGTTCCAGGCAATGGCAACGGCACGTGCAAAGGCCCTGTGGTGCACGTAGCATGCGTGGGGCCTCTTGACAAAGCCAAGGCACCAGGAGGGTGCGGGGAGCCGAGAGGTCTTGGGGTCTCCTGGCAACATGGCCAGAGGCCCAGCGAACGGGGTGTCTGGTCTCTAACCTGAGAGCTATGAAACCTGAGTTGGACTTGAAGCAAGAGGGAGACCACGACCAGGTTTGCATCTCCAAAAAGACCACGCTGGCTGCCGGGTTGCGGAGAGGGAGAAGGGCCCCCAGAGGGGAAGCCGGCTGGAGGCTGGTGCCGCCCTGCAGAGCCCTCCACCCCCAGCCTCCAGCCCAGGCCAGGGGGCCTCGGACACCCACAGAGCACGGAAGTGCCTGCTCCCCCGGGCCCCCCGCTTCCATGGTCATCTGCTCCCCCCTCTAGACCGAATGCCTGACTCTGCCCCCGAGAAGAGCCCACTCCTCCCATGCCCTGCCCTCCATAAGCGCCCCCAGCTGCCCACGCCCTGGGCGGGGGTGCCAGCCGCCGCGGCACCTGTCCACGGCTGTTTTTCACTTCTCCGGCGGCTCAGCTTTCCGCGCCGATAAATATTAATGGCCAGGCCAGGGCCGGGGCCCCACAGAGAGATAGTCTTTCTGGACGTCGCGCCAGCGTGCCCAGCCCAAGTCACAGCAGGACGCCCAGGCCTGCCTCCCCGCCCCCCAGCCTGCGAGTACCCCTCCCCCCGGCGGTGGGGGGGACAGGCCTGGGGGCCCCGGGTTAGACCGGCTCGGTTCTCTCTCAAGGCCACAGCGGGTCCTCCCTGGGCTCCTGGGGAGAAACGGGGTCGGGAAGAAGTTCTCGAACAGCCGAGCGAGGGCACCTTGGCCTCACAGCCATAAATCACCGTGTCCCGAGGGGGGAAGGAGCTCCCTTCCCCTGCGGGGAGTCGGGAAGGCCAAGTTCCAGCCGGGTGTTGGGTGACCCTGGCCGAGTTCAGGGCTGTCCTGGGCCTTGGATCTTCCACCTGTCAAATGAAGGGGTCTCTGTCGGGACCTGGACTTCAGAAGGCGTGCACCCCCAAGGCGGGAGCGGCTTCAGGGAGCTGGGCGGGGGCGAGAGAAATGCCCCTTCAGGCAGCGCTTGCTATGTGTGTGCGAGTGGCGTTTGGTCCCCTAAAGACATGGCAGGGTGGGGTGCAAGACCCTTCTCCACTCTCACACGGACCAAAGCAACGCGGCTTACGTTCGGCCGCTCGCCTGGGGCCACGCAGAGAATACACGGCCGGGCTGGATTTCCACCTGAATCCCCAAACCTGGAGGAAAGCAGTGCAGTGCACGGGCTCGGAGCCGCACGGCCTGGGGCGTAATACCAGCTCCGTCAGTTAGAAGCTGTGTGATCCTGGGCAAGTGGCTTAGCCTCTCTGGGCGTCAGCATCCTCACCTATAAAGTGGAAATGATGCTTGTGTGCCTGCCTCATCGGGCACCGAAAAGACTAAACGGGCAACACACGCGGCCGTGGGGCGCAGCGCGGCCGGCTGAGGGCTTGGGGCGGCCGCGAGGAGGAGGTCCGCCTTGAAGACGCCTTGACCCCGGGAGAGGGTGGAGTCGGGACCTGACACCGTGTGCGACGCCGTGTGCGACCGGGGACTGTAAGCCGCTGTTCCTGGTGAGCGCTGCCCTCCAGACAGCTGGAATGTTCTAAATCATTCTGAGACCCGGGCAGATTGGAGTTTCCCCTTTTAGAGAGAGCCCTGCCTAAGTATTTCTGGCCTGTGAAAGGAACACAGTTTCAGGGCCAGAGCGGAGAGACCACGTGTGCTCGCGCCAGCCAACGGAAACACTGGCCACCGAGGCCTGCCCCTCCGGCGCTGGTGCGGGCTCAGTCCCGGCCGCTCGGAGGGCAGGGGGCGCCCTGCAAGGAGCGGGCCTGGGGGCCCGGCCGGCCGGTGGGTGGGTGGGCAGCTGGCGGGAGCGTCAGGAGGGGCTGAGGCTGAGAACTAGGGAAACCTGGGGCTGCCACTGGCCATCTGAATGTAATTTAAAACATCTTTTTTTTTTTTTTTTTTTTGAGACAGGGTCTCACATTGTTGCCCAGGTTACAGTGAGTGCCGTGGCGTCAGCCTAGCTCACAGCAACCTCAGACTCCTGGGCTCAAGCGATCCTCCTGCCTCAGCCTCCCGAGTAGCTGGGACTACAGGCATGCGCCACCACGCCTAACTAATTTTTTCTATATGTATTAGTTGGCCAATTAATTTATTTCTATTTATAGTAGAGACAGGGTCTCACTCTTGCCCAGGCTGGTCTCGGACTCCTGACCTTGAGCGATCCGCCCGCCTCGGCCTCCCAGAGTGCCAGGATTACAGGCGTGAGCTACCGCGCCCGGCCTATTACATAATATGCATTAAAGTCAAACATACACCTACCGATGGCTAGCCATTCTACTCCCAGGTATCCACCCCAAAGAAATGCACTGTGTGTTTCCAACAAAAGACACGCACTGGAATGTTCCGGAAAACACTCTGCATGGTAGCCCCAATGGAAACTACCAGAGCTCACCAAGGGTGGAATGGACAGGCAAATGATGGAATATTCACCCAACGGACTACTATGCAGCAATGAAAAAGAACAAAGTACTGGCCCGTGCAGAATGAGGGAAGACGTGCTGTAGAGCGAAAAGCCAGACCCGGAGAAGACCCACGCTCTGCTTCTAGAAGCGCAAGAGCAGCCTGTGCTGACGCAGCCTGCAACACGGGAGGCCCGGACACATTGTGCTCAGGGGGCGCGGCCAGCCACGAAAGACCACGTGGTGTTGATCCCGTGGACGCGGACTGCTCAGAACAGGCAAATCTGGAGAGGCGGAAAGTGGATTAAGGGCCGCCCGGGGCGGGGGTCCCGAGCAGCGGGAGGGATTGGGGTGGACAGCCACTAAACGGTATGAGGTTTCTTTTTGGGGTGATGAAAACGTTCTGAAATCGATTGTGGTGGTGGTTGCAAAACTCCGTAAATATACTAAAAGCCACCGAATCGTAGGCTTTAAGTGGGTGGATTGTGTGGCGTGTGAATTTTATCTCAGTAAAGCTGCTAAGAAAAACAGCACAGTCTGGGGTCAGAAGTCAGGACGCCTGGAGCCCCGGCGTTTCCCTGGGGGGCCGGGCAGTGCCTGGAAAGGGGCCACGGGGGGCTTCCGGGAGGCCGCACACGCCTCCTTCCTGGGTGCCGGATACGCAGTCGTGTTCAGCTCGTGAAAGTTCAGCAAACGGCACTCACAGGACGCGGCACAGTTTTCTGGAGAGAGGTGATCCTTCCTTCCATAAAAGGTTTATAAAACACAACACGCAAGTTTAGCGTTAGACACACGCCTTGGTCCCACAGTGTGTCCCCACGCTCGAGCCCGGCAGCCACCCACCCACCCCCCGCATCAACCACAGGCCGGGGAGGCAGGCCGGCGGCCGAGCTTGGAACACGCTGCGGTGACTCAGAGGAGCAGCTGGAAAGAATCTGTGGCTGTTGACTTCCTCCTGCCAACCGGCTCGGGGACCTGCCGTGGCAGCCCGCGGAGGGGCTGGGGAGAGCCGGGCCGAAGGTGGCGGCCACGGGCGGGGCCGCGGGCAGGACTCAGAGGCGCGCAGCGTGGAGCCCTGACCATTGGCCTCCCTGGCGGGGCCCAGCGAGGGACAAGGCGGCCTTTATCAGGGAGGCCCGGGGAGGCGGGCCTGGCAGCACACGGCGGGCGGGTTAGAGCAGAGCAGGGTGCTGGGGCCAGACGCCCGGGGAGGAACCCAGCTCCGTGACGCTGGGGACGTGAGTTCACCCCTCCGAGGCCTCAGTGGCCCCATCAGTAAAATCGTGTACCGCCAGTGCCTGCTTTTTAGGGCGCTGTGCGAACCGAGATAATGCTATCTGCATGGAACACAGTGCCTGGCATCTAGTGACCGCCGGTAGACGTAAATATTAGCTGTTACCATTCTGAGCTGGGGGACGCACACTGGTGCTTATTGAGTGCCTACTGTATATACCAGGCACCCTGAAGGCAGCTCCTGACTTGGTTGCTTTTGCTCCCACCCCTCTCCCACACACCTATGCCCGACCCTCTCCGGAAACCTCCGTGGCTTGGAAGCTCGGGGACTGACCACAGAGACGGCTGCTGGGATTCGGTGCTGCAAATCAGGGGTCTGCCGAGGAGCCGCAGCAAGGGAGCCTTTGAATACCCTCAAGATTTATGCGGCCGGTTTGTCCCGCCATCCCCGGTGGCAGGTCAGCAGCGGTGATCGTTTATCAAAGGGGTTTTACGAGGCCCTGAAGTTCGCAGCAGAATCCTCAGATTTCAAGCTGGCCCGGCCTGGGCTGGGGGAGGGTAGCTCCTGCAGTGGGAGGCCGCGGGCGTTCCTCTCCCGGATTTTTTTGTCTGTTTGTTTCAGATTAAGGGGAGCAAGGACAGGTTTTAGGGCACCCGATTCTGTTGTGTACATTTGCAAATTTGTTTCCCAGGCAGTGGCCCCTAATTGTGGAATGCAAGCCATGACTTTTTTTTTTTTTTTTTTTCTTTTTGAAACAGAGTCTCACTCTGTTGCCCGGGCTAGAGTGAGTGCCGTGGCGCCAGCCTAGCTCACAGCAACCTCACACTCCTGGGCTCAAGTGATCCTCCTGCCTCAGCCTCCCGAGTAGCTGGGATTACAAGCATGTGCCACCATGCCCGGCTAATTTTTTCTATTTTTAGTTGTTTTGGCTAATTTCTTTGTATTTATAGTAGAGACGGGGTCTCGCTCTTGCTCAGGCTGGTCTTAAACTCCTGAGCTCAAGCAATCCTTCCGCCTCGGCTTCCCAGGGTGTTGGGATTACAGGCGTGAGCCACTGGGCTTGGCCAAGCCATGATTTTTTTAATGAGGCCTGTCGAGGTATATACAATGTTTCTGCCCAGGCCGTCTTAGGCCCCTGAAATAGTAAGCGCCGGCCCTACCTTCCCTCTAGGAAGCTCCTGAGTTTAAAAGGCAGCAGGATGCTCAGACAGGGTCCCCAAACTGCGCCGTGTATGTGGAACGTTTCTGTTTGACAAGTTAGAGTGATCAGTGTATAAAGAACGCACCAAAATTCCACCAGCCCCTCGACCCGCACCCCCAGGCAGACAGCTTCTCCTGGCTCCAGGAACCATGCCCTTGAGCAAGGCCCTGTGTGGTGGAGCCTCAGTTTCCCCAGCTCTAAAGTGGATGTGATACTCCCTGTCATGCCTCCACGTACGGCTGTCACACGAGCTAACAGATGTGCGATGGCTCACAAGCCCAAGGCCTCTACAAATCCCAGGGTGTTTTTTGTTTTTTATTGTTAACAGTTACACTCTCTCCCTCTGGGAAGGAAGATACATCTTCGCCAGGGCTGCAGGGTTCGAAGCTCTTTCTGAGGATAGCAGAGAGGAGCTTGCTTCGTTCTTAGGCAAAAAGAAAAAAAAAATAGAAAAAATAGGGCAGACAGAGATAGACTTTGTTTTCCTGTTCCCCAGAGAGCCAGAGGCCGAACACACAGCGCGTGCCGCCTCTCCAAGAGGACGGAGGGGCTGCCTGCCAAGGTGGAGGGTCCTCGGAGGGACAGGGAGGCACAGGCGCAGCGTGGAGGGGCGAGGAGAAGGGCAGAGGCCGTGGCGAGGAGGGACGTGGGGTTACAGGCCGGGAGCAGGGGAGCTGGCGGGCGGGAGCCGGCCGGGTCACAGGCGGTTCCGGAACTGGCAGGGCGCAGTGGGGTTTTGGATGGAGCCTGGCATCCCTCGTTCAAGCTCGGGGGTCCTCGCCCACGTCCCCAGCCTCCAGAAGCCGAGGGGCAGGGCAAGGCACGCCGGCTGCGGCTCTGCCCCGGGAGAGGCCGGCGGGCGGCACTGCTCGGCGGGGAGGCAGCTGGCCACACACGCACACGCCTGTGGCTGCTGCTGAGACGACCTACAGGTAGCTGCACACCTGGGCCGCACCCAGGTGCTCGGTGCTGACGGCGCCTGGTCCCCTGCAGAGCCCGGGTGGCATCTTCCCTGCTCCCAGCACCCGGCCGTCTGCGGGCGACTTTGGTGTTTGCAAGGCCCAGGATGGAGGACGGGGCGCCCGGCCCCGCGGCGCCGGTCTGGAGGGCCCGGCACCCTCTCTCTGGCTGCAGTGAGGCCTGGAGGGCTCGGGGGTGCCTGGAGACGGCTCTGCCGGGACGGGAGGTGGCGGCTCTGGCAGCGCCTGGGGGGGTGTGTGGACGGCTCCGGCCAGCTTGAGCCTTTTGCACTTTTCCGTTAGAAAAAGGGCCGGCGAGTCTGCGTCGGCGCGCGGCGTTAATGCAGACCCACCCCGGCATTTCTCCTCTCCTGCTGGCACCGACTCGGCCGTTGTGTCCAGACAGGAACCTCGGTTTCCTTAGGGACACGTGTGACGAGAGGCGGGACGAGGCCGTCACTGTCCTAACAAGCTGTGTCTCAGGATTTGGGGAAAGGCCCAGGGGGTCACAGAGCCCCACTGCCCCAGGGCCGGCCCAGCGTGACCTTGGGCCAGTGACTTCCCTTCTCTGTGACTCGGTCTCCTCACCGTGAGCCGGGCTGTGACGGAACCCACCTCGTGGGCCCGTTACACGGGTTTGCGCTGCGGTCACGGCTGGGGCAGGGCTGTGCTTTGCTGCGGTCATCGCGCTCCGCCCTCCCTGCGTTTTGTCATTTTGTCATCTCTGCTTTACAGATGGGGAAACTGAGGCTCAGAGAAGTCAGGAGCAGGCCAAGGCCACGCAGGTAGTAACTGGCAGAGGGGTGACATCCATGTGGCGTGTCAGGCCATGTCAGCGCCCCCCCCCCCCCGTGTCATCCACCCACAGACGACCCTCCGCCGTCACCTGCTCCCTCCTCCTCTGATCCGTGTTCACCTGCTTCCGGCTCCCAAGACGTGCTCCAGGGGACGCTGCTGGGTCACCGGGTCACGGAGGGAAACAAAGACATCCAGCCGGGCACCCGCCACCCCCGACTCCTGGCCCACTTTACACGCACACGCGGGCACACGCACAGATGAACACATTCACACACATGATCACACGTGCCTGCAGACACGAATGCATGCACGAACACACACGTATGCACAACATGCATGCTTGTACACACATGTACACATACTAGCAAATGCGCGCACGCACGCGCACGCTTACCCCTGCACACACAGCACACGCTCGGGAAGCCCCCCTCCCAGGAGGGTTCCAGCTTAGTCAAGAAAACCCGCCTCCCTCTGTTCGTCCTGCCAGCCCTGCGGCCGTGCCCTCAGACCGTGTGCGTGACCTCCCCACGGCGGCCCCTCACGCTGGGGCAACCTCCTCTGCCAGGGGCGGGAGGGAGGCCCCATTCCCGGGCAGCCTCTCTCTGCCTCACGCGGTCCACGCGCAGACATCCCGCGGGGCAGGCATCGCAGCCCCACTGCACAGAGCGGCAAACTGAGGCTCAGCTGGCTAAGAGGGCTGCTCCAGGCTCACACGGCTGGCAAGGGGCGGAACGGGACTGGGACCGGGGCACTGAGCCGGGCCCTGGATGCACAGCGAGACGGGCCATTAAGGGTGTGTGTGTGGGGGGTACACTGGTGGGGAGGGGAGGGTGGGCCGGGCAGGGACCGTAGACAGGAAAATAAACGACACCCACACCAGCTCCCGTGCCCAGGAGCCAGGATGGAGGGAAGCGGGGAGGCCGCTCAGGGTGATGCTGTGGCCAAGACCCTGAGGACGAGGCCCAGAGGCGTGTGTGCCCCGCCCCAGGGGCCCACACCTGACAGCAGCCGGGAGGCGCTGAGCCCGGGGCTGTTTCCCCAGCAGCCCCTTGGCCTGCGGGACTGGCCGACCTTCCCTGACTGTGCAAACACACAGTTAGCAGATGTGGCCTTTAAAGTTTCCCAGTCAGCCCTCTCCCCAGGTATTAAAAATGCCAGGAGCCAAGAAGCCGCCTGCCCTGCCCCCAGCATTCCTCTGGGACAGCTCTGCTGACACAGCAGTTTCCCAGGGCCTGGTGAGGGCCCAGCGTCTCTGGCTGCCCAGGATGATTTTCCTATTAACCCTTGGCCCGCGAGCCCTGGAATGCCACCGGGGTTCCTGAGAGCCGGCCCTTTGCTCTCCTTCCATCTATTTATAATGCATGGCCTTGCTCGGTGATAAGAGGAAGCCCAGTTTTATTTACATGTCAGCACCCCGGAGGGTGGAGGTGACCACCGGGCACCTTTGTCCCTGGGCCGACTCTGGGCTCTGCTGGCAGGTCAGGACAGCTGTAAACTGCTCAGAAATCAGAGACTCGCGGAGTTTTGAAGCTGGAAGGGGTGTCATTTCACAGACTGGGAAATTCGAGGTTCAGAGATGCCTGGATTGTGCAGTGCCAGGGGTGGGAGTGCAGGGGTCCAGGCCTTGTTCCCTGCTTTGGGTGGGGGACACCAGTCTCCATGAGCAGACGGGTGGTGACGCGGACCAGACGTCTGCCTAATGAGGCTGCACATCCCGCTAGTCAAGAGCAGGGCCCTGGCACCCCACTACCTGGGTCTGAACCCCACTTGGCCACTTCAAATAAGTAACTTAAGGCTGAGCACCACCTCCCTGCTGTCTGTAAAACGGGGCTGATCCTGGCACGGCCCAGAGAGTTACCAGGAGGCGTAATTGATCTGAAATATATAAAGTGCTCAGAACGGTGCCTGGCACCCTGCAAGTCTGTTAAATAAATACAATGTATCCATACACAGTACAGGGAAACAGTTGCAGCTCCTATTTAACAAAAGAGTGACAGGGCTCAGAGAGGTTGAGTCACTTGCCCGGGGATACACAGGATTCTCGCTACTTCCTTCTGCTTGTGAGCAGCGGCCGATGGCCAGCGGTGCCAGGGACAGGGCAGGCCCCGGCCTCTGTCCCCACTGACCTGTTCCAGGAGACAGGAGACAGCCCCTCTTCCCTCTGTCTCCAAAATCAGAACGCTGTCCCAGGAAGGGCGCCCCCAACCCTGGGCTGCGTGGGACTGTAAACGGCTCTCACTTGGTCCCCCCTTTAGACCGAGGCGGGGCGGGCCCCCCGCAGTGAAAGCCGCAGGGTGCCTCCTCCGCAGCGGCCCTGCCCCCGCGCTGCCCTTCCTGGGGGGGGGCTCTGTCCCCAGCCACACCGCCGCGTCCTTACCTGGCTCTTCCCGCGTCCCGCTTGACCTTTACTTAAAGACCAGCTCCGGCGCTGATGCGCTCGGCGGTCCCCCAGGAGACCCTTCAGACGGCCCGAGCCCGGCGCGCTGGAGAGAGCCCCTAATTGGGGCAATGAATCATCGCGCGCCGCTCCGGCTGGACACAAAATAGATAGAGGAGCCGGCGCGCTATTGTGCGCAGTTTGGGACGCGGGGGAGGGGAGGAGGGGGAGGAGGGAAGGAGGGGGAGGAGGGGAGGAGGAGGAGGGCGGGCGCAGGGAGGGAGCGCGCGAGGGAGGGATTCCCCGCCCGCCGCCTCCCGCCTCCCGCCCCCGCCCCCGCCCCCGCCCCGCGCGCCGCCCCGCCCCTCCTCCCCAATTAAATGACCCAACGCTCTGGCAGGCGCCGGAGCTCGCACATGCGGCTGCCGCTCCAGCCGCCCGGGGCCGCCGCTGCCGCCGCCGCGTTCCGGGCGCGCTCGCCGTGGCGCCGCCTCGGCCTGCGCCGCCGCCGGGGGCTGGGCAGGCCCGGGGGCGCCGGTGCAGGCGGCCGGCGCCAAACTTTGCGGCGCGCACACATGCTCCAAGTTGCGCGCGGCGGCGCGGGCGGCGCTGAGGGCGGCCGGGGCGCGCGGGGCCCGGGCGGGGCGGCGCGGCCATGAGCGGGCGGCCGGCGCCGGTCTCCCGCAAGCAGCGGCTCATGGCAGCCGTGGGCGAGCGGGCGGCGGGCGGCGGCGCGCCGCTGTCGTGCTTCATCTGCGGCGGCGGCATCGGGCGCGGCAAGGAGCTGAAGCTGCAGGTGAAGCAGCCGGCGGCGGGCGCGGGGGCCCCGGCGCAGCCCTTCTTCCCCTTCCTGCAGCAGCAGGAGCCGGCGCCCGGCGCGCGCGAGCTGTCGCCGGCCGACGGCTGCGTGCTGGTGTGCGCCGTGTGCCGCTGCTTCCTGGGCGAGCAGTGGGCCGCCTTCGAGCGCGCCCGCACGCCGGTGGACAAGCGCATGTACTGGCTCAAGCGGCCCCACCAGTGCGACGCGGGCGCGGGTGGGCGCCGCGGGGGCGCCGGGGCCCCCCGCGAGTGGAACGTTGCCTACGCGCTGGGCAGTGCCGCCGGCGACGACGACGACGACGACGACGCAGGCGGCCCCCGGCTCCGCGGGGCCGCCGAGGAGACCCGGGACTCTGACTTGTCGGAGCTGTCGGACACGGATCCCCTGTCGGAGCCCGACCCAGCCTCACGCGACGCCGCCAGCCCCCCCCAGGACCCGGCGCCGGCGCCGCGGGCCACCCCGGGCCCAGGACCAGGGCCTCCTCGCGGGGGCCGCTGCCAGGAGTGGAGGCCGGCGCCGGGACCCTCTCCCGGACCGGGCGCGGAGCCCCCCGCGCGGGGGCGCGCGGAGGAGGAGGGGGTCCCCTCGAAGGTCTGCGCGGACGGGGAGCCCAAGACCAGCGTCCGGCGCCGGCGGAAGGGGGTCGGGAGGCCCTGGGCCTCGGAGGCCCGGGCCAGCGTCCTGAGGGGCATCCAGGACCCTTGGCAAGGCCTGCCTGTCCAGGAAGCCCCTGCAGATGGCTTGAAAGGAGGGCCCTTGGGCCGGGCCACCGAGCCGGGGCAGGGCAGGCCGCTGGGGCACACTCTCGGGGACTTTTGCACGTCCGAGGACAGCGACATCAACATCACCAGCGGGGAGGAGGACCACAAGGAGCAGCCTTTCCCGGGCCCCTGTGGCCCCAGAGAGAAGGAGGACGGTGGCCGCGTGCCCCGGGACCCCCCGGAGAGCCGGGCGGCGCCGCCCGAGGGCCGGTGCTGCTACATCTGCGGGTCGGCGCTGTCCGCGGCCTCGCGGCGCCAGGTCCACGTGCAGAAGCAGGAGCGGCTGGCCCAGGCGCCCTTCTTCCCCTTCCTGTGGCTGCACAGCCCGCCGCCGGGCGCGGAGCCCATCAGCGAGGGCGGCAGCACGCTGGTGTGCGCCTGCTGCTTCTCCTCGCTCATGCAGCAGTGGCGGAGCTTCGAGCTGGCCGGCGTGCCCGTCCTGCAGCGCCTCTACGTGGTGCCGCTCAACAGCCGCGCGCCCGGCATGGCCTCCAAGGGCCGGCGGCTGCCCCGGGAGGAGGGCGCGCCGGCGGCCCTGCGCGAGGCCTGCTACCTCTGCGGCGAGGACTGCACCCAGGACGCGCGCGCCGTGCCCTCCAGGCTGCTCAACGGCAGCGGCCGCGGCGCCATGCACTTCCCCTTCCTCAGCCTGCTGCCCTGCCCGCCCAACGCGCGCGGCCCCGACGCGCGCTGCGAGGTGCGCAGCTGCCCCAAGTGCTTCAGCGTGCTGGAGGACGTGTGGGCCCTGTACCGCGCCTGCCGCAACGAGGCCCTCATCACCTCCGTGCAGGGCTTCCTGGGCCGCTACCACCAGGCCTTCTCCGCCTCGGACCCCGCGCGCTCCGAGCCGCCCGCGCCCGCCCGCGGTGGCCCCGCGTCCGTGTGCTACGTCTGCGGGGCCGAGCTGGGCCCCGGGAAGGAGTTCCAGCTCCACGTGAACCCCGCAAGCCACGCGGGCGAGAAGGAGCCCTTCTTCCCCTTCCTCACCGTGTACCCGCCCGCCCCCCGCGCCAGGCCCGTGGATGCCACCGGCCTGGTGGCCGCCTGCGTGCTCTGCTACCACGACCTGCTGGGCCAGTGGCTGCAGCACGAGGCCCGGGGCGCCCAGCACGCCGTGAGCGCCTGGTCTCGGCAGTACCAGGTGGAGACCTTCGTGTGCTTCTTCTGCCAGCAGGAGAAGAAGCGTTGCCTGGGGCTGACGCCCGTGCGGGTGGCGCGGCTGCCCTTGTTCCTCTACACCCTGCGAGCCAGCCACAGCCTGCTGGTGGACGACGGGCAGCAGCTCACCATCGGCGCCTGCGTGGAGTGCGGAACGCTGGTGTGCGCGGGCCAGGGGCTCACCCGCCAGGGACCCGTGGGCTGGAGCTCCCCGGCGGCGGCAGCGACAAAGGTAAGCAGCGGCTTTCATCTCGTCTTGGACCCTTCCTCTGGCATCCGTGCAGGGAAGGGAGAGGTGCTGTTTTCCGTCCCTCTGAGAAACTCGGAAGGAGTTTTTACAGGTTCTCTCTGTGCGGTACCTTCCTGGGGGAGGAGCCTTCCCAGGGTGCCCGGGCTTGGTGCTTGGTGGGCACCGTGGCCCGGCTGGCCCCAGAGGTGTGGGGCGGGCGGCCAGAGGAGCTGGGGTCAGGACTGGTCTCCTGGAAGAATAGGCCGCCGCTGAGAGCGGCAGGCACGGGCCTGAACTTGGGCGTGTTTGCGCGGAATCCGTCAAACAGAGGAAGTTGGGGGCATGTCTGTCATCCGCCTGATAACGCTGGTGATTAGTGCGGCCCGGCGGGTCACGGAGAGGTCTCCGCGCGCACCCGGTTGGAGCACACCAGAGGTGGGAAGTCGCTCTGCCCTCCTGCTCCGCGTGGCTCGGCGCCTCCACAGCTTTCCACCCGAGTCCGCGCTTTGCCCGTGAGACCTGGCTGCTTAGCGGCAGATGGGAGCCGCCTTCCAGACGGGGTGTGTGGAGCCGCGGGGACGGCGGCCTAGGCAGACTGTGCTCGCAGCGGGGATAGACTGTCTTCTCTGCACACCGGCCTTGCAGGGCCGGCCGGGCTCTGGATCCCGCTTTGCAGGGCCCGAGCAGGAGCCGCCCCCGGGCCGCCCCGGCCACGGCGGCCGTTTCAGTCCAGTGCCCATCGTGGGGGCGGCCGGCCGGGCGGATGGGGAAGGCGTCCCCGTCCTGTTCAGGACTGGCTCGAGAGCTTCCTGACCTTGCCGGCCACGTGCGTGCGTGCATGTGTGTGCGGGCGCGTGTGCAGGACTACCGGGCGGTGTGCTCACCCACGGTGGCCGCGTCCGAGAGGGGGGCTCCCTGCCCGAGCCCTCGTGCCTTGCTGTCTCTGCCGCCACCGGCCTTGGACTTGTCGCGGCCTCTGGGGCTGTCCCTGGGCCGCGGCTGGGGGTCGGAGGAGCTGCAGCCCCGGCCGGGCCGGCTGGGAGACGAGGCCCCGGGCTTGGAGCAGGACAGAGCCGGTGCCCGTGCCGCCGCGTCTCTGGGTAGCCGTGCCTGCGAGTCTCCCTGGCCAGGAAGCACAGACCGCCCGCCCGGCGAGAGCTCACGCACCGGGGGCTTCAGTGCTCTTGGAGGCCAGGGCTTGGCACGCAGCGGGGCCCTCGCGTGGGACGCGGCCCGCAGGTCCTCGCAGGGCGTGGGCGGTGCCGTGCGCCAGCCCCTGGTCTGCAGGCCGGCGCCCCTCTGCGGGGCTCTCGCTGTTTCCGGCAGAACACCTCATGAGGTTTCCTCGTGTCCCTCTGCTCCCATGTCTGGGGGCGCCCAGGTGCCCACTGGGGCCTCGACTGGTAGAACTGGGGGAAATTGGCTCCCCATGTCGGCCAGGGAAGGGGCGTTGAGACAGGCCGGTGCCCCCCCGAAGTGGTCAGCGCGAGTTTGGGAGGGCTCATGGCCCGTGGACTTCTGCGCGGTTTTCGGAACCAAGTTACCTCATTGGCTTCTCCCCGTGGCCCCCTGGGGCCGCCTTGTTCCCATTTTACAGACGGGTCAGTTGAGACTCAGAGAACTCAGACGACCTTGGTGACCGCCACACGCTGGGAGGCGGCTGAGGTGTGTTCTGCCCGCCCCAGGGGTGGGCTGAGGGAGGCCGGGCTTGCCGAGCCTTGGCCCGCGGGAAGCCTTTGCGGGATGGGGCATGGCAGAGGACAGGGTAGAGCCTGGCAGCCTCCCTGGGCAGAGGTGCCTGTCGGGGGGCCGGAGGGGCGGGAGCTCGAAGCCTTGGAACCAGGACAGAGGGGGGAGGTCGGACCTGGCGTGGGAGGCCCCGGGAACCATGACGGCTTCTTGAGAGAAAGCGTGGGAGGGCGGGGAATGGGCCCACTGGGGCCGGCCGGGCGGTGGCGGGGCCCTGGGACAGGCCTGCCCTGGGGAGGGGCCGCGGTGAGGGGCCAGGCCCCGCCGGACGGAGGGAAAAGCGAAGCCTCCACTCGCGGCTCCCAGGAGCCTGCGCTGACAGCCAGGAGGACGCCGGCTCTTGGCCTCTGGCCTGCCCGGCCCCCCCTCCCATTCATTCAGCAGATATTTATGGAGCGCCTGCTCTGAGCCAGGCGCTGTTCCAGACTCAGGGGAGCGGGGGCCAGCGCGGAGCCTCAGGGCCACGGGGGGTGGGGGGTGGAGTGGCGGACACCTGGGCATGGGGGGTGAGAGGGCACCCCGCGTGGCCGGGCGTGGCGGGGCGCCCGGCAGGGCTGTCGAGGGGGAGGGAAGCATGGGGGGCCACCAGGGGCTGGCAGGGGCTCGGGGACCTGGACCCTGGCGGGTTTCCCAAAGCGGCTCTGGAGTCCGGATTCTCTCGCGCCGTTCCCGGTCTCGGTGCGGTTTGAGGGTTTGGTGGCACGAGGGGGCGTGGGGACGTGGCCGCAGGGAAGCCGCTCAGCGGGCACGCAGCATGTTCCGGAACCCGGCTCTGTCCCGCCCCCATCACGCCCGAGCCGCCCTGGGGGAGCGTTCGCCGTCAGAGCGGCCGCAGGACCCGGCAGCCGGGAACGCTGGATAAAGAAGACGGGAGAAAAGGAGGAAGACAGCCCAGCGGAGGAGGGGCACACTGACCCGCGCCGCCCTCTCGCTGGGACGGACGTGGCTGTTCTTCTTTCCAGCCGGGCTCTGGGCCACCAAGCCCTCGGTCGCTGCTTCCGTAGGGCTGTGTCCCGGCCAGGCCGGAGAGGGCTGCAGCCGGGACCTGGCGCCCCCTCCCCGAGGAAGGTTCCTGGCAAGCTTCTCCCCAAAAGCTCTGTGAAACCCTGGGGAGAGCCTGAGTTTGACTTAAGACCTGGCCTGAATCCTCATTCTCTTGGGAGTTGGCTGTGTGAGCTTGGGTGAGACTCTTGCCCTCTCTGGGCCTGAGTTGCCGACAGAGCAGGGCTCCTTCCTCTGAGAGCCCAGCGTGGCGGCCTGGGTGGGGAGCGCCGGGCTCCTGTCTCCTTCCCCGGGATGCCGGTAGCCTGGGGTGCGGTTTCTCGCACCTGTGCCCACCATCTTTCTTCCGAGGTGGGCAGCGGCCGGCCCTCCCTCCACGGCTAGAGGCAGGACCGGCCAGGGTGCCGGAGGTGGCGTTTGGGTCGCAAGCCTGCAGGTGCCGAGTGCTGTCTGCACTCGGGCTTCACGGCGTCATCCACACCTGCTGACTCTGCACACGGCCCTGTCTGGGGAGGCGCCACCACCCCCTTTTTGGAGATGGAAAAAAAAACGGGTCCAGAGAGGTCAAGTCACTTGTCCAAGGCCACTCAGCTAGAGCCAGCAGCACGGGCATTGGGCCTGGAGTCTGCACCAGCTCCGTCCTGCGGGTCTGTCCTCGCTGGGGCAGGGCCTGGGGGGGGTGGCTCTTCATGTCCCCTGTGTGCGCCCACATGTCCCCACCGAGGCCGCTGGGGCCTGCCGGAGCAGGAGCTGGCTGCCTGGGGCAGAGGCCCGAGAAGTCCCCGCTGGCTGTCTCTGGCTGTCCTTGCGGGCGGGCGCCCTGGCCCCTTCCAGGCCCTGTCTGGGCAGCGTTCTGGCTAACGGGGTGTGCGGCTGTTTGCCTAACCGCACCCCACCTCTCGCCGCGGGGACGCCCAGGCCAAGCCCCCCGCGCGTGGCCCCCTCGCCCGGAACAGGTGTTACAGCCGCAGCCTCCTTCCCTCTCCCGTGGGACATCGGGGGCTGTCATCACTCGCCCGCTGGGCGGGCGCGCACATCTGCTTCCCGAGCTCCCTGCTCTCCGGGGAGGCCTTGGCAGCCCCCTCTCCGGGACCAGGCTCTCGGACACCTGGCCGGGACCGGTTGCATTGGGGAAGCTTCTGGAAGGTGCCAGGGGAGGTGGGCGTGGTGGGGCTGGAACGGGCGCCCCCTCCCTGGCAGCGGCTGGACAGTGACCGGGCTGGGGCCTTTCTCAAGCTCCCACCACCCCCGCCAAGGGGCGGGTCCGTGCTGTTCTTGGCCTGTTGGGAGCCGCCATCTGCTCCTCCGCTCAGAGCCGGGAACTTTCCAGACGCTCCCTGCCCTAAGCCTGGAGGCGACTGGAGACACCTGGGCAGAGGAGGAAGCGAAGGGAAAAGGCCTTCAAGACGCAGCCGTCCCTGGGAGAAGGGGCTGGGCGGGAAAGTCTGCAAAGCTCCCGGGCCCCTCCTCTGCTTAGACCTCTTGGGATCCCACCTTCCTGGGGGTAGCTGTGTTGCCAGTGCCCTCGGGTCGTTTGTGGCCTCTCGGCACATTTTCTGGGCTGAGGAAGAGCCCAGTCCAGGATTCAGGTCCCTCCCCTGCCTGAGGTCCCCATCCTGGTGGGAAGGGAGGGGAGGGACACCGCTTCATCCTGGGGAGGAGCCATTCGGGACTTGCCTTTTGTTTTTCAGTAGCCCCCAGTGGGGCGCCCTCGGGCCGCTGCCCTGCTCGCTGTTTGACGTCTGCTCAGTTTCCCTGTCTGTCAAAATGTAAGGTTTTTAGGGGTCCCAGGTGCTTGTGGTCTCCTTGTGACATCTAGTGACTGGGGGAATGGGTGGAGGAAGACTCTGGGACTGCGTCTACACTGGCCGGGAGACGGTCTTGCGACTTGCTTGCGGTCTCCGTCGTGGGCTCGGCAGAGGGAGTGGAACTTCCCGGGTCTGGGTCAAGACTCAGGGTACGATGCCAGGGCCGGGAGAGTCCCGTGCTGGGGTCAGAAAGAAGCTTGCAGGCCGGGCGTGGTGGCTCACGCCTGTGATCCCAGCACTCTGGGAGGCCCAGGTGGGCGGATCGCTCGAGGTCAGGAGTTCGAGACCAGCCTGAGCAAGAGCGAGACCCCGTCTCTATTAAAAGTAGAAAGAAATTAATGGGCCGACTAAAAATATATAGAAAAAATTAGCCAAGCATGGTGGAGCATGCCTGTAGTCCCAGCTACTCGGGAGGCCGAGGCAGGAGGATTGCTTGAGCCCAGGAGTGTGAGGTTGCTGTGAGCTAGGCTGACGCCACGGCACTCACTCTAGCCTGGGCAACGCAGTGAGGCTCTGTCTCAGAAAAAAAGAAGCTTGCAGATCCTGGCTTCTCAGCACCGCACCACGGGGACCCACAAGCCCACACGCCCTCCTGCCGGGTGGGTGGTTTTCTCGGCAGCACCAGCGGGGACGCAGCTGCGGTCCCCCCCCAGCCCGCTGGCCCGCATCTGCCTGGGAAGCGCGCACACCTGGGAGCCTGCAGCGCACCTGGCGCTCTGGCACGCGGATGGCGTCAGGCAGCCCCTGCTCTCGCGGTGGGGGCAGAGGCGGGAGGTCGCGGGTCCGCTGGGGCCCGGCCGCGGCTGTGCGGTGAGTTGGGGTCTGCGCTGGGGGCCTCGCTGGAGGGCGGGAGGCGGGCGTGTTCGGGGGAGGCTTCCTGGACGAGGTGGCGCCTGCGCCCGGAAAACTGGAAAGGGTTCGGCCGGGTGCGAGGGGGCCGCGTGCTGCTGGCGGAGGGCGGGGTGCAAAGGGTGCGGTTTGCCGTCCTGCCCGCGGCGGGAAGACGGGCCCGGGTGGGCAGAGCCAGCCCCCCGGCAGGGCTTGGAGTCGCTCAGCGCACGCTTGAGTCCCTTCCAGTCAGTTTGAGTTGAAAGGTTCCCATGACGGGGCGCTGCCCCAGCCTGTAAACCAGAGTCTCTGAGGGGTGGTCCCGGGCACAGCTTCTAGAAGATTCATGAGCAGGGGTGAGTGCTGCTGGCAGAGGGCACTGTAGGCACGGCCGAGGAGTTTGGGGCTCGTCTTGGGACCACGGGACAAGGGTTCTGTTGGGTTTTTTTCCAGCCTGTCTTTATTTAGCGCCGACTGTGTCCCAGGCAGGGGTCGTGGCCGGTCATGCACACCAGCTCCCAGACGGGCGACCGGGTCTGGAGGGGCGGGACAGAAGGCCGGTCTGCCCGCGTGGGCGCCCGCCCTCCAGACCCTCGAACCCGGCTCTGCTTCCCGCCAGGAGGCCCGGGTGAGAAGGCGGGGGGGGGGGCGGTGGCGGCAGGTAGGGGTGGAGGGGGCTCGGCATCCATGCCAGCAGCAGAGGGAGGCAGGGGGAGCCTGGCCGGCCAGCGTGGGGCAGGTGGAGATTTGCACAGCCCGAGAGCGTGGCCGTGGCCTCCCGAGTGGCGTGGCTCTGTGGATTCTGTGGCCCCATGGGCTGCTGGCTCCTCCAGGGGTATCCCGGCCGGTCTTCAGTGCTGGGCAGGGCCGTCCACACCCCGCTGGGGGGAGTGCCGTGGGTGGCCCCGGCCCGGCCAGCAGGAGCGGGGCAGGCTGAGCCTGTGCCCGCCGTCGCCTGGGCTTTCGGGGCTCCCGCTGGAGGGGGAGGGCCCTCCGGGAACAGGGCCCCCCATTCTGTCTCCTGCTGGAGCGGGGAGCATACGTGGTGGACCCCGTGGGGCACGTGGGACTGCCACTTGCTCACCCCCCTCAGCCCTGCTCCGGGGAAGGGGCCAGGCCCGGCGCTCGGGTGGCCTCGTGTGGGAAGAGGCCACGCCGGCCCCTGCCACGTGGTGGACGGTGGCCCTCAGAGGCACGGCTGCTGCGCGGGTGCCTGCCCTGCACGGGGCGCCGCTGCTGCTCCCCACGCCGCACCCCTGTTTCCTCCCACACTGCCTTTTCTTTCCCATCGTGCATGTTTAGGGCCTGGTCGTGTGCGCACTGTGGGCGTGATTGCTGGGCTCCTCCTGCCGGGGCACGTCCCATCGCCGGGGAGACCTGGGCCACCCCGGCCGCTCCCGTCACTCAGCAGGTGGCAGGGCCGACCGGGCTTGCTCCAGGGCTGGGGTCTGCGGGCGGGCGGGCGTCGGGGCTGCCTGCGTGGGAGGGAGCGAGAGGAAGCCCTCCTCCCCCAGCACCCCCACTTTGGGGTGCTGCTCCCCCCCCCACCTGCACCCCCACACACTCGTCTGTCACCACTCCCTAATGCCCACACCCGGCACCACGTTCTCACACACACGTGCGCATTTGCACGCACACAGTTACACGTGACCCACCCACATACATGTCTATGTGCGCTCTAGCAAATGCATCCACCAGCACACACGCACACGTGAACACACGCACACTCACGCCATGGCCCCCCATTCTCATGCGCTTGCACACTCGCATGCACATGCCCCCACATGTATGTTCACTCATACGCATCCATGTGTACACACGCTCGCACACTCATGCACACACACCCCTTGCCCCCACATGCTCATCCACACACTCTTGCATACCTGCGCCCACGTGCACACTCACAAGCACATGCCCCACACGTATGTTCACTGATACACGTCCACATGTACACACGCTTGCACACTCATGCACACACTAACCCCTCACCCCCACAGTCTCATCCACACTCACTCTTGCACCCACGCACCCACGTGCACGCTCACACTCATGGATGTGTACACACTCTTGCACACTCTCTCGTGTTTGTGCACACTCATGCATGCATGCTCACACTCCCACCTGGGGGGGTCTGGCGTGGGCCCGTGTGCTGCCCAGGTTTCACCCTCGGGAGGGGCGCAGGGCTGGGGGTGGAGAGGCGGGCGCTGCAGAGCCAGGGCGCCCAGAGCTGCCCCGGCCCTGCCCTCGCCCCCCTGAGCCTCCTCTGGCCGTGCAGGTTTGGCTCTGCGTCCTGGGGCCGCTTGGGCTGAGACCCGCGCTGGCACCTGCGCTTGCCAGCTGTGTGACCGTGGGGGGGTCGCCCGGCCCGCCTCAGTCTGGGCAGTGAAACGGGGCCGGTGACGGCCACTCACCGTTGTGGATGCTCCTGCGTGCCTCCCCCTCCCCCTCCCCGTGTGTCAGAGGCGCCCGCCCCCATTCTGCAGATGTGGACACTGAGGCCCAGAGAGGTGGAGGCCCGGGCCAAGATCGGAGCTAGGCAGTGGCGGAGTTGGGGTGGGATCCGTGCGTGTCTGGCCGTCGAATACCCCACTGTGCCTCCTTTCTAGAACCTTCCACGCAGTGATGTGATGAGCACGAGACAGTGCTGGTGGGGTAGGTGGTCAGCAGAGACTAGCTGCTGAGTACAGACTCAGTAATTGTTCATGGCTGTTTTTGTAGCCCTGCCATCGCCATTCCCTTGAATCTCTCCAGAGATGGAGACCTCACTCCCTCTTGAGCCGGGCATCCTCTCTGATGTTTCCGGAGGCAGAGACAGCCTTTCTGGGGTCCTCCGCAGCTCTGCAAGGGCTTCCTGGGGCGCCCCGGGGAACAGGCAGCGTCTTGGCTAGACGCTTCCAGGCCCCACCTTGGGCCCGGGTCTGTCTTTCCTGTGTGCTGGCATTTCCTGCCCAGGCTTATCCACTGGTGTCGGGGCCCCCTGGGGACCCTGCTGCTGCTGGAATATTCTGATGCCTACACTCCCAGTCCCTTCGCCCTGCCTGCCTGGAGGCAAATTTTTGGTCTTAGTACTCTCTGGGGGGAACACAGGAACATGCAGATTCATGCTATCCCCTGGGAAGTGAAGAGACAGATTTTGAGACTCGGCTGGGTGCAGTGGCTCACACCCATAATCCTAGCACTTTGGGAGGCCGAGGGGGGAGGATCACTTGAGGCCAGGAGCTCAAGACGAGCCTGGGCAACTTAGTGAGACCCCCATCTCTACAAAATACTAAAAAATGTTAGCTAGGCATAGCGGCCCATGTCTGTAATCCCCCCTACTTTAATATAAACAATTAAGGCTATGCATATACTTCTGAGCACTGCTTTAGCTGCACCCCACGCTTTTCGATAAGTCATTTTTCACTGCCATTCCATGTGAAGTATTTTACAACTGCCATTGTGTTTTCTTCCTTGCCCCATGGATTATTTAGAAAAGTGTGTTCCTTAATTTCCAAACATTTAGAAAATCTTCACACTACATTGCTATTGATTTCTGTTTTAATCCTGCTGCGAACAGAGAGGGCACTCTGTACGACGTTAATCGTTCTGTATGTAAGCGGAGTCTACCTTGGGGACCCCACAGCAGTTGGTTCAGTTCACGTTAATCAGCTTGAGGGGTTGACAGTGTTGTTCGGGTTCTGTGTCTTTACTGATTTTTTTTCCCCATCTAGTTTATCAGTTGCTGAGAGAGGGATGTTCATATCTACTATTAATACGATTTGGACTTGTCTTTTTGTCCCTTTAGTGCCTGCTTCTGCTTCACAGATTTTGCACGTTCATGGTTGTCATGTCTTTCTGATGAACTAGCTCTGTTACTACCGAGACCTCCTCTTGGAGTCTGTGTTTTCTGAATGATCCCCGTCTGCAAATCGAGGTCTGGGAGGTTCTGAGAGGGACAGCGACTTGCGCCAGGCCAGGCAGGTGTCAGCTCCAGGGGCAGGGTTCACGCCGGTCGGCCCCAGAGCCACACGTGTCCTCACGCCGGCAGCCAGGCCGGGGCCGTGGATCTGAGAGCACCCCGCCTGGCGACTTTCTGGTGTCGGCATTGCCAGGAGGCCAGAGCTGTGTCCCCGCCAGCCCTGAGCAGGGACCCCCACCCCCACCCCATCCAGGAGCCCCAGAGGGGACTTCTCGCTCAGCCCCGCGCCACGGCTCCCGAGACTGTTCTGAGCGTACCGGGTGGGTCTTCCCAGGACTCCACATGGCAAGAGAATTTCCCGAGGGGGCAGGAGGAACGTCCCCCTCGGCCGGCTCCCCTGTTCTGCGTGGGCCTTTGAGCGCCCGAGCCAAAATCCACTTCCTGGTGGCGTCACCCCGGTGGGGCTGCGGCCTGGAGCTCCTTGGGGGCTCCCTGCTGGTGGCAGGCCACCACTGGTGTGAGCCCTGCGGCATTCTGGGAAACTCCGGGGGCACCGTAGGGGCGCAGGGGGGGGGCCGGGGGGCGTTGCCTAGGAGACCTGTACAAGCTAGTTGACACAGTGAAGGGCATCCTCACATGGGCTACAGATGGGGGGATTCCGGGGCGATGGGTTTGTTTGTTCAGTTTCATGGGGCTACTGTGTGCTCAGCACCTACTGTGCGCTCGGCACCTACTGTGTGCTCGACACTTACTATGCGCTCGATGCCACAGAACCAGAGAGGAGGCGGTGGCCAGAGATGAGGCCCACGATCGTGCCAGGTGGAGTCGTCTAACCATAGGTGTCGCCGATGGTTGTGTGTACCAGGAGGTGTGAAAGGACGCTGCCCGTTGAACCCACACCCCGCCCACTGAAGACCATCCTGATTTTTTTTTTTTTTCCTGAGACAGAGTCTCACTATGTTGCCCGGGCTAGAGTGAGTGCCGTGGCGTCAGCCTAGCTCACAGCAACCTCAGACTCCTGGGCTCAAGCGATCCTCCTGCCTCAGCCTCCCGAGTAGCTGGGACTACAGTCGTGGGCTACCACGCCCGGCTAATTTTTTCTATATATTTTTAGTTGTCCAGCTAATTTCTTTCTATTTATAGTAGAGACAAGGTCTCGCTCTTGCTCAGGCTGGTCTAAAACTCCTGACCTGGAGCGATCATCCCTCCTCGGCCTTCCAGAGTGCTAGAATCACAAGCCTGAGCCCCCGCGCCCGGCCAGATCATCCTGATTTCAGATGCGTGAGAATGTAGCGCAGTCTGGGTCTTTGGATCAATGGAATGCAGGGAGGGTGACGGTGGTGATGGTGGTGACAGGGAAATACCGGTGACAGCTGTCCTGTGTTAGGTGCACAGGGGGCATGATGTCAGTGGCCCCAAGTGGCCCCGCGAGTGGGACTCTCTGACGCATGTGGGAGGGAAGGTGCTTCCTATCTTCCTCGCCGGCCCCTTGGGGAGTTTACGGGGACTGGACAAGGTCAGCTGCTGAGGCCGTGTCGGGGTTGACACGGTGACACGGCCTTGCCGGGCGCCCCTGGGGAGCCGTCCGCCTCGAGGTGCCTCTTGCCTCTCTCTGTCCCCTCCTGGTCCGGAGCCGGCGGTGGGAGTGGCCCAGCCGACCGGCTGGCTCTGTGGTGTCCAGGTGCCCAGGGCGCCGGGCCCCGAGAGGCATGGGGACAGCTCGTGACGCTGGCTGCAGCCGCGCCAGGGCCTTAATGAGGCCGGCGGAACGGAATGCGGCGTCAGCAGCTCAGGCAGCCGCAGGGCGCAGGCGGGGCGGGAGCGAGGCCGGCGGTCCCCCCTGCCCCAACCCCGGCCCGGCTGCGCAGCTCCAGGCCGGACCAAGGTCTCGGGGGTCGGGGCACCTGCCCAGCGCCCTGCAGACACGGCCCTGCTGCTCTGCGGACAGAGAAACAAGGACCGTGGAAACTGGCTTCCGCGTTTTTCCCGCTGCAAAGCGTGTCCCCGCTCGGTCCCCCCGCCCTCCCAGCCCGCCGCACAGAAGGGGCGAGGGACGCGCTCCTATTGTCTCCGCGACACAGACGGGGAAACCGAGGCTCCAGGCGAGGTGGTGCTGGTCTGCGCTGGGCGGAGACGATGTGGTCTGGCGAGGGGTGATCTGAGGTCAGACCCCACCGCCGCCCTCCTGCCCGGGTGGCCCCGCAGGCCGCTCCTTCTCTGGGCCGACACGCCTCACCCCTGCAGGAGGACGGAGCTGTCCCAGGCCCCTCTCGGGCCCGGGACGAAGGTGCCCCGTGCCCCCCGCCCTCGGAACAACCGTCCCCACCCCCGAGGGCTGTCCTGGCCTCGCGTGGCTCGGTCCCTGCTCCCCTGGCTCCTGGTTATACCCGCTGCAGGGACCCTGGGCCCTGTGCGCCGTGGCCACCAAGCTGCCACCACTGTCACCCAGGGGGAGGCAGCGTGGGGAAGGGGAAAGCCTGGAAGCGGCCCCAGGGCACCCAGGGTCTGGGCCGCGTCACCCTCTCTGGGCTTCAGCTCCACCGACCGCTGAGCCCTGAGAAAAGCCACCTGGCGCTGGGCCCGGCCCTCAGTGTCTGTCTGTCGCCGGATTCCTGGTCCATGCGTGGGAGCTGCAGTGGGGGGTGTCGCAGGGCCCTGTGCGCGGTGCACGCTCCGTATGGGCTGGCTCTCATCATTTCTGCTACTTATGGTTCGTCTTCTGATGCCCAGTTCTGTTGTTCTAAGGAGCTGGCACGTAGAGCTGGAAAACACAGGGACCTGGACCCTGTTAGCAGAATGACGTGGACCAAAAGGGGTCGCCTTTTGGATTAGGCCGTGAGAAAGAGGGGCGCACTGGGCTTGAGTTAGGGGAGTTTACAGAGATCCTCCACCCTCAGTGCTGGGCCTCCACGTCACATGCACGTTTGTTTTTGTTTCTTTTTGAGACGCAGTCTCACTCTGTTGTTGTAGCTGGAGCGCGGTGGCGTCAGCCTCGCTCACGGCAACCTCCAACTCCTGGGCTCAGGCGATCCTCCTGCCTCAGCCTCCCGTGTAGCTGGGACTACAGGCATGCGCCACCACGCCTGGCTAATTTTTCTATTTTTTAGTAGAGACGGGGTCTCGCTCTTGCTCAGGCTGGTCTCTAACTCCTGAGCTCGAGCGATCCTCCCACCTCGGCCTCCCAGAGTGCTGGGATTGCAGGCGCGAGCCACCGCGCCCGGCCCCTGTTGGTTTTCTGTTCGTGCGTTGTGCACAGGGACGCCTTGCCAGCCGTGGGAGTGGCATTCCTGAAAAGCACCGTGGCTGGCAGAACCGCAGCTGGCAAGATCAAAGGCTCAGAGAAAACGGGAGGTTAGGGAGAAAAAAAAACACACACACACAATAAAAATGGCATTAAGTATATGTCTTTAAAAACCACAGTAAATAAGAGTCTTAGGAGACCTCACTGCCAAAACAAGCCAACTTGGTCTGCATTTAAAAACCTGTGCCAGCTGGGTGATCCTTTCCTGAATTGCCTTCTCACGGGGATGGGGAACTTGGCCGTTGTCTTGATGTATGGAGAGAAGACTCCCCCGTGAGGTTTGTTTCTTCTTGAGTCAGTTTGGTGATTTATGTTTTTCAAAGGACTTAATCCATTGTGTCTAGGTAGTCAAGTGAATCGGTGTGACTTATTTGTAATATTCCCTTATTATCTTCCTAACGTCTTCGTTTTCTGTACGTGTGTTCCCTCTTTCATTCCTCACGTTGGATTGACACCTTCTCTCTTATTTTTCTGACCAAGCTGGCTAGAGTTTTTATCAATCTTATTGATCTCCCCAAAGGTTTATCTTTTAGAGATTGTGCTGCCTTAAAGTTTTTGAGCCTGTCCTTTGAGCTCGAAACGGGATGTCTTCCGCACCTGCAGCCTATCTTGTTCTATTTTTGCAAGTCTGGAATGAATGTTTGTGGACACGCCAGGCCTTTCCCAAACTGCATGTACCTGGGGCGCAGTTCTCAGGCCCGGTCTTCCGTGGGCTGAGATGGAAGTGATTTCTCTCTGTCGACCTGCCCTTGTGATGGCCGGTGGTGACGTCAGGATGGGGGGGTCCTTTTCCTCGAGGGGCTTTCATCAAACCTTGGAAAAGTAAGATACTAGACTTAAATATGTCTTAATGGAGAAAAGAAATCTGTGTTATGTCAGAACCCAAGTTGTAAAGGATTGCGGGCTCTGGTGTGTATCAGCAGCTGTGTGATTTGAAGCATGTGCATTCAGTAATGGTATGTTTCACTTCTTGTTATACTAAGTATCCAGTGTTTAAAATACGGGGGGCCTTCCGTGCTTTTGCTACAAAGTGTCCTCTTTATCCATCTGACCTTGATTGACATTCCTGACTCTCTTGTCGTTGCATTTATGACAAGTCCGAGTGTCTCTTTAGAGTCATCGCGATGGGTGATCCTCGAGTCCAACCCCCTTCGCTTTATCAACCAAGACTCCGGGGCCGAGGGAGGGAAGGGACTTGCCCACCGACACGGAGCACGTTAGAGGCCGAGGCTGAACGCTGGGGCCTTGGGAATTTCTACTTCTGCAGTCAAGACTGTCCCTCTGGCCGGGCCGGTGGCTCACGCCTATAATCCCAGCACTCTGGGAGGCTGAGGCGGGCGGATCACTCGAGGTCTGGAGTTTGAAACCAGCCTGAGCAAGAGCGAGACCTCGTCTCTACTAAAAAAGTAGAAACAAATTAATTGGCCAACTAAAAATATATAGAGAAAAAATGAGCCAGGCATGGTGGCGCATGCCTGTGGTCCCAGCTACTCGGGAGGCTGAGGCAGGAGGATGGCTTGAGCCCGGGAGTCTGAGGTTGCTGTGAGCTAGGCTCACAGCCACGGCACGCCACGGCACGGCACTCTATCCCCGGCAACAGAGTGAGACTCTGTCTCAAAAAAAAAAAAAAAAAAAAAGGCTGTCCCTCTGGAGACAAGATAGCCTGATACTTTTGCATTAGCAGTTTGGGGGCCGTGGGAGGCTGGTCCCGGTTGCCAAGCCTGTGGGATCTCCGGCCTGGGGCACGAAGGGCGGGACTCCCCAGTGGCGAACAGCGTCCTCCTCGAATCCCCTGCACCTGCATCCGCAGGGCCTCCTAGAGTCTTCCCAGAGCTGTGGATTTTTAGAGGGACTAAGACTGCACGGCAGAGCAAGGTGCTGGCGTTCAAATGTGGCCCCTGCCCCGTGTTTGTGTGTTAGCTGTGTGTTCTTGGGACAGTTACTTAACCTCTCTGTGCTGTAATCTCCCCGGCTGTAAAGTAGGGATGATAGCAATGCCTGTGTCATGGGTTGTTTTGAAAGCCAGGGAAGTTGGGACGTGTTAGAGGCGTGTGCCAGCTGTTGGGTTTTACAGCCCCATGCGGCTCAGCATTCTTCTAGAAAAGGCCTTTCGCGGGCCGTGCAGTGGCCCCAGTCACCTGTGGCTGGGCGGCCAGGCCATTTGTGGTTTCACAGGGGTGGACGGCTCTGCGGTGGCCTCCTTGGACCACGCCTGCCTCTCCGCTGCCTCCGCCCCGGGCCCGTCCCCCTGCCCTTTGCTTCTTGTCACATGACCCCGTCTGCTGCCTGACCTCGGGCCACCGGGCGGTGGGGCCCTGGGGCCTCCCGGCCTCCCCACTGGCCTGCAGCAGGTGGCCAGAGCGGGGCGGGCGCAGGAGGGGACATCGTGTTTGGCAGCCTCTGGCGGCTTCCCTGGGCCCGCCGCGGGAGGGGACCTGGGCGGGGGGGGAGCAGGGGTGGCAGGGCGCTGGCCCGGCTCTCTCGGCCTCTGTGGGGAGCCGCGCTGCCCTGCTGGGCGGAGGCAGGATTGGAATAAGGGCCCTGGGGAGCCGGGCTCGGCCCTGGTGCTGGGTCCATGGCAGCGAGCTGCTCCGCTCCTCGCCCGGCCCGGCCGCTGGGGAGGGGGGCCTGTTGGGGGGGGCCTGCTAGGACGGGGGGCCTGTTGGGGTGGGGGGCCTGTTGGGGCGGGGGGGGGCCTGCTGGGGCGGGGGGGGGCCTGTTGGGGTGGGGGGCCTGTTGGGGCGGGGGGGGCCTGCTGGGTTGGGGGGCCTGTTGGGGTGGGGGGGCCTGCTGGGGCGGGGGGGGGGGCCTGCTGGGTCGGGGGGGGCCTGCTGGGGCGGAGGGGGGGCCTGCTGGGGCGTGGAAGGCGGAGCCCCGGCACCCAGCATGTCTCGGGGAAGCCTCTGGTGCTGGGGAGACCACAGTGCGGTCCGGTTACGGGGTGGCCGGGCCTCGGGCTTCAGGGGAGTTCGCTTTTCTGGGCTGCTAAGGCCTCGTCCAAACAGGCAGAACAAATATTGAACACCTGCTGTGCTCCTTCTGTTTCCCTGTTCGTGCCTTCCCAAAGCATGTGGCGGTGGCACGCCCACCGCGCGGATGGGCCCGGGCGGGAATGGCACCCACATGACACCACAGGAACGCTTGCAGCATTCCCATGCACGTCCCGCTTCATTTAAAAAGTATTGTATTTGAGGCCGGGCGCGGTGGCTCACGCCTGTGTTCCTAGCACTCTGGGAGGCCGAGGCGGGTGGATTGCTCGAGGTCAGGAGTTCGAGACCAGCCTGAGCAAGAGCGAGACCCCGTCTCTACTATAAATAAAAATTAATTGGCCAACTAATGTATATAGAAAAAATCAGCCGGGCATGGTGGCGCATGCCTGTAGTCCCAGCTACTCGGGAGGCTGAGACAGGAGGATCGCTTGAGTCTAGGAGTTAGAGGTTGCTGTGCGTTGGGCTGATGCCACGGCAGTCTAGCCCAGGCAACAGAGTGAGACTCTGTCTCAAAAAAAAAAATTAAATTTGAGACAATTGTTGACTCGCACGCAACAGTGAGAAATAGGGCAGAGAGATCCGTGTGTGCGCTTTTCGCCTCGCTTTTCCTGCTGGGATCGTTTTGCGTGACAATCACACGGCGTCACAGCCGGGGTGTGGACATAGACGCCATCCACAAATCCCGCTCAGATCTCCCCAGCTTCACACCCTCGCGTGTGCGCGTGTGCTAGTGCATGGGTGCACACGCGTGTGTTTGCGTTTGTGTGTCGCCCATTTTATTTTACATGGAGAAGGCAGGGCTCGGGGAGGCCCGGGACTTGCGCAGGGCCACGCCGCCCGTGCGTGGCGGGCTGGACTCGGGCCGCCCAGCCGGAGTCACTTCAGGAAAGGAATCGCCCGACTCTCCGCTGTTCCTGCGATCTCGCGCCGTGACGCTGACGTGTCAGTAGCCGGGCGCGAATGCTCACGGCCGGCGTGGAGGGAAACTGAGGCTCCTCGTCACCTCAGGGAAGGACGGGTTTTGCTGACACCCGAGGGAAGTGCAACTTCCGGCCCCGGGAACGTTTGGATTCGGGGCTGTGGGCGCAGGGTCATTCTGGCCTGGGGGGGCCTGTGGGACACTGAGTGATGGGACGGGGACTGTCCCCGCCGAGCCGCCCGGCGTCGTCTGCGCTGTGGGCTTTGCGTGTGGTGTGTTCGCGGACGGTGTCCAGAGGTCCCGGGGGCTTGAGGAGGGGCCCCGCTGTGGACGTCGGCCCCTGGGGCCGGGCTGGGAGGGAGCGCGGGAAGTGACCAGACGGGGCCGTTTCCGACCTGTGCTCCCACCTTCTTTGGGTTGCGACCGCCGGCGTGTGTCACTCTTACAGTTTTAGGGGGGAAAGGAGAAGTGACGGCCCCTCAGTGTGGCCGGTCCCCGCTTCCCCACCCAGGGCCGTCGGGATGTCTGGACGCCACGGGAGCCATCCCTGCGCCCGTGGCCTTGGTGGGCGGACCCCAGCCAGACCCCGATGCCCCGCACGGCCCCGAAGCACCGAGCCGTCTCCGCGCCAGCTTGGCCCGAGGAGGCCTGCGCCGTGTCAGACCGCGAGTTGGGCCAGGCCGGGGCTGCTGGCGTCCGCACTCCCTCATCCGCACGCTCTGTGGGTCTTTTATTAAGATCAGCAAAATCCATTTTTAGCAGAATTTGGAGGTCACCGTGTGCTCAGGTTCCTCCCCCGTGGCCGTGGTGGCCGCGGTGGCATTTGGAGCAGCCACACCGTGGTGGGGGGTGGGCGCTGGGCGGGGGGTCTGAGAATCCCAGCGGGACCCCACTGCCCAGGTGGTGACCCGGGCGGCCGCGTATCTCCTGCCTGGTCAGGTGGGGGCTGGACGTGGCTCGTTCATGCATTCCCGAGCACCCGGGGGGCGGGGCCGGGTCCCGGGGCTCCCAGCCCCTGGGGAAGCCGGACAGGGGGCGGGCGGCTCCGGGCCGGTGGGAGGCGGCTGTGCTGGGCTCTGCGCGTGGGCGGGGCGGTGGGGCCCCAGCGAGCCCCCGTCCCCCCAGAGGGGCAGGAAGGCGCCTGGCCGCCTCCGTCACCCCCTCGGCTCCGAACCGCCGGTCTTTCCTCGGCCCGGGGCCGAGCCCGCGGTGGGTCAGCGTCACATCGCCGGCCTGGAGGGTGGTCACGGGAACCGCATTCCCCCAGTCACATGGCGGTCCACAGCTCCGCCAGCCAGGTCACTGGGCAGCCCTGGTGTCCCCACCCTGCGTCACCTTGGAGCAGGCGCCTTCATCCACCTGCCTGCCTCCTTCCGCTTGTCAGCAGACGGGAGGACGCTACGGGTCCCCCGGTGGCCGTGCCCCCCCCCCAGCTGCCGCCGGGCACCTGAGGCCGGGGGCTGGGCGGGGGACAGGGCCCATCGCAGTGTCACAGCCAGCCCAGGGCTGTCCTGGCCGCCCAGTGCCCGCCACGGCGAGATGGGAGCAGCGCGCAGATCCGCAGAGACCCGGCTCCCTGCGCCGGGTCCCGACGCCGCCGCTGCCCTGGCCGGGCCTCCCTGCGGGGCCCCGTGCGGGCTGGAACGTGGGGCCCCGCTGTCTGCTGTCCCTTCTGGGCGCCCACGGGGCTCAGAGCACGGCGCCCGGCCCTTTTCACGGGAAGGCCCGCGGGAGGGAGACGCGTTTGTTTGGGGCTCGAACACCCTCCGCGAGAACTCGGGGAAGAACGGGGGAAGCGTGTCCCGCTGCGTGCGGGGGCTGGTGGCCGGGGGCGGGGAGGGGCCGCTGCAGGGGTCCGGGCGCTGGTGAGAGGGCGGCGCAGGGGGCCACTGCGGGCTGGTGTTCGGGGGAGCAGAAGGGGGCGGGCAGCCGGGCCCCCAGCTCTCCCTGCCTTTGCCCTCGCCTCCCTTCACCCCTATAAACACAGCGGCTGCGGCGCCCTGCCTGTGCCGCTCTCTGTGGTCAGAGGACGGCGCCGCCTCTCCCTCCTGCTCCCAGACGCCCTGTCCCCTCTCCTCCCGCCCTCCCGCCTTCCGATGCGCCGGGGCCTTGTCGTCACGCGACTCGCGCTTGTCCCCGAGAGCCGGTTTAATCTTCCCGCCTCTTAGAGCGCAGGCGCTTTCTTTCCACGCCTGCCCTCCCCGGCGGACGCCCCCGCGTCTCCGTTCTGGGGACATCCGTGGGCGACGACTGGGGAGTGCTTTCCCCGTGGCTTTGGCCTCGGTGTCTTGGTGGCCCCCCCCGTCCATTTCCTTGGAGAAACAAGGACGCTTTGCCCAGAGAGGTTGTCTGGCTTCCCCCACATCACACAGCTGGTGTGCGGTAGGGGCAGAACCCGAACTCGGGGCCCTGGTCTCCACGTCCTGACCTCTCTCTGCCCTGTGCAGGTGTTTCCCAGGTGCGGGCTGGAATTCTTACACTGGATGACTTATTTCAAAGGGCCTGACAACAAAGGAAAGTTACACACTTTTCTTACTTTTTTTTTTCCTGAGTTGGGGGTCTTGCTATGTTGTCCAGGCTGGTCTCCAACTCCAGGGCTTAAGCGATTGATCCTGTCTCTTCAGCCTCCCGGGGTGGCAGAGACTACAGCTGCACGCCACCAACCCCGGCTGATTTTGAGCCCACTCTTATCTCAAGGGGCAGCATAAAACTGAAACCTCACGGTTTTTTTATTGCGTTAAAATGTATGTAACGTAAAACCGACCATTTTAGCCATTTTTGAGTCTACAGTTCCAGGGCATTAAGTGCGTTCCCGCCGTTGTGCAGCCGCCGCCACCGTCCGTCTCCAGAACGTTGTCACCTTCCCAAACTGGAACTGTGTCCCCAGTGAGCCCTGCCTGCCTCCCCCGGCCCTTTGCTGCCCTCTGTCCCGGGAACGTGACCACTCCGGGGACCGCCCGGCCGTGTGCCGGGCTCAGAGCCGCCGGCAGCCGAGTGTCCAGAGAGAATTAACCTTGGTTTCCTGTCCTTGTGTGGATCCGTGATCCTCCTCCGAAGCCCTTGGGACTAGACACCGGTCCCAGCATTTCTGGACTTCAGCAAGCGGACGTGGGCCGCGGACTGTTGTCTTAGCGCCCTGGCTGGGGCCCCGGCCTCACCCCGCGGTCGGGTCAAACGTACCACTTTCCCGTGTGTGACATAGGTGTGAGCTCTGGACCGAAAGGGGCGTTGCGTCTGTCTGTGTGCGGTGTGACAGCCACGCGATTTGCCGCAAACTCGGGAAATTGTTTTTAGTGCTCACAGCCCTTTGGATTTCAGAGTTGCAGAGGAGGGAGCTTCCACATGAGATCCCAGATACATTTCAGTTATCCTTGGATGGTAACAGACACTCCTTTGTTTTTTTAATGTTTAAAGGGTTTCTTTTTTTTTTTTTTGAGACAGAGTCTCACTCTGTTTCCTGGGCTAGAGTGCCGTGGCGTCAGCCTAGCTCACAGCAACCTCCAACTCCTGGGCTCAAGAGATCCTCCTGCCTCAGCCTCCCGAGTAGCTGGGACTACAGGCATGCGCCACCACGCCCGGCTCATTTTTTGTTTCATTTTTAGTTGGCTGGCTAATTTTTTTCTATTTTTAGTAGAGACGGGCGGGGGGTGGGTGTCTCGCTATTGCTCAGGCTGATGAAGGTTTTTTTCTTTAAGTGAGTTGTCGAAAGAGGAAATTTCAGGTCAGTAATAGTCTCGGTGGGTGATGCAGGGCCTTAGCCAAGTTGGGGGAGGCGGTGGGGGGTGACCTCCCCGTCGGGACCCCGTGAGGCCCCGGTGGCCCTCGGCTGGCGTCGGCTCTGCGCTGAGCAGGGTCTCCTGGGCCGACTTCCGCTCAGTCCCCGGTGCCTTCTGGAGTCCGGCACCTTCCGCGGAAGGGGCCTGAGCCCTTGCTGAGTGTTTGGGTCACTGGGGGTGTCCCCAGGTCACACCTCCTCCCTGAGGCCCACCAGCACTCGCAGGGCCCCCGGACAGACCCACCCGTGCCAGGAGAGCCCTCCGACGCGGCCCCTGTGGTCCTGGGGCCGAGCTTGGACTGCCGTCTGCAGATTCGCTCGGGCCCGGCAGGACTCGCACCCACTCCCTGTGTCTGCCCTGCCCGGGGCCGCCGCAGAGTCCGCAGCTGCCCACCCGGCCGGGCGGGGCCGGGGTCAGCCACTGCCCTGGTGATAGGTCCCCTCCCGTCCCCCTGGGCCAGGACACCTGTGTGTTCCCGGGAACATGGCGCCGGCCCCGGCTGGCCCTGCTGTGGTCGGGGAGCTGGATTTCTCCCCAGCCGCTCACGGCTTCGCCCCGTTCTCTCCTTCGGGGGCGGCTGCGTCCGCACCCATGCCGGTTCAGGGGCCGCTCCCCGGGCGCCCACCGCTCCCTGTCCTCGGTGCCATCGGGGGCCAGCCAGGTGCCGCGTCCCACGCCCCGGCCCTCACCCGCGGCGGCCCTGCAGGTGGGCGTCCAGCTGCCACCCTGTGCGGGCTGCGGAGCACAGGGCTGGCCCAGAGGCGGGCGGGCGCGGGCGCCAGGGTGGTGGGCAGCACCGGGCTGCTCAGGGAGGCCCGAGGGCGGGAGGGGAGGAGGGGGCCGCCCCACCAGTGACGTGGGACGCAGCAGCCACCGGGGCCCGCAGGGAGGGCCTGGCGACAGGTGAGGAGGACCCCGCTCTGCCTGCTCCCGCCGACCCCACCCCCACGGGAAGCCAGCGGCGGGTCACTGCGCCCGGTGTCACCTCGCAGGACTTGGAGGTGAGGAGGAGGAGTGGCGGGTGGGCCGGGGCCACCCCGTCCCACAGACCAGGGACCGGAGGCCAAGGCGCGGGAGTCTCTTTCCATGGCAGCTCCCTGCGGAGTAGCTCTCAGACCGCACGGCTCGCCCATGCGCAGTGCAGGCCAGGCGCGGTGGCTCACACCTGTCATCTTGGCGCTCTGGGAGGCCGAGAGGGAGGATCGCTCAAGGTCAGGAGTTCCAAACCAGCCTGAGCAAGAGCGAGACCCCGTCTCTACTATAAATAGAAATTAATTGGCCAACTAAAAAAATACGTAGAAAAAACAAGCTGGGCATGGTGGCGCATGCCTGTAGTCCCAGCTACTCGGGAGGCTGAGGCAGGAGGATGGCTTGAGCCCAGTCTGAGGTTGCTGTGAGCTGGGCTGACGCCACGGCACTCTAGCCCGGGCAACAGAGTGAGAAAAATAAATAAGTAGAGTGCGCAGTTCACGGCGTTGCGCCACCACCGCCATCAGTCTCGTAAACTCTAACCCTAAAAGGAAACGGGCACGGTTGCGCGGTCCCCCCCCTCCAGCAGCCGGGCTCGGCGCTGCCTCCATAGACTTTCTCTTCCGGGCCTTTCCGGCAGTCGGATCACGCCGCCGCGCCTGCGTCTTCCGCTCCGCAGGGTGAGGCGTGTTCCGGGTCCCCCACTGCCCCGTCGCGGCACGAATCGGCGGCGTTCCTTCCTTCTCATGGCCGAGCAACGGCCCCGTGTGCACGGGCCACGTCTCGTCCACGCACAGCCGTGGCGCTGGGGCCGCTGCCACCTCCGGCTGCCGTGGGCCGTGCCGTGCGGACACGCGTGTGCGGGCGCGTGTTTCCGGACCCCTCTGAGTGCTCAGTTCCTGGGGGAGGAATGGCCGGAGCGCGTGGGCGGTTCCGCGTTGAGCTTTTCAGGAGCCGCCAGACCGTCGTGTCGGGGGTCCCGGCCCCCCACGTTCTCGCTGACACCTGCCGGCGTCCGACTTTCTGCGTCAGCCATCCCGGCGGGCATGCCACCATGGTTACGCATTTGACCGGGTCTTTCTGCCCTCCTGGGCTGTGTCCTCCTGTCCCCAGGAGCTCAGGGTGACAGGATCTGTTCCCCCTCGGGGACTCGGCGCCCCAGCAGCAGGCTGAGCTCCTGGAGGGGCCCGGTGGCCCCGAATCCCTGCCAGGCTGGCTGTCCCTGCTCCCCACACCGGCCAGCCGGGGCATTGCGTGCTCACGGCGTCCCGTGCAGGGCCCTCCAGCTGGGCCAGGGCGCAGGGACAGACTGCAGGCCCAGAGTTCTGGATTGAAGCCCCTGCCCCGGGAATCCCGTGAGCCCCCCAGAATGTTCCAGAAAGATGGCGTGCCTGACCCGCAACACCTCTGGTTTGCTGGGCGCGTACGCCTGTCGTAGCCCGCCCGATCCTCCCCGCGGCCCTGGAAGAGGCGAACGCTGCCGTCGTGTTCTCTGTTTTGCAGAGGAGGAGGCTGAAGCCCAGAGAGGCCAGGCCGCGGGCCCAGGGCTGCACAGCAGAGGGAGGACTTGAGGTCACGTGCCGGTGCCTTGGTCTCCCCGGCTTGCGTTTCCTGCTCCTCCTCTGGCTTCTCCCAAACACGCTCGTCTCCGCAGCGCCTCCCTGGCTCCAGGGGACCTTGCCGTCCTGTGCTGGGGACGGGGGCAGCCTCGAAGGCCCTGCCGCCTCCCCCGCTCGGGCAGCCCGAGTCCCCTTGCGGGCAGCGGTGTGGAGAGTGTGGCTGTGGGGGCTCCGAGGAGGCGTCCTGGGCGCCTGGCTGTGACAGCTCGCGGGCCGGGGGGCATTCGAGCTGAGCCCGGGGGACGCGGCCGATGGCACCGGTCATTCACTCATGGGGACATTCATGCACCCACTGCTCCGCTCCCTCTGCAATCGCTGGGCGAGCGCCACCACGTTTCTTTTTTCTTTTTTTTTTGAGACAGGGTCTCACTTTGTTGCCCAGGCTAGAGTGAGTGCCGTGGCATCAGCCTAGCTCACAGCAACCTCAGACTCCTGGACTCAAGCGATCCTCCTGCCTCAGCCTCCCGGGTAGCTGGGACTACAGGCATGCGCCACCATGCCCGGCTTGTTTTTTCTACATATTTTTAGTTGGCCAATTAGTTTCTTTCTATTTATAGTAGAGACGGGGTCTCGCTCTTGCTCAGGCTGGTTTGGAACTCCTGACCTTGAGCCATCCTCCTGCCTCGGCCTCTCAGAGAGCTAGGATTACAGGCGTGAGCCACCGTGCTTCTATGAACAGCCCCTCCCTTGAGGAGCGTCCAGTCTGGCGGGAGAGCCGGACGTTAGTGACCATCGCACAGGCACACGTCAGCCGGCCGGGCCGAGGGCGTGGAAGGTGGGAACCGTGGCGGGCCACGAGGAGGGCATGAGCCTCTGGCGTCACAGGGGGGGCCCTGGAGGCGTCCCCTGCAGGGAGTGACTGCCCATCCTGGGTCCGGTCTCCGTGACGTGGCGAGGGGAGCTGGGCCTCAGAGGGGAGGGAAGAGCAGCCGAGGTGGGGGGCCGGCACGTGCAAAGGCCCTGGGGCCCGTGTCTGGGGAGGGCCGGGCGGTGGTGGCCCAGGCTGGAGTTGGACGGCAGGGGCCGCTGGAGTGCTCCAGCTGGGGGTGGCGCGGCTACGCTCGCCTTTCAGGGAGCCTCGCGGCTCTGGAGCCCGGAACCGACATGCAGCAGTCCCGTTTCGGGCCTGACTTGAAGCAGTGAGCAGGGACTGGCCGGGGCAGAGGAGAGCCGGCGTGAGAGGCTCTCCAGGGTGGCTGAGTGGGGCCTTGGTAGGGCCTGGGGCACCTCCACCCTGGGCACCTCCACCCTGGGCACCTCCACCCTGGGACACCGCCACCCTGGGACACCGCCACCCTGGGACACCTCCACCCTGGGACACCTCCACCCTGGGACACCTCCACCCTGGGACACCTCCACCCTGGGACACCTCCACCCTGGGACACCGCCACCCTGGGACACCGCCACCCTGGGACACCGCCACCCTGGGACACCTCCACCCTGGGACACCGCCACCCTGGGACACCTCCACCCTGGGACACCTCCACCCTGGGACACCGCCACCCTGGGACACCTCCACCCTGGGACACCTCCACCCTGGGACACCTCCACCCTGGGACACCTCCACCCTGGGGCACCTCCACCCTGGGCACCTCCACCCTGGGACGCCTCACCCTGGGACACCTCCACCCTGGGACACCTCCACCCTGGGACACCTCCACCCTGGGACACCTCCACCCTGGGACACCTCCACCCTGGGGCACCTCCACCCTGGGCACCTCCACCCTGGGGCACCTCCACCCTGGGACACCTCCACCCTGGGGCACCTCCACCCTGGGCACCTCCACCCTGGGACACCTCCACCCTGGGACACCTCCACCCTGGGACACCTCCACCCTGGGGCACCTCCACCCTGGGCACCTCCACCCTGGGACGCCTCACCCTGGGACACCTCACCCTGGGACACCTCCACCCTGGGACACCTCCACCCTGGGGCACCTCCACCCTGGGGCACCTCCACCCTGGGACACCTCCACCCTGGGACACCTCCACCCTGGGACACCTCCACCCTGGGACACCTCCACCCTGGGACACCTCCACCCTGGGCACCTCCACCCTGGGACGCCTCACCCTGGGACACCTCACCCTGGGACACCTCCACCCTGGGGCACCTCCACCCTGGGACACCTCCACCCTGGGGCACCTCCACCCTGGGGCACCTCCACCCTGGGACGCCTCCACCCTGGGACGCCTCCACCCTGGGACGCCTCCACCCTGGGACACCTCCACCCTGGGACACCTCACCCTGGGACGCCTCCACCCTGGGACACCTCCACCCTGGGGCACCTCCACCCTGGGCACCTCCACCCTGGGACGCCTCCACCCTGGGACGCCTCCACCCTGGGACGCCTCCACCCTGGGACACCTCCACCCTGGGACACCTCCACCCTGGGACACCGCCACCCTGGGACACCGCCACCCTGGGACACCTCCACCCTGGGACACCGCCACCCTGGGACACCTCCACCCTGGGACACCTCCACCCTGGGACACCTCCACCCTGGGACACCGCCACCCTGGGACACCTCCACCCTGGGACACCGCCACCCTGGGACACCGCCACCCTGGGACACCTCCACCCTGGGACGCCGCCACCCTGGGACGCCTCCACCCTGGGACGCCTCCACCCTGGGGCACCTCCACCCTGGGCACCTCCACCCTGGGACGCCTCCACCCTGGGACACCTCCACCCTGGGACACCTCCACCCTGGGACACCGCCACCCTGGGACACCTCCACCCTGGGACACCTCCACCCTGGGACGCCTCCACCCTGGGACGCCTCCACCCTGGGACGCCTCCACCCTGGGACACCTCCACCCTGGGACGCCTCCACCCTGGGCACCTCCACCCTGGGACACCGGCCTCCCCCGTCTAGGTGGAAGCCCCGGTGGGGCCTGGGTGCTGTCACAGCGTCTTCCTCCCGTGGCCCGGGTGGCGCCTCCCTGCCCCTTCCGCTCCTGGCCCGGCGCCTCCCCCAGGCCCGTTCCCTGGGGACCTCCCAGCGCCCCCCTGAGACCCGGGGAAGCTCCTGGCCCCCCGCCAGCCCCGCGCCCTCCCCGCCCGCCTGCCCTGTCTCTGCGGCGGCAGCCAGAGTGCTAATTCCCAGCCAGGGAGGTGGGCCCGAGTCCCGGCCAAGTGCAGAGACTGTTTACAGCCTCCGGCGGCTCCTGGCTCCAGCGGCCCGGCAGGCTGGCCTCGCGGTGACATGTTTACTCTGCAGGCCCGCCGCTGGCCCGGCTCCTGGCAGGGCCCGGCCGGGTTCTCAGTGATGGGGACGGGCTGGCGGCGGGGGCTGTGTGTGTCCGCGTGCGCCCGCCGAGCTCTCCCTCCCGCCTCACGTTCTCACGTGCGGGGAGGCAGAGTGGGGAGCGCGACGGCCCCCCTACCCCCGCGGCAGGACGCACTCGTGCCCTGCCCGGCCCCGCACTCCTGGTCTGCCCGGCTGCGCCCGGCCCCCACCCGGCCACGAGAGCCCTCGGCATGCTTCTGCCGAGTGCCCGGCAGGGGGGTAACGGGATCGTTCGGAGGCTCCCGCTCCCTGCGCCCGTAGCCCGGGCTCTGGGCGTACGGTGCCGGGTTGAATCCTGGCTCTGCCACCCACCTGCACGGGGAGCCCCTCACCTCTCTGAGCCTCCACTTTGCCATCTGTAGAATGGGGGCAGCCGCATGCCACGGACAGTCGGTCTCTCTGGGCCGGTGGTTTATGCATGCAAATGTCCGCTCTGGGTCACCTCGGGCCACGCCGGGTGCAGGGACTGCGATGGGCTCTTGGGATGCTCGAGTGTCGGGACCAGGCTGTGCAGAGACGTGACACTGCAGGGGGGTGGCCGGGGCGGGCTTGGCAACCCTGGGTCCTTGTCCCAGGGCCTCACTCAAGGGCACCATGAGTCCATGCCTGGGCGGCCTCCCAGGAGGGGTGTCCAACCAGGGTCCCTGGGGACAGAGGGAGTTCGGGAGGGCGCCAGGTGCCCTGAGTTGTCATACGGTAGGGAACAGCGTTAGAGGGACATCCGGTTTTCGTGCTTGTCCTTGACCGGCTGATTTGGCTGACTTGTGCTGCTTTCCCCGGCCTCAGTTTCCCTAGTGTGTGGACCCATGGTCTCTCAGCCTTTCCTCCAGGTCTGGGTTCTTGAGCCTGGGGTGGAGAGGGAGGGACCACGCCACGTGGCTGCCAGCAGAAGGTGTCACTAGAGCGGTCACCGTGGCTGTCACACTGGTGCCTGCGTGGTCTTCTCACGTCACCCATGGCATCTCAGCCGGCGTTCCCGCCGGGCGCCTGCCCCGGCCCAAGGGGTGCTGTGGCAGCGTCACCCGGACCAGGCACTGTGCCTGACCACGTGGGGCCCACCGCGTGGCCCGCTGCTTGCACGCGGCCTCCCCCCGATTCCTGGGTGCCCTGGTCCCCCATCCAGGATGGCAGGGAACTTCGGTGCCCTAGCCAGGGGCCGGCACAGTCTGTCTAGAAATGGCCGGGCGGCGGGGCAAGGGCTTCGTGGGCCACTTTGCCTCTGGGTCTCTCTTCCGTCTTCCTCCTCGTTTTGTTGTTGTTTTCTTGTTAAACAACCTTTAAAAACATAAAATCCACTCTTAGCTCAGCCTGGGTTGCCGTCTGCTGCTGCTGCTGCTGCTACCCTGGCACGGTCACCGCCCCGTGAGTCGTATTTAACTCAGGCTGGCTTTGAGCCCGTGGCCGCGCGAAGCACATGTAGCTCGCACGTCGCCCCACCTTGAGCCTCGTGAACTGTTTTTCAAGTTGCATGTAACTCCCGCACAGATAACGATAAGAACATGACAAGTTTTGCATTCAATCAGAAAGGAGCGTTTTGTTTTTGAAGTTTTTATTCTATTTTCACCGAGGCCCCGAGGAAAAATTTTTCTTTCTAGACGACGTGCCCCGGGCCTGCGGAGCTGCGCACACGTACACGTGGGCTCCGTTAACTCTGACAACAGCCCCGTGAGATAGGCACGATGGTCCCATTTTACAGATGAGGAAACTGAGGCATGGGGTGCCAAGGGACCTGCTCAGGGTGTCTTCTCTGGGCAGCGCGGGGATTTGAGCCCAGACAGACCATCAGTGTCCCCATTCCTGGCTGCAGGGCCACGCTGCCCAGCTGGTGCCTGGTTTCTGTGCCTTGGAGCCCAGATTTTGTCCCTGGCTTTTTCTTTTCTTTTCTTTTCTTTTCTTTTCTTTTCTTTTCTTTTCTTTTCTTTTCTTTTCTTTTCTTTTCTTTTCTTTCGTCTCACTCTGTCGCTGGGGCTAGAGTGCCGTGGCGTCAGCCTCGCTCACAGCAACCTCAAACTCCTGGGCTCAAGCGATCCTCCTGCCTCTGCCTCCCAAGTAGCTGGGACTACAGGCATCGCCACCATGCCCGGCTAATTTTTTTTCTATATATATTAGTTGACCAATTAGTTTCTTTCTATTCATAGTAGAGACGGGGTCTTGCTCCTGCTTAGGCTGGTTTTGAACTCCTGACCTCGAGCAATCTGCCCGCCTCGGCCTCCCAGAGTGCCAGGATTACAGGCGTGAGCCACCGCGCCCAGCTGGAGACTCTGTGTTGCCAGCACGCTGTTTGCGTGTCGGGGGGCGCGGACGCCGCGTTCCGGTCCTGGCCGTGCCACTTCAGTGCTGCGTCATGCTGGACAAGCCCCCCGCGAGTCTGGGTCTGGCATCTGTAAAGCAGCCGCCCATCCAGGCCAGGGGCCCGCCAGCGCTTGGCGGGGGCGACCCGCTGCGTACTGGGCCCCGGCCGTCCCCACCAGCCGGGGAGCCCAGAGGCGGGGTGGGGTCCTGGGGACGGGGGTGAGCACACCGCCCGCCCAGCGAGCCGAATCCGGCTGGGGAGGCCCTGCCGTGGCTGAGCCGCCCCCAGGTCTGTGTGTGGAGCCGGATGTGGCTGCATGGCGCGTTTGGAGACAGTGCCTCTGCGGGGCAGTTCTGTTAGAGTGGGGTCGTTAGGGCCGGGCGCAGGGGCTCACGCCTGTCATCCTGGATGTCTGGGAGCCCGAGGCGGGAGGATCGCTCGAGGTCAGGAGTTCGTTACCAGCCTGAGCAAGAGTGAGACCCCGTCTCTACTAAAAATAGAAAGAAATTAATTGGCCAACTAAAAAAATATATAGAAAACATCAGCCGGGCATGGTGGCACATGCCTGTAGTCCCAGCTACTCGGGAGGCTGAGGCAGGAGGATCACTTGAGCCCAGGAGTTGGAGGTTGCTGTGAGCTAGGCTGACGCCACGACACTCACTCTGGCCTGGGCAACAGGGCCAGACTCTGTCTGAAAAAAAAAAAGAAAGAAAAGGGGTCGTCAGGGTGGGCCCCGCCCCCACAGGACGGGTCCCCCGAGAGGCGAGACTGGGACGTAGGCCCACACAGAGGGAATGGCACGCGGGGACACAGGGAGAAGACGGCCGTCCACAAGCCACGACCGTCCTGGGGAGGAACCAGCCCCCGCCGAGGCTTCGGCCGTGGACTTTTGGCCCCCAGAGCGGAGGGAGAACAGATTCCGGTTCTTTGAGCCACCAGCCCGGGCCACTTTGTCGTGCGCCTGGGCTGACTGATACAGAGTCCCCCGCAGGCACGGCCAGGAGGGGTGTCTGCCCACGCACGGGTGATAGGTGACGCTGTCCCGCTGCGTGCGCAGGGGGTTGTCTGGGTTCGCTCAACCAGACCTCGTCGTAGCCGCTTAGCGTTTCCCACTATCGAGACTGACCGTGCAAAGGGCCTCTGCGCGCACCTCGCCGTTCCCTTCCTGCACGGTGCCGTTCCAGAAGGGGCTTCCTGGGCCACGGGGTGCCGGGTCCTGGGGCTGTGGCCGCCACACAGACCCCCACGACCCCCAAGTGTGTGAGGACGACGCCCCGGCCCCGGGGAGCCCAGAGCCTGGGCCGTCCCCATCAGGAAGGCCCTTGTGGGCGCCGTGTGGCCTGGGGGCTCAGTTCCCGGCTCAGGCTCTGCGCTGAGCTCTCACAGGAGCGGGGAGCGCCCAAGCACCCGCCCCCGCCTGGGACAGGGACACGGGGCCCCCGGGGCGGCTCAGCTCGCAGGCGGAGGGCGGAGGTCGCCGGGCTGCTGGCAGCCGTGGAGGTCCGGCATGTGGGAACGGAGGCCTTGGCCTCCCCACGGGGACCGAGGTCCGTGAGGGTGGCGGGGGGGTGGGGTTAAGCGAGGCAGGGCCGTCGAGGGCGCCTGCTGCCAGGCTGGGAGCTGGCACCGGCCTGTCCCGCCAGGTCCATGGCATCCCGTACCAGGTCTGGCTGTTTGGGGTGCACAGAGACGGGGGGACAGACTGACACCGTGCAGGGACTGGGGTCGGGGCACGGAGCACCCGTGGCAGGAGTGGGGCCACGCCGGGGAGCCGGCTGCGCTGCGGTGAGATGAGCCCCCAGAGCCCCATCTCCCAGCCCCTGTGAGCGTCACCTCATTTGGAAGAGGGGGGGTCTCCACACATGTCACCAAGGGGGGACGAGGCCACACCGGGTCAGGGTTGGGGGCCTGAGTGCAGTGACGGTGTCCTTAAACAGGAAGGGGGACGTCTGGGGACACAGAGCCAGGGAGAAGGCCGGGAGCCCGGGGCGGAGACCGGAGCCAGGGACGCCGCTGGGGCCACCCGTGTCGTCCCAAACCCCCGAGGGAGCGGGGCCCTGCTGGCACCTGGGTGTGACTTCTCGGAGCGGTGGGAGAGTGACCCGCTGCTGTCTGTGCGGTGCTGGCGCCCGGCCCCTGTGGCGCCTCCTTCGCTGCCCGCCTGCGCCCGGCCCCTCGCAGACCTGGTGCCACGGGGGGTCCCGGCGCCCTGCTCGTGGCCTGGCGTCCTGGGTGGGGCTGGCAGTGGGCGAGGGGCGCTGGGCGAGGACAGGTGGGCAGGGGTGAGGCAGCAGCAGGAGGAGGAGGGAGGGCGACTAGGCCCAGCCCCTTCCCTTCCCGCGTCACCCTCCCCTCCCTCCCAGTCCTGGCTGCCGGGTGCTGGGGACGGTGCCCAGAGAGGAGAGAGCCGTGGGGGGCAGAGCCATGAGCGGATAGAGTCACCCCGGCCCCCACCGCGGCTGGCACAGACTCCGCGCCCATGGCCGGAAGTCGAGTGACGCTTGGGGCTCACAGCTCCGCTTCTCTGCTTAGAGAACGCAGCGGCTTTGGTCGGGGCATGTGACTGCTCTGTGCCTCAGTTTCCTCGTCTGTACCATGGAGATGCCAGATGACATCTGTCTCAGAGGGTTACGGTGAGGGCCGCATGGGCACTTGGAGACATGCCTGGCACACAGCCATCCTGTATTCACTCAACAGATGTTTGCGGGGAGGGGGGCATGGGCAATATAAGTAAGCTTAATACTTGAACCCCCATGATACGCTAAAATAAAATAAAAAAAATAAAACAAGGACAGAACGTAAAAAATAAAATAAATAGCAAAACAATAACAATAACAAAAAACCATTCGCTGGGCACCTGCTCTGTGCCCAGCACTGTTCTAGGCGCTTGGGGATTTGAACAAGGACGCGCAAGAACTCCCCCTGCTCCCCAGAGGGACGTTCTAGTGGGGCGGTCGTCACGGGGTTATGGTCGGCCTGCGACCCGCCCCCGCCCCGTGGGAGAACAGGATCAGCTTGCCCACCGGGGGCCCTCGGTCACCCAGAGGCCTGTGCACACGCCGGGGCCCACCGTGTGAGGTTGGCCCTTGGAGGGAGGGGCCGGGACCGTGCCTGAGAAACGTCCCCGAGAGCCCCGGGGCTCAGCCGGGAGCCGACAGGCGGAGGAGGTGACACAGCACCTCCACGGATCATGATGACGAATAGCTCATGGCGTGTCATCTGCCAGGCAGCCATCATAAACAGGAGACCTTCAGCTCGCCTCGTGGCGGGGCACAGGTTTGCGCCGAACCCCTCCAGCCTCACTGGGGACCTCCCCCGACCCCCGCCCCGGCCCCTGGTGTTTCTGGCAAGCCCGTCCTTGGAGAGGCCCGGTAGTCTGGGAAGACATGGCCCGTGCTGCTCAGATCCCGCTCCTGCCTCTTGCTGGCTGGCTGGCTTTGGGTGACTCACCAACCTCAGTTTGCCCAACTGTAAAATGGGTTTTCGGCGCCCCTTTCTCTGGGCTGCTTTGGGGAATGAGCGAGGTGGCCCGTGGAAAGCGAGGAGCCTGACGCTTGCTTGCGGGGCAGGGAGGAGGAGGGCGCACGGGGTTGACGGCAGGTCTTCGAGGCAGGCAGGCCCGACCCGAGGCTTTGGCTGCACCATTTAATCCCGCTTCATCCCGGTTTCTTCCGCGGGTCCAGGCGCCTGGCAGGCACCTTTGTGCGTTTCTGTAACCAAGTGACCGAGTGAACGGCCAGCGTCCTTCCCGTGTATTTTGAAGGTCTGTTTGGATTTTTTAAAAAGCGAGTTCTAAGCCGGGCGCGGTGGCTCACGCCTGTAATCCTAGCACTTTGGGAGGCTGAGGCGGGCGGATCGCTCAAGGTCAGGAGTTCGAAACCAGCCTGAGCGAGACCCCGTCTCTACCAAAAATAGAAAGAAATTAATTGACCAACTAAAATATATATATATACAAAACATTAGCCGGGCATGGTGGCGCATGCCTGTAGTCCCAGCTACTCGGGAGGCTGAGGCAGGAGGATCGCTGAGCCCAGGAGATTGAGGTTGCTGTGAGCTAGGCTGACGCCACGGCACTCACTCTAGCCTGGGCAACAAAGTGAGACTCTGTCTCAAAAAAAAAAAAAAAAAAAGCGAGTTCTATTTTGAAGTGTTGGTTTGACTCAGAGAGACCCCGGAAGGAGCCGGGGTTAGGGGTAGGTGTGGGGCCGGGGGCAGCCCTGCCGCGCCCGCCATAGGGTGGCGGGGGCCGCTCCATCAGGGAGCCTTGGCCCACGGTCTGGCTGCCTTGGAGCACCGTGCACGCTCTTTCTGGAACCTTCCCTCTCCTGACGGCATGCGCGCACTCCCTGTGCTGCCCAGACTCACAGATGTCCTTTCTGCTCCTACCCTGGCGCCGTCTCTGGACATGGCTGGTGGCGTTTCCAGTGGCCGCCAGCCACTGGCGCTTCGTGTGGACGTCCTCGGCGTCCGCACGCCTGACCTGTATCCCGTGGTCATTTCTTTCCTTCTTGCATTTTCCAGAATCGCATTTGGAGCAGCCCCCCACGCGCCAGCCGCGGCCCCAAGACTGGGGGACCCCTGTCCTCTGGCTTTATTATTATTTTTTAATTTATATAATTTTTTTGAGACAGAGTCTCTCTTTGTCGCCCAGGCTAGAGTGAGTGCCGTGGCGTCAGCCTAGCTCACAGCAACCTCACACTCCTGGGCTCAAGCGATCCTCCTGCCTCAGCCTCCTGAGTAGCTGGGACTACAAGCATGCGCCACTATGCCTGGCTCATTTTTTCTCTATATGTTAGTTAGGCAATTAATTTCTTTCTATTTATAGTAGAGACGGGGTCTCGCTTTTACTCAGGCTGGTTTAGAACTCCTGACCTCGAGCAATCCGCCCGCCTTGGCCTCCCAGAGTGCTGGGATTACAGGCGTGAGCCACCATGCCTGGCCTGTCCTCTTGCTTTTGAAGATGGGTTCACCAGGCACCCCCAGGCCGGGGTTGCTCTTTGCTTCTGGCCCCGGCCAGGGAGGGCATTGTCCCTTGGCCTCTTGGCACTGCAGGTGACGGGTGACGGGAGCTTCCTGGGGACACGTGGGCAGCGTTTCCCAGGGCGCCCAGGGCTGGGGCCGGGGCCTCCCTGCTGCTGCCTCAGCTGCTCCAGGTGGGCCCTGGGCTGCCCCCTCCCCCGCCGGCGGCCCGGTGGCCTGTGTGTTCTGGCATGATGTCAGAGCGTCGTCCTGGTGTGGGGGGGGCAGGCCCTCCTCACCTTCAGCCCCTCACCCTTTCCCGGGGCTGGCGGGGCGGGAGTGCCAGAGCCTGGCCTCGGCCCCTGTGCCGGCCGCCGCGCGGCGTGACCCTGCGCCTGGGATGTCGAGAGCGCTCCGGGCCCCCCCATTCCGTGGGTGGCTGTAAAAATAGCGCCGGGTTCCAGGGAGGCGGGCGGGGGTCCCGGCTCCGCTCCCGGGGGCCGCGGCCGCGGGTTGCGGCAGCGTTGGCTGGGAGAGGCCAGCAGGCTCCAGGCCGGCGAGCGGGCGGCGCAGATGGAAACCCGACCGCCCCCGGCCCGGCAGACTGTTTGATTTATTTTAAAATCAAGCAGATGGCTGCAACAGGGGTTTGTTTAAGTTCAGCTCGGAGCTGGGCCCGCGGCCAGCAGCCCGGGCAGCTGTGCCAGAACTTTTTCAATGACTTTGGTCGTCAGACCGCCTCTCCCCTCCCTCTTGAACTCCAGCCTCACGCACACGGAGGCTCCAGCGTGTGTCTCCGCGTCCCTGCCCCGTCTGCCCGTCCCTCGTGCTGCTCCAGCTTCTCGTCCTCTTTTGTCTCTCTCTCCCACTGTGTCTCTGTGTCTCTCCCCCACTCCCTCCCCGTCCCTCCCAGGAAACCGCCCCACACCGTCCCCCGCCCCTGCGGCTCCCCCTCGCCACCCCACCGCCGCCCAGCAAGGCACACCGGAGAACAGCCGGGCCTTTGTGGCCACTCGGTGTCCTCGGCCGCCTGTCGCTGCGCCCCCGTGGCTGGGAAAAACAGGCCCCCAACCGTAAAATCCCGGACGCGACCAGGCCTCAGGGTCAGGCGGCTCGGCCCCCGCCCAGAGGGGCCAGGGCGGCCTCCTGGTCGCAGGCGGCCTCTGCAGCTGTCCCTCCTCCTGTGCTGGGGGCGGGGCCCGGGCTGTGCCGAGGCCCTGCTGCAGGCTGCTCCGCCCTGGGTCAGTGGCCGGGCTGCCGGCATGGTTCACACTGCCCCCACGCCACATGCATACAGCCCGTCTGTACACACGCCACGTACATATACACGCCTCATACGTAAACATGCCATGTACACATACATGCCTCATATATACACATGCCGCGTACATATACATGCCTCATGCACACACATGCCATGTACACATACATGCCTCATACATACACATGCCACGTACATATACATGCCTCATACACACGTCACGTACATATACACACCTCATACATACACACGGCATGTACATATACACGCCTCATACATATACATGCCATGTACATATACACGCCTCACACGTACACATGGCATTTACATATACACGCCTCATACATATACATGCCACGTACATATACACGCCTCATACATACACACGCCACGTACATATACACATCGCGTACACACGTGCACATATCCATGCAGACACAGCACATGTATACGCACACCCACATATATGCACCACGTGCATACCCACGCTATGCACATATATACACAGGCAGATGCACCCCCCACATATACCATGTACATACACACACGCCTCATGCATACATCCACTGCACCCACATACACACATATCATGCGCAGCCCACATATACACACACATACATGCGCACATACACTCCGCTTATGAAGAAGGTGTGCCACTTCCTCGTGTCCCCAGAGGGGTGAGCGGGTCCCCTGTTCCCCTGGCAGCAGCAACCTGGCCCAGGGACCACCCAGCCAGCCTGACCCCGGCCGGCAGCCCGTGGCCTGCGCCCTGACTGGCCGGCACAGCTCCCTGCACCGCCCCGGCCTCCTAAACAGGACGGGGCTTGAAAATAGCAGCCGGCTCTTTGAATAGCCCCAGGTGGAGAGCGACACTCTCCTGGCAGGTGGGGCGCGGCCCCCAGCCACTCCGGCTCTGCTCGGGGCCTGGTGGTGTGCCCGCGCCTGGCTGGGCTGCGGCCAGACCCCACGGCAGGCCCGTTTGGAGCCCGGGCGTTTTTTGGCCTCTGGGCGGCCAGGCCAGCCCTCTGGCTGATCTGGGGGGAGCTGACTCGGCCGCCCCTCCCGGCCCCTGTCCCACGGGGTCGCCCGTGACCGGCCGGGCTGGCCTCCGGGAGGGCGGGAGAGGCCCTCGCCGGCCTGGCCCATGTCAGCCTCAGGCCTGCTGGGGGGCGGGCCCCGCGGGCCCAGGGAGTGGGCAGGACACTGGCCTCACGTCTGCTCCCTCCGGACGGGCGTGCTGCCGGGGCACCGACCCTGGCCCCTGCCACCCTCCTCGCTCCCTGGGGGAAACGACCTCAGGCGCTTCCGGGTGGAGGCCCGGCCGCCTCCTGCACCAGCCCTGCCCCAAGCCAGGCCCACCCGGACCTCAGGGACAGAAATGTCCAGAACGCCAGCCAGCAGAGCCCAGGCCGGGGTTGGGGCCGGAGCAGGACGGGCTGGAGGCGGCGACCCCCGGGCCCACGTTCAGCTGGGGCAGTTGTCTCCACGGCCCCGCCCCTTCAAGCCAGGCGTTCGCCAGGATGTCCCCGAGGGTCCGGACCAGGCCACCGGCAGCTTCGGATCTCGCTGACACAGCGCCAGGAGGTTTCTGTCTGTCTTTCACGGTGGCCGGTCCCCTCCCCTGGCAGCCCTGCACCGACTTCTCTTTGTTGAATCAGTTTGGGAACTGTCACGAATTTTAGCGCCTTTATAAACACAAACCGAGTCTGGGAAACGGGAAACGGGGCCCAGTTAAAGGTGCGTCTCCGGCTCACAGCCCGGGGAGAGGCTCCTCACCCCAGACTCGCTCCCGGAGCCCTGCCGCTCCTGTTTGTTTGCTTCCTGGCTCCCTGGTGCCCGGCTGCGTTTCCTCACCGCAGAGCTTCGTTCATACAGCGGCGGCCTTTCTTCTCGGCCCTCTCATTATTTCAGTTTGGCGTGCAGAAGAGCGCCGTAAGAACCGAAACCCTGTCCCCTGTGTGTCCCGAAAGCAGGCCGGAGAAGTTTTCCGAACCGCCGTTCTGCAGGCGGCCTCAGCGGCCGATGTCCTGTTTGTCTTTGGGGCCCTGTTCTAACCCACCGGGCAGACGGGGAGCCGTCACGCCCGCTCGCCCCGGCCTTAGCAAGAGGTACGAAAAAGGTCTTCACGCCTGCGGTCATTATAAATCCTTCAGATTCCTGACTTCGGTGATGCCGCAGGAGACCGGCACCGTTTTTTTCTGCCCTTTGTTAGTTGCAGGAGAGCACGCGGGAGGTAAAATGCCGCCGTGACCGTTTCAAAGTGCACAGTTTGGGGGCATCTAGTACACTCCCAGGGGTGTGCGGCCGTCGCCTCTATTTCCAGAACTTTCTCATCGCCCCACGGGAGTGGGGACCCTGCAGCCTTAAGGCAAAGTGTGGCCTTCTAGGTCCTAAATGTGGCCTTTTGACAGAGTCCAAATTCGGCAGAGCAAGTCCTTTTATTGAAAGGTGTTGCAGAGAAAGGGGAAGCCTTTTCCCGCCTCCTAGTGCTTGCAGAAGAGGAGCCTTGAACTGGGGGGGCTGCGGCGGCTCCCCCACCCTCCAGCACGGCTTCAAGGCGTCCTGGGGCAGAGACAGGTCTGCCTGCCGGTGGCTGGTGGCAGAGCTCGGAGGCCCTCGGAGAAGGGAGCCCTAGCCACCTCCCACGTGAGGGGCCGTGTCCCAGGCCCCTGGTTGGAGAGAACAAAGGAGCAAAGAACCTCGCTAGAAGACTCTGTCCCCCAGGGCGAGGGTGAGCGTGGAGGAGGGCAGGGAGATGCCGGGGGAGGAGGGTGGGGAGCACAGAGGAGGGGCTCTTGGAGCCAAACTCATTAAAACAAATTCTCGGTCTGGCTGGCAGCAGAGAAACTCTTTTATATTTGGGTTTAGCTCGAGGCTCTACAAATTAGCATGGTCTGTTCCAGTCGGGGCTTAGGGCTTGGCAACCTCCGTACTCCTCCCTTCATTCCTCGCACAGGGGCTTGTTGTGCCTGACAGAGGTGTGGCCGTGAGCAAGGCAGACCTGCCCTGCCCCGCCTCTGCCCCTGCGAGCTCACCTGGTGGGGAGGTGAGCCTCGCGACTCAGAAATGAGTGGTAAAGACTCCACGTGGTACCACGGAGCTCAGAGCCACGCGCACACACGCCGTGGCGTGGCGGGGAGGGCCGGAGGGCGGAGCGGAGGCTCTGGGATGACGGATGGGTGGATGGATGCCGAGGGCAGGGCAGGCGGGGCGAGGAGTGTCCTGGCAGACACAAGGGGAACAGGACGTGCCGAGGCCCCGGGCGGGAAGGAGAGCAGGGCTTCCCCCAGGGAGCAGGGAGCCGGCGCCAGGCACCAGGGGAAGAGCAGGGGATCTTCCCCGAGAGTTTGGCTGGAGGGAGTGGGGCGCTGAGGTCACACTCCATGGGACGGGGACCCACTGGGGGAGGCCGCAGGGCACAGAGCAGGACACAGGGACAGGCACGGACGTGTGGTCTCAGAGAAGGCGGGAAATGTCTATTCTCCTTTCGGTCGTCTGTGGCCATCCTGGCTGCGTCACAGCGGGGTCTGGGAATGACTGTCGGCACCGCCTCTCGGCACCAGCCACCTGCTGCCGAGTGACAAAGTGCCCCCAAGCACGGCAGCATAACACAACACGCCTTAGCGTCTCATGGGGTCCGCGGGGCAGGAATTGGGGAGCAGCTTCCGGGGTGCTCCAGGCCCGGACGGGGCTGCGGTCTCGCGGGAGGGGCCCGGGGCTGGAGGACGCGCTGCCCGGGCGGCCTGGTGGGAGGCCTGGGTTCCCTGCCACGGGGGCCTCTCCTGAGCGCGGCTCGAGTGTCCTTCTGTCACGGCAGCTGGCTCCCCTGGAGAGGAGAAGGGGACAGCTGCCGTGCCTCCCATGGCCTGGACTCAGAAGCCACTCCCTGTCACCCCCGCCGGCATGCTCTCTCCGTGAGAAGTGGGTTGTACTCGGGGGCGCCGCCTCTTCCAGGGGACCCGCCAGGGACCTGCCACTGACGCGCTTGCACGCCAGCCCCACTGCGCGCTTGTCAGCAGGGACAGAGCCGTCCGTCCGGAAGCGTCTGGCAGGACGGCCGGGCGTGCTGGGCTGGCGTGTGCGTTTTCAGGGTCGCCATCTTCTATTTCTGTTGTCCGATGCTGACCTCCCTTTATGGCAGTCGCGTGTGTTTTAGACCTATTTAAGCGTAGAGAGCGAGTCGTTGCAGGGAAGGTTACGAAGGACACGCGGGGAGGGTGTGCCGGGCCGTGGCAGTGGGGCCTGACCGTCGGCTGCCAACGGTGCGGACCCTGCAGCCACACGGCTCCGACGGGGGCCCGGCTTAGCCGCCTGCAGCCGCGAGTCTGCCAGCAAGCATGCAACCTCCTTGGGCCTCAGTTTCTCCTTGAAGGAGTGGAGCTGGCAGCCTGCTGCCTGGTGCCGTTGCGGAGGGAGACAGCACACAGTCCCCACAGGGGCGTGGCCCGGGGCCGGCATGCGTGTGGGCGCGGTGGTTGTCCCCTGCTGGGAGACGGCCTGAGCTCCCAGCCGCCCTCGATGCCCTGAGCGTGTGTGTGCACATGTGTGTGTGTGCGTGTGCACATGTGCACACACGTATATGTACACACACGTGTGTGCATGTGTATGTGTGCACATGCGTGTGTGCATGTGTGCACATGTGCGTGTGTATATGTGTGCATGTGTGTATGTGTGTGTGCACGTGTGCACATGTGCACGTGTGTGTGCTTGCATGGGTGTGTGTGGGGGGGCAAGCGGGTGCACCCCTCCCCTCTGCCCACTCGGAGCAGGGGCAGAGCTTGTCGGGAAGGGTGGGGAGACTCCCGCGCAGGGTTCTTCATCTGGCCGGAAAACTGAGCTTATCTGTGAATGAATAAATGACTCAGGCAGTGGTCACCCCCCACCTGGTGCCCCTGTCCTCCCACCCTTCCATGAGTCTGTCTTTCCTTCCGTCCGTCCATCCTTCCACCCACCTTCCATCTGTCTGTCCATCATGGATCTGTCTCCCATCCTTCCCCATTCTGTCCTTCCGTTCATCCATGCATTCACCTTTCCTCATCTCTCTTCCTGTGCCTGCGTCCGCTGATCCGTCCGTCCATCCGGGGCTCCGTCCGTCCGTCCAGCGGGCGTTGGGCTCTGCACTGAGGACACAGCAGTGAACGAAGCAGCCCCCCCACACACACAGCGAGCTGCAGTCTGGGCTGGGGGGCTGCACTCCGCGCAGGCACCGAGGAGGTGGATGGTCACCCAGTCGTGAGGGTTTAGTGAGCGCCTGCTGTATGCAGGCATCGTGCTCGGCGATGGCCGCCTCCTGCGAGCGTCTCCTCGTGGGCCTCACGGTGCCTGCGTCCAGAGGACGAGGGGCCGGAAGGGGCCGCGACCGGCCCTGCCTCTCAAGGGAGGCCGCACCCGGACGGGCTCTTGAGGGATGTGCAGGAGTCCGCCGGGCGGGTGAGGGGAGAGGGCGACCAGGTGGCCGGGGCACCCGGGAGGCAGGCGGAGTGTGGCGAGCCCGGGGAAGCCCGGGCGGGTGGAGAGGGTCTCGGGCGGGACGGGGGAGGCTCTTGCAGTGGGGGCTGGGGCGGGCGGTGGGCGGGCCCCTGGGGGGAAACCTGGAGAGTTGGGCGGGAGGAGGAGGCCCAGCAGAGAGGCCGTGGGAGGGGAGAGCCACTTCCGGGTGCTGGTTCTGTGCGGGGAGCCCTGGGACGTGGGGGTGGGTGGCTCGGCCGCTTGGTCGGCTGATTCATTCGTCCAGCATTTCCTCAACGCTGGCCTTGTGCTGGCACTGGAGACGCGGCGCTGAACACCACGGGACGCACGCTCGGGGCTCCCGCTTGGGTCGGGGGCACCAAACATCAGGCCGGGCGTGGGGAGAGGAAGACCCAGGAGGAGGAACGGGGCAGGCAACGGTGACAGATCCCTCAGCCCGGAAGACCGGTTTGCAGAAGGGGGTCTTCTCAGAAAAGGAGACTGTGCATGGCCGGGCGCGGTGGCTCACGCCTGTCATCCTAGCACTCTGGGAGGCCGAGGCGGGAGGATTGCTCGAGGTCAGGAGTTTAAAACCAGCCTGAGCAAGAGCGAGACCCCGTCTCTACTATAAATAGAAAGAAATTAATTGGCCAACTAAAAATATATAGAAAAAATATAGAAAAATTAGCCGGGCATGGTGGCGCATGCCTGTAGTCCCAGCTAATTGGGAGGCTGAGGCAGGAGGATTGCTTGAGCCCAGGAGTCTGAGGTTGCTGTGAGCTGGGCTGACGCCACGGCACTCGCTCTAGCCTGGGCGACAGAGTGAGACTCTGTCTCAAAAAAAAAAAAGAAAGAAAAGGAAATTGTGCAGACAGATGGGAGCCGGCTGCCTCGGTTTACCCCACTGCGAAGCTCCGTGGAGGAGCCTCCGCTGGAGGAGGAGCTCACTCCCCAAAGAGTTAAGCCATCCCCAGCCCGCAGCCTGCTCCGAGCTTGCGACAAGCCCAACAACTGTTTCTGACTCACTGTTGCGAGGCTGCCAAGCGGAACCGCTGCCCCAGGCCGGCCCTGGGGGGGGGGCGCGGAGAGGAGACACGTGGGCCTCGGGGGCCGGGAGCGAGGGCCGGGGGCATCTCGGGACCACTGAGGTCCCCCTCCCAGGCTACGAGGACCCCCACCTTGCGGGCCCCAGCTCGCCCCGGTAGGGGGCCCGGCCCTTGGGCGGGCGGCTGCGTCGTGGGACGGCTCTCCTGCAGTCAGCGGCAGGCTGGAGCCAGCTGCCCCGGCCTTGGCAGGGCGCTCACAGCCAGTCAGCAAGGCCCGCCCAGAGCCAGGGCTCCTGCGCAGGGCTGCTGCTCGGCTCCCGCGGCCCCCCCCATCATCCCCCCCCCCCCCGCGCTCCCCCCACCTCTCGGCCGCACATGCTCGGTGACAGCAAACGTCTGCTGGGCCTTCCCACGTGCCCAGCTCCGTGCCGGGTGTTTTCCTGTGTCCCGGATTATTGAATGCTCATAAATAGGGTTCCCGTTTTACAGAGAAGGAAACCGAGGTGCGGAGAGGTGCAGTCAGCAAGCATCGCCGCTGGGGCTGGAACCCGGGCGGGCCCGTGTTCAGAACCCGTGCTCTTAACTGCTCCCTGAGCCCGCTCCCCGAAAGCGACATCCGGCGGGAGCGTAAAGCACAGGCCGCGGCCCCAGGCACGCAGCAGGCGACCTTGCCCTGAAATCAGAGCGAAGCCAAGTGTGGGTCTCTTGGTCCTTTCTTCATGATTGCAAGGGAGCTGCCACGGCTCCAAGCATCACCTTCTCACGTGACAGCATCCCGGAGTACCTGCTCCATCGCTGATCCTCACAGCCGCCCCGCACTAGGCGGTGCTATCTTCATTTTACAGATAGGGAAACTGAGGCTTGGTGAGTGGGGTCTCGCCTGGCCTCTTTTACCCCCACACTGGCGTTGAGTGTCTGGGCTGCCCGTCTCATGGGTGTTTTAGAACTCCCCCTCCAACTGGGGGTCGGCCTCTGGCAGGCGCAAGGTCAGGGCTTGCTTTTCCTGTGTCCTCCCCTGGCTAGGGGCTAAGCTTCTAGAAGGTTCTAAATCACTTTGTGCTGCATTGGAAGAAGGGCTTGTGTTACCCACGCCCTTTTCCGTCTGCAAGTGGCACAACCCCAGCGCCAAGTCACTGTAGGGAAAGGGGGGGTTGCTGACTCATGCGGTGGGGGGGGTGTTGGCTCCGACACTCAGAGACTGAGTGGGGGAGGTGTTGGCTCTGGGGCGCGTGGTCCGTGTCTGGGACGCTCCGTCCCTCCGCCCTCCGCACCGCTCTCTCCTGCGGGGGTTCGCTCCACAGCAGGGTCTCCTTGAAGGCGGCCACCGGCGGTTGTGGCTGACAGCCAGTGATCCCAGGGTGCAGGGAAGGCCCGGACTGGCCCAGCCCGGGGCACGTGTCCCTGTCTGTATAGGGGGAAAGGGCAGTGTTGGTGGCCCGCCCCTGGGTGGGAGAGGCACAGAGGCTGGCTGGGTAAGGCGGAGAAGTGCCCCACTGCAGGTGAGGGTGTGCAAGGACAGGTGGAAGGAGGGACAAGGGACAGGGGGCTGGATGGATGACGGGTGCTTGACTGTGCAGGTGCTGAGACAGACAGGCGTGGGGACGCATGCATGGAGGGACTCGTAGGTGGACCAGTGATGGGGAGCGAGTGTGTGACAGAGGGGGTGCTGGTGGGGTGCGGCCCCCTCTTCCCGCCTTCCCACGGGGTTTTCCTGTCGGGCGGCAGCCCGCCTGGGCTCCGAGGCCCAGCTGAGCCTCCGTGGCTCCCTCCTGCATCTTGGCCGTCCCTGCTCCTCACAGAGCCGGCCTCTGGGTGCCAGGGACCGTGGCCCCCACGTAAAACGATGCCCGGCCTCTTTAGGAAACCCAGAAGATGTACACAAACCGGCAGGAGCAAGGGGACAGTCGCCAGGGTGCCGGCCTCCGGGGAACCCGGTGCTGACAGCCCGTGGGTGGCTCTCTGGTGGCTCTCTCCTGACCGCTGCCAATGGCCCGCCTCCCCCGCGCCGGGTCAGGGCGTGCCCTGGGCGGAAGCAGGTCATTGGCCTGGTGAGAGGCGGTGCGGGGAGACGCAGGGGCGAGCCTTCTTGGCAGGCCCTCGCCGCGTCCCAAAGAGGCGTGGGTTTTCTGCAGCAAGGGCACGGACCAAGCGTGCCTGTGACTTCTTGCTTGGGAGCTGCCTCCCGAGCCCCAGAGAACGTCCACGGACAAGCCGTGGCCATGAGGTGCTCCCCGGGCTGTGCTCTGCAAGGCCGGTTCTCGTTCACCTGAAAGTGAATGCTCTGTCACTTGTCACCTACGCCCCTCGGGTCTCGGCCCTCCCACGGGAGGAGGGGAGCTCGGACCAGCCCAGGGGACTGCGGCTCTGACGTCCTCGGGCGAGTGGGTGGATGGAGGTGCACGGCGTGGATGGTCTGGGGTGACCACAGCGAGAGAGGAGCTGCGCCCCGGGGCCAAGTGCCGGGTGTGGTTGGGAGCAGCACGGGCTGGGGCTCTGGCCACGCGGCCCCCAGGAGGCGGCAGACCCAGCCCTGTGTGAGCAGCCAGGGCAGGAGGAGGTGTCCCCTCCGCCACCTCATCTTGGAGCTCCTTCCTAGGCTGCAGTGAGTGGGGTCCTCTGCCCTGGGGTAAGCCCCTCTGTGCGGCTCCCCGTCTGCCCAGAGTGCCAGCTCCGAGCCTCAGCTCAAATGCCACCTCCTCCTGGAGGCCTCCCTGACTGCCCTAGTGGAAGAAAGCTTCCTCCTGCCCAGCTTGCATCTTCAGGATCTCAATCCCATGTTGGTAGCCTTTCTGATATGGATGGATGGGTGGTGGGTGGATGGATGGATGCATGAATGGTGGGTGGATGGATGGATGGATGGATGGATGGGTGGTGGGTGGATGGGTGGGTGGATGGATGGATGGGTGGTGGGTGGATGGGTGGATGGTGGATGGATGGATGGGTGGTGGATGGATGGATGGTGGATGGATGGGTGGGTGGATGGATGGATGGGTGGTGGATGGATGGATGGATGGTGGATGGATGGGGGTGGGTGGGTGGATGGGCAGGTGGCTCCAGGTGAGAGTGTGTAAAGATGAGAGCCTGAGCGGGACGCACTTGGCAGGGACCGCCTGGCATCCAGGTGTGTGGCCAGGCTAGACACGGCGGTGGGCAGGTGAGGGCGGGGAGACCTCCGTGCTGGTCCTGGTGGCCTGGCCGAGAGTCCCGCCAGGCCCCGTCCTCTCCAGGGAAGCGCAGGGCAGCTGCAGTCCCAGCCTTCTCCCTCCAGGAGTCACCCTGTCATTGTCCCCCCAGGACCCTGGCCTGGCAAAGGGGAGGTGTCAGCCAGACCCCGTTTATCGGCCCGTTGTTAATTCATTTCCTCCTTTCTTGGTAATCAAATCACTGCCCACCAGCCAGAGCCCCGGGCGGGGCGAACAGCGGGGGGGCAGGCACCCGGTTGGCAGAATTGCCGCCAAAGCCAGGCAGCGTCAGCTAGAGCTGGGCAGGGCCTCAGGTGGCAGCTGCAGGGCTGGGTGTGTCCCCGGGGTAGTCACAACAGCTCCAGGCCCTGTTTCTCTCCTCAGGGTGGTAGCTGCCCTGATAGCACGTATGCACACACATGGCCTGTGTGTGTTTGCACGGGCTCACGTGTGATGTACGTGCACACACAGCATGGGTGTGTGGTGTTATGCAGTGTAGCGTACATGCACACGTGAGGTGTGTGAGACGTGTTTCCACGTGGTGCATGTGTTCCTGCATGTGTGTGTGTGCGCGTGCGTGCCGTGCGTGTGGACGTGGGTGTGCACTGGGGGAGGGGCACCGGGAACTTGGACTGACAGCGACTTTCCCGGGATGATTAATGGGCTTGGGAGGAGGCGCCGGCCCATCCGGGCTCCTGGCAGGTTCTGAGCCTGGCGCCCGCCTGCCCGCTGGCTGGGCCAGCCCAGGTGAGGCTGCCTGCCCAACCCCGGGTGGCCGTGCCTGGGGAGGGACAGGGAGCCCCCTCTGGAGCCGACCCAGGCCTGGTCTGCCCCAGGCCCCTCCTGCCTCTGACCCAGTCTGCACACGGCAGGGACCACACGGGCCGCAGCTCAAACCTGAATGTGCCCCAGTACCAGCCGCCCACCAGCTTGTGATAAATGCAGGGTCCAAACCATCCCCCACTCTGGTTCACTAGGACCAGGCCGGGGGCTGGGGACCTGCGTTTTTGATAAGAACCCCTCCCCTCTTAGTGCTACAGGGGAGGCTTGGCAAAGGCCAGGAAGGTGCCTGACCCTTGCCCTCCTGCATTTGCCCCCCGTCCCCCACTCCATACCTCCCCTTTAATTTGTGTGTGGCCTTAGGTTAGTCACTTCACCCCTCTGGGCCACATGCTGGTGTTAAAATAATCCTGCCTCCTACTAGCTCTGGGGCCTGTCTGGGCCCCAGCTCCCTTCTCTGTCAGTGCACAGGGGTTAAGCCCCGCGCCAGCCTCCCTGGGGTCTGGGTTCTTGGAAAGAGTGAATGAGCTGGCGGGGGAGCGGCCTCAGCGGCTCCGGCTGTTGTCACTCCAGTGCTGGGCCTGGGCCTGGGCGGTGCGGTGGCCGCCTGGCCGCAGCTGCTGGATCCCCGACGTCCCCGTTGGCCGCGTGCTCATTGTCCGCACTTTAGACGCACGACAGCGGCGGAGGCTGGGGGGGAGGGGGGTCACGTGGCTCCAGCGAGGCCTCAGGCTGCCCTTGACCTCAGGTGGTGGTGGCAGAGGTCGAGCTGCCAGCCCCGCCCCCCACGCTGCCGGGCAGGGCCGCAGCTGGGTCAGGAGGGGGGGTCGGGGGAGTGGATGGGGGAGGGGCCTGGAGCGCAGGGAGCCCCCCGCCGCCAGAGCCGCAAATGTGGCCCAGCTGGGGGATTAGGCCGCATCTGGCTCAGTTTACACCGAGAAACAAAGCGGCTGCCCGCGCCTTTATCTAGGGGGCGGGGCGGGCGCTGCCCTCAGCCCTGCTGGGGACCCTGAAGAGGGAGGGGTGTGGCCTCTGGGCCCTGACACCCCCTCCTGGCTCCCTGCACCCCCTTGGCAGCCCCACGACCCCCAGAGAGGGCACCACGCCTCTGGCTGGGGACAGGGTGTTTCGGGATGGAGGGGCGAGGCCGGGGTTGAGGTCACGGAATGGGGGGCGCAGGGAATCCTGGGGGCCCCTGCGGGGGTGCCCCGTCCCCCCCAGGCCAGGACGCCAGATGTAGCACCAGATCCCTCCTCGCACTCACAGAGGGGAAACGTCCAATACAACAAAGGCCCTAACAAGCCCCCCCTCCGCACCCCTCCCGCCGCAAGTCGGGGTGGTCTGCCCCTCCCCCACCGCCGGGGCTGGCCCGCCCCTCCCCCTGCAGAGGCCCGGAGCGCGTCCCGGCCTCTCTCCCGTCCTTCCAGGCTGCAGGGTGGGGCTGTGCTTCGCCCCGCCCCCGCGGGGGTGGGGCCTGACCTGGCCCCGCCCCGGTCCCGGTGTGGGGGCTGGGGGCCCGGCCCCGCCCGCTGGCCTCCCGCCCCAGGAAGCGCGGCGGTGCCAGGGCCCGAGGCGCCGCCGGTGCGCGCGGCTCGCTGGAGCCAGGAGCTGACCCTGTGAGCGCGGGGGCAGCTGTTCGCGCACATCTGGCGGCCCCGCCCGCCGCGCTGGCCGGGCTCCTTCCAGGAATGCTGGCAGCGCGCATCTGGAGAGCGTTTCTGGGGCAGCCGGCGCCCCCTCCGGCGCCGGGCCCGGGGCGGGGCTGGCGCCCCCTCCCGGATTTCCTGGCTCCTCCCTGCTCCCCGCGGCCGGGGCTCCTGGCGGGGCTGGCTTCCTCCGTGGGGGCTGGGCCGGCTGCTTGGGCTCCACTGTAGAGAGGGAGAAACTGAGGCCTGGAGGGCAAAGCGCCTGTGCAGGGTCACTCCAGCGGGCCTCGCGGTCGGGGCTCCCGGGCTGGCGGGGCTGGCTTCCTCCGTGGGGGCTGGGCCGGCTGCTTGGGCTCCACTGTAGAGAGGGAGAAACTGAGGCCTGGAGGGCAAAGCGCCTGTGCAGGGTCACTCCAGCGGGCCCCGCGGTCGGGGCTCCCAGGCTGGCGGGGCTGGCTTCCTCCGTGGGGGCTGGGCCGGCTGCTAGGGCCCCATGGGAGAGAGAGAGAAACTGAGGCCTGTCGAAGGTCACTCCCGCGGGCCCTGCGGTGGGGCGGTTGCACGCCAGATGCTGCCTTCAGTGTGAAAGTGGAATAACAAACATCTGAATCTGATAGAGGCCGCAGAGGCTGATCATCACACCCGCCGGCCCTGCCCTGCTGGGCCTGGAGCAGGGCCTGGAGCAGGGCCTGGAGCTCCGGGGTGGCCCCACCGAGGGCAGGGCGAGACAAGCAGGGCCCGAGTGTCTGATGCTGTGGACGGCTGCCCTGGGTAAGGGGCTCTGGAGTGCCGCCCTGGGTCCGCAGCCCCGCTCCTGGCTTCCTAGCTGTGTGACCTTGGCGTGTGACTTGACTTCTCTGTGCCTCAGTGTCTCGTCTGTGAAATGGGTTGGTAGGAGGAGAACTGACTTCGTGGAGTGTGAGTGGAGATTAGACGGGTGTGAACCAACTGGCTCAGGGCTTGAAAATAGGGAGGGAGGGGTTCAGCCTGCCGGGGAGAGAAGCAAGCCCCCCCGGGGTCCTGCTTGGAGCAGACACACCCAGCCAAGGACAGCTGGATGCAGGACAGAGGGAAGGGCATTTTGGAGAGAGAGAGAGGCATGTGCCTAGGCCTGGGGGTGGGCCGGGGCCAGTGTGAAAGCTGGGACTTCCCAGTTTTTGGGTCCCAGTACCCTTCGTTTCTTTAGACTTTGTGCTTGGGCCATAGGGAGCCCTTGAAGGTTCATGAGCAGGAGAGTGGCCTGTGGAGCCCTAGCAACAGTGAGGGAACAGCTCCTGCTGCCTACAAAGACTCTTAGTGAGTGACCCCCTCTCCCACCAGGCCACCTAGGATCCCGGCCTGACTGCAGGCCTCGTACCCCCTCCCCCCTGCCCGTGCAGAGCTCCCCAGCTGGGGTTTCTCTGTTTGAAGCTGGTGTCCCGTGGAGGGGCATCGGAATTGGGGAGCATTGAAGGTGAGTGAGTGACAGCCCCACGGGCCCAGACGGGTCTGCCCGCTGCTGCACCCGGAGTGCCCAGAGCAGGGCGTGGGCACCCTGAGGCACCCGAGTTACTAGTCCAATGAATGAATGAATGAACGAACGAACGCAGGGCTCTGTGGGAAGAATGCAGAGGGCTGGACCCTGGGTGGGGGCAGGGGCACGAGCGGACGGTGGGAGTGAGGCCGGGGTCCTGGCCTGGGCCACCTCCCAGCAGTGCTGTCAGACCCAAGACAGGCGGGAGGTGGGTGGGCGCTTTTTCTGCCCGGGTTCCCCACCAGGCCCACCCGGAAGGGGGGAGAGGTGGAAGGGGGGTGGCCTGGCGCCACGGGGCATCTGGGAGCCACCGCCAGCTTGCCCTGACCCCCCCAGACGTGGTCTCCCGCCGGCTTCCTCCTCCTCCAGTGCCTGTTTGTTTTTGTTGGGAGCCCCAGCCTCCCACCTGGGCAGCCCTCCAAGGGGGCGGCGTCCGGAGCCTTCTGTCTGCCCTCTGCGCCCCCTCGCGCCCCCTCCAGCCGCATGGCGGCCCGGCGGGGGCCGGAGCGGGCGTCCTCAGCCTTGGCCCCGGGCTCTGCGCGTGGAATCCCGGCCTGTGTGAGAGCCGCCTGGCCCAGCGCGTGTGCAGGGAAGGGGCCTTGGAAGCCGCCTGCTTGTCTTGGCCGGCTCTGCCGCTGCGGGGGACGGAGGCCTCGCTCCCTCCCCGGGAGGAGCCCTGCGAGATTTGGGTCAGAGCCGGGGCAGGGGAAGGCTCCAGGCCGCCGGCCTCCGCAGGGCTCTCCCTGGCGTCCCCAGGCCCTGTGGGGCTGGCTGGTGAGGGCAGGGGCGTCTAGCGGGCTGGGTGGTGCCTCCTCCCCACACCCACCTTAGCCGCCCTGGGCCCCTCCCTCGCGTAGAGCCCCTTCTCAGCCGGCAACTACCGTGTGCGCGGCTGGCCGGCGCCCCCTGCACTGGTGGGCCCCACCGCAGGGAAGCGGTGGCCTTTTCTCGGGGAAGTCACTGGAGGGTGGTGAGGAGGGTGATGCAGCCACGGGGGGCTTTTGAAAGACCCCCAATGGCTGCTTGTGAAGAAGGGAAGCCAGGTGGCCGCGGGGGCGGGGAAGCAGGTATGGACACCCACCCCTCTGTGCGTTGAGGGTTTGAGCAAAGCCACAGAAACCCACGGGGGCTTTCCAGGCAGAGCTGGGGCGGCGTGGCGGGAAGGTCCGGCTCAGGAGTGCTGAGAAGGGACAGGGACCCACGTCCCAGCACAGGCTGCCTGGGTGTCCCCTCCTGCCCCTGTGAGCCGGGCTCCCCCTGGGTGGCTGGCTCCTTCTCTGTCACCCTCGTTCGGCCTTGGGGGGGGAAGGGGTGGGTGCTGAGGGTCCCCCCCCCCGGGGGACTCGGCCCATCCTTGGGCAGCCACAGGCGCGCACACGGGACTGGGGAGGATCTCCCAGGGCCTGCGGTTTTGCCATGTGTCATGGTTCAACAGAAACTCGTCCCCTGCCTTGATGGGCCCAGTTCCAGGAATCCCGGCAGTCTCGGGGCCCAGAGCCAGGGGCTTCGGGCTGCCAGGGGCTGGGACGGCAGTCTGTGCTCACGCCCAGAAACCGACCTACGTGGGGGCCGCAGTGAGGTCGGGGCTGCCTTGGGGGGCGTCAACTGGGAAGGGATCCGGGGACCCTGGAGGGTTGGAGACATTCCTGGGGTTGACCCGCCGGTCATGCACGCGGCACGGGGCGTGGGGTATGTCCTCCTGCGCCAGGCCTGGCGTCCAACCGCGTGCGCTGGGCTGTCAGCGTCCGAGGCCTGGAAGAAACACACCGGCTCGAGGGCGCAGGGAGATTAAGTCCGCCGCCCCGTGAGCCACCAGGTATCGGTGGCTTTGCTGGAGTCTCTGAGTGCGTCTGGGCTTCAGTTTCCCCGTCTGTGCAGTGGGCGTGTTGTCCCCAGAGGGTCCTCGTGTGATGAAGTCAGCTAACACGAGTGCAGTGCTCGGGGTGGACACGGCTTCCACCGAGCGTGGGGTGCACGTGTGCGCCACACCCTCCCGCCCGGACGCTCACGACTCGGTGCTGTGCCGTGACCCCTCGGGGCGGCTGTTCTCCCAGTGAGGGGGCCGGCGGGTGGGCATGCCGGGTGTCCTGCCGTCACGTCCCTCCTGGGGCTTTCCTGCCGGCTCCCTGTTGGGGCTCACAGCCCGGAGTCCTAGCTGGGGCCTGGGGCGGGCGGGTCTCCTGCCCCCTCTGAGCCTCCCTCGTGGGGGGAGGAAGACAGTCCTGGTGCGGCAGGTGTTTGGGCAGGTGGTGACATGTGCACACGCGAATGTGAACCTCGTGGCAGACTTTGGAAAGATGTGCAGGGGAGGGTGACTGCGATCACTGCAGGGAGGACGAGGCACGTGGCTTTCAACTGTGTGGCGTTTTAAACCGTTTGGCTTTTTAAAAATCCTGTGTCTCACTAGCATTTTTGAAAGTCTTTGATTGATTGATTGTTTAGAGACAGAGTCTCACTTTGTTGCCCAGGCTAGAGTGAGTGCCGTGGCGTCAGCCTGGCTCACAGCAACCTCAAACTCCTGGGCTCAAGCGATCCTCCTGCCTCAGCCTCCCGAGTAGCTGGGACTACAGGCATGCGCCACCATGTCCGGCTAATTTTTTCTATATATTTTTAGTTGGCCAATTAGTTTCTTTCTATTTATAGTAGAGACGGGGTCTCGTTCTTGCTCAGGCTGGTTTCGAACTCCTGACCTTGAGCAATCCACCCGCCTTGGCCTCCCAGAGTGCTAGGATTGCAGGCGTGAGCCACCTCGCCCGGCTGAAAGTCTTTGATTGAAAAAGAAGTGTTAGTGGGGCCGGGGACTCTCTTTATTACTGGCTCAGAGACCAGAAATAAGGGTGGCTCAACAGGGGGCATGGTTTTTTCTGGTTAGTTTTTCCCTTGGGGTGTCACAAATTTGTCACTAGCTGGAGGAGGAGGGAGGGCCCCGGGAGATCCCAGGGTGGCAGGTGGGTGAAGGTCACTGTGCCCCGTGTGCGGGTCCGCGGGGGGCGGGGTGCCTACCGCGCCGGGTCCTGCTGCAGCAGGGTCATGGCTTGGCCGGGAGTCTGCCAAGAGGAGCTTATGAGGAGCGGCCAGCGGTGTCCATCCAGCCCGCAGAGGGAAAAGCTAAAGGGTCGGGTGTTTGGAGGGCTGCCGTGTGGACGGAAGGGTAAACTGAGTCACGGGGCACACTGATGGGTAGCCCCAAGAGTAGAGGGTGCATCTCCCCAGGCCCCCTTGGGATGCCTAGAAGCTGGCAGGGAGTATCTAGGTAAGAGTAGGGACAGTTCACTGTCCTGGCGAAGAGTGTGGACTTTGGGGGCCACGATCCTAGGTGCCTTGAGCCGTCACTGAACCCTCTGGGGCCACACTGTCCTCCCAGAGGACGGACACGAAAGGCAGATCCCCCTCGAGGTGGTTGTGGCAACTTCCCGGACGCCTCCTTTTGCTTGGCACGTTCACACTCACGTGGCACTTGTATCATCGGTTACTGAATCATTTTGTTTAAATAAGACCCTCTTTTCCTAAGGGAGTTTATTTTCAAAAGAAACTGTTAACAAATCCCAGCCCTGGTCAGCAGAATGAGGGCCCCAGAGATGTCCGCGTCCTAACCCCACACGGGTGCGTCGGGTTTTCCGTGGCAAAGGGGTGCCAGGGTTGCAGGTGGAGTGAAGGGCGTGGGTTAGCCCTGGACTGCCCAGGCTCACCCGGGGGCCTTATGAGAGGAGGGGGGATCCCGGCAGAGGGACGGGATGTGAGACGGAGTCACCTGGCACCGCTGGCTTTGAAGTCAAGGGATGCAGGCCCTTCTAGAAGGTGGAAAAGTCAAGGAGATGGATCTTCCCCGAGAGCAGCCCAGCGGGCACCTGCGTTTTAGCCCAGGAGACCCTGTCAGAATTCTGGCCTCCAGTTGGGCCAGACGGTGAGTCTGTGTTGCTCTAAGCCCCAAGTTTGTAGGGCGTGTAACGGCAGCCCCGGGAAACCAACACGACCACCGTGCACTAAAAGCCGGCTGCACTCGCCGTGGATGCGCGGGTGGCAAGTTACCGACTCCTGGTTGTGTGTCGTAGCTGCTGCCGGCTCTGAACTTCAGCCCTCGTTTTGCTGTTGGAGATGAGATTAGTGGGGGCTGCGGGGCGTTGAAGGCGAGTCAGGCACCTGGAGACAGCGGGCGGGATGGGGGAGGGAGGCCCCGTCTTGCTCAGCCCTGCCCTGGTCCCGCCACGGCCACAGACAGGGTCCACCAGCCCCGTGACGGTGAGTGTTGTCAGCTTCATCACCCGTCCCCGGGGAAGGAGCCGCCTGTCATTTAAGAAAAACCGTCCCCGTTTTGCTTGCCCCCTCTGTTTAAATTTATCAGGATAAAGTTACATGCCCTGCTCTTAGTGTCGAAGCAGCTACATCAAACTTTTTGACTCTTAAAAATAGTCCTTACCACCCCCTCCCACCGTCAGTTAATTTAGTGCTTTTTATACCGGCAAGAACCAGGCTTGATACAGACTCGGGACCTTTCGTGGGAAAAAGTGGGCCGGGAGCGGTGTGCCTCATGCCTGTGATCCCAGCACTCTGGGAGGCCGAGGAGGGAGGATGGATTGAGCTCAGGAGTTCGAGACCAGCCTGAGCGAGAGCGAGACCCCGTCTCTACTAGAAATAGAAAAATTAGCCCTGTGTTGTGGCGCGTGCCTGCAGTCCCAGCTGCTCGGGAGGCTGAGGCAGGAGGATCGCTTGAGCCCAAGAGTTGGAGGTTGCTGTGAGCTAGGCTGACGCGACCACGGGACTCTAGCCAGGGCCACAGAGCGAGACTCTGTCTCCCAAAAAACGAAAGGAAAGGAGAAAGAGAAAGAGAGAGAGAGGGAGAGAGGGAGGAGAGAGGAAGGAAGGAAGGAAGGAAGGGAGGGAGGGAGGGAGGGAGGAAGGAAGGAAGGAAGGAAGGAAGGAAGGAAGGAAGGAAGGAAGGAAGGAAGGAAGGAGAAGAAAAAAGGAAAAAGCGGCTTTTGCTGGAGTTGGGATGGGGTGGGGGCTGCCTTTCTGGCCTCCTCTGGCTCCTGCAGTTCTGGGACATGGCCTCTAGGTGGCGCCCAAACCTGCACTTTCTGCCTCACTAGGTGTGTGTGTGTGTGTGTGTGTGTGTGTGTGTGTGTGTGTGTGTGTGTAATGTGCGGGCTGTCTGGGTGTGTATTGTGGAAAACCCGGGCCCACACACACCAGCACCCATGCTCTCCCTGGGAGCGTGGTGGCCGTGGAGGCCCTGCAGGACGCCCCAGCTGCAGGGAAGGGTTCTGCGCGCGCGCACACACACACACACACACACACGCATGCACGCCTGGCCGTGGGAGATGCGATTAGCAGATGCACAGGAGCAGCCCTGATTTATGTCCCCAGTCGCCTAATTACTCCCAACCCTGGAGGGGGGGAGATGGGAGGCGGCAGGGCGGGAGCTGACGTGCGGGGGTGGGGGTGTGGGGGGCTCTGGGGCGCCTGCCCACCCGCCCCGCCCTGCCCGCCCTCCCTGGGAGGCCTCAGACCCCTGGCTGCCTGGAGAGGGGCTGGGGGGCGCCCGGGGCACTGCTCCTGGGAGGGGGAAACAGGGCCCCCTGGGAGCAGACCCTGCGCCGCCCCCCGCCGTGCCTCTGATACAGCCGAGGGGGGGCTCAGGGGCCTGGCCCATCCCCCACACCGCAGCCTGGGGCGAGCTGGGTGGGGGGCCCGATGGGGTCCCTCTACCCAGAAAATGCTGGGTCCTTGCCTCGGGGGCTCCAGGGTTGTCCCCGCATGTGGGGCCACCTTCCCCTCCGACCTCACTCCGGAGCCCCTGGGGCTGGGGGGCGCCAGGCCCTCTTTGCAGGGCGGCCTGGGCCCCGGAGCCCTGCGCCCCGCAGAGGGTCCTCACAGCAGGCCCCCTCCTCGGCCTCCCTCCGCGTCTCCGGCCCTGTTCCTGTTTCCCGGTCTGTCCTCACTCTCCGGCCTCCCTGTCCCTCCGTGTCTTTCCCTGTGTGTCTCTCTGTCTGTCATCCTGTCTCTGTCTCCCTCTCTCTCTCTGTCTCCCGCTCTCCGAGCAGCTGCTACCTAACAGGCTGTTAATGATGACACAGTAAGTGGAAGGCAGAGTCCTGGGGGAGCCGCCGTGATCTGTGTAATTGGTCTCGCAGGAGACGGAAGCGTCTAATATTTACACTCCCGCATTAGTCCTCCGGGAGCCCTGCCGCGGCTGGAGCCGAGCAGGGAGAGGGGGTGCTGGCTGGCGCCGCGTCCCCCAGACACACCCGCCCGGAAGGTCTTCACCAAACGGGAGCTGCTCCCCGTCTTCGGGGCCGGCGGCAGGGCCCAGGCCGAGGTGCAGGGACAGGCAGAGCCGGTGCTGGGAGTGGTTTGTCTGCACGGGCCCGGCTGGGCGCGGGGCGCTCGGCACCCCTTCCCGTTCAGTGCTCGTGCTACAGGTGGAGGCCAGGGGGGCTCCAGGGGCGTTACAGGGCAAGAGCCCCCCAGGAGTGAGGGCGGCGAGGCAGGGGGAGAGACAGACGCAGACAGGAGGCAGATCCCAGGAGGAGGTGTGTTTGAGCCTCTGGATCCAGCCGTGCCTGCAGCCCTCCTGCCTCAGACTTCACGGCCTGGGTCCACAGAAGGCCTCTTTGGCCGGGCCGGCTCGGGGCACGCCTGAGACATCCTGCCCTGCCCAAGCACAAGAGATGTTTGAGCCGCGTCTGCATGGATTTCCTCGTGCCCCGTAGCCCAGCATGCCCAGCCGAGGGGAACAGAGCCGGCCTGGTGGCCCCTTCTCCAGGTCCCAGGGGAGGCAGTGGGGAGGCCTGGCGGGAGGAGCCACGGGGAGGACCACAGCAGCTCCGCTTGGCCCGACGCTTGCCGGGCCAGGCCGGTTCCGGGCTCTGTGGGCCTGTGTGGGCAGCCGCCCCAGATGAGGGCGCCCCCAGCCCGTTTCTTCAGTCGGGGACAGCGCCAGGCAGGGCTGGGACGCGGGCCAGGGCCCCCGTTCCGGGCGCTGCTCTCTCCCAAGCCCGCTGCCAGCCCCCAGCACGGAGACTTCTCACGGCTCAGCGCTCAGCCGGGGCGACAAGTCTCCGGAGCCGTCCTGGGCTGTCTGCCAGGACGCGGGGCGGGCGGGCGGGCGTCCGGGCCGCGCTCGGGGCTGGGGCCGGGTTCCGGGCTCCCGCTGTCCAGCTGTCCCTGCAGCAGGACGCTGGGGCAAGGGGCCGTTCTGATGGCCTTGGAGGGCAGCCCAGGCCCCAGGCACCTTGCGAGGTGGCAGGACAGGAGGGCGGACAGATGCCCCACCCCCCGCCCCGTGGCCCCCCACTCCTGCGTCCTCTGTGAGCGCAGCCAGTCATGCGAGCCGTGCACCTGTGTGCCTCAGTTTCCCCGCCGGTAAAGTGGGGTGGATGAGAACGCCTCCTCCTCCTCCTCCTCCTTTTCCTCCTCCTCGGGCTGTTGTCGGGGGCTCCTGGGGTCAGGGCAAAGTGCTTCCAGGAGGGGCTTGCCCCCTGTGTCCCTTTCCAGGGAGGCCCGGCGGTCGCCTGTCCACCTGGCGAGGCCCGCGTGGCGCCGTGCCCGGTGGCAGCAGCTCGCCCCGGCTCCGCCCGGCTCCCGCAGGCCCGGCTGGCGGTTTACAAACAGAGCAGCTGCAGGGGCGTCTGTTCGCAGCTCGCCCCCGCCCCGGCTGGGTGTTTCCAGGGTGCCTGGCAAGCTGGGCTGGGGGAGGGACAGCCACCACCGCCTGCCACCTCCTGGGGCCCAGGCAAGGCGCCCCACCCGCCGGCTGCCTCCCCCCTCCTCCTGCCCTGGAGGCGCCGCCCCGCCAGCACCTTCCCTGTGCCTGTGGCCGTCAACGTGCACATCCTTTTAATTTTGATACTTCGGAAATGCCCCGATGCAGGGAAATGGCATCTCGCGAGTGCTATTTTAAGTGCAGCTTTCTTTTCTCTGTGACAGCCTTATTGAGATATAACTCACATAGCATGCAAGCCACTCATTTAAAGTGTAGACTTCAGTGGTTTTGAGATCCTTCACAGAGTTGTGTGGCCACCGCCTGCAGCTGATTCTAGAATATCTCTGCCGCCCCAAAAGGAAACCCTGTACCCTTGGCAGTCACTCCCCAGTCCCGCTGCCCGGCCCCTGGCAGCCACCCGTCTCCTTTTTGTCCCTGGGGCTTTGCCTGTTCGTATGCACGTGGCACGTGGCCCTTGGTGGCTGGCGTGGCTCACTCAGCGTCGTGTTTGCAGGGTCCGTGCACGTCACAGGTGTCAGGATGCCGTCCCCTTCCGTGGCGGGGTGAGATCCCACCACGTGGCTGTGCCGCGTTTTGTGTGTCATTCATCAGTTGATAGACATTGGGTCGTTCTCACTTTGAGTCACGTGGCCGGGAGCACGCGTGTGCAGGTCTCCGCATGGCTGTGTGTGTCTGTTTTCCTGGGCCAGCGCCCAGGGGTGGAGCTGCCGTGTTCCGGGGTGACTCTGGGTGTCACTGTGCTTCGCGGCGTCTCCCGGCTCTGGGGCTCTGCCCTCCCGTGGACGCCCCTGGAGGCAGCTGGTTTGGCAAGAGGCAGACGTCCGGTTCTCAGCCTCGCTGGGGTCTGGGGCTCGGCAGGTGACAAAGCCCAGGGCCATCTGGCAGGGGGACACCCACGCTGGAGCCCCAGGCCTGGTCTCCACCCGACTCGGAAGCCAGACAGGGCCGGGCCTGGGGCCTGCCCCCCCCCCTTGGCGGTGCCTGCCAGGCCCTGCTGGGCCACCTGAGCCAGCTGTGCACGGGGCTTCCCCCTCCCCCAGGGCCTCGATTCCTGGGACGCAGGGGAGTCTCTTTTCTGAACTCAGAACATGTTTCCTGGCCGGGCGTGGTGGCTCACTCACTCCTGTCATCCTAGCACTCTGGGAGGCCGAGGCGGGAGGATCGCTCAAGGTCAGGAGTTCAAAACCAACCTGGGCAAGAGTGAGACCCCGTCTCTACTAAAAATAGAAAGAAATTAATTGGCCAGCTAAAAATATATAGAAAAAATGAGCTGAGTGTGGTGGCGCGTGCCTGTAGTCCCAGCTACTCGGGAGGCTGAGGCAGGAGGATCGCCTGAGCCCAGGAGTTGGAGGTTGCTGTGAGCGAGGCTGACACCATGGCACTCACTCTAGCCCGGGCAACAGAGTGAGACTGTCTCAAAAAAAAAAAAAAAAAAAAAAAAAAGCAGTTTCCTCTCTCCTGGGGGTTTTTGCACCCAGAAGCCCAGGTAATGGAGCGGCTGCCCAGTGCCCTGGCTCCGGGCTCTCCCAAGCCCCACGCCCGCCACGCCTACCCCCAGCCCCATCCTCAGCAGCCAGTGCCTCGGCCTCCTAGCTGCACCCGGGGGCTGCTGTCCCCCCCAGTCTGCGGAGCTCCCGCCCTGTCCTGGGTAACTAGCTGGTCCCTGCTATGTGCCCAGAGCCAGCCACCCCCTAGCCACCAGGGGCCACCGTGCCAGCCCCCCACTCACAGGTAGGAGCTGCTGTTTGGCTGCATTTCAGAGATGAGGAAACCGAGGCCCTGAGAGACGGAGTCACTTGTCTGAGCCGCACAAGCTAATAACTGGCAGGGACAGGACTCGAACCCAGGGGACCCGGGCTAACTCCCGCACTGCGGGGCTACATGCAGCACAGCGGTGACAGAGCCTGGTGCTCAGTGGCTGCTCAGTCGGCACCCGCTGCCTAGGAATCTGCCCCGCGGAGTCACCCAGCCTGGCTCCGAGGGGACTCTGGTGGCAGTGGGTGGCCGGCCTGTCACTGCACACCCAGTGTTACTTCCTCCGTGGTACAAAGCTCCGGAATCTTCCATCACTCATGTGCCTGTGTGCTCACTGTGGAAACCAGCCCTGGACAGTTTCTGGTTTAGGGGGACAGGTCCCCCGCTCCCCTCGATTTCCCCCCGGGCTCGCTGGGCCGATGCCGGGGCCCCCCGGGGAGCCCAGTTTGGGAATCGAGGCAGGTCCGGGCAGCAGGCCCAGAGGAGCCCTGGAGAGACCCAGCTCCTGGGATCTGGGAGGCCAGAGAGGCCCCGGGCCGTGGTCCCCGGGGAGGAGGACGTGGGGGTGACCCCGGTGTGGGGATGGCCCGGCAGAGCTTGGAACCCTGGAGCCTCCAGCATGGGAGAATGGGGGATGTGCTCTGTCCGCCCCCCAGGTCGCAGAGGCGTGACCTCACGTGCTGCGTGTCCTCCGGCTGGGCGCCCAGCCTTCCCGAGTCTCGGTCTGGCCGCCCACAACGTGGGGTCGTGGCCCGGCCCCCTCTCACACGGATGGGGAGGTGGAGGCCCGGCCCCGGGCACCCGGCCGCTCCCACAGCCTGCGCGGTGGGTGCGGCAGCCAGGGTGGGCTCTGGCTCCCAGGCACCCCCGCCCACCGCCGGCGGGCTGCTGCGGGTGCCGTGACGGGGAGAGCATATGGCGGGCATATGCCACGCGGGAACACACTGCCCACGGGAGGAGGCGGGCGGGCGGGAGGCGCGGGGAGGGCGAGGCCTGAGCCGCCGCCCTGGGCATGTGCTGTGCCTCCCGCTCTCTCCGAGCCCCTGCGCCGGCCCCGCCCCAGAGGGTGACCGTCCCCCCACCCCCTGCCTGCCTGGGCTCTGGGGCACACGTGTGGGGCCTCCGGGGCGGGGCAGCGTGCCCGCTGACCACTAGGTGTCGCTGTCCCCTGCGGGATCCGGCCGGCCGCAGCCCCGTGTGCCCTGGCAGTGCCGTGGGTCTCGGGGGGCCACAGGACCGTCCCCCTACGGCGTCTTCCGGGGGAGCCCTCCTGTGCGCTGGTCTCTTGGTGTCACAGAGGGGCGGGAGAGGGGGCTCGTCCTCTGGGGCTCGGTGTGACTGACGCCACTCGTCGGGGGCCCCAGGGGCTGAGAGGGACCCCAGCCTCCTTCCAGGGAGACCGGGGAAGAGGCAGGCAGGTGTGGAAGGACACAGGGTGGGCAGGTGCGCCCGGTGGAGGGACTGCATGGGCAGCGGCCGGGAGGGGACCCGCTGGGTGCCGTGGGCTCAGGGGTGGCCGGAGTGTGGCCCCAGGAGGGGTGGGGTGGGGCCGGGGCAAGCCCAGAGCTCAGACCTGGCCCCAGAGAAAGACCGCAAGCCGTCCTGCCCTGGGGGGTGCAGCCCCGTCCTTGCCGTCCGGTTGCCTGTGTCGAGCACTTGCAGCGTGCCAGGCATCAACTGCGCCTCCGACCCCGTGTCCTTAGCCCAGGAGGGGGCAGGAGTGCTGTCCCTGCTGTACTCTGGTGCACAGAGAGGTTGAGAGGCTGGCCTGGGGTTGCACAGCCAAAGTGGCACAGCTAATGCTGGATCCCTCTCCTGGGGAGGAGTCGGGGGCCAGGGGAGGTGCCCGCTGAGCCCTCCCCAGCCCTCAGGACCCCACGGAGCCCTGCCTGTGCCCTCCCTCGGCCAGGCGCCTGCACCCGGAGGTCTGGCAACAAGTGTCATGGATTGGGACAGCGGCTCTGGGCTCTCAGCTACTGGGGCCTTCGCCACCAACCGGGGCGGCCGTGTAGGAGTCCCCCCTCCCCACGTCCTCCCTGCCTTGCTGGCTCCGAACCTGCGTCAGGCCACATGCCGGGGGATGAGGGTCCCTGTGTTTGTGGGACAGCAGGGCGGATTTGAAGTGGGAGTGTCAGGACACCCCGAGGGAGGGACCCCGGAAGGGGTCCCAGCCCCGGGTCTGGCGTTGGTCCAGAGCCGCCGTCGCGTGGACAACGCGCTTTGTGCCACGTCTCACACGTGTGGCAGCCAGGGCTGTGGGAGAACCCCAGCCGTGGGAGGGCCCCAGCCGTGGGAGGGCCCCAGCCGTGGGAGGGCCCCAGCCGTGGGAGGGCGTAGCCAGCCTGCCGTGCCCGCCACCCTGCGCCCTGAGCTCTGTCCCGTGGCCTCCAGTGACCCCCAAGCTAGGGGGGAGTGGGGCCGGCGGGGATCCCCCACCCTGCCGCAGCGGGCGGTCTCGGCAGGCCCGCCTGGATGCCGGCGCGGGAGCAGATGGGCAGGGGAGCGAGGCGGCGGCGGCGGTGCGGTGCTGCCAGCTTCCGGCTCCCCGCGGGCGGGTGTGAGGAGCGAGTGGCAGGGGCCCAGCCTGCTGTCCGCACCTCCCGCCTGCCTGCTCAGCCCTTCCAGAGGCTTCTCCCCACCAACCGCTGCTGCCAGGGAGGCCCAAGAGCCCGGCCGAGTCCTGGCTGGGGGGCCCAGGACCACCCCTCCTGGCCTTGGTCTCCCCATCTGTAATGTCAGTGCTTGCAGTCCAGTGCTGTGTGGCCTTGGGCAGGTCCGTAACCTCCCTGTGCCTCAACTTCTCCATCTGTAAAATAGAGAATAATGCCGGCTCGCTCCTAGTGCTGTGGGGCCGAGGGGGGTTTATTCCCATAAAACGGAGTAGGGGGAGGGGGGGTAGGTGACTTGTGGGATCTTCCCTCGGCAGGGAGACTCGGGCAGTGCCGGGGCTTGGGGGACAGGCGGCTTCCCGTAAGGGAAGGTGACCGGCACATGGGGAGTGGTCGTAACCATAGCTGACGTTTACGGAGGGCTCGCTAGACGCCAGACACGGTCTAAACGCCACACACGCATTAGCTCATTTCACTCACGGCAGCCTTCGGGCTGGCGCCGTCATTGCCGCCTCTGTACAGATGGGTAAACTGAGGCACAGAGCCACAGAGGGGCTTGTGGAGGGTCACTGGGGCATGTCCCCTGGCAGAGCTCCTGTCCAGCCTCTCAGGTTCGTGCCAGGATTCCCCGAGCACGTGCGCCGCCGGCCCAGACCCGGGTCCCTCCCGTCCCACCCTGCGGTCGGTCACCCCAGGGGCTCACCCCTCACCCGCCCACGCTCTGGCCCTCAGCACACGCCCGTCCTGAGCCGCGATGGTCTCACTCCGGAGCGGGGCCGCCAACCACGCGTGGCCGCCGGCGTTTGCAGTCAGATGACTGCTGCTGCCTGGGAGGCCCCAGAGCCCGGCCGTGTCCTGGCTGGGGGGCCCAGCACCACCCCTCCTTTCCTCGGTCTCCCCATCTGTAATGTCAGTGCCAGCCCCAGCCCCGGCCCCGGCCCCGGCCCCGGCCCCAGCGGCTCTCCCTGGGGGAGGCCAGGCCTGTTGTTCTGCGGGGCTCACTCCTGCCAGCTGGCTGTGCGGTTGCCATGGCGATCTTTCAGCACTTGGGGGCCGCTGCTCCCTGTTCCTCTCCAGCCACTTGTGGGAGGCCCCTCTGGGTCCTGGAGCCTGGGCGGGGCGTGACCCTTGCTGAGGGAGGGTGGGCTCAGGGCCAGGAACAGGGCTCTCCACCGTCACCAGAGAGGAAGCCGTGGCAGAGAAGCGGAAGAGAATCGCAGAGGAGGGTGCGTGCGCCCCTGGGGCGCCAAGGCCCTGAATGTGGCTCCCAGCTGCATATGCACAGCCCCTGCCTGCAGCCCCACCCCGCTGTGTGCTCCAACCCTGCTCTGTGCTCCTCCCCCCACTGTGTGCTCCTCCCCCACTGAGTGCTCCTCCCCCACTGAGTGTTCCTCCCCCACTGTGTGCTCCTCCTTCCACTTTGTGCTCCTCCCCCCACTGTGTGCTCCTTCCCCCCACTGTGTGCTCCTCCCCCCACTGTGTGCTCCTCCCCCACTGAGTGCTCCTCCCCCACTGAGTGTTCCTCCCCCACTGTGTGCTCCTCCTTCCACTTTGTGCTCCTCCCCCCACTGTGTGCTCCTCCCCCACTGAGTGCACCCCCCACTGTGTGCTCCTCCCCCACTGAGTGCTCCTCCCCCACTGAGTGTTCCTCCCCCACTGTGTGCTCCTCCCCCACTGTGTGCTCCTCCTTCCACTTTGTGCTCCTCCTCCACTGTGTGCTCCTCCCCCACTGAGTGCTCCTCCCCCACTGTGTGCTCCTCCCCCACTGTGTGCTCCTCCTCCACTGAGTGCTCCTCCCCCACTGAGTGCTCCTCCCCCCACTGTGTGCCCCTCCCCCCACTGTGTGCAGCCCCCACCCCAACACATGCTCTTCCCCCACTGAATGCTCTTCCCCCATTGAGTGCTCCTCCCCCACTGAGTGCTCCTCCCCCCACTGTGTGCTCCTCCCCCCACTGAGTGCTCCTCCCCCACCTTGTGTTCCACCCCACTGAGTGCTCCCCCCACTGAGTGCTCCTCCCCCACCTTGTGTTCCACCCCACTGAGTGCTCCCCCCACTGAGTGCTCCTCCCTCACCTGTGCTCCACCCCCCACTGAGTGCTCCCCCCACTGAGTGCTCCCCCCACCCTGTGCTCCCCCCCACCCTGTGCTCCCCCACTGAGTGCTCCCCCCACTGAGTGCTCCTCCCCCACCATGTGCTCCACCCCACCCTGTGCTCCCCCACTGAGTGCTCCCCCCACTGAGTGCTCCTCCCCCACCATGTGCTCCACCCCACTGAGTGCTCCCCCCACTGAGTGCTCCCCCCACTGAGTGCTCCCCCCACTGAGTGCTCCCCCCACTGAGTGCTCCCCCCACTGAGTGCTCCCCCCACTGAGTGCTCCCCCCACTGAGTGCTCTTACCCCCACTGAGTGCTCCCTCCTGGGTGCTCCTTCCCCACTGAGTGCTCCCCCCACTGGGTGCTCCCTCCTGGGTGCTCCTCCCCCCACTGAGTGCTCCAGGCACCTGAAGACCGTTTTCCCTGTGAAGGGGGCGAGGGCCCTAAACACAGGTAGACGGTGTTGGAATAAAGACCCAGCCACAGCTGTGTGGGCACTGCAGAGCCCCTCGAGGACAGGGCACAGAGAGGGCGGGCGCCTAGCACAGAGTTGCACAGGGCTGGGAAAGAGGGCGCCGCCTGTCCTCGTGTTGGGCTTTGTCTCCCTGTGCGGGGACGGGGCAGAGAGTGGTGCGGGAAGGCGGGAGGGGGGAGGGCCGGCAGGGACCGCAGGCCAGTGTGGCGGGCTCGCTGCTGGGCCCCAGGGGCCCTGACCCGCTTCCTGGAGGTGGGGCCCCGCGGGGGTTGGGCTGCGTCTGGCGGGCGCTGGTGGGCAGGGACAGGGGTCAGGCAGCGGAGGGGCCTGGGCCGGTGTCCCGAGTGAGCCGGGCGGGGGCGGGGGCCGGCGAGGCATGGCAGTCCCCCCGCCCCCGCCGCGGCACCTGCTGTGGGTGGCGGCCCCAGGCTGGCAGCCCACCCGGCCTCCTTCCCTCCCTCCCTCCCGCACGCCTGGCCGCCCGGCCCTGTGGCTGCCTCTGGTCTCGGGGGTCACACAATGACCTGGACGCTCATCAGGCCAAACAGTTTCCACTTAGGGGACCCCTCTGGCAGGAGCGGTTTCCACGGCAACGGGGGCTGCCCTGAAAGGCTCCTCCCGGCCCGTGCCCCCACCCCAGGGAGCAACTCGCGCCCCTGCCTGCGCATCTGCCGTCCGCTGTGTGCTGGCCCGCCACCCCCGAGGGCGCAGGGAGCCCCCAGCACTGCCTGGCGCCCTGGATGGGGGGGACTGGGGCTCGGCAGGGAGGGAGGGTGGGGGGGTGGCCGTGCGTGGCCTCAGGGTCAGCCCTGAGGTCCAGTCCAGCTGTGGGGGGGGAGGGCTGAGGCCTGCCCTGGCATTTGGGGAGGGGGCTCCGCCAAGACAGCTGGTGATGCCAGGTTCGCTCCGGCTTGGTCCCGGTGCGTCTCCAGGGGCGGGGGGCCCGGCGTGTGGGGACCGGGGGTCCGGCCAGGGCTTACGCCGCCAGCCCCGGCCTCCCAGGTGCCCTCCCGGCGCACCCTGTGCAGCTGGGCGCCAGGCCTCCCGGGACCAGGCCCCGTCCTTCTGCCCGGGACAGGCGGGCTCGGCTTGCCTGACGCAGGCTCAGGACGGCACCTCCACCGCCCGGGCGCTGGGCCCCTCATGGGGAGCCGGCTTTGTCTCTCGGGCCTCAGGGCTCCTGCCTGTGCGCCCGGCGGGCTGCCGCCAGCACCCCGGGAAGGGCGGTCCCCGAGCTGCCCCCGCCCGGTGCGGAAGGCCCGCACAGAGAGGGCGCTCATGTCTCCAGAGCCGCCCAGCCGGTTCTGACTCGCGGGAGAGGCAAGACCCGGCTCAGGCGAGGGCACCTGTCTGGTGGGGCGCGGCAGACGCGGGGCAGGGCTGAGAATGTACTGGGCCCCTCACCCTGAGGCCCTCCGCCTCCCACTGTGTCCACGGCGCCCGGGAAGTGCACGCACGACAGTCCACGCGGTGAACGTCCACCCTGCAGGTGCACGTCAAGCGCTGTGTGGGCCGGATGCGTTCGGTTCTCTGCACGACCCCGAGGCCGGCGCTGTCATCCCATTCTGCAGATGGGAACACCGAGGGTGGAGAATTTGACCGCGTCTCCACGCTGAGCAGCAGCAGGGCGGCATCGGGGGTATGACCCGTGACACGTTCAGGGTGTCCCCCGGGTGCTGAGCACTCAAAATGCACCAACCTCACGGGATCTCCCCGAAACCTTACCTGGGGACTGTGACCACCCCTGCTTTACAGACGGGTAAACAGAGGCACCGCGGACGAGTGACTGCCTCAGGGACACGCCGGAGGCAAGGGGTCCGGGGCCCAGACCCCAACCACGGTGCCGGCGGCTCCCAGCGGGCGCCCAGAGCGCCCCGGGCGCAGAGGCTGCTCCTCGAGGGTGACTTCCGTCTGAGAACCGGCGACGGCAGATTATTATTTTTTTAATGGTTTCAACGTCTCCCCCTTTCTCGGGAGAGTGTGTCACAGGCAGTCCCTGCCTCCCGGGCCCTCCCGTCTCTTGTTAGCGGTTCTGCTTTGAACATATTTCCTTTTATCACGCGGTGACACGCGGTGGCAGAGGGCGATTCCGGGAGAGATTGCCGGGGAGGGGGCCGGGCTGGCGTTTGCGCCGCTCCTGACAGCTAATTAGCCGTGTGTCTCTGCGCCCGGGAGGGCCTCTCAGATGGCAGGCGTCACCGCCGCGGCCCCGAGCTGCTCCCGGGGACTTCAGAGACGCCCGCGGCGGCCGCCCCCTCCCCCCCCCGCAGCCGCGATTGCCAGGGTAACGGTTTCCGTAGCGGCCGCGCCATGGGACAGCGGTCACCGGGGGGGCCTGCTCGTGGGCGGGAGACAGGGGCAAGGCCGGGACCCTGACCCCGGAGCCTGACCTCGCCAACGGCCGTCGGCGTTCTGGGTCGGCTTTCGGGCCTCAGTGGGGGTCTGAGGCCCCGAGTGACCTTGGCCGAGTCTGGCCGACCAACCCTCCCAGGCTCAGTGTCCGTGTGCAAAGTGGGTTCGAGAAATGCTTGCCTTTCTCCCGTGTGCTGCGCGGTGAGCTGGAAGGGACCCAGCACGTGGCCGGGGTCCGCCCGTCATCGCTTCCGGGTTCACTGGGCACTTGCTGCGTGCTGGGCCTGTTCTGGGCGCTGGGGACCGCGCAGGAGAGAGGACACGGGCGGGTGGCACATGTCCTGGCAGCTCCTCGGTGACAGGAGCGGACGGGACGAGAGCTTGGAGGGAAACGAGGCCCCGGCTCGGGGAATTAGGGCAGGGAGGGAGGGAGGTCGCAACTGCAAATGCTGCCCGGAGAAGGCCTCTCTCCGGCCACCATGCTCACGTTCCCGTCCTGCGTGTTTTGCGAGGATGAATCAAAGACGACAAACCCTTTTTTTATTTTTTTGGCTTGTCAGGAGTGCACAGCTAAACTGCAACTCTGGGCCGGGCACGGTGGCTCACCCCTGTCATCCTAGCACTCTGGGAGGCCGAGGCGGGAGGATCACTCAAGGTCAGCAGTTCCAAACCAGCCTCAGCAAGAGCGAGACCCCGTCTCTACTAAAAATAGAAAGAAATTAATTGGACAGCTAAAAATATATAGAAAAAATTAGCCGGGCATGGTGGCGCATGCCTGTAGTCCCAGCTCCTCGGGAGGCTGAGGCAGGAGGATCGCTTGAGCCCAGGAGTTTGAGGTTGCTGTGAGCTAGGCTGACGCCACGGCACTCACTCTAGCCCGGGTGACAGAGCAAGACTGTCTCAAAAAAACAAAACAAAACAAAACACGCTGTGACTCTGCCCTTCTGAGGGCCGGGGTGTAGGCTTTGAGCAGGAGTCCGAGTCCCCCGGGGAGCTGGGGAGCAGGGGTTGCTGGCAGGCCCAGAGTTCCCCACCCAGAGTCTGCGTTTGGGACCAGTTCCCGGGCGCGGCCGCTGGCGCTGGCCCACCCACTGGGGTTTCAGAATCCCCGGCTGGGCCGCAGGGGCCGAGGCTCAGGCATTAGAGCCTGAATTTCTTCTGCCCACTGGGCGTGGCCCGTGACAGCCATGGATTCACCCTGCAGACACGCGGGGGCACCTAGGACCAGGTCGAACTCTACGGAACAGCCACTTTTTCTTTTTCACTCTGTTGCCCGGGCTAGAGTGAGTGCTGTGGCGTCAGCCTCGCTCACAGCAACCTCCAACTCCTGGGCTCAGGCGATCCTCCTGCCTCAGCCTCCCGAGCTGGGACTGCAGGTGTGTGCCACCATGCCCGGCTGATTTTTCTATTTTTAGTAGAGACGGGGTCTCGCTCTTGCTCAGGCTGGTTTCGAACTCCTGGGATCAAATGATCCTCCCGCCTCGGCCTCCCAGAGCGCCAGGATCACAGGCGTGAGCCACCGCGCCCGGCCACCTTTTCTGTTTCACGTCTTCAGTTTACTACGTGCCAGGTCCCACAGCCGTCCCGGCCTCTCGAGCGGCAGGTGGGGGGGACAGACCAGTGACAATGCAGTGCTAGAGCGGAGCTTGGCGGCCCCGCCAGCCCGGGCCTGGGAGGCTTGCAGGAGGCGGCATCTGCATAGACTCTCAGCACGTCCTTGGTGGAGGCTGTTCCGTGTGGAGGTCGGGAGCGAGGCATCGTGGGGCACAGCCTCCGGGAGAGGCCGGGTGGAGGGGGGGCTGGCGTGAGGAGGGGACCCTCTCGGAGGGCCTCAGCTGTCCTGCCAGGGCAGGGGGCTCCACGTTGGGGCGGAGGGACCCCGGGCAGGCGGGGTGTCGCGTAATGTCGCAGGTGTGCACTGTGGCGTCCGGCTCCCCCCCCAGCCTTTAGGAGCACAAGGAAACCCCCCGGGGACCCGTCTCAGACGGCCCAGGGCAGCCGAGTGGCACCGCCGGCCCCCAGCTGGTCCAGGTGTCGGGGAGCCCTGGCCTGGCGCCCCGCCGGCTCTCACCGGGGCTCCACACCCCCACTCCGGGGTGCGCTGGGGTTTCCGGCCCTGACTTTGTTTCCCATTCTGACGCCCCTGTTGTCTGTCCTCTGCACCCGGCTCTCTCTGAAGACCTGGGGCTGGCTCTAGAGTCGCCTGCAGAGTGACCAAGGGGGGTGGGAGGGGGAGGGTCCGAGCCCTGGCCAGTCCGTCTGGGGGTGTTAGCTGGCAACACGGCTCCGGCCCTCCCTGCTGCTCAGCCCGCCGCAGCTGCCGTCCCAGCACGCGTGGAGTCAGAGGAAAAGGTCGTGAAATCCGGCTGGGCCCCGTCCAGACCCCTGGTCTCACCTGCGTGTGGAGCATGAGGGTGGCTGGGACCAGGATGGGGCTGGGGGTTCGGGCCGAGTCCTGGCACTTTGGGATCAGACGTCCCGGGCCCTCACTCGGGGTCTTCTGCTTACATGCTGTGTGACGCCAGGCGAGTGTCTTGGCCTCTCTGTGCCTCAACTGCCCCCCACCTTTGAGAAATGGGGCAGCCCCAGAGCACCGTGGGGGGAGGACGCGGGTGGGCAGCTCGGAGTGTCCGGGACGGCTGGCGTGTTACATACGTGCAGGCAACACGCAGCGGGGCTGCTCCCGAGAGGCTGAGTCGGGAGCGAGGCGAAGGGAAATCCGATTTCGTTCTTTTTTTTTATTTTTTATTTTTATTTTTTTGAGACAGAGTCTCACTGTGTTGCCCAGGCTAGAGTGAGTGCCGTGGCGTCAGCCTCGCTCACAGCAACCTCAATCTCCTGGGCTCAAGCGATCCTCCAGCCTCAGCCTCCCGAGTAGCTGGGACTACAGGCATGCACCACCATGCCCGGCTGATTTTTTTTCTGTATATTTTTAGTCGTCCAGCTAATTTCTTTGTATTTATAGTAGAGATGGGGTCTCGCTCTTGCTCAGGCTGGTCTGGAACTCCTGACCTCCAGCGATCCTCCCGCCTCGGCCTCCCAGAGTGCCGCGATGACAGGCGTGAGCCCCCGCGCCCGGCCTGCACCCTTATCCTTAAGGGCAGACACGCAGTGGAATTAGAAGGGCGGGGGCCCGTGGGTGGCCTGTGGCCGGGTGTGGACAGGGGGTGAACCCCGCTCGTTGCAGCAGGAACAGCTTGTCACCGGAAGGGAGCTTGTCACCGGAAGGGAGCTCGCGGCCACCCCGCGGTGGGCGGAGGCGGGCCTGAGTGCTGCTGCGGCGCAGAGACCCTGCCTCCTCCTGCTAGGTTGGAGCCTCCTGGGACAAACCGGGCTGCACCCCGGCCTCTGCCCTGCGGACCTCCCCCCTCCAACCCCCCCCAATGCAGGCGCCTCCTGGCCTTGCCCTGGATGTGCCTAGACTCTCTCTCGTGACGGGGCTCCCCGCGCCCCGCCTTTGTCTCCTGGGAAGACTCCTCATCTCGGGGGTCACCTCCTCCGGGAAGGCTTCCCTGATAGCCCTCTCCGAATTGCCCGGCTCCCACTGGCAGCCACCGCCTTCCCCGCGGTCGCTGGGGGCGGGCACTGAAAGAGGACACGGGTTTGGGGCAGGTCCTCATTTTCATGTGGGAGGAATGTTCTGGTCGGGCCGTCGGGGTGACAGGGAGCAGGGTGCCCAAGCATCACCCGCACCCTGGGGGCGCGGGGCTCGTGTTGCCTGGGTGACGCAGGGCCGGGGCAGGGGAGGTCCCTGGGCCGCGGTCCCAGCGCGCTGGCCTGTTGTCCCGGCGCACGGTGCCTGGTGCTCCTGAGGACACTGGCAGAGCGGCCGGTGGAGCGTGGGACCCTGGCAGGTGGCGCGGAGTGGTGGGTTTCCGGCTGGGGCGCTGGGCTCCAGAGGGAGGGAGGGAGGACAGGCATCGGTCACGTGGTCGGGGGAGGCCGCCCCACGGGGCCCAGGGCTCCCCGCAAGGCGGAGGGCGCTCCCCGCCCCACGCACCCTCGAGAGGCCTCCTCTCCGGGAAGGGCGAAGCTGTCCCCGTCCCCGCGTCCCCGCCTTGGGGGCTGGGGTGACCCGTCCCTGCTCCGGGCGAGGCTGCCCGGCCTGTGTCTTCCCCTTCCGGGAACACCTGCTGCCGCCAGGAGGCAGCCATCTATGAGGTGGGGGGACCAGATGACCTTGCTCATTGCTCAGTTAGGGAAACTGAGGCCCGAGCAAGCGCGAGCAAGTGCTTTCGGCGCCCATCGGGGAGGCCTTTAGCCCTTTACTCCTGCGATTGTTGAGCCGAGTTAGGGACTGCCGGTGGCAAGCGTTCCAGAACCATCTTGGGGCCCGCCCTCTACCTGGGCGGGGACGACGGCGTCCAGCAGGACGGGAGCCCGACCGTGGGAACCGGGTGCGCGCTTTGGACGCTTCGCCGGGGCGCCAGGGGGCATCCAGCATGCATACCTATTCCTTCCGGCTTCCAGGGAGCTCCGTTGTTGTGCCCATTTCACAGACGGCAAGACGGAGGCCGGTGGGCCTGCGCCACAGACGGTCACACAGGAGACCAGGGGCCGCGCCGGCGGGAGCCAGGCTGTGGGGTGCCTGGACCTGCCCTCCCGGCACCAGCGCCCCTCCCTACCCCTCGGCGGGGGCGGAGGGTAGTCTGGGGCCTTCGAGGCAAGCAGGGGGGCAGCAGGAAGGAGGGGTGAACGCGTTCTGGGGTCCCGAGAGGCTGAGGACCAGGCTCTGGCCACACGGCCAGCCGGCCGGTGGGCGGCGGAGGTTCGACCCTGGGTGTGCGGGGCTCCACACCCGTGTCCCGCCCCCCGCCCTGCTGGCTGTGCCCTGCTCGCCGCCCAGCCCGGGGACAGGAGGGAGCCTGCAGGGGTGGGGGGTGGCTCTGCCCTCCCCGCAGGCCACCAGGCTCTGCCGCAGCTGGCTCCGTGCTGCCCGGGAGGCCAGGCCTCCGGAGCAGGGGCTGCGTCTCCCGCTCAGCTAATTACGTGGAAAATTGGAAGAAATTGCATGAGCCTCCGCGGGAAACGAGGTCAGGGCTGAAGGTTATCGGAGCAGCGGCGGCGGCGGCCGGGCTGGCCTCCCCGGAGACTCCCGCCCCTGGCCGGGCTCCCAGCCGCGTCCCCCTCCCCACCAGGACGCCCGGGACGTGGGGGCCGCAGCCGGCAGCCACCCCCCACCCCCCAGCCAGCCTCGGTGCATTTTCCAAACCCAATAAAAGCCCAGACGCAAAGTGGAGCAGCCCGCCGCGCCCCTGCCTGAGTCTCTCCTCCTCCTCCTCCTCGGTCCCCCCTCGGTGGCTCCCCAGGGACACCAGGAGTGGGGGGCTCGCCCCTCTGCCGGGCGCTGCAGGAGGAAGTGAGGGCAGCCGTGGGGGTGGGGAGGTGCTTGCATGCACACACTTGTGCAGGCAGGGTCAGGGACAAAGCCGAGCGCCTGGGCCCACGCCCGCAAGCTTGCGTCTCGCCACTCTCTCCCCCTGCCTAGCCCCTGGCCCGGCCAACACGTATTGAGCACCTACTATGTGCCAGGCACCGACTGCTTCTCCTTGTAGCGGCGCTCGCTCTTCTCCATTCTCTTCAGCACGTCGTGCTCTCCCCGACCCCACCCAACTCCTATTCATCCTTCAGAACCCACAGCAGGTGGCCCCTCCTCGGACGACCCGTGCACTGTATTGACACACTCTCTCCTGCCGTGCGGGAGGCGGGGCTAGCAGAGTGCCCTTGCGGGAGGGCCGGCGGCAGGTTTGCACGAGTGATGCGTGTGAAAGCTCAGGTCACTGCCCGGCTGCGCCCGGGGAGGAAGTGGGGTTCCCTGCACCGCCCCCACCTCTCCAGTGCTCCTCTCCTGCCCCTGCGTTCACGTGGTTCTGTCCAAGTCACCACCTGGTGGGTTGCTTGGGGTCACCCATTCCCCAGGGAAGGGGCCATCTGCTCCCCGAGCCCTTGGTGGCCGGCACGGGGCACGGCCAGGCTGGGGCTCCGGAGAGCCCTGGTGCCAAGCGGTCATTCCTCGCACGGCTGGGACGTGGCGGCCACGGCACTGCCCAGGTCCCCTCCCTGATGGCCACGATGACAGGCCAAGACCACCGTCTAGGGACTGCACCAAGCCCCCAGACCTCGTCTGCACACGGGCTCCCTCCCTTCCCCGGCCAGCCCCCACGGGGCCCAGGTGGGGTCCGGGTCGGTGGTCACTGTTCTGGGGAGGGAGGCGGGGGCGCCTGCTTTGGGCTGCGAGCCGCTCAGGACAAAGGGTGTGGCCTCTGTCCACGTCTGGGTGTCGGATAAAACCGCGCAGGCTGTGGCGGGTGGGGGCGAAGCCCGAGACTCGGGTCGGGGGGTGCAGCTGTCCTGACCTGGGGTGCAGCTGTCCCCGGGCACCCCCCCTGGGGCCCGGACCGTTCAGCTGTGAGCAAGGACTCAGAAGAAGGGGTGCAGGTGTCCGGCACCGCCTATCTCAAGGGCTGCGGGCCCCATCTGTGCCGCCCGCCTGGCCGGGCACCTTCAGGCCACACCCTTTGCGGGGGACTCTGGGGTCCCCACACTCTGCCCACATGCGCAGCTGCCCCGACACTGGGGCTGTTTCCACCTGGGCGGCGGGGGCCAGCTTTCCCTGCCCTCCGGCAGGTCCTGTCTTAGCAACCAGGGCCCCGTACGGCAGAGGGAAGGGCGCGTCCGAGGTGCCGAGGGCTTCCGGGTGTGACCCGGGGTGCGGGGGGTCAGGGGGCATGACCTCCACTTCACAGGTGGACACACAGAGGGGCAGGGCCGTTCGGGAACTGGCCGGGGCCAGGCGGAGGCCACACTGGTGTTGCCTTCTGCCGCCTTGCTGTTGGATCGGGGGATGGAAATGAGCCAGCCGCCCCCACCTGCAAGTCACCCCTTTGATTGACAGGTGGCGGCCCCCGGAGGCTGCGGGCCCCTCCCAGGGGAGCATCCCGCGTCCTTCCGCCCTGTCCCGACACAGGGAGACGGGGAGAGGGGGACGACCTCGCCAGCGGCAGCGTCAGATGCAGGCTGGGAGCGGCTGTAATTGACTTGTAACATACAGACCGTGGCAGGCTGTCCTCTGCGTCAGCTCGGGCTGGGAGCCGGCCTGTTAGCGGGTGTGCATGTATGTGTGTGTGTGCGCTCATGCATATGAGTGTGTATGTGTGCGTGCACATGTGCTCATACATATGTGTGCACGTGTGCTCATGCATGAGTACATCTGTGCTCATGCATATGTGCACGTGTGCTCATGCACATGTGTGCACGTGTGTGCATGAGTGCATATGTGCTCATGCGTATGTATGTGTGCACGTGTGCTCATGCATATGTGCATCCATGCTCATGCATATGTGTGCATGTGTGCTCATGCATGTGTGTGCATGTGTGCACGTATGTGTGCTCATGCATATGTATGTGTATGTGCACGTGTGCTCATGCATGTGTGTGTGAGTGTGCTCACCCTTGTGTTTTAGGGAGAAAACCATCTTTCTTGATGAGAGAGAGTCTGACACAGGGATGGAGTGGCCCGTGGGGCTGGGGAACCAAGACAGCGGGGACTCCAACTCCCTCGAGCTCTCCCCCACCGAGCTCTGCGTGCCCAGACCCTCCCTGACCCCCCTGGAGCCCCTCAGTCCAGGCTTCTGTGCCCACCTTCAAACCCAGGCCCTGGGGAAGGGGGGCCTGAGGTCTCTGAGCTCCCCCGCTCCGGGGCGGGCTCCGGGCCCCACTGGGCGGGTGGCCCTGCAGGTGAGGTGCCTGTGCCCTCCACACGCACCGTGTCACTGAACAGCCGGCCTCGGGCAGTGTCGACACGTAGAGCTTTTGGAATTTGCAGAGCTAGCCCGTTTTGCAGGTGTGGAGGCTGAGGCTCAGAGGAGGCAAGTGACTTGCCTGAGGCTGCACAGCTGGCAGAGCTCAACCCCAAGTCCATCGGACTCCACCTGCTGTGTTCTTCCTCCAGGAACACCGTGTTGCCTTCTACCGCGGGGCCGGCGCGGCCTCACTCCCCCAGGGCCACCCTGGCCAGAAGGGGCTGGACAGGTGCTTGGTGGCAGCCTGCCTGGGCCGCCAGCCTGCTGAGCAGACCGGGGCTCCCGCCCGCCACGGCACAGCCCGTCGGCCCCCGGGGACACACGGCACTGCCCGGGCTGCCCGCACACGCCCTCTGCAGAGGCCAAGGCGGCCGCCCGGTCACCAGCTGTCCTCCGCCTGATGGATGAGGAGATCCTACCTCCCGGCGTCCCTGTCCTCCCGGCCATTTGTCTCCGTGACAGCCAAGGTCGCGCTCCCCCTGCTTGGTGGCGCTCCGAGGACACGGCCCGGCAGGCGTCGGGCACGGCGCCTGCTGCCGCGGCGGCCAGAGGTGGATGTTCCATTTGCATCCTCTTGTCAGGTGTTTTCGGGATCTGGAAACACTTCACGCGGCCCGGTGGGGGCCGACGTTATTAAATCCAAGCTCCGCGGCTGCCGCGTTTGCGGGGTTGACATCGCCCTGGGCCGGCTGCTCTGTTCACACACGTGCGGCCTTGGGGGGACACGCACTGGAGGGAGAGGACAAAATCCACGTGACAATCCCGGACGCCCAGCGCCCGCCGGCCGGAGAGACGTCGCCCTGGGTGTCTCGGGTGGGCGAGGTCCTGCCGCCCACGCCGGAAAGAGCGGTTTCTAGACGCGCCCGCCTGGCCTGTCCGGCTCCCCCGACGGCCCGTCCACCCCGGGCGAGGCAGGGCAGGGAGGGGTGGGGAGAGGCGGCGTGCGCGGCACACGGACCCGGCTCCGGACCCCGCCTGCTTTGCTTTGGTCGCAGCCTAGCTGGCGCTCCCGCCCGTCTATCAGAGGCACGGCAGGTGCCGTCCGGCCGCCCCGGAGCAGCTCTCTCGTGCTCGGTGCTTCTGCGGCCCAGGAGCCCACCCGGCCCGCCGCAGGGGAGGCAGGGGTGCGGGGAGGCGGGCACCCTGGACCCGCGCCTGCAGCAGTTGGTGTGTCCGCACCCAGCTCCCTCCCGTGGGAGGACCGAGGACACGTATCCTTTACGGAGGACACGTGCCTGACCCCACCGTGCATCGCCCCCCTTCCCCCCTGCCCCTCTGCCCCGCACCCCTGCGCGTTCTCCGACGAGCCCGCTCACACGCGTGTGCCCTGGGCCCGTCCTCTTGGTCGGCCCCTCGGGGTTAGGCGGGCTGCAGGGGCCTATTGGGGGCCGGGCCCAGACTGTGTGGTTACTTGAGTCAGCAGGGAGACTTCTGGGGGTGAAGGGAGAGGCGTCCCCGAGGCCTGAGAACCCTGCCAGGCCAGCGGTCACAAGCCCCTTGCCGTGTACACGCTGCGCGCGGCATCCGCCCCCGCCTGGTCCTGAGGGGCAGCCGGGAGGCCGCGCAGGAGCTGAGGCTGGAAGCAGGCTCAGAGAGGCCGAGCGAGGGGCTGCAGGGCCACTGCAAGGACGCCTTTCGTCCCATCCTGCCACCCACGCTGTCTCAGCACCTGGGACAGGGCCCGGCGGGCAGAGCAGGAGGGCGCGGGGCTGGGCGGTCTCTTGGGCACCAGCGGAGGGTCATGCTCCGGTTAAGACGCACGTGGTCCTGGGGGAGCAGCCAGAGCCTCCCTGGGGGTACCGAGGGCCCTGCTGATGCCTCTCTGTGGAGACTCCCCTTCCAGACCCCCCGTCTCACGGGGGTGCTCCCGTGCAGCGTGGGCAGACCCTGTTGCGTGCACCCCCACCGGGCGTAGGCAGCCGCTGGCCCTGCGCAGAGGTGAGGTGCCCTGTGCCCCGCCATGCCCCCAGGCCCCAGGGCCGGCATTGTCATCATCATCAGCCTTCAGCCCCGCTGCTCACTGGGGGGCAGGAAAGCCCGGGAAGCCCCCCCGGCAGCACAGCCAGCGAGTCTGCAGTCCCAGCTCCTCCGCACTGCAGGAAGGACAGCACAGCCCCGCGGCAGGCAGCCGGGGACCCTGAGGGCTCTGTCCCCAGCGCTGGAGGGAAGGAAGTGCCGGGACTTCACACCTGGAAGGGCCTTGCTGTGAGTCCTGGTTCTGCCTCGCTGGACGCGTCATAAACACGCGTTGAACTTGAACCGAGCCAATCCAAGGAGGGAAGGTTCCAGAACCAGCACCCAGCATCCCCTGTGCTTGTCCCTGCTGCAGCCTCCCTGCCCCCCCCAGGGCGGTGGGAGTCCAGCTTGAATCCCAGCGGTTGTCCTGGAGGTGGGGGGACCGTCCAGGTGAGGGGGGCTGAACAGGGGCCATAAAGGGGCCATAAAGGTCACGCCCCCACCCTGGCCCCCAACCTGGTGGCGCTGAGCAAGGGGGTGAGCTGGGTGCCGAGCCGCGTGACCCCAGCAGATGGCGCCCTCGGCCCGGGAAGGGCCGGGCCGGCGGGAGGCGGGCGGATGGCGGGGCCTCTGCTCCCTGCTCTGGTGGGTGCTGGGGCTCACACGGCGGGCCGTGGGCGAGGCCAGAGGGGGCGCCTCCTAAGTCCCGGGACCTCGGGGGTCCCCATCCCAGCAGTGGGCGAGCAGACACTGAGACCCTGTGGCGCCAGCCCGGTGCCTGGCGTGTGGCCAGCGCCGCAGACGGGGTGGTCCTCGCTGCTGGATTCCTCTGTGGTTTGTGTCCCCACTTTGCAGATGAGGAAACTGAGGCCCAGAGAGGTCGAGTGACTTGCCCGAGGTCATGCGGCTGGAGGACTGCCAGCTTTGGCCGAGCGCTTGCCGTGTGCACTGTTTGAGCACCTTAGACAACCGGGGCTGGTGCGGAGGGGAGACGGAGGCGGGAAGACTCCAGGGAGGTTCCCGGGAGCCCCAGAGCTGGTGCACGGCGGCCCTGGGAGTCTGACTCAGCGCTGCGTCTGGTTGGGGTGGTCCAGTCCCCCAGCAGTTTTCTGAGCACCGACTGTATACCGCCGGCTGTCTCTGTGGCCGGCCGGGGAGAGACGTTCACGAGATCAGCCCGTCGGTCGTTGAGCGGTTAGTTACAGCCACGGCAGAGCCTCGGGGGCAGCATTAAGGACACTGGATCTAGAAAGGGCAGTGGGGTGGAGGATACCCCTGGCGGGTGGCCGGTGGGGGCAGGAAGCGACTGGCCGGGAAGAGGGGTCAGCCCTGGCCTTGGCCCGGCAGTGTGGATGTCACCCAGAGCCCCTCAGAAACCCGCTCGGCCCACCCAGACCCACTGAGTCAGGGCCTCGAATTGCCACCCTCCTCTGGTTTAGACCCCTGCCAAGTCAGGGTCGTGCAGAGAAGGTTCCGGGGGAGGCTGGCTGGGCAGAGGCTTGTTCTGAGAGCGAGGGGAGCCCTAGGGTCATAGGTTGCAGGATGCGAGGATCCGGTGGTGGTTTCCAAGACCCGTCCCGCTGCCTCCGGGAGAACAGGCTGGGCCCGGGGACACCTGGCCCATCAGAGGCCCCCGAGACTCTGGCTGGTCTGTGGAGTGGGAAGGGAGGGGAGGGGGGCAAGGGCAGGGTAAGGTGGTGGCGGGCTGGGCGCTGTGAGGGCCGCCTGAGGACAGGAAGGAGGTGGTGACTCCGGGTGTCTGGCTTGTGCCCGTGGACAGGACCGGGCTGGGGCGTTTGTGCACACGGAGAGCGGGCAGTGCCTGGGAGGCCTCCCCAGGAGCCACCGGGGGGACAGAGGGGTTCCAGACCCCACCCTGAAAGGCGGGAGGGGCTGGGCCCTGGGGGTGGCCGGGCTGCAGCCCAGGCCTGCATGCTCAGTTGAGCATGAAGCCACCCACCGCACACCGGCCCTGCTGACCGGCCCGGGGCCAGGCCTGGGCCTGGGAATTCCTGACACCACCCAGCTGGTGCCTCCACGCTGGTCAAGGCTACACTTTGAAGGCCTCCTGCCCACCGCAGGTGCCTCACCCAGCCCCACTCCCGCCCGCCCGAGGGCCTGTCCCTGGTGGGTGCTGGCCTGGTGGGGACCCTGCCTTGTGGCTGCATCCGGGCCAGCCCTCAGCCTCTGCGCGGTCCACACCCGCTGCAGACGCCAGGAGGTAGGGGCTGGGCCTCTGCTGTGGGTGGCCTGCGGTTCCCCCTGGGCCTCCACCTTGAGGCTTCCTCCTGCCTCCGGGCAGCGGGTCCCCGGGCACCACGTCCGCACACAGAGGGGACATTGGCAGGAAAACAGCCTGGTGGGCGTCCTGGCTCCGTGTAGAACCCGGCAGGACACTGGCCGCACGTGCAGTGACCGCAGCAACCTTCCAGCTGCCCCATAAGGAGGGTCATGGTCACGCCCCCATTTTGCAGATGAGGAAACTGGGGAATCTGAACCAAGCTGGTGGGGGCCCCCCCAAACTCCCCCTCCTGCGGGGCGGGCGGGGGACGCTGCCCTCTGGCCCGGGCTCTTTGCCCAGCTGGCCCCAGACCGCCCCCCCCACCTGCCTTGCTCAATGGAGCCCGGCTGGCCACAGCCCTGGGGGGCCCTTTCCGCATCCGGACCGGGGTGCTCTGAGCGCCCCAACTGAGCGGCGCTTTGTCCTCCCTTGTCTGCTTTCTGTTCACTTTTTTGAGAAAGAAGACTGGTATTTAATAACGCAGATTTAAAAAAAAAAAAATCATTTGAGCCGAGGCCGACTTCGTGTTTCCCTGTGAGCATGAATTCACAAGGGCTTCTCTTATTTGTTGGTTTTCACTCCAGAGTTTTCCAGAGTATATTTTTACCCCAGATTTTTTAAAAAATGCAAATGTGATGAGGCCAGCCCAGTGGCTCTCAGCTGTAATCCTAGCACTCTGGGAGGCCGGGATGGGAGGATCGCTTAAGGTCAGGAGTTCGAAGCCAGCCTGAGTAAGAGCGAGACCTTGTCTCTACTATAAATAGAAATTATCTGGACAACTGAAAATATGTAGAAAAGATGAGCCGGGCATGGTGATGCACGCCTGTAGTCACACCTACTTGGGAGGCTGAGGCAGGAGGATCACTTGAGCACAGGAGTCTGAGGTTGCTGTGAGTGAGGCTGACACCACAGCACTTTAACCCGGGCAACAGAGTGAGACTCAGTCTCCAAAAAAAAAAATGCAAATGATGCAAAATCGGATGTGGTGGCTTTGGGGGCGTGGGACCCCATGGTGACACCGTGGGGGGTGGTCAGATGGTGGGAGGGGGCAGGCGCTCCGGGGCCAGGCCCGGCCCACCTCTTCCCTGCCTGGGTCCTGCTGCCCCTCCTGAAGCACCTTCTGCCGAGCGCGCCCCCCCCCCAAGCCATTTAGGCCAGCTCCGGCGGGAGGAGACTCAGTTTCCTCCCTCGCATGGGAGGTCGGCCTGCCCCAGGGGCCCCCTGAGCCCCCCAGTGCTGTGCAGACAGGGGAGGGGAGCTTTCTCAATGCCCAGACTCTGTCCCCCATCCCCGCCGAGGTGGGCTCCGGTTTTAGGGAAGCCGGTTCCCGGTGGGAGGTACCCCGGGGGCCGGGGGAGTCGGAGTGAGCAGCCCAGGGTCATCAGTGAAATGACTCAAGTCTCTGCTCCCACGGAGCTGAGGGGTACGATGAGCTTTGCCAAGGCTCCAGAAAGTTCTCTCTCTCATCCCGGGGCTGCTGAGGGCAGCAGTTTCGTTGGCAGCCTTCCAGGCGCTCGGAGGCTCGGTGGCGCTCTTTCCAAAGTGCGTGCCTTGGCAGGGGAGAAGGGCTGGGCCTCGGAGACCCCCGCTTCCCAGCAGGTGGCACTTGGCAGGGTAGGGAGGCAGTGGGCCAGGAGTCTGGGGGTGCAGGGAAGCGGGAACCCCAGTCCAGGACCACCCCTTCTCCGGCCAACACCCCACCCAGCCCCGAGGCCCTCCCAGACACTGCCTGGTAGGGGCTCAGGCTGACGTTACCGCGTCACGTGGTCTCTTTAAATTTGGGGGTTCCCCCCAGCGCTGTGCCTGACAACCACTGCCATCCGCTTACAAAGTGTCACCCCTTCTTTCTTGCGTTTGCATCAGCGTTTGTCCGTTTTCCAAGGACACTGCCCTGTAAGTCGTGTCTGGTTACTCAGGAAGCCCATGCAGGCGAAGCAGGGGCCACCAGTGGCCGGGAGAGGGTGTCCCCAGGGCCCGGGCTGGCGGCTGGGGCCAGAGCCAGGTCCCCAGGCTGCCTGCCCAGGTCACCTTTGCCAGGTTCGCTCCCTCCCGTCTGGGGCCAGGCCAGGCTCACCTGGGAAGGACCAAAGCAGGTGGGAGAGCCGGGCCGCCGGGTCTCTGATGGACACGGGGACACTTGGGGCGAATGCCCCTCCATGCTCCAGAGTCACTTCAGTGGGGACCCGGAAAGGTCTAGAAGAAACTGGACCCGCAGCGCCAACGAGCGGCGGCTTCTCGGCGCAGGCTCCGCCGGGCTTTGGGGCTGGGAAGGACCTTGGAGGTCGTCGCGCCTGAGCCTTTCAGGGGAGGACAGCCGAAGCTGGGGAAGCCGGGGGACTTTTCCCAGGGCCTGTGAGCTGGGGCGGCCGGCTTGAGGGCTCTTCCTGGGCTCTTCCCAGAACGGCACTCTGGGTGGTGACTCACACCCCGAGCCCCAGCAGAGAGGAGCAGCTCAAAGCAGTTCCAGCCACCAGCTAATTAACCCTCCCAGCACCTCTCCCAAGGAGATAATTACAACTCGGTCCCCCTGCAGGTGGCTAAACCGAGGCTCACGGGGGTGGCGCGAGTGTATTAAAAGCCGGATGAGAAGCGGCCGCCTGGGAGCCTCCTTAACCTGCCTCCTAGGTAGTGGAGGCCATTGGTCCCCATCAGCGACTCCTGAGGGACTCTGTTTTTGTTGTTTTCTTCCGAAAACCGCACGCCACACTCCATCGGGAGAAAATATCGGGAGAAAACTCCAGAAGGACGTAAACTCCCTCCCACCCGCTCTCCGCGGGCAGAGCCGGGGCCGTTGGGGTCCGCCCGGCAAAGGGTCCGCTGCCTTCGGGGCTTGTCAGCCACTCAGGTTGCAGGGAGAAGGACAGCCGGGGGGGGGGGGGTGGGGTGGGGGTTGGGGGTCATGTTCCTTCTGCGCCCCGTCGTGGCCACTTTCTAGATTTCGGGAGCTCTGGAAGATTCCCCTTATCTGGGCAGGACACAGCCAGCGGGCGGGCCGGGATTATCTAGCCAGAAATCCGGAATCAGAGCGCTTGCTTTCCCCGGAGCCCATGGAGGGCCTCGGGTCTCGGACGGCGCCGGGGGTGCCGGGTGCCTCGTGCGGGGCTGTCCCCTGGGTCTTTTCGTGCGTCACTCTTATGCGGATGGATCAGCCAGCGACCCGCCTTCTGCCGGGCTCCCTGATTTTTAAAGCTTGTCTCCCCCTGGGTTTGTGGGAGTTGCTCTTTGCCAAGAGGCTGGTCCAGAGTTTGCGTGTGAGTTCTCGTGTGTTCCGGGGACGCAGGGCCTTCACAGAGCCGAGCCCTGTGGGGCTGGAAGTCCCCGACAGTCAGATGTCACAGTCCGAAGGGACCGGAAATGTTCGAGTAGTCCAGTCCATTTGACGGACAAAGACGCTGAGCTCCTGGGGCCAGAACAACTCACGCTGCTCTTTGGCCGGGTGGGGGGCACCCCGGAGCCTCTTATCTTTTCTAGGAGAATTTGAGTTTCTGTAGAGATGGGGTCTTGCTGTGTTGCCCAGGCTGGTCCCAACCTCCTGGCCTCAAGCCATCCTCCCGCCTCGGCCTCCTGAAGTGCTGGGATTCTGGGTGTGGGTCACGGCGCCCGGCCTGTTTTTCCCAGGAGGATTTTTATCCTGAGTCATGATGTTCCCTCTTTCCACAATTTTGTGTTTCTTTTTTATGTCAGATTTTAATCCAGATTTAATTTTCGGCCTACCTCGAGGTCTCGTTTCTCGGTTAATTTGCATAATTCAATGCCATCTTGATTATCTAGGGCCGCTTGACTAATCACCCGCAAAGTTGGTGGCTTCAAACCACAGTGATGGCCGGTTGTCTCTCACGGTGTCTGTGAGCCGGGACTCCCGGGGTGGTTGGACTGGGTCGTCCTGGCACCGGGTGTCTCGAGAGGTCAGGGTCAGAGGTCAGCGGGGTCTGGGATCATCCGTGAGCTGGCCTGGGGCCGGGGACATTCGCTTCCAAAGACCTGCTTCCACGGTGGCCCCTTCCATGGCTGGCTACCTGGTTCCTGTCTACGAAGCAGACCTGGTGACAAGGTGTACTGGTGACAAGGTGGCTGGATTCCCCCGGTAGCAACTCGAGAGACCCCGGTGGCACGGAGCGTCCCGGCCTGGGAATCAGCAACTGTCCCCTCCGGGGTTTGACCTGGCCACACACATGCCCGCCCTGTTCACTGCACACCTTTCCCCGCCTCTGTGCTCCGGCCTGACCCGGAGTTGATTGGCAGAGGCAGGAGGCACCTGCCAGGGGCCCCGGGACCCTGGGGCTTGCTCAGCACGGCTGGGGGGCGGGGGGCTCTGTGGGGACGGGGCCCTGCCTGGCCTGCAGGGCTGCTGGGAAAGATCTGGAGCGAGGGTGCTGCAGAGACCCCCGACCTGAGGCCCCAGAGGGACCCGGGCATTCCTCCTGCCGCTGCTGGTATGCTTGGGACCAGCCGGTGCGGAATCCTCCGACACTGTCCCTGGGGGTGGACGGCAGGGTCCCGGCGGGTGGGGGATCACCCGTTGTGCAGCCTGGCCAGGCCACGGACTCAGGGCAGGGCGCTGAATCGAACGGACACTAAAGTAATATTCAGGGTTGATTCAGCGGGGTCCTATTCTCAGTGCTGCATGAGTGTGTTATTGGCTCATTTAATCCTCAAACAATCTCCACTGGGTAGAGACCCTTGTGATCCTCATTTTATTTATTTATTTATTTAGACAGAGTCTCACTCTGTTGCCCGGGCTAGAGTGCCGTGTCATCAGCCTAGCTCACAGCAACCTCAAACTCCTGGGCTCAAGCGATCCTCCTGCCTCAGCCTCCCAAGTAGCTGGGACTACAGGCATGCGCCACCATGCCCGGCTCATTTTTTCTGTATATTTTTAGTTGGCCAATTAATTTATTTTTAGTAGAGACGGGGTCTCGCTCTTGCTCAGGCTGGTCTCGAACTCCTGACCTTGAACCATCTACCCGCCTCGGCCTCCCAGAGTGATAGGATTGCAGGTGTGAGCCACCATGCCCGGCTGATCCTCATTTCATAGATGAGGAAACCGAGGCCCAGAGACGTGAAGTCACTTGCCCGAGGCTGCACAGCTAGGACATGGCGGGGCTGGGACTTGATCCCAGGCAGCCTGGCTTGAGACTCCATCCTCCTGTGCTGCCGGGGTGTGCTCGGGGCCCATCTCTGTGCCCTCCTGGGCCTCAGTCTCCTCGTACGAGTAAAATGAGGGGGGGGAGTGTCTCCGTGCCCCCCCCCCGCGGCGATGAGTGCCCCGCCATCCTCCACGGACGCCCCGCCGACCTTCGGAGGCCGGTTGTTGGGCTTTCAAGCTGCCCCCGGCCCAGGAGCGGGCCGCGCGGGTCGGGAGGCCGGGGAGAATTGAGAGTCTGCCCGGCGGGTCGAGCTCTGCTGTCGCTGCAGGGCGACTCTTGGCGTGTGATCACAGCGTGCAGCGGGAGGACAAAGAACACGGCAGCAGAGGAGGATCAGACAGAGAGGGGCGGGAGAGGGCAGCGCAGGCCTCGGGGAGCGGGGGAGCGAGGTCTCCCTGCAGGGGCCGGGCAGCGGGGCCGCCCTCGCCTCCATCTGCTCGGGGGCACGGGGAGCACTGGGGGGCACGGGGAGCGCTGGGGGGCACGGGGAGGAGTCTCGGGCCGTGCGTGTTAAGCAGCCCCGCCTGTGGCTTGCACGCGCGGTAAAGGCTGAGAACCGAGCTCCAGCGCACCCTCCCACCCTGGGAGCCTGTGGCTTTTTCGTGCATCACGAGGAACCAACCGCTCAGGATAACGGGAGCTTCACGGCGTGGCCCCGGCCGGCACGCTGGCGCGGCGCGGACCTCAGGCTGTGCGGGGGAGGCACGGCGCCTCGGGTACAAGGCGGAGAGGCGGTGTCCCTGGCCTGGCACGGGGCGAGGTGCTGCCGCCTCCCGCCCCAGCCGCTGCGTGCACGACCCCGGCGCACGTGTGCCGTGCTGTTGAACCAGGAGGAGGAGGAGGTCAGCGGGCCTCGCCGCGGAGAACAGGCCCCAGCCGAGGGCGGGGAGCTGCGTGTTTCTCCGCGCGGGGCCGTGGGCCAGCCCACCTTCTGGCGGGAGCGCCCGGAATCCTTGCCAAGCGGCTCACCCGAGACGCCGTGTTTATCAGAGGGAATGCACGGCAGCTCGGCTCCGAAAAGCAAAAGGGGGTGACTGTGTCTCCCCCCCCCTTAGACCGCCGCTGCTGTCCGCGGTACTGAACGGGGCCGTGGCGTGCTGGGAGTCCTAGCGGACGGTGGCCCCTTCCGCGCGCTTGTCCTCACCGGGACCTTCGCCTGCTGACAATGGCGCATGGTGGCGCGCCCGGCCCGCAAGCCCGCGCCTGCTAAAATACATGAAGACCGGGCACGCCTGAGCTCCAGCCACCGTCGCAAGGGGTCCCGGGCTTGCCAACAACTGTTGGGCGCTGCGGCCTCACATCTATTGGTCCAGCTGCCCGGCAGCTTTGGCTTAGGTTGGGGCTCCCTTTTTTTTTTTTTTTTGGAAAGATGAAAGATTTGGGGGCTACTGGAACATCTGTTCTGGTATCACTTGGGAAGCTTTAAAGTCGGGCGAGTTTGGGTTGTCAGCCAGAGTGGGGTGCTTCATTCTCCATGTAGGGAGTTTAATAAAAAAGAGAGAGAGAGAGAAGAGAGAACCGCACGTGAGATTTCCCTCGTGCCGGGGCCTGGGGCCCAGCAGGAAGCGGCTTGGGTTCCAGAGCAGCTGTTGCAATGCGCTTCCACCCTGGGAAGGGCCCAGGGGACCATGCTGCTCGCCCGGGGGTGCTGCCTGCCCCGGCTGCACTCTGGCCCCCCCGGGTGTCTCTGACCTCCCCGCGTGTCTCTGGCCTCCCCGGGTGTCTCTGCCCCCCCCCCCGGCGTGTCTCTGGCCTCCCCGAGTGCCTCTGGCCTCCCCGCATGTCTCTGGCCTCCCCGGGTGTCTCTGGCCTCCCCGCGTGTCTCTGGCCTCCCCGGGTGTCTCTGCCCCCCCCCCCCGGCGTGTCTCTGGCCTCCCCGAGTGCCTCTGGCCTCCCCGCGTGTCTCTGGCCTCCCCGGGTGTCTCTGGCCTCCCCGCGTGTCTCTGGCCTCCCCGGGTGTCTCTGGCCTCCCCGCGTGCCTCTGGCCTCCCCGCGTGTCTCTGCCCCCCCCCCCGCGTGTCTCTGGCCTCCCTGAGTGCCTCTGGCCTCCCCGCGTGTCTCTGGCCTCCCGGGGTGCCTCTGGCCTCCCCAGGTGTCTCTGGCCTCCCTGCGTGTCTCTGGCCTCCCGGGGTGTCTCTGGCCCCCCCCGCGTGTCTCTGCCCCCCCCCCGAGTGTCTCTGGCCTCCCCGCGTGCCTTTGGCCTCCCCGCGTGTCTCTGGCCCCCCCCGAGTGTCTCTGGCCTCCCCGCGTGTCTCTGGCCTCCCCGGGTGTCTCTGGCCTCCCCGCGTGTCTCTGGCCTCCCCGCGTGTCTCTGGGCCCGGGCTGGCAGCCGCAGACGAGCGTTCTGCGGAGTCGCGGGGAACTCTGGCTGGTGCGGGAGACCAGCTGGCGGCGAGCGCCGGTCTGTTCGAGACAGATGGCTCTGTCGGATTTGGCTGCCGGATCGCGTGCGAGACATGTGATGCTCGGTGGGGCTCGGAGGCCCGAGCGCCCAGGGTGGCCTCGTGGGGGCCGGCGTGGCGGGGGCCGGGGCACACAAGGAAGAGGGCGAGGGCGTTGCGGTCCACCCGCCCCCCGCTGCCCAACCCCGGGGGTTTCTGGGCCCTCTCGGAAAGACCTCGTAACCGAGCAACCACGCATGTCCTCACGGTAACCTGCCCACGCCGCCACCTCTGGCCTCGTCTCCCCTCTTCGCTCCGTCCGAGCCCGGCTGGTCTCCCTGCGGTTCCCGGAACACAGCGGCTGTGCCACTACCCCAGGGCCTTTGCACTTGCCGTTCCCCCCGGCCTGGAATGCTCTTCCTCCTGACGACTCCCCGTCTCCCTCCCTCCCTTCGGGTCCCTTCCTTAGTGAGGCCTGTCCTAATCCCTGGATCTAAAATCCCAGCCCCCAGCGTGACAGTTCCCATCCCACCACGCTGGGCTCGGTCTCCCGCGCGCTCCACTGCGTGTGTGGCCTCGTTCCTTGTCCCGCCCCTCAACCCGCCGGGGCCCAGCGGAGCCCTGTGAGCCTGCGGTTGGTCCATTTTGTTCACAGCGCCGTGCCCGGGGCCTGGAGCAGAGCCTGCGCACAGTAGGCGCCTCGTAAGTGCTTGTGGGAGGAGGGGAGGGAGATCCTTGAGCAGTAAACACCACCCATCCCCCACCTTGACAAGATGGCGGGAGAGGCAGTGACCCTGCGGTCCCTCTGGAGTGCCAGTGCAGGAGGGACTCACAGAGTGACGCGGCCCAAGGGGCAGGTGGGCAAAGGGACCCGGGGCGCAGAAGCCGCCTGCCCGCGGGGACGTGGCGATCAGAGGGCGAGCCACCTCTCCACGCGCCTGGCAGCGCTGCCCGGCTGGGATCCAGAAAGGTCCGCAGGGGCCTCCCCTCTGGGTGGGTGGACACACCCCTGGCACTGAGGCCATCAGGGGTCAGGGTGCAGGCTGCTCCCTGGTGGGGACGGGGACAAGGAGGGAGGGAGGGAGGCCGACACGGGGTCCGGGCTGGCTTCCCGGAAGAGGCGGCGTTTGTGCTGGGGCTTGAGGCTTGGTCCGTGGAATCTGGGGGTGGGGACCAGCAAGCTCAGAGGCGGGGGGCCTGGCTGTCAGCGTCTGCACGAGGCCCCACCCCAGCAGGGGTGAGCGAGGCTGAGACCTGTCTCCTCCCTGCCGGCCGAGCCGGGAGCCCCGGCCTGGGCTGCGTCGGCCTGAGATTCACTGTGCCCCGGCCTGGGGATGCCTGGGGGGGTGGGAGGGGGCGTCTCGAGAGAGCCAGGGGGTGTGGCTCTCCTGGGCCTAACGGAAGCGGGTTCCGAGAGGGGAGGCGAGTGGAGACCCGGGCCCAGCTGGGCGGGGGCTGCCGTGGGTGAGGTGCTCTCTGGTCCCTGGTCCCCTGCAAACCAGCTGGGCGCGGGGGCATGTCGCCGAGTGGGAAGTGGCCAAGGGCAGTGGGAGCCACTGAAGACGTGGGGTGGGGGTGGGGGGCTCCGTCGTCCTCAAGAGCCACCCAGATCTTCGGAGGGGGGAGGATGCCGCCCTGGCAGGGCTGAGGAGGGGCGGGCGGGCGCAGACCACACTGGAGACCGTGGTGGGACCTCCCTCCTCCCCGGGGTGGCTGAGCCCCGAGGCCCGTGGCAGGGTGCCCGGCTTCCCGGGGCGGGTGCTGGCTGCCCACCGCCCACTCCTCGCTCAAGTCCTTGCAGGCACCTCAGGGGGCGGGTTAGAGGCGCCGGCCAGGGAGCAGAGGTCTCGGGGTGCAGAACTGGGGGCGGAAAGTGAGCTGACTCCTCCTCCCCTCCCGAAAGCGCCAGGGGGGTTGTTCGGCACACGGGAGGACAGGCTTGGCCGCCTGTTGGGGGACAGTGAGCCGTCTCCCCGACGGGGGGGGGGCGGTCGTGGTCCCCGTGGCACACGCAGGGCACCCTCCTGCTGTGGCCCAGCCCCACAGGTGCCCCCGGCGGGTCCTGGCCAGCCTGACTCCTCCACTTCCCCACCCAAGCCCGCCCGGCCCCACCTGACTTGTCCCCCTGCTGTCCTCTGATCACAAGGCCACGTCTGCGTCACACACATACACACACACACACACACACACATACACACACCCGTGACCCCGCCAGGAGCACCCTTCAGGGGTCCCTCCCCCTGACCTCCAGCGCCGCCCCGTCTGTGCCTTTCCACGGGGTGCCGAGCACATCCTGCCTTATGTTGTTAACTGACACGTACGCAGGTCTCTTTTCTGCCCCCTACGTGGATACTAGGTCTCTAGAGCGCAAGGACCGTGCCTTAAACCCTCTGCCCCTCGCTTGGTATACTATCTGTTCATCTCAAGGTTGCTGGTGCAGTTGTGCAGGTTGTGCACTGCCCAAGGGTGCAAACTGAAATCCAGGCCACCCGGCATACACCAAACCACGGAGCAAGATAGCACCTTTTTCTTTGTAACTCACACCCCTTTTTGTAGTAATCTGCAGTCACAGCCAACTCTTCCTAAATCCTTTGGGGGAGCCGAGGCAGACACTGAAGATGGGACGTGGCCCCCACGTGCTGGCCTGTGGTTTCTGTGTTTTGTGTCATGCTGACCACGTGACCCGGGGACTGGTGCCGTCCCCTGACAGGGAGCAGGCCGGAGTGGGAGCCCCTGCCCAGCCTCCCCGTGAGCTTGGCAGGGCAGCAGGGTCCGAGGGAGCCCCCCACCCGGGAGGCGGGGCGGGGAAGTGCGTGTCTTCCCAGTGGGAACCACGGCAGCGGGACTCCTCTGCCCGAGAAATCACAGCAGCCAGCCCTGTGCGAGCACTCGCTGCCGAGCACGGGGCAGCTGGCGGCCACGTGCACTCCTCACAGCAAGCGCAGGAGGCAGTGACTGCCACTTTCCCCATTTCATAGTTGGGGAAACTGAGGCACAGAGTGGGTATGGCACTCACCCCGGGTCACCTGGCTGCAAAACCCACAGGCCAAGGCCTCTTGACCACCGAGCCTGGTCGGGGCGTGGGGAAGAGGCAGGGTCAGGGGCCTGGGGCCGCCGGCCCCCCTCACCCCTCTCCGTCCCAAGGGAGGGAGGCGTGAGCCGGGCTGGTGCTGTATTTTTTTTTTTTTTTTTTTTTGCTTCCTGGAGCAATCGGCATGTTGTGTGCCCTGGCCTCGGGCCACGGCGTGGGCGCGGTGTGTGGCCTTGCCTGGCAGGGAGCCGGGACTTCAACGCCCTGCCAGCCCCAGCCACCCCCAGCCACCGACAGAGCCCGGCTGGGCCCCGACCAGGGGAGCCCCTCCCCCACACTGCGGGGGGCCGGGGCGGAGGTCAGGTTGGGGGCGGAGGTCACAGGCCTCTCTGTGCTGCTGCTAAACTCCTGGCGGGCGCTGACCTCCCCTCCCCCGCCAGCACAAAGACTGTCCTTGTCACTCTCCCCACAAAGGGCCCTTCTTCCCGCCAGCTTCCACCCGGCGGTGGCTTGACGGGCTTGGGCCGCGGGGACTTAGACAGAAGTCGGGCGGCCCTGCCTTCGGCCCTGAGAGCCCAGTGCGGACGCAGAGGGGTGATCAGAAAACCTCTCTCAGGCCGGGCACGGTAGCTCACGCCTGTCATCCCAGCACTCTGGGAGGCCGAGGCGGGAGGATCGCTCAAGGTCAGGAGTTCAAAACCAGCCTGAGCAAGAGCGAGACCCCGTCTCTACTATAAATAGAAAGAAATTAATTGACCAACTAAAAATATGTAGAAAAAATGAGCCGGGCATGGTGGCGCATGCCTGTAGTCCCAGCTACTCGGGAGGCTGAGGCAGGAGGATCCCTTGAGCCCAGGAGTTGGAGGTTGCTGTGAGCTAGGCTGACACCACGGCACTCACTCTAGCCTGGGCAACAGAGTGAGACTCTGTCTCAAAAAAATATACATATTGTATTTTTTATTGTGAAAATATACGTAACATAAAATTTCCCATTTTAGCCATTCTAAGTGTCCGGCTCAGTGGTGTTGAGTGTGCTTGCGATGCTGTGCGGCTCTCGCCACCGCTTCCTAAAGCTTTCACCGTCCCAAGCAGAAACTCTGCACCCCTCCCCGCCCCCCGCCCCCCGCCTGGTCCCGTAACCGCTAGTCCACTTTCCGTGTGCATGGACCTGCCCGTCATTTAGGTGGAACCCACCGTGTGGCATGTGGCCTTTTGTGTGTGGCTTCTCTCACTCGGCGTCGTGTTTCGAGGTTCGTCCGTGCAGTCTCGCGTGGTCATGCCATGGGATGGGCCGGCCACATCGCGGTGAAGATGATGCTGGTTGAGCCGCCGCCGTGTGCCGCCGGGCGTTGCTCACCTCTCCCCTTCCCGCCGCGCCCCTGCGATCGGTGCTGGCCTCCCCCGCGCTGGGGACAGGAAGAGTGAGCACGTTGCGCACAGTCAGGCTGGGCCCCGGCCACCCACCGCGTGTGCCGCCGAGCGGGACACACCTAGCTGGGTGCACACGCCCGTACCTGGCTGCATCCCAGCATTTGGGGGTGCAGGGCGCCGGAGGAGGAGGAGGGGGACAGGTGGAGCCGCAGCGGGCCGCTGGCTCCCAGGCGCTGGGCACTGCAGGACTAGCTGGCCTCCCAAGCCTGGCCCCCTTGGGCGCGGTTGGAATGTTCCACCAGAGGTTCCAGAATGTTCCCTCCGAGGGGCCACCTCCCCCGCTATGCATACCTTCCCGTGGCTCCCGTGACCTGCCTCCCGAGGTGGCCCCCAGTCTTCCCCAAACCCACAGGGCCCGGCCGGGTCCCCCCTCTGCCCCTCACCTCGAGTGGCACCTTGTTGGCGGTGCCTGGGACGTCACCAGGCCCCCTGCAGGCAGGGGCTGTACGGTTAAACCTCCCAGGTCGAGACTGCGTTGCGTGTTACGAGCCGTCTGGGCCCAGCAGAGCGGTGCCCTTGGGGAACGCTCGCTGGTAGCCCGGCAGCTGGCAGGAGCCACCGGGTGAGCCCCGGGAGAGGGGTTCCAGGCACGCCGTGTGGTTTCCAGAAAGCACAGTCCGCTTCTCAAACCTGCTGGGGGCACAGGCTCACCCTGGCCAGTCAACGGTGGTGGCTCCAGGTGAGGCAGGACAGGCTGCCCCGAGGGGGCAACTGAAAGGATCCGCCCACGGAAGGTCTGGGGGGGGGGGGCCAAGGTGGGACTTCTCTCCCTGCTGCACCGTTTTCTAAAGGGGACCGTGCTTTGTGACCGAGCCCTGCTCTGCTGCTGTCTGTGTTTTGATCCTCTCTGTGCCCTTCAAGCTGGGCCTGGTCCCTGGTCCCCTCCCAGGCCGGGGCAGAGGGGTTCCCCACCCCCGGCAGCAGCCCCCGCGTGGCTGCACCCTCCTTCCCCACCGTCCTGCTGTTTGTCTCGCGAGTCCCGCCCTGCCCGGAGACCTGCGGGCGGCAGACCAGCCCGGGGCCGGCGCGTCCCGGCCCTGCGACCCAGGAAGACGGCCCCGCCCGCCTCCACGGAGCAAAACGCGAGAGAACTTTCCGGGCAGGGCCGCTCTCAGGCCTCCCCGCCCAGCCGAGCGGCAGGGCAGCCCCCGAACGGCTGTGCATAGCTGCCCCAGATCTCGGAATCATCCACTTCCAATTTCCCGTCTCCGAATGTCACCTGGGGGAGGACGCACACAGCCCAGGAAGGGAGAGAGGAAATAAAGGAGAGAGCGAGGGAGAGAGAGCGCTCGAACGCACACTCTAATCTTCGCTCTGCGGTTCGGCTTTCAGGAGCCCCAATTAATCATTATTAATTTAATCCGGGCTGACTCAGAGTCTCCCTGACAGAGATCAGCCGCGATTTATCCCACCTGCTAAGGGATGACCTTATCAGAATTCAATGAATTCGTCATTGCGTTAAGCAAGGACCCTAATGAATCTCTTGTCGGCCCAGTTTACCGAATGACCGTCGGCCGCCGATGAATCACGCCCGCCGTGCCCGGCCAGCCAGGCCCCCGCGGGGCGGCAGGAGGGGGCTGGGCTCCGGCCGGGCCAGGGGGTCCGCCCCCCTCCAGCCCCGAGGGAGAGGCCGTGCTGGGCTCTGGCGCCGGCGGTCCCCAAATGCATTTATGCCTCCGCGTGACCAGGGCTGCTGGCTTGAAAACGGGGGTTGCAGGGCCTGCCCCCCCACCCCACCGGGAGTCTCTGATTCAGATGGTCTGGGGAGGGGCCCAGGAATCTGCATTGTCACAGCAGCCCTGGTAACTTGCAGAGGGGGTGCACACATCTCAACCTGAGAACGCTGAGCCCCTCGAGGCAGGTTCACAGCCTGAGCCCTTGTCTTGGCTCGGTGTAGTTGTCAGCGTGGGTGATAACTAGCTGTGTAACAAACATCCCCCATCGTCCATAGCATGGTGCAGGCAAAGAGTGTTCTGGGAGTCACAGTCCAGTGCCTCCCACAAGGTCATGCAGGGGCCCAGGCATGACCTCCTGGGACCTCAGAGTCCGTCCCCCCTGCCTGTAAATGGTGCGGGGAAGATGGTGCAATTGTGACGTCACCTCCACCTCTCTTGCGCTGGCTGAAGCCAGTCCTGTGGCTCCCACCTGGGGCCAGGTGCTGGAGAACGTGGCTTGGCTGTGTGTCCAGAGTGTGGACACGGATTTTGGTGACCTTCCGGCATCTCGGCTTGACCCTGGGCCTGGCGGGGTGCCCGGCGCACGCTGGCATCATGGACAGGTGGCCGTGGGACGGACCTTTGCCACGTGGCAGGTTGCCTCGCTCTTGGCCGTCACTCTGGTTGGGCTCATCTCTGCAGCTCTGGGACACGCCCTGGCCACGCTAAGGTCCGGGAAGGAACGCCCTGCAGCAGGTGGGGGTCCGTCTGTGGGTTTCAGACCCACCCTCAGTGCTGAATCACTGCGAGCCGTCCCACGGTGGAAGCCTGTCCCGGTGTCGCCGGCCCCCCCTGTGGTCAGTGGACGGTGGCTGTTGTCACTTCCTACCTGTCCAATCTGCAGGGAGCCCCGCCTGCCGCCAGAGGGTGCTGGGCTAGCTCCTGTGGTCCCAGGGTGTCCGTCTTCCGGGGGGCAGCGTGGCGTGACCGGACCCGAGTGCAGCTGTGTGCCGAAGGTTCTGTCTGGACTCGTTCACCGGACCCTCGAAGCCACCTGGCTGGCAGGTTCTACCACTACTCCCATTTTACAGACGAGAAAACCGAGGCCCAGAGAGGTAACCCGGCCTGCCCGAGGCCACTCAGCTCCCAACCGGCAGACCAGGTCCAGGAGCAGGGCCGTGGAGCCAGACGCCCGTGTTCTCAGCCCAGCGCCGCCCCCCAGAGCTCCGGGGCACCTGGGGGAAGTGGCTTTAGCGCGGCCCGGCCCCAGGGAGTTGTTCCTCCCGGGTAAACCGAGGGTGAAAACGGGACCCACCCGAGGGTGGCTGCGAGGGTTACCGGCAGATCGCGTGGGTTGGCCTGGCAGCTTGCAGACCCCGGGCCTGGTGGGTGTGGGGCGTTCTCGGGGCGTGTCTGTGCCCTCCCTCCAGGCACAGACGTGACCCAGATGAGGGGAACAGGACCAAAGCGGTCCGCCCGGGCAGGAGAAGATTCCAGAAGTGAGGCCTGGCCCAGGAGGAGATGGTGGAAATGGCCGCAGGACAGAGCTCTGTGGCCTCCTGAGGGCCCAGGGTGACTCTCCACGCTTAGTGACCAGCGCGGCTGCCCTGTGTCCTTTCTGCACCAGATTCCCAACGTCACGGGATGTCAGAGCAAAAAGGGACCCTAGGGACAGAGACAGCCCTCCCATTTTATCATGGGGAAACTGAGTCCCGGGAAGAGGCCGGGAGTGGTGCAGAGGTCAGAGTGGCCCCCTGGCTGGTGTCGTGCCATTTGATTCTCCTGCCTGGCCAGGCGGGGAGGGCTGTCTAGAGGTACCGAGTGCCAGGTACTGGGCAGGGCCGGGCTTAAAAAGTCAGAGGGCCCCTGGTGTAGGCCGTCCGTGTGGCAACGGCCCCAGGTGAACCAGACCCTGTCATCAGGCAGGACTTGCTCCAAGTGCTTAGCCGTGACCTCCCAGGAGCCGAGGGCAAAGGTCAGACCTCCCCTTGGGCTCAGTTAATCCTCTGCTGCACTGGGGAGTTGGGGAGATTTGCATTCTGTTCTGAAGCTGATAAGCCGGCAGCAGGTTTGCTTTGCCGTTGTCCTTTTAAAGACAGAATCTCCGTCGGTGTGTTGCCCAGGCTGGACTCGAACTCCTGGGCTCAAGCGATCCTCCAGCCTCGGCCTCCCAAGTAGCTGGGACTACAGAGGTGGGCCACCAGATCACAGCTTCTCGATCCACAGGGAAGGACCGGTGATTTCCTCCCAGCGCTGTGCTGGCCACAGCTGCCACCGGGCAGGCAGGAGAGGGTCAGGTGAGGGTCAGTGGGCCAAGGCGGGATTTAGCTGTGAACTGCAGGGAGAGACCACGAGAAAGCGCTTGCGTTGGCTCCTATTTGAACTAGGACGCAGAGCTGCTTTCCTCCCTGCTTTCCAAGGAGGCGTCTAAAAGAAACCCTCAGCCCCAGGACCGCATGGCTGGCGTCTCAGCAGCAGGCGCCAGGGGACGGGAGGGGCTGACTTTTCCCACCCTGCTGTGGACCAGCCTGGGCGGGGGGACCCTGAGGCCACCTCCTGGGGCCGCCGGGACAGGGAACACATTTTCCTTCTCAAGACCCTAGATCAAAACAGACAACCTCCCGGCGGGCGTCGGGGCCTGGAAACCCTCAAACATCAGCATGCACAAGCCACAGAGCCCAGCGCTCGTGGCAGGCGGGCACGCGGGGGGCTTGCTCTAAACTGCTTGCGAGCACAAACCCCTTGGGGACTTCAGAGGCAGCCGCTCTCGGCAGACCTCCTGCAGTCGATGCCGAACAGGAAATCTTTCTTGTCTGTTTATTAAAACTGACCACCAGGAAGATCTTGGGGAGGGGAGCCTGGCTGCGAGTGGTTGGGCACATCCAGAAAGAAGGACGTGGGTTTTTAAAGCGCTTTGCCCATGGAGAGTGCTCGGTGTGAACAGTGCTTGGATTCTGCCAGGCGGCGGGACTGTCTCCCTCCGGGTGGCCCAAATCAGAGAGGCTCGGACCAGACGCCCCTTTGGAGAGACCAGGTCACGTTCAGCCTTCTCGGGTCATGTTTCGCTGCTACCGTGACACACACACAAGACATTTCTCACAGCCGGGGACAGCACCGTCTCGGCTGAGGTGGCACAAGGCAGCTCGAGTGACTCTGGGCTTTTCCGGAGCTCGGATGGGCGGGAGGCCCGATTCGGTTTGGTGGCCAAGTACAGCCGTGTGGGGCCCCAGAGTTGGCCCGGGAATTCGGATTCCATGCCATAGGACTGGATGGGGCCTGAGCATCAGCATTTCTGGCAGGCTCCTCGGGGTTACCGCGGCTGCCGGGCTCGGCCACCTACAGATTAGCAAGGCCCTCCACCTGGGCTACCCAGTGGAAATGAAATGCCAGCCAGAGATATAATTTTAATTTATGATTAAAAGTACGAAGAAACAGGTGGGGTTGATTTTTAAGACTATATTTGGCCAGGTGTATTGACTCACACACCTGTGTGATCCTAGTACTTCGGGGAGGCTGAGGAAGGAGGATCGTTTGAGCCCGGGAGTTGGAGGCTGCAGCGAGCTGGGATTGCACCACTGCACTCCAGCCTGGGCGGCAGAGCAAGACCCGGCCTCTGAAAAAAGAAAAAAAGAACATGTTTCGTTTAACCCGTGTGTGTAAAACGGCGTCACGGCGGCGTGCGATCGGGGCTGGGCAGGACGCAGCGTGCCCCCCCTGCCCCCCGCCCCCCCGGGATCCGGCTGGGACCGGTTCCTGCAGTGCCAGGCCTGCCCCCCTCCCTGCTGCCCCCTTCTCTGCAGATGCCATTTGGGGCTAATGACCCGTTTCCAGCTGCTGTCTCCCAGCCGGCGCTGGGCGGCGGGGATCTGCCGCAAAGCCGGGCTGCGGGCTGGGCTTGGGGTTTCGGGGCGCAGCGGCCCGCCGCCGAGAATCGCCCATTGTCCCCGCAGCAGCTGAGGTGGCTACAGCTGGCGGAGTGGCAGGCGCCCCCGCCCCCTCCCCCCGCGGCTCAGGAACAAACATCCCTTCTCACAAAAAAATAAAAAAGGAGAAGTGACAGGGGTCGAGGCTGCGCTTTCCACATGACCTGCCCGGGAACAGAGCGCGTCTTTGTTAATCCCGCCGCCTGTCAGTCGGGCCCGCGCCCAGGCATAAGCCACTTAGCGCGGCCTCACCCCTGACCCGCCCGGCGCTCCGCTGGGGCCTGGGGGGGTCTCCGTGCCGGCCTGCGCCTCCTGCCAGCTGCCCCCGCCAGCTGCTCCCGCCGGCGCCCCCCACACACGGCCCCGCCCAGCCTGCTCGGGAGGACCAAAGAGGGGTGCACGGGTGGGCGCCCCGTGGGGCCCTGGAGCACCCTCAGCTTTGAGGCCTGTGGCTGCCGTGGGCCTCACCTTTCCCATCTGGAGAATGGGAGCAACAGCGTGGCCACCCCACTGCATGGCTGTGAAGTTCAGTGTGCTCCTGTGTGCAGACCAGCTGGCAGTCCTCGAAGGTGGCTATTTTTATTGCGCTGTCATTCTTGTTAATATTGCCGTCATCTGCTTCCTGCCCAGAGGGGCTGGGATCAGCCCTTCCTTCCCGTCCTGCCTTCTCCCCAGCCCGCCACCTCTTTGAGACCCCCTCACCTGCCTACCCCACCCCTCCTGCTCTGGGTCCTCACTCCTCCTCCCCCCTGCCCCCTCCGTGTGCACCTGGCCGTCCGCCCTCAGCCACCTGGGGCCGTCTGGGAGGGTCTGGCCTGCAGGGGGCAGCCTGCCAGTCAGGGCCCCCGGGGAGGAGCTCAGGTGGCCTCTGGCCTGTGCCCCCCACCCTCCCCGGTTACGCCAACCAGAGAGTGCGCCCCCCCCCCCCCCCGCTGAGCCCCCCGACCCCCAGCTGTGAGGCCCTGAACAGCCAGAGCGCTGAGCGCTGCCAGGCGGGGGCAGGGTGTCCGGCAGGGCTCCCCTCCCCTCCCTCCCCTCCCCTCCCCTGCAGCACGGCAGGCAGGAGCAATTTGAGGCTAAATATAACCCGGCAGCTCTCCCGCACGGCTCAGACGTGGCCACGTTCTGTCACGGAGGATCCTCGCGTCTTCCCGCGGGCGGGGCTGACAGCCGGGCAGGGTGGCGGCGGGAGGGGGCCCGACCCCGCGGACACCCCCAGTCCTCAGGGGCTCCCCCAGCAGACGAGCTGAGCCTGAAACCCCCCAACACCAGCCAGGGCAGAAAGGGGAGCGCCCAGGGGCAGAGGGGGTGCGTGGTCCTCACTGAGGGGCAGTGGGTGGTCTCCCCTGACAACGGGGCAGTGTCTGCGGGAGCAGAAGTGGGGGGAGGGACCCCGGCTTGCGCCAGCCAAGGCCGGCTCCGGTGCAGACACCCCGAGTCAGCAGCGTCTTGGGGGGCAGCCACTCCTGTGACCGCCATGGCAGAGGGCAGTGGGGATGGGGACGTGGGGCGCGGGCCCCTCGGCTCCCGGCCCCCCGCCCCATCCTGGGACCCCGGAGAGGGAGGGCGGGGGCGGCTGGTGACTTCCTGGTTCTTCTCCCCTCGCCTTGGTTTCCACCCTGGGCTTCTGCTAGGTGCACTGGGGGGAGGGTCTTCTGCCTGCCCTGCTGCCCGTAGTCTCGGGGTCTGCGGCCGTCCAGGCTCTCAGTGACACCTGTCCCGCCCGCCCTGCAGCCCTGCTGGGGGGACCCGCCGTCTGACGGTGCCCCGGCTCGCGCCAGTCCCGCCCCAGACCCCCGCGTCTCCATGTGGGAGCGAGGTTGGCAGAGCCCACACACCCGGCACAGCCCCAGCCTCTGCTTCCCGCCGCCGTCCTCGTAGCCAGGGCTTCGGCGCGAGCTCCCGGACAGGCGGGGGCGGCCTAAGCTGCCCTGCCTGGCCTGGACGCCCCTCTCCCCGGGGTGGGGGTGGATGCTCAGACTCTGCCCCGTCCCCCACTGCCCCGTCCCCTCCCGGGTACCCAGCTCGGGAACGTTCCAGCCCCTCCGAGTCCCATAGGGAGGGGCACCCCAAGCCCGAGAGAGAGGCCGACGCGTGGGGGTGGGCGTGAGGGCGTGCCCTGGGGCTGCCACGGCGACATCCCACGAACTGGGGGCTCAGAGCTGCAGGGGTCGAGTCTGTCCCGGATCTGTAGGCTGGATGTCCAGAACCCTCGAGGGCAGGCCTGTGCCCCCTTCGCAGGCCCTGGATCCTCCTGGCCTCCCTCGGCCTCCCCCGGCTGCAGGTGTCTGTGGCTTGAGGTGGCGTCACTCCCGTCCCGGTCTCTGTTGTCACATGGCCTCTCACTGTGTCCCCAGATCTCTCTCTTCTGACCGACCAGGCGATTGGGGCCCTGACTCCAGCATGACCTCAACGTATGACATCGTCAGAGACCCTCTGTGCATAGTCACATTCACAGGCTCCAGGAGGAGGTGAATTTGGGGGGTGCTTTTCACCCCAGCACAAGCAGACAGGAGGAGGACGAGGAGGTCCTGTCCCTCAGGGTTGACACGGGTCCTCCTCTCTGGGGGACGTGCCCAAGGCGCCCAGGCAGGGGTGGAGCAGGCGTCAGGGCCAGCAGGGGCACGGGTCCCCAGAGGGGCTCCCCGGGACAGAAGGGGCCACGGTGCAGCCGGTTGGTGCTCCCAGCGGCCCCGAGGGCTGACACTGGGCACCGTCAGCCCGGCCGTGGCAGGCTGAGCCACGGCCACTGTCCAGGGCAGGAAGGAAGCCCGTGGGACTCCTGGGGGCTTTCTCGGGAGGGGTGAGCGGGGCCCCCGGCCTGTTGGGGTTTCTTATCCCTGTGGCCACTGCTGGGGGTTCACGGGCCCCAGGAAGGATGTGGGCCCTGGCTTCAGACCCCAGCTCGAGGGTGGTCCCACGCCCACCCTTAACCGGCCCGCGTGGAGCCGGGGCTGCGAGACGCTTGCCTCTCCTGCCTGTCCTTGGGCAGACACCCCTTGCCCTGCGTCTCCTCCTCAAGGCCCAGACACCTGGTTTGACCTCGTCCCACGAGACTCTGTGTGTGGGGAGGGCCGCCCCGCCCGAGACCACCCTGGTGGACGTGCCCCAGGGCCTGCCCAGCTGGGCCCGGCGCCCGGCCGCCCCGGCTGCTCTCGGGCAGACAACGGGCTCCTTTCATGTCAGCCCCGAGGAAGCCCAGCAGTGCGATGCCACCGCCCGGCACCCTCCCTGCCCTGTGCCCTGCGAGGTTTTCCTGCCCCGCTGGTCACCCTGGGCCGCTGGACACACATCAGACTTGGGGGGGGGGTGAGACTGAGGATTCTGGGCCAGTCGGGGCGGCCTGAGGTCTGGGCAGTGAGGACAGGCTGTGGGGAGGGGCTCGTGGGAGCTCGGACGCTGCCCGGACGCTGCCGCCGTCCTGCCTGGGCCCCCTGGACCCTCCACACGCCCCGGGAGGGGGCCAAGGTGTGTGAACAGGTCCTGGGGCGGATGGGATACTGTGCTGGTCCCAGCTGTGTGTGTATGTGTGCATATGAGTGTGCATGTATGTGTGAATGTGCGTGTATGTGCGTGCATGTGCATGTGCATGCATGTGTGTATGTGTGCATATGAGTGTGCATGTATGTGTGCGTGTGCATACATGTGTGCATGTGTGTGCATGGGGTGTGCATGTGTGTGTGTGTGCGTGCATGCATGTGTGTGTGTGAGACACAGCCGGGCTCCGAGAGGGGCCCCACTCTCTGCAGGCCTTGGAGGCAGCCAGGCTGGTTGCCTTTCTGTTCCCTGCAATGTGTGCACGCACGTATGGATACACATGAGCGTGTACATGCTTGCACACACGTGTGTGAACACTTAGGCTCCCCATTCCTCTCCCAACTCCTGGAAGCCTACGCGCTGCAGCCTGCCCCACGGTGCCACCCGGCCGGCCGGTCCTCTGTCTTAGAATCGCACTGCACTGCACTGTCCCTCGGCCTGCGTTTTCCCCCTGCTATTTGGGGAGCCGTGTCTCCCGGACAGAGTGCTGCGGGCGGGACCACGCGGTCTCTGTCCTGTGTGTCTTCCAGGGCGTCTGGTGGGGGGGCAAGCCGTTCTGGGGCGTGTCCGTCCTTCCCAGCCGAGCGTCCCGGGGCCCCACGTGTGGGTCCGGTCGCACAGGGTCGCCGTCGCTGCCCTTACGGGACAGCTGGGACCCGTTTGTGTGGTTTGGGGGACACCGGTCGGTGTTTCCAGTCGGGGCCAGTTCAGAAAACCTGCGGGAGTCCCAGGACAGAGCAGAGGCCCGCCAAGATCCTCGGCTTAGCTCGGAAGTGCTGGGGCACGGCCCGCCCACCCGCCGCCCTGGGCATAGACAGCCAGCATGCAGTGACCGGTGGCTGCTGCGGCCGCTTCCTCGGGAAGTCCCAGGACACCTCTGCAGGTGCTGTTGGCGACCGAGGAGCGGAGAGGGCCCAAGGCCACGCCTGCCCTGCCCCGAGGGAGGCCAAGCAGCTCTGCCCGTCTTCACAAGGGTCTTCACACGGGCAGGCGGGGCCTGCTCTCTGGCACCGAGTGTCACCCTGGGGGGTGTCCTGTGCCCGCTCAGGCTTACCCGGGGAGGGCACCTGGGCGGCTGCTGCCTCCGTCATCCACTGCCAGCGCCTCCGTGGGCGTCCTGCATTCGGGATGGGACTGCTCTGGGGCACGAGGGTAAAGGAGACCAAACCCTGTGTCCCGGCATGTGTGGACTGGACACAACATGCAGGACTCAGGGGAACACGCACCTGATCACAGTGGGGCCGCCAGGTTCAGTGAGGGGCACCCAGCTCAGTTTGCATCTCAGATAGACAATGACTGACTGTGTAGGGTAAGCACGTCCCCAGTCCTGAATGGGATGCATGTATGCTAGAAAGCATTCATGGCTTGTCTGAAGTGCAGGTTGAGCTGGGTGTCCTGTGTTTTTATTGGCTGCGTCTGGAAGCCCTAAGTAGCGGGGATAAAGCCCTTGGAGCAAAGCTAGGAGACGAGAAGGACAGAGCGAGTGTGGACACAGAGCTGCAGTTTTGCACGGCCAGGGAGGCCGGCTGGGATGACGGCAGGGAGCAGAGGTGGCCGGAGCCCCCCCGCTCATCTTCGGGGACGTGTCTCGGGCAGGGCTGGGTGGGAGGGGCCGAGGGAGCAGGGCTGGCCTGGCTGGAGAGGAGGCCCGTGCTGCAGGCTGGCGTCCCTGTGTCCCTGAGGCTTTGCTCTGGCTGCTCCTGAATCAGGACCACCCAGTGCCCCAGCCCGACTAAGAGCAGCGGCCACCTGGCCTGACCCCTGCTTTCCTCTTTTGTTTTGTTTTTGAGACGGGGGTCTCACTCTGTCACCCAGGCTGGAGTGCAGTGGCATCGTCACAGCTCACTGCAGCCTTGATCCAACTCCTGGGCTCAAGCGATCCTCCTGCCTCAGCCTCCCGAGTAGCTGGGACTACAGGTGTGCTCCACGACACCCGGCTGATTTTTCTGTTTTTTGTAGAGACAGGGTCTTAAAACTCCTGGCCTCAAGCAATCCTCCGACTCCCAAAGCGCTAGTATTACAGGCGTGAGCCACCGCGCCCGGCCTCACTCCTCTGTTTTGCAAAGAGACTTACGCAAACCCCACAGCAGCCCTTAGCTGCTCGAGCAACACGTCCAGAAAATGCCCTGCCGGGCACCTATGTCATTTTAAATTTCTTAGCAGCCAGCTTTTTATAAAAAGAAAAAAAAAACAGGTGAAATTTATTTTAATGTATTCCCTTTTTAACCCTTTGCACTCGGATGTCGGGTGTGACTCGACACGGTTAGCATTGGTAGCAGCTCACACCAGGGAAAATTATAGAGATTAAAATTACTCTATGAATGTATCAACAATTAGAAATATAAAAAGATCCAAATAAATAAGTTTGTATGAAAAGAAACTCCAGCATTTATTATTCTGGGGCATTTAAAAAATTAAATTCTGAGTAGAATAAAGGAATCGAGAAAAAAGCGAGTGCGAAGGGTTAACCCATTATGTTCAAAATATGTCGCCAATAGGTTGAATTGTTAAGAGATTCTATTTTTCATATCAAGGGTTCAAAATCCATGCGTCCGCCCACAGCGCATCTCACTTGGATGGGCCACGTCTCGAGGGCCCCCCAGCCACAGGGGGCCGTGGCCGCCACACGGGACCAGCAGATCTGGAGCCCACAGTTCCGACTCCTAGTCCAGGGACATACTCTCTCCGGGGCAGTGACACTCCGACAGGCTTGGATTTGGGGTCCCCGCACTGGGGAAGCAGGTGTGGAGGCTCACAGGTGAAGGGACAGGGCGGCCCGTGGCCAGCCGGCCAGGAGGGGGCAGTGGAGGGCAGCGCCCAGCCCTCCCCGACCAGCCACCTGCGGGGCAGGGGACAGGACGTCCTGCGTGTGGGGCCACAAGGCAGCCAGTGAGCAGTCTCTGCAGCAGATGGAGGTCGGGGCCCCCCGACATGGTATCACTCCCCGGCCCTGACCCCACCCGGGGCTTCTCAGGGGTCCGCATGCACGATGGCGCCGTGGCCCGTTTCCTTGGGAGCAGCCACCCAGACAGACATGTCTTCATCAGGACCACGGGCGTGGGCCGAGGACCCCGGCTCTGGAATCCCTGCCCGGCCTGGCCGCAGCCCAGCGGGGTGTGGGGGAGGGGGGTCACCGAGCCTCAGTGCCGCGAGAGCTGCCACCCGAGTGGGTCAGCGCCAGGAGGGGTGCCGGGCGCCCCGGTCGGGAGCCGCCTTCCTGGGCGAGGCAGGCCCTGCGGCCGAGCCAGGACCCCCGCCCCGTCTGCCGGGACTCGGGCAGAGGCTCTGGCCCTGGGGAGAGGTCGTCGCTCCAGCGTGTGTTTGCCAGGCCCTGCCGTGTGCGGGCAGGTGTGGCGCCTGGCTCTGAGGACCGCCTGGGCACGAGACTCGGCCCTCGCCTGGCGGTAGCAACTGAGAAGCCCGGCAGCTCCCTGGCTGGGGCTCACGAGCACTGCGGGGTCAGGGCTGCAGGAGGGAGCTGAGCCGAGCTGCCCGCTGCCACCAGCACCGGCATTGCTGGGTGTGAACGTCCCAGGATCAGCCCCTGCCGGCGGCCCCCAGGAAGTGGGGGACGAGCCCCCAGCCCCCTCTCCATGAGTGCCCAGCGTGTGCTGGAGCACTGACTCCCCTGGGCGGCCGCCCTTCCCTGCTCACCCCTCCCCTCCCCTCCCCTCCCCTTCCCACGGGCAGATCCCGGGCCCCTCCAGGTGAAGGATGTGCCCTCGACCCCTCTCCCCACCTGCGACTGGGAGACCCGGGCAGAGACAGCAGCCCTGTGGCGGCGGTTGAGTGTTCCGGGTGTCAGCCTAGGGCCGGGGTTCCTGGGGGAGATAGGGCCTGAGTCGGCCTCAGAAGAACTGGGAAGGTGCTAGAAAGCTGGGAAGGAGTGGAGTGGGCAAGCCCGGCCGGGGGAACAGCATCTGCACAGGTCTGGCCACGGGCCGGGCCAGGTTTGAGCAGGGCAGGGGGGCGGCACCTGCTCCGGGTGGGCAGGGGCCTCGGATGGGAATCCAGGGAGCCATGGGGCGGGGCGCCCAGCCCGGCCGCTTAGGGGACCCAGCCCCGTGTAAGCAGTGACCACGGGCTCCCGAGGGGCCCTGGGGACCCTTCATAGGCGAGGGCATCTCTCTGGGGCTTGGCTGTCCCTGGAAGATGTCACCTACTCACTCTGTGCCTGTTTCCTTGTGCTTAGCATGGGGTGACAGAGTGTCCTCGTGGGAGTGAGAGCGTGCCCTGTGAAGGACTCAGACTGTAGCGGTCACAGGGCCCACACACGCGTGTGCGCCGCCACGCAGATGGGCTTTGGCGCTGTGGGGTGGGCTTGGCCGTACCAAGCCCCCCGGCAGACGCTGTGGCTGCCACCAGTGAGCACGCGGCTTCTCAGCGCACCCCCTGCCCTGAGATGACCCCCAGGCTGGCTCAGCCCCTCATGCTGAGCTGTCATGAGATGACCTGGGACCCCAACGCCCTCACCTCTGAACAGCCTCAGCATCCCCCCCATGTCCCCAAACAACACAGGTGACGTGCCGTGTGTCACTCAGGCAGGGTCCCAAGGACCCAGGCAGGGCCAGGGGCCCAGGTGCTAATAACGATGGTGTGTCACCACCCTCTGCATGTCACCACCGTCCGAGTGTCACCGCCGTCCGGATGTCACCGCAGCCTGGGTGTCGCCCCAATCCGGGTGTCACCCCAGTCTGGTTGTCGCCACCGTCCGGGTGTCACCGCTGTCCAGGTGTGGCCCCAGTCGGGTGTTGCTGCCGCCGTCCTGGTGTCGCTGCCGTCTGGGTGTCACCAGCCGTCTGGGTGTTGCCGCCGTCCGGGTGTCACCAACTGTCCAGGTGTCACCAACTGTCCGGGTGTCACCGCCATCCAGATGTCGCTGCTGCCGTCCTGGTGTCGCCGCTGTCCGGGTGTCACCAGCCGTCCGGGTGTTGCCACCATCTTGGTGTCACCTCCATCCGGGTGTAAGCGCCATCCGGGTGTCACCGCCGTCTGGGTGTCCTCACGTGGAAGGCAGGGGCCATCTGCAGCTGGGGAGGGCGGGCAGGGTCGCTCAGGGACGGCTCTCGTCCTCCCTCCTCCTCCTCCTCGGCCTGACATTCAGGCGGGTGCCCCATGGAGGGGCCGGGGGTCTCAGAGCCAAGGGAAACACCCGCTCCGCACCCCAGTCGCGGAGACAGCACTGGAGAGGTGGACGTGGGACCCGAGGCTGGGGTCGGTGCCAGGGCCCCGGGTGGGACGGGCGAGCAGGAGTCACAGCAGAACCTGCCGGATCAAGTGGTGTCACCGAGTGGCTGCGGCGGGCGGGGCGGGAGGGAGGCCGGAGCCTGAGTCTGGGCCGGGGTCCACTGAGGCAGCCGGGTCTTCATCGTCCTCGCCCTCCTGTGCGACCCGGGCCTCGGTGGGCGGGCGGGGCAGTGGGGGTCGGGCCGGCGAGCCCGCCGTCTCAGGGCGCCTGTGCAGACCCCACTGGAGGAGTGTTCTGGTTGCCATCGAGGTCCCGGGCAGACAGGGTCGCCACCGCTTCCCAGGTGTGCCAGCTCCGGCTCTACCCAGAGCGCGGCGTGCACAGGGGCCTCCACTGCCAGACCCAGGGCTCTTTCACCCCCTTTTCTCCGCACCTCCTGCGGTCTTCTGGAGGCCTGTCTTGGGGCTGTGCGCTTAGTGCCGTGCACCCGGTCGTTCCAGGTTGGTGGTGGCTCTTACTCCTTTCCCACCTTGGAGGCCGTTTCACACATGGTATGCATTCGGCGCCGTGCCCTTGCTGTTTACGGCCGTCCCTAGCACAGTGCTTGGAAAACATAAGGCGCTCAATACGTGCTCGTTGAGTGCGTAGGCGAGCCTGACCCATCGTCTCTGGGCGTACAGCTGGGCAGAGCCGGGGACTGACTCATCTCTCCTTCGGGGTTGTGACTGTTAAAAAAAAATTACAGGTTCTCAGGTGAGTAATGACAGCCCCCACGTTTCCAAGGAGGGCCCGTCTGGGAAGCGTTAAATACGCAGCAGGGGACCAGGTGGGGCGGGGCCTCCGGGGGTGGGGGGTCAAGGACATGCAGAGCCAGGGCAGGTGGACGGGCGGGCAGCCAGGAGTGGGCGTGAGGCCACAGACTGCGCCGTGCCCCTGCATGCGGTCCTTGCGGGCCCTCGCCCGGGGAAAACCCAAGTCCCACCCTGGGTGTGGAGTGTCCTGGGTGTGGCTGCTGTGACGCTGGGTGGCTCAGGACAGCGGACGCTCGTTCCCTCCCAGTTCTGGAGGCCAGAGCTCCAAAATCCAGGGGCAGGCAGGGTGCCGTTGCTCCGGGGGCCCCAGCGGAGGGTCCTTCCTGCCTGTCCCAGCTGCTGGGCTTGTGGCGGCCCCGCTCCTTTCCCTGCTGAGTCTCTTGGCCATCCCGTCCGTCTCTGTCCTTCCTCTTGTAAAGACTTAGGAGAGGCCGGGCACGGTGGCTCACGCCTGTCGTCCTAGCATTCTGGGAGGCCGAGGCGGGAGGATTGCTCAAGGTCTGGAGTTCAAGACCAGCCTGAGCAAGAGCGAGACCCCGTCTCTACTACAAATGGAAAGAAATTAGTTGGCCAACTAAAAATATACAGAAAAAATTAGCCGGGCATGGAGGCGCATGCTTGTAGTCCCAGCTACTCGGGAGGCTGAGGCAGGAGGATCGCCTGACCCCAGGAGTTGGAGGTTGCTGTGAGCTGGGCTGACGCCACGGCACTCACTCTAGCCTGGGCAATAAAGTGAGACTCTGTCTCAAAAAAAAAAAAAAAAAAAAAGACTTAGGATTTAGGGCCCACCCTGACCCAGAGGTGTGACCGCCTCTTAACTAATTATATCTGCAAAGACCCTGTTCCCAAAGGTACATTCTGAAGTTTGGGGGGCTATAACTTTTGGGGGGGCACGCCATTGTGACCTGGCCCCGTCGCTGGCTCCCCCACTTCCTTTCTCCCCCTCTGCTCGGCTGCCTCAGAAGCATTGGCCTTCTCACCATTCCTCCAAAGCACCGAGCGGGCTCGTGCCCCAGGGCCTTTGCTCATGCTGCTTCTCGTGCCTGGACCGCACTCAGAGCTCGTGTCCTCACTCTCTCTCTTCCAGGACTCCACCCGCATGACCCTCCTAGAAAGAACACCCCCATCACTCCCTGCCTCGGTTTCCTTCATGCCACTTGTCCCCTGTACAGCGTGTATTTATTTCCCAGGCTCCGCCGCGCCTCCAGGCATCGGAAAGAACAGGGACCTCGCGTGTCTTGTGGCCCCAGCTCTTAGAGCAGTTCCTGCCGCGTGGTAGGTGCTGGACCCCATGTGCAGCCGGGACGGATGCTCACGTGGCTCGAGTGCCCAGGCTCACGGGGTGCCGGGAGGTCCTTAGCATGAGCGTGTGCTCGGCAGAGGGCCTGCGAGGCCACACGGCGGGGGCGGGGGGCGGGACGACGAAGCTGTCCACTCCACACTCTCCTCTTCCGCCTGCACCGTTTTGCTTTCCTCTCTCTGGCTTATGTATTTGTTCTTGCTTGAAAGTCGGGGGGGGGGGAGTTCTGCCGATGGCCGATTGAACCTTTGATCTAAACCAACATCTCCATTTCACAGATGAGGGCGCTGAGGCTCGGAGCGGGGCCAGCCAGGGATGTGCCCAAGGCCCCCGAGCCAGCTGGGGTGCAGCCAGACCCGGCAGCCAGCCTCTGCCCGCCAGGCCATGCCCGCCCACCCACCGAGCCCGGCCACGGCGCCTCCTCCCCGGGCAGTGGCCGCCGCTCGGGGCTGGCGCCGGGCCTGCGTGGGAAGGGGCCTGAGGTTCCGCGCCCAGCAACTGGAAGGTCAGGAGGGCTGGGACGGGGTGGGCCGTCTGAGCCTCCCTCGGCCCGGTGTCACCCGGTGCACGTCCCAGGAAGCTGTCCTTCGCCGTCCCTGGCGGCCGGTCTGGGCCCGACAGCGCCCGCTGGGCCGGCACCCCGGACGGCCCCGCGGTGAGGGTGTGGGGGACGGCCCACCCAGCGTGGCTGGGAACTCCCCGAGGCTTCTGGAAACGCTGCAGCCGGCCGCACTGTTTGCACTTCCAAACGCCGTTGCAAAGAAAAATAAATACGTGGCCCTAATCAGATGGGAGTTCGCAGCACGGAGCGGCCGCGGGCTGTTTGCGCGGCGGTCGTGCCAGCAGCGAGCGTTTCCTCGGGTCTCCGGGGTCCGGGCGCCGGGCTGTGGCCCTCGGGGGACGCGGTGCCTGGCACCCAGCCCTCTCTGCGACCCTGCCAGAGAAGGGCTGTCATTGATACCTCCATGTCGCTTGTGGGGAAACTGAGGCTCGGTGAGGCTGGGGGTCACTGCTGACCAGTGAGCGGCCCCGCCGGGACCCACGCCAGCCGGTCTGAGCCGATAGCTCAGGCTCGTTCCGGCTTTGCCACTCGCCCTCCTGAAACAGCCTCTGACAAGGGGACCAGAACGGGCCGCCGTGGGCTGTCACTCCTGGGCACCTGTGGCTGGCGGTGGAGGCTGGGCCTTGGAGGACGGCTCGAGGAGGCCGGTGTCAGGTAGGCCGGGGCGCCCGGGGCCACAGCCTCAGACCCACGACTGGGTCACATGGTCTGACAGGGCGTTTCTGTGCCATCTCAGAGCGGGAGACGGTGTTCCCTGCCCAAGGCTCGGCGTTTCTGGAACCTTCTGATGGTTGGTGGGGGCCACGGGGTGACGGGGTGGGATCCCCTGCCCACTCCAGCCGCCCTTAGCAAGGGTGAAGGGTCAGCAGTCGGAGCACATTGGCGGCCAGAGCTCTCGTGAGTTAGACTCGGAGGACGCTGGCTAGCGGGCTGGCGTCTGGGAGGAGGAGGAGGAAGAGGAGGAGATCTTTCCGGGGAGACTCGGGGGATGGGGAGGGAGGGGCCGCTCGGGGGTGGCGCGGCCTGGCAGCGTGCGGGAGGGAGGGGCGCGAGGCGGGGCCTGCCGTGGGGGGGCCGTGGCAACTTGCCAGCTCCCGGGGGCCCTGCCGTGCCGGCCCCACCCCGCGTCCGGCCGGGCCGGGCGGAGGGCGGGCACCCTCCATAGCTGTCGAACCCAGGGCCGGCAGAGGGGCCGGGTCAGGCGAGTCCTTCTCGTGCACGCCTCTCCTCTGCCCGGTGCGATAAGCTGGCACAGAGAGGCTGGTCACCTGGCCGAGGGCCCCACAGCTCCTGAGCCGTTCCCCATCGGAGCCCAACCGCGCCCGGGCCGCTGGCGTCACAGACAGGCGGCGACAGGTGTCGGCGAGGACGTGGAACAGCGTCAAGGCCACGGGGCAGCCGCCGTGGGGGACAGCCTGGCCGCTCCCCAAGCGGTCAATCGAGGAGCGGCCCGGTGACCCACACGTCCCCCGTAGGCACCGGAGAGAATGAAACACGCGTCCACGCAGAGCTGGCACACACGTGTTCACGCGTGCACGTGGCATCGGTATTCTCGACAGGCGACGGGCGGAAACGACCCAGCCTCCCCCAGAGGGTGACGCACGTGGTCTGGCCACACAGCGGGGGGGGGGGGCGGTCACTGTGCCGTGAAAGCTGCCGGGTTCTGAGTCGGGGCGCAACGCCGGCAAACCTCGAAAACGTCCCGCGTGGAAGACGCCGGAGACGAAGGCCACGTGGCGTGGGATGCCACGTGCGGGGAGCGTCCGGAACAGGGAAATCTGCAGACGGCACACTCGTGGCTCAGGGGCCGGGCGGGGAGTGGCCGCGCGTGTGTACGGGGCTTCGTTCTGGGGTGACGGGAATGTCCCGGGGTCAGACAGTGGCGACAGTCGCACGGCGTTGTGAATGCAATAAAACCGCTGGGTTTTACGCTCTTACATGGTGCTTTTCGTGGCATGTAAATTACACCTCAATCTTGCATTTAATAAAAAGCGTCACTGGCGTGGGGGAGGGGCGAGCCTGGGGCCTGGACACACCGTGTGAATGTCCCACGCGGCTTTTGACCTCCGGGGGCTCCTTTTTGCCCCTCCGAGTTCTCACGGTATCACGATCTCGGCTTCAAACCGAAAATTGAGTCCTAGGATCAGATAAAGGATGTTTTAAAGTCAATTTAAAAAATACATTTATATGAAAAAAGTTCTGCAGGGGTGGAAAATTGGCCTGGCGGTGGACACTTTCACAGAATCGTTTATTGGAAATAATCTATTTTCCTGGAATCGGAGCCTGCCTGGACACCGGGCCCACGGCCACCAACCAGCCAACGGGGCTGGGGTGGGGCTGCAGCCGAAGGCGTGAGGGTGAGGCTCCTGCAGCCCCCCGCCTGGTTTGAGTCTCCGTTCTACTCCTTCCTGGCTGTGTGACCGTGGGAGAGTTAATCAGTGTCTCTGTGCCTCAGCGGCCTCATCTGTAAAATGGGGATGATTGTTGTTGGGATTGAATGAATTGAGTGCTCGAAACAGCGCTACGGGGCGTAGGAAGTCCGCGCTTTCTGGTTTTAGCTCTATGTGTCCAGTGTCGAGCCCATCAAAGGCAAGTGTGACGAGCCACCCCGAACTTAGCGAGGTCAGACAACAGGAAGTCACTGTTTTTGCTCACGGGCGGCGTTTTGGGTAAGGCTGGGCAAGGAGGGCTGGCTCTGCTGCCCCGGGTGCCCGCCAGGGCTGGGACCAGGGCGTCCACTTCCGGGGTGGCTCAGCCGCTGAGCAGGGGACCGGCTGGTCGGTTCTGGGCTCCTGGTTCCTCTGCACAAGACGCCGTCCACGGGCAGCGTGGGCTCCCTGACCGCGGGGAGCTGGGCCCCTAGACCGGCATCCTGGGAGAGACAGCCCAGCGGGCCGCCTCACCTTTTGCCGGTGCGTCTACCCTCTGCTCTTAGCAGCGGCAGACGCGGAGCTCTGCTCCTGCCCAGGCTCCAGGGAAGGGGACGGAAGAACTGGAAGGTTCTGGAAGAGCGTGCAGGGTGGGAAAGGCCGCCGTGGCTGTCTTTGGGAAATATAACCGGGCACACGTTCCGTTTGCATCAGCCCTCGCCGCTCGGGCACGGAGGGTCCCGGCCGAGGGGACGGGTTTGCACAGGTCGCCCGACCCTGCCACAGAGCAGGACGGGGGTCCGGGGAGGAAAGGGCACCCCGGGGGCCACAGGTGGGCCATGTGGGAGGGTGTGGCCTTTCCTGCTCGATGTCAAAGTCATAGACACGAGGGGCTGTGTCTCCTTTCCCATCGTGCCCCTCCCCCGCGATTGCCGCGCACGGATCCCCGGTCGCAGCCGAGTCCAGCGGGCTGTGGTCCAGGGGATCCCCCAGGTCACGTCCCGGAAGGCCACCCGGCCTTGCAGCCTCTCCTTCCGGTGCTGACCTTGCAGCAGTGCATGCAGTTAGTGCCTAATAAATGCTTGGCTGCTCATGCCTGGGTAGCTCACCCTGCCGGGCCAGGGCAGTACAGCGCTTGGGTGGCCGGAGGGGCGGCCACGTTTAGGCTCCCCTTCCAAACCGGGCCCCTCCAGGTGGGCCCCCGCCCCAGAGGGGACCCGCAGCCACCCAGGGCCTGGAGGGACGGGAGCCTGAGGGCCTCAGCCTCCCCAGCTGCTGCCTCCAGGCCCTGGGCTGCGGGAGAGCCGCTGAGCCACAGAAAGGCCCTGCAGGGCTGGGGGAGCCGTCTCTGACAAAGGCCGCCTGGGGGACTGGCTCTCCCGCCCAGACACTCCCGCCTTTCAAGCTCCGGCAGACGCAGGCTATTCAGCACGGCACAAAACGGGTGGGAGGGGCCTCTGCGCCCCGGCAACCTAGAGACAGACCCGTTTATTTAAAAGGAAAAAAAAAAAAAGAACATGTTCTAGAATATTCCTCCTGTGCGTGCAGGTCCCTTTGTGGGCCCTGCAGGGAGGAAGGGGGGAGAGACAGGTCCCTCCCCCAGCTGCGCCCCCCCCCGGGGGGGGTCTTCATGGGCTCCGCCTCCCCAGTGACTTACAAGGGGGGGTGGGCTTCACCTGGGCCTCCTGCCCTTAATTGGATGGATGGGGACAGAGGGGACCACACAGGCCTCCTGCTGCACCCCTGTGGCCTCCTGCCCCCAGCCTGGCGGGAGGAGAGGATGGCGGGTCTGTAGGGCCAGAGGCCAGAGACACCACTGTTTTAACATTTGACCTCTGCCCTCAGCCCCTGCGCCCCCTCAACCCTCCCCATGCTGCTCTCGGTGGGGAAGAGCTGCAGCCTTGGGGTCTGCCCCAGCCTCCTTGGAAACTTAGTAGCCAGCAAGGGCCTGCGCTTGCCCGCACCTCGGTCTTCTCATCTGTGAAATGGGTAGTGACGCCTTGGGGTGCCGTGTGCAATTAATGGAGACGGTGTCAGCTCTGCTGGGGCGAGGTGAGGGGTCTCCGTGAGAGTGTCGGCCACTTAGGTGGAGCCTAGAGCACCCCAGGCTGGGGGGGGCAGTGCTGGAAAGATGTTAGCCAGGCGTCCTGCGGGCTTGGGGGGCGCAGAGTGGCCTGGGGGACAACGAGGATGTCAGGCCCCAGGCTGGGCGTCTCCTGCCCGCTTGGCAAGGAGCCCCTGGGGGGCAGGAGAGGGTGGGCTGCTGCCAAGGCTCATTAAGCACCACCGCTGCCGTTCTGAGTGGGATTAGGGGGGAGCCAGCCCGGCGTTCCTGGGCTCGGTTATTAAAGGCTCCGTGCAAGGTAAACACCAGGCGCTTCCTCTCAAAGCCGCACCTGCTAATTAGAGGGCAAGGAACTCATTAAAACAGTAACTCCCGGGACTGCCTGGGAAGAAGGGCCGGGGACAGGGGCGCAGCGGGGAGGGCCGAGGGCAGGAGAGGACAGGGCAGGGGCAGGGGCTGGGGGAGGCGGGCGGGAGCCCCCTCTCCCCCCAGGGGCTCTGCCGGGCTGAGCCTGCTCTGCCTGCTCCTTTATTTTTTCCCCTCCAGCAAACAACCCCCTCCAGGCGCTCCTCCAAGTCTCCCTGGGGGGCCACAGGCCAAACTTGTTCTTCCAGGTGACAGCTGAGTGGGAAATCATGGGCGAAGCCACATTTGGGGACTTGCTGCTCTGGGCTGAGTGACAGCCCCCCCAGGTGTTCTGATCCCAGGACCTGCCAATGTGTCCCTCTGGGGCAGAGGGACTCTGCACATGGGGCTGAGTCAGGGACTTCCAGGTGGGGAGGGGGTCCCGGGCCATCCTCCTGGCTGCCCCTCCACCTCGGAGAGGGAGGGGAGGGTGGCCCTGTAGGAGAGGAAGTGGGCCTGTGATGACATCAGGCCTGGAGGGACCGAGGGAGGGGATGCAGGCAAGCAATGAGGGATGAGGGCGGCCTCTGGGAGCTGGAGACTTGAGGGACCCAGTCCTGCTGGCACCTGGATTTCAGTCCGGCCTGACCCAGGTTCGGTTTTTTGGGGGACAGAGTCTCACTCTGTTGCCTGGGCTAGAGTGCCGTGGCGTCAGCCTAGCTCACAGCAACCTCAAACTCCTGGGCTCAAGCGATCCTCCTCCTGCCTCAGCCTCCCGAGTAGCTGGACTATAGGCATGCGCCACCGTGCCCGGCTCATTTTTTCTATATATTTCTAGTTGGCCAATTCATTTCTTTCTATTTTTTTTTTTTTTTTTGGTAGAGACAGGGTCTCGCTCTTGCTCAGGCTGTTTTCGAACTCCTGACCTTGAGCGATCCACCTGGGTTCGGTTCTGACCTCCAGAACCCAGAGAGAGAGAGCGAGTCTGTGCTGCCTACACCCCCTGGGCCTGTGGTCCCGTGCGTGCAGCGGAGGCAGCCCCACGCCGCAGGCCCTGTGCCCGGGCGCCCACGGCTGTGCCGAGTGTCTGCCCGGGCCACAGCCAGGAGGGGTGCAGGTGGCAGCACGTGGGCCCCGGCGCTTGCCCCGTTGCTTTCCGGGTGTTTAGAATATTTCGTGATTAAATGTTCTAGTGACCTCTGCCTGGATCCTAAATTCTGCACCCCTCTCTCTGAGCCCTCCCGCCCCTCCTTGGCAAATACTAGTGGCCAAGTGTGAGCCCCGGGGCCCTGGTGACAGATCCTCCCCCCTCTTCCCACAGCTCCCTCCTCCCGGCTCTGAGCGGTTTCTGGACCTCGCTGCTGAGTTCGAGCACACTGGCGCTGGGGGTGGCTCACATTTCAGAGCCTGGCTCTGGGGCAGGATTTAATCCGAACCCTCCAGTCGGGAGTTGCAGAGTTCGTGCTGTGCTGTGTTGCCTTAGAGAAGGCACCCGACCTCTCTGAGCTCAGCCGTCTCTGCGGCTCTGCGGAGGCTGCTTGCTGTGGCTCCAGGAAGCCCAAGGTTCAGGGCCCGAGATGTCGGATGAGGGCGTGGGGCCCTGGGTCCTGTGAACCAGAGGGGCGTGTGCACGCCCCAGTCACCTCCGCGTGGCTCACCTGCCCCAGGTTCTCCCCTCCGTGCTGTGACGTTTGGGGTTAGACCCTGCCTGGTGGCGGGGGAGGGGGGCTGCACCCTTGGCCTCTGTGCTCGGGTTGCCAGTGGCACCCGTAGCCTTGACAACCACAGTGTCCCCATCAGCCCGGGGACAAGACCGTCGCTGCCTCCCTCGGGCCTCTGCCACCCGAGACCCAGCCCCTCCTTGGGCGTTTCCGTCTCTGACTCGGTGGCTTTCTCAGTCCCCGCGGCCCCTCCCCGCCCCACGCATGGTGTCATGGCGGCAGCCTCTCCCTGCGCCCCACCCTGGCTCCCTGCTGCCCACAGGTTGCGTGCAGCCGCGAGGGGCCCGCAGGGGGCGGGGAGGGGGGTGCCGGAGCCTCGCCGGCCCAGGTTCCATCCTCGGAGAGTGGGAGTCGCGGAGACCCAGGCCCGCGGCCACCGTCGCCGTCCTCCCCGCGCCCGAGGCCTTGGCTTCCAGCTGCTTCTCGGGGCCCCGCTCCCACCTGGCCTCTCCAGCTTCTTCCGCCCTTTCCGGAAGGCCGAGCTCCAGGCCGGCCAGTGTGGGGACTCGGGGGTGTCTCTGGGGGTGCTCGGCGTGGGGCAGGCCACTCGCAGGGACCCCCGAGTGGGGCTGCGTGGCCCGTGGAGCGAAGCCACCGTCCCTCCCACGTGCCGGGGCTCGGACACGCCACCCCTAGATGCGGCCGCAGGAGCCGGGACGTGGGACGCCAGCACTCCTCCGGCGTGGTCCCAGCTGGCTGTGCCCAGGAGCCGCAGGCGGCCTGGCTCTGAGCGCTGCCCTTGTGCGTCAGCTCAGGGTGGTCCTCGCGGGAGTCGGCGTCCGCCAAGTGTGCGTGTCGCCAAGGGGCTGTCGGGCGGCGGTACCCCCGGCAGGCCCTGTCTGCAGGACGAGGCGGCCCTGGCCCCCAGACCCTGGCCCCACTGCCCGCCAGAGCCCCCTCGAGGCCCTGCCTGCAGGACGAGGCGGCCCTGGTGCTCCCCTGGCTCACGGTGCAGGACACCTACGTCGCCCGCTCCCCACGTCTCCGTGTGCTGGGCCCGCGCAGGGGCCTGTGCTCTAACCTGGGCTCCTCCTGTTCCTCCTCTCACCGTGATTTGATTCAAAGCCCAGCCCAGGAGCAATGGAGGGAGGAGGGTGGAGGATGGAGGGAGGAGGGAGGGGGGAGGAGGGAAGAGGGTTGAGGGAGGAGGGTGGAGGGTGCAGGAAGGAGGGTGGAGGGAGGAGGGAGGAGGGTGGAGGGTGGAGGAAGGAGGGTGGAGGAAGGAGGGAGGAGGAAGGAGGGAGGAGGAAGTAGGGTGGAGGGAGGAGGGAGGAGGGTGGAGGGAGGAGGAAGTAGGGTGGAGGAAGGAGGGTGGAGGGAGGAGGGTGAAGGGAGGAGGAAGGACAGAGGACGGAGGAGGGAGGAAGGAGGAGAGAGGAGGGTGGAGGGAGGATGCTGAAGGGAGGAGGGAGGAGGGTGAAGCGTGGAGGGAGGAGGGTGGAGGGTAGAGGGAGGAGGGAGGAGGGAGGAGGGTGGAGGGTGGAGGGAGGAGGGTGAAGCGTGGAGGGAGGAGGGTGGAGGGAGGAGGGTGGAGGGAGGAGGGTGAAGCGTGGAGGGAGGAGGGAGGAGGGTAGAGGGAGGAGGGTGGAGGGTAGAGGGAGGAGGGAGGAAGGTGGAGGGAGGAGGGTGGAGGGAGGAGGGTGGAGGGTAGAGGGAGGAGGGTGGAGGGTGGAGGGAGGAGGGTGGAAGGAGGAGGGTAGAGGGAGGAGGGAAGCCACCCTTCCCTCCCCTGCAAAGCCCAGACCCTCCCTGGCCCGCCCGGGGCAGTGCGGGAGAGCGGTTAGCCCGGTGCCCTTGGCAACGGTGCCCGGGTGGCGTTGAGGAGGGCGGGAGCCGTCCTGGGGCAGAGGGCTGCCCTGTCTGTCTGAGCAGCCGCTTCCCAGCCAGGCAGGTTCAACCCGCTTTTTAATAAACACGACCTTTGATCCGGCAGGAGTGAGTAATTAGCGAGGAGCAGGCGCCCTGGCAGGCCCGGCCTGGCCCTTCCTGCGCTGGAGGTGGAGGCCGGGAGGTAGAGGCCGGGAGGTGGAGGCCGGGCGTGCGGCTCCCTGGAGGGGCCGGGCGGCTGTTTCTGGGGTGGGGGGTCGCAGTCCTGGGCAGGGGAGGCCACGCATCCTGGGGTGGTGCCGCTCCTCCCACCGCACCCCAGCAGCAGGAATGGGGAGAGAGGGAAGGGGGCGGGGAAGGGAGGGAAGGAGGCTGCCGCACCCCGAGGCCTCCGAGCAGCTGGGGACAGGCGTGTCACCCTCAGCCCTCTCAGCCAGGGAACGTTCGTGTGCCGTGTCCCTGCGGCCTCAGAGGTCCCGCGAGAGCCGGCGTGCCGGCCGGCCGGTCGGGGGTGGACGCACGGACACAGGCCGCAGGGCTGCCCCGGCGATCGGGGTCTGGGGACAGGGCACAGAGGCCCCGCCCGTTCCCGCCCCTTCCTAGCCTGCCACCGCACCCACGCCACGCAAGGCCTCACGCCGGGGACACTCAGCCTGCCCGTCAAACTCGCGCCACGCTCTGGGCCTGGGGGTGGGCTCGCCAGCCTCTCGGTCCCGCGGAGCATGGGCCTGGGGGGAGGCCGCGTGGCAGAGCGAGGCCCTGCCGGCCTCCCCTCCCCACGTGAGGCTCACTCCGTCCTCCTCTCGCGCCCTGAGCCGTTCGCCCCTCACCGCCCCAGCCGGGGCTCCGCCTGCGTCTTGCCTATCACACACCTCGCCGGTGTGAAGTTGCTGAACCCCCTTCGTGCGATGGGGGTGCCCCGAGCACCCGGCCAACTTTCTGGGCCGTTCCGAGGTGACCGGCGCACGCTGGGACGGCGGCGTCTGCCTGCAGAGCTTCCGTGTGCCCCGAGGCAGCTGCTGTACCCCCTCCCCAGGCCTCAGTCTCCCCCTCCACAAAATGGGTGCAGGATAACAGAACCCACACACCTCAGAGGCGCATTTGGAAGATCAAGCAAGTTAAGATTTGTAAAACGTTTGAACAGTGCCTGGCACGTGATGTGGCTGAATACATTTTTTTTTTTTTGAAACAGAGTCTCACTTTGTCGCCCAGGCTAGAGTGAGTGCCGTGGCGTCAGCCTAGCTCACAGCAACCTCAAACTCCTGGGCTCAAGTGATCCTCCTGCCTCAGCCTCCCGAGTAGCTGGGACTAGAGGCATGAGCCACCATGCCCGGCTAATTTTTTTTCTATGTGTATTATTTGGCCAATTAATTTCTTTCTATTTATAGTAGAGACAGGGTCTCGCTCTTGCTCAGGCTGGTTTCGAACTCCTCACCTCGAGCAATCCGCCTGCCTCAGCCTCCTAGAGGTGGCTGAATAATTTAAATGACATTAAATAATTACCTTGGCTGGGCGCCGTGGCTCACACCTGTAATCCCAACACTTTTGGGAAGCCGAGGCAAGAGGATCCCTCGAGGCCAGGAGTTCGAGACCTGCCCGAGCAACACAGCAAGACGCCGTCTGTACAAAAAAAAAACTTTAAAATTTAGCCCCGCACCCGTGGCCCCGGCCACTCGGGGGGCTCAGCAGGAAGATCACTTGAGCCCCGAGTTCGGGGCTGCAGGGAGCTGTACTCCAGCCCGGGTGACAGAGCGAGACCCTGTCTCACTAATAATAATAATTATTATCCTTGGGGAGAGAGGGGAAAGGGCATTTATCGATACCTTAAAATTTGCACAGCTTAGCCTTATGTGCCGTGCCCTTTCTAGAAGCTTCTGCCTTTTATTCCCCACGTTTCCTGCCTCCCCCCTCCCCTTCAGACCCTCTGGGGCGGGTGGCCGTGGGAAGGCGCCGAGATTGCGCGTGCCCGCGTTCCCGCGTGATGAGCTTGCTTCCTGCACGTGGGGGAGACACAGGAGAAGGGATTCCTTCCAATCTTTCCATTTCCTTTTTTTTTTGTAAAGAAAAAAATGAGCCTTAAAATCCTATGCCGGTTGGATTCTTATATTCTTGCATTGTGTCTTTTCGCCGGGAGTCGTGTCTGGGTTTTCATTGTTGATGACGTTTTTCTTCTGCTGTGGGTGGACCCGGCGAGAGTGACGGGCTGTCGCCGGTCTCCCTCCCTCCAGCCCGCGGTGCCCGCATCACGAAGGCCGAGAATGTCCCTGTCTCTGCCACCGCCGGGTCTCCGTGCACAGGGCCGGGGCCTCATAAATACTTTAAAATGAAGTCGCGGGGCCGGGCGCGGCGGCTCACGCCTGTCATCCCAGCACTTGGGGAGGCCAAGGCGGGAGGATCGCTCGAGGTCAGGAGTTCGAAACCAGCGTGAGCAAGAGCGAGACCCCGTCTCTACTAAAAATAGAAAGAAATTAATCGACCAACTAAAAATATATAGAAAAAATTAGCCGCGCATGGTAGCGCATGCCTGTAGTCCCAGCTACTCGGAAGGCTGAGGCAGGAGGATCGCTTTGAGCCCAGGAGTTTGAGGTTGCTGTGAGCTAGGCTGACGCCACGGCACTCACTCTAGCCCGGGCAACAGAGTGAGATTCTGTCTCAAAAAATTAAAAAAAAAAAAAAGAAGTCTGGGGCTGATTTTTGTGCCCCGCGCCGCCCGGCCGGTTCTTGGACTATTGTTTAAGTCTCTGGGACCTCTGTTGTTTACGTTTTTGGAGCGTGTACGTTTCATACTGGTGTCAGGCTTCCGGAAGCAGGGCCTCGAGGAGGGGGCTGGGGCTGGGTCGTGACCTCGCCTGCTGGTGGCCCGGTGGCCTGCAGGTGCCTGGGACACACCTCGATCTCTCCGCTGTGGGACGGAGAGGGTCACCTGGTGCTCACCTGCCCGCGCTCCCTCTGCAGGGACAGGTGGGCGAGCAGGTGAGTCTGTGTCTGCAGGGCCCAGCGGGGCCAGCCCTCCACCCCGTCACTGCCACCTCCCGGGTCCCTCGGGGGCGCCGACCAGACGTGATGCCCCCCCGAGGCTGTTCGCCGCGGCTGTCTCCGCGTCTCAGGGACTCCGTGACAGCAGCCCTGCCCCAACGCTCACTCACGCTGTAGCCAGTGCAGCCCGACATGTGCTTCAAAGGGTATAATTTCTATCAACTTCAATTAGAGCTATTTTTATTTTTGTCACCCTGAAGAATTTCCCTGCGGTTAAACTGCCATTTTTCACTGTAAAACCCCTGGCAGGGGCTGGGGAAAAAAATTAATAGTCTGGTGATCACTTGGCTAATGCACTGTCAGTGCTTGATAAACTCACTGCCCCGGCGGGCGGGCGCCTGCTCCCCCCGCTGTTGTCCGCGAGTTGTGCTCACCTTCGGCCGCAGGGACCCGTGGCGGGAGCCCGGGGCCGGCCCCCTACTCCCAAACCCTTGTGTGGGGTCAGCGGGGCGAGTCCCCTCTGCTCAGGGTACAGGCGACGAGGAGTGTGTCTCCGCGTAACTCAGGGCCCACCCGGGCCAGTGTCTGCCGGTCTGTCTTCTGGCTGTGTGACGGCCCTGGGGGTTGCTAGACGTCTCTGAGCGGTATCTGCACAGGGAACGCGTTGTCAGGGGTGGGGGTTCGTGAGCCTCGTGGCCTCCCCGGCTGCTGGGGACAGCAGGAGAGGTGATGGCAGGTGGGGGGCACTGTGTGTTCTGTGGGAGCCCGGGAAACCGGGTCGAGGGGGGTGCAGGCCACAAAGGGGGAGCCAGCCGGGAAAGCCAGGCCTGGGCTCTGGAGACGGGAGTGGGGCAGTGGTGCCCAGGAGTGGGGTGCAGAGGTGGGCACCCGGGAACCCGCTCCCCTCTGCCTCTCTAGGAGCAAGACTGTGCGTCATCCTGTTAAAACCCAAGTCAGGGCGGGCGCGGTGGCTCACGCCTGTAATTCCAGCACTCTGGGAGGCCGAGGCGGGAGGATCACTTGAGCTCAGGAGTTCGAGACCAGCCTGGGCAACATAGTGAGACTCTGTCTCTATGAAAAATAAAAGAAAATCAGCCGGGCGTGGTGTCGTGTACCTGTTGTCCCAACTACTGGAGGCCGAGGTGGGAGGATGGCTTGAGCCCAGGAGTTTGAGGCTGCAGTGAGCTGGGATTGTGCCACTGCGCTCCAGCCAGGGTGACAGAGCAAGACCCTGTCTCTTGGAAACAAAACACCCAAGTCATCCAATAGTTCAATAAACCAGGGCGCATCCACACCATGGAGTACTACTCAGCAATGAAAAAAAAAACAAACAAGCAAACTCCGGATCCACTCACCCTCCTGGACGCAGGGAGTCTGTGCCAATTGGGAAAGGCCAACTGCGGAAGGCCACATGCTGTGCGATTCTGTTTACACAGGGAGCTCAGGATGACAGATTGTAGAATGGGGAGCAGGCGAGTGGTGTCGGGGCTGGGGCGGGCCGGAGAGAGGTGCTGGGGCTATGCAAGGTGCCCAACACCAAGGATGCTGGAGGGACCGGCATGCAGATGTCATGTCTTTTATTTTTGTTCTTTTACACAAAGAGTCTCACTCTGTTGCCCGGGCTAGAGTGAGTGCCGTGGCGTCAGCCTAGCTCACAGCAACCTCAGACTCCTGGACTCAAGCGAGCCTCCTGCCTCAGCCTCCCGAGTGGCTGGGACTGCAGGTGCTGTCACCAGCCCCATTTTACAGATGGGGAAGCCAAGGCCCAGAGAGGTAGTAGCATCACCTGCCTGAGGGCACTCAGCTGGGAAGGGCAGAGCTGGGCTTCGCAGCAGGCCAGGCAGTGTCTGAGTCTGTGCCCTGCAGGGGCGGGGCGGGGAGAGGAGCACGCTGCTGGCGCCGGCGCTCTGTGCTCTTGCAGGAGCAGCTGTCCTCCCTGCCTCCCGCGGGCCTGTGCCCGTCCCCCCGCTCCCCGCCTGGCCGTCCTGTGTCAAGGCTCGCGGCCCCTCCCGCAGACCCCCCACCCGGACTGGCTCTGCATCCTCTCCACGCCCCCTCCCGCCCCTCCCGCCACCCAGGCCTCTCCCCCTGGCGGCTTCCGGGACAGGGAACAGCGAACCGCAGCCCATGCACGGAGGCGGCTGGCCACCCGCGAACTCAGAGTGGCTTTTACATTCTTAAGTGATCGTAGCAGAAACACCCAAGTCAGAATAGTAAATCACCACATGCAAAAATTACGTGAAATTCCAATCTCAGTGTCCCCAAATAAAGCTTTATTGGAACAGCCACGAGTGTTCGTCGTCTCGATCATGTCTCGGGCTGCTCTGGATTTGCGACGCAGACTCGCGGAGCGTTTGACAGAGACCCTGCGGTCCCCAAAGCCATGGGTACTTGTACCCTCCGACCTTTGCAGAGACAGTTTGCAGACAGTGCTCCTGCCTCGGGGCCACCGTGCTTGCTGTTCCCTCTGCCTGGATCACCCTTCCCCGGTGTCTCCATGGCTAGCGTGCTCGTTTCTTTCAACTGCACAAATGTCCTCTTCTGCCACCGTCCCCGTCCTGTTCTCCTGCCGCTTGTCCTCATGGCGGTTCCCGACAGCCGGCGTGGGCGTGCCGGGCTTATTCGAGTTCCTGTCGGAGCCCTGTGTCTCTCCAGCCCGAGTGTCCGCTGCTCCAGGGCCAGATTTTTTTTTTTTTTTTTGAGACAGAGTCTCCCTTTGTTGTCCAGGCTAGAGTGAGTGCCGTGGCGTCAGCCTAGCTCACAGCAACCTCAAACTCCTGGGCTCAAGCGATCCTCCTGCCTCAGCCTCCCAAGTAGCTGGGACTACAGGCATGTGACACCATGCCCGGCTAATTTTTTCTATATATATTAGTTGGCCAATTAATTTATTTCTATTTATAGTAGAGACGGGGTCTCGCTCTTGCTCAGGCTGGTCTCGAACTCCTGACCTCGAGCGATCCTCCCGCCTCGGCCTCCCAGAGTGCTGGGGTGACAGGCGTGAGCCACCGCGCCCGGCCCAGGGCCGGATTTTAACTGCCGTGTTTGCCGCTGCAGCCTGGCGCCAGGAGGAGGCTCTTTCTCGCCTCCAGGGTCGAGGCCCCCTGCCCTGTGCCAGGCCTCAGGAGGCCTCCCTTGGGGGGAGGGGGCTGGGGTCATGCCTTCTAGAATGTTCCCTGGAGTCGCAAGAGCGCGGGAGTGCTGACCATGCCTGGGTCCGGCCGGCTCCTGCTGCCCGGATGTCCCGCCAGCCTCCCTCGGCCCCGCCAGCCTCCCTCGGCCCCGCCCGGCGCGTCTCCTGACGCTCCGTGCCGTCGGCGGCGGACGCCATCTTCCCGTGAGGCTCTGAGAAACACGCGTCCTCCCGCCCGTCCGACACGGTGAGCCCAAGGAGTTCCTGTTTCTGTGTTTCTGTGCCTTGGTTTCCCTGTCTGCGTAAGGGGCACCACAGCGCTGCCTCCCGGGGCCCAGGGAGGCCGGCGGGAGGGCGCCGGGGCTCAGCAGGCCGTGGACGCGGTGGTGTGGGCGCCATTTTGCCGCAGGCTTCCTGCTCGAGGGCCGCGGCCCAGGCCCCTCCGTCCCGCCCCCGGGGCCAGGCGGGGCTCCTGGGTTTGCAGACGCCCCCATTCCAGCCGAACCCAAAGGACCCACAGTCCTCGCACCGCGGCCCCTGGGGTTCTCTCTGTGGCAGGTGGGGTGGGCCCCTCTTTCCTCTGCGCGTCATTTCGCAGACGGACTTACGGGCTCCCTGCGCGGAGCTGGGGTCCCCCACTGCCCTGTCCTCTGACCTCGCACCCCCTTTACCAAGGAGGAAGTGGGGGCCGGGACCCCGCTCCTGTTGGCCCCTCTGTCTCCACTCGCGCTCGGCCGCTGCCCTTCCCCAGACGTCCGGGGGACGGGCCCCGAGCCTGCTGGCGGGCTGGCCAGGCCGGGCGACTCTGCCCACTCTCGGGCCTCTAAGCCTCGGTTTCCCCATCAGTAAAACTGGCGCAGCATGCCCCGGCCTGCCCTCCCCGGCGGAACTGCGGCAGGGCTCTGGGACGCGGTTCTGCGCGCACACTTTGCAAACCGTCCAGGGTGGCCGCGGTGAGTTGTCACCTGGCCAGACTTGAAGCCTGGGACCAAAAAAACCATCTTGTGTTAATTTTTTCTTTTTCTTTTTTTTTTTTTTTGAGACAGAGTCTAGCTCTGTTGCCCAGGCTAGAGTGAGTGCCGTGGCGTCAGCCTCGCTCACAGCAGCCTCAAACTCCTGGGCTCAAGTGATCCTCCTGCCTCAGCCTCCCAAGTAGCTGGGACTACAGGCATGCGCCACCATGCCCGGCTCGTTTTTTCTCTATATATTAGTTGGCCAATTGATTTCTTTCTATTTTTAGTAGAGACGGGGTCTCGCTCTTGCTCAGGCTGGTTTCAAACTCCTGACCTTGAGCCATCCTCCCGCCTCGGCCTCCCAGAGTGCTAGGGTTACAGCATGAGCCACCGCGCTAGGGTTATAGCATGAGCCACCGCGCCTGGCCTAATTATTTCGAGTCCTCCACCCTGTGGGCACCGGGGCGTCGGCCATCCCTAGGTTCTGGACAAGGCCTGTGCTCGGGGTCTGACCCCGGCCCCTGGCCGAGGCGTCCCTGCCCTGAGCCGCCGTGATCCCGCCTGGCCGACGGCACCGCAGCCGGAGCACCCCTAATCGCAGCCACAGATGTGGCAGCCACCAGCCTCTCCCGCATGATCTGCCGTGTGGCGTGTGCTTAATTAGTCCCTGATTACTCATTTGCCGGGTGCTGTGTGTGTTCCATATCTAATAACTTCCCAATTACGCCCGGCGCCGCCGCCGCCGCGCGCTGCCGAACCCGTGGCCGTCTCCTGCCGGGGACTCTGCGTGGGCATCTCCCGTCTCCCCGACCCGAAGCCCTGTCTCTCCCTTATTGCGGTATTTGGAGTCCTCTGCTCGCCGTCACCGGGCTATCACGGGGAATTAAGGGGCGTAAAACACTGTTTTTGTTTTTGTTGTTTTTGAGACAGAGTCTTCCTCTGTCGCCCAGGCTAGAGTGAGTGCTGTGGCGTCAGCCTAGCTCACAGCAACCTCCAACTCCTGGGCTCAAGCGATCCCTCCTGCCTCAGCCTCCCGAGTAGCTGGGACTATAGGCATGAGCCCTGCTACCTTTTTCTATTTTTAGTTGTTTGGCTAATTTCTTTCTATTTGTAGTAGAGACGGGGTCTCGCTCTTGCTCAGGCTGGTCTTGAACTCCTGAGCTCAATCGATCCTCCCGCCTCGGCCTCCCAGAGTGCTAGGATGACAGGCGTGAGCCACCTCACCCAGCCATAAAACACTCTTTTCGGCCTCTGATGCACCAGCTTGCAGCCCAGGAAGCGAAACCCCGTCGGGGCGGGTCGAGCAGAGCGTCTCTGTAGATGGGCTTCGGTGCCGGCCACCGTGGTCAGGCAGGGCCGGGCCATGTGTGTCCTCTTCCCTCTGTCCTGGGCAGCCCTGCGTGTCCCGAGTAGGGGCGGGGCCTTTGGCCAGCCCTGGAGGTGCTCCTTGCCGGCACGCACCTGTCGGCACGCACCTGCCCTCGCCCCGGGGGAGGAGGCGGCTCTTCCCGCTGCACCTACCCGGCTGTGCTCCTGGGCCTGATTATTCCCGGGGCGAGGGCCGTCTTGCCCCCCTCCTGCGACCGCCTTCCCCGCCTCGTCTTCTTGGCCATGCTGGGGAGAGAGCTCCGCTGCAGCCGTGAGCAAACTTCCCCTCCGGGCCCTGACCGGCAGGTAGACCTGTGTCCCCAGGGCATGGCCCAGGCGCGGGGTTGCTGCCACAGCACGTGGGAGCCGGCACCGGGCTCCGCTGGCGTTCGACGAGCACCTACTATGCGACAGGCTCTGTGTCGGGCCCGCACTCTTGCCAACCTCCCGCCGGGGGCAGCTCCCCTGGTGGAGGGAGCCCTGGGAGCCCGGGGGGGTCTCAGCCCTCCTCTGCCGCCCCCGGCCGGCCCCCTGGGTGCAGGGGCCTAGAAGCACGTGTGAGCTGGCTGAGTCGGTCTCCCCCAGGGAGCAGAGCAAGCACCCCCACCTGCTCTCCCGCGCGAACCCCAGAAACCCAGCTGGCAGCCTCCCACTGTCCTGTCGTTCACAATCGAGAGGCTCTGGTGGCGTGGGGAGGTGTGAACTCGCACCCGCGCCCCCCAGCTGGTCAGAGCGGAGCGGGGCTCCAGCCAGGCTCCCGCCGCGTGGCCTGGAAGAGACCGTTCATTCCCCGGGCACTCGGATGGACCAGCACCTGACGTGCGGGCTGCAGGCCAGGTAGCCACCGAGCGGTTACCCAGCTCCCTGAACCAAGCCACAGGCCCCAGGGCTCGCTGGGCAACAACCACAGGACAGACCTCGTCCCCGCCACTCCCAGGGGACAGGATGAGGCTGGGCCTCTGGACTCAGCCTCCAGCTCCCTGTCACGTCCTCTGGGCCCTGCCCAGGACTGGCCAGCTGCAGAGTGGTGGTGGTGGGGGGTGCTCTGGCAGCTCCAGTTTGGGGCCGTGGGGCCCTGCGGGTGGGCCCCCGGCGTGCAGGGTCCAGCCTGCTGTCCCCTGGCAGGGCCTGCTGGGCGAGGGGAACCCTGGCGCTGGCTCTGCCGGGGGCCCGCTCCCCGGGCTGTGCCAAGCCGGCCCGCCTGAGTCCCTGAGCTCCGAGGCCAGGCCGAGGTGCGGGGAAGGAGGGCTCCCTGGCCGGCGGGCCCCTCCGTGCATCCTCTCCGGCAGGCAGGCGTGGCGAAGGCTCACCGTGTCCCCCTCCTCTCCCTGCAGGTCCCGTCTGCACCCCCGGAGGCCCCGACCACGGCCGCCCACCCTCCCGCTGGCGAGCCGGAGCCGCAGCCGGGCGCCGTTGCCGCAGAGAGCCTGCCCCGGGGCCCCCGCACCGCGCAGGAGCCGAGGCCGGCGCAGTGTCCGCAGAGCGGCCGGGACAGGGACGGACCTGACGTCGCAGGCACAGGTAGGCGACGGTTCTTGCCGCCTCTCCGGGGACTGGGTCCTGGGACCACGCCGCCCCCGCCCGGCCGGGCTCCGGGGTTCTCGGGGAGTCGCCGCCGAGCCTCCCGCCCCTGCCGTCGGGTCTGTCTCTCGTGCTCTTCAGGGTCCAGAGTCCTGGTTTAACCAAGATCCCGGGGGGCGGCGCTCTGGAGTCCCGGCCCGGGGGCTGCGGTTGCCGTAGTGTTGGTTTGCCCGTGCGCAATGTTGTCTTCATTCGTTTGCTCCTTTGTGGAACGAGGTCACAGGTTCCCGTGACCCGAGAGGGGGCGTCTCTGGGTTTCCGTGGATGAGGGGCCCTGCCAGAGAGCCGGGGAGGGGCCGCCGGCAGCCTGGTCTTCCCGTTCCCTGTCCGTCGGGGACCCTGGGACGCCTGGCGCTCGCTGTCTGAGCCGCGGCGCTGCCCTGAGGCGGGGAGGCCCTGCCCCTCCATGGCGTGTGACTGCAGAGGCGTGTGTGGCCGGGCGCGGGGAGCAGGCTGGGTCAGGCCCTTTGGCTGGACTTGGCCGTGCGGTCGCCCTGTGCTCTGACGGCTCCGTCCCGAGGCCTCGGGGAGGCACCTGGAGCCACATTTGGCCGTAATGGAGCCTTGCGGCACCTTGGGCCGTATTTCCTCGAACGGACCCCTGAGGGGCTGCAGCAGGTGCTTTGCTCCCCGGAAGTCGTAGGGCGAGGCTGGGGCGGAGATGGACCAGCGGGGGCAGGCGGAGCCGCTGCTAGTTGGAGGGGGGGGCAGATGGGCACCCCCACCCGGCCCTGGGCTTTGGTCTGGGGCGTCCATCTCCGGAACAGCCCGGTCCAGTTGCGACCTCTTTCTCTTTGTGAGCAGACTCGGGGTGAAGGAAGGGGCTGGCCTTGGGCCAGGGATGGGGACGGGGCGTCCAGGCCGCATAGGGGACCGGGCAGGGCCACTCTCAGGGAGACAGGCCCCCTCCCTGGCCCCCTGCACACTGAGAGCCTTGCACAAGTGAGCTCCCCTACTCCATGCACGCCTCAGTTTCCTCATCTGAGAAATGGGTAGAAAGCTGATGGTGGAGCCGGACTCACAGGGTGGCGGGTACAAGGCTTCAGTCCGTCAGGGCACGAGGGCATGTGTCACAGGTCTCACGGTGCTGGCCGGCGTCAGCGTGCTGTTTCTGTTGCTGACTCTGGAGCCCCAGCTCCGGGTGGCGGCTCCGGCTCCGGGCTGAGTCTGCGCTGGGCTGACCCCCCCCCCCAGGCCCCCCAGGCCCTGTCCTGCTGCAAAGCAGGTGGCCCCAGGGGGCCGGAGCCGGCTGGGGCTCCTGCTGGCTTCCTGTGTCCCTCCCGATCCTCGGGGCAGACCCGGCCGGAGTTACGCCTTCAGGGCCCCGAAGACCAGAGCCGCCCCCCCCCCCAGCAGAGCAAACCCCGCGTGCATCCGACCCAGGCTTACGCAGAGCGACCTAACGTGAGCTGCTCGGCCTTCTGCACCTCCGTCCCCACGTCCGTGGGCTGCAGCCCCGAGAGCAGGTGCCCCGTGGGCCTTGGGGAGGCCGGGGTGGGCCGGGCTCGCGAGCTGCTCCCGGCTTCCGTCTGCGCACACGTCACTTCCCGCCCGCAGGCCAGAGGGGCAGGGGCCTCCAGCCACCTGGCGGGGCGGGCTCGTCCCTCCCAATCCCTGGTGCTGGTGGCCACCGGGCCCTAGGCAGCGCCTGTCTCACTGGGGGTCCTCGTGCACTCGCCCCACTCTGGTGGGGGAGCCGGGGTGCCGACGTTGTGGGGGCGCATCCTTGAGTGTCCCTCGGGAGGGCGGGCCTGGGAGCGTCCGGGCGGGGCCGGGTAGGGGCCGGGCGGGCAGGGGCTCGAGGCCACGCCTGCCAGCTGCTCCCCGTCAGGCTGTGCCGGGCCAGGGCAGCGTCCCAGCCGGGGACCCCCAGGAGGCGTCCCCAAGTCAGGCCCCGCCCGGCGGCCGCTGCTGCTCGGAAACGTGACAGCGACTAATGGTTTATTACACACCTGCCGCCTCTCATCCGGCAGGCGGGCGGGCGCGGTCTCCTGGGCCAGCTGCGCACTGCCAGCTGGGCGGCGGGCGGGCGCGGGGAGCACCTCCAGACACACGGGCACTGACGAGTGCACATGCATGCACACGCACAGGGATTCACAGACACACGGACGCTGATGGGTGCACACGCATGCACCGCACAGGGATACGCAGACACGGGTGCACATGCGTGCACATGCACAGGGATGCGCAGACACACAGATGCTGACGGGTACACACACGTCCACACGCACAGGGATACGTAGACACGGGTGCACATGCGTGCACATGCACAGGGATTCATAGACACACGGACGCTGATGGGTGCACACACGTGCACACCCACAGGGATACGCAGACACACAGACACTGATGGGTGCACACGTGCACACACACGGATGCACAGACACATGGACGCTGACAGGTGCACACGCGTGCACGTGTACAGGGACAGGCAGACACACAGATGCATAGACGCATGGAGACAGACACTGACGGGCACATACACAGACACAGAGCCCACAGACACATCACATACGTGAATGTACACATGGACCACATATGCACAAACACACACAGGTCCACACACAGAAACCAGCCACCCACACACGGATATAGATTTCCCCCGCATACACAGTACATACGCGAATACACACACACACACGCAGGGACACAGACTCTGTCTACATAAAATCCTCCCCATGCAGATGCACATGTGGAAACCAAACACACACTCACACAGACCCACATACATACACATGATACACATGTCTATGTACGCAGACTCCTCCCATAAACACGCAGACACTCGCAGGTACAAAGACAAACACCAGGACGCTCTCACACGTGTACATAAGCACACACACGAGTACATAAGTGTACATAAGTACCGCAGACACACACGGACGCACATCCGTGTACACACGTGCCCCCCCCCTGCATCTCCTTCATTGCCGGGCAGGGTGTCTCCCAGCGGGGCGGGCGGTGGGCACCGCGGCAGCCCGTTTCTGACCCGCCTCCCTGCACACGCCCTGCGCGTGGGGGTCGCAGCTCTTGCCGGGCAGGAAGCAGCCGCCCCAGGAGCCTGTGCCAGGCTGGTGGCTGGGCCCCGTTCCCCAGAGACACGCGTGGCCAGCAGCTGCCTCGGCCCCTCCCAGAGGTGGGGGTTATGCGTGCCGTGGAAGGCGAAATTGGGTTTAGGTGACACCGGGTTGCCCTTCGACCCCAAGATCCCCAGGCCGGCCCTGTCACCAGACTTCCGTGTCACTGTAGTCGGACGGGGCCACCGCCGTGCCCAGGGTTGAGCCGCTCCCGGGCAAAGGCTCCAGGCGGCTGGCCAGGCTCTCCCCACGCGGCAGCTTTGGTCTTAGGGGCTGCGTTGGGAGCCCCCGCCTGGGAGGAGGGTGCTTGCTGGCTGCGGGGAGCACAGCTCCGGGGCTGTGGGAGGACTGCCCCAGGGGTGCCGAGACTCCCGGGGCCTTCTCTGCCGTCCTGTGAAGGCCGTGGGGCCCCCCAGGGCTGGGGTTCTGTTGGCCGGCAAGGTCTGCAGCTGGTGGGCCAAGAGCACACAGGAACCTCGTGATCGGGGGCCTCCCCTCCCGGGGGTGGGCGCTACCGCTCATCTCGTTCCAATACCCTCGAGCCCGTAGCCAGAGGAAGACCCATTTCTCATGTGCCACTTGCATGCGGCATAAAACCCGGCGAGAGGACACCCCTAATTTATCACCGGCCGATGGGAACAGGCGTCCCCAGAGCAATTATCTCTGTGCCGTGGCAGCCTAACTGGGGGAGAGGCAGCACGCGTTGGCGGTAGGAGGAAGGCGTGCGGCTTAGGCGGCGGAGACTCAGGTGCAAGTTCCCAGGTCCCAGCGGCTACTCCCCAGCCACGGGGCCTCTGCCAGGTTCAGAACCTTTGCAGAGGCCGGGCGCGGTGGCTCACGCCTGTAATCCCAGCACTCTGGGAGGCCGAGGCGGGAGGATTGCTCAAGGTCAGGAGTTCGAAACCAGCCTGAGCAAGAGCGAGACCCCGTCTCTACTTAAAAAAATAGAAAGAAATCAATTGGCCAACTAATATATATAGAAAAAATCAGCCGGGCATGGTGGCGCATGCCTGTAGTCCCAGCTACTCGGGAGGCTGAGGCAGGAGGATCGCTTGAGCCCAGGAGTCTGAGGTTGCTGTGAGCTAGGCTGACACCACGGCACTCACTCTAGCCTGGGCAACAAAGTGAGACTCTGTCTCAAAAAAAAAAAAAAGATTAGGTGGGAAAGGCGAGGTTGGCTGAGTCACAGAGTGACGATTTCCAAGCTCGGGTTGGGGTCCCCAGGGAATGTTGGGGTCCCCAGGGAGACAGAGCCCTGGTGTCGGGCAGAGACCACCCCTCCAAGGGCCGCTGCAGTGGCGCCTGCCACATCGGCCATGCCTCTGCCCACCCCCTGTCCTTCGTTCCCCTTGACCAGGTCCAAGCTGGTCGTTGGCTTGGGGGGCCTCGGCGAGTCCCCACTTGGCGCCGTTGTTACGGGTTTAATTGCTGGAGCAGCAGCGTCTGCAAGACCCTCCCTGCGCCCACGGTGACCTTCCCCGCGAACAGCCTTCTAGCCAGGAGCGGACGGCCTTTCCAAGTAGGCATCTCCCCTGTTGCGCCTCCCGCGATCCCAGCCCGCGCTCCGAGTGCCCGTCCACACGTCTGTGTGCACTCTACCCTGCCGTCCCCGCGTTAATCGGGTCTCACACGTTTATTGAGCACCTGCTGTGTGCCGAAGACCGTGCTAGCTCCGGGACGGGCAGCAGTGCCCAGACAGACAGGAGCCTCTGCCCCGGGAGCTTTCGCTCCCCAGGAAGGCAGTAACGGCCGAGCGAATAAGCGAGTGAGCTTGTGGCAGCAGGTGACACGGAAATGAGGTGTGGCTTTGGACGGGTCGTCCCGGGAGGCCTTGCCGAGGAGCTGGCGTTTGGCAGAGAGTCCCTGGCCGTGGGACGCGCACACGCGAAGGCCCCAGGCAGCCACGGCCCTGCGCGCTCTTCCCCTCCGCGTGGGCAGGGCCCGTCCCTTACCGTCCTCTTCATCGCCCCAGCGCCAGCACGCTGCGCATAATTCGTGCTCAGGAAACGTGTGTGGAGTGAATGCGAGAGGGCACGCCGGCTGCAGCCGGGGCTCGACCCCGGGAGGGGGGAGAACATCAAGAGGAAGCCAGCGAGGGGGTCGCGCCTCCCCTCGCTTCCTGGGTGGAGGGCTGATGTCCTGAGCTGGTCCTTACTGCGTTCCGGAACCTTCTCTCTCTGTGTCCACGGCCCGACCGAGCTGGGCGGAGCTCTTTGTGCTGGGAGAGCGGGGAAGGTCACGGAGCGCGTGGGGAAGAGAGTCTCGCGCCCGGACTCGGACGCCCGCAGGGTGCTCGCTCGGGCAAGTAAAACTCCCGCACCCACAGGCTGCCTGCTTTCAACCGGAGGTCGCAGTGTGATTGGATTGGGGTCAAGGGCACTTCAAGGTCACCTGTGAGCGGTGGGTCCTTTCTCCCCGGCAGACGTGGATGACTGAGCAGGGGCTGGGAGCTCCCTGAATCGAACACACAGAGGAGAGCATTTGTTGAGCAGCTACCGTGTTTCCCCGAAAACAAGACGGGGTCTTATATTTACTTTTCCTCAAGAAGACACCCCAGGGCTTATTCTCAGGGGACGTGTTATTTTTTTTTTAAGTACGGGACAACCATCTACATTGATTCAAATAGAGTGAAGTCGTCTTCTTCTGGAACATCATCATCACTCTCCAAACCCCGAATTCCATCCTGAATGTCTTGCGACTCTGTTTCCTCTAGAACCGTCGGCCCCGATCTCTCCTGTCGGGCACTAGAGCTCTCCCGGGGTGGATGAGAAGGGCTGCTCGTCTTCTTTCCCGCTCCACGACGACACGCACGGGTCGTGCAGATGCGCTGCGCAGCCACGCCCGTCACTACGTCTATTTTCGGGGTGGGGCTTCTGTTGCGCACATGCTTAGAAATCCTGCCAGGGCTTATCTTATGGGGAGGGCTTATTTTCGGGGAAGTGCGGTCCTGTGAGCCTGGGAACTGAGTTCTTCCCCACTGTGTAGTTTTCCGTGGCTGCTGTCACAAACCACCACGATCTTGGCAGCTCAAAGCAGAGGCAGAGTCGTTGTCTTATCAGTTCTGGACACGGGCCACCCGAGGGTGACTGCGCGGTGGCCGCGGGCCGGCCCCCTCCGGAGGCTCCAGGGCTCGGTCTGTTTCTCGCCTTCTCCGGCTCCCCGAGGCCACCGCGTCCCCTGGTCCCAGCCCGTCCTCACTCGCTCCAGCCTCCTGCTCCTGCCACTCGTCTCCCCACCCCAACTGCCGTCGCCCCCATAGGGACCCGCCATTGCGCCGGACCCGCTGGGACGACCCAGGAGACGCCGCCTCTCGAGCTCGTCACTCGGTCACACCTGCAAAGCCCCTTTGCCACGCAAGGGGACGCGTCCACAGGCTCCGGATTAGGAGTGGGCGGCTTTGGGCGGTTATTTGACCTAAAACACCCGTCTCCCCGGCTGGGCTGGGCTGGGGCTGGGCTGGCTGTCAGTAGCCCTTGGGGCACGGTGAGCATCCCTGGAAGTAGTCGTTTATTGGGCACCGACTGTGTGCCAGGCACAGCTAGCTGCACAGGTGCTTTGCTGGGGCCGGTCCCTCAGGGCTCACGGCCTGGGGGCCGGGGGGCCTGGGTGTGGCCGTGGGGTCAGCCCCACCGGGCCCACTCTGGGTCACCTGGGTCCGTTTCCTCCTGAGGAACATGGGGACGATGCTAGACCCTCCCTCACAGGCGGGCGCTGTCAGTTGGTACCCACCTTTAGCCCTGGGCCCCCCCTCCAGGTGGTTTCCAGGTGGGGCTGGATTCTCCCAGCCTGCAGTTTGGCATCTGCCCAGGAGGTGGCGCCGTGAAGCATCCGTGTCAGACCGCCCTTGGGCTGCCCTTCACCCCTGCCTGGGCACGGGGAAGGGGGTTCCCTCCAGGGACCCCAACAAGGCTCCGCCCCATCCCCAGTGCACCCAGGAAAGAGCCCGCGGCCTACCCTCAGGCGCACGGGGCGTCCCTCGGGGCCCGGCCTGCCCTGCAGAGCAGCAGAGCTGGGGTCCCCTCCTCCAGCCACCACTCAGCCCGTCTGTCCTGGGATATGCTAAGAGGAGCTCGGACAAGGGGCAGAAGGGCTCAGAAAGTGCGGTGCAACCCAGGAGGGCTCCAGGGTGGAGGCAGCCCTGGAACCGGGCATCCAGGCCCCAGGAGGGCCGGGGAGGGGACCGTGGGGAACAGACCCGATGATGGTGGGCTCTGTCCTTCCCTCCCTCCTGGTGGAACTGGGTCCCCTCCTCACATCCCACCTCCGTGTGTCTCGGGGGAGCGTCTCTGTAGGGCCCCTCGGCCGCCCTGGTGGCTGCTGGCCCAGCCCCGGGGTTCCCAGAGCCCCGCGACCCGCCCCACAGGGCTTCTGGCCCGGCCCCGGGCTCCCAAAGTCAGAGGTGGGAGGCCCGGCGCTGCCTGAGCTGAGTGGCCTGTCCCGGGGGCAGACCTCGGCGTTCTTGGCCTGGGACGCTGCCCGTGGAGCTGCTCCAGCCTGGAGCCCGTCCCGGTAACCGCCGGGGCTTGGCGCGGTGCCTGGCCCGGAGTGGGCGCCCAGCACGCCCTGTTGGATGAGTCTGTGAACACACGGGGTGACTCTGGTGGGACGTCACTCTGTGTGACCCCCTTGGGGACCTGGAGTCCTCTCTGCCGCCCAGGGCGTGGCGGTTCTCCCCCGTGCAGGCCCCCTGGGTGCTGCTTGGAGACGGGCGGCAGCCGGAGGTGACAGGGAAGGCAGGAAGTGGCCGCCGCAGCTCCCAGCACCCCCAGCCTCCAAGCCCAGCCAGGGTGCCAGGGCGGGTGGAGGCCGGGCGGGCAGGAGGGGGGCCTGCCGCCGTGCTGTGGCCGGCTGGAGCTCGCTCCACCGCCGCCCTGGGAGTTTGCCCTGAAACCGACCTGCAGCCCCGGGCAGGAGGGGACCAAGGCGCCCTCCTCTCCTCCCAGCCTCGCTGCTCCGGCCCCTCGTCCCTTTCCCCGGCCGAAGGGAGCTACCTGATGGCCAAGGCCACCACCGCTCCTCAGGGGGCCGGGCCAGGGGTGGGGCAGTCCGTGCCCGTGGACCAGAGGAGCCCCAAGCGGAAAGTGCTGCCGCCGGGTGAGTCCCCGAGGCTGGCCCCGTGCAGGCCGTGGAGGACACGGGGGTGGGGGCCAGGCGTGAGTCTTGGGACGGTGCCCAGACTTCCGGGACAGAAGACAGATGTGGGGGAGGACAGACAGGGCCGAGCTATGACTCAGTGAGAGGGCGTGTGTGTCCTGGCCCCGGGGGTCCCGTGGTTCGTGTGTGAAGCATGAGCGCTGGCCCGGGGACAGTGTCCCCAGGGACCGTCGTAATGGCCTGTCTGAGCCCAGGGCCCAAGCGTAGGCGTGGAGGGTTCTAAGGGGCGTGGCCGTCATCGGGGCCACAGCTGCCAGCCCTCGGGGCGCTCCCTGGGCATGTCCCTGCCGTGGGCATGTCCTCCTCCCGCCCGCTGTGGGGCACAGGCTGGCACGGGGCACTTGGGAGGAGTTGGGGTGCTGCTGTCTGCCCAACTCGCTGGGCCCCAGCGGGAGAGCCAGGGCAGGGGCAGAGCCGGCCTGCGGGAGCGGGTGCAGAGGCCTCGGCTCTGACGGGGTTCCGGGGGGCGCAGCCGTGCACGGTACAGGGGCACCGAAGCCCTGGCCCTCCCCGTTCCCCTGCCAGGTGGGATGTGAGGGGCCCCTTACGGTCCCTTCCTGTCCTCACGGCCAGTCTCCCGGGCAACAGGGACCCTGGTCCTGACCCTCCACTCTCCGGCTGGGCTGCCGCACTGCTGGCGTGCAGGTTGGCCTGACACTGAGGTCCCGGCGCCCCTGGCCTGGATGGGCCTTGGGGGGCCAGGCTGGTGCTCTGCCAGGTTTGGGGGGGAGGCCGCTGCTGGTGTGGAGGCTGGAGCCCGGACACCTCTGACCACCCTCCCGGTGGCTGCACCCCCAGGCAGCTGCACCAGGAGCCCGGGCTGGGCTGTCACGCAGGCCTGCCACCTGCCTGGGGACAGTCCCCAGCCACCCTTCCCACCTCCCCCCCCTGTCCTGGCTTCTGCCCATCGCTTGGGGCATGGGAAGGGAAAGAACATCTATTAAGCACCTGCTGCATGCCAACTCTCCTGCTGCTGTCAGGCCCACCCCAGCCCCGTTCTATAGATGGGGAAACTGAGGCTCAGAGAGGCAGGAAGTTTGCCCCAGGCAGGCAGGGGCCAGGGGCCAGCCCAGCAACTCCACAGCTGGAATCCCCAGCGGGGCCCCCTCTCAGCCAGGAGGGCTCCCCGTCAGGCCTGAGCAACTGCCCGGACCCTCGGGCCCCCGCCCACCACAGAGCAGGCATGCCTCTCACCAGCATCCCTCCTCTGGTGGTGAGATGGCCCACAGCCAGGCTCAGGCAAGTCTGAGCCTCAGTTTCCCCATCCGTGCAATGGGGATGATCGTGGAGCTCGATCTCATGTTGCATTGGGCGGGCGAGTGGGACCCAGCACAGAGTCCCTGCCCCGCCCCCACCCTTGGGGACTGCCTGGTCCCCTCCCCCCCCGGGGTGGGGCTGGGGTGAGCTTGGTGGCCGGGCTGGCTGCCTCCCGGCTCCGGCTCCGTAATGGCAGGTTTGGTCACAGACAGAGCCTGTGGCCGGGCGGCGTGGGCGGGTGGGGTGGCGGCTCTGCCCTCCCCGCCGCCCGCCCACGGGGCGTGTGGTCCGGGCTGGGGACACAGGAACATAGCCCTGGCTCTGTTCTCAGAGTCCCGGGAGGCGGCTGTCACCGCAGCGGCTGTGGCCGGTGGCTGGAGGCGCGCCCGGGGTGGGGGAGGGGCCGCGTCTGCCTTCGCCCCCGGGCGCCGGCCCTGCCAAGCCACAGGTGCCTGCGAGGAGGGAGGGGAGGCAGAGGGGGAGGCTGGGGCTGGGCGGCGGGGGCAGGGCTGGGAAGGGGGGAGAGGACAGCGAGGAGAGCCGGGGAGGGAGGCTGTGTCTGCACCCCCCCATCTTCCCCTCCACGGCCACCATCCCTGGGGCTGCTGGCCCCGCCGGGTTTCCGGGCCGTTCGTACAGTTCCGCAGGTTGCGCACTGCACAATCCCTGCCTCCCGTCGTCTGCACCCGCCACCTTTTCAGGTCTGATGCTGGAATGCCGGCGCCTTTCACCGTGAGCCTGGTGTGCGGGTGGGGGTGACAGGGCACCCCGGCGGGCCTCGCGTGGGGTGTAGGAAGCCGTGTCTGCGCTGGGAGCACAGAGGGACACCTGGCGTCCTGGGCGTCCCCTGCAGCCCCTTCCGCAGGAGCATCCGGTTCCCGTCGGAATCTCGGGCGCTGCAGCCCGCAGCCTCCCTGGTGGTTCTGACCCCGTCCCTCCTCCACCCCTCACCGCCCTCCTTGCCCAGAAATGAGCCCCTGACTCAGGACGGACGCGGGCCTGGGCTGCTGGCTCCGCAGGGCCCCGGGGGAACAGACGCCCATCGAAGCCTCTCCTGGCTGTGTGATCTGGGGCAAGTTACCGGGCCTCTCTGTGCCTTCAGTGCCTCACCTGAAAAGAGGAGGGAAGGAGAGACCGGTAGACGCGTCAGCCGGACGGTGGTGGCGGGAGCGCCCGGCGCAGAAACTGCCGCTGGCAGGCAGGGGCTGGGCTGGCCCGGGCGGTGGCACCAGGCTTGGCCCAGGGTGAACCCCGGGTTCGTCAACACCAGCAGGGGTGCAGGAGAGTCCTCCCTCCCTGAGTGCAGGAGCTGGCGGGAGGCCTCCTCCCCGCCCTCCTCCCCTCCCCCCTCCTCCCCCCTCCTCCCCTCCCCTCCCCTCTGTCCTCCTCCCCTCCCCTCTGTCCTCCTCCCTCCTCCCTCTCCTCCCCTCCCCCTCCCCCTCCTCCCCTCCCCTCTGTCCTCCTCCCTCTCCTCCCCTCCCCCTCCCCCTCCTCCCCTCCCGCTCCCCCTCGTGCAGGGGAAACCGCAGGCCCCTCCTCCTTATCTGGGGCCTGCTGTGGGCAGCCCTGCCCCAGAGCGGGCTCATCGGCTTGTCATCTGCACCCCAGTGGGCTTGGGGACGCATGCCCGAGAGGATTTCCCCAGGAACGGCAGGCTGTATGACAGCCATGCACATGTGGTGCCAGGCGACTGGGGGGGCCACGTCCACACTGGCCCTGACTCCTTGGCTTCCCTCCTCCGTGGCGGGCTCTGGTGGGTCAGGAAGGGCCGGGCCTGCAGACCCTTCTCAGACTGCAATGCTCAGGCCAGCCCCCCCCCCGCCCCTTCCCCGGCCTGTGGCCACTGCGCGGCCACCCGCCATCCATGCCAGGCCGGAGCCGGGGGTCGTAGGTGGGAGGGCGGGAACAGGAGGCCGCTCAGCCTCCCGCACTCCCCCCAGGGGCCAGCTCCCCGGGATAATAGTGACCCCATGACAACGCCCACGTGCTGGGCGCGGACTGACAGGGGGCCCCGCGGGGCGGGCTCTGCGTGGTTCCTCCTCTGACTCCCTCCCCCAAGGCGCTGGCCGTCCAGGCAGGTACTCGCCCATCTCAGAGACCTGCAGACTGAGGCTCAGGAGAACTGCCGCAGCCTGGGGCCGCGTACACACCTGGGGTCTCCAGACGGGGCCGGGCTGGCGACTTGGGCTGGAAATGGCCACTCATTCGTACCCCTTCAGCCCTTCCGTCCCCGGCCACCTGGCTTCCCCGGTGCTGCCCCGAGACCTCCTCCTGCCTCCATTTGGGGAGAGGTCTCTCCAGGAGTCTCAGGGCTGGACCTGCGCAGCCAGGGGACTTGAGAGTTGAGACACCCCGTGCAGAGCCTGGCTCTGGCTGTCCCCGGCCAGGTGGCCTTGGACAAGCAAGCCGCCTGCCCCACCGCGCACAGGGCCCCGTGCCCCTCCCCCGTCCGCCTCCCAAAACGCCGAGTCCCCCCCCAACCCCCCCACCCCCACCCCCGCACATCGAGTCTGGCAGTTCCCTCTGGTGTCCACACACCCACCCAGCCTCAAGCTGCCAGACGCGGGGAGGGTGGGCGTGCGTGGGAGGGAGAACATCACGCCCTTCTCGCCTTTCCTCTCCCCACCCTGCTCCGGGGAAGATTCCGGCAGGTGCTCCTGGCACATAGTAGGTGCTTTCCGATACCAGTTTCCTTCCCGCGCCCGAGGTGAGCCCCGGCAGGATTTCTGGGTTCTTGGGGCTCAGCCGGGGTCCCGCCCCGTTCCTGGGGGGCGGTTTCCTGCCGCCCCCTGCTCCATGGCGGGCTGGGCCCAGGCCCTGCTCCCTGCCAGACGCCAGGCAGGCCGGGGTCCCTGGAGTCCCCTCCGCTGGGCCTGCAGTCCCCTCCGCTGGGCGTGTGCTCCTGTTGCCGCCCGACCCCGAGGCCCAGCCAGGGCCCAGCGGCAATGGCCCGGGAGGGGCAGGAAGAAGATCTCTGTGGCCCCCTCCAGCTCCGCTCCTTGGCCCAGGTCGCTGAGATTAAGCCCCTGAGCAAGGTCTTGGGGGCAGACGTTTCCCGCCAGCCCTCCTGCCTGGCAGAGCCCAGGACGTGACCTCCTGGGGACCTCACCCCTGCCAAGCGTGGTGGGCAAAAGGGCTTATTTTGCAAATCCAAGGACAGGGCATTGGGTGTCTGGCCTTGGGAAGCCAAAGCATTGCCCTTTCTAGAACATTCTGATGGGTTATAAGGACCACAGGACTGGCTAGGAAATTCTGACAGGGATAGTCACCGTGGCCATGAGCAACAGCAGGAGGTCAGAGGTGGGGTCTTGTCCTCGGGGATCACGACGTCCAGCTGGGCAGGTGGGGCTGTTACACCCCGAGGAGCAGGGGGGCGGGGGGCCACACGGCATAGACAACCCGGGAGGACTCCCTGGAGGAGGAGGAGGGTCGGAGCTGGGACTTGAAGGACTCCAAGCTGCAGAGGACAGAGTTCGAAGTCTTCTTAGAGGCAGAGAGTCCAGGGGGAGGAGAGGTTGCTCTGGGGCCTCCTCTGAATTGTGGGGGGGGGGGCAGCGGGTACCCCCCCAACCTCCTTCCTTGAGCCCTGGGTGACCCCACCATTCCGCAGATGGGGAGCCTGAAGCCTGGGGCACCATTTGGCCAAGCAAGAGGGAGGCAGGTGGGAGGAAGGCGTGAGGCAGGTGGGAGGACCCCCTGCTGCCCAGGGGACCCCTGACGCTCCACCCTGGGGCTGCCCCCATCTTTGTGGCCCCCCAACACGGTCGAGGTTTGGGGTCACATCTCAGAGTTCGATCCGTGCTCTGTATGAGACCGTCGTCCCGATGTGAAATCTTGACATAAACAAGGTTAACAAATGGGCTCCATTTGGCGTGGCCCGGCCCTAATTAGACGCAATTACCGCTCACCGGGGGGCCGCGGAGCCCATCCATCACGCGGCCTCGCCGCCAGCCCTCCCCTCTCCGCCGGCCAGGGAGGAGCCCGCCGGCACGGTCCTTCTCCCCGTCCTCTGCGTTTTACTTGGGGACCTGTGGGTTTCCAGGGGGGTGCGGGACCCGCCGACTGCCCGGTAAAGTCTTCGCGACGCATGTCAGTTCGTTTCAGTTGAGGGAAAATTCACATGACGTAAAACCAACTGCTTTAAAGTGCACGGCCCGGTGGCATCGGGCACATTCACAACGTGTGCAGGCACTCACAGCGTGCGCGGGCACTCACAGCGTGCGTGGGCACTCACAGCGTGTGCAGGCAGTGCCAATGTCCAGGGCAAAACCAGCCCGTCACCCCAGAAGGACACCCGCTCTGCTTTCTGTCTGCGTGGATTCGCCTGTTGTGCGTGTTTCCTACACGTGGAACCGCAGGATGCGTGTGTGGCCTTTTGTGTCTGCTTCTCTCATGCAGCATGGTGTCTTCCATGTTGTTGCATCACGTGTGGGCCTCTCTGGCTGTTCCTTTTCAGGGCCAAGTAATATTCCAGGGTTTGCATAGACCCGGTTTTATTTTTTGCCTTGTTTTTGTTGTTGTTGTTGTTGTTGTTGAGACAGAGTTTTACTCTGTCACCCTGGGTAGAATGCAGTGGTGTCCTCGTAGCTTACAGCAACCTCAAACTCCTGGGCTTCAAGCGATCCTCCTGCCTCAGCCTCCCGAGTAGCTGGGACTACAGACATGTGCCACCATGCCCGGATGATTTTTTCTATTTTTAGTAGAGATGAGGTCTCGCTCTTGCTCAGGCTGGTCTCGAACTCCTGAGCTCAAGCGATCCTCCCGCCACAGCCTCCCGGAGTGCTGGCGCCACAGGCATGAGCCACCGCGCCCGGCCTAGACCCCGTTTAACGTGTCCGTCCTTGCCTTTGGGCCGTCTGCACCTGCTGGCTGCTGGGAACCTGCACGTGCAAGTGGGTCTCTGAACACCTGTTTGCAGTTCTTCCGGGAACCTGGCTGGCCGTACTATGCGTTTGGTTTTATTTAATATGCACATGCACGTGGCTTCTGCCAGGTGCCAATTCAGCATTCGCGACATCTCTAAGAGGTGGGTGTGGTTGTCCCCCGTTCTGCAGAGGAGGAAACCGAGGCTTGGCGGGTGTGACAGCCAGGACCTGAACCAGGCAGCCAGACCACCCTGGCTCCACTAGTGGACTTGACAGTGCAGAGCTGAGGCCGGCCTGCTGCCGATCTGTCCTGCAGCCCTGGCCGGCCCTGTGCAGTGTGGCCACTCCCTACCCCTGACCCCACGCGGCGTGGTAATCTCCCGGCCTCCCTCGCTGTGGGCACACAGCCTCCCTTGGCTTATCTGTCTGCCCGAGGCTCCCGCCCACCCTCTTATCTTGGCCTTGGGCCCTTCCTGTGCCCGCAGAGCCTGACTGCAGTGGGGCAGGGACGGCCCCTTGCAGTCGCTAGACACAGGGGACAGGGTTTACTCCCGGGAGGCCAATCAGATCTGGGGGCCCTGGCCGTGAGCCCCCCTGTTTCAGAGGGACTCGCAGGGACCTGCCGCCTCTGCATAAGTGGCGATGGCACTCCCAGGCACACTGGCGGGAGGGACCCCAGCCCCGCACTCTCCCCATGAGACGGCAGAGGGCTTGAAAGTTAGGGGCATCTGCCCGTGGAACCTCCGCTTGTCGGGTCCCTGGGCCCGGACACGGGGGACGCAGGGTGAGGAGGAAGGACAGCCCGGAACAGGGGTGCAGACAGAGCAAGGCGAGGTGCTGCGGGATGGGAGCAGGACGCCCAGGGCAGGTCATAGTGTGCACACACATGCCCGCACACACATGCACATACATAGCGCACACACACATGCACATACATAGCTGCACACACACATGCACATACATAGTGCACACACACACATGCACATACATAGTGCCACACACACATGCACATACATAGTGCCACACACACACATGCACATACATAAGGCACACACATGCACATACATAGTGCACACACATGCACATACATAGCTGCACACGCACACACATGCACCTGCACACAGAGCTCCCAACACATGAACACACAACGTAGCACACGTGTACACACAATAGACACCTGCATGCACACAGCACACATACACCTGTATACACATGCACACACATGTGCACACATGCACATGCATGTGCACACATGCACACACACAGAGCTCCCAACACATGAACACACAATGTGGGACACGTACACACGGTAGACACCTGCATACACAGCACACATTTGCACACACACACAGAGCTGCTAGCATACCCCCACACACAGCCCTCTGTACACACACACACACACACACACACACACACACACACACACACGCATACACACACACTCCTGCGGTCTCTCTCTGACGCCCGCTCTTCCCCGCAGGCCAGCCCGGGTGACCGCAGGACCGCTCCTGCTTCCTTCTGATTGCCTCTGGGTGCCTGTCCGCTGGGGAGGGGCCCAGGCCTGGAGCCTGCCAGGGCTTGAGGGCGGTGGCTGGCTGGCGGGGGAAGAGGACTCTGCCATCCAAGCGTCCCCAAGGCAGGAAGTCATCCGGCAGGGGGCAGGAGGACCCCACCTGCCTCTTACCCGCGGATCCTGGGGTCAGAGTGCACCGCTGGTCTCTGGGCCAGTGAAAGTGTCCACAGGGCGGTGTCCTTGGCCCACAAGCTGCTGCCATCAGTCTCTGGCCGTCCCCCGGGGAGTCCTGGCACCCGCGCCCGGCTTCAGTTCAGGCCCCATTTGGTTTTCCCCTGGAATCCAGTTGACGCCAACGGCCCCGTGCACACGGGCACAGCCTCACAGGGTCCCTCTCCCTGGGCCCTCAGGCCCCGCTGGGCGGCAGGGAGTGTCACCTCCCTTCATCCATGGGGACAGGCTCAGAGCAGGGTGCTGGTGTGCCAGTGTAGACACGAGGCGGGAGACTGCCCAGCCCGGCCCCTCCGTGGGCCCAGAGACCCTCTCTGACAGGAGCAGGCACGTGCCTCACGCTGGCCGAGACCCAGCTCTGAGCACGTGGCAGGGCGGCAGGTGCCCCGTCCTCAGGGGCCTGAGCTGGGGTGCCCGGCCTCTCCTTCACCTCAACAGCAGGCGGCCCGGGCCCTGGCTTCCTCTGACCTCCGCTGTGTCCTTGCTGTGTGACCTCCAACCACTCTCTCAGCCTCTCTGGGCCTTCACTGCCACACCTGTCAAACAAAACCAACGGTGGCGGGTCTCCAGGCGGGTCATGTGAGTTTCCAGCACTGCTCAGCACCGGGTGTGGACCAGTGTCATGAGAAAAGACTCCTTTACCGTCCCCTGCCGCCGGGTCCCCCTCCCCCTTCTCCCACCAGGTGTGACCTGCACAGGTGTGTGGGCGGGCTGACCTGGGGGCCCTGGCACCCGTGTCCTCAGACACCTTGAGGGCCGCCCCGGGCCCTGTGCCGTGCTGCCAGGCGGGCGGGGACAGGCCTGTTCTTGCCCAGGAAGCCCTTTGCCCCGATCCGGGCCGGCATGCGGCACCTGGGCCATGGCCCTGGGCGGGGCGGCCTCGGCCGGTGGGGGCCTGTGGCTGCATGTCAGCGCAGGAGGCTGAGGGACCCGGGGGAGGGGGAGGTGTGTTTACTGCGTGTCTCTCGCCATGGTTACACCACAGCCCCTCCCCCGCCCCCCCCACCCTGCACCCCCGGCACCATCCTGGCACCAAACGTGTGTACATGAGGCTGGACCCAAATGGGCGTGGCACAGCCACCGCTGTCAAGGTCACCGTCCGGAGGGGTGTGGACGCCGGACAGAGACTCGGGCCGGTGGGAGACGCTTGCTCCCCCTCCCCCCCCGCACCCCCACAGACGGCTCCTCCTCGGGGTCCCTGGGGCGCAGGCGGGAGGCCGAGCGGGCCGTGGCTGGGCTGGGCCCGGGGGTGGTGGTGGCCGCAGCCCCTGCGCCAGGCAGGTGCCTCTGCGCCCCCCCCCCCCCGCCCCCGGCGCCCGACCGCTGAGGGATGGCGGTGAACGCCGGGGCGTCTGATGAAGTTCATTTTTCACCTGCGCGTGTCCCCGCCTGCCCCGGCTCCCGCGGCGGGCGATCCATCCCAGAGCCCTTGCGCCCGCGGTGATGGGCTGTAGATCACTGCCTCCTGGAGACTGCCCGGCGGGCCGTTAGGAATGACCGCCGCTGACCCCGGCCGCCGCTCCGGCTGCAAGTGGGGGGAGGGGCCTGCCTCGGCCCTGGACGTGGGCGAGGGGCAGGGGGCGTCCCAGGGCGGCTGCAGGGCTGAGCCCTTCCCTGGGGGGGCAGGGGGCGTCCCAGGGCGGCTGCAGGGCTGAACCTTTCCCTGGGGGGGCATGGGGTGTCCCAGGGCGGCTGCAGGGCTGAGCCCTTCCCTGGGGGGCACAGGGCATTCCAGGGTGGCTGCAGGGCTGAACCCTTCCCTGGGGGGGGCATGGGGCATTCCAGGGCGGCTGCAGGGCTGAGCCCCTTCCTGGGGGGAAATGGGGCATCCCAGGGCGGCTGCAGGGCTGAACCCTTCCCTGGGGGGGGCATGGGGCGTCCCAGGGCGGCTGCAGGGCTGAGCCCCTTGCCCCAGGGGGGGCACGCGGCATGGGCGTCGCCATGGCCTGCCCGTGGGCCCCGTGGCCGCGTGGCGGCTGCCCCCGGTCGGGGGCTGTCTGTGACAGGTCAGGCTTGAGGGCGCGCTGGCTGGGAGGCCACCGCCACCTCCCACCCTGGTCAGACGTGGTGACTTGGTGACACTCCCCGCCCGCCCTGCCCCGTCTGGGCTCAGCCGTGCGGCCAGCCGAGCCAGGCCCTGAGCTTGCGGCCGATTCCTCGGGGCGGCAGCCTGGTCCTCGGGGCTCCCACCCCGGCCCCGCCATCCCACTGCGCAGACGGGCCGGCCCCGTCTTGCCTCAGTGTCCCCGTAGGTAAGAGGAGGTAGCTGCGTGACGGGGCCTCGCTCACGGGGCTCCGTGACGGTGCAGTGAGTTAGTTACGACAGACGGCCACGGCGGGGTCGGGTACCTCGCCCTGGGGAAGCGTGACCGGCAGCTCTCGTCACCCTCCTCATCTTGTCGTCTAAGTGGCGTTCAGAGCCCGGCGCGTGGCCCCGCGTGTTGGCTGTGTGACGTTTGGGAGACGCTCGCCCTCTCTGGGCCTCGGTGACATGGCGGCACGAGGATTGAGTTCGCGTTCTCGTGAGGAGCCCGAAGGGAGCTGGCGCGGGGTCAGGAAAGAGACGCCCCGATTGTGGGGTGCTGGACACGGCCCCCCACCCCCATGCCACACACTGCCTGCCCGGGATGCTTTTTCCAGAACCTTCCCCTGGTGGTCTCGTTAGCAGATTTCACCCCGACGGGTGCCCGGGGGGAGAGGGGGATCAGAGTGATGTTTTCGGGGCGGCCCTGGCTGCTGGCTTCGGCGGGGTGGATGTTTGGAGGGGCCGCGGCACGGCTCCCACGGAAGGTTCTGGGCCCCGTGGGGTGCACAGCCTCGCACGCAGCGTCTTCCAGTGCCGGCTCCCCTGCGTTCTGGGCCGTTTGAGCGTGAGGCCCACGGCACCACTTGAAGGGCACCGCAGGGGGTGATCTGGGAACTGGCAGTGTGGCCTTGTCCCCGGCCCAGCCCGCGTGTGAGCTCCGAGCGCAGCAGACACGGGCCTCAGCAGGGCGGCAGCCCCTCCACGCCTGGGCGTCCCGCCCAAACCCGCCAGCTTCCCAGAGCCCCCTGGAGCCTCACCCGTTGTCACAGGCTGTGGAGACACGAGCTTGGCCCCAGCCTCCCAGCCAGCCCTCCCCTCACCCACGCCGCCCGCGCCCCTGCTTTGTGGTTCCTTTGCTCGTGGTTCTGTCCCAGGGCCTTTGCACGTGTTTCCCCGCTTGCCTGGGGTGCCCCTTCCACAGAACTGTGTACGACTGGCTCCTTCTGGACCTTCAGGCCTCAGCTCAAAGGTCCCCTCCTTGGTGGAGCCCTTCTGGACCACCGGATCTGATCGCCCCTCTTCTAGGAAGTTACTCACTTCCACGTCGCCGTGATTTGCTTTCTTTCTCCTGCTTGTCACTAAGTACCCAGGCTTGGCTTGTTTGATTTTCTACTTCTTTTTAAAAATCACTCTCCCTTAGTTAGAACATAAGCATTGTGAGAGGTTGTTCGTCTGTTTTGTTCACTAGTGTGTCCCCAGAGCGTGGGACAGTGCCAGGTGCGTAGTAGGTGCTCAGTAAATACTTACTGGCTGGACAAATGGATGAATGAAAGAATGGGTAGGTGGGTGGTTGGACAGGTGGGTGGATGGGTGGGTGGATGGTGGATGGGTGGATGGGTGGATGGATGGTGGGTGGGTGGGTGGATGGATGGATGGATGGATGGGTGGATGGATGGATGGTTGGGTGGATGGATGGATGGGTGGGTGGATGGATGGGTGGGTGGGTGGGTGGATGGATGGATGGATGGTGGATGGATGGGTGGATGGATGGATGGATGGTGGATGGATGGGTGGATGGGTGGATGGGTGGATGGATGGATGGTGGATGGTGGATGGGTGGGTGGATGGATGGATGGATGGTGGATGGGTGGGTGGATGGATCGATGGATGGTGGATGGGTGGATGGATGGATGGTGGATGGGTGGGTGGGTGGATGGATGGATGGTGGGTGGGTGGATGGATGGATGGTGGATGGGTGGGTGGGTGGATGGATGGTGGGTGGATGGATGGATGGGTGGATGGATGGATGGTTGGGTGGGTGGATGGATGGATGATGGATGGTTGGTGGATGGGTGGGTGGATGGATGGATGGTGGATGGGTGGATGGATGGATGGATGGTGGATGGGTGGATGGATGGATGGTGGATGGTGGATGGGTGGGTGGATGGATGGATGGGTGGATGGATGGATGGTGGATGGGTGGATGGATGGGTGGGTGGATGGATGGATGGGTGGATGGATGGATGGTGGATGGGTGGATGGATGGATGGTGGATGGTGGATGGGTGGGTGGATGGATGGATGGATGGATGGTGGATGGGTGGGTGGATGGATGGATGGTGGATGGTGGATGGGTGGGTGGATGGATGGATGGATGGATGGTGGATGGGTGGGTGGATGGATGGATGGTGGATGGTGGATGGGTGGGTGGATGGATGGATGGATGGATGGATGGTGAATGGTGGATGGGTGGGTGGATGGTGGATGGTGGATGGGTGGGTGGATGGATGGATGGTGGATGGTGGATGGTGGATGGGTGGGTGGATGGATGGATGGATGGATGGATGGTGGATGGGTGGGTGGATGGATGGATGGGTGGATGGATGGATGGTGGATGGGTGGATGGATGGATAGTGGATGGTGGATGGGTGGGTGGATGGATGGATGGTGGATGGATGGATGGTGGATGGGTGGATGGATGGATGGTGGATGGTGGATGGTGGGTGGATGGATGGATGGGTGGATGGATGGATGGTGGATGGGTGGATGGATGGATAGTGGATGGTGGATGGGTGGGTGGATGGATGGATGGGTGGATGGATGGATGGTGGATGGGTGGATGGATGGATGGTGGATGGTGGATGGGTGGGTGGGTGGATGGATGGATGGATGGATGGATGGATGGATGGTGGATGGGTGGGTGGATGGATGGATGGTGGATGGTGGATGGTGGATGGTGGGTGGATGGATGGATGGATGGATGGATGGATGGATGGATGGATGGTGGATGGGTGGGTGGATGGATGGATGGTGGATGGTGGATGGTGGATGGGTGGGTGGATGGATGGATGGTGGATGGTGGATGGGTGGGTGGATGGTGGATGGTGGATGGTGGATGGGTGGGTGGATGGATGGATGGATGGATGCATGGATGGATGGATGGATGGATGGTGGATGGATGGGTGGATGGATGGATGGTGGATGGATGGATGGATGGGTGGATGGTGGATGGATGGATGGATGGATGGATGGTGGATGGGTGGGGATGGGTGGGTGGATGGTGGATGGTGGATGGGTGGGTGGATGGATGGATGGTGGATGGTGGATGGGTGGGTGGATGGTGGATGGTGGATGGGTGGGTGGATGGATGGATGGATGGATGGTGGATGGGTGGGTGGATGGTGGATGGTGGATGGTGGATGGGTGGGTGGATGGTGGATGGTGGATGGTGGATGGGTGGGTGGATGGATGGATGGATGGATGGTGGATGGTGGATGGTGGATGGGTGGGTGGATGGTGGATGGTGGATGGGTGGGTGGGTGGATGGATGGATGGATGGTGGATGGTGGATGGTGGGTGGATGGTGGATGGTGGATGGTGGATGGGTGGGTGGATGGTGGATGGTGGATGGTGGATGGGTGGGTGGATGGTGGATGGTGGATGGTGGATGGGTGGGTGGATGGATGGATGGATGGATGGTGGATGGTGGATGGGTGGGTGGATGGTGGATGGTGGATGGTGGATGGGTGGGTGGATGGATGGATGGTGGATGGATGGATGGTGGATGGGTGGGTGGATGGATGGATGGATGGATGGGTGAGTGGGTGGAAGGAAGGAAAGATGGCAGGAGGGCCGGCCACACCGGGTTTCTTTCCTTCCCCTGCCCAGCTGTGATCACTGATGAGGAAAAGAGAAGCGGCAGCTGGTGCTTCTCTCCTGGGCACTGGCTGAGCCAGGATGGGTGACTCATGACACGGGGTGTGACAAGGTGGATGAGACGGGGTCCCTCAGGCAAAGTCGCAGGTGTGCCATGAATCCCACGAGGTGGAGAAACGTTCCGTGCCGTCTGAGGCTCTCTGAACCGTGCGATAGCCCTCGCTGAGCAGGAGAAGGAGCTCAGCCCCCGAGGGCTCCCGGCCAGGTGCTGGGGACCACGGGGACGGCCGCCGTCTGGTGGACAGGTCGTCATTAAGAAGCTGCTGGGTCAGTTCAGGTCCGGGGGAGGCGCGTGCATTTGCATCTGATTTGCATGCAGGTGGAGTGAAACCTGGGTGTTCAAAGCTCCTCTGGGTGGTCACGTCTTGTCTTCCTCCGTCCCGCCCACCGTCTGCCACATGCCAGGACGCAGGGACAGAGAGAAGGACCTCCTGCCCTCGGGGGGCTGAGCATCCTAGGACTGCTCTTCTGTGTAAATGAGAATAATCCCAGCAAGTGACCGAGGTCCTTCCCGCCGGCAGCCCCTTGCCTGTACTGATCCACTGCGTCCTCCCAGCCTGCCAGTCGGTGCTGGCCCTGCCCCACTGCACAGAGGGGCAAACCGAGGCCCAGAGAGGGGCGTCACAGATGGCCACGCAGCAGGTGCAGGTAGGCGCAAGCTGAGCACTTTGTGTGGATCTGGGCACTACACTCTTACAGAGACCCATGGAGTCAGGCTCTTTGTCCCGTTTTACCCAAGGGGAAACTGAGGCACGGCTCTGCTGCGGCCTCACGAAGCTACAGGCCATGAGCAGCCTCCAGGGAGGAGGACAGCATTCAGGAGGCCAGGGGAGGTGTCCAGTGAGATGAGGGCAGGGACCCCTTTTACTCTCTGGACGGGGTGGGGTTCCCCTGAGTGCAGGGCAGCCACACGCCCCAGGCCTCCGCCCGCCAGTGAGGACGTCAAGTCTCCTTTGAGCCCTGATTCTGAGAGCCGGCTTTGTGTCCCGCCGTATAACAATATGATAGGTTAGGGTCAAGCTGTGGTCCCATAACTTGTTGGAAGACATTTCAGAACAATAAAGGTGTCTGGCTTTATATCTGCTCGTATTTTATCCCGGCTTTGGCCTCCCCAGCTCACTGGCCCTGGATTTACTGCGCGGATATCTTAAATGGGGTGAGGTTGGACGTGAGCATCCCCCCCGCCCCCCCCCCAGGCCGTAGGAGCCGGCCCGGCGCTGGCCTGCGCCCGCTGGGGCATTTACCTCCCGCCCCCCCGGCAGCCGGCCGGCGCGCAGCGAAGGTCGCTGGACTGCGGGTGTCATGACATTACATTTCTGTGTCTGCACTTTGGAGACGCGTCACACTGGCAGGGTGACAGGCGCGGGGCTGGGCACCTCGGGGGACTGATGGCGGTCACTTTATCACAGCGCCTTCGCCACCCCGCCGCCGCGCCCCCCGGGAGGTGACAGAGCGCGGCGCCAGCCTCCTGGCCGGGGCTGGGTAGCCAGTTTGACGCCGGGCAGCTCTCCGGCCCGCGGGGAGCCCAGCGCAGTCCGGGAAGCGCCAGGGCGGAGCAGGCGGGAACCCACCGCGGCGGGAATGGCCACCGTGTACCCGCACAGTTCAGGGCCTGCCGCCGCGCTCTGGGCGCTGTGCTGGCTTTACTAACGCATTTCATATCAAACCACCCCAGGAAATAGGCATGTTTTTTGAGACAGAGTCTTGCTCTGTCGCCCAGGCTAGAGTGAATGCCGTGGCGTCAGCCTAGCTCACAGCAACCTCACACTCCTGGGCTCAAGCGATCCTCCTGCCTCAGCCTCCCGAGTAGCTGGGACTACAGGCATGCGCCACCACGCCCGGCTAATTTTTTCTATATATTTTTAGTTGGCCAATTAATTTCTTTCTATTTTTAGTAGAGACGGGGTCTCGTTCTTGCTCAGGCTGGTTTTGAACTCCTGACCTTGAGCAATCCGCCCGCCTCGGCCTCCCAGAGTGCTGGGATTACAGGCGTGAGCCACCGCGCCCGGCCCAAGTATTTTTTTTTTTTTTATTAGAGACAGTGTCTCACTCTGTCCCCAGGCTAGGGTGCCATGGTGCTGTCATAGCTCACTGTGGCGTTGAACCCCCAGGCTCGAGGGATCCTCCCACGTCAGCCTCTCGAGCAACTGGGACTACAGTTGTGTGCCACCACGACCAGCTAATTCTTCTTACCTTTTATAGAGACGGGGTCTCACTATGTTGCCCAGGCTGGTCTCAAACTCCTTAGCTCAAGCAGTCCTTCCGTCTCAGCCTCCTAAAGTGCTAGGATTACAGGCATGAGCCGCCTCTCCTGGCCTGAAAGGAGGTATTCTGATCCCATTAGTCAACCGAGGAAACCGAGGCACGGAGCAGTAAAGGGACCGGGGCGGCGGGAACAAAGTAGCACAAACTTGAAGCCACGGAAGCTTATTCTCCCGCAGTTGCGGAGGCCAAGAGTCTGCGTGGGAGATGTGGGCGGGGCCGTGCCCTTGCCGAGGGGTCTAGGTGAAGACCCTTCCTCCCCTCTCCTGGCGTCCGGTGGTTTCTGCCACTGCCCCCATTTCACAGATGAGCAAACCAAGGCTGGGATGGAGAGCACAGCCAGGGCGTTGAGGAAGGGCCCGGAACCCAGGCGGTTGACCGCCTTGCCCGGGAGGGAGCACGGGGGATGGGGGTAGGGACGCCCGGGGGTGTCTGTCTGTCCACCTGGAGCAGAGCGTGGGTCTCAGTCAGCTCGTGGATCAGCCCCTTTGGGCTCGGCCGCCTCCCCTGGACCAGGACAGGGGCTGGTCGGAGGGGAGAGGCTGGTGCAGGAGGCTGTGCGGGCCATGGTCATGGCTCCAGGGCGGGGGCTGGTCGGAGGGGAGAGGCTGGTGCAGGAGGCTGTGCGGGCCGTGGTCATGGCTCCAGGACGGGCGCTGGTCGGAGGGGAGAGGCTGGGGCAGGAGGCTGTGCGGGCCGTGGTCATGGCTCCAGGGCGGGGGCTGGTCGGAGGGGAGAGGCTGGGGCAGGAGGCTGTGCGGGCCGTGGTCATGGCTCCAGGGCGGGGGCTGGTCGGAGGGGAGAGGCTGGGGCAGGAGGCTGTGCGGGCCGTGGTCATGGCTCCAGGGCGGGGGCTGGTCGGAGGGGAGAGGCTGGTGCAGGAGGCTGTGCGGGCCGTGGTCATGGCTCCAGGGCGGGGGCTGGTCGGAGGGGAGAGGCTGGGGCAGGAGGCTGTGCGGGCCGTGGTCATGGCTCCAGGGCGGGGGCTGGTCGGAGGGGAGAGGCTGGGGCAGGAGGCTGTGCGGGCCGTGGTCATGGCTCCAGGGCGGGGGCTGGTCGGAGGGGAGAGGCTGGTGCAGGAGGCTGTGCGGGCCGTGGTCATGGCTCCAGGGCGGGGGCTGGTCGGAGGGGAGAGGCTGGTGCAGGAGGCTGTGCGGGCCGTGGTCATGGCTCCAGGGCGGGGGCTGGTCGGAGGGGAGAGGCTGGGGCAGGAGGCTGTGCGGGCCGTGGTCATGGCTCCAGGGCGGGGGCTGGTCGGAGGGGAGAGGCTGGGGCAGGAGGCTGTGCAGGCCGTGGTCATGGCTCCAGGCCAAGCGGCAACACCACAGCTGCCTCCCGGGAGTCAGAGAAACACACGAGCTTCAGGCTGTCCGAGGCCTCTGGCCGGGCAGGGGCAGAGGCCGGGCCGGTGGTCAGACCCCCCCCACAGGGCCCTAGTGGTCCAATGTCTGCAAGGGACACGTCACCCTTTGAGTCCTGGCAGTGGTCATGTTTGATGTTGCTATGGCGCCACCAGGCACGGGACCTCACACACAGTAGGTGCTTAATAGGTGCCTCTAGCACTGACTCCGTCGTGGAGCTGAAGAGCTGCGGGGGCAGCTGACGAGGGGCTGTTTTGCTGGCGTCACTTTGCAGAGACCACTACCGAGGCCCACAGAGCCCCTTATCCGTGCTGAGACAGGTCTGGAACCTTCTGGAACAGGCGTTCTTCGGGCCGCTGTGCGATTCGCAGCCCCCAAAAGGCGGGGGACTCCCACCCAGGAGGCAGCAGCCGGCCCAGGCCCAGGGCTCTGATCTCTGGGGGGGTTCCTCAGGCGCCCCCAGCCCCAGGACACCCTCTCTCTCCCTGTCCTGCTGCCCCCGGCGTGCTGCGGGGAGTGGGGGTGCCTGGGCCTGGGCCTGGAGGGCTGTGGCCCCCCACCTCACCCCTGCAGGCAGGTGGGCCTTCCCGCCGCCAGGGGGCAGCAGGGGCCCGGCCGCCCTCCTGGCCCTGCAGTCCTGGGGCAGGTCCCTGGGGCAGGGGCAGGGCTGGGAGCTCCAGCTCTGGAGTCACATGGGTGTCTGCAGGGGTGCGGGGTGTGGGGCGTGCCCCTGGGCCCTCTCGACACCCCTCCTCTGCCCAGCAGCCTCAGGTCGGGTGGGCGCTGGGGGTGGGGGGGCACCGGCAGGTGCAGCCCCACCTGCCCGTGACACACACAGACGTCACCTGCCAAGGTTGGGGCTGGGGTGGAGGGGGCCGGGCGGGGAGACAGGGGGAGGCGAGGCCCCAGGAATTAAATGTTCCTAAGTGCAGGCCTGGGGCTCTCCAAGTAGGGCGAAGCCATTAGCGCTCATTAAAGTTTAATGCCTGTGGGCCGGCGGGGACACGGCTGTAACTTGGAGGGTGTGGAGGAGGTTCTCCAGCCACCCCCCAGGCGGGGCTGGCTCCTCCACTCTCACGCGGACAGCGCGGCCGGCCCTGCACGCCACCCTAAGACTGTGGGCTCCCTAAGACTGACGGCTCCGCGGTCCCTCGGCTGCGCGGGTTCGGGAGGCCCCGCCCACGTGTGCCGGGGTCCCAGGGTTCACCCCGGGTGGGCGTCCCTCCTACCTGCCCTCCTGGCTGCAGCGTGACCTTGCGGTGGGACCAGGCCCTGCCGGGAGCCAGGTGTGGCCTTCCCTCCCGGGGGCTTGCCGGTAGCGCGTGTGGGGTGTGTCGTGGCCGGGGGGGGGGGGGGGGACGTCCTCTCGCCCCCAGAGCGGCTGCGTTTCCGCAGCAGAGCAGACGTCCCCTCCTGTGCCCGCCGCCGCCGCCCCCTGCCTGAAGTCGCGCCTCCACCCACCCCGGGCACCGAGACCCACTCCGTGCCGGCCCGAGCTCCGTCGGCACACGGTTTCCGGGCTCAGTCGGCACACGGTTTCCGGGCTCAAAGACTGTCCCGGGCCAGGGGGAGGGGAGCCGTCCTGGAGCTTCATGGGGGACAGGCTGGAGGCATCCCCAGAAGGCTTCCTGGAGGAGGTGGCGATTGAGCTGGGCCTCACAGAAGGATGTGTGGGAGTTAAGCCAGTAGAGGGAAGCTCGAGCATTATCGGGCGGGGTGGGGGCGGGAGTGAGCAGGAGGGGAGGGCAGAGGCCGGGGCACCTGTGGGGTGGGAGGTGGGGGAGGAGCAGGAGGAAGGCCTGGGGCACGTGGGGCCTGCGGCACACACCAGGCTGAAGGCTTGGACGTCGCCCTGAGCCACCACCCACTCTAAGCCCGGGATGGAGGGTTAAAACCCATCCCAGGCCCAGAGGAAAGCCTGGAGCTGCCGGGCCTTCAGGGCAGGGTGCCCGTGGTGGGCGTCAGGAAGGAGGGAAGGAGGAAACCAGGGCGTCGCGTCCCAGCTGTGCACCAGGCTCCCGACCAGGCTCTTCCTGCGAAAGGGACTGCAGGATCCCCATTTTACAGGCGGGTAAACCGAGGTGGAGAGTGCAGAGTGCAGAGGGGCCTCCCAGATCCTGCAGGCCCGGCTGGGCCTACACAGGCTGGCACGTTCACGGCCCAGAGACACCTCCCAGCGGCCAGCCCCCAGCTCGGCCACGGCGGCTCCAGGCCCCCTCCCCCCCCAGGGCTCCCGAGAAAACCTTTTGCACCCTCTGGCTCACCCTTAATAAACTTTCCCCCAGTCTGTCGCGGAAGCCCTCCCTGCCCACGCTCTTCCCTCCCGGGGCCTGCCCAGAACAGCTCCTAAATCACACCCCGCCAGCCTCCTCCGCTTCCCCTGCCTCCCTCCCCGGCCTCTGTCCCTTCCCAGGCCGGCCTGAGCAGGGCCGCACAGAAGAGACCAGGAGGGAGGACAGCCAGGGAGCACCCAGCCCCTGCACAGCAGGGGGCCCGGGGGGTTCCGGCTGCCCGAGTCACTGCAGACTGGACCCCGAGACCCCCAGCCCAGGCCCCGCCCCCTGGCGCCCGCATGCAGTGAGCTTCCAGATGCTCTCGGGATGGGGGAAGGGGGTTTCTCCTTTTTGCCTCTGGAACATTCTGCCTCTAGAACATGCTCTTGGGTACGCATGGGCCTGTTTTGCAGCCTGGGCTGTCCTCCCCATCTGTAGCTCACGGTCCGTGTTGGGAATGTCGTCACTTGGATCTCAGGAGAGGGAAGTGGGGTGCGGCCACGCCTCCCGGTCACTGTCCTCGCCCCTCCCCCGGCGCCCCGCCGTCTTGTTCGCTCTGCGCCTGCCAACGCCTTCCGCTGCCCGCCGCTGCCACGGGCGAGCTGCCCACCACCCCTGCCCCAGCTGCGGACGTCGGCTGGCCCAGGGCCGGCGGCTCCCTCCTCCCCAGGCGCGGGGTGTCCGGGCCGTGCCGAGTCCGCCCTGCAGGTCCGGGTGGCCGTCCCGGGGCTGCCCCGATGGCACGGGGCCTCTCGGAGGGGGACGGGGGACTCGGCCCGGCCGTGGGTGAGGCGGCGTCGGGGAGGGACACACAGGTGTGGCCACGCCGCTGGGGGGGGTGGTCCCCTGTTTCCTGTCTGTGCACAAGAGGGGGTGCCCCAATCCCCTGCAGGGAGCATGGGACCCTCAATGCTGGAGAAGGGCGGAGGGACAGAGACAGAACGGAGGGAGCGAGACGGGCAGAGAGAGACAGACAGGGGACGCAGAAAGCAACAGCCAGAGGCCGAGAGGGGACTCCCTTCCGCTGGGGGAGAGGAGGGTGCGGGCGGCGTGGGGCGGATGGAAAGGAGACAGCCGACTCCCCAGGGTGCTGCCTCCCCTGCGGTCGCCGCCTCCCTGGGGTCCCGGTGGGAGGCGGAGGTGGCAGACTGGGTCTCCCGCACGCAGAGGCAGGGCTCACCCACGGCGCCGTGGCAGGGCGGCGGCTTTTCTCCGCTTTCCCGATCTGGGAGGTAAATAGCGCCGGGCTGGGGCCGCAGGGCGAGGCTCTCGGGGTGGGAGCCGGCTGCAAGGCCCGGCGGCACTGGAGCGACACACGCAAGCCCCTTGGGTGCAAGTGACACGCTCCCTGCCACGTGCACAGCGCTGCCCTCTCCCGCCAGCTGGTGCGTCCCCGGGGGCCAGGCGTCGTGTGCGGCACGGCGCGGGTGTCTCCTTGCACCGACCCTGCCCGGAGCACGCGGTCCCCAGAGCCCGGGCCGGAGGAGGGACGGATCCTGGAGACGGAGCTGTCGACTGGAGTCCACGAGTTCCAAAGTCACCTTCCAGGCGGGGCGCCTTCGGGCCCTGACGCAGCCCCGGGCCTCCCCGGAGCGCGTGGCAGCGTGGGAGGCGCCACCTGCCACGGAGCAGCCATCTGGCCGTGCTCGGGGACGCCTGCCTGTCAGCCCCACACCTGGGGCCTGTGCGGCCCGGCTCCGGGGACCGGGTGGCCTTGGGCTTGGGGACTGAAGTGTGGGAGGCGGGCGGCCCGCCCTCCTGGAGGTCTGATTTCAATTCCGGCATTTCCCCGGGGACCCTCCCGCGGCCCTCCCGGGGGGAGGCTTCTGGAAGCAGATGAGCCCCGGAGACCCCGCTGCCTCTGATAACCGCTTTTGTACAGAATCCGGAGGAGTCGGGGCTCACCCTGCAGACCGATTAACTCAGCCGGGAGGGGGGTGCGGGCCTGGGGGGGGTCCCAGCTCTTCCAAGCGGTTCCGTGCCGCCCGGGTGGGAACCTGGTGTTGATGCCCTTGGCTGGCTGGGGCGTGCCGGGCCAGGTGGGGGTCCCTGCAGGACGGGGCTGGTGGTGGCTCCCCCCCACAGGCTGTCTGTGAGCGTTAGGTGGTCACCTGCAGTGGCGTGGGGGGTCTCCGGCACCTCCGGGTCGGTGCCCGGGAGTCTCGACGTGCAGGTGGAGAAGCCGGAGCAGAGGGGTCTGGGGGTGTGGCTGGGCCCCCGAGGTCGCAGGAGGTGAGAGTGCAGCCCCCCACCCGCGTGGGGGCCGCGGGGAAGCGTGCCGGCTCCGTGTCAGCCTGTGTGCCAACGGCTGCACCCGTCCTTGACTGCAAATGGAGACGCGCCTGCCCCCACCCCAGCAGGCCAGACAACCGCCGGTTCCCGCGTCCTCAGGAGAATTGCTGCACAACCCCAGACCTCAGTTTCCCCAGCTCTAAAATGGGGGGAGGGTAGGCTGGAATCGAGGGGCCGATTTCAGGCCCTACAACCCTGGCGTCAGAGGTGAAAGGGGGACTCGAACTCTGCAGCCCAATTCCAGGCTCGTGGGCTGGTAGAAAACATCCGCTTCTGTTCATGCGGTCCTGCACAGAGAGTGCGTGTGTAGGTGTGTGCATGTGCAGACATGTGTGATGTGTTTGTACGTGTCTCCACGCGGATGAGCATGCAGTATATGTTTAGCGTGTGCGCAGGTGTTTGTTTACACACTATGTAAGTACATATGTGTGTATGCATGTGCAGTGTGTTGTATATTAATGCACACGTGTGCATGTCTGGTGTATAGGTATGTGTGTGAATGCATGGGGGTGTGGCTGTACATGTATCACCTGTGCAGTGCCTGTACTGTGTGCATACCTGTGTATGTGTGTGCACATACATGCGTGTGCATGTGTGATGTGTGTGGCACTGTCGGGAGCCCCCCAGGGTTTCTCCACTGCCAGCCCCCGACCCTGCGCCCGCGGGGAGCTGCCCCTCTGCAGGCCTTGGGGGCCCAGCGCCGAGCCGTCCGCAGCCGCGCCAAGCAGGGCCCTGTGCGTGCAGGGAGGTGGGCTTGTGGGGGGCTGGTCCACGGGGCCTCACGGCCTGCGGAGTGTCTCGTGGGGAAATCTGTAACACCCTCCCCAACGCACAGAGACCTATGCCCGCCCAGCTTCGGGGAGACAGCGGGCCGGTCTGGCCGTCCCCCGCCCTGAGTGTCCGCCCCACCCCGTGGGCTTTGCGGGACTCACGCGGGCCCTGAACAGACCGACCAGCGTCCTCAGCTCTCCGGCCTGCCTCCTGCGACAGCAGAGCTTACTCAGCACACCTCGCCTGGGGCCCTACTGTGCGCCGGCACGGCCCTGCTGTGGGGACCCAGCAGTCAGCCCAGCAGACAAAGGTCCCGCCCCTGGGGTGCCTTTGAGTGAGTCTGGGGGAAGAAGGAGTTAGGGGCGTGGGCTCGCCCGGCAGGCAGTGAGTGCTCCCCGAGTGCCGGCCGCTGCTGCCGTCCTGGCACCGTGAGTCCCCCGCTTTCCGGGATCGCTCAGAGGCGCCGGCTGGCCGGGGACGGACCCCAGATTGCGGCCCACCTGCACGCCAGCCGCGGCAGGCGCCGTCCCCGGGCAGCGCCGTGGAACGCAGCCCACTAAGTGACCCCGTTGGGGGCGCAGCCCTGGCAGGCCCAGAGCAGCACGGGCGGCTCCCTGCAGGGACCCTGCGCTCAGGCCACTCCGGGTACCGGCCTCGGTGACAACTGCGGCCTCACAGCCAAGCCCGCACCTGCACAGGTGACGTCAGCCCGTGCTTCCAGGGTCCAGAAACATCTGGAACCATCCGCCACGGCCCTGCGGGTCCTCCCCGCTCTGCCGAGCTTTAGAGACCGTCGGAGGTGTGGGAGAGCAGGGTGCCGCGTCTGTGCGCGACTGCGTGTGGTTGTGCGCTGCGTGTGACTGCGTGTGGTTGTGCTCTGTGCATGTCTCTGGTTGTATCGTGTGGTTGTGTGTGTGGTTGTGTCTGGGTGTGACTGTGCGTGTGGTTGTCTGTGGCTTTCTAGGTCTCTTGTGTCTGTCTCTGTGTGTCTCTGTGTGTGGTGTGTCTGTGTATGATTGTGTGGTGTGTATCTATGTATATCTCTTTGTGTGCTTCTGTGTCATGTGTCATGTGTGTCCCGTGTGTGTCTGTGTGTTTCTGTGTGCATGGTTATGTGTCTGTGTCTGTTGTGTGTCTGGTTGTGTGCATTGTGTGTGTGTTATGTGTCTCTGTATGTGGTTGTGTGCATTGTGTGTGTTGTATGTCTCTGTATGTGGTTGTGTGTATTGTGTACGTCTGTGTTGTGTCTCTGTGGTTGTGCGTATTGTGTGTCTGTGTTGTGTGTTTCTGTGGTTGTGTGTGTCTGTGTTGTGTATCTCTATATGGTTGTGCGTATTATGTCTGTTGTGTGTGTCTCTGTGTGTGGTTGTGCATATTGTGTGTGTCTGTGTTGTGTGTCTCTATATGTGGTTGTGTGTGTTGTGTGTCTCTGTGTGTGGTTGTGCTCATTGTGTGTATGTGTTGTGTGTCTCTGTGTGTGGTTGTGCATATTGCGTGTCTGTGCTGTGTGTGTCTCTGTGTGTGGTTGTGCATATTGCGTGTCTGTGCTGTGTGTGTCTCTGTGGTTGTGCATATTGTGTGTCTGTGCTGTGTGTCTCTGTGTGTGGTTGTGCATATTGTGTGTCTGTCTGTGCTGTGTGTCTGTGTGTGGTTGTGTGTGTTGAGTGTGTGTATCTGTGTGTGGTTGCGTGTCCGTGTGTCTGGAAGGGGTACCGCAGAGACCTGGCTCTGGCCACGCAAACCTGTCTGGAGGCGGCCGGCCCGAGTGTTTGGTTCGACTGCACCAGTGAGTGGGGTGCAAACCCAGAGACGCCCCCAGGGGCCCCCGAGACCTCCCCGCCCAGACCTCTGTGGAGGCTCAGCTGCAGAAGTCGCCGGGGGAAGCAGTGCCGGGGCCAGGAGCCCGGCCTTTCTGTGCCCGGCGGGCGGCACGGTGGCGGGGTGGTAGGGTTGTGGGGTGGCGGGGTGGCACGGTGGCGGGGTGGTAGGGTTGTGGGGTGGCGGAGTGGCACAGTGGCGGGGTGGTAGGGTTGTGGGGTGGCGGGCGGCACGGTGGCGGGGTGGTAGGGTTGTGGGGTGGCGGAGTGGCACGGTGGCGGGGTGGTAGGGTTGTGGGGTGGCGGGGTGGCACGGTGGCGGGGTGGTAGGGTTGTGGGGTGGCGGAGTGGCACGGTGGCGGGGTGGTAGGGTTGTGGGGTGGCGGGGTGGCACGGTGGCGGGGTGGTAGGGTTGTGGGGTGGCGGGGTGGCACGGTGGCGGGGTGGTAGGGTTGTGGGGTGGCGGGGTGGCACGGTGGCGGGGTGGTAGGGTTGTGGGGTGGCGGGGTGGCACGGTGGCGGGGTGGTAGGGTTGTGGGGTGGCGGAGTGGCACGGTGGCGGGGTGGTAGGGTTGTGGGGTGGCGGAGTGGCACGGTGGCGGGGTGGTAGGGTTGTGGGGTGGCGGGGTGGCACAGTGGCGGGGTGGTAGGGTTGTGGGGTGGCGGGGTGGCACGGTGGCGGGGTGGTAGGGTTGTGGGGTGGCACAGTGGCACGGTGGCGGGGTGGTAGGGTTGTGGGGTGGCACAGTGGCGGGGTGTTAGGGTTGTGGGGTGGCACAGTGGCGGGGTGGTAGGGTTGTGGGGTGGCGGGGTGGCACGGTGGCAGGGTGGTAGGGTGGTGGGGTGGCGGGGTGGCACGGTGGCGGGGTGGTAGGGTTGTGGGGTGGCGGGGTGGCACAGTGGCGGGGTGGTAGGGTTGTGGGGTGGCGGGGTGGCGGGGTGGCGGGGTGGTAGGGTTGTGGGGTGGCAGGGTGGCGGGGTGGCACAGTGGCGGGGTGGTAGGGTTGTGGGGTGGCACAGTGGCGGGGTGGTAGGGTTGTGGGGTGGCACAGTGGCGGGGTGGTAGGGTTGTGGGGTGGCAGGCAGCCCGGGGGGGGGTGGCCCCGGCAGCGGAGGGCGGAGGAGGCCATGCATTATTCAGCAGCTCCTGATTTCACATTATTCTCCCTGATACTTTTACAACCTGTCAGTAAATAAAAAGATTCTGCATTATTTATAGAAGTGGAGCAGAACTGGCCGGGAGGATCTGGCACTGCTATTATTAGGGAGTCCTGGGGCCACCGCGTGGGGGGGGCGGGCGCGCAGGGTCTGGGTTGCTGCCCCGGGGCTCAGCGGCCTCCTGCGGCGCCACCCCGAAGCCGTGCGGCAGGCCCAGAGGGGTGGAAGGGCCGGGGCCGGCCGGAGGTGTCCCCTGCCACGAGGGGCTGGCGGCCAGGTGGCCGTGGTGGCCACGCAGGGTGGGGTCCCGGCGAGGATGAGAGGCTGAGGGAGGAGCTGGGCGCACGGCGGAGACTCTTCCTGCTGCCAAGTGTTCGCTGAGCACCTACTGTGTCCGCCTGCCACTGCATACGTGTTCCTGGGGCCGATGCCTGTTTCTCGTCCTGGCTGCCACCAGTCCCCACGGGAATCTCTAAGCTTTGTGCTTTCCATTTTTATGGCAGTCTACATGTACTTAATAAGCGCACGTCCTGGCTCCTGGACGAGGACCCCTAACCGAGGACTTGCAGGGGACCCGGGGCAGAGGAGACTCCGGGGGAGGGAGCTGGCCAGAGAGGCCAGCATAAGGGGGAGGCCCCAGTGGGCCCAGAAGGAGGCTGCGGCCTCAACAGTGAGGCTCAGGGGAAGGTCAAAGTGGTTTGACGGACAGCCAGGACCAGGCTGAGCCCCAGATAGCAGACAGAGGGTGGCCGGGGAGACTGGCCTGCGAGCCCCGCCGAGGGTGGGCCGGGGACCCCCGGAGCGTGCGGCCCAGGGAGCACACGCCAAGCACGTGAGTCACCTCCAGCTGCATGGAGAATCCCGCCGGAGCTCTGTGGCTCTCCGGGTCCCTGTGGGTCGGGGGTCTGGGTGCGGATCAGCCGGGTCTCCTGCGGCCCTCACTGGGGACTACGGTCAGGGTGTCAGCTGGGGCCGCAGCCCCCTGGGCGCACACGCGGCGGCCTGAGTCACTAAGGCGGCCGGGAAGGTGGGAGCGTGTGGGACAGCAAGAGAGGCGGGCGGGAGGGGTGTCAGTCTCTGTAACCTGCCCTCGGAGACGGCCTGTCCCCGTGCCACGTTCTGCCATTAGAGGCCAGTCACCAGGTGCAGCCACGCTTAACTTAAGGGGCAGGGGACCCCCCCAGGGCATGGGGTCACTGGGGCCTTGTCCCAGCTGCCCAGCGCTGGGCATGGCGAGGACAAAGGGTCCGGGTCGCCGTGCAGTGTTAGTGACTGACTCCTCAAGGGAGGGACGGGTTGAGCGCTGTATCCGTGGAGACCGCCAGAGGTCCGGGGCCTTCCGTAAGGAGCAGGGACGGGAGTGAGGCCGGGGAGGGCCTGTCCTTGGTCCTGTGGGGAGGGAGGTTGAGGAACTGGCTGCAGCAGGTGCGGTGCGGGCCGGGCGCCTCCTCCTAATCCTCAGAAATGTGTCCGCCACAACCCCGCCCTGGCTCTGGCCTCCGTGAAGGCTGGAGGCCCAGGTGGCCTCCTCCTCCCGCTCTGCAGGTGCCGGGCTGGTGGGGGCTGGCCCAGGGCCTGGCTCTGGGGGCTCCTGCGAGGGCAGCTGAGGTCGTGCGGGCACCAGGTCAGGCCAGCGCCGTCGTTTGCGGATCCCAGCGGGAGTGGACGTCCACCCCGCCTTCCCACGGGGCTGCCGCCCGGGCCACTGGGACGGGCCACTTGCTCCCGGGGGACTCTGGCCTCTCAGGGATATGCCGGGCGCCCAGGTGCGGTGGGCAGGAGGCCCTGCCTGTCACCCGGGGGACACAGAGCAGCCTGGCCTGGAGACACAGGGCGCCGAGGTCCCGACCCGACCCTCCCCCACCTGGTTCAGGCTCTCACAAAGGACGGGGGAGGGGATGGCAGAGAGCGGCCCCCACCCACCCCAGCTCACTCAGCTTTGTCTCTGCTCTTGGGGGAGGGGAAGGCGGGTGGGGCCTGGGGCGTGGGGGCAGGGAGAGCCCACCCCAGACGAGGGGGCGGGACCCCAGAGAGCTGCGCTCCAAGCCCGTGCGTGCTGGCCCTCCTGTCCTCTGGCTACAGGCCGGGCGCGGTGGCTCACGCCTGTCATCCCAGCACTCTGGGAGGCTGAGGCAGGAGGATCGCTCAAGGTGAGGAGTTCGAGACCAGCCTGAGCAAGAGCGAGACCCCGTCTCTACTAAAAATAGAAAGAAATTAATTGGCCAACTAAAAATATGTAGAAAAAATTAGCCGGGCATGGTGGTGCATGCCTGTAGTCCCAGCTACTCGGGGGGCTGAGGCAGGAGGATTGCTTGAAAAGTGGCGACCGCAGGGCGTTAGAGTCTGAGCACCAAGTGCTTTCCAGCGTGGGCCTGCGTTCCTCTCCTGGGGCTGCGAGAACAAGGAACACCCCCCCTGGTTCGGGGGCTTAAACAACGGAGATGTGTTCTCCCGTGGCTCTGGGGGCCAGAAGTGGAAATCAAGGCGTGGGCGGGGCCGCTCCCTCTTGGGGCTCCAGCGGAGGGTCCTTCCTGCCTCTTTCCCCCTTGGCGGCTGCGGCTGCTCATGCCCCTTCAGCTCCCTCCCTCTGCTGAGTCCTCGCAGGGCCCCCCCTCTGTGCCTGTCCCACCTTCCTCTGCCCCTCCTACGAGCACACTGGTGACATTCAGGGCCCACCTGGGTGACCCAGGACAGCCCCCAGCTCGGATGCCCACTTAATCTCACCTACAAACACCCTCCCCTTCTGCCGCACGAGGTCACAAGTCACAGGACCTAGACACGGGACTGGCACGCCTTTCGGAAGGCCCCTGCGTGTGGCTGCATTGACCACGTGTCCGCGAAGCCACCGGCCCTGGCGCCTGTTTAGGTGACAAAACCGAACCTTTGACCTGCACTTGGGAAGGCAGAGTTCTGCTCATGGAAGGCATAGCTTCTGGAAGTTTCCATGCTCCTGCTGCAGGACACGCCCCACTGAGCCTGGGTGGTTTTGCCCGCCTCTTGGAGGATCGTTGGGCTCAGCGTGCCGTTTGGCGTGTGGAAGGCGTGTGCTTCCGTGCGCTCCGCCACGCCACGGCCCTGCGGGAGCCGCCTCCCGCCCATCCAGGCAGGGGCCGCGGTGTGGGAGGTCGAGGCAGCTGGGCTGGGGGGCGGCTCTGTCCCCCGAGAGGGGACGGGGCCTGGGGAGCGAGGCGTGTGGAGGCGGGTGGGGACGCCGAGTGGAGGGGGAGTCACCTGCAGACGGGCACGCGGGTGACCCTGTCCCCGTAGCTCCCACTCTCCCCGGCAGGTCTGCAGCGCCGGCGCCAGTCGTCAACTTCACTCGCGCCGCGGCAACGCCTCGGGTCCCCGTGGTCTCCAGACGTCCTTCAACCCGCGTCGCTGACATCTCGTCGGGCACACGCTCCCCGGAACGTGCGTGTTTACCCAGGTGTCAGTCACATACGTGTACCCCTGGCCGGCAGGCTGTGGGCCTCACAAAGCTGACGGCGCGCGGCAATCCGGCAAAGACGGGATGAACTTGAACCAGAGGACCCTGGCAGCCGCTCTCAGAACCGCCGCGGAGGGCGAGGACGGGCCTCGGGCCCGGGCCCACCGCCCCTCCCAGGCCTTCCCTGTCCCGCGGGGGACGGGGTTGAGCTGGGCGGGGAGCGGGAGGGCGGCGTTCGTGCAGCTCACTGGGGAAGAGGGGGCGCTTTCTCCTGCCCAGAAAGCCGGTGTTTCAGGAGCCGCGCGCGTTTGCCGGCCGGCCGGTAGAGCCGGGTGTTTCCGAAACCTTCCTGCCTGCGGCCCACAGCAGGGCTCACGGTTCCGGTCGTGACGCGGGCCACGTCCACGGCTCCCCAGAAACAGTGCCCGCCCTGGCTCCGTGTCAGCGACTCCGGCATTTTCTCTTCTCTTCCGAGCCGTGGGAAGAAGATCGTTGCCGTGACGCACCCCCACACACACCCCGTGAACGCTGTCACCCCCTCTTGACACGGGGCTCAGCTCCCAACCCGGGAAACACAGGCGTGGGGGCTGGTGCCACAGAGCTTCCGAGAGGGAGACGCTGTGCTACATTCGGCATGCGTGGATGTCGGTGTGATATTTGTGCAGTCGTGCCTGTCATCCTGGCACTCTGGGAGGCTGAGGCAGGAGGATTGTTTGAGCTCAGGAGTTCGAAACCAACCTGAGCAAGAGAGAGACTCCGACTCTACTAAAAAATAGAAAGAAATTAATTGCCCAACTAAAATATATATAAAAAATTAGCTAGGCATGGTGGTGCATGCCTGTAGTCCCAGCTACTCGGGAGGCAGGAGGATCTCTTGACCTCAGGAGTCTGAGGTTGCTGTGAGCGAGGCTGACACCACAGCACTGTAGCCCGGGCAACAGAGTGAGACTCTGTCTCAAAAAAAAAACCCCACAAACGAATAGCTGCAGAACCAACCCGTCTCCCGCGGGCTCCAGGTGCTAGGGGTGTCCAGGTGTCTGCAGTGGCAGCTCGCCACCCTAGAGAGGACGGGCCGCCAGCATAAGCCAGGGTCCCCACCCGCACCCCACAACACTGAACCTTTGACCTGCACTTGGGAAGGCATAGCTTCCGGAAGGTTCCATGCTGCTGCTGGAGGACACGCCCCACTGAGCCCGGGTGGTTTGGCCGGCCTCTTGGCGGATGTTGGGTCCCCCCCCCCCAGCTCTGCCCCGACCCAGCCGGGGCCAACGGCCGTCTCCCCAGCCAGCCAGCCAGCCAGGGACCCGAGCAGACCTTCCACGCCGGCCGGCCCCTGTTGACCCCGTAATCGGGATCTGCCCCGTTGCAGGAAGATTCATTCCCTTTGCCGGGGACAGGCCCTCCGCGGAGCCGGGGAGGGTGGCAGGCTCAGCCCGGCTCGGCCTCCAGAGCGTAACGGCTTGTTCCCCCTGTCCTGGAGGTGCTGCCGCCAGCCGGGCAGTGACAGTTTTATTGGCGGGCGGGCCTGCGAGAAGGATTGTGGGCTATTTACAGTGTGGAGGCCGTGGCTTTGCGAGGAGACAGTTAACATAAATTCACATGATGGATCCGTTATCACTTCATTGAACTTGTGGCGGACCCATCGAAGGCCGAGCAATAACACACTGTTTCCCGGGTTCGCACAGCCCTGGGATACATTAAATACACTTTATTTATGGCCCGGCGCCGCTGCACTGTGGGCAGGAGAATGCAGCTTTTGCAACTATCGTCTAATTTTATGATGAGCATTAAAGCCGGGCCTATAATTTGCACCTTTTTATTCATTAGACAGTGGTGCAGCCATAAGTCAAGCAGGCCCAGGGATTTAGATGCAGATCCAGAAGATAAACTATTGACAAGCCAGATGTATTTTTACATTAGAGCGCCTTTACAATAGTTTATGTTGAGAGTGGAATATAAATTGCGTTATTAAATATGAACCGCTCTTGGAGCCGGGGCTCGCCGGTGTGCTCGAGGAGGGGGGGCGGGGGTGGGGGGCCAGGAGCCGGGGCGGGGGGGTGGGGCCGGGGTGGGGAGGGGGGCGGCTGATTTCTCAAGGTTGAACGGGGAATTCTGCTCTGGGGGCGGGTGTTTCTCTGTTTGGAGAGAAAGTGGGGTGCAGGGGGCACGAGGGGGAGGGGGCTCCGGGTGCGCCAGCCCGGCCGACCTCGGAGCAGGCGGGAGTCGGGGGGCGCCTGGTCTCCGGACCTCGGTTTCTGCCCGGCTCCTTTTCTGGAGGAGCTTCGGCCACTTGTGCTCTGGGGATTGGGGGGGCTGAGACTTTCGGGGTGCCCATCAGCCCCTTATTGGGCATTTTCGGCAGCCTCCAGGGTTCCTTCCTGAGAGTCCGGCGGGAATCCGAGAGTCCCGGCGACATACAATTCCAAGGGCTCACCGGTCCCCTTGTCCTGGGAGGCCCCAGAACGTGCATGGAGCTCGGGGTTTCTCAGCCCCAGCCCTGGGGGCGTCCGAGCCCCTCGGTTCTCTGGGGCGGGGCCGCCCCCCACACCGCAGGCTGTCCAGCGAGGTCCCTGGCCTTGAACCCGTGAGATGCCGCCAGCAGCCCCGGCTCCCTCGTCACGGCAACCAAGACATCCTCAGATGCCGCAAACTGTCCCCCGAGGGGCAGAGCCGCCCCGGCTCCAGTGCTGACGTGGCTGCCAGGTGCCTCTCTTGGAGTCGGAAGACTCGAGTCCGGGATCGAGCTCAGCCCTTGGCCCCCGTGCCCTCCCCTGCGTCAGGGCGGGGGGTCTCTGCGCCCCTCCGGCTCCAGCCTGGTTCTGGCAGGGTTGCGCAGGGGTGTGGGCAGGACGGGACGCCAGCAGGGATTCCTCCTTTCCTGCCGCCACCAGAGTGTCTCCGTGACCTCGTCAGCCCCGTCCCCCCTCGGGTGGCCCCGGGTCACTTCAGAGGCCACGTGCTGGGGTGACGTTGCTGGGTCCGGAAGCGCTGGGCCCACAGCCCTGCGGGATGGACAAGGCTCTGGGTCCTGGCCGTTGCCAAGACTCCGGAGGTTCTCAAACTCTAGCAGCCACGGAACCCCCTGAAGGGCGTGTTAAAATCCGGGTTGCTGGGCTGTGTGGCCCGGGGACCACCCTGGGAGTCACCGGGCCAGCGGTGTCAGGTCGGGTGGCGTTGCCCCCGGGAACATGCTGAACAGCCTCTCTGGCTGCCGAGAAGCAGCAGGTCAAGTGCAAAGTCCTCGGTGCGGGGGTGGGGCTGAAAGTTTCAACCTATAGCCACGGCAACCCCGGGTGTGGTGCCCTGGCCGTGCCCATCCAGACCAGCACTCGGCACATGCCCCGCCTCCTCCAGGAAGCCCTCCCTGACCACCCCAGCCCACCCTGCTCAGGAGCAGGCGCACACAGACTGGCGACCTTCCTGCCCTGCCGGGGAGTGGCCCCGGCCTCCCGGCACGGAGAAGCCACAGCCGCTGTGGGATGCTAGGGGCAGACGGCTTGGAGGACAGATGGGCTGATCGCCGCCTCTTCCAGGGTGCTGGCCCAGGCCCCAGGCCGCTGTGCGGGGGGCGGACGGCGGCCGGACAAGCACAGGGGCGCAGGGCCCTCAGGAGGCTGTTGCGGGGATCCGGGCGAGAGACGATGGCTTCCTGGAGCGGGTGGCTGCTGGGGAGGGCGGGGTTGGACGGGAGGCCCGCGGCACGCAGGGCTGGCTGGCGGGATCTGCCGGCAGGGGCGGGGTGCGCGGGGAGAACTTCAGAGCACCTCCAAGTTTTTCGGCGTGAGCAACTGGAAGGTTGGCGCTGCCAGGTGGAGCGGGGTGGGGTGGGGTGCTGGGAGGAGGGCGGGCGCGCAGTCCTGGCCGGGCGGGGAGCCGCCGCGAGACGCCGGGTGGGGGTCCAACTGGCAGCGGGCGTCTGCGTCTGCAGCTACCCACGTGGCACCCACAAGCACAGATGGCGTGGAAAGCCGGGAGACGGGAGACACCTTGCAGAGAGTGACGCGGAGGGAGACCAGGCACGGCGCCCGGGTGGGGGGTGCTGGCGGCGCGGGCGCTGCCTTGGTCACCGCGGGGACGGCAGGGGGGGCACGCACCCCGCCCTTAGGAAGGGCTCTCGTCAGAGAGGGCAGATAGACCACAACAGGAGGTGCCATTGATTGATTGATTGATAGACAGACAGAGTCTCACTCTGTTGCCCAGGCTAGAGTGAGTGCCGTGGCGTCAGCCTAGCTCACAGCAACCTCAGACTCCTGGGCTCAAGCGATCCTCCTGCCTCAGCCTCCCGAGCAGCTGGGACTACAGGCATGCGCCACCGTGCCCGGCTAATTTTTTTTTTTTTCTATATGTATTTTTAGTTGTCCAGCTAATTTCTTTATATTTTTTTTAAGTAGAGACGGGCCTTGCTCTTGCTCAGGCTGGTCTTGAACTCCTGACCTTGAGCGATCCTTCGGCCTTGACCCCCCAGAGTGCGAGGACTACAGGCGTGAGCCGCCGTGCCCGGCCAGGAGGCACCGTTTGGAGCAGGGCCCAGGGTTCGAGAATGTACCAGCACGAACGGGCCTGGCTCTTGCCTTGGGGGCGGCGCTGCTCGGCCTGGCATGCTTGTTGGCACCACCTGGGGGACTCTGGAAGCACCCCCGAACTGGAGGGGAACAAATCCAGCCTGCAGTCGGGGACTCCTAGGCGCGGTGGTGCTCGAGCTGGGCGGGAAGGCAGAGGAGGTTCTGGGGGTGGACACTGGGACGGGGGACTGCGTGGTGAAGGGTGGCCTCCTGGGCCGGGGGCGTGGGGGCAGCCTCACTCATAGACCTGGGTGGTGGCGGGAGCGGGCCACACCGCTGGGAGCAGCAGGGCTCCGTCAGGAAGGCCTCGGGCCCTAAGGTGGGCGGCCGGACCAGGCCCCAGGTCGTTGCCGAAGATCGGGCTGTGCTGGGGTGGGCGGGGTCCCCCGAGACGCAGGGCCACCAGGCCCAGAGAATGCGACCTTCTTTATAAATAGGGTTGGCCGGGCGCGGTGGCTCACGCCTGTCATCCTAGCACTCTGGGAGGCCAAGGCGGGCGGATCGCTCAAGGTCAGGAGTTCGAAACCAGCCTGAGCAAGAGCGAGACCCCGTGTCTAGTATAAAGAGAAAGAAATTCATTGGCCAACTAAAAATATATAGAAAAATTAGCCGGGCATGGTGGCGCATGCCTGTAGTCCCAGCTACTCGGGAGACTGAAGCAGGAGGATCGCTTGAGCCTGGGAGTTGGAGGTTGCTGTGAGCTAGGCTGACGCCACGGCACTCTAGCCTAGGCAAGAGTGAGACTCTGTCTCAAAAAAATAAATAAAAAATAAAATAAAATAAAATAAATAGGGTCTTTGCAGATGCAATTAGTTAAGATGGGGTCATACAGGGGCAGAATGACCCCTAATCCACTATGTCTGGCGTCCTTATCATCCTTATCAGGCCTGGCACGGTGGCTCACACCTGTGATCCCAGCACTTGGGGGCGGGGGGGGGGGCTGAGGCCAGGAGTTTGAGACCAGCCTGGACAACATAGCGAGACCCCCATCTCTACCAAAAAATTTAAACAATGAGCCGGGCATGGTGGCGCGTGCCTGTAGTCCCAGCTACTCGGGAGGCTGAGGCAGGAGGATCGCTTGAGCCCAGGAGTTGGAGGTTGCTGTGACACAGCACTCCAGCCCGGGGGACAGAGCAAGACACTGTCTTAAAACAAAAAGAGAGAGAGAGAGACAGGGACCGGCCAAGGGAGGCGGCTGTGTGTGGGCAGAGACGGGAGGGATCAGCCACAAGCCAAGACGCACCGAGGGCCGCCAGGAGCAGGGAGGGCAGGAAGGGTCGGCCCAGAGCCTGCGGGGGAGCACGGCCCTGCCCACACCTGGATTCCAGACTCCCAGCCTCCAGAAGGCGAGAGAACACGTTTCCGCTCATTCCAGCCCCCGGTTTGTGGCTCGCCGTCACGACAGCCCGGGGACACCACCGTAGGGACCAGACCCGCCACCGTAGTGACCAGACCCACCAGCGTTTGTCGGCCGAGGAGGGCAGGGCCGCCCCCCCGGGGCTGGGGACCACACTGTTGCCCTCTGGTCCCCCTCGGCCCAGGGGCCCCCTTTGTGCCCCGCAGTCACACCTGGTGAGGGGACCCCAGATCCCTTCGCCCTGCGTGGGGGGCCAGGACCTCCCACCCCAGCCCCGGAGCCTGGGCCGCAGTGTCACGGGCCTCCACGAGGGGGCGCCACCGCGGCGCTGGAGCTGGCCCGCCTTTTCCCACAGGGGTCTGCTGCCCTGTCCAGCCCGGCCCCCCGCCTGAACCACGTGACCCTCTGGGCCCCACTTTCCTCCTCTGCAAAAGGGGCTGATAATAGTAGCTGCTATTGTCATCAGAGTTGCCGGGTCAAGTGCACTGACGTGCGCAGGGCTAGCTCGGCGCCAGCCGCGGTGGGCGCTATGGAGCCTGAAATAAAGCTGGGCGCGAGGGCCGGGCAGTTGGGGTGCAGGTGGAGGCCCGTTCTCCCCCGGATGAGGCACTCCCCCCACCACCACCACGATCTAGGCCTGCGCCGGGTGTCTGCAGGGTCTCTCCGCCCTGGCCCCAGATCCCACGGGCAAGGGAGCTCCCGGCGTCCCCTCAGGGCCCCATGTTCCCCAGGGTCACCCCGACTTGCCCTGCCCCTCCGGGGACACCCAGCGCTGGAGACGCGCCCCACAAAACAGCACACGCACCGGCTCCACCTGCCTGGCTCAGCAAGGAGGCTGAGGCACACACAGGTGCGGGGCCTGGCCCGGGGACGCCCAGGGAGCCGGGTCTCCATCAGCGGCCCCGGCCGGTCGTCACTTACTCACTCAGCAAACAGCTCCGGCCGCCATTCCCGGCGGGGCAGGAAGAGGGGCGGGAGGGGGCAGGGCTCCCGGACTGGGGGCTGCCCTCTTTGCAGACCCACGCGTGTGAGCCGTTCCTTCCGTGGGGGCTGGGGGGGGTGGCCACCGTGTGTCACCATCATCCTACCCACTTCACCCGAGCTGGGGAGAGGGGGAGAGGTGTGCCGTGTGCCCGGGCCTCTGTGTTTCCTCCGGGACGGCCTCCTGGGGCCCTGGCTCCCGGGCTTGCTTCCGGAAAGAAAACAGCGGTTAGCCTTCCTGGAGGGCTTCCTCCTCGGCCCAGGCTTCCCGTTCTCTATCTGGTCCCGCCAGGCCCCTGGAGGCAGGTGTCACCCGCGGCACTCAGGGACCGCCTTGCTGGACGCCTGCAGGGCACCTTCCCGGTGTCACCTCCCCATCCGTGGTGGGGGGAGGCCGGGCCTCTGACCCCCGACCGTGGACCGGTGTCCCCCGGGGGTGCGTCCCCGAGCCCCTGCCTCGGGCCCCGCTCCCCCCACGCCCGGCTGAGCCGCAGCCGCAGCTTCTCCTAATGGGTTAAGTGACTTTCCTCCAGACGCACGCGGTTGACATTATCGGCATGAATAAAAGATGACTTCTGCTGGAGGTGGCTGTCAGGACCCCCTCCCACACGGGCAGACTCCCGGCAAGGCTGACAGTGAGGGGCTCCGCGGGGAAGGAGCTGGGGGACGCCCCCGCCGCGCCACTAAACTAGGGCTGTCGGTTCCCTCCCCGGAGGCTGGGCGGAGGGAGAGGCGGGGGGGGGGGCACCGTGCGGGGGCCGCTCTGCACACGTTTATAGGGCGGGGTGGAAAGGACGGGACAGATGGGAGCTGGGGTTGCAGGAGGTGACGTTCCAGCCCCGGGCGGTGAGAGGTGCAGGGGTGGGGCGGGGCGGCCGGTTGCAGGTGCGAGGCCCCGAGACCGCAGTGCACTTGGGTGCTTTGGAGGCGGGAGCCGGGGAGTCGGGGGGAGGCTGTGCAGGAGCCAGGCAGGTCACTGGGGACTCAGGGGTTGTTGCCTAGTGGGGCATGCGGGAGCCTGGTGAGTGTCCCTCGGGGCTGGGCTCTGCTGGACTCAGTGGACTCTGACGAGCAGGCTCTGGAGGGGCCCCGAGCCCGCTGGCTGCACATTAACCAGGCCTGGCACTCCGGGCTCCGAGAGGGCCGGGCCGGCGGGCGGGGCACTGCTCACTCACCCACCCTTGCTGCTTTATCTCGACAACAGATTGCACAAGCCCCAGAGCTAATATTGAACTTGCCTGGCTTTTAAATAGCAGCTGTAAACACCGCTGCTCCCAGCCCCTGGCCGCAGATCCCTGGCTGCAGATCCCTGCCCGAGGGGGCATTCAGGTGCGGCTGGCCCCAGGCACGGGCGGCGTCCTTGCCCTGTGACCTGCCCTGGAGAAGTGACCGCTGCCCACCCTTCAGACTGGAAACGGCCAGCCCTTCTCTGCAGGGAGGGGCAGCTGGCCAGCCGGGCTGGGGAGCATTTCCAAACCTGCGTGGACATCCTCTGCGAGGGGCAAAGCCGGGCTCCCCCAGATCCCACGGGCCAGGCCTGGGTCGGGGCCCCCGCTGGGGACACTCAGTGGCCTTGCCCAGCCCTGTCCCGGGGCTGTCCCCACCGGCTGCCGCTCCTGCCGTGTGGCCTCACCCGGCTGCACCTCGGGTCCCCGAGGGGATCTGGGCACTCCCCCTTCCCCCAGCCAGGTCCCCCTGTTGCTGCCGTGCAGCTGGTCTAGGGGGGCCGAGCCTCCGGTGGCTTCGGGCCACCTGGCAATTGCAGGGTGCAGCCGGGGGCTCAGCACAGGGGCGGGGCTGGGGAGCCCCTGGAGAGCCGGGGCGTGCCGACTCGGACCTGCCTCCTGCCCAGCTCACGGGTGGGGCCCCCACAACCCCGGCCTCGTCCGACTTCTTGAGCGGAGGACCCCCTCCCCCAGCCCCTGGCACCTGTGCCCTGCTGAGACCACTGCCCAGAGGCCAGCGCTGCCCACTCTCACGGCGTCCAGGCCAAGCCCCCGCCCGCAGCGACCTGTGTGGCCAGGGCCTGCACCCCCGCCCCCAGGCCCAGGTGCTCTTTGGAGCAAGCGGCCCTGCACACAGACACACAGTGCCCTGGGCCTCCTGGAGGAGGCAGGAAGGCCGCTTTTGTCTCCCCAGTGACAGCTATTGCATTCACTCCTTCACGCCTTCATTCCTTCCCCGAGGCAGGATGTGTCCTGCACCTGTGTTCCCAGGACTGGGGTGGAGCAGGTGGACAAAGGCCTCTGCCCCCCTGGGGCTGACCTCCAGGTGTTCTTGCCTGGAAGTCAAGGCTCGAGATTCTTGGTGAGGGCAGGGTCACTGTTCAAAATGTTTTCATCTGAGGCCGGGCACTCACGCCTGTCATCCCAGCACTCTGGGAGGCCTGGGCGGGTGGATTGCTCAAGGTCAGGAGTTGGAGACCAGCCTGAGCAAGAGCGAGACCCAGTCTCTCTACTGAAAATAGAAATAAATTAACTGGCCAACTAAAAATATACAGAAAAAATTAGCCGAGCACGGTGGGGCACGCCTGTAGTCCCAGCTACTCGGGAGGCTGAGGCAGGAGGATCGCCTGAGCCCAGGAGATTGAGGTTGCTGTGAGCTAGGCTGACGCCACAGCGTTCTAGCCCTGGCAACAGAGCGAGACTCTGTCTCGAAACAAAAACAGAATAGTTCACCTGGTGTGCCCACAAGGAGGAACAGGGGACTGGGCCTTCCTGGTGAGAGGCCCGGCCTCTGGAGGCAGCTTGCTGGCCCTGGGGCTGCAGGACGGCGGAGTGTCACTCTGCAGACCGCTGCCTGGCTGGACCCGTGGGTACAAGCTGCACAGGAGGAGACCCCCAGTGGGGCGTTCACCCCCGCCGTGCGTCCAGCCCTGCCCGTGCTAGGGGCCGGCCCCAGGCGTCCACCCTGTCCCTTCTCACCCGGTCCCCAGGCTCTTGCTCAGATACTTTAAAACAATCCAGGAGTAATTATTACGAACAGGCTGCCTGGGAACACCTGCTCCAGCCACCCCCCCGGCATCGCTAATGTGCCCGCGCCGAGCGCTGACAGGCGCCCGGGCTCCCCGCGCCCGAGCCACCAGCTGCTCCGCGCCGCCCGGCGCCCCCCTTGTCACCCCCGCCGCGCGGCTCTGCGAGGACCGCCGAGCCTGTGTTTCCAGCGCGGCCCGTGCAGCTGTCACTTACAGCGATCAGTGGAGAAATCATCACCCCACGAAGTCATACATATGGAACATCATATTTGCGGAATATTTATTTTAACATGTGTCAGGGCCTCTCCGGGTTGCAGGCAGAGCGCTGCCTCCCGTGCAGGCAGCTGGAGCGGGGCGGGCGCAGGGTGGGGGCCGGGAGCACGGGCTGGGGGCGCCCGGGGTGGGGGTGGGGGCCGGGGCTCTGGCCGGCCCTCCTGGGGCGCCCTGGGTGGGGGCCGGGCAGCGCCTGTGTGGGCACAGCTGCTGAGCAGCTGCCTGTTCTGTGCCGGCTCGGTCGGGGCCAGCCAGGGGGCGCGAGCCGCACCAGGGATTTCAGCAGAGAGGATTGAACGCAGGGCGCTGGCCGCACAGGTGCCGGAGGACCAGAAGGGGGACACACAGGGCCAGAGAGGTGGCAGTGGCAGGAAGCAGTCCCCCCCCAGCTCCCCCCAGGCCCAGGAGAAGGGAGGGGTTGTCAGACCCGGAGACTTGGTGGAGGAGGGACTGTGTGGACCTGGGCCCCCAACCTGGGAGGGCGGGTGTTGCCAGGCAGGAGGCTGAGAGTGGGGTGCAGAGCAGCCCCCCCGTAATGCTCATGAGACGGAGCTGACTTCTCGGGGTGGCCAAGGGCCAGTATTGTCCTAGTGGGACTCGGGATGGAGCTGCCCTGAGGCACAGAGACCTGGCTGCAAGGACGAAGGGCAGTGGGAGATGCTGCCACCCCCACATGGCCACCCCCACTCTCCCTGCAAGGCCAGCCAGGTGAGGCCCCCCTTCCTGCCATCATGGGGTCATGGCAGCCCCCACTTGCCCAGCCGCGATGAGCCATCTTCTCTCCCCGACCTCTTAATGCTGGGAAGGGGCAGTTCTGTTCCCATTTTTCAGATGAGGAAACTGAGGCTGAGAGGAGAGGTAACTTTTACGTTGGTCAGGCATCCACAGCAAGTAGGAATCTGAACATCCTACACAGAGACCTCCTGGTGCTGATATCATCCCCTTGTTTTACAGGGGGAAACCAAGGCCTGGAGAGGTGAGGTTACCTGCTCATAGCTGTTTAGCTAGTCGGTGGCAGGGCCAGCGTCCACCCTTTAACCACGGATGGACGGATGGATGGATGAAAGGAAGGAAGGATGGGTGGATGGTAGATGGGTGGTGGATAGTGCATGGATGTATGGTGGATAGTGGCTGGGTCAATGGCGGATGGGTGGATGGGCGGGTGGATGGTGAATGGGTGGAAGAGTGGATAGATGAATGGAAGGAAGAATGGATGGATGGAGACAGATGGTGGATGGATGGATGGATGAATGGTGGATGGATGGATAGATGGTAGATGGGTGGATGGATAGTGAGTGGATGAATGGGTGGATGGATGGATGGATGGATGGATGGTGGGTAGGTGGATGGATGGGTGGATGGTGGGTGGGTGGATGGTGGATGGATGGGTGGATGGATGGATGGATGGATGGGTGGATGGATGGATGGGTGGTGTGTGGGTGGATGGTGGGTGGATGGATGGATGGATAGATGGGTGGATGGTGGGTGGGTAGATGGTGGGTGGGTGGGTGGATGGATGGATGTTAGATGGATGGATGGATGGTGAATGGGTGGATGGATGGATGGGTGGGTGGATGGATAGATGAATGGAAGCAATGATAGATCGATGGAAGATGGTAGATGGATGGATGGGTGGATGGATGGTGGGTGTGTGGATAAGTGGATAGATGAATGAAAGAAAGGTTGTATGGATGGATGATGGATGGTGGAAGGATAATGGATGGATGGTGAATGGATGGTGAATGGATGGATGAATGGTGGATAGATGGATGGTAGATGGGTGGATGAGTAAATGGTGGATGGGTAGATGAGTAGATGATGGATGGGTGGATGAGTAGATGGTGGATGAGTAGATGATGGATGTGTGGATGGATGGATGGTGGGTGGCTGGTGCATGGGTGGATGAGTGGGTGGGTGAATGGAAAGATGGATGGATGGGTGGGTGAGTGAATGGAAGGATGGATGGATGGATGGTGGGTGGCTGGTGGATGAGTGGGTGAGTGAATGGAAAGATGGATGGATGGATGGATGGATGGATAGATGGTGGGTAGCTGGTGGATGAGTGGGTGAATGGAAAGATGGATAGATGGGTGGTAGTGGGTGGCTGGTGGATGGGTGGATGAGTGGGTGAGTGAATGGATGGATGGATGGTGGGTGGCTGGTGGATGAGTGGGTGGGTGAATGGAAGGATGGATGGATGGGTGGTAGTGGGTGGCTGGTGGATGGGTGGATGAGTGGGTGGGCGAATGGAAGGATGGATGCATGGATGAGCCATAGAAAAACACGAATATCCCCTGACCTGAGGCGTGTGCAGTCCCGGGAGCATGCCAAATTAACTCTGCCTTTAGCCCACTTTCGGCAGCTCAGGGTCCTCATCCTTTACTCTCTAGGGCCAGGCTCTCGCAGAAAGTCTGGGGAGGGGGACAGAACACGGACCATGGTGCATCCCACAGACCTTGGTTTAATCCCCAGCTGCTCCCCTTACTGTTGGTGCTCACAACAGGTGGTTTAATTCCCACCTGCTCCCCTTACCTGGGAGCCTCAACTCCCCGGCCTAGGAAGTGCAGCTGTGAGGCCATCTGTCCCGTGCCGTCCCCAGCTGTGAGCCAAGACCTCCACAGGGGATGGGCTCAGCGGGCGGTAGCCACACAGTGCCGGCAGGGGGCCCCTTAGACCCCAGGACCCCCACCACCCCTGCCCTGCGTTCCTCACCGAGGGAACCAAGCCGGACACAGACAGGCAGGGTCTCCTCTCTCTCGGGAGGCCCACAGAGGTCAGGGCCGCTGTGCTCCGGAACCTTCCGTTTTTTGCCTGCGGTCCCCCGAGCCCAGCGCTGGCCTCAGGTGTGGGCAAGGTCAGGCCCGGAGAAGACCCTCCGGGGTGGCCGAGGTCTCTCCAGAGCAGGCGTCCTCAAACTGTGGCCCGCGGGCCACGTGCGGCCCGGCGAGGACATTTATCCGGCCGCTGCCTGTCCTGCTTAGCAGCCGGCTGGTCCCGGGCCCACAGCGTGCGTGTGTGGAATGCGCGCCGCGCTCTCCAACGGTCTGAGGGACGGTGACCTGGCCCCTGTTTAAAAGGTTTGAGGACCCCTGGCGTAGAGCAACCACTTCGGCAGAAATGCAAGGAAGCCCCACGTTGGTTCAGACCTTCCGGGACCCTTCCACCGAGAGGCGAGGTGAAACTGATCCCAACAGTGCAGTTTAACAAACCCGGCAGATCCTGTTGTCATTTCAACATGCAATCAGTGTCACAAAGAAAAACAAAAAACGGATTAACGAGATTTCTACACCCTTCCTTTCGGACGTTTTCAAAAGCTTGTGTGAATTCGACACCTACCTGGGGCGGGCCACATTTCCCGTGCTCCGTGGCCACGTGTGGCGGGAGGCTGCCGTGTGGGACAGCAGCGGGCTAGACCCACGCGCTCGGGGGGTGTTCGGGTCGGGGTGGCGCGTGCTGCGTGCTCTGGTCTCCTGGAGACCCCAGACCCCAGGCGGGAGCCAGAGCGGGACCGGCGGCCCCCAGGGGCAGGCAGGGCCGGCTGAGGCTCCAAGAGCGGAGCGCCTGCCACGGCCGAGCCGGCCGGGCTCCAAGTGCTGTGGGCTCCTGGCCTGGAGCTGCTCCTGGCCCCGCTGACGGCACCGCGTGCGCTGGTGGGGGCTGTGGGGGCAGGGGTGGGCGGGGGCAGGGTGTCGGGTATACCGTGCGGCATGAGCTCTGGAGCCGGCCTCCACTGCTGGCTGTGCCCCTTGCTGGCGCGGCGACTCTGGGTGAGCCATTTAACCTTGCCGTGCCTCAGCTTGCTCATCTGTGGAATGGGGGTGAAGACAGCACCCACCCGACTAGCGTGCCGGCCGAGGCAGTGCCCTGCATGGCCGCCCGTGCACCATGTGGCTCCAGCGTGGCTCGTTACTCACCCCCAACCCCCGTTCTCGTAACCGCGGGTGCCGCGGGGAGGGGCGGGCGGGGGACCCTGGCGGTCGGGGAGGGCAACTCTGCTCCCAGCAGATGACGGCGTGGGGCCGGTGCCCACAGCGGACACTCGCCTGTCTTTGTCACTGGCGTGCGAGCTGCAGCCACCGTCCTGGCCAGCGCCCACTGCGTTCTTAAGGGATTTGCTCCTGCCCAGCGATCTGCTGCAGGCTCAGCTTTGTGACTCAGCAGCGTGCACGGCACACGGACACGACACGTGCACGGCACACGGACACGACACATGCACGGCACACAGACACAACACGTGCACGACACACGGACACATGTGCACGACACACAGGCATGACACGTGCACGACACACGGACACAAGACGTGCACGGCACACGGACACGACACGTGTGTGACACACGGACACGACACGTGCGTGACACACGGACACATGTGCACGACACACAGGCATGACACGTGCATGACACACGGACACAAGACGTGCATGGCACATGGACACAACACGTGCGTGACACACGGACACGACACGTGCATGACACACAGACACAACATGTGCGCGACACATGGACACGACACGTGAACGACACATGGGCATGACACGTGCACAACACACGGACACCACATGTGCACAACATAGACATGATAAATGTGCATATACAGCGTGTCGCCGCTCTGAAGCCCAGGCCCACATGCTATATCACGTATGGGGAACACTCAGGTCAGGTGCAACAGGCCGTGCTGTGTCGCATATGTAACGCACACGCAGACACACGTGCCGAGACAGCCCGGGACACACAGCTCCTCAGCACACACAGCTCCTGCCCGGGACCTGTGTGCGGAGCAGCTCTTGCGGATGCCCGGCGGTGCCAGACGCCCACGGTCACATTCTGTGTGTGGCATGCACTGCTGGCACGTCCTGTCCTAGGTGTGTGCACAGCACACACGTGCTGGTGCGTGACTTAGACGTGTTGCACACCCAGAGCACGGGGTGGGGGGCTCCCCGCAGGGTCCGGGAACAAAGGTTCCGCAGGACGGGGCCGAGCTGCTGCCCGGAGCAGCCCCGGGAAGCCAAGTGCACAGGAGCCCAGCACGCCTGTCGTCCCTGGTGCCCCGGCAGCCGCGGGAGTCTGCGAGCCGGGCGTCATCATGGCCCTCCTTGCTTGAACCTTCCCATGGCTCCCGTGACCCTGGGGACAGAAGCCACATCCTGACCCTGGCCTCCAGGCCTGGCAGGAGCTGCCCCGCACCCTAGCCCCGTCATCTCCCTCCTAAATCTCCTTTGGCAGCTCCACCTCGTGGAGCCTCGTGGGCCTCCTGCCTGGTGCTCAGACCTGCCCCAGGGCCTTTGCACCTGCTGCTTCCTGTGCCCGAGCACCTTCCGGCTCGCAGCCCCCCTTCCTGTCACTGCACAGCCGCAGTGAGCCCCCCACCATATTTCCCAGGGCTGCGGATCGCAGCGGACTTGACACTCGGATGTGTGTGGGTGCTTGGTACCTGCCTCCTCCACCAGGGAGGACGCTCTGCCCACTCTGAGACCAGGGCCTGGCATTCCGTGAAAACCGAGCCGTGAGCCAGTGGTGGCGGACTCCACGCGTCCCGCTGGCCTCACTCCCAGCGCACAGGGGCGGGGCGGGGGCTGCGTCTGAGCCGGGCTGGGCTGGGAGGGGCCACCGCAGCCTGTCAGGCGCTCTGGCACGTTGGGTCCTCGAGTTGTCTAAAGCCGAGGGGCACGCGGCCCACGGTGCAGCCGAGCGGACAGGTGCAGGAGTGCAGAGAAGGACGGAGCGAGGCCCAAGGTGCAGCCGAGGAGGCAGGTACAGGAGTGCAGAGAAGGACGGAGCATGGCCCGCGGTGCAGCCGAGGGGGCAGGTGCAGGAGTGCAGGGAAGGATGGAGTACAGCCCATGCACGGGCAGTGCAGAGCAGCTTGGCACAGGCGGAGAGTGGCACCGAGGCAGCCAGCGGTGACGGCCGCACACAGGGCGCGCACACACACACACACACACACACACACACACACACACACACGTCTCGGACTAGGGCAGACACCCCACACAGAGAGGGTAAGCAGCCTGCCCAGTGTCACCCAGCTCGCTAGGGCTGGAGCAGACTCCCAGCGGGACGCGGGCAGGAACAGCACTGGGAGGGTGGCCGGGGGGCCCAGAACCCGGAGAGCGTGCCCCAGGCTGCGCACGGCAACCCCACCAGGAAGCTGTGCAACACGTGGCCGCCCGGCTCCCAGCCCCTGGGGGATTGGGGAGGTCCAGCTCGGCAGAGCGGGCTGGGGCCTGAGAATCTGCATTTCCAACTTGCTCCCGGGAAACGCCACAGCTGCCGGGGGACCCCACGTTGAGAGCCACCGACGTAGGATATTTCCAGCCCCCGTGGGGGGGCTCCGGGCCTGAGCACTTTTGAAAGCCCCCCCCAAGTGATCTTCATGTGCAGCGCAGGCTGCACACCGCAGACTCTTACGTCCTGGGTTCAAATCCACTGCAGCCTGTCTGGACATTGCAGGGGCCTGCAGGGTGTAGCGCACAGCAGAGCCCTTCAGTCTAGCCCGACCGGCGGGCGCAGGGGCGCAGGCAGCCCCGGGGCGGCGTCCTTGGCAGAATCCGGTGCCCGCCCGCCTGCCCGCCCCCCACGGGAGCTTGCTCGGCCCCAGCCGGCCTCGCCGCATGATGGGGTATGGCAAAGTCCTCATGTTTTCAAAGAGAAGCCAGAAGTCCAGATTTTTCTGTCAAATCTGATTTTTAAACGTTGGCAAGCAACTCGAAAATACGATCCCCATGTTACCGCAGGGCGGAAAGCACACGCAGCCCCCACCGTGCTCGCGGGCCACGTTTGCGGAGCCCACGGGCCGCAGACCCACGCTTTGAGGGTCGGAGGTGGGGACGGGCCTCCGGGGGTGTGGGCACGGAGTCCCCACTGACACTCGGCCACCGCTGTGGCCCCCGCCTCCCACCATCCCAAAGCCCCCGCTCTCTGACCCCCACCAGCCCCCCAGGGCAGGAGCCGGCCAGCCTGGCACCCTCAGCACCCAGGGCCCCGGGGCGGGGGGTATCTGGGCCCTCCCAGGCCCCCCATGTCGCCCCCCCCTTGGGGCCCCCAGCCACCCCCACACCCCCCTGACAGCTTCATCAAGCCTCCCGCCTCCCGGCCCCACTGCTCCTGACATCTGTTTCGGTGAGTGATTAATTGCAATTAGCGAGTGGTTTGAAAGCCCGGGAAAGATACTCAGCACAAAACTCGGGGAGATTAATGAACGGCGGGGCTGTCGGGAGGGGCGTCGTGGGTGCGCCGCGGCGGCGGGGGGCCCGGTGGGACCCTCATCGCCTGGGCGGGCGCCGGGAACGCGCCGGAGGGGGGACACCCCGGCTCCACGCCCGGAACGCACCCCTCGACCCTCCTTCCCCATAAACCACCGCGGGATGGCTCCTCATCAGAATGCATGAATTACCCACTAATAGGCTATTAATAAAGCCCTCGGAGTGTCGTGAGATTAGGCTCTAAGCGTGCAGGATGGATTGCAATGCTTCCAGAACACGCCGCCACGGGCCACCATGGGCTCGCCAGGGTGAAGGGGGCAGGGGCTCTGTACACAGCCTCACCCTCCAGGGAATCTTGGGGGAGCGGAGGACGCGCTTTATAGCAAAAGTGAAACCTGTGGAAGTGAAACCTCCGTAGAGGTGGGCGTTCTTGGCTCTCACTCCGCAGGCAGAGGTGAGGTGAGAGCCAGGGCCAGGTGGGAGCGCAGACCCAGCCTTGGCTTCCCCACCTTGCTGCTCTGCTGGACCCCTGCACTGCACGACCCGGAATGCAGCAGTTGCACACGGCCCTTTCCGTGTTTTTGTGTTCCCGGCAGGGCCTTGCGTACGAGCACACGGGTGGTCCGTCCCGGCAGGCGCCGTCCGCAGGGCATTTGCCGTGTTACGCCCTTTGTACGTCTCTGCAGTTCTGGGCATCTCTCCTCTTCCCCGGTTCTGACGATAAAAGGCATTTACTGGGGGACGGGGGTGTGTGTGTATCATGCGCTTGCCCCCAATGCACAGATGAGGAAGCTGAGGCCGGGATCGTTTAAGCCACACACTGCAGGCAACAGCTGGTGTTGGAGCTGGGTTTGGAGCCTAGGTCCGTCTGTCTGTCTGGGGGGGGGGCCTTGCCTGCCGTGGCACCCTCTGCAGCTGTAAACATGCCATCCCGTGGCCACAGGCTTTGTGGAGGGGGCCCTGGGCAGGGCTGACTCTGGAGTCCCAGAGGCCAGAGTGGTCACTCTGTAGATGGAAGAGCCCCAATTTTTGTCTTGTGCTTTTTCAGATCTGCTTGGGGGCCCAGAGGATGATAAATCCCCCCAGAGACTGCTCTGGGGAAACCGGAAATGGGGCCCGGGGGTCTTGGGGGACTCAAAGGTTCGAGGAGGCTCAGGCTCCAAACCAGGCAGGCGTTTTCAACAGTGGGCCTCGGGCGTGAGCAGGGAACAGAACCAGCCTTGGGTTCAGCCTTGCCTGGGCGTTCTCTTGCTTGGTTTACTTGTCATTTTCTCTGTTAGTCTTCATAAAACCTTAAAGCAGCAGCTCTTACGCCCATTTTACAGGCAAAGAAACTGAGGCACAGAGAGAGGGGCAGGCGTGCATGCCGTTGACCATGATTGTTGGCACCCCAGGGTCCACTGCTGCCCACTCACTGGAGAGTCCCGATAGGCTCTGGGGCCCGTCTGGTTGGCACCGTCTGTCTCTATGACCGGGTGAAGGTTGTGTAGGTGGAGGGATGGATGGATGGATGGTGAGTAGACGGATGGATGGATATTGGATGGATGGATGAATAGATGACCGGGTGGAGGGATGGATGGATGGTGAGTAGATGGATGGATGGATATTGGATGGATGGATGAATAGATGACCGAGTGGAGGGATGGATGGATGGATGGTGAGTAGACGGATGGATGGATATTGGATGGATGGATGAATAGATGACCGGGTGGATGTTGGATGGATAGATACTAGCCTGGAATTGGGTGGACAGATGGATGGGTGGTCATATGTGTGTATGTAATAGATATGGGATAGATGACAGGATGGATGGTTTGATAGATCGTTGGATGGATGGATGGATGGTGGATGGATGGTGGATGGATGGGTGGGTGGATGGATGGATGGTTGATGGATGGATGGATGGATGGAGGATGGACAGATGGATGGATGGTTGGTTGATGGATGGTCAATGGATGTTAGATGGATGATGGATCAATGGATGTTGGATAGACAGAAGTGGAATGGATGTATGAATAGATGGATGGTTGATGGATCAGCGGATGTTGGAAGAATAGATGGAAGTGGGTTGAAGGGATGGACAGATGGATAGATGGTTAATGAATCAGTGGATGTTGGATAGACAGAAGTGGGTTGGATGAATGGATGGATGGTTGATGGATCAGTGGATGTTGGAAGAATGGATGGAAGTGGGTTGGAGGGATGGACGGATAGATGGATGGATAGATGGATGGTTGGTTGGTTAATGGATCAATGGATGATGGATCAATGGATGTTGGATAGATGGATGGATGGTTAATGAATCAGTGGATGTTGGATAGACAGAAGTGGGATGGATGAATGGATGGATGGTTGATGGATCAGTCAGTGTTGGAAGAATGGTTGGAAGTGGGTTGAAGGGATGGACAGATGGATGGATGGTTAATGAATCAGTGGATGTTGGATAGACAGAAGTGGGATGGATGAATGGATGGATGGTTAATGGATCAGTCAGTGTTGGAAGAATGGATGGAAGTGGGTTGGAGGGATGGACGGACGGATGGATGGATGGATAGATGGTTAGATCAATGGATGTTCCACAGACGGATGGTTAATGGATCAGTGGATGTTGGACGAATGGATGGAAATGGGTTGGAGAGATGGATGGATGGGTGGATAGATGGTTAGATCAATGGATGTTCCACAGACGGATGGTTAATGGATCAGTGGATGTTGGACGAATGGATGGAAATGGGTTGGAGAGATGGATGGATGGGTGGGTGGATGGATAGATGATTAGATGGAAGGAAGGACATCTCTGGCTCTGTGAGGGGAAGGAAGAGCCACACCTCCTCATATCCCTGGAGGAAAGGGTGCTGGCCAGCCCCAGCCCAGGCCTGACCAGCTGGGCACGGCCCAAACCCTGGAGGGCCCATAGGTGCCAGTCTTCTCCCGCTGAGGGGACAGGCAGAAATGCTTCAACATCAAAGTTTGAGGCTGGACGCGGTGGCTCACGCCTGTAATCCTAGCACTCTGGGAGGCCGAGGCGGGTGGATCATTTGAGCTCAGGAGTTCAAGACCAGCCTGAGCAAGAGCGAGACCCCGTCTCTACTAAAAATAGAAAGAAATTACTTGAACAGCTAAAAATATATAGAAAAAAATTAGCCGGGCATGGTGGTGCATGCCTGTAGTCCCAGCTACTCAGGAGGCTGAGGCAGGAGGATCGCTTGAGCCCAGGAGTCTGAGGTTGCTGTGAGCTAGGCTGATGCCACGGCACTCTGGCCCGGGCAACGGAGTGAGACTCTGTCTCAAAAAAAAAAAAAAAAAAAAAAGCTTGAAGGACTGTGGCCCAGCCCCTCACCAGGGGAGAAACTGAGACTTGGAGATGGGAAAGGACTTGCCACAGTGCCAGGATTTATTTAGGACAGAGCTGAGCACCCCAGCCTTGTTCTTACAACGTCCTGGGCTCCAAAGAACACCTCCCGGACACCCCCTGTTCCCTGAGCACTGCTGGGGTTGTGACCTGAGTGTCACTAGGATGGTGGCCAGTAACAGTGCCACCAAGGGTTATAATAAAATTAGTAACACCCACCACCTGTGCACTCGGCCAGCTCCTTGCATGCATAGGTGACGCCTTAGTTTCCCCGGCAACCCCATGGGGGGGGGTGCCACACGATTATCCACAGGCTGCAGGTGTGATGGCTTGAGTTGCAGCCCTGGCCTCCAGCTAGGAGGTCACCGTCACCGTGTGGACCTGCCAGGGACTATGCTTGCTGCTGTCAGTCTGCTGCCCTGCCACCCCAAGTGGGGTGACCCCTGTGGCCACAGCTCTTCCCTGTCCCCTCCCAAGACCGCCCAGCGAGGAGGCCTCAGGGCCCGCAACCCCGTGCGGCCACACGAGCCCCCCCCCCGTGCAGCACCCCGTCCCTGGCTTACCGCTCGGCGTTGCCGTCTCGGTGCTCAGTTCTGAGGGAGGGTCCCCACGGTTCATGCTGCAGTGGGCCCCGCAAATCGTGTGGCCCGTCCAGCCCAAGAGCCCCCAGTTCCCCGTCCAGGTCAGGGGCTGGCAGTGGGGCCAGGGTGCCCAGAACCTCGGGCTGCGCACGGGGGAGCCCGGGATCTGTCGTCAGAATCCCGAGGCAGGTGCGCGGCAGCTGGCTTCCCGGGTGGGTCGTGGGGGGGTGAGGTCCACTCACCTTCCTGCCCCCCAGCTCCCTAACCACTCCCCCTCAAAGGGAGTTTTTTAGGGGATAATCTGGGCTTGCTGGGACTATCCCACAGAGAAGAGGGAGAGAGAGAGAGACTATAGGATGGTCTGATAACAGGGGGAGCCCTAAAATTCCCTCTCCTGACTGCCCCCCAGCCCTGTGACTGTCCCTGCCTGCCTGTGCAGGGGGCCTGGGCTGAGGGCTGAGCAGGGCCGTGCGTCCAGGGCCCGAGTGGCTGTGAAGCGTGGCTGCCGTGAGCCCGTCCCCTGTAGGAAGCTGCGGCCAGAGGGGTCTCGGTGCCCAAACCCTTGGCACCCCCACAGCGCCCCAGGGGGCCGTCCAGGTCTGGGGCTCCCAGATCCCGAGGGCGGCTGGCGTGGGTCTGCATTTCCAGGGCCAGAACCCTGCTGGGCAGCTTCCGGAAACTTCTCTCACTGTCACCCCCCCCCCCAAATTCCCACCTCTGTATCCTTCCAGCAAGGTTGGGAGTCAGGGTCCCTGGGCCCCTCCCCAGCTCTGGGTTAATGGAGGGCTAGTCTCTGCCCCCAGAGTTACACCCTTAAAGCCCTGTCCCTCTCTCCCGGCTGGGCAAAACAGCCCAGGAGGTATCGGCCCGGAGAGTTCTGCCGGGCGGCTTTTCCTATCCCCATTTTGCAGACAGGGCAACTGCCCAGAGAGCTCAAGACGCTGGCCTCAGGCCACACAGCTCATAACGGCTGATTCCCTGTTCCACCCCTGGCTCCAGCACAGGCCTTCAAAGCTCAGTCATCCACACTCTAGTGCGATTTGTCCATCCGCCCTCTCCCTGGAGTATTTAGGGGGTGGGCTCGCCTTTCCATTCCCAGCAGGCAATTCCTTGCCTAGAATGCCTGGCAGAAAGGATTTATTCCCCCCCACACACACGGAAGATCCCTCCCAAGGCCGGAGCCAGAAAAGAAACTGGGCCCACTGGGAGGGAGCTGACCTCCCACTGAGCCCTGGAGCCGGCTCCCGCCCCAGGCCCGGCCAGCTGGGCGCGGCCCAAACCCCGGAGGGCCCGTGGGCGCCATCTCCTGCCCGAGGGGCGGGCCGGCTGCCTGGCGGGGAGCCCGTTCCTGGCTGGGGACGAGCCTCAGGCCAGCGGGGGCGGGCGGGCTGCAGGCAACCTTGAGCTCATCAGCGGCAGACATCTGCTTTAAAAATGTGGGCTGGGGGGGAGGTTAACGGGGAGGTCGGTGAGGGGGGGGCCGAGAGCGCCCCTTCCCCTGCCCCTGCGACTTTTGGCCCCGGAGCAGATGGCCAGGGCGGTGGGGGCGGGGCGCGGGCACAGCCGGCCTGCTCTCCCGTGTTACCGCACCCATGAAATTCCCCATTAAGCCGGGCACAGAGGCGGCCTCCCCTCGCCCCAGCACCCCCCTCTGCAGCCATCTGATCTCGCTCCCAGCGGACGCCTCCAACTGGCCTGGCTCCCCAGGAGGCTCCCAGGGTCACAGAGGCCCCCTGCTCGGCCTCCAAACAATACCCCTCCCGTCCCCAGAAGAAGTGCGGAAAGGGCCGGGAGCGCAGAGGAGCCCTTTTTACATGTAAATACAAGACCGGGCCTCCTGGAAGGCTTTCTTTCCCCTTCTGATTTTTATTTCTAGAAAGCACAATGTTGCCAAGACCAGGGGCCTCCTCCCTGGACCTCCTTACTGCAGGCGGCCGTATGGTGCCCGGGAGAATTAAGAAAATAATGACCTCTAGGGAGCAGCACCCGTGCCCCCCCCAACTCCCCTCGGAGGGGGGGAAGGGAGCTACATGTTTGCACAGCCTGGAGGGTTCTAGAAGGAGGGGCGGCTGGAAGGGGCAGCCGCAAGGTCAGAGCGGGGTCAGAGGCCGGGAAGGCTGTCTGGGCTTGAGTCCCCGGGCAGCAGCACTCACCGCTGTCTGGTCTCTCCTGGGGTCCTTGACCCTGTCGTCTTGGTCTCAGTTTCCCCATCTGTGAGGCAAAGGTGCTTCTCTTGCCTTCCGGCTGTCTGGGAGTCCGCAGGTCGCGGGTGGGGGTTTGGTGCCAGCGAGGCCGGGCCCCACCCACTGGAGCGGGCAGGGGGCGACTTCCCTGGCTGGCCTGTCTGTGGGTGGGAATCCTCCTCTGACCCTCTCGCTGTGTGGTCTTGGGCAAGTGGGGGAACCTCTCTGAGCCTGTTTCCCGGATGGCAACAGCACCTGCCTCGCATCACGGGGCTGTATGGGGGGTAAAGGCGTGCGTGTAAAATGCCAGACAGCAGTGAGCACCCCATCAGCAACAGCCACTCTCACCCCTGTTGCCACTGCGGCTCCTGGGGGGGGGGGAGGGCGGGGGAGGGGCTGTTCTCGGCAGCCAGGGGGCCGCCCGCCCCTCTGTGTGTGTCTGCCTGGGTGCAGCGTCCTATTGTGTTGCTGCTGTCTCTGCATCATCAGTCTGTGAGGCCCCTGCAGGTAGCCTAGGACATAGTAGACGCTCTGAAAATGTGTGGAATGAATGAATGAGTGAGCGAATGAATGAATGAGTGAGCGAATGAATGAGTGAATCCACACTCCTGGCGTTGGGAGGCCCCAGCCCAGCCTGGGGGACCCTGCGGGGCAGAGTGGTGAGGGGTGGTCTCCGGGCCGGTGCAGGGGTGGGGTGGGGCGGGGGTCCCTCTGCTCTTCCTCTTGGCGCCCGGGGCCTGCCCAGAGGTCCTCTCGGGGGGCAGCGACAGCTGCTGTCTGTCGAGGCGTCCCGGGTGGGGGCTATCCTGAGCGCCGCCTCAGCCCGCCTGCAGGGCCGCCCAGGGCTGTGTGTCATCGTCCCATGTTGCAGACAGGAAAGCTGAGGCCGGAGCAGTCCAGTCACGTGCCCGAGCTCTTGCAGCGGGGAAGGGAGAGACCCCAGCATGCAAACCAAGCGGCTGTGTCCGCAGCCCCTGTGTCCCCACCGAGGCCTCTCGGTTGTCGACTGACCGCACAAGCGACCGGTAGCTGCCTCGGTTTCTCAGGGCACTCTGTGTAAAGTAGGGTGAGCGCCTGAGTTTCCGCAGGTGAAGAAGCAAAGGGCCCGAGGTCACCGGGCTGTGGCCGGCAGGGCTGAGGCGGGCTCCCAGGTCCATGGGCACCGTCCGTGCGGCTCCGGTAGTGCTGAGCGGGGGGCTTAGGGGCGCAGTCAGCCGTGGGGGCTGCCCGGTTCGCCTGCTGCCTGCCGCACGGCCGCCCGGGTGGGTGTCACCTGACTGCCAGGGCCCTGTGGTCAGAGGCAGCCTGCCCACGCGGGGCACAGCCATGGTGACCCTCAAGGCCGGGGCAACACCAGAGCCCCCCGACCTCCCCTCTGGCCCTGCAGGCCCCAGCCAGGGGGTCAGGGCCATCGGCGGCCTCTCTGTCCGCGGGGCCTCGGGGACACGCCCGCCCGCCATGCTCCCTCAGCTGCCGCTGACCCGGGCGTGACTTACGTGGCCGAGGCAGGAGGCCACTGGAGACGGGCCGGGGACAGGGGTGAGGACGGCCAGAGGCACCAGGAACGAGGGTGGGGGCCTGCCCTGTGACCCAGGCGGCCGGGAGGGGCGGGGCGCCTCCCCCAGCGAGACGAGGCCTTGATTCCTGCCATCTGGCGCGCTCAGCCTGGGAGGCTGGGGTGCCCCCCCAGCGGCCGGCGGGAGGGGGAGCCAGATGGCAGTGGGCTCGGAGAGGTAGAGCGTGTACTTTGTTCAGAGGCGTCGCGGGCGGGAGAACACACACACGGTCAGTCTCTCTCTCTCTCACACACACGCACACACGCACGCAGGCACACACACACCAGGCACCACGCTGAGGCCTTTGTGATTCCCGGCCTGTGTCCGTGGGGGCTGGGCAGCTTCCAAGGAAGCCAGACTCCAGTCCAGGCTTGGCTGGCGAAGGCTCTCCCCAGCACGCACACACGTGTGCGTGCACATATGTTACACGGAATGCGCACGCAGACACATGTGCACAGAGATCACAGACACACACAGATACATGAATGCATACACACGTGCACACACAAATGCAGAAACAGACACATACATATGCACACACAGAGACGCCCCACATGCATAGACATGTTTATGCACACATGCATAGACAGATACAGATGCACAAGGAGACATAGACACATATATGCACACACATGCACACATAAATATGTGCAGAACACAGCTGTGCACAGCAGTCCACAGACACACACACATGCAGATACACACATAAGAGCATGCATCTGCAAGACTCATGCCTGCATACATACGCACATGCACATAGACCTGTGCACAAATACACGTGTGTATGCACACACATACAGACACAGAGATTCGTGTGTGTGCACACACATAGGTACACACACGCACATACATGCACAGAGATACATGTGTGCATACACATGTGCACACACATACACACAGGCACAGAGATACTTGTGTGCATACGCAGGCGCACACACAGATATACACAGACACACACGTGCACAGAGATACATGTGTGCATGCACACAGAGATACACACATGCACAGAGATAAATATGTGCATGCACACACGTGCACACACATGCCCACACAGAGATACTTGTGTGCATACACACAGAGATACACAGAGACACACACATGCACAGAGATACGTGGGTGCATATAACACATGCGCACACACATGCACAGAGATACAGTGTGCATGCACACACGTGCACACACAGATAACACACACACGCACACTCCCGGAGGGGTGTCTGCCCGGAGCTCACTGGCCCCTCCGAGGGAGGGACAGGCGCTCAGAGCCCGTGCCTGTCCTGGGTGGACACTGGCTCCTCCCTCCGCCCACCCCGGCAGGGTCCTGTCCCTGGGCGACGGCCTCCCTGCCTGGCCTGCCCCTTGCGTCGCTGGTGGCCCGTCACCTCCTGCCGTTGCCCTGAGTCTCTCTGTGACTGTCTGTGGTCTGTCCGCTCCCGCAGGACACGAGCCCAGGGCACATGGGCCCCGGGTCCTGCCCTCCCAAGCGTCCCCGGTGCCAAGCATGGTGGGTGTTGGTTGAACGAGTGGGTGACTTAGAACCGGCCGGTCTGGGGCGACACCCCCTGGGGTTGGCAGGTGAGGATCGGGAGTCGGTTCACCCTCCAACGTGCTGGAGTCTGGGGAGCGTCTTTGGGGCATTCGGTAAGAGCCAGCTGCAGGTATGGCTTGCTCAAGCTAATCACAGGCCTGGACTCGAAGCCTGCTGAGCCAGGGCTCAGTGGGCGCAGTCACCCACCTGCCCAGAGACATCCCGCACTACGTGCTCCCCTGGGTGCCAGGAATCTCAGGTGCGTCTGGGCTGCGTCTGGAGCGGGAGGTGGGCAGCCGGCCCGATCCCAGGCACCGTCCTTCTCACGCCCACCCCGGACGGACCTGGACTTTGCCAAGGCCTGCGCCGGTTTCCCTGGCTGGGGTCAAGGGTCACGGGCGTGGGCGCACGCTGGTCCGCCTGGGTCTCATTGCCCGCGGCTCTTGCTTTATTAAGGTCAGGCGAGTGCTGGTGCTGAGGTCACTGAGGCAACCGTCTCGGGGCGCGGCGAGGCCTGGAACGGCGCCGCGGAGGCGGCACCTTCCCCGGGGCCGTGTGTGCAGGGTTTCGAAACTGCGGCTGCCGCGAGCCGGGCCAGCCGGTTCCGTGCCTGCATGGGCGGGTGAATCAGCCGGCCCGGCACACCAATCACACGGGGACACCTGGAGGGGCCGGGGTGGCCTGCGGTGCTGCGCGTCTAGCCTGGGCCGGCGCGTGGGCCGTGCCGCGAGCAGCCGGGGCCGCGGCGAGCCTGGTGCTGTGGCTGGATCCTGCTGGGCGGCGGTGCCATCCTGAGCGTGGCCGAGTCAAAACCCCGTGATGCACGGTGTGGGATCCCGGCCCCGGGAGATGGTTGGAGGCCTTGCGTGCTCTGGCCCCTCAGAGCCCCCTCCACCTTCATCTCCGCCCCCCACATGGGTCCCCTGCCGCGGCCACACTGACCCCCTCGCTGGCTGTCAGACACACAGGCCTGTTCCTGCCCCAGGGCCTTTGCACCTCCTGCCCCGGGTGGCCGGGACTCCGACCTTCCCTTGTTTGGGACGACTCAGCTCAGTCGTCACCTCCTCAGAGGCGGCTGCCGACCGCCCTCCTTAGGATAGCTATCCCGCCACCTCCCTCCCGGGCTCAGCTCCCCGCCTGGAGGCCTGCGGTCACCGGGGGCTGTTGCTACTTTGCTTGCCGGTTGGTTCCCTCCCGTCCCAGGTGCAGGCGGGGACCTTTGTCATTTCCTTGCCCCCAGGAAGGCCCTGGGTGTTCCCTGCACTCAGGAGCTGGTGGGTGAGCGTGTGTTGAACGGGCGCAGGCGGGAGGGCGTGGCCGGAGCCCGGGGGCGGCCAGCGTGGCCGGTGTGTTGGGAGGCGGGAGGGCCGGCCACGCGGCATCCGGGTCCGGCGGCGCCCGCCGTCTGGGGTTTTGTGGGCAGGAGACAGGTGCAACGTGACCGCTCCCAGGTTCCACGCCCGCCCTGGGCCCAGAGGGTGCCCGGCAGGAGCCGCCGGCCGGGTGGCCCGTGGCGGGGAGACCCCGGCCCCCTCCCCTGCAGCGGCTGCCGGACGCGTCACCGAGACTCTGTGGCCGAGCACAGCACGGCCGTGCTCTCTCCCCGTGCCGGGGCTCGTTTCCTCCGGAGCGACTTCCCGCAGTGCGACCGCGCTGTTATTTCTGTGGCCGTCGGTTTGGAGATGTTCTCGCCCTCCCAGCGTGTAGGGGGGTGATCTCTCCCCACGGGGACGATTGGTGACATCTGAACACACTTTGGTTGTCACAAGGCGGAGGGGGAGGGTGTGCTGTTGGCGTGTAACGGGGGGAGGCCGGGGACGTTGCTGAGTGTCCCCAGGGCAGAGGACGGCCGGCCCCAGCGGCCTGTGGTCCCCAGACAGGCAGCCCTGCGTGAGGCCGAACTGCGCAAAGGCAGGCCCGGCTGGCGCTGCCGTGTTGCCGGCGCCCGGGCGACGTCCGTGGGACACCCAGGCGGCGCTCGGTGCGTGTCGCCGGGAAAGGCAGGCAGACGGGCGCAGGGGGTCATGGAAGCCGGCGGACGGCTCGCAGGCCACGTGGGGACCCGCCAGGAGTGCCGCCTGCCCCCACGCGGGCTCCGGCTTCCGCTCGGCTGGTTTCCTGTCGGGGCTCGGGGTGTCCAGGCGTGAGCGTGGTCCCCAGCGGCTTGGCCACCTCGAGCTCCCAGGTGACAAGTGGCTCCGCGTATCCTCCACCACCACCACCAGGGAGCTGCCGCTGGCGGCCGGGGCCCCGACCAGCCCCGTGAGCGACGCCGTCAGCACGGGGCCAGGTCTCCCCGGAGAGAGGCTGCACCGCGCGGCGCGGCCCGGCTCAGGCTGTGTGACCGTGGGCCGGTCGCCTGCCCTCTCTGCGGCCGCTTCCCCGCCTGGGAGCAGAGGCAGCGCTGACAGCCGTCCTCCTCCTCCTCCTCGTGTTACTGGGAGATGAAACGTGTGGTGCCGAGATCCGGCCCGCGGTGACAAGTTACGGGAGCGTGAGCTCGTGTTCTGCGAGGCAGAGACCCGGCGTTACCACGAGAAGGGAAGCTCAGCCACAGGCGTGTCCACCGCTCTGCAGAGAAGGCCCCTCCTGCCCCGGGGGTCCTCGGACACCGTGGAGCCAGGCTGGGTGTCCGGCGGCTCAGCACACCCGGGTCCCCAACCTCTCTGAGCTTCAGCTGCCCCGGGCGGACACCGTGGCCACGTGCAGCCCCCGTGGCACCCGGAGACACGTTTGCAGGAGGCCGGGCCTGGCCCGGGGGGGCGGCTCCCAGCAATGAAGGGGACTCAGAACGGGGGCCGGCCGCCCCGGGGGGTGGGGTGGGGCTTTCCAGGCAGCCAGAGGACACAGGCAGCGTGCGGGAGTCAGGAGAGACCGCAGGAGAGACACGCCATGTGTCTCCCCGCGCAGCCGGACGCCGCCAGTTTTGCAGCTGCCGGTCCCGTGTGTTTGCAAAGCGGCACCGGAACAGCCTGGGGGGGGGGGAAGTTGGGGGGCGGGGCTCCCCCTGGTGTCTGACCCAGGCTGCAGTCCAGAGGGCAAAGGTCATGGTTTGGCAGTGCCCTGGTCACCTGTGTCCTCCTGACCTCTGCAGGCCGGGTGGGGCGAACCCTTCCACCCTTCACGTGGATGTGACACACATGCACTCGCGCGCACACGCATGTGCAGACATGCACGCACATGCACGCTGGGCTCCATGTTGGTAGAGAGGCCGTCTCCCGTCCCTGCCTGGGGCCGGCGTCAGGCCACAGGCCTGACCTCTCGTGCCAGCGCCTTGCTGGGGACCCCTCCGCCTCCCCCTCACCCCAACCGACCTCCGAATGTGGGAAGGGCGCTGGGCGCGCTGACCCCCGACCCCTGCTCTCCCCTGCTGCATCTTCCAGCCCCGGTCGCCGGCGGCGCACCCCGGGGCCCCCTCCATGGATCGGAGCCGCGGGGCACCAGGCACGGGGCGCCGAGCACCTGCCCCAGAGGGGCTGCTTGCCTCGGTCTCCCCTCCAGGAGCAGCTGCCGGAGGGGCCCTTGGAGGCCGGGCGCCAGGTGTGCTGCCACGGCCGCGGGCACAGGGGCGAGTGAGCCACGACCTGCCCCGGCTGTCTGCAGGGCGCGGGCGGGCGGGCGGGCGCAGGGGAGGGTGGGTGGCGGAGCGCGGCGGCGGTGGGGGGGGGCTCACAGGTGCAGGCCAGATTCTGTGGAGGGAGCCGCGCGGCGGGCGGCTGGCAGCGAGCTGCGAGCCTTCCAAAGGTAGCAGCCATCTGCACTGCGATGAAAAGCCCCGAGGATGATAAATAGACGAGCCGCACTTTTATTGGATTGCAGCTCGGAGCAGCCACTTTGGGTTTGGCACCGCGTTAACGACAGATTTCTGCTTCCCTTGCAAGGCCTGGCCTCGCCGGAGCGCGCCAGCCGCCGCGGCCTCTCCCGGCAGGAGGGGGGCTCCCCCGTGCCCCCCTGTGGCCCGCCGACCGGCCTGCTCAGGGACGGGGCCCACCCCCCATTGGGGGCCACCCCACGGCTCGCTGGGTTCAAGTCCCGGCACTGACACCTGAGAGCTGTGTGTCCTCAGGAGGTTTCCTAACCTCTCTGTGCCGCCGGCACCCCATCTGTGAAGTGGGCAAACCGCGGCGTTTACCCGGCAGGCTCGGGAGGGTCTGTGGGTGATGGCTGTGCAGGCGGCGTTGGGATCGGCGCCCGGCCGCCCCGCCCTGTTGGTGTCACGCTCCCAGAGAGCCCCGCCTGGCCCGGGTCCCGCCGGGCTGCCAGCTCCTTCCCCGGGGAGGCGCCGGCCACTGCTCGCGTCCCCGCTCGTTGGCGAAAGGCAAGCAAGCGCCCCGGGGCCGGATGGCCTGACCGCCCCTCGGCCTCCCGGCGGTGAGACTCGGGCAGGGGCGGGCACCCCGCCTGCCTCAGTTTCCCCGTCTGTCTGGCAGAGACTGAAAAACAGAACCTAACCTCACGGCGTTGCGGAGGGGCTTCAAGGAGGTGATCCGTTTCGAGGTCTTGTGCCGCGGCGCCCGGCAGGTGGCGGGCAGAGTGACCGCCGGCCCCCGGGAGTGCCGGCCGTTCCCGTTTGCCAGGACACCCCCCCCCCCGGCTGGCCCTGGGCCTGCGGTGCAGCGGGGGCGCGTGAGCAAGGCACGAGAGCCGCACGGCGCAGCGCGGGGAGTGGCAGCCGCGTCCACCGTGCAGACTCCTCTCTCTCGGCCTCAGTTTCCTCATTTGTGCTCCTCAAGGCCCCTCCCTGGACACCCCACCCCCAACAGCTGTCCCTACCCGACCTCCTCTCCCCTGCTCCAGGTCGTTCTCCTTGTCTTCCTCCCCTGCCCTGCCCCACCCCACAGCCCTCACAGCGTCCCCAGCCCGGCGTCCCCAGCCCGGCGTCCCCAAGCCCGGCGTCCCCAAGCCCGATGTCCCCAGCCCGGCGTCCCCAAGCCCGGCGTCCCCAAGCCCAGTGTCAGGCGCAGCAGGTGCCACGTGCCCTGGACGTGGCCTGCCCTGGGCCCTGCCCCTGCCCGGGCCTCTCTCTGGCCCCACGCCAGGGGCCACTCGGTGGCCGGGCCCCCGTGCCAGGCCCAGCTGCCTGCTCTGTCCCTGGACCTGGGTGGAAGGCCCCTGCCGGGGCGTGCAGCCCCTCCATCCCCTCGCGGTCTGGCCTGTGGCCCCCAGCAGGATCCTCCGTGGCACCACCGCTGGCTCCGGCCGTTCCGAGTTCCCCTGGCCCCGAGGAGGCCCCGGAAGGAGGCCCACGTGAGCACACGGTCGCCAGGGGCTTGGGCTCACAGTTTCCCTCACTTGACCTTGGGCAGATGGCCTCCCTGGCCCTCAGCCCTCTCACCTGGAACGTGGGGCTGCCGTAAGGTCCACCCCCACGGTGTGCTGTGGGGACACGGCTCTCAGAGGTGTCAGCGCACACCGGCTGCCACCGTCGCGGGCCGGGCTGCGTCTCCCCACTTCCCAGGGGCAGCCACTGAGGCGCTGCTGGGCTCGGGGCTTCGCCAGGGCCATGGCAACGCCGCCGGCAGAGGCCGAGCTGCAGCCGGTCTGCCCAGACCGCAGAGAGCTCGGGAGTGCGGGACGCAGGGAACGAAGCAGGGCTCCGGGCGTGCGGCTGGTCAGTGAAGGTCCACAGGGCCGGGGACATGCCCGGTCACTGGCGCTCCATGTGCTCCCGCGGGGGGTCTGGGCCGTCTGGGTGTCGGGGCACGGGACTGCCGGTCTCAGCGGCAGAGGGAGACTGGGAGCTGCCAGGGAGGGCTGGGTGCCTGGTGGCTGGGGGCTGCCCGGCCCTCGCCCTCCTCTCGCCCCACGGCCGGCCCTGGGAAAAGACACACACACGTTGGGGCCAGGGAGTGACAGTCCCAGGCTGAGCACCACGGCCTCACTGTGGTTCCAGCTGCCCAGCAGCTCTGCAGGTGCGGCTGGGCTTCCGGATCTTTCTGGAAAGCCGTCCAGGTGACTATGCCGTGCGCCAGGGTGAAGAACCCCCGGTGTGCGGGACCCTGTGCCCTCTGTTCGGGCGGCTGTCGGGTGTTGGCTGGCGGTCTGGGAAGCAGACAGAGGCCACCTGCCTGGGCCCAGAAGGGAGGAGGGGAGGGGGCATTTATTAGTTGCTCCAGGCACCTGACACGTGCTCAGGTTGGCCCTGGGCGGGGACATGGGACCCAGAGAGATGAGGAGGGACCCCAGGGGGAAGGGGTGCCCCTCCACCCCACGCACCTCCTGAAGACCGAGACCTGCGCCGTTTCCTCTCCCTCCTGCCCTCCTACCTGGCGCCCCGTCCTCCCTGCCTCCGCTCAGTTACTGCAGACTGGCAGGGGGCAGCGGGGGGACAGCGTGGGGGGCGCCGCTGGCAGCCGCCCTGAGCCGCCCCCGTCCCTGCCCTGCGGCCCCGGGCAGGAAACCGCCACCGTGCTTGTGGCAGAGGCCGCCGCAGCTGCTGCTAACAGGTGAGCCCTTCCCAAGCGGGGCCTCCAGGGCCTCCTGGAGAAGGCCGTAATGAAGTGCAGCTGTGAACTCCGGTTTTGGGTCAGAAAGGCAATTTCTCATCTCTCCTCGCAGCAATTGAGCCGAAAATCCAGGAGCCGCTTCCTCTCCCGGTGCCCCGCCCCCTCTGCCCTCGCATGCATGCCAGAGCGGGAGGTGCGGGCAGGCAGGGCGGCGGGCGTCAATATTGACTCTGTGGAAGGCAGGTGGCCCGGGGCGCGGGAGGGAGGCAGGCTGGAAACCGAGCTGAGCCGGGAGCAGCCCCGAGGGGGCCGGGAGGCGGGAGCAGGGAGCAGCTGGCCCGGGAGCCCTGGGAGAGCGGAAGGCTGTTTTTCCTCCTGTCGTAATTGGTCTCCGTGACTCTAACGGTGGCCCGATTCACCTAGTGGCGGCGCGTTGGCTCGGGGCTCCTGCCGCACGCCACATCTGAGGCGCGCAGGAGGTGCCAGGCAGCTGTTCCCGGCCTAACCGCCTTTTCTGGATGGTTCCGGGCGCCTGGAAGGGCCCATAAAAACAAGGACAGAAGGGGGGTGGCCAGGAAACCTCAGGGCCTCCCTGCAGGGGCCGGCAGAACCCCGGTGTCCAGACCAGGCCGTGGACATGGCCCTGCCTTGCCGCCCTCGGCCACCCGGGAACCCGGTGTCTGTAAGGCCCAGATGGACGGGGAGCGCCTGCCAAGTGAGACCGATGGGACGCGCGGGCAAGCAGCGGCTGCTACGCTCGCTTCTGCCATCCAGGCTTGGGAAGCCCGGTCGCCGCCTCTCCTGCCCGGCCAGGGTGCCCCCAGTGGTCACCGATGGCCTTTGAGGAGGTGGCCGGATGCTTGACTGTGAGCTGGCGGCTCTGGGGCCAGCATGCCTGGGTTTGGTGCGGTGCTGTGTGGCCTTGGAGAGGTCACTTGGCTTCTCTGATCCTGTCTCCTGAAAAAATGCAAGGGTTGGATTTTGAAGATCCACATTCTGGTGATGACAACAACGATGACAATAGTAATGCCATTTTCTTCCCTGCGGGGAAGCCTCTGGGAGAGGGAGCGTCAACAGCCCACTGCCCTGCTTCCTGCTGCGCCGTGCCCACCAGGGCTCCCGGCTTGGCCACCAAGGAAGGGCCTGGTCGCAGCTTCGCCCTCCTGCCACCCAGCTGCACCCAGCTTCCCTGTCACCACGCAGGCACGTGTGGCCAGCTCTTTACAAAGGCACCTTAGGTCTCCTTTATTTTTATTTTATTTATTTATTTATTTATTTTTTTGAGACAGAGTCTCGCTGTGTTGCCTGGGCTAGAGCGAGTGCCATGGCGTCAGCCTAGCTCACAGCAACCTCAATCTCCTGGGCCCAGGCAATCCTCCTGCCTCAGCCTCCCGAGTAGCTGGGACTACAGGCATGCGCCACCATGCCCGGCTAATTTTTTCTATATAGATATATTTTTTTTCAGTTGGTCAATTAATTTCTTTCATATTTTTAGAAGAGACGGGGTCTCACTCTTGCTCAGGCTGGTTTCGAACTCCTGACCTCGAGCGATCCTCCCGCCTCGGCCTCCCAGAGTGCCAGGATGACAAGCGTGAGCCACCGTGCCCGGCCTATGTCTTTTTTTAAAAAACCAGGTTGATCAAGCTACAGCTACACACACAGTGGCATTCGCTCTTTCTCGGTGCACCGCTCGGCGAGTTTTCACAAACGGGAGCAGGGGTGAAGATCGAGATCCAAAACTCTCGCCCCGCCCCTGGAAAATTCTGTCGTGCCCCTCTGTGACCACCCCCGGCCGGGGCAGCCCTTGCCTTTCCTGCGAGTGACCCTGCTCACCTGAGGCCCGCCCTCCCCCGTCCCCACGGCACTTCCCCACGCAGGCCTGGGGAGCCCCCCAGACGTGCGTCTGACCAGGGAAGGGGGGAGCAGGGCGGCCCCTCCTGCCCCTCTGAGCTTCTTGGGGCCTGCAGGCTCTTCTGGTAGTCAGGGGCTTGGACGGTGGCCCCAGGCGTGGCCGCCCGCGGGGACAGGGGTGGGACCTGCAGACCCCCGTGCGCTGAGGTGGAGCAGCCCAGGGGGGCAGTGGCGGCAAGGCACGTCTCCGAGCCTCAGTTTCCCCTGCTGCCGCCTGGTGTAGACGACCCCTGAGCCGACAGCTCCCTCCTGGCCCAACACAGCTGCTGCCAGCGGGTGCTCCGCGCCGCCCGGCTCCTGCGACAGTCGCCGTCTGCGTTCTCGGGGGCTGCGGTGACAAGCCACCCCACACCGGGTGCCTTAAAACGGCTCGCGTTCATTCTCCCACAGCTCTAGAGAAGCCCAGAATCGCGGTGTGGGCAGCACTGCTTCCTTCTGCGGGCGGGGAGGGAGAATGTGTTCCAGAACTCCCGCCAGCTGCTGGCGGGCGGGCACCGCCGTCCTTGGCAGTCCTCGTCGCATAGACGCCTCACTCCAGGCTCTGCCTCCGTTGTCACTCGGCCTTGCCTGTCTGTCTTCCCCTTCTCTGTCTCCTTGAAGGACACCCGGCCTTGGGTTTAGGGCCCGTCCCCATCCAGGGTGGTCTCATCTGGGAATCTTCCTCAACTCAGTCACATCTGCGAGGACCCTGCTCCCAAATAAGGTCACCTGCGCAGGTGCAGGGCTGAGGTCGGGGGCCTGCCTCTTTGGGGGCCACCGCTCACCCCACTGCGGAGACCAGGCGGTTCCTCGGAGGAAGCAGGCGCCCCTGGCGGGGTCCCCTGGGTGCCAGGTTCTGTGCAGGCAGCTCCTGTGCCGTTTCCCCATGTTCTGGGGGACAGACACGGGCGGCTTCGCGGGGGTTCAATGGGGGACTTGGGGTCATGGGCCGCGCCCAGCGCCGGAGGGGCCACAGTGGGCCATCGAGGGTGGCTTTGTCATTCCGAGCACTGCTTCGTTCCCTCCACGCTGGCCCCAGAGCCCCTGGTGACAGGTGAGGAAACTCCGCCCAGCGTGGAGCAGGGGTTAAAAACAGACCCACGGCCCCCACTCACGCCCCCCATGCCCAGCTGGGTTTGGGGTGCACAGGAGCTTCCCAGGAAAGAGGGGGGGCACGCAGAGCCTCTGCCCATTTGGGGGCCCCTGCTCGGGGGAACTGAGGGCCTAGGCTCAGAGCAGAGACAGACTCGGGGCGCCTGGCGCTCTGCAAGCTGCCTCCCCCACAGGGGACTTCAGGTGGCCGAGGCTTCCCACGTTGTGGGGGCAGGGGGTTGCTCTCCATTTCTGACAAGCTTTTTTTGGCGGGGGTGTGACCCATTCGTGCGCAGGCAGCTGTGTGCCCGGGAGGCTTTCGCTCCCCGCGCTCCCAGGTCTCGGCCGTGCTGCCCTGCCCCCATCCTGGGCTGAAGTGCCCGTCCCTCCCAGGGACACCCCCTCCGTCAGTCCCTGCTCTGTGCGCCTCAGGCATACACGTGTGTGAACTCACGCCATCCTCCGTGTGACCCCGAGAGGAGGTAGTTGCGATATCCCCGTTTTACAGATGAGGAAACTGAGGCTCAGAGAGGGTAACGGACCTGCCCGGGGAAACCCAGCTGTCGGTGACAGCGGGATTTGGGATGAGGGACGGGACGGCATTGTGGGGCACCTTGCCGTGCCGGCGTGGGGCGCAAGGGGCGTCTGTCCCCGTCTGCTTTTGACAGCCGCCGGGGCTGGCGCAGCAGGGTGTGGTGCGCAGAGCAGGGAGAGGGAGGCAGGGCCTGCGGGAGGAAGGCCTGGGCGGTGGGCGGGACCCCCAGACGTGTTCTGGAGCGGCGGGGCCCTGTCTCCACCCTCCTCCGCCTTCCCGTGTGTGCGCCAGTGTTTCCAGGCTGTCGTGTCCCGGGGACTTGCAGCCGCCGTTCTCACGGCCCTGAAGGCCAGGCCAGGGCGGCGGGACCAGGCACCGGAGGGCGGGGAAGAGGTGGTCGTCCTCTTGTTCTGCATGTGCGTGTGCGTGTGCATGTGCGTGTGCGTGATTTTTGCCCCATCTGCTTCCAGAAAGGGCTCCAGGCAGCTAAGTGCCATTTAAAGAAGATTAATGGGGCGTCGCTAGGCAGGCAAACCGCAGCAGGGTGACGCTGGTGTCTGAGAGGCCCGCCAGGAGGCTGCTGTGGGGGCCCGGGGCCCCCCGCAGGGACGCGGCCACCCTCTGTCCCCCACGGCCCTGCCAGGGACGGCCAGGGGCGCAGGGGAGACCGTGCGCAAGCTGTGCTTTCAAAAGAGGATGCCACAGACAGCCCAGGACAAAGCAGGCCCTTCCTTGCTGAGTCACCAGAAACGGCCCGGGAAGAAAAGCTGACCCTGCAGGGCTCCTCTCTGGAAGGCTGTGCCGAAAACGAGCCCCAGATAAGTGAGCGGTGTCCCGAGATCACCTCCCCTGGCCTCCTCCTCCGACCCCAAAGTGGAGGGCCGAGGGTCTGTTCACAGCAGACAGCCAGATGAGGACGGGGCGGGGCCAGAGCTTGTCTGGGAAAGGCCTGATGGGGCAGGGAGGACACTGGGAGGGGAGGGGAGGGGAGGGGACAGCCCCCACTGCAGAGGGGCTGGCGAGGTTCCCACAGGCCCGAACCTGCAGCTGCCACCTGGCCCGGGGGCCCAGGAAGTTGGCAGCCCCCGGGGAGAGGCCGCCTCTAGCGGTCCGGACCCCGGAAGGGATACAGGCCGTCTTGGGTTTCCCTCCTGTCCCGCAGGGTCGGCACGGCAGGCTGCTAAATGCGTCCTTGTGCTCACAGGGCCTGGCAGCCGAGCTCTAGCAGGGGGAGGGTGGGGAGGGCGCCCTCCAGGGCCCTGGCCACCTGCACGCAGCCCTCCCCCCCTCCCCGGGTGAGGTGGCTGGGGGTGAGGGCAGACATTGGGCACCGAAGAGCCACCCTGAGCCCGGGGAACACGCCCAGGGCTTAGCGCTTTGCCCACTTTCCAGTGGCGATAAGTATAGTGCCCAACACGCGTTATGCGTGTGCAGTGCCCGTAGCCTCAGTTTAATCCTGGGGCGCAGGTGGCTGTTGCCCCATTTTGCAGATGAGGGGACTAGGCACAGAGCAGCGACCCGGTCCTAGCGCCCGGCTCCCATCTCCTGAGCGAGGTGGCATCCCCACGCCCCACCACCCTACGACCTGGGCTTCCCCTGGAGCCCAGATTGGCGCAAGCTAACAGATCCCAGCCAGGCCCCACTAAGCACGTGGGCAGAGGAGACCGAGCGGAGCACTGGGCACGAGCACCTCGGCCTCCCCAGGGTGCGAAAGCAGCTGCGTGGTTTGTGCTCCAAGCCCCTGGCAGCGAACCGGGTGGTGGCGATAGGAGCCAACAGGAGGCCTGGGAGCAGGGCTGCCAAGTACAGGTGTACAGATTGTTCACTGCGCAACAGCACCTGGAAGAAATGGCACATCCACCCGCCCGACTCCCTCCTGCGGCCCCAGCCTGTGCTGACCTGGCCTGGGAGGGCTCAGAGAGGTTAATGACCCCCCGGGGTCGGGCCACCCGCCTCTGGGCTCCCCTCTGGCTCTAGGGACCCCCTGCTTGGCTCCTGGCTGGATGCTGTGGGACCTTCCAGAAAAGGCAGCTCTGCCCTCAAAGAGCAGAGCCTGGGTAGGAACAACGGGGGCCGAGGTGCCAGCCGCAAGGCCCCGGGGTGCGGGAGCCTGGGGTGGGGGTGGGGGTGGGGGGCAGCGAGCTCAGGGGAAGCCAGAAACAGCAGGAGTGGAGCGGGAGGGAGGCCCGGATGGAGGGGAAGGGCCCGCTACGCGCCAGGTGCCTTGTTGCAGGTAGCTCCCTGTGGGCCAGGGCAGCAGTTCCCAAAGTGGGGTCCCAGACCAGCAGCAGCATCCCCCGGGAACTCTCTAGAAACGCAGGTTCCCAGGCCCCGCCCCAGGCCTGCCACATGGGAAGCTGGGAGCACCGCCACCCACCGAGGTGTGAGTTCCCACGAGCCTCCCGGGGGTTCTGACACTCCCCGAAGCGGGAAGCGGGAGGACCCCCATGCTTCCGGAAGGATAAAGTCGCTTTGTCAGGGAGTGCCAGAGGCCTCCTCTTCTTCCTGCCGCTGAACCTCCCTCCAAGGCCGGAGGGGGATGGGGTTTGCCCTTGGGCAGGAAGCGCTCACCTCCGCCAGGGAGAGCCCCTGGCCGCCCTCAGCTCTGCCTGGCGGGCGGCGCCTCCCCCACTCTCGGGAGAATGTGCTGTGTTGGCCTCAGCCCCGGCCAGGGCTGCCCCTGCTGCTGCCCACGGCAGGCTGCCCTCTGCCTGCTCAGTAGCTTCGCCCAGAAAGCAGGGCACCCGGGCCGGCTCGGGGGGCAGGCAGGACTCGCCTAGGACATCAACCCTGCCAGCCCCAAACGCCGCCCGGTTGGTGCCCTCTGCGTCCTGTGTCCGCCTGCATCCAAGAACTGAAAGTGTCTGTCCTTTGTCCCTCCCTGTGACGCTGAGAGCCTCTGTCCTTCCTGGGAGGCTGTACGTCCAGCCTGTGCGCTCAGAGCGGAAGGGGAGCATACCCCGGCAAAGGGCTTTCCAGCCAGGAGGGCAGGAAGGGAGGAGCAGGAGGCCCTCCTGAGCAGGGCCGCCCGCCACCAGCCCATCCAGGTCCCTGATGCCAGTTAGAAGAAAGAGCCTCTCCCCCCAGGCAGACACATCCTGTGCCCGGGTTTTTTGTTTATTGTTTTTTTTTGAGACAGAGTCTCACTTTTGTTGCCCAGGCTAGAGTGAGTGCCGTGGCGTCAGCCTCGCTCACAGCAACCTCAGACTCCTGGCTCAAGCAATCCTCCTGCCTCAGCCTCCCGAGTAGCTGGGACTACAGGCATGCACCACCATGCCCGGCTAATTTTTTGTATATATACTTTTAGTTGGTCAATTAATTTCTTTCTATTTTTAGTAGAGACGGGGTCTCGCTCAGGCTAGTTTCGAATTCCCGACCTCGAGCAATCCGCCCGCCTCGGCCTCCCAGAGTGCTAGGATGACAGGTGTGAGCCACCTCGCCTGGCCTGTGCCCGGGTTCTTGTCGATGAGCAGAGGAAGAGTCGGGTTTGAGCTCCAACTTGCCATTTCTTCCAGGTGCTCTTGCGCAGTGAACAATCTGGACACCTGTACTTGGCAGCCCTGCTCCAAGCCCTCCGATTGGCTACCATCGCCACCACCCGGTTCGCTGCCAGGGCCTTGGAGCACAAACCACGCAGCTGCCTTCACACCCTGGGGAGGCCGAGGTGCTCGTGCCCAGTGCTCCGCTCGGTCTCCTCTGCCCACGTGCTTAGTGGGGCCTGGCTGGGATCTGTTAACTTGCGCCAAGGGGTGGCTTGGAGGTAGGGGACTCTAGGGGATCATTTAGCCCTGTGTGCCCATTGTACAGATGAGGACACTGAGACCCTGCAGGCTCGTTTGGCCTCAGACACGCCATTGTGAAGACTGTTTCTCCTGCCCAGCAGCTTCCTCTCTTTGGCCTTGAGCGCTTGCAGGGTGCAGAGGCGGACGGGCATTCACCCCACCCCCCTTCTTTACCGAGGAGGGTGCCGATGCCCAGGGAAGAAGCTGAGCCGCTCACCCGAGCTCGGACAGTGAGTTGACGGCCCAGCTGGATCCGAGTCCGCCCTCCTGGCTCCTCCGGGGGGCCCAGCAAAGTGTTCCCACCGGGCAGCAGCCCCCACGCTTCCCTGGGATCCTGTCCTCCTGGTGGAGTGGACAGGAGGGGCCCCCGGAACCCCTCCCTGGACATAGCTTCACCGGTTGCTGGCCTTGGATAAGCGAGGACCCGCCGTCCCGGGCACGCGAGCTGCCAGCCCAGCGTCTCGGCCAGATAAGACACTCCCCTGCCCTCACTCTGGCGTGTTCAAGGTCAAATGCGCCGGCCTGGGACGGGGCAGACCTGGTGACCCTTCCAGCAGCCACTCTCGGGGCACTGGAACCTGTCGGATGTGGGGTGCCTGGGCTCCTCCCCAGACTCCCGCACTCCTGGTCAGGGGTGGGGCCCGGCCTCCTATTCGCTCTTTATTTATTTATTTATTTTTTTGAGACAGAGTCTCACTCTGTTGCCCAGGCTAGAGTGAGTGCCGTGGCGTCAGCCTAGCTCACAGCAACCTCAGACTCCTGGGCTCAAGCGATCCTCCTGCCTCAGCCTCCCGAGTGGCTGGGACTACAGGCATGTGCCACCATGCCCGGCTGATTTTTTCTATATATTTTTAGTTGGCCAATTCATTTCTTTCTGTTTATAGTAGAGACGGGGTCTCGCTCTTGCTCAGGCTGGTTTCGAACTCCTGACCTAGAGAGTGCTAGGATTACGGGCGTGAGCCACCATTCCCGGCCCTCCTGTTCTCTTAAACTCCCCAGATGTCATGGCCTGCAGGGGTGACAACCCTGCCTACCCTGTGGGAGGGACGCTGGGCCGTTTGGATTTGGAAGCGTCTGCCTGACAATGGTGGGGAGAAAGCCCCGGGTAAAATGCCAGGTAGATAACGTGAGAAGCCCAGCGCTCAGTTTCAAAAGCAAACTGACAGGCAGAAAATGGGGGATCCAGCTCGGCAGGAGTTTGGGGTGGCCGCTCCAAGCTGGCCGGCAGGAGCCTGCAGCGACCTCTCCCTGCCCGAGCACAGGTCACATGTTGGAGGCCTGAAGGCCGAGCACCGCCGGCCGTTGTGGTCCTGCACCAGGTGAGCAAGGATGCTCACATGGCCAGGAGCATCCCTCGGCCGGGACGGCGACGGGGAATGAGCTCAGGACACCAGGGGAGGGCAGAGCAGGCTCGGGGACCGTGATGGTCCTGCCAGTGGGGGTGTGAAGTCTGATGACAGCTGGGGGGGGGGGGTCCTGGCCCAGTGGGACGGGAGTTGGGAGATGAATAGGTAGCAGTTGTAACGGGCCAGTCCCAGCTAGACACAGCCATGGGGGGGGGAACGCTGTGCAGTGGGAGGGGGGCCTAGACCCCCTCACCCCACACCTGGGGGAGCACCTGCTTGGAGCCAGGCTCTGGCCCTGTCCCCAGCTGTCTACAGAGGTTGGTTGACAGACATGCCCTGGGGTGCAACCCCCCCATTAAGAACCACTTGGGTGGAGCAAAGGGTCCCCACCTTGGCTGCACATTGGAAACCCCCCCCCCGTGGGAACTTTAGAAAACACTCAGCCCAGGAGTTGGAGGTTACAGTGAGCTGTGATCACGACACTGCCCTCCATCCAGCCTGGGCGACAGAGCGAGACCCTGTGTCTGAAACAAATAAATAAATTTGAGAATAAGTAAAAATAAATACCAATGCCTGGGTCCACGCCCAGGGGTGGGATGTCACCTGTCTGGGGGAGGCCTAGACAACCCCAGAAGGGGGGTGGGGCTGGGGGCTGGGGGTGTTAGTTTCAAAGCACCCCAGGTGGTTCTAATACTCTGCGAGGTTTGAGACCCTCCTGGTGTAGATTGTTGTTTTTCTCAGACTTGACTCATCCTAAGAATCACCTAGGTAGTGGCTCAAACTAAAGCCCCCTCCAATTTAATTAGAGTCACCTGCAATTCTCGGCGCCCCAGGCTGGCCTGAGTGTCTGCAATCTGCTTGCAGGCTGCCAGCCCTGCTCGCTCTCCTGCAGGGTTTCCTCCCCTCCTGCTCGCCAGCCCCCCAACTCCCCTCTTCCCAGGCTGGGCCCCCCCCTGCCTCCCCTGCAGCTGGAGCGCCAGCCAGCCTGGGTGCTGCCCCTCCTCCTGCCCTCCTCCCAGCCAGGCGGCTCTCAGCGGCTTGATTTAGTAGGCGGCGGCCAGGAGAAAGGCAGCCTGAAGGGTCACTAAGAGCCTCAGTGCTCACAGCACTTATCTGGAAAGGAGAGGCCAGTAGTGGAACCCCCCCCCAGTGGGGCGTGAGGCTGAGCACACCCCCCACCCGGAGCAGGGACGAGGGAGGGGGTGCTCGGCAGGGCTGTTGCACCCCCAGGCTACTCACACACCCCCTGCCCAGCACCCAGCCTGGGGCCTGAGTCCCCTGCCAAGCACGCTGCAGGGGTGCGGGCGGGGAGGGGGCACCCCTGCAGTCGCCTCCTGTGCCGCAGGGCTCCCTACATCCCTGAGTCTGGGAGCTCAGAGAACCCCGTTGGCAGAGATGTGGGGCGGGCTGGGAGGGAGGTCTCCTGCTACTAGGGGGCAGGAGAGGCCCCCCACCCAGGCCTTTTGGTGGTTTGCCCGCCCTCCCCTCCTGGTGCCCGTCTCCCCCCCTCCTTCTCCTCCCTGGTGAAAAATACAAAAGAAAAATGCGCCAGTGCCCAGGCCCGGGGAGCCCCAGCCCGCAGGGTGGAGAAATGAAAAGCGGCCCCAATTAGAGGCTTTGGCTCTGCAAACTTGATGCTCGGCACTTGGACTGTCACGGCGGAGCCTTAATTAGCAGCGGCGGGGGAGAGGTCAGGAGCGACTCAGCAGTCTTGACAAGCGCGTTATCAAGTGCAGGGAGCGGGGGCTGCCCCGCGGGCGGGGCGGAGGCGGCGGGGGCGCGCGGGGGCGGCGGGAGCAGGCGCGCCGGGCGCGGGGAGGTGGGGGGGGCGACGCCGCTACGAGGCCCGGCTGCCGCGGTGCGGGGCGGTGCGGGGCGGCGCGGGCGCGGGGGGCGGCGAGAGCGGCGGCCCGGCCCTCCTGGCTAGGCGCGCGGCCAGCGGGCAGGGCGCGTGGCGCGCGGGGACGCCTGGCTACCGCGTGACCTCCCCCGCAAGAGTCCCGGGGCTCCCTGCCCCGCCCCCTCCGGGGACGTCCTGGGCTCTCCCGTGACCCCCTCGGCCCCTCTCAGCAGCCCCCGGGGTCCCCAGCCCCCCGGCGCACAGCGGGCAGGCAGGCACGGGCGTCCTGGGTGACCCGAGTGGCCACCAGGAGCTATGCCCGGAAGCCCCTCCTAGAGCCCCGCGGGTCCCTGCGGCCCGACGGGGCGGCGCAGCATGCTCGGCATGAAGACCTGGTCGGCCCTGCTCCAGAATCTCAGTAAGTGCCCCCCCCAGCCACGAGGAGGAGGAGGGCCCCGGATGGAACTTTCTGGGGTGCGCCTCCCCCCTCCTTCCCTGCCCCTGTGCCCTCCAGCCCGTCACCTCATGCCATGCACGTGGTGCTCCCCAGCCGTGCCGGGTCCTCACCCTGTCACTCAAAAAAAGAAGCCACCGATTTATCTTTTTGTAGTAGAAAAGCCCCATCTGCCCGCGGCCTGGCAGCGCCTGTGCGCTTCCCCTGCGGCCGGGGACGGCGCTGTGCCTGGGTAGCGGCTTGCAGCCTGGGGCGGGCTGCCCTGCAGACCCTGAGGGCGGCCTGGGGGTGGGGTCGCCAACCCTGGCCTGACCCAGGAAGCCAAGAACGGGGGAGCGGGTGTGTTTCCTTCCCTCGCGTGCACAGGTGGGACCTGGGGTGTGTTTTGTGGCTTCAACGGCTTCACCGCCAGGTGCCCCAACTGCCCCCCCCCACCTCCCTGGGCCCAGCTCCCGCCCCTGGGTGGAGCTCGCTCTCATGGCACCCAGGCCTGGCGCTGCTAGCTCGGGCCAGGAGAGCACAAGAAGTGTCACCGAGCCTGTGGCCGGTGGTCCCCATCGGTCCCATCGGAGAGGGACTCAGCAGGCTTCGGAGGCTGGGGGGGGGTTGTGCTGTAGGGACGAGGGGAAGCGGGCAGTGGGCAGGGACCTCTGACGTCCTAGGCCAGGGCAGCGGATGGAACCGTGGAGCAGGTGAGGGAGAGGAGGTGTCAATGGACAGTAACTCCTCAGGGTCCCTGCAGGGCAGCTGTAGTGACAGAGTGGGCAGGGACCATGGCCTCAGCCCAGGGTTAGGCACCCTGACCTCCGGGCAGCACCGCACCTGCTGGCCTTCCCTTCCAGGTGGGCCAGGGCCAGGGAGGAGCAGGGTAGAGGCCCTCCTGCGACCCACCCCCTCCCGCCCGGCCCCTCCCGCCTCCCCGCTGCCCCTCGGCTCTCTGCGGGCACCTCTCTGCCCGTTTGAACCGCAGCTTTTAAAGCTTTTCTGCCTTTTGAAGACTCAGGGGGGGAAGAGTCATTTGCGGAGAGGTCGTGAACGGCTGGTGATTATAGTCCAGTGGGTAGAAAGAGCTTAAAACAAATCCCTGTCCGTCAGATGTCGGCTTAGGCGGTTGCCGGCGCTCGCCTGGGGGGCCGGGGTGGGGGGCAGCGGCTCAGAGAAAGGGGAGGCTTTTTTCCTCTAAGCTGAGTGAACCTACAAAACTCTCCCGGTTGCAGCGTTTGATCGCTGCTCCCCTCTGCCTGGTGTGCTCTGATCGTTCCTCCTCCGGGAGCCCGGCTAGAGGAGGGGGCCCTGGCGGTCCCCGAGGGCCCCACACCAGCTGCGTGACCTTGGCCCGGTCACGCGGCGTCTCGGAGCCTGTGTTCCCCCCAGGGATGGCGGTCACGCAGTTGCACGGGGTGCTGGGGAGACTCAGGAATGCGCCAGCATCTGCCGGGCAGATCGCGTACCTGGCCCAAGGTGTGTGCGGCTGTGACGTCCCCTGCTGGTCCCCGTGGGCCACCCCGGGCCCCGTCGGGTATAGGGGGGAACCTCCACGCAGCGGGAAGGGCCCTCACTTTGCTTCCAAAGCCATCGTGGGGCAGGGAGGAGGCTGCTGGCCGGAGACTTAAGTGCTGGATCAGCCGCCTGCAGGGGCTCAAAAGGGGGGCCCCTCACAGGTAGGAATGGGGGCTCCCCACCTGCGGGCCCTGCCCGTTACCTGTGGGCACTCCTGGGTCGTCATGGCAACTTCAGGAGGGAGGCGCTGGCTGGCTTTGTGCCGTCTGGTTCTTGCTCACTGCTTGGGGCCAGGTGGCTGCTGAGGCCAGTGGGAGCCCGGGAGTCCCCCCCACGGCCCCGTGCCCGGCTGTCTGTGCCTGCTGGGAGCCGCCTCCTTCCGCTCCAGAAAGATCTGGACACTCATGTGCCCGCCAGGCTGGGGCGGACCCTTGTTCCCCACAGGAAGTGGCAGTCGGGTGAGAAGGCCGACCTCCTCTGTGGCCTGCGCCCGCCTTGCCAGCTCTCAAGCTAGCTGGATCGAGTGGCCCTGCCCTGCCCTGCCCTGGCCTGGCCATTCCCGCCTCTGCTTGGCACCGTGGCTACGGGGGAGGGATGAGAGAGCAGGAAAGGGCACCAGGCCTGAGCTCCTATCCTGCTTCTCTGTGATATTGTTATTGCTGTGTGACTTGGAGTAGGTGGCTTGGCCTCTCTGTGCCATGTTCTCCCATTTGTGTGTGGGATAAGTCCAGTTAGTGATTACTACACGCCGTCAGTGTAATACATGTCCACTGTGATTATTTTTCTTTCCGCCTGGGACGCCCTTCCTGTTTCTCCTGCAATCTCCCCATTCCCCAAGGCCACCTCCTCCAGAAAGCCCTCCAGATTCTGCCCAGCAGCCATCGTAAGTCGTTTCTCCTGCCGCCTCCTGGCTTCATGGCCTGTTATTTCTTTTTTCCTCAGTGGAATCCACTCGTGCGTACCTATGTTCTCTGCCTGTCAGACAGAAGTTCCTCAAGGGAAGACCCTTTTCATTCTCATCTCAGAATCTCCCAAGGTGCTGAGTATGCAGTAGGTGCCTAGTACGTGCTTGTTGGATGAGTCAGGGTGACCATGCTCCCGGCCAGGCCAGTGCGTGTCGGGTTCCCGTTCCTGGATGTGCAGCCAGCACTCATTTTCGGGACGGCGTCCAGAGCCGGCGTGGACGCCCGGGGTGGCCTCGCGGTTCCCCGTCCCCTGGTGGGCGAGTTCCCCGGTGGGTGCAGACCCGCCCCCGGGAGCTCAGCTCGTTCCTGGGGGCCGAGGCAGGTTCACCTCCGAGTGGCAGCGGTCGGCCGTGGGAATGTCGGAACTCGGCACCTTGGGCCACGTGGTCGGCTGTCGAGAGGGGAGGGGTGGACGCCTGGGAGCTGGGTCACAGTGACCTGGCTGCCCGCGGCCGCCCGCCCGCCCTGCGAGGGGCCGGGCTGGGAAGGCAGGACTGCTGTCACTGTGTCGAAACGGAAGGCCACGCCGTGGCGCAGCTGCCACGCGGGCTTGGCCGTCGGATCGGTCCCAGAGCGGGAGCGGGCCCAGGAGGCCCCGAGAGCTGGCGGGGCCGAGAGAACCCTGCTGCGGCTGCCGCTTCGGTGGCTTCAGAGGGGCCGCGGTGGCCAACGCTGGCAGCTGAGCCCGTTGGTGCCAGGGAGCTGGCAGCCCTGGGGGGTGAGCGTGGCATTCCCGAGCCACACCTCTGCCGGGCCGCGCAGTCTCCCCGGGGGCGGTGACGAAGGTGGCGGCATCGTCGTGCGTGGTTTTGTCTTCCAGCGAGCACAGCAGGAAAACCGTTTCCAGGCTTGCAGATTAAAAAGAAAAAAGTCTCTCCAGCCCCTCAGAGAGGAGGGGAGAGGCTGGACGAGAAGTGGGCCTGGGGGGGTCGACAGTGGTGGGGGGGAGGGTCCCTGGGCTCCCGCAGCCAGGCGAGGACGCCCGGGCCCTGCCAGTGAGTGTGGGGGCGCCCCTGCTGGGCTCCCCACGGGAGTGGGGTCTCGGGCCAGACTGCAGGGGTCTGCAGCCTGGTCCTGCAGCTTACAGGTTTGCCCCTGGGCAAGACGCTTCACCCACCTGTGCCTCGGTTTACCCATCTGTAAAAGGGAAGTGTAATGGCCCCGTGTCTCGTCCCGGTTGGCTGTTGGTGTGTAACAAACTGTCCCCAGGCGGTGGTGGCTTAAAACCGAGACAAACGTCCGTCTGCTCGTGAATCTGGGCCTGGCACGGGGCTCCCGCCTGGGCTGTGTCCCACCGCGCCCGTGGTCAGGTGGCGGCTGGGTTGGCTCATCCTGTGGCTGCCTCACCCCCGTCCGGGGGCCGGACTGGAGCTGCCAGCTTGGTCTCTCTCCCCTTGTCTCCACGCGGTGGCCGGACACCGGACTCGGAGGCTCCCAGCGCCAGCATCCCGAGAAAGAGCCCCGCCAAGGCTGCGTGTCCTGTCCTGACCTGGTCTCGGGGTCACCTGGCATCACTTCTGCTCTGATGCAGCTGCCAAAGCCCCCCACCCCCTCCCCCGGGTTCAAGGGGAGGGGACAGAGGTGCCACCTCTGGATGCGAAGAGTGTCCATTTGTGGACGTGGTTGAGAGCCGCCCGTACCTCGCAGGGTGTTGCATTAAATGGTCAGCACGGGCCGGGCGCGGTGGCTCACGCCTGTCATCCCAGCACTCTGGGAGGCCGAGGCGGGCAGGTTGCTCGAGGTCAGGAGATCGAGACCAGCCTGAGCAAGAGGGAGACCCCGTCTCTGCTATAAATAGAAACGAATCAGCCAACTAACATATATAGAAAAAACTAGCCGGGCATGGTGGCGCATGCCTGTAGTCCCAGCTACTCGGGAGGCTGAGGCAGGAGGATTGCCTGAGCCCAGGAGTCTGAGGTTGCTGTGAGCTAAACTGACGCCATGGCACTCTAACCCAGGCAACAGAGCAAGACTCTGTCTCAAAAAAATAAAATAAATAAAATAAAATAAAAGATTATAAGTATTGTCTAACGTCACTCATGGACTCTTAGGCCCCAGGATCGTGGGGCGGCCAAGAGACTCAGACCTGGCTTCGGGGATGTGTCCTGCCACCCCGTGACGCTGAGCCGTCCGTCACTTTGCCTCTCTGGTCCCCGTCTCAGGTGGAGGAGACCAGCAGGCCTGGCTGGAAGGAGGGAGGGCGCACTCCGGTCTGAAATGAGCATTGCAGTGCCCAGCCCTTTCCCAGCACGCCCCCCGAGTGGCCACCTGACCGCAGGTGAGGGTCAGCCCGGGGGACAGGCGCCTGGACCACAGCCTGTCAGAGTGTCCCAGCCAGGCGCCCCCCGAGTGGCCACCTGACCGCAGGTGAGGGTCAGCCCTGGGTGAGGGTCAGCCTGGGGGGGACAGGCGCCTGGACCACAGCCTGTCAGTGTCCCAGCCAGGCGCCCCCCGAGTGGCCACCTGACCGCAGGTGAGGGTCAGCCTGGGGGGGACAGGCGCCTGGGCCACAGCCTGTCAGAGTGTCCCAGCCAGGCGCCCCCCGAGTGGCCACCTGACCGCAGGTGAGGGTCAGCCCTGGGGGACAGGCGCCTGGGCCACAGCCTGTCAGAGTGTCCCAGCCAGGCGCCCCCCGAGTGGCCACCTGACCGCAGGTGAGGGTCAGCCCGGGGGACAGGCGCCTGGGCCACAGCCTGTCAGAGTGTCCCAGCCAGGCACCCCCCGAGTGGCCACCTGACCACAGGTGAGGGTCAGCCTGGGGGGACTGGCGCCTGGGCCACAGCCTGTCAGAGTGTCCCAGCCAGGCACCCCCCGAGTGGCCACCTGACCGCAGGTGAGGGTCAGCCTGGGGGGGACTGGCGCCTGGGCCACAGCCTGTCAGAGTGTCCCAGCCAGGCACCCCCGAGTGGCCACCTGACCGCAGGTGAGGGTCAGCCCGGGGGGGACTGGCGCCTGGGCCACAGCCTGTCAGAGTGTCCCAGCCAGGCGCCCCCCGAGTGGCCACCTGACCGCAGGTGAGGGTCAGCCCTGGGGGACTGGCGCCTGGGCCACAGCCTGTCAGAGTGTCCCAGCCAGGCACCCCCCGAGTGGCCACCTGACCGCAGGTGAGGGTCAGCCCGGGGGGACAGGCGCCTGGGCCACAGCCTGTCAGAGTGTCCCAGCCAGGCGCCCCCTGAGTGGCCACCTGACCACAGGTGAGGGTCAGCCTGGGGGGGACAGGCGCCTGGGCCACAGCCTGTCAGTGTCCCAGCCAGGCGCCCCCCGAGTGGCCACCTGACCACAGGTGAGGGTCAGCCCGGGGGGACAGGCGCCTGGGCCACAGCCTGTCAGAGTGTCCCAGCCAGGCGCCCCCCGAGTGGCCACCTGACCGCAGGTGAGGGTCAGCCCAGGGGACAGGCACCTGGACCACAGCCTGTCAGAGTGTCCCAGCCAGGCACCCCCCGAGTGGCCACCTGACCGCAGGTGAGGGTCAGCCCGGGGGGACAGGTGCCTGGGCCACAGCCTGTCAGTGTCCCAGCCAGGCACCCCCCGCTGCCCTGGCATTCTGTCCTGGCTGTGACTCCCACAGCGGTGGCATTCTTGACGCCCCCAACCCCCGGGCCTGGGGTGCCACCACCCCCTCTGCCCTGAGGCACCTCCCTGGGGCTGGTGGGGTCGCCCCTGGGGAGGCCCCACTCTCTCGGGGCAGGCGGGGGCTGCAGCCCTCCGGCCCCCGCCCGCTCACCCCACAGCTGCCGGGGTGGAGAGACCCTGCTGGGGTGGAGTGGCCCAGTCAGTGTCTCTTTTAATTAGAGACAGTTAAGACGGCGTCACAGTGGCAGTTTGGTGGCTTCTTTGGGAGGAAGCGGAGAGCCCGAACGGAACCTAGAAAAATGAAAAGAAATAAAAATAAAACCCAGCGAATTTTTAATAGTGATTATCTCCCGACACACGGCGCGTTGCCATCTGGCGGGCATGCGGCCCGCCACGGCTCGGCACTGGGGGAGGGGCGGCGGGGGCTCCCACTGCCGGCCCCGAGCCGGAGGGCCCCCCCCGCCAGGCTGCCCCCCCCCCCCCGAGGCCCACGATGAGCCCAGCCATGTCCGAGGCCCTGGGCCCGTCCTCCCTGGGTGTGCGCCCCTGCCCCTGGGCCTGAGCGAGGAGGCCGGGCCCTCGTCACCCCCGGTGGGCCCAAGTCCCCAGCTCCGGCCCCTGCCGATGGGCCAGAGGCCACCTGATCCCAGTAACGGGCTCTGGGGGTCTGGAGTCCCCAGTCTCAGTGGGCCGTGGTTTAAACCGAAGGTGGTAACGTGGGTCGCATCACGCCAGACACCAGGCCCGCAGGTCCTGCGTCCCATGTGGGTGTCCTCCGTCCCCGGGCTGGGGGAGGGGCCTCCCAGCGCCTGGTTGCTTGTTGGTGCCTGGGGCCCGGTGCTGGCCTGTCCTGGGCTGCCCTCCGCTCTCTGCTACAACAGCGTCCCCGTCCTCCGCCTGCTCTGATGGATGCCCGCAACCTCTCCCCTCTCGTGACAGCCGAAAACGTGCCTAGGCATTGCCGGGTCCCCCCTGGGGAGGGGGCTGCCCCTGACCCCGGCCAAGAAATGCTTCTTGGGGCTAGTGTGTTTGTTTCCTTCGGCCGCCGAGAGAGATGACCACAAACCGGGTGGCTTGGAACCGCGGAAGCGTGTTTGTTTATATCTTTACGGCTCTCCAGGCCCCAAGTCCGGGACGAGGGTGTCGGCAGGGCCATGCCCGCTCCTCGGCCTCCGGGGGAGGGTCCTTCCTGGCTCTCCTGGCTTCTGTGGCTCCGGCCGGTCCTGGGCTTGCGGCCGCGTTGCTGAGGTCACTGCAGTCACTGTCTTCGCTGCCTCTGCCTTCCCTGGGCCTCCTCCCCGTGCGCTGGTCTCTCCGCCCAGGCTCTCCACTTCTTGCAAGCAGGCCTGTCTCGGGGTTCAGGGCCCACCGGGTTCCAGCGTGGCCCCGGCTTAACTAACTCCATCTGCGAAGACCCTGTTTCCAAATGAGGCCGCATTCTGAGGGGCCGGGTGGCCTCGCCTTTCGGGGGTACCCTACCCAACCCAGCACACACTCGGGGCCCAGACCTTGCTGACCTGGCCCTGCTGCTCCCAGCGGCCTTGCCCACGTCCGCCTGAGGTGACCTAAAGGCAGAAGACGGGGTCCGGGAAGCTGTCGCCATTGGCACGGCTCCCAGCGAGCTGACTTCGGCGCCGCCTGTTCCGGTCCCCCCACCCCCACCCCCGTTTCGGGCGCTGGCTGCACCTGCATGGCCTCGGGGTGCTCTGTGTGTCCGCAGGGGGCTCCCCAGCCAGCCGGGCTTCTCCCCAACATGAGCGCGGGTGAGGGAGGCTGAGCAGCTCCGGGTCGGGTGCAGGCTGTGGCCGCTTGGCACCAGGGACCAGGCAGGCGGAGGGCAGTGCTTTGCACGCTGGGCCTCGCTGGGGTGGGTGCTGTTTGCCTGGCGGCTCCCCAGGAGGCGGGGCCGGGGGACCTCTGAGCCACGCACCCCTGTTCTGAGGGGTCCTGGTCACAGGGACGCCAGCCAATGGCAAGGCCCCGCCCCCGAGAGGCTGGCCCAGCAGGGGACCTCCAGCTCTCACATGGGGGGTGCCACGAGGAGGGGCTCAGGGGAGGCCTGTCGAGGGGTGACGTTTGAACCGAGATCTGCGTGGAGGGTGGGGACCGCTCGTCCCTGCAGAAGCCTATTTACGGAGCCGCGGCCGGCCCCGGGCCAACTTTCTCCTGGGCACTGGGTGAGACGCCCGGATCGCTGCCCCGGGGAGCTCGTGTTCCAGGCAGTAGACAGGGAAAGGAATGAGCTCAAAGCTGCGGAGTGCTGTGGACACCGGGTTCGTGCAGGGGAGCGGCCGGCTGTGGGATTAAGGGCGGTGGTGGGCGTCCCGGGCTGCGGTGAGAAAGCCCCGCTAACGGGCCAGAGCCACAGACGTCTGTTCTGGAGGCTGGAAGTCCTGATCCGGCAGGGCCGGGCTCCCTTCCAGGACTCCATGGGAGGGGCCTCCCTGCTGCCTCCACCTCAGCTGCGGCTCCTTTTTTTTTTTGAGACAGAGTCTCGCTCTATTGCCCAGGCTAGAGTGAGTGCCGTGGCGTCAGCCTAGCTCACAGCAACCTCAGACTCCTGGGCTCAAGCAATCCTCCTGCCTCAGCCTCCCGAGTAGCTGGGACTACAGGCATGCACCACCAGGCCCGGCTCATTTTTTCTATATATTTTTAGTTGGCCAATTAATTTCTTTCTATTTATAGTAGAGACGGGGTCTCGCTCTTGCTCAGGCTGGTCTTGAACTCCTGACCTTGAGCCATCCACCCGCCTTGGCCTCCCGGAGTGCTAGGATGACAGGCGAGAGCAACCGTGCCCGGCCTGTAGCTTATAAATCCTTCTTATAAGGACGCCCGTGGTTGGATTTAGGGCCCGCCCAGATAAGCCAGCATGTTCTCATTGCAAGGTCCTCAAGAGTCACATCTGCAGAGACCGTTTTGCCAAATAAGGTCACAGTCAGGGGTTCCAGGGGCAACATGTGGACATGTCTTTTGTGGGGGGGGGGTCGGTGGAAACCCCTCTGGGAAGTGGCTTTGGCTGGAGCTGGCCAAGGTGACATCTGGGAGGGATGCCGGGCGGACACGCGGCCGAGGCCAAGGCCCCGAGTGTTTAGGACGCAGGGAGGAGACTGTGGGTGGGGCTGTGTGGGGGAGCCCCGGGAGGTTCTGAGCCGAGGAGGGACGTGGGCTGACCCCCTTCGGACGAGGCCCCCTTCCGACGAGGCCCCCTGCTGCCGCGTGGAGGGCGGAGTGTGGACCGGAGCCGGAGCAGGGAGACCGGCAGGTTGGCTACTGTAATGGTCCAGGCGAGCAGTGCCGGGCCGGGCCGGGCCAGGGGCAGAGCAGGGGGCGAGGGGCGTGGGTTTGGGCCCTCCATCCAGAGAGGGTGGGCGTCTCCGTGCAGCCCCCGGGCCACGCCGGCCTGTCCTCCTAAGGTTCCGATTGTGTCTTCTTCCCGAGCAGCCGCCCTCCTCCCTCCTCCCGCCAGGTTGGCAGCTGCTGTTCCTGGGAGCCAGAGAAGAACAGCTGGAGGTGCAGGGAAGGAGGCGGGCGGGGGACCCCCAGGGCGGTGGGGACAGGAGAGGCTGTGCCAGCCCAGGCGGGTTTTGTTTTCCTCTTTGCAGCATTTCCCGCAGTTGAGCCCGGTGTTGCTGGTTTAACCCAGGCGTGGGGCGAGCGCCTGCCGGGCTGTGCCCCCACCTCCACCGCGCCCCTGCCCTCCCCCCTTTCCTGCGCCCTGTCCCCTCCCCCAGCTGCCCCCTGCCTGGAAGCTGAGCCCCCAGGGTCCCTGGTGGGGGGGTGCCTGGGGAGCGAGGCTCTGCGAAGCCCTCGGGCCAGTTTCCGAGATGAATGCTGCTTTAATACCCCATCCTTCAGTCCTTATCTCCTCTGATTTACTGGACGGACTGCGCCGCCGGGACCTCGGCGTCTGAGTTTCTCTGTAATCTCCCTCGGCTCTGCGCTCCAGACGGCTCCAGTTTATCTCCCGATGCAGTCGGGGGCGACCCCGTTTCCCGTGGGCCACCGCTAACGTGGCCAGGGGACGGCAAATCGCGCCTTGCAGTGACATCCCCGATGGAGTCATTGGCCCCGCTGTGACGGGCAGACCCCCCACGATTCCCGCCCACTTGGGCACAGCCCCCACTTCTCTGCCTCCCCTCCCCTTCTCAGCCACGCCCGCCCGGCCCCACTCCACCGCGCAGGGGCAGTGTGCAGGGAAGTGGGGGTGCGGGTCAGGTCAGCGGTGGGGGCTCCCGGAGGGCGGGGGAGGGGCGGTGGCCGTGTCTGTCCCCGCCCCTCTCCAGGCCAAGGTGTCCCCAGGCAGGTGAGGGCAGGCGCTGGGATGTCTGTGTGTCCAGCTTGGCCAAACCCAGGTGGAGGCGGCCTTCCTTCCGGGAGCTGCAATTATGCCAAGCGGCGATTATTCACAGACCGGCCCTGGCGTTGGGAGGCTGGCTCCCTCGGGGCCTGCCCTGGCTGTCTGCGGGGCCTGGGCCATTCCGGGCCTTGTAAGTCTGGCAGCGAGGCCCCGTCTAGGTGCCGAGGCCTGCAGTTTCCCAGGCGGGGGCTGTGGAGCGTCTGGCTCCCCGGGAAGGAGGAGGCAGGAGCCTGGAGCTCCTGTCCAAGGACACAACAGGCTCCCAGGGGCCTGGGTGGGGCCTGGTGGGGTCGGATGGACTGGAGCCCCCGAGGCAGCCGGGGGGCGCTGTCGAGACTGGGGTGGCATTCAGGGGATCGTCATACTGGGGGTGGCAAGGTCCCTGGGCGTGGTCTGATGCCCCACCTCACACGTGCATGTGGCCGTCACATACAGGGCTGGCAGCGTGCAAACCCGGGGCCTCACGCCGTGCGTCACGCTCCACACGGCCAGGCCTGACGGCAGTTGCCACCTCGTCCTTTTCCCCCAAGTCCAGCCGCGCTGGGTTCCTGCCTCCCGCCTGTCTCGCGTCGGGCATGTGGCGTTCCCGGTAGGCGTGGCGGTTTGTGCGGCTCTGGGCTCCCGGGCACCCGCCTGCCGGCCCGGAGCCGCCTTGGGGCTGAGACTGACGGTGGTTCCTTTGGCTCAGCAGCTTGTCTCTGTGCCTAGGACATGTATACAGGAGGCACTCAATAAAGACTCCTGAGAAGAGGTCTGTGCAATGCGCTTCCTGACTCCTTGTTTTTTGTTGTTGTTGTTGTTGCCCGGGCTAGAGTGAGTGCCGTGGTGTCAGCCTAGCTCACAGCAACCTCAAACTCCTGGGCTCAAGCGATCCTCCTTCCTCAGCCTCCCGAGTAGCTGGGACTACAGGCATGCGCCACCATGCCTGGCTCATTTTTTTTTCTATATATATATTAGCTGGCCAATTAATTTCTATTTCTAGTAGAGACGGGGTCTTGGTCAGGCTGGTCTCGAACTCCTGACCTGGAGCAATCCGCCCGCCTCGGGCTCCCAGAGTGCTAGGGTTACAGACGTGAGCCGTCCCCGGCTGCTTCCTGACTGTTCAGCAAAACCAGAGCGGTGGCGGGAGACCTTCCTCTGAGAGCTGTTGGCCCGTGATCGGAGCCGGCCTGGGCTGGGGGAGTGGGCCGGGCCCGCTGGTCGGACGCCCCTGCCACGCCACGCCACGCCCCGCCCCGCCGTCCTCCCCGGTGAGTGCCACCAGCCGTTCCGGCCCCCTGGGCTCTCGGCAGTCCCTTGGCAGGTGGGAGGAAGGTCCTGGGTTCAGAACAGTTTTGTCGAGATGTCGCCCACCCGCCGCCTGGTCCATCTCTCGTGGTGCGCACGCCGGTGGTGTTTAGTCGCCTCCCTCTTGTTGAGAACGTTCCCGTCCGTCACCCCGGAGAGAAACCCCCTGCCCGCTAGCGGCCCCCTGCCCCGCCCTCATCTCCCCCTCCCCGCCCCGACCGCGGCTCCTCTTCCTTCTGCGTTCACTCACGCGCCCGGAGCCACGCGGTACGTGGCCTTGTGCGCCCGGCGTGTCTCGCTGAGCGTCCTGTTCTCAGGGTTCGCCCGGTGTTCGGGGGTGTCACTGCTCCGTTGCTGCCCCCCCGCCCCGTGTGACACGCCGCAGCCTGCCTTCCGGCTTCTGTGTGGGGCGCTGCCGGGAATGTCCCTGCAGCGGGTTCTGCGGGGACGCTCTGGCCAGTCCCGCGAGGGTCAGGGCTCTTCCCTGGCGCTCGGCCCCTCCCCCGTCGGGTCTAACGCAGATGTCACGCCGTCCCAGTGGGACGGACGGTCCCCGAGTGTCACCCTGTGCCAGGCGTCGGCCCAGGCCCTTTCCCAGAAGCCTCAGCGGCTCTGCGGTGGGCTGTCGTCATCCCCGGCGTGGGGAAACTGAGGCCCGGGTCCAGCAGCTCGTGGTTCTGCAGCATCAAGGTCTGCTCTCCGCGTAGCTTTCCAGCTCCGGTGTCGAGGCCCCAGGTCAGAGGGCCCAGACCAAGCTCAGGGAGGCCCTGGGGTGCGCGAGATCACGGGGGACGGCTCTCTAGCGTTTCCCGCGGTCCTGGCCCCTCCCGGGCCCTTGGTTTAGTCGCTCACCTCTCGCAACACCTCGTCCAGTACTGTTCCCGTTTCACAGGTGGCAACGCTGAGGCACGGAGGGGCCGAGCGCTCGCTTCGGCAGCACATGCCCTAAAATTGGAACGACACAGAGAGAGGCTGGGTGAGAAGTGCCAGAGCCGGGAGTAGAGCCCGCGGGGCCTGGCGCAGGATCCACTTGCTCAGCCCCCACGCCTGGGAAGCGGAGGTCCGATGGGGATGGAGGGAGAGTCAGGGCCCCTGGGCGAGCGTGTGACCTCACAGGTCCTGGGCGGCTCCGATACCAGCGCCCCACCGCCCCGTTGGAGTGCCCCACACCCCATTGGGGAGCCCCACCGCCCCATTGGGGAGCCCCACACCCCATTGGGGAGCCCCACCGCCCCACTGGGGAGCCCCACCGCCCGTTGGGGAGCCCCACCGCCCCATTGGGGAGCCCCACCGCCCCTGTTGGGGAGCCCCACTGCCCCGTTGGGGAGCCCCACACCCCATTGGGGAGCCCCACTGCCCTGTTGGGGAGCCCCACACCCCATTGGGGAGCCCCACCGCCCCGTTGGGGAGCCCCACACCCCACTGGGGAGCCCCACCGCCCCACTGGGGAGCCCCACCGCCCCGGTGCCGCAGCTACTGAGGGTCCGCCAGTCTCGGTCCTGGGAGCCCCCGTGGGCCCCGCCTGCCCCGGCCGCCCCCAGCAAGTCCGACGGGGCCCTGTCCCCCCGCCTGGTGTCCGGTTGCCGTCCCGGGAGACCGGGCGGGGACGGTCCGCCAAGGGTGTCACTTTCACAGCAGGTGCAGGGGCGGTGGGGGCCGCCAAGGCCCCGGGAGTGTGGGGGCCAGGCGGGGCGGCCGGCAAGCGCCACCAGGCGGGCCGGGGGCCCCCCAGCCTGAGCTTTCTGCCTGACGCCCGGGCACCCCCTCCGCGATGTGTCAGCGTAGCCCCCTGGGTCCCGCCTCCCTCCGCTCCTGAAATAATAATCGCGGAGCAGCTGGGCTCCGCGCACGAGGCCGCGGGTCTGCCACCGCGCTCCGATTTCAGTTTTGTGTTTTAGCCTGCCCTTGCCTCTCTCCCGGCCGCCTGGCCTCCCGCCTGGGTGTCGGCGTGGCTCCCCTCGCAACCCACCGCGTCTGGCCCCCGACACGGCTCCTCTCCCCGCCGTTCCCTCCCGAAGCAGCGGAGGCTGGAATCGGACTTCCAGGTTCGAATCCAGCCCCGGCACGTGGCTCAACCACTGTGCGCCTCGGTTTCTTTGTCCGTGAAATGGAGGTGGAAGGCGCCTCCCCTTTTGAAAGACGTACTGAGATTAAACCCGTCTAAAGCGCTTAAGGCAGTAGGTGGGTTTTGTGACGGGAGAGGGGGGGTTTTGTGACCAGAGAGGCTTGCGTCGGGCTCAGAGAGGAAGAGACGGTGGTTAACTCTGGGTGGGGGCAGGGAGGTGTGATGTTAAAGAAGGGTTTTGAGGGATGCGTAGGAGTTTGCTAGAAGGCAGAAGTAGAGAGAAAAGGCCAATCCAGGTAAAAGGAATTTCTGCAGTTCATTCTTGGTAGACGGGCTCCTCTTCCTTCCCGGTGGGGAGTTAATTGAGATGTTTCTGTTTAGTTGGCTTCTGCTGTCCGGTGCGTGTGCGGGGGTCTGGATAGTCCCTGCCTCTTTGCCGGAAGTGCTTGGCGGGGTCCGTTCCCGGAGCTGGTGCAGACGGGGCCCGCAGCGCCCTTCCGCCTCGGGTGCCGCAGACTCTGCGGCCAGGGCAAGCGGTGCATTTGCAAGGGCGCTGCCCCGTGCCGGGCGCTGCGGGAGGTGCCGGAAGCAGAACAGGCAAAGGTGCGACGGAGGAGTCCTGTGGTGTGCGCTGTTGGGGAAACCGAGGCCCAGAGATGTTACTGTGTCCTGCCCGAGGTCACCCAGCTGGGGGGAGGCGCAGAGCTGGGGAAAATGCAGCCCTCCGCCCCGCACCGCCAGGTAAGCACCGTGCACGGCGGCCGGCGCAGGCCGGGCTGGGCTCGTCCTCCAGGCCCCGGGGGCTCGGTGTCTGGAGACCTTGTCCCCCGCCGCGCCCCTTAGAGGCAGGGCGCCTGGCCTCCGTCGTTTAAACCTCTGGATGGGCCGGGCGCGGGGGCTCACGCCTGTCATCCTAGCACTCTGGGAGGCCGAGGCGGGAGGATCGCTCGAGGTCAGGAGTTCGAAACCAGCCTGAGCAAGAGCGAGACCCCGTCTCTACTATAAATAGAAAGAAATTAATTGGCCAACTAATATATATAGAAAAAATTAGCCGGGCATGGTGGCACATGCCTGTAGTCCCAGCTACTCGGGAGGCTGAGGCAGGAGGATCGCTTGAGCCCAGGACTTGGAGGTTGCTGTGAGCTAGGCTGACGCCACGGCACTCACTCTAGCCCGGGCAACAGAGTGAGACTCTGTCTCAAAAAATAAATAAATAGATAAATAAGCCTGGATGTCACACGCCCACCCGTGAACCGAGCTGCCGTGGTGAGCGGCCCGCCCTGCCACGCCCGTTCGGAGGCCGAGAGGATCGGGAAGGGTCCTGTATGCCGTCGAGGGTCTCTGCGTGGCGTCTGTTGCTGCTCTCGGGAGAGGGGAGAGGCTCGGCGGGCAGCGAGAGACAGCGGGCGGGCCAGCGCCGGGCCCCACCTGAACCTGCCGGCACTTAGCCTGCAGGGACCCAGTGCTGCCAGGTAAAAGGGAGGGAGCGTGTCCTTCCTGGAGGAGGCGGCACTTGGAGCTGGCAAGGGGGCGGGAACCGCTCAGCCCGGCTCTGCGGCAGGCTCAGGGGCCAGGCGGCCTGGGTCCCACCCCCAGCCCGTCTCTTGTGACTTACGGGACCTTGCACAAGTCACTTGACCCCTCTGTGACTCAGTTTCCCCCGCCCTGAAATGCAGGTGAGTATATATGGTAGTCCTCACCTGTGGGCTAGTGTGGTTGGGCACGACGGCCCCTTCGGTGCCAGACTCTGTTTTAAACGTTATTGGGTACGGGCTGGGCTTACCCCATGCGGAAATCCGGAATCCGAAACGTCCCAAAATATGACGCTTCCCGAACACCAGCGTGTGACGCCAGCCCAGTGGAAAATTCTATGCTTAGTAAGTACTTAACATGGACTTTGTTTTGTGCCACACTTATTAAAAATATCGTAGGACGTTGCCTTCAGGCTCTGAGTGTGAGGTGTTTGGGCCCCGTCCCCAAGATATCTCATTATGTATGTGCAAATATTCCGAAATCTGGAAACTCCGGGGACCCGTCTGACCCCCAGCATCTCGTGTAAGGAGTGCTTGGCCAGGAGCTGCCTCTGTTCCCTGCCTGGGCGGGTCGTGGGAGAGGGAAAACGGAGACGTGGGGGACAGAGAGAGGAGTGTTTGGAGGTGACCCCTCCTCTCTGTGACCTGCAGCCTCAGGCAAGTCCCTTACCAGCTCTGGGCCTCGGTTTCCCCACCTGTAAGTGGGCTGCTGAGGGGCTGGTGGTGGGGCTTCCGGGAGCCCGCCCGGTGCCCGTGAGCCCGTCCCGGGCCGGCACACGGTGGGAGCCCCACGGACCGCAGCTTCCGGCTCCTTCTCTCCCGCCAGCCGACGCCAGGGCCCCGCCACTCCAGTCCCCACCCCCGCTGGCAGGCCGGCGGGATCGAGTGTCACCCAGGCGGCAGGCTGAGACGGGTGGGCCTCCCGGCCGCACACCTGAGAACCTGCTGGCAAAGTGTTTGCTTAATTAATTGACTTTGTGAGGGGAGCCTGTCCCGTGTAAAGCTACCAGCAGGCCGCGTGCCCGCCGGGGGCGGCGGACGCGAGACTAGACTTTAAATAAGGGTGCGATTGTCGTCTGAATAATTGAACAGAGTGAGGAGGCAAGCCCTGCGCGTCACGCCCTCCCGCCCTCTGCCAGAGGGACTCCGGGCACTCCGCGCTGTTGGCGTGGGCCCGGCTCCCCTCCAGGAGAAGCGTGTCCCTGCTTTTCAGATGGGGAAACTGAGTCCGGGGAGGTCAAGAGGCAGAGCTGGGGGCCGGAGGGCGAGTCGCTCTGCTCCCACCTCTGGGCTCGGCGAAGCTGGTTCTGTCTTCCCGCCGTGGTTTCCCAAGGGGGGCGGGGGAGGGTCCCCCACTTCGGACGCCCCTCGGGGGTTGTGGGGTTCGCCCCGGAGGGCCCTCGGGCTGCAGCTCGGTTTCCCCGTCCTAACGATGACCCTCCTGACCAGGCAGCGGGGAGCCCTGGTCTCGCGCTGGTTTCCCCTGCCGTTCCTCTGGGAACGGCCGGGGTGGGGGACCTGGCCGAGAGCCAGCGGACCCAGCCCGGCCCCGGGGTGGGATCCTGCAGCCCCATTTCTGCTGTTCATCAACAGGTTCCTTCTGGATATACATGAGATTTTTACAAATGAGTTGCTGAGCCGGGCCCGGTGGCTCACACCTGTAATGTCATCGTTTTGGGAGGCTGAGGTCGGAGGATTGCTTGAGGCCAGCAGGTGGAGACCAAAAAAACAAAAAGAAAAAAAATTTAGTTGATGAAGTATCCCTCTAAAAACAGGTCCCTAAAAACTGACTGACGTGGAGGAGTACGTGTATAATGGGGCGGGGGGTGCAGACGTGGTGGGGACCACAGACAGGGCCCTCCCGCTCGGGGGGCTGTGGGTGCTTCCGGGGCGGGGTGGCTGGAACTGACTGCCCCCCACATCAGCCGGAGTTCCTCCTAACCCGGACGGGGGCGCTGGAATTGCCCACATTTTTATAGCTGGGGAAACGTGGGCACAGAGAGGCTTACTAATCTCCTTGAGTCGCACAGTAGAGCTGGGACTCGAAGCCAGGCAGCCGGGCCCAGAGCCCCGCGTGCCCCCAGCCCTGCCGCCTGGCCCCCCGTTCTGCGCCAGCTCCCGCCCTTCCCGTCTCCCCGGGCAACCGGTCCAGCGCGCGGTCTTTGTGCTTTGCTGGGACAGCCATGCTCGTACCCGTGCCCGGACCCCCGTGGCTGCCCTGGCCCCCCGGCTGCACCCAGGTGTGGCCCCGCAGAGCCTACCTGCGTGGTCCCGCTCCACCCTGCTTCCTGGGCGCCTGCCCTAGGCCGCTGGCCAGGCCCCAGGGACACAGTGTCGATTGTCCCTTGCCAGGGAACCCGCTGTCCAGATGGCAGGGTAGAGCCACTTCCGCCACCGCAGACAAAGACGGGATTTATGGTTGTCAGAAAACCATCTGGAACATTCTGGGCAGGCTTCACGCCACCGCACCTCCCAGACAAGCGGAGCGACAGACTGAGCCCAGAGACGGGCACCCCAGGGCCGGCTGCCCGTGGTTCCCGTGCTGGGAGGCATGCGCCCCCAGACCACAGCGCAGGCCCAGAGAGGGACGGCAGGGAGCCCAGGGCCACAGAGCAGGGCCGGCCTGCGGTCCCCTCCCCGCCCCTGTGCCTTCACCTCTGCCTTTATTTCTCTCCGCCGAGTCCCCAGCTTGGGCTGCGGTTCCCGGGAGGGCGTCCTCCCCCCGCAGGCCGGCCGCCACCGCGGCATTAAGGACAGATGGATGGCGGCTAATGAGCCTGCTCGCACCATTAACACTCGAGAGCCTCCCGGATGAAAGCGGCGCAGCCCGGGCGGCCTGTCCCTCGCGAGGTGTGCGCCGCGGCGGCGGCAGGCTGCGTGTCGGGGTGCTTGTGCTCCTCCCGTAATTGGGCCGCCTCGCCCTGGGGAGCCCCACGCTGCCTTCCCCGGGGACGCGGGCTGGCGGGAGCTGCCCTCCAGCCTCTGGCGGCCCTGGCTCCCCCGACTCCCACGGAAGAGGAGAGCGGCCCCGGCAGAGGTGGCCCCCACCGGGGCCGGGACCGGCAGTGGCCAGACCTCGGCAGAACCCGGACCCGCTCGGAGGGCCCCGTGCACCTGCCTCACAGACAGGACGTCAGGCGCCTCAGGGCAGGGAGGGGCCCACCCCGGGGTGCCCAGCCGGCTGGGATCCCCAGCCAGCACCCCAAATCACAGCCTCCACACTCCATCCTCTCTCCCTACCTGCCTCCCACTCATGCATATGCACTGCACACCCACACACTCCCTTACATACACACACATGCACACCCACACACTCCCTTACATACACACACATGCACACACTCCCTTACATACACACACATGCACACACTCCCTTACATACACACACATGCACACCCACACACTCCCTTACATACACACACATGCACACACTCCCTTACATACACACACATGCACACACACTCCCTTACATACACACACATGCACACCCACACACTCCCTTACATACACACACATGCACACACTCCCTTACATACACACACATGCACACCCACACACTCCCTTACATACACACACATGCACACACTCCCTTACATACACACACATGCACACACACTCCCTTACATACACACACATGCACACACACTCCCTTACATACACACACATGCACACCCACACACTCCCTTACATACACACACATGCACACACTCCCTTACATACACACACATGCACACACACTCCCTTACATACACACACATGCACACACTCCCTTACATACACACACATGCACACACTCCCTTACATACACACACATGCACACACTCCCTTACATACACACACATGCACACACACTCCCTTACATACACACACATGCACACCCACACACTCCCTTACATGCACATACATGCACACACTCCCTTACATATACACGTGTACTCCCTTACATGCAGACACTCCCTTAATACACACACACTCCCTTACATACACACATGCACACACTCCCTTACATAGGCGCACGTGCACACACATACTCCCTTACATACACACACGTGCACACACTCCCTTACATATACACGTGTACTCCCTTACATGCACACACTCCCTTACATACACACATGCACACACTCCCTTACATACGCACACGTGCACACACATACTCCCTTACATACACACACATGCACACACTCCCTTACATACACACACGCGCACCCACACACTCCCTTACATGCACATACATGCACACACTCCCTTACATATACACGTGTACTCCCTTACATGCACACACTCCCTTAATACACACACACTCCCTTACATACACACATGCACACACTCCCTTACATACACGCACGTGCACACACATACTCCCTTACATACACACACGTGCACACATTCCCTTACATACACACATGCATGCTCACGCACACGTGCACGCTCACACTCCCTACATACACACACGTGCACACACTCCCTTACATACACACATGTGCATGCTCACATGCTCCCTTACACACATGTGCACACATTCTCTTACACGTGCACGCTCAGACACTGCCTTACATGCACACACGTGTGCACACACTCCCTTACACACACATGTGCACGCAGGGCCCGGGTGGGAGATGCCGCCACCGCCGGCGCCGGGCTGTGGCTGGGAGCGCGGCGCCCGTGGGGAGCAGAGGAAGGCTCTGCGCAGTCACGGCGCGGGGCCTGCCGGGCAGTTGATGTAAATCATTTGTAGAGAACCTATGTAAAATAAAAAGCCTTTAATCACATTTGTATCCATTTCCAGGCTCCGTAAATCAATTTGAATTGAGCCGGGTGCCACGGCTACAGCTGATTAGCGTGTGTACATGCGGTCACGTTAATGCCGCCTGCTCTGCCGAGGGGGGCGCAGAGCCTCCTGCCTCGGGCTGGACTCTGCACCCCACCCTCCCCCACTCTGGCCGCCGGGGCACCCCGAAGCCCTTCTCCAGGGGGTCCTGCAGGTGCCAGGTGAGGGCGCAGGTGGGCCGCACGCACCCTCATGCCGGGGGGGCCTCGAGAGGCTGGGAAGAGGTCTGTGGGGGTTTCTGCTGCGGCTCACCCGCCGTCCCCCCCGCGCTGCCCTGCCGGGCGGGGAGTGGGCTCCTGGGGGCTGCCGGGGGCTGTCATGTTCACGCACAGCGGCCTCGAGCCAGGCCTCCTCCGGGCGCAACCCCGGGGCCGAGAGGAGGGATCCAGGGTCCGTGGTTGCTTGACCTGGTGTCAGCCGAGCACCTGCCAGCACCTGGCGCCCTGGAGCCTCGCGGACAGCCCTCGGCCACAGGGGAGACCTCGAGCGGACACGGGACCGGCGGGGGTCGGAGACACAGGGTGTCCTGGGGGGTGGTGAGAGGGGCAGGCGGTCATTTTAGGAGAGAGGGGATCGGGGAGGGCGTCATGAGGAGGTGGCGTGTGCTCACGTGACAATTTGAAGCCATGGTGTGAGCCCAGACACGGCTGCTGGGAGCTCGGGCGGAGGGCACGACAGAAGCAGGCATGGCCGGTACCTGGCCCACAGTGACCAAGGTGAGGGGACCCGTGTGGCGGCTGGAACGATTGAGGGCGAGGGCCGGGTCGTGGGCCCACTGAGGAGCCAGCCCTGGACGGGGCAGAGGAGGTGAGAAAGTGCCTGTCCTCGTAGGAAGGGTGGTGCAGCGCCCAGGCCACGTGGGGGGCCTTGAAGCCACATGCCTCGATGCCACAGTTCAGGGAGGCCGGGGACAGAGGCTGGGGAAGGGGTCACCTGGGCCCGGCAGAATGCAGCCGGGACAATGTCCCCATCTCGGGGGGCACAGTCCCCAGAGAGGTCTGCAGCCTGGTGGCGGCTGTGGCCGGTGTTGACTCTATGTGGCCTGGCTCATGTGGACAGAAGGTGCCTCCCGTCAGCCCGTGCTTGTCCCGTCACGGGTCTCGGGGCTGCTCTGAGCACATGGGAGGGGTGGAGCATCTTGCTGTTCACCTGGGCACCACCGAGGCAGGAGAGCCGGCCCGGAGAGCTGGCCACGCCAGCCACGCCCGTCTCCACGCCTGCCCTGCCCCCACTCCTGGAGCAGCCGGTGCCAGACGGGCTTGGCCGGAGCCTCCGGGTGACTTGCGTTTCCTGCTCGTGGGAACCGGCTCTCTGGCTGGGGCCGCGGCCCTAGCTGGCCCCGCGTTTGATCTATAAATAAGCGGGAGTCCCACGCTTTGATGAGTTAGCTGCCGGCCGGGCGCTGCCCCCACGGCAGGTGACGGGGGCACTGGGGGGAGGGGGGCTCAGGCTCGGATCCCCACCCGGCACCGTCCCCACCCGGGTTCTCCCCCCGGATCGGACCCCCACCCGGCACCGACCCCACCCGGGTTCTCCCCCTCGGATCGGACCCCCACCCGGCACCGTCCCCACCCGGGTTCTCCCCTCGGATCGGACCCCCACCCGGCACCGTCCCCACCCGGGTTCTCCCCTCGGATCGGACCCCCACCCGGCACCGTCCCCACCCGGGTTCTCCCCTCGGATCGGACCCCCACCCGGCACCGTCCCCACCCGGGTTCTCCCCTCGGATCGGACCCCCACCCGGCACCGTCCCCACCCGGGTTCTCCCCCCGGATCGGATCCCCACCCGGCACCGTCCCCACCCGGGTTCTCCCCTCGGATCGGACCCCCACCCGGCACCGACCCCACCCGGGTTCTCCCCCCGGATCGGATCCCCACCCGGCACCGTCCCCACCCGGGTTCTCCCCTCGGATCGGACCCCCACCCGGCACCGTCCCCACCCGGGTTCTCCCCCCGGATCGGATCCCCACCCGGCACCGTCCCCACCCGGGTTCTCCCCTCGGATCGGATCCCCACCCGGCACCGTCCCCACCCGGGTTCTCCCCCCGGATCGGACCCCCACCCGGCACCGTCCCCACCCGGGTTCTCCCCCCGGATCGGATCCCCACCCGGCACCGACCCCACCCGGGTTCTCCCCCCGGATCGGACCCCCTTCCTTGTCGCGAGGCTTGCTGTGGAGTTCTTTTCCCGAGAACGCCAGCACAGACGACAGCCGCAAGTGCGTCCCTGGCGCTTACGGGACGCCAGTCCCTGCTCTGGGGGCGTCACTTGCATGGACACGTTCCGTGTCGGTGACAGTCCAGCAGACAGGTGCCCTCTCGTCCCGTGGTGCTGTGGGGGCTCAGGCCCAGAGCTTCCCAGCTGGGAGGAGGGGGGCTCGGGCTGAAACCCAGGTCGTTTGCAGGCACGGCCAGAGGCGAGGCACGTCCTCCAGGCGTGGGGACCTGTGACCTCGCGGGGCCTTGCTCTTCCTCCTGAGGTGGCTGGCGTGGCGCTGGGCCCAGGTCATACATGTTCATCCTGCAGGTATTTGCCGAGCCTCTGCCGTGTGCCTGGAGCTGGGGGCGGGGCCGGGCAGGCGCTCCCCTGCCCTGGAGGAGCTTATGTTCTGTGCGTGTGCGTGCGTAGGGGGTCACGATAACCCCCTGGGAACGCGTGATCCGTCTGTTGGGGATGGGCGCCGAGAGCAGTGGCGGGGGGGTTGCTAGAGCAGAGGCCTAAGTGGGGAGTTGAGGGGTGGTGCAAAGGCCCTGGGGCAGGCCCTCACTTGGCAGGCACTCTCTTAGACGCCTTGCTTGAGGTTGAAGACCCCACCTTAGTTCCCTGAGGCTGCCATGGCAGCCTCCCCCACGCTGGGGTCTCAGAACAGCGGGAGCACGTTGCCTGCGAGTGAGCCGTGGGGGCTGGAAGTCCCAGGTCGGGATGTTGGCGGGACTGTGAGCCCCCGAGGGTTCCAGGGAGGATGCTCCCTGGCGAAGCCTGGTGTCCTTCGGCTGTGGCCACGCCACTCCAACCCCTGCCTCTGCCTCCCACGCCGCCTTTTTGTGTTTTTTTTAGGCAGAGTCTCACTCTGTCACCCGGGCTAGAGTGCCGTGGCGTCAGCCTAGCTCACAGCAACCTCAAACTCCTGGGCTCAAGCGATCCTCCTGCCTCAGCCTCCCGAGTAGCTGGGACTACAGGCATGCGCCACCATGCCCGGCTCATTTTTTCCATACAGTTTTTTAGTTGGCCAATTAATTTCTTTCTATTTATAGTAGAGACGGGGTCTCGCTCTTGCTCGGGCTGGTCTCGAACTCCTGACCTTGAGCAATCCACCTGCCTCGGCCTCCCAGAGAGCTAGGATTACAGGCGTGAGCGCCCGGCCCCTCTGTACCTTCGGAGGACGACAGTGGTCATGCCGGATGTAGGGCCCTCCCTGCTCCGATACGGCCTCAGCCGTGACTGACTGTGTCTGCAGGGAACCCGTGTCCAAGTAGGGCCACAGTCTGGGATTCTGGCTCAGATTGCTGGAAGGGGTTTTAGGGTTCCCCAAGCACACCCCCCATCTGATGCCAGGAGGGGAGGTGCCTTGGCGGCAGCCCCCACACAACAAGGGAGGGGCCGGCCCAGGCCCCGCCTCCATCCCCACCCTGCTCCGTGGGGCTCTGCACCCACCCCTGCTGCCTGGAATCCGGGGAGCCGGGAGGAGGCCGGCCTCGGGCGGGTGAGGGGTGGGAGCCCTGCCTGCCTGGGCCCGGCCCACCCGGGACTTTCTAGGTCAGGCTGGTGGCCTTCCTGCGGGCTGTGAGCACGCTGGGCGCTTTCCAGCCCTCAATTATTTAAAACAGGGCCGTGCTAGCCGCCCTTTCGGGAGGGAAGAGGCCCAGGCTGGCAGAGGCCTGTTCCCTGGGGGCCAAGCCTGAGTCCCTGAAGCCGCTGAGGCTGGGTCCGGCTGGCCGGGGAGACCCGTGCCAGGCTGCTCACTGCCCCGGGCTCTGCACCCTTCTCCGAGGCCGGGGGTAAAAGGCCGGCGCAGTCCTGCTGCAACCGGAAGGAGCATGTGCTCTTGGAAACCGCATACCGGCTGGAGGGGGGTCAGGACCTAATCAAGGCCTTAGGAGGCTGGGGGAGGGGAGGCTGAACGTGTGACCCGCGGGGGCAGCTTGTCCTGCCAGGGGGGACACTGGAGCCCTGGGGTGATTCTTTAAGGGTCCCAAGGTTGCAGGCTGCTCATTTGTCAAAAGCCTCGGAGGGCCTCTGCCCTGCCCCCGAGCGTCACGGGGGAGCGACTGTCCTGCCGGCCGGGGACGGGGCCCTGGCAGGGTCAGGACCCTCGGGGGGGACGGGGCCCTGGCGGGGACGGGGTCGTGGTGGGGACGGGGACGCAGCCCTGGTGGGGACAGGCCTGGTGCTCCTGCAGGGCAGGGGTCTCCTGCTGCATCTCCCTGGGGACCGGGCCGGTGGTGACAGCGACTCGACCCCGCGCCCCGGAGGTGAAAGGTCCCCACTTTGCAGCCGGCAGTAATTCCCAGAACCATCCGTCTCCTCCCGCTGCCCCTGCCTGCGGGGCCGGCGTCGGGGATGAGCGATGGCCGCCTCCCACGGCCAGCCGGGGTCGACACCACAGGGTTACGCGGCGTGAGTGATGGTGTCTGCACAGCCGGCACTGAGCACCCCGGGACCCGGCAGTGCCTGGATGAGGCTTCGCAGAGAGCGGAGCAGTAAATACCGTATGGAAGCTTCCAGAAAGGGAGCCGTTACCCCACCGGGAGAGACCAGCGAAGGGTTGGGGAGGCAGGGAGCCTGGAAGGTCGGCGCGGGGTATAGCCTGCAGGGTTAGCGGTCACAGGGTCCCGGCCGGTGGCAGTGCCGGAGTGCACGGCGAGATTGAGAACCGGTGACCCAAGGCCAGGTTCCCTGGGGGTGTGAGCCGCTGGCTGCAGGGGAGGGTGGGGAGGAGCGGGGAGAGGCTGTGGCCGAGGCTCAGAGACTCAGGACAGGCACGGCCAGCCGGAAAGTGTCACTTGCTGTCACCAGCCAGCGGGGGCTCAGGGTGGCGCTCGTGGCAGGGACGTTTCCGAGCCACCCGTTTTTGTCTGGGCCCATCCAGGCTGTCACCAGGTGTGCAGGCCGCCGGGTCCCTGGGCCAGAGCCCCCCTGCCCCCCGCCCCTGCTTCAGGGACTGCTGGATCCCCACGCGTGTGACCTGGAGCGAGAGGTCAGCCCTGTGCCTCGGTCCTCGTCTGCAAAGTGGGACCCCAGAGCTACCCTACGGGGCCGTAGGGTGGCTGGACACACAAAATCACGCGTGTGAGTTCCTCAGCCCGGGCCCGGCACAGAGCTGTCGTTCTCTAGAAGTGTCTTGCTGTCTTGCCCCGCACCTCCTGGGCACCAGCGCGGGGGGGGGGGGGGGGAGCGCCAACGCAAACCTGCACCTTGTCCCCAAAGACCCCGCGTCTCCCGGTAAGGTCCCGTTCACGGCCCCGGGGCTGCAGTGTGCGCGTGTCTTTTTGGGGAACAAAACTCTCGACTACTCCTGTGCTCAGGCCGGACTGGGGACCCAGGGCAGAGCGTCCTGCAGTCCTGCCGCCCGGCCAGAGCCGGCCCTGGCGCGGCAGCACCATCCGTGGTCACGGCCTACGGTGAGGGCCCCCCTGTGATCCCCACCGCTCGGTCAGGACTGAGCGGGGGAGCCGACATCACTGTGACCAGCTGTCGGGCAGCGGGCGGCGGGGAGCACTGGGCCACTGTGCCGGGGCTGTGCAGGAGCACCCCTATGGTGGGCGGGGCGTGTGGGCCGGTCTCGGGGCGTGTGGGCAGGTCGTGCCGCTGGTGAGAGGGCCGAGCCGCCAGCTAGCTTGGCGGGAGGGGGAGGTCTCGGTGACCACCCCGTCCCCACACCCCACTGTCGGCCCTGTGGCCTCGATTCCACCCGGGGCCTCCCGACCCATGCATGTCCACCCGCCGCAGTGCTGACCGCTGGGGTCCTTGGCCTGCCCTCACGGATGCGGAGATGCACACGCTTACAAAACACGTGCACAGAGACACACACACACATGAACAGAGACATACACTGATGCACATGCTTATACACAGATGCATGCACGTACATGCGATGCACACATTTACACACACAGGTACAGGCACATGTGCACAGATACACGTACTTGACATACACAGATGAGCAGATATACTTACAGATACCCACATACACAGGTGCACAGATACACACATAGACATGTAGAAATACACACGTATATGCGTGCATACAGACACACATGAATACATACACATGCATGCACAGGTGCCCACACATGCAGATGCACATATACACCCATAGAGACGTACACACACAGATGCACACACATGTATATACATGGACGCCTACATTTACAGATGCATGCATGTACACATATATGTATGTACTACACACCTATAGACACATGTGCACATGCATACATGCATACACCACACACAGAGATCCACACCTGACACACAACACATGCACATAAACACACACGGAAATACATGTGCACACACAGAGCACACACTCGCGTGTGCACACACACGTGTGAGCCTTGGGGAGCAGGGCTGGGGTCTGCACGCGCCCACACGGCGACACGGAGGTGTCCTGGGGCCAAGGCACGCCGCCCCGCAGTGGCGCGAGGAGCCCTGTGCGCTGCACCGCGGTTCCTGCTGACGGCAGCAAGGTGTGACAGGAACAGCAGCAGGACCTCGCGGCGGTGGCCGTCAGCCGTGGCGGCAGCCGGGGCCCCGCAGGGCCGAGGGGGTTGACCTTCAGCTTGGGCGGCCGCGCAGTTGGTCAGGGGCGGCCGCAGGCAGGCCTGGCCTCAGTCCCCGCTGCAGGGACAGCGTCTGGCCGGGCCGCCCCGCCCCTGCAGAGCGGCGGGTCAGTGGTTGGAGCGGCGAGCCCCGGGCTGAGTGACAAAGGAGGGGGGGCATCAGCTCTTGCCAAGTAGGGAGGCCGGCGGGGCTGCTTCGGTCTGGGGGGGCTGTGGTCTGGGGGGCTGCGGTTGGGGGGTCTGCAATCTGTGGGGTCTGCGGTCTGTGGGGTCTGCGGTCTGGGGGGTCTGCGGTCTGGGGGGCTGCAGTGTGGGGGGGCTGCGGTCTAGGGGGCTGCGGTCTGGGGGTGCTGCAGTGTGGGGGGGCTGCGGTCTGGGGGCCATGGTGGGACCTGCGTTTGGAGGGGCGTGAGGCCTGCTGGGACGTGCAGGGGGGAGGGACTGCAGGTCTGGGGGCCACGGCAGGACCTGCGTTTGGAGGGGCGTGAGGCCTGCTGGGACGTGCAGGGGGGAGGGACTGCGGGTCTGGGGGGGCTGCGGTCTGGGGGCCACAGCGGGACCTGCGTTTGGAGGGGCATGAGGCCTGCTGGGACGTGCAGGGGGGAGGGACTGCGGGTCTGGGGCAGGGGGGAAGCTCCCTTCGTGACCCTCACGTGTGAGTGGCCCTGGGGACGTGCCAGGCCGTGGCTCCCGAGGGCACAGCCTGCCCGGTGAGAGTGGGCAGGCAGGGACGGCAGCCTGCGCTGGCGTCAGCTCGCTGCCCACTGCCCACCCGAGGGAGCTGAGCTGCACGTGGGCGGGAAAATGATTTTTAAGAATCAGCTTAAAGTGAAAAGTTCTCGGTACTGCTGAGCCGAGCGCTTAGGACCGGTAAAGACAGCCGATTTCCTGTGTGTTTTACTGTGATTGAAAACGACTTTTTTAAAAAAATTGCCTAAAAAGTGCAGTTTAAAGCCATCCTAGAATTTAAAGCCATGCCCAGTGCCTCATACCTGTAATCCGAGCACTTTGGGAGGCCGAGGTGGGAGGATGGCTTGGGGCCAGGAGTTTGAGGCCAGCCTGGGCAACACAGCAAGACCTCAACTGCAAAAAAATTAAAATTAAAACATTAGCCGGGCATGGTGGCTTACGCTTGTATTTCCCAGATACTCAGGAGGCCGAGGCAGGAGGATCCCTTGAGCCTAGGAGTTTGAGGCTGCCGTGAGCTATGATGACGCCATGGCACTCTAGCCTGGGTCACGGAGTGAGACAAATCTCTAAAAAAAAAAAAATGTAAAAAGCTACCCTGCAGTGCCATTTTATTCCTGCGAGGTCAGCCCCCGACGCCAAACGTGGAACAGTAATGCCTGTTGCTGGCGTGGTTGTGGTGAAACGGGCAGGCTCCTGCAGCCCGGCCAGCACACACGCGGGAAGAACCCCTTTTGCAAAAGCAGAAAGGCAGGTTGTAGCAAGGCCCGTGAACATACTTCTTCTCCATTTGGATGTGAGGAATCCTGCGCTGGGGAATTTATGCTAAGAAGGTGAGCCGGAACAGACACACGTGTGGCGTGCAGGTGTATGTTTCTGCACCGCGATACTGGGAGCAGCCTGCACGCCCTGCCACGGGCGCTGGCGTGAGTTAGTGCTGTCGAGTACTAGCACGCCGGGGCACCCTCCAGGTGACAGTGCCCCGGCCTGCAGGAGCCAGAAGGTGACAGGCCGCCCGGCGCAGGGAGAGGCCTGCTCCGTCTGCAAGAGGTTTGTTCTTTTTTTCCTCCTCCTCCTCCTCCTCCTCCTGTCCTTCTGGAGTGGGAGAAGCAAGCGGGAATGTGTTTGGTGGCTCACGTGGATTTCCTGCAAAGCTCCGGAGAAGCGATAAACAGATCTTTGCATCCTGGTGCTGGTTAATTTGTTTTCAATAGGTTTCAATCAATTACGTGTGGTCTTGGGGAAGGGGAAGTGCACCAGTAATTGGCTAAAATAAATCACTCGGCACTTCAAACGCAGCTCTCCGCTGAGCTGTGCGCAGCCCGGCCTTCATCTCAGCCCAGCCTTCGGTGCCTAATAAACAGGCTGGCGGGGGCCCCCCGCCCCCGCGCCCCCCCAGCTCCATGGGAACTGTGCACCGAGAGGGGGGAGGGGCCCCGCGTGGCAGTGATGGATTTGGCCGCGTTGCCGGAGGCACCCGAGTGGGGCCTGGGCCCGCGGTGCCACCCACCCCTCCCCCACCCCGCCGCCCCTCCCCCTCCCCGCTCATATCAGGGTTCCGGGGCTGCAGGGACAAAGTGCTGGAACTGGGGGGCTTAAAACCACGGAAATGTATCCCCTCATGGTTCTGGGGGCTGAAGTCCAGATGGGAGTGTCCCACAAGGCCCTAGGGGAGGGTCCTTTCCTGCCCTTTCCAGCTTCTGGTGGCGGCCAGTGTCCTTAGCTGTGGCATTCTGGTCCTCACCTCTGTCAGCAAACGGTCGTCTCCCCGCGTGTGTCTGTCTCTGAGTCTCTCTTCTCCTTTTTTCTTTTCTGAGACAGAGTCTCACCGAGTTCCCCGGGCTAGAGTGCTGTGGTGTCAGCCTCGCTCACAGCAACCTCCAACTCCTGGGCTCAAGCAATCCTCCTGCCTCAGCCTCCCGAGTAGCTGGGACTACAGGCATGCACCACCATGCCCGGCTAGTTTTTTCTATATATTTTTAGTTGTCCAATTAATTTCTTTGTATGTTTAGTAGAAACGGGGTCTCGTTCTCACTCAGGCTGGTTTCAAACTCCTGACCTTGAGCGATCCTCCCGCCCCGGCCTCCCAGAGTGCTAGGATGACAGGCGTGAGCCACCGCGCCCGGCCCTGAGCCACTGCGCACGGCCCTGTCTTCTTCTTCAGGGACCCCAGCCACGTGGGATGTAGGGCCCACCCTCCTTCCCTGTGACCCCTTCTTAACTAGCCCCATCTGCAAAGACCCTATTCCCAAATAAGGTCACGTGCCTGGTACCGGGGTTAGGGCTTCAGCGTGCATTTTGGGGGGACCAGTGCAGCCGACAGCACCCCCTTTTTGTCGAGGGCCACCAAGACGGGCTGCCTGCTGACCGGTACTGTCCCTCTGCCCTCGTGTCGGGGTTCAGAATGGGACTTGCCCCCCACCCGGGCCCTGCCCCCTCCCGGCCCCCAGCACTCGGAGCCGAGACCTCCTCCCGAGGAGTGACGTTATTTCGAATTTGCACCAGGCCCTGGCAGAGCCCTTGTCTCAGGGCGTTTCACCTGGGGGGTGGGCACGAGTGGCACGAAGGTGGGGAGGGGGTGTCCCCCCGAGGGCAGAGCGCAGCCGTGAAGGCCCCCCCCCTCCCATTTGGCCCGCCCAGCACTCAGCAGAGTCATTCTTGGCCCAGAGCAGTGCAGGTCCTCAGCGGGGACCTGAGTGCCAGCAGGGACCCTGGCAGGCAGATCCAGGGGGCGGGAGTGGGTGGCGGTGCGGGTGCTCGGTGGGGACGTCGGGCAGGGGTCGTGGGCCCTGCAGGCGCTAAGCCGGAGGGAGGCAGCCTGTGGCAGCAGGAAGAGACCGTGTGGGCACAGGGGGCAGCAAGTGCAACGGCACTGGGGCTGGAGCCGCCTGGCCCGTTTGCACAGGTGCACCTGTGGAAATATGGCAGGCGGACCAGCGCTGAGTGGGGGGCAGCCGGGGGCGGATCGGGGCTGAGCTAGCCTCTCACCCAGGGGTCGTGAGGCCCTGCTTGCTCTGAGGACAGCCCGGGAGGGGGGACGGCGGACTCTTCCCGTCTCGTCCCGGGGAAGCCTGAGGCCCGGTGGGTCGGGCACCCCCCATCAGGCAGGGAGCGGTCTCCGCGGCTCACCACGCCCCACGGACACGGAGAGGGGCCCCCAGGGAAACTCCTTCCCTGGCCCGAGCCAAGCCTCCGAGTGCTGCTCTGGGTTCTCGGCCGACTGCCGTGGTGACCGGGGGCCTCCAGAGCCAAAAGGAGGTGGGGAGGGAGGCCGCGTGGTCAGAGGTGAGCCGCGTGGTCAGAGGTGAGGCTGCCCTGACCACCTGCAGGGCGTCTCGGGGGGGCCCAGGAGTGAGCTGGCGGGGCTTGTTCCCCACACCTGTGGAGCCGGGGAGGGCCGTGTGCAGCCTGGCGGGTCCAGGGGTCCCCCTTGAAGCCTCAGTGAGGCCGGCCTGGGACGGAGACACACACGCAGTGGCCCCAGAGGACCAGAAACAGGAAGCGGGGGGACACAGAGCCTCTCGTTCCGAGCCCGGCCAGCGCTGTCCTCAGGGAAGGCAGGGTGCCGGCCGGGTACCGCGTGGTCTCGGATGGGAGGAGGGTCATGGGGGGAAACAGGACGCAGGCCGGAGGGTGGGGGTCAAGGCGGCCAGGAGAGCCCCTCCCAGGAGGCCAGTCGCGCCAGGCCCCGAATGGAGGCGGCCGGGAGAAACCGTGTGGGCGCGGGGAGCGGCAAGGGCTGAAGCACTGAGGCCGGAGCCCGCCTGGCCCGTTCGCCCAGCAGGGAAGAGGCCACGGTGGGAGGAGGCCGCCGGCAGAGGACCCCTGAGGCTCTGGAGCCGGGCTTCCTTCCCCGGTGGCTCCCTGCAGCGTCCGGGGGTCACCGCGGGGGTGTCTCGGCCTGGGCCCGCCTGCCCGGGTGACGGGGGGAGCGAGGAGCAGGTGTCTTCCTCACAAATTACAGCCGCCTAATGAAGTACCTCGTGCCTGGCGGGAGCTCGGGGCCCCCCCGCCCCGTGCCGGGTCAGGGCCTGCACAGAATTACAGCTGTACCCGCGGCCGGGGGGCGCGGGGCCCGCGGCCTGCCTGTAATTGCGGCCCGCCGCGCGCTGATTGCCGCTGTCCAATTAATTAAACACGGCAGCGGCCCAAATTATGATCCCTCGCCTTGCGCCGAGCAGTATTTTTAACCTTAACTGTCGGGGCCGAGCTTAAATTTCCTATCTGGACTGGAGCATCACCCGGGGGAGAAGGAGGTGTTGAACCGAACCTCGCCGGCGACAGACCCTGTAATTAGAAACCGCGGTGTCCCCGAGACCGGTCTTTAAAACTGTCAGAAGCCGCACGGCCGTCATCTGATATGGGGACCGTCATCACCCACGAACCTATTAGCTGCAGGTAAATAACATATTATGCTGGGGACAGAAAGCGGCCGGGCCGGGGAATTCGCTGGCGCTTAATTAGGGCCGGCGGCAGCGGGAGAGATGGATGGTCACCCTCCTCCTTCCCTCGTTAGGAGGGAGGGAGGGTCAGGTGTGGCGCTGGCTCAGGAGTCCGAGCTGCTGACCCTGCAGAAAAGGGCCGTCCCCCCCTCCCCCGCTGCCGGCTCTCCGTCCCCCTGCACCTCCCTCCCAGGCCCGAGTCTAATGCTGGTCCCCGAGACGGGAGGGAGGACCCCGTGTGAGCACCCCTGGGATGGAGGGAGGGCGGGTGGAGCTGGCGTCCCCACTCAGCAGAGAGGGTATCTGGGGGTGGGGTGGGGTGAGAAGTATGGGTACAGGCCCTCCCTGGGGGTCGCCCCCAAAGCCCATGGCCGGCCGTGGATGTGAGAAGGGTGTGCGAGGATCTGCAAAGCCTGCTCGGAACGTGCGGTTCAGGTGACCCCGGTCCCCGTTTCCCCGGAGACTCGAGAGTATGGAGCCCTGATCCAGGCTCTTCCCAGACCCGGGGGACGGGTGGCCCCGAGCCTGGCTGGAAGGCCAGCGCCCACCCACGGGGTGGTCGTAGGTGGACGGGGACATCTGTCTGCAGACTGACGCGATGGCTGAGTCAGGCGTTTCCAGGTAACGCACAGTTACCCCGGCAGCCCGTGCGTCTGCGAGTATCGGGGCCCAGAACGAGGGGGTCCGGCTGTGCGTGAGCCCGTTTACACTGGTACCGAGTGAATCTGTCTGCTGCGACGCCCGGGGCTGCAGGTGGCGGAAACCCTTGACTCACGTCGCTGGAACAATCCGGGGGTGGTTAATGTCCTGAAACGAGGGGCGCAGAGGTGCGGCGGGCGGGCGGGCGAGGGGGCCCGGCCAGTGGGTCTGGACCCCGGCTCTGTGACTATCCTCGGACTTGTTTGTCGGGCACGTGGTGGGTTTACGGGAAGATGAAAGTCTGAAAGGACGTTATGACACCGCTGTCACGTCACTGGACAGAGAACCCCTTGTATACCCGGCTGCTCTGCTCATCGGCACCTGCACGTATGCAGGTACACATGCGGTGTCACCCGAGGCCCTTCTGTCACCTTGCAGGGAAGGCGGCTGCCAGGGCAGCTTCCCCTGAGCCCGGGAATCCTGCCTAGGTCGGGCCCTCCCGAGGCCTCCACGCTGCCACGCCCCTGCACCTGAGCCTGTGACGGCCACTGCTCGGCCTGGGGCCCGGGGGGGGGGGGTCCCCGGTGGCGGTCCTTTCTGCAGCTGCTCCTACAAACACGGTGACTCACACCGTGGAGCCCAGGCCCCGACAGAAGTGATTTTATTTTTTTATTTTTTACCTTTTTTTTTTTTTTTTTTTGAGACCGAGTCTCACCGTGTTCCCCGGGCTAGAGTGCTGTGGTGTCAGCCTAGCGCACAGCAACCTCCAACACCTGTGCTCAGACGATCCTCCTGCCTCAGCCTCCCGAGTAGCTGGGACTACAGGCATGCGCCACCATGCCTGGCTAAGTTTTCCTATATATTTTTAGTTGTCTTACTGATTTCTTTGTATTTTTTTTTTTTAGTAAAGACGGGGGGTCTGGCTCATGCTCAGGCTGGTCTCGAGCTCCTGACCTCGAGCGATCCTCCCGCCTCGGCCTCCCAGAGTGCTGGGATGACAGGCGTGAGCCACCGTGATTTTTAAAGGCACTGCTTTGGCATCGGCAGCTGGGCCCCCGACATGGGCCGCCACGCCCAGCGCTGGGAACGAGCACGGTGGCGTCCGCCCATAGGTGGGGGAGGGGTTGGGCGAGGGGGGGCTCTTGCTCAGGGTCTGGCATGCAGATGCCCCTAACGCGCCATCGTGATCATTGTCACCCAGAGCTCTCTGGTGCCTGTGCAGGTTTTGAGCACCTCTTGTATGCCAGGCTCCGAGAGATCCTCCCCACCCAAAGAGCCTGCCCACAGACGCCTGCTGTTCCGAGCAGTTCTGTGCTCTGCGGGGCGTGTGCTCTGCGGGGGCACCGCCCAACAGAACTTTCTGCGTCGGTGAAAACACGTTGTCTCCGGTCCCCCCGTGACGGCCACCGCCCACATTTGCACCACAACCGGTGCAGCCGGGAACACGATCTTTCGTCTGACTCCGTTTCAGTAATTTAAGTAGCCACGAGTGGCCGCCTCACGGGTGGCTCGGGTCTGTAAGGACACAGGAAAGGGGAAGCGGGCGTGCGTGTCGGCTGGGCCGTGGGGACGGCTCTGCAGACGGCGGCCAGTGGCCAGGCACGCCTGGGGGACCAGGTGGGTTGTTTCAGGAAAGGGGGACAAGCCAGCAGAGGAAGAGCTGGGGAGGGCAGGGCCTGCTGGAGACCAGGGGAACTTCTGGAGCGGCCGGCGCACAGGTGTGTTTGGGGGGTGGAGAAGCAGGTTAGCCCTGATTGGGGGAGCCCCTGGAGCCCATGCTGAGGGGCCGAGCGCAGTGGGTGCATTTGAACCTGGGCGGTGGTGGTGGTGCAGCCTTGATAACAGTGACTGCTGACGTGGGCTAGCTGTGCGCCAGGCTCCCTCCTTTCCTTCCTTCCTTCCTTCCTTCCTTCCTTCCTTCCTTCCTTCCTTCCTTCCTTCCTTCCTCCCTCCCTCCCTCCCTCCCTCCCCCCCCTCCTCCCTTCCTTCCTTCCTTCCTCCCTCCCTCCCTCCCTCCCCTCCTTCCTTCCCTCCCTTCCTTCCTTCCTTCCTTCCTCCCTTCCTCCCTCCTTCCTTCCTCCCTCCCTCCCTCCCTCCCCTCCTTCCTTCCCTCCCTTCCTTCCTTCCTCCCTCCCTCCCTCCCCTCCTTCCTTCCCTCCCTTCCTTCCTTCCTTCCTCCCTCCCTCCCTCCCCTCCTCCCTTCCTTCCTTCCTCCCTCCCTCCCTCCCTCCCCTCCTTCCTTCCCTCCCTTCCTTCCTTCCTTCCTCCCTTCCTCCCTCCCTCCTTCCTTCCTCCCTCCCTCCCTCCCTCCCCTCCTTCCTTCCCTCCCTTCCTCCCTTCCTCCCTCCTTCCTTCCTCCCTTCCTCCCTCCCTTCCCTCCTTCCTCCCTCCCTCCCTCCCTCCCTTCCTCCCTCCTTCGTTCCCCCCTTCCTTCCCCCCTTCCTTCCCTCCCTTCCTCCCTTCCTCCCTCCTTCATTCCTCCCTTCCTCCCTCCTTCGTTCCTCCCTTCCTCCCTCCTTCGTTCCTCCCTTCCTTCCCTCCCTTCCTCCCTTCCTCCCTCCTTCGTTCCTCCCTTCCTTCCCTCCTTCCTTCCTCCCTTCCTTCCCTCCTTCCTTCCTCCCTCCCTCCCTTCCCTCCTCCCTTCCTCCTTTCCTCCCTTCTCCCTTCCTCCCTCCTCCCTTCCCTCCTCCCTTCCCTCCTTCCTTCCTTCCCTCCCTCCCTCCCTCCCTCCCCTCCTTCCTTCCTCCCTTCCTTCCCTCCTTCCTTCCTTCCTTCTTCCCTCCCTCCCCTCCTTCCTTCCCTCCCTTCCTTCCTTCCTCCCTTCCTCCCTTCCTTCCTTCCTCCCTTCCTTCCCTCCTTCCTTCCCTCCCTCCCTCCTTCCCTCCCTGTTCCCAGAGCTCCTGCTACTTACTGGGGAGGGGGAGCTGACAGACTGTGCTCTCCCAAACCTCACAACTCAGGGAGCTCTGGAGGGCGTGCTAAGGGCCCGGCATCCACACGGCCACCCTCTCCTGTTTCCAGACTTCCCCACACGCCCCCGAAGTTCCCAGCCCCGACAGCCCCTACCCCTTCCAAGGCGAGACCCAGATTGGCAGGTGCACGCCCCCACCCCCACCCCAGGGAACCTGCAGCCCCTCCAGCCCGAAGCCTGTGGCCTCCCCTTCTCTCCTGCCCCCAGCTAAGTACCGAGTTTCCCCGAAAGTAAGACAGGGTCTTGTATTTGTTTTTCCTCCAGAAGACACCCTAGGGCTTATTTTCAGGGGATGTTTTATTGTTTTTAAGTATGGTACAACCATCTACATGTATTCAAATAGAGTGAAGTCATCTTCTTCTGGAACATCATCATCACTCTCCAAACCCCGAGTTCCATCCTGAATGTCTTGCGACTCTGTTTCCTTTAGAACCATCGGCCCCGATCTCTCCTGTCGAGCACTAGAGCTCTCCCGGGGCGGATGAGAAGGGCTGCTCGTCTTCTTTCCTGCTCGAAGAAATGCACAGGTTGTGCAGACGCGCTGCATAGCGACACCTGTCACTAGCTCTCATTTTCGGGGTGAGGCATCTGTTGCGCACATGCTTAGAAATCCTGCCAGGGCTTATTCTATGGGGAGGTCTTGTTGTCGGGAAACACGGTTCGTGGGGCTGCAATTCCCCCCAGCTTGTCGCGGTGACATATCGGGCCGGCTTGCCTGTGTGGCCGGGAAGATCCATCAGCAGGCGTCCTCGACACTCGCCGGCCCCGAGCCACGCTTTAATTTGCCAGTCTGTGGGTTTCCCGTCCACACACTCATCTGTATCTGTGTCAGGTGAGATTGCCTTTGTCCTCCTGCGCCCGGGATGCCTCCCTCCCCGGGGCTGCGGCCGCCGCTGACCGGGCATCCGGGTTGGAGACGCAGCTGGGGGTCGTGGTGGACAGGCCCCAGGGGGCCAGATCCTGGGTTTCTCTCTCCCTCGGGCCTGGCCGGGCTGCTGGGCTGAGGTCAGAGGTCAGAGGTCAGCCGGGCGTGGCTGGGATTCCAGGTGAGACTCAGATTTGTTCCTCTGTACCTGTGGGGGCAGGGGGGTGCCGTGACTCCACGCCACAGCCTGGCTCCGACCGCAGAAATCTCTTCTTGTCCCACGGGTCTGGAGGCCGGGACCCTGCCACCACGGCGCCGGCAGGGTGGCCTCCTCCGAGTCCGCTCTCCCGAGCGTGCGGACACGGTCTCCCCTCCGGGCGTGCGGGTCCGTGTCCAGATCCCGTGCAGAACCAGGCCCGTTGGGTCCGGGCCCAGCCGTGTGACCTCATTTCACCTTCATCCCCTCTCTAAAGACCCCGTCTCCAAACACGGCCACCTTTGGGGGCGGGGACGCCAACGCGCAATTTAGGCCGGGGGACGCACACCAGCCCGTAACGGGCGTCATTGTCCTTCTTGTCCACTCTCCAGCTGGGCCGAACTCGCCGTGCGGCCAGCACGCGGGGAGGGAGCGGAGTGTGAGCGGCCCCCGGAAGCCCCCTCCAGCCCCTGGTCGGCGGCCCCAACATCTAACCCCATCAGTTAATTTTTCGGAACAGCTGATGTTGCAAAGAGACTCAGGGTGACGCCCACACAGCCGCTGCCCTGTCCCGGCACCACCGGGGCCGAGCAGTGAGTTGGGACCAGACCGGGAGAGGCCGGGTGGCAGCTCGGGAGAGGCGGGGAACGTGGGGGCTTCGTGGGAGCCACGGGGGGGAGGTGTGGCCGTGGGGGTGTCAGGGCCGGGCCGGTGGCCTTGTGAGTTGCTGCCCAGGTGCCACTGCACAGACACATGGCAACGGGGACCCCGAAATGCAGCCCGGAAGGACAGAGGCCGCCCCGTGAACTCCATACGCTGAAGGAAGTTGGCTTGTTAATTTGCTTTGTCTGCTATCTGTAGCCTGGGGCCCTTGACCTTGACCTTCAGGAGAATAGTTCTTCAGTGTGTGTGTGCCCTGCCTTGTGTAGGGTCCCACCTGGGGAGGTGTAGGCGTGACCATCGGGGTCTCTGCCTTAAAAGAGTTGCCTCTTGGAGCGAGGGGATGAGCCGGTAGCACGCGGCCGACTGGTCGAGGTCACTGGCCAGTCGGGACCCGCTAGACACGTCCAGCGGGGACAGGCACAGGTGGGAACAGCGGGCGAGGGCTCCAGCCAGCACCTGGAGGGAGGGAGGGAGAGACTGGGGGGTCTTGGGCAGGGCACAGCTCAGAGGCTGGAAGTCTGGACCGAGCAGGGTTACTCTGTGATGGGGAGGTGACGGGAGGGTGGCAGGGAGAGTTGGGTCCATGCCACGGGCATCCCCAGGGCTGGGGTTTGGGAGGGGCGGAGAGAGTTCTGGTCCTGGGCACAGCACGCTGGTGGGACCAGGACACGATCAGCCTCCAAGCCTGCCGGGGGCCTCCCTCGGTTTCCCCAGGGGATACAGGGAGGGGCTGGCAGCATCTGGACACCGAGGCGTGTGCGTCTCTGGAGCCCAGAGCTCAGGTGTGGCCCACGGGGAGCCGGGTCAGGGCCTTCCTCCGGCCCTCACCAGCCTCCAGCCGTCCCGGCTGGCCCCTGAGCGGGAAGGGGCCATGGTCCTCGGTGCCCACCCAAAGGGAGCTGCCCCCGCCCCGGGCTGCAGCCCCCGGTCTGGGCTCCGTTTGGCTGGCGGTCCCGGGCCCTCCCCGGCCGGCAGCTGTCCTGGCGTCTATGGGGGCGCCTGGTGACCGCGGGCCCACACAGAGCGGAGAAAGGACAGGCGTGTGCCGGCCGCGCAGGGCGGGGAGAACAATGGCCCGTCCGCCAGGCTGCTGCGGGGTCCGCCATTAAGGGGACGCCTGGTCTGCCTGCCCGTCCCCGTCCGCCTCATGCAACGAGGCCCTACATGCGTGTGCGCGTCCCTTCCTCCCACCTCGGCCAGGAGCTGCGGGAGCCTCGGGGGTGTCTGGAGTGAGGACCCCCCCCCACGCCCACCCAGCCCCCACGTCCTGGTCCCTCCGTCCCCTGCAGACGGCTCCTCTGACAGAAGCTGACAAGAGCCATTTCCAAGATGGATTGATTCAATTTAGCACGAATTTTTGCTGGATTTGGTGACGTACGGCTCCCCGTTGGAGCCGCATCCAGTGAGGCTCGGGAGGGACAGGGTTTATTAGGCCGGGCGGCGCCGAGCAGGTGGGGCCTGGGGGGCTGTCCCCTGTGCCCGCCCCGGGGTCCCCCTGTGTCCCCACCTGCCCCCGGTTCTCCCGCCGTCAGGGGGGCCGGCCGGCCGCTCAAAAGGAAAATGCTTTGTGAGCCGGCTGTTCATTGTCCTCCAGGGGCCGAATTTCCATTTTATTCCCAGAAGCGAAGTTTTGCTACTGCTGAACCCGCCACGGGAGGCCCAGAGCTGAGGCTTCTTCCCTCTGGGCTGATAAATTCTTAATGGGGGCTGCGGCTCCGGCAGACGCCGGGCTGGCCCGCTGCTCCCCCCAGCGTGCGTGTGCATGTGTGCACGTGCGTGTGTGTCCGTGTGGCATGCACACACACCCCCCCCAGCCGGGGCATGCGGCACCCCGGCAGCCCGGCTTCGTGCCCGCAGCCCCGTGCGTGAGAACAGGCTCCGGACTCCGCGCCACGGCGGAGGTGACCGGCTGCTGCTGAGGCTCCCTGCTGCTGGAAGGAAACTGAGGCACGGGGAGCCCAGCCTTGGGTGGGGGAGGGGCACGACCCTGCGTGTGGGCACATGTGGCTCAGGCCTTGTTTTATTTATTTATTTAATTTTGAGGCAGAGTCTCGCTTTGCTGCCCAGGCTGGAGTGAGTGCTGTGGCGCCAGCCTCGCTCACAGCAACCTCAGACTCCTGGGCTCAAGCAATCCTCCTGCCTCAGCCTCCCGAGTAGCTGGGACCACAGGCATGCGCCACCATGCCTGGCTAATTGTTTTGTGTGTGTGTGTGTATATATATATATATTTTTAGTTGGCCAATTAATTTCTTTCTATTTATAGTAGAGACAGGGTCTCGCTCTTGCTCAGGCTGGTCATGAACTCCCGACCTTGAGCGATCCTCCCGCCTCGGCCTCCCAGAGTGCCAGGATGACAGGCCTGAGCCCCCGCGCCCGGCTAGGCCTTGTTGTACGAGCCCCCACGGCTCCCACCCAGGGAGAGTGAAAGTGGAAGTCACCACCAGAGCGACAGAGCCCCCCTGGATGTCTGCAAACCCGCCCTCCTCCTGCCCTCGCCCCTGCGCCGTGCACGCTGCCGCTGCCGCCACGCCGGGCACCCCCCAGCCGCGGGGCTCCGCTGCTGCTGTCCCCCTGCCCGGGGGTCTCTTCCTCTCTGTGCAGCCTCCTGCTCCTTCAGGCCTCTGTTCAAAAACTAGCTCCGCCAGGAGCCCACCCTTGACCACCGTGCCGAAATGTGGCTCCCGCTTCCTCTCCGGCTTCGTTTTACTTTCTTTTGTGTGCGTTGCTCTTTAACCGCGTGTCCCGTGATCTCCGTGAGGGCACAGAGGAGCCGCCTGTCTTCCTCGCTGCCGAAGCCCCGCTGCCCAGAACGGCGGCCGGCCCTCGGTGAACGCCGGGCAGGCAGAAGGGCTGCCGAGCCAGCAAGCGAGTGAGCGAGCGTGTACCTGGCTCGCGGTGGCATCTGAGCTGGACTCGGAGAAGCAGGAACCTGGACCCACCTCCCCTTTGTGTGTGTGGCCGGCTGCAAACGGCCCCCAAAACATGTGCACACCCCAACTCTTGGAACCTGGGCCTGTGACCTTATCTGGAAAAGGGGTGTTTGCAGATGTGATTATGTGAAGGGTTTTGAGATACAGTGAGTGGCTGGGCCTAAATGCAATCGCAGGTGTCCTTAGAAGAGAGAGAAGGAGGTCTGAGATGCACACCTGGGCGGGGTGGCTCACGCCTGCAATCCTAGCACTCTGGGAGGCCGAGGCGGGTGGATCGCTCAAGGTCAGGAGTTCGAAACCAGCCTGAGCAAGAGCGAGACCCCGTCTCTACTATAAATAGAAAGAAATTAATTGGCCAACTAATATATATAGAAAAAATTAGCCAGGCATGGTGGCGCATGCCTGTAGTCCCAGCTACTCGGGAGGCTGAGGCAGGAGGATCGCTTGAGCCCAGGAGTCTGAGGTGGCTGTGAGCCTGGCTGACGCGACGGCACTCACTCTAGCCGGGGCAACAGAGTGAGACTCTGTCTCAAAAAAAAAAAAAAAAAAAAGGCAGAGACCGGAGTGATGCGGCCACAAGCCAAGGAGCACCTGGAACCCTGAGAAGCTGGAACAGGCAGGAAGGACCCTCCCCTAGAACCTTCCAGGGAAGCGTAGCCCTGCCGACACGTCGATGTCAGCCAGGGTCCCTGATTTCCACCTGCCGGCCTCCGGAACTGTGGGAGAATCCGTTTCTGTCGTTTCAAGCCACCAAGCCCGTGGTGGTTTGTCATGGGAGACTCATGGAGTGTCTTGCTGTTCAGCGTGCGGGGGCTCCGAGAGCAGGCCGGGGCCCCCACAGCCTGGTCGGGGGTCTCCCTCTCCCCAGGAGGGACCAGCCTCCCCCTCCGCTCCGATTCGGGGTCTCCGTGCTTGTGGGCGGGAACGTGGGGAAGACGGGCACGGAGGATCCACACGAAGCGCAGGGAGTGTGTTCTGCAAGGCCACACCACCGGCCCCGCCCTGCCGTGCGCCTAGTTGGACCTCAGCTGCGAGGTCAGGGGGTGCAGCCCGGGGCTCCCCCTGGGGCTCAGCAGAACCCCCCTCAAAACCGAGCCTGGACCCCGGGCAACGTTCCCTGGAGGTGTGCCCCAGACGGAACACGGCACGCGGCCACGAGGGACCCGGAGCGGGCTAGCAGGCCGGGTGGCCGAGCCAGGCTGTCGGGCCCCCGGGCAGCACCTCGCACCCAGGCCCGGGGTCGACCCCGCAGCTTCTGCGAGCCCCTGACAGCCGGTGCCGATCCCCCGGCCGTGCATGTGCCCGGGCGGAACCCCGAGCTTCAAAGTGGCCGCGTGGCCGTCCAGCCCCTTCCCGGGATTTTTTTCGGGGGCGGCTTTTGATATGTGCGGTGTTTGCTTCCTCTCTTTTGAGGCCAGCGGCTGATTGATGGCTTTTCATCTTCGACTTTGAGTAGCTGTAAGAGCTACTTTATATAAACATCAATTACAGGCGCGTAATAAATTAAGGGTCCCTCACGCCGCACACGTTAGAGCCCGCTCCGATATCAAGGCGCCCCGGCCGCCATCGTCACCGCGGGAACGGCAGGGCGGGGGCTGGTGGAGGCAGGAGCTGATTTAACTGCAGGTCTGCAGAGGGGTGAGGACGCAGGGGCCCTGGGCTTGTGCCCGGCCTGGCCAGGGGCAGGGGCAGTCGGGCGGGGGGCGCCGGCCAGGCCTTGCGGGAGTCAGAGGGCAGCCACGGCCGCGGCGCTGCGCCGTGCCCACGTCGCCCGACCCCAAACTGCAGGCTTCAGTGCCTGGGCGCCCGTCCCTTCGGGGGCCTGTGGGAGCCTTCGAACACTCCTCTGCCCCCGTTTGCCCCGCGAGCCGGTGTCACCTTGTTAGGGCCACCCCTGCCCCCGCCCGATGGCCCCACCCCGGGGTCCCTCAGCCCCTCTCGGCGGCCCCTCCGCCTGTCCCGGCTCCGGTCGCCTCTGCGTCCTGCCCCTCCCCCCTCCAGCTGGGAGGTGACAGCCGAGCCCTGCGCCCTGACTCCAGCCTGCCCAGGTCCTCCTCTCCCCCGGCTTGCCCGTTTGCCACTGGGCGGCCCTGGGCCATGCGCCGAGCCTCTCTGTGCGCACATTTGCCCCTGTGTCGTGTGGGGGAGGATGGTAGCCCCGAAATCCTTGAAACGGCGGCGGGCACGTGTGAGCTTCTGGAAGCCTCTGTCCTTGGCAACAGCTACCGTGGGGGGGAGGCTCCTGGGGCTGATCCGTGCGTGAGGGTTAAGCGCCGGGGCACTTCCCGCACCACACGCGACTCTCCTCCCTCTCTGCTGCCCTCGACCAGAAACACCCCCTGGCGTCATGCGCCGGCCCTTCCTCCTCTGCCAGCTGCCGGAAGGACTCAGGACTTCTCGGGCCCACGCCCGGGCCTGCTCTCCTGGGGCCCCGGCCGCTCCTCCTCCCTCCTTTTGCAGAGTGATGGAGAGGCCCCGGTGGTCCCCACACTCCAGGCATCAGAATCCCGGGGACGGGGTGTACTATAGGAGTCCGGGGGGCCCCCACCGAGTGTCTGGTTCCACGGTTGGGGGAGGGCCCCAGGGGCTGCATTTCTGCTGCCGGGTGATGCCGCTGCGGCGTGGGAACCCCACTTTGAGAACCACTGCCCTTTGGCATCTCGGGGGGCTCCTAAGAAGAACACAGAAGCCCCCCAGCTCCCCGGCGGATTCGAGGGGCTGCCTGGAGAGCCGCGGCTAGAGTAGGAGGGAGGTCCCCGCCGGGGGCAGAGGTCAGGTTGGTCACTCCTCACCCCTCCTCCTGGAAGAGCCCACTGGGCCCCTTCCCCCCTCCCGCCCTCACCCTCCCTCCTCCCTGCTCTTCCTCTCTCCTGTCCCCACATCCAGCTCTGGATCCCAGGGAGGGCTGGGACCCAGGCCACGACTTTGGGCAGGAGCCTGAGGCTTCCCTGGAAACAACCCAAAGTGCTGCCCCCCGTTCCCCTCTGTGGGACCCCCCACTCTCGGAGTCCTGCCCCCAGGACGCCCCTGCTCTCAGCCCCCCACCCCCAGGGCAGCTCCTGGGAGAAGGGAAGAGGCAGTCGGGCCTGGCGGGGGCAGGCTTTGGCTGCGCAGCCCCCCTTGGCTTGGCACAGCCCCCAAAGCCTGCCGGGCTCCTGTCCCCCACCTTGCCCGGGGTCCCCGCACAGGCAGCTGAGCCCAGAGCCGCTGGGCCAGACACTTCTCTGTGCGTGTGGGGCCACCTGCACGGGTCAGGGGGCAGGAGATGGAGATGTCCCTGGTCTTCCAAGGCGCCCTGCGACTGAGCTGTACAGAGGGGTCCGAGTCTGTGGTGCGTGGGGACACAGTGGAACTGACAGCAGCACTCTTTGGGGGTCCCACAGCTGGGCTGGGGCATGGGGACCCCCAGCACACGTGGACAGGCCCTTCAAGCACCCCTAAAACATGGGGGCAAGGGCCCATTTCCTCCTGTCTCTTCTGCAGAGCCCTGGCGCCCATGTTGCCCCTCCAGCTCTGCAGCTAGCGGGTGTCCCACCGGCAGCCGGGACTCTGCTCCTGGCCGAGCTTTCTCCCGTCCGGGCACATGCAGGGTGGGTGCAGGGAAGAGGCGGGAGGAGGCATAAAACGCCAGCGCCGGTGGCAGGCAGAGGTGGCCAGGGAGGCCTGGGGGCGTGGGGCAACGGGGCCGGCCCCAGGCAGCCTCCCCAGACCGTCGATTGGCTTCGCTCTCGACCCTCCTTCCGGCCAGAGCTGTGGCTGTGGACCCTGCCTGGGGACAGGCCATTCCCTCCAGCCCGTAGGGCACCACCCCAGGGGGTACTCACCCCTGGGAGGCCCAGGAAGCGGGGACGGGGCTGGGTTGCGTTCTGGCTCCATCACCTGTGATCGCAGGACCTTGGGCAGGCAAGGCGCTGGTGCTGGCGGCCACTCACGGGGGGATAGCCGGGAACGTGGAGCCCGGGGTGGTGGATATTTCCACGACGATCCGATATCCTCTGGGACTCAGTTTCCCCAGCGACGAAACGGGGCCCCTCACCCTTTCTCCGCCGCGATTCGAGGACCCGCTGTGATGCTGGCGGGCTTGCCCTGGCCGCGGGGGTCGTGGGGGTGCGCCTTCCCTCCTGGTGTTCCTGGCGGGCGGGGGCTTCTGTCTCCGTTGGGGGTCAGGGGCCGGCGGGGCACACAAGAAGGTGGCCTGGAGTCCGCCAGCACACGAGGGCGTCTTTCCTTGTGACCAGACGGGAAGACAGTGGATGTCCCGGAACCCCCGGGGCGCCTTCGGCCCCACTTCCCTGTGCCTCGGTTTCCCCATCTGTGAAATGGCGCCACAGGGCTGGCAGAGACTAACTGGGCTCCTGCACATACAAAGCTCCCGGAAGATTCCACATCCATGTGCGTCGTCCTGGAAGCAGGCGAAGACATTTCTATAGTGGGGCTGCCGCCCGGAACCTTCCACCCGCCCTCAGGGCTCACGCGGACCCGTCTGCCGGGACAGAGCGAGCGTGGCCGCCCCCGGCCCCCAGCCCCTGCGCGGCCCTGCGTCTCCCTCTGTCCTTTTTATCTTGCCGGCCGAGCATCTCGCGGCCGGTCATTCCATTTCATTCCTGGCCTTCGGAGAGTGACATTTACATATTAATATTTTCCGGGGCAGCCTCGCGGCCGGGCGCGGGGAGATAAAGCGCCGTGTGCCGCCGGGCCGTGAAAGGGCCGGCATCCGCCCCGCCGGCATGCTGCGCGGCGCCCGACAACTGATTTAGTGCCCTCGCCGCCCGCCCGCCCGGCTGGTTTATCTCGGCTTGCAGAGGACGTGCTCTTTGTGAGCGGCGCTGTCTGCCTGTCATTTCCCTCGCCGCCGTGCCTGAGCCGGGCGCCGGGGCCGGGGCTCCTGGCCCGGAAGGCCCCGACAGGCGCGGGAGCCACAGCCGGGCACGCCCGCCCGCCGCCGGCCGGTTATCTCTGCCCTGCAGGCGCTGCTGGCCGCGGGCCCGCCGTCCCCCGCCATCATCACCATCACCACCATCATCATGACTGTCATCACAACACCACCACCACCACCATCACCACCATCATCACCACCATCATCGCCACCACCACCACCACCATCATCACCACCATCATCACCACCATCACCACCATGGTTGTTGTCATCATCATTCATGACTGAGGAGCCTGAGTGCTCCTCTTCCTCCCCAGGCTGGAGCTCTGGGACTCGGCCAGGCATGGCGGGGTGAGGAGTGGGGCGGGGCCTTTCTCTCATGCCCTCCAGACTTGGGAAGGACCCCTGAGGCTTCCCCTGGTGGCCAGCGGAGCTGGGGCACACTTGGAGGCCAAGGACCCCGTCTTAGCTCGGCTGCTGTAACAGACTGCCGTCGGGTGGTGCACAAACAACAGACGTTTATTGCTTACGGCTCCGGAGGCTGGAAGTCCAAGATCGAGGCAGGTGCCTGGTGACATCCCACTTCCTGGTTCATAGACGTCACCTGCTCACTGTCCCCGCGCATGGTGACGGGACCAACAAGCTCCCCTGGGTCTCTTTTGAAGGGCACTACTCCCTCCCATGAGGGCACTGTGCCCATGACCCCGTCACCCCCAGGGCGCCACCTCCTAACACCATCGCCTTGGGGGCGAGGATTTCAACGTGACTTTTGGAGGGACACGGACATTCAGACCATACCAGACCCCAGGAGAAGACATGAAAGGTCTCAGGAAGGGCAGGATTCTTCCTTCCTCTGAAGAATCTTCCGGACTCTTCTCCTATTTCTATTCCCAACCATTCAGAGGCCAAGAGCCTCCAACACCCCCCCCCACATTCTGTTCTCATTTTATGCCGGTGGGGGGAGGGCTTTGGGGAACAATGGGGCAGGTGCTGCAGCCGGCACCTTGCTGGAGGTGGCCTGGCAGAGAGACTGGCCTGGCAGAGAGACTGGCCAGGCAGGTCTGTGCGTGCGGCTGGCAGGCCTCGGCCGGGCTGGAGCAGCCTCATGGAGCCCAGTGGGCCAGCCTGTCCGGGTTCCCCAGGAAGGTCTCAGGGACCAGGGGGGCTCAGCAGGAGCTCTGGCCCTGGGGCTGCACCCCTTCTCGAGTGGTCTCAGAGCCCCAGGTCACCGACCGCCACCCCGCAGTGCCTGCTCCGAGATTAGAGGTTGCCGGGCCCGGGCCTGGACTCTGGTTTTCTGTTTACATTTAGAGATATAAACCCAAGGAGCCACCCTGCCCCTGCACCATGTCTCACCCACTCGCCTTCTCGGACGAGGAGCCAGAGCCCGGAGCGAGCTTGCGGTGCGGCCAGGACGGGGCCCAAGCTCCTGCCTCGGTCACGGGGCCGTCCTCCCAGCCCAGCCTCCCGGGGCGCCCTCGCCCTCCCTCCTGCCGGGTGCAGAATCCCAGGCCTCGCTTTAGCTGCCGCGAATCAGCCCTGGCCCCATATCTTCTTCTATGCGGTGGTACCCCGAAGTCCCCTTCCCACTCGGCATCCTTCCCCTGCAGTCGGGAGCGTGTGTTCGCGGCCTCCCTGGTCAGCATCGGAGCGGCAGGAAGGGTCTGCAGCTCCGGCCTGGAGGAGCGGGAGCCTGGTGGGGCGGGCGGGCGGGCAGGCCCAGTCGAGGGAACCACAGCCGTCCCCGAGACGGGCCCGCCGCTCTCTGTCTGAGTGTCCCTAACCCATGAAGTCCAGAGCGCGCTGGCGCCCAGCCCGGGGCTCGCGGCGGGTTTCTACATTACCGTGTTAAGGTCCTCCGCTAACGAGGGCCGGGCAGCGCGGGGCGTTCCGTGACTGCGTGTCCCGAGAGAGGCCGGCGCCGTGCACAGAGGCAGCGGCTTCTTCCCGCTAGGACGGCAGCAGGGAACCGGCTTCCTGCTGGAGCCTCTCCTGGGCCCCCCAGGAATTCCAGGAGCCCCCATGGGATGAGGGTGTCTGGGAGCCGGGCTGGGCATTGCCAGTGGGGTGGCCTCACCCTCTCCGGGACTCAGTTTCCCTGTTGGCAACAGGGGTTACTTGAACCTCGTCTGGGAGGGCGGCAGCTGAAAGGACTTACTTAGGCGATTGTGAGCCCCAACCTGGCCAGCCTTAGGGAACGGCCGGGGAGGCCCAGGGGCCCAGCCTGTACCCCCAGGAGCCTGGACTGTACCCCCAGGAGCCCGGCCTGTACCCCCAGGAGCCCAGCCTGTACTCCCAGGGGCCCGGCCTGTACCCCCAGAAGCCCGGCCTGTACCCCCAGGAGCCCAGCCTGTACCTCAGGGGCCCGGCCTATACCCCCAGGAGCCCAGCCTGTACCCCCAGGAGCCCAGCCTGTACCCCCAGGAGCCCGGCCTGTACTCCCGGGGGCTCGGCCTGTACTCCCAGGGGGCCCGGCCTGTACCCCCAGGAGCCCGGCCTGTACACCCAGGAGCCCAGCCTGTACCTCAGGGGCCCGGCCTGTACTCCCGGGGGCCTGGCCTGTACTCCCAGGGGGCCCGGCCTGTACCCCGGGGGCTCGGCCTGTACTCCTGGGGGCCCGGCCTGTACTCCTGGGAGCCCGGCCTGTACTCCTGGGGGCCCAGCCTGTACTCCTAGGGGGCTCGGCCTGTACTCCTGGGGGCCCGGCCTGTACTCCCAGGGGGCCCAGCCTGTACCCCGGGGGCCTGGCCTGTACCCTGGGGGCCTGGCCTGTACTCCTGGGGCCTGGCCTGTACTCCTGGGGGTCCGGCCTATACCCCGGGGCCTGGCCTATACCCCCGGGGGCCTGGCCTGTACTCCTGGGGGCCCAGCCTATACTCCCAGGGGAGGGGGCAGAGGGGCCAGCCCCCCACCCGGGCTGTCTCATAGCTTCACAGCATCCCCTGTGTGGTGGGGAGGCAGGAGCAGGGCGTTTGCACCCTGGGGAAACTGAGGCAGCCAGCCCACACCACAGGGCTTGTCCGCAGCAGCTCCACCTCCTGTGTGTTTCTGAGCTCTCCCCAAGGCCCTGCGGGGAGCAGCAGGATCAACAGCTAATGAGTGAACACCCCATCACCTGGCCTCCCCTCCCCCGCAGGCAACTGGCTCCCCTCCCCGGGGAGCGCTGCCTGGCTGCCAGCGGGCTCTGCTGCAACCGGCCCTCGTGGTTGCGTCACCGGCGCCCTCTGGGCCGAGGCGTTTCACCGGCCTCCGGGCGTGTAACCACAAGCCAGCGGGCCGGGGCAGACCGGCCTCTGGGCGGCTTGGTGGCTCCATTTGGCCCGGGGGAGCCCTCGGTGACACACTGCGCCTCCGGCCCCCTTGTCTGCACCCCAGGGGGGTGGGGTGGCTGCTTTGTCCCCTCTGCTGGGCTCGGCTCCCCTGTCCCCACCCCTGCCTTCGCCGGTAGTCACCCCACGTGGTCGGCGGGCTCAGGGGTGGCTGGCTGGGCAGGGCAACGGGCAGGGCGGCTTTATTGGGGCACCGGCTGCTGGCTTGGCTGTCTGGTGTTGTCGGGGTCCAGGGGGGCTGAGAAGGGTGGCCAGACTGTCACCAGACTTCACAGTCCCCCGCTGCCCCTGCCCCTGTCCTTGCTCACAATGCACAGGGCATGCCGGCCAGCCTTCCTGTGGGGGCAGCTCCTCGTGGTAGAGGGGCCAACACCCCCCCCCGTCCTCTGCTGCAGGAGCCGACCCCCGGTGCAGAAGGTGACCCCCCCAAAGGGGCCCGGGGAGGGGACACTGCCCACATGCCTGCAGGCCAGTGAGCACTGCAAGCAGAGCCCAGGCTAGCGTCACGCACCTCTGGGGTCCCCGTTTGTTCTTCAAGGGGTGGCACGTGTTATAGTTAGACCGTGGTCTTTGGTCCCCAGAATGTCTGGGTTCAAACGCCATCTCCAGGGTGGCTAGCTGTGTGACCCTGGACAAGCTGCTTAACCTCTCTGGGCTCTACGTTCCTTCTAGTAAAGTGGGGGTTGTAATCGACCTTCCGGTCGCAGCATCTCCTGGGGTGAGCGCGGGCTGCCTTGGGCCCCTCGCTGTGGCTGAGCCCGGCGGGGCCATCAGCCTCCTGGGACACCTGCCGGTGGCCTCAGATCTGCTTGGGGGACCCTGCTTGGGTGTGAAGGTGGGGACTTGCCAGACGTCTCCAGCCAGGGTCCCGGGACCGTGTGACGTCTCCGCCCCCCAGGTGCCGGCTCCTGGGGACAGACAGTCCCCACCAGGTAGACCTGCCCAGAGACAGCACCTGGGCCTCCCCCACCCCCTGGGCAGCTGACCCCTGATTTCCAGCTAGCCGGCTGGGCTTCTCTGTGTGCCCACCTGTGCTCAGCGCCCAGCTGGCCCCATTTACCGAGCAGCTACAATGTGCGGGGCCCGGAGCACTCCCCAGGGCTTGGCTCGGGGAACCCTCACGGCGCCCCCACGAGACAGGGCTCGTTCCTGTTTGTCGGATGAAGGGATGGGGCGAGGAGAGGCAGTGCTGGGACCCCCGGCAGCCCGGCCCAGCTCCCGGCCCTCAGGGTCTGCAGAGGGACAGGGGCGGGAAGAACCACGGCCCGTCACACGCGTGTGAGCGTCCAGGACTGGCGGGATCTAGGGTGAGTGGTCCGAGAGGCCTGGGCTGCGGGCGGCGGGCTCGGGCGGGCAGGGGGCGCGTGCCCGGGAGCGAGGCGCAGGCCTGGGTGACGCAGCAGGGACGGGCGGCCGTGCGGGCAGGCTGCGGTGGGGCAGAAGGCATCGGCCCCGGGCCCAGGTCTGCACCGCGGGGCTGGGGAGGAAGGAGCCACGCTCGCTCTGGATGATGGATAAAGACGCCTGCTCGCTCTCTTGCAGGCGACCAGAGCCGATAATTAGCTTTTAACCTGTCCCCGCCGTTAACGCGAGAAGGCCACCATTTGTTCCAGGGAGCTGCTAGCGTATAAGGCACCAAACACGGCCAGTTCTGTTCAGGATGAATTAAGACTTGCAAATGTAAAATGAGTTCATCTATTTAATTAAGTAGCGGCAATATGGATGTTAAATTAAGTTCACAGCGGAAGTGCCAAAACAGCGCTAGAAAAATACCGTCCGTGGCGCGGGGGGGTTGGGGGGAGCCTCCCTGCCTTCGGTGGCCTCTCCCTGCCTCCCTGTCTGTCCTGGATGGCGCCAGAGGAGGCCCCGGCCCCCACCCCGCTCCCGTCTTCCGGTGGGGGGGGGCCTGCAGGCTGGGGGCGGGGGTGAGGCAGGGGTGGGGGTTGTAGCCAGGCCGGGTGTGCCTCCCTTCTCGGGAGGGGCTGCTGCCCTGCCTCGTCCGTGGGCACGCGGGGCTGGCTCCCAGCACGCTCACCTGCGCGCGCACCTGTGTTACGGTGCGCCGCGTGGCCGCTCACCTGTGCAGCGGATGATGGATGGGGAAGGCCGCTGCCCCAGCCTCCAGGGAAGGAAGCAGGAAGGAAGAGCTTTGCCCTGGGAAGGACCCTCCCAGGGAGGGGGCCAGGCTGGGCGAGTGGGGGCAGGGGGCAGGATGGAGGCCAGGTGCCCAGAGGCCAGGCCTGCGGAGGCCGCCGCTCAGTGCTGGGGAGCTCGGGAGCCCCTGGGGAGGCAGCTCCTTTTGTTGCACCCCCAGTGGAGCTGCCTCGGGGAGGGGTTTTGGCAGTTCTGGGTGGGGCGTGGCATGGCGGGGAGTGGGGGGGTGTGGGTGGCGGTGGGCTGATTGCAAAGCTTATGCTCAGGGAGTCTGGAGGCGGACAAGGCCGACTCTGCCCACAGGGACGGGTGTGGAAGGCTGTAAACAACAACACAAATGTGCCGGGTGCGGTGACTCACGCCTGTAATCCCAGCACTCTGGGAGGCCGAGGTGGGTGGATCACTCAAGGTCAGGAGTTCGAAACCAGCCAGAGCAAGAGCGAGACCCTGTCTCTACTAAAAATAAAAACATGAGCCGGGCATCATGGTGTGCACCTGTAGTCCCAGCTACTCGGGAGGCTGCGACAGGAGGATCGCTGGAGCCCAGGAGTCTGAGGTTGCTGTGAGCTAGACTGACGCCACGGCACTCACTCTAGCCCGGGCGACAGAGTGAGACTCTGTCTCCAAAAAAAAAGAGGAAAGAAGAGAAACGTAAGCAGAGAAGCAAGTGTTCCGTGTGATGGGGGCGCGTGGTGAGAGGCGTGGGTGAGGCCCGGCAGGGATGCTGGCGTTTTAGGGCGTTTAGGTCAGGGAAGGCGTCCACAGGGCCCCGCGGACACAGAGAGCGCGGGACGCCCCGTTTGCCGAGGGAAGCCCCGATCCGTGCCTCTCGTCCCATCGTGGTTGATGTACTAGCAGGGCCCTGGTGCTCGCGTGCATGTCTGGGGAGGAGCAGGTGCAAAGGCCCCGGGGCGGGCCTGGCAGCCGGCAGGTGGTGGGCACAGAGCGGGAGCACAAGACCCCAGAGGGCACTGCAAGGACGTGGCCTTTCCTCAGAATGAGATGGGAGCCACGGAGGGTTCCGGGCAGAAGCACCCCACGCACGTCTTGGTGGCACGGCCTGGTCGGGCCGCTGTTCCAAGGACGGACTATAGGGGGCGCACCTCGGTGGGGGGGGTGCCTCGTCCCATCCTGGACGGGCAGGTGGTGACTGTGGGGCCCTGAGCAAAAGGGGGTCGCCGTCAGGAGGTTCTCAGCGGCCACGGATGGGCAGCATGGCGCAGTGTGGCCCAGCAGTGCCGGGTGGGGCCGGGAGCGGGGGAGGGGAGGGCCTCCTGGCTGGGGCTGGTGGGGGACCTCGGGGTGCAGGGGGGGCTCCGGACTTGGCCTGCAGCTCTGTTTCACTTGGCCGCACATGGTATTTTATTTGTTAAAATGTATTGCCAATATTTAAAAACAAGGTTATTTTTTTTTCTTTCGCTTTAAAACCCCAGAGTTCCAGCTTCCCTTAACTCTCCGGTTACGCGGGTCTGCGTGCCGTTGCCCGCCCCCTGCACCTGTCGGCAGGAGCTGCCCCTGCCTGCCTTGGGAGGCCAGTGCCCCCCCACCGCCGCACCCCCAGGTCCCCTTCCCCTGCCTGGCTGGCCTTCCCTGCGCCCAGGTTTGCAAGCCTTGGCTTTAGGCCCTGCTGGCCTGAGGGTGGAGATTTGGGGGTGCGCCAGGGGTGCAGCCCATGAGCTGGGAGGAGGGTGGAGGCAGAGCAGGAAGGTTCCAGAACCTCACCAGTTAGACCCTCTGGCTAGAGGGGCCTTTGCCCAGGGCAGCTCTCTTCCTGATCGGAGCTGAGTGCCAAGGTGCTGTCCCTCACCAGCAGGACCAGCGGTGGCCCAGAGGTCACCTTGCCGCAGGTTAGAAAGGGGGACCCTCCCCTGGGTGGGCAGGCACTGGGCGGACTGGAAGAGTGGGCTAGGCGGGGGCCTGCTAGTAGTCCGCTTTGCCCAGCCCTGTGCGGTGCACCACATGCCCACATGTGCCCAGCCGCCCGGCCCTGATTGGGACCCGCTCGTGAAGCCTGGTAGGAAATGGGAGGCCTGTCTGGAAATCACTGAGGGCAGCACCTACCCCCGTGCCACCCCCGGCCCCCCGATGTCCAGCTCAGCCATCTGCCTTGGCTCCTGGAAGCCTGTGGAACCGTTTAAAAGGCTCCTAACGCTATTGATCAGTCTCTCCAAAATGGATTATCCTGTTCGCCTCCCGCCGCCCGCCTGGGAGCCCCGGGTAAGATCAGAAAGGAATTATGTGAGCCGGGGGCGGAGGGAGCCGGGCGAGCGTGCATCTCCTCCCTGGTGGTGCAATCTTATCAGCGCTGAACTTTACTCTCCATCCTGGGATATAGGATACTTTGAGGATGTCGGGAAGAAATAACAATCTTGCGCTTTGCCGCTGGCTCGACTCGGAGCCCGCGGGGAGGGTGCTCGGGGGCAGGGGGGGCCGCGACACCGACCATTTTTCGTCAGCGCCGTTCCCCGGAGAAATCAGGCCCTTGTAGAAATCCCGCCGGAGCCCCGGCCCTGGGTGACACGCCCGCGACCCGATCCTCGAGGATTACAGCCAGCCCGGGTGCGGGCCCGGGGGACGGCCGCATTCATTAAAATTTGAAACACAAATGGAAAATTGCTACCCGAAGCCGCGGGGAGCAGCCGGCCGGTGGATCCGGCTTCGCCTTAATGGGTGGAACGTGCAGGAAGCAGCGCGGCCTCCACGGCGACTCTCCCTTCCAGGGTCGGGTCTGGTCCGGGGAGAGAGTCCGGCCCTGACCGAGGCCGGGAGATGAGCCCTGGCGGCCCCGCGACCACACACCCGTGCCTGGATTCAGGTCTCCAGTGGCGAGGGCTCCAGGCAGGAGCCTTGTTTGGGAGGATACCCCAGGAGTCACCAAGGATGGGGGCTGGGGACACGGGGAGGGGGCGCAGATGCAGCTGAGAGCCAGGGTGCCGTCAGGACCAACGGTGGCCCAGAGGGCACCTTGCCACAGATCAGAAAAGGGGACCGGGGCCGGGCGCGGTGGCTCACGCCTGTAATCCCAGCACTCTGGGAGGCCGAGGCGGGAGGATTGCTCCAGGTCAGGAGTTCGAGACCAGCCTGAGCAAGAGCGAGACCCTGTCTCTACTAAAAATAGAAAAAATTAGCCGGGCATGGTGGCACATGCCTGTAGTCCAGGCTACTCGGGAGGCTGAGGCAGGAGAATAGCTTGAGCCCAGGAGTTGGAGGTTGCTGTGAGCTGGGCTGACGCCACGGCACTCACTAAAGCCTAGGCAAGAGGGAGATTCTGTCTCAAAAAAATAATAGTTTGGGGCAACAGGCAGCTCCTCCTTGTCTCTGGCCCGGCCCCTCTGTGTGAGGACTGAGCATAGGCCAGTCCGCAGGTGCCCAGAGAGCAGCGGGGCTGGGGATGCAGGGAGGGCTGGCGTTTGCTGGGCGTCAGGTGGGGGGGGTGCTTTTCGAAGGGCCTCTGCCGTCCAGGCAGGCTAGGCCTGGCCTCAACGAAAAGTCCTCATCTGAATGGACTCCACCTCCCAGGACCCAGAGGGCTACCTTGAGCAGAACACTCCCCGCCTGCCTCCTCCCGCCCCACCCCTGCCCCACTCCCTGCATGTGCCCAGGATGTCCCCTGCGTGCGGTTCTGTTTGTTTGGCCGAGGGACTTAGAGTCCGAGGAAATGAGGGGGGGAGGGCAGTGGGCTCCCCTGTCCTCCCCCAGGACGGACCGGATGGCCCTGGGCCCTGAGACAATGGGCGCAGGGCGTGGCCAGGTGCTGGGCCCAGGACAGGAAGGGACAGCTCACAGATAAGCACAGACCGGCCCTGGACTTGAACTCGGGCTGCGGAGAGGAGAGACGCCGGGTGGTTGAGACGCCCCTCCCTTCCCCCAGTGCCCTCGGAGAGGACACGGCCTCCCCAGGGAGCCGGGGACGGGGAGGGGCGGGGGGGGGGGCAGAGGCAGGACACGGGTGTCCAGGAAGAAAACAACAGCGGCCGGCTCCAGGGGCTGTGTGTCCAGCGTTCACACGCGGTATGTCGTGAGACAGTTTGCATGCTGGCAAGCCACAAGGGGGTGTCGTCACCCCTGTTTTATTTACAGGGAAACTGAGGCATGGGGGAGGGTGCCCAAGGCCACACAACTAAAAAGTGGCAGAGCTGGGATTTGAACCTAGGTATTCCTGCTCCAGACCCTTCCTCCACAACCACGGCCCCTGCTGAGCATGCCTCTGCCATGTTGGGGGGGATAAGTGTTCAAAGCCTATTTTTGGGGTTTTTTTTTTTATTGAGACAGAGTTTCACTCTGTTGCCTGCGCTAGAGTGCCGTGGCATCAGCCTAGCTCACAGCAACCTCAAACTCCTGGACTCAAGCGATCCTCCTGCCTCGGCCTCCAAGTTAGCTGGGACTACAGGCATGTGCCACTATGCCCAGCTAATTTTTTCTAGATATTTTTAGTTGGCCAATTAATTTCTTTCTATTTATAGTAGAGACGGGGTCTCACTCTTGCTCAGGCTGGTCTCGAACTCCTGACCTCGAGCAATCCACCCGCCTCGGCCTCCCAGAGTGCTGGGATTACAGGAGCCACCGTGCCTGGCCTCAAAGTCTGTTTTTAACCTAAAAGGGATTGTTTGCATTCAGTGAAATGCACCCTGCTGAGAGTTTGACACTCGTGTAAGTCTGCATAACCCCCAGCCATCGAGGTTGGGAACAGTCTGTCACTCCAGAAGGCTCCTTCCCAGGGGTTCCTTTCTGGTCATCTCTCCAACCCAGCCAGGCCTTGGCGACCACTCATCTGCTTCCCATCCCTCTGGGTTAGTTTTTATTTCTTCTTTTTTAAAAACAGTAAAATACACGTACTATAAAAAGTAGAATTCAGCTGGGTGAGGGCCTCTTCTAACCCCAGCACTCTGGGAGGCCAAGGCGGGAGCATCGCTTGAGGCCAGGAGTTGGAGTTACAGTGAGTTAAGATCGCACCACTGCAGCCCAGCCTGGGCAGCAGGGCAACACCCTGTCTCAAAAAAAAAAAAAAAAGCAAGGGCCGGGCACAGTGGCTCACGCCTCTAATCCTAGCACTTTGGGAGGCCGAGGCTTAGAAGATGGATCGCTTGAGCCTAGGACTTGGAGATCAGCCTGGGGCAAGAGCCCCAGGTGCCGTCTGTACAAAAAAAATTTTTTAAAAACTAGCTGGGGGTGGTGGAACTTGCCTGTAGTCCCAGCTACTCGGGAGGCTGAGGCAGGAGGCTCTCTTGAGCCCCAAGAGTTGGAGGCTGCAGTGAGCTGTGACGACACCACTGCACTCTAGCCTGGGTGACAGAGCGAGACCCCGTCAATCAGTCGTTCAGCTTATTTAGTCATCTAAACAGTGGGGTCTACAATATCCCCCTTGGGGGGACTGGCGTGTCCCGCTTGGCGCGGCGTCCTCAAGGCTCACCTGCGTTGCTCCGGGAGTCAGAATCCGCCTCCTCCCTAAGGGGAATGACCCGTCCGTCCGCACCGCATTCTGTTCTCCCTCGTCTGTGGGTGGGCGCCGGGCTGCCTGGGCACGCGACAGGCGTGCGAGTGTCTCTCGGGCCCACTCTCACCTCGGGTGGCTTTGCCTGCTGCGGGCGTCAGTTCGTGGGCGTGGAATCCCGTGGCGTTGCTCTCCTGTCTGCGCGTTTGCACAGCGCCGCGCCGGTGACGTTCCGCGGCGTGGCCGGCCGCGTTAACACTCCGTCCCCTCTCGTTGCTGGGCAGTGTTCAGGCGTTTGTGGATCTGCTGTTCTGCTGCTGGACAGGCACTCGGCTTGCTTCCAGTTGCGGCCGCGGCGAGCCAGGTGTGCGCGTGGCAGGGTGCGGGGGCCTTGCACGGCCCTGTTTCTCAGAGCTCAAGGCCGTCACGTGGGCAGCCTGCGTCCCTCTGAGCAGCTCCTCGGCCCCCGGCCTTCTCCTCGGGGCTGGGAGGCAGGCAGGAACGAGGGCCGCCCCCCCTGCCCCACAGGGCCGGGGCGCAGGGGGACGACAGCAGCAGCGCCCGCAGCTGGGGCAGAGCGGGGAGGGCCAGCGCGCCGCGGCGTGTGGGAGGCGTGAGCAAGGCTGGCCCCGTGTGCTCCTGGCTGACTCTGGTGCCTGCTGCACGGTGCCAAGATTACAAACCAGCAAGTTCAGAGCCGCAGCCGTGCAAACAAGGCCTCCTCCCGAGGGCCGCAGCTGCCAGGCCCGGCTCCGAGGGCAGCAGAGAGGCTGCGCCTGCCAGTGCCGGGCTGGCAGGGTCTCCTGCAGGGTGCAAGATGCTCCAAATGGGGAACCTCGGCCTCAGGGCTTCCTCCCCTCCTCCCCCGCAGGGCGATGTGTGGGGGGAGTAGAATTAGGTAAAAGCCCCAGCCCCCCACCCTCTGTTAACAGAGTTCTCCCCCCAGCCGGGGGCCAGCTAGGGACAGCCGAGGGTAAAAGGTTGGGCTCCTTATCAGAGGCTGGAGCCGGGAAGGGAGGATAAAGGAGCAGAGCACCACTGCCTCTGGGCGTGACAGCTCGCAGATAAGAGGAAGGCTGGGCGGTTGGTCGGGGAAAGGAGAAGTGGGTGGGCCCCGCAGCCTGCGCTATCTCTCATCCAGAGCTGCTGCGGTCGAGCACCGGCCCAGGGGCCGAGAGGTTCCCTTGGGAACCTTTCTCTCGCCCCACCCCGCTTTGCCTGGGAGATAAAGCTGTGGCCGCAGGGCTGGAAGGATCTGCCTTCCAGATTCCCCCAGACAGGGGCCTCAGAGGCCTGCCCGGCCCAGCCTCTCTGCCTCTCATGGTCTCCTGACATGCATGGAGCACCCACTGTATACCAAGCCAGCATTGATTGGGCACCTGCTCTGTGTCAGGTCCCAGGCCCGGACTCCGAGATGCAAAGATGGAAGATGCAGTCATCCAGACAGGGGCTGCAGGAGGGGATGACGGCCACGCAGACCCGGAGCGCCCCGAGAAAGATTCGGGGGAACTCGGAGGGGACGTCTAAGGGGCACAGTGCCCAGAAGGGAGGCCCGGCTGACAACCACCTCAGGGCCGGTGGCTTTGGCCGGGTCGCCGGCAGAGCTTCCGTGGGTTTGGCTAGAGGCTGGGGAGCCTCGAGTTCTCTGTGGGCCTCCCCCGCGTGCCTCCCTCGGGAAGTGGCCGAGGCTCGGGGAGGTTAGACGCAACAGGAGAAACCGGCCCGCTCTTGGCTCGCTGCCTTTGGCGCCGGCCGTGTGGGGGAGAGGAGAGGAGGCCCCCCCCTTCCTGAGGCCCGGACAGGCCTGGCCCTGTGGCATCCAATTCCCCAGCAGGCAGAGGGTCTCTCCAAGGTGTCTGCCACTTGCCAGACGCGTGCCTCAGTGGTCCCTTCCGGTGAGGGCCTGGGCCAGGGGCCTGTGAGCTACCCCTCGCAGATAAGGCTGGCTGAGCCTCCCCGGGGGCCTGGAATGCTCCCTTTCCAGGTAGTAGCTGCGCCTCCACCTCGGTGCGAGTGCAGGGAGCCCGTGGGCCTTGCACGGAGGGGCTGGAATCGGGCCATGTGGCCCCCGGCTCCTGAATGGCCGTCTCGCTGCTCCCTGTGTCTTCCCTGAGGGAGGGGGAGACCCCACTCCCCACCCCCCAGGAGCTGGAGAAGGGGCGTTGGGGGGAGGGGTGCTTTGGGGTCTCTGGGGAAGCTTCCGGCGTGGCAGATTCGGCAGGGACCGGGCACTGTCAAGACAGGTCATTGATCACAAGGGACGTTTCCAGAAACTCAAGACCTGGCCCAGCCGGGCGCGGTGGCTCACGCCTGTCATCCTAGCACTCTGGGAGGCCAAGGCGGGAGGATCGCTCGAGGTCAGGAGTTCGAAACCAGCCTGAGCAAGAGCGAGACTCCATGTCTACTATAAATAGAAATTAATTGGCCAACTAATATATAGAGAAAAAATGAGCCAGGCATGGTGGTGCATGCCTGTAGTCCCAGCTACTTGGGAGGCTGAGGCAGGAGGATCGCTCGAGACCAGGAGTGGGAGGTTGCTGTGAGCAAGGCTGATGCCACGGCACTCACTCTAGCCTGGGCAACAAAGCAAGACTGTCTCAAAAAAAAAACAAAACAAAAAAAAAAACAAAAAAAAGACCTGGCCCATGGGCAGTTTGTGCCCCCAGGGCTTAGGGGGGAGTGGGGCAGAGGCTGGCGTGGCCGGCGGGCGTCTGGCCCGGGAGGCCCGTGCAGAGACGCGGGCAGGGGAGGACGCTCAGACGGCCTGTGTTGTGGCCCCTCGGCTGTTCCAGGCACATCTGGTCAGGGGGCGGATGACACCCGGCCTGAAACCGGGGCTGCGTGTCATCTGTGGATGGTGGCGGTGGCCCGGGCTCCGGCTGTCCCCATGACAACAGATGATGGAGGGTGGCCACTGAGCGGAGGAGCCGGCCCTGATTTCCAGGGGCATCTACAGGAGCAGGAGAGCAGAGCCTCGGGTCACACGGGGGCAGGGCACCGGCCCTGGGTGCGAGTGATTCCCGGCGCCGAGTGGAGCTTGAGAGACCCAAAGGCAGCTGAGTGAGGGCCGGCCAGCCCGACCTGGGGTCACCTAGGCCTGGGGTGCTGCCTGGGGCGGGGCTCAGCCAGGGTTTGCCTTGGACGTCCCAGCTCCCCCAGAGCAGCGTCCCCTCTCCTCAAAAGCTTCCCAGAGCCGTAGGGTTCTCGGAGCCCAGTTCCCGGCGTGGGGTGCAGTGCAGCCCCCCTCCAGGCGGGGCCCGGGCTTGCTTCGTGCCAGCCTGGGCCTTGTTCAGCCACGGAGTGCCAGCCGCCACGCTTGGCACAGCCGGCCCCGAGGTGAAGCCCAAAGAGGCCCTGGGGGAGAAGTTGGGTGAGATGACACCAGACATCAGGTGGGGACTTGGGGGTTAAGCGCTGCAAACCCCCCGGGAGACGAGAGGGCCACTCGGAGCTCCTGCTGACCGTGGTCAGGGCGGCCGCTTCTGGGCAGGCGACGACGGGGGCAGGGAGCGGTGGACAGCCGGAGGAAGCGAGTGCCAGGCGGAGGGCGCAGCCGGCGCGGAGGCCAGTGTGGCCGCAGCGGGGGACGTGTGGGAAGGCAGCCGGGTCAGGTCTGGGGGGCGCCTTGGAGCCGTGGGCCCCGTCCCTCTCTGGGCAGGCTTCCCGCTGGTCACCCGCCCGGCCTGCTGGGCCAGGAGACCCAGGCCAGCAGGGGAGGGGAGACTGAGAAGGCCATTCCGAGCCACGGCTGGGCCACCCTGGAGCCACCTGTGGCCACCCGGCTGGCCCGCCAGCGATGGGTTTTTAATTATCTAAATATTGCCTCTGCCCTTTGCTTTCGGCCGGGACTGCTGAGCTCTGCAAAAGGCAAATAGCTTTCGGTGGCTCGACTTTGGAGGGGGAGAGAGGGAAGCTTTTCTCCTTGCCTGATCCCAGCGGCCGTAATCTGCTTGGTTTTATTGTTCAGAAACAATACGGCAGCATGGCGGGGAGTTTAAAAGTGTATGTGTGGGGGATGGGAGGGGGTGCGCAGAAATCACCAGAATTACCCGAAATCTCCTCCAGCCACTTACCTCCTGGCACACGCTGTCCTCGGCCGCGGCCACATGTGTCCTTTCTCCTCTCCAACTGTGCCCTAAGCCCAGAGCCTCGCAGGCACCTGCTCCCTGGCAGCTGAAGGTGTCGGAGGAGCTGGCCTGGGAAGCAGGCAGGTGGCTGGGTTTTGGGGCTTCTCCGCTTTCTCAGGGCGGGGAGGGGGCGGCGGGGAGGGGAGCAGGTGCAGCTGCCTGCAGGGAGGAGGTCACGCCGGGCTGAGCCAGCTCTTGCAAAAGGACAGAGCAGCAGGCTGGGTCCCGCAGCACCGTTCTCTGGACTTGGGATTTAAGCCACCCTCGCTTCCCGTCCCGACCCAGCCTCCCTCTTGCCTTGGCGTGGGGGGGTTCCGGGGCTGCTCCCCGTCTCCCCCCAGTCTCTCTCCCAACCCCAAGCCAACCCCCGTCCCCGCCGGCATCTTGGCGGAAGTGGCCGGCAGCTGCAGCCACCAGTGCGGTGCAGGCCTCCCGCCGCGGGCTCTGCCATCTCAGCCTCCACGGCGTCCGTCCATCTGTCCGCCCTGGGCGTCCTTCAAGGCCACGTGTCCCCCCAGCACAGCGCCAGCCCCATGGGACGGGGCGCCGAGCCCCTTCCCCTGCCTTCCGGCGGCCGGCCGGGCTGGGCCCACTCCCGCAAGCGTCTTAATTAAGGAGCCGCGCGGTGTATTTATGTGCGGGCCCGGCCTAATTGGCATGTTTGTCTTTCCTCATTATTCCCAGCTGGACAGAGCCGCTGGAACAACAAGCGTGGACAGGCTGGATCTCTGGGCCGCAGCGCCTATTTTTGCAGAGCCGCCCGGTGCCCCCGCGATTAGCCGCGAGCACATGTTTGCCGGCTCCAGCCACAGGCCCGTAAGCACTTAATTGTGGGTGCAGTTAGTCAGGGCGGGCGGCTCGCTGCGGATTTCAGGGGTGAGGGAACCTAATTACACCTGCAGTCGAGTGCGTTAGCAGGCACAAAAGACGCCTGTTCAGCTAATTGCAGGCACCAAAATCGCCCCCACAGAAAGAGTCCCCGGTAGAGGCCTTTGAGAGAGCCAAGGCCCCCGCGCGGCGCAGTAATAAAGAACGGATAACGCGAAATTATAGCGGTGGGGGGTGCTTGTTTTGGCCTAAAGGATTCGGCTTTTTGCAATAGTCGTTACTCCCCCTGGGTTGTTTTTTTTCCCTCCGCCGAGGAGGCCGCCGTCCTGGGGCCGGGTCTGTTTTCTTCATTAGCGCCTGCCTACACACAGAGAAATGTCACTCCGAGGGGCATCCGGGGTTAATCGCCTCCTCTCACCTACCTGCTCGCCTGGGACAGACGGGCGGGCTGCTCGCTTCCCTGTCGCCTGCCTGAAGGTCCCTGTCCGGCCGTCTGGCCCGCGTGTTCATTCCTTCAGCCCACAGATGTCCCCGAGCTCGCATGCCTGGGCGTTGGAGCCCTCGGCCCTCCTGGGGGCTGCGTTCCGGCCGGATGTCGGACGGTGCCGCTTCTCCTGCTGTGGTTTCCTCTTCTCTGCGGATGCCTTCAGGCCTGGCCGCCGTTCCCGCGTGCCGTCAGCAGGGTTGCCGTCCGCGTGGGGTCTGCTCGGTCCAGCCCGGGGAGCCGCCGCGGGTCTGCTTGTGTCGGCTGTTGTTGCTGCTGATTCCGATCAGGAAGGGCCCGGTTATTTCCGACGGTGCGCTGCTCGCTCCGCGGGAGAGGATCGCTCTGTAGGCGTCGTGGGAAGCCCGGGACGAAGGTGCTTGCTTTTCCTTCGGGAAGACCTGTGCTTGTTTCTGGCAGGTGCCTAGGGAGACCAGTGCCTGCTCTGGACCGCCTCAGTCCGGCTCGGGACCCGGCGTGCCCTGCGCAGCCCCAGAGACCCAGCCCTGGCCGCACGCACGTGTGCACAAGGGCCGGTCCACTTCCCCTTCATACGCACCCCGAGTGCCCCGTCGTCCTTGGGGGCCCCGGCCTGCTGTGGGGAGCGTCTCCTAACCCTAACCCTGACTTGTGTGACGGGCCCGGGGCTTTGCTTTTTTTTTCTTTTTTTTTTTTTGAGATAGAGCCTCACTCTGTTGCCCCGGCTAGAGTGCCGTGATAACCAGCCTAGCTCACAGCAACCTCAATCTCCTGGGCTCAAGCGATCCTCCTGCCTCAGCCTCCCGAGTAGCTGGGACTACAGGCATGCGCCACCACGCCTGGCTAATTTTTTCTATATATATTAGTTGGTCAATTAATTTCTTTCTATTTATAGTAGAGACGGGGTCTCGCTCTTGCTCAGGCTGGTTTCCAACTCCTGACCTCGAGCAATCCTCCCGCCTCGGCCTCCCGGAGTGCTGGGATGACAGGCGTGAGGCACCGAGCCCGGCCTGGGGCTTTGCTTTCTGTCCTCCCTGACCACCCTCAAGGCCATTGAAACAGAAACTGGAACTTCCTGGGCTCTGCAGATGCCCTGGGGCCAGCCGTGACCTCTGCTGGGTCAGCAGCGCCAGGGTTCCTGTTTTCTGTTCCCGTTGGCGGCGTGATTCCTCCTTGTCTGGTCAGCTCTTGTCGGGGTACTTGCTCTCTCGTCCGGCTCTTTGGGGCGGTCTAACGGCGGCTCTGAGCAACGTTCGGGTCATTTCTCCGGGCAGGGCAGTATGGTGTGGTGGGGCTGGAAGGCAGGGTGGGAGAGGAGAGTCCGGGGCTCGTGCCCCACGGGGGCGGGGGCAGGGAACAGCAGACGTGGTGTCTTGTGCGGTCAGGGCAGGGGGAGGCGGCCACGCCCAGCACCCCCTGGGGGAGGGGGCAGCAGGGAGGAAGAGTCTGGAAACCAGCTGGGGAGGCCTCGAGGCAAAGGGCCGGGACAGAGCCTGCCCTCTGGGGGTCCCCAGGATGGCTGTCTGCAGCAGGAGGGCAGCCGGAGTTGGGGTGGCCGAGATCCAGCGGGACCTGGGCAGGGGGGCTTCGCTGGGGGGGGGGGCTTTCCCTGCCGAGCCCCGCGGGAGGCAGAGGCTGGGCAGCTGGAGGGAACAGGCCACGGAGTGGGCCCGTCTGGACACCTGGCCCCCCACCTGGCTGCCTCGCCCCGCACCTGGCTGCCTCGCCGGCCTCACCGGTGTCACCGTGCCCCAGCCCGGCTCAGCGCTCGGCCAGGTTAAAGCCACTGCCGAGGGTTGGCTGGTGGGAGGGTCTCGCCCGGCCCAGCGTGTCCTCCTCCACCATCCTCTGGGCCGGGCCTCGGGTGCCCACGGGTCTCTGCCCCTCCATGAACAGAGCAGGACCGTGTGCGGCCGGGGACACGTGGGGGACAGAGCGTCACGGTCATGCCGACAAGCACCGCTGGCCCCTGTGGCACCGGACGTCTCGCACGCCGTCCTGTCCCAGGGGTGCCGCCCCTGCCTCGCTGCCTGGCGCGGGTGTGGCCTCGGGCCTGACCCTTCACCTCTCGAGCTCACGTCCCTGTCTGCCAACGGGGACCGCGGGTCTCCTTCCCTGGCAGGGAGGGTCTGGCCGGGTGGGCCCGTCGCGGGCGGTGCCCAGCGAGCGCTGACGTGCGGATGTGCTCCTCACGCAGGCGCAGGCCTCGCCCTGGGCCTGGGAGGGGGGTCGCTGTTTCGGGGTTGCGTCGGGGCAGCCTCTGCCTTCCGCGCCCCCCTCATTCCACCTCTGACCTTTGGGCGCAGGGCGGAGATGGCTCTGTGCGTGACAGCGCGAGTGCACGCTGAAATCTTCTACGGCGGGGTCGGCGCGCAGGGCGGGCGCGAACCCGCGTCTGCGTTGGCAGGGCAGGAGGGGCGCGCGGCGCAGGGTGGCGGCTCCCTCTGCGGAGCCCGTTCCGCTTCCTAAATGTCAGCGTGAGCAGATGGCGAGTCTGAGCTTTATTAATCACGGGCTCGCCGAGCTGCAGGGCCTGGGGGATCGTTCTGTCCAGGCGTCCCAGGGAGGCGGAGACTGAAGGCCAGGGAAGGCCAGAGCCGCGCTGCACCTGCCGTGGGGGCAGAGCGGTGCCAGGACCCGGCACCCCCTCCCGCCCCCGCCAGCTCCCACCGTGCCGAGCTGGACAGGTGTGTGCCCGGGGACAGGTGTCCCACCCCCCAGGTAACAGCCGAAGCAGAGAGGATTCTGGGATTGTTCAGCCCCACGAGCGACCGGGAAGACTGTCTTCGGGACGCCTGGGTCAGGGTTGTGGCTGCTGACTAGGGATGATCTGGCCTCGGTGCTCCGTTCAGCCCAGCGCGGTCTGGCTTTGCTGTCGGGAGAACGATGGTCATGAAGCCCAGGGGACCTGGCCTACGTAGCACCTGGTCCACTGGTGGCCCAGCTGGCCCCACCTCTGTGACAGCCCCCCCAGGTCCACACCAGGCTGAGGCTTCTCCCTTCTGTGGCAGCTGTTGTCATACACGCCGATAGCTGTTCCAGGAGCCATGAGATGGCCCCGACCAGGGCCAGAGCCTTGACTTTGTAGAGATAGCAGAGGCGGGGCTAAATTATGCTAGAGTGTAAATGACTAATAGCAGACACTTCTCTCCAGAGCAGGTTGTGTTGAGGTTGTGGGGAGAGAGGACTGCGGAGAAAAGGGAAAGGCACTGACAGGCCAGAGACCCCAGGGTCGCCCACCTGACATGCCCCCACCCCATGTTTTCTTCATTGTGTCGCCGGGGCAACCCCTGGGTCCCTTCCCCCCGGTTGGAACCATCGGTTCTGAGCAGCCGTTGGAGGATGGGAGACCCCTGCAGACCGGAGCACCCCACTTGTCCCCTCCAGTTTTCTTACATGGTAAAAGAGGGGCCGAGAGAGGGCAGCTGTTTGCTCGAGGCTGGTGGTGGGACCCGGCCTCGGACTCGGGCCACCCCACGTGCCGGCCGGACTCCTCGGGCTACGGGAGCTGTTTGTTGGTTGTGCTTTTAATTAGAGCCGCTCCGAGAGCCCCTCTGCAGAGAGAGGAGGGGGAGCCTCCACGGAGAGCAGCTTAAAATGGGGGGACTGGAGTCAGATGTGTTTGGGTTCACACCCGAGCATTCCCCGCCTGGCTGTGTGACCTTGGGCAAGTCACTTCACTTCTCTGTGCTCCGGTGTCCTCACTGAGAAATGGGGGCCGGGGACCGTGGCCCACGCCTGTAACCCCGGCACTCTGAGAGGCCGAGGCGGGAGGATCGCTCGAGCTCAGGAGTTCCAGACCGCCCAGAGCAAGAGCAAGACAACCCCGTCTCTACTAAAAGTAGAAACAAATTAATTGGCCAACTTAAACCACATAGAAAACATTAGCCGAGCATGGTGGCACATGCCTGTAGTCTCAGCTACTCGGGAGGCTGAGGCAGGAGGATCGCTTGAGCCCAGGAGATTGAGGTTGCTGTGAGCGAGGCTGACGCCACGGCACTCTAGCCTGGGTGACAGAGCAAGACTCTGTCTCAAAAAAAAAAAAAAAAAAATTAAAAAATGGGGCTAAATAATAAACTTATTTTGTTGTGAAGATGAAACAAGACAGTGGACGTAGGCCTTAAGCAGACATCGGTGCAGGGCCCTGCTGGAAATTGCGTCAGTTAAGTTGAGGCTCGCCACGGTAACACAGAGGCTCGCCGCCCCAGGGAAGTTACGCAGTGGACTTCTCAAGCCCGTGCCCGCGTGAGGTGCGGTTGGTGGGGCCAGGCCAGGGCCTCTGCTCTGAACAGCGTTTGGGACGTTGGCGGAGGCATTGCTGTCTTCAGTACCTGGACAGACTCAAGGTCACCTGGGGAGCAGACACCCCTTGCAAAGACTGGAAGGAGAAAACGGGAGTTCACACCGGGCGTTCTTCTGGGCCAGGCCTGGAAGTGGCCGGTTATTACGTCCACCACGTCCTCTCGGCCAGAACCCGGTCTCCCGGCCCGGAACAGCCGCACCGCAGCCGGGAGGGGAGAAGCTGCCCGCCAGGGAGTGCTGTCGTCCTCACTGCTGCCCGGGCCTCGTGTGCGGCCAGCGGGACCCCCAGGCTGCGGGTGGAGCCCCGGGGAAGGCCGGCTGGCCACTGCCCAGGCAGACGGCCGCACCTGATGACCTCCTGGGCCCAGGCTGCCGCCCCAACCCCAGCTGGCAAATGTGTGTCGTGACAGGGAGAGAGGGGGGAGGGTGGGCAGGTCACTGGGAAGCCCCTCATCCCAGGGGGGTGTTGGCCAGCTTCGCAGAGACCAGGCAGCCTAACCACACCCCTGCCGGGGCCCTCTGGACACTGCATCGCAGCCCAAGCCCTTTGCACAGACCTGCGGGACGGCTCGACCCGGCTGGCCAGAGGCATGCGGCCTTGCAGACTCGGACAGTGCCCAGAGCTTCCCAGGGCTGGCAGGGGCAAGGTGACAGGATGCATTAGCCTCCTGTGGCCGCTGTAACAAGCCACTGCAAACCGGCTGCCAGCTTAGACCAACAGAAATTTGTTCTCTCTCGGTTCTGGAAGCCAGAAGTCTGAGATGAGGGTGTCATGAGGGCTGTGCTCCCGACGGAGTCTCCAGGGAGTGAGGATCCTTCCTGCCTCTTCCAGCTCCCGGGAGCTCCAGGCTCCCCTGGCTTGTGGCCGCGTCACTCCGATCTCTGCGTCTGTCCTCTCTTTCATCTGTTCCTCTTTTTTTTTATAAGAACACCGGTCGCTGGGGCTAGGGCCCACCCCAGTAACCCACCCAGCGCGATCTCACTCGGAGAGTCTTCGCGGCATTGTCGTAGACTGTTCTTCCAGGGAAGGTGGCGTGCACAGGTCCCGAGCGGACCTCTCTCCTGGCAGGCCGCCCGCCGTCCAGCTCGCTAGGCAGGGGCGGGAGGTGGCCCCGGCCCCAGGGACCTGGGTCGGACCCTCTGAGGTGGGCGGCACTCCCCGGGTGGGGGCGCCCTGCGGCTCCCTCCCGTGGCAGGAAAGCACAGGTGGAAACAGAGCCTGGGTACACGGACGGCCACTCAGAGGTGTGTCCGGGCGGAGAGTCCCCTCTCTCTCTCGCCCCCGGGCTTGCTCATCTTGGGCTGGGGACATTCATAGCCAGCGCAGCCACCACCCAGGACTGACCGCAGCCCGACAGGGAGACACCGGGCGTGTCCTCGGGCAAGTGACCTCACTCGCCTGGCCTCACGTTCTGCATCCTCGTGTGCGGAACAGGGTGGCGGTCACTGTAGTGTCTGTGTCTCGGAGGGGGCAAGTTCCAGGTGAGGTGACGCCTGCAGAAACGGAGCCCAGGTACGCTGAGGCCCCGTCAGTGACAGCTGCGGAGTTATCCCGAACGCGGGGGTAACTACTGCTCTGTTTACCGGGTCTCTGTGCCAGGCGCCCGGTAGTCCCATGCCCTCATCTTCCTGGAATGCAGGGGTGCTTCACCCCATTTTCGGGTTAAGGAAACCGAGGCTCAAGATGTCGCCGTCGCTCCCTGAGGGCACGCGGTGGGGGTGGGGGCCCAGCTGGAATTGGCGGTCCCGTCGGTCTGACTCCAAACCTTCGCTTCGTGCTGCCCGGTGGTTGTCATCGCGGACTCTGGAACCAGCTTGAGTTTGGACCCCAGCCCTGCCACCTGCTGGCTGTGTGCCCTTGGGCAAGGCGCTTGCCCTCTCTGTGCCTCATCCGGAACACGGAGCACGTGGTGACCTGGAGCAGGATGGGCGGGAGGACCCAGTGGGTTATCCGAGGAAAGCGCTCCCAGCAGCAGCTGGGCAGTGGCGGCTGCGGGCTCAGGAAGCACCAGCTGCGCTCTAGCTATTATCGTAGAGGGGGAAGCAGGGCCGCCCACCCGGCACGCAGGGGCCTTCCCACCGCTCCCTTTCCTGGAGCCCACGGGGAGCAGGGCCCCTCTGCAGAGCTCCAGGGTGCAGCCTGGCCTGGGGACCACCAGAGTGCCAGTGGGCACGGCCCGGGCGCCCACCGCGTGCACCCCAGACCCGAGTCTGCGCCCGCGGGCTCAGCACATGCCCACACCGGGTGGCTGTTTTTATTGTCTTCAGCTGTCTCTTGGCCGGCGGGCTGTCCCCGTGCTGTGGCAAAGGCAGCCCCACTAGAGGGGTCTGGGGACCCTCCATTTCAAAGGCGCAGCTGGTGCGGGCTGGGGAGGGGGCCTGCGTCTTCAAAGTGGGGGTCTGCACGCCGCCTCCCCCTCCCGGGAAGCAGCCCCCTCGGCCTTCTTTCTTATTGAGAGATGAAGTGATTTTCTTTTTCCCACCTTGCCTGCAACAAGGTGTCAGGGCCGCTTTCTTCCTCCCTCTAACCCTGGGCCGGCCTGCAGCCTGGGCCTGGTGGGTCTCTCGGGAGGCGCCGGGCCTGTGGAGTCCCCAACCTTTGAGAAGGGCCAGCTAGGGGTTCGGCGCTGGGCAGTCCAGCCTCCCAGCTTCCTGCCTCTTTTCCATAAACGACTGGGCCTCCCCACAGGTGAGCGGTGGTGCCACAGCCTGGCTCTTGGGGAGCAGAGCGGGTGGGGGGAGACAGAGACGGAGGGACATCCTCTCCTTGGACAGAGAATCGCTCTGGGGTGAAGCCCGGGGAGCACCTGGCAGCTGGTCCAGGTGCGGCCTAGTCCGGCTGCCCGCCCGGCCCCAGCCAGGCCGCGGGCACCCTCGGGGGAGGCCGTGGCTCCTCTGGGAATGAATGCTGCAGTGACTGGGTTCCAAAAGCCACAGCCAAGCCACCAGGGCCAGCGGGGCGGGGAGATGGGCCCAGCTACCCTGTTCAGCCACATCATGGGCCGGCTGACAACCACCGGGCCCTTCCTCGGCCAGCCAGCCTGGGAGGCAGGCTGCTGGGCACCGGTGCGGTGGGCGCTTGATCCCTGTCAGCTGTTTTGGCATCAGGTCACTAGCTGGGGCTAGCCACCTTCCCAAAGTGGATCTCGTACAAAGGTCTCTGTCACCGGGAAATGTCACTAACCTACTTTGAGATGCCCAGGCCCCGGGGGCCAAAGGAGGTCGAGCTGTCTCTAGGCTCTCAACAGCTCTCCTCCTTCCCAGGGGCGTGGCTAAGAGCAATTAGGGCTTGGCCCAAGCGGTTTCAGATAATTCAATGCAGACGTTCAAGTGCTTACCAGGGGGGATGTTTGCCTTTGACTGGGAAGGGGGGACAGGCAGGGCTGGCCTGTCTCTCTGGGCCTCTCCTCCTAGTACCCTGCCCGACACCCCCCCAAGCCAGGCCTCAAGCTCTCCAAGGCTTTGCAGTGCCCCTCCCTCAATTTCAGTCTCTGGGAGACCCCGAGTGGCTGTGTCCAAGGGCCTGGTTGGAACTCCAGACTAGACACCCGGTGGTCCCCATTCTCCAGAGCTGGCAGCCTTCTCCACAGGTGGCTTCCAGAAGGCAAGCTCCTTCCTGGCATCAGCTCCCCTCTGTCGTCGCAGGGGAAGGGGGGCCCCAGCAGATTGGGGTAGCACCCCTCCCTCCGTACCCTGCCTGTGATTGGCCCATAATTACAGGTTTATTGCCTGTACAGCTATTGTGTAATGACATGTTTGCAAATTAATTTTTATGGCTCCTGCCATTAGCATATACAGTAGAGGAAGGTTTAGTATTAATTACTACTGTTGTTCGTGTAATCCCGGAGAATTAAAAACCAATAAAAGAGTGACAACAGAAGCTGATAGTTTAGGGTCTTTTAGCAAAATAGTTTTTATTTTTTTCTCCCCCAAGTGGGATCAAAGATTTTTCCAAGCCTGTGAGGGGTTGGGGGGGGTGGGTGGCAGCCCGCCCCCCCAGACGGTCTGCAGCACTTCCTGGCACCCCCTTCTCACCAACTCCCAGAGGGGCGCAGATTGTGTAGCATGCGGTTGACAGTGGGTGATGATAAGATAGGTGGGTGGGAGGCGAAGCGGGGGGCCTGGCTGTGGGCTGGGGGGGCGGAGCAGGCAGGTGCTGGACCCCCGACCCCCCCACCCCCACCCCGCTGCTGCCCCCTTGCAAGGCTGGCGGGCGCAAGGGGAGGCGCGGGGAGCGCGCCGCCGCCAAGAAGCTCCGGAAACAAAGGGCCGCCGGCGCCAAGGGCCCGGCGCGACCTCCGGGGTCAGCGCGGGGCGGAGCGGCCAGAGGCTGGCGGCCGGCGCGGGAGGCCGGTTTCCTCCAGGTCAGCAGCCCTGGCGCGCTCCCCGGTGCCCGCGCGCGCTCCGCCGCCCGCGGGGAGGGGGCGCCAGGCGGGGCGCAGCAGGGCGCAGGGGATTGAGGGCGGCCGGGCCCTGCAGGAAGGCGGCCGCCTGCACGCTGCACCCCCGGGCTGTCGGCGGCGGCGGGGAGGAGCGCCACCCCTCCCTCGGCTCCCCGCGCTCCGCCCAGCCCATTTGAGATTTTTCGGGCGGGGAGGACTGGGGTTGGCGAGTGGCACGGAGGGGTCAGAAGGCACGCCGGAGGGGGCCCCCCCACCTCCTCCAGAGCTTTCCTCTAGGGTATCATATTCCGGGAGTTCAACTGTCATTTGAAGCCGCTGCGTTTAGCAGGGACCCCGGGGCTGCCGCTGGGGACCCCTGATTTACGCAGTGGTTGCAGAGCGTTGGCAGGAACCCAAGCCTAGCGTGACCGCGGTGCCCCGCTGTGCTTACCTGCGGGCTCCGGTCTGCTCCTCAAACCGTGATTGTATCTGGGGTCAAAAGGTGACCCCTCGGTGTCACCAAGTCGTGATTCCGGCTGGTCGTGCCACCGAGGGGGCCCTCCAGGAGGTGAAAGGGCTTGAAAATAAATTGTCACATCAAGCAGCAGCTTTGCAGCTTGCCAGCAAAGGGGGGGAGGGAGGGAGGGACGTGGGTAAACGGATCCTGTCTCTTTAAAATCGCTGGGCTGGACAATGAGCGCACAGGATGTGGTTTGGCGGCAGGGTTTTTTCCCCTTCGATTTGGGGAATTATCGCATGGGGCCTTCTTGAGCTGGTGTGAAAGAGAGGCGGCGTGGGGAGGAGAGATACAGGCTCCACACTCAGGCGCACACGCTCTGTGCAGTGGATCGTTTCCTTAAACCAAATTAGCCGGGGCTGTCGTTACTATGGTGCAGCCGGGGCTCGCAGAGTCCCGGTAATAGCATTTATTAGGTCTGTTTGCCTGGAAGCATGCCTTCCCGGATCCGATAATGCACCAGAGCAGGGCGAGTGTGGGAGACGGCAGCGAGCATTTGATTACACTTGCAACAGGGATCTTTCAGGGGTGGAGTGCAGGGGTGAGGGGGTGGAGAGGGAAGCAGGAGAGCCGACCGCTCGCCCCGCCGCCGCCGGCCTGAGCGTTTCCGCAGCAGCCCCCAGCGCGGGGCTTCTCTCCAAAGGCAGCCCAGCGCGCCCCCGGGGTCACGGTTTGGGGACCCTCCTCCCGGTCCGGGGCGGAGGGCGAACTCCCGGCTCCCGCAGCTGTCAGCCGTGGGTGGGGAGGGAGGCGGGGAGGGCGGGCGCACGGGCGGGCAGCCAGAGCGCGGAGTTGGGCAGCCGGAGGGGGGGAACCGCAGCCGCCCGCGGTCTGCAAACGGCGCCCCGCTCTGGGGCAGGGGGAGCACCCCGCCGCCAGCGGCAGCACCCTCCCGGGCGTGCAAGAGGGGAGCCCCGCGCCCCGCGCGCATGGCTCCGCCGCCCGGCTGGCGAGGGGAAGCTCGCAAGTGAAACTATTATTATCGCGCCGCGAAGCATGGAGCTCCTGGAAGACGCCGCCGCGTAGGGACGGAAGGAGCCGCCGCCGCCCGCAGCCGCCCGCCGCCGCTGCGCCCCTACCCTTTCGCTTTCATTAGGGGAGACAAATCTGCTGTCAGCCAGCCAGCTTTCCAATTTACCGATAATGATTCTTGCATGAAAATTGATCGAGGGGCTCTCCACCGCCGCGCGCGCTCTCGCCTCCCCGCGCTCCTCCTGCCTCCTCCTGCTCGTGCGCCCGAGCCCCCGCGAGTTCCTCTTCCTCCTCCTCCTCCTCCTCCCGCCACCCCCTCTCTCTGAGTCAGTGGTGGGACGCCGGCCGGGGAGATAACCAAAAAGGGGTGGGGGAAGGGCGGCGAGGGGGGAGGGGAGCCGGCTCCCCAGCCTGCTTGCTCCTGCCCGGGACTTGTTTGCAATCGCTGCCTCTTTTATTTACGAGGAGAAAATCTCCCCCTCGGTACTTCTCGGCTGTTTGGGTATTAATTTTCTCCTCTTCCCCTCTCCCGCGCGCCCCCTCCCCCGCTCCCCCCCCACCCCGCCCCTTCTCACCCAGTAGCTAAGGGGAAACAAAACAAAGCCGATTTCTCCTTGGCAACCAGAGACACCCCCCCCTCTTCTCGCGGCGCGCACCCCCCCCTTTCCTTTTTTCCTTCTGGTTCTGAACGTGAAACCCTGTTGGAAACAGGTCTCTTGACCCTCGCCCTTGACATTCAAATGGCTGAATGGAGGCGAGATTGCGACTCGCGCGTCTCGGGGGCCGCCGCCGTCCCCCCTCCCCTGCCTCTCCTCCTCTCCAATGAGTAATCCCTGACGGCCTCAACCCCCCAATTTCATCACCCGCGGCCCCCCTTGATTTCTCTCGCGCGTCCTCTGCGCGCTCTCCCGCCCGCTCCCCGCCGCCGCGCGCCCCCTCCCTCTTGCATTTGCATCTCAAGTCCAAAAGGCAGAAAATACGCACGCGGCGAGGACGCGGCCGCGGAGCCTCCGGCCCGTCCTTGGCCGCCAGTCACCTCGTCGTGGATCTGCCAGGGCCCGGGCGGCCCGAATGGCCCGCGCGCCGACCGGAGACGCAGCCTTTTGATCGTCTTGGGGGAGAGAAAAAAAAAAAAAAAAAAGGACTGATTTTTTTTTTTTTTTTTAAATTTTGCCGTCGCTCCTGGGATCGCTCTTCTTCTGCCTTTATTTTATTGTTTTGGACATTTTTGAGCGCCGTGGCTTGGACAGCGCTTTTTGTTTCCCTGCTGGATTTTTAATCTTTTTTTTTTTTTTTTTCCTTCTTCGTCCCTCTCTGGCCACTATGGAATTCTAATTTGAACCATGTTTGGACTGAAGCCGCCTCTGTATTACTTACCAGGTAAGCGAGCCGTGCGCCTCCCCAGGTCCCGCGCGGCGCCGGCGCGCCGGGGACCCTCCCTCACCTGGCCAGCCCCGGACCACCCGCCTCCAGGCTGGGTCGGGGGGCTGCGGGCCCGCCGCGCCCCCCACCGCCACCGCGACCCCCGCGGCCCGGTGGCTCCCGCCGGGTCCGGCCCGCGCGGGGTGCGCTGCGTGCGGCGGGGAGCGCCCACCCGGCCCGCCGCCCCCGCCGCGCCGCCGCCGCCGGGCTGGTGCGCCGCGCTCCTTTTGTCTGCCCGGAGCCGGCCCCGCGGCGCCCCAGCGAGCCGCCCGGGCACTCGAGGCGCATGTGAAGTTACTTTCCCGCAGGCCGCCCCGACCCGGCAGCGTGCGCCCCCGCCCACCCCCGCGCCCCAAGTCCGGGGCTCGCTCCTCTCCCCCTCCAGCCGACCCCACTGCGCGCCGTCCCTGCGCCGGCGTGGCCCGGCCGCCCCCCACTCCTGCCTGGGGTTCCCTGGAAGGTTTTGTTCTGCCGAGGGCGGAGGTTTGGGGGGGGCGGCCAGGAGGCTCCGCAGGGTGTTTGGGGTGGCTTCCTGTTTCCTTTAACCTTCCTGCGCGCTGCTGACAGCAGCTGGCCCTGCAACTTTCTGTTTCGGGGCACGTCGGGCCTTCAGCCCGGGAGGCGAAGGGAGGGGATGGCAGCAGAGAACGGTTTGGGGAGCCCCCTTCTGATTCACCCCGTTTGTACTTCTGAACCTTGAACAGGACTGGACGTGGCCAGAGAGAAGCCGGTGGGCCAGTACTCTGTGGCGAGGGAGGGGGGATCCGGCGGTGAACCCTCAGGGCCCTCCCCCAGGGGTGGCACCCCCCCAGTGTCCCCTGGGGCCGGGGAGTAACCCCCCAGGCCTGCCCCAGGTGGGGCCACGTGACAGCAGGTCAGGAAGGCTGTTCTGCCCGTGACCGCCTGTTCTAGGAATCAGCTGTTTTCATTTTCCCTCCCTCCCTTTGAGTTTGCCTCCCCTGGGCTTTGACAACACGGTCCCCATTGAGGTTGGGGTGCCCGTGGGGGCGGGGAGGGCGGATGTTGAGGTGCTGTAGAGAGCAGAAGGGGAAGAAGTTCCCGGTTTTCTCATGTTGAGGCTCTAAGAATTCTGCAGAAGAGCCCGAGCCTGCCTTGGAGGCTTATTTCTGAATTGTTTTGCTGGGGAGAGGTGCACGTGGCCGGGTGTTGGGTTTCGGGTTTTTTTTTTTCCTCTGTGTTCACAAGATCCTGTCACTTTTGCCCAGGCGCCCACACCACCCTGGCGTCCCTGGGAGGAGGTGTGCGTGGGGGTTGGGATGGGCGGGGCAGGACCCAGCTCCTTTGGATGTGGCCTTCTGCTGTCCTGACCAGGCAGAACGTTTGCACCGGGTTAAAAGGGCAGGGCGGAGGGTCACCAGAGTCCAGCTGAGTTTTGAAAAGTGGGAAGGACTTCTGGTGTAGGGAAACCTGGACGTTCACTCTTCTTGAGTTTCTCTGCGGCCGGTTCAGCTTCCCCCGCCTTTCCCGGTAACCGGCAAGGGCTAGGTCTGTGTTCCCGGCTTGGCGTCCGTGCCATTTCCGTGGGAATGTTCCTCTGGTGGTCTCCATTTCATTCTTGGTCTCTTTTTTGTATTTTTTTTCCCTCCACTGCCTGAAAGGCCAGTCAGCACTAGCAAGCTTGGCTTCCCCCTCTCTCTGCACTTCCCTAAACAGATGCAGCCACCTTAGGACCGGGAATCCCCAGTTTAGAAAAAGGTGGTAACACAAGGGCCAAGTTCTCTCTGCAGCTCAGACATCTCTGCCACAGGTAGGAGGGTGCTCAGTGAGAGCCGGCGCCCGGTGACACTCACCACAGCCCTGTCACCCGATGTGCAGCAGAGTGTTCCTGCTGTAGCTGGGGTTTCTGTTCTGCCTCCCCCCCTGCTCTGTGACTTGGGGGCCACAGGGCGCTTTCTTTCCTCTGTGTCTGTCCTGCACCCCCCCAGCTCTGTGCACCCACACACACACCTCCCTCCGAGATGAGACTTTCAGGACAGGCTTGTAGCAAGAATGAATCTTCTTAAGTACAGGGCGTCTTCAAAGCACAGGTGTTTGTAATCTATACCCCACTTCACCTGCCATTGGGTGGCTGCTGGCAGCATATTTATTCATCAGGTGACCGATTTTCTGTTTACACAGGGAGCCTCGGAAAGAGGGGGAGGAAGTGTCAGGCTAGGAAACGTTCAAAGCCTTTAAGGAAAATCAGCCCAGGCTGGGGCACGGCCCCCAGCGGGCAGGCTGGAGGGATGAGGTCTGCCAGTCTTGATCTCCAGGGAGGTGAGGAGAGGGCAGAAGTGTGGGCAGGCCAGGGCACAAGTGAATCTCAGCCTGGGCTTGAAGATTTTCCCCTTAGAGTTTTTGTTTTTTCTTTTTTTAAAGCCCATACTGGGGTTTTACACTTGATGGTTTTAGTGTGATAGGCAGTCCTGTTGCTTCCCTGGGCTGTGACCCCCCCCTACTTGAGCTCGTCAGGTCTGGCTGCAAATGCTTGGCAGACTCTCCTGTCGACCTCAGTTCCCCCCCTCTGAGATCGGCGCTGCCGCCGTCTGCCCATTTCACAGATGAGCAAAGTGAGGCCCAGAGGGCCCCAGCGACGTGCCCAGTCTGGAAAGTGGTGGAGCTGAGACGTGGAGCCGGCTGCCGCCCACCACGCTGGTGCAGGAAGGAGGGGCCCGGGCGCACCAGCGGCCGGCCTGGCATGCCTCAGGCCTGTGGTCTTAGGTGAGAGGCAGAGCCCCGCCCTGTGGAGGCCTGACTCCCCCCGGTGCTCTGGAGCCTGTCAGACCCCCGGCTTCTGTTCCCAGAGCCAGATCCCAGACGGGGCAGGGAGCCAGGGCCCAGAACCTGCCCGTCCAGCCATTGCCCTGCGGGCAGCCCGCGTCGAGGCTGGCAGCGGGTGCCGGCTCCTCCTGTTTGCCGGGTGAGAGCACCCAGGCTGGGCAGCCCGGGTGAAGTCCGGCCCCGCCTCTTCCCGGCCGTGTCCTTGGGCAGGGGACTGAAGCTCTCAGTTAAGCCTCAGTTTTCCCATTTGTAAGGTGGCGAGCCGTAGCTCCCTCAGTGTCCGCGGGAGGCAGGGGCCAGCGGCCCTGTTGTAAATAAAGTTTTATTGGCACACAGCCACGCCTGTCCTTTTATGTCTTGTCTTCTGGCGGCTTTCACAGGGTGACGGCAAAGATGCGTCTTTGGACGAAGACCATATGGACTGGCCGAGCCCAGGATATTTACTTGCTCTCTGGCCTTTGCAGAGAAAGTCTGCCCCCCCACCCCCCCAGCATAAGGGATTAAATGAGTGAATCTTCACAAGGCGCCTGGGATGCCGTTAACGCTTAACGAGTGACCGTGGTAATAGCGGTGCCTATTTGGTTAAATGGTCGCTATTTCTGTTAATTAAGGTGGGATTATTTGTAGGAAGTCGCAGAGCTTCTTGGGGGGGGGACTCGAACTCAAGTCTCTGGGCCTGGCCTCTTGTGCCGTGGTGCAGTGTCTGCCTCTCTGTGCCGTCTCGCTGGCCGGGGGGACCGGTGTGCAGAGGACGCTTGGTTTGCAAGGAGGCCACGGCGCAGGGGCACGTGCCAGGGGAGATGGGGACGGGAGGAGGGCCGGGGCAGGTGGGAATGGCCTCTGCCTGACTGCAGATGGGGGGTCCCTTCCGGAACTTTCCTTCTGTGTGTGCCTGCATGCGTGTGTGCCCAGTTACCCCCTTTCCTAAACTCCACCTGAGACTGCCAGCCCCATGGGCGGGGACTGTGTGTCCCCTTTATGCCGGACTTAGTGCCAGACCAATAGTGACAATCATGAAAAATAATAATAATAATAGTAATACTGGTACCAACTGGCTGTATTTATAAGAGTAATAACGGAGGGCCGGAGGGGGGTGGCTGTTTCTCAGCCAGCACCCGCGTGGTGCAAGACACAGCGCCGGTTTTGAGTCCTCGGGACAGCCCTGGGAGGTTGGGCTGCTCGCATCCCACTGGACAGCTTGAGGAAACTGAGGCACAGAGGCCTTTGGGTCACAGGAGCAGGGGATGGCGCGGCCGGGCTCTGACCCCGGGCAGTCTGGCTCCAGAGTCCCGGCCTGATAAATATTTGTCCAGCACGAGGGCGAGAGCCGGCCGATGGGATTGGCGCCCTCCCGGCCTCTTATCTCGTTCCTGGCATTCGTGGAGGGACAGACTCCTCAGCTGTCAGTTGACCCCCGCCTGGCCCCGCACTGAACTCTCGGTGACCCCAGCCTCCCCCTGGGATCGCGGAGCCCACTGCCAGGAAGGATGGATGCTCCAGGCCCTCCAGTGAGGAAACTGAGGCCCAGGGAGGACCGGGGTTCTGCCCGCAGCCGTGCAGCCTGCTGGTGGTGGCACTTGGACCCCGGGCGTCCCCGGGAACGTTTTCCCTGCCCCTGCGGCCAGCGCGGGTCACTGACAGCTGATCGGGCCTGGCCTGGCCCCTCTCTGAACAGCCTCGGAGGGGCTTGCAGGAGACTGGGGCCTCCCGTGCCAAGAACTCGGGTATCCAAAGAAGCGGAGCTGGGGGCCCGGCGGCCTGGGGGAGCCGCTAGATTGTATTTTTCACACCCCCACCCCGAAAGTCCAGAAAGTCATGGTCACCGTGGCTCAGTGTGGGGCTCTGCCCGCCCACCGCCCCACCCTGGGCCGGGGAGGGGACCGGAGGCGAGGCCCTCCAGCTGCTGCGCCTGCTCCCAGGGCGCCACTCAGCAGCCGGGGCTGGGAGGGGTGCCCGCAGTTGCCAGCTGTGCCCAAGCTCCTGTCCGGCTTGCCACAGCAGGCTGTGGGGTCGTAAGGAAACCCGTGGCTTCGGGGCAGGCTCGGGAGCCACCCCGGACCTGCTCCGGGCGGCAGCCTGGGCCTAGCGGGATCCCAGTGGTCGGATGGAAGGAAAACGTGGCCGTTTCAGTGGTGACTGAGAGAGCTGCTTATTTACAGCTCAGAAACTCAGCGGGGACAGGCACTGCGGCTCCCATCTCACACTTTCCAGGCAGTCACTAATTAATCTTCCGATACCCCTGAGAGCCAGGGAGGGGCCGCCAGTTCCCATCTGTCGGCTGGGAAAGCCGGGGGCCCTCGCGGCCCAGCTGCGGCCCAGCCCTTCTCGGAGGGGCCTGGTCTGGCTCCCACCTCCCCGCCCGATGTGGTTCTCATTAAGGTTTTTTTCTGGCTTAAATGTGCTGTTCTGACGCCACGGGTGGGGATCTGATATGGCCCCGCTGGAAACACTCTTGCTGCTTATCGGAGTCGCAAGAAGTTTTCTTTGTGCTCTGGGAGCAAATGGTCGTTAGGATACCTGGATCCCGGCCCGGGACTGCAGGGAGATGCACGTCCACTCTGCAGGGGAGAGTGCGGGCAGGGGGGCGGCTGGCCGGGGCCACACGGCTGGCTCCCAGACCCGGCCAGCGAGGGGGGAAGTGCCTGCGCTTAGGGGGCCTCTGTTTCCATCCCGGCGCCCATGTGGCTTGTCCTCCTTCCCCGGGACGTGGACACCCACTGGGCTTCCTTCTCCCCAACAGCTAGCCCGGCCCAGTCCTCCCTGGCACTTGAGGTCAAGGCCGGGCGCGGTGGCTCACGCCTGTCGTCCTGGCACTCTGGGAGGCCGAGGCAGGAGGAGCGCACAAGGTCAGGAGTTCGAAACCAGCCTGAGCGAGAGCGAGACCCCGTCTCTACTAGAAATAGAAAGAAATTAACTGGACGACTAAAAAAATATATATATATAGAAAAAATGAGGCGGGCATGGTGGCGCATGCCTGTAGTCCCAGCTACTCGGGAGGCTGAGGCAGGAGGATCGCTTGAGCCCAGGAGTGCGAGGTTGCTGTGAGCGAGGCTGACGCCACAGCACTGTGGCAGCAGAGTGAGAGTCTGTCTGGAAAGAAAAAAAAAAAAAAAAAAGGAAATGAGAGGTCAGGAGACCTTGCTGGGCCTGTTGACTTCAAATGCTTCTCGTTAGACTTTTGGGTACACCGGGGTGGTGGAGGCAGCCTCTTCATGGACCAGGGTGTGTGCCATCCTACTCTGCTTTGCAGAAAAGAGAATCAGCCACCTACGACCCCTAAAAAGCAGCCTTTCCAGGAGGGAGGGCGGGATGCCCTTCCGTGGGTCCCTGGCAGAGCAGGCCATGGCATTGTCTCGGTGGTGGTCTCGCTCCGCCGTCAGTGGGGATTTTTTGAAGCCACTGGGGGCGGGGGTGTGCATTAGGAGGGAAGAGAGGGAATTTGGGGGTGAGGGAATGAAAATACACGAGGTGCTATTTTTTTTTTTTAAAAGCTCCATATAGATTTAAAGTCCTTTTGTTAATTTAGGAACATAAAACTGTGTGATGTATAGTGTGGTTTGCTCGTAAAATTACTAAGTGTGGCATATTTAGAGCTGTGAAGGCTTGGGGTAAAAGGGAAAAAAAAAAAATCAGGGAGGATTTTCTTACTAGGTTTCAGGGGAAAGTGCGTTTTTCTGGCATTCCCCACCGACGACGGCCCGGGTGGGGCTTAGCAGGCGCCGCCAGCCCCAGTGGTGCCGGGAGGGGTGCTGGGGGGGTCCCCGGGTCCCCGTCAAGCCTGGCCCGGGTCTCGCCCCCGGAGCGGGAGCCCGCCAGCCCTGGCGCCCGGCCCCTGTCCCCTGCCCCTCCTTCCCCTGCGAGACAGGAAGCGCCCTCTGACCAGGCCTGGCCCGCTGCCCAGTGGGCATTTGGCCGCTTGCTTAATGGCCCGTGGGGTCGGAAGTCACGGAACTTGGGACTTGGAAGGAGCTCAGAGGTCAGGCGGCCAGCCCCTCCCCTCCTCTGGATTGGGTGGTCTCTTGGGGTTACCTTCCCGACGGCCAGCTCGGGCCGGGCTCTGCTCCCTGGGTCAGACCGTGGCGGACCCTGCTGCGGTGGACTTGTTAGAATGTTTCTCTTCGCAGGGACACGTGCATTTGACCTAGTTCTGTTCTCTGGGGACTCAGAACACTGTCTGCAGCTCCCAGGCACCCTCCCTTCGGGCCCCACCTGGGTGCCAGGCGCCGCACCGGGGCAAGGGGTGGGGAAAGGAGGAACCCAACAGGGAGCGAGATGGGTAAAGACGGAGCTCCGGAAACTGCCGGCAGCATCCAGGCAGAGGAAATCTAGGAGGGCTCCCCAGAGGAGGCGGCGCTGGAGCTGGGCTGTCCCTGCCCGCGGTGGTGGTTGTGGTGTGGGGGGCGGGGGCACGGATTGGACAATCAGGGTGACCGGGGCTGGTGCTGAGAGGCGTGGAGAGCTTTCTGGGGGCACAGAGGAGGCAGCAGTCTGGTTTGAGGTCGGGGAGGAGGCTGTGTGTGTGAGGAGGCCGCAGGGCAGAGGTGACATCTGAGCTGGCCTTTCCACTCTGGGGCAAACCTCCCTCCTCCCTGGCCGGGACTTGGCAGGGAAGGCCGCCACGCCTGCCCCGATTCTCAGTGGCGTCCTCCAGTGGCAAGGCCCGTCCTTTAACAAGAGGCCACGGGAGGCCGGGCGGGTGGCTCACGCCTGTCATCCTAGCACTCTGGGAGGCCGAGGGGGAAGGATCACTCGAGGTCAGGAGTTCGAGACCAGCCTGAGCAAGAGCGAGACCACGTCTCGCTTTCTATAAATAGAAAGAAATTAATTGGCCAACTAATATATATAGAAAAAATTAGCCGGGCATGGTGGCGCATGCCTGTAGTCCCAGCTACTCGGGAGGCTGAGGCAGGAGGATCGCTTGAGCCCAGGAGTTTGAGGTTGCTGTGAGCTAGGCTGATGCCACGGCACTCACTCTAGCCTGGGGAACAAAGCGAGACTCTATCTCAAAAACAGTAAAACATAAATAAAAGGAGGCCACGGGGACTCTCCCAGGGCGTGTCCAGACACGGCAGGGCTCCACCAGAAACCGAGGCCCCGAGCGTGAGCGGGCAGGAAGCGGCCTTGCGCAGAAGGGGTCACGCTGTCACCTGGCAGCTGTGGCTGTTGCGTCTGTCACCTCTGTCTCCCCAGCCCACCGCCTGTGGACCAGACCGTGTCTTGTGTGGGCCAGACCGTGTCCTGTGGGCCAGGCCGTGTCCTGCGTGGGCCAGACCGTGTCCTGTGGGCCAGGTCGTGTCCTGTGGGCCAGACCGTGTCCTGCGTGGGCCAGACCGTGACCTGCGTGGGCCAGGCCGTGTCCTGCGTGGGCCAGGCCGTGACCTGCCTGGGCCAGTCTGTGTCCTGTGGGCCAGACCGTGACCTGCCTGGGCCAGGTCGTGTCCTGTGTGGGCCAGGCCATGACCTGCGTGGGCCAGACCGTGTCCTGTGGGCCAGACCGTGACTTGCCTGGGCCAGACCGTGTCCTGTGGGCCAGACCATGACCTGCATGGGCCAGGCCGTGACCTGCGTGGGCCAGGCCGTGTCCTGCGTGGGCCAGACCGTGACCTGCCTGGGCCAGGCCATGTCCTGCGGGCCAGACCATGTCCTGCGTGGGCCAGACCGTGACCTGCCTGGGCCAGGCCATGTCCTGTGGGCCAGACCATGTCCTGCGTGGGCCAGGCCGTGTCCTGCGTGGGCCAGACCGTGTCCTGCGCGGGCCAGACCGTGACCTGCCTGGGCCAGGCCGTGTCCTGCGTGGGCCAGGCCGTGGGGGCCTCAGAGCGCTGGGGGCAGGGCAGACGGGGCGCAGCTGCGGGTCTAGAGGGTGGTGTGGTTGCCGGTGGGGGGCAGGGGCTGGGGGGCTGGGGGGAGGCGGCCTCCACCTGGGCCTCCCTGGAAGGGCAGGGAGGAGGGACTGGAGTTTGGCGAGGGGGGTGTGAAGCGGCTGGGTGGCAGGAGCCCCATTTTGGAGGGACTCGAATGTCACAGAGCCAATGACACACGGATCGACTGTGTCATCAATGGGCGGCAACCCGAGTTTTAAGCAGCGAGTTCACATATGTGTTTGGCGTGTGTTTCCCGTGTGCTGGGCACATGGCGATGCAGCCAGGAAGCCCCCCGAGCCCGCCTGGAGCGTCCATTCCCACGATGGCACAGGAGGTGTCCTGTGCTGTGGGCTCTGGGGACAGAGATGGGGCAGGGGCGGGGGTGGCGTGGGGGCCGAGGCCGCGCGTCCACCAGCCCTCGGGGGATTCTGCTGCCCGCCCCGTGGCCTCCTCACGTGGCCTCCACCCCCTCCAAGAACCAAACGGCTGCCTCCTGCGCACACCCGGAACCAGGCTGCCCCGTCCGCCGCACTCGGGGTTCCCGGGAGGCCTGGGAAGCGGGCGTGGGGTGACTCGCACTCGGGCCAGGTCCACGGCTGGGAGAGGGTGTGAGCAAAGGCAGGAAGGACCCCGGGTCTCAGGGGCTGCAGTCCAGGAGGAGCGGCGTCCCGGCGGCCTGGGCTCCCGAGGTGCCCTTGCGGGGTCTGCCCGCAGGCCTGGCCGGGGGCTCAAGGTCAGCAGGCTTTTCTGACGCCACGTCGCTGCCTGCTCAAGGGACTCGGGTCAGAGCTGTGGGCTCCTTCCTGGCTGTGTGGCTCTGGGCAGGCTACTTACCCTCTCTGGGCCTTAGTCTGCTTGTCTGTTAAATGGGGCCAGCAGAGCTGCCTGCCTGCTAGGGTCGTCCGAGTGAGCTGGCGAGAGGCGCTGGCCAAGTGCTGCAGGGACCGCCGGCTGCGTTCTCGGTCTGGACTGACAGTTCCCGGCTGGGCTCTGCGCCGCCCAGAGTGCAGACAGGCGCCAGGGAAGACAGCCCTTCCCGGGAGACCCGGCCACGGCACGGTGGAGGTGGTGGGCCGCGCAGGCCGGGCGTTGCCGTGGGCCACTGTGGGGCCTTTGAGGAGCTCAGACTCCCGGCATGGCTGTCAGCAGGCCGGGCCCTGTGCGGCGGGGTGCACACAGTGGCAAGTCCTAAATAAATAAAGAAGGAACGGAGCCTCCCTGGTGAGGCCGTCCAGGCCCCGCCCCGCTGCCCCCAGGTCTGCAGTGGGTGAACTCTGTGGAGGACCTCATCATCATAGGTTCCTCCTGCAGCCTCCCACCCCCAGAGGGTTCCAGTGTCACCCTCCTGCCTGCCCAGCGGGGCTGCCAGCAAGTGACAGACCCTGCAGCCAGGGCCCCCGAGGCAGAAGCCACCTTGTCTGCGAATCTGGGGCCTCCTCCTTTGAACTGGTCCCCCGACACTCCCCTCCCCTTGTCACTCTTGTCCTATAATTCACTTAGGGTTAGCTTTCAGACCTCCCCGCCAGTCCTAACTTCTGTCGTCTTGGTAACTGTGTCAACCGTTTGCCGGTTTCCTGTGATTATCTGACAAGAGAAAGGGGGGCCTGCGGGAACATAAAGGAAGGGGAGGAGGAGATAAAGCGGGGTCTTCACCCAGCTCGCAGGGGAGAGGGCCCGGGGTGAGGGGGCAGGGCCGGCAGCTGCCTTGGGGGGGGATCACAGCAGCCCCTCCCCCTCCCCCAGCCCCCCCCTCCCAGCAACCAGCCTGCTGCAAGTGTCATCAGCATTTACCTTAGATCTTTAAGGACCAGGGACAAGCTGTCACCTTCTCCCCCCCCCACCTCCACCCCCCCGCCCCCACCCCCACCCAGTTTCCCTTTTGGAAACTTTTGCTCATAGGCCCATTCGAGCCCATCTTCACTGTAGCGCCAACCGCAGGGGTGCCGGGCCATGGCTGGGGCGGTCAGATCGGCACTTGGGGGGCTGAAGGGTGGGTCTGCAGGGGACCAGGACTCCCTGGAATGGGGGGAGACTTCCTAAGGACACGCACGTGTGGTCATAAAACACCGTTTTATTTTGCTCCCAGATGCCCCGGGTCAGGAATTCGGACCGGGCGTGGTGGGCTGTGGCTGGTCTCTGCTCCACCGTGCCTGGGGCCTTGGCTGGGAGGATGGGAAGGGGAGGCGATTTGCTGGCCTGAGGCTGGTGTCACCTGAAGGCCGTCTGTCCCTTGCGCCTGTCCGTCGGTGGCGGGCGGGAGGCCGGACTCTCAGAGCACGGCTTGGGCTTCCTCCCAACATGGCGGCCCTGGGGCTCCAAGGCAGGTCCCAGGTCCCCAGGAGGAAGCTGCCTGGCCCTTCAGGGCCTGGCCTGGGAAGGCCCACGTGGTCATGCCACGACCCATTGGTTCCGAGTGAGGGACAAGCCCACCCAGATGCGTCTGGCAGGGCATTAGGCTCTACCCCTTGAGCGGGGTACGGAATGTCCTAGAAGAGCCTGGTGCCTCTCTGGAAGATGCAGTCACCCGCTCCACCCACCCAGGCCCCCGTGAAGTCTGCGTTTCCAGGACGGCGGCGTAGCCTTGCCCCAGGCGCGAGAGAGATTCCCTCCTGCTCCAGGGTCCCCCTTCGAAAGTTTCCGGAAGGCGGAGGCCAGGGCGCGCTCGGGTGGGGCGGCCTTCCCGGGAGCCCCCAGCTCCGGGTTCTGCCCACGCAGCGGCTGGGGGGGGGGGCACTTCTGAAAACGAGGGCGTCCGTGCCTGTCACAGAGGAAAGACCGGGACCGGCGGGGAAGGCAGGCGTGCCTTTTGGGCGAGCTGCTAATGAGCTATGTCTGATTTTATGAAACTCCGCGGTAAATTATTAATTTGGGCCAGAAATGAAAGTGTGGAACCGGATAGGCTCATGAATATTCATCGTGGATCCGGCGTGGGCTGGGTCGGTGGCTGGAGCAGGCTGCCAGCCTCCTGACCCAGATACTGGGGGTGGGGGGGGAGGCTCCTGGGAAACCCTGCCCTGTGCACTCCCTCAGTTTCTCTGTCCGTAGGTGGGGCCGGTAGCTCACATCTCATTAGCACAGTTGCAGCCAGGCCAGGGCTGGGCTGGGACGGGCTTGGGACGGGGGTTGGGGGGGCTTAGTGGGGAGAAGTCAGAGGGTTCTTGACGCCCCCCAGGTTCACAGCTGTCCTTTCCTGTCCCGAGTTACCTGCACGGAAAGAGCCAGCAGCCCCTGCCCCCCTGCCCCTTCTCCCCTTTAGAGGCTCCCGGAGGTCAGTGCTGGGAACCCCACCGACCTGAGTCCCGAGTGCTGAGTTCTGGGAGGTGACCACAGTTGGCGTGACTGCGGACATCTTCCAGGCGGAGCCGCCCCCCGCGTGGGAACCCGCCCTGACTGGCGAGGTGGCGTTGGCAGCGTGGTTCCGCCGGGGTCCTCTCCTCTCTGGCTTCTTGGCACGGGAGGGAAGGCCTTGGGAGCCGACACCTGCCCGGCCGAGCAGCCCGCCTCTCCTGCACGCCGCTGTGCAGGGCCGCCCCTGCCGTGCCGAGCTCAGGGGTCCGGAAAGCTTTCTGGACACAGGCCCCGCTGGGACCGGCGTCCCCTCCCGCCTGCACGCCAGGTACGCGGTGAGCAAGCGTGGCCTGCGGCCCTCGTGGCTGCTCGTTCGTAAGGGCGCGTGGCGTGGTGGCTGAGCTCGTGGGCTGAGAGGCCGGGCAGTCAGGTTCGAATCCTGGCTCTGCCTTTTCTCCCCGAGAGGACTCGGGCAAGTTATTTGGACTCAGTGCCTCAGTTTACTCACAAGGCGGCTCTGAGAATTCGAAGGCCGTTCCGTGTTTTAACTCGCCCAGCGTGGTGACCAGGGCTTCTCAGTAAGGGTTCACCTGCTGCCGGTGTTCTCGTGGGTGTGATCGCCATTGTCACACGTCATTGCCCCCTGGGGACGCCCAGGCCCCCAGCTCACGCCTGCACACGGGCCACTTGCCGTGGTCTCGTGGCCGGTGATGTCAGCTGACACGGCCCGCGGTGGCCTGCCGTGGGGGAGGCCGCACACGGGGCCTGTGTGGGTTTGCCGGGTCTCTTGGGGGGGTGGGGGGCCTACACCTGCCCTCCGCCTGGACAGGCCCCCCTGTATTGCAGCCCCCCCCAGAGACCGCCTCTGCCTGGAGCCGAGGCCACTTCCTGCCTGAGCCCCAGCCGGTGGAGGTGGGGGTTTCAGTCCTCCCCTCCGAGGAGGAGGAGGAGGAGGAGAAGGAGGAGGACAAAGAAAAGCGACATTTCTGGCGGCTTCCGGGGTTCCAGCCGAGATAGGCTCCGCCGCCCTGGGCTCCCAGGCTGCGCCGGCCCCTGCTCGCAGCGAGCCTTTCAGAGCCACGGGTGAGCAGGCAGGTGGGGTCAGAGGTCGCGGGCCCCAGTCCCAGGCGCGCACGGGCTGGTTCCAGGGCCCCCTCCAGGGCCTCTGGACGGCCGTGGCACTCGGTCAGGCACTCGGTCAGCGCTGGCCTCCCAGGGCCTTGGGGTCGGGGACAGCCTCAGAGCCTGTCGGCGTGTGTTGTGCTGGGGAGAGGGACTGCCCGGGGGCGGGAAGGACCTTGCCCCGGCCCTGCTCAGCCGCTGTGTTCCGGGGGGCCTTGATCGTCCTGGCACTTGACCCTGGCCTGCAGAGGGGCCGTGGCGGGCGGATGAGGTTTTATGTGGCTTTACTGAAACCGAGAGCTCCGCCCGCCTGGCTTTTCATCCTGGTTTGGTGGATGCCTTTGACTCAGGGCGCCGTCACCTCCCAGGGGCTGCGGGGCAGAGGCGGCGGCGGGTCAGACCGGTGGGGCCGGCCGCGGGGGAGCAGCAGCAGCACAAACAGCCCGCAGCCAGCCCTGGTTTGGAAAGAGACGTTGGCTTCTTGCAGCGGCCACCGCCTGGGCAGATCCCGAGCACCTGTTGGTGCCAGGCCCGGGGAGGAGGGGGAGGCGGAGGGGGCGGGGTGAAAGTAAGTCACAGGTCCTGCCGTGGAGGCGCTGGGTGCCTGGGGAGGGGAGGAGGAGCCCGTGGACTGCGGGTTTCTGAGGGTTAGAGGGATACAGGTGACTCCTGGCCCTGGGAGGGAGCATGGAAAGTTCCCATTTGGCTGGCGTGACCTGGGAGGACTTCCTGTAGGAGGCGGTGCTGGAAGCAGATTCTGAAGAGGTGGCGGGTTCCGAAAGGGGAAGTGGGAAGAGGGGAGAGGATTTCATCTCGGTGTGCCACACGCTGGGCGGTGACCCCCACTGACCCGGGGTCGTGTTGAAGGGCAGGTTCTGGTTCGGTGTGTCCGAGGGCGTCTAACCGGCCCAGTGGGAACTTTCCCTCCCTGGGGCTCCTGGAGCCACACGCGGGCGCCCCGCCCGGGCCCGGAGCCGCACGGAGAGTCACCGGGCCGACCTGCACCGCCCCATGTGGTAGCCCCTGGCCCCAGGTGACCGTCAGAGCTTGAAACCAAATTGATTAAAATTAAACAAAACCGAAGCTTGGGGTTCTCAGCCACCCCGGCCTCACTGAGGGCGGGCAGCGCACAGAGACGTCTCCGTCGTCATCACGGAACGTTCTCTCGGGCCCAGAAGACGGAAGGCTGGGCCTGTGACGCTGGGAGGGACGCCAGCAGGGGCTGGGGACAGTCACCGGGCCCTCTCGGGGAGGCTCTCCCGACCCTGGAGGGGCTCCGTGCTGTGTTTGGGGCCACAGGGACCTGGCGGGGCGACCCCGCCGGCCTTCCGACGTCAGGCACGGGAGGGACTGAAGCTGGGGGACACGGGAGAGGCGTGGCCGTGGTCAGGCTGGTGGCACCTCCTGGAGCGGGGGCAGGGCAGGGTCCCGGAGCGGGGGCAGGGCAGGGTCCCGGAGCGGGGCAGGGCAGGGTCCCGGAGCTGGGGCAGGGCAGGGTCCCGGAGCTGGGGCAGGGCAGGGTCCCGGAGCGGGGGCAGGGCAGGGTCCCGGAGCGGGGGCAGTGAGGGGCACGTTTGGGGTGTGAGAGACGGAGGCGGGCCCCTCTGTGAAATGGGGAAGTGAGCGGGGGCTGGGGGCAGAAACCACCAAGTGACAGTTTCGGGGAGGAAGGCGGAGTGGTTTCCACCATCCCGTGGCGTTGGGCTTGGGGAGCAGGTGGACGCGGAGAGCAGAGACCCCAGCGCCTAGTGACGCACACCCACCCCCCCCCGCCCGGGCAGTGGGGGCACGCGGCCCACCCTCCTTTCCAGGGCAGGTCTCGGCATGCCGGGGTGGCGGAGCGGGAGACAGGCCGCCCCGGGACCCGCCCCTCTTCCCCGGGGGTCCCCCCAGCCCTGGGGGTCCCTGCTGCCACCAGGCCTCGGTGGCGCCTCCCCAGTGCTGGAGAAGACCGGAGACGGGGGACCCGTGGGGTGTCAGGGTGCCTTCCGGAACGGGCGTGGGGCCTCCGTCTGGCCCCTGAAGGAAGGCCACTCGGGGAGTCCGCAGGCGGCACCCGGGGCGTCCCAGGAGAGAGGAGGCGCACGCGCAGAGGCCCGGCGGTGCGGGGCACGCGGGCCGGGGAGGAGGTTCTGACTGCGTTAGGGAGAGAGTCGTTCCGCGTGCAGTGGAGTCCGCTTCTCGGGACACCTGAGGTCCCCGGCGAGGACGTTAAGGGGCTGCCCGTGGCCGGATCCATCCAACCCTCCCCACCCGTGTCCCGCAGGAAGTGTCACCACCGGCCCCATTTACCGAGGAGGAGACTCAGGCACAGAGAGGTCAAGTGACTTGCCCAAGGCCACACAGCTCATGAGAGGTGGAGCCGGGGTTTGAACCTTGACGGGTCGATCCCAGAGGCAGTTCTGAGCCCCCTGTTTCCAGCCTCTCGGTTACTCACGCCCCCCGACCCCAGGACCAGGCCACAAAACTGCACGGACCACACGGACGAAAGAGCCCCCCAGCCCAGGGTGACAGCGCCCGCCCCGCGCGTGACGTCACCCCCGGCTGTGACACCTCCGGCAGGTCCTCTCACCTCCTCCAGTCTCTCTCCTGTTTTTTTTCCCCATGACCGAGAGGATAATTCACGCAGGGTAAGAGTCGCCTTTGCAGGAGTGCGACTCAGCGCGTCACACCACGCCGACACGTTCACAGAGTCAGACGGTCGCCATTGCCGCCGAGTTCCGGAGCATTCTCTCTCTGTGCCCGAGAGAAACCCCCCCTCCCCCATCAGCGGTCACTCCCGGTCTCCTGCCCCCCAGGCCCTGGCGGCCGCCACTCTTGCTTTCTGTCTCCACGGATCCGCCTGTCGGGGGCATTTCACACGCGTGGAGCTGCACGGAACCGTACGTGGCCCGTGTGTCCGGCTTCTCCCGCCAAGGGTCACGTTTCAAGGCTCAGCCGTGTTGTGACGTGTACCGGTGCTTCATGCCCTTTTTGCAGCCAAGTAACGTCCCACCGTGTGGACCGGCCACGTTTCGTGGGCCCGTTCGTCTGCGGGCGGCTTCTGGGTCGCTTCCACTCTGGGCCGCTGTGCGAATGGCGCCGTCGCGGACGTACCTGCGCCCGTTTTTGTGTGGGGACGCGTGCTTTCGTTTGTTTTGGGCGCGTTCCTGGAGCGGAGTTGCTGCACCGCGTGGCAGCCCTGTGCTTGACCTCCTGCCTGAGTGTCTCCCGCGCCTTGGGTTCCCAGCTGGAGAGGACAAGACACGGCTGGTTTCCTGCAGCCGAGTCTTGGGGCCTTGCTGCTTTTCCGTGACAAGTGCCGTTTTCTTTGGAAACTCTCAAGGAGCTCGATGGTGACAGTCTCGCTCTGTTGCCCGGGCTAGAGTGAGTGCCGTGACATCAGCCTAGCTCACAGCTACCTCCAACTCCTGGGCTCCAGCGATCCTCCTGCCTCAGCCTCCCGAGTAGCTGGGACTACAGGCATGTGCCACCATGCCCGGCTAATTTTTTCTATATATATTTTTAGTTGGTCAATTAATTTCTTTCTATGTATAGTAGAGATGAGGTCTCACTCTTGCTCAGGCTGGTCTGGAACTCCTGACCTTGAGCGATCCTCCCGCCTCGGCCTCCCAGAGTGCCAGGATGACAGGCGTGAGCCACCGCGCCCGGCCTCAATGGTGACTTTGTTGCTGCTTGCTGTTGGTGACACCAGGGCCATCACAGCGGGTGGGCAGCAGGTGCCCTGGCCTCTGCCAGTCTGTGCCCAGGATGCCTTTCGCCTGCTCTGGCCGCTGCTGGCTCCGACCGGGCTCACCTTGCAGGGGGCGTCCTCCGTGTGTCTCAGGGGGGCTTCCTAGGAATTCCGGAGAAACTTCTGCAAAGCTAAGTTCCATGGGAAAAGAGACCAGGGCTCTGGGTGACAGCTGTCACCCTCCCTGGGTGGGAATCACAGGAGAACATGGGTACCTGGGGGACACCCTGTCGGCTCGGCCCCTGGGGGCCTGGCTTGGGGGAGGTCCACGCCTCCCCCTCCCCGCACGGCGGGCGCTGGGCCTCCCGCCTGGCTCTCGCCAGCAGCCCCCGGAGCCGGAGTTTTTCTTGGAGGCCGTCCAGCCGGTGCAGAGCTGGCTCGGCCCGGCGTGCCTGTGGGGGAGAAGGGAAGCTGTTGAGGGCCCTGGAAGTTGTAAACTGGATAAATGGCCCTCCGTCGCAGGCGCCCGGAGTGCTTTTCCGCAGCTCTGCGGGGGGAAGCCAGCCTGGGAAAAATCCCGGTGTCCCTTACTGGGCTGCAGCCCAGAGAGGGCAAGTGACTTGCCCGGGGTCACGCAGCGAGCTCGGAGCCTAGCCAGGTGGGCTCTTCCTGACACCAGGCCGAGCCTTGCAGCAGCTCGCAGAGCCAGGCCGCCCTCTGGCGCGGCCTCTGCTATCCCATTAAAGCCTGAGGCTTAATGCCCTGCGTCAGCAGCGGCTCAGCTCCAAGCAGCCTCCTGACAAGGCCCCGGGGTCAGGAGGCCACGGCAGCGACCTTACAGAGGAGATCCAGAAGCCACACGCCTCCCTGCCGGGTCCCTCCGCCCTGCCTCTGGTGCCAGGGGGCCAAGAGGGGGCACACACAGGTCTCGAATGTGGCACGTGTTTTTGCCGGAAGGCGCGGTGCCCGTCTGCCCGCTTTGAGATCTCTGCGGAGATCTGGGTGGGTTTCTCCCGGGCTTCAGGCCCCCTGCGCCTCCCCTGCCCGGCTCCAGCCAGGCCGCCTGCCTGTCCTCCCGCTGCCCTGGGCCTCCCCCTGGGCCTCCCCCGGGGGGCTCCTCGCCTCCCCTGGCAGGCAGGGTAGATTTAACCTCGCTCGTCCCCTTTCTAGACGGAGCGAGCTTGTCTTCCCACCCTCCCGACAAGCAGGCCGGCCGCCCCCCTGCCCTGCGGGCCGCTCGCTCAAAAGGTTAATCCCCTCGCCGCGGCGGCCCGCGCCCCTCTCCCCCGCCCCCCGGCCTTTATGCTCCAGTTAATTAAATGTGGCTGCCTATTGTCAGAAGACAAAGTTGGATATTTATTACACCTTGGCGCTCCAGAATGTCAGAGGCGCTCGCAGTTGGAAGAAATACTGGCAGCGGAGAAGGCCGAGCATATGTCCGCGGGGCTCGGGGCGGGCGGGCCCCAGCCACCTCGGCGACCCGCGGCTGTCACGGCTCCGGCGGCAGCAACTGCGTCCCCGCGAGGCACTTGACAACCACTCCTGCCGACGGCCGGGAGAGTTCTGGCAGCCTCCCTGGGAGATGTATTATCCGGCATAAACATCCTGGCTCCGGAGATTATTTCATCGCGAGGAATTAAAGATGCAGCTAGAATACACACATGACCCTCCCGGCGCCCTCGTGCTGGTGGCCGGGCCCGGGGAGTCGGGGGACCGGCTCCCGTCTCTCCACTCCCCTCGCTTCTGGCCTCCTCCTCGGGCTTCTTAGGTTTTATTTTTATTATTTTTTTTCCGCGCAGGCACCGCAAAAGCACACGGCTAATTGCGATATTTTTTTTTTCCTTGGGAGGGGGGAGAGCGGACATGGATGCCTTCATTTTATAGGGTTTTTTTTCCCCCTCCCCCTTAATAATAATACTTTAAAGATGTTTGACATCTGTAGCCAACAGCTGGCATCCTGTTATGGGAGAATGTCCCTTTATTTCAAAGCAGGTTGAACTGTCATTAATAGTATAATTAGGTGATTATCGCTATATAGCAGAAAACCACTTTAATTGTGGAGATCGCTTTTCTAGGGTTCCAGTCTTTTTATGGTTATATTTGTTTTTAGCTGTTTGAATTTTCATTATATTTTGGCATTTGGTGTGTTGCCTCGGTTTTTTTGTTTCTGTTTTCCTTTTTTTTTTTTTTTTCCCTTCCTGTTTTTTTTTTGTTTTTTTTTCTAATGTGTCTGACAGCTGTCTTCGGGAGCATTTGGTCCTGAGATGCTCCTGGTATTGCGGCAGCCGCAGAGGAGCATTACCTGGGAGAGGCTCCGTGTCCTGCGGGGCCCAGGTTAACCCGTGCCGGGCCGGGCCCCGCGAGGAGCGAGGCCGGGAGGGCCGGGCAGGTGTGCTTTGATTTACCAGATCTCTCCGTGGGTAATCGTGTGAAATTAGACATTTAACCCTGGAGCCAGGGTTGTCTGTTAAAGAGGCCACTTTTTACAATGCAATTTATTTTTATGGTGCGTCCTTAATACACAGCGTTACCGAATGCGTCTGAGTCACCCGGATTCCAGAGGGAAAGGCGCGTTTAAGGGGCTGTGGTCTCCCATGCAGCTGGAACTTGAAAATAAATGGGTTTCACAGAATCTAAGAGGAAGTCGTTTATCTCTTTAAGGACTTTTGAGTGGAAGGAGCGTAGAGGGGGGCTTGCCTTTTATAGGCAGACAGGAGCCAAAATGCTGCCGCCCCTTCCCCTGTGGACCCTGGGCACCCCGTTTCCGATGGCTGGTTCCCGCTGGAGGCCTGGACCCTGGCCCGGCTGCCCGGCCCCAGTGGGGCTGGGCACGTGGAGTCCGGCCCCCACGCAGGCCGTGCGGGCAGCTGGCTCTGGGTTAGCTGGTGTCGGGGAAGGTGCCTCTGGGCCCTCCTCTATCTGCCTACCTCCTGGGGGTGTTGTCCCCAGACGTTTCCTTTCTTTCTTTTTTTTTTTTTAAGAGACAGAGTCTCACTCTGTCACCCGGGCTAGAGTGCTGTGGCGTCAGCCTCGCTCATATCAACCTCAAGTGATCCTCCTGCCTTAGCCTCCCAATTAGCTGGGACTACAGGCAGGCACCACCATGCCCAGCTAATTTTTTCTATATATTTTTAGTTGGCCAATTAATTTTGTTTCTGTTTTTTTTTTTTTTAGTAGAGACAAGGTCTTACTCTTGCTCAGGCTGGTTTCAAATTCCTGACCTCGAGTGATCCTCCCGCCTCAGCCTCCCAGAGAGCTAGGATTACAGGCGTGAGCCACCGCGCCTGGCCCCCAGCCGGTTTCTGTCCAGAGACTAAGCCCTCCTAAGAGCACAGGGGCATGTCATGGGTGTTACAGGGCTTTTTTTTTTTTTTTTTTTGAAGGGTTGTCAGTCCCTGACGTGGAGTTTTAGAAGCCCTGTTCCTCCCCAAGGGGTCCAGGGAGGGTTGCAGTTCGGCTTCCAAGCTTGCTTGGCAGCTGACGTCCTGGTGTGACCTATGAACACTGTGCTTCCGTCTGTCACTGCAAACCCAAGGGACGTACGTTGGGGACCCTGGGTTGTCTGGGCCAGCACAGCGGCCCCGCCCCCGCTTGCAGCAGGAGCTGGCAGGCCCTGTCTGGGGGCCGCGGGTCACCCCACCTTGACCGTCACAGACGGGGAGTGAGGTCCTGGCGGTGAGGTGGCCTGCCGCAGCCCAGGCGTCCCGCTAGGAGCAGGTGCGGGTCTCCTCTGGGCTTCTCGCCACGGTGGGTGACGTCCTTGAAGTTGGGGTCCCAGAACGCAGAGGTGCCCGGGCCTGCCCAGCGTGGAGTGCCCCGAGAAGGGGGGAGGACCCAGGCCTCTGGGAGGCGTGGGGGGGGGGTGTGTGTTCAAGGCACTTTCGTTTTTGTCTGTTGTCACCTCGAGGAAGCGATTCAGAGCCAGGGACAGCAGCTCAGCTGTGACGAGGCCACCACCCCCAGCCTAGCTGCTGGGGCCCCTCTGTCTGAAGCAGCCCCCAGAGCCCTCCGCCCCGGGCTCATCCCTGCCCCCGCCCCAGGAGGCAGCTGTGACTGTCCCCACCCACAGAGGAGGGAGCCGGGCCCCAGAGGGGCAGAGTCACCTGCCCGGGGTGGGAGGGTGGCACAGAGGTTGAGGGTCACCCAGCAAGCCCCGATCGCCCACTCCCAGGAGCAACACCCTTCAAAGGAGGCACCGTCTTTGACTTGGGAACCGATGGGTGTCCCCACCTTCGCCCAGGAGTTTCAGGGAGAAGCCGGGGTCCCCCTCCACCCTGGCAGGGAGATAAGGCCCGGATTCCAGTTTCTCCTCCCTGCACGGCTCGCCGCGCCTTCCCAGCCCTCAGCAGCCATGGGGCCGGCTCCTGCTGGCCAGGCCCTCTGCACAGCCCGGGCCTGCTGCCCTGCTGTGTGGCTCTAGGCAAGTCCCTGCGCCTCTCTGAGCCTCTCTTTGCTTAGCTGCCAGCCACCTGGCTGGGGGAGGCCGCTGACCTTTGTCCTCCCTCCGGGAGGGAGGAAGGCCTGCAATGCCCCTGCTCCAGATGAGCACGGCCCCTCCCAGCTCCCGCCCGGCTGGCACTGGCGGGCTGGAGGTGATTGGCAGGGCCTCTCCCCGGGACTGCCTGGGCCGCCCAGATATTGTGCCTTGCCACCTGGGAGGGCGGCGCCAGGACAGCTGCTTGCTGTCGCTGGGTTTTATGGCTGGAGGGATAAATAACCCTGTAATCAGGTCTTTCACCTTAATGCCGCTGATAGCATTGGCAGCTGGGTGGGAGCCCCGGGCCACAGAGGCCCCGGCTCCCGGAGTGGCAGGCAGGGGCACAGGCCACGAGGGCGTCTGTCCCCCTTTGCCAAGCCGTGTCGGCCGGTGCTTGTTTCACAGATGTGTGCTCCCTCACACGCGTGGCCTTTGCTGACATTCTCTTGTTCTGCGAGACAAGTACACGGTAGCTGCTGTTGCGGTTTGTATTTTGCAGGGAGGAAGGGAGGCTTAAAGGGCTAACAGCCACTTGCCCAGAGTCCCACGGGCAGGAAGCGGTGGAAGTGGGATTCGAACACAAGGGCAGGCCGAGGGGTGCTTAGGCCCTGCGGCTCCCTGCCAAAAAAGGCCAAGCTTCTCTGCAGCCAGGCTGCTGCAGGCCCTGCTGTGTTCACGGTCCTACCTCGGGGCCTTTGCACACCCCGCCCCTTGCTCGGTGGGCTCAGATGCTCTCTGCCCACTGCAGCACCCCGGTCGCTCTGACCCGCCCTGTGTGTGTCAGGTGTGCAGCACCCGACCTGCATCTTGTGGGGGATGTTTTATTACGTCTCTCAAACTGGACTGCAAGCCCTCTGCCAGATCAGAGAGAGATCCGGTTTGTCTTGTTCTCCAGTGGCGTCCTAACACTAACAGGGTTTCAGGCAACAGCAGGCGCTTAATAAATGTTAGTTGGATGCCTTCTGCCCTCAGGCTTAAGTAGCCTAAACAGAGAGGACTTGGTGGGAGAGCAGGCGGGACCCCCAGTGGTGTCAGCTTGGAGCCTGGGGGCTTAGAGGAACCTGAGTGGGTGTGGGGGCGGGGCTTGGGTGGAGAGGGCCCTCCTCTCTGGGCGGGGCTTGGGAAATTGGGGCCCTCCCCCCTCTGGGCGGGGCTTGGGAAAATCAGGGCCCTCTGGGCGGGGCTTCTGCCTGGAGGGTGGAATGGGGCTTTTGCAAAAAAAAAAAAAAAACCGAACCCACCCACTTTTGAAATTTCTGGCTGTGGGCTGCTCGGGTCGTGGCAGACACAGCAGCGCTTTGTATCCTTGGGATCCGTCTGCAGCCAGCTTGGGGAGGGCTCTTTGTGTTGTAAATTTCCGCAGCGTAATTATGTCTTAATGTATGGTAATCCCGCCTGGCCTGTTGCTGGGCAGCCTGCGTTCTGGGCTGGCCGAGGGCTGGGGGCTGCGGGGGCAGGGCAGGCGGGTCAAAGAGACGCGGCCTGGAGATCCAAGGCCAGCAGGGTCGCTCCCGAGGGTCCTGGGCTCGGCGGATCCACTTGGTGTTCCGTGTTCTTGCGTGGCGGAATCCCCCAAGGAGCCCCGCCTCGGCTCCGGGGCCAGGGTTCCTGTGGGGCTCCTCTTCCGTCTGGGCCAGGAAGGAAGCCACAGAACTAACTACCCGGTCTTGGATCAGAACTGGGCCCGAAAGATCATCCAGGCTCTGCTCGAGATGCCTGCGTTGGACGGGGGGAGCTCACCTCACTTATTGAGCGCCGACTGTGTGCGAGGCACTGCTGTAGGCACTGGAGAGCCGGGACCAAACCAGACAAACGGGTCCCTGAGCTCCTGAACGTCTGGACCTGACCTAGTGGTAGGGGTGGTAAGATACACCTGTGGGCTACAGAGCAAGACACGCAGGGAAGGGGCTGGGAGGGGCGGGTGGGGTTTCCCATGTGCCGGCCGGAGAAGCCCCTTCCAGAAAAGCCCTGACGGAAGTGAAGGCGTCAGCCAGGCAGATTCCTGGGGGAAGAGCCGGCTGTGTACCGGGGGAACAGCAAGTGCAAAGGCCCTGTGGCCAGAACCTGGCTTCCGGACTGCGCGGCTCTGCGCGTCCATTCTGTGGCTGTCTATTGGGCTCCTGCAGGCGGCCGGGAGGCAGAGGAGACAGGCGGAGGCTGTGGGCCGTGTGTGCGGACGTGTAGGGTGAGAGGGGAAAAGAGTGAGTTCGGAGCGTGAGAGCGAGCAGGGCGTGCTGGCGGGGACGCCGCCCCAAGATCCCTCGGCCAGCGGGTGGGGAGCCCTCAAAGCTGGGCAGCACCGAACCCCAGAGAAAGAAGGGGGGCTGGTCTTCATCGGCCTCCTTGTCAGACTTGGCTGCTTCCCGCCACTGAGCCCCTCAAACCTGGGCTGGCCCCCTCTGTCCTCAGCCCGGGGGACGCAGGTAGCCCCATTTGACTCTCGCCCCAGGCGACGCCCAGAGAGGCTCGGATATTCTGCTGGGTCGCACAGCCTGGCGGCGGCGGGGGCTGGCGCCTGTCTGGGGCCCGTGTCACAGGCCGAACGCTTGCGTGTCCCCCAGACTCACCCCAGCGTGGCAGTGTTTGCAGATGGCGCCTCTAAGGAAGTGATGAAGGCTAAATGAGGTCCCCATGGTGGGCTCCCGGCCTGGCAGGGTTGGTGTCCTTGTACAAGGAGACCCCAGAGAGCCGCTGTGTCTGCCCTGTGAGCACACAGGGGGGAAGGCGGCCACCCCCAACCCAAGCCGGGAGCCCTCCCCCGAAGCTGCCCCCCCCCCCCCCCGCACCTTGATCTTGGCCCGGCAGTCTCCAGAACTGGGGAGAAAACGACTTTGTGTGGTTTCAGCCACAGCCCGAGCAGAGGAGCATGGTCGCTAGGCCCTAGCCGGGACCACCCCCCCCCCCACGTTACTTTCTTGTCCTGGCAGGCAGCGTGTCGGGGCGCGTGGGCGGGTGGGTGGTTTTGCCTCCAGGAGAGACCAGGCCCTGGGCTCAACCGGGAGGATGGTCTCAATAAGGCTTTGGTAAAGCCGTTGGCCGGGGGAAGAGGGGGGCTTGGGGGGTTCCCCTTTTCCATTGGGGAGCTCCAGCAGGGAGGGGCTGGGGGAGGAAGAGCCCTGAGAGAGGGGGAGCCCCTCCCAGCTGCTGGGAAGTTAGGCGGGTTGGACAGACCTGAATTGCACGGATGGTGCCGATGCAGGTGGTGGCTGAGGGTCCGGAATGCCGAGCTCCGACCTGGATGGGGGCGGTCTGGGAAGAAGCCCCCCGCTCTGCTGAGTCTTTTATTATTATATTTATTTATTTATTTATTTATTTATTTATTTATTTATTTATTTATTTTTGAGACAGAGTCTCACTCTGTTGCCCAGGCTAGAGTGAGTGCCATGGCGTCAGCCTAGCTCACAGCAACCTCAGACTCCTGGGCTCAAGCGATCCTCCTGCCTCAGCCTCCCGAGTAGCTGGGACTGCAGGCATGCGCCACCATGCCCGGCTAATTTTTTCTGTATATATTAGTTGGCCAATTAATTTGTTTCTATTTATAGTAGAGACGGGGTTTCGCTCTCACTCAGGCTGGTTTCAAACTCCTGACCTCGAGCAATCCGCCCGCCTCGGCCTCCCAGAGTGCTAGGATTGCAGGCGTGAGCCACCGTGCTGGCTTTTGCTGGGTCTTGATGGGACAGGCCTGTGTGGAAGCCAGAGTGAAACTTGGGGTGGAGGCGGGGCTTTCAGGATCAGGATTTGGGGAGCTGAGGAAGGGGACTGTTGGGCCAGCTCCTGTTTTTAGCCATGGGCGTCCTTGTGGGGAAGGGTCCCGAGGCAGGACGCTAGAGAACCTGGTCTTCCGTGCGCCTCCCTCCCGTGGAAGTTCAGTCTGTGTGTGCGGACGTGTGCAGGCATGCAGTGGGAGCCGAGCCTGGCCCCATCTTCTGCGTCTGATCCCGGGGCCTGAATGGAGTGTGCGTTTTGGCTGGCCGTTGCCTGGAGCTTTCATGCAGTTGTCTGGACCATGCAGTTGCCTGGAACATGCGGTTGCCTCCCATGCAGTTGCCTGGCACTTTTGCTCTCAGGGTGACTCAGGCCGACCTCTCACCCCTGCCTGCGCCCCACCAGCCCGCCTCTCCCACAGGCAAAGGAGTGGAATCTGGCCCCCCGGGGCTGCAGGATTCCCGGGCTGAAGTTTCAGCTGCATCTGGATCTCATGGGATTAAACAAACAAAATACAAACGCAGGCCGGGCGCGGTGGCTCACGCCTGTCATCCCAGCACTCTGGGAGGCCGAGGCGGGCGGATTGCTCGAGGTCAGGAGTTCGAAACCAGCCTGAGCGAGAGCGAGACCCCGTCTCTACTATAAAAAAAAGAAAGAAAGAAATGAATTGGCCAACTAAAAATATATATAGAAAAAATGATCCGGGCGTGGTGGCGCATGCCTGTAGTCCCAGATAACTGGGAGGCTGAGGCAGGAGGTTGCTGTGAGCTAGGCTGACGCCACGGCACTCTAACCTGGGCAACAGAGTGAGACTCTGTCTCAAAAAACCCCAAACAACCCAAATGCATTCTTTGACTTGTAGGGAAAAGAAATACAGATTCCCCAGTGCCCCCACCCCTGCCAACCAGCATGTCCCATTCAGAGGGTGTGGGGCGGGGCCTGGGGGGTCTGCCTTTTCCCAAGCCCCCGCCCCAAGTCCGTCCGACCAGCCAGACTGCAGGAGCTGGCAGTCGGGTGAGCATGCCCCGGGGCGGGGGGGGGGGTGCTGGCCTTGGGGCAACCTGCCCAGCCCTCCCTGCGTGGGTGGCGGGCCGGCGGGGGAGACACAGCCACTTCCGCAGGAGCCCTGGTGTCATCTCACTTCAGACTCTGAACCTGGCAAATGGAAGGGTGCACTTAGCACCCGAACAGGCTCTGAAAACATTGCCCCTCCTCCCTCCCGAGGTGTCACCCCCCCTTCTCCAGATTAACGTCTCTGCCAGAACGTGCCAGTATTCAGTGTGACCTTGCATCCTCCAGGCCTTGGGGGGGCGGGTGGCACTCCGCTGCCGGAGTTGGCAGGGGTTCCGGGGGATGGGGAAGCCCGTGTGCTGGGTTCCTGGGAATGCCGTGCCTGGAGCCCTGCTTTGGGGCCGGCCAGAGCATGGTCACTTGGCCCCGACGTCCCCTGGGAGCACCCCATTGGCAAAGGGAGGGGCTCTGCCTGGCCTTGCTTCCCGGGTGCCCCCGCTCCAGCGTGCCCCGTGCCGTGCAGGGGCACCCCCACGCAGCCCGCCCGGGGCGCCCCGGCTCCGGCCTCCCTGGGCTGACGAATCGAGCTTCTGTGCTGCATGGTTCAGGGCTCCGGGGTGGGTTCGGGGCCTTCCCTCGCAGCCCCCTCCACGCCTCCTAATGCCTTTCCGCCCCCGGAGCCCGTCTGCGCGGCCCGCGGTTGGTCGGCCGCCTTGTCATTTAGCGGTTCCGAGCCAGCGACCGGGAGGCAGCGCACACTGTGGCATTTGCTGAGCGTAAAAATTCAATTAATTCCAGAAGGCAGATTAAATATAAGTGAGTTTTAATAATTTGCTGTAAAGTTGGAGGATTACCGTGGGCACGGGGAGGGAAGCCACACATGCGTGCTCGAGCGTGTTGGCACGGTCTCGGGGATGCCAGCCAGGCCGGCTCCCTGCAGCCGCTAATTCCTCCCGGCGGGGTGTGCCCCCGGCTCTCCAGCGGCCACCTTCCTGCAAGGGGCGGTGTGCCCGGGGTGTCCAGCCCGAACCCAGAGCACAGCGGGCCGTGCCGAGCCGGCCTTCCCATCCCCAACCCCAGCCCCAGAGGCCACAGGCCGGCCGGCAGTTCTGGGCTGCGGTTTCCCTCTCGGATCTGCGGCGCCTGGCCGCCCCGGCCCCGGCCCGCCCGCCCGCGCGCCCTGCTGCTCTGCCAGCAGCCCCGGCCTGCCCCCCTAAACTCCCCTTTCTCTGCCTGCCTACAGGGTCCCCAGCCATGACAGCCTGCAGGTCTAGGCCGGGGGCGGCTCTGACTGTCAGCACTTTTAGAAAGTGAAGTGAGAGCGAGGGTAGGGCCTGGGACGCAGATTCCAAGGCTCCGGGCGCTTTAGGACCCCCCCCAACACACACACACACACACACACACACACACACACCCTCAGGTGGTCACAGGGACAGTGTGCTGCCAGCACTGTCCCTCACTGAGTCCCCCGTGAGTCACATGCATCTGAGAGCCCGGGGTGGGGGTGGGTGGGGCGCTTTGCATGCCTGCCCTTTTGTCTTCCCCCACTGACAAAACGCCAAAAAAAAAAAAAAGAAACACAAAACAAAACAAAAGAGGAGGCCTGACCTGCCCCCCACCCTCCTCCTGACGCCCCTGGAGGTGAGGCCTGACCCAGAAAAGGCGATGGGTGTGGGGGGCTGCTGTCTGGAGCCTGCCTCTCCCCCCACCCTGCACCCCCCGCGTGGCCTCTGCTCCGGGGGAGGGGGAGGGGGAGAGGAGGCAGGCGGCTTTTCTGTACAGACGTGATGGTCCAGCGAGTACAAAACGCTGTTTCAAAGCCAGCGTTCATCACCACCACTTCCCGCTGTGATCTCCATAGATTTCTTTGTCTCCTTCAATTGGCCCTAATTACGGAGCTGGAGGCTGCCTGATCAGTTTCATTCTTGTCATGAAATCCGGAGGGCACGCACGGGGACAGGGACTCAGGCTCGCCAGCTGCACGCCCGCCCGCCCGCCAGAGACCGGCCGCGGTGGGCCTTTGTGTGCGTTCTGCGTGCCTGTGCGTGTGCCCCCCCACGGCCCCTCCCCGCGGTGTGCCCCGAGATGCCTGGCTGGTGCAGGGGCGGGGTGGGGGGGCCGGCGCCCCTCTCTCTCTCTCTCCCTCTCTCCCTCTCTCCCTCCCTGGGCAGGAGGGAGTTCCCAGCGGGCCTCCCAGCTGAGAACTGGCTAGCCGGGCTGTGCATATGGTGAGCAGGCTGGGATGCTGGCTGCCGCCGCGGCGAACACCTGCAAAGATGAAAGCCACAGCCAAGCGTGGCGCGCCCCGCCTCCCCCCACGCCGCCTCTAATGCCCTCATTATGCCGTGTTTGTTTCAGTAATTTACACTCTCCGGGTACTGATCCATCAATAATGGATGTATTACCTGTCTCGGGTAAGGTTTGGGAGATCCAGGATGCGCGCTGACAGCGCGTTCCGGTCCCCCGGCCCTCGCCCCTCCTCCCCGCGCCCGCTCCTTCTCAGATGGCAGCGTGCTTGGCGGGCGCCGGCGGGGGCCGCTGCTTGGTGCCGTTTCCCGCCCCCCCCCACCTCCCGCTTTATGCCTCTTTAATATTTAAAGCCATCATTGGGCTGAGCGATAAAATTCTTTCAAATCACATTTTATCCTCCGGCCTCGTGCTCTGGCTTCCCTCCGGCCGGGGAAGTTGGTGGGAGCAGCAGCAGCAGCGCCGCGGCCAAGCGGGGGCCGTGCTGCTGGAACGGAACTCGTGCCAGCACGGAGGCTGCCAGGGCCCCTGCCCTTGCCCCCTCTCTCCCAGCCCCTTCCAGCCTCCTGGGTTCTGCGTGGTCCGGGCCGTCACGGCTGCCCGGGAAAACCCGCAGACCCCCGACTTCCACGGCCAAATGCGGCTCGTGGGGCTGGAGCTTCCCTTTTGCTGATGGGGAAGAAAAGTTGCTGGGACATTTTTTTTTTAAGGGTGAAAAAAAAAAAAGGCGTGATCAGCTGCCCAGACGTTCTCCGCTCTCCACCTGCTGTTGCTGCAGAGGATGGGACAATATGAATGTCCCGGGCCTCCAGGCGCCCGTCCGTAGCTCTGCCCGGGCCACGTGTCGCCGGCATCCGGGTCTAGAGGGTTCTACCGTTGGTGCCCGAGGGCTGCAGAGACCGAAGCCTGCAGGGATGGCTCCAGGCCCTGCTCCCAGCGGGGCCCAGTCCCAGTCTGCCCTGGGCCTGCCTTCTCTTCTCTCTCCCCATTTTTTGGTGGCCCTCCTGTGGCACCTGAGGTGGCATTTTTAGGGTGCCCAGGCATGGACGCCAAGCTCGGAGGCCTGGACCATGACACGCTGTCAGGGTGCACTGAGGACCGGGGGGTTCTCCTCTGTCAGCAAGTCTCTCTGCACGCCTGCTCTGGCGCAGTGTTGGTTTGGGGGCGTCTTTCTGCCCAGGGGTACCTCCCTTTGGACTAGGGGGGAGGGAGGGAGACTTTTTGGCCTGCTCAAGGCGGGCACCCTCCCCAGTCATTGCAGCCCGGCCCCGGACCTGTGGGGCCCGCCCTTGTTCTGACACACCCCTATGACCTTGGGCAAGTTCTCTCCCCAATCCGGGACTCAGTTGCCTCGTTTGTGAAGCCGGCAGTGACGGCTCCGGCTTCATTCCTCCCGGGCAGCGTCCAACCCGGGCTCTGAGCCACATCCCCGATCCACGGGCCCCGCCTTTTGCTTGCTTTAGGGGTGCAACGTGGGGCCGTGGTGAGGAGCGTGGACTCGGAGCCCCAGCCAGCCCACCTGGGCTCCCTTCCTGCCTCCTGCTGTGTCGTTCGCTGTGTGACCCGGGACAAGTTACTTGGCCTCTCTGTGCCTCAGTTTTCTTGCTTGCAAAATGGGGGACAGTGGAAGAACCCTTTTACATCTTGGTGGGTGGCATCTTGGGGGTTTGCAGGGGTTAAAGGTGAAGCGCCCAGCACAGCAGATGGCTGTGGTTGGCAGCGATGCATCTCACACCTGTTACCTGTGAGGTGAGACGGTAATGACCCCATCTGACAGATGAGGAAGCCGAGGCGTGTTCCCGGTCAGATGTCCCAGAACGGGCCGGTCTGCTGTGCTGGAGTCCCAGGGCTGCCGTGACGGCACTCCGGGCCGGTTCCCTCTGGGAGGGAAGGACCGTTCCCGGCCAGGCCCCCTCCTTGACGCGTGTGTCCCCATGTCCTCACGCTGTCCTCCTCCTGCCTGCATCTGTCTCTGCGTCCAGATTTCCCCTTTTTACAAGGACACCCGGCACACGGGGTCAGAGGCCTCCCCTACCCTGGAGTGGCCTCATCTTCACCAGTCACGCCGCCCTGGCCCTCGCTCCAAATCCGGGCACGCTCCGGGGCGCTGGGGTTCGGGCCTCAGCACGTGGATTTGGGGAGACACGATTCAGCCCAGCACCCCAGCGCTGCCTCGGGCCTCCGGCTCGTCCAGCCGGGTGCCGGGTGCCCCTCCCAGCCCACCTCCGTGAGGGCTCAGCCCACAGGCCGTTCTGTGAGAGCCACGGCAGGTCGGCCCTGGCGTCATGTTTGCTCTTCCTGGGGCTCCAAGGACGGGTCCCCTCCCTCCCGGGAGCCGCCACGCCAGCTGTCCCACCGCCAGGCCTCGCGGCCAAGAGTCACAGCTGCTCCTTGGCCCGCTCACGGGCCGGACGCCGGCCCCCCGCGCCCCGCCGCCCTGCCCCTGCCCTGCTCGTGTGGCGAGCGCCCCCCTGCCCGCCCCCAGGGCAGCCACGCGAGACCCCGTCCACGCGCTGGGCACAGACGGCCGCTTTCTTTCTCCTCGTGTCGTGGGACCCGTGTCTCTGCTGCGGCCCCTGCTCCCCACCGGGGTGAGCCCGGGGCACGGCGCACAGTAGCTGACCGTCTTGTTCTAGATAATTCCAGCAAGCAGCAGGGAGGAGCGCACGTCTGCAGCTGCCGGGGGTCTTGACGCAGCCCTTTCTATTGCGCCGCGTGGCTCGGAGCGAGGCTTGCTCGAAGCCCGTTTTCTCCTCTCTGGGCTTGGATCATCCTGTAAAGCATGCATTCCCTCCATCTCTTGCAGCTAGAGACAGTGTTGGGCCCCGGCCTCGGGCAGGAGGGTGCAGGTCACAGCCTGGTGATGAGCCCCCCACCCCCAGTGGCGTCTAGGGGGCCCGGCTTTGCAGAAGACGAGAAAAAAAAAAAAAAAAGCGGACGGGAGGAATAAAGGGGGAAACGGCGACGTGGAGCCCCGATTGCTAGCAGATGGTGCTGGTATTAGGAAAATGAAAATACATGCACTAAATTTGCTGTTTGCCAGTGTTAATTTCTTATCCCAAGGTAAAACCTTCCCCCTGGCCCTAGCCATGCCATCTGCATGTTCATAAAACACATTACAGCGGAATTGATCGAGCGGCCGCGTGCATGTGGGGCTCCGGGTGGTCGGGCTCCAAGGGGGGGGGGGAGGGCGGAGGGTGCGTGGTGCACCTGCCGGGGTCCTGGGGACGGGCCAGCAGCTTCCCACCTCCCGCCCAGGTACGTACGCGCCTGAGCGAGACGGGCTTCTCCTTGGTTGTGCCCGTCTCGGGGCAGGGGCCAGGGTGGAGGGTGTTAGGGACCCTCTCCTGCCCCAGCTGGCCCTCAGGGGGCCAGCGCCAGCAGGGCAGGTGCCGTTTGGTCTGGGCTGGTGGAGAAAGAGCCCGTTGCCCACCCCACCCGCCGAGCCCTCCCGGACCCTCCTTTGGGCCCCCTGCCCCGGGTCTTCCCTCCTGCGTCTGGACAGCAGAAGAGTGGAGGCTTTGCAGGACCTGCAGCCCTGGCCTTGCTGCTAGACGATGGGATGTCCGCTCCTCGGTCACCTGGCCGGCCCTGCCCCCCACCTCTCTGCAGAGGCAGAAATGCCTCCCATCCTCCTCAGAGGCCGGGAGAGTCATTGTTTTGCCCACTCCCTTGGTGACAGGAGACCGTGTCCTCATCATCTCGCTGGGTGGCACCACCACCCCTGCCCAAATGGCTTCTCCCACCCCCCCCAACCACCCCCCAGGAGGACAGAGCAGAAGAATGCACCACCTCAGGCCGCCACCAGCTTTTCCGGATGGCGTCCTGCATGCACGTGGCATTGGGGCATCGTCCTGCTGCTCTTGGGTCAGCCGGGACCTGAGCAGACCCAGCCCACACTCACCGCATGGCCGATGCCTCCCCCACTCCCCACCCCCTGAGAGCCTTGGGGGGCCGGCGCCCCAGCCCAGGCGCCCGGCTGCTAATCGCCGGTGTGGGAGCGGCGTTATGGTCCTCGGGAGCCCCGAGAGAGCCCCCACATCTGGTCAATCAGTGCTGAATCTGTGATTCGGATGACATACAGCCCTGCCCGCTCTCCAAATGAGGCGATTAAAAGGCTCTTCTCCTCCGTCGCCGAAGAACAAGCAAAACCGGGGACCTTCTTTATTCCTCGGGATGGATAGGCCCGGTCCGTGACCTTTGCTGGGACAAGAAGTATTATCAGGAATACTTCTGTGTTTCCCGACTTCGGGGGCTGCATAAATCTCCCATCAACCCGGGCAGGCGGTTGCTACCAGGGAGCACGTTCCCTTCCCCGGGGAGGAGGGAGAAATTTGTCGGGCGGCTGGGGGGGCTGGGGACAGCCCCCGCCAGAGCGCCTGCACCTGCAGCCCCTGCGGCCCCTGCGGCCCCTGCAGCCCCTGCAGTCCCTGCGGCCCCTGCCTCCAGAACCACCCTGCTGCGTCTGGGGGGCTGGCGTGCTCCGGGCTTCCAGGGAAGGAATGTGGGCAGAAGGCCTGGTGCATGCCGGGAGGGGCATGGCTGCCCTGACTTCCAGGCCCTAGGTCCTCCCCCCCCTCCTCCCGTTACCTCCACGTCCCCTGCTTCTGCCTGTCCCCCTCCTTCCTCCCTGCCCACCCCCTAGCCAGAGCTGGAGCCTCCTGCGCCCTGGATTTCTCACCCCGGGCTTGGGAGTGTGCCTGGGAGACCCAGGATGCCGTCCGTGTGCCTGCTGGGCGAGGGAGTTTGGGGGTACTTCTAGGTCAGGCGGGGCCCCATTTGTCAGCTGCGGGGGGTGGGTGGCCCCCACCACCTCTGCTGAGCACAGGCTTATCTGAGAGGCCACCTGGGGTGCAGGTGGGGAGGGCTGGGGGCCTGGGGGCTTCAGATGCTGGGTGGAGCCTGGGCACTGTGGGTGGGGCCTGGGCATTGGTGGGTGGGGCCTGGACACTGTGGGTGGGGCCTGGACACTGTGGGTGGAGCCTGGGCACTGTGGGTGGGGCCTGGGCTGGGTGGGCGTAGCTCCTGACACTGCTGGGCGGGGCATCAGCACTGGTGGGCGGGGCCTGTGCACTGGTGGGTGGGGCATCAGCACTGGTGGGCGGGGCTGGCGGTTCTGGAGGCAGTCCAGAGGACCCACGGCCAGAACTGAGTGTGTTGTTTCCCTGGGCTCTCTGGAAGGGGCCGACCCCTGTGTGTCTGCCAGTTCTCTAAGGGAGGAACATTCACAAAGCGTGGCGTGTGAATGAGGGTGTATGTGACATGGTGAGCGCGGCGTGTGTGTGAGACAGCTGTGTGCGTGTGAGTGTGGGGGGGTGTGTGTGTGTGGTGTGTGTATGTGCATGTGTGTATGTGTGTACATGTGTCTGAGAGAGCATGTGCAAGAAGGACGGAGGGTGCGTGTGGGTGTGTGGGCGTGTGTGTGAGACAGGCATGTGTGAGAGTGTGAATGTGTGTGTGTGTGAATGTATATGAGTGTGTGGGGCTGTATGTGTGGGTGTGAATGTGTGTGAGCATGTGCACGTGTGTACATGTGTGTGCGCGTATGCCTGTGAGAGGGACAGAGGTTGCGTGTATGTGTGTGAATGTGTGTGTGCATGTGCCTGCGAGAGGGACAGAGGGTACATGTGGGTGCCTGTGGGTGCATGTATGTGTGTGAGCGTGTGTACGAGTGTGTGTGCCTGGGAGAGGGACAGAGGGTACGTGTGGGTGCATGTATGTGTGTGAGCGTGTGTACGTGTGGGTGTGTGTATGTGTGTGAATGTGTGTGTGTGTGCCTGCGACAGGGACAGAGGGTACCATGTGGGTGCGTGTATACGTGTCGGTGCATGTATACGTGTGGGTGCATGTATGTGTGTGTACGTGTGTGTGTGTGTGCCTGCGACAGGGACAGAGGGTACCATGTGGGTGCATGTATACGTGTGGGTGCATGTATATGTGTGTACATGTGTGTGCGCCTGCGACAGGGACGGGGGGTGCGTGTGGCTGCCGGGCGCGGTGGCCGCTGCAGTCTGCCGTCCCTTGGTGGCGGCACCGGCCGCAGGGTCGGGCTGGGTGCTCACCTGCTGCGTCTCTGGGCTCCGTGACTGTCAGCAGCTTCTCCTCTTGGAACCTGCTCTCTGGCCTGGAAAGAGGGGGCCCTGGCGTCCCCAGGGGGGTGGGAGGACAGTGGGAGAAAGCCGCACGCGCCGAGGGGGCCGACAGGCCCGGGCAGCGGACCAGGGACGGCCGCAGCTGTGCGCCCTCCCGGGTCTCCTGGCTCCGGAGTGGCCGTGTCCCGAGGGCCACCCTGCCCTTCCTGCGCGCTCAGGAGAGCAGGTGTGCGCTGGGGCCCCGCCTTCCGCCTCGTTCTTCCCGGCGTGGGAGGAGACACTGGGGCAGACATGTCGGGGTCACAGCCCCCCAGCGTTGCTGGCAAGCGTGGGGTCATTCCTGCAGTCTGTGAGCAGAGCGCCCACACTCTCGTCAGGCCCTGAGAAGAGCACCGGCCCTCAGTCCAGGCCGGTGCCTGACCCGGCTCCTCTGTTTACCGGGCCGCACCTGGTTTAGCGCCAGGGCACCTGGCGACCTCCAGAATTTAATCGCTTGGCCGTGCTTTTCTTTCCACTCACTGCCCTGTTCCCCGTCTCCCGCCCACCCTGGAACCCGGCGCCCCTGACTTGGACGGTGGGGAGACGAGGACGGTCAGTTCAGGCCGTGAGAAGGGGGTCTGGGGACACCAGGGTGTCCCCACTTCTTCCCTGACCCCCAGAGGCTGGCGGGGTCTTGGCGGGAATTGGCTCCTTCGCCCAGAGAGCTGGCCTGCTGGGTCGGGGTGCTGGACACGGGTCCCCCACTGGCCCGGGGCCCTCAGGTGGCCACGGGGCCGGCTCGGGACGCGATGCCGGGGGCTCCTAGAGGCTGGCGGGCCTCCGCCCTTCTCACGCCCGGCCCTTCCTGCTCTTCTTAGCGGAGGCGTCTCGTTCCTTCGTTCATCCCGTGAGCGGACAGCCGGGCGCCGTTCCCGGTGCCGGGAGCTCGTCCTGAACAAACAAAAGTCCTGCCCTCCTGGAGCTCACCCTCCAGAGCGGTGTTGTCCGGTGGAACATCCTGCAGCCATGGAATGTTCTAGATCCGCAGTGCCCACATTGGAGCGCTCAGAATGTGGCCAGAGCGGCGAGGAGCGGACGCTTTCGCGTCATTTAGCTTTAACTCGCGTCAGCTTAAGTGTAAGTCACACCTGCGGCCAGGGGCCACCCCTCTGGTGGCACAGGTCTGGCGGGAAGACGGCTGTGCCGGGAGTAGGCGTTCGGTGTGGGTTGCCTTCTCGGGCCCCTTTCCGAGTCACAAGGGCCTTCCTGCATGTCTGGACGGGCTTCGCCTGGGCACTTGCAGGGGTGGGCCGGGAGGGGCGCGTCTCCCCGTAGCCCCCTCCTGTGTGCTTAGACACGGGAGATCCCAAAATGCCACCAGAATGCAGCCCCTCGGGGATGGGGGCCTTCTCCTGCGTTGGTTTTTATGTTTAGCTTCCAGCCCGCAGCTTGGCATTTCAGGGGCTCCTCAGTGGAATGAATGAAGGCGTGGATGTAGGAATGAATGCATGACGGTTCCGGCTCTGCTAGTGACAAGCTGTGTGACCTTGGGCAAGTCGCGGAGCCTCTCTGTGCCTCAGCCAGTGGAGATGACAGCAGCGTGGGGTTGGTAGGAGGGTTACCTGGGCTAAGGCTCCCACCCCCAGCATCCGGAGCAGAATCTGCACTGGCTCTCTGGGAGCTTCTGTCGTAGGAATATCGGAGGAAGCCAGCCTCTCTCTCCTGGTCCCTCCTCTGCTGCTCGGCCAGCTCTCGGGGACCTGGGTGGCATTCTTGGGGACCTGAGGGACCTGGGTATTGGCGAGTGTCACCCTGTCTCTTAGAGCTGGAAAGAGGTGGAGGGGTCATCGGCTCCAGTCCCTTTGTTTGGAAACTGAGCCCAGAGACCACAAGCGACCTGGCTGGGGTCACGCAGCTGTTTGGGCAGTCACGGAGCTGCAGGTGGGTCGCCGTGCTGGCTGTCACCTACCCGGCCAAGCCTGTTCTCACTGGGCAGCTCTGTGGACGGACATTGGTCGCTGCGGGGCAGCCCGCAGGAGGGACAGACTCAGGGTCAGAAAGGCCCAGCCCTGCCCCCCCCCCCACTGGGGACAGTGCCCTGGCTCGGCCGGGGGGGTGTTCAGCACAGGCCGTGGACGCCAGCAGAGGTGCCCCCCGCTCTGGGGCCCAGGGAGCCTGGTGCTCTCCCTCGATTTCCCCTCTCCCAGGGGCCCAATGTCATCACTCAGGGGCAGCATTGGAGGCCCAAGGAAGGGGTGCGATTCCCACCCTCCCCTCCCCTCCCTTCTCCTTCTGCTCCCGCCCCCTTCCTGACCCCCAGCCCGGCCCCAGCCTCCCCTCCCCCCCAGGCCCCTCGCGGCTCCCCCCGGGGCTGCCCTGTGCCAGCGCCTGCCTGTGTGAATGTCTAATCTCCAATTTTTTTCGCTGGGCTCCAGCCCATTTGCATAATCCACATAGTCACCCTGGTTTTAATTGCCCACAACTCTGCAGAAAGATCATGTGGTTAAGTGGTAAATCATAATTAGATAAATAATTGGTTTGGCCACAGCAAGCTGCTTTTGTTACACCTGCCATCTGCTGGACCCGTTTTTTCTTCTGGCCAGAACAATGCGGTTCTGATGACAGAGCATGCTGCTTCCCTCTTCTGGGGGGAGGGGGCGGGGGGGGGCCGAATGGCGGGGCTCGGAAGCAGAGCCTGGAAGATTGCCCGGTTGCTGGGGTCCGCGCCTGCGTCTCTCTCCCTGCACGCCACACACTCGCCATCCATCACCCGGCCCGGTTAATGCGTCAGAGTGGCAAATTTGACTTCTCTGCAGAAAAGGGAGGGAGGGGGGGCACCTGGGGGACGCGGGGGGCCAGCAGGGGCCGCCCAAAGCCCCGGCCTTGCCTGGGCTTTGTCAGGTGGCCCTGACAGGCCAGGGCAGGAGGCCGGCTGCGGAGGGCCTGGGTCCAATCCCCGGGGCCGGTGGGGGGCCAGCGGGCAGGGGTTGGAACCGCCGGGCCTCCCTGCCCCACCGCGGTCAGCTTCTCCATCTGCTGCTCGTTGAAGGAGCCTTTATTTTCCACGGCCCAGGCCCCATCTGCGAGCCCAGGAGTCTCCCGGGGAACTGTGGCCCCGGGGCTGGCCAAGGCGCTGGCCGGGGCCTCAATCGGGCTGCTGTGCGTCTTCCTACGTTGGACTGGGGGTTCTAGACACCGTCCCCGTCGGTCAGACCCTCGCTGCGTGGCGTGAGCAAGTTTCTCGGCCTCTCGGAGCTTGTTTGTCCGTCTGAGGAACAGGAATCGTCACTGTCGTGGGCTTGCTAGGAGGGTCAAAGGGCAGAGCGTGGGTGGAGTCTGTCGAGGGACACCTGCGCTAAGTGCACGCCTGGCATGCGTGGTCGGTGGGGTTCGTGGCCGCTGGTTGTGACTGCTGCCTGGGACGGCGCCGGCGCTGCCTCCTCGGGCGTTAATGGGGGCCGGCGGGGCTGTGCTGAGTGTGCTCATGGAAGACGTAGCCCTGCGCTGGGAAGGACCCAGGAAGGAGGGGCCTTGGGAAGAAACCTGGAGGGCGTGGAGGGGTGGAGAGGAAGGACACGCCCTCTGACCCCCGCCCCCACCTCCTCGCCCCCGCACAGACCGGGACCCTCCTGCTCCCAGGCCATCCTGTCTCTGCTGAGGACAAACGGACACAGAGGCCCCACCCCCTGCTCTCTGGCCCCGGTGTCCCCTGCATCCCCTCCCCAGACGGCGCTCGGCCTGGAAGGCTGTCCCCAGGCCTAGCACGCTGCCCCTTCCCCTTGGTCACCCAGGGTCTTCCAGCATTTGCAGCTGGGGAAACCCAGGAGGTGCCCTTGCTTCTCCTTTGCGGCCGGGGGCTCAAGGCCTGGCCCAGGCCGGAGGGGCGAGGGGCATGCGTAGGTGTCGCGGTCTTACTGATGAGAAACCACTCGTATCTTACGTCCTGAAAACCCACCGTTTCCCTGTTGGGAAACCTGGGACACGTTCCATGTGGCTGGGACTTTGGAATGTCAGATATTTTGTGTGTTTTTCCATCCATCCATCTGTCATTCACCCATCTATCCATCTGCCTGCCTTCCAGCCAGCCAGCCACCTATCCTTCCACCTACCCACCTACCCACCTATCCATCCATCCATCCATCCATCCATCCATCCATCCATCCATCCATCTGTCATTCACCCATCTATCCATCTGCCTGCCTTCCATCCAGCCAGCCACCTATCCTTCCATCTGCCCAACTACCCACCTATCCATCCTTCCTCCAACCACTCACCCATCCATCTGTCCATGCATCCATCCATCCACCCACCTGTCCATCTATCCTTCAATCCACCCATCCATCTGTCCTTCAGTACATCCATCCACCCAACCATCTATCCATGCATCTATCCATCCACCTAACCATCCATCCATCCATCGTCATTCACCCATCTATCCATCTGCCTGCCTTCCATCCATCCAGCCACCTATCCTTCCATCCACCTGTCCATCTATCCTTCAATCCACCCATCCATCTGTCCTTCAGTACATCCATCTACCCAACCATCTATCCATGCATCCATTCATCCACCTAACCATCCATCCACTCAACCATCCATCCACCCAACTATCCATCCACCCGTCCATCCATTCATCTATCCATCCACCCAACCATCCATCTACCCTCCATCCATCCATCCACCCTTTAGTCCATCCATCCATCCACCCTTCAGTCCATCCATCCATCCACCCTTCAGTCCATCCATCCATCCAACCATCTATCCATCCATCCTTCCATCCATCCATTCCATTACCATCTATCCATCCATACACCCATCCATCTATCCTTCAGTCCATCCATCCATCCATCCATCCATCCATCCATACATCCATCCATCCATCCATCTGTCCTTCAGTCCATCCATCCATCCACCCTCCACCCTTCCATCCATCCACCCTCCACCCATCCATCCACCCACCCACCCTCCCTCCATCCATCCACCCACCCACCCTCCACCCATCCATCCATCCGTAGGCCCCATACTTAGTCTAACGGAGGGGTCTTTTCGCCGTCAGAGACTCTGCCTCCTCACCCACTTCTGCGTCACACCCCGAAGGAAGGACGTGTCTGCTTTTCTGGCGCCACCATCGTGGGCCCCTAAAAGGACGGGGTACCTGGCCCGCCGTAGCTGCAGGCACCATCACTGCCTCGGGAAACAAGTCCTCCCAGGAGCAGTGGCCTCGGCCTTTCCGGACTTTGGCTTTCAGAGAGACTCCCCCGAAGGCACCTGGGCACCTGCCCTCACCTGGTGTGCCGTCGCTGTGTGTGCCGACGCATTCCGGATCCTTCCTGAGAACACTCTGCTCTCAGATATCCGGCCCTGTTTTCCCCATAAGCCCACATACACCTCTCGGACCGAATAGCTCAGACTTTGGCTCAGAAAATTTAGTTGTTTTTGTTTTCTGACATTGTATTTGCCTGATACAGTAGCCAACATGGGGCTATTTAAATTTAATTTTTAATTTAAAATTAAATAAAATTTGAAATTCGGATCCTTGGCCACACCGGCCACAATTCCAGTGCTTGGAGGCCACGTTGGATAGCTGTGATGTCAGCCCGGATGGAGAACAATCCCGTCATCATGGAATGTTCTGTGGGACAGCACTGTTCTAACAGTTTACTCACACAGGTTCTTTTTTTTGAGACAGAGTCTCGCTCTGTTGCCCAGGCTAGAGTGAGTGCCGTGGCGTCAGCCTAGCTCACAGCAACCTCCAACTCCTGGGCTCAAGCAATCCTCCTCCCTCAGCCTCCCAAGTAGCTGGGACTACAGGCAGCGACCTACCGTGCCCAGCTAATTTTTTCTATATATTTTCTGTTGTCCAATTAATTTCTTCCTATTTCTAGTAGAGACGGGGTCTCGCTCTTGCTCAGGCTGGTCTCGAACTCCTGACCTCAAGCGATCCTCCCCGCTTGGCCTCCCAGAGTGCTGGGATCACAGGCGTGAGCCACCGTGCCCGGCCTAGATTCTGGAATAGCTAAAAGGTGGGCCACTCCGGGCCGTGCCAGGTCTCGGGTTCGATTTTTCTGCACCCTCCTAATAGGGGGGAGGCCTGAGCTGGGAACCAGATTCGAGTTTTCGTCTTGTCTGTGCTGCTGCGTGACTTGGGTGCCGTCACTGAACCTCTTTGGCCTGCAGAGATAGGATTTGGGGGTGCTCGGAGGGGGTGCCCTGCTGTCCTTTCGGAGTGGTAGAGAGAAAGGTGGAAAATGGCATCGGATAGATTTGTGATGCTCCCCCGACCCGGGCTCGCAGACACTGTGCTCGGTAAGCACATAAAACACGGAGACGGCGGGCACGCGTGGGGATAGGCGTGGCCCACCCTTCCGGACCGGACGCTGCCGGGTTTCAGGGGGAAAATGTGTCCTGTCTGCAGAAAACGGTCTGCAAGGAAAGACGGTTTTTTCTGGCTCTCCATCTTTTTCTCCCGGGCCTGGGTCTTTTCCCGTCTCCTCTGGGAAGAGGAGGAGCTGCACGGGACGGCCCGGAGGGTGTCTGTGGCCGACTCCTGCTTTCAGGGTCTCTGCGCTGCCCGCCTCGGGTTTGTCCGCGCCCAGCTCTGCACGGCGAGAGCCAAGTCAGCGTGCCTGGCTTACCTGGGCTGCCGGCATCGGCTTTCCAGGGAATGCCCGGCCACCTTCCCCGGCGTGGTCTCTCCGCCTGTGTCCTGCCTCCAAACAGGCCACCTTGGAAACCAACTTTGACCTTTGAGGAGTTGCCAGGTGTAAGCAGCGCCTGCGTGAGCTGAGCCTGGGCCCCGGGCTCCCCGGGCAAGGCCCGAGGGTCCCAGCAAAGGCAGGGGTGGAGAGTTCCTTCCCGGGCAGCCGGGCAGAGCAGGGGCTCCAGGCTGGCCCCCAAAGTGCCCAAGGCAGGGGACACTGGGCTGGGGCTGCTGCCCCACCGCTCAGCGCTGGGGACGGGGCTTGGCCGGTCGGCCCTTGGCTGTCAGCCCCTCCGAAAGCTCTGTCCAGAGTCCCCAGATGAATGCAGGGCCTTGTCTGGGAGGGGGGAGGACCCACAGCCTGTGACCAGTGACAGAGCCCGTGGGCGGCGGCCGGGGGCGCAGCCGGTGGTTGGCAAAGAAACCACCAAGCCCCCCTCCCCCCGGGCCCTGCTCCACACGTGCTCCCCCCCCCACTCCCCCTTGATTATTTTTCTCGGATGTTGTGAATTAAATCTTCCAGTAACCGCAGGAGACGTCTCTGGGTAAGGCCCGCTCGCAGCTCCGTGCGCCGATAGAAGTTGTTAAATGAATAATGTCGACTTACACTGGGGACCCAATTCTCTCTGAATGTAATTCCCTTCCGAGCTACCCGGAGCTTCCTGGAGAAACCGTAAAAATAATAAACACGTCTCGATAGCAGAGAGGTTGGTAGCACTGCTTCCAGTTCTTTCGGGGAGCAGAGGAGGGGAAGAAGAAATAAAAAATTAAATTTTGAAAGAGGATCATGCCGCAAATCAGATGACAGAGGGAGCCGGAGTCGATCAGGTGGTTCTCAAAGGGCGAGCCCCAGAGCACCCCCTGGGAGTGGAGGGTGGGGGCAGGGCTTACCTGTTGAAAGTAGAGCGTAGGCTCCACCCTGGACCCGTCCCCAGTCTAGAATGTGGGCGAGGCAGGTGGGGTCGTGACGTGACTCCCCTGTGTCTCCACCAGGCGGTTTTTGTGGGATGTGGAGTTTGGGGATTGTGGGTCGGCAGGGCAGTGGGGTGGATCTTGAGGTCTGGTTTCCTGGCCACGTGAGCCCTCGCATGCCTCCCTCCCTGTTTCCCCTTCTCTACCTCCTAACGTCCCTGCCAGCCCTGAACCGGCTGTGAGGCTCACGGGCTTGTCACCTGGGAGAAAGGTGAGGTTGTCACCCTTGCCATGTGCGAGGCTCTGCAACTTCCGTCTTCCTGACATGGGAGGGCGGCAGTGGCCCTCCGTGTGGCCGAGGCCTGGCACGGCCCCTCCCGCCCACGAGAGCCCCCCCCCCAGCCCTGACGGGCCGCCCGTGTGTGGTCCTCGGCTTCTGCAGGTGGTCTCAGGTGTCCCGTGAGCGTGTCTTCCCCGCCGCGCTGCAGCCAGCCGGAGACTCACGGGGACCACATCAGCCAGCCCCCCCCACCACCCACGTGGCTGCTTCCAGCAGAGCCTGCTTTTAAGGTGCCACCTTGGGTTATTAACGGGCACACTCACAGATGGGGTCAGAGCGGCGTGGGGACTTGCCCAAGGTCGCAGAGCAATTTGCCGGCGGAGCCAGGAATAGAACTCCTGAGCTGGGCTGTGCTTGCTCCTCCTGCTCAAATTGCCAGACAGGCAGGTCTGAGCGGCGGCGCGGGGGAGGGCCGGGCTCCGCGGCCTGCCGAGATGTGGGCCAAGGGGAGGGGCCGGGGAGCTGTCATCCCAGCCCCGATGGCGATGCCCGGTGACAGCTCTCTCCAGGGCCACTGTCATTCCTGGAAGAGGAGGATGTTTTGAACTCCAGGCGAGAGGTTGATGTGGAGAGGCCTGGCTGGGTTTGTAGCTGTGAAAGCTCTGGTCGTGTGTGTGTGTGTGTGTGTGTGTGTGTGTGTGTGTGTACACGTCAGTGTGTTTCTCTTGAGATATCTGGGAGCCTTAAAAACAACAACAACAAAAAAAAAAAACACCAAAAACCCAGCATTTGTTTTCCTAGTGACTCTTTTGCAAAATACCCGGCTACCGGCAGGGACTGGCATGGCATTGCAGATGTGGGGGCTGATGACAAAACCCATCGCGTCAACTCGGGGAAGGCACTTTGTCGTTCTAGGACGACAGGGCTCGGGATGCATGAGTTCCGGGAGGTTCCCGCATCCTTTTTTTAGCTGCGTTTATTTTGGGGACAGGACGGGCGTGCGGAGTGTTTGCTGCTGATGAGGGTTTGTGTCCTCCTAGGGGCTCCTTGATTTCATCTCAGTTCCCTCAGCGTGGCAGAAAGCGAGGACCCCGAGGGAAACCCTGGGCCGGACAGGGAGGGTCAGCTTCCACTGTGGGGTTAGCGCCGCCATCCGGGAAGACTGCCTGGAGGAGGCAGGATTTTAAAGTCAGGGCTTTAAGGAACCTATTGACCACTTGCCCCTTCCTTGGTGCTGGAGATGTGGGAAGGCGTCCCCGGCAGGGGGTGTATGGTGAGCAAAGGTGAGGGGAGGTGCTCTGTCCAAATCAGCCAGGGAGGGAGGGAGGAAGGGGGGAGGACAGGGCAGGGGCAGGGAAGGGTAGGGGGGCTCTGTGAGTTGAAAGAGACCAAGAGATGCTTCTGGAATGGCCCATGGAGGGGAGGTTGGACTTACAAGTCAGGCCAGGAGGTGGGAGTGTGCGGGTGGAGCCGTGGGGTGGGGGGATAGCCCTGTGGGGGACTCGAAGCAGGCAGAGGGAGAGCAGCCCGCCAGAAGATGAAGCCGGAGGAGGCGAGGTTGGTCCAGGGCGGCAGGAGTGGGGTGCAGCCACTGGGGAGCCGCCCAGGCCTGCGCAGAGCCCAGGGCTGCGTGGGCACACACGGCAGGGCCGGCATGCAGAGCGGCCTTTGGCGGCAGGTGGACGGCCAGCAGGGAGGGCGTGCAAGGGGCCGAGGGTGGGGAGGGGGGCATTGCAGGGTGTGAGCTTTGCAGACAGAGGCAGGACGAGGGGCCAGGCAAGGGGGACGGTGAAGAGCCCACGCTCTTGGGCAGGTAGACGTTGACAGAGGAGACGACCCGTGGGCCGGGGGCCTCCACAGCTGCCCTAGGCTCGCGGCCCAGCAGCACCCGGGGGAGCCTCGGGCTGCCGGCCAGAACTTCCGTCCCCAAGAACTTCCAATGCTGCAAACACTTCTAAGGTCTAACCTTTCCTCCCTGATTATTTCCATCGGCGACACCAAATTACAAAGACGTTAATACAACAAGAGCCGGAGCACACGGCCCCAGCGCCCTGCCGGCCCCTGGGCTGGCGCTGGGCTCTGAGGCTGGTGTGCCCGGGCCCCTCGTGACGCTGGGGTCTTTTTTTTTTTTTTTTGAGACAGAGTCTTGCTCTGTTGCCCAGGCTAGAGTGAGTGCCGTGGCGTCAGCCTAGCTCACAGCAACCTCAGACTCCTGGGCTCAAGCGATCCTCCTGCCTCGGCCTCCCGAGTAGCTGGGACTACAGGCACGCGCCACCATGCCCGGCTAATTTTTTTGTATATATATTAGTTGGCCAATTAATTTCTTTCTATTTATAGTAGAGACGGGGTCTCGCTCTTGCTCAGGTTGATTTCGAACTCCTGAACTCAAACGATCCGCCCGCCTCGGTCTCCCAGAGTGCTGGGATTACAGACGTGAGCCACCGCGCCCGGCCCTCTGGGGGCCTTTAAACATGCAGTGAAAGTCGGGGAACAGGCACCCTGAGATAGAGGTTTCTGAGGCTCCCTTAGGGTTTGTGTGGGCGCCGGTGGACACCCGAGGGCCCCGGCCAGCCTGGGGTTCTAGAGTAGCTCCCGGTGTCCTGCCCCACCCAGGTCTGTCCTGGGCCGGCTCTCCTGCTGGCAGTCTGGGCACGAGGCCTGTGTCTTCGCGGCGTCCGTGGCGGGGGTCTGGCTTGTGGCTGTCCTCTGAGAGCCAGCTGATAGACCAGGAAGTCACAGGAAAACTCCTGACCCGGCATGAGGTCAGCCGGTTAATCTTTACAAAGGAGGGTTATTCTCAGAGGCTCCTGGGGGAACCAGCCACGGTGGCCATCGCTGTGCCGGTTACAGGGGCTACCCCTGCCTTCCCCTCACCCCCGAGAGGGGCCATGCCAGCCTCCGGTCGGGTCCAGGACTGGGGGCTCCCCTGCCACCGGATGGCTTCCAGCAGGCCTCGTTTCTCTGTGTGCCTCCGTACCTGCCCAGGGTCACAGGTGGCTGCTTTCCAGGCAGGTGGCCAGGTGGCAGGTGTGTGCATTTCCGTGTCTCACCCCCAGCTGCTCAGGGCGCCTGGAATGGGAGAACTGTGGATTGAAGACAGACCAGGTCTGCAGCTCCGGGCGGGGACCTCACGGGAGGGCGGGGTCACAGTGAGCCCCCAGCCTGAGCTTGGATCCAAGCCCTGGAAGCAAAATCCACTTGAGCACAAGGATGGGTTTCTCTGCCACTGCTCAGCCCCAACGGCCTGAGGGTCATAAGCACAGCCTGAAAGGGAATTTCCAGGGGACGCTGGGAAGGTGGCATCTGCTTGGGAGTTCTGGGAACCACAGGCCCCGCCCTGCGTCCGGCCCTCCCAGTGGCAGCAGGGGGAGGGGGTGGGGTCCCGTGGTTCCAGTCGGATGTTTCTTTTTTCTTTCCTTTTTATTTTATTTTTTGTTTTTTTGAGACAGAGTCTCACTCTATTGCCTGGGCTAGAGTGAGTGCCATGGCGTCAGCCTAGCTCACAGCAACCTCAGACTCCTGGGCTCAAGCGATCCTCCTGCCTCAGCCTCCCGAGTAGCTGGGACTACAGGCACGAGCCACCATGCCCGGCTCTTTTTTTCTGTTTTTCAGTTGTCCAGCTAATTTCTTTTCTCTTTTTAGTAGAGACGGGGTCTCGCTCTTGCTCAGGCTGGTCTGGAATTCCTGAGCTCAAGCAATCCTCCCGCCTCAGCCTCCCAGAGTGCTAGGATTACAGGCGTGAGCCACCACGCCGGGCCCGGATTTTCCTTGATGGAGGTGAAATTCACATAGCATACAATTAGCCATTTCAAAGCGTGCAATTCAGTGGCCTTTAGTGCATTCCCAGTGTTGCAGCCGTCACCTCGATCTTGGTCCAGAACATTTTCTTATCACCCCAAAAGGAACCGTCGATGGACATTTAGGTTGTTTTTACTTTCTGGCTGTTGTGAATAGCTCTGATAGGAACGTGTGTGTGTGTGTGTGCGAGCGCGCGCGCGAGGTTCTGTGTGGACGTGAAGGTGGGTTTCCTTCTTCCTGCAGATCCGTGCCATAGTGTCATGTGTCAGGACTCACTCCTGTGGCTGAGTGACACCCCGGTGTAGGGACAGACCGGGTTTTAACTGGTTGTGCACCTTCGGGTGCTCATCTGGGCTGGAGGCTAATTTTTTTTTTTTTTTTTTTGAGACAGAGTCTCACTTTGTTGCCCAGGCTAGAGTGAGTGCTGTGGTGTCAGCCTCGCTCACAGCAACCTCAGACTCCTGGGCTCAAGCGATCCTCCTGCCTCAGCCTCCCGAGTAGCTGGGACTGCAGGCATGCGCCACCATGCCCGGCTCATTTTTTCTATGTATATGTTAGTTGGCCAATTAATTTCTTTCTATTTATAGTAGAGATGGGGGTCATAGTAGAGACAGGGTCTCGCTCTTGCTCAGGCTGGTTTCGAACTCCTGGGCTCAACTGATCTGCCCGCCTTGGCCTCCCAGAGTGCTGGGATTACAGGCGTGAGCCACCGCGCCCGGCCGTGGAGGCTAAGTTTTAAAGACGTAGTTCTGAGTACGAAAGCCAGACCGGGTGCCGTCAGCATTTAAAATTCACAAAGCAGACTTGGGTGGCTGGTGGGGTCCCCGTCTGCTCCCCTGCCCTTTCCTCCTCCCCGCCCGTCGGGGAGCAGCCAGTGGCCGGCAGGGCCTGGGCTCACGCACGTGGCTGGCGTGATCCTGGGAGCATGTGCCATTCCCCACGGCGTCTCCCCCTTTGGGAGAAGAGAAGGAAGTTCCGCTGCCCTCGCCCCGGCCTGGTGTGGACGTGGCCTCAAGTGACCGGCCTCCCAGCCCACCCGGGTCTGGTGCCACAAAGCGCTTCCTCATAAAACCTTATCTCTCTACGTGCACTGCCCTCCCATTTCCTGCACGCACCAAAGTTCAGGCCGTGCTTCTGGGCGCCACTGTGTCCCAGGCACTGGGCACGGCTCCGCACGCTGGCCTGTCTTGTCTGGTCCCCACCAAAGCGGGGGCAGGGCCACGTTCCTTGCCCTGCAGCAGCTGGGGAGACCCACCCGTGCACAGTGGGGTGGAGACTTGCCCAGCCTGGCGCTGGCCCGGCCGTTGACCCGCGTGTGCGTGCCATGTGTGCTCCCAGGAGCCGCGTCTTAAGATCGGCCCTTTGGATGATCAGGGACAGAGGTTAACGTGTGCAGGAGGGGGCAGGTGTTTGGCCCAGGATATTTCCAGAGAGAGGTTCTGCTCGGTAGCTGGAGGTGCCCCGCAGGGAGCGAGGAGACAAGCTCATTCGGTTTTATAGGTGATCAGAGGCCAGGGCGAGGCCGTGGGCCACCAGGGAGTCCAGACCGCGTTGCCGGGACTGGAAGAACTTTCCTGATGGGAAGAGAAGCCTCGAGGATGGGCTGCTCCACCCCGACGGCTGTAGATTTATCAGGGTCTGTTTCCCGTGTGGTTCTCGTTGTCTGATCTGCGTGGTTGAAAGTTCCGTGGCACATGCCCCCCCTTCTCCTCGCCTGCGCCCCAGAAGTTCCCGCGCCTGCCCTTGAAGTCTGTCGCAGGGCGGGCCTGCCAGGTGGACGGGATTCAGGGCCCAGGATTCTGAGTGTGCTGTGATTCTGTAAACGCCTGCTAAAATAAGACCGCTCGGGAACACGCTCCCTGCTTTACATCATAAATGTTGACAGTGGGAGAATTTGGCCAGGTTCCTCTCAAATATGAAAAATGGGAGCTAGGCCTGCAAGGAAACGAAAACCTGGCACCCCCGTCCCCAGACAGCAGCGCCGGAGGACGCGCTGCCGGGAGCCCTGGGGAGGCGGGTTGGACTTGTCTCAGCCTCCATGTCCCCATCTGTGCAATGGGCTGTGAGCATGGACCAGGGCAGGTGCCCTCAGACAGCTGCACCGTATGGGAGGGTGCAAGGGAGAGGGGCGAAGGGCGGCAGGCTGCCAGAGAAGGCTGCCTGCAAACTGTCTCTTTGCCAGTAGCCCTCACCAAGGGGCCTGCGCCTTCCGCTGGGCCCTGGAGGTTCTGGGCAACCCGGGAGAGGGACAGGTTTTGGACAGCGGCCTGGGACTGCCTGCCGGGCACAGGCGTAGGCTCAGCCAGGCCCACCACCAGGGGCGCAGGCCCCAGCCCTGAATGCCGTGGGATTCCCACGGGTTGCCCAGGGGGACTTGAGCTCTTCTCAGGAGTTCAGAAACCCCGGGAGGGTCTGTACTTGACCAAGTCTGCTCAGGCTAGCAGGGGGGCTGACTTGCCTCCCAAAGACAGCAGCTGGCCCGGTGGTGGGGTGAGACGGGGTCACCGGTGGCAGAAGGGTCCAGAACTCCCAGGAATCACTGCCCCCCTGGGGCACCCGGGCCCTCCCCCCTCCCTGCCATCCCCCTTCCCTGCCTGGGCCTGGCCCAGCCATATAAAGTTTAAAGGTTTTAAATGCAAATATTTCTCTTTTATAGATGCCAGCTGTCTCCGGAGAGCACGTTTCCTTGCTGCTCAACTTTATTGTCCAATTAGCTCCCCATATCTGGGCACCGGAGAGCCTGGGGGTGGGGGGAAGGGGCTGCGGGCGGGGCGGGGCGGGGGCGGGGAGGCCGGTTCCCCCTGGGACCTGGGTCCGGGAGCCCGGGTCAAAGGGTGGGCAGGGCCCCTCTCAGAGGCCCCCACCCTGCTGCAGGGAGGAGAGGCAGGAGCCCGGGGCAGTTGGTGGCGGGGGTATTCTTTTCTTATTTAGAAAAATAAAAGCCGGCGGCCCCGCCTCCCTCTGCCTCCTTTTACTCCTCTCTCTCGAGTGCCCCCCGCCCCGCCGCTTTCCAGCCCTGGCAGCGGCGGCGGCCCCATTCACCAGGGCTCGGCGGCGCTCACAAAGCGAGGCAATTAGAATTGAAAATCTATGCAAAACAGCTGTTAACTGATTGTAAAGGAGTGCAGCTGTGTGCGGGGTGCGCCGTGCAGCCGGGCGCTGAAAGGGCAGGAAGTGTCGGGCAGCCCGGGGTTAAGAGGAAAACTCCCGTCACCTCCTCAAAGGGAATTCGCCTTAACCCTTTCCTGCTTCCCCCGTGGGTGACCCGGGCGACCCACAGCCGGCTGAGCCTGTGGGGGTGGGGGGCGGCTCCCCCGGCATCCCTGGAGAACCTGGATCCTCCCCCCAGGGGCAGGTGGGGTGGAGCACAGTCTGCGTTCCCTGTGTCCTCTCCCCCTGCCCCAGGAGCCATGCAGCAGGGCTGGGTTGAGCCTTCAAGCTCGCCTGGGGACTGTCACTGCCCTGAGACGAGAGGCCCTTCTCCCTCTGGGCACTCACTGCCTCGCTGGGGAGGGGAGCCTGGGCCCCCCCAACAACCCCCAGGGGAGGTTTAAACATGCTCCCTCCTGGGACGGCCTGCAGACCTCCGTTCAGTAAGGGGCAGGCCTGGGAATGGGGACGTCGTTTAAGAGCCACCGCGTGGTTGTGTGATCACTATCTGCTGGTGGGACTCAGATGAGTTCCAGAGCCCGGGATGGGGAAGAGCCTTCCTGGGAGAGATAAGATTTAAGCTGAGCTTTGAAGACTGGGACGGATTTCTGGGCCAGTGATAGCAGGGCAGAGAGAGGAGGACGCTTCATCTAAGTGGTGGGGACTGGGCCACGGGGCAGGGCAGGAGGGGCTTGGGAGGGACGGCACGCAGGCAGCCTTGGGACCATGCAGAGGGGCTGGGCGAATCCCAGAGCGCTCAGCTGTGGACGGGGCGCGCCTTGGTTTTCAGGCACCGGACAGCCTTCCAGAGGTGAGCGTGTCCACCTGCGAGGGCTCTGGGACCTGTAGTGTTCCCCCCTGCAGGTGGGTCTTTCTGAATAATCTGGGTGACCGTGGCAGGTAGTTCCTGAGCCGTGCTGCCAGGTCTGAGGACAGCCACGTCTGCCTGTAACTGGAGCTGGAATGTGTGTGTGCCCGAGGCAGGTTAATTAACCTTCTCGGGGCTCCCGCTCCGCTGTGTAATGGGGGTCACTGCCTGCCTTGCAGGGCCGGGAGGGCACTCAGTTGACAGTGCGGGCGCGTGTTAGGTGCCTGGGAAGTGGCAGAAGGGGGCTACACCTCCCTCTCCCCGGAGTCAGGTCCCTGACACTTGCTCAGGCAGGTAACCGAAGCCCCTACGTGCCAGGAGCAGCTGTCAGGGTGGGGAAGTTCCTCCTGTTAGATCTCACGGCGGGCGGCTTGCTGACTCCCAGAGGAACAGGGCTGGCACCTGTGCTAGGACTCGGTGGGGTTGTGGCAATCCAGGTGGTGCCTACGCCCCCGGGCACCTCACCTGGCCCAGGTGGGCACCCAGACAGCTGCGGGGACGGCGCAAGCTGCCAACCTGCCCTCTTGCTACCTAACTCCTTGCCGCCTGGAAGTGTCCCGCCTGTCAGCACCTGCGCTCCGGGGCCTGTCCCCTGGCCTGAGTCGCGTATTAGGACTTGCTTCCGTCCTGTTCCTGGGAGGGCTGGTGTGAAACAGAGGCCGGGGCCTGGTGAGTGTGCCGAGTGATAAATGCCCACCTGTCTCCGGTGGAGGCAGGCCTTTCCTCTGGGCCTCTCTCAGTTCCCCGGCTCCAGGAGCAGGTTTAAGGTAAGTCCTGTTCCTCAGGTTTTGTAACCCCCCTGTGTGGCGCAGGTTCCCTAGGTTCCAGGGCTGGTGGGAGCGGGGCTGAACCTAGTACTCACTGAAGCAGGTACTCAGCAGAGCCAGGTGAGAGCCGCAGAGCCCCGCCTCCTGCTCTTGCAGGCACAGTTTAGACTGGCAGGGGCCAAGGGGTGGGCAGGCAGGCAGGAGCGTCCTGTTGGCCCCGGCACAGAGGAACAGGGCCATGGCAAGGTGCGCAGTGATCCGGCCACCAGGGCAGCCCCCGCCCCGCAGGACTGGCGCCAGCACGCTGCCGTTTCACCCCTTACCTCCCCTCTGGGCCAGTTTTCCATGCAAGTGGGAAGGGCGGCGAGGCACGGTGCCCAGGGAGGGCTCACGGCGGCGAGCTGGGCGCGCAGAGGGCGGTGGCGGGAGGGGGAGCGGAGAGGAGGGGGGACAGCCTGGCGGGAAATGGAGGGAGGCCAGCCTTAGCCCCGAGCGGCGGGAAATTAGGAGTCCGGCGACAAACCTCGTTAGCAGGAGCGCCGGCTGCAGGAGAGCAATTCCCACCCTTAAACTCCAAGGCCGCGCTCCCGGATTACTAATTTCCTCGGGGCGGGCGCGCTGACAGTGAGTGTCATCCATCTCCCCCGCGCCAGCCCGCCTCGTGGCCGCCGCGTCCCCGGCCCGGCCGCGCGTCGCCGGCTCGCGGCTGCCCCCCGGCGGTCGCTGGGCTGCCCGGCAGCGGCTCGGGCCCCCTCGGCCTGTTGGGCTGGAGGTGGAGAGGCTCCAGGTGAGAGCAGCTTGGGGCACACCTGTGAGCACCTGACCTGGGGCAACTCGTGGCCTCAACTTCACCATCGGTGACTTGGGGACCAGACCACCCCGTGTCACAGCCCAGCGGAGCCAGACGCGCACGCGGGAGGGACTGGCCAGCTCTGAATGAGCGGAGTGCTACCTCTCCGTGGCCACCCCACGCATTTTGATCGTTGTGGGCTGTCTTGGTCCTGCTCGAACAGGTGGAAGAACTTGACCCCACCTGCACCCCTAGCCAAAGGCGTCTCCGAGGCAGGAGGCGAGTAGACGGCAGCGTCGAGTCCCGGGGACAGACTCGGAGGCGGGGCCTGGGTGTCTACCTGGGGAACCAGGCTGGGAGGCAGCTCCAGGCCAGGTGCGAGGTGTTCATTTGCATGTTATTGCCCTCCCCCCCGCTGCCTGTAATCCGGGTGGGAAACGGGCTGGACCCGTCCCGGAGGTTTTTAACTCTGTGTTTAAGGCTCCAGGCCAGTTGTTTCTCTCCCTCCCGACACCTCCCTATCCTCCCCTCCCCCGCCCGTGACTTCCCGGCGGGCGGGGCAGGGGGCTCCCCTCCCCCTCCCCTCCCAGCCCAGGCCAGCGCGGGATGTAAGTTACCCCAGGCCTCGCCGCCGAGCTGTGCGTAAATTAAGGCGTCGTGCCAAGGCCCAGGCCCGGAGCGGGCGCCGCCGGGGAGCGATGCGGGTCGAGAAGGGGAAGCGCCCCCCCACGCCCCCCTCCCGCACGCTGGCCGGGCCGGCCGCAGGTAGGAGCCAGTAACGGCCCGGCCGGGCCTCGCCGGTCCGTTTCCTTTTTCGTTTGTGGTCGGCCAGGAGCCTTGTGCAAGGCGGGGGGCCGGCCGGCCGGCGTGCGCCCCCACCCCGCGTGCCCCCGCGCGCGCTCAGCCGGAGGCGGACGCGGAGTGTGCGGGGCCTGGGACGCCCGGCAGGCCCCCGCCCCCAGAGGGCACGCGGGCTGGTTCTGCTCCCTGCTGGCGCGGGCCCCGAATGCTCCAGGCCCGCCAGCGTCATCGGGAACAGATGGATGGGGGGTGGCAGGCGCCCAGCGCTCGCTCCCGTCGCAATCCGGGCTGGCGCAGGGAGGGAGCGAGGGAGGGAGGAAGGCGGGGGAGGCGGGCCCGCGGGGACGGCGGCCTGCGCGCCTGCCAAGCGCGGCGGGCATGTCCCGGGACAGGTTTGGGGCTGGCTGGAGCGCGCGCTGGCACCGGGGGCCGAAAGCCGAAACCCGCAGCGGGGCGCCCTGGGGGTACCGGTTTGCCCCGCGGCTCAAAACTGTGAAAGCGGTGCGTTAGAACATTGTCGGGAGAGTACGGGCAGGGAGGACCCCGTGGCCTCGGCGCTACGCCCGGAGCTCCGGGCGCGCGCGAGGTCACAGCCCCAGGCCGCGGAGGGGGCCTGGGCCGGCGGGGCCCGCCCCTTTAACCCCGCGCTTCCTGGAGACGCGCCCGGCGCGGTGGGGGCGTGGCGGGCGGAGCCGGGGGTGGGGAGGCTGGGGCCCTCTGTCCCTCTCCGCGCCGCCTGTGGGTGCCCAGGAATTTCAGGACGCTCCCTGAGTCATCCCAGTCAAGTGCCTGGGTGAGGTAGGGTGGGGGGTGCCAGGAATGGGGAGGCGCTGCGCCGGGGCCAGAAGCCCAGTGGGTCGTGCCAGTTTCTGGAGGCGGGCGACCTCGCCTCTGACCGCAACCCCAGCTACTTAATGATCCCCTGGCGGCGCGGCGCCTCCGTGGACTCCCCGGCCCCTCGGGCGTGGGTTCTTTAAAGGACTGTCGCCCCCCCCACACCGCCTCCATGGTGGCCTTCCCAAAAGTTACTTAAAACGGGCGTGGGGAGGGCTTTCTAGAATTTTGAGGCTGCAGTAACTGGAGTTAACACACTAAAGGTGGGGGCAGTAAGGTCGGGCACGGGGGGGGGGGGTGTTGGGGAGGATGATTAACTCAAGCCACCTATTTCATGTTTCGTGCTGCCCCCCACACACCAGCGCCAAGAAAGTTCTCCTCCGGGAGGCCCCAGGACGCGGGGCTCGTCTCGCCCGCTATGGGGCCTGCTGTGTGCGCGCCAGGCACTGCTACAGGCGCCGTGTCAGGGCTCTGCTCACGTGGCGAGCGTGTTGTGGCTGCTCCCTAGTTTTGGAGTCAAGTGACCGGTCTTGGCCACCAGTGTCTCCAAGACACCTCCCTCCTCCCCGCCAGCAGTCCAAGCAGGGGTCTCAGGGAGCCATGGGGGTGGCACCTCTCTCACCCGGGTGTCCTCGGCTCACCTGGCCGGCCGGGCCGGGGAGGGGTGGTAGCCGGAGCGGGTATGCCCGGGTGCCCGGCGGTGCGCGCGCGCGCGCCTGTGTGTTTGCGGCTGAAACCCGACACCTCCCGCTGGCTGAGGTCAGGGAGCCGGGAGCGAGCCAGTGGCCCGGGAGTGGGCGGCGTTGCGCTTGGGTGTGTCCTCGGCGGCGGCGGCGACAGCAGCAGGTGTTTCTTGGCCTGGGCCCCGGAAGCTCCACCTCCCCAGCGGGCTCGAGCTGCCGCCGCCGAGCAGCCCTGGGTGAGATAAGCAGTTTAGACAAACACTGGGCGACGGTGGCTCCAGCATGTGTCAGCCCAGGCGGAGCTGCGGGGCCCTGGCATGAAAGGTGAGCGCACTGGACAGGGGACGGGGGTGGGGGGTCCTCCGCACGCCCCCCGTCCCCGCCGAACTCTCCTCCTCCAAGTTCGCGGGTTCCGCGGGGGTGGCCGCCAACGGCTCCCGGGCAACTTCCCCGGAGTGTGAGCGGCGATAAGAGCTGGGAGGGCGGGCAGGCGACCAAAGGCCACCCCCTCCCCCCCGCCTGCGGGTCGCAGCCTGGGCGGCCTGGCTCCGGGCGGGGACGCAGGGCCCCGGGCTCTGGGGCTGCGTTCGGCGAGGGGCGCGTGGGTGCGCCCGGTCGGGTGGGCAGATAAAGTGTGGGGGGTGGGGGCCGGCGCGGCGGGGGGTGTCTCGGAGCGCTGCCGGCGCTCGGGAGCCGGGACGAAAACTTTGCGGCGGCGTGGGAGGGAGCGAAGGGGGGCGGCCGTGCGCCCCCGCGGCAGGTGCTGGCGACGACGGGGGATGGGGGGGCGCCTCGCCGGCTGGGGCCGCACCGTGTGGGTTTTTGTCTTGCTCCCCTCCCCCTCCCCGCCCCCTCGGAGAGGGGGAGGCCACCGGGAGGGCGGGACCGCAGCCTCGCGGGTCCCTGACCCCCGTGCCCTGCTTCCCAGGGAAGGGCGCGCCCGGGGCTCGCCGCGCCTCGCCGCCCTCTCCCCCCACCCCTCGGCGGAGCGGCTCCCTGCCCCTCCCCCTGCAGAAGATGGCTGCCCCAGCCTCGGAGGTGGGAGGGTGATTGCACATCCGCCGCCCCCCACCCGCGCTGTCCTTTTCCCTCCGCGGCCCTTCCTGCTCCGCCTGGACGCGCCTCCCCGCCCCCAGCCCTCCCGGGCCCGGCGGCCGCGCGGATGGGCGGCGAGTGGCCCGACCGAGTGGAGCCGATTCAATTATATTGCAGCACCAGAGACACCTCCTCAGCCGCCCGCCCGCCTCTCCAACAGGCTAATTAAATTCCCTTCGTGGAGGCGGAGCGGGAGTTGGGCTCACCCTCCCTGCGCCCGCCCCCGTCCCCCCTTCCCGCCTGAGCGCCGGGTGGGGGGCGAGGGGCCGCTCAGAAACGTGCCGTGGGGGCTCCAGGCGCAGGCAGGCCGTGGGGGGGGTTCCCTGATTGAGGACAGGGGATGGCACGACACCCCCATTGGATGGGGGGGCCTGCGCCCCTCTCCATGTGGTGGGGCCGGGAGCCCGAGGCTGGAGCCCTGGTTGGAGTGTTGAGGGCTGTGTGAGTGGGGGCAGGGGGAGCGCCCGCCAGGCCCCCAGCTGGGTGGTGGATAGCAGCCGGATTTGAGTCGATTTGCCTCTTACAAACTAGCCTTTGTCTGCAAAGTGCGTTTAAAACACACTAAACCCTTGCTCACCCCTGCGTTGCCTTATCTGGGGCTTGGGGGGTAGGGGCCCACACAGGTTGGGGTTTGGAAACAAAAAGCGAGACCACCAAATGGAGAAAGGGATCCTTTTGTAAAAGGCGCTTGAACAAAAGGCGCTGCCGCGCTCTGGGTGGGAGCATCCCTGCCTAAGCCGATTGCCCGGAGGCGGGGACGGGGCAGAAGGTCTGGGGGTGGGGGGGGACGCTTTGAAACGTGTTCCCTGGTCGGCCGCCCCCAGCCTCTCCCCTGGGACCCTGCACCCCTACCCCTCCGAAGGGGTAGAAGGGGGACCCCAGGTAGGCAGCCTTCCCCTGGGCCTCCCCATGTTACTTAAACTTGGAGCACTTAAGTGCTGCTCACCCTGTGTTTATGGGCCGCCCCCACCCGCAGGGACGGCAGAACCTGAGGCGCAGGCTGCCGGCTGACTCAGCGCCACGCCACAGGTGAGGGGCCAGGGCGCAGGCTCCGACTGGCAGGCTGGCAGCTGTGTGTCATCCCAGCTGCTGGCTGTGCGGGGAGTCACGCCCCGCCCAGGTAGACTAGGAGGTGAGGCCGTGCTCTGCAACAGCAGCTGCTTGGTGCTTCTTAAAACTCGCCCCGGCCCCGGCTCTCTCCAAATCTCTCCCGGGGAGGTGGGCAACCCTGATGGCCAGGTGCGGGCTTGGCTTTTGTCACTCTTGGCAGCAGGAGGGGAAGGAGGGGGGAAGCTGGTGCCAGCCATGGCTTTGACACTTGGAGTTCTCGGTCTCTTCCCTCAAGCCTGGAGGGCAATGCTGTTCTGGGTGCCCCCTGCATGGGGAAGGGAGATTGGGAGGCCTGTTGCCAGGCTATGAGGCTGGGCACAGGAGGGAGGCCACAGGGTGTCCTCGGCAGTGCGGGCCCTGACCTGTGGGGGGGACAGCCTTCAGGGTGCTGGCATGTCAGGGTCCAAAGGGATTTGTAGCTCTCCTCATGTGGTGTCTTTTTTTTTTTTTTTTTTGAGACAGAGTCTCACTTTGTTGTCCAGGCTACAGTGAGTGCCGTGGCGTCAGCCTAGCTCACAGCAACCTCAGACTCCTGGGCTCAAGCGATCCTCCTGCCTCAGCCTCCCGAGTAGCTGGGACTCCAGGCACGCGCCACCATGCCCGGCTAATTTTTTCTGTATATGTTTTTAGTTGTCCTGCTAATTTCTCTAATAGTAGAGACGGGATTGTCTCGCTCTTGCTCAGGCTGATCTCAAACTCCTGCGCTCAAGAACAATCCTCCCGCCTCGGCCTCCCAGAGTGCTGGGATTACAGGTGGCGTGAGCCACCGCGCCTGGCCGTGGTGTCTCTTAAAACTGTTGGTGGCCAGGCCTTCCCGAGCCCGGTTGAGCCACCACGTCTGGGTGCCTGGCTCGGGCCTGCGGGTCTTGCAGAGAGCTCCCAGGCGGTTCTCGTGTGCAGGCTGGGGCCGGGATCGGTGCCCTCGCAGGTGAGCAGACTGAAGCTCAGAGAGGCTGAGGCTGGCCCAAGCCCCCAGGGAGGAGCCGTCCCCTCTGGCAGCCCCGTGGCTGCCTGCAGAGTCACTTCCCCGTCTCTGGGGAAGTTCAGGGGCTGCAGATCTGAGAGTCAGCCTTGTGGTTTGGGAGCAGAGGCCAGGCCTGCCCCCGGGCTCGGCCAGAGGAAGAGCAGGCTCTGCACAGCGCCGCTCCGTGGCAGACCGGGGTCCTGTGCCGCCCTGCCTGAGACCGCCCTCCCCTCTGCGTCCCGAACCCCCCCTTGGGCCTCTGGGCAAGCTCTGTCCACCCCCCCTGAAGGGGACGGGGCCTTCGGAGAGTCTCCTCCTTTTCCAGGATAACTCAGGTGAGCCTAGGTCTAGCCGCTGCCTTTTTTCTTGCCCCCAGGAGCTCACAGGGGCTGGCGGAGTCAGCCAGCAAGGCCGGTTTTTCCTGGCCCCGGCCTCGGCCTTGGAATTCCCAGCCTGGGTTACTCGAAGTCCACAGCCAGCCGGGTTGAGCTGGGCTGGATGGGAGCCCTCTCTGGGTAGCATGTTAATCGCTTCTGTTGTGGCAACAGCAGGCGTCCTCCAAAACCACAGGCTACGTGAGGCCGGCCTCCCTCCCTCCCTCCCCTCTCCCCTCCCTCCCTCCCGCCCTTCCCCTCCTGCTCCTGGTGTGCGGGGGAGAGCCGTGTTCTTAACCTGCAGAGATCCGCGTTTCAGGTGGCATTTCATCTCGGTGACTGCGCGGAGACCAGCGCCGTCTCGCTTTAATTCCTCCCCCCGTGGAGCCTCAGATCTCGGTGGCCTGGCCGAGTGCGCGTGGGACGCCGTGCTTTTCTGGCTTCACTTCCACACGCGCTCTGGCCTTTCTCCCCGGCGGAGGCCACAGCCTGGGAGGCGACGTCTCTGAGTGTTCCTGTCAGCGAGAATTTATTGAGTGCCTCCTCTGAACCCAGCCGTGCGCTCGCTGCCGGGAGGTGTGCAGACAGATAAAACAGGAGCGCGTCCAGAAGCAGCCCTTTGCACGCCTGCCAGACGCACGCTGGGGGCCTTTTAATCTCGCCTCTGCAGCCCGGTCCCCCGCCAGCCGCCTCTCTCACGCCCCCGGCTGCAGCCAGACGCAGCCGGCCGCTCTCGCCGCTCCTGCCCTCCGTCTGGCCGAGTCCCAGTCCCTGCACGGGCTGCCCCCTCTGCCCCGAATGGTCCGTTCAGCTCCAGGTCCCACCTGTCCCTGAGGCCGGTCCGTCCGCCCCTCCCCACCTGAGGCCTCTGTCACCCCGCCCGCCCCCCGTGTCTGGAGGTCCACAGGGGAAGTGAGAGTGCAGGGCCTGGGGCGCGGGGTGCAGATTAGGAGGGGCCAGGGCCCCAGGTGAGCTCTGGGTTGGCCGGCACCTGACCAAGGGGTCGGGCTGAACTTGAGGCTTTTGTGGGGCTCCCGTGGAACTTGGAGGTTTCTGGGGGAGAGAGAGACGGGTTTGCAACTGGGGAAGGAGGTGGAGGAAGTGGGCCGCCTCCAGCCGTCCCCCTGGCCAGAGAAGTCCACAGCTCAGGGGTGGGGCCCGGGCATCTCTGGTCCTTAAAAAGCCGCCTAGGTGATGGCAGTGTTGCAGCCACAGCTGAGCTTCCCCCTAGCTTCCTGGTCACCTGAAGGGTGGGGCAAGGGCTTTTTAAATACTCAGCCTCTGCCAGGCGTGGTGGCTCACGCCTGTAATCCTAGTTCTCTGGGAGGCCGAGGCGGGCGGATTGCTCGAGGTCAGGAGTTCGAAACCAGCCTGAACAAGAGCGAGACCCCATCTCTACTATAAATAGAAAGAAATTAATTGGCCAACTAATATATATATAAAAAATTAGCCAGGCATGGTGGCGCAGGCCTGTAGTCCCAGCTACTTGGGAGGCTGAGGCAGGAGGATGGCTTGAGCCCAGGAGTCTGAGGTTGCTGTGAGCTAGGCTGATGCCATGGCACTCACTCTAGCCTGGGCGAAAAAGCGAGACTCTGTCTCAAAAAAAAAATAATAATAATAAAAATAAATACTCAGCCTCCTCCTCCCAGAAGAGCCTTCTGTTGGGGGCAGGGAGGTGTGGGTTAGGAACCCCCCACCCCGAGGAAGATGGGCTCCTGCTGTTCAGGAAGCCACAGAACGCCCTTTTTGCCCCCAAAATTGGATGCAGAAACCTAGTGACTCAAAAGGGACACCCCCCCACTCCATCCCTGGGGCTGTGTACCTCTCACCTGGCTGGTCATGGATGTCTCTGGGCCTTGTGTTAACCCCAGGTGGGACCCCGAAGGTAGCGCCCTCCTTACCTGGCCCAGGTGTGCTTGGAAAACCTGTCTGTCGCCCAGAGAGGCCTCAAAGGCAGGGTCGTGCCGGGGCGGCTGGATTCTGTGTCCGTTGGGTCTCTGGCCGAGCCTTCTGGTTCTGGAACCAGCCCCTGCAGCTGGAGGACCTGACGTGGCTGGGGAGTGGCGTGTGGCCGGGGCTTTGGGGTTGCCGGACCAGGTGGGCACGTGGGGCAGGACGGGCTGCACAGGGTGACCTAGACCCTCCCGCTTCAGTCATCGCCCCTCCCCCCTCGGTCTTCTCATCTGCGAAACGGGGAGGCTGAGGCTTCCTAATGGAGGGCGAGGTGCCTGATACCTGCCCGTGCCCCTGGGTGAGTGAGTGGCCGGAGGTAAGGGCTGAGGCTGCCTGGGGCAAGGGGTGAGCTCCCAGCAAGTGTCACCGGTTACTGTGTTGACAGTACCCACCCACATCTGCCTCTAGCTTAACCTGCATGACCTTGGGCACGTGTCTTCTGGGCCTTAGTTTTCTCCTCTGTGAAATAGGAATGACAAACAATGTTATCTGCATCCTCGGGCTGTCGAGGGTGCAAGGCTTTGTTGTTATTGCAAGACAGGCCCTGCGAATGCTCGCTGGTACTCCTGGGGTTTCGGTTTACAACAGCAGCAGCAGCGAGAAGAAGGCTCTGTTCCCCCATCCCTACCCCTTGCAGTGTTTGGGGCGGGTCCCCCCAAGACTGGAGCTGCACTTCTTGCCCAAAGACTTAAGGTGCTGATCCTCTGCTGCTGGGGCTTGAGCAGCCAGGCCTGTGGTTCTAGGGCCTCCCCCACCGCCCCGGGCTCCCAGGGTCTTGAAGCCGGGTGAACTGGAACCCGCCGAGGCCAGAGGTGGGGCTCGGGGCCTGGGCAGAGGGAGGCGCTTTAGCAGATGGCCGCCCTCCCCCCAGCCCTGCCCTTCCTGCGCTCAGATGGTGGGTCTGTGGCCGCAGGCAGCAATAAAAGGCATCGATCGGTGAGCTTTTGGTCAGAGCAGTATCGACGTGGGACAGGTTAAGCCGTCCCGGAGGAAAATCTATGTGTCAAGCTGAGGACGGCAGCTTGCAGGTGGGGGCAGGCGGGGGCCGTGGCCTTCCGGGCTTGCTCTGTGCTAACCTCATGTCTCTTCCCTTCCGAGGGCGGCCAGGGTCCAGGGGCGCCCAGGAGGGATGCCTGGAGGGGGAGGGCTGGCGCCTTCACTCGCTGCAGTCCTCCCAGGGCAGGGTCTGTGTGCCAGGCAGGTCTTGAGCCCGGTCCGGCGTCGTCCCTGGGATTCAGCGACCAGGTGGGAAAGCTCGTCCCTGTCTCTGTGTCTAGAAGTGCTGTGACCTTCCTGGCTGACGCCAGCGCGGGCGGTGAGGGTCCCTCACGTGCTGCGTGCCCAGGCGTGGCGGTGTTGCTGGCACTCCTAGTTCCTTCTCCCCTTGCCGGGGGTCTGGCTCCTCAGGTAGAGATTATCCCCATTTAACCGGTCATCAGGGAAGAAAGGCTCCCCCCAACCCCCCCGGGGACTCACCTACCTGCCTGGAGTCACACAGCTGGTAATTGCTGGAGGAGGAAGAGAGGAAGCCAAGCCCCGGCCTCCAAGCTCGGTCTCCCGTCCCGGCTCCGAGTCTCTGAGTGTTGCCCGGATAGAGGAGCTGGCGGGTTCCCAAGGCCCCGTTTAAACCGGGATTCTTCGCCCGGACTTTTGGGATGCGAGTGGGTTCTTCCAGCCGAACTACATTTATCTTTGAGCGTATGTTTGCAGCGTTTTGCATTTGGCATGTGGTGTTTCATCCATTCACTGGAATACGCGAGCATCCACGGGGAGGCCCCAGCCACCCCGGCTTGGTGGAGACGCACGCAGCGCCGAGCACAGTTAGGGCTGAGATTCGCAGTCAGTCGGGAACGTCCGAGAGAATCCCACAACCCCGGGGGCTGCGGGATCTGTGTGGCCGTCCTCTGCCACCTCGCCAGTAGGGTGGGGTCCGTCACCCCCACTTGGCACGGGAGAAAGGCAGAGCCTCGGGACGGGCCCTTGTGGCTGTCTGGGCAGGTGTCCTGCTCCACCCGCCGCCTCTGAGCTGCTGGGGACAGACAGTCTCTCGGAAGCGACTCCTGGTCTGTTCTGTGCTGGGTTTGCAGGGGAGTGGAGCTGTGGGCTGAGAGTGTCTCTGTTTTTTGGTTTGTTTGGTTTTTTTTTGGAGACAGAGTGTCACTCTTTTGCCCAGGCTAGAGTGAGTGCCGTGGCGTCAGCCTAGCTCACAGCAACCTCAGACTCCTGGTCTCAAGCGATCCTCCTGCCTCAGCCTCCCGGGTAGCTGGGACTACAGGCACGCGCTACCATGCCTGGCTAATTTTTTCTATTTTTAGTTGTCCAGCTAATTTCTTTCTATTTTTTTAGTAGAGACGGGGTGGGGTCTCGCTCTTGCTCAGGCTGGTCTCCAATTTCTTTCTATTTTTTTAGTAGAGACAGGGTCTCGCTCTTGCTCAGGCTGGTCTCCAACTCCTGACCTCAAGCCATCCTCCTGCCTCGGACTCCCAGAGTGCTAGGATTACAGGCGTGAGCCACCGCGCCCGGCCTGTATCTGTTTTATTTATTTATTTTTTTTATTTCGGCATATTATGGAGGTACAGATTTTAAGGTTTCAATAAATGCCCTTTCCCCTCCTCCCCCCACAAGTCTGAGTTTCCGGCATGACCATCCCCCAGATGGTGCACATCTCACTCATTGTGTATGCTGTATCTGTTTTGAATCACACTGACGGCTCGGCCTCTCCTTCCGAACACGTCGTCTTAACGTTTTGCGACCTGCGGTTTCCACTTAAGTAGTGTGTCCCGTGAGACTCCATGAGACTCGGGAAGCTAATCCTTGCGCGGTGGGGATGCCAGACCCCGGGAACTTGTCACTTAGGCACAGGGAGTCCACTTTAAATAAGTAGCTGGATTTCGAGTGGGAGCCGGTAGGGCCTGTTGAGGTGGCCGCAACCCGCCCACGGTGTGCTGTGTGCGGAGGTTCCTCCGGCCGGGGCAGCAGTGTGGACCGCGGGCTTCTCCCCGTCCGTGCCCGCGGCTGTCTGCTCACTCCTGGGACGGCTCTGTCGGATAGGTTCTGGGAAGGGGACCAGCCGGGCGTGACTCCTTTCACGGCCTGCCAAGTGGCCCTCCAAGGAAAGGTACAGGGGTGCCGCCCTGCCCACCGCTGCTCGCCCACCTGGCTCCGGGGAGTGGAGTCCCCCGGCCACCAGCTTTAGGAGGGGAGAAGGGCCTTGGGGCTTTTGTTTCCCCACCACGGGTCCCTGCCCGCCCTCGTTCCATGGTGTGGGTTGTTGTTGTTTTTGTTTTTGTTTTTTTAAGACAAGAGTCTCACTCTGTTGCTCAGACTAGAGTGCCCCCGGCATCAGCCTAGCTCACAGTGACCTCAAACTCCTGGGCTCAATCGATCCTCCTGCCTCAGCCTCCCGAGTAGCCGGGACTACAGGCATGCGCCACCGTGCCCGGCTCATTTTTTCTGTGTATATTTTTAGTTGGCCAATTAATTTTCTTTCTATTTTTTAGGAGAGACGGAATCTCGCTCTTGCTCAGGCTGGTCTCGAACTCCTGAGCTCAAGCGATCTTCCCGCCTAGGCCTCCCAGAGTGCCAGGGTCACAGGTGTGAGCCACCGCGCCCGGCCCCCGCGGTGTGGTTTTGTTGGAGCTCCAGGGTGAAAGACGGTCAGCTAGCCCGAGCCGGCTCTGGGGCTCAGCTTCCCCCTGGCCTTGCCGGGCAGGGTGCAAGTTCCTCTTTAGAACCGTGGACGGGTTTGTGTGTGTTGAGAAGAATTGTAGAATTATTTAGACTTAGGCAGTCGGCCGCTTGAAGTTAACAGAGGATGTTGTGGGTGGAGGGTGGAGGGGTTGACCTCTCCCCACGGAGTGCAGCCTGAGCTGATGCATGGATCACACCTTAGTGGAGGGAGGGTCCTGCAGGTGCCGTGCGCGTTTTCCGGGCCGGGGAGACCCGGTGTTGAGGAAGCTGGGCAGCCTGAGACAGTAGGGTGGTGTAGGGACTCTGGCAACCTGGAGACCAAGGGACAGCTGCCACTTGTGGGATTATGGGTTTTGCAGCTCCAGGTTTTTCAAGCTAGTGCAGGTGACCAGGTTGCCCTGGTTTGTGACTATTCTGGTTTCGAACTCCTGACCTAGACCAATCCGCCCGCCTCGGCCTCCCAGAGTGCTAGGATTCCAGGCGTGAGCCACCGTGCCCGGCCTGAGACTGTTCTGGGAGCTTCTCCCCGGTGGTCCCGTTTTGAAGTCCATCTTGGCTGCAGGGTAGTTAGTGGGTTTTTCCCGGCGAGGGTTCAGGGATGTCTGGGCGAGGCACGTGGGCTGTCGAAGGTGGCATATGGGTCTGGAGGAGGGAACACCGTCAGAACTTGGGGTTTCCCGGATCTCACCTCTGATTGACGCTGGTACCTTCTCGGCCCAGGTAGACCATACTGGGGGAGGGCGTTAATACTCGGGGTTGCCGTTCAGAGAACTCCATGCTGTAGGCGTCCGGGACCTGAGTGCGTGGATGCTTCACGTCTTCACACACACAGCCCCGTGGAGTTCACACGTGTGCTTCTGTGAGCTGGGAGAAACCGTGTGTCAAGTGCAGGAGGCGTGTTTTCCTGGGGAGAGGGCCTGGTCTACCACTTCGAACCGTCCTCGTGAAGGTGAACCTTTCTGCAAAAGCAGAGGACCCTTTTATAACGTGGGGCGAGTCCTGGCTTGCCTGCGCTGGCTTTAATTACAGGGCTGACCTTCATGGGTGGTCCCCGGCCCTGAAACTGAGGGTGGAGGGGTTGACCTCTCCCCCCGGAGTGCAGGCTGAGCTGATGCACGGATCATACCTGAGCCGAGGGTCCTGCAGGTACCGTGCGCGTTTTCCGGGCCGGGGAGACCCGGTGTTGAGGAAGCTGGGCAGCCTGAGACAGTAGGGCGGCGTGGGGACTCTGGCAACCTGGAGACCAAGGGACAGCTGCCACTTGTGGGATTATGGGTTTTGCAGCTCCAGGTTTTTCAAGCGAAACTGAAAAATCCTCATTTTGACTTGGAACCTCCTGTTTCAGGATGTTGCCCATTGACCCTTCTTTAAACAACACAGTGCCTGTAATCCTAGCTCTCTGGGAGGCCGAGGTGGAGGGATTGCTCGAGGTCAGGAGTTTGAAACCAGCCTGAGCAAGAGTGAGACCCCGTCTCTACTATAAATAGAAAGAAATTAATTGGCCAACTAATATATATAGAAAAAATGAGCTGGGCATGGTGGCGCATACCTGTAGTCCCAGCTACTCGGGAGGCTGAGGCAGGAGGATCGATTGAGCCCAGGAGTCTGAGGTTGCTGTGAGCTAGGCTGACGCCACGGCACTCACTCTAGCCTGGGCAACAAAGCAAGAGTCTGTCTCAAAAAAAATAAAATAAAAATAACACGGCATGAGTTCGGGCCGGATTTTAAAAAAAAGCAGGTGGGCGGGCAACAGAAGGCCTGCCTGGCCTCTGCCCTGCCACTTGCCTGGTCATCCGTGCCTCCCTTGTCCTGGTAGGGAAACTGAGGCTCAGACCATGTAGCCACCTGGAGGTCTGCAGCGAGTGGGGTCCAGCTTAGGAAACCTGTCTGGTTTTCCAGCCGAGGACCCGGCTCTAGTTGCAGAACTCCAGCTCTGGGCCTGCGGTGGAGGTTGAGGCGGGCTGAGCAGGGATGCCTGGCGCCTGGGGTGGGTGCAGAGCGCCGAGGGCACTGATGACTGGAGGGGGAGGCGTCCCTGTCCGGTCCTCGCTGTCTCCTGGCCTTTGATGCTGCCCGCTGGGGGCCCTCGGCCCCTCTTTCGAAGGTGCTTGGCCCTCCCTGTGCCCTGTTCCTTCTGCACACCTGCCGACAGGGCTGGGGCCTGAGTGCCCGCGGGCAGGGAGCTTCGGGGACAGGATCTGGTGGCACACTCTCAGTACGGAAGGGACATGCGCCTCCCTCCCGGGGCAGCTTCCTGGTTCACCTGAGGGCCAGGGCAGGAGCGGGACGCGGGTTTCACGGGGCCCTCGCGAGCCAGTGTTTCAGACAGTGGCCTTTTGCCACCCTCCTCCCTCTGGCTCCTGTCCCCCCAGATCGGGTTCTGTCCTTCCGGCTCTAGCCCCCTTTCCTGCCGGCTCCTGGCCCGCCCTCCCACGGAAACTTGGAGGCCTCTGTGGCCTCGTCCTGGCCGGGTTGGGTTCCCGTCCTCGGGACCTCTCCTCTGCGCCGGACACCTGTGAGCCCGGCCGGCTGCCTGCCTGCACCTGGCCTCTCTGGAGGGACGGCAGTGGTGCCCACTGAAAGATTTGGGGTGAGGCAGAAGGTGGCTTGGTTAGCTCAGGTGCCAGGGGCCGCGCGGGTGCCCGGGGGCTGCTCCCAGCCTCGGGTAACTCTCACGTGGACGCCCTCCAGCCGGGAGCCTGGGAAGGCGGTTTTGGGGGCAGCCCCGAGCTCAGAGCGTCCTCCTTGCCTGCTGGCTGCGTGCCGGCTCTCACCCGCGTTCTTCCCATCTGCAGACCGGGCACAGCCGTGGGTGGGTGCGGATGAGAGCTGCCAAAGGGGAGGTGGCCCGTGGCGGGGGCGTTCCCAGTGTCTTCTCACATGTAAAAAGAAGCTGCCGGCACAGTGGCGGGGAAAACTGGGTTAGTCTTCTTGCTTCCGAGCCTCTCAGCTGGCGACCTGAGATGAGGGTGTGAATTTCTTCCAGCCTCAGTTTGCCCATCTGTAGACTGGGGGCGAGAATCCGGCTGTGTGGAATAAACGGATGGAAAGAGGTTCCCAGGCCCGGGGGCTGCCGGGGCCACGCCGCCTCCAGGGAGGCGGGCTGGGTGGAGCGTGAGATGGGGAACCTCCTGGCAGGGGGTGGCGGAGGAGCTGGGAATTGGGCGTGCTGCGAGTCTCTGTCCTCATTTGAGCCGTGTGGCTGTGGCGGCTCCTGTCACCTTGCTGGGGGCACAGGGTCAGTTTACGGGGCGAGCCGGGAGGCAGGTAGCGAGCGCCCCGCAGAAGGTCACCTCCTGGCGTCGAGATGTTGGGCACCGTCTCCCCGGCGTTACGGCGCAGGACACTGGCGCCAGCCTTGACCCGGCCTCCCGGCCCCCCCCTCTCGCGGGTCTGTCTGTGCCCCGTCCCCGGGCCCCCCTCCCCCGCGGTCAGCCCCCCCACCACATCTGCCGGCTTCTCCCGCCCCCAGCCCTGCCGCTCCCCAGCCCTTCATCTGTCCGGGCACTCCCAGCGGCAGCCACTCAGATTAATCGCGTCGAACGCCGCTGCCATCTGTTGCCTGACTTCCCGTCGTCACCTCCACCCGGGAACCTCTGGGGCTCCTGGTCTGTGGCCTTGAACCTCAGGCCCAGGACGGCTCCAGGGGACCTCCACCACCTGGGCTCCCAGGGCGCCAGCCCCGGTGTCCAGGTGTCCAGCCTGCCCTCCAGCAGCTCGCTCAGGTCCCACCTGGTCCCCGGGTACTGCCTGGAGCACCTGTGCCAAGCGCCTTTTCCCAACACCTGTGCCCGCGTTCGTCTGCAGAAACTGGGCTGGCGGGTCCCTGGGGGCAGCCTGCACCTGCTCCCCGAGTGGCAGGGGCAAGGCCAGGCTGGGGAGGAACCCGGGATGTTGCCACCTGCGCCCCCCCCAGTCACCCCCGCTCCCGCAGGACTGGAGCTGCGAGGGTGTTCTGGTCTCCGGGTGAACATGGGGTTCCCCGAGGCTGCCAGGGGACCCGAGAAATTTGCTTTAGAGGTGGCTGCCCTGGGTGCTGGCCCCGAGCTGTTGGGGTCCTGGTGGTCATCGCACCCCAGAGTTCCTGCCTGTTGTGGTGACTCATGAGTGTGGCTGAGTGACAGGTCTGCATTGGGGGGGGGGCATGGCAGACTTGCAGAATAAGCCGCCTTTGTTATTCATCTCACTCCTGGGGGAGGGTCCCCCGCCCTTGGCCTTGCCTTCTCTCCCCTTCTGGTTCCGGGTCAGGCTCCTGCCCATCTGCTGAGGCCTTGCCCTGGCCATTAGCGGTGGCCCTGGTGGGCCTTGCCAGTTACTCAGGGCGTTGACCTTGCAAAGCGAGTCCGGTGTGTGGGGACTTGGGGGGCAACCTGGGGGGTGGGGAGAGTGTCTACATTCGGGGAGAAAACAGGAAGGCCACCCCTGTGCGTCTGGCAGGAGAGGACCTCTCTGCTCTGTGCAGCCAGTCGGTCGCCGGGCCTCCTCTCCCGCCCCGAGAAAGATTGCTTCACGCGGGTGAGCTCAGAACACGCCTAAGGCAAATGTAATAATGAATTTATTATGAAGCTGCCCGGGATCACGTGGCCCCCGCGGCCGCCCGGGTCTCTGCAGCAGGGCGACCCCGGCCTTGTTAGGGCTGCAGGAGCGTCGCCCGTTTGGGGGAGCAGCAGGAGGATCGTGGGGTGGGGGCCGAGCCGGGTGGGGGGTGGGGGGAAAGCGCCCTTTATTTGTTCACAAACATTTCTTTCTGCGTTAATGAAGAATTACCAACAGGGGTGATTAGGGGATCTAGGTCCAGATTGTGCACGCGGGCCCGAAAGCGAAGCCCTGCTGGGCCGGGCCTCTCGGGGTGTAATTACCCCAGGGGGGGCTGTCGGGGGAGGGGCGGATTGGTGCTTGAACCAGGACCGGCAGAAAATTCATCTCGGCTATTAGCTTGTAATTACAGAGCATGGCGCGAGCAGGCCTGAGGTCTGGAGCCGGGAAGAGCGGGATGAAAGGAAGCGGTAATTATGGGATCCGCGGGAGGCTGGGAGGGCCAGGACGCCTGCTGATTAATAACGCCCTCCACCCTCGCCGCCCCCCGCGTGGGGGAGGGGCGGGCGGCCGCACTTAATGAAGTATTAGAGGCCCCTCTGCCCCACCCTCCCCGAAATCCCGCTGTTCCCAGTGTTTGGACAGCGGGCCAGCCCGTCTGGGGTCTGTTCTGAAGCACGGAGAACAAGGAGGGTTTCCGGAAAACATCGCCTCCCTCTGCCAGCCAGGCTTCCCTCTCTCCGCTGGGATTTTTTCCTCCTTTTTTTTTTTTTTTTTTTCCTTCCTGGCTTTGCTTGCTTTTTTTCTTTTTAAGCGTGGTGCTGTTTCTGACCATGTCAGATGCCTCTGGGGGGAGAGTAGGAGAAAGTATGGATGAAAGAAACCGCACGTGGTGTAGGGGCAGTGGGGGAGGCGCCCTGCGGTTCTGGGATTGGGGACGGGATCTCTCTTGGCCCCGGCCTGCCCTGCCCGGGAAGGGGTGCTGAGTGCTTTGTGGCAGGGGTGGCAGGTGGTTTATTCTCTCTCCTGCCCTCTGGCTTTGGCATCGGCCTGTGGATTCTCAGCTCTGCCGTGCAGCCTGGCAGGCCCAGGTGGGCCCCGGAGGGGTCTGGGGAGCAGAAAGCTGAGGCTCACTTTGTTTGGGGGGTGCTCCAGGGCTGAGGAACCTGTAGGTGTCTGGATGTGGCAGCTTTTTTTCCCCTGGGGGGGATCACAGTGGCAGCTGACAAGGGCAGGAAGGAGCCTGTCCAGCCCAGCACAAGATGTCAATAAGAAGGGGAAGGAAGGCTCCCTGCAGATCTGATCCACCTAGACCCTGGGCTCTTTTTTTTTTTTTTCTTTTTCCCCTGCTGAGCTGCACATGTCAAGAGAGCTTGTACAGTGCTGAGACGGCCCCCGGCCCCCATCCATCATGGCCTTCCTGCTGCAGAGCTTATTCCCAGCTGTTAGGATAATGAATTTACATGAGCTGATAATGTAGACAAGAATTCAGTCAATGGCCAGGAGCACAAGTTAATAAATACCTCTCTAATGAGGGCAGGGGTGTGCTCTCCCAGGGCCTCCCCTCCCCTCCCGCCCAGCTGCCCCCGGGCCTGCGTGGACACCTGGGCACCTGCCCTGGTCTCTGCTGGAGGTCACCTATGGTGTGAGGCACCTACGCTCCGCCTCCCTGGGGGGGCAGGGGTTTTGTCCTGAGGCCTGAGGACACAGGGTGGCCCTGAAACCGTGTCCGCCCCCAGCAGGCCCAGGGTGACCTTCCATGGTGGGGTCCCTGGGTCCCCCACTCCAGCCTCCTGTCCTGGTGTGCAGAGAACTGCCCCCCGGCTGCTGCGCCCCTCCCCCGCCCGCCTGGCGCACACATGCTGTGGAGAAATGCTAATTTTAGCCTCCCCTTAATGAAGCTGCTCATTTGGAATTCTATTTTAAGTGACCTGACATCAGCAGAGCAGCTCCCAGGCGCTGAGCCCGCGGCTGACACCAGGGCGGGACGCTGGCTTTGGGGGACCCCCGGGGACCTTGGGGGGGCACCTGGAGGCTGTCAGCGGGGCCTGGGGAGCGGGTGCTGGGCTCTGTTGGAGGTGAGGGGGGTGTGGATGCCCTCGGGACACCAGCAGGACGGTGATGGGGGCCTGGGGACAGGCATGGGCACACAAGGAGGCTCTGTCTTAAGGACCCCGGTCACCAGGGACAGGAGGGAGCTGTGGGTTCAGGCTCTGCAGAGACACCCCGGTTCCCTTGGTCCTGATCCTGGGCCAGGCAGTCTGCTGCTCTTGTGGGTGGTGCTGACAACGCTGACTGTCCCTTTGAAGCTCCCCCTTTTTAAAAACCTGGTTTCACTGCAGAAAAATCAGACTGTCGAGACAAAAAGCATAAAAATGAAAGGGGAAATTACTCCTGCTGCTGCCATCTGGGGCCCCCACCAGCACCCCTAAGGTGTGTGTGCCACACGGGCCCGGCCTGCGGTTTGCGCCGTGGCCCCAGCCCCTGCGTAGCTGGTGGTCACCGCAGGTCTGCCCACGTGGCCGGCTGGCCAGCTCGTCACCAAGGCCACAGGGCAGGGGCTCGGCACCTGCTCCCAGACCTCCGGGACGGGTCGCCAAGAGGTGCAGGGACCGCGAAGCACCCCGTGTGTCTCCCCCATCTTTCGTGGTGGCGTGTGCCGTGGGCTTCGTGGCCGGGTACAGCCAGCTACGCAGCCCGCACCGAGACCAGCCACCTCCCGCAGCCCTGGGGCGGGTCTGGAGCTGGCCCCTGTCGGACGGGGACACGGGCTGCATGCCCAGGTTATGCCAGCCCCTGCCTCTCTCTACCGTCCTGCGGATCTGAGCCTGCCTGGTCCCATCTGTGAAATGGGCACAATAGCATCCTTCTCTTAGGGTGGCTGGGATTTGAACAGAGGTGGCAGGTTCTCTAAGCAGTGTGGGGAAAGGGAAGGGGGCGGTTGACGGTCCCTGCTGGCATCGGAGGGACACGTTCTAGAGACTCCGTGGTGTAGGTCAGGGCACCCACGATTTACTCGGGGATAGTTGCGCTTCTTGGGCTTCTATTGGAAGAGGGGGATGGAGGGAGTGGCCGGGAGTGAGAGTGTGGTGACATGCGCTGTGTGTCGGTTACCTGGTGCCGTGTAACAAACCGTCCTGAACTTGGTGGCTTTAAACAACAAAGCTTTATTAACGTCTGCGTTTCGGTGGGTCAGGAATGGGAGAGAGGCTCAGCTGGGAGGTTCTGGCTCAGAGTCTCTGGGGCTGCAACAAAGGTGTTGGCCGGGGCTGCAGTCTCATCCGACGGCCGGCCTGGGGTGGGGTGCGGAGGGGGGGTCCCTGGCTGTTGGCTGGAGGCCTCAGTTCTGCCCCACGTGGGATTCTTTTTTTTGAGACAGACTCTCACTCTTTTGCCCGGGCTAGAGAGCCATGGCGTCAGCCTAGCTCACAGCAACCTCAAACTCCTCCTGGGCTCAAGCGATCCTCCTGCCTCAGCCTCCCGAGTAGCTGGGACCACAGGCATGCGCCACCACGCCCGGCTAATTTTTTCTATATATATTAATTGGCCGATTAATTTATTTTTATTTATAATTGAGACGGGGTCTCGCTCTTGCTCAGGCTGGTCTTGAACTCCTGAGCTCAAGCAATCCTCCCACCTCGGCCTCCCAGAGTGTTAGGATTGCAGGTGTGAGCCACTTCGCCCGGCCCCACGTGGGATTTTGCGTAGCCTGCTAGAGCACCCTCGAGACATGGCAGCTGACGGACCACCCTCTGCTCGATTAATTCGAGGGAGGAAGTCCCACCTTGGAAGTCACAGACTCACTTCTGCCTAAATCTGTTCGTAGGAAGTGAGTCGCTAAGTCTGGCCCACACTTGGGGAGTGAGTCTCTACCTCTTGAAGAGATGAGCGACAGGGACTTGGACGTACTTATATATATATTTTTCTGAGACAGAGTCTCACTGTGTTGCCCGGGCTAGAGTGAGTGCCGTGGCGTCAGCCTAGCTCACAGCAACCTCAAACTCCTGGGCTCAAGCGATCCTCCTGCCTCAGCCTCTCGAGTAGCTGGGACTACAGGCATGTGCCACCATGCCCGGCTAAGTTTTTCTATATATATATTAGTTGGCCGATTAATTTCTTTCTATTTATAGTAGAGACGGCGTCTCGCTCTTGCTCAGGATGGTTTTGAACTCTGACCTTGAGCAATCTGTCTGCCTCGGCCTCCCACAGTGCCAGGATTACAGGCGTGTGCCACTGCGCCGGGCCTAGGCGTACTTTTAAACCGCTGGAGTTGAATGCATTTGAGCTCTGCGTGTGAGTGCTCGTGCCTTTCGGTGGGACCCGGGCTCGGGTGTGGTGTGAGCCGTAGGAGCGCTAGGGCTGGGCCCGGGAAGCGGGGTTCAAGTCCCAGACCTGCTGCTCCACTAACTGCGTGACCTCAGACCCGTCCTAGCACATCTCCTGGCCTCGGTGTCCCCGTCCGCACTCTGGAGGCCTCCTGGGATGGGGGGGTGGCAGCTCCTGTCCTGGGCTCCTTGCTCGGCTGTTCCGAGAGGTGACCCGGCCCGTCTGTGTGACCTCCCAGGTCTGCCGGGGGGCTGTGCCCGGGGTCCCTGCTCACACACCTGTCTCCCGGGCAGCCCTCATGGGGACAGGGCCTGCCTTGCGGTGGGTCCATGGAGGGCGGGGCTCCACCTTACGCCACTTTGTTGTTTCTCAACACCCCCCCCCATAAAATCCTGCTCAGCGGGGTGCTGCAGTGACGGGTGGCACCCAGGGGTCTTCTGCGCCGCCCGTGGCAGCTCCGTGCACGGTCACATCTCTGGGCGTCCCCTGCAGGCAGCTCTGGTCCCCGCCCGTCCAGGGCTCCTGTGGGCCATCCTTCGCCAGCGGCTCCCGGTGGTGGAGCGGCCCCCTGCTCGGGGGGGGGGCCCTCGGGTGCCCATCGGAAGCAGCCCACGGCCTTGGTGCCACGGGGCTCTCCCCAGGTGGGGTGAGCAGAGCAAACCCGCCGGTCAGACCCAGGCTTCTGCCCCCGTAAGCACAGTCGGCCCAGGCACGCGCCTCTCACCTGTCAGGTCCAGGTGACCTCGTGGGGTGGCTTTGTTGTTGCCCCCATTGTACAGATAAGGAAACTGAGGCTGGGGGAGGCGGTGTGTAACTTGCCTGAGGTCACAGCCAGAAGCGGCAGAGCCTGGGTTCGAGCTGGGCCCCCTCGCCTGTGTCCACGGGAGGAAGAGAGGACCCAAGCACAGGGGAGGGGGAGGGGGTAGGGCAGGGCTAAGCCGGGACGGTTCATCTCGCGGAGCACGGTCGTGAGGGGCTGGCTAGGGGCCGAGTTCTCCGAAGAAGGGCTCTTGACCAAAAACTTGCGTTTCCTGGACATCAGGCTGCCGGGCAGGGACCCCGTGCCCTCCCGGTCCTTGGCCTCCTGTACTGGGCTCGGAGCTGCTGCGGAGAGGCAGGGTGCGGGGCGTGCCAGGGGATCGGCCTCGTGGCCTGCTGCAGCTGGGAGGCGCTGGCTTGCCGTGTCTCGGGCTTGTGTGGGGTCCTTTGTATGCGAGGTGGGGGAGGGGATGGCGTGCCCCGAGCTCCTGTCCCAGGGCCACCCGCACGCCCCACGCCCCTGGAGGGTCTCTTCCCCCTCCCGAGAAGGGTGGTGGCCGGCCGGGCCTGGGCTTCCGGGATCCACGTGCAGGGGGCGTGGCCTCTGAGGGCAGCTGGGAGACAGGGGACGTCTCCGGGGTCCTGCCTCTGTCGTCCACTGTGGGCGTCCCTTGCCTTCCTCCCCTGCCGGCCCACGGGGACGGGGTAGAAACGGGTTCCAATTAGACTCGTCACCTGGATGCAGAATCCGGCAGAGGTGAGGTGGGCTCTGGGGGTCCCCTGCCCCGTGGGCCGTGCAGGTTCTGCACCTCCCGTGTCCCTGAGCGCCTCCCACTGTCCCCTCTCCAGGTGATCCTGAGCCCCGCCTCCCAGGTGTCCGTATGGGGTTTGGAAGTCGATTTGCTCCTCCCTGCGCACGGCCCCGTCGCCCCTCACCCTTAGGTGCTGTGACGTGGGGCAGGCGGCCTCCCAAGAGGACGGGGGTGTTCATGGAAACCTGGCCGGGGTGGGCTGGCCCTCCCGCCAGGATGGAGCAGCTGGGACTTGTTTTTGAGACAGAGTCTCGCTCCGTTGCCCGGGCTAGAGTGAGTGCTGTGGCGTCACCCCAGCTCACAGCAACCTCAATCTCCTGGGCTCCAGCGATCCTCCTGCCTCAGCCTCCCGAGTAGCTGGGACTACAGGCATGCGCCACCATGCCTGGCTCATTTTTTCTATCTATTTTTAGTTGGCCAATTAATTTCTTTCTATTTTTAGTAGAGTCAGGGTCTCGCTCTTGCTCAGGCTGGTTTTGAACTCCTGAGCTCAAGCGATCCTCCTGCCTCGGCCTCCCAGAGTGCTGGGATGACAGGCGTGAGGGAGCTGGGCCTTTAATGATCGTGCCAGGGGGGTGTGGGGGGTGGGGGGGTGGGAGGAGGCGGCCTCTTGGGTGACTGGGGGCGGGGGGCGTGGAGTGGCTGTGTTGCAGTGAAGCGTTGTCTGGTGTTACCCCTGACGGCTCAGACCTGTGGCCCCCACCCTGTCATCAGGCCGGCGAACTCGGCCCGGGCCGGAGCTGGAGGTTCCCAGGCTGCACGGCCGTTAGGGTATGCAGCCTCCCATGTCAGCCTCCCCAGGCAGAGTCCGTGCCCGGGGAGGACCATGGGGAGCTGCCCAGAGCTGCGTCCTCTCCCCCCTCTCCCCGGCAGCCTGCCCGTATGGCCCGTTCTTGGGGACCCGCCAGGGGTCCCTGCTGATGGCGGTGTGGCCACGGCCGTGTACGTGCCTCAGTTTCCCTCTCTGTAACGTGGGTCGGCGTGGTGCCAGCCTCACCAGGAGCTCTGTTCCGCGTCCGCCGCTGCAGGCTTGCCTGTTGGTGCCGTCGCCCCGGCCGTGTGCCGTCCCGCCGGCAGGTTTCTCTGTGTTCTAAGGTCCGGGGCTCTGTCCCCTCACCCTGTGCCTTGGTCCCCGTCCTCCGTGGCTTTGCCAGTCCGGGGCCCAGCAGGTGACGCTCTGAGATCCTCCGCGGCCGCCCAGCCTGGCCGCCCCGGACGGGTGGTGGGATCGGTCGCCCGGGTCCAGGGTGCCCCTGGCCCGCCGGCCTCTGGGGCGCAGTCTGCTCTCTCCTGGGCGCTCGCTGCCTCTGCCCTGCTCTCGCCTGCCCGCTCCCTGCATGCCGCCCGCCGCGCTGCCCGCCCGCCCCGCTCTGGTGCTGGGCGCCGCTGCTCTCCGGGTGACCTGGTTCTTCTTTTCCTGTTGCAGGCATGAGCCATGAGCCCAAGTCCCCTTCACTAGGGGTGCTGTCCACCGCCACCAGGACCACCGCCACCGTCAGCCCCCTCACCCCCTCGCCGCTCAATGGCGCCCTGGTGCCCAGCGGCAGCCCGGCCACCAGCAGCGCGCTGTCGGCCCAGGCCGCGCCGTCCTCCAGCTTTGCCGCCGCGCTGCGCAAGCTCGCCAAACAGGCGGAGGAGCCCAGAGGTAAGAGGCGCCCACCCTTCCCGTGCGGACGGACAGGCCAGTGCCTCGGTGCCGGGACCAGCCGTCGCGGGGGCCCGGAGGCGGCGCTGGGAGGCCGGGCAGAGCCTCCCCGGGGCTCTTGCTCGCCCGGCAGCAGCCGGCTGTGTCCTCACGCCACTGGGCTCCGGCCCCACACCTGCAGCCCGCCCGCACCTGCACCTGCGCTTCGCTCCTGCGCTTCCTTCTCTGCCCTGCCGCCCCCGTCCTTCCTCGGCCCCAGGAGCCACCGCGGGGGTGTCCGGCCGGCCGCGGGAGTCCCGAGAGAGTGTCCGAGCCCCAGGGCCTCTTCCCGGGTCCCCTGTCCTACGTCCCGAGCCTGCTCCAGGCTTTGACACCTGCTCCGGAGGTGGCAGAGAACTGGTGTCTCCAGAAACACTCTGGTCCTGCAGCAGGGCCTCTGGGACGGCGGACCCCTCCACTTCCGACGCCCCGAGGCAGAGGTTCTGGGGCAGCGTGGACACCTGGCCCCCTGGTGTCTGCGGGCACTTGGGCGGAGACGTGCTGTGTGACTTCGGGCAAGTGCCGAGCCTCTCTGAGCCTCAGGCTTCCTCTTTGGGCAGCGAGGCCCCGTGAACCCCTTTCGGCCCCAGCTGGGGGGCATTTCTCCGGGCCACAGTGTGACCCGTGGGCTCCCGTGTAGGTGCCTGCTGGACAGGCAGGGGCAGTTCACGGCTGGGAGACCCGGCCCCTGTGGGGTCTGCCTGGCCTCTCGACTTCCCCGGGCTCCCTGCTCAGAGGCAGGGCCAAGGAAGTGGGGCCCCCACGCCTCTTTCTGCCGTCAGCCTCGCCCCCGGGGTCCGAGGCTTAGGATCCGGCCCCCAGGGCTGCCCGGGGGTCCCACAGAACACGCGTGTGGGAATCGTATGTGTCGTTTGTGTGGCCTGGGGTCCGGCTCGGTGGACGGGACGGTTGCGGTGACTGGGGCAGGCTGGGGGCTTTCCTGATTTCTGAGTCTCCGCTGCCCAAGTCCCTTTGGCTGCTGGCCACTGGGGTTGGGGGTGAAGGAAGAGGCCTGGTGGTGACAGTTGGGGGCACAGTCGGGGCCCGGTTTCTGTACCTCCAGGGAGCACCCCCTTGCCTCCTGGCTCCACCTGCCGGGCTGCCAGCAAACCGCCCCTCCAGCCCTCGTCGACGGCTGCTCGGGCCCACCTGTGTCAGGCCAGGTGGCTTCCGGCAGGTGGCTTGGAGGAGGAGGAGGAGGAGACAGGCTCCCTTCGGGGCCACGGAGGTCCTCAACCCTGGGCAGCTCACAGGGTGGCCGGCAGGTGCTTCCGCAGAGAGACCTGGGGGGGGACAGTTAGGGGGACAGTCCTGAGCAGCTGGTCCCGGCTGGAGAGGAAACCACCGGCCCGTGCCCCATCCCAGCGCGGGGATCTGGGCTTGGGGGCGTGAGCTGTGGTCAGCGCGCTCACCCCACCTCCCTGTGTGTGGGGGCCGCCAGCCACCCGGGGCCACCTCTCCCCCCAGCCAGGGTCAGCAGGGGACCTTTGGTGGGCTTAGTGACCGTGGGGTTGGGAATTTTTAATTTATTTCTTTAGATACAATTCAAGTGTCATAAAATTCACCCTGTGTAGATGCAGCAGGTCAGTGGTTTTGGCGTGCTCAGAGTCGTGGAGCCTTCCCCACCCCCTAATTCCAGAACATTTTGCTCACCCCCGGGGAGAAGAAACCCCGTCCCAGCAGCCGTCGGCCCCTGGTGGGCGCCGTCTGCTTCCTGCCTCTGTGGACCTGCCTGTTCTAGAGGCTTCTGACACGCGGGCTGGCTGGGGGAGCGTGTCCGTCCGCCTTCCCAGGGGTACGCCCGGGCTCCCTCCGTCCGCTTTGCCCGGGAGCAAAACTGAGCCTGGAGCTCGCCCAGGTCCCCCAAGTCCCACGTGGTAAGTGGCGCGAGAGCCTCACGTCTCAGCACGGCCCCCTGCCCGGCCTGCGCCTCCCCCGAGGGCCGACCCGGCCCGCCCGGCGCCCCTTGGCCCGGCCCCCGCCTTGGCAGCCTCCCCCAGCGGGGAGGTCCACGTGGAGCAGAGCAGCGGTCCCTCCCGGAAGGTGTGGTCGTGGCCCTGGCCACCGTCCGGGGTCAGCATCGACCCCTCGCCCACCCAGCCCCACCTGTGCTCACTCCCGCCACGGAGGGGTCTTATTTTTAGCCGTCTGGCCGCGCCTCTCCTCTGCCCGTGTCTCCAGGGTGCAGCTTAAAACTTCAGTTCCTGCGCAGCCATCTTGCGCGCCGCGGCGCCCGGGCTGCCCGAGAGGAGGGACGGGCAGAGAAGAGCGCCGGCCCCTCCGCGGGCCCCGGGACACGGGCCTCGTGGAGTTTTGTCTGTCCCGAGGCTCTGAGACGCGCCCTCTTTCCGGAAGCTCCCGTCGCCCCAGAGAGCGGGGCCGGGGGAGGCGCCTGGAGCCGGCGTGACCCTGTAACCCCTCCCGGGGCCGGGGCCCTGCGGGCCAGGGTGGGCGTCGGGTTCGCGTCCCAACACCTGCTCCCCTTGTGTGTGACCTGGAGCCTGGTCCCCCGCCCCCGCCCCCGCCCCGAGCTGCTGCTTCTCTGGGTGGGGAGAAGGTCCCTACCTGGTGCACGGTGACGGTGACAGCTCGGGGAGACTGCGCCAGCGCCGGCGCCCCTCCCCCGCCCCCAAGTCCTCCCGAGGCTGCCACCCCTTACCCCACACCCCCGCCCGCCTTGACGGTCCTCCACCCAGACCACAATCTCCCCCACTCCCCGCCACCCTCGCCCTGGGGGGCTGGAGGGGCGTGTGCCTCCCGGGTGGGGGTGCTCCTGGACCCCCCGTCCGTCCGTCAGGGCCGAGGTCCCCGTACCTGCAGCTGGCCCTGACGCTGTGAACTGTGAGCAGGATGGGGCTCCCCCACCCGGGGTTGCCGGTGCCCCTGGGGTCTCCCTGCTCCGTGCATGGGGGCCACGCTGTCTGGGCCGAGGCGTCCCTGGGGGTCCCCCTGTTGCCGTGGCTGCCGGGCCATCCCCAGCCTTGGCCCAGGCCGTTCGGGTGGCCTCCAGTCCCGGGGCATGCAAGCACCCCAACCCTCTCAGCACCCCGACAGCCTGGCCTCCCCACCAGCGCCATCTCCAGGGGGAGACCCTGTCTGTCCCGGTGGGCGTCTGGGCCCCCTCCTGGGCGTGCTGAGACTGGGGTGGGTCCCGCCCCCTGTCCTGGGGCAGGTTGAGGCCCCTCCGAGCTTCCTGGCCTCCCAGGCACCGGGCCAGGCCTGTCACGCTGTGCCGGCATGTTGGGGTCCCCACGTCACCCCTATACTTGGAGGCGCTCCTTAAACGACTAAATGATGCCCGGGAGCTTCTGCACCCGAAGCCAGGCCTCGTGCTTCCTCCTGGCTGCCCTGAGAGCCGGGCCCAGCCCGGGGGCCTCCCGAGTGCTGACCTTTCCCCCCTGGCCCGAAGAGGGCAGGTCGTGGTGCGCCCCCCCCCGGCTCCCCCCCACTGCCGCCCCCACCTGCCGCTGCGCCAGGCAGGGCTGTCGCAAGCTGTGCGGCAATCTGCTCGCTGTGCTGCAGCCGGCGCCAGCCTCCCACGGGGACACGGCACCCGTCTGCCGAGGTGGCAGGGAGCCCGCGTGTCCTCAGCCACTGCGGGCGGCTCACGCGGCGGGCGCCTGGGCCGGCACCGGCCGTGGAGGGCGTGTCCGGGCGGTCACGACGGGCTGGCCTGCGCGTCCGGGGCTTGGTCACTCCAGGAACAGAATGGGCCGAAGCCACACGGCCTGGGCTGCCCCACCGCCCCTCGCGGGCAGAGTGTCCGGGCTGCGGGTCACCGCCATGGCCTTGCTGCTGTCATGCCGGCCGAGTGGGGTTTGCAGCACCTGCCGGGGTGGGGGGCGGCGCAGAGACCCCCCACCGATGCCATCTGCAAGGGGCCTGGCCTCGCCTCCCACGGCCTAGGCTGGGCCAGGTGGACGGGGGCCGGCAGGTGGCGGCCGAGGCGCGGGACCCGGGTTTCCCGTTCGTCCTCGATGCCTGCGGCCCATCCAGCCATTCCCGTGGGCCGCCGGCCCTGCAGGGGAGAAGCGTGGCGAGTCCGGTTACCGTTGGGTCCCAGCCCGGGATCCCCCCTAGCCTGTGGTGGCCGAGGCGTGGCCGTCCGTGTGCCCGTCCGTGTGGACGCGGAAGGCGGGCTCTGGCCCACCGCGGCTGTGCGGGACCGGGGGAGGGTGAGCCCCCGCCCCACCGCCCGTTCCGCCGCTCCCTTGGAAATCTGCCTCTTTCAAAGACGACGGCAGAACACACACGGGGGAGATCCCGGCTGGCAGGCAGGCAGGCGCGCGTGGGTGTCCGTCTGCGGCCGTCTCCGGGGCGCCCGGAGCCCTGTCTGTTCATGGCGCAGGTGTGAGCGCAGCAGGTGTCCCCGGAGCTGCTCCGCTGTGCTCCTGGCCTGGGGGACGGGGAGGGGAGCGGAGCGGAGTGAGGCGGGGATGGCCCTCCCCTCTGCACAGCGCGGTTCGGTCCCTGGGCAGGGCGGACGGGCGGGTCGGGGAGGCGCCTCCTCCCTGCGCCACCGCCCGGCCGCTGAGTCCATGCTGGGACAGCGGGAGCGGGGGCCGGGGTGGTGGACTCTCCCGTCCCCTCCCAGAAGCTCCCTCTGCCTCCTCTCTCTGCCCCTCCCCTTCCTCCTGGCCCGTGACCCCCACCCCCCGAGCACCCCACGCAGCCTCTGCGCCCCGACTCGGCAGCAGCTGGCCCAGCCCCTCCCGGTCCTGGGGGCGCCATTTGCCTCACACCATCTGGCAGACGGTCACCCTCGGGACCCGCACTGCAAAACGGATATTCACACCTTCCCTCTGTCGGCTTGTGCCTAGCCACCGTGGCCCGAGAGCGATGGGGCACAGGGCCGGCCGCGCCCTCCCCAGGCAGCTCGCGGTGGCCTCCTCGGTGGACACGGCCCTCTGCTCGTGCGAGGAGCTCCCGCCGGCCGGGAGCCCCCCTGGGGCCACAGAACTGCCGGCTGCTGCTGGAGCCCTGCCCCGGTCACCGCTGTGCGGGGCATTCCAGGGGGTCTCCCACCCTGTTCTCCTCACCTGTGCTCTCACGGTGGGGCCTGATCTCTGATACCCGCACGCCTCCCCGCCAGCATGGGGCCAGCCGGCCTTTTCGGGGTCTGCTGTTCAGTTCCTTGGGGTGCGTGGCGAGGAGGGGTGCTGGGACGACCGGATCCTGTCCCCCGGGTCTTCCTGCCCGTGCCTCGGGCCTCTGGGTCTCTCCAGCCGGACCTGACCCGGGCCAGGCTCCTTTCCACGTAAAAACCCCACGTGTGCCCAGGACCACATCACCACGTCTCGGGGGGAAGCAGGGCCGTGGAAGAGGGGCAGAGCGATTGTGGGGACCAGTCCCTCCCCAGAGCGCCCCACGGCAGGGCGAGGCCACGCACTTGCAGCGTGGCAGCCCCAGAGGCGTGGCGAGGGGTGCCCCGGCTGCTGCGTGGACCCTGCTCAGAGGCCGTGGAAGGCTCACCTGGGCGCAGAGCAGACCCGACAGGAGTGCCCGGCCCGGACTCACCTGTCCCCCAGGCTCCCACCGACCGCCATGCACCTGCGCGGGTTCGAAGTGGGGTTCAAGGCCCAGCTGGGGGGACCCTCCTTTGGGGGACAGGGGCCTCTAGCTGGTCGGTCACTCCGTCCTTGGCGTGGGGAGGGCGTGGACGGCGGGGTTCTGGCCGCGTCCCGGGGGTTCAGGGCCCGCCAGCTCCGGGCAGCCCTGGCCACAGGTGCTGGCATCGCACAGGGAGGTTCCACAGGTGCCTTTCGGGGACGTACGTGTGTCACCTTGTGGCCGTCGTGGCCGCCCTGTGGCTTCCCTGCAGACTCAGAGCTGGGTCGGGGTGGCCGGGGCTGTGCAGGGCAGGGTCTTCATTCCACGAGCGTCCCTCCCTCCTCTCCCCTGCACGCCGCCAGCCTGACGGGGACAGGGACGGGGCCCTGCCGGGGACGCCTGCCGTGTGCCCTGGGTGGCCCCGCAGCCCGGCACGGAGGCGCGGTTTTCAGGCGTGCGGTTGGTGTGCTTGGCGGGCTGGGCCCCGTCTTGGGGTGACAGGTGCCGTCCCCCGTGGCTAACTGTGGGGTCTCAGACGGCTGTTCATTGCACCCGCCCTGGGCCTTGGCGCTGCCCCTCGAGGCCGGACGGCAGAGGTGACGCGGGCGCGCTCTGCCTCCCGTCATCTGCAGTCCGCGTCCGTTTCCCGGACCGACTCCCGGCTGAACACGGCCGCTGATTACAGCGGGCTCTGACCTCCCCGCGCAGCGCGAGCGAGGGCTCGGGTGCCGGCCGCGCTAATTGGCGCTGCGTCGTCGTTGGGTATCGACCACCCGGCCCCTGGTGAGTGGCGGCGCCTCTGCCCCCGAGGGGGTCAGGCCTCGCCCCAGACGGGGACCCTGCCCCAGAGAGCGCCCCTCGCGCCCACCCGCCCGCCGGCCCCCACCGCTGACGCTTGGAATCGAGGCTGAGTCAGAGACGGCGACATGGGCAGGAGTCACTCTGGGGGCCAGGGACGGAGCAGGGGTCTGTGCACGATCTTACCAGGGCTGTGAGGTTCCCCTTGTTTGTGCAGTTGGGGTGCTGGGGGCCCTGGAGCCCGGCACGTGTTGGGCTCTGAAGCCCCGGCTCCCTGCTCTGAAGCCCCGGCTCCCTGCTCTGCAGCCCGGCTCCCCGGGAGGACCCAGGCGCCCTGGGTCTTGGGCTCCGGGCAGCTGGAGCCAGGGCGTCGGCTCTCAGCACCTTTGTCTCGACAGGGCGGCAGCTCAGGTGTGTTTGTTTCTTTTCAGCTCCAGAACTACAGGAAGGGCAGTGGGGGCCGGGCGTGGTGGCTCACGCCTGTGATCCCAGCGCTCTGGGAGGCCGAGGCGGGAGGGTCGCTCGAGGTCAGGAGTTTGAGACCAGCCTGAGCAAGAGTGAGACTCGTCTTTACTGAAAATGGAAAGAAACTAATTGGCCAACTGAAAATATATAGAAAAAATGAGCCGGGCCTGGTGGCGCTCAGCTGTAGTCCCAGCTACTCGGGAGGCTGAGGCGGGAGGACCGCTGGAGCCCAGGAGTTGGAGGCTGCAGTGAGCTGGGCTGATGGGACCCTGTCTCAAAAAAGGGGAGGGAGGGGTACAGTGGCCGAGAGCTGGCCCAGCCCAAGTGGCCACTGTCCACACAGTGTGGCTGAGCCGAGCCACGCGGTGGAGTATCACGCAGCCATGAAAAGCGGCGACGTCCCTGCGCAGGCCATGGCATGACGCGCTGGGCAGCGTCCTGCTTGGTGAAAGTAGCAGAACGTGAGCGGCCTCGCGGCCTCGCCCGGTTCCAGTTACACGGAGCGTCCGGCGGAGGCAGGTTCGCGGGGACAGAAGGCAGATGGTGGCGTCTCGGTGCCCGGACACGACTCCCGCGTCCTGGCACGGGGAGGGGTGGCCGCTGCCGGGCACAGGGTGTCTCTGGGGGGCGTGGGGGTCAGGGCGGCGGCCACCTGCTGTGAACGCGCGGAAAGCGCCGACGGGTGGCTTACACGGGTGCGAGTCGTGTCCGCAAAGCCGTCACAGCCGGAAGAGAACGTGGGGGGGGGGAGCACGTGGCAGGTCTTTCTGTAGACAGAGAACCCGTCCCCGGTGTTTTCTCCCCCGAAAAGGTTGCAGCAAACTTTTTATGGAGACCTGAACACGTAGAGGAAAGTGGGGAGAGCGAACCCCCCAGGGCGGGACACAGCCATATCCCCGCCCTGGGAGCAGACTGGACCCGAACCCCAACCTCGGCTTCCGAGCACGGTGGCCGAGTGAGCCCACGTCTGTCCTTTCTTGCTCCGGTGTCTGGGCGACTGGCGTGGCCAGGGGCTCCCGGGCGAGCTCCGTGCTAGGACCTGCCGGGCCCGGGCCCTCACGCAGGGGCTACCGGAGCCCCCACAATGTATCTTTGGGGGCGTCGGCTCCCGTCCGCTTGGGTGCACACTGGGGTGGGGCTGCCCGCCCAGGCGTGGGTGTCGGGACGGCCGGCGTCCACAGCTGCACAGACGGGGCTCCCGCCAGCACTGGGTGAAACGAGGGGGGTCCTGAGCCCCCCAGCTTCCGGCGTCTCCCTCCACCTGGTTTGTGTGTCGCAGCCGGCCACCCACCCCCAGGGGCCATTCCAGAACCGCGGGGTCTGCCTCCCCACCCTGGCCCTGGCGTCGCCGGTGGGTGTCTCTTCCCGCTGGGAGCAGAAGCCCCCCCCCCAGCTGGTGAGTCTGACGGGGCCCCGGCCCCCGCCTGGCTGGCGGCAGAGCTGGGATCTAGGCCGCCGCCTGCCCGGTCCTGAGGCTGGGCCCAGCGACTAGAGGGTGTGGAGTTGCTGGGGTGTAGGCGGTGGTCTGATCCACCTGGGAATTTGGGGGTTCACGCCTCGGGCCTCAGTGCCCACCCCCCACCACCACCAGGCCCGGTGACGGGGTGGGCGCCTTGCCCTGCTCACTTTGGGGTCGTTGGGCAGGACGGGCCGATGGGTGGCTCTGGGGCAGGGGCAGATCTGGATAGACGGGGGGCTCCCCGAGGGGCCGCCCTGCACGGCTGTGCCAGCTGCGCACAAGCCTAGTGGGGGGGCTGTGTTGAAGAGGCAGCGTCCCTGCAGGAGGGGCGGGACGGGGCACCCCGCCCCAACGCAGCACCGTGCCCAGAGCAGAGCCACCCTGATGGCAGGTGCCGCGGTGGGGCCTGCCCTGGGCTGTTGGGGACGCTGGGAGGACAGAGCGAGGCTCAGCGGCTTCCTTCCTGTGGATTCCTGGGGGGTCGCAGGGCACCCGTGAGCCCCGGGCGCCTCCCCCGTGAGCTGCGGTTCTGTTTGGTGGCGTGAGTGTGGTCGCTTGAGATTGTGTGGAGGTGTCGGGACTGGAGGGTCCCTCTGCCCCTGGAACCGAGCTCCGAGCACAGGGAGGACGCCGGGAGGGGTCGGCCCCAGGTCCTCCTTGCAGACGGGGCTGGGGTTACTCCCACCCCCACCCCGGCCAGTGTCCCCCCTGGCACAGCCGGCCTGTGACGTGGACACAGGTGCTGCCGGTGGGTGTGACGGGTGTCTGTTCCCTTGGGGACCTGGAACCCTGGCGCTGACCTTGTGCCCCGAGACCTTAAACCCGGGGCCCTCAGTGGCTCTGGGGCGGGTGGGGTCTGCCCTGGGTCCCTGCTGGGCCTGGGAAGGGGACTCGGGACGCGGGTGAGCCCATGGCCCTGTGGGCGGGTGGCAGGTCTCCCCGCAGCCCAGCCACGGCGGGGGTTCACGTGTGAGATTGTGCAGCCACTGAGCCCCTCGGGGACCGTCGGGCAGCTTCGGCCTCATTCACGGGGACTCAAGCCCCGTGTGGAGGGTGTGGGGGTGGGGGGGGGGCGAGGCTGGCACCGGCTGGGGACAGGGCACCCTGGGCAGTCTCCCCACCCGCCATGCATACTCTGCCCGCCTGGCCGCAGAGGCCTGACCCGCTGGTCCGAGCAGCTGGGCGGACTTCACTCCGGGATGGAGGGACCCCCCCCCCGCCTTAGCTCCTTAGAGGGACAATTCCTCCTCATCCTCCCTGGATTGGTTATTGGGGGGCCGGCCCTGCCTGCCCACACCCCCACTGCCCTCATGGGCCCAGAACTAAATGCCCTCTGACCCTGCCCCTCTCGGGGGTTGGTGTAGGGCTGGGGCTTCTTTCTGGGCCACTGAGAAGGTTCTGGAAGTAGGTAGTGGTGACAGTTGCACAACCTGGTGAAAACACACTCAGACCTGCTGACTTGTACCCCTCAAAACAGTGGATCACATACGAGTTTTTTAAAATTTAAAAACGAACGTGTTTAATATAGTCTTTAAGTCCCCCCCAGGGCCACCCCCAGGCCGTGTCCCTGCCCGGCGTGTCCCGTGTCGGGGAGCTGGGCATCTTTCGCCTGCCTGACTCCCCAGCGGTGCCGGAGCCGGAAGCCCCACAGCCCCGGGCGCAGGGGCTCACCGGGGACCTCAGATCCTTTCTGTGAGAGCCTCAGGTCCGGTCGCAGGGTCGGCCCCCACGCCTGCTCACGCTCCGTGCGCCGGGCTGCTCTCCTGCGCCGCGGCGTGGGGGCTGGGAGGACGGGCTGCAGGGGTGGCCGGACTGCGAGTCTCGGGGTGCTGGGGCGGTGGGTCCTGCCCGGGGGCTCCTGCGAGTGCCGGGGTCGCAGGCCTGTGCGCGGCGGGGGAGCCGTGTGGCCGGCGGACCCGGTTGCTCCATCCCGGCCAGGGCCCTGGTTGGCGTGCTGTGGCGTGGCGTGGCGTGGCGTGGCGTGGCGTGCTGTGGCGTGGCTCCCGCTCAGGCCGCCGTGTTCTCGTCCGCAGGGTCTTCACTGAGCAGCGAGTCGTCCCCCGTGTCCTCTCCGGCCACCAACCACAGCTCTCCCGCCAGCACGCCCAAGCGCGTGCCCATGGGCCCCATCATCGTCCCCCCTGGGGGCCACAGCGTCCCCAGCACGCCCCCCGTGGTGACCATCGCCCCGACCAAAACCGTCAATGGCGTCTGGAGGAGCGAGAGCCGGCAGGTGAGTGGCCCGCGGCGGGGTGGGCGCGGGGAGCTGGCGTCCCCGAGGGAAGACTGGAGTTGGCACCTGGGGAGCTCGGGGGTTGGGTTTAAGGTGCAGACGCCCCACCCCCGGCCCGAGCCTCCATCTCCCGCAGAGTGGGGTGAGGGGCCGAGTGAGTTCATCCTGTGGCAGGTGGGGGGGGGCTCAAGGCTTCTTTTTACCTGTTCTTGAGGCCAGAAGTTGGAGGTCAGGGTGTCACAGGGTTGGTTTTTGCAGCGGCTTGTCTCCTTGGCTTGCAGGTGGCCACCTGCTGCTCCCTGTATCCTCACCTGGTCCCCCCTTAAAGGACGCCGGTCCCATCGGGTCAGGGCCCAGCCTAGGGGCCTCCTTGAAGCCCACCCCCATGTAGCCACGTCCAGAGGTCCCAGTAGCCAGGGTTTGAGCACACAGACCGGGGTGGGGGGCGCAGCCCGCATCCCTGTGGCGTGCTGAGATGGCGTGCACGCCGTAAACACTCCCTAAACAATAGCGATTGGGGCCGGGTGCACGGTGGCTCACGCCTGTAATCCTGGCGCTCTGGGAGGCCGAGGCGGGAGGATCGCTCGAGGTCAGGAGTTCGAGACCAGCCTGAGCAAGAGCAAGACCCCGTCTCTACTCAAAATAGAAAGAAATTAATTGGCCAACTAAAAATATATATACAAAAACTTAGCTGGGCGTGGTGGCGCATGCCTGTCATCCCAGCTCCTCGGGAGGCTGAGGCAGGAGGATTGCTGAGACCAGGAGTTGGAGGTTGCTGTGAGCGAGGCTGACGCCACGGCACTCTAGCCCAGGCGACAGAGTGAGACTCTGTCTCAAAAAGAAAACAGTAGGCATCGCTGTTATCATCTGTGGCCCCAGCCAAGACCCGAGACAGCAGGAACGCCAGCCCGCGAGCACGGGGGGAGCTGGTGGTTCGTGTGTCCGTGTTGGCTTTTGACGTCCACAGAAGAGGCCCTTCCCGAGCTTAGGGGTCCCTGTGTCTCCAGCCCCTCCTGCCACACCTGCCACCTGCTGTGGGAGGAGCCTGGGAGCTGCCTGGGACCGTCCCACCTGCGGGGTGTGGCCTCATGCAGAACCATCCTCAGCTGCGGCTCTTTCCTCCGTGTTCCTGCCGCTTCCCGGCGGGAGGACAGCCCCACTGGGAAATCCTAACTGAGCCACAGAGAAGGCTGCGGGGGGAGGGGAGTGCGTCCCCCTCCCTGGGGGTGTGCGGGCATTGGACACCCGGCCATCGTGCCCCGGGCAGGCTCTCTGAGCCAAGGGGAAGACCCCAGGGTCCCCAGGAATGGCTTTGAGCGGCCCTGTTTCCTGCCTTCCTCCCCGGCCAAGGTGACAGACCCGCCCAGAGCGTCACCTTGCTGAGCCCCCTCTGCCCCCCTCCCCAGGCCTCTCCTGGCTGTGCCGTCCCCGTGTGCAGTTTGCAGGTGGGGGGACCCAGAGGGTGGACTCTGGCCAGAGCGGCCTCCCCTGCCCAGGGGGGCTCAGAGCAGCCCTGGTCCTTGTTGGAGGGGGACGAGGACGTCGTCACCAGCTCCCGTCCCCAGAGGCCACCCCTGGGCTTGGCCTTCACCCCGGGGGACCCTGAGTCACCTGAGCGGCAGGTCCTCCCTCCACGCCCAACTCACAGCCCGGCAGGGGCGGGATGGCTCTTGCTGCAGCCTGAGAGCGGCTCACTCGTGCCCAGCCCCTGCTCTGTCCCCGACGGAGTCCCCTGCCCGGACTGGGGACGTCTCACGACATCCCTTCTCGGGGCCTCGAGCGCCTTTGCGGGCGAATCCTCCACTCGTCCCTCGTCCCTCCCTCATCCCTGTCCTCCTGGGTCCTTACCACCTCCGGAATAGTTAGAAGCCACAGGGAGGGGCCTCGACAGGTCTGCTCCGGCGATCCGCCACCGCGGTGCCTAATGGAACAGGGATGCCACCAGGAGGGGCGGGACTGCCGGGTGATGCGTGGCTGGCGGCGCGGGCAGGCCCCGGGGAGCACGGAGGGGAGGGAGTCCCTTCCCCACGCTAAGGCCTCATTAGGAGGGCACAGGCACGGGCGGGAGTTGTCAGGGGCCAGTGGTGGGGGGGTCACCGGTAACCCCCAGGCAGTGGGAGCTGCGAAGGGAGAGCTGAAATGAGAAATAGCCGTCGTAAAGCTCAGGGGCCCGTCCCGCCTGTCTGCCTGCGGGAACCTCCATCTCATCACCGGTCTCGGCGGGTTTCCTCCCCGCCCCCCACCCCCCGCCCCTCCTTTCATGGCTGCAGCTGCGCCCGCAGCCGCTGCTCGGAAATAAGAAGCCACCGCAGATGCGCCCTGTCGCACGTCTGTCTGCAGGGACGGCGGTGGGACCCCGGCTGCCCATCGGGTGCCTTGGGGTGGCCCCCAGGCCTCCCGGCCCTGCCCTGGGGGGCTGCTGCGGGCTCCCCGCCCTCCTGCCGGGCAGCCCTGCGTGTCGCTCCGTGTTGCTCCGGCCCTGCTGACCTAGTTCCCTGAGTCCTGGCGCGCCTGGCCCAGCTCCAGCCAGACGGGAGCCGCAGACATGCGGGTCTGGCTCGCCGAGCCCCCTGCCCGCCGGCCGCTCCCCCAGCCCGCCCGAGTCCTTGTTTGTCCTCCGCCGGGCCGGGAAAGTGCCATCTGGCCCAGCCGCCCGAGAGCAGGCCTTTGTCCTCGGCCGAGGGGAGAAGGGGCTGGGATGGGGGGGCGAGGACAGCGTGCTGGGCGGGCCCCCGTGGCGGGTGGCCGGGCCGCTGTGCTCTGCTGCTTGCAGCCACGCAGAAGCAGGTGGCGGGCCTGGGGTGGCGTGTGCCGTCCCTGGGGCGTCGAGGTCTGTCCCCCAGGGCCCCTGCTGGCTCTGGCCACCCAGGGCTGGGTGGTGGTCGGGCCCCCTGGCTGCCGTCTCGCTCGGCCCCTGCCCAGGCGGGAGGAGAGCTGACCACCGGCCTCAGGGGAGCCTGTGCCGCCAGTCCATCGGCCGGGCCTGGAACTCACGGCGGGGGACCCGGGGCTACTCCGACACCTTCAGCCCATCCCAGTCCTGGGGCACACTGTGACCCCTTCCTGGGTGCGCTTGGCAGACACGGGCTGTGCCAGGCTGAGCGCTGTGCGGAGAGCCCAGAAGCCCTGCCCCCGACAGGGCCCTGGGTGCCAGCGTGGACGGGTGGTGCAAGGGGTGGTGACAGAGCGAGCGGGTGGCGCCCTGCGTGCATGCGCCTGTGGCCCTGCCCGTGGGCTCGCCACGGGCTGGGGCTGCAGTTGGCACGTCTGGCAGATGGGGATGCTGGGCTGGTGCAGGGTCTCCAGGACCAGATGGGAGCATGTCCCCTGAGGCCGGCGGGGACCCAGGCCTTGGAGGAGACCCGAGGACAGTGCAGCCCCTCGGGACGTGGTTCCAGGAGGCTGGGCGCCGTGCAGGGCATCGGTGCCCGCGTGCGTGTCCCCTCGGGAGACCGCTGCCCCGGGAGGCGCATGTCAGAGGTCTTGAACCCTTGAAGAACCCTGCTGGTGGCGTGGCCGGGGCTGGGAGCGCAGGGCCAGAGTGATGTTGCTGCTCACGACAGGTTCCCGCCAGGGCCGCCTCCTGCTATCCCCGTCCCCGCTGTCTGCCGGAGGGCGGGGGGGTGGGTGGGAAGGAAGGCGCCTGCCGGGCCGCCCGCACCTCCCCGAGCGCGTGTGCCGTGTGCCAGGTCACGGTCTGCCTCGGGAGGACGGGTGGGTGCCAGGAAGGGCACGGCGACCCACCCCTCGCCGCTCACTTGGGGACGTAGAAAGCTGGGGCGGCCCTGGCCCGGACTCTGGACAGGAAGTCAGACGGCCACGTGGCCCGGGAGCCCCCCGTCCCCAGTGCCCACCTCGCGTCCCTCTGTCCTTCCTGCCGACTCGGCGAGGGGCGGTCGGAGCTCCTTGTTTCCTGGGTGTCGGGCGTTTGGGGGCTCTGGGGCCTCGCTGTGGGTTTGGGGCAGCAGGGCTGGGCTCCTGCCCGGGAGCACGGCCTGCTGGTCAGAGTCACCGGCGTGACGGGAGAGGAGGGGGCCTCGTGGGGGCGTGGAGGTCGAGTCCCTCGTGGCCCAGGGTGGGCCCGGCCAGCGTCCTCACGCTGGGGAGACCCCAGGACCCCCAGGGCCGAAAGCAGCAGCTGCCCCAGCCACGAAGCCGGGCCTGGGCCGGCGGCTGCTCCAGAATCCAGCGTGCCCCCCCCACCCCGTCCAGGACTGACCCTCTGAGCCTTACCACACATCTGCCCTATTGTGACGTAAATGACAATAGGCAGGACCTTCCGTGGGCTGGTTTCCCTGGGCCGGACCCTGCCACGTATCACCACGTAGAACGCCCCTCCCCTCACTGTGGCTGGCGTGGCACAGCCCACCCTTGCTCTCTGCAGGGACCTTGGCCAGTGGGCAGGCTCTGGGCTGTCTCCTCCTCCTGTCTGGGGTCAGACCCTCCCCTGGCCCCCTGGGCGCACCTCCCCAGCCAGGCCCAGGTCTGCTGTCTCCAGGAGCCTGGGACAGGGAGCTGGGGCCGTCCCCCACCCCGGATGTGTGCAAAGGGGCCCCAGATGGGTGTGGCCTGTCAAGGCCCAGCAGCTGCCTCCTGTGGCCCCAGCTCTCTGTGTGCACCCGAGGCCTGGGCAGCTGCCGTTTCCTGGCTGCAGCGTGGCGCTCACTTCCCGGGTGCTGGGAGCTGGCGGCATCCGCTTCCCCGTGCGTGGGTAAGGGTGGGTGTGGCCCTGTGGGATGCCCGTGTCGTGCCGTGTCCTGTGGCCTGTACACGTCTCACACCAAGGAGGCCCAGGGAAGGGGGAGAGCCCAAGAGGGGCTTCAGTCCAGGCCTGACTGTCAGAACCTCCTTACCATTCTGTGTCCCGCGCACACCATGTGCACTTGGAGTTTGGGGTAGAAAAGCTTGAAGGAGGACGTGTCTAGAACGCGAACTGGATCCGGAGTCTCTCCCGTGAGTCGGGAGGAAGACCTGGCCCGCCTGGGGGCGGTGGCCTGCACTGACCTGTCCTGGCTGTCTGCCTGCAGCCTGGCCTGGGCTGCCCAGCCCTAACCGACGCCGTCTTCCTGCAGGACGCCAGCTCTCGGGGCAGCAGCGGCGGCCGGGAGCGCCTCATCGTGGAGCCCCCGCTGCCCCAGGAGAAGGCGGGGGGCCCGGCCATCCCCTCCCACCTGCTCAGCACCCCCTACCCCTTCGGCCTCTCCCCCGGCTCGGTCGTGCAGGATTCCCGCTTCCCGCCGCTCAAGTGAGTCCGCCCGTGGGGTCGAGGCTGGGGGGGGGGCACGTGTCCTGGTTGGGATCCCCAAGGTGGCTCCGGCCACTGTCCCGGCGACCTGGAGTCTGCAGCCCCTGAGGCCACGTGCCTGCCCGGTCGTGGCCAGCCTCTGCAGCCGCTCCGCCCCAGGGGCCACAGCCCTGTCTGTGCCTGCTGTCCTCTCCACATTGAGACGCTCCTGCAGTCCCAGCCCTGGTCTAACTCCATCCCCGGTTCTGGGGGGCACACTGCGGGTGGGGACAGTGTGAAGGGCTGGCGGGCCTGAGGAGCTGCAGCAGCAGCCCGGAGGGGAGATCTCTTGTCCCCCCTTGGGTGGCAGTGGCCGGGGCCGCTCACCTGTCTCCTCCTCCCTGGCTGTCACCCTGCAGCCTCCAGCGGCCTGTGCACCACGTGGTGCCCCCCAGCACGGTGACCGAGGACTACCTGAGAAGCTTCCGGCCCTACCACACCGCCGAGGACCTCCGCATGTCGTCCCTGCCTCCCCTCGGCCTGGACCCAGCCACTGCCGCCGCCTACTACCACCCCAGCTACCTGGCCCCGCACCCCTTCCCCCACCCGGCCTTCAGGTGAGGTGGCCCCACGCCCTCTCGTCCGGGCACGTCTGTTCCCAGCGGGGAAGGTGCTTCTCCCAGCCTGGGGGTGGGGCAGACTCTCAGGGGAGCGTCCAGAGACTCTGCCCCTAAAATCATCCCCAGCGTTGAGCCTGAATTGAGTCCTAATTCAGCCCTGATCCTTTGGGTGTCCTCCTGGAGGGGACTCCTTGGTGTCAACTGTCCTTGTCATCGGTGTGGTGGGGGTCCTGGCAGGTTGCTGTTTACAGGGTGGGGTCATGCTAGAGAAGAGGCTGCTCTGCTGTGTGGCAGGGGACCCAGTGGTTCTGCGTGGCACTTCCTGGCTCTGTGTAGAAGCCCTGCCACCCAGCCGGGAGGGCCTGCAGCGATGACGTGGGCTGCCCTGCAGTCCGCGCCGAGCTGGGGGCGGTGGCAGGTGGGCCTTGGAGCTCTGTGGGCACCTGGTGGCCTCTGGCAGTGAAGGCCTTGGGGCTGGCAGCAGGCGTGGCCCTGACCCGCGGCCATTCTGCCGTGTTCCGCAGCTGGCTTGCGCAGGCGCACCTGGCCAGGGCTCACCTGGCCATGGGCTGGGTCTCGTCCCCTGTGACTCTGGCGCTCACCAGCCCCCGTCTTCCCGGCACAGGATGGACGACTCCTATTGCCTCTCTGCCCTGAGGTCCCCGTTCTACCCCATCCCCACGCCCGGCTCCCTGCCCCCGCTGCACCCGTCCGCCATGCACCTGCACCTCTCCGGGGTCCGCTACCCGCCCGAGCTCTCCCACTCGTCCCTGGCGGCGCTGCACTCTGAGCGGATGTCCGGCCTCAGCGCCGAGAGGTGAGTGGGTCCTGCGGCGGCGGCCGGGAGGGCAGGCCCGGCTGGAGCCCGGCCCATCCTCGGCCTCTTCACCTGCCAGATGGGAGGGTGGCGGTTTGTGCTCGTGCTGAGGCTGCACCCGGCCTGCCGGCCTCAGGCTGGGGAGCTCGCTTGCTTGGGGACTAGCGTGCAGCTTGGCCTTGAGCTGCCTCCTGCTCGGTGAGAGGAGGACCCCGGCTTGCTCGGCCGCGCCGTGCAGCACGCAGACCGATGTCCGGCGGTCTCCGGCCGCGCTCTAACCCCCCTCGCCCCACAGGCTGCAGATGGACGAGGAGCTGCGGCGGGAGCGCGAGCGGGAGCGTGAGCGCGAGCGCGAGGCTGACCGTGAGCGGGAGAAGGAGCGGGAGCGGGAACGGGAGAAGGAGCGGGAGCGCGAGAAGGAGCTGGAGCGTGAGCGGGAGAAGGAGCGGGAGCTGGAGCGCCAGCGGGAGCAGCGGGCGCGGGAGAAGGAGCTGCTGGCCGCCAAGGCGCTGGAGCCCGCCTTCCTGCCCGTGGCCGAGCTGCACGGGCTGCGCGGCCATGCCACCGAGGAGCGGGGCAAGCCCTCGGAGCAGCTGACCCCAACGCGAGCAGGTACCTGGCTGGGGTCGGCGGCTGGCTCTTGGGGGCCCTCCACCATCGCGTGTGCCAGTCGCCATGGTGCAGGCTCCCCCCGTGGCTGAGGGGACACGCGGTGGCCCACGGCACAGACACGGGAGACACAGACCCGGGATTGTGAACGGCAGTCAGATGTGCCAAAGTATTGGGAAGGGGGGGCGCATTTTGAGTGCTTTTGTTAACCTTAACGTCGTTCGCTTTGCTGTAAGTTCGCGTCATCTAACTTTTAACGATGGCCGCGTCTGAAAGCCAGCCTGCGTGTGTCCTGACAGTTTCTCGGTCTGCTCCTTGAGCAGTGGGAGCCGGCTCTGGCCCCCCGCTGGATGGTGGCCAGTCGCGCCAGCCGGCCACAGAGCATTCCCCGCTGGGGACCGGCGTGCTTCCCGAAAGTGTCCACAGGGCACATTCTGGGCGTCTGTGGGAAGGGCCCCTGTGCAGGACGGCGGGCTTCCCTGGGCAGGAGGTGAGGGGCGCCGGCCCGCAGGCGCTGAGATCTGCTGTCGCGCGTGTCTTCCCCACAGAGAAGCTGAAGGACGCGGGCCTGCAGGCGCCCAAGCCCGTGCAGCACCCCCTGCATCCGGTGCCTGCCCCGCACCACGCCGTGCCCAGCCTCATCTCCAACCACGGCATCTTCTCGCTGCCCGGCAGCAGCGCCGCCACCGCCCTGCTGATCCAGCGCACCAACGAGGAGGAGAAGTGGCTGGCGCGGCAGCGGCGGCTGCGGCAGGAGAAGGAGGACCGGCAGTCTCAGGTGTCAGAGTTCCGGCAGCAGGTGCTGGAGCAGCACCTGGACATGAGCCGGCCCCCTGCGCCCGCGGAGGCGGAGCACCGGCCCGAGAGTGCCAGGTGGGTGAGCGCCGCCGTCTGCCCCACGCCCTTGCTTCCCCGTTCCTGTCCTTCCGCTTCATCTTCCTGTGAGGATTCCCGTTGTGCCTGTGAGGAAGGCGAGACGCTGAGGAGGGGAGTCAGCTGCTCAGAGCTGCCCCACCCACAAGTAAAGGGACCGGCCAGGGCCAGGGCCAGGGACCGGCCAGGGCCAGGGCCAGGGCCCTGCCCGTGCAGCCTGGCCAGGCCCCTGCCCGTGCAGCCTGGCCAGGCCCCAGGAAGCCGTTCGTGGCCCCTGAAGAGGGCGAGGTAGAGGCTTCAGTTGTTATGATACCTGTTCTCAGCGTCTCCCTCTGCTTTTGAGCTTGGACTTTTTTAATGAGAAGGGGACTGCCTTTGATTTTTAAGCAAAACGTTAGCTTTATTGCTTTTATGATAAAAGGTAGACCCGTCCTCGGTCCCAGTAGAATGCCCATGGAGGCCTTTGCTGCCGCCCTTGCTCTGTGGGCTCAGCCCCGGCACCCTGGCCCGCCCTGCCCCTGCCTGTCCTGAGACTCCAGCTCTGGGGCGCTGGAGCCCGCCTTCCTGCCCGTGGCCGAGCTGCACGGGCTGCGCGGCCATGCCGCCGAGGAGCGGGGCAAGCCCTCGGAGCAGCTGACCCCAACGCGAGCAGGTACCTGGCTGGGATCGGCGGCTGGCTCTGGGGGGGCCCTCCACCGTCGCGTGTGCCAGTCGCCGTGGTGCAGGCTCCCCCCGTGGCTGAGGCATGCCACCCTGCCTCCCTCCAGAGCGCACTCTGAAGGTGCGGGCCTAGACCCTCACAAGCGTTGGTGGAGATGGAGGCTCCTGGCCAGGCCTCCATCTTGCTCTAGGCCCAGCTCGGGTGCAGGGGCGCTGCTGCTGGTCTGGGGGCCTCAGCTGTGCGCAAAGGTTTTGGCCCGGCTCTCAGCTGCTGCGGTGCGTGCTGGCCGGAGGTGCCCTGCGGTCTTAAATCCCCGCCTGCCTTCCTCTCCTTCCTCCCCTGTTGAGTAGGGCAGCGAGGGGCGCGCTCGGCTCAGTGTGGGAGGGAGGGAACTGCCACCCGTGCCCACTGACCGGGCCGCCCTGTGGCTCTCGCTGCCCGGCACGGCCAGAGCACGTTCTCTGCTGCCACCTGTCTCTGCGGTCAGACCCTCCAGGCGTCCCAGAGGCCCAAACGCACCTGCTAGCGAGCCGCCTCTGCCCGCCCGTCCAGCTTACGCCCAGAGGACAGAGGGCAGCCGGCTCACACCTGGCGTCGCTTCATAAAACCAGGGCTCCTCAGCGCACGGGGCTCTTCCTTGGGGCTGCCTGGGACCCCAGTGCAGGTGTCAGGGCCTCGTCTGCTCACGCGCTGTTGCTTCTGGCCCGGGGTGGGGGAGGGCCTCTGTGCTGAGACCTGTGAGCCCTGCGCTGGCCTGCTGGAGTGTGGCAGGAAGCAGGCCCGGGCTGGGTGGGCCCCACGGCAGCTGGCCGTGCTCACGGCGTCGTGAGCTGGTCGTCCTGCTGGGCTTTGTGCTCTGCGCGAGAAAACCGTGCAGTGCTCGGCTGTGGTGCGTGAAGTATTTATTCTGCTGGCAGGTTGTATTCCTTGGCTGTTTACTTAAGGACACACAGTGTCTCGGTACGGGTCCCTGTCGCACCCTGCTGCTCGCAGGTGCGGTGGCCTTGGGTTTAGCTCCCAGCGGCGAGCGTGGAGTGGCCGAGCAGGGCCTGGGCGGCCGTGTTTAACAGCACCCCCCAGGCAGGGAGAGCCCTGAGAGCCTGGCCGCGTGCCCGCCCTGGCCTTGGCCCCATCCTGCCCTAGGCCGTATGGGTTCAAACATCCTGTAACTGTCTCCCTTAAGGAGAATAAAAAAACCTTTGGAAAAACAACACCCAAGACATACCTTTGTGCATTGCATCTTCTCAGGAGCCACGTCACTGTTAGCACGGTGAGGCGCAGCTTTTTGTCCAATGGAAGGTCCCCGATGTTAGAAATCCCCTCTCCGGCCCAGGCCCTTGGAGACCCAGTGGGCACAGCTGCTGCTCTGGGCCTTCAGCCGTGTGCCCGTGTGGTCGCTGTAGTTCTGACGGGGACGGCTCGGGCCAGCAGGGGCACAGGCCCCGTCCTGGCGGGGAGGGTCTCCGTCCACGTTGGGCTCTGGGCCAGGCAGACACTGGAAGCTCCTGTCTCGCTGCTCGCGTGGAGAGCAGAGCGGCAGCACGCGTGAAGGCAGGCTGCCCCCCGTCGTCCGCCCCTTCCTCGGTGGCAGGGTGCCCCCGGCACAGGCAGGCTCCCCCATGGAAAGCAAGGCGAGGGCCTGTCCTCACGGGAGCTTGTACAAGCAGGTGGGACATAGGATGGAGGGCAGGTCTGGCCTGAGAAGGTCTCTGCCTTCCCAAGCAGCTTAGGCTTCGAGCCTCCCGGTGCCCTCAGAGCAGTTCTGCACACATCTGTCCCGGTCGTTGGAAGAGGGCGTGGAGGGACGTGGGGCGCAGATCTGCTATCCTGCAGCCTGGCCGTCTGGGGAGCCTGTGGAGGGCAGACCTGTCCTCTCGGGACTGATGGGCCCATCTGCTCACTCTCTAGGCCGGGACCAAACCGTCACGAGCCTGGCGGCCGAGACGCCCCACAGCACTTTGGCGGGCCACCGCCTCTGATCTCGCCCAAGCCCCAGCACCACACCGTGCCCACAGCCCTCTGGAATCCAGTGTCCCTGATGGACAGCGCCCTGGAGACGCGGCGGGCCGAGAGCCACCCCCTGCACAGCCACCCGGCTGCTTTCGAGCCCGGCCGCCAGGCAGCGGTGCCACTGGTGAAGGTGGAGCGGGTCTACTGCCCCGAGAAGGCAGAGGAGGGGCCGCGGAAGCGGGAGGCCGCCCCCCTGGACAAGTATCAGCCGCCGCCCCCAAGGGAGGCGGGGAGCCTGGAGCACCAGCCCTTCCCCCCTGGGCCTGGACCCTTCCTCGCTGAGCTCGAAAAGTCCACCCAGAGCCTGCTGGGCCCGCAGCGGGCCTCCCTCCCACAGGCAGCCCCCCTCGGGGAGCTCAGTGGGCCCCTGAAGCCTGGCTCGCCCTACCGGCCCCCCGCGCCGCGCGGCCCTGACCCGGCCTACATCTACGACGAGTTTCTACAGCAGCGTCGGAGGCTGGTCAGCAAGCTGGACCTGGAGGAGCGCAGGCGGCGAGAGGCCCAGGAGAAAGGTCTGGCCTCCGCCAAGGGCCCCGACCCACTGGGGGAGGGGTTGGTTAGCAGGGACAAGGGAGCCCTGGTGACAGCTGCCTGCCCCCAAGTTCCCCGGCTCACGTGCAGCAACCTGCCACCTCTGCTAGGGAAACAGACCCTCGGCCTCTTGCCTGTCCTGCTCGATGCAAATTGTCCCATAAAGCCAAATCAAAGCTTGTCTGTAAAGACAGTTCTGCAGACACGCGTGATTAATAAATGATGAACAGAGGCTAATAAGATGGTTTTAAATATTAATAGTGAAACATAACAGGGGAGCAGGCCAGCCGCTGAGTGGGCCTGTGCCCGGCAGGCTGCCGTCCTCAGCCACAGGCAGGCGGGCTGGGGGTGTGGGGGCAGCAGCTGGCACTGCTCGAGGCCAGGGCAGGGGTCAGGCACTTCCCTCCCGGCTCTGCGGGGATAGGGGACCCCAGCCAGCTGCTCCCTAAGTTCCCCAAAGAGCAGGGAGAGCAGGTACACGGGCCCAGGCGTGAGGGCTGTTGGCACCTGCACCCGAGTCTGGCCAGGAGAGAGCAGGGGCTCGGCCTCAGCGGACGGCCGACAAGGGCTCCAGCCCGCGTTCTCCTACTGGGAATTCGGCCTCTTCACCCCTAGGCTGGCTGCAGGCGGAGTCTGCCTGGGGCGTTGGTCTAAGCCAGGGTTAGGGCCCAGCTGGGGCTTTTCTCCTAAACTCCTTGTGAGAGGAGAGAGGGGAGCCCGGTGCCCCTGGGGCAGGTGCTTGCTATTGTTCTCCGTGCTGTTGCGAGGAGAAGCCGTGTGCGCCTGTCCCCTCCCAGCTGATACAGCCAGATGGCCACAGCAGGAAGGAGCATGTGTGTGCAGCCAGCGCGTTGCTGTGGTCACGGGCCCGTGTGGTGTTGGGGGAGGAGGTCAGTGTTAGCCCAGAGACCGCACAGCCCCGTGGGGGCCACTGGAGCCGTGGACCCGAGGGAAGCCTGACACCTGCTGTCCCCGGGACTGGGGTCAGGGGCGGTTTCCGCCTGGCCTGACAGGGGTCCGCACACGCGTGCCCCCAAGCGCATGCCCCCGCTGTGGTCAAAGGCTCCTGGCTGAGTGCGACCGTTTCTGCCATCAGGATACTACTACGACCTGGACGACTCTTACGACGAGAGTGACGAGGAGGAGGTCAGGGCCCACCTGCGCTGCGTGGCCGAGCAGCCGCCCCTCAAACTGGACACGTCCTCCGAGGTACTGGGCTCTCCTCGCCCCTGCGGTGCACTCTGGCCTGGGTCCTGGTGTGGCCTGTGCTTCCCCCACCCCACCCCCTCTGTGGCCTGGCACAGAGCCGGCCACGGCACACAGACTTTCAGGGGCCCCAGGAGAGGGGCCCCAGGACAGTGAAGACATACCACTGTCAGTGGCTTCAAACTCATTTGTTTTCTTTCCCAATCTAGAAGCTAGAGTTTTTGCAACTTTTTGGCTTGACCACCCAACAGCAGAAGGAGGAATTGGTGGCCCAGAAGCGGAGGAAGCGGCGGCGCATGCTGAGGGAGCGAAGCCCGTCGCCTCCGGCGATTCAGAGCAAGCGGCAGACACCTTCGCCAAGACTGGCGCTGTCCACCCGCTACAGCCCCGACGAGATGAACAACAGCCCTAACTTCGAAGAGAAGAAGAAGTTCCTGACCATCTTCAACCTTACCCACATCAGCGCCGAGAAGAGGAAAGGTATGGCCTCACCTGGGAAGCGGGCTGGCGAGGGTGGGCGCGGGCATCACAGGCGGGGCCCGGCGACTGCAGGCAGGACCTGGGAACACTGGGTCCCGAGGCAGCCGCCCTGCTTCGATACCTGGCACCTCAGCCTGCTCGGAGCCCATTTGCTCTTGTCGCGTCCTGGGCAGCCATGAAGACTCAGTGGTTTTCTCTCTCCACGTAAAGCCCATCTCAGGCTGACAACAGCCCTTGTCTTTTCACCATTTTCGAGCGCCTGACAGGCGCATCTCTGAGCAGAGTGCTTCGGTGACTCCCCCGGGAGTGAGGGAGGAGGGGCTGGGCGCGCAGGTGTGCCTGGCGCAGGCTCTTCCTCTGCTTGGCCGCTCGGCTTTGTGTGCCCGTGGCAGGAGGGAGGTGCGGGCATGGCCTGTAGCCGCCAGGCAGAGCAGCATGTGCTGTGAATGGATGCTTCCAGATTGGGGTGGACCCTTTGGGCTAGAATCCACACAGAAGAAATGGTGGCCTTGCAGCACTTCCCCGGTCTGCCTGACACACGTCGGCTCGGTGCCAAGATGTTACCATTCCTGGCCGTGGGTCCCTTGCAGACACCTGGTCTGTTCCCTGGGAGAGTCACAGGAAAGCAAAACGTACTTTTTGGTCCTTTAGTTGCTTCAAAACATGCCTTTTTTTTTTTTTTTTTTTTAATTGGAGTATAGCAGTTTATTTTTCTTTAACCAGTAAGTTGAAGTTTTCACTTTCCCTTTGAGGGTCAGTAACATGTTGATTTCCAGCACAAATCCTAGAAATGGGCACTTTTGTTTGCAAAAACCATCTTTTTGCCTGGCTGAATTTCTAGAGGAAGCCATAGGGAATGTGGCTGCTAAGTTTCAGAGTCATCAAGAAGTGCCACCGAAACATGAATTCACTCCGCGGAACATCCTGGGATCTTCATTCTTTTGTAGGAAACGGCATCGATCGTGGACTAGCCCTGGCGCACCCAGCGTGGGGGGAGGGGAACGTGCTGAGCCCCGGAGGCCAGGCGTGGACTTTTGGGTGTTTCCTTGTTTCTGGCCTGCCTTTGTCTTAAATAAGAGTACCTCCTTCGAAGTCACTGCGGAAGACCCTGGGCACATGGTGTTGCGTAGAGCTGTGATCACAGCACGTACAGCTGTCTTGGAACACGCCCGTCGCGCAGTAAATGCCAAGAGGAGTCTGAGCTCGCTTTAAAATGAAGCTTTCTTCCTTTAAACGCGGCCTGTCCCGTAGCACTTGCTTGTGGTTGTTCTTGGTTTGAAGTGCTCGTACCTGCCTGTCAGGACTAGGCTAGAATCCTGCCGTCCTTCCCTCTCAAAATGATACAACCGCCTCGTTAATCCCAGGCTGCTTTTCTCATAGACAAAGAGAGACTTGTTGAAATGCTCCGTGCCATGAAGCACAAGGCACTGTCGGCAGCAGTGGCAGACTCCTTGACAAACTCTCCGAGGGACAGCCCTGCAGTCTCCCTGAGTGGTAAGGGAAGGACAGCCCCACCCGCCACGCCTGGGACCATCCTGTGGGCTGCCTGGGGTCAGAGGCAGCTGCTCACGGTCTTCATCGTCATGAACCTGACCTCCTCGAGACTCTTTCTGTCCCTCACATGAGCATGCGGTTCCCACACAGCTGTGATGGTCCTCAGGACGCAGCGTGAGAGTCCAGAGGCGGGTTCAGGATTGAGGGGAGGGGCCCAGCTTCTGCAGCGCTCTGTGAGGTGGTCAGTAGTCGTCACCCCTCTGCTGCGGCACCAAGGCTTGTTAGGAGGCCAGCCCGGGCCACTGAGGCGCTATGACTTGTCCCAGCACTGACCTGCCTGCTGGCCCTGCCCGGGCTCTCTCCTTCCTGCATCTGTGTCTTGCTCATTCTTCCTTCCAGCCTTGTCAATGCCTGCTCTCACACCACCTCTCTCCTTGCGTCTCCGACTGTGCCTCTCCGCCCGGCCAGAGGAAGCAGGGCGTCTTCGTGGCCCAGCCCTGCCCCCACGTGCTCGCTCTTGCCCAGCTGGACTAAATGCCTCCGGACTGTTTTCGTGTCTTGAAGCTACTCACTTCTTCCTTCAGATCTTTCTTCCCAGGTGCCTTCTTGGGGCACTTTTCAAGGATGGACTTGCTGCTAAACACACCAATATCTTCAGACCGCAGCTGCGTGCACGATGGTTAATTAAATGCCCCTCAAGTGTTGGTTCTTTGCATTAGGTCTTTTCTTAAATGTCAGCTGTAGAGACCAGGGTCCGTGTGCTGGATAGTTAGCCTGTCAACTTGTAGCTTTTATTTAACACTTTCCTTTGCTTTCTGTCTCTAAAAGAACCAGCCACGCAGCAAGCTTCTCTGGATGGGGATAAGCCTGTCGCTGTTGCCACTTCCTTGTCTGATGTCCCAAAGGCCGGGGAGCCTGGGAAACTAGAACAGTTCCGGCCCCAGGAGCTATCGAGAGTCCAGGAGCCAGCTCCTGCCAGTGGTGAGAAGGCCAGGCTGAGCGAGGCCCCCGGGGGCAAGAAGAGCCTGAGCATGCTTCATTACATCCGGGGCACTGCGCCCAAGGACATTCCTGTGCCGTTGTCTCACAGCTTCAATGGGAAGAGCAAGCCGTGGGAGCCCTTCGTGGCGGAAGAGTTTGCGCATCAGTTCCACGAGTCAGTGTTGCAGTCCACACAGAAGGCCCTGCAGAAGCATAAAGGTAATGAGGCTGCCCAACCCCACTGGGGCCCCGAGCTGCTACAGCGGCTAATGGTCCGAGCACCAGCAGCTGCCCGGCCATGGCTTCAGGCTCTCCTCCCTACTTGGCCCTGTGCAGTGACGGTGCCTCTCAGACCTCAGTGCCCATGAAGTACCCGAGGGTCTTGTCAGGTGCAGGTTTGGGGTGGGGCCTGGGACTCCATTTCTAGCAGGCTCCTGGGTGACCCTGATGCTGCTGGTCTGTGGACCCCACTCCCAGGATATTTAGCAAATGATACCATTTGAGTTTGGTAAGTCCAGAGCAGGTACCCCGCTGGCAAAAATCGTACTCTGAATTCCTAAAGTCTGCCACAGCAGCTGCCTGGAAATTTCTCTGGTCCTTTGACCGTGGGTATCCCGGGAGTGTCTACTACACCAGGCCTGGCAGGCGCTCAGTGACGGAACACTTACCCTAGCCCTGCCTCTGAGTGTCCAGATTGACTGAGGAGTCACTACATTTTATCCCCAATGGATCAAAAGTTGAAATTGATTAGAAGAGAATCCTCAACAATTAAGTAACTGAGTATGAAATTTTTATATACTCCAGTAGCCAGAAGTTATGCCAAAACCATGTTTAACCCTCTTGGTGCGGTGGGCCAATATATCTTAACTACATAGGAGCCGATATATCGGCCCGCCGCGCTAAGAGGGTTAAGTGTTTATTATAAGCTATAAAAGCTGAACGGATAAAAAGCATTTTTAGACATCTACCTCTCGATACTGCTGGGTCTTCTACCTGAGTTAATACTGTTAACAGACAAATTGATCCCTAAGAAGCAAAGAATGCCTATGGGCACTAGTGTCTACAATGATTAACAAAGACTCCCCAAAAACCAGGAGGAATGCTTTATTGGATTTTTACCATCGACTTACTTGAAAATTTTCCAAGACAAATGTTTGCAGGTGGGGATTCCTTTACAGTGGAGCGTACGGGAGACGGTAGTCGGCCTTCCGTACCTGTGTGTTCTGCATCTGTAGATTCAGCTAACCTCAGACTGGGGATAGTTGGGGGAAACAATTCCACAAAGTTCCAAAAAACAAAACTTGAGTTTGTCCTGTGCCAAGGACTGCACTGAATCCACCCAGAGGAAGTGGCATGTGGGCCTCGTATAAGGTGTTGAGTTGTTGTCTGAAGTACACAGGAGGAAGTGTATAGGTTACGTGCAAATACTCTGCGCCATTGTCTATAACAGACTTGAGCACCGTCAGGTTTTAGTACCGTTGGGGGTCCTAGAACTAATCCCTTTAAACTGAGGGACAGCCGCACAGTGGGATTAGTTCCCAGGTGCTCTCCCTGTCCCTTCCAGATGCACTTTGCAGAGGCTTTTCTGTGGTCCTAGGACACTTTTTTCCTGCCTTGTTTTATTCCAGCTGTCTCCTGGCCTTAGGCTTCTCACGATTTTAAAGTGACCCTGCCATGCCAGTTTGATTAAGCCAGCCTCCGGGCTTCCATCTACACCGCACATGCCCTAAGACAGAGAAGACCCTGATGAGACAAGTCACAACACAGCTGACTCCTGGTAGCAGGCAGAACCCCAGCTGAGCTCAGGGACTGGAACACCTGTGCATTTCAGGAAAAGAGGGGGCTGGTATTTACCGAGGGCCAACTATAGACCAAGCTCAAACCCACAAATTCAAGCTCAGAGACGAACTCTGCCGAGGTCATCCACATGCTAGATTGGTTGGAGCTCAGCTCTGCCACTGTCCTTGTTTCTGACCTTCCGTCTTCCTAGAGGCCTGCAGTCACCCTGACTCTGCACCAAAGGCAGGGCGGAGCCTCCTTTCGTGGCAATATCCTGTGTCCGTACCCCTACACACGGTGACCTGAGCCCTGTCCTTTCCCCGCTAGGGAGCGTAGCTGTGCTGTCTGCAGAGCAGAACCACAAGGTCGACGCGTCCGTCCACTACAACATTCCCGAGCTGCAGTCCTCCAGCCGTGTCCCTCCGCCCCAGCATAATGGGCAGCAGGAGCCCACAACAAGGAAGGGGCTCCCCTCCCAGGAGATGGACCGGGACTCAGAAGAGGATGAGGACGATGACGATGATGGAGAAGACGACGAAGAAGCCCCCAGGCACAAGTGGCAAGGGATTGAGGCAATTTTCGAAGCCTACCAGGAACACATAGAAGGTACAAGAGGGGACAGAGGGAAGGGAGGGGCTGTTAAGGTCAGTTTGGAAAGGAAGCTCGATGACCAAGTCACGTAGCACTTTTGCCAGCCTCAGTTTTCGCGGTACCAGACTTACCTTTCCTAGGGCATACTGGACACAAGTACCAGAAGGCGAGCGTTCCCCAGGCAGGTGGTAGTCACTGTGTCAAACCGGAGGCTATTCTCACTGGGGACATTAAAGTACCATAACACCAAGCTATGTGTGGAGCTTGTCACTTAGCATGATGGCTCAAATGCAGGCCCTGCTCTCTGGGCTGTGTCTGAAATACTGTTAGTCCCGACACATGCCTTGGCTTCATACAAAGGTCCTGGGCTTAGCTGGAGCCCTGATAACCCAACCCAGTCACCGCTTGGGCGTACCTCACACCTGGTGACCACCCCCTTCACAGGCGTGACAAAACCCTTGTGCTGCAGGGACAGCTCCATGGCCAGTGTGCGCCAGTCACGTTTTCAGATACCTTTACTCTGAGGTTCACCTCTGGACAAGCACTTTGTCGAAAGAAGCAAGCTCTTGGTAAAAGCTTAGCCAAAGCTTGCCTCCCCCGGCAGAACCCAGAATGTTCTCCTGGGGAAGCCAGGGCATTGGGCGGACTTAAGCACACAGCTTCCATGTTAGGGAGTTGGGCACCATTGTGTTTACAACACACCACCATGTGCCTCTGTTTCCCCAGAATGTTGCAAAGACCCCTTCGGGGCATAGCACAGGTATGCAGGCACTGCCGGGCCAGTCACCACTGCTGCCTTCTGCGGCTGATTAGCAATATCATAGAAGAGTTTTCAGCCAGGTGTGGTGGCTCAGGTCTATAATCCCAGCACTTGGGGAGGCTGAGGCAGGAGGATCAGTTGAGGCCAAGAGTTTGAGACCAGCCTAGGGCAATACACGGAGACTCCTATCTTTACAAAAAGAAAAAATTAGCCACGTGTGACAGTGTACACCGCTAATTCCAGCCACTCAGGAGGCTGAGGTTTTTGTCATGTATTACGATGTCATGTTAAATATGCAGACTTGATCATGAATGTCGGTCACTTCAGACAATACTTTGAAATGTTCGAGTGGTATTCTCAAGCCACAGAGCTGTCCAGACGCCCATGCAGCCACAGCCAGGGTGTGGGGCTGCACTCTGCTCCCTTCCCTCCCTCACATGGGGGCCTTCTCTTAAATTTGTGGCCCCTGCACTCCCTTACCACTGTTATTTCTTAGACTTACACATGTCCAGCAGCAATATACAGCATTTTTTTTTTAAGTTCACCGGAAATAAGTCTTTTCTGGGTGAGTGTTTGGTGCCTCGTTTGGCATTCCTTCCCTACCCCAGAGTGCGAGGATGTTTTTCTGTGTTTCCTTCTAGAAGTCTTTAGGGTCTGCTTTTCTTGCCGTGCCTAGAATGCGTCTGTGAGTGCAGAGTAAGGCAAAAATCTTACCGCACACCTTTCCCACCCAGACAGCTCACTGTTCCGACAGCTTACGTGGTACCCCGTGGGGTGTGTCCTGGTCAGGCTGTGCCCGCACACGCGCCTGGTCACCCGTCGTCCTCTCCTGGCCGGCCCCGGGTGGTGCCAGAGCTTTGCACCTCTCCACTGTCTGGAGAGCAGCTCCCCTGACTCCGCCTCCTCTAAGCTGCTGCTCAGCTGTTCTTGGCCCTGGCCTTTCCCCCATGAATTTTAGGGTCACCTTGTGATCTCCTCCCAGAAGACCCCGTCGGGAATTTCCATTGCATTGAGTTTACAGACTTGGGGAGAACTGGCATCCGTGTCTATGAAGTTCTTATACTAAATTTAGGTTTCACTTAACTTAAAAATCCAAAGTAAAAAACTTTCATTACCTATGATGATTCTGTAGGTAGCAACCATAGTTCTTCCCTTTTGAATTTTTTTACTTCTAATTTTCATGTCATACTGCATGACGTAGGACCTCCAAGTGCTGTCGGAGGCTTGTCTTGTTTGTGGAACTTCAGGAGCATTCGTTAAAGAACGAAGGTGACCAGGCACAGTGGCTCACATCTGTAATCCCATCTCTTTGGAAGGCTGAGGCAGGAAGGTCACTTGAGATTAGGAGTTTGAGACCAGCCTGGGAAACACAGCAAGACCCATCTCCAAAATAAGATCATCCAGGCATGGTGTGTACCTATAGTCCTAGCTACTTGGGAGGCTAAGGTGGGAGGATCACTTGAGTCCAAGAGTTGGAGGTTACAGTGGTCTATGATAGTGCCCTTGTACTGCAGCCTGGGTGACAGAACAAGCCCATGTCTCTAAAAAGAAGGGGGACGGTGAAGGTTTGCATTTGCCGAGTTTATACTGTTGGTCCAAATCACCTTATTTTTCATCTTTTGATTTTCCTGATGTTGTTCGATCCTTGAATTTGTTAGTACACCTTTAGGATTATGTTCTTTATTAATTTCATTATACTTTGTTTTGCTGTCACAGTTGTTCCAGCCACTATAACATCAGTCCAGTAGCTTTCCCCATTTTTTGTCCTCTGAAACACTTTATAAAGTAGGGGTTTATCCTTGAAGGCTTGAAATCATCCTTATTAAAACTAGGCCTGGTATCTTGGTAAAGCAGAGGTTTTATTTTACTAATTAAAGTCCATAACATTTCTTCCTAATGTCTAACAGATACTCTATTGCCTGGGCCAGAGTGCTATGGCATCAGCCTAGCTCACAGCAATCCTTCTGCCTCAGCCTCCTGAGTTAGCTGGGACTATAGGCACGCTAATTGTTTTCTATTTTAGTAGAGATGGGGTTTCGAACTCCTGACCTTGAGCGATCCTCCCAGAGTGCTAGGATTACAGGCGTGAGCCACCCACCACGCCCAGCCCCTAATGTCTCTTAATCTGCCTTTTGCTTCTAGATCCTTGTGTTGGATTGGGTTTTAGTGACATTTTATGAATTATTAGTACAATTTGAAGTGCTGGGAGCATTGTAGTCCACAGGAGCGAGGGAGGCCTTTGCTGGGCCAGGAGGACAGTGTGCAGAGGCAGCACTTGCCAGGCCTCCAGCCCGGCGCGTAAAAGGTACATCGCCATTTCTTCTTGTTTCAGAGCAAAACCTGGAGCGGCAGGTGTTGCAGACACAGTGCAGACGGCTGGAGGCCCGGCACTACAGCCTCAGCCTGACTGCGGAGCAGCTCTCCCACAGTGTGGCGGTAAGTCGGCAAGCAAGGCAAGGGCAGGAGGCGTCTTAAGTTTTAGAGAGGAAATCTGCTCTTAAGGGGAAAATTCAGGTACTTTGTTGATTATCCAAGATATAGCTAAGGAGCGAAGTATCTTTAACTTGCAGAATATTGATCCTAGGAGAGCAGAGATGCTACTTACATATCCCTCTTGGAGAATTACTTATTGCCTGTAGCGGTCTCCTACCGTGATTTGCCAAGGAGGGTGGAAGAGGGTTTTGTCGGAGAAGGGGAAAGCTCTTGAGGTAACCAAAACCACCTCACACCACCTTCTGCCGGCTCAGCAAGTCTGCCAGCTATACTAGGAGGATCTGTCCAGCAGGCTTCCTCCAGGGGCAGGTCTCAGATCACTCCCCAAGGTCTTACATCTGCAGGTGCCAAGACAGCAGTGGACACTGATTCTTTAAAAGCAGGTGTGAGAATCTAGGGCTCGGGAAGAGCCGGTGCAAGCTGTCCCCAGAGGCCACTCTCGGAACACAGGCTGGAAGGGGAGATTTGCAAAGTGGAAGGTTTACCTTTCTACAAGGCGCCCAATGCTTTCATGTACCACACGCATTTCCTTGTGAGCAAGACGGGTTTGTTTTGACGTGAATTTCCTTCTCCACAGGAGTTGAGGAGCCAGAAACAGAAGATTGTCTCGGAAAGGGAGCGGCTCCAGGCAGAACTGGACCACTTACGGAAGTGCCTTGCCTTGCCTGCAATGCATTGGCCTAGGGGCTACTTTAAGGGATATCCCAGGTGACGGTTTCCCTTGCACTAGGCTGAACCTATAGTATAGAAATATTATCTATTTTATTACCTTGAATATTTAATATTTTTCACTGGGAGGTTTGAAGCTTAAAAAAATAAGAATGTGCCATGCATGAAGAAAAGGATTCCAGGCTCCAGAAAAAAAGAACGGACTCACCTTGACTTCAATGCAGTTGAATCACCTTTGTCATTCAGCGAGCAACCAACCAATGTAGGACGCCCATAGCTTTTCTTTTTAAAGGTGGTTTACTCCTTCCCCCACGTCATTATTTTTTAATCTGAAAATTACCAACACTAAAACTTTATCATTTATAGCCCCCGATGCATACGATTAGATCAAACCAGTTATTTTCTGTTTCTTTTGTGTTGCCACGTTGTTATGCCTCAAGAACGAAGTTTGCTTTTGCTGCAGTGATGAGGTGGGTCTCACTTCTCCCCAGGAATGAGACTTGCTTCGGCTGAAAAGGCTGGGTACATTGTAAATAAAAAGGGCTTATTTGTTTGTTATTTTCCTGCAAAATTTTCTTCAAAGTGACAGGTCCTAGGAGCACACAAAGCAACAACCCAAAGGCTTTTCCCTGGAAAAGCTCTTACCTAAAGATAAAACAAATCCACAAACTAAAGGTACCTTTTTATTACTCCGTGGGGGAGAATGTACAGAGCTCTATGTATACATATATTCACACCCACCAAATTGTTACTGCAGTGGGTAGTGGTTTTCATACAAACGTAAATTTTGAGAGAAAAGTCAAAGGTGCTTCAGCCTTGTACTGTGTATATATATTAAAAAACAAAGTTTTGTATGTTTTTATTACTTTAATTATTGTTATAAAAAGCCTGCCATTTTTAATATGTGGTTTGGGGGATTTTTTTGTTTGTTTGTTTTTCCTGTTTGGGGATTTTGTTTGTTCTGTTTGTTTTTCTGGGCAAAAAAAAAAAAAAAAAACTTGCTTTTAGTGTTTGTACTGCTGCTGGTCAGGACATTAAAATATTGAAGTGTTTTTAAAAATTAAAAAAGAAGAAAAGTAAAAGAGCTTACCACTGGCGCCTATGCGATCACTTCATTTTTAATTTCAGTTGCACCAGAAACTGACACAGAAAGCCATGCGTTACTGCTTACCTCCTCCTTGCCCCCCACCCCACATCTGGACACACTAATAGCAGATACAGCTCATTGCTGTTAAGTGAGGAGGGGACAGTCTGTGATGGGAACAAAGTAGAACCTGTGTGTGGCGATCACGTGAACACATGGGTGTGGGGCTTAAAAAAAAAAAAAAAAACCTTTCAGGAAATAATTTCTGTGATAGAATTCTAAGATGCCCGAGAGCAAGTGCAGAGTAGGAGCTTTAGAGGCTTTATATAGATGCAAAGCTTTGTGTAAGAGCCTAAAGTAGGCTAAACCATGTCTGAGTTGAACCCCTCCTTTTGAACTTACTGTGACAAGCACAGGAATGGCCAGAAACGGGGCTCATCACACCAAGGTGAAACAGTGAGCAAGTCTTTCCTCCTGGTCCCAGTCACTGCTCGTTCAGGCAGCGTGTAGATCAAGGCGGCATCTAGTGCCCAAACGGGCCCCCATCACTGCTCAGTGGTCTGGTGGGGAGAAGCAGAGGCCTGGCCCCAAGCAGGGCAGCCACCCTGTGTGCTGGCTGCTCACTGCTGTGACCGGTGGCCGCGCCCTCAGCCCCAGCTTTTGCTGTGCAGAACAGCTTGCTGGCAGCTGGCATTGTGTTGCTTTATCGGCCCCTGCACAGTTTGCTTTGTACATCTGCCAAGAATCTTCCAGTTATTAGCAAACTCAGACAAATGTGCCGCCAGTATTATCAGCAGTCAACAAGCACCTTCCTCTCCACAGAGGCGACTGGAAGAGGACTCAGTGGGCTGTGCTGCAGTCCTCCCCCCCTGAAAGACACTGAGGTCAACATGTTCCACAGGTATTCAGAGGGAGCTACGCTGCCAACAATCAGGGCAAGGCAAAATCTGTCTACTTAAAATCTGCTTGCAGTTTCTGGTCTGAAAGCCAGAGAGTCACATCTTAGCACTTCACTCCCAGACCACCTCCTACATCACAGAGGATGTCTGAATGCCTTTGCTAATGAGCTTTGGTAATGGCCTTGGCTAAGTAAAAGGAAAAGTAGATCTCGTAACATAATGGAAAAGGCAAGCACAGCCCATCCCTTGCCATCCAAGGGGAGCTCCCTTGGTTGGATTTCTTGGTATGGGGAGAGTTCACGGCCCATGGGACAAATGACTTGCTGTTATAGAGAGGCCTGTCGTGTGGGAGCTGTGTCGCTGAGCTAGCAATAACTGCTTTCTCCCTTTCTGGGTAGAAATCCCACCTTTCCCCTACCCTTGAGCTTCTCGACCACTCTGCCTCACCATTCTCCCACCTACCTGTGGAGATCTCCGAACATTGGTATGCTCAAGAAATGACAGTCGGAATACAAATACAAACCGATAAGGCAGCACGAACAAACTAAAAAAAAAGAAAATGTCTCTTGAAAACAAAAGTGTACCACTAAGACATAGTATCTAACAATGGTTTTCCCATCCAACACTTAGTTTTCCTATGATTCTGCAAGGACAGTCACATCTAAATCTGTTTTCAGCTGGGCTTCACAAAAATTTGACACATACGTGATTTCTGAAGCTTTTTGTTCAGCTCTTTTCACCACTGTGTTTGAAAAAAACTTAAGTCCATCAAATGTGCCCTAGAGTTGATTCTGCATCCTGTGTGTCAGTATTTGCAAGATGCCCTCAGTCCTTCCCATCTAGGAGTCTTCCTATTTACCTGGAAGGGACAGCTGCCATCTGTCCTCTGCAGAGGAATCCTTTTGAGGGAGACCTTCCCAACACTAAATCTGGTTCCACGTTTAATCAGATCTTTGAAACAAGTTTTTGTTTCATATAATCAGCCAAAGTGACATGATAAAATATGCTAATAGTCCACTGTCTCAGATAAGTGACCAAGGTAGCATTTAACATTTTTGTCTATAATCTTAAAGGGATAAAACAATTGGCATTAACCATTCTAATAGATTGGACCCTTACGGATATTCAGAGTATTAAAAGGAGCCCACACCTTCAGCAGCAAAGAACTGCAACACAGGAAATCTTAAGCTTGTAGCAGAATGGTATTTTCCTCAAGTAGCTCACAATACTGCCAAATCTCAAAACTTAGGCTGAATTTCAAACCCTTTTCCCCTCTGAGCTGTGTGTTTAAAGCGTAGAAAATTCCAGGGATCCACCACAAGATGGAGGTGGTCAGCACAAACCTATGCTGTTACTCTTTAAAGTGTATATTAGCCACTTAGCATTCTCTATACTCTTTCAAGTAACCAACCTGTTGACTTTCTTACTACTTGCAGTAGCCTGTCCCCAACTTTTTGATCCAGTGCTTAACTTAAAAAAAAACTCCTTAACTCTGCCTTGACCTGAGGAAGACCATGCTAATTGGTTGTGTTACTTTGTACCCCTGTGCTTATTACTAGAACAGTAAAACCCATACACGGGTGGGAAGGAGGAACACCGATGCCTCGGTCACTCTGGGGGCAGTTTAGATGCTGTGAAATTAAACCTGTTCTAAGTGTACTTGTTTGAATTAATTGTATTGTATTATTTGTTGAATGTAGTAATTAGGTATTTATGAATATATTGCTGTAATTTCTGACAACATCCAAAAAATAAAATCTTCCTAAATCATGTTAAGAGGAAAATCTTTTTTACATTATAATAAGGCCCCAAAAGAAAAGCTCAACAACAATGTCATTCTCAGGTAAAAGGTGAAGACAGATTTAACTATACACCTCAGCTGGTGTAGGTTTTAAGACCAAGGTATTAGGGGTGAGATCAGACACATGGGCCCCTCCATAATAAAAACTAGTTTCATTCTAAAAGCTCTCCAGATGAAATCTGGAGGATTCCGAGTAAGGAAAAGATAAGTCCTGTGCCCCAAAACCAACCCTCTGAATTGGTATCTATGGAGCTATCTTCTGGTCAGAACCCTCTGGGTCTGGCCCTCTGTCCAAAGGATGACCAAGCAACTTGGCGCTCGAGGCCGGGTACCTGCCGACTGCGCACACGTGTTCTCTGGGCTCCCCAGACGATCCGCTGGGTACCACCGTCAGCAACCAGCTGGTTACAGAACTTCCCGCTCACCGCATGACACTGGGCAGTCATTGCCCTCCGTCAAGGTTCTATGTTTCCATAAGGGACCTAGCGACTCCAAACGCCACACTTGAATCGTCATTTTCTCTTAGGGAAAAACTTCCCCCGACCCACCGCTACCTACAACAGAGTCCTTCCCCTAAACCCATCAAGAACAACATTAGGAAGAAAAGTCAGACCTTCAGTGTTGTGTCTTAAGCTTCACTCATCACATGATTAATGCGCTGGACTCGTTTTTCCCTGACTTTCCTCTTGACAAGCCACCCAGTAAGCCTTAGCCGCAGCAGCGCAGGACGCAGTGCTCCTCTTTGCTGTTTCCAGTCAGCTGCCACACACTTCGGTGATCAGCTCATCTCAGCCACAGGGCTCAGCCCTTCTACTTGGTAGTTCTATAGCACAAAACCCAACAGAAGAGTCAGATTGGGGTTGTTCCATTTTTATTGTGGATTGGAGCTTAGAGGATAAGCACTGGTCAGCATCACTGGCTGCTCCATCTGCCATCCTCTGTGAGCAACCTCTGTAGGAGTCTAAATTTAGCCCCAAGAAAACAGGATCAAGAAGGGGGGAAAGCTGTCGGTACATCACCGCTCCCACTGTATCTACAACTAACAGTCACTCACCCGTGCATGACAGTTCTGCTAGGGAGAATAACTTATTTGCCTACACCTTCACTCTCTCTCTTCCATGAAAGAAAAGCTGGCTTCTAGAAATAGATATGGAATTAAAGAACACTCCAGGGAGCTGAGATGAGGACTAATCACAGACTTGTTTCTCCAACACTGTTATGAATGCATTCCCTGCACCATCATACATGTTTTTCATAGGGTCAAAAGTGTTTCTTGAGCTCCAGAACCACGAGTACCTCTGTCACGTCCCCCAGCAAGCCGCCTGCTGCCAGGCCTTTACGAATCACAAGCCTCTCTAGAAGTCCTGAGACTGGGCACTCTCAGAAGGCTGGAGGTTTGTGCGGAGCTTGTACATGTGATCAAGCGCGCGTGTGAGAAAAGCCCCGCTGGTGTTGATCTCCATCAAGGTCAAGTTATCCAGCTAAAACAAAAGAAAACAGACCAAAGTTGACCAAGAAGTTTTTGATTTGAGAAAAAGGTAAACTCTGCTAAATAAAAATAAGAAACCGATGTTTTTTGTTTTGAAAGCACAGCTAGCGCCCTTGCTTGCAGTAGCCTCAGCAGGCAGGATGCCACGTGGTCTTCCTCGGCACGCAAGCCCCGCCCACCGGCATCCAGGCGAGCGGACACCAGAGGACAGCCAGACATGCGCCTACCTTGGCGTGCGCCTCCTGCTGTCTCACAAAGCTGTCAGCGGACACTCGCAGTTTGGCTATGCGAGTGTCCCACATGTCCTTGACCAGGGTCCGGATCTCATCTGCTTTCGGGATGTTGTCTGAAGCACTAAAGGAAGCAAGGGGTAAGATAAATCAGGAAGCAACACTGGACCGAGGGGCTCTTTTCAGGCAAAATACTTCAGCTATTCTAGACTCAGAAAATCTGTTTCATTTTCAATTTTAAGAGGTAAGGATTTGTAGCAGTTAAGCTTGGTGCCAAGGATATTCAGCAGTGATCCACATTAAGTTATTTTGCTCCTGTTAACTGTCCCATGGCAGGCTGTTACACAGGACTCTGTTTACCTAAGAAATTTAGGTACTAAAATCTCTGCTCTGAGTCCGACATCCTTTCCTCAGGGTTACAGTGTTCTGTGCTGCATAATCTCCATCTAGAATGAACTTGTTTCAATGGCTGGCTCAGAGGTCGTGACTTGTTTGCTCCCTGTTTACAGAGTGTTGAGCAGATCCCTGTTCCCCACCAGCAGTCAGGGGATCACAACCCATCAGGGAAGGCAAGTCCCGCTCTGTGTCAGGCACTGTGCTCAGCACTTAACGTGACATCTCTATCCTCACAAAAACCCTGCAGGCCCAGGATTACCCCACTCTTCAAATAAAAGTAAAGTTACAAAAACCACAGAAGAGGCCAGGCCAGTGGCTCACGTCTGTAATACTAGCACTCTGAGAGGCCGAGGCAGGAGGATTGTTTGAGCTCAGGAGTTTGAGACCAGCCTGAGCAAGAGTGAGAACCAGTCTCTATTAAAAATAAAAATTAATTGGCCAACTAAAAATATATAGAAAAAATTAGCCAAGCATAGTGGCGCATGCCTGTAGTCCCAGCAATTCCAGAGGCTGAGGCAGGAGGATCGCTTGAGCCCAGGAGTTTGAGGTTGCTGTGAGCTAGGCTGACGCCATGGCACTCTGGCCCGGGCAACAGAGTGAGACTCTCTCTCAAAAGAAAATCACAGGCCGGGCGCTGTGGCTCACGCCTGTAATCCTAGCTCTTGGGAGGCCGAGGCGGGTGGATTGCTCAAGGTCAGGAGTTCAAAACCAGCCTGAGCAAGAGCGAGACCCCGTCTCTACTATAAATAGAAAGAAATTAATTGGCCAACTGATATATATATAAAAAATTAGCCGGGCATGGTGGCGCATGCCTGTAGTCCCAGCTACCTGGGAGGCTGAGGCAGAAGGATCACTCGAGCCCAGGAGTTTGAGGTTGCTGTGAGCTAGGCTGACACCACGGCACTCACTCTAGCCTGGGCAACAAAGCAAGACTCTGTCTCAAAAAAAAAAAAAAAAAAAAAAAAAAGAAAATCACAGAAGAAATTGCAAATTAGCAAACTGAGCACACCTATACATAGCAAAATTCTGGGTAAAAGTTCAAAGTCAGTGAGGGCAATAACAGCCCTCCTTTGTGAAATATATTTTAACTAACCTTTGACAAAAAAGATAGATAAAGCCAGAAGTAAATATGGTTCCTCACTAGGCATCCTCAGGTAAGCTAGAAATTCTCTCTCCATATGCTACAATTAGCTCAGGATTAGTAGATGGCAAATCAGTCGTACAAAACTTATGTAGCATACTCTACTTATGAATTCAAACATTTAGATCTTTGCTCTGAACAGCAGGCTAAACAAAGGACCTCAATTCCTTATCAACTAAACTACAGAACAAACATGAAATTAGGTCCTGTAGCCAAATGATTATAAAACATAGTTTTTGATAGAAACTGCCTACATAATATATTGAACTTCAAAAACTAAAAACAAACAGGCCCCCTTCACCTGGCCAACGCCAACTTCTGACCTCGTCTGTTTCCAGATCCTCCCCTTCCAAGCTACGGTCCCCACAGCCACCGCAGTCACTCAGATCCCTCTGATGACACGCCCCTCCCAGGGGCTCTCCATCCACTGCCTGCTCCCACACACGCCCAAGTGCCTCTGCTCCCCCGGCACACCGACACTGCCGCGCTCTGTGCCTGAGCACAGCCAGCTCCTCCTGCCCCACCGCCTCTCCCCACGGCTCACCTGATTTCCCCGCCTTCTTCAAGCCTGTGCTCGCAGCGAGCCCATCTCTGGCACAGCAGGCCCGTAGCCCAGTGGACTCCCAACAGCACTGGCCGCATTGCAGTTTAACTGCTGGCCAACAGGCTCACATCTCTCCCCCTCCACATTAGGAGCTCAGGCCTACGTGACTAATTCCACTGTCTAGCAGAACACTGTGTGTTGTTGGTTCTAAGATTTTATTGAACAAAATGGGTGAACTGCTGCCTCATATCAACCCAAGCACAAGTCCATGTGTGTACCCAAAGTTTTCCTTTAAATCTGGCAGTGCCATTTAGTGCTGCCCTGTAGTAGGCAGCAGTAGTAACATCCCAATTTTTAGTTCTAGTCCTGCTCTTGAACCCATCCATTAAAAGATGCTCAGGGAGCTTTAAAAGCTTGACATTTTGCAAATTAACTTCTAATTATCTCCCAGGCAAAAGTATCCATATTGGTCTTCTCCCTTTACTGGTTTCACTCATTCATTCAACAAACATGAGCACCAGGCACCATGCTGGGGACACAATGCATAGAAGACACAGCCCCTGCCCTTTTAGAATGGGATTAGAAAATTATGATCATGTCAAATGTCATGGTGGTGTACAGAGCTGCTAAAAGAACATGTGCACTAAATCTGGGAGAAATACTTGTTATGCTAAACCCCAGGAGGTGAGGAGGGAAGGGCAGAGGGAACAGTATGTGCAAAGCCATGAGGACCCCAGTATGTCTGAAGAAATGACAGAATCCAGTGTGAGCCTGAACCCAACAGAACCAGAGGGAAGAACCGTAGAGAAGTGTGAAAGAGGGAAGGAGGGGCACCCACCAGGCTGTGTGTGTACCGCCTGACCACCATACTCAGGACTTTAGACAACAACCCTGGAAAGGCTCCAGAGATTTCTAAGTAGGAGAGTCTCATGGCAGCTTTGCCTTTAAAAGACCACTCTGGCCACAACATGAATGAATTAGAAGCCAATGTGGGGTGCAGTACGGATGTAGGCAAACAAGTTAAGGAGTTACCGTAGCATGTTTTTGCCATGACGGGCTCTCCCAATAGTGCAGAGGCAGAGGCGAATGTGAGCCCTCTGGCCCTTCCCATGAAAGACACACAAGAACTCAAGTTCACATACCTCGAGGAGAAAAAGGAGTAAAGCTACACTAAATAAAACATGTATGTTGTTAAGGCTGCTGCTGGAGATGGTGGCTCACACCTGACTAATGCCAAGTGATAAGAGGTAGAATAGGAAGAGCCAAGGGATTTACTGAGGGGCAGAGAAAAGGAAAAATGAGAGACAGGAGGCAGGGGAAGAACAGGAGAGAGCGAGCAAGCTACACACAGACATGGAGAGAGTCTGGCAAGTGTGCATGCAAAGAGATGACCTCCAGGTGACTGATCTGACAAACAGGGTGGCCAGTGCTGCCACTTACTGCGGTAATGAGCAGGGAACAAGAAAGGGAGGGGGAAGAGTTAGAGGCAGAGAACTCTGAGTCCATTCTCAAGTATGGACACTAAGAAATGAGATCTACTCACTGATTTAATAGGAGTTTGGTAAGTTCCATGTAGTACGGGCTAGGCATCGGGGTGAAAGTTTCTTCCTTCCGTTCATGATCCCTCATCTTTTCCAACTTTTCTGAAATTCAATACATTTTACAGTCATTATAACCAAGATATTTGATAAACTTGGAAGGTTTAAAAATCTATGTTACCTACTTGATTGACTAGCAAATACATGAAAACACTTTTTGGAATAACATTTAGATAACTATATAGATAATTTGAGGCTTTCTCCTCAAAAATTTCTGTAAGAAAGGTAAGTTTCTGTTGTTGCTTTGGCCTGCAGAGTAGATTCCTGATTTTTTTGATGCAATAAGTGATCCAAGCAATCGGTGATTCAAGAAACACATTTATACTAAGCTTTGTTCGGAAGGGAGCAAGACAACTCACAAACTGCAGCCACCCTAGTCTGGCATGAAATGGTATCTGAGGGGTTAAAGCCCAGGACCTGAACAGCACAGTTGTGTCCGGTTCCACCCAGCATCAGCTCCATTCTCATGTACGCCCCAACACCCCCTTGCTCCGTCTTACTGGCCTGTGAAATCCCAGCCCCAGGTGTGGACTGTGAGGTGTGGGTAAGGGACACACAGGAAGCACGACTCTGCTGCAGGTCCCACTTGAAAGGATTGCCCACCCATCTCCAGGGCCCTAGGTGCCATCCTACAACCCTCACACTTCCCTGGTCCACTGCCCCCTCCTCTATTGCCAGCACCTCCTCCACCCATGGCCCAGTCCTCACCTGACACCTTGCTGAATGTGCCTGCACCCCCCACCCCCCGCATTGTTCCCACTCACTCAAAGACCAGCCTGCCAGATGCGCCCTGGACCTGCCACTCACCTGCGCAGGAACACACTCCTGCAGCTCTCAGGCTTTTGAATGATCACTGTCCCTTACTGCTTGATCTTCCAAACACACTAACATCTCCCATCTTACAAAGACCCTCCTCTGACACAAAATCAGCTACCAATGCATTTGTCTCAAAAAAAAAAAAAAAAAACAGAGAGAGAGACTCGCTTTGTTGCCCAGGCTAGAGTGCCGTGGTGTCAGCCTGGCTCACAGCAACTCCAACTCCTGGGCTCAAGCGATCCTCCTGTCTCAGCCTCCCAAATAGCTGGGACTACAGGCGTGCGCCACCGTGCCCGGCTAATTTTTTTTTCTATATATATTAGTTGGCCCATTAATTTCTTTCTATTTTTAGTAGAGACGGGGTCTCGCTCTTGCTCAGGCTGGTTTCGAACTCCTGACCTGGGTCAATCCGCCCGCCTTGGCCTCCCAGAGTGCTAGGATGACAGGCGTGAGCCACCGTGCCCGGCCAACGAATGCTTCTTTAAAGGTCATAATTTTTATTTTAAAGCAAGTTGAAATATCTAAAAGCAAAGTATGAACTAAAACTTTCAGACACTCAAAAACTGGCCGGGCGAGGTGGCTCACGCCTGTAATCCTAGCAATCTGGGAGGCCGAGGCGGGTGGATTGCTCGAGGTCAGGAGTTCGAGACCAGCCTGAGCAAGAGCGAGACCCCGTCTCTACCATAAATAGAAAGAACTTAATTGGCCAACTAATATATATAGAAAAAACTAGCCAGGCATGGTGGCGCATGCCTGTAGTCCCAGCTAATTGGGAGGCTGAGGCAGGAGGATCGCTTGAGCCCAGGAGTTTGAGGTTGCTGTGAGCTAGGCTGACGCCACGGCACTCACTCTAGCCTGGCGAGACTCTGTCTCAACAAAGCGAGACTCTGTCTCAAAAAAAAAAAAAAAAAAAACTAACATAACATTAGTATCCGCGGTCAGCAGACAGCTGAGAGGTGAATCTGGAACCAGTCATTTCAGCTGATCAGTGGCTAATGGAGCAGCTGGAATATGGGCCAGATCAGGAATAAGTCCCCATGCCCCTGCCGGGTGGGAGAGGGTGTCACCCCAAACCAGCCTCCACCCCATCCTTACCTACATCCATCCACTCTGGAGGGAGCAACCGACATTTCTGTCTTTGTTTCAGGTTAATTGCCAACCACAGAGGCACCTCCACCGGCAAACCAGGGTTAAAAGGCCCCAGGTCCCCCTGCCAAATGGGAAAACAATTCCCGGTAAGTCAAAAAACAACAAAAAAAAAAAAAACAAAAAGCATCACCGTACCCCGTTGCTATCAAATAATTATCAAGGCAGTGCATAACCTGAAGTCCAAATAAGCAAACGCCAGCTGTTACTGCAGACCGCGGGAAGGCACCTCCCAAAGCCCTGCGGCCACGTGGGCGCAGTCCTCCCTGACACCGGGACTTCCCTGAAGGCCGCGGACATCGCACACACCTGCGGTCACCTGCGAAGCGCTTAGTTGAGCCAAGGCCCGCGATGGCCGCACCTCTTCCCGCCCCCGCGACCTCCCTTCCAGAGCGGGCCTCGAGCGCGGGCCTCCGGCGTCGCGGGGCGCGGACCCGAGGGGCTTCCCTGTCCCAGAAGCGAAGTCAGGCTCTCGGAGCCTCGCCTCCCTCGCCCGGAAAGCCGGGGCCGGGGGCGCAGGTGCACCGCCCCGAGCAGGTGGTTTCCGCAGGAGCGGGGAGCGCCTCGAGCCCCACCACGCCCCCGACCGGGCCGGCCTCCCCGAGGGACCGGACCCCGCGGCCCCAACCCGGGCCGGCCTCCCTGAAGGGCTGGACCCCGCGGCCCCGCGGCCCCAACCCGGGCCGGCCTCCCTGAAGGGCTGGACCCCGCGGCCCCGCGGCCCCAACCCGGGCCGGCCTCCCTGAAGGGCCAGACCCCGCGGCCCCAAACCCGGGCCGGCCTCCCTGAAGGACCGGACCCCGCGGCCCCAAACCCGGGCCGGCCTCCCTGAAGGGCCAGACCCCGCGGCCCCAAACCCGGGCCGGCCTCCCTGAAGGACCGGACCCCGCGGCCCCAAACCCGGGCCGGCCTCCCTGAAGGGCCCGACCCCGCGGCCCCAACCCGGGCCGGCCTCCCTGAAGGGCCCGACCCCGCGGCCCCAACCCGGGCCGGCCTCCCTGAAGGGCCGGACCCCGCGGCCCCAAGCCGGCAGACCTCCCCGAGAGGCCCGAGCTCCCGCCCGGAGTCCGCCGGCCCCGCCGCCCTTACCCCGATGAGGTAGATCTTATCCAAACTGAAGTTCGGGATAATGGTAACCAGCTCCTTCTCGGCCAGAAACTCCACCTCGGCCGCGTCCATGGCGGCGCAAGCTGCCGGCCGGACACTCCGCCGTCTCCTCAGGCCCCTCGGCGTCCGGGAGGAGACGCCATGGCCGCCGCTTTCCCGCCACAGCGCGCAAACCCGCCCCCGCCGGAAGGCGGCCCGCGGCGGCCTATGAGGACGCGGCGCTCTCCGCGGGGCGGCGGGAGGCGGAGCCCGCGGTTGCTACGAGCCCGTGGATTGGCGCGTCTGAGAGAGGCTGCGCGCCGGCCCCGCCCCCACAGGCGCTGAGCACCTGGAGCTGCGTCTGGGGTCCCTTCACCTGCCCGGGCGCCCACCTGTCAACACCTGAGTCAGGAGCTGGGGCGGAGCTCGAGGCCGCGTCTACACCAGCGTGCCCCATCGGGCCAGGAGTAAATGCATTTAGCCCGGACACGGGGTGACCTGGCCAGATGGACACCGGAGTTGAGGAAAGACGTTTCGTCTCGTTTCATTATCTTCTGCCCTCTCTCTACACACACGGGTTAAAAATGTGCAAAAGCGCAGACTCCTCCACCCCACCCACCCCTTCCAGTGCATGCAAACCCTTCAGAGAAGCAGCTGAGCGTTTGCACGTGGGCGAGCACCCAGGCCAGGCCCGAGTGGACACGTGCCGGTGGCCCAGGTGCTCGCTGAACCCCACGCCCTCCGTGCACGGGCGAGCGAAACCAAACTCACCTGTGTCACAGTCCCTCCTGGGGAGCCATGATTCAGCAGTGGGGTGAGGACAGAAAGCTGAGTTTTAACCAGGGCCGGGGGGATTTTGATGGGCAGGTAACGGGGCCAGGAAAGCTTCCTGGGAGGTGAAGTAGCTGGTCTTAGACTGCACTCAAATGTGAAACCTCGACCATTCGGCCCTGAGAAAACTCATAGGGAATGCATGCATGCCAGGGTTCAGTATCCTGCAAAAATCCATTCCACCCCAGGTACCTGGAGCTCTCTTGCTGGACTCCCCCATGTTGTTGGGAAGGTGAACTAAAGGTATACAGTTAGGTTCTGCCCGCTCACACGGAAAGATACATCTGTTGTTTATAAGCCTTGGAAGTTGTCATTTACAGACTTGGAGATTTTACTATGCGTTACCTTCATTATTAAGACAGATATGCTCAAAGAAAATAAAAGGTCACTCTGGATGCTATATGTGACCACTTTGAACCTCAGTCTCTCCATCTTCAAAATAAGGTAGGGAGAAGAGGAGGAGCCTGGAGTGTTCTGGTAGGAGTGGAAGCTGCGGGCCACCTGGCCCCTCCCAAAATAGAAACTGCCTCAGGCGGCTGCAGAGAGAGACAGCCAGTTTGTCTGGGTTTTGATTGATGAGGGAGTGTTTTCTTGACTGGCAAATATTTGTGCTCCAAAGCTGGCGAGGCCTCCCTTCCTGATTGGTGCAGTCTGTAAAAGAGGGAAGGAGAAGAGCTGATGAGGAAGCCAAGGTTCAGAGAGGCTGCGGTGGGCTGGGCAGGGGAGCCCCCAGAGCCCGAGTGCCCCCGCCACGGAGTCCCAGTGTCCTTATCTGTGAAGTGGGGACCGTGCTGCTGCTGGCCTCGCCGGACGTTTGGGAGAACAAGTTGGGACAGTGTGCACGCAGGTTTACAGACTGCAAAACGGTGGCGCCTCAAACTTGAGCGTGCATAGGAATCACCTGGGGGGGGTTGTTAACGACAGTCTTTTCCTTCCTGGTAGCACGATGCACAATGGCCCAAACTCAGAAACCACCCTGTGTCCATCACCTGCTGCCTGCGTAAACGAAATGGTGCATTTCCATTCGGCCACAAATCGTAATGAAGTGGCCAGACGTGGTGGCTCACGCCTAGCTCTCTGGGAGGCCGAGGCGGGCGGATTGCTCGAGGTCAGGAGTTCAAAACCAGACTGAGCAAGAGCGAGACCCCGTCTCTACTATAAATAGAAAGAAATTAATTGGCCAACTAATATATATAGAAAAAATTAGCCGGGCCTGGTGTTGCACACCTGTAGTCCCAGCTACTAGGGAGGCTGAGGCAGCAGGATTGCTTGAGCCCAGGAGTTTGAGGTTGCTGTGAGCTAGGCTGACGCCACGGCACTCACTCAAGTCTGGGCAACAAAGTGAGACTCTGTCTCAAAAAAAAAAAAAAAAAAATCGTTATGAAGTATCGGTACCTACTGCAACATGGATGAACCTCAGAACATGATGCTAGGTGAAATAAACCAGACCCCCCCAAGTCCACATGTTGTATATTTCCATTTCTATGAAACGTCTAAAATAGGTGCTTAGGGCCAAGCGCGGTGGCTCACGCCTATAACCCTACCACTCTGAAAGGCCGAGGCAGAGGATTGCTCAAGGTCAGGAGTTCAAGACCAGCCTGAGCAAGACTGAGACCCTGTTTCTACTAAAAATAGAAAGAAATTAGTTGGCCAACTAAAAATATATGGAAAAAATTAGCCGGGCATGGTGGTGCATGCCTGTAGTCCCAGCTACTCGGGAGGCTGAGGCAGGAGGATCGCTTGAGCCCAGGAGTTGGAGGTTGCTGTGAGCTAGGCTGATGCCATGGCACTGTAGCCTGGGCAACAAAGTGAGACTGTCTCAAAAAATAAAATAGGTACTTAGAAAGTAGATTGATGGTTGCCAGGGGCTAGGGGGCTGGTAGAACAGGGAGTGATTGTTAATGGGTAATATGGTGCTTCTTTCTGGGGTGATAGAAATGTTCTGGAATTAGATAGTGGTGACGGTTGCACTCTGTAAATATACCAAAACCCACCAAATTGTACACTTTAAAAAGGCGAATTTTAGAGTACGTGAATGATGCCTCAATAAAGCTATTTTTTAAAATGCCCCTCTCTAAGGCCCAGGCTCCGACTTCCTGACTGAGGAGTCTAGGATACACCTGGGCATTCCGCACACCTCGGTTCCTCAGGAGGTTTTCATAATTGAGAACGCTGGTCTCCAACTGCTGACCTTGAGCGATCCGCCCGCCTCGGCCTCCCAGCGTGCTGGGATGACAGGCGTGAGCCGCCTCGCCCGGCCTCATAATTGGGAACACTGGGAAGCGATCTGCCCCCATCTGCGCCAGCTCTGAGCCAATCCTAGCGGCCAGGCTGTGAGCTCCGGAGGGGCCTGCTGAAAGCACGTCCTCCCGCCCGGCCTGAGTGCAGGAACCAGTCAACAGATGAGAAGAAAACTAAAGGGGCTGGAACCGCAGAGCTGAGGGTGCTGCTTAAGCTGGGGTGGTCAGGGCCCTACACCATTACTGCCTGTTCTGAAGATGCCTCCCCTAGAAGGCTAAAAGGACCCATGTGGGAATGAATTAGGGTTGTAGACGTCAGTATGAACTCGTGTTTAGCTTAATGTAGATACTGATGGATGCATATAGAAGTATTTTTGTTTTTTGAGACAGAGTCTCGCTTTGTTGCCCAGGCTAGAGTGAGTGCTGTGGCGTCAGCCCTCCAACTCCTGGGCTCAAGCCATCCTCCTGCCTCAGCCTCCCGAGTAGCTGGTACTACAGGCATGTGCCACCATGCCCGGCTCATTTTTTATATATATATTAGTTGGCCAATTAATTTCTTTGTACTTATAGTAGAGACCGGGTCTCACTCTTGCTCAGGCTGCTCTCAACTCCTGACCTTGAGCGATCCTCCCACCTCGGCCTCCCAGAGTGCGAGGATTACAGGCGTGAGCCACCGCACCTGGCTTTCATTTTATTTTTAATTGAAAAACAATTGTATATGTTTATGGGGTACATGTGATGTTTTAATACATGTATGCATTGTGAAATGATCAAATCGTGCCACTTAACATATCATCTCAAATACTACTTCTCGTTTAAAAGAACATTTGAAATCCACTATTTTAGCTATTTTGAAATATACATTATTATTGGCTACAGTCACCCCGCTGTACAAGAGAGCACCAGAACCTATTCCTCTGACTAGCTGAAACAGTGCACCCTTCCACCAACATCTGCTCCCCCGGCCCCGGCCCCTGGTACCCACCATCTACTCTCTACTTCTGCGAGTTCAAATTGTGTACACTCCACACATGAGTGAGATCATGCAGTGTTTGTCTGCACCTGGCTTATTTCACTTACTATAATGTCCTCTAGGCTTGCCCATGTTGTCACACATTGCAGAATTTCCTGCTTTTTAAAGACGGAATAGTATCCTATTGTCTGTGTGTCTGTGTGTGTATAGATGTATACACTACTTTTTTTTAATAAGTTTTTTTTGAGACAGAGTCTCACTCTGTTGCTCCGAGTAGACTGTCGTGGCATCAGCCTAGCTCACAGTAACCTCAGACTCCTGGGCTCAAGCGATCCTCCTGCCTCAGCCTCCCAAGGAGCTGGGACTACAGGCATGGGCCACCATGCCCGGCTAATTTTTTCTATTTTTACTAGAGACGGGGTCTCGCTCCTGCTCAGGCTGGTCTCGAACTCCTGAGCCTGAGCGATCCTCCTGCCTCGGCCTCCCAGAGTGCTGGGATTGCAGGCGTGAGCCAGCTCACCCGACTCCACGTTTTAAGATCCATTCATTCCCTGATGAGCACTCAGGATGAGTCATCATCTTGGCTATCGTGAATGATGTTGCCATGAAGGTGAAGTGCAGACATCTCTCCCACATACTGATCTCAATTCCTGAGGATACACATGCCCAGAAATGGGACTGCCGGCCTAGACGTGTCTGTGGACGTGTGCGCATACCCCTTGCGTACAGTCAGTGCTCACGCACCTACCTCCTTGCTGCGTCCACCGGGAGGCCTGGAAGAGACAACGTGCAGGGCAGTGAGCACACCCACGCCCGGGTCTTGTTTTCTGACGCCGTTCTCAACAAAAGGAGCCGGGGCTCCCCTGAGAAAGGGGACATGGCTGGGCCCGGGCCTGGGCAGGGAATACACCAGATGGAGGTAAAGCACCTTGTCCTACCAGAGAGCACACACACACACAGACACAAAACCCACCACGGCAAGCACACATCAGAGGGGCCCAGGGGCCAACAGAAAGAGCTCCCAAACCATTTGGGCACCAAAACGTTTACTGCTGGATCAGTATGCAAAGTGTAAAACACATATTGATGAGTGCGTGCTGACATAAAGGACTGAATAAATAAATAAATGGGGGCAGAGAGACAAGTCACCTGTGAGAGAGTCACCTCCGCGGCAGGTATGTAGGTCCTTCTCCCTCAGGGCAGTGGCACGTGAGCGCTCAACACCTGCAGCTCGGGCTGCACCGTGACATCCTTCTGAAGAGCCAGGTCAGGGAAAGGGGGAGACAGGAAGGTCACGGTGGGGGAGCCTGACAAACACCTCGGCCAGGTGAAAAAGGTAAACACCGGCAAGGATAAGTGACGGTGACGGCATGTTCCCCTAACACATGGAACATACAGTGGTGACACTTTACCTCTGGGGACTTCCTCCACCAAAAACCTGAGGCCACTCTCTAATCAAGAGGAAAACGGCTGGCTTCAGTTGGGGGGCGCTCTGCAAAACACCTGGGCAGGCCTCCAAACTCTCAAGGTCATCAAAAAACAAGGAAAGTCCGAGAAACTGCTAGAGCCAGGAGCAGCCTAAGGAGATGCGAAGACTAAACGTCCCCTGGGATCCCGGATGGAACCCTGGGAAAGAAAAAGGATATTAGGGAAAAACTGGGGAAATCTGAATAAAGCAGGCAACTTTAGCTAATAATATGCCAATATTGGCTCATTAATGGTGAGAAATGGGGCGGGCCCAGTGGCTCACACCTGCAATCCTAGCACTCTGGGAGGCCGAGGCGGGCAGTTCGCTCCAGGTCAGGAGTTCGAAACCAGCCTGAGCAAGAGCTAGACCCCGTCTCTACTAAAATAGAAATTAATTGGCCGACTAAAAATATATAGAAAAAATTAGCCGGGCATGGTGGCGCATGCCTGTAGTCCCAGCTGCTCGGGAGGCTGAGGCAGGAGGATCGCTTGAGCCCAGGAGTTTGAGGTTGCTGTGAACTAGGCTGACGCCACGGCACTCACTCTAGCCTGGGCAACAGAGTGAGACTCTGTCTCAAAAAAAAAAAAAAAAAAAAGAGAAATGAGTGAGAAATGTACTACAGTAATGTAGGGTTAAAAAAAAAAAGTGAGAAATGTACTACAGTAATGTAGGGTTAACAACAGGGAAAACTGGGTGAAGAGTATATGAGAACCCTCTTCACAACCTCTCTGTAAATCTAAAACTATTCTAAAATAAAATTTATTAAAAAAAAAAGACTTCCCCCTGGTCCCCACCTAGACACCTAAAATACCACTGAAGCTGTGAACCTAGCAGCATAATCAGTATTACAATATCTTTTTGAGTTAAAATTTAGACCAACCAAATAATTCTCAAAAAATGAGCCATCTCCTTGGACATTTTTTTTTGGAGACAGAGTCTCACTCTGTTGCCCAGGCTAGAGTGAGTGCCGTGGCGTCAGCCTAGCTCACAGCAACCTCAATCTCCTGGGCTCAAGCGATCCTCCTGCCTCAGCCTCCCAAGTACCTGGGACTACAGGTGTGAGCCACCAAGCCCGGCTAATTTTTTCTATTTTTGGTAGAGACGGGGGTCTCACTCTTACTCAGGCTGGTCTTGAACTCCTGAGCTCAACCAATCCTCCCGCCTGGGCCTCCCAGAGTGTGAGGATTACAGGCGTGAGCCACCACGGCCGGCCAGCTACCTTATTTCAAAGCCGTCCTCTTTCGGCAGGGATGGGACTGGCCTGTGGCTGAGCTGTCCACGGCAGGTACCAACGGCATGCGAAGTGGAGCCTCCGCAGCGCGGCCCGAGCGAGCAGGCAGCTGCTGGGGCCTGGGGGCCTCTGAAGGGCCGCTCTGCCTTCGTGCGTCTGACTTTTGGGCTGGCAGCGCGTGGGATGAGGACCGCCCACCGCTGCACCTGCCCAGGTAATCCTGGGTTCAGCATATTTGGGAGGCACCTGTGCTACGCCTGCAGCGAGGGTGTTCATTCAACCCTTGATTAGTCTACCTCGAGGTCCAGATCTCTTTCACATGGGGTTTCTTTTTCTGTCTTTTTTTTTTTTTTGAGACAGAGTCTCGCTTTCTTGCCTAGGCTAGAGTGAGTGCTGTGGCATCAGCCTAGCTCACAGCAACCTCCAACCCCTGGGCTCAAGCGATCCTCCTGCCTCAGCCTCCCAAGTAGCTGGGACTACAGGCATGTGCCACCATGCCCAGCTGATTTTTATATTATATATATTAGTTGGCCAATTAATTTCTTTCTATTTTTATGGTAGAGACGGGGTCTCGCTCTTGCTCAGGCTGGTTTTGAACTCCTGACCTTGAGCAATCCGCCCGCCTTGGCCTCCCAGAGTGCCAGGATTACAGGCGTGAGCCACCGCGCCCGGCCTTTTTTGTCTTTTATTGAGACAGAGTCTCACTCTGTAGCCCGGGCTAGAGTGCCATGGCGTCAGCCCAGCTCATAGCAACCTCCAACTCCTGGGCTCAAGCGATCCTCCTGCCTCAGCCTCCCGAGTAGCTGGGACTACAGGCACGCGCCACCACGCCCGGCTAGTTTATTCTATGTATTTTTAGTCGGGCAATTAATTTCTTTCAATTTTTAGTAGAGAAGAGGTCTCGCTCTTGCTCAGGCTGGTTTCAAACTCCAGACCTTGAGCGATCCTCCCGCCTTGGCCTCCCAGAGTGCTGGGATGACAGGCGTGAGCCACCGCGCCCGGCCCACCTGGGGTTTCTTATAGCGAGGCACCAGTAGCCCAGGAAAGCCGTGAATTAAGGTGAAGACACAGGGAGTCGAGGGGGGAGACGCCTCCCAGCCCTGCAGCCCTGCCTGGGCAGTAGAGTCACCTGCGCCACGCCCAGGCCTTGCTTCGGACATCCGTGGTTTTCAGCCTCCTCTGCCACGGTTGAGGCCACCGCTCTGTGGCGTAAACTGCGCCCGGCTTCTCTCCTGTGGTCTCGTAACAGTAACTGGCACCTTGCGGGCTTGTTACTGTTCCTGAACCGAGGAGGGGCTAGAAATACAGTCATGCTGCAAAAAAGAAATTTGGAATGGAAAACACCTCCCCCAGGGGTACCTCTGCCTCCTCCGGCCTCAGCTGACGTGAGCCAGTGGTGTGGCACTGTGAGTGCCCTTGGGGATAAGAAAGGACCGCTCCCCAGGCAGGTTGGGACGCCCCACCGAGCTCTGGGTGCCCAGAGTAGAAGGCGCCCAGCTCCCTGCCGAGACCTGAGCATGCACCTGCGCCCGGGTGATCACCTGACCTCCTTCCTTCAGCTCTGATGTCACCTGGTACCCACGGCCTGGGCGTTGGTGGCCGGTGCAGCAGCCCTGATCGATTTGGCCCCGTCGGCCTCACCTGTTACCTACTTTGAACTCTACCTTCTCTTCCAGCTGCTGCAAGGCATAAAGGGACTGACGCAGGTGAAGCCCTCGGCAGTGTCTGACGCAGCCTTTGCTCAACAAACCGTGGTTTTTTTTGCCCTCTTGACGATGGATGGTAGCAGCTCTTTCTCAACAGCCCTGCGAGGTGCTTAATCCTCCCTGCTGAGCGCGGCGTTCCAGGCAGGCAGTGGCGAGGAGTGAAGCAAGAAAGATATAATCAGGGCCAAACCTGGGCCTGCCCTTGCAAGCCACTTGAAGAACTTGGCCTTGATCCTGAAGTCAGTGGGAGGCCATTTAAAGCAAGCTATTTCACCATAAGCAAGCCCAAAGGGAGACGCGGTAGATTTGCGTTTTAGAAAAGAACCCTGGGTGGATGAAGTTGGGGGCGGGCCAGCCTAGCAACAGGAGGCTCACCTGGCGGCAGGTGAGTAGTGGCGATGGCCCGACCTAGGGCTCCAAGAGTGGGGTCTGTCCCGAGGCAGAGCCGACCGACTATGCACGCCAGGCCCAGGGAAGCTTCCAGATTCGACCCAGGTGGCCACAGGTATTTCCCCATCTACCTGTGGCTCCGCACAGCCTGGCAGCGCGTCCCGGCCCTCTCCGAGGGGGAGGGGGGCTGCGTGTTCCCGCCTGCAGCCCGCCGGCTGCTCCGGGGCTTGGCAGGGGAGCCGTCACGACAGCCCCACCGCACACGTCGCGGCTGGGCCCGGCGCTCTCAAATGGCTCCGACGTGGTGTGAATACACTCTTGTGTCTTTTTGCCATCTGCTGCTGTCATTAAAAAATTACATTTCCATCTGCTTCACACTTCTCTCCCCTCCCAGCCTCCCTTCCCGGAGGAACACGGCATCCATCCCAGGTTTCGGGACCAGAGCTCTCCCCTTGCACCTTGGAACTTGGGACCCCCTCCCTCCCGCCAGGGTCAGGGGTCACGGGCTGTGTCGGCAGCTAGCACAGGGGGTTTCCATCCACTTCCTCTTCATTCACCATGTGTGTGGCCCCCGCTCCCCCCATCCCCACTTTGGGGGAGGCATTCGCAAAGCTTTTTTTTTTTTTTATTGTTGGCTTTGGCATTAAAAATAAATGAAAAATAAACCACTGCCATTAGCATCCATTCCCCCAGGATGTATTTGAAGCAGCGGTCCCCGGCCCTTTTGGCACCAGGGACCAGTTTCGTGGAAGACAGTTTTTCCAGGGACGGGAAACGGGTGGGGTGGGGCGGCTGGAGAGCCCAGGTGGTCTACGCAGCCCAGTCCCTAGTAGGCCGCCTCCCGGCCCTCGGCTGTGGCCAGGGGGCGCGGGTTGGAGACTGCTGGTTTAAAGAAGAGACTCAAAAAATAAGAATCATGGAGTGGCGGTGTTTTGGGTTCAAAATGAATCCTCCTTCTGAGCTATCCCCAGAGAGGCACCCGCCCCGATGCCTGCGTAGCGCCCCAGCCTCTAACGGAGTGCCAGGAGTGCGGGGTGGAGCCCAGCGACCCGGCGAGGCTGTGGCCACACGGGCCGGCCCTGCTGCTCCCAAACACAGCTGCGCAAACACCTGCGTCGTCTCCGACATCTTAAACCGCGTGCCGGGCGTCCTTCCAGGTTCCCTGCGCGTGTTCGCCTGCGTCAGCTTCCCTGCAACCTACTGTCTCCGTTTGAAGATTAGGGAAACTGAGGCTCAGAGAGGCAAAGCGACTTGCTCGAGGTCACACAGCTGACGAATGGGGTTCGGGAGCGACATCGTCTTGGGCTGGGAAGCACGCCCCAAACAGGGTGCCAGTGGGAGTGGCTCATGCTCCGTGGAAGGGCAACCTCAGCAAGCGCCAGGAAGGGGCCGGAGAAGGAGCTGGTGCCGTCAGCGAGCAGGTTCCCCCAAGCCAGGCTCAGCAACCCCTCCCGCCCGGAACCTCTGGGCAGCTGTGAGGCCTCCCTACTCCATCCAGCTGTGGCCAGCGGACCATGGGACGGGCCCCGAGGAGCCGGGTGGCAACGCACACCACGGACCCAGGCCTCCCGCGTCAGGCTCTGCACTGGAACCACGCCGAGCGCGCTACGGTCTGGGAAGCTCGCCCGCTCCTCGGCGCTGCCACCGCGCCCCCACCGCGGGGCAGGAAGCTGAGCTGCTGACCCGCCGCCCTGCTGGCGTGGGGCAAGGGCGGCTCCTCTGGCCGGCCTGGGGGAGCCCTGCCCCTGCCCACCTGCTCCTGCCCCGCAGGCGGCCCTGGAAAAGGAGGAGGCGCCGGCAGCGGGGTGCCAGACACTGGTGGCACCAGCAGCACCCGCGAGGTGTGCCCCCTGGTGGGCATGACAGCCGTCCTGGCGAGCTGGCCCCGGGGCCAGGCCGGCTCTGCGGGCACAGGCAAGGGGTGGCGGCAGTAAAAGCGACGGCCACAAAGCCAATGGTCCCTGAATGTGGGAAGGGCCATCACGGCGATTTGGGGGCTGACGGCTTGGAGGATGGTGGGGCAGAGCATGGGGAGAGCCCCGGGGGCAGGGGGCAGCCGGCAGGTGGAGGCGAGAGGAGGAAGATGGTAGCGCCGTCTTCCTCTGTCCCGAGTCTAGACGTGAAGGCGGGACACACAGTCTGGCTCCGGCTGGCAGTGCCCCGGCCATCGGGTTGTCGCTAAATGTGTGTATCTTTCCGTACTGTTGACTTCATGCTTTGTTATTATAAAACCAATTTTTTTTTTTTGAGACAGAGTCTCACTTTGTTGCCCAGGCTAGAGTGCCGTGGCATCAGCCTTGCTCACAGCAACCTCCAACTCCTGGGCTCAAGCGATCCTCCTGCCTCAGCCTCCCGAGTAGCTGGGACTACAGGCACGCGCCACCACGCCCGGCTAATTTTTTTTTTTCTATATATATTAGTTGATTAATTTCTTTCTATTTTTAGTAGAGACAGGGTCTCGCTCTTGCTCAGGCTGGTTTGGAACTCCTGAGCTCGAGCGATCCTGCCGCCTGGGCCTCCCAGAGTGCTAGGATGACAGGCGTGAGCCACCGCGCCCCGCCATAAAACCAATTTTGATTCAAGCCACTCATGTTACTGCTACGGCCTGAAGGTCGGCGTGCTGCCCCCAAAATCCATACCTTGGAACCTCCTCCTCCCCAGTGTGATGAGATTGCGAGGTGTGGGGGGGTGGGGGCGCTGGGGAAGTGACGAAATCACGAGGGCTTCACCCTCACGAGCTGCCCGGCCCCAGCTGCCAAGTGAGGACGCGGCACACGGGGCGGCTTTGGAGCAGAGAGCAGCCCGGCCGGCCGGGCACCAGGTCTGCTTCTCCACCTTGCACCTCCAGCCTCCAGAGCCGTGAGCCGCAAGTTCCCGTCGGGTGTCGGTGCCCCGGTCTGGTCCGTGGTATCTGGTCGCAGCGGCAGGAACAGAGACAGTCACTGGGACGAGGCAGCCCACGGTGGCACGACTCCGGTTACATGACACGAGAGACCAGGAGAGACGAGTCGGCCCGTGGTCCGTGAGCTAGGACAGCGGCGGCCTCTCCCCGAGCAGCCCTCGGCCGGGGGGCAGGAAGGCGCTGGCTCCGCCGGGGACCTGGGTCCGGGCCGGATGCACGCACACGCCTGAGGAGCTCCGTGTTGGGGCGCGGTGCCCTTCACCGTACAGGCGATAACCTCCATGCAAAAGTTCTAAAGAACGCGGCAGGACGGCCCAGTGGTTTCGCGCCGGGCTGCTAAAAGCATTTCCCAGGCTGGGGGCCGGTCCCACAGAAGACTTTGAGAAAGGAGACGTCTCTTGAGACTCAGAGGAGGACGGGCTGAGGGAGACGGTGGCTGGACCCCCTGGGCGCCCCGCTGCCGCCGCCCGGTCATGTGAGCTGCACTTGGCACACGGACCTGCGTGCTCAGCGGGAGAGGGACCCGTGCTAGCACCCGCGGGGCCGGGTGCAGAATGGCCGCCCTTTGCTCGGCACTGATGGAGGATCTCAAGGTGGCAGCAGCAGGGCGTTAAACGCAGGGTGGGGCTTCCGAGCGTGCGAGGGGCCCTGTTGCAAGGCGAGGCGCACATGCCTGGGGAGCCGGCCCGGCCGGGGGGCTCGCCGTACCCCTGGGACTCGGCACCGTGTGTTACCGCGTGGGCCCTGCAGCTCTGCTGTCTGAGCACGGGCGGGCCGGGTGGTCCTGCCAGCCACCCTCGGTCGGTGACTTGGGGAAGGGGAGGCCGCAGACCCCATGCCTCAACCCTCGGGTTGCCTCCACACTGCACTCCCCCCACCCCCCCGCCGAGGCCTCAGGGGGGCCTAAGCCCAGGTGCCCACAGGGGTCACTGGCCCCATCAGCCCCCTCATGAGCTCCTTCCCTCTCCCCACCACCCCTTTGCAGTGAAGGGTTGAACTGTCACCAAGGAAAGGCCTGGCCTTTGCCCTTGGCTTGTGGGAGGCCGCCTCTGAGCCCGTGGGCTGTCTGGTAAGAGTGTCCTTGCTTACCTGGGCATGGGCCCCCCTGTAGAGTCTCTGCTAACGATGGGGGTACCAGCTCAACCTCTGGCGGGGCCAGAGGCCAAAGCGGTGTCAGCCACACCCATGAGACTGCAGCCCTAGGCTGGGCATGCTGGCTCACGCCTGTCATCCTGGCACTCTGGGAGGCCGAGGTGGGTGGATTGTTTGAGCTCAGGAGTTCAAGACCAGCCTGAGCAAGAGTGAGACCTCGTCTCCACTAAAAAAAAAAAAAATACAAAGAAATTAGCTGGACAACTAAAAAATACATAGAAAAAATGAGCAGGGCATGGTGGTGCACACTTGTAGTCCCAGCTACTCGGAAGGCTGAGGCAGCAGGATCGCTTGAGCCCAGGAGTCTGAGGTTGCTGTGAGCTAGGCTGACACCACGGCACTCTAAGCCTGGGTGACAGAGACTCTGTCTCAAAAATACAAAGATTGCACCCCAATAAAGACTCTACATACCCAGGCTGGGGGAGCTTCCCGGGCTGGCTGTACTCAGCATGTGTTGTCACACATCATTGTCAGGAGAAGCTCACACCTTCTCTCTTGTTCCCCCTCCCCCCTGCTGACTTTGACCCTTAACCTCGTAACTGCGGGCTGCAACTAAGCCTCGACTGCGACTGCAGTGGCCTTTTTGCGTCCTGTGAGTCCTCCTAGCGGATGATCAAACCCGAGGGTGGTCTTGGACACCCCGGAACGGCACTTCCCACCACGCCACTGTGCAGCCCGGGACCACGTCCCAAATCAACTCCTTGCTCCGAACCCTCCGCTCAGGCTCTGCTTCTGGGGGAGCCCAACCAAGAGGGACGGCGACACCCCGGAGAAGCCACCGGAAAGGAATACACACACAAGTGCCCAGGGCAGAGTGGTCCACGGGAAGATGGGGACACCAACAATTTGATGTTCTTTGGAAAAAACAGAACAAAGCAGATGCAGTGTTGCCCTCCCATCCCAGGGACCAGCGTCGCCAGGTCCCACAGCTGGTAGGGATGGAACTGGGACTCTGACGAGGTCCAGGGGACCGCAGAGCCCGGGCCCTGGGCCACCCTGAGCGGCTCAGACCCCCCAAAGGCACGTCACAGCCAGACTGGCCCCAGTGTGCTAAGCCGCTGGAAGCCGAAACCCACCTCTCCACCCGGGTGTGCTCCGTGTCTCCTCCTCCCAATCCAAGAAGCGGGATGTTCGGTACGGAGGATCTTTATTTATAATGCAAAACAGAAATTATAAATCACTTTCTGGACTGTTCCAGTCTCTGTAAAACAACGTGTAGAAAACGGGGCCACTCCTCTCGCAAGAAGTTCTCGTCTGTGTTGACCCTGGGGCCTTGTGTCCGCTGGGGGGACATCTGTCCAGGAGGGAGCCCCTCCCCGGGAGCCCGGCAGCCATCACCACGGCGCCACCTGTTGCCACGCTGGGGTCAGCAGGAGCGACCTCTGTAGGGGGTCGGAGGTCTGGTCCGCTGCGCGGGGCCTGGGAGACAACGTTCTGGAAGCGGGCGGGCCGGATTCCTCGCCGGTCCTGCCGCACCGCTCCTGCAGGGGGCCGGGTTCACCCAGCGTCCGTTCTGTCCACACCTGCCCCAGGCAGCCAGGCACGTCCCCAGACTCCTGGGCAAGGGGCACTGGAGCGGGAGCCGCGTGCAAATCCCCGCCCTGGGACTTCTCAGGCTTCGGGCTCGGTTTCTCCGTCATCCGTGCAGGACCCCGACTCGTCCAGCCAGGCTAGGGAAAGAAAATTGACGCCTGTGGGGTCCCTCCCCAGCCCAGCCGGCCCCTTTCCCTGGGAGCTTCGGGGCTGGGGCTCCCTTGGTGTCTGGCGTCACCGGAGGCTGAGAGGGGACCCCGGTCTGGCTGGGTCTCTCGGGGGTCTGCGGGCACCCCCATCCCAATGCCCAGTCCTCTGAAGTCTCTGGCTGGGGTGCTGCGACAGCACCCACCGGGTCCCGCTGCCCCCTGGCTCAGCCACTTCAGGGAAGAGGAGGGGATCAGAGCACCCACCGTGGTCCCACAGAGGAGGGGGGGCGGGGAGACCTGCTCCAAGTGCCCCAGAGGGTCAGGGGAGACCTGCTCCAAGTCCCCTGGGGGTCGGGGGAGACCTGCTCCAAGTGCCCCGGGGGATGGTGGGGGGAGACCTGCTCCAAGTGCCCGGGGGGGGGGCAGCAGAGACCTGCTCCAAGTGCCCCAGAGGGTCAGGGGAGACCTGCTCCAAGTCCCCAGAGGGTCAGGGGAGACCTGCTCCAAGTGCCCCGAGGGTCAGGGGAGACCTGCTCCAAGTGCCCCGAGGGTCAGGGGAGACCTGCTCCAAGTGCCCCGAGGGTCAGGGGAGACCTGCTCCAAGTGCCCCGGGGGATGGTGGGGGGAGACCTGCTCCAAGTGCCCCGGGGAGGGGGACAGCGGAGACCTGCTCCAAGTCCCCCGGGGGTCGGGGGAGACCTGCTCCAAGTCCCCCAGGGGGCGGGGTCCCTGCAGGCCAGGCAGAGAGCCGGGCTCTCCCCACTCTCTCAACCCAAACAGAGCAGCCCTGGGTGTCGGGTGAGCGTTCCGAGTGCTAACCAGGTCCGGTGACCTATTCTCTTGCTTAACTAACTACCAGTGTCACTGGTGCCAACTACACGGCCACCACCGAGGCACTGCGGCTCGCCCCTGTCTTTGCTCGACTCCCGGAAGCACCATCATCTCCCTGTTACAGACGAGGAAACTGAGGCTGGGGGCTGGTGGGGGTGGGGCGCTGCCTCCTGCACTCACAGTCACACAGAGGCCCAGAGTCGGGGGTTTCTGGCTCCAAGGCCGGGGCGTCCTCTCCCGTGCCTCCCTGCTCCAGGGAAGAGTGGAGGGACAGGTGACAAGGGCACAGTGGAGCGGGGACACCCACGCCGTCCCTGCAGGCAGACCCGCGCCCAGAGCTGCTTCCGATGCAAGGGAGCCTTTGCAGGTCCGGGACCCTCCCTGGGGGTCTCGGGGCCTCTGGCCGGACGGCTCGGCCCGCGGGCCTCCCAGGGCAGCCTCGCCGTCCCCAGGGCTCACAGCGGGCCCCGCGTCACAGAGGACGGAGGGAGGGGACCGCGGCGGCAGAGCCGGACACCTGGGCCTCTGGCCGCCACCCCGAGACACCGCTGGGGACGGGAGGAGGTGACCCTGAGCCCTCGCACCTCTGAAGCAGAGTGAGGACGTTCCCCCAGCTCACAGGGTGGGGTGGGAACTGAACGGCCTTCGTGAAAAGCATTTAGCCTGGCGCCAGGCACCAGGGAAGGGCACGGAGGGACGTGCCCTGCCGCAGCCGGTACCGAGCACGGCCCGACCCGGCGGGGCCCAGTGGCTTCCTCTCGGTCACTGGCTCTGTTGGGCAAGCTGAGACCCACGCTGAGGACATCTAGAACAGTCTACTGAAGCCCCCCTCCCAGACCGCGCCTTCCACGCGCCCCACTCCAGCTCGTCAGCGCCGGGCACCCCCCCACACACACACGGCCCGGCGGGACCCATGTGTCACAAGGGCGGATCGGACGAGTGTCCTCACCCGCCGGGAGGGCGTCCGGCCTGGGTCTGACTCCCTACTCTGCCACGTGGTGCCAGCCGTCCTGCGGCAGGCGTCTCCACCTCTCTGAACCTCAGTGTGTCCATCTATAAATGGGACAGAGCGTGCACCTCACGCAGAGTCACCGTGGGGGACTGGACGAGAAGACCGCCCAACACGCTCAGTACGTCCCACCTGTCACGGTCATCGCCGCCACCGTCACCGTTCCCAGCGGCGGGCCTGGCCTCAGGAGCCCCTGGGCAGTCAGGAAGCGAGCGGAGCTCGCCACGGCTGCTGCTGTGTCTCCCCGAAAATCAGACCTACCCACAAATAAACCCTGGCAGGGTTTCTAAGCATTTGCGCAATAGAAGCCCCACCTCGAAAATAGACCTAGTGACGGGCGTGGCTGCGCAGCGCGTCTGCACCACCCGTGCGTGTCGTCTAGGAGCGGGAAAGAAGGCGAGCAGCCCTTCTCATCCGCCCCGTGAGAGCGCTATGGCTCCACATGAGAGATCGGGGCCGATGGTTCTAGAGGAAATAGAGTCCCAAGACATTCAGGATGGGATTCGGGGTCTGGAGAGTGAGGATGATGTTCCAGAAGAAGACGACTTAAGTATATTTGGATAAATGCAGATGGTTGTCCCGTACTTAAAAACAATAACGCGTCCCCTGAAAATAAGCCCTGGGGTGTCTTCTTGAGGAAAAACAAATGCAAGACGCCGTCTTGTTTTCGGGGGAACACGGCACGCTGCCCGCGGAGGGGCAGCCGGGCGCCGGTTTGGGCCCCTCCCCTCCGCCCGGGGCACGGGCTGCTCCCGAGTCCGTCCTGTCCAGCCGCGGCCAGCAAGATGGAGCACGTCCCCGGGCCGGCGGGGGACGGCCCATCCATCTCGCACCTGGCCGGCCGGGGACGCGAGTGGCGGGCCGGCGCAGCCCCATCCATCACCCGTCCCCGGGGGCTGCCTGCTCATTACCGCTCGCTCGGGCCACCTCCCCCGGGCCTGGTGCCACGGCCGGGGCCCGCGTGGCGAGGACGCAGGCCTGACCTTGGATTCTCGATAAGGCCGGGGGTGGGGGCGGCGGGGACAGAGAAGGGGCCCTCCACCCGCCCCAGACCCGGCCCAGCCCGGCCCGGCCCGGCCACGGAGGCAGGGCGGCCTCACCTGTCTGCCTCAAGTCCCTGGGCAGCATCATGCCCGTGGGGGTCGGGGGCGTGATGATGATGTCGGGCACGTCCAGGTGCTTGCCGCTCAGCACGGGGGCCTCGTCGTGGCTGCCGCTGCCGCTGCTGACACACATTTTTAGGCCTGAGCGGGCAGGCCGTGGGACACACACACACGTACACACACGACAGAGAGACAGGCATCAGTGGCCGCTGGGGGGACCGGCCGCCACGGGCCGCCCCTGCCCCCGCCCCTCCCCGCCACGGCGAGTCCCGGGGACCCTCGGCAGAGCGGCCACGGCCGCCCCCGCTTCGCAGGTGAGGAAACTGAGGCTCAGGGAAGTGAAACGACCGGCCCGCTGCCGTGAACATCTCACAGGACCACAACCGTGAACGTACCTGGGGACACGCTGACCGCGGGCTGGCCGGTCGCCCCTTGGTCTGGCGCTCAGCCGCCGCCGCACCCGGGCCCCGCCTCCCTGCAGCCCCCTTCCCAGCCGCCACCTCCCGCCCCCCAAACCGCTCACAGCTCCCCAAATTCACTGGGCGGTCGCCAGCCTGGGATGCGCTTTCCTCCTCGGCCAAGGTAACGGGCTCCTACTCATCCTTCCGAAACCCAGCACGCCAGGCTCTTCCAGAGGTCCCGACAGATCTGATCACTCTGCCCACCTGTGCTCACGCCACTAGCCCTCGTCTCTGTCCCCCTGTGCCCCGAGCACCCGGAGGGCGGCCGCCACCCCACGCGTCTGGGTCTCCCTCGAGCCCGGGACAGAGGAGTCAGGGGCGCTTCCAATCTTAAGCGAAACAAAAAAGGCTTCCGGCACCGTCATGCTGCGTGTTAAAAGCCCCGTCTCTCTGCGCCCCGCTGCTTCTCTCCCCCGCTCGGTGCCCGGCGGGGATCACGCTGGCTCCTGCAGCAGAGCCCCCGGCCAGCGGGAGGAGCGGAGTGGTGGGGGTCATTTTCCCTGCTGCCCTCAGCCCCACGGTGGCCACCGCCAGGTCACGCTCCTAGGCGATCCCCGGAGGGTCCGTGTGGCGGCTCTAAAACACTCCCACCAGCGTCTAAGCCCGTCTGTGTGGGCGGGCCACCCGACCCGCTTCTAGTGGACAGAACAGGACAGAAGTGACGGTGTGCGACTTCCAAAGTGAGGCCCTAGGCCGGGCGCGGGGGCTCACGCCTGTCATCCTAGCACTGTGGGAGGCCGAGGCGGGCGGATCGCTCGAGGTCAGGAGTTCAAAACCAGCCTGAGCAAGAGCGAGACCCCGTCTCTACTATAAATAGAAAGAAATTAATTGGCCATCTGATATATATAGAAAAAATTAGCCGGGCATGGTGGCGCATGCCTGTAGTCCCAGCTACTGGGGAGGCTGAGGCAGGAGGATCGCTTGAGCCCAGGAGTCTGAGGTTGCTGTGAGCGAGGCTGACGCCACGGCACTCACTCTAGCCCGGGCAATTAAGCAAGACTCTGTCTCAAAAAAAATAAAAATAAATAAATAAACAAACAAAGTGAGGCCCTAAAACACACTGCAGATTCCTCCTCGCTCTCTCGCGGACCCCTAGCCGTGGCGGAAGCCGCCTGCCACGCTCCGAGGATGCTCGAGCCGCCCGTGGAGATGCCACGTGGTGAGGAACTGAGGCCTCCAGACAACAGCTGTCTTGGCCGTGGACCCTCCAGCCCCAGGCCAGCTGCCAGAGGAGACTGCGGCCCGGGCTGCCACCTTGACCGTAACCTCGTGGCTGACCCTGGGCCAGAACCGCCCAGCTGAGCCACCGTTCCTGACCTGCGGAAACCCCCGAAAGAATAAAGATCTGTTGCTGAGGCCACTAAGTGTTGAGTGCTTTGTCCTGTGGCACCAGGTAACCGACGGAGGCAGCAAAGCTCCTCCCCGGACCCTGGGAGGAAGGGACAGCAGGTGCACGGCCGGTGGGCCTCCCACACCTGGCTGTCAGAAATCACAGGGTGCGATTCCCAGGTGGACCCTCGGTCACCTAAGGGGTGACCACCTAAGGTGTTCCTCTGAGGGGCAGCGCGCACCTTGACCGCCAAGGGCAGTTTGCATCCAGCCACAAAAACACGCTCGCCTCCAACAACCCGAGTCCTGCAATTCCGGACAGATTCTTGGTCCCTCTGCGGCGGGACCCAAGGCCGTGCCGGAAAAGCCGAAGGCAGCAGGCACAGTGGCGAGAGCACTGGCTTTGGGCGGGAGGCCGCCAGCTGCCTGACCCTGAGCGGGTCACACCACCTCTCTGGGCCGTTGTGCAGTAAAGAGTGTGACCTTCCACGGGTCACGTGCAATTATGAACCGTGCCGCTATAAACATTCGAGTGCGGGTGTCTATTTTTTTGTAGAGTGTCACCGGATCTTTTGGGTAGACGCCCAGTGCCCATCGATCCATGAGTGGATTAATAAAATGTGGCACATGTATACCACGGAGCACTATCCAGCTCTAAGAAACAACGGTGGTCTAGCACCTCTTGCATTTTCCTGGATAGAGCTGGAACCCATTCTACTAAGTGAAGTCTCCCAAGAATGGAAAAACAAGCGCCACATATACTCACCAGCAAACTGGTATTAACTGAGCAGCACCTAAGTGGACACATAGGAACTACATTAATCGGGTATTGGGCGGGGGGGAGGGGGGAGGGGGGCGGGTATATACACACATAATGAGCGAGACGGGCACCGTCTGGGGGATGGTCACGCCTGAAGCTCAGACTTGTGGGGGGAGGGGGGCAAGGGCATTTTTTGAAACCTTAAAACTTGTACCCCCATAATATGCTGAAATAAAAAAAATAAAAAAAACCAAAAGAACCAAAAAAAAACCTTGCCCCAGAAGAGGTCTGGTCTCTCTGTCCTTGGTTCCCGGGGGGCGCTCTCCAAGCCCTTGGACTATGCTGCCTGACTATGCACGGTCCTTCCCTGCCTGGGGGGCCGGGGTCACGCCGGATGTCCAAACACATGATTCGTGGCGGGGGCTCTGGTGCGCGCCCAGGGAGACTGCAGCCTGCAGCCCGATCCCACAGTGCGTTCGCCTCCTGCGGCTGCCGCAACAAAGCGTCACAAGCCGGGTGGCTTAAACAGCGACAATTCATCGTCCCACAGATCTAGGGGCTAGAGTCCGGGAAGAAGGTGCCAGAGGCTTGGCCCCTCCTGAGGCCGGGAGGGCGAACCTGCTCCAGGCCTTTCCCCAGCTCCTGGCGGTTTGCTGGCAACCATTGGTACCCCCAAGACTGCAGAAACGGCACCCCGATCTCTGCCTCCTATCCCCACGTGGCATCTTCCCCGCCTGCGTGTCTGTGTCCACATTTCTCCTTTATACACGGACCCCAGTCGCACTGGATTAGGGCCCCACCCTACGACCTCATCTTAAGTTTTTTAAAATTCAAACTATTAAGGGGTACAGATGTTTTTGACGCATGGCTTGAGCCAGGGATAGCTATAAAACCTCGTCTTAATTAACCACGTCTGCAAAGACCCTGTTCCCAGTAAGGTCACAGTCTGAGGCACTGGGGCCCAGGAATTTGACACGTGCACCTCCCCTCTGTGGGACTACAAGCCCCCCCACCCCCCTGGGAGCACCACCCAGGCCTCTCAGAACCGGATTTAAAGCGGTGATATCTAGGCCTTCCTTAAAGAACAGAAGGTGGCCGGGCGCGGTGGCTCACGCCTGTCATCCCAGCACTCTGGGAGGCCGAGGTGGGAGGATCACTCAAGGTCAGGAGCGAGATCGAGACCCCCATCTCTACTAAAAATAGAAAAAATTATCTGGATAGCTAAAAATATATAGAAAAAATTAGCCGGGCATGGTGGCGCATGCCTGGAGTCCCAGCAATTCCAGAGGCTGAGGCAGGAGGATCGCTTGAGCCCAGGAGTTTGAGGTTGCTGTGAGCTAGGCTGACGCCACGGAACTCTAGCTGGGTGAAAGAGTGAGACTCTGTCTCAAAAAAATAAAATAAAGAACAGAACGTTTCTGCTGCAATCTCATGCTGCAGCCCACCATGAGGAACAGACCACAGGAAGCCGCGTGGGGAGGGCCCTCCTGCTGCCACTTGTAAAGGGACCCACGTGGGCGGGGGCCCGCCGAGCACCCCCCCTACTCCTCACTGCCAGCCTGTGTCAGCGTTGTCAGGCCCGCCTCCCAGAGGTGGAAACTGAGGACCCGAGAGAGTAACAACTGGCACAGGACTGAACAGCTGGTGGGTGGCAGATCCAGGACCCGAACCCACGCCCGGGTCTGGCAGCCTTCAAGAGCCAGCACCTCCCGCAACCAAACTCCCGCATGACAGAGCCGGCAGTTTTTCTGAAAGGGGCCAGACAGCGAATACTTTCAACTTTGTGGGTCCGTCCCAGCCACATGCGCGGCTTTGCTCCTGAGGCATGAAGGCGGCCACAGGCGATATGGAGATGAGTGGCCGTGGCTTTGTCCCAATAAAGCTTTATTTATGAAAACAAGCAGCGGGCAGGCTTGGGCCTAGGGGCTGTGGTTTGCAGAGCAGTCCCTGCTCTGTACCACCCGGGAAGGGCAGGCAGTTTGGATGCGGGACATGCCTGGTGTCCTAGCTGGCAGTAACAGAACCTCAAGAGCCCGAGGCTTGTCAATCCCCGAAACAAACCCAAATCCGAACCCCTGGCTGCAGGTGGGTAGTGGCGGCCCCTCCCATGCGCGATGAATGGACTCACAGGAAGCGCTGGGCCCCCAGCCGGCCCAGGGCTCTGTCCCCGCTCACGGTCTCTATTATCCTCCATACAGAGCAGCTAGCTCCCCGGGGCCCTGCAACAAAGGGCTGGGACAGTCCGTCCCAGGGAGGAGCCTCCCCGCTCAGTCTCCAAAGCCCCTTCCTCAGGGAATAGTCCAAGATTCTAAAATAAAACCTCGGGCATTTGCATTTTAGCCTAGTCTGGGGCTTGAGGACAAAGCCCACAATCTCAGTCTGAAAGCCTCAGGTCCTCTGTGAGCCCTGGAGAGAGGCTGCAGGCAGGGACGGGGAGGGAGAGGAGGGGAGGAGGGAGGAGGGGGAGGAGGGAAGAAGGAGGGGAGGGAGGAGGGGAGGAGGGAAGAAGAGGGGAGGGAGGAGGGGAGGAGGGAGGAAGGAGGGGGGAGGAGGGGAGGAGGGAAGAAGAGGGGAGGGAGGAGGGGGAGGAGGGAAGAAGAGGGGAGGGAGGAAGGGAGGAGGGAAGAAGAGGGGAGGGAGGAGGGGGAGGAGGGAAAAAGAGGGGAGGGAGGAGGGAAGAAGAGGGGAGGGAGGAGAGGAGGAGGGAAGAAGAGGGGAGGGAGGAGGGGGAGGAGGGAAGAAGAGGAGAGGGAGGAGGGAAGAAGAGGGGAGGAAGGAGAGGAGGAGGGAAGAAGAGGGGAGGGAGGAGGGGGAGCAGGGAAGAAGAGGGGGAGGAGGGAAGAAGAGGGGAGGGAGGAGGGGAGGAGGGAAGAAGAGGGGAGGGAGGAGGGGGATGAGGGAAGAAGGAGGGGAGGGAGGAGGGGAAGAGGGAAGGAGGAGAGGGAGGAGGGGGAGGAGGGAAGGAGGGGGGAAGGAAAGGTAGGAGGGAAGGAGAGGGGGAGGGAAAGGTAGAAGAAGGGGAGGAGGGAAGGAGAAGAGGGGGAGGGAGGAGGAAAGAAGGAGGGGAGGGAGGAGGGAGGAGGGGGAGTTGGGAAGGAGAGGGAGAGGGAAAGGGAGGAGGGGAGGGGAAGGAGGGAGGGGGATGGGGAGGGAGGACCCCAGCCCCTCTCAGATCCCAGGGCTGCCAGGCCTCAGGGGCAGAGATGGCTGGGCGGGAGGGAAAACCTCTCAGGAGGATAAAGCCGACTTTGGGGATTAAAAAACAAATGCCAGCCCTGCCCCAGACAAGGAGCTCATTTGTGCTAAGGCCAGAACGGTTATTTGTTAATTACGTGCCCGCCTCGGGCTATTAAAAGCCTATTTCCTGAGGGGAAAGGCTTGTCTGGGATTCCAGGGGGCTGGGCCCCAGGGAGGGATGGGGCAGGGAACGGGGCCCAGGGCCCAGGGACCTAGGCAGGGATGGGGGGGGGCAGCACACCCTGGTGCTGCGGGCCGCCAGGCCTGGACCTGAGTCACCGCTATGGGAGGGGCACCAGGATCTCAGGAAACTCCCAGGTGACTCTGACAGCCAGGCCTGGGAACCCCGGGGTGAGGGCGGCGTGGGAACAGCGGCTTTACCCTCTGAGCCTCAGTTTCCCCGGCTGTAAAAATGTACGGACACCAACCTTGTAGGAACGAAACGCCAGGGGTAGGAAGTGACCCACGAGGAGCCAGTGGGCCGGGGACCCGAGCTGGGGGGGAACAGACACCACCCCCCCATTCCTAAGCATCCTGGGCCAGGCTCTGAGCTGAGCCCTGCTCTCGCCCCTGCACGCACCCTCACGCCAGCCCGCAGGGAGAACACGGGGATCACACCCATTCTACAGATGAGCAAACCAAGGCTTGGAGAAGGGAGGTGACGCGCTCAGGCATGGAGCCCGACCGCCCCTCGCCCCTGCGGGCATCAGCCCCTACGTCTCGCCTTCCAAAAGCCCTGAGCTGGGTGAGCCCATGCCCACATCCAGGCTCTGCCCAGGACGCCCAGGTGCCCCGGCACGGGATGCCATTCCCTGCGCCAGCTGTCCCTGGCCCCCACACCACCCAGAGGCCTCGGCCGCAGCCCGGAGCAAGGACTCTGCAGGCATCACGGCTCAAGGGCGCCCTCTCGTGGTTCTTTTTAAAAACAGCGCCCCTGAGGCCAGGCGCGGTGGCTCATGTCATAGGTAATCCCAGCACTCTGACTTTGGGAGGCCGGGGCAGGAGGATCGCTCCAGGCCAGGGGTTGGACACCAGCCTGGGCAACCTAGTGAGACCTCGACTCTACACAAAAAAAATTTTTTTTTAATTTATCCAGGTGCGGTGGCAAGGTGCAGAGCAAGACCCTATGTCTAAAAAGTAAAAATAAAAAAGTAAATACAAATTAAGATTTAAAAAAAACCCTGGTGTCCACTGGGAGGCCCCACCTGAGACCACGTCCCTCTGCCCCAAGGCACCGTCACGCACACAGCAGGCGCCTGGAGGGACACCTGGGCGGTGGCTCCGCCTCTCTGAGCCTCTGCTCCCTCACCCACAGAACGGGGGAGATCACAGTGCCGGGTGCGAGGGGGACGGAGGCTAACACCACGCTTGGGTCCTCACGCCGTCCGAGGCAGGTGCGACGGTCACATGCATGTTGCAGATGAAAAACCCCAGAGCTGGCCCTGCAGTGCACGCTTCACACACACAAGCTGTCGCTAACACCATGAGATTTTTCTGGTTTTCTTTTTTTTTTAGACAGAGTCTCACTCTGTTGCCCGGGCTAGAGTGCCGTGGCGTCAGCCTCGCTCACAGCAACCTCCGACTCCTGGGCTCAAGGGATCCTCCTGCCTCGGCCTTCCAGTTAGCTGGGACTACAGGCATGCGCCACCACGCCCGGCTAATTATTACTATTTTTAGTAGAGACGGGGTCTCACTCTTGTTCAGGCTGGTCTCAAACTCCTGACCTCAAGCAAGCCTCACGTCTCAGCCTCCCAGAGTGCTGGGATTACAGGCGTGAGCCACCACACCCGGCCTGCACCATGAGATTTTATTTTGTTTTATTTTATTTTTGAGACAGAGTCTCGCTTTGTTGCCCAGGCTAGAGTGAGTGCCCTGGCATTAGCCCAGCTCACAGCAACCTCAAACTCCTGGGTTCAAGCGATCCTCCTGCCTCAGCCTCCTGAGTAGCTGGGACTACAGGCATGCGCCGCCATGCCCGGCTAATTTTTTATATATATATTAGTTGGCCAATTAAATTTTTTCTATTTATAGTAGAGATGGGGTCTCGCCCTTGCTCGGGCTGTTTTCAAACTCCTGACTTCAAGCAATCCTCCGGCCTTGGCCTCCCAGAGTGCTAGGATTACAGGCGTGAGCCACCGTGCCTGGCCCACACCATGAGATTTTTTTTGTTGTTGTTTCTTGAGACAGAGTCTTGCTTTGTTGCCCAGGCTAGAGTGAGTGCCGTGGCGTCAGCCTAGCTCACAGCTACCTCAAGCTCCTGGGCTCAGGCGATCCTCCTGCCTCAGCCTCCCGAGTAGCTGGGACTACAGGCATGCGCCACCAGGCCCAGCTAATTTTTTCTTTATATATTAGTTGGCCAATTAATTTCTTTCTATTTATAGTACAGACGGGGTCTTGCTCTTGCTCAGAGCTGGTTTGGAACTCCTGACCTCGAGCAATCCTCCCGCCTCAGCCTCCCCGAGTGCTGGGATTACAGGCGTGAGCCACCGCGCCCGGCCCGCACCATGAGGTTTTAATCTTAGCGCTGACTCATCCATTCCGCCAACCCTGAGCACCTAACTGAGCGACGCAGCTGCTGTTACGAGTCGCCCAGAGCACAAGCGGGGGGCCCTGTATGCCCCTTGCGGTTGCGAAGCTGGAGTGGCCGCTAAGCAAAATGTTCCTGGTTCCAACCCAACACTCGGGGACACTTCTCTCTGCAGCGTCGGAAGGGCCAGGGGCTGAGAAGGAGGGAACCTGAGTGTGGCCCTCCGTGCTGCTGCCTGCCGTGGCTTCGCCTCTCTCAGGCCTTCTCACCTGCAGGGTCAGACGACCTCACCCTCCTCTGCAGCCCCGAGCCTGGGCAGGGCAGGTGCTCAGTCGACAGGCACTTACTGTGCACCTGCTATGTGCCACGCACCGCTCCGGGTGAGCTATGAGTAACATCCTCTGCCTACCGCTACATGTGGCTTTCTCCAGCTCCCTGGCTGCCATGGGGCCCCAGAGGTTTCAAGGTCAGGTGGAGAAAAACAGGGACGGTCCCCAGGGATTCAAGCCATCACTGGGAGGGGCCCACGAGGCTGAGCGTCCAGGACAGTGCTCCCGGGAGGCTGGGCTGCGTGAGCACCCCAGGGGAGCTCCTCAGCAGGTCCTCCCTCCCGGGGAGGCAGAACCCCATCTCCCAGACAGGCTCACTGAGGCTCAGAGGAGTCAGGGACCTTGCTCTCGGGTCGCACAGGATTTGTGCCTTCCAGCTCCTAGAGGCTGGGCCGGGTAAAGGAGGGACCAGGGGGGGCGGTGAGCCCGACCCCGGGAGGGAGAAGCAGGACTTAGGGGAGCTGCGGGGGTTGGAAGAGGCTTCCCAGAGAGGCGGGAGGGATGGAGGACAGGGCGCGGGGGGCAGCCTTGGCAGGTGCAAAGGCCCTGGGGCAGGAACAAGGGGGCCGAGCGGTGCCGGCGCTAATCCCTCAGCCATGACCAGGCATCCAGATTGAGTGCAGGTCTTTCAGAACACAAACTGACAAATGTCTCAGCGGGCTCCAGATGCATTTAGTCTTTTTTTTTTTTTTTTAATTCCAATTACGGGGAAAGCCGAGTGTTATTACGGATGAGGCCGGGGCAGCTCTGGCGGTTTTACCTTTTCAAGGCAGCCAGGGGCCCAATAGAGACGGCAGTGGACGTTTTAAATCTCTTTTTAATTAAGGAAAAAGCCCCGGCTTGCGTCACGGATGAGCCGCTGGAGGGAGAGTCTGAGAGGACGCCCCGGCCCCGCAAGGTGGGGCGAAGGTGCCCAGCCCCGCTCTGCCCGCCGGGCTGCCGGTCCTCCCTCCCTCCTCCCGGCCAGCCCTCCCCAGGCCCAGAACAGGGCCCTTCTCACCGCGGCTCCAGCCCCCTCTGGGGAGGCCACCAGGGCATGGGTGCAGCCCCCAAGGAAGGGAAGGAACCCTTCCTTCCCTTCGGGCTGGGAAGGCTGGGTCCAGCCCTGGTCCCATTGCCTCTTGGCAGTGGCCCCTCCCCGACCCTCAGTCTACACATCCCTAAAATGGACACAAGGGCAGGCGCCCTGCAGAGGATGGCTGTGAAAGCAGAAGTCCAGGAAAGCAAGCAAAGGCCGGGCGCCGTGGCTCACGCCTGTAATCCCAGCACTCTAGGAAGCCGAAGCGGGAGGATTGCTTGAGCTCAGGAGTTCGAGACCAGCCTGAGCAAGAGCGAGACCCCGTCACTACTAAAAATAGAAAGAAATTAGCCAAACAACTAAAAACAGAAAAATACTAGCCGGGCATGGTGGGGCGTGCCTGTAGTCCCAGCTACTCGGGAGGCTGAGGCAGGAGGATCGCTTGAGCCCAGGAGTTGGAGGTTGCTGTGAGCGAGGCTGACACCACGGCACTCACTCTAGCCCGGCCCGTGGAGATGCCGGATGTGTGCGGCGAGGCCCGGCTGCCCACTGCCCAGGCGTGGCCGGGTCCTGCTCCGCAGCGGGGGCTGACCTGGGCACTGAGGCGCCCCCTGTCCCCGGTCTGCCAGATAAAGAATAGGGCCATGCGGTCTCATCTGAACCTCAGTTAAACCAATAGGTTTTAGTGTCAGTATGCCCCATGCAACATTTGGGACATACTTGCGCTAGACAACATTCCCTGTTTATCTGCAGTTCGGATATAACCGGGCATCCTGCTGTATGTCTATTTTCTGCTAAATCTGGCAACTCTACTCGTGGTGGGGGGTGCGCAGGCCGGTCACCCACGTTTTTTTTTTTTTTCTTTTTGAGACAGAGTCTCACTCCATTGCCCAGGTTAGAGTGAGTGCCGCGGCGTCAGCCTAGCTCACAGCAACCTCAGACTCCTGGGCTCAAGCGATCCTCCTGCCTCAGCCTCCCCAGTAGCTGGGACTACAGGCATGCGCCACCATGCCCGGATAATTTTTTCTATATATATTAGTTGGCCAATTAATTTCTTTCTATTTATAGTAGAGACGGGGTCTCGCTCTTGCTCAGGCTGGTTTTGAACTCCTGACCTCGAGCCATCCGCCTGCCTTGGCCTCCCAGAGTGCTAGGATTACAGGCGTGAGCCACCGCGCCCAGTCTTTTTTTCCTTCCTGAGACAGAGTCTCACTCTGTTGCCCAGGCTAGAGTGAGTGCCGTGGCGTCATCGTAGCTCACAGTAACCTCAGACTCCTGGGCTCAAGCGATCCTCCTGCCTCAGCCTCCCGAGTAGCTGGGACTACAGGCATGCGCCACCATGCCTGGTTAATGTTTTCTATATGTTTTTAGTTGTCCAAGTAATTTCTTTCTATTTTTAGTAGAGACGGGGTCTCGCTCTTGCTCAGGCTGGTCTCGATCTCCTGACCTCGAGCGATCCTCCCGCCTAGGATATATTACAGGCTAGGATCCGTGCTAGGATTACAGGCGTGAGCCACCGTGCCGGCCTGGACGCCATCTTCACACAGCTTGTCTCAGGAAATTCCTGAAACCTGACACAGGAGACGGCCCCGTTCATCATTCCGCTTTACAGATTGGGAAACCGAGGCTCGGGAACGTGAAGTGAGTCAGGGTCGGCACCAGGGTGTGAACTTGGGTCTCTGACCCTGGTAGTGATCTCTGGACTCCCCCAGAGGATTTGTTGATGCTCCCGAGTTCCGGACGCAGCTGGTCTGGGCGCGTCCCGGGGCTCCGGCGGTCTGACTAGTTCCCGGGGACGGACACTCACGCTGCTGGTCCATGGACCCCACGGCAACCCACGTGGCTGGACCGCGCCCACGGTCGCCTGGGAGCTTAGAGCTTACAGACCACGGAGACTGGAGACCGCTCAGCCCGGCCCCTCCTCACGGTTGTGCGGCCTGGAGCCAGTGCTCGCTCCCCTGTGCCTCAGTTTCCCCGTCTGTGAAGTTACCTATGTCGACCAGCTGGGTGTTGGGGGGAGAGTGCCCAGAGCCTCGAGGTACCAGTGCCTGCCTTCACAGGACGTGGGACATCCCACGGGACACAGCTGCCGTGGCCAGGACCCTGAGCCCCGGGGGAGGGCCCCACGCCGGTGCGCCCAGGCTCCTTGGGACGTGGAAACACACGGGTCCTGGCTCACCTGAGCGCCTCCCTCCTTGTCACCCTCTCCCTATCTCCCCCCGAGGGCTGTGCTGAACACACACCGGCGGGCGCAGAGGTGAAGTGACCTGCAGGGGGTTGAATAGCGTCCCCCCAAAGTCACATCAACCCAGAACCTCAGAATGTGACCTTATTTAGAAATACTGTGTTTCCCCGAAAACAAGACAGGGTCTTATATTTATTTTTCCTCAAGAAGACTCCCTGGGGCTTATTTTCAGGGGATATGTCATTTTCCCCTCAAAGCCTCAGCGTGCAGCACGCACAGGATGGCCGGGACCTGACAGGAGGAGCCGACCTTGGTGGGGCTGCCCGCACCTTTCCGGTCACCTCTGGGGTAGCAACTGTCATGACGGGGCAGATGAGAAGGGCTGCTCGTCTTCTTTCCCGCTCCGCGACGACACGCACGGGTTGTGCAGACGCGCTGCGCAGCCACACCCGTCACTAGGTCTATTTTCGGGGTGGGGCTTCTATTGCACAAATGCTTAGAAACCCTGCTAGGGCTTATTTTATGAGTACGGCTTATTTTCGGGGAAACACGGTAAGCTATTTTCAGATGCAATGAATTAAGGATCTCATGATGAGCCCACCCTGGATTTAGGGGGCTCTGAGTCCAGTGACCTGTGTCCTTACAGGAAGAGGAGAGGGAGAATTGGGCCCAGGGCAAAGCAGAGACGGGGCCACAGGGAGGCAGAGGCTGGAAGAGGCAGGAAGGTCCTCCCTCGAGCCCGAGGAGGGCGTGTGGCCCTGCCAACACCTTGCTGTCAGAGCCCGGGCCACCAGAACTGTGGGAGAACAAATTCCTGTTGTTTGAAGCCCCCCAGTTTGTGGTCCTTGGTCACAGCAGCCCAGGGCGCTGACACATGGAGACAGACCCCACCCCAGCCAGCCACACTGCTTTCTGTCAACACAAGGCCACCCGGCAGGGAAGGGTCCCTGGGTCCTCCTGGGCAGTGACATCGTTTCAGAGCCTGCGGGGGGAGCTTGAGGGACAGAGGGGGTGACTGGAGCTAAGGCCAGACAGAGCAGAGCGGGGGACTGAAGCCAACAGAGACCGTCACATCCACTGGGACCCTCGCACCCCCTGCCTGGGCGGGTCTCACCCCGTGTCTCCCCTCGTCCCACCTCCCCGGGAACGAGAACAGGTCGCGGAGCTGCCTCCCTGTGGCACGGCACTGGCAAGAGCTGATGTCCAGATTCCAGTGGCCAGGGCCACTTTCCCTCCTGGGGCCTCAGTTTCCCCATCTGTGAAATGTTAAGCTTGGCAGGATTGAGTGCAAAGGTGGCTTCTAGCTCAGAAGGCCCGCTGATTCCAGAACAGATCGCCAGGACTGAAGGAGGGTCGCCCCAGACCACCAAACTGAACCCCCAGACCACCGAACCGAACCCCCCAGATCAGCCAGCTGAACCCCACATGCTGATATGATATTTAAAATTCAATGGATTATATAAAACATTAATTCCACCTGTTTCTTTTTTTTTTTTTGAGACAAGAATCTCACTTTGTTGCCCAGGCTAGAGTGAGTGCCGTGGCGTCAGCCCAGCTCACAGCAACCTCAGACTCCTGGGCTCAGGCGATCCTCCTGCCTCAGCCTCCCAAGTAGCTGGGACTACAGGCACGCACCACCATGCCCGGCTGATTTTTTCTATATATATTAGTGGGCCAATTAATTTCTTTCTATTTATAGTAGAGACGGGGTCTCGCTCAGGCTGGTTTCAAACTCCTGACCTTGAGCAATCCTCCCGCCTCGGCCTCCCAGAGTGCTGGGATGACAGGCGTGAGCCACCACGCCCAGCCTCCACCTATTTCTTTTTACTTTGTTCACAGGACTGTTGGAAATGTTAGGGTTCCGGGCGTGCCCACATTTTATTTCCATGGAATGGGGCGGTTCTAGACAGCGGGCCCCGGGGCGCAGTCCTGCCTGTGTGATTCCTGCTCCCCAGAACCCGGCGTTCAAATAAACCCCTTGTGGGCAGGATGAAGGCTGCCTCAGTTTACACTGGAGGCCACTGGGGTCCAGAGAGGCAAGGCCACTCGACCCAAGGCAGGGACCACTTCACAGTCTGCGGGGCTCGGCGGAAAACGCACACGTGGGGCCCCATGTTCAGACGTGTCGGGTGCAATGCGCCGAGCCAGGGCTCTGCGCGGCTGTGGAGGCCACACGCCCACCTGCTGCAAGGCCCCGTGGCTCACCAGGGGCGGAGCTGGGATTTGAATCCAGGGAGCTGGCCCAGAGCTGGGGACTGGGAGGGTCGGCGGGGAACAGCCGGGCAGTTCTCGGCCCCTGGGCCGGGCTTCCGGTCTGGAGCAGAGGGGGACAGGGCCTGGGGCCTGGCTGTGTCCCCGCGCCTGGCGCCCGGGGCCGCTGGTGGCGTCCGGGCTGCAGGGGCTGAGCTCCCCACACCCGAGTCTAGCAGGGTGAACGGCGGCGGGCGGCGCCCGGGAGTGAGTCGGACCTACTGGGAAACGGGGTTTTTGCAGCGCGCCTGGGTTAAGGGTCTGGAGACGAGACTGTCCTGGGCCAGTGTGGGCCGGACACCGAGTGACAGGCGTCCCCCAGGAAAGGAGGGGAGCAGACACGAGAGGAGACGCCACGTGGCCACGCAGACTGCAGCGACGCAGCCACAAGCCACGGGGCGCAGGAGGGACCTGGCCTCAGACTGCCGGCACCTGGCCTGGGACTGCCGGCCCCACAACTGGGAGGAAAGTAAATTCCTGCTGCTTGGAGCCACCCTAGTGGGGGACCTTCGACCCAGCAGCCCGGGGACACCCACATGTCATCGCAGTATGGGGTTCTTGGCTCCTCCCAACGCCGAATTGGGATGTTTCCCTCTCAAGGGGTCACACCACCTCTGGCCCCAGCGCACTGAGTTCGAATCCTGCCGGGGCCCCGTGTGTGGCGCTGGGCAAACTGCCCTGGCTTTCTGTGCCTCAGTTTCCGCATCTGGAAAACTGGGGGATCCTGAGAGCACCTGTGCCAGGGACTGTCGTGAGGAGGGGGGGGTCCATACACCTAGAACAGGGCCTCGCCCAGACTAAGCCCCCCAGAAGAGTTCACCGCTCACCCTATTTTGCCCAGGCATTCCGATGTGTGGAATTTATCCCAAAGAAATAATTTTTCTTTTTCTTTTTTTTTGAGACAGAGTCTCACTCTGTTGCCCGGGCTAGAGTGCCGTGGCGTCAGCCTCGCTCACAGCAACCTCAGACTCCTGGGCTCAAGCGATCCTCCTGCCTCAGCCTCCCAGTAGCTGGGACTACAGGCATGCGCCACCATGCCCGGCTCATTTTTTCTCTATATATTAGTTGGCCAATTAATTTCTTTCTATTTTTTTAGTAGAGACGGGGTCTCGCTCTTGCTCAGGCTGGTCTCTAGCACCTGACCTTGAGCGATCCTCCTGCCTCGGCCTCCTCCCAGAGTGCTAGGATGACAGGCGTGAGCCACCGCGCCCGGCCAAAGAAATAATTTTTTAAAAAGTCAGAAAGCAAAGATGTTCAATGTGGTTTTATCCACAGTATGGTTTGGAAACGACCCCAAAACGAAGCCCGACACGGTCATCCGAGAGTCGCGGCAAGGACCTGCCTGGAGAAGCACACGCCGGCGCCCAAGCGCCCGCCCCGGGACGGGACGGGAGGCAGCCTTCGGGACTGCGCCGGGCCACCGCCGCGGGAGCCGCGAGCTGCGCAGGGGCTTCGGGGGCAGGCAGGACTGCCCCGCGTCCTCCCTCGGGACTCATCCCTGATGGGAACACACGGACCAGGAGGGCCTGGGGGCTCCGGGCTGGTGGGCCCGGGTCTGCCTTGGTTCAGAGCAGGGCGAAGGGTTCTGGCCCCGCACCCCACGCCCTGCGTCACCCCCAGGCCTGTGTGGCCTCGTCACCTCCACAGACCACACCTGGGAGGGGGGCGGGGGAAGGCAGGGCTCGGTGGCAGGGCAGCGAGCAATGGAAAATGCATCAGCACGCGGAGCAATGGAAAATGCATCAGCATGCGGAGCAATGGAAAATGCATCAGCATGCGGAGCAATGGAAAATGCATCAGCACGCGGAGCAATTGAAAATGCATCAGCACGCCGCCCTCCCCGGCACCCCGCCCAGCACCCTAGCACTTAGCGATCCCAGGCCGGAAGGCGGGCCTTTTAAAGCGGCCCCAAGAGCCCTCAGCCTGGGGCTTGCACTTCTGCTGGCTGGGAGCGGGATTCCATCCCCAGCGCCGTCAGCGCCTGAGCACTCTCCATGCTCCCTCGGGATTCCATCCCCATGCTTGCTGGGGGCGGGATTCGATCCCCAGTGCCATCAGCGCCCGCACACTCCCCACGCTCCGTCTACCTCCCTACTGAGCCCCAGCCTGGGGCTGGCAGGAAACAGGTCCCAGTTCCTTGGCCAAAGGTGTCCTGACACAGTAGCCGAAAGGTGGACACGCCCCAAGAGGCCACGGTGGAAGAAGGGACAAAGGAACCGTGCTCTGGCCACGCGCTGGGCTGTCACTCAGCCAGCCACGGAAGGCAGGACGCGCTGAGCGTCGCTGCCCGGGGCAGATCTGGGAAACACCAGGACGCCACCCACAAAACGACAGTCTGTGGTTCCACACACGGGAGGTCCCTGCAGGAGTCGGACCCGCAGACAGGGAGAGAAAGGAGAACGGCGGCTGCCAGGAGCTCGGGGAGGCGAGGGGGGTTAGTGTTCAATGGGCGCAGAGTTTCCTTCTGAGATGATGGGAAATTCTGGAAAATTCGCTCTGGGGAGGGACGGCGGTGACAGCGGCTCAGTCATGCGAATGTGCTTAATGCAACCGAACTGCACGCAGCGATTAAGATGGTACATTTTGGCCGGGCGCGGTGGCTCACCCCCATCATCCTAACACTCTGGGAGGCCCAGGCGGGCGGATCACTCAAGGTCAGGAGGAGTTCGAGACCAGCCTGAGCAAGAGCGAGACCCCGTCTCTACTAAAAATAGAAAGAATTTAACTGGCCAACTAAAAATACATAGAAAAAAATTAGCCGGGCATGGCGGCGCATGCCTGTAGTCCCAGCTACTCGGGGAGGCTGAGGCAGGAGGATCGCTTGAGCCCAGGAGATTGAGGTTGCTGTGAGCTAGGCTGACGCCACGGCACTCACTCTAGCCTGGGCAACAGAGTGAGACTCTGTCTCAAAAAAAAAAAAAAAAAAATGATGGCACATTTTATGTTACGTGTATTATGTAGGAGTGTCCTCAAAGCCTACCTGTGCCTGGAAACCCACAGCGACATGCTAGGGAAGAGAGTTCTAGAGCTTCTAAAGCCGTGAACCGCCTCACGGCTGGCTGCTGCAGGATGGCCCCGCTGCTCACGCACACTCACTCGACAAACATCTCCCCACTCCTCCCTGTGCGCGGCCCGGAGTCTCAGAGGGGCCCCGGAGGGGACGTGGGCTCCTTGTGCCTGTCCAGCACCCCATTCCACTTTGCAAGCAGAGCCCCGATTCTCCCCAGGGGAGCCCCACGACCCACCTTTGCACGCGGTCCTGGAGGAGCTGGCCACGCAGACGCCCCGCCCTGCCCGGGCCGAGCGGCAGGCCCCAGACGACCTCGGCCGGGCCGGTGGGGCGCTCAGCTGGACGGGTGGTCCGTGCACCCCCACGGGGACCTCCCACCACTGCCTCCTCGCTGCACTTCTCCCGTGGGCCCTCCTCAGCTTTCCAGTAAGTTCCTTCCGTCCTCCCGTCATGAGCGCCGGCGTCTGTAGCCCGCAACCGGTACCCCCGGCCGGCCTGCAGCCCACAGCCTGGGCTCCGGGGCCTGGCGGGTGCCGCGCGGGGAGTTACACGGTGAACGGAGGCGGCAGCGGGCGCTAGGGTGTGCGCGCACTCGGAGCTCCGGGGGAAGCCGAGACGGTGCCGTCGTGAGCCTATTTTTACTGATAAGGAAACTGAGGCACCGCTCCAGGTCTCGGGGAGGCAGCGCTGAGGCCAGGCTCAAATGTCAGCCGTCAGATCCTCGGCCCTCCGCCCGCAGGACAGGCGGGGCCCGGGGGCACACGGAGCACCAGAGTCACCGGGCTTAGGCAGCAGGGCCGCAGGGTCGGAGGGGCTGAGTGGGGGGACGGGGCGGCCTGGCCTGCTGGGGAGGGACGGAGCCGCGGTCAGGCCTGGTGGGCACGCTGCGCCCGGACCAGGGGCCGTCCAGGGAGAGCCCCGGATTTCAGGTGGGGGTGGGGGTGGGGGTGGTGCCTGCGGGCCATCCAGGCGCTGGACAGAAAAGTCTAGAGCACACGGACAGCACAGCGGCGGTCTGGGCTTCCTTGACCAACACCTGCAGGGCCCTCCCACGCTTTGGTGTTCTAGAACTTTCTCCCCACTGGCTCTTCCTCTCTCCCGGCGCCCAGCCTGCTGGACCTCCTATCTGGGTGGCAAAGGCCCCGGTGTATCTTCAGGAAAGCAGACACCCCGGTGCGCGCCCGGCTCCCTCCCAAGGCCTCTTCTCCCTTGCTCTGCACAGCCAGAGAGGGAAACTGAGGCCCAAGGGCACTGCGGCTTTCCCACATCCCTTGACCGCCAAGGAAAAGGAGGGCGGGGGAGAGTGCTCAGAGTCAGAGCAAGCGTGGGGCACCTGCTGTGTACAGGGGCTGCCGTGAGGGGCAGCGCCCCGCTCCCTGCCCAGGGCAGCAACACTGGGGCTCCGGGTTTGTCCCCCAGCTCTGCCCGCCTTGCCCTCCCTCCCGCCAATGAGCCCCCCCCATGTGAGCCCCAGGCCTTACCTTTCAGGCAGGACAGCTTCAGCCCCATGTCGATGCCTCCACCGGCCTGGGGAGAGAGGAGAGTGCTCAGAGCAGGGGACTTGCCTGCTGTGGCCCACAGGTGGCCGGCCCCGCCCCCGCCCGCATGGGTGCACAGCAGGAAGTAGCGGCCCAGAGAAACCACCGGACCCCCAGGTCAAGGCGCCCGCCAGCTGCATCTGGGCTGAGTTTGCTCAAAGACGGACCCCCAGGTCAAGGCGCCCGCCAGCTGCATCTGGGCTGAGTTTGCTCAAAGACGGAACCTGTGCCGGCCAGACTGCAGGCCAAGGCCTCGAGAAGTTCAAGGTGATGATGGGAACCAACACCCTCCCCACCTCCCCCCACCCTGCCCTGCCTTCCTTTTCAGGGGCGGCAGGATGGCGCCTGCTTCGAGGATGGGAGGAACCTCGGACCAAGCCACCACCGCTGAGGGCACGGCCCCCCCCAAGGAAGGGGCAGCCCTGGCTTTGCAAGGGGTCCTCAGACAGGACGGCAGCCCGGGTCCCCTGCCCGGCCTCCTGCCTCCAGCAGCTCCTGGGCCAGACCCGCATCCCGTTGCCCTGAGGGATTCCCGCCCTGCCATCTGGGGAAACCGGGGGGCTCCTGCCACCTGGCCCTGGGGGACCGGGACCAGTGCAGGTGGACGCCAGGCTACACGCCCTGGACCCAGGTTCTCGCACCGTGGGGCGGACAAGCCGACCGGCCCCCAGAGGCACCACAGGTCTGGGGGGAAGAGTCCCGGAGGACAGAGGGCTCCTGCCCCACCTGGGGGCCCAGGGTCCGCGTCCCTAAGGACAGGCAGGAGCGAGCCAAGCGGGAACAGCCTCCCCAGGAAGCAGGAACAGAATGTGCAAAGGTTCAGAGGAAGACCAGGGCGTGGCCCGTGGGAGGGACCAGAGGGTGGGAGGCCGGGACAGGAACAGGGAGGGGAGAAGCCGGAGGTGAGCAGGACCCCGGGGCTCTGGGGACGTTATGGAGGTAGAGGTTAGACCCCCAGGCCAGCCAGGGGACACTGACAGCCTCGTCCTCGTCCAGCAGCGTCAGTGCCACCTGGCCGGGTGGTGACACGGCACCTCGGGCCCCGGGAGCTCCCGGGCGTGAGGGGGTCAGAGACGCCCGCTCTGGGCAGGAAACTGTGGGGCTGGACATGGAGGATGGCCGGTCCGGGAGGGCGTGGAGAGAGAAAACGCTGCAAGTCCAGGTGCAGCAGGGAGGAGGTGACGGGAGACACCCACTGGGAGGCAAACTGGGGACGCAAGGGGAGAGAGGGGCGGGGGAGGGGCAGGCAGCCAGGGCACAGGCTCTTGCTGGCCGGCAGCTCCAACACAGAGCAGGCCCCGGAGCTGCCGCCCGGCTGTGTGACCATGGCAGGTCCTGCAACTCCAGAGACCGCACCGTCCTCATCTTTTTTTTTTTTTTTTTTTTTTTTTGAGACAGAGTCTCACTCTGTTGCCCAGGCTAGAGTGAGTGCCATGGCGTCAGCCTAGCTCACAGCAACCTCAAACTCCTGGGCACAGCGATCCTCCTGCCTCAGCCTCCCGAGTAGCTGGGACTACAGGCATGTACCACCATGCCCGGCTAATTTTTTCTGTATATATTTTAGTTGGCCAGTTAATTTCTTTCTATTTTTGGTAGAGACGGGGTCTCGCTCTTGCTCAGGCTGGTTTCAAACTCCTGACCTTGAGCGATCCTCCCGCCTGGGCCTCCCAGAGTGCCAGGATGACAGGCGTGAGCCACCGCGCCCGGCCTCACTGCCCTCATCTCAAAACGGGGATGACACGAGGGTGTCTCGCTGGGGAGCTGACGTCCGGGAAATGGGGCTGCTGCTGCTGTTACCACGCAGCGGTGGAAGGGAGGGAGGCAGGGGTCCCGGCCGGGCCCCTTCTTCCCAGCGTGGTCCCCGGAACGGCAGCTCAGGCTGCACTGGGAGCTGGTGGGATGCAGAGGCTCAGGCCCCGCCCGCTCCAACCCGCGGCCTCACTGTAGCATGGCCACTTCACATGCACGCGGCCACCCACACCTGAGGATCTCCCAGGAGCTTTTAAAAACACGGCTGCCTGGGCCCCACCCTGGAGATTCCAGGGTAATTAGTCTAGGGTGTGGCCTGGCGCTGGGACCTTTAAGCACTCTCCAGGGGAGGAAGGGGAGGAGCCGGGAGGGAGGGGAGCGAGCCCAAGCCCTGGCCTGCCCAGCAACGGGCAGCACGCCCTGCGCCCGGCACTGTCCTGAGCCCCCGGACGTGGTTAGCGAATCCTCACGACCACCCCGTAAAGTTGGGATCCCCTCCCATCCCCACTTCATAGACGGGAGACCGAGGCACGGAGAAGTCAGTTAGCTCGCACAGGATCAAACAGGTCGCCAGCAGCAGAGCAGGGGTTCGAATCCAGAACTTTGGACTCTGGAGCCTGCCCGTACAGCCACCAGGCAGACGTGGAACGTTCTGGAATCCCAAGAAGACACAGCGTGGAACGTTCTGGAATCCCAAGAAGACACAGCTTCCAGGGGTGGGGGCGGGTGGAGCAGACCCGGCCTCCATCTCTCTCCCAGCCAGCCCCGCCCACGCTGGCTGTCCGGTCCCCAGCCCTGCCCGCCAAGGGGTCCCGCCGCTCTGAGGTCCTGACCATCACACGCAAGCCACAGAGAGGGCTGCACGGAGCCACCCGGTGTCTGGGCTTCCCAACCCCCCTGGAGCTGCGCCCCACCAGGAAGACACTTCACGTCCGCCCGACTCTGCACAGATTTTAGTCTCTTCTGGTCTGTTTGGTCGTTAGTCCTCGATCACAGCCCGGCCGGTGGATTTCGTGATACATCTCAACCCAGGGTTTGCAGACCAGAGATCTGTGCTGAAGTCCTCACAGATAAGATGCCGTCTGGAACCTGTCTGGAATTTGCTGTAAAATCCTCCAGTAAAACAACAACAGAAAGTGGTGCCGGGCCGGGGAGGAGATGAAGCAGGAGCCCTGGAATGTTGTTTACTGTCGAAACCGGGAGAGGGGAGTTCATTGCATACTTGTGTGTTTTAAGAGTAATCAAAGGGGCTCACGCCTGTAATCCCAGCACCCTGGGAGGATCGCTTGAGGCCAAGAGTTCGAGACCAGCCTGGGCAAGAGTGAGTCCCCCCTCATCTCTAGTAAAAATAGAAAAATTAGCCGGGCCTGGTGGCGCACGCCTGTAGTCCCAGCTACTGGGGGTGGGGGGCTGAGGTAGGAGGATCGCTTGAGCCCAGGAGTTAGAGACCAGCCTGAGCAAGAGCAAGACTCTGTCTCTACTAAAAAAAAAAAAATAGAAAGAAATTAGCTGGACAACTTAAAACATACAGAAAAAATTGGCCAGGAATAGTGGCGCATGCCTGTAGTCCCAGCTCCCTGGGAGGCTGAGGCAGGAGGATGGCTTGAGCCCAGGAGTGGGAGGTTGCAGTGAGCGAGGCTGACGCCACGGCACTCTACCTGGGGTGACAGAGTGAGACCCTGTCTCAAAAAAAGAGTAAAGCAATAAAATGGTCAAGAGAAAAACAATAATAGGTGACAGTGTGGGGTCAATATTCAATCTCCTGATTTTCATTATCCTACTGCGTTTTGTACGGAATAGTCCTTCCTCTTGGAAAATACACCCCGGCATGTCTGGGGTCAAGGGTCATCCTTTCCGCACTTAACTCCCACATGGCTCGGCAGGAAGATAACGCCAGGCACGCGTGCGCACGCGGACAGAGGAATGACGGGCCAGACGCAGCCGGGTGTTTGTCTTTGATGAGGGACAGGCACGAGCACGCCGTGTGCTCGCAACTCTCCTTCAAGTTTGAAGCTGCTTCAAGAAGAGAACTTAAAAAAGGAAGGGGAGGCCGGGCGCGGTGGCTCAAGCCTGTAATCCTAGCTCTCTGGGAGGCCGAGGCGGGCGGATTGTTCGAGGTCAGGAGTTCGAAACCAGCCTGAGCAAGAGCCAGACCCCGTCTCTACTGTAAATAGAAAGAAATTAATTGGCCAACTAATATATATAGGAAAATGAGCCAGGCATGGTGGCGCATGCCTGTAGTCCCAGCTACTTGGGAGGCTGAGGCAGAAGGATTGCTTGAGCCCAGGAGTTTGAGGTTGCTGTGAGCTAGGCTAACGCCACGGCACTCACTCTAGCCTAGGCAACAAAGCGAGACTCTGTCTCAAAAAAAAAAAAAAAGGAAGGGGAAGCATTGCCCAGAAGCGACAGGGCAGGTCAACGGGAGTTGACACATCCCGGAGCCCAGAGCCACAGCCCTGCCACCGGGCGGGCGGGGTGCAGGGCGTGTCCGATCCCTCTTCCCGGCGACTTCCGGGATTTGGTGGAGATGTTCCAGGGCTCCGGCCCAGCCCAGGCTCTGTCATGCTGTGCCGGGCGGCACCACCTTCCGGAAAGAGGCGTCCTGAATAGACGACAGGCTTTGTCCCAACAGCTGTCTTGCAACTTGGAAATGACCCATGTCAAAACACTCAGGGGAGCCGGGCGCGGTGGCTCACGCCTGTCATCCCAGCAGTCTGGGAGGCCTAGGGGGGCGGATTGCTCAAGGTCAGGAGTTCGAGACCAGCCTGAGCAAAAGCGAGACCAGGTCTCTACTAAAAAAAAAAAAAAAAAAAAAACAGAAAGAAATGAATTGGCCAACGAAAAATAAATAGAAAAAATCAGCCGGGCATGGTGGCACATGCCTGTGGTCCCAGCTACTCAGGAGGCTGAGGCAGGAGGATTGCTGGAGCCCAGAGTTTGCGGTTTCTGTGAGCGAGGCTGACACCCCGGAGTGAGACTCTGTCTCAAAAAAAAAAAAAAAAAACCCTCAGGGGACGAGAGGGAGGGAAGGAAGCAAGCAAGAGGACGGGAAGCCAGGCATGGCACCCGCCCGGAGTCAGGTGACAGCAGAGGAGCGTGGGGTGGCCGGGTCTCCACGCAGCAGTGCTAGTGCAGGTTGTGCGAGTTCCACGTGGCCACAGACGAGCTTTCTCCCCCACTCCCAGGTCCTGGCACAGCCGTCCTCCCTCCTCCGCCTCCCCGTGGGGCAGAACGAAGGCGGCGGGCTCAGGAGTGTCTCGAGGATGAGGCAGAAATGGGAGTCTGGGCAGCCGCGTCGCAAGTCACCTGCTTCTCCGGTCTGAGGCTCTGGGGCTCTGTCGTCCCAGGCTCAGCGTCCCCCTGTCAGACAGGTGTCGGGCCCAGCCTCCAGGACAGGGCCCGGACCTGTGCCACCATCACCTTCATCATCGTCGCCGCGGTCATCATAGACACCATCACCACTGTCATCGTCATCATCACTGTCCCCACTGTCGTCAGCACTGTCGCCATGTCGCCATCTTTGCCACCACTGTCATCGTCATTGCCACCACTGTCATCATGATTGTCACCACTGTCCATGATTGTCACCACTGTCATCATTGCCACCAGTCGTCATCATTGCCAATACTGCTGTCACCATCTTCATCACCAGTGTTGTCACCACTGTCATCGTCATTGCCACCACTGTCATTGTCACCACTGTCCATGATTGTCACCCCTGTCATCATCATTGCCACCAGTCGTCATCATTGCCAACATTGCTGTCGCCATCTTCACCAGTGTTGTCACCACTGTCATTGTCATTGCCACCACTGTCATCCCGATTGTCACCGCTGCCATCGTCATTGTCACCACTGTCATGATTGTCACCACTGCCATCGTCATTGTCACCACTGTCATCATGATTGTCACCACTGCCATCGTCATTGTCACCACTGTCATGATTGTCACCACTGTCATCATCATTGCCACCACTGTCATCGTCATCATTGCCAACATTGCTGCCACCATCTTCATCACCAGCATTGTCACCACTATCATCATTGTCACCTCTGTCACCATTGTCACCACTGTCATCATCACCACTGTCATCATTGCCACCCGTCGTCATCAGCGTTGTCCCCACTGTCACCACTGCCACCACTTTCATCGTCATCATCGTCACCGTCACGGCTGTCATGGCCGTCAGCGTGTGGGGCAGTGGGCCCGTGAGAATGCTGGTTTAGGTATCAATGTTCTCTCTTTTCCACACATGTACAGGGTGTGAAAAACTTCCCTTTCCTATCGAATCCGGCTCTGTTTATGTTCCCTCAGAAATATCGGATTGCTGATTGTTTGCAAGACAGCTTGAAGCACGCAGAAGGGGCTCTTTCTTGCACCCAGGCATAAAAATCTCCCTGTCACCCAAACGGTCTCGGGACCCTCCCTGGTGACAGGGACAGGCGATCTTAAAACGTGACTCCATCCTCTTCTTCGGGGTGGGGAGGAGGGTGTCGGCGACTTTGTGCGCCACCCAGCGTTCTCTAAGACCACGGGTGTCTCCAGGGGACAGGACACAGTCCCAAGTGGCCTGTCACTGTAGTTTTTACGACGGCCTCGAAGCCGGGAACCACACGGATGGCCAGCCCGCAGCAGCGACTGCTCGCCAGCCCGCGCTCTGCAGGTTTTCAGCGCAAACAGAAAAGTGAAACAATGTGTTCTTTACACAGAGTACAAAGTAACTAAGATGCCCTCCTGCTTGGTGAGAGGCACAGAACCTCCCCAAGGCCGGAGGGCCCCTGCTGTTAGAATCCCAGCTCCGGTGTTCGCATGAACGAGCCTGTTTCCTCATTGGTAAATTGAGGCACCTGTCCCTCCGAGCCTGCACAACCTCCCTTCAGTTCCGACCTCTGTGGACCGTGGTGGCTCAGTTCTAGGGTGTGAGACAGACCCTTCCTGGAGGGGCTGGGTGGCCAGGTAAAACGCAGGACGCCCAGTTACTTACTGCACGGGACACACTCACTGTCGATCTGAAGTCAAACCTCCTCGCAGGGGGTCCTTATCATTACTGGCTGAACCGGGCTGCCCTACGCGGGTGCCGCCTGATTTCTGACACCTGGGAGCCCCAGGTGAGGCCTGAAGAACCCGAGGGGGAGAGCGAGGGAACACGGTGTCAGGCTAGGAGGCAAGCCCGGCCTCGGTCTCTGCAGAGACACCTCCCAGATGAGATCAGAGCAACGCCATGGAGACCCTGAGTCACCGGGGCGCCGCGCCCTGCCTCCCGAACAAAGACCTCCTTTAAAGAGCCCAGGAAAAGGGCAGGGGTGAAGCGTCACAGCTGAGGAATGTGACGGTTTGCCCAGGTGGGTGGACGGGACAGACAGAACGCACTCGGGGGTGGCAAGCCCCACTGGGCTGCGGGGCGCTGGGCCTCCCCGTTGCGAACACGGGGAGAGAAGCCTGGCCAGACAGGCGCACGGCACTGCACGGCACGGCACGGCACTGCACGGCACCCACACGGCGCATCTTGGTTTTCTTCCTTCTTTAGAAAAGGAACTTTCTTTTTTGGGGGTTAGAATTCCTGGGATTCCAGCTCAAAGGACTGTGTTGGGAACTGGTGCCCCAAACCTCCATCCTGGTGGTCTGCAGGGTGCAAAAGGGAGCGGCCACCTCCGCTTCATCCCAGGGACCTGCAGGAGGCCGTGGGCCCCTCCAGGGAGGCAGGGACAGCTGCCTGGCCCGCGGGAAGCCTCTCACCAGCAGGAAGCGAAAGAGGATGGGGCGGGGGCGGGGCACCCACCGAAGTCCCCACCTGCTGGGCCTCCCACAGACTGGGCTGTGTGACACTGAGCGAAACCTCTGCCCGCTGCCCACACTGGGCCACTGTGAGAGGCAGCCCAGCCCTCAGGATGTGTGCCCTTTTCTACACGTTATAGGTCAATAAAAACATTTACTAAAAAATAAAGGGTGTGCAGTTAGAAGTAGGGTCCATGGTTACCCACAGGGAGCCCATGGCTGGGAGGAACACAAGAGGGTTGCTGGGGGGGTGGCCCTGGGGACGGGAAGTCTGGCTGGTGATCCGGGGCACTCTTCCTATGTGTGCGTGTGTTCCTATGTGCACGTCACCCCCCTGGTTAGTCTCGCACAGGGCAAGTGCGGGGCGGGGGGAGGGGTGGTACACTTAGCTGTCCCCCAGGAGGCCTGGCCTGGCTCCCACCATAGGTAAGCAAGAGGGATTCCCCGCCAGGGTCAGGGGTCACCCCCTGGCCTTGCCATTTACCAACCACGTGCCCACGGATTAGTCACTTTTGCCTGTAGCAGCCTGTTTTCCTCACCTGTGAGATGGGGACAAGGACGGTATTTGGTCAGAGGACTGGTATGAGGGTGGAAACAGGACGCCCAGGGTGTGGCCCACGAGGAGCGCTGGTTAAGCAGTAAACGTGTCACCACTCCCGCTCGCAGTGCCCACGGAGGGCCTTTTCCCCTCTCAGGTCTCCAGAGGTGACCTAAACCTCCAGCTCGGAAACTACTCTGTCCGGGCGCTGCGCCCGCCCGGGTGCGCCCTGCCCTCCGGCGAAGGCGCGTGCAGGGCGAGGAGATTAGGCTGCCGGGCTTCCAGCTCCTTGGGGCCTGCGGAGGGATTAAGTCTTTCCATAAATACGCGGCCTCCCTCCCATCCGGGGGGCGGAGTACCTGGGGTGAGGAAGTAGGACCCGACGTGGCTGCGGCCTGCACAGGTGAGGGAGTGGGCAGGAGAAGCCAGAACCTGAGGCTCGGGGTGCGCCTCCGGGCCTCAGTTTCCCCATCTGCACTCAAAGTTGAGGCGCCTGTCCCACCCCGCCTCGCTGCTGCCTTCCCAGCCCTTTTGCTCCGTCTCCCGGGACCCCAGGGCTGCTCGGCCCCCACGGACTTTCCTCTCGCTGCCCTAGTCCCGACCGCGCCCCCAGCACGGGTCCGGGTCCCCCTTTTTCACCGAGCGCCTCCCCCGCCCCGCCGGCTCCCGCCGGGAGAAGGCGCGCGCGCGTCCACACCGGGCGCCCTTCGCGGTTGCAAACCTGCTTTGATGCCCTGGGAGCGCAGGGGCCCCTAAGTGAGGCGGCTCATAAATAATAGATTCCGAAGTACTCGATGGAGGGGAAATGGCTCCTCGGGAGGCCGCCGCCCCCGCCCCCAGCCGGGCTCCTCTCCAGCTGCGGGCCGTTAACGCGGGGCTCGTGACGGCGCGGAGCCGGGCGGGGCGGGGGCCAGAGGCGTCCACGCGGGACACGCCCCCGCCGCCCGAGGGGCCCGACTCCCCCAGAGCGCGCGCGTCCGCAGCGAAGTCCGCGAGAAGTTGGGGGGCGTCCTGGCCGCGGGAGGGGCCCCGCGCCGCCCCCCGCCCTCCCCTGCCCCGCGCGCCCCGGGGACTCACCGCGTGCTGGCGGCTCACTGCCCAGCCGCGCACGGGGCGCACGGGGCCCTCCCGGGCGCTGGTGGCGGTGACCTGGATCGGGGGGGGGCCGCGGCGACGAGTCTTTGAGAGAGAGAGAGCGGCAGGGGTCATGGCCGGCCGGCGCTCCGGCCGCCGCCGCCTCCCGCGGCCCCCGCCCGGCTCCTGGAGGGCGGCGCTGACGGCACGCCCCGCCGCGGGCGCCGGATTGCAGGGCCGGGCGCGGGGCGGAGCGGCCCGCCCGCCGCCTCCCGGGGAGCGCGCCAGGACCCGCCCGGCGCCCGCCTGGCTCCACCTGCCCGCCTGTTTCCTCAGGCCAGGCCCTGGGGGGTCCCGCGGAAAGTTTGGGCCGCTGCCCCGCGGGCTCCCCACCGTGCACCCCTCCCCTGGGCTGGGTGCCACACTCCCTGCGGCCGTGCACCCCAGCCTCCAGGGTTAGAAAGAGACGCTGGGGTCCCACCGTGCCCAGGGGCCCTGCTCGAGTGGGCCCCGCTGCCGGGAGGGCGAGTGGGGGGCGAGGAGAGGGAGGCTCCACCAACTTGCCATCCCCAGCATCCAGCACCCCCTCTCTGGTGTAGGGCCCCCCACCCCCTGGCTCCAGCTGTGGGGGTTCAGATACCCTTGTGATCAGTGAGCAGCTTCTCAGTGTTGGGGTCTGGCCCTTTGGCTGTCCACACATGCCTTTGCACCCCACTTCTTGGGGTGCTGCCTAGGGGGGCGGGGTTCGCCTCCTGCCCCTGGCCTAGAGCAGTGCCCAGTGCCCCGCAGTGTGGGTGCCGACACCTCTTGCCCCAACCGGCTTCTCAGGAGGCAGCCCCACCGCCCTCCCCATCACGGGGGAGGCCTCTGCAGACAGACACCGGCCTAGCTGGACAGGGGAGCAAAATCAACCCCTGCCCCATGTTCCTGTGTCACCGTCACCAGCCTGTGGTGCCATCCCCATCCAGCGAAGCGAGCCCAAGGTCTGCACACCTTGTGCTTGCTGTACTTCTGGAGGCTTAGGAGGGGAAACTGAGTCACAGAGCAGGAAAGTGACATTGCTTTGGTGAACGCAGCCAAGAGTGGCAGGAAACAGAGTCAGCGTTCTAGCTGTGTGTTCTTGCCTTGGGACTCCGGGTTCCTTGAGTGTATTGAGTCTGGAGTGACAGGCAGGAAATGTATCATGTCCCTCCACCTGCCCCCCCACCCCCCCTGGAGGGGCAGGCAGGCGTGGGGCAGGACATTCCTTGCACTTGTGCCACCCTCAGCGGCAAAATGGGACCTGCCGCTGTGCTGTGCCCAGTGTGCCCACCAAGCTGTGCCCCATGGCTTGGCCTTGTGCCTGGGTCCCAGCTGAGGGCACTGTAAGGCTGGTGGCGGGCCCCCTCCCTTCCCTGGATCAAAAAGAGAAGACTCATGAGACCAGACCCGCCAAGGACAAAACTATCAGGCCCTGCTGAGAGGATCCACACCCAGATGTCCACCTAGATAAGAATGTTTTGGCTCCTGGATTCCACAAACACCTCCAGCCCCTCCTAAAATCCCCAGCTCTTCCCGCCAAAAGTCCCTAGCCAGGCCCAAAGGACATAAAAGGCCTCAGCCCCTTCAAACTGCGGCGACTTCCGGGGCCCCTGCTCTTGGGGCCCCAGAACCTCGTCCACGAGTGTATAATAAAGCCACGTGGTTTGGCCCCCCTACTCTTTCTCTTTCTGTGTCTCTTTTCTTTTCGCCACCGCCGAAAAACCTTACAGGCACGTCCCTGGGGAGCCGCTAATGTTGGGGACCAGAAAACAGTACCCCAAAGTGGAGGCCTCAGAAGTAGACTCAGATGCAACGGTTTTTCTCCGACTTCCTGTCTGCCTGCCTCTCAGTCCGTTCTCCCCCAAGGCTGGCACTGAACCGAGAACCTCTCCTCCCCAAGGGTGGGGAGTGTCCTCAGAGCCTGAGCCCCTTTTCCTAAAAGCCAAACATAAAATCCAAATCATTGCATTTGAAAACTGGCCATAAAGTAATTATGGGACCCGCCTTGTTTGGCTGTAGGCACTGCAGGGAGGGCCCTGCCCACGCCCATGAGGAAGGATCTAGAAAGGCCTTGTGGTTCTCCCCACTCAGGGTGTTAGCATCAGATCACGCCCTTTGTGTCCAAGCACATTGCTACGGGGCTGTCCACCCTTTGTGGAACCTAGGCATGGAAACGGACAACTTCCCTCGTGTGTGCGGGTCTCCGTGGTGAAGGCTCCCGTGCAGACACGTTAAATAGGTCTGTGCGCCTTCTCTCCTCCTAATCAACCTGCCTCCCGTCGGTGATTGCTCAGTGAACATTTAGCGGGGCAAGGGCCTTGGTCCCTACACTAGGAGGCTCCGGGCTATAGGGTGAGAGGGCTCCACAGGCGGGATGTGGGCATGTGATGGGGGAAACCATTATGCCCCTACTGTGTGCCAGGCCCTGCGCTAGGCGTGGGGAGGCAGAGTGATGGGCGGGGCCAGGCGCCTCAGAATGAAGAACCCGGGCTGGGCCGGGCGCCTGCTCTCGGGCCCTGAAACCCCACAGCGCAGCCTGGCCCTCCTCCACCAGCCACGTCCCAGCCCTGCAGTCCCTGTCCCGGGGCAGGTTCCCTTCCTGACTGCACATACGGTTGATCAATATCTATCGACAGATGACCTGCACCAGTCCCTGCCCTTCCCAGGGGCTCCCTGGTGCTCCAGCCCCGCGGGAGTCTGTGAGTCCCTGAGCAAGTGCATCACACCCCCCAAGGGTCCCCAGGAGTCGTTTGTCAGGAAGAATGGGACACAGGGCCCTCCACAGAGCTGTTCAGAATGGTCCTTTCTAATGGTGGCAGCGGGGGCATGGGGAAGCCCCTGGGGACAACAGGCCGTCACCTGCATTCTTGTTCTTGCTGAGACCATTCCATTAGGCCGGGAAGCCCGGAGCTGGCTGACATCAGCCTGTCTGGGCTTCATTCATTCATTCCAACGAGTGCTCACCCGGCGCCAACAGTGCACGTGGCCCTAACGTCACTGCCTGCTCACATCGACCCTCCCAGGTGTGGTGACCACGGCTTAGGGAGGGCACAGGTCACAGGTCACCCACCCAGTGAGCGGTGCTTTCTGACTCTGTCCCTCTCCACCTCCGGGCTCCCCTGCCCCCAACAGAGACAGGAGCCCCTAGTCCCCAGGGGCTTGGGCCCAACTCTCAGTGCTGGGGGAGGGACGCTAACGAGAGGAGGCCGCGGATGACGTCAGCTGTCTGGGGCTGAGATGAGGAACCGAAAGAGTCCGGGGGTAATCGGCCTCCTGCCCGGGTCGCCTCTGCCCCTGGAGGATGGTGGGTTTGACGCTATGGACGGCTGGGCCAGGTCCTCCTCGGTGCTGGGGACTGTCCTGGGCACTGTGGGGTGCTGGGCAGCCTCTCTGGCTCCTACCCATTAGAGGCCAGTAGCACCGTCCTCCAAAGTGGTGACAACCAAAACATATCTCCTGACACTGCCAGCTGTCCCCTGGGAGCAGTGGCCCTGGGTTGAGAATCCTTGAGTATTCTCCAGTGGTTCCCAGCCCTGACGGCATGCCAGGATCACCCGGCCAGTTACAAATAAATAAATAAAAATGAATAAGGCCAACTCCAGGCCCTGGCCTTGCCCCAGGGGCTCTGACTTAATTGGTCCAGGCAGGGCCCGGGCGCCGGTGTTTTGTAAAATCTCGCAGGTGGTGTTAAGAGTCTGCTCTGACCGAGAGCCAGGAATGGAAGGTCAGAGAGCCCACCTGGACACTGGGCTCCTGGCAGCCAGGTGGGCGCCTGCCCTGGGGAACTGGGTTTGGGGTGGGCTGGTAAGTAGCCCGGAGCCACAGGAGGAGGGCACGGCTCAGTGGCACCTTGTCCGGCCCCCTGGAAACAGCTGCAGGGAGGGTCGACAGCAGATGGGGTATGTGGGGTGCTGCCTGGAACCCCACAGACCCACAAACAAGGCCAGGGCTGTGGCCCCACACCAGCCTGTGATCAGAATCACCTGGAGTTCGGGGACAGGCAGACGCTGGGGGCTGGGATGTCGGGATTCTCTGGATGCAGGGCCCAGTGGGGTTGGCAATTATGATGTCCCTGACAGCTGCCCCCAAAGCGCTCTGCACCCCGCCCTGCCTCCTCAGCCCCTGAGACCCCAGGCCGGTGGAGGAAGTGGAACAATTAGAGCCATTTCCCCCTTCCTCCCCCCTTGGGGGTTAACGGTTGGGAGAGCCGCTTCCTGTGCAGGACTCCACCAGAGTCCCCCATGTTAGCTGAGCGCGGCGGCATGCCAGGCCCGGTGCCAGGCTCTGGGAGCAGACACCGAGCGGGACGGGCCACACCCTGCCCCTCAGGAGCAAGGCAGGGCCCCGCCTGCCTCCGGCGGTCACACTAACCGTCACATTAGGTGCAGAGCAGCAACAAATGCTCGCCAGTGAATGAGGTTTGCGTGAGCGAGTGAAGGGCTGCAAGGCCTCAGAAGGTCCCCAGGGACCTGGGAAGCAGATGCCAGGGCCCATTCCCAGAGGAAACCAGCTGCCCAAATGCCACACCAGCGGGCAGCCTGGGGAAGCCCAGGGAGAGACGTGCCCAGAACCGGGTGTGGGGGCTGGGCCTGTCTGCGTGGCCCCGATTGTCTGTGGCCCGTCCCAGTTGCCATCAAGTGCCAGCGTGGATGTTGAGGAGGGTGGTGGCCACACGGGAGACACAGCACCGGCCTCGGGGTGGCTGCCACGGACACTTGTGGGCAGGCCCAAGGCTCAGCAGGGTCACAGGGCTGCAGATTGTCCCACAGCAGAGCTGCTGCCACCAGGGATTGGGCCCAGAGGGGCTCCGCACCATTCCTCAGGGTGCCAGGGAAGGTGGGGATCGGGCTGAGGGGAGACCATCTTTCCATCCAGGACTCCCCAGGCCCCCGCCAGCAGGTAAGTCCTTATTTGTGCCGCATCTGTGAAGTTCGGCCCTGTGCTCAGCAATCATTTTCTGGGCGAGGTGGTAGGTTAAAGACGGCTGCTGAGAGGTGAGGTTTATCGTCTTGTCCTTGACTCTTGGCTGGCACCAAGGCTGGTAACCAATAGCACGTGACAGAAATGCAGGGCGCGGTGGCTCACACCTGTAACCCCAGCATTTTGGGAAGCTCAGGTGGAAGGATTGTTTGAGGCCAGGGGTTTAAGACCAGCGTGGGCAACATAGCAAATCCCCAGCACTACAAAAAACAAGAAACATTGGGCAGGTGTAGGGGCACGCACCTGAAGACCCAGCTCTTTGGGAGGCTGGGGGGGGGCATGGCTTCAGCCCAGGAGTTTGAGGTTAAAATGAGCTATGATTGTGCCAGCCTGGGTGACAGAGCCACACTCTGTCTCAAAACAAACAAACAAACTCTAGAGCTGAGGGGGGGCGGGAAACACACTCCAAACCAAAAGATTGCTCTGCAGCAGTCAAGAACGAACGACAAAGCTCTTTATATCCCGATATGGAAAGGTCTCCAAGTGAAAAAATGCAAGGTGGAAAGCACACAAATGCTCAGTCATTGCATGGAAAAGGGAGGATCTGCATTTGTTCATGTATATACGTAAGGCAGCTCTGGAAGGTTTCACCAGAAACGAACGCTCTCGATTGGGCCTGGGGGTGGGAGACTCTACCTTTACCCCTTTTCAAATTAGAGTAAGAGAATATATAACCCAGCCCTAAAGTTAAAAAAACAAACAAACAAACAAACCCAAAACACAATGGGTTCTAAAATATTGAGAAGACTGCAAAATAGAAGCTAATAGAATTTTACTTAAGACAGAAACTTTGTCACTAAATTTAGTCTTCCTAACAATCTCAGCATGTTTGGGAGCAAACAGGCCCAGCTCGGCAGCCTTGCTGCGGGTGTGTGACTGCCCAGCACTCCCAACCAGCCTCACATTTAGTAAGTTACTTATAGCCCAATAATTCCAAATGCAGAATTATAAAATTTTATAAAAGACGTCTGGAACAAATGGTATGTAATGGTGGAAGTGGGTGGGATTTTTCATAAGCTCTCCGGCCCCCGCGGTGTGGACCTCCCAAAGCAAGAGATGTGGAGGCCCCCGCTTTGCCTGGGGGTCATGTCGTGGGTGCAGCCAGGCAGGGTGGGGCCCTGAGACTGCGATGAGGTGTGGCAGGGGTGGAGTCTGTGGTCGGCTGGACTGGCAGGGCAGAGAGGAATTAAGGGTAACTCCCACATTTCAGTCTTGTGCCTCTTTCAGCGCATGGGTGAGTTTGTTTTGTGGCATTCATTTTCATATTGCCAAATTTAAGAAACGGCAGGTCTTGCAGCCGTCTTGAAGACAAAAAGATTGATATTTTGTGATCTGTAGGGCAGCAGTCCCCAACCTTTTTGGCATGAGGGACTGGTTTCATGGAAGACAATTTTTCCACAGAAGTTGGTGTGTGTGGGGGGACTCAGGTGGCCCGGGGACCCTTCCTAAGTTTCATGGAAGACAGTATTTCCATGGACAGGGGTGAGGGGTGGGGGGGGGGAGTGACAGAGCTCTGTGGCCCAGGGGAGTTGGGGACCACAGTTGTACAGAATTTGTTGCTTTTGAGCAATAGGGATTCCTGTGCATGCACCACTATGTCCTTGGAAGGACAGTAACGTCATTTATTCGAGGTCACGCCTGGGGACCTCACCTGTCCCTGCCACGGCAGAGAACCGGGAGGCAGCACAGAGGTATGGGGGACCCACGGCCAGTACCGAAGACCACCTGGTGGTCAGAGGCAGGAGCCACCCAAACCTGTGGCCTCCTCATTCCGCACGTACCGGGCGAGCTTGGCTTCCCCAGCCGAGCAGGACAGAGGCAGCTGCGGGAAGGTGGTGTGGCCGGGGCGGCTACGGGGAGACCCAGCCCGGGTGAGTAGCTGGCGACAGCTGCCCCGAGGCTCAGGAAGAGCCTGGCACTGAGAAAGCGAATGAAGAACGATGTAGCACACAGACCCCAAAAGGGTGGTGGCTGGGGACGGCAGTGGAGGGACCCACGGGCCTCCACGCTCAGCGGTGGCCCAGGGCACTGCGGCTCCACGGTCTAGCCTGCGCTGACCTGCAGTCAGCTTCTGTCGTAAAGAACGGGACAAAGGCCACTGTTAAGCGTGACCTTCCTAAACCATTAACATGTTTCAGTTACCCGAAACGTAAGTGAAATGTATTTTTCCCAAAGATTCCCAAACCGGTAAGCTCTCCGCACGTCTTTGCCAAGAGGAGAGCCCGGCCAGGCTCCCCACAATGCCGCCTGCTGCCTCTTAGGCCACAGGGTTAGAAGCCTCAGAGCTCTTTTTCTAAAGCCCGCCTGGCTGGGCCGCTTGGACAGGCAGCTTCAAAGTTCACCTTTCTTAAGGCATCAAAGCAGGCGCCGTGGGGGGCGGGCCCTGCTCAAGCTGGCCTGGGCTCTGCCGTGGCGTTCTGCTTCTGGGAGGCAGAGCGGGCTGGCTGGCGACCCACCGCAGCAGGGTCCCAGTGCCTGCCAGCCTCGGCTGGGCTGTCCCATGTGACTCGAGCAGCTGGGAGGGGCTGGGGTGCTCAGCAGACCCCAGAGGGGCCTGAGCTGTGCCCCAGGGCAGTTTCCCTGGTCCTGCCCAGGGCGATGCTGGCTGCGCTCAGCCCGCCCTCCACAGAGCCGGGCACCTGCAGCCCGTTTGCTCGCTGCCCCTGGGTGGGGGGTAGGGGCGTCAGAGCCCTCGAGGGACCCCGCTCTGCACAGTGAAAACACCAGGGACGGGGCCGGCAGGCAGCACGGGGCACCGCGGTTCTCCTGTTCTCTCGGGTCATTTGCATATCCGTTTATCCACTCATTCATCTGTCTGTCCATCCTTCTATCCATTCACCAAACTCTCCCTGGGTGCCTGCCAAGAGGCGCCACGCCAGCCAGGGCTGGGGCCAGCAGACATCTAATTCGAGCCTCGGTGCCATTTACAATTTCCCAGTGGCCACGTTAAAAAAAGTAAAAAAAAAAAAAAAAAAAAAAATAGAAGAAATCCACTGTAATAACATCTTTCAGAATTAGCCCAATTTATCTGAAAGTTATCATTTCAACATGTCATCAATATAAAAATTATTGATGAGACAGTTTACACTTTTTTCTCTTTGTCTTAGATTTTCGAAAGCTGGTGTGTATGTTACTTTAAAGCCCATCTTGACTGGGGCCAGCCAGGTTTCCAGGGCTCCGCAGCTCCCGTGGCTGGTGGCCGCCACACTGGACGGTGTGGGTGGAGGGATACAGAACACGGTGACATTGGGGCAAGGCGGGCTTTAGAAAAAGAGCTCTGAGGCTTCTAACCCTGTGGCCTAAGAGGCAGCAGGTGGCATTGTGGGGAGCCTGGCCGGGCTCTCCTCTTTGCAAAGACGTGCGGAGAGCTTACCCGTTTGGGAATCTTTGGGGCCCTCCACTGAGGGGATCCCCACCGTCCCTGCCGACTATGCGCGGCTCCCGGTGAGCTGCAGGTGCTGGTCGGCGAAGGAGGAGCCAACCACAGGGAGATGCCACTGCGTGCCGCCGACCAGCAACATCAAAGAGCTGGTCCCCACCAGACAGCCGAGGCCGGTGGGGGCTGCACCTCCCCCCCACCAGCCTTGCGCGTGGGGTGGAGGTGGGGGCCGTTCCAGGAGGGCTACCCGGTGACCGCTGGGGGCTCGTCCCCTCGGCCCCACTTAAAGGCCCACCTCCCCACAAAGCTCGCGCACGTGAGCAAGAGGTGGGCACGGGGGAGTGGACTGCAGCGCTGCTGGCGAAATCTCAAACTTGGCAATGAACGTTCATCAGAGTGAACAACCAATCTGCGGCACGCTATCGTGACCCAGTCGCACGACAGAAGGCCACACGGCGGCAGCCAGAATGACAGCGCTAGATCTACAGGCATCTACATGGGAGATGCTCAAGAGCACATCGTGCAGAAGAGCAGAATGACACAGCGCGACAGCAATCACAGGAGTCCCCCAAACACGGGGCAGTCTGCAACACACGTGGGACTACCTAAGAGGGACCCTGCCAGCTGCAGGGGGTGGTGTGGGTGGGGTGGGGACTTCTGGGAAGGGGGAGAGAAAGGCAGGATGGGAGGAAAGGACAAAGGGGGTCTTATCACAACCTCTTATCTCCTGAAAAATTAAGCAGATGTGGCAAAAAGATCCTATTTGGTAAGCACCTGGGTGCACGTTAAAGTTTTCTTCGTATTTTTCTATACTTGAAATATTTCATAATAAAAACTTAAAACCCCCTCTGAATTAAAAACCCAAATTAGTGAATAAGGTTAAGTCACCTAACCTGTCTGTAATCCTAGCACTCTGGGAGGCAGAGGCAGGCGGATCGTTTGAGGTCAGGAGTTCGAAACCAGCCTGAGCAAGAGCGAGACCCCGTCTCTACTATAAATAGAAATAAATTAATTGGCCAACTAATATATATAGAAAAAATTAGCCGGGCATGGTGGCGCCATGCTTGTAGTCCCAGCTACTCGGGAGGCTGAGGCAGGAGGATCGCTTGAACCCAGGAGTCTGAGGTTGCTGTGAGCTAGGCTGACACCATGGCACTCACTCTAGCCTGGACAACAGAGTCAGACTCTGTCTCAAAAAAAAAAAAAAAAAAAAATTCACTAGGGTCTTGATTGCCAAAAAAAAAAAAAAAAGTCACCTAACCTCTCTGAGCCTCGGTTTCCCCAGCTGAAAAGCTGGGATGACGACACCAACGTCACTGGGTGGATGTGAGGCAAAAACGGGGTCTTTTTTAGATGGCCAGCATATCTGGAAACAGAAGCCATTACGAACGACAGCCGTGAACATCTCCCGGGCACTCCCTGTGCGCCGGACACCACGGTGGCATCGGTCACCCCCACCTTGCAGGCGAGGCCACTGAGGCACAGGGCAGGGAGGGACGTGCGCTGCCCACTTCCCAGCTAGCTAAGCCATGGGGCCAGGGCTTGAGCTTGGCCAGCCGGCTTCAGAGCTGACATTTTTACCCCCTTCTGCAGACCGTCTTTAATCAATGCTGCTTTCCTGCCTTTTCCAGAGATTGAGAATTATTTTTAAAGTCCACAGGTGCCAAATCGCCCACCAGTGCCCAGTGCCCAGGCGGACCCCTTGCGAGGCAGGTGGGTGGGTCCCGGCCGGGCCGTCTCCCCACGCACAGGTGGCTCTGGGAGAGCAGATGCTGCCCTCCGGCTCCAGGGTGCCCCCCCTCCCCCAGCACACCAAGGTCAACAGGCCATTAAAGGCTGCCGAGGGCTGGGCGTGGTGGCTCATGCCTGTAATCCTAGCACTCTGGGAAGCCAAGGTGGGCGGATCGTTTGAGCTCAGGAGTTTGAAACCAGCCTGAGCAAGAGCGAGACCCGGTCTCTACTAAAAATAGAAAGAAATTAATTGGACAACTAAAAATATATAGAAAAAAAAAATCAGCCGGGCATGGTGGCGCATGCCTGTAGTCCCAGCTACTCGGGAGGCTGAGGCAGGAGGATCACTTGCGCCCAGGAGTGTGAGGTTGCTGTGAGCCAGGCTGACGTCACGGCACTCTAGCGTGAGACTCTGCCTCAAAACAAAAACAAAACAAAACAACAACAAAAAATAAAGACTGCTGAGGACTTTCCAACCCATAGCCCCATCTTCCTTTCTCCCAGCCACACAGATACCTGGCAGGGTGGGCGTCTGCAGGGGATGGGGCGTCTGTCCCGGGAGCCCTGAGAGTGAGCCCACTGCCCCAGGAGCCCTCTGCCTAGCTGGACGGAGGGTGGTTTCGCCCGCTGCGGCCCCTAACAAAGAAGCCGGATGCTCAGGAACTCTCCTGGCGGCAGCGGGTTCTCCTCCAGGAGCAAACCAATCGTGCAGCAAATGAGCGTCATCTTCCCTCCAGGGCACTGCCAGCCAACAGTGAGAAGAAGATGAACCTTCCTCTCTACATGCCATTTAATTTCAATATCTCATTTAATTCCGGCTGGAACGATTCACACTCTCCCGGACTGGGGTGGAGGTGGGTGGGGGTGGGGGACATCGGCAGCCCGGCTGCTACTTTCCAAGTACAGACTTTTGTAGTTTCTACATTGGAAACACACACACACACACACACACACACACACACACACGGGAGCATACATGACTTCTGCTGTAAGGAAATAAAGCTAACATTTAAAAAAAGCCACTGAGCAGAGTTACAGGCTGGGCACTGAATGAAGGTGGAATTAAACACCGAGAGCAGGTGAGCAGTGATCACAGCCAGGAGGGGGGGGTCCCTCCCCAGACCCCCCCAGGCCCTGGGGGATGGGCCGGGGGCCAGGCTGCTCTTCCCGCCAAGCCCTGCCTGAAGCCCCTGAAAGGCTCCCACCCTCCCCACCTCCTACCTCTGGGGACAAGAGATCAGTGGCCGCCTTGTGTCTCAGGGAACTCGCTCGGGCAGGGGACAGTCGCTCCCTCCTCGGGGGTGGCCATCTGGGCTGTGGCTGCTCCCGGTGCCTTCCAGGCCGACTCTCTCCAGACAGCCCATTTGGACTAAATGCCTGGCCCTCGCAGAGAAGGGAAATTATCCTTAAGCTCAGGCCTTGCGACGGCCCATGGCTTTCAGAAGCTTTAATCCCTCGTTCACCTCCCCAGTGCGTGGCCCCGAGGTTAGAGGGACGGGCCAACCAGAGCCCACAGGGTGGACTCTAACCCGACAGAGGAAGAGGAGGCCACTTCTGCAAGTCTGTCCCGGGGAAGGCAGGTGTGGGGAGCCTGGGGGACCCTGCGGTGACACTAGGGTCGGCATGGGAGGTTCAGGACATTGCTGGCAATCTGCAGGAGAGCCGAGCTGCATCCAGACCCAGTGAGTTCCGAGTTTGTGGAGTGAGGCACAGCTGGTCATGAACTGGATCTACCGGACAGGCTGGATTTGGTGGCTGCTGAGCTCCCTGCCACCACGAGAGCGAGCCTCGCTGCTGTGGCCTCAGCTCCGAGGCTGGATCTCGGGGAGAAAGGCCGAAGACAGCCCTCAGGACCAGGATGGGCCTGACAACGGCGGAGGGGGAGCTGGGGGACAGGTGGTGACCCCGTGCTGGGGCGCTAGAAAGCCCAGGAGGCCCCTTTCGCTGCACCCTGTTCCCAGACTTCCTTCCCTGATGCTCCACTATTTTTAAATTAGGATTAAATTCACATACCATAATATTTGCTTTTAAAGTGTAGAGTAACTGTCAGCACGATCAGAGTTGTGCACCCACCACCACTAATTCCGGACTATTTCTGTCACCCCCAAAAGAGACACCCTCCAGCCCTCACCCTCACCAACCCATCATCTCCGCGCCCCCCCACCCCCCAACCTCCAATCCACTCTGTCTCAATAGAATTGCGCGTTCTGGACAGTTCGTATAAACGGATTCACGTAACACAAAGCACCGTGTTCTCCAGGCTCATCGTGTGGCATTGCATTCCCTTGCACGGATTAGTGGTCCTCCGCTGTATGGACAGCCATGTTCTATCTGTCCGTCATCGTTGGTTCTTGGATACTGGCTGTTGCACTTTCCGGCTATCGTGGACCGTGCTGCTGCGAACGTTCGCGTACGGGTTTCTGTGTGGACAGAAGTTTGCATTTCCCCGGGGGCTGAACCTAGGAGTGCAACTGGGAACCCCAACATTTAATGGTCAGGTGGGGTGGGGAGCCAAAGACATAGGAAGGAAGGGGTCAGAGGGAAGGAGGGGACACGGAGAAGACAAAACCTATGGACTTGGAGCTGCTGGTATCTGGCAACAGGGCTCTGCTCAGGGCAGGTGTAGGCAAGAGCCTGGGAGGGAGGACTACAGGGAACATGGGCTGTCCTGTGACACCTCCGGCCTGCTGGGGACCTTGGGTGGGTCTAGACTTGTCCTAAGCGGGGAAGGCATTTCATCACAGTCACACACGTGGGTCCTCTGGCCGTCCTGAACCTTAGTGGGCATTACCGAGCTGGTCAGTTGGCATGGGGTTTCCAAAGCAGGCCATAGTCCTGGGGAGCCGAACCTGTGTCCTGGCGCCAGTGCAGGGGGTTGGCAGTCACTGGCACACAGATGGGGGGATCTGTGTGTATAAAGGGACACTCCTCCTCCTCCCAGGTGCCCCCTTTGGCAGAGCCAGTGCACACAGCACGCACTTCCTCTGTGCGCAACACGGGGCAGCCGCCTGCTCTGGTGCTCGGGTGCAGAGCGGTGCTGGCTGTGGCCTGGGCCTCAGGGCTGCCCACCAAGGCCCGGCTGGTTCTGCACACACTGCTAGGCTACCCCATCCCCAGGCAGCCCCAGGGGCAGGACGGACTGGAGTTACAGGGGACCAGAAGGACGGGGAGGCAGGGCCGGGCCAGGAAGGACGTCAGTCTGCCTCTCCTCTCCTGCCTGAGCTTCTTCACCCAGACACCCAGGGGTGGTCACCCTGCCACCCTGACCAGGTGGTGGGAGCCCCACCTTCCTCTGCCTGGGGCTTCTGCCCTCCCCAGGACACTTGCCTGAAGACTGAGGCATTCAATGTGGGGGGACGTTACTGTGAACTTCTCGTCTGCATCTCATTACTCTTTCCCCAGTTTTTCAGGGGCGCAGGTACTCTCTAGTGCTATCTGTTACCCAACACAGTGTCCAAAGGGCTGTATAATGGGAGAGCAGGTAGACCTGGTGCAGACGCGGCTGAGGTAGGCTTGGCATGGGTGGCTCAGAGCTTCTGCGCCTGACCTTCCTGATAGTCCAGGGAAGACAGAGGCACGTTTTAGATCTGGATTTTTCCCCATCTGCTTTGCTGCACAGGTCCCCAACCAAAACTCACTCCCCTTTCTCTACTTCCCACCCACCCCTCTCACCCAGACCCTCTACCCAGAAGTGAAGGTGGAGTGGTGTGGTGGGCAGCTTCGTGTGCAGGCACACCCACCCACCACGGGACCCACGTTCCCAGAACCACGAAGACCACGCCCCCCTAGACAACCCCGGAGTACCTGTTTGAGCAGATGCACTGTCTTGAAAACTGCCTGTTAGTGCAGCATCGATTTAGCAAAGAGCGTAGTTGACTCTAGGCAGCTCTCTTACCAGCAGGAGTTTTGAGCCCCTCCAAAGGCTGGCATGGAGTAAACGCTAGTCCTCGTAGGTGATTCACAGAGCAATCAGACTCTGGAGGGTCTGGCTCTCAACACTGGAGCAGCTAGGAGGCCAGGGTGGAAGAGGCAGCAGGTGATAGCACTGAACATGGGACTAGAGCAGCCTTTTTTATTTTGAGACAGAGGCTCACTCTGTTGCCCGGCCTAGAGTGCCGTGGCGTCAGTCTAGCTCACAGCAACCTCAGACTCCTGGGCTCAAGCGATCCTCCTGCCTCAGCCTCCCGAGTAGCTGGGACTTCAGGCATGCACCACCATGCCCGGCTAATTTTTTCTCTATTTCTTAGTTGTCCAATTAATTTCTTTCTATTTTTAGTAGAGACAGGGTCTCGCTCTTGCTCAGGCTGTTTTCAAACTCCTGACCTTGAGCGATCTTCCCACCTCGGCCTTCCAGAGTGCTAGGATTACAGGTGTGAGCCACCGCGCCCGGCCTATAGCAGCCTTTCTTAGAGGTCCCCAGAGGGAAGCTGTTACATGATGTAGAAATCCATAGGGGACATCCTCAGACTGAGAACTACTGCTCTCTATTTGCCTAGGTCAGGAATTGAGGCTGAGATTTAAAAAAATATTCTACCCTAGTACTGCAAGAGCAAGTGGAGGCCGTTATTTCTCTGGATGCATCCTGACCCGGAGTCACGTACCTGAAACTGTCCCGGGATACTCAGGGCACGTGGACTGTGCACATACAGAGCATTCTGCTCCTTTACATTTTCTTCCCATTGCAAATCAGACCCTCATGGTCTCAACCTGCTTCTCTTTGGTCACTTCTTTTGGGAAGCGCCTGATCGGTTGGGGGTCTTGACTTTCTGAAAAAAATTTGATGTGTAATTTTTGTGTATTTGCATGGATATATTGGAAAGAAGTCTTTGATTGTATTATTGTATTACAAATATCTCCAACTGTGTGATTTCCCTTTTCACCCCAATCGTGTTTTTCAATGAACTAAAGTTCTTCATGTTAACGTAGTAAAACTTACCATTTTTTAGGTTTCTGTTTAAAAATCTTTGCCAAGCCCACGGTCCTGGATATATCTTCCTGTTATTGTATAGAAGCAATATTGTTTGACTTTTCTTATTTAGATTAACAATCCCAAGATACTGCTACCTATCACCAAAATGTCTAAAATTAAAAAGACTAACATAAAAGTGCTGGGGAAGACATATGGAAAAACGGGAACTCTTGGATATTGTGGGTTCAACGGCTACGATTGCTTTGTAAAACTGGCAACATACCTTAAAAAGAAAACATACACACCCCTGGCAAGTCAACTCCTACATGTAACCCTAGAAGAAATGTGTGCGTAAGTGTGTGAAAATACACACACAAGAATGCTAATTAACTGCGGTGATACCTGCATCAGCCCAAATCTGGAAAGAACACACGTGTCCATCAGTACAGACACTGGGGTACACTGATACAATGAAATAACACAGCAGCGACAAATGAAAACCTGTGATACGTGTCGACACGGATCGATCCCACACACATGACAGTATATACCATATACTTCCACTTACAGAAAGCTCTGAAGCCAGGTAGAGCTAACGCAAGGTGTGGGCGTGAGGGGATCCTGTGTGCCATGAGTGTCCTACTGTCTATATTTGGAACTCGGTGGTGCTTTAGGAGCCTGTCCTCCTATTCACTTTGTGATGTTCCCTGAGCTACATACCTATAATATTTCAATACATGTTTTTGTTTTTAGAAAAACCTCTCTGCCGGCCGGCTCGGGGGCTCACGCCTATAATCCTAGCACTCTGGGAGGCCGAGGAGGGAGGATCGCTCAAGGTTAGGAGTTTGAGACCAGCCTGAGCAAGAGTGAGACCCCGTCTCTACTAAAAATACACAGAAATTAATTGGCCAACTAAAAATATACAGAAATAATTAGCCGGGCATGGTGGCATGTGCCTGTAGTCCCAGCTACTCGGGAGGCTGAGGCAGGAGAATCGCTTGAGCCCAGGAGTTTGAGGTTGCTGTGAGCTAGGCTGACGCCATAGCACTCTACCCTGGGTAATAGAGACTCTGTCTCAAAACAAAACAAATCTCTCTGCCAAATATACCCGAGACGAGGATATAAACAGAATTTAGGACATTAACATAATGAGAAGACTTAATGGTTCCAGAATTGAACTGTTAATATAATCCAGAAAAAAATGAATTAAAATCCTATAAATGAAAGTGTTTCACAATACATTGCTATCAACAAATTTAAGACTTCAGAATTCAAAAATAAAGAATTCCAACATTTAGGAGATGATTGGAATGATATTTAGCCAACCAGGGGATTTTAGGTGATTTTTAGTTTATACCTTTTCCTGTTTCAATGAAAAAAACCCCAGTAAGCCATTACCTTTGTGACAAAGATAAGCTGTTTTCAAGGAACCGGGGATCAATACCCCTCTCCCGGGGCACGTCCTGCATACACAGGGATGGGGACAGGGCCCTCCAGACATGGCAGACAAGCTGTACAGAGAGGTCTTGATACTAAGCCACCTCCTGGAAGTGGGAAGGTCATGACAGATTCGAGATTAAACTTTTTAAAAACTAAAGCAAAAATAATGAGGTCTTCCTGAGCTAAGGCACTTTGGGACACAATGCAGTACGAACACACCCTTTCCTGCCATCCTGGGGCTGGAGCCAGCAGGTGTTCAAAATCTGCCTGCCTCTCATTGCTCCAGTGTTAAACGAGAACACACGTGTACCTTCTTGCTGCAATCAACGTTACAAGGGAAGAAAAATCAGATGGCTTCTGCTGAGACAGAGGGGTCATTCAGGAGGCCTGAATTCCCTTAGGCTGAACCCCAGGAAACTACTGTTTGAGTATCTGACCTACCAAAGTAGCAGTTTCATAGGGTCCAACCTTGCGGTCCACTTCTTCAGTCCCTTGCTGAACACGTGCCACTGGGTAAATAGCTTCATCTCGGCACATCTGAAATTCCTCACAGTAAAACATAAGTTTCGCTCAAAGATCAGGGTTATTAGAAGTGTAGACTGGTCTTGCCTGCTAAAAATGCAGGCTTTGGGGCCTGACCCTTGATGAATCTGAACTCTCTGCCTGAGCCGAGGAATCTGTACAGATATCCTATCTTTCACTTGTAATTGTGCCTTTTATTGCTTAAACTACATTGTGAGTTCCTCAAATGCATGCACCATGCTTTCTGTTTGTGTTTCAGTGTCCAGGGCACTGAAGGCACTTGCAAGGTCCTCGCCCACGTGGCGGCTCTCTGTCTTCCCTGTGCTCGTCTCAGTGAAGGAGGGGAAGGAGAGCTCGGAGGACTGGCAGTGATTTCCAGTTCCTTTCTGATTTTCTGCGAAGAACACACATGGGCTCTGTAGTAAGGAGGAGAACGTATTGAAACTGGGGTGGAGGTGTGCAAGAGGGTGGGGAGCAGGGGGGAGGAGGGAGGGGTGGTTTCTGTGTCTCATTTCCCAGCAGAGGGGCCACACTGGATGTCCCCCGCCTCGCCTTCTGCTACTTACTGTGTGTGGCTTCAGGCAGCCACCTCAGTAGCCTGGGCCTTGGTTTCCCCATCTGCAAAATGGAAACATCATAGGGTTGTGGGAAGGCAAACGTAAACAGGAGTGTTGAAGAAAAGTAAACTGCTATCCTTTGAGAAGGAATGGTTTTACTCATTCATTCGATACATGTTCGCCGAATGATTACTATGAATAAACACCTCTCGGGTCAGTCTGGCAATGGAATGTTCTAGAATTACTAAAAGACTTAGCAGTTAAGAATCTTGTATCAATGTAGCCCTTAACATATTCCAAGTGCTAGCACCCTTATTCTTCCCTCCAGTCTTCACAACATCCCTGCACGCAGGTGTCATCACCCTCATTTTCCAGAGCAGAGAGCGAACTCGCCCAAGGCCAGAGGACTAGAAAGTGCCAAGCCGGGATCACACCCAGGCACGGATCTGAGAGCTGGCACTCCTCACCACCGCACGCACCAACACCTCCTGCTAGCTGGCACACAGACACCACGCAGCACCCTGGAGCTGTCTGAAGAACGGGGAAGCACGGCATAGCCAGAAGCAAGAGGAAGATTCTTTTTGAGAAGGTCCAACTCTGAGAAAGAACCAATTCTCTTCTAGTAATGAGGTGAATGAGGAGAAGGGAACCTGGAGGCCACTATGCCCCGCCCACCTTCGAGGCTTCCCTGACACCCTTGGGGCCCAGGTCTGGGCTGCCAAGTGACTTCCTGGGGCCGACTTCCAACTCCTGTGGACTCTAACTGGGCGGAAGCCGTGCCCACAGAACTTCACAAGTGTTCTGAAACGCGATTCTTTACAGATCTGTTGATGGTATCTACCATTTTTTCAGCCAGCACTACACACAGGATGCTATTCCGCGTGACAAGATAACCCAAGTTCCAGCCAAAGGTTTCCTCTGGTTAAAATGCTAGCGGCTGCTTCGCTGGCACTTGTCACACCGCTCTGAAAGCATCAGGCCAAGAGGAACGCGAATCCTGGCTGTTCTGAGGCTGAGCTAGATCTCATACTCCAAAGTCTTCTGGTCACTTCTCCAAGTGCGGCATTTCGGAAACCTTCAAGGAAATAGCCTCTCCAAGTTGTTAATCCTAAAGGGAAAAAAAGGCTCCTCAGAAGAACGCCACGTGCTTCTAAGAAAAGGCAAACCCGATCAGATTTTGCATCCCGTTCGTTCAAGGATATTTTAAGGATGTTAAGGAGTAACGAGTCAATTTTATGAGGATAAAAATATTGACATTATCCCCTGGATCTAAGATGTAAGGAAGTGGAGCCCAAGCAGCTAGCAGGGGCAACACCAGCATGTCCTAGCAGGCTTTGTACAGAACTGAAAATAACCAAGTCTGAGGCTTGAGAGGTACTGGGAGTCGACGGGAAGCCTCAAGTAATGTCAACTAGTAAAGCGAAAGTCTATTTTTAAATTCAGCTCTCTTCACTGAAATTGCCAAAAATGTCTGCAGGGTACGGAGTTTGCTGTCCGTGGCTATTTTTCCTGCTTCCAACCACCGTGATGCCATAAAGGAGCTGCTGGCAAGAAAGACACGGTGCTAAAAAGGGAGCAGTTTAGGAAGCAGACACTCGTCCTCAAATACAAAACAAAAAGGTAGGTGTGAAAAGCCGGGGAATACAATATGCAGACACAATAGCTCTTCCAAGACAACAGTCAGAAAAATAAGCCATTAAAATAGGTCGAAGCTAATTATACAGAGTCTCACCAGATCCATGGAAAACTGACTTGAAAATTTAAATTACTCAAGACTTCTTAGTTTTCTATTCTAAAGCAATCTAATTTCATTAGAATTAGCAATGCCAACTTTTCCTTAGTAAGCAGATTGCTTTTTTTTTTATGAAGGTACTGCCCATTTTCCCACGTTTATCATTCTGTTCTTAAAGGCAACTATGATTACAAATACAAAATGACATTTTTATATAATTTTTGTCCTACTCACCTTTTAATGGATGGAGGCTACGAGAGAGAAAAATGTCCCCCAGAATGATTTAAGCACATGGCTAGCTCTAAAGGCAGACATCCCTGAACATATGTGAACATAGGTGCACCTGCTCACGTTTAGGAAATTGGTTAAGAACGTTTTGGTGGGCAGAGTTTTCAATGTATAAATATACTTTGTGTTGTTCTTTCAAGTCTTTAAAAAAAAGGAGGGGGGCAGAGGAAGTTTCAGGTGGCTCTGTAACAGGCTTGCTCTTTTTTCCTGCGTGGGGGAAATGAAGCCTGTTCTCGGGACCAAGGAGACTGCGGCCCGGAGCTGTGGAGACCAGAAGGGCGGCCTTGGCAGAGGCTTTTGCTATTTGAATAAGGAATGCAGGCGCAGGTACCTGCACTTTCTGTTCCTTCAGAGCATTGTGTATGCTTCCCTCTGAAAATTTCAGCCTCACTCAGCCGGAGAAAGGGAACAAAGTACACGGCTTCAGCTTTGGCCTGAATCCAACCTAGAGGACAGTGCATGCCTCTGGGACGCTGGAGGGAGAAACCAGGGAGAGAATTCTACAGGGAGGTGACACTAAGGGAGAACCACCTTGAAGGGCTGCAGGGAGATGGCATCTTTAAAGGGCCCCCAAACTAGCCCCGGCCGCACCTTGACTCCATACAGCTCTGCCAGTCCCCCTGGACTGCGAACCGGAGGTGCCACGTGTTCCTGTCGCCGTCCCGGGAAAAGACAGCTTCCGGTATGGCAAATGCTGGAGGTGACTCTTCTCCCTTCCTGAAACAGACACGAGCCCACGGGAACAGGACGCCCGCTGCATCCGTTTGTGAGGGTGCTGGCAGCGGAGGGCAGGAGGGTGGAGCCCGAGTACACAGGCGCCTCGCTCCTTCCTTCGTGCTCCCCACGTGAAAGAACATCGGTTTAAAAAGTCAAGGGTAAGAGGTATTTGAAGAAAGGGGAAGAGAGAATTTGGTGGATCAAATAATAGACATTTATTTTTAGCAATATCTGAATTTTTCACTACTCGTTAAGAGAAAAATAGTGAATGCTGCATCACAAACCCTTCTGATAGGTCGCATCGATAGTTACAAATTTCCTTCATGTAGTCAAAGACAACAGTAGGAAAGGTACCGTTCTCTGAACTCTGTACAAAATAATTCATATAAAAAGGAAGAAATGCAATGGTACCATAAATTCCCCCATCAATTTTCTTAAAATTGAGTTAGAAAATTTGACCAAATGTTCTCAGTATAAAAATTACAGACATTGCTCTGTACAACTTGGGGAGTCTAAATTGTTTTTGTTTTTTTCGAATACAAAATAAACTATTATTTTGAAGACATAGAACCATTTCGATGACCGTGCAGGTCAGTTAGAAGTTAGGACTGATTCTTGCTTTTTAAAGAAAAATCATAGCACGGTTCCGTTTTTCCTTTCTTGATTTTGCAGGTTTGCAAGCTTTCTGGTTGATTGAGAAGCAATGAACTGGACTCTCATCCACGTTCCCATTACCAGCGATGTTTGCTTTTACCCTTAATGACAAAGGTTTCTCAGGCAACAGTGGCATCACTCCCACTGCGTAGCGTCACCGCGGCCGGAACACCCACACGCTTCTCATGGGTGCTCCGCGTGTCCGCCCCGATCCCAGGATGTCGGCTCAACGCACGACATCGACTCAGCCAGGACAAACACTCACAAACACACTCACTGCAGTATGAGATGTGGTCTTTTGTTGTTGTTGTTGTTAAATCTAGTTCATAAGCCTTAAAAAGTATTCTCTCCAGATTATAAAAGGTTAGTTAAAACTGTTTAATAGGAACAATCTCGGACAAGCAGAAATAGCTTTGATTTGGAAGATAGCAACATACAACTGGGAGAGATCCTCGGGGTGGTCGGGCTGGACGGTCTGTGCCTCTTCTAGGGGCTGTGTCAGAAGGCGGCTGACTGAACACTCTGCCCTCTTTCAAGGCACATGCCACTTCTCAAAACTGTCAGCTTCCCACACAGGCTACGAGATATTCTATTTACATTTAAAAATAGGTTTTCTTCTTTAGCACAGTGGAGATGCCCAGACCAGTTGCCGCAGGGCCTGCCTAGCACAGGTGCAGAACGGCTTTGTTGATCTCTGGATTCGTCCAGTCATTCCGAATGTCATCCAGGTGGTTGTCGAAATCCACGAGGGTTTCGTAGGACCGGCTGTCCAGGAGCGACGCCAAGATCCTCTGTGCCTCTGGCCAGTCTTCACAGCAGTCGCTGCGGGTCAGACAGGGAGAAGTCAGCCTCTGACTACAGACAAGACCGGGCACGTTAACGGCGGCAAAAAGAGAGGTGGTATGGAATGCCAGGAAACACGGACACTTTAAACACATAAAGATGTACGTAGAGAATATCAAACATGGTTCATTGACAGATGGAAGGGACACCCTTAAAATGGAATTCTGGAAAAGCAGGAGGCAGATGACTGACGCTTTCTGAGTGACCACAAATAAATCGAGCCAAACACTTGGGAAGAGTGTTAGTGCCCCGGGGTCTGGGGCGGGAAGACCCTTGAGTGCCACTCAGGTTCCCCCACAGAAGCCCTCCAGGCCCCAGCCCCCAGGAGTCAGGAGTGCACAGCATTCTCGGGAGAACACGCTAACTTAAAGCACAGGCAGGGCGTGCACCACGCCTGCAGCGGCACTCACTGGTGTGGGTCCCTGCACCGCCATCTGTTCTCGTGGTGCTCGTACACGTGGATCGTGGGCGCTACGCAGTCCATCGTGAACTTGGTGTTGTCTACCTGAGAACAGGGCGGAGGACACGAGTGAACAGACCGCTCACACGAGAGCCAGCACAGGGACCTCCCTGGGGCTCCTGCAGCAGCAGTGTCACCGCTGGCCCAGGGCAGACACGCCTCCTATAAATCTGACATGTGGAATCACCAAGACAGCTTGGCCTGGGATAAATCGTGTATTTTGCAGGAAAATAATGTTTCACGAAAGTGAAGCTTCCAAACTTCTTCCCGCACTATTAGGATTCTGTCTGAATCAATATTGTTTAACAGGCTCTCAATGTCACCTGCCTGCACATCCACCTCATTCCTTCCCTGCACCCCTGGAGACCATGCTGGCTCTAATCCAACGGTCCTCACAATGTGTATGCATCAGAATCACCTGGAAGGCATGTTAAACAGACCGTTGGGCCCCACCCTCAATGTTTCTGATTCAATGGGGTCTCAGAATTGGCAATTAATTAATTTACTTGAGACAGGGTCTCACCCTGTTGCCCAGGCTGGAGTGCAATGGCACAGTCACAGCTCACTGCAACCTTGATTTCCCGGGCTCAAGCAATCCTCCCACCTCAGCTTCTTCAGTAGCCGGAACCACAGGTGTGTGACACCATGCCTGGCGAATTTTTAAAAATTATTTTCGTAGAGACAGGGGTCTCATCATGTTGCCCAGGCTGGTCTCAAACTCCTGGCCTCAAGTAATTCTTCTGTCTTGGCTGCTCAAAGTGCTGGGATTACAGGTGTAAGCCATCGTGCCTGGCCAGAATTGTCATTTCTAACAAGTTGCCAGGTGGTGCTGCTGCTGCTGTGGGCATGGAGACCTCACCCCGAGGACCAGTGACCTTGGAAGACTATCCCCCTTTGGATATCCCTGTGCTGTGACTGCAGCCGCACACGACCCACAGCCAGACCACAACAACTTTAAGTGTGTAGTTGGGAGACTGCTGCAAGAGGTGGCAATGGTCTAATGAAGATAAATTAGTCAAAATATACACAGGAAGCAAACTTGTACAGCAAAGTGCCACAGCAGCAAGAGAACGAATGCTCACTGGCCACCGGAGGTGACTTACCATGACGAGAGCAGCGTCACCGAAGCCCTCGGCGATCCTGGAGGCCACCTTCTCTGCAACCTGGTTTGGACTGCCAAAGAAGAACCAGTGAGTCCCACCACACTCAGTGCTGTTCAACGCTGTCTACATAGGCACAGCCGACAAGTAACGATAAATAGACCCACAGAGCCACCAGGCTGCGTGTGCTTGTTCTGCCTGTTTCCAGTGGCTCTTGGTGGCTGCAGTCCACAGTGATGACTTGTGGTGAGTGGGCACAGGGAATGCTGTCTGGCAACGTGGCGCAGGTCCACCGCAGGTCCCTGCCTCGGTCTGGCCAGGACACCGTCACAGAGGGGACCATGAGGGCATCTCCCAAACAGGAAGGCTCCCTGGAACCCAGTGGCGAGTGGCCGCAGCATGCAGCTGAGCCTCCGCTGCTGGGCGCTTGCCAGCCCCCAGGCCACGCTCCAAGCCCGCCTTTCTCCGCCTGCACTGCCGCAACGAGCCACAGCAGCCTCACAGCTCTGAGTCACATTTTCTTTTACAAAAAATTTTTTAAAACTCCTAAGTCTTCCCACATCTCCATGCTCCTAAGCGTACAGTGGCTGGCCCTGCTCTGCTGCCATGCCAACCTTCACAAATGATACCTTTCTACCTTTAGGCAACAGAGCTAATTGTGGAGTCGCCCCTACACCTCTCCTGCTCTGTGTTGTCCTTCTATCCGATGCTGGCAGGGGCCTTCTTTACAGTCTCTTTCCCCTGGAGCCCCAACTCTGCCTTCAAATCCGTGTAAGTCTTTACATTCAGGGGAAGAGCAAAAAGTGTCTAGCTGGTTCCTCTAGCCTCCGTCCCCAACTGTCCTCCTCCCCTGCAACCCCATTTCCTAAACTTCGTGAATGAGCTGATATTCTGGCTCCACGTGCACACCACGGCTCTGTGCGATCTGCCATCTACCCCCTCTCTGCAGGTCACCCTGGAGGTCTGCCAACCATCGCCTAGTGGCCCAACAACCGACACCCCCTCAAAGCTTCCCAGCTGGAACCCACCAGGCACCCCGCCGTGCAGGCAGGCGCCTGCTCCTGGTTTCTCTGACCCGAGGCTGCCTTTCCCTCTGTTCTTTGCTTCTTAACCAGGCAATGCAGGTTCTATACCTGGCCTTGACCCCTTCACTCTCCTGAACCAGTTCTGCTCAGGCTTAGACACGGGTTTCTAAAATTGCTTCCTAACTGGCCTCACAATTTCTAGGCTCTTCTTATCCACTGTAGCCTGAAAACTCTCCTCAGGTCAATTCTCCTGAAATGGAGCTTCCACCACGTCCCCTCTAGCTCACACACCCATACACTGCTCTCCGCCGCCTGTCACACGGCGACCGCCATCCTCGCCACGGCAGCCTGTCCCCTGGCGGACCCAGCGTCCTTTCCAGCCCACATGAATGCTCACGTCTTTTACTTCAGCAGAGTTGTCTCACACCTTTCCTGCTTCACCCACACTGTTCCCTGTTGGCCTTCCAGGCCCGGCCCTGCTTATTAAACCCCTCCCCATCAGTGCCCAGAAGACACGCCGTCCTCGCCAGGAAGCCCTGCCTCGCGCCCATGCACGGTCTGCCTCCGCCTCCGCCTCCTGTGAACTCTGAAGTGCTGTCTCACACGGAATCCTGGCACGGGCTTTCTTTCTGTGCATCTTATTTTCCCCGCACAATCAGAACTTTAGCTTTTTAAGGCAGAAAATGAGTAATTTTTAATAGCCATAAAAATAAACTGATTATTGTGAGTTTATTTAAAGAAATACAGTATACAATTACAGTCCTTCCCTTGTGATTAGGCCGAAAAAAATAGATTAATAATGTTTTATGAAAACAAACTATTTTATCTGATTGTTCCATTTTCATTTTCAGAATTAAGAATTTAAAGTGATATGGTGGAGCCGGGCGCTGTGGCTCACGCCTGTAATCCTAGCTCTTGGGAGGCTGAGGCGGGTGGATTGCTCAAGGTCAGGAGTTCAAAACCAGCCTGAGCAAGAGCGAGACCCCGTCTCTACTATAAATACAAAGAAATTAATTGGCCAACTGATATATATATATAAAATTAGCCGGGCATGGTGGCGCATGCCTGTAGTCCCAGCTACTTGGGAGGCTGAGGCAGAAGGATCGCTCGAGCCCAGGAGTTTGAGGTTGCTGTGAGCTAGGCTGACGCCACGGCACTCACTCTAGCCTGGGCAACAAAGCGAGACTCTGTCTCAAAAAAAAAAAAAATAAAAAAAATAAAAAAAAAATAAAGTGATATAGTGGCTGGGTATGGTGGCTTATGCCTGTAATCCTACCACTCTGGGAGGCCGAGGTGGGTGGATTGCTCAAGGTCAGGTGTTCAAAACCAACCTGAGCAAGAGCGAGACCCCATCTCTACTATAAATAGAAAGAAATTAATTGGCCAACTAAAAATATATAGAAAAAAATTAGCCGGGCATGGTGGCGCATGCCTGTAGTCTCAGCTATCGGGAGGCTGAGGCAGGAGGATCGCTTGAGCCCAGGAGTCGGAGGTTGCTGTGAGCTAGGCTGACACCACGGCACTCTAGCCCGGGCAACAGAGTGAGACTATGTCTCAAAAATAAATAAATAAAATAAAAAATTAAAGTGATACAGTATCTGGAGTACTGTTTTAAGAAAAATTACACTTAAGAGAGAAGGGAAGGTTTTATGGGTAGAATTATATTTAAGAAAAAAGCTAGCATGGTGCCAGGTCAAACTGAAGGTGGCACTTCGCTGTGTTGACCAGGGCGAGTGCCAAGTCCCCACGGTTCCAATGGCAGACGGGGAGGAGCAGGAGCGGGGCCTGGGGGAGGCCGAGTCACCCACCGTGTGCCCAAACACTCCACAGACTGTGTCTTCACTGGTCCCCTCTCCCAGTCCTTAGCGCAGAGGGGAAGGGGCTGGCATCTGCTGAGTGCACGACCTTCCAGGGACTTGCAGTAAAGAAAAGGCAGAGCCTCTTGCTACCAAGAAACTCACGAAGCTATTATTTCTAATAATTATCACACTAGCTGGTGACTTTATTGGGAAGGGGTGAGTGTACCCTTAATGAGTGTACCAAGATACTCTCATTAAAAACAAAAACTGCCATTTGAGATGCCCAAGAACTCAAATTTAAAATTTATTCCTTTGAAAGAAGTTAAAATTTTGTAGTTGATGAACTGTCAAAGTATTTGAAGGAGTTGCCAACTTTTTTGGTATCATGCACATAGTCTTAAACACCCACCTACCCCGCTCCTGAATGCAGGCTTTCACATTACGACGTTCAGACCAGCACTGTGCTTCCTGCTAGTCTGCGTCAACTCCTTGCTCCTGCGAAGAGGCAGCTGTCCAAAGTGCAGGCACCTGAGGCCAGAGGCCATCTTCCTGACCCCCTTTCCCAGCCAGCACAGAGGAGCCAGGCACGCAGATGTAGTTGGTACCCTACATTTTGTATCTAAAAGCTTTTTACTGAGCATCTGTCTCCGGCCAAGGCACCCTGCTGGGTGCTGAGCTATGCCCATGTGGAGTGGACGTCACGCGGCAAAACAACAGCAATTAGGAAACAATACAACAAAATGCGACATAAGGACCTAAAGTTTCGGAAATGTATGAAAGTTATAAGCACGTTAAAACACTGACTGAGTAATCCTTTTTTTGAAAAAGTAATCACAGCCCCTACTCCCAAACAGGCGCAAGGCCCAACACTTGGCACACCGTTTCCTTCTGCCCCCAGGACTGCCCTCCCAGGCATGGGCTCTTGGCTCTGTTTCAGACAGAACCACTGAGGCCCAAGGAAGTTCATTAGTGAGTCACCCAGGATTTAAATCCACATCCACCTAGCTCCAAATCTTACGCTGTGAGACACTGTTAATCAGGTCATAGATATTTCTGGAACAAAGAGAGCAGATTTTAAGCTAGGTTTGGTTGAAGAGAAAAGGGAATGTTTTCCTGGCAGAAGCAAACGGCATTTAAGAAAGAAGTCAGCAGGGTCCTAGCTCCTGAGCTCCCAAACCGTGTGGCCTCTGTGAATTTGCCTTGCCTGGCGGAGTGTCCTCATCTGTGCATGGCTGTGAAGGTTAACAGGACGGCTCCAGTGGGGCTCCAGGCTGGGACGCGCAGACTCCACGTGCAAGGGTGCAGACCCGTCGATAGTGTTTTAATCCCCTCTACACACCGGACAAATGGCTGCTCAGAACATACTGCAAGACTGAAATCATGGACGCAAAACCTGCTGGGTGAGTGGCTGACGGAATCTGGATGTGGTGAGGAGCAGGGACGTGTGGACGAAGGTATGAATAGCATGAAAACGCGTGTCTGCACAAGGCAACTGCAGCGGGGCGGGAGATGAGGACAGCGAGCCGAAGGAGGCACACGCAGGGAAGAGGACAAGAGAGGCTGTGTGCCTGGTCCGTGTGGGTGACCGAGTAAGGCGTGGGTCTGGGGTGGGGACTTAAGGAAGGGGACGTGCCTAGGCTAACTTGACAATCCGGTGCTATTCCCTCTTCCCTGGGCTCCTCTCCCTTCTGCAAGAAGAGCCGTGGGAGACGCTGCTCAGTCCAGGAACACCCTCCTGCCAAGGACACTCCCAGCCGCTCGCAAGATGAAGTTCAAAATGCTTCCTTGCACCGAGGAGCCCTCAGGTGTGGCCTGCCCAACCCAGGCAGCGCCACTTCCTAGCACCTCCCTCCACTTGGGTGCACGCTCTGTTCCCGTCTTCTGCTGCCCCATCCACCAGCACCTCCTGGTTTTCCCGTCTGCACTCTGACAAGACCCTGCCTACTGTCAAAGGCTCAGTTCAAAGGACACTGGGAGCTTCTTGGGTTATGCCACAGGGCTAAGTTCTCCCTGGCCGTGCCGCCACGGCCCCCAGCATGCCCTCCCGGCAAGGCTTGCTGCTTCATGCGGCAGCTGCCTGTTTGCACTCGCTTCCGTGTTCTTTTTACTATTATTATTTTTCATTTTAGTTTTATTAAGCACTATAAAACACACCGCATGCTACACAATACAGTGTATGACCTTCTGGCAGGGGTGGGCGACCATTACTGAGTTATTTTTTCATCGATCAGGAAAATGCTTCTTTAATCAATGCTCTCCAAATGCTCTGACACACAGTAACGGTTCACTCCAGAGATGGGCCTGTCTCTTTCCATCAAATTCCAACGACAGTAAATAACAGGCACTCCCTTTTCTCCTTGCCACCATTAGTGAACTTGTGGACGTACACAGTGGCCACTCCGGGATGACCAAGCACGCGCCCATGACAGCAAGTCCAGGGACAATCTTGAACCACATCTCAGCATGGCTACCTAGGCCACAAGCCCACTTCTAGGCCCCTGAAAGATGACTGGGCTTTGGCTCCCTCCCCAGTAAGCCCCTCTCTCTCATATTCCACTCAGCCACGAGGGGGCATGGCCCACGCAGCAGTCCACACCTGCTCAGTGCCTTTCAGGTAACAAGAGTGAGACAGACATGGCCTGTGAGTAGGCTCTCGCTCAGAGAAGGGTGGGAGACAGTCATCAGCACAGGCGAGGCGGACGGTATCAGACAGGGGAGGGCCCAGGAGTGAGGCTGCTAGGAGACGCTCTGAGGAGGAGAGACACGTGCCCTTGGTGGGCTCAGAGGGAGAACAGAGAGGTCATGGGAGAGGCAGAAGAGCCCATGTGCGCTGGGCTCCGATGTGTCACCACACACCACCCCGGCAGGTGCTTCAGGGGACTTTGAGTCCAATGCCTCACTGGCTATCGGCCTCCCTCAGGGACTTGCGCCTCGACCCGGCCACCAAGGATAAGAGGTCTCGTTTCTGAAGCTATTTGTGCCTCCTCAGCGACAGCAGTGCTCAGTCCCCAGCTTCCTGCGTTGCTTCCAAAAGTGCTCTTAAGCCCAGCCTCGCGTCGGTGCTGAGCGGGTGGCCCTTACTCCAGGGTCCTCCACTACACCTCTAACTCCCCAGACACCCGAGTCTGCCGGCTCTATGTGACAGCATGACAAAAGCATGTCGGGGCGCCCCTGGCATGTGCCCCCATTATATACCGTGGGGGACACTTTCCAGCTGCCCCTCTGGCTTCTGGCTGGTTTCAGCCAAAGGAAAGCCCTTGAAGACATCTTGGGAGTGGAGGAGAGACACCAGCTACGGACCACTCTGGGCCATCCCCCCTCTGAGGTGAGGTCACATCTGGCTGGCTGTGTCCCTTGGGCAAAGGGCTCTGCTCCTCCTCATGAACCTCTTGACCCAGCTCCTTCCTTCCCAGGCCTTCAGGCTGAAGGCCAGAACTGCTGTCGTCACTGGCTTTGGTCACCACAGGACCCTCGTGAGTTCTCCTGGCTACTGCCCACACCTTTGTGAATGGCCCACATATTAAGCCCGCCTCAAATTATCCTAACCTGAGTGTTTCTTATGTCCTTCTGTTGGGACCAAGAGCCATGCAGAGACAGAGCAAGATCCTCAGCTCTGCTCCTTACTGAGGACCACAGTGAGAGAAACATCTGGATAAAAGGAACTAGGAGCTAACAGAAATGAAGCAGCAAATACCACATTTTCATCACAGTATCAGACCCTAAGAGTCCCAAACCTAAAAGACATTTTATTGACCCCAAAAGAGAACGGTATTCCTTCCTGAGGCTCTGCCCAACCTCATTTCTAGTCAGGTAACAGGAAGCAAGGCAGAGCTGAGAAAGGACAGAAATCCACGTTCCTGACTGTCACTTGCCTTGTGTTAACTCCCTGCAAGCAAAATAGGGAAGATACAAAACAGAATCCCAAAGTTAATATAAATGTTTAGAGTGTCTGTTGTTTGGGATTATCCACACCACAGTTCCCCTCCGATACTATAAACAAGCATGGGGCAGGGAGGGTCTCACAGAATCTGCATCTGGAGCCTACAGAGGGACAGACAGCTCCCCAGAGACTGGCTCTGTGCTGTGATCATTCTTCCAGCCCACAGAGGGTTTCTGCAGCGACATACCTGGCGTCCTTTACTCGTTCATTAGCTTGATAATAACCAGCAATCACATAGCTATTATCTTTGCACCATGAATCAATCTGAAAGAGGAACAAAAATTGGGAAGAAAAGATGAATGATTTTTCCCTTAAATATCAAGTCTCAAAAACCACAGGAGACCCCTCCCCCACATGCTGGGACAAGACATGATACAATTCTGTTTCTTTCTCCCCAGAAGAAAGCCTACCACTCACAGGGAAACAACCAAATCACACCGAGGCCAGGGAAAGCACAGACCCGGCCCCTCACTCTCCTAGAGATGGGGGTGTCCTCCTACAAGACAGGCCCCTGTGACGGTCAGGAGGGGTGGGACACTGAACTGGAGACTTGACCTCCTTCTCCACTCCCAGCAGGAGCCCCTCCCCCCCACAGGTATTAAATGGGAACAGTGCTGTGGAGGGCGGGGGAGGGGGCGACAATCTTCAACTGCTACAATATAAAGAACTGGGGTGTTCGGGGGCCTGAGAAAGCCTTGTGATTATTAAATCAATCCTTCATAGTTGAGGAAACTAAAGCTCAGGGAGGTTCTAACTCTGCACGACCAGGCATCCAGGTGGCAGGGGCACACTCGCAGACACACTTAAGTCCCTATGGGGTGCTTTTAAATGGGAGCGTGGTAGCAAACCTGAAAAGTTTTTTGTTCTGTTTTATAATACCACTTTTCTCTCATCAGATTTAGCTTCCTGTGGGTCTAATGCCGTTATTAAGAACAACAAAAGGTCATCCTGTTTTGCCATAATGGAATTTTAATACACTGCAATAAATTCTATTTTCAGTCTGCAGAAGAGGAACAAAAATTGATACCTTGCTTTTCGGCAGTGAATTAACTTGGTTAATTTTTTTTATAACATACAACTCTATTGCTCTTTTTACCTGAATTCTGGTTTGGGCCTACAACAGTTTCCTTCATGACTAAAAGCAGACATTACAAGATAGTACAGTCCAAGGGTCCCTTTGCTTACACAGAGAATATTTCTGGCCTCCTAAGAGCTCATGAATTACCATATTGGGTCAAAACCAGCAGGCTCACTGAACCAACTGGATATTCTGGTCATCTACCCAGATCACGTTATATCCCCTAAATATTTATAATGGCTTTATCACTGTGATTTTGGAGCTGCAAATCACTCCAAAATTACTTATATTTTGTTTCTATCGTCTCTTGGTGGAATGGGTTCTGGAAACTTTGCATAGCTGCTTAGAACAAAATCATCTCTATGCAGCATCAAGAGGCCTCACTCAAAATTTGGGATCTGGTCCTGCTCTGCGATTAGCTGACCCCTTAGCGCCGCATTCCCAGCCTCTGTTTCCAAACACAGGCCAGCTTACGTGTGTCCTCCCTTGGGGTGACACTTGTCTCTGCGCACCCAGGCATGCCTATTTCCAGAGTTGGATTTTCTGCTGTCTTAGTTTCCTACTGCCCTTTTAACAAGTCACCAAATTTAGTGGCCTAAAACACTACAAATTTTTTTGCCTTGCAGAAGTCTAAAATGGGCCAGCAGGGCCAATCCTTCTGGAAGGACATGGGGAGAACCCTTTCCTCGCCTTTCCCAGAACCTAGAGGCTGCCCCAATTCCTTGGCCCACGGTGGCTGCATCACTCCAGCCTCTGCTTCCACCATCCGTTTCCTTACCTGACTCTACTTCCCTCTTACATGGGGCCCACCCAGAAAATCCAGGATAATCTCTCCGCCCTGAGATCTTTTTCTTTTTTTTTTTTTTGAGACATAGTCTCGCTTTGTTGCCCAGGCTAGAGTGAGTGCTGTGGCATCAGCCTAGCTCATAGCAACCTCCAACTCCTGGGCTCAAGTGATCCTCCTGCCTCAGCCTCCCGAGTAGCTGGGACTACAGGCATTCGCCACCATGCCCGGCTAATTTTTTCTATATATATGTTAGCTGGCCAATTAATTTCATTCTATTTATAGTAGAGATGGGGTCTCACTCTTGCTCAGGCTGGTTTCGAACTCCTGACCTCGAGCAATCCTCCCGCCTTGGCCTCCCAGTGTGCTAGGATTACAGGCGTGAGCCACCGCGCCCGGCCTCTGTCCTGAGATCTTTAACTTAATCACACCCACGAAGTCCCTTTTGGCACCTAATGCCTGGTGGTCAGGATGGAGATATATTTTGGGGGTTATGATTCCACTGACCACAGCTATACTACATTTACTGTAAGGACAGGACAAGGGCTGGATGCGGTGGCTCACGCCTATAATCCCAACACTTTGGGAGGCAGAGGCAGGAGGATTGCTTGAGGCCAGGAGTTCGAGACAAGCCGGAGCAAGAGTGAGACCCCATCTCCACAAAAAATAGAAAAATTAGCCAGGCATGGTGGTGTGGGCCTGTGCTGAGGCAGAAAGATCACTTGAGCCCAGGAATTTAAGGCTGCAGTGAGCTATGACGATGTTACGGCACTCCAGCCTGAGTGACAGAGCAAGACCCTGTCACCAAAAAAAAAAAAAAAAAAAAGGATAGGACAAATTTTATATGTATTTGCTACAGACAATGTCCTGATGACCCCCAGCAGAATTCGAGTAGGGGGGCGAGCAGTCTAGCAAGCAGTATAGGCTGGCTGCTACGTCTCTTTCCCGGGCTGAAGCTAACTGTTTGGGACTCGTACCCCAGCAAACACATAGGGCATCACCTTGCATCTGCCCCAGAGCATAGAAAGCACCTGATACAAAGGATGGTTCCTGTGACAAATGCACACAATGTACACCTCAACCTACATTTTGCCTGCAAAGGGACAAATTCCTATATGAAAAACTCAAAGGGCTCGACCAAACTCCAGCAGAAAAATGTCATGACCTGCAACTTCTACTAGAATGCCATATCCCCGTCATGCATCTTGTGAAAAATCAAAATGAAAATAAAGGTTAGGACAAAACTCTGTGAAGCCTGTTGCCAATTTAGTAAAACCAGTTCTGAATACAGACAACCTATGCAGTTTTTTTCTTTTTACTTTCTGGAAGAAAAAGAGGACACTTTCACCTTGGCATATAAGCCCACCACCCTCTCTGTTCAATGCACTTTTTGGCTCATTCTGTTCCAGACATGTAGGAGAACTATTAGAGGGGTTGGGACCACCCCATTCATTCCCAGCTAGACTGTACAAAGGAAGGAGCTTCTCTCAGCAACCTTACCGAGGTTTCGCACATGAGGCACTTTATGGTGTTCCAAGCACAATCACCACTCTCGTGTGGCTGTACAATAACCGTGAAGCAGGCGAGGCGGGACCTGGTAAGAAAGCCACTCCAAGGAGGGCATCTCTCCCAAACTTGCCACCTACCAGCAGGTTGAGGGGAACCTGCCGGGCCTTCCTATTTGTAGCAAGAAGCAGGTCAAGGAGTTCGGAAGTAGAGAGACTGTTATTTTCACTGGGAAGGAAGGAAAGCTCCTTCTCAAGTCAGCCGCCTATTTTTCTATCGAATGGAAAGGAGCTAGATCCATGAGAAGAGCTTTGGAAGTCGATGGGATGGATATGGAGGATGAAGTTCAGGGCAAGGAACTGAAGGAGGACCCACAGCAACCTTCTCCCTCTCCCAGGCTAGCACCGGAATGTTCTGGAGAAGAACGAAGGGCACGGGGGAGGGGGAGCCATGCAAAGGATGGCAGCCATGCAAAGGAACACAGAGCCTCTGGCCTGAAATCATGCTGATGAGGCCACTTGGGAGGTAAGAAAGTCATCTGAGCACAATGTCACAGAAAGCTGCTCCACAGTGCTAGGAAATCAACGAGAGGGGAAAAGGACAGAAAGGGCTTAGAGAAACAGCAGGTTTATGCTAATTTTCCTACTAACATTTTATGGGTTTTTGCTATTAGAAATAATTCCTTTGCTACCTACGTCAAAGGGTTATAAGGATAAATAATAGACATAAGTACTTAAAAAAATAAAAAGCAACCAGAAATGCTAGGATTTTTTTTAAAACGGAAAATTATAATGAAAAGCCTTTCAAAGGAACTAATGTTGCCCTTTGACAGATTGCATATCAAGTTGGTCTTTCCCACTTACCAAAAATAATTCCAATATGAAACTCCCTGAATAGAATAAAGCCGTGAGAATAAGGCCTCATTTACAGTTGCGTGGACGTAGATGGTCTGTTAAAACTACATCTTCCATAGCTGATCACCCTATTTATTAACTATGGCTCCAAACACAGGGTTTCACTGCCTTCAGGTTATCAAGCCACTAAGTCAAAAAGTGAACAATCTAAATTTAAATAGCTTAACTGTAATATAAGACTTTTAGATTGACTCAAATTGGGAATTTTCCTCCATAATTCTCCTCTGAATGTTACTTCATTTGCACTGGATCGGCACCTTTTTCGTATTTGTCCACTGCTGAGGCTATGATCCAAAGTTTAGGTGAATATAAGAAAAGTCAGTACACACCAACACTGCGTGGCAAGGACAAAAGTTGGGCTGTTTTCACTGCTGAGAAGTCACTGCAGGAGTCTAGTTCGGACCTAACATGCTGGATGCGAGACTCTAAGACCCCTCGCACACTGAAGGGCACGTCTTGGGGAGGTGCTGGCATTGGCAGTCTAGAGTGCAGAGGGTAAACCTGCAGGGGAGCAAGATCAGAAGGGGGCCCCAAAGGGCCGTCTCACTCTCAGGCTGGAGGCAGTGGGGCAACCGTGGCTCTTAGAGTCAAGGTTCCCTCTGGGCATCTTCCCTCCCCAGGTAAGTGGCTTGGGAGCAGCTCTGCTCCTTGGGGAAAATTCATGTATCCACAACTCAAATGCAGTTGTTTATAGTTGTTGGTATGTTTAATTCTCTCAAGTGTTGTGTTTATATACCATAATGGAACATAACCCTTTAACTCTGTAAAGGTTACCTGTGAGAAGTGATATTAGACATTCCAAGTGAGGTTCAAGTTTGTATTTAAGAAGCTCCCAGGTATTCTGATAGGGTTTTAGATGGGTATTAATGTAGCACACCTTATCCTCCTACAGACCTATCACTCCATGCAGCGTCCTGGGAGAATATGACCTGTCCTATAAGCTTCAAAGTCACTGAGAAGCTACTGGCTCTCAATCTTTGGCTCCAGCCTGTCTTCTGAGCTCCATACCCATTTCTCAACTTTCAACACTAGGACTTCTTCAACATCTCAAATTCAACATGTCCCAAATGGAATTAATCACCTCTCCTCCAAATCTGTCTCTCTGGCTCTGTTCCCATGATGAATGGCACCACCGCACCATCCTCCCAATGCATCAGCCAGAAATCCAGGTGTCATCTCACTTCCGTTCCCCTAGGTCTGCACATGATTAGTCACTGAGTCCTGTGGGCTCTCCCTCCTGCTCTCTGCTATCTGTCCCTTTTTCCGCATCCACGCTACACTCAGTTCAGCCACGTCCCTGCCTCTAGTCTTGCATGTATTCTGGTCTCCAACATCCTCCTTAGGGAAGGCTGCAGCCATCACTTAAAGACACAAATCTGATCACGCAACTGTCCTCTTGTGGCTTCCGTCTGTCTTCAGGATGGTGCCCAAATGCCTCTGCGTGATCTACAAGGTCCACTACAAAGCAATCTGTCCATGCTCACTTCTCTGTTCCCTGTCCCTTTGCACGCCACCCTCTAGCTCTCCCAAACACCCTCCCTTCTCCTCCCACTGTTTTCTCCTGGTCTCTGCACATGCTGGTCTCTCTCATCTCAAACGCTCTCCCTCCATCCACCCACCTCCTGGATTAGCAGGGCTGGCCCACTACTTGCATAGCCTTCTGTCTGGGCCGCCTCACAGCATGGGCTCCCCCAGCCTGACTTTTCTCTTGAATTCCTCACCACTTTTTACCTATTTCTACCTGTGGCACTTACCCGTTGGTATCGTGCTTGCTGCAAGTTCAAGTGCTAAGCAGAGACCAGGTACTGTGTCTAATCCATAGCCACAGCCCTCGCCAGCACAGGCCTGGCACAAAGCAGACACTCAACACTGACTGCAGATCGGGATCAGCCTGCATAACCGCTAGTGAATCTAGCTCCCTACAAGTCAATGCGTTTCACATATATCCACTCACCCTGCAATTCCCCTGATAACAGAACAATTAAGACAAGTGGCTAGAAAGACCTGGATTAAAACATAAACAATGCCCTCTCCAGTGGTGTTTCGGTACTGAGAGCAGTAAAATGACTTTATAAACATCATCTACTTATCATATCTGTCTCCTGCCCAGAAATGATATGAAAAATTCCCCACAATGACTCAGTTTACTTTAACAAGCACTCAAGGACGTGACCGTATGCCCAGAGGTACTTCTTGTTTGCCAAGAATTTACCTGGGTGTCATAATTAGGTAAATTAGGAAACAATGTCTTCTTCTTTTTTTTTTTTTTTGCCTGGCTTCTTTACTTCCATGGAATGGCTTCATTTTTCTGGTGAGAGGCATAGAGAAATGATTTCTAGCTACATCTTCTCAAATTTAACTACTTCTTGCATGAATTTGCTAACATTTTTTAGCATCATGGTTTATTCTTAATAGAAAAACCTTAGCTCAGATGGGCAGGTCTGAGGCTACAGTTTATTTCTTGTTGGTTTTAACAACTCAATGGAATTCATAGATGGTCTTTTTCCCCCCCTTTATCGATCACCATAACGGAAAAGCTATTGCCTAAAATTCAATTACCAGCTAGTTTAATTGCATGCTAAATCTTTTTCCCATTGTACTTCAATAAAGCAATCATAGCAAGCAGACAGATAAAAGAGTGTTGGGTAGATCATCTCCTCCTGCCTTTTAATTTCACAAAAATTCTTGAGCTTTTAAAACTATGGAAGCATTCCAGATAATAAGTCGCTAACCACCAAGGGGAACAGACAAATTCTCCTTACACAAAACCCATGGACATTCATGGGGAGCCAAGGCCGGAGGTGTCAACGCTGCCTAAATATGTCTGACCTCTGGAATTCCCCAGTACCAAGCCCTCCTCCTTAGATAAGAAACCCCTTCTGTGAAGATGCGGAAGAACCCAACTCTAGCGCTTCAGTCCCAACAACACGAGAACTTCCTGCAACTGAAAATCCTCAAATTCTGTCGAATCCTTACCCAGCTAAGGATAGCTTGTTTCTACAAAAGCTACTAGTCTCGTAAAACGAGACTCGCTGCCTACAGCGTCCCTAAAAGCCTGCACGACGGTTCGAGTCGCTGCGACTGCTACTACTACGAGTACCAAGAGCCAGGCCGAGACCTAAGCGCCTCCCTGGCCCGTCCCATTCCCGGCCACGGTGACCCCAGGGAGCGGGTCCAAGATTCCTGCGGGAAGCCGGCCGCGAAATCGGTTTCCTCGTGCCGAAGACTCCGAAGGGTGGCGGGGGCGCCCTGCCCGCGCTTACCAGCGTGAGCGCCACCTCCAGCATAGGGGCGAGGGCCAGCGTGCCGTGGAAGAGGGGAATGCAGTCCACGAAGAGGGTGTGGTGGGCGCCCGGGCCGCCCAGGGGCAGGTGCTCCTTGCGCGGCTTCTGCTTCTCGGCCACCAGCAGTCCGTTGACGGCGCAGTGCGGGTACTTGGCGCCGTGCAGCACCATCTTGCAGTAGGCCTGGGTGGTCAGCTTCACCCCGGGCATGCTGAGCCCGGGAGGGCCCCGGAGGCCCCGGGGCGAGCGGCTGAGGCCTGGCCCCGCTGCCCGGCCGCGCGGCGCCCCAGCGGAGAAGTAGGACGAGGACGCGGCGACTGCCCTGCTCGGCCGCCGGCTGGCGGGACCCCCCCACCCCCCGCTCAGTCCCGGCCCCCCGACTCAGGCCTGGCCCCGCTCGGGCCTCGGTTCCTGCGGGAAGCCGCCGCCGCCGCCGCTGCCGCCTCAGACTCCACTCGCGCTTCTCGCCGGGCGCCGCCGGAAAGCGGCCCCTGCAGCGCCTGCCGGAAAGCAGCCCAGCGCGGCGTTTTACGACGCTCGCGGCGCTCCGCTCTTCCGCTCCTTCCGCTCCACGGTGACCTCTGCGCGGCCCCGCGCGGGCGGAGTCTTCCACGATCCCGTGGTGCTCCGCGGCGCGGCCTCGGCTCTCTTCCGGTCGCGGGCACCCGGAGCGCAGAGGGCGGTCGTAGCGGGCACCGGCCGTGCGGCGGCGGCAGGTGAGGCGGGGACGGCCGGTGCCAAGCCGCGAGGCCCAGCGGGCCGGGGGGCCGGGGGCCACGATCGGGCCTCCGCGCCCACCGCCCGGCGTGTGCAGGCGGCGGCGGATGGGCCTCGGAGCCCGGTGACATTGAGGCTGGTTCGCGGGGGGCTCCGGGCCCCGGACGCCGCTGGGCCGCGGCCTTTGTGCCGCCCCGGGGCGCCCCGCCCGGCTTCCCCGGCCCGCCGCGGCCGCGAGCTGGCCCCAGGCTCTGACCTTGGGGCGCCCGCTGGCCGAGGGCGCCGGCTGCGGGGAGCGGGCCCGGGTCTGCGCCCGCGGCCTCGGCCCTCACGCCTTCCTACGGCCCCTGCGCGACCGCCCGGGTCTAACGGGCGCTGGGAGGGACGCCCGGCTTCCCGGCCTGGAAGGAAGGCGCCTGTCGTGCGCGCCCGCACGGGCCTGGCTCGAGGAAAGAAGCCAGGCGCGAGTGTTCGTTCAGCCCTGACGTCATGCTTGTTTGTATGCCCTAAGCGGGGGGCATTTCCCCAAAGTGTCCGGCATCCTTTTCATTGTTTACAGCCCCCCCCCCGAAGGGTCAGTTTAAAGGGGGGACGTGTAGGGTAGATGGGGCTGAATCGGTGAGGGCCCAGGTGAGAAGAGACGGTCGACTAGGTTGTCCGTTGTCCGCAGGGATTGGAAGTGGACTCGGGCCTCCTCCAAGTGCCCCTTCCAGTCTGCGTACATGCAATATTAGGTTATAAACAAGCACGCGGTTGAATGTCATGCATGCAACCGTCCCCCCTGTGAGATGTTACCTTCCTTCCCCACCGAGAATGGGGCCTATCGTGGCAGCACAGTGCCTTAACGGTTTTTAGTGTTCTGAGTCGGCTTACTCAATTTTTTTTTTTTGCCCTTGTTTGAGAAAGCCAGTTGTCTATTAATTGCCCGAAGTGTGTGTCTATTATGGCACTTAGTTTACTTACTATGAAGCTTGGTAAAAACATGTTGACTACCTCATCCTAGGCTAGTTTGTGAATTCAGAGTCAGTGGTAAAGAATGGCTCATTTGCGTTGAGCAGAAGCAAACGAACGAATTGCATTGGCTTCCAAAATGCTCTGGGGCAAAAAGAAGACTCATTCCTAATAGGTGTTTACCTTCATTCATAAAGAAGGTGTACCTTCTTATCTTTCAGGATGTTGGCTACCAGGGTGTTTAGCCTAGTTGGCAAGCGAGCACTTTCCACCTCAGTGTGTGTGAGGGCACATGCACATGGTAAGTGTGACTTTTCTTGCTTTTAAATAGACTGAGCTAATATCATTTTGCTTCTCTTGTGTGTAAGGCTCTGTACTGGAGTTTCAAACAGAGATGACTAAGATTTTGATCCTGTTGGGGGGCCTCGGGGGAGATACAAAGATTTCAACACGGCTTAGTTCTATATTAAGGGGTGTTTATGAATCAAATTGAATACTGGTCTGGGTCCTTACTTATACTGGTATTTCCCCTTCTTTTCCTTCCCTTTCTTCCCATTTTTTTCAGGCTCAAGTTCAGTTCCACCCCTTTCAAGAAATCATCTTTACTGTACCTGACCTTAATGATCTCCCCCACACACCAAATTCCCCACCATTTAACTTCACTTGCATGTGTTAAGACGTTGTAGAGCCAGTGGAAGTGAAAGAATATGGACTTCCTAACCCAAGCTGGGTTTAAACCTCATTTCTTTCTTTTTTTTTTTTTTTTTTTTTTTTTTTTTGAGACAGAGTCTCACTTTGTTGCTCAGGCTGGAGTGAGTGCCGTGGCGTCAGCCTAGCTCACAGCAACCTCAATCTCCTGGGCTCAAGCAATCATACTGTCTCAGCCTCCTGAGTAGCTGGAACTATAGGCATGCACCACCATGCCCGGCTAATTTTGTTTTATATATATATATATATATATTTTTTTTTTTTTAGTTGGTCAATTCGTTTCTATTTTTAGTAGAGATGGGGTCTCACTCAGGCTGGTTTTGAACTCCTGACCTTGAGCAATCCACCCGCCTTGGCCTCCCAGAGTGCTAGGATTACAGACGTGAGTCACTGCGCCCGGCCTAAACCTCATTTCTCTCATGCACTGCCTACTTGAGTGTAGGAGTCTTTCCCCACCTGAAATATGTGTAAAGAGCTTACTTCTGTGCCTGGTACATAGCATGTTTAGTTTTGCATTTACCTCGCATCTTCTTTGTACCAGATGCTGTTAGGCACTGAGGGTTCGAGGTGTACAGATGTGTGCGCTCATTCTGGCTTTCAGACGTACCAACTTGTTTGTGGTTCTCAGCTTATGTGGATTTTCAAATATTTCCCCAACGTGTTTCTAGGGAGTGTTGTGAAGAGTGAGGACTTTTCTCTCCCAAGTTATGTTGATCGTCGCGACTACCCCCTGCCTGATGTGTCCCACGTCAAGCACCTGTCTGCCAGCCAGAAGGCCCTGAAAGAGAAGGAGAAGGACTCCTGGAGTGGCCTCTCCCTGGATGAGAAAGTCGAGTGTGGGTATTGAAGGGATCCGCAGGCAAACCCTGCATCTCTGGGAATTGTGTGTGTGTTTGCATGCCCGTGCAGGAGTGCCTCTGGGGGGCTAGAGGACAGCTGTGCACAGCAGGGTCTCTCCGCTAGGTTTCAGAGCGACTGTCCCAGGGCTGCGGTTTCTGTGCTCTGCCTACTGGCCGGATGCTCTGCCTCGGCCCCTTCTGTGCTATGGGGCCCTAGCCCCCACCCCGGGGCGGGGCGGAGCATATGCACGGAACCTTTGCACATCCACTGGGTCAGACGTGGGTTACTTATGGAAAAAGATGAGCGAAATGCTTATCATTCGATAGGAAAGAGGCATGAAAATAACATGACAAAACATTATTATGCTGTAATTCAAATAAATAATTTCAGGCTTTTTTTTTTTACCTAAGCAAACCCCATGTGTTTTTTCCCCTCCTTCCCCTATCACCTGCCTGTGCGTGAGGGCATGTGTGTGCACACGTGGGAGGTGCGCATGGTGCAGGCTGATGCTGTGTCCTGTAGCCCCCTGTTTTCTCCCCCCTGTGTTTTGGGGGGAAGTGGTTGAGCGCCGGGGCAGAGGGCGCTGTCGGGCTGCCTTGCTCTGCGTGCCTGCTGATGGCGGTTCTTTCTGTCCGAAGTGTATCGCATTAAGTTCAACGAGAGCTTCGCCGAGATGAAGCGGGGCTCAAACCAGTGGAAGACGGTTGTGGGCGCTGCCATGTTCTTCATCGGCTTCACGGCGTTCATGGTCATCTGGGAGAAGCGCTACGGTGAGTGGGCAGGGAGGAAGGGTGCGGGTGCCTGTGGCGGGGCTCGGGACGCTGGGTGTGGCCAGCACAGCTCCAGCGCTCAGCGCCCAGTGGCACGGACTCCACACTGCCTGGGAGCCCTGAGATGGGGCCTCCCTTCTGGGGCCCGGCTCAGTGGTTTTCCAGGTCTTAAGGAACCGGCTTGTGTTAACCGAAGTCGTGGGAGATGAATTTATCAGCCAGAATCTGATTTATTCATAGTTTGCTGTACCTGTTTGGTAGTGAACTACTCGCCTACTTTGTATAGCACCCCACGCTGCCAGTAGCAGCGTGTCTGCCTCCCAGTCGTTACCACGAGGCGACTCGGTGGCAGTCTGAGCAGGAGGAGGGACCTGTTGAGTGGCGGTCTCCGCTGCTCTGAGGATTGCCTCCCAGCCAGAATGCTGAGGCTCAGACCTCACAGTTTCGCTTTAGACACTGCTGGGGTTGCCCGCTCATTCTGAGGTGCTTCTCCTGGGTTTTTGTCCCGGCAGAACAGGTGTTTTCACATTCTGAGAAGGTATATTCCATGCTCTTTGGTTGAATGTGGACGTGGGTTAATAACAGACCTGAGCTTTTCTATCTGGTCTTAGGAGCCACCATGGCTCTGTGCTGTGACCTATAGACTCTAGCATAATCTACAGTCTGTAGGGAAGACGTGCAGCTTTTACCTTAATTATTTTATTGCTAACTTTTTACAAACAGGAATAATTTAAAGGCATCAAGAGTTGTTAGTGCTCAGAGATAAAAGCCCCCATGTTTGAGCAGGTGTGGAGTGGCAGGTGTGTGGGGGAGGACCTGGCCCATGTAGGCGTTGGCGTAGAAACGACCTGTAGCGACAGTCTTGCCTCATGAATGTGTCTTGCACTGTAGTGTATGGCCCCATCCCGCACACCTTCGACGAAGACTGGGTGGCCATGCAGACCAAGAGGATTCTGGACATGAGGTCCGGCCCCATCCACGGCTTGGCTTCCAAGTGGGACTACGAAAAGAACGAGTGGAAGAAGTGAGACCCTGCTGTCCGTGCGTCCGGACCTCGCCTTGTTCTGTCACTGCTGTGCAACTCGGCATATTACTGGAAACCTGTTATGTCAAACTAGCAATGCTAATAAATGACGAGTTTACGTGAAATCCCTTGTGATCAGTTCTTTGATAGCTAAGTCAGAGTAAAATGTTTGTTAATTAAAACAAGAAGTCTCTCCCAAGTGTCTGGAGTAAATATATTTTGGGTATAAATGAAATGGCAAGAATCATGTATCTTAAATAGTTTTGTGGGTTTTTTGTTTTGGCTTTTTGAGACAGAGTCTCACTGTGTTGCCTGGGCTAGAGTGCCGTGGCATCAGCCTAGCTCACAGCAACCTCAAACTCCTGGGCTCAAGCAATCCTCCTGCCTCAGCCTCCTGAGTAGCTGGGACTACAGGCATGTGGCACCATGCCCAGCTAATTTTTTTTTCTATATATATTTTTAGTTGTCCAGCTAATTTCTTTCTATTTTTAGTAGAGACGGGGTCTCACTCTTGCTCAGCCTGGTCTCGAACTCCAGAGCTCAAATGATCTACTAGCCTCGGCCTTCCAGATTAGGATTACAGGCATCGGCCACCATGCCTGGCCAGTTTTGTGGGTTTTTTTTTTTTTTCTGAGACAGATTCTTACTCTGTTGCCTGGGCTAGAGTGCCATGGCATCAGCTTAGCTCACAGTAACCTTAGACTCTTGGGCTCAGGCGATCCTCCTGCCTCAGCCTCCTGAGTAGCTGGGACTACAGGCATGCACCACCATGCCCAGCTAATTTTTTCTATATTTTTAGTTGTCCAGATGGTTTCTTTCTATTTTTAGTAGAGATACGGTCTCACTCTTGTTCCGCCTGGTCTGGAACTCCTGAGCTCAAACAATCCTCCCACCTCGGCCTCCCAGAGTGCTAGGATTACAGGTGTGAGCCACTGCCTGGCCAGTTTTGTGGTTTTTTTTAAAAAAAATTTTGTAGAGGCAAGGTCTTACTACGTTGCTGAGTCTGGATTCCAGCTCCTGGCCTCAAGTGAAGCGTTGCTCCCACCTCGGCCTCCCAATGTGCTAGGATTATAGGCGTGACCCACTGTACCTGGCCCTTGTATCTTAAATTGTATAAGGAGAGGTTACATGAAACTAAAAATACAGAATCTTATGACGTGGACATTTTTAGTTTTTGACAAGAGATTGTTACATGCGAGTAAGATCTGCTTACAGTAGCCAGACTGACAAGTTAATTGTAAGCCACTTTTCTGCTGGGACTGTCCCTCCTTCCTTGTGGTGGTTGATGGAGCCCGGCAGCCTCCCTCCAGGACTCTGCTGTCAGTCCCACTGGAGCTCAGCTCAGCTCCCCTCGGTCCCCTTGCTGGTCCCTGGACGCCCTGCCTGGAGGAGCCGAACCAGCCTGGGTGTAGCGGGCTGGCGTGAAGGGGTCTGCCACCCCTTCACTGCATAGGAATGAGGTGAAGGAGAGGTGACTGAGGGTACGCGCTGGGGAGGCCTGGCTGTAACGGGGCAGGGAAATGGGACACACAGAGCTTGAGGAGCAGAAATGCACAGGAAAGGGGCCTTAGCTGTTCGGAAGGTTCGAACTAACCGATTATAAATCCAGAGAGGCCAAGTACACCCCCACTGCAGTGTCTTCCTGCTGCTGCAGAAACGCCCTTGATCCCGAGTTCTAAAGGGCCAGCTGCCCTCCCTGGGAGAGAGGGAATGCCAGGCGCTGAGGCCCTTGTGGGGACCAGTGCGGGCCCCTTGATGGCTTAACTACAAAGCCTGCGCCTCCCTCTGGGTGATGCCGTTTCCAGCTCTTTCCCCCAGGGTGGTCCCCTGCGGTGGGGCTGCAGCCCCTGGCTCTTGTGGCCCTTTCATGACCACGGTGGGGCACCCTCCCTGGGCCGACCATCAGACCAGGCACAGCGGCGCCACTCGGGACGGAGAGGAGGGGCTGTTCCCCTGAGTTGAAGATGGGGGGTCTGCCAGAGTGGATTTGAACCCTGCTGCCCAAACTGCTTTCAACCTGGAATAGCTCTGAATGGGGTCTCCCCGAACCCCAGGCGGTCCGAGGGGTGGTCAGGCTTTTCCTGGCCTTTCCCTCTAACCATGTAGGAACCGGAACTCTTGCGCCTGCTATGAGAATTGCCATGTGTACATGGGACTCGGATTCCAGAATCTGCTGTCGACCCCTGTTCTTGTCTGTATGCCCCTAAAGAAAGATCTCTGTTTTTTCTTTTCCTTTGAGACAGGGTCTTACTTTTCACTTTGTTATCCACGCATGAGGGCAGCGGCATGATCATAGCTCACTGCAAACCTCAGACTCCTGGGCTCAAGTGATCCTCCTGCCTCAGCCTCCCCAGTAGCTGGGACTACAGGTGTGCACCACCATACCTGGCAAATTAAAAAAAAAATTTTTTTTTTTTGTAGTGATAGGGTCTTGCTATGTTGCTCAGGCTGGTCTTGAATTCCTGACCTCAATTGATCCTCCTGCATCAGCCTCCCAAAGTGCTAGGATTACAGGCATGAACCAATGCACCCAGCCCACTTGTAGGATTTTTGTTTCCCATTTCTTTTTTCTTTCTTTCTTTTTTTGAGACAGAGTCTCACTTTGTTGCCCAGGCTAGAGTGAGTGCCATGCCTAGCTCACAGCAACGTCAAACTCCTGGGCTCAAGCAATCCTCCTGCCTCAGCCTCCAGAGTAGCTGGGACTACAGGCATGCACCACCATGCCCAGCTAATTTTATATACATATATATTTTTAGTTGGGCAATTAATTTCTTTCTATTTTTTTAGTAGAGTCGGGCTCTCACTCTTGCTCAGGCTGGTCTGGAACTCCTGACCTTGAGCGAGCGATCCTCCCGCCTCAGCCTCCCAGAGAGCTAGGATGACAGGTGTGAGCCACCGCGCCTGGCCTGTTTCCCCTTTCTGAACATTCTATCTGCAGGTTGGAGGTCTTGATTCCCAGGGGAATTAACGATTCTACCAGGAGACACAACAATGGCTCTAGTGAACCGGAAATTGCGATTACCATGACTGTCTAGGGCAGGGGTCCTCAAACTTTTTAAACAGGGGGCCAGTTCACTGTCCCTCAGATCGTTGGAGGGCTGGACTATAGTTTAAAAAAAAACTATGAACAAATTCCTATGTACACTGCACATATCTTATTTTGAAGTAAAAAAACAAATGGGCAAAAACATCCGCATGTGGCCCGCGGGCCGTAGTTTGAGGACGCCTGGTCCAGGGCTCCTCACGCCGATGAACCAACAGGAAAAGAAGGGGCTTACTCTACTGTCTGGGGCGAGCGATCCCAACCACCAAGGGGAAATTGGGCTCGTGCTACACAAATGGGGTCAGGGAGGACTATGTCTAGCATCCAGGGCATTCTCTTAGGTGCCTCTTAGGGCTTGCCAGTACTATAAATAGTAAAAGTTAGGGTAAAACTACATCAACAGTAGTTTTATGAAAACAACTGAAAGGCAAGACCACCAATGATTCAGACCCTATACGAACGAAGATTTGGGTTAACCCATGGGGTGAATAACCCAAGCCAGGTGAGGCCCGGATAAGGGCAAAGGAAACACAGAATGAACAATGAAGAAGGAAGTTGTGAATATCGACTATGGCTTCATGACAGGTTTCAGAGATAAGGACTATAGCAGTGTCCTGCTTTTGTGTGTGCACGTATGTGCACGTGTGCATATGTATATTAACTGTTTCTTGTTCTCTACCTTCCTTCCCTTATTATTCTATATGAGTTTGTTGGGGGTTAATTTTGCAATTTAGCTTTTAAGTAACAGCACATACAGACGGGGCTGTGGCTGATTTTGAGGAGCAATTCACATAGCCCAGAGATATACAGTGACAGTTGAGACCTTGCGAATTTTCATTTCGGGGTGACAGTGAGAACATCTTCCTTCGTATGAAGAATATTTGCATCCTGCTTGGTGGGGACACAGAGATGTTTTGGTATCGTGTGGAAGTTCATAAACCCGCACAGGAATGTGCACAGTAGGCATAGAGATGTCCATGCCACGTGAGTTATTGTCTCCGAGGTCCAGACCCACCCTTCCCTGCTTGGCTGATGGTTGCTGGGGCTGGGACGCTGCACGCGGCTCGGCCAGCTGGCTTGGCCTCGGGGACACTCGGGAGCCCAGAAGGCTGGAGGAGAAGAAATGGACTTGCTCTTCCTGTGTGCTTCCTGTCTGCATGCCGTCTGTTTCCTGTCTGCATCCGGTCTGTTTCCTGTTTGCTTCCTGTTTCCTATTTGCTTCCTGTGCGCCTCCTCTCTGCCTCTGTTCACTTCCTGTGTCGCCCCAGCGTGCCGCTTCACTGCAGCAGCAGCTGAGTCCCTTGTGAGTTTTTCCCACACTCGGCAGGATCAGCCGTTGCACTGCGAGAAGACGACAGCACCAACCGGGCGCCCCCGCCCCGCCCGGGGTGGGCGCTTCAGCTCTGCACGGTCCCTCCCCGAAGTTTCTAGGTTTTAGTATTATCATTCCAACCTCTTCCCTTTGTTCTTTAGCCCTGGGGATGGTGCTCGCTTCCTGAGCTGCAGCCTCCACGGTCCTATAGAAATCTCTTTTTACCCTTTTAATGACCTAGCTGACAGCAACCTGCTTAAAAGCAGTCCGCGCATGAAATTCTTCCTGTTCAAACAATGGGCGGCGTGGTTTCTGTCTCCCGACTATACGCCGACTGACACAGCGTCCCGAAAGCGTCACCTCTCCTGGACGTTTCCATATAAATGGAATCATTTAGCGTGTGCTCCCTTGTGACTGGCTTCTATCACTTCACACAACATTTTCAAGGTTCATCCATGTTGTAGCACGGATCAGTACTCCATTCATGTTCACTGCTGCATAATATTCCATCGTATAAACATGCCACACTTTATTTATCCATTCACCAGTTGATGGACATTTGGGTTGTTTCATTTTTGTCTATTGTGAATAAAGCTGTTACGCACATTCGTGTACCTGTCTTTGTGTGACATGTGTTTTCATTTCTCTTGGGTAGATACCTAGGAGTAGAATTGCTGGATTGTATGGTAGTTTTCTTTCTTTCTTTTTTTTTTTTTTTTTTGAGACAGAGTCTCGCTCTGTTGCCCAGGCTAGAGTGAGTGCCGTGGCGTCAGCCTAGCTCACAGCAACCTCCAACTCTTGGGCTCAAGCGATCCTCCTGCCTCAGCCTCCCGAGTAGCTGGGACTACAGGCATGCGCCACCATGCCTGGCTAATTTATATATATATATTAGTTGGCCAATTAATTTCTTTCTATTTATAGTAGAGATGGGGTCTCACTCTTGCTTAGGCTGGTTTCAAACTCCTGATCTCGAGCAATCCACCCACCTCGGCCTCCCAGAGTGCTGGGATTACAGGCATGAGCCACCGTGCCTGGCCTGTATGGTAGTTTTATATTTAATCTTTTGAGACACTACCAAACTGTTTTCCAAAGGGTCTATACCATTTTACATTCTCAGCAGCAGCTAACGCAGTTCCTACTTCTCGTAAAAGCCCCGGCAGTGGGCAGCAAGGCCCAGGGTGCTGAGGAGTCTCCCTGGGGCCTCTCGTGTGGCTCAGTGGTCATCAGGTGTGTGGGGGGGGAGGGGACGGGAGGCTTTGAGAAGCCCAAGGGATCCCTGAGCCCACGAAGTACAAAGTACGCTAAGGTGAACTCTGAAAGGGAGCATCACCATGGGAGGTTGATTTTTGTTTGTGTCCTTTACCACCCCTGAGGCTCAGTTCCGGTCCCATCTGCACAGGGGCTCAGGATGCCTTTTAGGGCGTCTTCACCTTGTAGGCATCTCACGCGGCAGCCATGGGAGGCGTTGAGATCTGCACCTTGAAGTTCAGAGTTGGTATTTCCCGCAGGTAATCCTAGCACTCTGAGAGGCCAAGGCGGGAGGATCACTCGAGGCCCGGAGTTCGAGACCAGCCTGAGCAAGAGCAAGACCCCCCCCCCCATCTCTACTAAAAATAGAAAAAAATTAATTGGACAACTAAAAATATATAGAAAAATCAGCCGGGCATGGTGGCGCATGCCTGTAGTCCCAGCTACTCGGGAGGCTGAGGCAGGAGGATCCCTTGAGCCCAGGAGTTTGAGGTTGCTGTGAGCTAGGCTGACGCCACGGCACTCACTGTAGCCTGGACAACAGAGTGAGACTCTGTCTCAAAAAATAAACAAACAAAAAGTTTGTATTCCCGTGGGCTGCATTATCGGCCTTGGACAGCAGAGGGTGCTCTGAGACCTAACTCGTCAGGTCTGTAGCTCAGGGACAGGGGAAACTGTCCGGGAGACTGAGCGAGCTGGCTGCTTCTCCTTGGAACTTTCTCCAGCCCAGAGGGCGAGGCGTGGACACAGCCTCCCCTCCTCTTGTAGTTGCACTTCGCCCACAGGCAGGGGACTTGCAGGGAGGCTGTGGCCAAACCCATTCCTTACCAGGCATGCCCAGCTCTGTCATCCTGCAGGGTCCGCTTGCCCACGGGGACGTCCCACGGCAGGGCCCAGCTCTGCAGGTTGGAAACTTAATCTCACCACCCGGCATTCTCTCCCATGGACTGTGACTTGGCATAGGCCCTGGGACGGTGCACACTCACTCTTCACCAGGGTGTGATGGTGCAGGCTGCTTGCAACGCTGGGAAGAGGTGCTTTTAGGAGCCAGTTGCATGTGGCTTCTGGCATTGCTACCCCCTAACTCAAACAGCACGAGGACTTCATTTCTGGAGTAGCCTGTCATGGGGGTGGAGTCTGATCCCAACAGGCCTGGGTCAGAGCCCCGGCTCACTGCCTTGTGTGCATTATTTCCTAACTAAAGCCCATGAGGTTATCACCCCCATTTTACAGATTAAGAGGTGGAGGCACAGAGAGGTTAAGTGACATACAGCCAATGAAGGTAGAGCTGGGGTTCGAATTTAGGTCAGCTCGCACCAGAATCCAGTCAGTGCAATCCAACGAGCACCCTGTACTGCGCCTGTACATAGTAGGTGCTCGGTAAGTGCTTACTGAATACATGCACACATCCAAACTCCAGGAATGGGTCAACCTCTAAGTGTCTTTTAAAATTACAACCTCAACTTTTTTTCTTTTGTCAGAACCCGCAAACCGAATCAAAAGTCAACAACAAACCCAGCTAAACTCAGATGCCCACGGGTCTCCAACGAACCAGTTACCTCCTGAGCCATCCTGCATCTGCGCTGTGGGTTGCACCTCATTTGGGGATGGATGGTAGGAATCCCATTCCCCCATAAAGTATAATCGTGTGGTGCAATGGCCAGCCAAACTCCAGCGTACCACCAGGGCATGGATCGTGGGTGAGTGTGTGAAGCAGAAGTTCTCAAACTTGGGGGATTACAGACCCCCTTTAAGAATGTGAGGGACGCTTTGGCTGCTACTGTCAAAAATGGACGCATTTGCACCCCAAAGCATGCAAGTCTGAGGCTGGTCTGAGCACGAGAGCGGCCCACTCATCTTGGTTCTCCTGGAGCCTCCCCAGTTTTCAGCACTGAAGTCCCATAGCCCTAGTGTTGTCGTTTAATGCTGCCAGTTACTGTGGCGGAGAGTAGCTCTAACTGCCGAATTTCTGTTGCTTTATTGACAGGCAGGGCATCCTGACAAAGCCCATACCGGAGCAGGACGAAGTCATTAAACACAGGACATGTCCCTGCAGGACACCCGGCAGCCCACACCTCCCGGAAACCCTGTGGTCCTGGGCCGACCAGAAGGGTCGGTCACCTGAAGGAGGACCCTGGTGAGGACCTGGGTGTCCCTCCTAACGACCCTGACACTGTATTGGAGAATTCATGGCGACACGAGGCCCTCCCTGCAGTGCTTCTTGCGCAGGCTGCACGTTAGCAAACCCGGGGCAACTAGTTGAAGACACTCAGCCTAACGCAGCTGTAGGGTCGCAACTGTCTGCCACGGGACTCTGACGCAGGTTGAAACCACTGCATCCATCCCCAAGTTGCCCGATCATGAAAGTCACCTGGGAAACTGGTTGAAAACAAATCCCTTGGCCCCGACCCTGAGCTAATGAATCAGAGTCTCTAGCGGAACGGGTCTGCCGCCGTTAACAAGCCCACAGCTGCTCCTTGAGGCCAAGCAGGGTGGGGAGGCATCGCCTCAGTCAAAGGAGCTTGTTAATACAGGCGTGGGGGCCGGGCGCGGGGGCTCACGCCTGTCATCCTAGCACTCCGGGAGGCCGAGGCGGGAGGATTGGTCGAGGTCAGGAGTTCAAGACCAGCCTGAGCAAGAGCAAGACCCCGTCTCTACTAAAAATAGAAATAAATTAATTGGCCAACTAAAAATATGCAGAAAAAATTAGCCGGGCATGGTGGCGCGTGCCTGTAGTCCCAGCTACTTGGGAGGCCGAGGCAGGAGGATCGCTTGAGCCCAGGAGTCTGAGGTTGCTGTGAGCTAGGCTGACGCCAAGGCACTGTAGCCCGGGCAACAGAGTGAGACTCTGTCTCAAAAAATAATAAAATAAAATAAAATAAAATAAAATAAATAAAGGCGTGGGGGACCCGCTTCTGAAACAGGCTGGCAGGGGAGGGACAGGCAGGTCCGTCCATGTGAGGCTGCATCGCTATGGCAACCCCTTCCCCCAGGACTGCACCCACCTGCGTGGAGAGCTGGCTGTGGTCTCCCATGTGAACGCTAGGTGGCGCCAGGGCCCCTCTGTTGCTTTTCCCTCCATAATTCGCTGGCGTCAAACTTGCCTGCTGAAAAGTAGGAGGGAGAGGTCACGCTCTGTAGATCAAGGGGCGGTGGCCGGAATTGTCCTGCCGTGCGAGTAAAGTTCCTTCAAAAGTCTTGCCTTCGGCCTTGAGAAGTCCACGAGAATTTCCCATTTTGCTCCACGACTCCGCTGCATGTGTTTTAGCATAGAAACAATCATTTCCCGCACATTACAGGACACATCCACCTCCTGGGAAGGGGCACCGGCTCCTGCAGGCTTCTTCGCCCTCCGCACCTGCAGGGGCGAGCAGACCCTCCCTGGCCCGAGCAGCTTGTTTTTTTCTGATTCTAGTAGAGACGGGGTCTCGCTCTTGCTCAGGCTGGTCTCAGGCGGGGACCGGGCTGTCGCGCTCCTGACCCAGCTGTGCAGGACAGGCCTGCCCGGTCCCCCTTGCTCAGTTCCTCGTGGGCGCCAACTCGGGCCGGGAGGCAGGGCGCCCGTCCTCGGGTGCAGCCCGAGCGTTTCCACCTGCTCGCGGGACTGCCGCTTGCTTCTGAGCACGGCCGCTGTCTAATGGTCCCGGAGGGCTCTCCCTGCCCGCGCTGGCTTCCCCAGGTGGAAGCTGGGCGGGAGCTGACAGCCCGAGGCTCGCTTTGGGAGCGGGAAATGGAAACTCTGGGAAGATCCCTGCTTCAGGAAAGCGGTGGGGGGTGGCAGCCTGGCCCTGGGCGGGCGCCCCGCCCTCTTCCTGCTGCCGGTCACCTGCTGCCTGTCTGGAAGAGGTATCCTAATAGAACTTCTGATATTGGGAAGTCGTGAGGATTCCTGAGCAGGTCCTAACGCCCTGGCCACGCAGAGCTCTGGCTCACGATCCAGCCTCATCCGGCCTCGCGATGCGGCCCCCATGTTGGAAACACCAGGTTTTAACGGGCAAAGTTTCCAGAGAACTTTTCAGGGCCCTTTTTCTTTTTTTTTTTTTTTTTTTTTTAAAGTCTCATTTAAGTCTCTTTTAAGTCTCATTCTGTCGCCCTGGCTAGAATGCGGTGGCGTCATCAGAGCTCACTGCAACCTCCAAATCCTGTGCTGGAGCGATCCTCCTGCCTCAGCCTCCCCAGTAGCAGGGACTACAGGCATGCGCCACCATGCCCAGCTGATTTTTATATTTTTTAGTAGAGATGGGGGTCTTGCTGTTGCTCAGGCTGATCTCAAACTCCTGAGCTCAAGCTATCCTCCTGCCTCGGCCTCCCAGAGTGCTGGGATGACAGGCGTGAGCCACCGCACCCGGCCAGACCCTTCTCATGTTGACATCTTTTTGGTTCTAAGAATAAAGCAGCTGCAGCCAGGCCTAGCTTCCTGGCCCGCTCAGTACGCAGAGTGCCGCTTGAGCTGGCTGAACAGATCCCTGTCCCCAAAGGCTTGGCCCCCCGCAGGAGAGAGAAGTGTTCTCTCCAGACTGGTTTAACAGCTGGGTTTGTGCTTCTGCCCCGGAGCTCTGTGGACCTCTGGACACGTGTGGCGGTGGCCTGAGGGAGGTAGGGACGGGGGTGTCAGTGTGTGTGTGTGTGGGTGGGTGGTTACTGTCTCAAAAGCCACAGATATAAACAGGGCATATTTTCTTGGGGCCTCATTTTCATTCAAAGTTTTGGAAAAAAAGTCCTTATTGTTTATAAGTAAAACAAACATGGATATACAATGGAATGAAATAAAAAGCTACAGTTAATTTTGAAAATGAAACACACAACTTCAAAGACACTTGTATCAGGGGCCAGCTTGGGCTACTCCTGGTGTGGGGGGGTTCTCCTCTTCTGCTTAAAGCAACTTGAAGAACAAATCCACCACCAAGATATAGTTCTCGAGCACCTGCTGTGTGCCAGGCACTACGCTAGACACGCAGGGAGACAGAAAATGTGAGAGACGTTTCCTGCTCGTGGGGATCTTGTGTTCTAGAGAGGAGTTTTAGCTTCATCTTCATCATCGTCACCACTATCATTCATATCACCATCATCACCATCTTCATCATCATCACCACTATCATTATCACCATCATCACCATCATCGTCATCTTCATAAGCTCCAAAGCGACGGTGCCTGCTTTGCTCCCCACTGTAGCCCTGGCTCCCAGGGCGCTGCCTGGCGTGCATTAGGTACTCAGTAAATGTTTGCTGAGTGAATGCCTCGTCATCACACGATCACGCTAACATCAACGTTGTGTTCTATCTCGCTTCCTACTGCAACCCTAGGAGGTGGGAGGGATGGCTTTCTGTTCCGGGTGGGGCCACCGAGAAAGACTGAGCAACCCCCCGAGGCTGTGTGTCGAGCAGATAGTAGAGTCGGGACTCACGCCCCTGGTCCCTGCACCTCCGGGGCCTGGGAGTTCAACCTTGAACCATGCGGCCTGGTCAACGGCACAGACCTCAGGACTTGAGCTCAGAGGGCGTGAGCGGGCCCCTGGGGTTGGCGTGGGGCAGGGAGAAATGCGGCTTGGCCCCCCTGCTGGGCACCGAGACGAGCCAGTGTCCAGAGAGAGCCAGACGTGGGGGGAGGGCGTGGCCGGCTGGGGATTTTGGCAGCGAGTCTGGGGCCTCCCGGCTCCCGGGGCTGCTGGGGCGTCCCTCACATGCTGTGGCCGGACCAGGCTGGAGGGGGGCGGGGGCTTTCCCTTTGACCAGGAGCCTCCTGGGGAGTTTGGGGAGGACGCCTGCTCAGACTCGCCGGGGTCACCTGGGAAGCAGGGTCACGAGGCTGCCTGGAGAGGGCCTTCCCGGGCTGAGGGCCAGGACTTCCTCAAACCCCCTCGTGGTCTTTCTGGAAAGCCCCAGGTGGGGATGCTCATGGGTGTGGCGGAGCCAGCGCTGGGGGCTGTGCACCCTCGTCGTGACGGCTGGCATGCACCGCCCGGGCGGGGCCGCCGTCCGGCTGGAGGGCGTGTGGGTGTCCTCCCACCCAGAGTGGGGGACACTCAGAGCAGCAGTGATGTCTTCCCCTCGGGTCTGGAGGGCGGAGGTCTGAGATCCGGGCGTCTGGGCAGAGCCGCACCCTCTCTGCGGGCCGTGGGGGAGGGTCCTTCCTCGCCTCGTGCGGCTTCCGGGGGTTCTTGGCAGAGCTAGGCTTGAGGCTGGGTCGCCCCCAGTCTCCACCTCTGCCGCCACTCCCGGTCTCCCTGTCGTGGGTCCCGTCTCCCTCTCCCTTCTCTCCTAAGGACGGCGACCTTGGAGTAGGGGCCCACCCGAACCCAGCGTGATCTCATCGCAGCTGGATTACATCTGCGAAGGCCGTATTTCCAAATAAGGTGGCAGCCGCAGGGTCAGGACACGAATGCATAAAACCACCAGGCCGGTCACGCTGAGCTACCAGAGTGCCTGCGCTTGAACCGGTCCAGTGTTCGTCTTTTCCAGGATACACGGGGCGTGTGTCGCCCAGCCTCACACCACAGCCCCTTCCTCGGAGCACCACCAGGACTTCCCGTGCTCAGCCAGGGGGCTGCGGGTGCCTCACCGTCCCCTGGGCCAGGGCTGGGCGCGGTACCCAGCCTGAGCCCACCTGTGCATGCCGCAGGGAGTGTCCACGATGGGCGTGTGACCCGCACGGGTCCCCTGGGTTCCAGGGCTTCTGCTAGAGAGGCTGGGGCTAGTGCTTCTTTCTGCCCCATGTGGAGCTGCAAGAGTGAGGGTCTGGACCCGCTAGGGGACCTCCGTGGAGGGTGCTCACCTGATGACGAAGCCATTAGAGGAAAGTGAGCCCAGACACGCAGAGACCCAGGCTTTCTGGTGTGCTTGGAGCCCCTGGACCCAGCCACACCTGAACCCAGATTCTCCTGGACCTTTTGCTTACATGAGCCAATACATCTCTTTTCTCCCGTTTTTCCACTTCAAGCCAGTTTAAATTGGATTTTTTTTTGGCCATTCATAGCAGAAACGGCCCTGACCTCACCCACAGGTTCTAAGACTTCTGAAGCCACCATCCCTTTGAGAAGCCAACGAAAACCAGCAATCTTCTCCGCAGAAACATGCGCAAGAACACGGAATTCCTTGCAATCGAGCTCCCAGTCCCAGTGGGTCTCTTTCACGAACCTTTGCGGTACCCCAGACGCTCAGGCTGAAATTTATCTGAAATAAAAAAAAAAAGTTTAAAAAAGTCCTCGGAAGGCGGCACCGCAGGCTTGCTCGACCCTCCAGGCGTGGCGACGGGGCACGGAACGCCCGTGCATTCATCCCTGGCTCCTGTTCGGGCTCCTCCCCCTTCTCTTGTGGGAGCAGAGGTGGCAGGCGTGTGCACACTGGGCAGCCCCCCGGCCACGCTGGCAGGGCTGGGGGTGCAGATCCCCGCCGGGCGTCTGTGGAGCGAGGCATGGGGACGTCAGAGTGGGGTGCCCGCACCCTGCACCCGCGGGCGGCGGGCAGCCCGGAGGCAGGGGAGGCACGCGTGCCAGCGGGGAAGACCTCGGGAACATACAGGGGCAGGAGCGGGGATTTGCGCACGGGAAGCTGTTATGTAAAAACGGTAAACAGAAGGCGGTCACTCACGGTCCTCGGGGACGCCTTCTCCTGGAGCACAAGGACAGGAACGCAGGCACGTGGGGTCCGTACCACCCTGGGGAAGGGGACGTGGGGGACAAGGAGCCCCCACTCTGTGACGTTCCAGTTCCCAACACACTCTGGACAAACAGGGAAAACCTGTCCCTGAAGGGTCTGCCAGGTGTCAGCACCAGCTCCCCGTGAAGCCTGGGCTCGGGGGCCTCCCGGGACCTGGGGCTCCACACTCGTGCACAGAACACCCACACACAGAGCTGTGTAAAGGACAATGCAGCCGGGCGCGGTGGCTCACGCCTGTCATCCTAGCACTCTGGGAGGCAGAGGCAGGAGGATCGCTTGAGGTCAGGAGTTTGAAACCAGCCTGAGCAAGAGCGACACCCCGTCTCTATTATAAATAGAAAGAAATTAATTGGCCAATTAATATATATAGAAAAAATTAGCTGGGCATGGTGGCGCGTGCCTGTAGTCCCAGCTACTCGGGAGGCTGAGGCAGGAGGATCGCTTGAGCCCAGGAGTCTGAGGTTGCTGTGAGCGAGGCTGACGCCACGGCACTCACTCTAGCCTGGGCAATAGAGACTCTGTCTCAATAAAAAAAAAAAAAAAAATGACAATGCAGTGAGCGCCCTGGGCCCCTGGGCTGGCATGAGAAATAACGTCGCCTGGGACCCCTTCTCCATCTCCGCCCCGGTCTTCCCCGGAAGAGTTTCTCTCCATGCAGGTGTTTTCCTTCACCCCTGCGTCCCCCCCCCACGGTTTCCTCGTCTGGAACCTGGGGTCACAGTGTCACCCACTTGGGTGGCTCCGGGAGGGAGGCTGGGACAGGACAGCTCCCCGCACCGGGTAACATTAACGGCCGTCATTGTCACTGTGTACCCTTGCAGACACGCTGGGCACCCTGGCACAGGGCCGCGGAGGAGGCGCAGCGCTTCCGGCTGTTCTCGGGGTGCGCAGGGTGGGGGCTCGTCCCTGGGGCCATCTCGGCCTCTGCACAGACAGACCGCGCCGGGCTCCTTCCTGAAAATAAGGAAAGCAAAAGTAAGGGATCTCTGCAGAGGCCGCCTGGCCTCCCGGGCGGCGGGAAGAGCAATCAGGGCGGAGGAAACAGCGAGCCTGCAGGGGCCGCGCTTCCCCACGGCGGGGGCGCCTGGGAAAAGGGGAACAGGAAGAGCCCAGTGCGTTGGTTGAGCAACCCGGAGCCCAGATTGGGGCCGGGAACCGCAGGCCCGCGGGGCGAGGAGGGAGGCCGGGGCAGGAAGCGCCTTCGGGTGGCTGCAGCTGGCGGCCTCGCTCCCGCTAGCCAGGGCCGCACCCCCAGCGCCAGCAGAGAGTGAGCGGACCCGCAGGGGAGCAGGACAGGGCTGGCCAGGCCCGTGGGTATGTGCGCCGCAGAGGAGCCGGCTGAGCGGGCAGTGACCCCCGCCCTCCGTTCTCAGTCTCCGCCAGAGCCGGTTCCTCTGGGCCGGGAGTCCGACCTTCCACCCCAAGGGCAGGACCACTGGGGCCGGGCGCCCGACCCCTGGCTCTGGGCTTGGGGCTGTCCCAGTGGTCCCCAGGCTGCCTCTCCCAGGAACTCTCCGGGGTGACACTGCCGTGTCCCTCCCTGGGCTCCCTGCAGAGCTGGCGTCCTGCCATCCCCCTCCCTGGTGCTGCCTTGGGGTGCACGGAATTGCTTTCTACAAACTGTGCAAAGGAAGTCTACTAGGGAAAACTCAGAAAAAAAAACAAAACCCAAACAAACAAAACCAACAAAAACCGACCCATTATCATCCAAACACCACAGGTGCTGTGATTTGGGCATATTTCCTTCTAGACTCTTCCCCGCTAATGTGCATCTCTGCGTATAGCTGAAATCGTAGCACAGACATAATCGGCTAGCCAGCAGGCTCTCACGAGTATCTGTCCATGCCGCGGTGGTTTCCACACACGTCCTAGCTGGCCCTGAGTATCGGGGCCGCTGTCGTATCCCTAAGTTTTAAAGAAAATGTTTCACGGTGGAGAATTTCAGACGTACCCAGACTGCAGTGAGTAGAACAAGGGCTCCTTGTGTTCCATCACCCAGATTCCACAAGTATCACCTCATGGCTCACCCACCCCGGTATTTTTTTTTTTTTCAAATTTTTGCAGTAAAATATGTATAGCCTAAAACTTACCATCTTTTTTTTTTTATTTCGGCATATTATGGGGGTATAGATTTTAAGGTTTCAATAAATGCCCATTGCCCCCCTCAAACTTACCATCTTGACCATAATTTTTTTTTTTTTTTTGAGTCAGAGTCTCACTCTGTTGTACAAGCTGTAGTGCCGTGTCATCAGCCTAGCTCACAGTAGCCTCAGACTCCTGGGCTCAAGCGATCCTCCTGCCTCAGCCTCCCGAGTAGCTGGGACTACAGGCACGCACCACCACGCCTGGCTAAGTTTTTCTATATATTTTTAGTTGTCCGATTAATTTCTTTCTATTTTTATTAGAGACAGGGTCTCACTCTTACTCAGGCTGGTCTCGAACTCCTGACCTCAAACCATCTTCCTGCCTCAGCCTCCCAGAGTGCTGGGATGACAGGTGTGAGCCACCTTGTCCGGCCAACAGCATCAGCTTTTATGGGCACAATGCAACTCGTTTCTTCCGGGTGCGTGAGGGGACGGGGAACAACCTCCTGCACCTGCACGTTCCTCCGAAAATCTGGAGCTCCAGAGCTTCCGATCCGCTGAGGAATTTCTCGAAACCTTGGAAGGGAGGGAAAAATAACCTTGCCCTTGGCGCTCTTCCTGCTGTCTGTGCGTGGCTGCTCTGTGCTCCGTGCTGCTGTCTCGTGCAAACTGCCAGGCCCGGCGAGCAAGCCCTGCCGTTGGGCACGCAGAGGTGGCTGCAGTCTTCGACACACCCATGTCTACCGGTGGCCAGGGTCGGAGCCAAGATTTGCACCTGGGCAGCCGTGCCCGGCAGGTGAACGTCTACCTGGGGACTGGATCGGAGAGAGAGTGACACATGCCAGAGTCGGAAGCGGCCCCCACCCCGCAGGGCGTGGCATGGTGCGAGCTCCGTGGCGAGGCAGGGACCCGGCTGGCTGTGGACACCTGCGGAAGGGAGAGTCCCAGAGGCCACTGTCAACGATCCCTCTTCGCAGCACCTGGGCAGCAGGTGTCAGCCCCGCCCCGGCGTTGTAGGCCCCCTGGCTGCGAGGGACCCTCTGTCCATTGCAGGACGGGGGCCCGGACGACCTCGCCGAGGCTGGGGAGCCTCCGCCCTGTGCAGCCTCTGCCGTCCCACCAGGGAGCTGCCCGTTTGCGACTTGGCTTCCTGCAGGTCTGCCGGGGAGGGGCTGTGCAGGTGACACTGGCAGGCGTGTTCTCAGCCGTGTCGCGGAGACTTGTGAGAGTCGTTCCGGCTTCCTGCGCTGGTCTAGCGCGTCGGGTCTTCTCCTCTGCATCTTCGAGACTGGCCGATGCTGGAGCAGGATCAGTGGGGCCAGGGGCCAAATGCCACCCCCCCACGAGGCCTCCTGGAGAAGGCCCCCTGCCCGCCCCAGGCTTCCCATTCCGGATCCTTCTCCGCAGCGGTAGGTGCTGCACCCTGTCGGGGTGCCGGGAGGAGGGGCAGGGTTCTGGAGGTGGAAGCTCCTTGCATGCATCTCCCCAGACTTTCTGGGAGACGGGGTGTCCCTTATAAAGTCATAAACACAAAATACAGACGCAGCCAGGAAAGCGCTGTGCAGGCTGAGTCCTGCTCAGCTGTGAGAGGGGGTGCGGCGCTGTGGCAGCGGGCTGTCAGGCAGCTCCCCTGGGCCCCCCCGCAAACACAAAGCAGCCCTCAGTCCCTGCGCCCAGGGCGGGCGGGGCCGATGGGGCTCAGGGAAGAGGGGGAGCAGTTCTCCAGGCACCGCAGCATCCTGGGCTTGCGGGCTCTTCCTCTGACCCCTGTTTGCTGTGCGATAGAGAACGCTGGGCCGAAGCCAGAGGGTCTCCTTGGAGCCCATCTAATCCCTGGACGATGGGAAACACAGCCCGGGGCCTGCTCGGGGCTCCTTCCGCCGGAGGTGTGCTGGCGGACTCCAGCAACCAGCTCTGCTGGGGGAAGCCCTGGTTGCCTGGCGTGTGCCCACGACGTGGTGCCAATACTCCCGCCGTGGCGATGGCGTGCCGCCACCGTGGCGTCGCGGAGGAGGAACTGGAAGGAAACACGCGGAATGGGCTCTGGTGCCAGCTGGGTCCCACTCCCCCAGCCCCCACGATGCTCCTGCTGGTACAGAACCGTCACCCGCCCTGCTGCTACCGCGTTTCCCCAAAAACCAGACAGGGTCTTATATTTACGTTTCCTCAAGAAGACACCCCAGGGCTTATTTTCAGGGGATGTGCTATTTTCCCCTCAAAGCCTCAGCTCATAGCACGCACAGGATGGCCGGGGGGAGCCGACCCTATGGGTGGGGCTGCCCGCACCTGTCCGGTCACCTCTGGGACAGCAGCTGTCATGACGGGGCGGATGAGAAGGGCTGCTCGTCGTCTTTCCCGCTCCTCGACGACACGCACGGGTCGTGCAGACGCGCTGCGCAGCACGCCCAGCACTAGGTCTCATTTTCAGGGCGGGGCTTCTATTGCGCAAACGCTTAGAAACCCTGCTAGGGCTTATTTTATGGGGAGGGCTTATTTTCGGGGAAACACGGTAGTCCCTTGCCCTCTCGATGCATGTGCTGGGTCTCGCCCGGCCCCGGGGAGGGCTTCAGGGAGAGAACACACCGGAGTGAGAGTCAGTGTCCCATGACGGTGCTGATGTCAACGTCGGGACCAGTCACTTTTGCTCCTGCAGCCTCAGTTGGCTCTTCTGTCAAATGGGTACCACAGCCCCACCTCAGAATGGTCGGGAGGGTCAGATGAAATCAAATGGCCATGAAACTTTCCACTTCAAAGATAATTTCAAAAGCCACCATTAAAAGCAGGGAAGGCGGCTCTGGCACGAGCCACAGGAGGTAGTCAGTGAACGTTATCTTCAAAACAGCTTCATGGTTTGTTTTTTTTTTTTTTGAGACAGAGTCTCACTTTGTTGCCCAGGCTAGAGTGAGTGCCGTGGCATCAGCCTAGCTCACAGCAACCTCAGACTCCTGGGCTCAAGCGATCCTCCTGCCTCAGCCTCCCGAGTAGCTGGGACTACAGGCATGTGCCACCATGCCTGGCTAATTTTTTGTATATATATATTTTAGTTGGTCAATTAATTTCTTTCTATTTTTGGTAGAGACAAGGTCTCACTCAGTCTGGTTTTGAACTCCGGACCTTGAGCAATCCGCCTACCTCGGCCTCCCAGAGTGCTAGGATTACAGGCGTGAGCTACCACGCCTGGCCAGCTTCATGGTTTTTATTTTTGTTTTGTTTTGTTTTGTTTTGAGACTGAGTCTCACCGTGTTGCCTGGGCTAGAGTGCCGTGGTGTCAGCCTAGCTCACAGCAACCTCCAACTCCTGGGCTCAACTCCTGCCTCAGCCTCCGGAGTAGCTGGGACTACCGGCATGCGCCACCATGCCCGGTTCATTTTTTCTATATATTTTTAGTTGACAAATTAATCTCTTTCTATGTTTAGTAGAGACGGGGTCTCACTCTTGCTCAGGCTGGTTTCGAACTCCTGACCTCCAGCGATCCTCCCGCCTCCGCATCCCAGAGTGCTGGGATTATAGGCTTGAGCCACCGCGCGCCCGGCCAGCTTCATGGTTTTTGAGACCAGACAAAACTCTCAAACAGTCACAAGGTCAAAAACGATTATGTATTTGGCTTTGGAGTCCAAACTATTTCTTGGAAAAAACGGGAGCGAATGTCGTTCTGAGAACTCGCAACGAAGTAAAACCCCAAATAAGGGAATTAGAAAAAGCCTGTCGTTAGGAGAAAGCAGCAAATTATCAGAAAGCACATGGACAACAGGGCCAGGAGCCACCGAGGGAACCTCGCGTCCAGGGGCCGTCCTCGCTGGGCCCACGTCCCCGGCACCCCCTGCAGCGCGGTTCTGACTCCCAGAAGTGGGAGGGCACCAGGCCCCCCCGCACCCCCCCACGGCCCTCCACTGCGAATGAGGAAATGGCCCGGGTGGTTATGTAAGTCCTCCTCCTCATAAATCTTAGAGCTCGGGACCTCAGGGGACCTGTAGTTCAGTGCTCGCTCGCCCTGGAGGGAGGGCGAGCTTGGCCCCCAGCTTTACAACTCAGGTCTCCGAGAGCCAGAGAGGTGACACAGCCAGGTGACACACGGCTGATCAACTGCAGGCTAGGGCCAGGCGTGGTGGCTCGCGCCTGTCATCCCAGCACTCTGGGAGGCCGAGGCAGGAGTATCGCTCGAGGTCAGGAGTTCTAGACCAGCCTGAGCAAGAGCGAGACCCTGTCTCTACTAAAAATAGAAAGAAATTCATTGGCCAACTAGAAATATGATGTAGAAAAATTAGCCGGGCATGGTGGCGCATGCCTGTAGTCCCAGCTACTCGGGAGGCTGAGGCAGGAGGATCGCTTGAGCCCAGGAGTCTGAGGTTGCTGTGAGCCAGGCTGACGCCACGGCGCTCACTCTAGCCTGGGCAACAAAGTGAGACTCTGTCTCAAAAAAAAAAAAAAAAAAAATGCAGGCTGGACCCAGGTGCTCAGTTTCTGCCATGGCCTGGGGCCTCCCCCAGGAGGGCTGGGGGACTTTCCTGCCCTGGACACACAGAGGCCACTGAGCTGTGTTCGCGTGTGGCTGCCCATGCAGTGGGGGGTGGGGGGCACATGCTCTTCCAGCCAGGCAGGGGTGCACCACAGATAATAGGTGTCAGAATGAAGGAGTCCCAGTGCCAGGTGGGGGCGGCAGCAGGAAGGTCACCGGCTGTCCCGGAGCCCGACACCTGCTCTGAGAACTGCCCCACCCACACCGGGCGGAACAGATCCCGGGAGGAGTCCCCAAGCTCTAAGGCCGCCGGCGCCGCGTCCGGCGTGGCCCTGAGCGCCAGGTGAAAAGGGACTCGTCCGTCACGCAATGAGGGGCGGGCGCAGACAGAAGCGAGTCCTGAGCCTGCAGCTCCCACGGGTCGGGTGACAGGGCCAAACCGCCGTCTGCTGTTGGCCGGGCTCTCGGGAGCCCCGGGGACAGGCAGGTGGGGGCGGGAGACGGGGTCAGGCCCTCAAGGGCCTAGCCGTCCCCCTGGGAAGGCGGGCGTTTGGGAAACGGCCGCTGAACAGAACGCACACGCGAATGTGGTCCTGACCCCGTGCCCAGGCGGAGTCCCCCGCTCCAGCGGGGCCGGGCTGGTTTTCAGTTCCCCATGGAGCCGCCGTTCCCAGGCTGCTGCTGCCGGGGCAGCGGGCGGCCCAGCTGGAAGGCCTGGCCGCAGGTCTGTGGTCCCCCCCACCGCGGCCGGCCCGGCAGCTGGGAGTGGGGCTCTGCGTGCCAGCGCCTGCCCGACAGCTCAGGGCTGCGTCACAGCTGGGACGGGGACAGAGGCGCTGGGCTGTCTGGCGTGCGAGCGTCAGATTCCAGATGGGCCCTGCGGTGCGGTTCTTTCCTTCCGAAGAACTGGCACCGGCCCCCTTGCCCTGAGCCTGGGCCCAGCTCTGAGGGCCTCCTGGCCAGGTATGCACCCACACGCACCTGCACCCACGCGATGGCCTCCTGGCCAGGTGTGCACCTGCCACCCACACACACCTGCACCCACGCGATGGCCTCCTGGCCAGGTGTGCACCTGCCACCCACAGGCACCTGCACCCACGCGATGGCCTCCTGGCCAGGTGTGCACCTGCCACCCACACGCACCTGCACCCACGCTCTGTCTCTGGGGTGTCCGGGGCTGCGTCTAGACTGGAGCAGGGGAGAAGGCCTTTGGGGGGGTGCGCTGAACTGAAGGCCCTGACTGGGAGTCCCATGTCTGACTTGGTGGCAGAGGCCGGGTGGAGGGGACAGTCTTTCCGTGCCCCTCTGTTCCCTGCAGGCCTCCAGCTGGGGCTCAGCCCTGCAAAGGGCCGGGCTGCAGCCACATGGCCTGCTTCCAAGACTCACGATGGGGGTGGGGGAGCAAGGGAAGTCCCCACGTGCACGAACTCGGGGACAGTTCTTGTTATCAGCAAGTTGCAAGCAAAAAAACAGTCCTAAATAAGTCCCCAGGAGAAGACTGACCGGCCATTCCTCTCCCTGAGGCATTATTCTGTGTCTGAATCCACGTCTAGAAGCTTCCCAGCCTGGATAGGCACAGTCACGCGGACCCAGAGACCACCAGCCCGTCCCCACGTCTGCTCCATGTTTACACGCCGGGCAGGGCAGCGCCGGGGCCTCTCGGAGCTTCGGAACGGGCAGGAGGATCCCTTGAGCCCAGGAGATTGAGGCTGCAGCGAGCTATGACGACGCCCCTGCACTCCAGCCTGGGTGACAGAAAGAGACCATGTCTTAAAAAAATAAAAAAAGCACAGAGTATCTTGTTGTATTTATTTCTTTGGTTCTAACCATGCCTGGGATGATCCACTTCAGGCACTCAGAGCCACTCTTACTTGTTCCAGGGACGGTGGGATCCTCCCCACACTCGAGTTCCCAGGCGCCGGGCAAGGGCCGCCCTGGGAGGCCGCCCTGCAGGGCCGGCGGTCTCAGGCCTGCCGCGTGCGCGCTCCCGCACGGTGTCACGGCCGGTCTCTCCGTCACTGCCTCCGTCCTCTGACCACTCCGCTTCAGTCTGCGACTTCGCAAACCCCTGCCCAGGGTCCCGGCGCTCTTGCCCTGACCCTCCCCACGCTGGGGAGGGACCCCGGAAAGTTCTAGACAGAGCTGTCCCCACGCCACCACCGTGCCTTTGTTTTTGTTTGTTTGTGCTTTTGAGACAGAGTCTCACTCTGTTGCCCGGGCTAGAGTGAGTGCCGTGGCGTCAGCCTCCCTCACAGCAACCTCAGACTCCTGGGCTCAAGCGATCCTCCTGCTTCAGCCTCCCCAGTAGCTGGGACTACAGGCATGCGCCACCATGCCCAGCTAATTTTTTTCTATATATTTTTAGTTGGCCAATTAATTTCTTTCTATTTTTAGTAGAGACGGGGTCTTGCTCTTGCTCAGGTTGGTCTTGAACTCTTGACTTTGAGCGATCCTCCCGCCTCCGCCTCTCAGAGTGCTAGGATTACAGGCGTGAGCCACCGCGCCCAGCTGGTGCCCCTTGTTTTGACCGTCCTGTGCCTCCACCTTCATTTAGGGTTTTTATCGCTCTTCTACTGCACGCTCCAGGTGTACACCTGTGTGTGCCTTTGCTTGGATCTCCTGGCCCAAGGACTAATTCGGTCTTCGGTGTTAGTGCTTCAGCTCTGGCCCTTTTACAATAGAAATGCATAAGTCCTGGCCGGGCGCGGTGGCTCACGCAAGCAATCCTAGCGCTCTGGAAGGCCGAGGAGGGAGGATCGCTCAAGGTCAGGAGTTTGAGACCAGCCTGAGCAAGAGCGAGACCCCGTCTCTACTAAACATAGAAAGAGATTAATTTGTCAACTAAAAATATATAGAAAAAATCAGCCGGGCACGGTGGCGCATGCCTGTAGTCCCAGCTACTTGGGAGCCTGAGGCAGGAGGATGGCTTGAGCCCAGGAGTCTGAGGTTGCTGTGAGCGAGGCTGACGCCACAGCACTCTAGGCCGGGCGACAAAGTGAGACTCTGTCTCAAAAAAAAAAAAAAAAAAGCAATGCACGAGTCCAGATCTTTTATAAATCATCTGGTTTCTGGCTTGCACTTCCCACCCTTCCGTGTCTCAGGTCATGGACGTGTCTCCGTGTGACTCTTCGGCTACCGACCACCGTGCAGCCAAGCGCGTCCCCCGCCCGGCACCCGCTCAGGCCTCTGCTTCTCTCTCCCGAGTGTCACCACTCCCACCCCTTCCTCGCACCCTCTCCGAGCCTCCGGAGCCAAGAGCGTGTTTGCTCTGACGACACAGCATGAGGCCGCTGCTGGCGGGAGGCTGGGCGGGACCGCGGTGACGGACGGGTCCGGTTTAAACAGCGCGGCCACTTCCCTCCCCGGCATGCTATCGCGGCTATCTCCCGCGGGGCCGCCGGCTCAGGCTGTGCCTTGTCTCACGCTGTTCACGCGCCCGTGTGCTTCTGAAGGTCACAGGCAGCTTAACCGCACTCGGGACGGGAGGCGGATGGTGGGCGGCCGGGCTCTGGGTTATGTACGGGCGTGTGTCAGGCCGCTGGCCTTGTCCGGCGGCGGCCTTGACATTCCCCGTTTGGCGTGGCTTGCAGAGAATTCCTGTTTTTTTTTATTTTTAGTTTTGGAGTGCTGGCCGAAGAATGTGGAGCGGGGGCGGCTGGTTCCGTTGAAATATGTTTGCCCTTAACATAAACCCTGCACGACCTTCCGTGCCCGCGGGCGGTCCGGGGCAGGCGTGTTGAGGGTGCAGACACGCATGCGGAGGCTGGGGACTCAGCCCGCCGCACCGAGGACTCCTGAGGAAGGGTGGATTTCTTCCCCTTGCCCCGCAGGGTGCTCCTCACGTCCTGTCTAACCCTGGGCACCTGCCTCTCAACCGGAAGGAGGACTGACTACACTGAACTTGTTCCTTGAGGCAGTTGCCTTCGCCTCGTGGCCCATTTTTTTTTTTTTTTTTCTTGAAAGCCTTGCTCTCCAGAAAAAAAATTTGCAAAGTTTCGGAACTCACATATCTACACACTGGGCAAGCAACGTGCCCGTACGAGCCCTCTCCGGTCCTGCCCTCTCGTTCCCGGTCTCCCCTTCCTTCCAGATCCCCGGAGAAGGCCGGAGCTGGGGTTGGCGGTGTCTGAGGGCTGCGGATCTCTGAGCACCGTGACACCGCCACCAACGTGAGGGCTGTCGCTCTTGCGGGCAGCCACAGCGAGCCTGGAAATCTGGTATCCCAGAACAGCGGCGTGAAGGAGAAAAGACAACCCACCAGCGGGCATTTGCGGGGCTGAGCCTGTGTGCCCAGGGCAGAACGGCGGCTGATGCCAAGGCCTGGAGGGAAGACAGGGGGCAGCGGGGTTGCGTGTCCACTCCGAGCGTTGGGAGGAGGAAGAGGAGGAAGAGGAGGAAGAGAAGGGTCCCCACTGCTGTAGGCAGCTGTAGCTGGCGGGTTCCTACCTGGGGGGGAGCTGGGCCCCTCGGGGGCCTCATACGCCGACCGGGGGTCCCAGCGTGGCGTGCAGGCCCGACGTAGCCGGTGGTGGTGGCCTCGCTCTTAATTGTGCTCCTTTTTACTCTTAAAGGTTGTGCCAGGCCGGGCGCGGTGGCTCACGCCTGTAATCCTAGCGCATTATGGGAGGCCAAGGTGGGAGAATTGCTCGAGGTCAGGAGTTCGACACCAGCCTGAGCAAGAGCGAGACCCTGTCTCTACTAAAAATAGAAATTAATTGGCCAACTACAAATAAATAGAAAAAATTAGCCGGGCGCGGTGGCTCAAGCCTGTAATCCTAGCGCTCTGGGAGGACAAGGCAGGTGGATCGCCACACAAATACAATCCTAGAAATAAGATGCTTGGTAATCAAATGGAAGACTTGGAGGGAAGTATTATCTCCAAGAGTTTTACGTGTCTTGGAATCCAGTGTGCCTCTCACTGGCTCTTCTGGGCAGAGAACAGAGAAACAACGAAGGTGGCGGAGGATGTCTGGAGAACGCCCGGGATTGATGACGACACGAGTTTTCCATCTAGGGACACAGAGCAGGACACGGGAGAAGAAATCCCCCGTCATGCACACACCTGGGACAGCTGGAGGGAGGAGCCCTCGCAGGGCCATGTGGACCAGCGCCCGCGGACCGAGCTCAGCGCCGTGGGAGCAGACGGCAGCAGAGGGGCATCCCGAAGAGATGAGCGAAAACAGCCGTCAAGCTGGCGTCTAGACCCAGCGACGCTGCCACCCCCGAGTCGCAGCGAAACAAAGCCACTTCTCACAATAGCTAAGAGAGAGTTCCCACCAGTGACCTGCACTGGGAGACTCTTCAGAGGCTGTGTTCCAGAATGAAGCCATGGAACACGAAGGGAAGGTATACCCAGGTCTCAGCCTGGTCCAGCAGCGACTCCATCCCACCCCACCCCATTCCCATGCCCATGCCACTCCATCCCATCCTATCCCGACCCACCCCACCCCACCCCATTCCCATGCCACTCCATCCCATCCTATCCCGACCCCATCTGACCCCACCCCATCCCATCCCACTCCTCCATCCCATCCCATCCCATTCCATCCCATTCCATCTCACCCCATCCTATCCCACCCCATCCTATGCCATCCCACCCCACCCTAACCTATCATACCCCATCCTATCCCACCCCATCCTATCCCACCCCACCCTATCCCATCCCACCCCATCCTATCCCATCCCACTCCATCCCATCCCATTCCATCCCACCCCATCCCACCCCACCCTATCCCATCCCACCCCTCCATCCCATCCCATCCTATCCCATCCCACCCCTCCATCCCATCCCACCCTATCCCACCCCATCCCATCCCATCCCATTCCATCCCACCCTATCCTATCCCATCCCATTCTATCCCACCCTATCCTATCCCACTCCATCCCATCCCATTCCATCCCACCCCACCCTATCCCATCCCACCCCTCCATCCCATCCCATCCCACCCCTCCATCCCATCCCACCCCACCCCTCCATCCCATCCCATTTCACCCCTCCAATCCCATCCCATTCCACCCCTCCAATCCCATCCCATTCCACCCCTCCATCCCATCCCATTCTACCCCTCCAATCCCATCCCATTCCACCCCTCCATCCCATCCCATTCTACCCCTCCATCCCATCCCATTCTATCCCACCCTATCCCATCCCATCCCATCCAACCCACCCTATCCCATCCCATCCCACCCCTCCATCCCATCCCACCCCACCCTATCCTACCTTATCCCATCCCATTCCATCCCACCCCACCCTATCCTACCTTATCCCATCCCACCCCTCCATCCCATCCCATTCCATCCCACCCCAGCCTATCCCATCCCATTCTATCCCACCCCATCCTATCCCACCCCTCCATCCCATCTCATTCCATCCCACCCCACCCTATCCCACCCCACCCTATCCCATCCCACCCCATCTCATCCCACCCCATCTCATCCCACCCCATCTCATCCCACCCCATCTCATCTCATCCCATCTCATCCCCATCACATCCCATTCCACCCCACCCCACCCCATCCCATCCTATCCCATCTCACCCTATCCCATCCTATCCCACCCCATCCCATCCCACTCCATCCCATCCCATCCCATCTAATCCCCATCTCATCCCATCCCCATCTCATCCTATCCCATCCCATCCCATCCTATTCCATCCCACCCCATCCCCTCCCACCCCACCCTATTCCATCTCATCCCGTCCCATTTTTCTGAGGTCACGGCAAGCGTATAAGCAGAACCGGGAGGACCGCGGTCAGGGGCGAGTCCCTGGGCTGGGTCTGCTGGCCCCGGGCCGTGCAGGGGCTGCTGGCCGCCGCACAGAACTCTTGCCGAAAGGAGGTTTTCTCTTCGCTGTCACGAACACAGCAAACCGCGGGCGGATCTGCTTATTTGCTTTCTCTCTCAGTGGAAGGGAGAAGCCTCTACAAGAAACAACTTTTTCAGCAGATCCAGTGTATTTTTTTAACCTCTCATCTTCCCCCCCTGCCATTGTGACATGTCTACATGAAATCGGCCACAGGAAGGAAGCCTGGTGGAGAAGCTATTTTCTGAACATCCCTCTATACCCCGGATTTCACAACACGCAGACACTGAGGTGGAGCGGCGGGGACCGGAGCCCCCGCGGCAGCTGCAGTTCGGGAGCCAAATGCCGCCGGGAGCACCTGCAGGGGCGCAGGCCGCCTCCCACAGGCAGCAAAGGTGAGCACCGCGGAGCTCGCTCAACGTTCGCCGTGAAGACAGAGACTCTCTGCACCGGACTCTAAACCCTTCTGTAACCGAGGCCAAACTGGGAGTTCAGCTCAGTGAGATTCTGCAATGGGGAAGTTAAGAGTTTGTTAAGAAGGGTGAGAAAAAATAGAATGACCCAGCGACCGGGGGGTGCCAGTGACCCAGGACCGCTGCTTTGGAAAGCGCACTTCCATTTAAGGTGGGCGGCCCAGGGCCTTGGTGTGTGGCCCCGAGGACTGCACGGCCAACACTGGAGTCTTGTATAGGTACTCGCCACGGCGTCCGTGTAGATGGCGGCAGGGGGGCCCTGCAACCTGCCTGCCAGTCCTGCCTCCGCAAGCGTGCGTCGCGTTTGCACGAAGACCGTCTGCACCTGGTAGGACTGGACGTCCACGCTGTAGGCACGAGAGAAACCACCTGGACTCCTGGCTGCTGTGATCTGTCATCACCCTCGCGCCTGCCCGCTGGAGCTGGTCATCTCTGTGCCCCTCTGGGTCAACGTTCGCACGTTGCAAGCCCCGTGTTTCCCCAAAAACAAGCCCTACCCATACAATTAGCCCTGGCAGGGTTTCTAAGCATTCTCGCAATAGAAGCCCCACCCCGAAAATAAGACCCGGTGATGGGTGTGGCTGCGCAGCGCGTCTGCACAACCCGTGCATTTCGGGAGCGGGAAAGAACACGAGCAGCCCTTCTCATCTGCCCCGTGAGAGCTCTGTGGCTCCACAGGAGAGATTGGGGCCAGTGGTTCTAAAGGAAATAGAGTTGCAAGAAATTCAGGATGGAATTTGGGGTTTGGAGAGTGATGATGATGTTCCAGAAGACGACGACTTAACTCTATTTGGATCAATGTAGATGGTTGTACCATACTTAAAAAAAAAAAAAATCCCCTGAAAATAAGCCCTAGGGCGTCTTCGTGGGGAAGAATAAATACAAGACCCTGCCTTGTTTCGGGAAAACACGGTACCACTCTCACTGCCTGCCGGGAGCCCGCTGCTTCACACATCTCATTAGATCTTCGAGGTGGATTCTTCCGTTTGCAGCTTGCAAAGGAGGCCGCAGGCTCAGCAGATGAAAGGGACTCTTGGGTCAGGGCACATGCGGGAGCCGGGTGCAGCGCCGTGGGGCTCTGAGGACTGTACGGTCAGAATCCGAGCCCCCTTGTCCCCAGCGCTGCACCCCATGGAGTGCGATGCCCACGTGAGCGCAGCTGGAGTGGCCTTTCCACCCTCCTCACCAGCATCTCTGCAGAGGGACCGGCTCCAGCCGAGACGAGGCCATGCTCATTCCCAGGCACTGCTCTCTTCGACGCGGTGTCTTTCCCGTCTTTGTATTTATCGACGTAGCAAACGTTCGTCTCTTTCCCCCATGCCTGAGCTTCAGAGCATTAGGGAACAAACCGACGGGAAGACGTATCAGTCAGCGTTGGTGCATAACAAACAGGCCCCTCCCCAAACTTCACGGCTCACGACAGCGGTGATGTATTATTCTTCACACGTCCGTGCGTTGACTGGGTGATTCTTCCAGCTGGTCTCACCTGGGTTCACCCGTGTGGCAGCGGCCAGCGGAGAAACCTGTCGCCCTGGAATCTTCAAACGACAGTGAGGACGTCCCAACAGGATGAAAGCAGGAGCTGCCCAGCCTTGGAAGTCACATTCTGTTGGTCAAAGCGTGTCACAGGCCACGCCAGAGGCAAGGAGTGGGGAAACGGACTCCATCTCTCCATGGCAGGAGCGGCAGAGCCACGTGACCAGGAGAGTGAGGGGAAGCACGAGGCGTGCTGGGGCGGGGTCATTATCATGGCAGCCCCCATCGATGGCACAGCGGGTTCCCAGCAGAGTCAGCGCTGGAACCCAGGAACCCGATTTTGTTCCTTTCCATGACAACACCTAAGGCCCCAGGGGTTTTCCCGGAGTGTCCCTAGTTCACTGGCAGGCTTCCGGTGGTGGGGCATCCGGGAGAGACCGCCCGGGCCAGCGAGTGTCCTTCCCAGCGTCCCGTATCTAGGAGACGACGACCTCACGGTGCAGCCACCGCCTTGCCACACCCCTCCAGCCATCCTCACCCTCCCAGGTGCCCCAGGATGGGGGGATTCTTAGTTATCCCACCAGAGCCGGGGTGCGAGATGACTCACCTACCAGGGTCAGGGGAGAAAATACTAGAACTTCCACTTCTATTCCCATTTGCCTAAAATGGAAATTAAGTTTGCTAATGCCCAGAAGGGGAGAAGCACCAGCACGCTTGCTTGGTGCTGACGTCCGGTGTCAAGTGCCACGTGTGGGACCAAGAAGGTCCTGAGAGCGCAGGGGAAACCCCGCAGCCCGGACGCGGCGGCACACTGGGACGCGGGCAGTGTGCGCTTCTGACGAGCTGGCCCCAGGACGGCAGTGTCTTAACACAGCACTGCGCCGTGACTCTCAGCCAAACAGAGGGTGACCACGGAAATAACTCGTATGGTGTGTAGACAGGCAACCCGCCCTAAAGAGACGCCCAGCGTAGGGGCGAGAGCTTTGTTCTTTTCCCTCGAGCCACAAGTTCCAAACTGCTGAGTGTTTTTGGGTCATGACACATGGCCACCTGACCATGCGCTATAATTTCTCTATATAACATATGCGTAGTGTTTATCTTATAAATACACGTACGCACTGAAATGGGTACACCCAACCTGTCTCTCTCTTTTTTTTTTTTTTTTTTTTTTTTTTTTTTTTTTTGAGACAGAGTCTCACTTTGTTGTCCAGGCTAGAGTGAGTGCCGTGGCGTCAGCCTAGCTCACAGCAACCTCAAACTCCTGGGCTCGAGTGATCCTTCTGCCTCAGCCTCCCGAGTAGCTGGGACTACAGGCATGCGCCACCATGCCCGGCTAATTTTTTATATATATATATCAGTTGGCCAATTGATTTCTTTCTATTTATAGTAGAGACGGGTTCTCGCTCTTGCTCAGGCTGGTTTTGAACTCCTGACCTTGAGCAATCCGCCCGCCTCGGCCTCCCAAGAGCTAGGATTACAGGCGTGAGCCACAGCGCCCGGCCTCTTTTTTTCTTTTTTGAGATACAGTCTCACTCTGTTGCCCAGGCTAGAGTGAGTGCCGTGGCGTCAGCCTCGCTCACAGCAACCTCACACTCCTGGGCTCAAGCGATCCTCCTGCCTCAGCCTCCCAAGTAGCTGGGACTACATGCGCCACCATGCCCGGCCAATTTTTTTCTACGTATTTTTAGTGGTCCAGCTAATTTGTTTCTAGCTCTAGTAGAAAAGAGGGGGGTCTCGCTCTTGCTCAGGCTGGTCTCGAACTCCTGACCTCGAGCAATCCGTCCGCCTCGGCCTCCCAGAGTGTTGGGATTACAGGCGTGAGCCACCGCGTCCGGCCTAACCTGCCTCTTTGCGGTAGAAGAAATTCAGACCATGAACAGAGAATTTTGAAAACCCATCACGTGCTGGGTTCGGGCTTCTAGAACATCACACTCAATTCCCAGGCTGGTTAACTATAAGATCAATGCTCTTAGGTCCAAAGGTCTAAAGGAGCGGGAGGCTGAGCCCCACCAGGCCCGTCCCAGCTTCCCCCAGCCTGGTGGCTGCTCTCACCTGGGTCCGGACATGGCCCAGGTCTGCAGGGGCTGAGACGTCCCGACAGCCGGCGGCGTCCTTACCCTCACGCATCGCAGCCCGGCTGGCTTTGCGGTAGCGCTGGCGTCGGGAGGAGGAAGTGAGATTCAGCCACTCGACTGGCCCTCCACGGGTCTCCCCGTGCCCTGCCTTCTCTCTCTGGCACCTGCGACAGGCTGCCGGGCTGCAGAGGGAGGAGGCGCGTGGTCACGGGGCCGCAGCGGTCTCTGGGTCCCCTCCCGCTCTGGGTGCACGTTAGGGTCTGCAAAGCGTGCTCCGAGGAGGGAGGAGGCGGGAGATCTTGGGTGCTGGGAGACGGCACCTCTTGCCAGGCACAGGTTTGGCCACCTGTGCTGGGCTGGATGCCGGCTCCCTGAGGAGATGCCCACGTCCTGATGCCCAGAGCCTACGAGCGTGACCCTGTCTTGGCAGGCGTCACTAAGCTAAGACTCTCGGGAGAGGTCATCCTGGACGGCCTGGCTGGGCCCCGAGACCCGTGTCAGGTGCACTCACGAGAGGAGGAAGACTCAGGTACACAGAGGAGGCCGCGTGGAGACAGAGGCAGAGACTGGAGTGAGCAGCCACAAGCCTAGGGACACCTGGAGCCACCAGGAGCGGCAAGAGGCAGGAAGGGACCCTCCCCTGGAGCCTCCAGAGGCAGCTCGGCCCTGCCCACACCTGGGTTTGCACCTCTGGTCCCCGGAGCTGGGAGAGGATGGGTTTCTGCCGTGTCAGCCCCAAGAAGGTTTGTGGTACGTCGCTACAGAGACGCACGCATCCCTGAGCCAGGGTTCCCCGGAAACTCGGAGCACGATGCTCGGCTCCTGTGCCCACGGGTGTCTTCTCGCGGTGGGAGTGTCACCTCCCCGGCGGGGAGGGAGAGAGCCGGGCTCCCCCGAAGTCTCAGGGGAGCCCGGTCCCGCGTGTGTCAGCCCTGGGACAGTGAGGGCTGGACGTCATGTGCCGCTCGGGGTCTGCCGGGGGTGGGGTGGGGTCCTACCTTGGTGTCTCTTCCGGAAACGTGGTGGTTTCTCAGTGGGGACCGGGTGGCACATGCTGCCTCGCGCGCTGGCGATGTCACCCGAGTTTCCTTCTTCGGTCCTTTTGTCCTTCAAGGAACGGAAGGGAGCAGAAGACAGCTGAGGTCCTGCGTGGAGTTTCCCAGGGCGACTCCAACAAATTACTGCAAACGCTTAAAACAGCACGCATTTATTCTCTTATGGTTCTGGAGGCCAGGGGTCAGACACGGGTCTCCGCGAGTTAAAATCAGGGTGTGGGCGGGGCGGGCTCCTTCTGGCGGCTCCGGGCGCACCTGTTCCCTGCTTTTCCGGCTCCCAGCGGCAGCCCACTTTCCGTGGCTTGTGGCTCCGCCCTCCATCCCCCAAACCGGCGGTGCAGCAGCTTCCCAGCCCGCTCGCTCTGAGCCCGCTTCCGTCCTCACCCCTTCGCCGGCTCCGGCTCTCATGCCCGCCTCTCACAAGGGCCCTGGGATCACACTGGACACACCTGGCCATCCCAGGACTCCGTCCCCGTCTCTGGTCCTTCATCACATCTCCTCTCTCCCCACGGCTCTCCTCTCAGCTCTCTGCACCTCCCCTCCCTCTCACGCCCTCCCTGTCCCCCCCCCCCGCCTCTTCCCGTCATGGGGGGGGGACACCGTTTGTCACCCCTGCACACGTGCGTTTGAGGGCTGTCGTCTCGGAATCTCCGTTTTCCTGTTCCCCGCCGTGTTCCTGGGACCTAGAGAGGATCGTCGGTTGAATTTTCCTTGAATGAAAAGTGTCTCTCCCTTTGCAACCCAAGTGCCCCTCACTACACGAGTGGATTCATAAAATGTGGTACAGGTGTACCATGGGGTACTGCTCGGCTCTAAGAAACAACGGTGATCTAGCACCGCTTGTATTTTCCTGGGTACAGCTGGAACCCATTCTACTAAGCGAAATAGCCCAGGAATGGAAAAACAAGCACCGCGTGTGCTCACCAGCAAATTGGTATTAACGGATCGGCACCTAAGTGGACACATAGGAATTACATCTGTCGGGTGTCGGGCAGGGGGGAGGGGGGAGGAGGGGCCGGGTATATTCACACATAATGAGCGAGACGTGCACCGTCTGGGGGATGGTCACGCCTGAAGCTCTGACTCGAGGGGGCGAGGGGGGGGGCAAGGGCAATATACGTAACCTTACCGCTTGTACCCCCATAATACGCTGAAATAAAACTGTCTCTCCTTGCACCCGTTCCCTCCACTCGCCGGGCATGTGCTTGTCCAGTGAGGGAGGAAGAAGGACGCCACGCTGCAACCCCAGGGGCTTTCCAGCCCGGCGTGAGGTGACGGTGATGTGAGCACGGTGGCCTCTTTACGTGACACCGTGCTGTGGGCAGCGCCAGCCTGGTGAGGTGGCGCCCGGGCACTTCGGGGCGGAGGAAGCAAAGCGTCCACGTCTCCAGGGGGCTGCCCGGCCCCTCGGCTCTGCCTCTGGCGGGGAGGTGGGGGCACGCACCTTCCCTCCCGGCCCCTCTGATCTCCGGGGGACGCAGGTGCAGGGTCAGGTGGGTGCGGGCGGCCCCGGGGCAGAGTCACCTGGGAGAGGGAAGGCTCGCTGAGGGCCAAGGTGGGGTGGGAAGGGACGTCCCTCGGCCCTGCTCAGCCACCGGGCACTGGCGTGGAGGCTCAACGTGGCACTTCTCCGGGCTTGGCGTTGGCCACGCCAGCAAGGCTCTGTGGGAAGAGCTTCCCCTTCCTTCTCTGCAGAGCGCGTGGGGCCTCCCCGGAGGACGGAGGGTGGCCGCTTTTGCAGGTGGGGGTGGAGGAGCTCAAGGGCACATCCAGAACATTCTCAACGGAGCCAAGGTAAACTGCAGTGCCCTTTCCTCCTGGGCCACCCTCACCTGTCATACGACAGCCCGTGGCAGGAGGGAGCCCAGGGCTGGGCACATCCAGGGGCTTTTTGGCCAGACCTGGTCCCCACCAGGGACCACTGTCTCGGCAGAGAGCTGGAGACACACGACCTCCACCTCGCAGGTGACGGTCTCTCATTGTCACCTTTGCACTTGTCACACGAGCGTCTGTGCCCGACAGAGGGGTTCACACTCGTGGAAGTCCTCAGTCCAGCTGCAGCGTAGCCGCTGAGACAGCAACACGGCAACAGATGACATTGAACAACCTCAGAAGTCACTTCCCATCCAGACCTGGGGACCGTGACCGATGCTGGTTTGTCCTTCCCCCGAAGACAGGCGGTGGGGAAAAAACCCGGGGCCGGTGTGTTTATGAACCAGGTTTCTGTCTTGCCATGGGCTGCTCCTGCCGGTGTTGTCCCCTGGTGCCTTTTATGGGCCACGGTTGTCACTCTGGCAGCCTGAGGGACTCCCCCAGCGTCCCGAGTGGTGCGTCCCTCGGACAGGAAGTGGCGCCTGACACTCAGTTTCCTTTTGTCTCAATTTCTTTTGCATCTAGCAACTCCGATACCTAGAGACTTGGGGGAAACCCCTTCCTAGGAATTTCTGGGGCTTTGGGCTTCTGCTGCTCGGACCTCCCGAGTGCCCGGGGACCGGCGGGAGAAGGGTGGCGTCCCTGAGCTGGGAGGTCCCCCAGCTCAAGCCGAGGAAACCAGGGTGACATAGAGCAGGCAGGGCAGGCCGTGCGGTTCCCCAGTGGACGGACGGCCACTCCTGCAGGGACCACGGCGCTCTGCCATTTCAGAAGCCACCAGGCCCCTCCTTGGGACTGTCTGTTGAGGGTGATGTCACAGGGGACAGTTCTTGCCTCTGCCACCGTAGAGAGACGCTGTCTCCTCCGGGTCCCCGACAGGGGGTCTGCGGGCTCCAGAACGGTGCCAAGGGGCGGTCGCAGTTTGCAGTTTGGGGAGCAGAGGCCACGGGGAGCAGAGGGAAGAGAGACAGAGGAGAAGGCAGCCACAGGAGGACACTGAGACTCGGTGGCTCTCAACGGGGGCGATTCTACTACCCCCAGGGGACATTGCCAGTGTCTGGAGGCATTTGTGGCTGTCACAGCCGGGGCTGCTACCACCGGCATCTTGCGGGTAGGGGCTGGGGTGCGCACGGGACAGCCCCCACCACGAGGAACGAACGCCCCGGCCCCAGCGTCCACAGCGCCGAGCTGGAGAAGGGAGTCACCCACAGGGGACCCGTCTCTCTTCCGGACTGCCCTGGACGCGCATTTCTGCCAGGTGACACCCGAAAGCAACGGGCAAGCATTGACGCCCACCAGAGCGTGCACGGGGGACCGAGGCGGCAGGGATGGCCGCAGCTTGGAAAGCCCGCGCTGACGCGGCAGCGGAGCACCGACAGGGCCCTGGGCACGTGGTCAAGCCCCTCTCTTAAGAGAGAAACCAAGAGCCTCAGCAGAGACTCTCGGGCTGCACGGGCTGCCGCGGGCTGGCCGGGGACACGGAGGCGGAGAGGAGGCGGCATCAGGAAAGCTCTGAAAATTCTGCAGAACGTTTTGCTTTTGCTCACGTAGGTTTAGAGGAATCCTCTGGCAAAACGAAACTGAAATCTTACTTTCCCCCTGGCAGTCTCCTGGTGACCCCAGGGCATAGCCTTGCCCTTGATCATAAACGTGGTCAGCAGCGTCCACCACGTGAGGCTTTTTTGGGGGAGTCAGCCTTGTGGAGGTGTCGTTTATAGACAATAACATTCACCAAGTTTAAAGCGTACGGCTTGATGAATTGTGACAGATGTGGACAGTTGCATCACCACCGAGGTCATGACCTAGAAAATTTCCACCATTCCAGAAAGTTCCCTCATTCCCCTTTGTAGTTAATCCCCTTGCTCAGCCCCCAGCTGCCTGCAACCCCCCTGATCTGACTTTTGTCACTGTGGTTTGGCCTTTTGAATAATTGTAGATAAGTGGGATCTTACCGATAAGCCAGTCTTTGCTGTCTGGATTTTTAAAGTTAATATAATGCCAGGCTGAGCAGGGTGGCTCACGCCTGCAATCCCAGCGCTCTGGGAGGCCGAGGCAGGAGGATCGCTCGAGCTAGGAGTTCCAGACCAGCCCGAGCAAGAGCGAGACCCCGTCTCTACTAAACATGGAAAGAAATGAGCTGGACAACTAAAAACGTATATAGAAAAAATGAGCCGGGCATGGTGGCGCACGCCTGTAGCCCCAGCTACTCGGGAGGCTGAGGCAGGAGGATCGCCTGAGCCCAGGAGTCTGAGGTTGCTGTGAGCGAGGCTGGCGCCACGGCACTCACTCTAGCCCGGGCGACATGTCTCAAAAAACAAAAACAGAAACAAAAACAACAAGCTGCTTGGTGAGCTAGGAAACTTGTTATCACGGGACTAATCCACAGAGGCTGCGGAGAGTGGTACGGAGGGGCTTCCTGCAAGGAGTGGGAAGTCGTGTTAGGTCACCCCGCCTGTCCTGCCCAGCACAGAGACGGTGCGAGTTCCCGATCCCGAATAACCCGGCACGGCTTCTCGGTTTTCTCGCTCCGATGGCTCCACCCTCATCCCAATTGCCCCGTGTTTTTTTTTTCCCTCCAAAGAAAGAGGCAGGTGTAATTACAGCTGGAAGCGTCCTTAGGGTTCAACTTGCTCCTTTTCCTAAGGGGCATCGGTCTGCCCAAGGCCACGCAGTGGGTCGGGACAGGGATGGAATGGGAGCAGCTCTCCTGGACTTTTTTTTTTTTTTTTTGAGTCAGAGTCTCACTCTGTTGCCCGGGCTAGAGTGCCGTGGCGTCAGCCTAGCTCACAGCAACCTCACACTCCTGGGCTCAAGCGATCCTCCTGCCTCAGCCTCCCGAGTAGCTGGGACTACAGGCATGCGCCACCATGCCCGGCTCATTTTTTCTGTATACTTTTAGCTGTCCAATTGATTTCTTTCTATTTTTAGTAGAGATGGGGTCTCGCTCTTGCTCAGGCTGGTTTCAAACTCCTGACCTCGAGCGATCCTCCTGCCTTGGCCTCCCAGAGTGTTGGGATGACAGGCGTGAGCCTCCGCACCTGGCCTCTCCTGGACTCCTGATCATCCGCTCAGACCCGGCCATGCTGTGAGCTCGAAGGCTGGGCTTGTTCTTCTTTTCCTCGCCAGCCTTGTCGTCCTTGGAAAACATGAGGGGGGACAGGGGCCAGCTGGGCCGCCCGGCTCCTTTTCCTCCCTTCCTTCCATCTCAGTCGTTCCTGTAAGGAGCTTGGAACTGCGATTTCTTTCCTGTTGTCAACTCTTCTGACCCCCTTCTGAAGGCAAGGTGAGACTGGGCCCGGGGCTCAGGGTTTGCATGTGGAATCCAGGAAGTGCTCCCAGCCTTGGAGCTGACACCCCCTGGCTTCTGAGCGCGACCTCCGGAAAGCTGTGCAGGGCAAGCTGGGACAGGAAGCAGCCGAGTGCACAGACGGTCGATTTGGATTTGTTAGGATGGCAGGACTGGGGAACGATTTGCTTTCTTCCCCTTTAAATTTTCAATCCTGCTGAGCCACTGAATTTTTTTTTTTTTGAGAAAGAGTCTCGCTCTGTTGCCTGGGCTAGAGTGAGTGCCGTGGCGTCAGCCTAGCTCACAGCAACCTCACACTCCTGGGCTCAAGCAATCCTCCTGCCTCAGCCTCCCGAGTAGCTGGGACTACAGGCATGCGCCACCATGCCCGGCTACTTTTTTCTATATATTTTTAGTTGGCCAGTTAATTTCTTTTAGTAGAGACGGGGTCTCGTTCTTGCTCAGGCCGGTTTCCAACTCTTGACCTTGAGTGATCCGCCCGCCTTGGCCTTCCAGAGTTCTAGGATTATAGGCGTGAGCCGCCACTCCCAGCCTGAGCCACTGATTTTTAATGACCCCAAAATTGTTCTGAGGAATAAAGACCTAACTGTATACAGGGTTCACTCTTTATAGTTTGATTTGAGAGCAAATGATTCTTGAGCAAAGATTCTTGAGAGCAAAAACCTGAATAGCTCTTTTATCTCCTGGCTGTGGGTGAAACCTAGAAACTAAAAGTGAGATTACTTACCATTGTTTTCGAAGTGTTAGTCATCATAATCAGAAAGGGGAAGTCGGACACATAAACAGTGGAAAAGAACAGTCACTATTCGTGGGTGATGTAAGCATATAGATATGTCACCATGCTAATTAATAGGGTATTAATGCTATTATGACAATAAGGGAGGTCAATGAAGTAGCCAGTTACAAAATAAGGGCCCAGAAGTCTGTATGTTACCTTTAAACCAATAATGACCATTTAAAAATTGTAATAGAAAAAAGATTTCATTCACAATAGCAACAAAATACAAAAAAAAAAAGCCTAGGGCAATTTTTTTTTAAAAAAAGTGCAGGACGCAAAGTGAAAAAAAATTGAAGACAGTTCTGAAAGAGTAATGACTTGTTTTGGGGGAGAAAGACCTACTATTGAAATATGTTAATTCCGCATAAATTGTCTATAAATTCAAGGCAGTTTCAAGCAAATTGCCAATGAGATTTCTCCCTCTCTCTTTCTTTCTGTCTCTCTCTCTTTCTTTCTCTTTCTCTCTTTTTCTTCTTTCTTTTTCTTTCTTTCTTCCCTCCTTTCCTTCTTTCCCTCCTTCCTTCTCTCCCTCCCTTCCTTCTTTCCTTTCCCTGCCTCCCTAACCCCTTCCTTCCTTCCTTCCTTCCTTCCTTCCTTCCTTCCTTCCTTCCTTCCTTCCTTCCTTCCTTCCTTCCTTCCTTCCTTCCTTCCTTCCTCCCTTCCTTCCTTCCCACTCATTCTAAAGTTTATCTATAAGACTACACATAGGCAGATGGCCGGGAAATGTGTGTGTGTGTGTTTCGCCAGCTTTTACAAAGTTTATTTTAAAATTTGCATGCAGTACAGTTGTGTCTTGACAAACCTGTGGCCTGTTGACGGCACATCGGGACCCAGAACGGCTCCTCCTCCCGGGATTCCTCGAGGGATCCCTGCTTCGCACCCCGGCCCAGGGCCACCCGCGTCTCGAGGATGCCGCCCACATGGAATCGCACGGATCGCGGTCTTCCGTGCCCAGCTCCTTTCCCTCGGCTGAACGTGTCTCAGACCCACCCACCCCGATGCGTGTCGTCTGTTCCTCTCCGTTGCTGGGTTGTGCTCCCTTTTACGGCTGTAACGCGGTTTGTTTATCTCCTCGTCCCCCTAAGCAAATTTGGGTTGTTTCTGATTTTCAGTGATTATGAATAAAGCTGCGATGGTTTTTCTTTTTTTTTGAGACAGAGTCTCACTCTGTTGCCCGGGCTACAGTGCCGTGGCGTCAGCCTCGCTCACAGCAACCTCCAACTCCTGGATCAAGGGATCCTCAGCCTCCCGAGTAGCTCATTTTTTCTATATACTTTTAGTTGACCAATTAATTTCTTTCTATTTTTAGTAGAGACGGGGTCTCGCTCTTGCTCAGGCTGGTCTGGAACTCCTGAGCTCAAGCGATCCTCCCGCCTCGGCCTCCCAGAGTGCTGGGATTACAGGCGTGAGCCCCCGCACCTGGCCTAAAGCTGCAATAGTTTTATGCACCGGTTTTTGGGTGGACGTGACGTTTTCACCTCCCCGGGGCGAGGGTGCACATCCTTGCCTTGTTCCTGAACGTAGGGGAAGCAGTCAGGTCTTCAACATGAAGGGTCAGGTTAACTGTAGGTTGTTCTAGATGACCTTTTCCAGGCTAGACAAAGTTCCCCTTGATTCCAAGTCTGCTGACAGTTTTGTTTTTGTTTCTATCGTGAGTGGATGTTAGATTTAGTCAGATCCATTTTTGGCATTTATTGAGACAATTCATGTGGTTTTTAGTCTTTAGTCTGTCCAGGGGGAGGATGGCATTGATTGATTTCGTAGTGTGGACCCAAACTTGTGTCACAAAGACAGACTCTACCTGCTGATGGTGCATTTACCCCTATTGCTGGCTTTGAGCTGCTACCGTGTTTCACTGAAAATAAGCCCTACCCATAAAATAAGCCCTAGCAGGATTTCTAAGATGTACTCGATAGAAGCCCCACCCCGAAAATAAGCCCTAGTGACGGGCGTGGCTACGCAGCGCGTCTGCACAACCCAAGCATGTCGTCGAGGAGCGGGAAAGAAGACGAGCGAGCAGCCCTTCTCATCCGCCCCGTGAGAGCTCTGTGGCTCGACATGAGAGATCGGGGCCGATGGTTCTAAAGGAAATAGAGTCGCAAGACATTCAGGATGGGATTCGGGGTTTGGAGAGTGAGGATGATGTTCCAGAAGATGGCGACTTCACTATATTTGAATACATGTAGATGGTTGTCCCATACTTTAAAAAAAAATAACACATCCTCTGAAAGTAAGCCCTAGGGTGACTTCTTGAGGAAGAATAAATGTAAGACCCTGTCTTATTTTTTGGGGAAACACGGTGCTATTTGGCGAGGACTTCTGCGTCTGTGTCCCTGGGGGACACTGGTTTGACTCCAGCGTCAGGCAGAGCACAACCTGCCCTGGAGAAGGTGGGAGCTTGAAGGCGGGAGCGTTCTGTCCTCTCTGTCCCACAGTCACCCTGGCCGGTCCTGTGACTCACAAGGGGAAGCACAGTCCCCGGGTCATGCTCCACCAAGCCTGGAGTGTGCAGTGCAGGAAGGAGCCCGTGTCCCCGCTGGGGCCACCGTGCATGTTCGCAAGGTCAGCATCTTTGGGGCGAGAGTTTCTGAGAAGTAAAGAAGGGTGTCACATGTCATCGCCAAAGCAAATATAGAATGGGTTTCAAAACATGACCCTGGAGATCTCCCCACCAACGCTCGCCCGACCTCCCCCAACCTCCACCCCCCAGAGCCTTCCCGGGAGGCCTCCTGGGAGGCGGTGTGCCGGGCAGCTCTTCGCTTGCTGCGTGGTCCACGTGGCAACCACGGTCACAGCTTGTCTAGGGACGGGATTTGGAGCCCAGCATCCTGGACGCTGCAAACACTGAATCATACACGGATCACAAATTTTCTAAGAAGGAGCGCAACTTAAATACACGTTGAAGTGGGACGAAAAGAGTGTTAAATAGGGCCGGGCGCGGTGGCTCTCGCCTGTGATCCCAGCACTCTGGGAGGCCGAGGCAGGTGGATCGTTTGAGCTCGGGAGTTCCAGACCAGCCTGAGCAAGAGCGAGACTCCGTTTCTACTAAAAATAGAAAGAAATTACTTAGACAGCTAGAAACTATATAGAAAAAATTAGCCGGGCGTGGTGGCGCACGCCTGTAGTCCCAGCTGCTCGGGAGGCTGAGGCAGGAGGATCGCTTGAGCCCAGGAGTTGGAGGTTGCTGTGAGCGAGGCTGATGCCACGGCACTTTAGCCTGGGTGACACAGTGAGACTCTGTCTCAAAAAAAAAAAAAAAAGAGTGTTAAATACAACAGGGGGTCTTGGGATTAGCGGGTGGAGCAAAATGGATAAACAGCTGATGCTTCTGCGGGACCGCCCCCATCCCTGAACCCCCACTTCCCGAGCAGCCGTGAATGCCCCCCGTGTGTGCTGGAGTTCAGGATTCACTCCGACCCCGGACCCGTCGGGGCAGGTGGAAGAACTGCCCGTCCCCTTCTGTTCCCAGATTATGTTCCTCTCGGGAGGGAGGCACCGTCCCTGCCCTTGAAGGGCAGGTGTCGCTGAGGTTTCGTTTTGGGGGCTTTGGAAGCTCCCTGGGAGTTGGAGGAAATTCGGACAGAGATAACCAGCACATTTCACTTCTTTATTACTGATGCAAACGCCTAGGGCTTGAGCAAAGAAAGGCATTTACAACATCGATCACGTATTGTGGATCATAACCTTTGTGTCGTTAAAACACTTCTTTATTTTATTTATTTATTTATTTATGTTGAGACAGAGTCTTTTCGGGCCGTCCACGTGCCGCCCTGGCACCCGGGCCCTCCGAGTCCCCTGCTCTGCTGCCAACCGCAGAGGCCTCTCTGCTTCCCACGGTGCCTGCTGTCAGATTCGACTCACCCAGACCATCCGCCTTTGGATTCACTCAAAGCCAGCTCGTTGGGAGCCTTAGTGACATCTGCAGATTCCCTTTGCCAGGTAGCTAAACATCATCATGGGGGCGGGGGGTGGCATTCATTGCTCACCGGCGCCGCCCTGGGGTTAGGGCGGGGATCTTGGGGGCCGTTTTTAGGGCGCTGTTCGGCTCCTTACTGCAAGCAGGGCTTGGGGGAAGGCAACAGCAGGGTGTGCTGCCCACCCCCCCTCCCCAGGAGGCAGGGCGAGGCGAGGTCGGTGGGGTGGCCTGGGTGTCTTTGCAGGTGGGGGAGGGGCCGCGCTGAAGGTGGGCGGCGTGTCAGGTGGACCTAGCGCTTACCTGGCCGATACTCCTGCCACTCTTCACTCCCTCTGAGCTCGCGGTCTGTCTGAGTGTCTGCCCAAGGCCAGCTGGGGATCCGGTCTCCCACCGAGTCTGCAGACCAGGGAAACGTCCTTTTTGAGCTTCTGAGGTTGAATGTGATGGCGATGTCGGGGCCAGGTTATCTTGGCTGCTTTGTTTTGTTGTTGTTGTTGTTGTTTTTTTTTTTTTTGAGACAGAGTCTCACTCTGTTGCCCAGGCTAGAGTGAGTGCCGTGGCGTCAGCCTAGCTCACAGCGACCTCAAACTCCTGGGCTCAAGCGATCCTCCTGCCTCAGCCTCCCGAGTAGCTGGGACTACAGGCATGCGCCACCATGCCCGGCTAATTTTTTCTCTATATATTAGTTGGCCAATTAATTTCTTTCTATTTATAGTAGAGACGGGGTCTGGCTCTCGCTGAGGCTGTTTTCAAACTCCTGACCTCGAGCAATCCGCCTGCCTCGGCCTCCCGGAGTGATCTTGGCTGTTTTGGAAGCAAAACCGACATTTGTGGAAAGGAAGGCTGGTCGTGAGGACGTTTTATTTCGGGGCTGAGGATGGGGTCCCGGTGCCGGGCGAGGCAGCCCCGGCCCGCGGCAGGCAGGGCGGCCCACGCTGGCCCACGTGGAGCTGGGGCAGCTCCACTGTTGGAGGACCGCCCGGGGCCCTTGGAGGCTCAGGCGTCACCGTGCCTATGATGTCCTGGCTCCTTCTACGGAAACTTAAATAGGAGATGGTGTAACGGAAGTGTTTTGCATCCCTTTATTCCTATTAAAAAGGCATTGCTCGGGGCGAACATTTCACACTCATGGACCTCGTTAGTCACTTGGCACTGAGGCTAGGAATCCGGTTCTATTCCAACAAGTCCTGGGAAGAAGCCTTAGGGTACTGCTGCCTCGGTGGCAGACCACACAAATGGCACGGCTTGGTGACAGATGGCCGCTCCCCCGGCCAGTGGCTCTTTGTAAGGAATTCTAATACTTGAAGGTGCTAAATCAGCAGAGCTCCTGGGGTGTCCTCTGTTACCAAATAGGGAAAAACTCCAAAAAATTTCTCTGCTGAGAGTCATAGACGTCTCTCCCTAGTTTTTCACCGGGGGCCCATGGGCTCCGTGGAGAGTGGTGCATTTCCGTACACCTGCTTTCTTTTCCAATCCTGTGCATGGTGTCCTGTGCTTTAAAGAAAACCTTACTGTTGACAAGGGGGCCATCAGGCCTTGCCAAGTGGCCAAAGGAGTCCATGTTGGTTTCCTGTGGCCGCTGGAACAAATAGCAAATAAACTCGGGCTCTTCTAATCCACACACGTGTATTCTCTCCCAGTTCTGGAGGCCAGAAGTCGGACGTCAGGGTATCCACAAGGCTGGACCTCCTGGAGGCTCCAGGAGATATCTCCAGTCTCTCTGCCAGCTTCTGGAAGCTTCCGGGGACCCTCGGAGTTGCCTGGCTCGGGGCTGCATCACTCCGGCTTCAGCCTCTGTCCTTGCATTGGTATCCTCTGTCTCTACAGCCTCTCTTCTTACAAGGACACCAGTCATTGGGTTCAGGGCCCTCCCTACATTCGGGACGATCTCATCTCAAGACCCTGTTTCCAGATCAGGCCAGGCTCCCGGAGTCTGGGATTGGGCACGTGGCTGGAGCTCTGCTAATTTGGGGCGGGTGTCAACCCACCACAAAGCCCATGACCCCCAAATGGCTAAGGACTTGTGTGACTTTGCAAGAGGATTACTGATCTCCTGTGTCAACATTCCCCTTTTCCATGACTTCTGGCTGCTGCCACTCGGTTACGTTCCTGACCCCACATGAAGGCGAGGCGTGTGTCTTGCTGGTGATGTTGCAATTTTTTTTTTTTACTCTTTAAAGGTTCTCAACAGGATTAAATTATGGTGAGGGCTGTCACATGCATTTTTGTCTAATCGTCTAATAAGAGAACCACTGAGTGGGGGTCCCCTAACCTCTCCCCCGGGTACATTCCCTGCTTGGCGCTCACACGTGCTCCTAGCGGGAGGGAAACCCCGCAGCCCGGCTGCTTTCTGTGGGCCAGCCTCAAGCCTGACGCCCACACCCTCCCGTCCCGGCCCCTGCTGGGGAGACACTGGAAGCCACCTCAGGGTCAGAGCCCGCGGCGCTCTGGCGTGCAGAAACCACTTTCACCCACGAGCTGGGCCGCCCTCTGCCCCCACGCCCCGTTCCTCTCACTCCTCTGGTCTCCACGTAAATGTCACCTCCAAGCCGCCCGGCCACCCCGAGGGGCCTCCGTGCTCTCTTCTCTTTTTCCTTCTGTCTGCCCAGGGAGGGGACCGGCAGCCCTCCATGTCTCCGGATGACATAATTTTTAAGATTCCTCAAGCAAAAACCAGAATAGGGAAGTGGGAAACCTTGGGAGATAACCATGTTTCAGTATCTTAGGAGACATGCAGGGTAAAATTTTGGTGGCGTTAGTTTTCGTGTTTAGCTATCATTTTTCTGAAATAGCACAACACCTCAACATTGACCACCGCCGTACTGAGCTCGAACCGTGTTTTCTGTTCCCAGGCCCGCCGCTCTGTTCCGTGCCAGCCTCTGCCTGTCTTTGGATTAAGATAGAAGTCACGTGCCAGCAAAGTCACCATTGTAAAGGGCACAACTCAGCGAACCTGCCCATATTCACGAGGCTGACCCAGGCATATTTAGGCTTCGCCGTGGCAGAGGCGAAGAGCTGTACACATTTGCCCTGCGTGGAGCGTGAACAGCGTTGGTTAAGGCCCGTGGTAGCCAAACCATATTTTGAAAACTGGGCGCTAAGAAGGACGGATGGTTTCTGCAGGGAGCCCGGTACGTCTCTGCGCCAGAGACCACACGAGGGGTGCGGTGGCCCGGCCGGACGGTGGGAGGAAGCGGCGGCGGCCCGGAGAGAACCGGCTCTGCGGAAAGCCCCGGCCAGGCGGACGGCCGGAGAGGCAGACGCCGCGGAGAACTGTCCCAGATCTCCTGACAGCCGAGAAGCAGGGGCCCGAAGAGGCTCCCAGCTCTAGATGTCCCTGAGGGACTGGTCCCCCGTGTCGTCCCTGATGTTCCTGAGGGACTGGTCCCCCATGTCATCCCTGATGTTCCTGAGGGACTGGTCCCCCGTGTGGTCCCCTGATGTTCCTGAGGGACTGGTCCCCCGTGTCATCCCTGATGTTCCTGAGGGACTGGTCCCCCATGTGGTCCCTGATGTTCCTGAGGGACTGGTCCCCCATGTCATCCCCTGATGTTCCTGAGGGACTGGTCCCCCGTGTCATCCCCTGATGTTCCTGAGGGACTGGTCCCCCTGTGTCATTCCCTGATGTTCCTGAGGGACTGGTCCCCCCGTGTCATCCCCTGATGTTCCTGAGGGACTGGTCCCCAGTGTGGTCTCTGATGTTCCTGAGGGACTCATCCCCCCGTGTCCTCCCTGATGTTCCTGAGGGACTGGTCCCCAGTGTGGTCCCCGATGTTCCTGAGGGACTCATCCCCCCACCCCCCCATGTCATCCCCTGATGTTCCTGAGGGACTGGTCCCTTGTGTGGTCCCTGATGTTCCTGAGGGACTCGTCCCCCCACTCCTCCCCCCGTGTCATCCCCTGATGTTCCTGAGGGACTGGTCCCCCGTGTGGTCCCCTGATGTTCCTGAGGGACTGGTCCCCCTGTGTCATTCCCTGATGTTCCTGAGGGACTCATCCCCCCGTGTCATCCCCTGATGTTCCTGAGGGACTGGTCCCCAGTGTGGTCCCTGATGTTCCTGAGGGACTCATCCCCCCGTGTCCTCCCTGATGTTCCTGAGGGACTGGTCCCCAGTGTGGTCCCCGATGTTCCTGAGGGACTCATCCCCCCACCCCCCCATGTCATCCCCTGATGTTCCTGAGGGACTGGTCCCCCATGTGGTCCCCTGATGTTCCTGAGGGACTGGTCCCCCTGTGTCATTCCCTGATGTTCCTGAGGGACTCATCCCCCCGTGTCATCCCCTGATGTTCCTGAGGGACTCGTCCCCCCGTGTTGTCCCTGATGTTCCTGAAGGACTGGTCCCCCATGTGGTCCCTGATGTTCCTGAGGGACTCGTCCCCCGTGTCCTCCCTGATGTTCCTGAGGGACTCATCCCCCCGTGTCCTCCCTGATGTCCCTGAGGGACTCGTCCCCCGTGTCCTCCCTGATGTTCCCGAGGGACTCGTCCCCCCGTGTCCTCCCTGATGTTCCTGAGGGACTCATCTCCCGTGTCTCCCTGATGTTCCTGAGGGACACCTTCCCCTTTTGTCGCAGCCCCGCTGGGGGTCCATGTGCCTGGCCCACCCAGCACGGTGTTTCTGTTCCAGCAGGAAGCGTGCTGTTCCGCCGGCTGCGTCCTCGTCCCACACTCCTCCGTCCCCTCACCACCACTCGGACTCTAGCCCGTGTGACTCCCCTGTCCCCTAGCATGCTCCAGGAGCCCAAGACCACACTGTTCCTTCATGGACTGGGCACCACAGAGTCCAAGAACGAGCCGGCTTTCCCCCCTCCTGGGAGTGCCCGGCTCGGTCTCTTCCCCCCTTTGGGACTTTTCTTCCTCCACCTGCGAGAAGCTTTGCATGGGTTGAGCGCCACTCACTGCCCACCCGAACCCCTGGTCCTCCCCTCCTCTCCTCCGATTCCCGGCTGGGCGACTCTTCCCCTCCCTGCACCCGGGGCTGCGCTGGCACCCTGGGGATGGCCTGCGGGCAGCGAGGAGCAAGACCTCTGTGACAGTCACTACCGCGCCCCCCATCTATGCGCCAGCGTCTTTCCTCTGCGCCCCACGGCGCCCGCCTGGTCCATGCTCTCCTGACCACGGGGCGGCTCTGCTTTGAGCTGCAGTGACTCGGAACCGCCAGAACTGCCCCCTGAGCGTTCCGCACACCCGCAGGCAGCGCTGACAAGTCAGTCCCGCTGCAAGGGGCCACATTCCTCCCTGGCCCGGACTCACCGGCCGTGCGGGTCTCACCTGCGTGTGGCGTGAGCCCCGCCCGTGTGAGCCGCTTCCTCTCCCGGGGGGCCTTGCCCGGCCGCTGCTTTCCGTTCCGCTTCTTGTCTCCGATTCCTTCTTCCTCTGACTCTCTGCCTGTAGTCTGAGCTTCTCCGGCTCCTGACCTTCACTCGCTCCTGGCCACGCTCCAGGCTGCAGGTTAGGTGCACCTGCTGGGTGCGCTGGGCTCTGCGCATTCCCCGCTCGGCTTCGGAATTCCTGGCTCCTACCCGCCCAGCGGCCTCCCCCCCCCCCCCCCCCCCCCCGAGGAGCTCACCTGCCCGACTCCAAGTTCACCACAGGTGTGTTCAGGTGACCCCTTCAAGGTAGCAATACATACCGCTGCTCTTTCTTAAAAGTCATGACATCTTTTTTTTTTTTTTTTTTTTTTTTTTTTGAGACAGAGTCTCACTTTGTCGCCCAGGCTGGAGTAAGTGCCGTGGCGTCAGCCTAGCTCACAGCAACCTCAGACTCCTGGGCTCAAGCAATCCTCCTGCCTCAGCCTCCCGAGTAGCTGGGACTACAGGCACGCACCACCATGCCCGGCTAATTTTTTCTATATATATTAGTTGGCCAATTAATTTCTTTCTATTTTTTTTTTTTTGAGACAGAGTCTCACTCTGTTGCCCAGGCTAGAGTGAGTGCCGTGGCGTCAGCCTAGCTCACAGCAACCTCCAACTCCTGGGCTCAAGTGATCCTCCTGCCTCAGCCTCCTGAGTAGCTGGGACTACAGGCATGCGCCACCACGCCCGGCTAATTTTTTCTATATATATTAGTTGGCCAATTAATTTCTTTCCATTTATAGTAGAGACGGGGTCTTGCTCTTGCTCAGGCTGGTTTTGAATTCCTGACCTCGAGCAATCTGCCTGCATCGGCCTCCCAGAGTGCTGGGATTACAGGCGGTGAGCCACGGCGCCCGGCCAAGTCATGATATCTTGAAGCCCGTAGAAGAGAATACTGCAATGCATGTCCGTCCACCTCCAGCTTTATCAATGCCAGCGTTATGCCATGTTCACCTGGATTGCTTTTGTTATATAAAGCGTAGCCGGTTCAGGTGAGGCCCCGTGGGACACATCTCGCAGGTCTCATTTTTCCTCCTCCTCCTCTGGGGTGACAATGACCTCGAATTTAGTCTGTATCATCCCCACGAGTGGTTTTATTTTATCTCTACTGATGTCACAAACACATGATTCGGTTGCATGTGTTTTCTTTTTTTGAGACAGAGTGTTGCTTTGTTGCCCGGGCTAGAGTGCCGTGGCATCAGCCTAGCTCACAGCAACCTCCAACTCCTGGGCTCAAGCGATCCTCCTGCCTCAGCCTCCCACGTAGCTGGGACTACAGGCATGTTGCCACCATGCCCGCCTAATGTTTTCTGTATATTTTTAGTTGGCCAATTAAGTTGTTTCTATTTTTAGTAGAGACGGGATCTCGCTCTTGCTCAGGTTGGTCTCGAACTCCTGACCTCGAGCAATCCGCCCGCCTCGGCCTCCCAGAGTGCTAGGATTACAGGCGTGAGCCACCGTGCCCGGCCTGTGTTTTCAAACTTTATATGAATGCCATGATATTGCAGGTATTTATTCTGTAACTTGTGGTTTTAACTGAAAGCTATATTTTTAAGGGTTATGATTTGAACTGTGACGCCGCATTCCATTGCATTCACATCCCAGTTTATCCAGGACACCTTGATGTGCATCTTTAGTGCTCCCAGGTTTTGGGCCCTAACAGACGTTGCCCAAGTACATGTTTTTTCTATGTCTTATTGGAATTGCTGGGTTATATAGTAACTCTATGTTTTATTTATATCTTTGGCATATTTTTCTTTTTTAGTTGTTTGCCTGCTTCTTGCTGTTTGTAGGAATTCTTTAGACTTTCTAGAGAGCCGTCCTTCTGTGCCGTTTTTGCAAATAGCTTGTAGGCCGTGGTCTGTTCACCATTTCTTCCTGGAAGTTTTTAGATGTGTCGTTCATTTCCTTTATGGTTTATACTTTTCTGTGTCTTGCCTAAGAAATCGTTTCCTACTCTGAGGGTATAAAGTTATTTCCCTATATTTTCTTCTTAGGATTTAAAAACGTTGCTTTTTATGTATCTGAATTTTGTGTGCGTGTGTGTTGGTCGATACGGAACTAGTTTTGAACGATTTTCCGCGTGGACAGTTGATGTCCCTCCAGCACCTATTAACCAGTTTTCCTTTCCCCCACTGGTTTCTAAAGCTTCTTCTGTCCTACCTCCCATTTTTACACAGACCGTGGGACCATTTCTGGGCTGATCCTGTTGTTCCATTATTTTAAACCTGTAACCTGTGTTGCTGTCACACTCTCTGAGTTCCAACAGATTTACACTGAGACTGGACACCCGGCGGAGTGAGTCCGCTCATCTTTCTTCATCATCGTCTTGGCTCTTCTCCCTGACGCTGTGTTTTCCTATCCATGAATATGGTATAGAGTCTATTCAGTCATGTTTTTTTTTTTTAATGTATTTTAATTGAGACAGAGTCTCACTCTGTTGCCCAGGCTAGAGTGAGTGCCGTGGCGTCAGCCTAGCTCGCAGCAACCTCAAACTCCTGGGCTCAAGCCATCCTCCTGCCTCAGCCTCCCGAGTAGCTGGGATTACAGGCATGCACTACCATGCCCGGCTCATTTTTTCTATATATATATATTTTAGCTGGCCAATTAATTTCTTTCTATTTTTAGTAGAGACGGGGTCTCGCTCTTGCTCAGTCTGGTCTTGAACTCCTGACCTCAAGCAATCGTCGCACCTCGGCCTCCCAGAGTGCTAGGATTACAGGCGTGAGCCACCACACCCGGCTCATGTTTTCTTTTGTAACTTCTAATAATATTCTGCACTTTTCTCTTTATATACTCGCATACCTTTTCCTAGGCTGATTTCCAGGTATATAGCAAAAGATTTTTGCCATAGGTGTTCTTTAGATGTCTTTTATCAAGTTAAGGGTTCGAGATGATCATATACACTTTTCTCTTTTTAGCCTGTTCACGTGGTGTTCCCATTCTTAGGTTTTCTCATGATGAAATATTCTTGCATTCTCAGGGCAAACCCAACCTGGCCATGATTTAAAAGCTGGAAAGCCAAACTTCATGCTCTAATATTCTATTTAAGATTTTGGAATCTGTGTTTCTAAGTAAGGCTGGTATACACTTTGCTTTCTTTTTTGTTTTTTTTCAATTTTTTTTGAACGGTACTCATTCAGGTGTGGTATCAAGTTTCTAAAAGCCTCACAAGGTGAGGGAGATGCGCACCCTTCTTTCCATAATTAGATTGGAGACACCTGAAGATGAGCTCACTGCAGGAAACTTACGTCACTGCAGGAAAGGCGAGACGGGTCTTGCCATGGGCAAACACTGCACGAGAAATTGGCAGGCCATGCTAGTCACTTGAGGATACTTCGTGTCTCGAAACAGCAAATCACCTAATGCAAGCAACAAGTAAGGAAGTAAGCGTGAGATAGCTCCGGGAGGAGGAGTCTGACATGGGCAGCTGGCAAGGCTCCCCAGACCTACTCCAGCCACGGGGCGGAATGTTAGCAGCGAGACGTGGCGCCCTCCATCTCTCCCGGAATCACCGCATCCCGGGATGAAACAAACGGGCTTTCCATTGGCTTCGATCTGACAAGGAGTCCCTGGAAATTATTCTCCACAGGGATAATCCCAAACCCTTCCAGGCCTCAGGAGTAACCCAAGACATGGAGCCGGGTGAGAAGGGTATTTACTCAGCTCCTGCGGCTCTGTGTGGATCCCCCCCCCCCCCCGTGACCTTGAGCTTTGCACACGTTCGTGAGCCGGTGTGAGCAGGCGCAGGTGCCGTGCGCACCCACACCCGGCCTGGCCCGCCAGGGGCGATGCGTGTATTCGCGTGAGTGGGCGACAGGGGTGAAAACGAGGAGCCCAGAGCCAGAAGAAGGCTGTCCGGAAGGAAATGACTAACTTGCAAAAAATTTCAGCCATTCGTGTCCTGTCCCAGCTTCTCTCCCAACCCTGCTCCTGGCTGGCTCCTGTTTCCAGTTCGTAGAACAGCTCCGCCTGGAGAAATTGCGGACAAGCGTGGGCTTTCAGATCTGGAAGAAACACGAGCACCCCCCTAGTTCTTCTCTTTCTTTCCCTAGAAGAGGAAGCAGAGGAGTGAATCACACACTCTCTGCTCTAGGCTGCACCTCCAACCCCCTGAGCAGAGCAGTAGGCAGGAGGGAAAGAGCCTTGGATTTCAAGGCAGGCAGCTTCAGCCCCCCCCCGAGCCTCAGTTTCCCCATCTGTCAAGTGGGGATAATCACGCCTGCCCATCCCCACAGGGTCCTTTGAGAACCAGATGAGACTAATAAGAGCAAGTGTTTTGAAAAAGAGAAAGCAAACTCCAACTTCAAGTTGCTACTGCTGGTTTCTCTCAAGGCTGCCTAATGAATGGACTCTTCCCCTTAGCTTTCTGCGCGGAGTTCCAGAACGCAGCGCTGGTAATGAAGGGGTCCCTCTTTATCTCTGAGCCTCGGATCCTGCTCTGCCTCACGACCTCTCCTCTGCTTTGCAGGTCGTCTTGGGTGTGTCGCTGCCAACCCTGTGACTCCGGAGAAAGAAACACGGCAGAGAGAGAAACTAGGACTCAGGGTGCATTTGAATGCTTCAGTTCAGGAAATATTTACTAAGTTCCCATCAGGGGGCAATGAAGCTGGCTTGGAATCACAAAGTCTTGACACTGGAAGGGACTTGGACATTGTGGATTAAGTAGTGCATTCTCCCAAACGACACAGAAACAACTGGAAATAATATATATATATATGTGTATATATATATATATATGTATATATATATGTGTATATATATATATATGTATATATATATATATATATATATATATAGTTGTTCCCCAAGCTGGAGAGGAGTGCAGTGGTGCAATCACACCTCACTGCAGCCTCAAACTCCTGGGCTCGAGAGATCCTCCCTCCCCGGCCTTCTGAGTAGCTGGGACTACAGGCGTGTGCCACCATACCTGGCTAATTTTTTATAGTTTTGTAGAGATGAGGGTCTCACTATGTTGCCCAGGCTGGACACAAACTCCCGGCCTCAAGCGATCCATCTACACGGCCTCCCCAAGTGCTGGGACTACAAGGATGAGCCAGGACCCCAGCTGGTGCAGTGACCTAACAGGTGAGCTAGCGTGCCTCTAGGGACAGGCAGCTCCCGCCTCACCGGGCGACTCCTCCCATTTTTAGAAAGATTATTAACCACTTTGGTACCAGCGTCGACTATAGTCGACAGCCACAGATAAACGCACACAGGGACTGTAGCCGACAGCCGTGATATGGCTTTTCTAATTTTTCATTTATCAAAATGAAATTGTGAACATTTAAAAATAACGTGATGAACGCATATACATACATGTTACCTATTCCGATTTACATGACAAGGAGAGCTGCCTGTGACGTAAAACAAGCTCTCAGTGCTTTCAAGCTTTCCTCATCACACAAGAGCAAGACGGATCCGGATCCGTCGTCGATGCGCGGCACAGACCGCCGTGGGGACTGTGGGCGCCGGCTGTGGGCGAGGTGTCCCGGCCGGTGAGCGCCGCACCCAAGTGGTGAAAGCTCAGCTCATTGTGAAGGGGATGGAGGCAACAGGGGGCAGATTCTGCCCGTTGCCCGTTGCCGTACAGCTGCCCCGTGCCGCCAAAGTCTGAACCGAAGCTTGCTTACCAAGGGAGACGATTGCAAAGTCATCGGTCTTGTCTCTAAGAACTGGGGCAAAGACAGAGGTCCAGGGTCTCGTTTTAAAAGTCTCTTACCATGCTCAAAATCTGTGATTCCATTTGGAGGTAAATTATCGTTGCTGCACTTATTTCTCACTGTGCTTCAGCCACTCATTTATTAGAGATGTGTTTGATACATGTCTGCACAGGTAACTTGGACGTGAATGTGGACGGCGAATGTTCTGGATTATTCTGTGTGGCCTGCTAAGCACGCAGCTTCCTTCCTGGACCCCGCCCCAGATGTCCCGAGTCCTGGGAATCTGCGTCTTTGATAAGTTGGCTGGTGTTAACTTATATATATTAAAATTTAAAAACACTCTTCTACGTCACAGGGCAGAATTTATATTTTTGGTAAACCAGTAATTTCTGGCAACAGCCACAAATGTTATAGATATTTTTGATCTGTGCTTGGAATTCTTTTACTTTGAAGAGTTGTTTTTGTTTTTTGTTTTTTTTTGGCCTGTTTCAAATTCTTCCATGAGTAATAAGTAAGAATAACGTTCATATCTAAAAGGCAAAAAAAAAAAAAAGTATTGAATGCTTAATGCAATTCTCTTTGTTTACATTATATTTTTAGATGCTTTGACATTCCTTGGAGGAGGGTTATGAATTAGATACCTTGTACATTGCAGGCATTTAATAACTATCCAATAAATGAGTGAACAATGCATTTACAAGTAATGGACTTTAGGATATAAGCAAACACAGACATATCTCAGGTTTTTATTTGTTAGCCTTGTAAAGAAACAGATTGAGACAATATGAGCAACTGGTGAACTGTCATCTGAACCCACCCTGGACAGATAGAGCTAACTGCTTCAGTAAAAGAGAAAGTACTGCTCGGTAATGGGGTCAAAGTTCACATCTTTAGGGCAGATACATTTTACTCACTCTCTGAATATTTCTACTCCCACGGCCCCGAGTCAGCCCCATTGTACCACCTTGAAGGAATCTCACTGTTACTGGACGAGAGCCTCTTAGATGGAAAAACTCACCACTTGCACACATATAAATGCACACACACATACACGCACACACCCACCCCTGTGTATTTAACTACCCGATAAACTGTAGTCATTTGCTCGGTGTTGAGTAAACTAATAAATGAATCTTTTCTTTATCTCTCAGGATAAGCTGGCAACTTCCAAATACTCATTGATTTTCCCAGGTGAGTCATGCACCGTCTTGCACCTGCAGTTCCAAGGCCACCTGCACATGGGACCAGGTCTGAGTTCCTGACATATCGGGAGTCATTTTTGTCTCATAAACCTTAAGTGTACAGCAGGGAGATTGTTCTGTATGTCCACACCTGTTTGCATACCACTCAGACCAAGATGTACAACACTCTAGCTCCGGGAAAGCTCTCTTGTGGCTGGTCCCAGTCAATTATTCCCACTCAACCTCCCGCCCACACCCCACCTGGGACCTCTATCCTGGAAGTTAGTTTCGCCTGTTCTTTTTTTTTTTTTTTTTTGAGACAGAGTCTCACTCTGTTGCTCGGGCTAGAGTGCCATGGTGTCAGCCTAGCTCACAGCAACCTCAGACTCCTGGGCTCAAGCGATCCTCCTGCCTCAGCCTCCCGAGTAGCTGGGACTACAGGCATGCACCACCATGCCCGGCTGATTTTTTCTATATATATTAGTGGGCCAATTAATTTCTTTCTATTTTTAGTAGAGACGGGGTCTCGCTCTTGCTCAGGCTGGTCTTGAACTCCTGACCTCAAGCAATCCTCCCACCTGTGCCTCTCGGAGTGCTAGGATGACAGGCCTGAGAGCCCGGCAATTTTGCCTGTTCTTGAACTTTGCATAAATGAAATCTGACTCCCAGGTGTCCTTTTGCGTTGGCGTCTTTCAACGTTACGTTTCAACGTTCCGTCTGTGAGAGTCATCCTGAGTGTAGCAATGGTTGTTCTTTTCCGTGGGGATGTGATCTTTATCACACACGGCTATACCCCCATTGGTTTACCAGCTTGATTGACATTTGCGCCCTTTCCAGCCCCACGTGTGGGGTTATTAGGAATGAAGCTGTCACTCAGTTTCTTGTAAGTGTCTTTGGTGGTCTCTGTGCACTCATTTCTCTTGGGGATCACCTAGCAGTGGAAGTGCCAAGCCTGGGATAGCCCAGGTTTAGTCTATTAACACATTTTCCAAAGTGGTTGTACCAATTTATGCTCCTACCGACAGTGAACGAAAGTTCTCATCATTCCACATCTTTTCCAACCTTATCAGTCTTTTAAACTGTATCCATTCTGGTGGGGAGGTCGTGATAAGCTCATTTTATTTTTAATTTGCATTCCCTTGAGGTGTGATTTGGGTCACCTTTCATATGCGTCTTGGCTACTTAG